>NC_138076.1:6719523-9119523 GCF_964212035.1 Myotis nattereri | reverse complement strand
ATTTTTGAGTAAGATCTAAAACTCATGTCACAAGAAGAATTCCAGATAAGTTTGAATGTAAAATCCTTTTAGGTGATTATTCTAGGAAAACAGAACTTGTCTAAGTATTTTAAATTATTCTTTTTAAAATTAATGGTTTTATTTTTATTCTACTCTAGTTCTCAGAAAAACAGAAGAAATCAGCTTCTATAAATTAACATTCCCATCTAATGGCCTTTACAATGCTGGCACTGCGTATTTTTAAAGCTATACACAATCTTATGTACACAGGCTCTGAGGACATGGGGCCTGGCCGTTTGGAGAGCGGGTTCAGGGAGCACAGGGTTCCATCTCTGTCCAAGCCAGCGCCACACTGCACAGTGGTGAGGACATGGAGTCCGGAGCCAGGCTGCTTCGAGTTTCCACCAGCTACAGTTTGGCTTGTACTGTTTGCTGTGTAAACTTTACATTTCTCTGTCCCCCTAAATTTAGACACATACGCTGTATGCAGACACATGCCGACACAAAGCCATACTGCAAAGTTGGGAAGCAGCTTCCTAAAACTGCTAGCCAAGGCCGACTCCATCTCCATGTGACCTGACCCACATCTGCCCAAGCTAATCTCTGATCCTCTTACACCTCCGAGTGGCTTTCCACTTCTCAGCTCCAAGCTTCCTCCTTTATTAGGCCAAAGAAAGCCATTTTCTCACCCCTGCGAACAGTGGAAGAGTTCCTCCTTGTCAAGCCCATTGCCATACAGCGCCAGTCATCTCCTCCCCAGCCCTGAAGGCTGAGAGAGGGAGACAAGCTCTTTTAAGCTCACAGGACTTTGTATCTTTAAGAAGAAGCTGTGATTTTTTGTGAAGGTTATTGCCAAATGATTTCAGTAGCTACCCTAATGTGCCTGCCAGCTACCTTACAGAGGAAAGAAACATTTTTTTTTTCATTTGCTGCATAAAATGTTTTATCCTGTTCATTAGGCTTGTTGCTATTATTGTACTGAGTTATGATACACTTCTTCCCATACCTACATCATCTGCCTGTTCTTTCATGCTCCTAGAGTGATTCTGACTAGATTTCAAGCACCAGAGCAAAGAATCCTAAAACCATCATGCACCTAGCTTCACCCAACGAGCGATCCTAGCCCCACAGGAAGGTGAAATCTCTACCTTTGTGTACTCTGAGGACAGCTGACCGTCCCTGTTGTCATCAGTCCCAATCCAGCCGTGTGTTCATCATCGGGACGGGCGGGCGGCAAATTTGCTGGAATCTCGAAAGTGAAACTGAAGTTAAAAAAAAAAAAAAGACCAGTTGTAGTTGGTGCATTCCAAGAAAGGCAAAGGAAACCAAACACAATCGCAGCAAGAGGCACAGAAAATAGCTCCTTAAGAATGTCTTCTGTCTTCTTCTTCAGGTGCAGACCCCTGGGTTTCCTTAAAAGGGGCACAGATTTAGCAACAGAGAAAGGTAAGACAGTGGGACTTCGCCCCTCAGTGTGGGCAGGGCCAGTACTAAAAAGTTAATGAATATCTAACTGAGAGGGAATTCCTCTGTTATTAACCTGAGGCTGATGCAAAACTGTCAGAATTGAACAGTGTGCAGTCAAAGGGACAGAAAAAAAAAAACACCACTCTGTTCCTAATCAAAGCTAATTACTTCCATTTCTCTAATCTCGCTTTCTCTTCTTGGCGACACTGTAAGAGAAGTAAGTGCAGAAACTCACCCTTTCCCAGCAGAGAGGGAGCCGCCTTTCCCAGGCAGAACCTGCAGGGAGCACCCAGGTGCCGGAGAAAGTTCAGATTCACTGTCCAGTCTTCCATTCGCTTTACTGACTCCAACTGGTTAAAGGAATGCGCTTGTCCAGAAATGAGCACATTTTTTATTGTTAGGATATAATAAATATTGCAACTACATAGGTATTAAAGCAAAACATGGCAATTGGCAGGGAGTGTAGAGATCGCCTCATCCAACTCCTTAGTCTGCGAAAGGAGGAAAATGAAACCTAGTGGTGAGAGATTTGCCTAAGGACACACCACAGGTTGCCGCAACGCCTTATACAGACAAGTAGAGTAACAAAACAGCCTGAGGCGGTTGAAACAGGTCACTAGCTTGACAGGGTTGCAGAATTAAGAGCAAGAAGTAAACGTGTGTCAGTGTGTACACTGCCCACTCCTGGGCCCCAGATGTAGCTATTGGTTATTTAAAAGGGTCGATATTGTTCACAGGTTTAATGGAGAGGGACTCATAGGGCTTTTTGAAATAAACCCTTATTAAAAGGAACAAGGCGATTAGAACAACCAACCCAGTGTTAGCAGAAAGCCAAGGTCAGACTATATTTTTTCATCATTAAAACTTCTCCCGGGTTTATAATGTGATGAATATATTGTGGACGTAGATAGACAGTTACATTTACAGCAGAGCATTAGATAAACAGTGACCTGTGCACATGGGTCTCCCTTCTCAGCCACCGTTCAGAAAGGACATTGTCTTGCTCGTTGGCTGAAATTCTAGAGGGCATTTCTTTTCTCTTTTTGAACTCTGTCCCTAAAGTGAAGGTGCAGTTCCTCTTGCCAGTGCCAGTTCCATTTCTGCTTCGTAAGCTTCAGAGGGTTTAAATTAAACTCAACCAAACCATAAACTCAGCAAGAACATGAATGAAAGAGGAAATAGCGCGATGCCCTGTCTACTACTCTTACTCATGTCTACTGACTGAAACTGAACTTGAACTTCCCCTCTGAGAAAGAAACCAACATTTAACGCACAGAGTTTCTGGTTTAACCTGAACTTTCACTTATTTTTATTTTTTGTAATTTTACGAAGTAGTTGCAAAGTGGTGATAACTTTGTGTCTAAGTCAACCTGTGAAGTGGGTTAGTGTGAATACTGACGTTCTCCTGATATGGCTAAAGGCTCTTCAAACCCTATGCCTTGAATTTGATATTTATTTACTAAAATAAAATTCTAGACCCAACTTCACTATCATCCTATACTTTAAACATCCTAATTAAATTTGAATAAATTGATGTCCACTGGGCACCCAATGAATTTAATCAGAAATGTCAGGCAATACCGTTAAATTATCATACTCAACACAAGGAAGTTTAAAGTGTCAAAAGCAACCACAGGTTTCTCCTACCATTTAAAATAGTGCTCCTTTGAAACCTTTCATAAGCCAAATGTCATAAAGAGAAGCGGCCATGATCATCAATTTAACATGGAAAAACTTTTGAGCCTTCCCAGACTCAAACCATAACCTACCAAATCAACACAAATAACATCTAAAATCCAAAATAACACTAACATGTGGTAAAAGCAGGAACCATATAATAAATACGCAACCTGAACCTGTATAAAGTAGAAATAATGTATGTACAGCGTAGTTTTACCTATAGATTGACTGATTTATCCTCAAGATACACTTAGAGAAAACGGGTACTAATATAGGTCATTTGTAAAAGCAAAGTGGCTTAATGTAAACTTTGAAAAAAGCAGGGCGTACCTGTAACAACTTACCTTAGTGATATTGAACTGGTGGTTGGTGAGAATGAATGCTCATGAAGATTGATCTCCATTTCATAATGCAAAGTCTGAACCAGCCAGGGAAATGAAAAAGAAGGCCCAGGTTGGAAGGGTTGGGAAACTGAATTAATTACACTTCTTTTTATCACCTAAGAGGAAGCTTTGTCCGTATCATGGCCTGATTTATAATAAGAATATGAGAACCGGTCCTTAAAAAATGAGAAGTAAAAGCAGGAGGAAAGTGGGGCGGAGGAAGGCACACTACGAAAATGATTTGGAGAGAAAATACTGAACCTTGACAAAATTCAGAAAGCTCGAGTAGAGCTTACAGTTTCTATAAAATGCTAGCCTTAGTCTTTACTTTACATAGAAATAGGCCTATATACGAGTTGAATGTACACTTTAACATCATCAAAAGAAATGCCGACATTCTTTTTTTTTTTTAATTACCTGTTTCTGTTGTTTGTCCAAATTTCTACTTGGTTTGTATATTTTTAGAATTGATTTGCAAGAGCTTTTTGGAATATTATAAAAATTAACTTTGACCTAAATATATTGCAGATCTGTTTTACCTGATCTGTTACCTGCATTTGACTTTTTTAAGTGATTGTTTTAACTACACAAAAGTTCCTCACGGGAATGATATTATCACAATGGTAGACTAGGAAACTTCAAGATCTTGTTCCATCAAAAAACAAGAAACTGGCTGAACCAGCCCTATCGTAGCTCTGAAAAACAGCCAAAGATCTATAGTAACCAAGTGAATGCCCCATGAAGAAAATTTTGCCTTAAAAAAAGAGAAAAATAGGACATTTCATGGCTTTTTTATATTCATGTTTGCCCTACCCCCTCCTCAGCTCAGCACACTCTTCAGTTGGAAGACACAGCAGCCCTATTCCTAGTTATCTCCTTTGAACTGAAGATTGCAGAGTAAACCTTATCGGCCACATTCTAACCTTCCTGGGAGCTTCCAAAAACCTGGCCTCTGTCTCATTGAATTTGGATCTCAAATTCCATTAAACAGAGGGGAAAGTGGCAGCCACTGCACATGAAATCTTCAAGAAAACTATATACACACAGACAACTGGGACAAACAGATTATGGGCGAGGACATACAGTAGAGCCTCTCTAAGGCCCTGAAGAGAAGCTGGCATGAGACTTTTGGGATATTAAGACATTCAAACAAAGCCAGGTACATGAGGGAATTAAGAAAGCCACATACAACCCCAGGCTAGAGGCATTCTTAGAAAAGACTTGAAAGGGCCTTAAGCTTCCACCGCAGGCTGATCACTAAGCTCAGAACACACCCAACCAATTAGTGAAGCACTGACTCAGCACAGCACCAGTTTGACCGATTTCTAGCAAAAAATTATAAGACATACAAAAAAGAAAAGGAAAACATGGCCCATTCAGAGCAACAATGTAAATCTCCAGTGTCTATCCTTGGGGAAGCATAGACATTGGATTTATTAGAAAAAGACTTTAAATGAGATTTCTTAAATATTCTCAAAAAATATCAGCAGAAAGATAGAAATTATAAGAAGGAACCAAACAGAAATTTGAAAGTTGAAAAATACAACTGAATTAAAATATTCACTAGATAAATTTAACATCCAATTTGAGCAGGCAGAGGACAGAATCAATGAACTTAAATACAAGACAATTGAAATTATTAAGTCTGAGGAGCAAAAAAAATAAAATAAAATTTAAAAATAAAAGAAGAAAATGAACAGCCTAAGAGATTTGTGGGGCCCTATAAAGCAAATTAATATGTGCATTGTGGTAGTTCCAGTGGGAGAAGAGAGAAAGGGGCAGAAATCATATTTAAATACTGGCCAAAATGTTCCCAAATTTTATAAAACATATGAATCTACAAATCTACAAAGTTCAGTGAAATGCAAGTAGGATAACCACCCCCTCCCCCCAATTATCTTACATTATATACAAAAATTAAGTCAACGGGGATCAAAGGATTAAACATAAGAGCTAAAATATGAATCTATTATGAGAAAATATAGGGGGAAGCTTCATAATATTGGATTTGGCAATGATTTCTTGCATATGATACCAAAACACAGGTAACCAAGAAAAAGTAAATAAATTGAAAGTTATCAAAATTAAAACTGTGTATCAAAGAACACAATAAAAGAAAACCTACAGAATGGGAGAAAATATCTGATAAGGAATTAATATCCAAAATGTATTAAAAACTGTAACAACAACAAATTAAAAAAACTAATAAAAAATAGGCAAAGGACCTAAATAGTCGCTTTTTTAAAAAAAAAATATACACAACTGGGCAATAAGCACATAAGTAGATAATAAATGTCATTAATCATTAGGGAAATGTAAATCAAATTTACAATAAAATAATACCACACTATTAGGAAGGCCATTATTAGAATTATTAATTTAAAAATAAAAAAAAAACATATGTCAGTAAGGATGTGGGAATAATGGAATCCACGTGCATTGCCGATGGGAATGTAAAATAGTGCAGCTGCTCTGGAAAACAGTAGGATGGGTCCTCAAAAAATTAAACATAGAATTATTATGCGACCCAGCAATTCCTCTTCTAGTCACATAGAGGAATTGAAAAGAATTGATAGCAGAGACTTGAACAAATACTTGCACACAATGTTCATGCGGCCTTATTTACAACAACCAAAACACAGAAGCAACTCATGTGTCCATGGATGAATGGATAAACAAAATGTGCTATAGCCATACAATGGAATATTAAGCCTTAAAAAGGAAGGAAATTCCAACACATGCTGCAACATGGATGAACCTTGAAAACATGCCTAGTGAAAGAAGCCGGTCCCAAAAGGACAAATATTGCATCATGTCACTTGATGACTGGAATAGTCAAACTGATAGAGACAGACAGTAGAATAGAGTTTACTAGCTCTTAGAAGCAGAGGCCCATGGAGGTTAAGGGTTAGAGTTTCAGTTTGGGATGATGAAACAGTGGCGATGTCGTACAGCAACGTGAATGCTACTAAATTGTATTCTTAAAAATGGTTAGGGTAGTAAATTTTATGCTATGTATATCTACCACAATTTTTTAAAAGAAAAAACACTGAAGAATGGTGATTCAGTTGGAATAGTGGCCATACAGGATCATGACAGAATTAAGGCCATATTATTAAATGTTTTAGGGTATAGTCTTCAAATATCCTCGCTACTTACATGAACTTGGAAATTTGTTTGCTAACTCTGGAATTCATTTTGTAAGAATATCATGTTTAGTTTCTTCAATAATGGTAACTTCAATAAAATTGCAATGTTCCAATTCTAAGAGAAGGTATTTTACTGCATCTGAATTCTAAAATGTGACTCCAAACTATTGAGCAAGGCAGAGCTCCTCAAATCTAAATTCAAACTATGACTCAGCCACTCACTAGCTTTATGACCTTTGCAAATTATTTCATCTTTCTAAGCATGAATTTCCTCCTCTGCCTATAGGAGACAACGTAAGCAACTGACTGAATTCTGTAAGGTTTTAGGGCAATTACAATAAATGCTTGGCACATAATAATTGATGTTCTCAATAAATTATAGCTATTATTTTTACTATGAAGGTAAATCAAGTAGTTCTTGCAAGAAAACTAGATAGGCAGTGCCCCTGAGTTTTGAACACTCAAAATGAATTGTGTACAATAGCTTGCTGGCGTGCAAGAAGAATTACCTCAGATGGACAATGTAGTGTTTCTCAAGGAGTAGGCGTAGACACAGTCTAGGAAAACAATGACTTTAATCTGTGAGATACCATCTGGTGGCACACAGATTCTGTTACAGCCAGATGCCCATATGTTCCAGGAACACCATCAACACATCAAAAGGGGAGATTGGTTAAGGAGATATCATTGAAAAGACGTTTTTTTGAAGATATTAAGGGACTTTAAAATGTATGTTTTAAAAATAAGGGTATGCTTTTGACATTGCTATAGTACAGTTATTATTCAATCTTCATCCACAACATTATACCAATTACCACATTCTGTTCCCACCAAATAGTTCCTGAGAGCACCTGCTTTCATATAGCCTCAGGGATACTTCAACTTTGACAATGTGATAGATGGAAAACAGCATCTTGCTGGTTGATGAAATCTTTAAAATGATATTCAAGGAAAAAAATGTAAGTGGAGCTTTTTTACCCATCAAAATGATCAAATATAAAAAAGCACAAAGAATTATCAGCAAGTAAGAATTTAGAGAATATTGTGCACATGAACCCTTCCTAAAAAAATCTACTTAGGAATGAGTCTCAGACACCCAATATGACTAGAAATAATTAACAACACACAAGCTAGTGCAACCATTGCATGCAGTTACTATAGAAATAATACTAACAGAAGGTTAAACGGCAAAGAATATAGTTTGCCATGCTCTAACAATATAACCATGGTACATGCCATATGCAAAATAGACTTTATGTTTTTTAAAGGAAGGTTTTTAGTTGAAACCTTGAAAAACATAAACTGCTCCTCGGATAAATTTAATATTCAACTTCATAACTCCTTTTTAAACACAACACCGCTCTTTTTGCCTTGAGTTCAGTCCTTCACATGCTACCAGTGACATTCTAAACTATATTTCCATTTACAAACAAATAGACTTCCTTCAGAATCTTCACTGAGATGCTCTCTACTGGCCATTTTCCAACATTTTACACATGCAGAAGTGTTGAAAAATTGCACAGAGAACACCTCAACAACCCACTACATAGCTTCTACATTCAACACTTTAGTGTATATACTTTATCACACAATTATCCACCTATTTATCCCTCTATTAATCTATCAAAATGATCAAATATAAAAAAGCACAAAGAATTATCAGCAAGTAAGAATTTAGAGAATATTGTGCACATGAACCCTTCCTAAAAAAATCTACTTAGGAATGAAGTACTTATTTGTGATGCATTTCAGAGTAAGTTTCAGACATCACTACACTTCGCCCCTAAAATCTTCAGAAGGCATATCATTAACTGGAGTTCAATAATTGTTGACAGTTTCTTTTAGATATTTACAAACCGTGAGATATACCCATGTTAAGTTTACCACTCAATGTGAATAAGTGAAAACCGCTATTAGGGCATAGAACATGAACACTTTGACCCCAGAAAGTTTCCTCTTACTCATTCCCAGTAGCTTTGTCTTACATTTCCCCTCCCAGAGGCAACTTCTTTCTGATTGCTTTTCACCTGAGAGGACGGTTACCCTACCCCTAGAATTTCAAGTAGGTGGAATCATGCATTATGTGGTTTCTTTCACTGACCATGATTTTTTTGAGATTCATTCATGTTATTGTGCATATCTATAGTTTTTTCTTATTGAGTGGTATTCCTTTTATGCCATATGATTTCTCTTATATATGGAATCTAAAGAACAAGAGAAATGATCAGACAAAACAGAAACAGCCTCATAGACACAGAGAACAAACTGTTGAGGTGACTCCTATAGTTTATCCATTTTTCTGTGGGTGGTTGTCTGTCTTATTTCTAGGTTTTGCCTGTTGTGAGTAAAACTGTTAGGAAAATTTTACAGGTATGTTTATTTTGTGACATGGTTTTTCATTTTCCTTAAGTAAGTACGTAGGATTGGAACTGCTGGTAGGTATAGCTTTACTTTTATAAGGAAATGCCAGGCCTTTTGCTAAAGCAGTCAAACTATCCTACACTCCCACCAGAAATGTACAACCTCCAATTGCTCTCCATCCGTGACCAGACTTGGGTTGTCTGCCTGTAGAATTTTAGCCACTCTGGCTGGTTGCGCAACGGTCTCTCATTGTGGTTTTCATTTGCATTTCCCTGATGACTAAGGCTGCTGAGTATGTCTTTCTTTTTTTATGAAATGTCTGTTCAAATATTTTTCTCATTTTAAAAAAAGGTGTTTACTTTTTTTTTTTTCCTCTCCGGTTGGTTTATGCAGTAGCCACAGCTTCCTTCTCCAGGTTCCCTCTCACTAGAGCTTTGAGGGCGAGAGAGACCCTTTTCTCTGGCCTCTTGCACAGGTGTCTCCCGGAGGCCCTTCCAGAAAGCACCTCTCTAACTTCCCTTGGCCTAATATTAGCCTCCTGTATTTGCAGGCTGCTGTATTACCGCTCCTGTTGAACCTTCGGCTTTGGCTGGTCCAAGGTATGTCCAGCCAGATCCCTAAAATTCTCTCACATGATCCCCGAGAATAAAGAAATAAGCCTTCCCCCCTTTCATGCTGACTTGTATTTACCAACGATGTTATCCTTAAAGTATGAGAAAGTGAACTATAATGTTCAAGAGGAGGAAGATGGAAATTCTTAATGTGTCCTTGCCTAATAGTCCCACTATGGAGCTTAACTACTCCAATGCTCAGTAGTACCTCTGGGTGGTGAGGTATTAAGGAGCATGTCATTCCAAGACACAACACTAGATGGCGCAAAGAGATAAACTTTTCGTTTTTGCACCTAACCTGAAATTCTAAAAGCCAGCAACAAAACAAAATTTCATTTTAAAATGAGGTAACTATTTTTGTAATTTTTTCGATCACAGTTAACATTCAATATCATTTTATAGTAGCCTCAGGCGTACAGCATGATGGTTAGACGATGACAGAATTTACAAAGTCTAGTACCCACCTGGTGCCATACATAGTTATTACATTATTGACCATGTTCCCTATGCTGTACTTCACATCCTCGTGACCGTTTTGTAACTACCAATGTATACTTCTTCATCCCTTCATCTTTTTCACCCAGCCCTCCAAGATCCCCTCCATCTGACAACTCCCAATTTGTTCTCTGTCTCTATGCATCTGTTTCTGTTTAGTCTGTTCATTTCTCTTGTTCTTTAGGTTCCATATATAAGAGAAATCATATGGCATCTGTCTTTGCCTATCTGGCTCATTTTATGTAGCAGAATATCCTCTAGGTCCGCCCATGTTGTCGCAAATGGTAAGATTTCATTCTTACGGCCAAGTAACATTACATCGTATACGTGTACCACATCTTTATCCAATCATCTATTGGTGGGCACTTGGGTTGCTTCCATATCTATTGTAAATAATGCAGCTAAATGAGCTAATCAGATTATATTATAGTCACTTTTCCATTCTAAAGACTTTATAATTCTTAAGACCAGTTTATTCCTTTATGATTCTTCTTTTGTTTCCTTTATTTCATCTCTCACCCCGCCTTCCACAAAGTTTATTCTAAATAAGCAGTTGTTGAGTTGATGAATGAATTGCTAAGTGAATGAAAGACTCGCTCCCTTGACCTCATCCATCTACTAGTATCTCTAGCCCTTCCTTCCCCTCTTCTGTTCTCCATCCCACCTGCTTCCTCCCATTTTATTAATCTGTCCTTGTCGTTTAATTGTCCTTTGCCAGTAATTGAATTTAGGACCCTTGATTGCATGCCTCCCTTTTAAATTAATTCACTAACGGAATCTTTTCTGTTGTGCTCCACTTGCTTTCCTGCTGTGTCATTTTAATTGCTAGTGTTTTCCACTTTCATCTCTGCCTTATATGCATTAGACTCCTGATCATGGAAACAGATTGAGTCAGTGTTTGTGGAATGGCAGACTTTTTTCAACTCATCTGGCAAATAAAATTTGAATTATATACAAAAAGGGTTCTTTGGTAATCTGATCATAAATTAGCTGGGCAGGTCTTGGTAGGTAGTCCTGCCCAAGGCATATAACTTCTTTAGTAAAAGGTTGATCTTGCCTTAAGCGTTTGCCTGTCCATTGTTTTGTGCGAACATTTGGGTGAACACACATTTAAAATGCCTCTTTTCAGATCCCTCATAAGTGTAACCACCCTCAATAGAGCACATAATCTTAACTACCCTGTAATTTGATCCCACCTTGCTTTCTCCCACCTCCGCATAATCTTCCTTAATTCCAAATGTAGAAAAGAAGCTGCAAAACTATTATTCTCCAGAGCATTTGAAATCTTGCCCCCTAGCAATTATCAGTTTTGGTTCAAATAAACTCTTACAAAAATTCTCGGTACGTTTGGACATTTCTTACATGGACAGAAAATACATTTCGAACACATTGTGCTCATTGTAAACCATCACTCATATGAAGGGAGATGAGTGTAAGGAACTTTCTTTTTACCACCTTTCCCCTCTGACATGAATATCCTCATATTTCATATGGGGGAAAAGAGTCTAAGGGTTGTGAAGTTGGCCAAATTATACAGGAGGGAAGGTCATAATCACGAACCCCCACTGAAGGAGGAAACACATGCAGAAACCTGATATTCCTAGAAGTTTAGTACAATTTGATTAATTTGCTGCCCATTTGTTTGCTTGCTCCTTGCTATTTGCCTTTGAAATACGGAAGTCTGACAAATGAATCACCGACAGGAGAAGGTCTCCATGCCAAGGTTTCTCTGTGGCACCAAAACATTTCCTGTTCTCCCTGGGCATCCAGATAAGAGCAAAGCACGCCTCCCCAGTTCTCCAGCCCCAGCCCCAACCCCAGCCCCAGGTGCTTGCCTGGGCGAGAGGCCTGGCCCTCACCCTTCAGGGCAGACCTGGGAGACTGCCTCCCTGTGACTGCCCTTGATTCTGCCCCTTCCTGGTGAAGGAAGAGGGAAGGCCAGTGGGCTAGGCAGCAGGCGATACCCACAGCACGAGGAAGTGGAATGCACCATAGACAGAGCCAAGAGTTCTCTCACACTAACACCCTAACGCCCAGGAAGGTCCCCCAGCTCTCAGGAACTCACAGACCTTCCTTTCTTGTTCATCTCCCTTCCTGGCTAAGATTCAGCCACTGTGGATCCCTCCGCAGGCTTTTAGCTGTACAAGGAGAATGAAAAAAATGCACCCTCAGACCCTGGATTTTTTTTTTCTTTCCTTTTCTGTTGCCCGTGAACCACGTTGCAAAGCCAGCTGGCAGAGACTCCGGGAATGTGTGTGAATGCCTGATGGAGAGCCACTGCGCAGTGCAGGCCGGACAGGCGCTTCCAAACATGGTGCTCGCTGATGGCCTGCACTTTTAGGGCAGTGACCTGCCTGCCACGCAAGCTTTCCTACCTGCAGGAAGACTCAACTGTTTCTCTCTATTTTAAAAGGGGGTGGGGGGGAGGGTAGGGGTGGGGATCATGTACATTTTAATAGTCCCATGTGCATTTGTAGCAAGTTCCACGAGCACACACATTATCTCTGTCTCCTCACTGCACTTCCTGGGAATCTCAGAAAGCCAAATGTAAATGTTGTGCCTGTCCCTACAGGTATTTTTCCATGGAAAGGGTGATCATTTTTGGTTTTGTTTGCATTCAGTTCTCAACTGGGCCTGCTGATTTATTCAACAATATGTACAGAGTGCCTTCGATATGCTAGACACTGTAAGTTTATACTTGAGGACACAGCAAAGAGCAAGGTGGACAGGGTCCCCACATGAGGGGATTTATAAAGGAACGGGGTAGAGGGAGACATGAAGAAAATAAAAATAAAGAACCATATGTGTTTCACCTTGTTCCCAGTGCTCTGGCACTAGGGAGGAAATGGACAGGGTGGATGTCACGGTAGCTAGCTGAATGGTAGGAGTAGTAGATATTATGGATGAGCTTTTTTTCAATTCCTATTTCAACCCACTTATAGGATCCCATCCTGAATGACAGGGTGCATGCTTGAACTGCAGAAAGAAAAAGTTCCCCCACAATGAAAAATTAAAATGCCACTTCTCAGACTCCCTTGCAGCTAGGGTCTGAACTGTGGCCCCATGTGAGACACATGGAGGAAATGAGCAGCACAAGACTGTGGGTACTTGTGAGGAGAGGAGATTTGGGCAGTTTGGTGGCAGAGGACTTAGACTGGTCCAGACTGTTCAAACTGAAGCTCCACAGTTGCAGGTTCAGAGGCAAGTGGAGGCAGCAAGAATTCCAGAGACACATGTATGTGTGCCCTGATGGAGTCACTTAGCTGCTGCTCTGACTGCAAAGCTTCCAAGAGGCTTGGGCATGGGGGAGATTTTCTCACTCTTCTCTTGTGGTTACATTCGTTTGTTTTGTATCCTGTTCAGGACCCTGCACTTGAGCTTTTTTCAGCCCCTCCCCAAGGACAACCAGCCTGCTTCTACTCAGAAGCAATGCACCTTTGTCAGGGACTGTTCCCTGCCCTGTGCTCAGTGGGGGGAAAAAGGGGGGGGGGGCCTGGGAGGAAGACAGCAAGTGAGTGCACCTGCTCCTGTGTCTGAGGCTCCCAGGAATTCTCAATGGTCTCCCCAGCCTGCCCTTGGCCTTTGAGAACTTGTCAACCTTTCAGCGGATTTCTTCCAGCCTGCTTCTATGGCAGCTCTGTTTTCCGCTCATGCTTTGCCAAAGGTGAACTGGCCTGTGTCACACATTTCCCCTCCATGGACTCCCCACTCTTCAGAATTGAGTACACTCAGTTGCCTTACAACCTCAGCTTTCTGATGTACTCAAAACAGTCATTCTTCTGTAGATTACCTGGCCTTTTCTCGTGGCTCAGGTGGGAGTGGCATCTTCCTGAAGTCACCTACATCCTAAGCGGAGGCAGCATTCTCTGCTTCTGCTTCAACATCCAATCCCTGGGGGTCTGGAGTTTGAGTCTGTCTCTGGCAGGTGATCAGAGCACCCACACTAATAGAAGCTCCAGATGTGAAACCTGTTGCTACCTCACTTCTCAAGTGATGTTTGCCCATCACTACATGAGGAGCTGAGGATGCAAAGATGGGTGTGCTGCATTTGCTCACACTCCCGAGGGAGGGAGACCACATGAGCAAAGGGTACAAAGCTGTGTGAGGAGCACCATACTAGGAATGGAATGAGACACGGTGGGAACGCAGGCCTGGAGAGATGGAACACAGGGGCCCCGAGGAGGAACCACTATATGAATTATTCCTGGAATTTTGAGTAAGTTTCCCAGACAGAAATGGTGAGAACACCTCCATAGAAAAGTGTCCCTTCAATTCCTCGTTCATGAATAAGAAGTCCACTTCCTGACAGGGCAGGCCAAGGTCAGAGCTCTCTTTGTGAGGTCTGGTAAGTCCACCCAGGCTCAGCGATGGTCAGCTGTACACATGAGTCCTCCAGGTGAACTTGGCATTTCTGCAACGTCAGCAGGCTCCCCATCAACAGGACTGATATCAGGGGCTCTGGCAGGCTGCATTTCACTAAAGCCAGTATTTTTTTCTAAAAAAAAAAGAAGTTTGATACCAATATCTTAGATGCTATCTTTCACACTTGCCTTCTTCATATTTTTAACCTTTAGATGTGTTATGTCCCACGTGGGTGGACACCTGAATGTTAGTTTATTTGAAATACTGGAAATACATCAGCATTTCTCTGAAAAGAAGGTGATGCTATGCAGTAGTCAGAGGCCTCCCTTTTGGGCCCCTTGGCCCAACCAGGATGGTACAAGATGTCAGAGCCAAGACAGGAAGAGTGAAGCCAACGTGGGACTTGCTACAGTCAGATGCCCAAAGGAGCGTGTGACGTGGGCCATTATTTAGTTGTTGACATGAAAGCTGGGGCTGTGGCAGGCTGGGTTTACACAGAGGATTAACCGAGTAGAAGACGTCAACTCCCAGGCATGTGAGCACAGTGACAAGTCTGTGGACAAAGCCAAGATCAGAACTGTGGTGACACAGTTAAACAAGACAGGAAGTAGATCACGGGTATGGCCGTGTCTACCTGAGGGCCTTCAGGCTCTACCCACTGTTCCTTTGAGTATCATTTCTGAAGACGTGCACAGTATCCACACAGGACACATGGGCCATCACTTCAAAAACAGAACAATGTGGATGAGAAAAGCACCACCAATGTGCACCTGAATCTGTGTGCTGGAGGATTTACTTAAAAATATTAAATTTGCCCTAGCTGGTTTGGCTCAGTGGATAGAGTGTTGATCTGAAGACTGAAGGGTCCTGGGTTCAATTCTGGTCAAGGGCACGTACCTGGGTTGCAGGCTCCTTCCTGTCCCAGGCCCTGGTCTGGGCACGTGCAGGAGACAACCAATCTCTCACATGGATGTTTCTCTCGGTCTTTCCCTCTCTCTTCCACTCTCTCTAAAAATCAATGGAAAAATATCCTCAAGTGAGGGTTAATGTGTGTGTGTATGTGTGTGTGTGTGTGTGTGTGTGTGTGTGTGTGTGTGTGTGTGTAACTTGATGACCATACACTCTGAAAGGGAACTTTGGAAATGTACATAAACGTTTATAATAAAAGCACAAACCTTATTATCCTCAGAAACAGAGAAAAATATTTCAGCAGTAAAAAAGTGTCCTTTTCTTGAACTACTGACTAATGAAATGAGTTGATGCAGAGAGAGAATCGAATAGGAAGGAAAATTGATGTTGTAGGGAATTCTAGAGGTTGGCAGTGCATTTGCTGGCACCTCAATGCCCTCATTCCTTGGTATTTAAGGCTCCACATGTGCAGGGGTAGGTGTGCTGAACCCTGCACCACAAAACTAATCCCACCTGTAATTTAAACAGCTAACCCAGTCTTCATTGTCCCAGCATCTCTCGTTGTTATTTTGAATTTTCAATTATGAATGAACTAAAAATAGTTGTCAACATTTGCCAGACATGATCTTAAATATATTGAGAGCCATTATCAAAGAACCCCCAAAATTACTGTAAGTAATTGTCTATCTTATTGGGGATATTCCTTCATATTCCATCTCCCAGCACAGTGCCTGAGAAATAGTTCCTCTTGTTTTGTTTCTGACTCTGTGATTTCACTGAGAATATCTTTCAGATGAGGGTGAAACAAATTACCAACAGATTATATAATGTAAGACCAAATATCATTCCCAGTTGTTAATCTTAATATAGTGAAAAATTCAGCAATCCAAGCAGTTATTTATGATCATTAACTTTCTGGTATTTTAGTCACCCAGAAGTGATTTAAACCAAGATCAGTTATTTAGTAGGAAACTATGCTGACTTAGGACTAACTCCACCGTTCATTTCTGTTCACACAACATTTGCAGGCTCATCATTTGGTTGTACAAAGGCACTTGACTGTGTCAATGCTCTGGAAATGTGGGTTACACAATTCTTTTTTTTTTTTCTTTTTCAAAATGATTTTTATTTTTAGAAATGTTTCCTTTAAAAATATATATATATTACTGAATTTTTACAGAGAGGAAGGGAGAGGGATAGAGAGCTAGAAACATCGATGCGAGAGAAACATCAATCAGCTGCCCCCTGCACATTCGCCACTGGGGATGTGCCCGCAACCAAGGTACATGCCCCTGACTGGAATTGAACCTGGGACCCTTGAGTCCGCAGGCCAACACTCTATCCACTGAGCCAAAATGGTTAGGGCAGAAATGTTTCCTTTAAATTTGCTGTTGATTAAGGATGGTTACAAATTCTTTGTTACACGTCTTATTCCAAGATGGAGTCCAACTCCTCTCTCTGAATCTGAGCTGACTTTCAGTGACTTGCTCAGTCAATAGACGGTTACACAATTCTTAAAAAAAATCTCCTTGAGTTAATCATAGGAAAGTAAGGACATATATCTTCCAAAGTTCAAAGTCACCAATAAGATGTTTCTTTGGGGCTAGAAGAGAGGCAAGGGCATAGAATATAAATTATTTTTTATTCCTTGTGTGTGTATATATTAAATGTTGTATTTCTAGGTGAAAACCCTAAAACGCAAGATTGAATTTAAGAAGTGTTTGAAATGAGAGCAGGTAAACATGGATTTCCTCCATAGAAACATTCGCTCAGAGTGTTACCCTTAAACTGTTTTCATATACTTTTACTCGGTCCTCATTGTAAGTCTCTGAGGTAGACAAGGAGACATTATTTCCGTATTTAGCTGATGAAAAAGGACATACATATTTAATGGAGATAGAAACAGTGTATTTTCCATTAGAGAAGTTGAATTATGGAAAGAATGGATCATGACTCACTGCCCCCAAAGCTGGATCAGCCCAAGCAGCTGTTACCCAGACAAGTCAGACAAAACCAGGATTATTCGGGCCTGGGTTTTATCCAGAACATTGTATCAACTGTTTCCTTCACTTTGGTAGCAGTAGACTGCTCTGGGAATCAGACAGTCTCTGGGAGAAAAAAACAAAATAAAAACAAACGCCTGTATTTCCAGTTCTTACTTCTGACCACTAGGGTGCAGTGTTGCGCGCTGCATGGCTTGCCCAGTGTCTATTCTAAGAGAAAAGATTGGACCTTGGCCACCAACCTATGCCACACCTTCACCTAAGGTGCACCTAGGCCTTCAAGGCCACGGATGTGGCTTTGAATCTGCAGTTCTAGGTGTTTGCCAGCCCTAAGCACTACCAGACCATTGGCCTCTATACCGGGTAGCGCGGTCTGGATGGAGGGAAGAAAACAGTCTCTCTTTTCATTAACCACACTCTGCAGTGGGGCTCCAACTAAGTCTTTAAAACACAGATATATGTCTCTTCCTAAGTGTTAAATGATCAATCAGCAACTGTTATCATACGCTCATAGGCTTCCAGCTTGATTCATTTCCTAGAGAAAATTATTCCCTTGATCATATTATTAAGTATCAAAAATTATAAAGGACAAGGGAGGGGGAGAGAAAACATTGTCCGCTGTTGTGATTAGCCACTATATAATATCGTAGTAACTACCCATGGTGTCAGACAGCTACTAGACTTACCAAGGTGATCACTGCATAAGGTATATAAATGCCTAATCACTATGTTGTACACCCGAAACTCATATAATAATGTGTGTCCACTATAATTAAGAAATACAATTATAAAACCGCTACATAAAAACACCTATTGCACAATCTCAAGTACCTTGTGCTTTCACTGATGTTCAGAGCTTCCATGGGGGTGCAGGTGGAAAGACGTTCTGGTGGTGGCATGACTATCAAGTGTTCCCAGGAGGATGGGAAGAAGCCTGTAAAAGTTCTTACTGCAGAAAGTCAGGAGCCCTCACACTGGCTTCGTGGCCAGTCTGGCCTGTGCGTGCTCTTCGCACTGCTGGCAGAAGATACAGGACAACCGCCCATCTTCGCAACGGCTGCCCCCAGACCAGGCCACACGGCACACACCCCCTCTCACAGGTGAGGCCTTCGCTCGCATTCCGGGTTTCAGGGTTTCCCCTCCTGAAGTGACTCTGTACTAGTACTCCTATCCTTCTGGCACTAACCTTCTTTCTGCTACCTTGTGTTTTAAGTCAATTTGCAGAGAAATTAGATCGATAACATTTAAAATTCCATAAGGATGGACTACAAATTACTTACACAGCTCTGAGCTATGTACTAGAATGTATTTACGCACGTTGTTCTCTACAGAGCTGGCCAGTCTGCGCGTTCCTCCGACATCCCACTCCCAACACTGACTGTTGCCGGTCCTCTCTTCCTACAGTCACAGGCTCTCTAGGCAGCCCCTCCCTACAGCGCCCTCTGCTCTGAGCAGCCCTTCCTGGGAATCCTGGGGGTGTCTCACCAAAACCTCCCACATTCTGCCTTGCACACCCTCCCTTGCCCATGCCTGTTCTCCTCAAATCCCATGAAGGCCAGACCTCCTTAGATAGCTTCTGTCCGTGTTACACAAAAGGACACCCCAAGGGAGCTGGGTCCCAGGGAGTCCGAGTGGCCACCCCTCCCTGGGCTCTTCAGTACATCAGGGCTGTCCTCTCCCACAACCTCTCTCTATACATCCCATCCATCCAGGAGGAGGGACCAGCAAACAAATCAAAGCTGAACTCTGCTCCTCATCTCGTTTTATACCCACGTGTCTGCGAAAGGCCTTCCCACTCCAATCCTCCTGCAGCCACAAACCTCATTCAAATCAACACCAGCAGCCCCCCTCCTGGTCATCTCAGGCATCTCTGAACTCCACCAGGAATTCTCTACAGAGGGGCAGATGACAGCAAGCACCCTGCCCAGGAGGGTCACATCCAGGGCTTTGCCCGCTCCTGATACTCAGCGGAGTAAATTGGACCTGGCAGACGCTGGCTGAGGTCATGTTTAGTGAGAGTGGTGGGGATGTGTCTGGGCACTGGCCTTAATTGTAGGGCTTACTAAACCTGTCATCTGGTTAATGAGCATTCTGGCAAACACTAAGAGATATCATTGAATCCTTAACACAGAAGTCACGTGCTGGGTAAATCATACAACAGAATCCATCCTTACCTATTTCTAATGATTTTGCCTTAATAAACTTTATCTCCCAAATGAGACATAAAGCTCTTGAGGTCAGGGGCTTGATCTTATATTTCTCTCTCTCTCTCTTTTTTCCTTTCTTACCCTGTTATCTACTCTCTCCAGAGTCTCCATTCCAAGTATCCCAAGTTCCAACCACCTCCTCTGCTATGTCCTGCCCACTCACTAGAATTCCCCATCTCCACCAATCCTCTCTCAAACAGGACCTCCCACTCTCTGCTAAAGTGCCACCTACACAGACACCGTTTCTTATTGCCTCACTTCAGATCATACTAGAAGTCCCCCCTTACCCTCTGCCTCTCTGCTTCATTTTACTGTGTGGCATGCAGCACCATCTGATAGGCCATAAATTTTTACTTTGATTACTGCCAGCCTTATGCCCCTCAATAGAAAATAAGGTCCATAAAGGTGCTCTTGTCTTGTTTTGTGTTCACTGCTGTAGCTTCAATGCCTAGGAAAGTGTCTGGCATATATTAGCACTCAGTAAATGTGTGTTGACTACATTAATAAGTCAGTAATTTAACACAGCATTTTCCCAGAGCGGGCAGTTAAGAAGTCACTATGTTTCTATCAGTTCAGGAAAAGGTCAAGGATCCCTTATGGACGGTGCCATAAGAGCCCAAGGAAGCTCATCAATTGTTCACATCTCCAGGGATGGTTTAAATGTGATTGTCCCAGGCAGCAAAATGGGAAAAGAATGCTTTGACATGAACACTCTGGGATTGGAGTCATGGAAAGCTCTGGAACTAGCTAGGCTTCTAGGATGGTCAGTTCAGGATTCCAAAATGATGTACAGAGCAATATTCTTTCAAGCATCCAAGCTGAAGATATTTTATACATGCAGAGAAGCATAATGGGGTCTCTGTAACAAAGAATATTTCATTGATAACATGTTATGGTCATGATTAGCGAAGCACTGTGTTACAAAATACGGAAAGTGTTTAGTGAGATAATACTTTGCAATATTAACTATTCCAAATATTTCTCTGTTTTCTTCTAATTCAGGAAACTAGGCACAAATTTTCCATTGCCCCAAATATTTTTAACACCCCAGAATGTAGGTGTACTAACCATTTCTTATTTTCTTGTTCTCTCTTTTTCTAGCTGTACATTAGATTCCAGAACTTATTCATCTTGTCGCTGGAAGTGTGCTCCCGTTTTGTTTTGGGTGTTTGATGCTGTGCATCTGGGGCCTTGCTAACCCTGAAGTCACCCCCCCCTCAACCTTTCAAACCTCTCACCTGTTAAAAGCAAACCCACCATTCCCAAGCCCACACCGCCAACCACCTGCTCTACTGGGCTCTCAAAGCCCGGGCCACTATCCGCCTGCCCTAATGACCCCAGAAACTAATAGGCAATTCAGAACAGAGCCTGCTGAAATTATTCAAGCTACACCATCCTAGACCTGCCTGCCCTGCCCTGCCTGCCCCTCCCCAACCTTTCCCTGCGTGGCCTCTGTGCTGTGGTGTGCTCCCTCTTCTTGGGAACTGAGTAACTAACTCTTTTTCAATCATTTCCTGGCCTGTGGGTCCTGCCATACCAAAGTAATTATAAAATCTGTATTTTAAGATAGTACAGAATAAAATAAATTAGTTCTTGGCTTTCAAGGGCTTCTAGAGCTGTGGTCCTGGCATATAAATATGTAACCATTACATTAACAACAAAGTAGGTCCGAAAGGATGGAAGTTCTGTCATTTAGAGAAGAGAACAAGAGAAGGGCCAGAGATGGTGACAGAGGTGCAGACTCAGGAGGATCCCAAACTCACCTTTCCACTCCTCTTCCCCCCACCCCACCCCCAGAACTCAGCCTGAATGAGAGGCTGAATAGATCCGAAGGGCAGGTTTGGGAGCCGAAGCCGAGGCCGGCCTTTATCCTACTTCCTCTCTGGATTTCTAACACTTGGTGAATATTAGAATACTTATAGCTTCAGAAATGGCCTAATTACACATAAATTCTTTAAGGTACTATACATTTACAGATGAGAAAAATGAAATCAAAGAGGTTAGGATCACTCAATCATTAAATAGATGTATTGAATTATAATAACAATACCCGTCATTTATTAGCTGCCTCCTGTAGGACAAGGGCAGAGACGTTACTGTGTTTTATCCACTCAGCCACGTAGAACAGTGCCTAGCACAAAACACAGTCACGGATTAAAGCTATGCAGCTTGGATCTAAGTCTGATTCTGCTCCTCAGGGGCACATATTTCATTTCTGTCGGTCAGAAGTCAATTGCATCAAGGCCTATATTTTCATTTTATTTAGTTTTAACATCTATCTTTAAAAATATTTAAAGCAATAGGTTCACAAAGTTAAAAACAAAACAAAACACAAAAAAACTTAAAGCCTTATCTTGCAGAAATAGCAGTCGCCAGCCTACTGTTTCCCTCCTAGCACCCCACTATCAAGCAATCACTTTTTTAAAAAATATTTTTTTAATTGATTTTAGAGAGGAAGGGAGAGGGAGAGAATCATTGATTGACTGTGCCCCACACTGGGGATCGAGCCCGCAACCTGGGCATGTGCCCTTGACTGGAATCGAACCCAGGACCTTCAGTCTGCAGCTCAACACTCTATCCACTGAGCCAAACCAGCTAGGGTCCCAGCAATCACTTTTTACCTTTTTAGGCAATCCTTTCAAACAGAAGTAATATGTTTATGTTGTTATTTTTTATAATCAATTTTAGACAGGATCTATTAGTTCACAGTTACAGGAGAGAGGAGTTAGCTGCTAGCTGGGATTAACTGTCTATTGCTACACTATGGCCTTTGCAGCCCCACCTTCACTTCACAGTATGTATCTATTACTTATCAATTCTAGAAACGCTGGCTGTTTCTATTGTCATGACTCCATAGCTTTGTTTTATTACAGAAATAAGTCATGTTCTGTGATGATACTCCTTTTCTCACAAAGTGTTTCTCCTTCTAGGAGTTATCTATAAGCCTCTATGTTCTATTTATCTCCATGGTACTCATCACTTCCCAGAATCCAGTGTATAATTTTTATGTTTTTATCTCTATATTTTCCTGTCTTCTCTCTGGCATGAGAGTACACAGAGCAGGGATACCTGCCTATTTGAGTCACTGCTGTGACGGTGGAGTCGAGACGTGCTCAGCACACAGCAGACAAATCTGTATGAGAAAGCACATTCTGATGTGGAATTAACAGAGCTGTTTACCAATAAGTGATTGAGAAAAACAGAAATCTGTGTCATCTCCCTTAGAAGACAGAGAGGAAATGGAGCCCAGATGGTGCTGCAAGGAGAGAGGAGATGGGGCCCAGACGGTGCCTCATGGGCTGTGTGGCTCTGTGAACTGCTGATAGGCAGGCAATGAGGGTGAGTCTAAAGAGGAGGGACGGTGATAGAGGTGAGCTGAAGATACAGTGAGGGGAAGACACAGAAGCAAAAAGCAAAATCTCCTTCGAGCTGCTTGTTGATCTGAAACATCCAAGAATTAGAGGTACTAGGTTAATACCGGTTTTCTCACCTGTGCTGAATCAAACTTCCAATAATAAGAATAGTTTGGAGGCAAATGTTCAGGTTAATTGATTTTTTCACTTAATATATGATTGCCAGACAACGCATTTTAATTACTTCCTTGTTAGAAAGAGTTTCTAAGTAGCCTTCTTCCCTTAATAGCATCATATGCAGAGTATGACTGATTCATACTTGGATAATACGACAGTGTTTCATGAGGATCCACTGAAGAGTAACTGTGTCAGACAAACTGATGTGGAGGAAATCACTTTGTCTGCAAGGTCTACATTCTCGTCCTCATTTGACCCTAGGCAGTTGAAGGTGGCATTTTCAATGTCACCGTCTTCTAGTCTTCACTATTTTGCCTCTAAATAACAGTATGGGACTGAGCCTTGGATTTTCCACAGGCGGTTACTCTTCAACAGTTGCCTATGATACTGTTGAAGATCTGAATGTGTGGTAGATCTGAAGAACAGGTTTGAGAACCAGAACCTGAATCTGTAAGAGGAAGAGATTTTTATATGCTGAGCAATCCGCTTTTAATGTATACCAATATCCAGCCCCACTCATGATCACCTGAAATGGACTCTATGAGGAGGTAGGGTCCAGACATCTGTAGTTTTTCAACTATCTAGACAATTGTGATGCATAGTAAAGACTGGGAACCATTGGCACATGTGTGTGGTCCAGGTTAGGGCCAGGCTCAGCACTTTTTGAAACCACAGGTGAGTCAGCATGAGAGCATAAAGGAAAGCTAAGCTGTGCTGAACTTTTCACAGAATTACCTTTTAACAAAACTCACTTGGATAGTTCTCAGCTCTCACCTGTAGAGTTGCCCTTCAAACCCAAGTTGCTATTTGCGAAAGTATGTGGCAAAGTCTGGATGTCTATTAATTTTTTAGTTCTATTGCTTTAATTCTATGTATATATCTCATGTTACACTTGCCACATTAAGTGCATTAGGTTAAATTATAGTTGGTTAGATAATTAGGGAGACGTTCTTTTAAGATTGTGAGTATAAACATTATCTCCCGCCTATGACAGAGGATATGTTTAAGGGTAGTTGGCACAGAGAAGAATGTAAAGGAAAAAGTAAAGTACAGGGTGTTCTATTCGAAGACTGAATAATATGATAAATGGAACACAGATGGAAAACTTGTGATATATGTTCTCTCTGAATCAAATTATTGGAGGGATATTTAATGTTAAGCAGGTGCCAGGAAAATAGAAGGGTAGAATGTTGATCACAGAGAACAATGAACTGTAAGACTTTGAAAACACAGAAAAATTACATTCCCTGATAATCCATCAACTATTAGAAGGAATTCTAAAGACAATTTTAGGGAGAGCAAACCTCTTCAAGGAGTGGCAAAAATGATACTTAAAATAGGTGCAAAGTATTACCAATGAAGAGAAAGATAATCTTCTAACAATGGCATCAGAAAAGACACACTCTGCTATATACTGATGTGGAACAAAACCTGGGATATAAATAGACAGCAAACAGAATTTGAGCAAGAAAAACAATGAGGATCCCTGACTACATTAGGATGGAGCTTAAGCAAACAACTTAAGATTATTTCTAGTTTCTTAATATGGAGAAATTGAAAATTTCAAGAAAAACCTCACATTGTTAGATTTTGTTGCTTTTTATGACTTATATTGAAGTAAATTGTATAGCAAATTGAAGATAGTTCTTATTCCACAGTGCGGCTTTGACCATTATCACAAGTATTGCTATAGGCTGATAAAGCAGTGAGTTAAAGGTTATTCCCGGTGCTGTTAACCTGACCCATCAGGACCAGGTAGACCCCTCATGACCATCAGTTACAGTTCTAGTAGATGCAGCAGGTGATCAGTGAAATCAGCTTCTCTTCCCAAAATTTCCCTGGTCAGTTCTATTCACTTTGATTATTATCTCCCATTAGAATTTTTCCTAAGTGAGAACCTACAAAACTTACTCATTTGATCTGTGTGATTCTTTAAGTGTTAAAAAAAACACCCATAGGTGAATCTAATAGATTATATCACTAACATCCAAGATAAGTCTTAGTCTCAGATTATTTCTTCAGTTACAAACATGAACATCTATGTAGTAACATGACAACTGTCATTCTTGATCACCCACAGAAACCCAGATGTACTGAAAGTAGGGTTGTGTCTAGAATGAGAATGAAAATATTTCTTTAAAAGTTGCTCTTATGAAAGGGAGAACATCTTCAGAGTCATCTTCAGAGTTTTTTATCTACATATAGATGCCTTATACTTATTTGGAGAATTAAACGGGAATGTCATCCCCAAAGTTGCTGCCATCTCTATGAGGTCTTTGCAAGAAATGGGTTCTAACATCATAGGTGTCTTACAAGTGACAGGAGGACTACATTGTACTGCAAGTGAGGAAGGAAATGTATGGCAAAGAGGAAAGAAAACATATAGGCAAGCACCAAAGCACCTGGAATTATTTAAACATAAAATAAATAGTGAAGATAGTTTGTGAGCTCATCTACAGAAGAGGCATGAAAGCCACCACTTGTCTTTACTTAGTATAGACAGACTTGTTATTATACATAAAATTTCAATATGGCTTCCCACTTATATCTCTTTATTATGGCATCATTTTAACATTTCAAAAATAAATAGATGGATTTTTTGGGGGGGGGGGTCAGGAGAAATTTTGGCTTACTCATAGTCTATATTCAGATTACATATTACAATTTATTTACTTGAAGTTGAAATATCAGTGGAGATGACATATTCAGATTCATGATGGAGATTGGGGTGGAGGACATTGTCCCTCAATGACCTTGTCCCTCAATGACCTTCTAAGGAACCCAGATGGGTCAGACCACACTATTCGCTCTGGATACCGCAAGCAGCTTTACCCAAAGTGTACCTCTGAGGGCCAGGCTAGCCCTCTCACCCTCAGTACCATGACTGTTCAACCTGCAAAGGGAGGGAGTTCTGTTTCTTAGGTCAGGGAGCACCGTGACCTATCAACTACTCAAGGCCAGCACTTAAATATCACCCCATGGCCCAAACCAGGGGTCGAACAGACACACTTGCTATGCATAATAAAGCCTGGATTTCATGAAAACAGACCTTCCCAGTTATGTCTGCTCCTCAGAATCCAGCTATTATTTACGGTGTATGAATGAGCAGTGACTGTTCTGGGAAAAGAGAGATAGGAAAGATCCAAGAAGCAAGAAAAAATCAGTTAGGAAGACATGAAGAGAAGGGGTGTCAAGCCCAGTGTCCAAAATTTTGTAAAATGCTGAGCGGGAGAAGTGCTAGGCATGTGATAGCCAACAAAGGACCTATTCAGGTGCAGGGCACCAAGGATGTTTCTCAGAACTGACGCGTAAAGGATAAATGTGAGTTAGATTATTCTGGTTGCAAGTGACAGAAATCCAGTTAAAAATGGCTCTACCAAATTAATCAAATATAAAAAGGAAAACGTTGCCTCGCCTATTTATGAATTCCAGGAGTAGATATTACTTCAGGCAAACCAACATTAAATCCTGTTTGCAAGGAGCCTATCTTTATATCCCAGCTCTGTTTTTTAAAAAATATATTTTATTGATTTTTTACAGAGAGGAAGGGAGAGGGATAGAGAGTTAGAAACATCGATGAGAGAGAAACACTGATCAGCTGCCTCCTGCACACCCCCCACTGGGGATGTGCCCACAACCAAGGTACATGCCCTTGACTAGAATCGAACCTGGGACCTTGTAGTCTGCAGGCCGATGCTCTATCCACTGAGCCAAACCAGTCAGGGCCCAGCTCTGCTTTTTAAGATGTGGACTTCATTCTAAGGCTGGTTCTCTACATGATGGCCAGATATCTCTCACAGGCTTGCATTATAGCAACCCAGCAACCTCATAGGAAAGAGAGCTCCTTTTTCTACAATAGTTCAATAGGAGTCCTGTGGTCAACTCCCCTTCCAACAGCATAGGTCATGTGAGCATCCTAGTGCAATCACTGTAGCCAGAGGTTTTGGGATACACCACTGGTCCCAACCAGGACTATCCCTCACAGCGGGAGCCTGAAAATGGTATCTGGAACCCCCCAGGCCATGGGGACTGGGTAGAGAGGAATGCCCTGGCTTGCCAAAAGAAAATCAGGAGGCTGTGGTGAAAGGACCATGACTGAGAGGGCAGAAAAAACAACAGATCTTTTCAAGCCAATTTGGATCTTTTTTTCAGTCATTGAGAAGACATTCTGTTTAGAGTCATTGAATTGAGGCTCACTTCACCTACAATTAATCATAGTAATTTGCTTCTGTAAACTTAACAGAAAACCCAAAATGTCTCATAAATCACTGCATATTATTTTGTTTTCTGCAGTTAGACATAAGGCAGACTTTATAGGCCAAAGTCAATATTATAATGCAGTAAATAACAAGACTAAAATGTCAACGTATTTATTTAGAAGTATGAATGAATTGACTGACCTACAGAATAAAGGGGAAAATATTTAGGATTTTTATGGGCATGAACAAAAGTGATTCAGAAATGGCTCCTAGAGTGTTACACATCAGTGCAAATAAAACAGCTTTGTGAATTTTAAACACACGCCATCACAAGGAACCTTAGACAGTAGAACATGTCTTCAGTGCCTGATGGGATGGGTAAAATCACACTAAATGTAATTCAGCCCTAAAGGTTCTGTGGAATTTGTTCATTCTGGTAAAATAGAATGGGAAAGATCGAGACTCTGAAATCTGGCAACTCCCCCAATATTACCATACCTGAGGAAAAATTCAGAGCATGAAATCTTGTGTCTGTGAGGGAGCAGTTTATCTGAGTCCTTGTTTTTCAGACTCAACATAATTATGCTGTCAGCTCAGAGAATGTAGTGTCACAGTCCTATTCGTGCTTTCCTGGGTTATAATACAGTGGCCATTTGTTCCACCTATGCATCTTCACCAAATAAGAGGATGTTTTACGACCTGAACACAGAATAAAGCTAGTTGAAAGTATTGGAAATCTAGTGGACCAGCAAAAATGTTTCTGCCTAGTATTTTTTTTTCTAAATGTAAATTACATCAATCTGTGAACATGTGATAAGAAGTGACATACAAATAAAATGTAAACTGACATCCCATAAAAATTTTCAAATGGCAAAAACTATGGTTGTTAAAAATATGGCAGGACACTAAGTAATGGCATGGGACTTAGAAAGTTCTCCCCTGCTAATAAGACAGGTATTAGATGCCGAAAGTTACTGCACCGTAGGCAACAACTATCCAACAGTGGGAAGAACAGTCCTGAATGCCAAACACCTCTCACCTTGTTTTATACCAACTCTGTCTCATAGATGAGGACACTGAGGATCCAGAAAATGAAGAAATTTACATGTGGGTCCAGCTGGATTGTCAGCCTATGTCCTTTCTGCTACACCATGTCACACCAAGGAGCATTGAGAGCCATTTTTGTTGTTCTTTGTAAGGAGGAAACTGCTTCTGTATGCTGCTATGCGCCGCTGTGTAAATTTAGTTCAGATATGTTACTTTTCCCAAACACCTTTAAATGCTTTACACTCAGTTGTTCCATCTTTAACAGCAGTGAACATATTAAAATAAATTGACCCTTCGAATTTGACGATTCTGATCTAATTCTGTAGGCGACATCACATGGTAGATTCTATTACAATTGAGACGTTCTAATTCTCACTATGTATTCCAGGTTATGAGTTAACTCGCCTTTTAATGAAGTCAATATACTGCTGACATGTTTGAGGTTTATTGTACCCACAGATAGTATTGAATATTGCTGCATATATATTCAAGTAAAATACAGTGCAAGTCTTAGAAATTTTGCGTAGTTTTGCCACATTTAAATGATCACGTTATGGGAAGTTTGATTATTAGTAGAGTTAATTTGGTCTACCAACTCTAACACTTCTAAATTTGGTCAATTATTTCCTTAACCAGCCCACCTGAAATTGGACCACCTGCTAACAGCCTAAGAGGAGATGCCACATCTACTCCTGACGTCATCACGTCGTGCTTGCTCACTCCACACCATCTCTGACAGTGCACAGTCCATATTTGCCTCTCCCTCTAAGCCATTTCCATTTTGCAAAGCTCAATTTCTGGCTGAAGCCCATCTTTCGGAGGAATGAGGTCACTCAAATATCATTTGCCAGATCTCTCCACCAAAGGACAATAACCAAGGACTGAGTGGAAAATCTTGCACAAAGCCAGATTAGAGTTTGCGCTAATGAGAACGAGGTATTGGTTACAACGATGCTATCTCTCAAAGGCAGCACAGTTACAGTAAATGGTCCAGTCCTCTTCTCCACCCCTTCAAGCTCTCCTAGGCAGACCCAGAGACTCCAAGGCGAGATTTGACCTTGTTTTCCAAGAGCTTTTGTTTTCTTTGCCATTTGAAGTGGCCAGTGGAGCTTCTGAAAATGAAGGCATAACATGAGAAAACAGTGGAGGTCTCTGACCACCACTATGTGAAATGCAATCCATTGTTTCCTATTATTCAGCTTTGCTCCAATGTGGTAGAGTATCAAGGTTTTCCAGTAGCCAGAAACTAACCGGACTGGAAATTGGAGTCCTAAATTTTAGTTCACCATTTGCTCGCTATATGGTTTCACTTAAGTCACTGAAGTCTTCTGTGCTGTATTTTCTTCATTGTTAAAAATTGGAAAAGAACCGATACTCATACCTGCCAAACTCACTTCAGGCATATGGAAGTACTACATGAACATATAAATGACCAAGACTTGTAAGATACAAAATATTATGTTTAATATTAAACTAGAAAAAAGACCGTCAACTTTCTAATGACAGAAATTGCAGGAAGAGCATCCATGACAACATGATAGTATGATAAACCAAACTAACCTTCCCTTGATATGCATAATAGAAAGGGGTACTAAAGCTTGTACTTTTGGGCACACATCTGAACAGGCATAACTCCCATGAAATTATGCTTTTCCTGGAAACTTTGACCATCTTAATCTTGGCAGAGTTTCGGTAGTATTTTTGGAACTCTGAAAAGACTCGTTCATTTCATTTCCCATGGAAGGCTTTGTTTTTTATACACTGTGTCAGGGAAATCAAAAAAGAAAAAGACAGCACCCTCATACTTAGGATGCTGTTTTGTGGAAATGAGACAGTGGGATAAGAAGAGCATCCCAAGGTGTCACCTGTACCATAACTACAGTCTATATAGAAAAATGAGCCTTTCAATCTTCATTCATTAATTGTCCATTTCACACTTGTAATTGCATAAATTCATGTTTGCACAATACATGCATACATTGGCATTTTCACCTTTAAGCAGTTCCCATGCAAAGTGATTTTATCTCTCTTAGTGGGACAGTGAATCAGACTTCCCTAGATGCTTTCTGCTCCTAAAACTCCTAACTTTTACAGAGGACAAGGGCTCTTTCAGGCGACTGCTGTGACCTAGTCTGAATGCCACGCTGGCTGCTGGAAGAGTTAATTGACTTCAAGGCTGGCTAATGTGCCCCAGGGAAGCTAAAGGACTTGAGGAAAAGCATCCTGCAGTACTTGATTCTTTGCTCTGACTTGCACTCACATCCTTAAAGATTTGGTTGGGACGGGGGCGGGGCTTTAACAGTAGAAATGAGTCGGGGAAGTTGAAGAATTAAGTACAGGAGACTGAGACTCAGTACCCTTGAAAGATGGTCAAAATATAAATCATCCTTTTCCTGTGAAAACTGCCTCTCAGCCGTTTTGCCAAAACAAGTCTCTCAAACAGTAGGAGATTGTCAAAGCTCCAATTAGCAAAACCTTAAACCCCAAAGTCAATTATGTGAGTAATGAAAAATGATGGCAAACGCTCCTTCCCAGGAAAGGGAAGAATTAGATCAGCCATTAGCCCCCCTAGTGTGCAGAGGATTAGAGTCTGCCACAAAAAGAGATATTCATGGTCCCCAATAAAGTGGGATTAAAACCCTTTAATGATTATTAATGTTAGAAAAGTTTCAGTAATTTTTTAAAGCAATCAAAGACAGCAAAGGATATGGGATACTTATTCCTCCAAGGGAAAATATAAAAATATGTTTAAGATATTAGGGAAAAGGGAAAGAATTTTAAAAAATGATTTTCCCTTGGTAGGTAGAGCCAGGAATCGCTCACTAATAAAGATTTTGGTATTTAATAATTATGAGTAATGTCAACCCCCCACAGGAAGAGGGAGATCAATTTACATCAAAATAGATAGTACACTCTCAAAATATTACAAAACTAAGGATGAGCCTGAAAAATAATGGTGAAAACCCACATATGTCACTAAGTTGGGTAAAGGCTTCAGGCCCAAGATACTTCAAAATCAGGATATTTAGTAAATAATTAGAGTTAATAAACATAGGTAGGTATTATCTTAGAGGATATATAAAAGTCTACAAACACTAAGGAAATAAATCTTAATAAGGAAGATTAGTATTTTGGTATGCTGGAAAGCCATCAAAATCTCTCTTCCACTTCCCATAACACTGGAGTCATTGCTGGGCCCATAACTGCTCCATCAGACACTGTATTTCCAAATCTCCCTTGTATAAGGCGCAACCGTGCAGCTAAGTTCTCATCAACACAATGAGGATGACATGATGTTTGCCATTCTGGGCCTTCAAATATTGGGTAAGCACACTTAGGTATTTTCTCTCTGTCTCTGGAGCTAAAACAGGGATGTACCATTGGACTAATGAGGAAAGCATTCTATATATATATATATATATATATATATATATATATATATATATATGGGATGGAGGAAAAAGAAGATGGGAGCAGCCTGGTTCCCTGAAAGCCCACATGGAGCTGAATCATACTACTAACCAGCTCACTCACCTCTATCCTTAAACTTCAATATTTAAACTTCAAGTAGGGTGAACAGTCCCAATCTTCTTTGAACAGTCCTGTCTTATGCCTGTTGTCTTGATATACTTATACATAGCATTTCCTTTCACTTTCAAAATAAATTACATGCAAATCCTATTTTAATTCACTGTATTATGCTGCCTTTTTATATTAGAAGTTTAGCTTCTCCACAACCAATATAGAAATTGGCACCTGGAACTTGTGTGAATCACAAAAGTAATATGTGTGATGAACCGTCATATGGTAGGAGGTGAGGGCGTGTATTTATCAGGTCAGAAGACTAGAGATCCTTGTTATGTTCCGGTTAAATGTTTGATAAAATTTTCCTCTGTGATAACTTGAAAGGCCGACCACATGGACCTATGGGACGTGTAGCCACAGAGTCAGAATGTTTATTTGTATTGGTTAGCCCTTGCCACATTTAGCAAGGTACTACAAGAAAATAAATAAACACAGGCGAGACTTGGCAAGTGTAAAAGCAGAGATGAAATAGAACAGATGGGGTGGAAATACCTCCTGCTTCTACACTTCAAACGGCAGCCGGGTCATAACTCTTGACTCCCAGAGACTTTCTCAGAGACTTACCATTAAGCCAAAGCAAAGAAAGCTCAGATTAAGAGTGTTTGTTCCCTTTAAACTGACCGTTCCAGATGCCCTCAAGACAGGTGCCTTTAAAACGAAGACCGGGGAATGGATCCCAGGAGCCAGGCAATAGGAGGGTTTTGCATATGGTGACTACAACCTGGGACTGGAAGAAATAAGACTACTGAGAAGCCCACTACGTTTTTGAAACTACAAACCTGGTGTACAAATGCCTGTGACTCTTTGAACCCCAAGCAAGAATAGTGTCCATCTCCACTTCAGATGGTAGCATGGCAATGAGGAAAATAGAAGACCCTCCCCAAAGGGCACAGCCAGGGGTCAAGAAAGACGATGAGCAAGAGAGTGCCTCTAGGAAGGTCAGGACCAGTGTGGCTGTGTGAACCCACCCAGGATGCACTGGACGGTCAGGGCACAGAATTTACACAATTCCTGCCTCGTTAAGGACCATCGGTGACTTTGCATTTTGTGCTTCCCATTCTAAGCTGAAGCCTCTAGTGCAGGAATGCTGTTTCCACTCCACCATTGTATGGGTGTGCAGATGGGAAGGGGGCAAAGATAATCCGCCTTTTAGTTTCTAGATCATTGGACGATGAGCAGCTCCCTCTGGACCAGATCAAAAAGACTGTCAGGTACCTAGAGAACCTAGACCTTGAGCTGGGTCCAGTACAGATGGGACTTCAAGAGTCCCCTTAGGGATAGTGGATGTGTTTCCTGAATGAGAAAATAGTTGGGTGGTGTTTCGAGGTGTCGGAGGGGGACACAGCTAGTTATAACCCAACATTTGTTCCACTTTTTCCTTAAAAGTTATATCTCCTTTTGGCTAGTGGCCATCCTTCTATGAACGACATTTCTGAGTCTCCCTGCAGGTAGTGCAGGCCTTGTGATTGCATTCCATGCATGGAAGCTGAGTGGAAGTGACATCCCCACCCTGGATCAGGGCCTTGAAACAGGGAGCATGGGCTCCCCTGCCCATTCCCTCAGCCCAGGGTGGTACCCACAGGGCCTCTACCCATGGATAGGATGGATGAGGATGCGCTAGACAAGATGGAAGGACCCTTGTCCCTTGCTAGGCTGCATTGTTCACCTGTTGTTCTATGAGAGAGAGATAAACTTGAAGATTTTCATGGCACTGGTTGGGGGATTTCTTTGTTACCACAGCTAAGTCTTGACCCTCACCCATTATAGCTATTCATAAATTTATTCTGTCTGTAGGTCAGGTAAAGCCATGCGCAGTGAGCCCTAAGTGTCATACCCCATATTGGACCTCCAGACCCACTTGCCACAGCCACCACTGGTCACTGTAACACTGCTGACCAGGCTCCCTGCCGTATCCACGGCTTCTTGACAAGCTTGCAGTCTCCTGTCTACACTACTGCCTACTGTCTAGACCACTGCCTACAAACTTACACAGAATATAAATGGAGGGACTGGAAATGGAACTTGGGGCCGTCCAATTCTGGCACTGTTTATCTTTCTATGATGCAGATGCTTAATTTTGTAGCTAATTTTCGAATATACTGAAATCTCTCAGGAATGTAAGATTGTTGTGTTTGACATAACAGACATGTTTATTTTGCCTTTACTATTAGAGGTTAAATTTATTTTGCCAATATTTTGATAACTTGAGTTTTGATATAAATAAAAAAAAGCACAGTATGCCCAGTGCCAACTTCAATTTGTAGGCTTAGGTTCTGGGAATTTTCCATGTACTTCAAGTTACAATTGAATTTTTAGTAAAGCAATATTTTAGGCAAGTATTAGGGATCTAAGATTCCATGACTGCCAGGAATTCTGGGTAGAATGTGTCCTTTCATATCCTGACATATACTAAGCAGTGTAAAGAAATAGGTACCAGTCATTCTGAAGAAAGATATACTTCACAAAAATGTTCTTTGGTTCACCTTGGTAAAGCCCACCCAGTTACCTAAAATCTTATCAGGGAATGTTTATCATCTCTTTCTGGAGGGAAATCCAAGGGAGGCTGGTTTCTTTATGTTGGTAGCTTGCTAATCTGAAGAGTATATACTTTTCATAATTGGTCTTGGTTTATGTCAGTCCTCTTTTTACCTCCTAGGATCATGGATGTCTGGTGAGTGATGCTCAATAAACTATGGAAGAAACCAGATGCCTCTTTGTGGAAATTCTCATGGTCAAAGGCTAGGTGGGAGAGTCAGTCCTCGAAGTCCCCACGTGTCTAAAACCTGATGCTGCCTGTGTCCAGCTGGTTCTGTGAGGGAGTTTATTTCTCCCTCCCAGGCAGCTGTCCAGTGCTTCTCTGTGGGCACGTCTACGGTCTGAAATGTCCATGTGTTTTTTTTCCTCTAAAAAGCCCCTGTACTAGAACCTTTCATTATGCCCTTGAGTGTCCTCTGAGCTGCTGCCTGACTTTGAAGGGCAGCAAATCCAGCATCGGGAGTTAGGGGCTAGGGCTACAAGAAAAGAGAATGAAACAATGGCGAAAATGGCCAACTCACAAGAGAAAAAGCAAGGGACAAGGGACTCACAGAGCAGGCATCCATTTACATGGGAACGGATGGCTGTCGGGTAACTGTTCAAAAACAGGGATCTAAGGAATTAATGGAGTCTATACTATGGTCCAACCAGAGGTTTCTCATATACTTCCTCCCAAAGCAGTTGTATCACCCCAGGACATAGGGAGTTGGGGGTCTGCTGGGAAACTAGTTTAGATGTAAGCATTTTATGTGATGAATCTCAGGAGGCAGCACAGAAGGTGGGTGACGTGAGATGGGAAGGTCAGAAGCCAGTAGTGTGTGCTGTCCAGCTCAGCAGGAGGATTTTGCTACCTACCTCCTACTTTGGGAAACAGTGAATGGGGTGAAATTGACCTTATAGATCCCAATGGTTTTGATGTAGAAGAAAGGGTTAGACAATGTATGTCGGGGTGATGTTTGGGAAATATGGATCAAACTCTGAATATCAGTAGAATATATGAAATGTACAACATTCAAATTTGAATGATATTTAATGAGTGCCGAGCATTGTGCCACCTTTCAAAAGTTTTTTAAATTTTCACAATAATCTAAATAAAGAGAAACTGATGCCTTCTGGAATATGATATGGCTAATGAAAAGGAGAGCTTGGATTATATTCAGGGTTCCTAACTCAAAATATAGTGAGAGGCAAAAGAGAATATTGGAAAGAATAGGGGTTTTGGAGTCCTAGTCTTGTCTGTGCTCTACTGATGATGGTGAAGGTGACATCCAAACCTCAACAGCCAGCAGTGACATGGGAACCACAGAGCAGAACAATGCTGGCCAGTGCGGGGAGCAGATGTGTCTGCCTGCACTTCGTCCCTGCCAGGAAACCTCGGGTAAGTAAGCTCCTTAGCCTCCCTGGGCTTCAGTTTCTTCATCTGTAAAATGGATATGTCATATCTACTTTCAAAGCTAAAAAACCTGACCTGGCCAGCATGGTGCAGTGGTTGAGTGTCCACCTATGAACCAGAAGGTCAACGTTTGATTTGTGGTCAGGGCACATGCTCGAGTTATGGGCTCTATCCCCAGTGTGGGGTGTGCAGGATGCAGCCAATCAATGATTCTCTTTCATCGTTTCTGTTTCTGTTTCTCTCTTCCTCTTCCTTCCTCTATGAAAGCAATAAAAATTTATTTAAAAAAATAAAAACTAAAAAAACCTTGTCCATTGTTAAGCCAAATAAATTCGGTTCTATTTCATTTTTCTCGTGCACACATTTGACACCTTGGCAAATCTTCAAAAACAGTTTGTTCCTGTTGTAAACAGCACTGTCAGCAATGAGCAGTGCACTTCATAGACGGTGCCATCTACATTCCTAAAGTCAGAGGCCAGTGTTGAGAGGGATAACCTCCACCATGACTTTGTTTAGCATAAATATAAAAACTAAAATTTTCCTTTGTCTAAGTTTTTCCTTTAGTTGCCATGATAATTATATAATTATGACTAGCTTAGTTTTTTTAAAAAATATATATATTTTATTGATTTTTTGCAGAGAAGAAGGGAGAGGGATAGAGAGTTAGAAACATCGATGAGAGAAACATCGATCAGCTGCTTCCTGCATACCCCCCACTGGGGATGTGCCTGCAAACAAGGTACATGTCCTTGACCAAAATTGAACCTGGGACCTTTCTGCAGGCTGTTGAAGGGACAGGTTTTAAGGACTTTCTCAGAAAAAAATAATTTTAGTCTAAAAATCAACAGTAAGACCTGCTGTTGATTTGTTTAGACTGAATCCAATTTGATTTACCTCAGTTCAACTCAATAAAACTACACAAACCTTCCTCGAGTATTGCATTAGTGTGGAAAGAAATGGTCCTCTCTCTGGGTGCCCTAAACACTCACTCCCCGTCCCTAGCCCCAAATAAGCTTTAGACCTGACTTCTAGATTCTGCCACCAAATGCAAGCTCACAAGTGGCAAAGCAACATGCCTTGGGATGCCTGCAGGAATGAAGCACTTTATCAGAACAATAATTATTTTTATCTGAACACTGGCCTAATGAATGTCTCTCAGTGAATCAGCATCAGAAGTCTCCATTTTTATGAAAGTTAACGAGTGAAGTAGGTCGAAGTGGTAAATCTAGACCAATAAGGTTCACTGTTAAGGCAATTCTGAAACAAAGCATTTCAGCTCCAGTAAGCAGACACCAGCCCTTTGCATTGTGTTTGCAATCTGCAGCTGAATATGGCTTTGAAGTAAGCAGACAAAAGTCTTGACAGACTCAAAAGAACTAAACTACTCACACAGGGAGAGTGTGTGCTGAGGAAGGAGAGGGGCTGCCCTCGGTACCATGGGTTAATTATCAAATGTGTATTTTGTACCCTGATTTTGGAATTGGAACTGGCAGTTACCATTCCTATATTTCTTCTAATATATATATATTTTTGCCTTTTAACTCAAATTTCAACAGTATTTTCTTAACTTTATCTCCCAATCCTTCTGTTGAGTTTTCCAAGAGCTTTTTTTGTCCCATGTACTTCTTGCTTATAGTTGCTTATGTTTATGTCTTAGCTACAATATAGTCGGTCTTCACTCTGAATGCTACTGCAGGATTGTAAGCAGAACCATGCAAAACAATCTCAATGGTCAATAGAAAAATGATCGTTGTTCTGTAAACTGTAACAATTTCTTCAAAACATTACAATTCATATTATCAGTTTTAAAAGTACTTGAGCTCCAGTGACACAATCGGTTAGCACACGGTACTTATAAAAGTACAGGGAACCGAGGTTCCGAGAGAAACCAAGATGGTGGCATAGGTAAACACCAGAGTTTGCTGCCTCGAACAACCACTTCAAAAATACAACTAAAAGACGGAACGGGCATCATCCAGAACCACAGGAAGGCTGGCTGAGTGCAAGTTCTACAACGAGGAGGAAAGAGAAAAGCATACCGAGACTCAGAGGAGGCACAGTGCTGAAGTAAAATACTAAGGTGCGGAGTGCATGCAGAGTGGGCTGGCAGCCGAGGGCGTGGTTGTCGTTTTCAATCGGGAGGGAGTTTCAGGATCTAAGCTCCAGTTCTGGGCGAGTCTCTAGGGAACCAGACTCATACGGGAGAAGCAGGGCTGTCTGGCAGCGGTCGGAACTCGAGGGCAGCGATTACTGGGACACGGAGAAGCAGAGCCTCTGAGGGCAAGACTGAGAGCAGCCATAATTGCTAACCCCACTCTGTTAATCCCCTGGGACCCACCCCACCCAAGCCCTGCAGGGAGACTTTTGCTGGATAGCCTCAGGCAAAGGCTAGATTAGCACCTCCCTAAAGATCCAGGAGCCAGGAAGTCCAGAGGTCAGAGTGGGACCATCCAGTTTGCAGCTCCATGGAACCATAAAAGACACACTCAGGGGGCAGACTCAGTGAGCACCAAAGCCCCATAGAAGCAAGTCTAGCCCCAGAGGGGTGTCTCCAGCACAGAAGTTCTCCCACTGCAGACACAGCTGATTCTTACAGCCAATTGGCCTGGAGGGCAATTCCTCACAGTGATAACTACAACAATCAAGGCTTAATTACAACAAGACTGTGCACAAAGCCCACAAGGGGGTGCACCAAGAGTGTCTACCTCAGGTAATTGGGACACTTAGCACAGAAAGGCACTCTATCGACACAACGAAGCATAAAAAATGCCGAGACAAAGAAACACAGCACAAACGACAGAATTGGAGGAAAGCAAACTGCTGGGTATAGAGTTCAAAACCACACTTTTAAGGTCTTTAAAGAACTGTCCAGAAGCCGCTGATAAATTTAATAAGGCCCTCGAAAAGACTGGTGAGACCGCCGATAAATGTAGTGAGATCTTCAAGAAGACTGGTGAGACTGCCGATAAATGTAGTGAGATCCTCAAGAAGACTGGTGAAACCCTCAATGCTGTGATAAAGAACCAACTAGAAATTAAGGATACACTGACTGAAATAAAGAATATTATACAGACTCCCAACAGCAGACCAGAGGATCGCAAGAATCAAGCCAAAGATTTGAAATATGAAGAAGCAAAAAACACCCAACTGGAAAAGCAAAATGAAAAAAGAATCCAAAAATACGAAAATAGTGTAAGGAGCCTCTGGGACAGCTTCAAGCGTACCAACATCAGAATTATAGGGGTGCCAGAAGAAGAGAGAGAGCAAGATATTGCAAACCTATTTGAAGAAATAATGACAGAAAACTTCCCCTACCTGGTGAAAGAAATAGACTTCCAAGTCCAGGAAGCGCAGAGAACCCCAAACAAAAGGAATCCAAAGAGGACCACACCAAGACACATCATCATTAAAATGCCAAGAGCAAAAGACAAAGAGAGAATCCTAAAAGCCACAAGAGAAAGAAACTCAGTTACCTACAAGGGAATACCCATACAACTGTCAGCTGATTTCTCAACAGAAACTTTGCAGGCCAGAAGGGAGTGGCAAGAAATATTCAAAGTGATGAATACCAAGAACCTACAACCAAGACTACTTTATCCAGCAAAGCTATCATTCAGAAGTGAAGGCCAGAGAAAGAGCTTCCCAGATAAGAAAAAGCTAAAGGAGTTCATCACCACCAAACCAGTATTATACGAAATGCTGAAAGGTATCCTTTAAGAAGAGGAAGAAGAAGAAAAAGTAAAGATACAAATTATGAACAACAAATACACATCTATCAACAAGTGAATCTAAAAATCAAGTGAATAAATAATCTGATGAACAGTGTGAACTGGTGATTGAAATAGAATCAGGGACATAGAAAGGGAATGGACTGACTATTCTTGGGGGGGAAAGGGGTGTGGGGGTGAGGGAAGAGATTGGACAATAATCGTGCACCTATGGATGAGGACAGTGGGTGGGGAGTGAGGGCAGAGGGTGGGGTGGGAACTGGGTGGAGGGGAGTTATGGTGGGAAAAAAGAGTAACTAATGTAATAATCTGAACAATAAAGATTTAATTTTAAAAAAAATGTACAGGGAAAGAATAAAATAATAAAACACATTTACTTAGTGCACTTTAATTTAAAACAGCAAAAATTAAAGTGTTTTCTATCTGGAAATGATGCTTGCCACCTTCTCATGATACAATACTCAGTGAGCACCTTGACCATGCCTTGGTGAACTGTCACACTCTAAGTCTGGATCAGCTTCAAACCATTTATCCTTTGTGCTTTTAGTGCCATGAAATATTTCTGCAAGCCCTTTGATGTAAATTATTTTGCTGATATCACTTCCTGTTGGACATCTTCATCCTTTAAATCACAAACACTTGCATCGACATAATATTTGGCAATCATAATATCCTCTTGCCTTAACCCATCCTTGGAAGGTTGGTGCAAATTTCACAGCAGCATTTTCTGCTCTAGCAATGTCACAAAGAAAGCTTAACATTAATCAATCCAGCCAACTTTCGAAACAATAAAACTAGCTTTTAGTGATAATAAAAGTTTCTTCTATTCCCTTGTAATCACCATTTTCTTTTAATATGGCAGCTAACATCAACACTTGTCCTGAATGCTAGCCATATTTTTTTTTAAATTACAGTCTTCAATCCGACCATAAGTGACTTTCTGTTCCTAGTGTGATTTAACCGAAAAGATGTTGAAGCCACTTGACTTTGTTCTTTATATTTATTGGACTTTTACAATATGGTTCAGGTAGGCCCCTTCTTATCTTGCTAGCAATCACCAGTTCAATAACCAATCACGGATAGACTTTGAAAGAAGTGATGTGATTGGTCACTGATCATGGTCTGCATCTACTATTACTTAGTGGCTGTGGGCAGAAGAGCGAACAGAAAAGGTTGTAGACTATGCAATTACCCACACTTAATCCAGGCATACATTGGAGATACTGTGGGTTTGGTTTCCGACCACAGCAACAAAGTGAATATCTCAATAAAGCAAGTCACATGAACTTTTTGGTTTTCCAGAGCATATAAAAGTTATGTTTACTCTATATTGCAGTCTATTGAGTGTGTAATAGCAGCATATGTCAAAAATTTACATACCTTAATTTAAAAATACTTAATTGTTAAAAACTGTTGACCATCATCTGAGCCTTTTTGCTCGTGGAGGGTCTTGCTCTGATGATGAAAATGCAGTATCTGTGAAGCACAATAAAGCTAAGGGCAATAAACTAAGGTAAGCTTGTATACCACGGTAACTGAAATCTCAGCTGTATTACCAGGGGACCAGTGTTATAACTAAACTGTACAACTGATATTCATGCATACTGGAACCACGCAGAGCGAGAACCGCCTGTGCCTCTCTTATTTCGACAAGAACGTGAATGCTAGCATTTAAACGATGTTCCCATTGTTCCCTCCAGTTTACATTTCCCCATATTGATTTGTCGGTCTGCTTCTTTACCTGTTTCTGGCCTCTGCTTTGATATTAGGTATTTGTCTGATCCGCTCATATGTAGGAGTGGGGCACTAAAGACTCACTTGTAGAGCTTATTAAGCGTCCATCCCAGCTGGGTGGTCTGGCTGGACCATTTCTTAGAGGAATAAGAATATTAATGCCTTTAAGTCTTATCTTTTGGGACAATCAGAGTCCCCAAGAACACTTTTCAAAGTCCTTTCTGGAGAGGATGCACCTTGCTGTATATACAGTACACGCCTATCTCTTAGGAGTTGAGTGTGAGAGAGAAGGCCTATTTTCCATGAACCATATTTAAATTTGGTACCTTTTTTCTTACCCATCCAGTTCAGGGACACTCTTTAGTCTTTGCAGTGTTCTGCAAAGGTGGGCGTGAGCAGTCAGGCCACCTGCGTTTGAGCCCCACGTGAACTCTGCTTCCACACCTCCATCATATCTCAGCCCCAGAGTGCATCCGAGCTGGTGTGTTGTGAATTTGGTTCCTTCGGGACTTTCCCCATCGCTAGTGGAGGCTTCCACGTTCCCTGGTCACTTACCACCTAGCCCCTGCTCTCTAGTTTTCTAAATTCGGTTGCAATTTTCTCAATTCTTTGTCCTTGTGGTTTTATCATTTTTAAAATAAAAACCTTGTCATTTCAGTGAGGCTTTAGGAGGAAGAGAAGGTGAAGTGTATGCAGTCAACTCACCATCTTTAATTTGAAGCCTCATTTAAAACTAGAGGCCCAGTGCATGAACTCATGCACTCAGGGCAGGTGTCCCCCCAGCCTGGCCTGTTCCCTCTCACAGTGCAGGAGCCCCGTGATTGATCACCCCAAAGAGGTAGGCCCCTCCCACCCATCCCAGGCTCCTCTATGGATTGCCCCAAAGAGGGATGCGGGAGCCGAGGGTCCCTCCTCCACGGTGGGCATGGGGCCACAGGAACCCCGGCGGAAGCCGAGTGGAAGCCGCCGGGCCCCGCCTCCACTGTGCATGCAGCCATCTTGTGATGGCATGAGGGCATCACAGCATGACGGTATGAGGACCACCTAGGTTTTTATTAGTAAGACTAGAGGCCTGGTGCATGAAAATTCATGCACTGGAGGGAGGGGTCCCTCAGCCCCGCCTGCCCCCTCTCACAGTCTGGGAGCCCTCAGGGGTGGGAGGTGACCCAGCCATCAGGGGAAGGCAATGCCCCCATCACACCTCTGCTGCTGCTGCTGCCACTGCCGGCAGCGCAAGCCTCGGCCGGCCCTGGTTACTTGCTCCTTGGGCGGCCCTGGGTGGCTGGGCAGCCGCCATCCAAGGCTTGTCTGCGCCTTAGGCCGGCCCTGGGCGGCTGGGGGGCTGAGGGAACTGGGGGACTCTGGAGGCAGGCGCACGGAGCTGCACGCCTGCTGCCCCGGTGGGGCTGAGGTGACTAGGCACTGCCATCTTGTGGCTGTGAGTGCTGACATATTTGAGGGTGGGGAAGTCAATTAGCATATTCCCTCCTTACTGGCTGTGGGTGCTGCCATCTTGGAGGGCAGGGCAGTCAATTAGCATAGCCCCTCCTTATTGGCTGTGGGTGCTACCATTTTTGAAGGTGGGGCAGCCAATTAGCTTATTCCCTCTTTATTAGATAATAATGTGCCAATGGCTGCTTTTAAATACCCTGTACTCAATGAGAAAGCATTGACCGAAATCAAGTCACGTGCAAAACTGAATCTAATATATGGATGGGAGATAATAAAGCTATATAGTTTTTCATTCTTTTCTAATTTTGCCTGCTCTCAGAGAATAAAAGATTCCCTATTTTTTCCTGTTACTTTTTTTCTGGGGATGTTAACAAAGGCTTTCCCATTTTCCCACCATTGAGCTTTATGTTTTCACAACCATAGCCACATAAAATGAACCATAAATATTGTAAAAGCATCTCGTGCAAGAGATTTATAGCACTTCCTTGAAATGGTTTCAGTAGCCTAATTCCCCGGCGCCTCCTGGCATTTTTAATAACCCCCTTAATATACTCTGTCATCCCATCTGTTTTGATTTAACGTCGATTATACAGACACACCACCTGACCACTGTGCTATGCGTGCAGTAGACTCAAGGTATTTTCAGAAAGGAAACATAAAACTGCAATTGTTACATTACATCCCTTTTACTAGGCTTCTCCTGGGTAGTTCAGGTAACCCTCTGGAAAATCCAGCATTAGACACATTCATCGACAATCACGTCCCTGCGTTTGAAAGGCAGACCGCTCCAACCTGCCACCAATGCCCTCCCGGGCAGTGCCCTGACCGCGTCCCTCGGGAACATACATTGAGCGCAGTGGAAGGTGAAGGCAGAGGCAGGAGGCTAGGAAGCAGCCAATCAGATGGCGAGGGTCTAAGATCTGATGCCTCGGAGCTGAGCAGCTCAGTCTCCCTTCAGTGCAGACGGGAACCACACGCACGGTGTGGATGCGCCCTGGGTGGGCAGCGGCCACCGGGCAGACCCGGAGCTAAGAGGAAAGGGTGCATGCCCGGACAACTCGCTCTGCACAGCGTCCGGCCGGTCAGCGGCAGTCCCGTGCTGGAATGTTCCCGTTCGAAGGTATCGCTTCTTTCTCATTGAGCTGCTGCTGTGTTGCTGAGGGATCAAGGAAAGCAGAGGTGCTGGCTGGAGGGAGGGCTCGGCTTTCTAGCAATGCTTTGTTCCCGTTCTCAGCGCACACGCCAGCCTGGGAAGGGGTTAGCCCCCGCGGGAGTGGGCAATGGGCAGAATAAAGGAACACTCGCCGTGGCCGAGGCTGACTGTGCACAGCCTTGATGAGGACGGACTCTTTGTTAGCGTTGCTATTGTTCTGGAGATAAACTGGCGAAGAACGCAGCGCTCACATCATCACAGGCTGCTCCGTTTATAGCTACAGAGACCCAGGGAGAGACCTGGGGGGCAGGGAGTTGGGGCGGGGGTGCATAGCATAACGGTCGCTGCAGTTTACCCAGCTGTCTGCCAGCCTGAGAGACAGAAAGGGCCACAGCGCTGGTCCAAAGTAGAGAAAGAATGGTGTCACCATGCGGGGGGTCCTCTGTGCATTTGACACAAGTTTGGTAAAAAGCAGACACTTTGCATATTCTCATCGGGCTTAATACTTCAGATGCCTTAATTGTCATTTATTCCTGACAGCTGGTGTCACTGCCCAAAGGCCGTCAGCCCATGGGGAGCCCTTGGTTTAGTTGCCAAGGTAATTGGCAGGGTAATTCAATCTGGAGAGAGGAACAAAAGCCCCATGAGACACATATTGCATTAGGGGAGTGAAGCAGGAGACTGCTTTGTGCAGCGTTTAATTTGGGGAGCGAGTCCCTGCTTTTGTCTCTCCTCTGATCAGTTATCTGTTGGAAGAGCTGGGTAAAACAGGGACTTCCGTCATGTATTACATATTAAGAGGGACATGATGATTTCTTCTCTACATTAGGTGAGACTGAATAACGTATGTGTCAGGCAGTACACTGGTGGCCACATGGGAAGGTTTCTCTGGGAAGTTGTTTGCTTTTCTCCCTGGGACACTGGGAATCGCTCCCGGGTGGTTCTCAGTGGTGGCCTGCAGGTGAGATGAGCTGTGGTCCCAGGGCACAGAAATGAATGAAGGCAAGGGTTGGTTGGCCCCGTGTTCCAGGGATCTCTCAAAAGCATGGCCCACTTAAATCTTCATCCTCAGAGCTAATCGTCAGGGCTAACATTTTCATACTGCATCTCAGGAAGCTTTCCTAAGTAATGCAGCCCCTTTGTGCAATTATTTTCTAAAAGAGGGGAAATATTAAGGCATTGATCATAGTTTCTCAATTGCCAGGCCAGAGGTATTTTTTTTTATTCATTGTTTTTATTCATTTATTTATTTATTTTGGTCTGTGGAGCTAAACACACTTGGCCTCTGTAACATCATCGATTATGCTCTTGTGATTCACTTTGTGAATTTTAGTTTCCCTAAATACTTATAAAGTACACCATTTTATTTACAGAATATGATATAGCAAATAACACTAATATGTATAGCTAACATTTAAAAATCACTACTTAAACTTGAAAATTCACTACTTAGTGATATGTAACACATAATTCAATGTGGTAAAACATTATAAAAATTAAAATTGAAGTTTTAAGATTCAAATATCAACTATGAAATATAAATAAGAATATTTTTTCATATATGTAAAAATTTTACCTTATTATTTCTGTGTTCAAAAGACATTGCTTTGGAGAAGGCACAATTAACTAATTAACTGAATGTCCATTGGGATTTAATTAGCAACTTTGCTGAATGGATGAAATATGGAATTAGTATTATTTTACAGAAGAGAATAAGGAAAGTTAATATCTTGTATTTGAGCTTTAAGAAGTGTTCTGACACCTGCGATGATGTAAAATTTATTTCTACTAAAGGAAGAATAAAAGGAACAGTCAAAAGGTAATCTTAGACGTAGGGTGAGAGTCGATAAAGCCTTTCAGGACATCAGGAGACAGGGTAAAGGGAATGAATGAATTAAAGCAAAAGGAGGGGTGCTTTGCTCAGAGGCAGTACAGGGAAAAAAAAAAAAAGGACCCAGACTGGCCTTTGGCACCAGACTGACCTGGCTGCAATCCTAGTACCGCCTCCTCCTTCTGCGCAACCTGGGCAGATTAGGCCCACCCGCTGGCTTGCGAGAATTAGGAGTCCACATAATTGTAAGTAGTTCATGTCAATGTGAGAAGGGTGTAATTAAAAAGATGATATCAAAGTTGATTGTGACCTTGTTAGGCCGATTGGGTAGAGACTCGATTACTCATTACACTTAGAGGAGGGGGTTGACTGCCGGCACAGGAGAAAGGCTCTTGTTCATCTCCATCCTCCATCCCCTCCATTCTCTTCCAGCTCCTCAGTACTGTCTAGGTCTACCTTTTGAGACCATTGCCTTCAGTGTAATGCATTGAATCCTATTTAAATGCAAATAGCCTTGGCAAGACTACTGGAGGATATTGTTACTCCTTGGCCTGCTGCAGGACCTGGGAGCAGATGCTGATAGGGGCCCACTGAGTAGGAGAGAGAGTTTTTCAAAAAGTCGAAGGTGGGGAGGTCCAGGCCAAAGGGATGCTATTGAGAGAAGAAAAGCTCATTGGACAGTCTAGAAGAGGCTGGAAAACATCCGATCATACCAAGATGACTTAATGAGTGCCTACAGAGAGACCAGGTCCATGAAAAACATAAAATTAGGCTGTGGGTCTAAAATAAAAGTGGGAAGCCTAGCTAGGCAGCAATCTTAGTGAGAGACAGAATACATCATACTTTGTTTTTCTTGGCCACCCATGAGGATATTTGCTGCAAATAGTGAGTTCATGCTCTTTGTAGAAAGAATTTATTTACTGGTTTGAAGGGGGAATGGACAGGGGGGAAAGGAAATGAAATCTAAGAAACACAGCAAAATTTGCTTTTATGGCATAACTAGAGGCCCACCGCGCAAAATCTCGAGAGACCCAGACCCGGCGCGCCCTGGGACCCAGCGTCAAGTCCCCGCCCACCCGGGCACTGCACTGCGCATGCAGCCCCGCTCACCTTGAAGATAGCTGTGGATGGAGATAAGAATAGTTTCATGCCCTGACCATTCCTTTGGGGAGCACTTAAATCAGGGGTCCTCAAACTTTTTAAACAGGGGGCCAGTTCACTGTCCCTCAGACCGTTGGAGGGCCAGACTATAGTTTAAAAAAAAACTATGAACAAATTCCTATGCACACTGCACATATTTTATTTTGAAGTAAAAAAACAAAATGGGAACAAATACAATATTTGTATTTGCATGTGGCCCGTGGGCCGTAGTTTGAGGACCCCTGACTTAAATTGACCTTCATTGGAAGATGAGAATTGAACAGAGCAACTTGTTCAATTCTTACTTGTTCCCATGAAGAAATCATATGATGTTCAGCAGGTGCCTTTGGCGTTTGGTCGTGACGGCGTGACGGTGTGACGGCCACGGGTTTTTATAATAGAGATAATTGTTGCCAGAGTGCATGTCAGGAGATAACATGAAGGATGGCCTTGTGGAGAACTAACTCTGGCTGTCTGTGCACTCAACCTAGATCTAAACATAGAACATGGCATAGCCTCTTGAGCAAGAATGATCCTCACATCGGAGAGCCCTCCAAACTCTCCCCACTCACGGCGACTCAAACACACTTCCTAGATTCTCACACTTGAAATGAATCTGCTGCTATGCTCCTGACTGTTTAGGAATGGTTAGCTCTAGAGGAGGCTGCATGCTCTTTAAGGACCAAATATTTAGGGCACTGCCTAGGCAGGATGGGGAAGGGAGGGTCCTGATGGTTCCAAGGTCATTCCCACTTGTGTCGTGTCTTAAATTCTACCTTTCGACCACGGAAAGGCGAGCACCTCTGGCAAGCACCTATGAAAAGCTATTTCAACTTTTCTGCTCCACCACTTTTCATATCCTGCCTCTTTTTTTTTATAGTTTTGGAGATGTTTGTATGTTTGTATTTTTCCTTCACTAAATTGGAGTCCTTCCAGGGAAAGGAGAGAGCCTGACTTCAAATTTACCATTGCCTAGCAAAAGTCCTGCCACCTAGGAAACACACGCATATGTATTCACATTGAACTACCAAGCTACCCAAGTGATGTGAAGGATGAAGCGGCCATATGATTGGCCTCTATTCAACTTCTCAATAAAATTTGTGAATTAGGGAAAAATTACCTTTGTTCGACATCTCCTGGCATTCTCGTGCTATTGCTGATACCAGGGGACTGTGTTTATGCCCAAGCATATCTGATAAGTCCACACTGATAAAGTCATAGGGCACTCTCATTAGTGTAGGAGCCAAGTCCAGACTGTTCAGTGTCAGGGAGGGCTGGTGAGAATGACTGCAAAGGGACACCACCAGAAGTATCTGCCACCTCCTGGGAGGGGGGTGGCTTCCAAGAGGGGCCAAGGGCAGCAGCCCTGGCCAGCAGCAAGCTGGGTCCTGGAGTCAGGTGAAGGAGTTCTGGCATGAGCCGAGGTGATCAACCCCACTCTGATCATCAGAGGACATAGAAAGCCATTTTCAGACATCATATGAGCAGCCCTGTTTCATCCCTCACAATTCTGTGAGTCCTTCTTATGACTCCAAAGTCTTTGTCATGGGCTGGGCAAGGAGGCCCACTGTGTTTTCCTGAATATGCTTGAAGTGTTGAAGTGATGGTGCCTGCCTGTCAACAACCAGGACTGTGTTGTTATACAACAAGGTCACAGAAAACCATGGAGTTATTCTGCTGGAATGCTACTTAAAGTTGTTTTGTTTGGGCATGATGTCAGGAAGGGATCATTTGGAGGGAGCATCTGCGTTTATGACCTGGAAAGCAATCAGTGTAAGATGCTATCCTTCCCTCCTCTCTTTAAATCCCATCCATTAGAATCTTTCCCATGGGAAGACACAGGGAAACATTTGAGTGTTCATTTGGCTTCCTCTTGAACCACCTGGTGATTCTAGTCCATTCACAGTTCGTTCACAGAGACATTTGAGCTCCCTCCCCGCAACACCTTAAGAACAGACAGCCACCGTTTATAGGTCACTGTATAATTTCTGAAGTGTCATGCAGCCTATTCTTAGAGGGGAAAAAAGCAACACTAATTTTTAAAAATCAGACTTTCAATAAGTCAAAATGTGTATTAAAAATTATTGGTCCTATATTACTTAAGTTTCGAAATATGCCACTGCTCACTAAGCCCAGTCCCTTCCAAAATGTGGAATAATCAAATATGAACTTGGAACTTACATAGATCTTAGCTCACATCTTCACTGTACCATTTTCAGTAGTTAACCATTTGGTTGCCACATCAATGAAATGAGACTGATATCTATCTACCTTGTATGTCACTTGAAATTTAAAAAGAATAATGAATGTCAAGTATCCATGATGCTATCTGTTGCAGGGTAAACATTTAATAATTTGGAAATAATTCTTTCTGTTCCAGAGTCAAATCCAAATGCTATAGTTGGCACAGCATAGAGGAGACATTTGTTATCTGTCATCTGTTCTATCTTAGCAGTACTGCCTCCTGCCCAAACCAATCCACTGCCTATTTCTCCAACCTTTTTCTCTAGCAATAGAGTTCACAAACATGGTATGCTGTTTTAGTCTGCATCCCACTGTGTTTGCCTTTACATGTGTTGCTATTTCCTTGACATAATTCAGCATGCCTCCCTCTTCCCATTGCCCAGAAATCTCCAGTTCATCATTGAACACATAGCTCAAGGATGATAGGCTTCTTGCCAGTGATATTCTTTGTACCTTAAATAAGATAGCTAATATGTGATGATTCTCACAACCCACTTAGTGCTCTTTCAGGTCAATATTTTACACAAGTTATTTAATTCATACTGAAATTCACTATTCTACTCATCATATGTATTGTCTGTCTTCCCCACTACATCTTGATCTAGCTGACTCTATAAAAAAGTAATTGTCTTAGCTTGAATGAATGAATAAATGAATGAATGAATGAATAGCAAATTGGATGGGTAGAAGATAGAGAGGCCAAATGTGTTTTAGGGGATGTGAAACTGTTCTCTGAGATGGGCCAATATTTTAGGAAGAAAATTCTGAAGAAGCCCAGGAATTTTAGAGAAGATGTTATGTAAACAAATAAACAAAACCAGACTCAAGCCAGAACGGACTGATGGAGACTAGAGAGGTTCAGGTAACTGCAGTTCATCTTATAGGAAACATTAGAAATAAGATCAGAGGAGAAGCTAGATTAGGGCATCCCTGTAGAAGACATCCAAGACCCCATCAATTTCTAAAGAAACCAGCCAGATAGTCTAGATAGAGAAAGAAGCAATACTTCTGGAATTAACAGCAATGCACTCAAATTAGCACTTCCATGGAGCTAGGCCATATGCTAAGCACATTACATGAATTGATTTATTTAAACTTACTTTTCAAAACCCACGAGAAAAGGGATTTTGTAATCCCCATTTTATAGATGAGGCGACAGAAGCAGCCAGACTTGTCTAAGACTCCAGAGCTGGAAATGAGAAATTTTGGATTTGCACCCAAGTCTGTCTAAATCTAATGCTCATATCCTTTACACGCTGCTGTTCTGGCTCTTTAAGTTAACTGAGGGAGATGGCTTAGGCTAGAGAAAAGGTGAATTACTATAGAAGAAAAAAACATGGCAATGTTTCAAGAGATTGAAAGCAAAGGGAACTCGAGAAGATAGTCTTCCATTCCATACTAAACTAATTAGGATTGCAAGGTTTCCCTATCTAGAGAGTGTATCCCCTAAGAGTTCCATTACTGAGGACACGAAGACTAACCACATCCATGGATGGCATTCCTGTGGATGAGGGAGTAGGGAGACATTGGGAGGGAATTCCAGAAAACTGAAAGGGGGAAAGCTATGAATGCCAGGGCCATGAACTTTGGAGGCAAAAATCACCCTTCCTCCTTTGACCCCACCCTTACTGTGGGGTGTGACTGCTGAAGAATGGGGTGGAAATTGGAGCAGTGACAGTGACAAGATATGGCCCAGGGACTCATATGTTGGGCTATTGTCCGGGGAGATTTTTCTGATTTTATTGCCCTAACCCAGAGAGTCATTGATGAAGGATGATTTCTGGAGTCACAGAGCAATCCAATAAGCCACATTTTGCATTTTATATAATTGAATTACATGTGCTTTATCTGCTTGACAAAATGAAAAGCTAACTGGCATTTTGGGGGAAGGTTTTATTATCTTATTCGGCCCTTCACATTTCACATTCTAAAGACGTGTGCTGTGAACTATGCCTGTTTACACAATTAGGTTCAGATATACAATAAGTGTTGAATTTCTCCCATTAGCATATTTTTGAGAAGAATGAATCCATTATTTGGAGGAGAAAATTCAGGATCAGGAGATAGGGGTTTGTTTTTTATTTTATTTCATTGTGTTTGTATTCCCTTTGCTGACATTTTGGTTAGAACACTATTTACCAAGGGGAAATATTTTCAAACATCAGCTGCTCAATAAGTGTCACACATTGATTTTTCTGGAATTCATATCTCTATCTAGCTCTCATCACAAGTTTTATGCCTCACACATTTTCAGATTCTTTCAGACAGCTAAACATACAAGCATATTTGTGGGGTTATTGTACGGTCAGTCCACCTCATTTTCTTCCACTCCCGCCACTGCCTTAGTCCACAATCTTAATTTTTGTTTGTTCAGATTATGGCAACAAACCTGAAACCGACCTCTCAGCCTACCCCCATCCGCCTGTGCATAAACACCAGTGCTCTCTTTCCAAAACTCAAATTGACTCTTGTTAGTAGCTTCCTTAAGCTTTTTTAGATCACTCTTTGTTCTCAGAATAAATTCTAGTTTCACTCATGGCTTACAATCTTTCTTGGTCATCTCTCAACACATGAGATTTCCCCCTAATTGTCTCTGCATCCCTCCCTCTATATTCCACACATTTTGAGCTTCTTGTAGGTTGCCAAACATGTCTTCTTATCTCCCCACCCCAAGCCTTTCTGAATGCTGCTGCTTCGACCTGGAGCTTCTCTTCCACCTGCTCATTCCTGTCACTTCCCTCCTCCTGCCCCTAACACCTCCATCTTGGCATGTCACATCTTACAGCCATCCTCCGCTCATCCTTTCCACTGCTCACACACTTACACAACATGGGTAAGATGACCTTCCCCTGGTCTCCTTCAGCACCCTGTTCATTTTTTAACATACAGATCACGTTTTGTTTATGTTTGCTTGATTCTCAGTAAGTGTTTGTGGAATGAATGAGTGAGTAATAAGAATAGCAAGAATCCTCTATAATAAAGATGGCAAAGAAAAATGTGTTTTGTAAAAATATAATAAATGGAATACTATAAGAAGATCTGTAGATTAAATCAAGTACCAGTATACTGTCTAATGTGCCAAAGTTGGACAATGATCAGAAAATGACATGGGATTTGAAGCATAATTTTTCATTCATGCTATAAAATGTGTCCCTTAAGTGTGCTTTCCTCTGACCTAACTTAAGTCAAAATTTTCAAGGCAAACTTTTAAAATTGACTAATTAATATGATTACATCTTGTATGTGTTGATACTGCTGTCTATACATTCCGTTTGGCTTCCTCATTTATTCAACATTGCTCTGCTAGAAGAGAGCTGATAAACTTAATAAACTTCTCAAAATTATAAACCTCTCACTGCAGTAGCTGCTCTATTGAGTAGGTGACAGAATCAAATAGGCAGATTAAGCCTCCAAGTAATCACAGAGCTTATCTTTTTTGTTGGTTTCTGTTACCTACATTTTTATTTATTAAATTTATTGGGGTGACATTGGTCAACATGAACATATAGGTTTCAGGTGTGGATTTCTATGTTACAAGATCTATATATTGCACCATGTGCTCACCACCCAAAGTCAAATCTTCTCCTGTCACCATATATTAGGACCTATTTTTCCCCCACCCGCTTCCCTCTGGCAACCACCACACTGCTGTTCGTGTTCATGAATTTTAGTTCATATATGGCATATAAAACTGAAACTCATGATCATTTATCTTAATAATTGCTGAAGGCCAGTATTCTATTTAATGTTCAGGGGCCCTTTCCAAATCATACTGATTTTGAGTAAAATGTGGAGAGCATTGGCATATATGACCATTTTGTTTAATGTGATTCCCAAGCTCCAAAGGTCTTCAGAGCATTAGTGATCTTATTTTTGGAGCATCCTTCAAAACCTTGAAATCGGGGCCCTTTCCCCTGTGAATGGTTAGATACTACTTTGGAAGAATTCAAGAAGGGGGTGATGTGTAACAGATGTTTGACACAAATACTTCAGCTGTTGATGGTGGTACCAATTCTAAACTTACCTGTGCTATAGGATTAAAGGGAATACACAATATTTCATGGTTGCTGGACCCACCATAATATTTGTTGGCCTACTGATGACTTTCATGAAACTCACAGAATTATACTTTTTATACTCCTCCTCTTCATTTTCTAGGACATAAAATCACTTGATCTGCATTTCATGACTGATTTCAATGAGCTTCACACACATGTTGCAGAACTATTTTGTATGTCAACACCTCCTTGTTCAATATTTATGACTTCGTGGCACATTTCAATTTTTTTGTAATGTAAACTGTGTAAATGCATCAAAAGTGCTGTGTGATTTCTGCACTATATATTATAGATCTAAATTATAGACATGCTTTATCTTTATGGTATCTAATTCTATTAAACCATACAAATTCATAGCCTTGACTCATCAGTTAGAAGTAGAAGATATGAAATCCAGATCCTTTAATATGAAATAAAATTGAGCCTTGATTAATGTAGGTATTTAAGTGTCTTGGCCAACATATTAATGGAAGCATAAGTGTTGGAGCCCAGGTCTTGATATTTCCAAGCCAATATCTACACAATGGCTTTAATATTGTACTGAACACCTGCCTTTGAGGCCCTCAAATACATTTCTTGCCAGTCACTTGTTAAAATTTGCATCATATTTGAAAAAGGAAAGTAGATGGATATTTAGGCAATATTACAGAGTAGGGAATTTTCATAAAGTGGTTCCCAATAAAGAGTGCAGAATGACAAGTATAAGTAGAGCATAGCTTTGGAGGGTATTTTTCCAGATCACCACCACTAGTTTTGCTTCAACATTATTACATTCAACATTCAAACAAATATTCAACATTTCAAACAAATAGAAACGTTTAAAGAATGGTATATCAAATATCCACTACCTAGGTTTTTTTATTAACATTTTTCCCTGTTGCTACACCCTATGTGTATGTGTTTTGAAGAAACATTTGAAATTAGGTTGCAGACATCATGACATACTCACTCTAGATATTAGATGACTGAAGAGTAAGGGTGTTATTCCTAATAGCCTCAATTCCATAATAATGTGACTAAGAAAATTAATAGTTTCCTGATATTACCCAAGGTCTATTTAATTTTTAAACTCCTTTGTTTCTTTTTAATTATTTTATTCTTTTCTTCTCCAATCAGATTATATTTAAAGCTAGGCATTAGCCTCTATTAATCTAGCATATTCCACATGCATACTCTATTCCCCCACCATGACATTGACTTGTTGAAGATAATGAACTAATTGTCTTGTAAAATGTCCCATAATCAGAATGTGTGTGATTGTTTCATTATGATGTTTACCATGTCTCTCATTCCCTTTATCTCCTATAAACTGAAACTCGTTCTTACAGCTTGAATAGATACCGTTCATATGTTTTTGGCAAGACTGTGTCCTGCCGAAACCGGTTTGGCTCAGTGGATAGAGCGTCAGCCTGCGGACTGAGAGGTCCCGGGTTCGATTCTGGTCAAGGGCATGTACCTGGGTTGCGGGCACATCCCCAGTAGGAGATGTGCAGGAGGCAGCTGGTCGATGTTTCTTTCTCATCGATGTTTCTAACTCTCTCTATCTCTCTCCCTTCCTCTCTGTGAAAAAAAATCAATAAAATATATTAAAAAAAAAAAAAAAAAAAAAAAGACTGTGTCCTAAGTGACGTTTTATGTGTCATCCCATCTGGAGGCACGCACTTTCATGATGTCAAAGTTCATCAATGCTGCTTTGATATTTTGGTGACTGCCAGAGGAGATGAGGGGCTTGGGCAGGGGTAATTAGAGGTCATGGTTGTGGACATGGTCAGATGTCAGAGGTTTCTGATTATATTATGGTGTAAGAATTCTGATATATTATGGCGGGTTAAGTATGTGAGGAATAAGGGTAAATGACAGAGAAGCGAGTTTGTGGGGAAGGAGTTTAATAAATTTATAATTCAGTCTAGGCCTTGTAAAGTGTGAGCCTCCATTAGTCATCCAAGTGGTAACTGGAATGTTTACACCTGTCTAAACATCTGAGCAGTTAGGGCTGGAGATATATGTTTGGGAGTCATCAGTGTTTCGATGACATTTAGACCATGGGACCATCTGAGTTCAGTAAAGGAGAGAAAACAGCAAGGACCGAGTTCTAAGGCATTCCTACATTTAGAGGTAGAAAATGAAGAAATGGTCAGTGATATAGGTGTAAACCCCAGAGAGTGTGTGGTGTCCTAGAAGATAAGAAATGCTTTAAGAAGGAGAATGTCATCTGGGTCGAATGCTACTAAGAGGTCAAGTAAGAAGAGGACTTTGAATTCACATTTGGATTAGACAAGATGGAGAGTGTTGGGGACTGTGACAAGAATGGCTTCATTGGTGTGAGGGGATGAAAGTCTTGCTGGAGGGTATTATCAAGAATATGGGAGATAAGAAAGTGTAAGCCCTTGCTGGGAAGGGGATGAAGAGATGGGGTAGCCTTTCAAGGGCGATGTGGGCCAAGGAAAACACTCACTTTTTGTTAAGATGGGAAATATGACAACATATGTGAATGCTTATGGGACTGTTCCCATGAGGGGGAAGAAACTGGTGATTCTGGGAGACATTAAAAATAATTGCATGGGAGAATTTATTGAGTAGTGAGAGAGGTAAACCTCCAGTACACAGTGGACTGGTTTGTCTTACACAGAGAGAAGGAAAGACAGTTCAATAAAATGGGAGAGAAGAGGAATTTTGGTAAGGTGGTTTTATTTGGGGTAGAAAATGAAGTCATTCTCACCAGAATACTTCTATGAAATATAAAGTAAAGTCATCAGCGGACAGTGTACCACTAAAGAACAAAGATTGAAGGATCGAAAAGAAGATCAAAAGTTATCAAGTAGTTCTGTAGGAGAGTGAACATGATATATTTATTGGGGAAGGAGGACAGACCACTTTGGGACATAAGAACAGTCCTAGAGGTTCTTTTTAGAAAGGATTTAGTGTTGTGTTTGCTCTTTTGCTCAGGAGATATGCGGGTGTCCACCTCTGAAGGTAATTGCTAAGCTGGACCAGTAAACATTGACATTAAGAGATTATGGTGTTACTATAGAGCAAGGGATTTGAATTCAGGCACATGGTTAAACAGCCATTTCGCTTTCTCCTCAAAATATCTCTGTTAAGAAATTATATCAACCCGATCACATGAATGAATCAATAGAAGTTGAGAAACGTTAACTCACCCACGATTATACAGCTAATAAATTACAAAGAATGATATACTCTACAAAATGACACTGCCGACATGGAATACATTTCTCAAAGGTTTAAGAAGCACTTTCACCTAATTCTCTTAAAGTAGTCACCCTCACACTACTATAAAACTAGGGGCTTTTCCTTAAAATTGGATTAAAGTAACAAGCAAACAGTAAACTCTGTCATAATTAAAAATCAATCTAGTTTATAAATTTATTGAAAACACTACAGGTGTTGAATTGTTAAAATGTAGGCCTCCAGTTCATAACTTATTTTTTTGGTGAGTAAATAGCTATTTTGCACTGTATTAAATATAGCTTATTTAATGAAATCAGAAGCAGTAGACAGATGTTGGTGCAATATAAATATTGTGATGTATTTATCTTAATAAAATTCTAAATGCCAATTTATCACAATGCATGTTTGAGTTTAGACTGTAAATAGAGATCAGTTTATTTCTGTGCTGGTAACAACCATTGCACAGACATGGCTTCAGGTAAATAAATCTATTCTATGATAAGTTAAAAAAAATCAATCAAATGCCTTATGAATAGAATAACTTATCGTTCAAGAAGACAACTGTGAGTGGAGGTTCAATTAAGTTTAGAATAAAAATTAACATGCTGAAGTTTTTAAGAATGTAGCCTTACCTCTCCCTAAGAAAATGCATTTGCTTTATAAAGCATTCTGTTTAGACACTCCTGAGCAATTTCTGCCTCCAGTGAAATTAATAACCAGTCCTGTGCTGTGCTGTCAGCAGTGAGAGCAGAAGGTGGGCAGCAAGGGGAACCTGCTATAAATTGCATTTCTATTAACCACGATGACCAAATTGGGACATGTGGCTTGATGAAGAGACAGAATATTCACAATTAGGATAATCACAGCAATATGGGCTTCATGGTTATCATACAATTACCAGGGGTGCAAGGGGTCAGCTTGGAAAACTCAGGCTTACAATTGAGGTCAAATTGGGGGGATTTACTTGAAAATTAATTTCTGAATATGTCACACCTGTGAACACGTAATGCTCTGTCTTGAAAGCCCGTCACCAACTTCTCCAAAATCTCTCCTTTCTGAGTTCCCATACCTGCTGGATGTGTATATAGTGGCTTTCTAACATCGAGTGCTGGCTTCATAGGATGGTCCATTGCCTATGCTGAACTCCCCAAGTGTTAGTAGTCCTGGCACCTAGTAACATCCCTGCTATCAGCAGGCCCTCAGCAAATGCTTGCTGAAGGCTCAGAGGGAGGGAAAACCTGGGGCCAGCCATAGCCAGAACGAACTATGTCCCTTGCTACTTTTCCTGTAGAGGCTTTGTGTTTACTTCTTCAGGTGCATCTAAATCTGGGTCTCAGTCTGAATAGCAGATGCCTCCTCGTTGAAAACTTACCTGTGCACTACCTTCCCACTTCATTTTCAGAGATAACTGATGTCTCCTTTTCATTCTCTCCCATAAGGCTCCCAAAATGCACCTCAATTTGAAGGTTGGTGCCTCTCTAGAGAGTTAATCACATTTTTCACCTAGGCACACACCTCAAAGACAGCCCACTTCCCTGGTTTTTAAGCAGATAGTTTCAAAGGGCTGATAATTAACCCTATCAATGCCCTAAAGTTGTATGTCTCCAGAACGCATTCTTGGGGACTGACAATGGCTACTCAGTTGTCCAAATGCTGTCCTCTTTGTGGTGTTTATTCTGGTGGTTAAATATCTTAATATTAGTCAAGCACTTGGAATGGTGCAGGTACATAGCTCCATTTATGTGTTTGCTATTACTTTGTAGTCTCTACATTTCAACAAGCACATGAGGACAAAGCAAACTGGTGCACAAATCAAGGACTCTCTTAAACAAGTAGTCTCTTATTGCTTTTATCTGAGTTCCCATTACAAACAAGTGGCATTTAAGCATGAAATCATAAATGGGAAATTTTGTAATGACAGTAGAGACTCAGTCCCTGCTTAGTGGGGCACAGGCATGTGGAAATAGAAAATACGTCGGATTAAACCCCATGTGTCTTTAAGATAAAGAAAAGCTTCTCAGTTATTTGGCTTGGTTTTTGTTACATGGCCCATTGAGCAACTGGTACTTTGCCCATTGGTTTGTGGGTATGAATTGTGTTGCTTTGTATTTTCATCAAGAATTGGAGAAAGAACAGTGATAACTTTTGGTTGATGGTTTATTTTAATATCTCTAACTATTTGATCTGAAATTTAAAAAGATAAAAATTTTAAAAAGATGCTACCAAAACACCTAAAATGCAAATTAGGCAACAGCTGCTTGACTCTGTAACAAACTAACCACAAGAGTCATGATCAAGTACCTTGTACTTAGAGGAGCCTAGGAATGCATACTGGGAACTAGTTTCAGGAAAAGGGACCTCGTTTTGAGTATCTACTCAGGCTCAAATGTCAACTGCCTTATTTTCTCTCCAACATTCTTTTTGAGTCACTATATAAAATCTCACATTGCTTTGCAGAAGGGTAAAATTTTCTTAAATTTTAGAAAATGGGATTGCTTTATTCAAGAAGGTTATTTTCATTTGACTTTACCACTAGAGTACCAGCCCCAGGTAGCAAGGAGAGAACCTTGGTCATATTTTCATAATTAGGGGCCTGCAGAGGTTGTACCACCAAGAGTGGTACTCAACACCACCTGTGAGATGAATAAATGAAAGAAAATCCTTTTGTCTTCTAGACCCTCATCAAATAGTTTTTAATATATATATATATATATATATATATATATATATATATATATATATATTGATTTTTAGAAAAAGAGGAAGGGAGAGAAAGAGAAAATTGATGTGAGAATGAAACATTGATCAGTTGCCTCCTGCACACCCCCTTGAGGGGACCAGAATTGAACTGGCAACTTCTTGGTGCCCAGGATGACACCCAACCAAGTGAGATACACCAGGCAGAGCTCAAGTAGTCTTTGAGTTCTATATTATCCCATCAGGGCCTGAGGGAAAAGTCATGAGGGTGAAGAGAGAAATCAGCAAAATTTTACCTCTTTAAAGAAAGAGCCTACTGGGAATGAAATCTACTGGGAAAAGTTTGAGAATGTGTCTCCCCTAAAGATTTGTGTTTTTTCCTATGGAGAGAAATGCTTTGAAGAAGAATTTTTAAATTTAGAACAAAACTAGAATCTCTGGAAGTGTGCACCATAGTAGGCTAGATATAGAGTTAAGAGCCAATCACAGGTCAACTTCTATATATAAGCTTTGAAATCTTTTCAAGAAGGATTCTAATTTTAGGTGGCCTAATTTCACCATAACACCACTGTTATCAGTTAAATTGTGTGCTCCAAAATTCATATTTTGAAGTCCTAGCCCCTAGTACCTCATAATGTGACCTTACTTGGAAATAGATTGTTATTAAATTAATTCATTAGGATAAGGTTACATTGGGAGTATGATAGGTACCTAATCCACTATGACTGGTGTCCTTATAAAAAGAGGGAGCTTGGACACAGATGCACACACATATGAAAATGTCAAATGTCACATGAAGATGAAGGTGGAGATCAGGCAATGAATCTATAAGCCAAGGAGTGCTAAAGATTGCCAGCAAACCAGTAGCAGCCAGAGAAGAGGCAGGGAACACCTTCTCCCTCACAGCTCTCAGAAGAAACTGACCACAACTAACCCCATCGACGCCATGATGTTGGACATCCAGCTTCCAGAACTGTGAGCTAATAAATTTCTGCAGCTAAATCACAGAATTTGTGATAGTGATAGCAGTCCTAGCAAACCAAGAGACCCATAGAGATTCTTCAGTCACTGCCCTGATCCTCTCAGAGCTGCTGCTAAAATACCATAGCTCACAATAATTCTGCAGTCACCCTGCAGAAGTTCTGTAACTTTAAATTAGACATAAGATCATTGGGCGGATGGTGTTTTCACCAAGACATGAAAACATAATTATCCATGAGCAATGCACTGCCTTGGAGACAGTGCTGGTGCTGGTGATTCAGACCTTCCCTGAGGAAACTGGCCATTAGCAGTCACAGGGATGTTCCATCAACGGTGTCTTCCTGAGTATTCATCACAGCATTGAGTGCATGGGACCTGCACGTCCTCTCCACGGTGCAATGATAAAAATGCTCAGTTGGGAGAGGAACACAATTTTAGAAGGAGCATTTTGAGCCAGTGAAGCAGAAGGTGTAGGAAGAATTCTGCTTTTCTCATGAGTGCCAAGGGGTTGATTAGAGAGAGCTGAGAACATCGTAGAAGGATAACTGACGAGTGATCCTTAAACATCTGCATTTATAACAGAGATAAAAAGTCTGGAGAACATTTATGAGCTGCTAGAAAAAGGTGTGTTCCCATCGGATGACTCACAGAAAGGGATTATGGCTAGCCAAGGAGACTGAGTCCAGGGTGACCACCTACTACTCCAGGCTTGCCAGTGAACGCAACCCTGACATTACCTTCAGGTGACTCTGTGCTCGTCACATTTTCTAATAAAACTTGGCTTTGGGTAGAGAGAAAAGGCCACACAGTCGGTTTAGATCCTTAATGGTGTTGTTTTGGTAGAAGTTAATGGGTCTATTTTTAGTCAACCTAGTGCTTACTGTGTGGGGAATTTTTTTTTAATTATTTAATGACAGCAATAGTCACTGGCCACAGTACACATCACTGTCCTTGCCTGCCATGATTAAGAGGTGCATAGAATCACAGCCCTTGCTACTTGCTGGCAGTGACAGCCGACACTGTAAAAACTGTGTGTGGGTTATTAAAAGCTGACTTAGCACCCTCTCCTAAACCCCTAACGCCCTCCACACAGTTTCTCCAGATTCTCAGGGAATCGATCCCCTTTTTCCTCCTATATGAACGCCTTCCACTCACTCCCTTTACAGAACTGTTCATCTACTTCTATGAAATCTCATTTCTTCTTGATTGTGGGAACTGAACTCCATCCTGCAGTTCGTACTAAGGTGTTTATTTGTTTACATATAAAGTAACTTTCCTCCATAAGAGACTGACCAAGGCAAGCTCACATATGAATTCTTTTTCTCCCACTTTTACTTCCTTACTCTGAATGTCTGTTAACTTAGAGGCTAGAGACCCTATATTTATATGCCCTTGTTAAATTTCTTCTCTCTTTCTTTGATTTTTTTTTTGTACGAGTGTTCTTTCTCCTTCTCCTTGTTGTTGTTGTTGTTGTTGTTGTTGTTCTTCTTCTTCTTCTTCTTCTTCTTCTTCTTCTTCTTCTTATTATTATTATTATTATCTTAAGTTTTACATATGTCTCCTTTTTCCCCAATTGAAACCCCCCCCCCCCTGCCCAACCATTCCCACCCTGGGCAAGTCCCTACTGCCCCAGTGTCTGTGTCCATTGTTTATGCTAATATGCATGCATACAGGTCCTTTGGTTGCTCTCTAACCCCTCTGCCTCCCCTGCCATTTGTCTCTGGATCTATTTTTGTTCATCAAATTATATTGATCATTATATCCCACATATAAGTGAGATCATGTGATACTTACCTTTCTCCAACTGGCTTATTTCACTTAGCATACTGCTCTCCAGTTCCATCCATGCTGTTGCAAATGGTAAAAATTCCTTCCTTTTTATAGTGGTGTAGTATTCCATTGTGTAGATGTACTGCAGTTTTTTAATATGCTCATCTGCTGATGGGCACTTAGGTTGTTTCCAAATCTTAACTATTGTAAATTGTGCTGCCATGAGCATAAGGGTGCATATATCCTTCCTGATTGGTGTTTCTGGTTTCTTGGGATTTGGTCCTAGAAGTGGGATTACTGGGTCAAATGGCAGTTCCATTTTTAACTTTTTGAGGAAACTCCATACTGTCTTCCACAGTGGCTGCACCAGTCTGCATTCCCACCAGCAGTACACAAGGGTTCCTTTTTCTCCACATTCTTGCCAGCACTTGTCGCTTGTTGATTTGTTGGTGATAGCCATTCTGACAGGTGTGAGATGGTACCGCATTGTTGTTTTGATTTGCATCTCTCGAATGATTAGTGACTTTGAGCACGTTTTCATATGTCTCTCGGCCTTCTGTATGTCCTCTTTCGAAAAGTCTCTACTTTTAGGTCCTTTGCCCATTTTTTGATTGGATTGTTTGTCTTTCTTTTGTTAAGTTGTATGAGTTCTCTGTAAATTTTGGAGATTAAACCCTTATCTGAAATAGCACTGGCAAATATGTTCTCCCATGCAGTGGGGCTTCTTGTTGTTTTGTTGATGGTTTCTTTTGCTGTGCAGAAGCTTTTCATTTTGATGTAATCCCATTTGTTTATTTTCTCCTTAGTCTCCATTGCCCTAGGAGCTGTTTCAGTAAAGATATTGCTACAACATATGTCTGCTATTTTGCTGCCTATGCAGTCTTGTAGGATTTTTATGGTTTCCCATCTTACATTTAAGTCCTTTAGCCATTTTGAGTTTGTTTTTGTGTATGGTGTAAGTTGGTGATCTAGTTCCTTTTTCTTGCATGTATCTGACCAAATTTCTCAGCACCATTTATTGAAGAGACTGTCCATTGTATGCTCTTCTTTTTCTTCTCCTCCTCCTCCTCCTCCTCCTCCTCCTCCTTCTTCTTCTTCTTCTTCTTCTTCTTCTTCTTCTTCTTCTTCTTCTTCTTCTTCTTCTCTCTTTTATTTATTTTTTGTATAAGTATTCTTATCATAATCAGACTATAAGCTTTTCCAGGACCAAAATTTCCTCTTTTGCTCCTGAAATAGTGTTGAGGATATGGCAGTTTGCTCAGCAAACATTTGTTGATAGATCAAGTCTTCTCTCCTTTCCCACGTTCTTGCACTCCCTCCTCATTCCCTCCTTCCTCCTTTATCCTCCTCTTTTAAATAAGAATGAAATCATAATAATACCTTCTTTAAAGTAATCATTATTTATTCAATTTTGCATAGAATCAGTTACATAATTATATCACAAAAAGTAATCAATTTAAATATATTTTGTGTTATTTTTTATTTAGTCAACTAGAGGCTCAGTGCATGAAATTTGTGCATGGGGGTGGAGGTCCCCTCAGCCCAGCCTGCACCCTCTCCAATCTGGGACTTCTTGGGGGATGTCCAACTGCTGGGATTGGGTTTAAACTGGCATTCGGACATCCCTCTCACAATCTGGGACCTCTGGCTCCTAATCGCTCACCGGCCTGCCTGCCTGATCACCCCTAATTGCCCCCCCCCCACCAGCCTGATCACCCCTCACTGCCTCTGTGTGCTGGCCTGATCACCCCTAACTGCCCCCCCACCAGCTTGGTCACTCCTAACTGCCCCCTCCCTGCTGGCCTGGTTGCCCCCAACTGTCCCCCTGCTAGCCTGGTTGCCCCCAACTGCACCCACCCTGCCAGCCTGGTTGCCCCACGCAGCCTGCTGTCCAGTCGTTTGGTCATCCCTCACTAACCCCCCTGCCTTCCTGGTTGTAGTCAGCCATCTTGTGAGAGCGTGAGGGTTAATTTGCATATTACCTCTTTCTTATATAGGATATATGCCTCTTACTTCACTATTAATGAAATTATGTTTTAATAGGGTGGGTCTACTAATGCATTGAGTTTTTAGAGCAACATATATTTTTCCCTTGGGCTTTTATAAAAATATTTTACAAGAATACATTAATTAAAAAAGGGAGAAGTAGAAGTTCACAGAATTTCTTATACATGTCATTGCTACTTTTTTATCACAGAATTCTGCCTATTTTTATTTTATAGGGAGAAAATTATAGAAACTATGATTTTCACATTGTTTGGAAACAAATGGCTAGCAATTCAGGGAATAGGTAATATTTCATGAGTTGTATGGCAGTGTAAAAAGAAATATTTTATTGAAACAGAGAAAGCTCAAGAGATTTGAAATCCCCCAATTTAACACTATATCCTAGTGTTATAGTAGAGAAACACTCCCCCAGCCCCACCCACATGAAATAACAAAAACTACAACTGTGTGTTATTTTGTTATGTTTAGGGAATGGGGAGGTGCGTATGTAAAACACCCCAATAAGCAAGTACAGAATTACCAGTTTCATAAGTTTTCAGTATAATATGTTGATTCCTTTAGAAAAATAATGACAATAACAACTGCACGCAATAGAGTCTCACATGCATTATCACATTACTCCTTATAACCACACCAGGAGGCCAGTGCTCTTATTATCTCCATTTTACAGATGGCGAAATGAGGCCAAGAGCTAAAGAAATGACCCAAAGCTTTTCTCCTTTCAGTGAAAGAATATGAGACTTAAACCCCAGATACTCTAATGCTCAAAGTCTTGCTTTTAAAAATATCTTTGCTATCTTTAAAAAAAAAAGTTGACCTTTGGTAGAACATCAAGATGAGAGTTTTGATTGGACACTGTTTCAAACTCAATCCTAAAAGACTCTGAAAGCTGGAAGATGGTGACTTAGAGGTTAGGCCTTTCTACATCATGTGACATTAAGTCCTTGAAGCCCCTCAGAACTTGTTTCACACCCTCTCCTCTGAGTGTGAACTGGATCAGATGAACCCACAGTGGTCCATGGAGCACTGGTGGACACGTGGACACCTGCCTCAGAAGCCTTCACCTGAGATCTGCAGAATCAGAAATCTTGTGAGGTGATGCCTGGGAACTCACAAGCTTCTCTTAGGATTTTTATGTAAACTAAGGTTTAGAAACCATTGTTTTAAGCATGATCTCGTTCTTTTTATAGGCAGGAGAAGATTTCATTCAAATGTTTGCGTTTGAAAGAAAATCACTATAATTATGATAAGCCTAGTGTTGCCAACTAGTGGCCTGAACCAAAGCCCTTTCTTCCTTTGCTTAGCAGTTTGTTTTTTCTTAAGGAGAGTTTGAATGCCCACACAGAGAGGTGCTCCCTCTATTTCACTATACTGCCTATAACTTCCTAGCATGTCACACTTTTAAGACACCTGGAAAAAAAGGATATTGTTTTAAATGGAAACCAGTAGATCCTGAGATAAATGATGGAACTTCTGGGACCCTACCTGCCTGGCTTTCCCATAGGGCTCTTGCCTTGTCTACATAGCAGTTTTTCTCTTTATTTATGGGATTAGACAAAGAAGGAATGCTTATTCTTTTATTTGCTTCTTCTTAACCCCAATAAGTGACTCAAAAGGGCATCCTCATATATAATTTGCAGGCTCAACCCTTCCTGATAAAATAGCAGGAAAAGATCGGAAAAGAATGTAGTAGGAATATGACTATTTTTCAGAAAGTAGGGGAAGAGAAACAAAATCTATATTAATCTGAGAAGACATCATTTCAAGTTAAGTGGATCAGACTTCAGTGTCATTTGATGATTTTTTAAAAAAGTATAGGAATTATGTACCCCTTAAGCATTCATAGTATAACAAGAGTTGATACAATGGCTTTGGAAGGAAGAGCTAAATCAAAATTCATCAAGACACCTTTTGGGGAAAAGATTAACTATTTGGTGAATCAAAGCAACCTAAAGAAAATAAAAAGATAGAAATAACACATAATCTTAACTTTACACAATCAAAGTAATTAGAAGTATTTAGGCTTTTAATTTCCCACTAAGTATATGTAGTTTGTAAATTAAGGCCTAATAGAATTTTGACTAATAGTGGTATTTTACTTAATTAGGAGTCTTTAGTCAAGGACTGAGTGCTGCTGAAAATGTTTTTTAATAAGTTAAGAAAATTAAACAAATAAAACCCCCCAAATATATGAAAATAAATTAACATGATTTGAAAATCAATAACATATTTTTTTAAACCAATAACATAATTTTAAAAGTAAGAAATTGTAGCTCAGCCATGGTAGCTCAATGACCAGGAGGTCACAATTCAATTCCAGGTTGGTGCACATGCCTGGGTGCCTGGGTTGCGGACTTGATCCCCAGTAGGGGGTGTGCAGGAGGCAGCTGATCAATTATTCTCTATCATCATTGATGTTTCTCTCTCCATCTCCCTTCCTCTCTGAAATAAATAAAAATATTTGGGGTTTTTTTTAAAAAGTAATAAATTGTATAACCTTCTTTATTAGATTTTTCCTTGGTGGGGGGCCTGCATAGAGAGGTCTCAGATTTCCTCTGCTGGTTATTTAGTTATTTGTGATTAAGATTTCTTGGTAGAGTTCACGTCAAGGTCGCCAATGGGTGACTCTCTAAGGGCAACCCACTATCTATTCAAAAGTGATTGTAAAATTCACTCACTTAGAAATAAAGAAAAATTCTAATGATACACCAAAAAGCTTTTAAATGTGTCATTTAACCTAGCATTTTCCCTAAGGAAACGAATCAGAGCTACTGGTAAAGATAAATCCATAAGGATGTTCATCAGAGCCGTATTTAAATTAAACTAGAATAAAATCAAACAATGTTCCAAAACTAGTAACTTTGTTTTAAGAACTTAACTCATATAATAGAATTCTATGTGGTTATAAAAAAAAAAAAATGTGGTGTGAGCATTTCAAACAACATGCCCCAAACTAAATTCTTTCAAACCAAATCTCCTCCCATCATCCATGAGTGAGTAAATGTTTCCACTGCCAATGAGATGTTCATTCCAGAAGCCCGACAACTGTCCTTTCTAACTCTGTATCTGAGGGTGGAGTGACGGTACAGGGACCACTGAACCAAGAAAGTATCTTGAGACCAAAAAAATGAGATAGGCAGCTCCATAGAATATAACAGGATTTACTGAAGGGGGTAAGTCATTTACAGGGATAGGATCAGAGTGGAAGACAACCCCACAGTCTGCACAGCTCACCTCTGCTACTGGACAGTTGTTACAGTAAATGTTTTGTGGTATAGCTAGCGTGCTAATGATTGACAAGACAAAAGGATAAAGAATGAAGCACAGGCCCAGAACCATCCCCCTGATGGTCTTATCATAGATGATTGCTTCCAGTTGACTCTGGCATCTAGTTTGATATTTATCTCGGTTTCATGCCATTCTGGCAATTACTGCAAGAATCTCCGTGGTACATTGTGTAAGTTTAAAGAGCACAGATAATCTTTACCAATAAGGCATTGATATTGTTGCCTGAAACTAGTTAAGCTAATCAGAATTGACAGCATGAAAACTTGAACAGATAAAAAAGCAGGAGCTTCGAAGATGGGGTCAGTCTTGTTCACATCAACATCTATAAATGCTCCCTTATGTTTTCCTCTCTCACCCCCAACACAGCAACAAGCTCTGTAGCACCAAGGCCCTGCCTCCAAGACATATCTTGAGCAAATTCACTTTTTTAAATTTCCCCGCCACCACTCTAGTCCCATACACAGTGACTTCTTACCTGGGAACTCTGACGTAGCCTCACCAATACCCTCTTGGCATTGTAGCCAGGATCACCATTTTTAAAATGTAAGTCAGGTCATGTTCACTCCAGTGCTTGAAGCCATCAGAGGCCCTCCATTTGCTTCACCCAAACCCCAAACCTGGCATCTGATCCTGCCTAATGGAGTCCTTGCCTATCCCTCAACCTCATTTCACACTGCCTTGCTCTCTGCACTCCGGGAAGTGTCAGGGGTCCTCCCTCAAAGTCTTTGCATGTGCGGTTCCCGTGCTTAACACCCTTCCCTCCCATATACCACGCCCTCTTTCTATCAAGAAATTGCTTTCTTATCCTTGGCCTCTCAGCATAAATTCTGCTTTGTCAGAAGAAACTTCCATGCTCTGGGATATGGATTAGGTTCTCCAATTGTTCTTATTTGTTCCATAACCCTGCACTCAGTTGTACATTTTGTAAGTAAAATGTCATTTCAGTTTAAGATCTGCTTCACTCATTAGATTGTAACTCTATGAAGATAGAAGCATGTCTGCTTTTCGCCCCAACTATCTACCCCACACTTACAGACAGTATAGAGCAGGGGTTGACACAATCATCACTCAGTAGCATATGTAGAAAGGGTAAAAATGTTTGACATTTTACAATTATAACATATTTTCAAATGTATTTTTGAAATGTACATTAACCTCCATATTTTATACATATTTTGAATATGTGACTCTAACTTAAGGAATATAAGCAAAAGTTTGTTTAATGGTTATCTCTGAGGGTATTATACACTTAAAAATATATTTGTTTTCCAATTATCCACTGAGTACTTTCATCTTTAAAATTAGACACAAGCCCGGCCGGTGTAGCTCAATGGTTGAGTGTCGACCTATGAACCAGGAGGTCATGGTTCGATTCCCTGTCAGGGCATATGCCTGGGTTGCGGGCTCAATTCCCAGTGTGGGGCATGCAGGAGGCAGCCATCCAATGATTCTCTTTCATCATTGATGTTTCTATCTCTCTTGCCCTCTCCCTTCCTCTCTGAAATCAATAAAAATATATATATTTTTAAAATTAGACACAATATTCTATTTTTGTTTTTGAGAATATCCCATTCCTGTACTAATATGAATTCTGACCACCCACCATGTCCTATGATATAACTAGGCTAGGGGTCCAAGATATTGTGTTTATCAATTTCAAATCCAACTATACATTTACATATTTATCACTGGCATTAGAATACGTGTTAAATTCTCAGAAAGTAGAATTAATGTTTTTGGAAAAAAGTCCAACATAGACTCAGAAAATCATACCATACACCAGAAAAATTGAACTAATAACAGAGAATGAGGATAGCATAGGTACAAAAAGAACTATATTCTTAGATCATGGCAAGTTTCTTTTTGTTAATTTAAGAATTCAGATAAATTTCAATGGTGGCATCTTTGGAGCATTAATATGGTCACTGTCTTAGTTCCATAAGTGTGTATTAAAAAGCCTTGTCAGGGTGATAATTGGGGCAGGAGCAAGTGCTTTTTCCATCCCTACAGTGAACCTGAACAACGAAGACAGGCACCTGCTCTATCTACTCAATGACGCCACTCCTATACTCACTGGTGGTATGCACTCCTCCTTTCTCTAACAGCCCTGTCGCCTGAATTAGACTCAAAGCTCCTTGAGGGCAGAAGAGAACCTTCCATACCTCTGTATACCTATCGTCACATCATAGAGTGCTCAACCCACTCACATATTCATTTCATTCACTCGTTCATCTCACACATGTTATTGAGACCTGCAAGCTGTTATTCACACCTCTGCTCTAGGATTTGGAGATGCAGCTCTGCATAGACCAGGTCACTGCTTTCATGCTGTGTCCCTTCTAGTCGATATTACACAGCACGAAGAAATGAATTAATATCTGGTAATTCCTTGATTGAACGGCTGTTGGAAATTCTTGTCCCAAGAATCAACTACTTTAAAAGATTTAGGAAAGTATTTAAGAAAATAAGAAACTTTTTTTCTTTTGTGGTGGTTCTTAAAAAATAAAATTAAGATTTTTTTTTAAATTCAGAAGCTAATTTTAGAACCCGAATACCATATGTAAGGAAGAAGATAGTGGATATGTCTTTCTCTCTTTTTGTGCCTTTTTTTATTTATAAATGCACAGTAGTGTGTTGTTCAGCCTGCATTCCAGAGTAATCATCACCATGGAAATTAGTATTCATTGCCAATCAGATCTCAACTGGAGTTCCATAAATGTTTTATAAGAAGGTTTATATAAAAGAGTATTATGACAGATCCAAGAGATGCAGGGCATACTGTTCTAACATGAGCCACATCGGAGAAACTAAGATGGCGGCATAGATAAACACCGGGAAATAGTCGCCTCCCACAACAATTGAAAATTAGCCCAAAGGACGGAGCAAACATCGTCCAAAACAACAGGAAGGCTGGCTGAGTGTAATTTCTACAACTAGAAGAAAAGAAAAGCATGCTGAGAGCCAGAGGAGCTGCGGAGGCTGAGTGCAGAGGTACGCGGCGGCTCGCGCGCGCAGAAAGGGGGTGGCACCTGAGGACGCGGCTGTCTTTTTGAATCACAAGCTCCCGACTGCTCTGATCTCCGGTTCCGGGAAGTCTCTGGGGACCAAGGTCTCATACGGGGAGAGGCTGCTCTCTCAGGCGGCAGCGGGCGAACTTGGGGGCAGATTTCCCTCGGAGGTGCTTGCAGCCATTGCCGGGACACTGAGACACGCGACTCCGGGCGCAGAGAATCAGCCATTGCTTCTTTCTCTGGCCCTTTGACTCCCTGAGACCCCGCCCCACCCGGGCTGCGGCAGAGGCTTTTGCATGTGAATGCCCCAGAACTTTGCAACCTGATAATTACCTAACTGCAGCCGGGCCAGCCAGACCCGGAACTTCCAAGAGAAGGCCCAAGGCCCCGCAGCGGCTTGCATTGCTTCACAGCTGAGCCTCTTCGTAGTTCCTGCTGTGTGGCCTCAGGCAGGGGCTGAATTAGCACCTCCTTAGATCCAGGAGCCACTGTACCCAGTGGTCAGAGGGGGTCCATTCTCCCACTTCAGACACAGCTGCTTCCCACAGCCAATTGGCCTGGAGGTCAATTCCTCCCAGTGATCCTACAACAAGCGAGGCACCAAGAGTGCACCAAGGGTGTCCACCCCGGGTAACTGGGGAGGCTGAGCCACTGGGCCCTACAGGACACCTGGCGCGCAGGCCACTCTATCAACACAGGGAAGCAGCCAAAATGCGGAGACAAAGAAACAGGTCACAATTGGCAGAAACGGAGGAGGCCAGACGACTGGATATAGAGTTCAAGGCCACGTTTATAAGGTTTGTCAAGAATTTTATGGAAACCGCCGATAAATTTAATGAATCCCTCAAGGAGTATGGTGAGACCATGGAGGTCATGAAAAAGGACCAATTAGAAATTATGCATACACTGACTGAAATAAAGAATACTTTACAGAGCTCCAACAGCAGACAAGAGGATCCCAAGAATCAAGTCAAAGATTTGAAATGCAAAGAAACAAAAAATACCCAACCGAAAAAGAAAAAAGAAAAGAGATTCAAAAAATATGAAGATAGTGTGAGGAACCTCTGGGACAACTTCAAGCGTACCAACATCAGAATTATAGGGGTACCAGAAGGAGAGAGAGGGCAAGATATTGAAAACCTTTTTGAAGAAATAATGACAGAAAACTTCCCCCACCTGGTGAAAGAAATGGACTTACAAGTCCAGGAAGCGCAGAGAACCCCAAACAAAAGGAATCCAAAGAGGACCACACCAAGACACATCATAATTAAAATGCCAAGAGCAAAAGATAAAGAGAGAATCTTAAAAGCAGCAAGAGAAAGTCAGTCAGTTACCTACAAGGGAGTACCCATCCGACTGTCAGCTGATTTCTCAACAGAAACCATGCAGGCCAGAAGAGAGTGGCAAGAAATATTCAAAGAGATGAATAGCAAGAACCTGCAACCAAGATTACTTTATCCAGCAAAGCTATCATTCAGAATGGAAGGTCAGATAAAGAGCTTCACGGATAAGAATAAGCTAAAGGAGTTCATCACCACCAAACCAGCATTATATGAAATGCTGAAAGGTATTCTTTAAGAAGAGGAAGAAGAAAAAGGAACTCTTACCATTTGCCACAGCATGGATGGAACTGGAGAGCGGATAAATACCACAAGATCTCACTTATTTGTGGAATATAATGAACAACATAAACTGATGAACAAGGACTGATCCAGAGACGGAGAGGCATTGATTGGACTGTCGGGCCTTGGAGGGAAGGTAGGGGAGGGTGGGGGCAAGGGGGAAAGATCAACCAAAGGACTTATATGCAAGCATATAGGCCTAACCAATGGACACGGACAACGGGGGGGTGAGGGGGTGAGCGGGGAGAGGGGGGGTAGAGGGTACACATATGTAATATCTTAATCAATAAAAAATATTAAAAAAAAAAAAAAAAAGAAAACATGAGCCACATCGATCCAAGGTTGGCCAGAATATATCCCAGGAAGAATATGGAAGAACATAGAAAAGGACACACTCAACTTGCTTAAGATCTACTCAGTATCTGCTGAGCACCCCAACATAAAGGTTATTCCTTTAATCCCCACAACCTCATGGAGAGTTAGCAATAATTATTTCCAGTTTACAGCGTAGAAACTGAAGCTCAGAAAGATTGAGTAGCTCTCCTAAAGGTCCTTTGTCCTTAGTCCGAAAGCTTCTCCAGGCTTGTATTAGGAGACAGGTGATATGAATTTTAAGTATGAGTTCTCTCAATTTACCAGCTTGAAACCTTAAGCAGGTTACTATGAGAATAATACCTATTTCATGTGAGGATGTCAATTTTTAAAGGAAAAGTTGCATGAAATCACTCTGTAATCCATAAAATACCATGGGAACTATAACAATTACTACATGTTAAAAATATGGAAAGTCGCCAAAACCGGTTTGGCTCAGTGGATAGAGCATCGGCCTGCGGACTGAAGGGTCCCGGGTTCGGTTCCGGTCAAGGGCATGTACCTGGGTTGCGGGCACATCCCCAGTGGGAGATGTGCAGGAGGCAGCTGATCGATGTTTCTCTCTCATCGATGTTTCTAGCTCTCTATCTCTCTCCCTTCCTCTCTGTAAAAAATCAATAAAATATATTTTAAAAAAATATGAAAAGTCTATAAGATATGAAAATAAAAATATTTTTTTAAAAAAATGGAGAAGGAAGATAATCATGTTTGTTTTATGGGGAACAGAGAGGGTCAATAGCTGTCATTAATCAAAAACAAATGTTGTGACAGGTTCCAGAAAAATGAGAAAATCACCAGAATATGATTGATTTCTGCAACTGAATTCCATGACTCATTCCCATGAATTCAAGGTGTAAGAATGAGACGGAGCCTAGCATGAGGAAACAGACCTGAGGTGTTCAGTGACTTGCTCAGAGACAGAGGCAAAATCAAGACCCCTGGCTGCCCCCCCCCCCCCACACACACACATTGTGGTCCCCCAGCCATTAACACACTATAAATCATTTCATGTAATGGGCTGTGATGGGGACAGGGTAGTGAGAGGGACTGGTGAAAACCACTGTTATCAACAACCTGCTTGACGAAAATTAAATTGATGTCTCGGAAATTTTCACGATGAAGAATAACCACAGAGTAGTGTTAACCATGACCTTTAAAGCTAAGTACATTACTACCCTACCCCCCTCCAAAGCCAACACTAAAACTTTACTATGTGTAGCCACCATATACCTGGTTAGGGCTGTGGCAACTCGTACCTGAACCAAGGGCTTAGTCATTAAGGAACCATGACTCTGTTCCTCAGATGAGAATGCTCTCATCCAGTGAACAAGTCCTATTTCCCCAAAATTGACTGGAACTTTGGGCCACCAGGTGGCTTCACACAATCTGTGATAGTCCTGTCAAAGGTAAAGCCATAGCGGAGCAGTCTGAATAATCTCTGGGCACGAAGGATCTGAAGAGTGTTGACACTTGAAGTGCCCAGGAATGCAAGACTTCTTTCCTGGAAGACCCAAAGCATTCCTGTGAAATCCTAGCGGGTTTGCAAACCAAACATCCTGCATGAAAGAATTGGCTAAAAATAGCAGTCAGTGTGGTGGCACATTGATACCAGAGGAAATGTCAATGGCTTTGTAGTAGCTATAGATCTTTATAAACCTCTGTCTCCTCTGGATATTCTCTCGCCTTCTTACTATGCAGTAAAAATCAACCCAATTCTTCTTTTCTCTCCCTCTCTCTCCAAACTTTGTTGTAAGACATTTTCTGCCGGGATAATAGGGAGACCTTTAATAAAATATCTTCCCCAAACCACCATTCCAAATCACTTGAGTTTCTCTTCTTCACTTCCATAAACAACTCATCATTAAGAGATAGTTAATTTGAACAGCTCCATAAGAGATAAGATTCCGTTTTGAAGTGACATTTAAAAAAAATGACAACCCTACAGTGATTGTCAAGTACCTACAACTATGCTCAGCTAATCCTCATGGTATTGCTGTTATCCCCAATTTAGAAAGGGCTAAGTGCAGAGAGATTAAAGCTGCCCAGTATAAGATTAAAGGGTCGCTGACTAACATCTATAAGAATGAGAACCATGGAAAACTGAAACCCACAGATAAAACTGAAATGCTACTTAAGCCAAGAGCTACCTGTTTTGCCCGCCTTCTCCCTCTTTCATCTTCTGCGTCCTTGATAAAGAGGAAGCCAGGCTGGTAATTGCCAGGGAAGGAGCCAGCATTCTCCTGCAAGCCCTCGGATTCCGGTGGGCTGACCCGTCCCCCTCAAAGAGAGGAGTCCCACAGCTCTCAAACATATTTACTATCCAAGCCTTCCCAACAGGAAGTCTCATCGAATGAATCACTGAAAAAGCATTTTGATGACCTGTCTTTAGGGCTATTATACCTTATGAATTTGTGCAGGTGACTTTTATTATAATGTTCTCATCAGCAAAAGAGAGAATAATAACATTCTCTCTCTCTCGATTTTTCTCTTTTCCTTCTTATCAAGATTCACAGTTTTGATTTGATTCAAATTCAGGGTGGATTTTATTAAATTCCAAGACTTCATTTTTTTGGGTCTTTGAAACATCCTATTGTCTTGAGGGAAACTAGTGAAAATTCATGAATACACTATTTTCTCATAAATTTCTTTCAAGTTGTCAATGTTTTTAAAAATAAAAAACATTCAAGATTTAAGTTACATCACATTTGGAATGTTGAGCTGCCAGACGCTCTCAGACATACAACTCTATTCTGCTCTACTTTTTCACTTTCAATCACTCGAGCCCCTTTAGGAAGGATGGAATGGGGGTACTTTGTGTGGCAATGCTAGACGAAGCAGGTTCTGTTACAAGTTCCCTGGCTGAAAAAGTACACTTTCTTTCAGCACTATTGTACATCAGCTGTCTCTAGTTACAGCCCAAGTAGCTGTATAACATATGACTGGACTTGCTGCTAATGCAGGTACACAAATCCTGGGACAGAGACACCTTGTGCTTCGGTAAAATGATCCGCCCCAGGCTCCCATTAAGTCATCCGGCACACAAAATGGGAGCTCACATCAGAGATGGTGGGAATTGGCTTGCATTCTGATTTTTATCTGGCCATTCAAAATCTTTAAAAAAGAGGGGATTTAAAAGTCCTCTTTTGTAGAAACTACGAATCCCATTTAAATAATCCCGACTCTCCTGGATTTAGAAGTAGGAGTCTAAGGCTGTGCCACTTTAATATTTGAAACAGTTGGACATAAAAATTTAAAATGCTTATCATTATTTTTAAACTTATTTTATAATACTTTCTCTTAGGATTGCTTTTTATCCAATGTAAATGACATATGGTTTGCATTTTCCTTAAATAACAAGGCTGAGACTATCATCATTGCCATTGTGACTAGATAAAAAAGGGAAAGCGTGGGCAAGCAAGGTCAATACCTCACTATGTAATTCACCAGACATTATTGAGCACCAAGTGTGCCACCTTGGGCGGGGTTTCCCGGAGAGGCATGACATGGAAAGATGACAGGAAGAAAATGAGATGTCATGGAAATAAAAAATGAAAGAGAAGAGAGGAGAAGATAGCAAGCCCATTGTATTCCTAGTTATCTCAATCTAGTAACATCTCTGTGAAGTGGTCTAATAGCACATATGGTCACATTGCTTCTTGTATGCGATATGTTTTACCTTTCTCATTTTGACTGTTTTTCCAGACCAGAAATTAGAATTAATTTTTAAAAAATCTCTTCAGACAAACACTGGCCTAGACAGTTTATATTATCTCATTTAATTATTATCAAGTGCTTAGGAAGAGGTAATATTAACTTCATTGCTCAGATCATGAAACTAAGACTCAGAAAGTTTCAGGAGTTTATTCAGAAGCACAGATCTAATAAGTGGCTGAGATGAGATATGAACCAAATTGTCTGGCTGCAGAGCCTGTGCCCATGTCACCACACAGAGCTGTCCACAACAACAAGTATCATCTGCCTTCAGCAGAGCATCCCATGGAGGTGAACATGGAGACAGTGAGGCCTGAGACGGATTCGAGGCAGACTGCTTATGTGATAAAATATCTGAGAGGTATTTTCCATCTCCAAGGCAGCTGGAGGTTGAACAAATGTATGCTTTCGAGACAGATTGGCTCTGCTAGGTCTGAAGAGGAGGGATTTGATCATACCAGAGGAGTTCATGAAGGAATTCCTACACCATTATACCTTCTCACCAACAGTGCACAAGGGTTCCAATTTGTCCACATCCTCACCAACACACACACACACACACACACACACACACACACACGCACACACGCGTGCGTGCCATCCTAACTGGGCATGAGGTGATACCTCATTGTGGTTTTGCTTTGACCTTTTCATAAACCTTATCCACCCTCATTTTAAACTACCACAATTTCAATCTCTGCTTTCTTGCTACCCAAATTCATATAAACCTCTCTCCATGGGCCTTCCCATGTGCTACTTCTCCTCCAACCTCCTTTCACTCCACATTCTTCCTATTCCAGCTCAAATGCTGCTCCACAACCAAGCCTTCCAACTGCCAAGGTCAAACAGCCAAAGAGACCAGTGTTGGGTTTTCTGTTTAACCCTCCCATAGAGCTGTGTCCCTTTCATTCAGAGCATTTGCCTTGCTTTGCAATTATACATTCAGTCAAGTGATTATTTGATTAATGCCTCTCCTCCGTTAGACTTAAAGCGTGTCAGGGCAGGACCAGTTATTTATTTCTCATCAGTACAAGACTAACAAATGAAAAAGTTTCGTAAATATTATAAAAGAAAAGAAGAAGGAGCTAATGAGGTCGAGGGAGGGAGAGAAGAAGGGAGGAAAAGGAGAGAAATGTAGAACAGCAAAGCAAAATAAATAAATGTCAAATGTCAGTGTGTGTTACCACCCAACCTGCTAGTCTTTCCTCTCCTCTCCTACCCAGTCTAACTTAGTAGAGGGCTCTCTTTTCCACACTGCACAATGATATTTTTCATGCCATCATAATGATATTTTGAGCTGATTATCATTTAGGCTTCTAGCCAACAGGCAAAATGTTCCCAAGACTTAACAGTTTAGCTTAGCAAGGTGTTAGATAAAACGTGTGTGAGTCTGTGGTACTGTCCTTAGAGGAAGGCTTATGTGGGATGAAACTGAGCACAGCAAATGTTTCTTGGAAAATAAAATAAATGCTCCAGCCCAGCTGGTATTGCTCAGTGGTTGAGTGCCCATCTATGAACCAGAAGGTCACAGTTCTGTTCCCTGTCAGGGTATATGCTTGGGTTGCGGGCTCCATCCCCAATTGGGAGTGGGGTGGGGGGGTGCAGCACATGCAGGAGGCAGCCAGTCAATGATGCTCTCTCATTTTTGGTGTTTCTATCTCTCGGTCCCTCTCCCTTCCTCTCTGAAATAGATAAAAATATATTTTTTTAACAAAGAAGAGAAACGTTCCATTCACATCCATTCAGATCTCCCTCAAAGCCATTGTTCACTTGGTTCACTTGATTATGTAAAAACTAGAGGCTGGCCTGCCCTGATGGGGGCTGATCAGGCTGGGCCAACTGGGGGGAGGGGCCACGGGAGGTTGGCTGACCCTGCCCCCAATGGGGGGACAGATGGAGGGCCAATGGCGGCTGGGGCCAGCCAGGGAGGGGGGGACGTGGGAGGTTGGACAGCCAGCCTCATCCCCAATCATTCGAGGTGATGGGGCCTATGGGGGCGGGGCTGGCTGGGGGAGGGGCCATGGGCAGTTGTGGGGGCTGATCTGAGCCCCCGATCAGGCCAGTTGGCTGCTGCAGTGTGCATCATAGTGACCAGTCATTCGGTTGCTGGGCTTTTATATATATAGATGTTGTCAAAAGCAGCAGAAAGGCCAAACAACATTTTTAAATAACATGAAAAATCAAAAAATGGCCTCAGCCACCTTATTCCTCAGAACATCCTTTCAGTAGAAAGCCTTTCCCTTCCCCTCACTGTCCTTCACATGGGTCTTGAGTGCCCTGATTCATGACACAGGGGAGCTTCTTCATCTACAATTGTTCTGCCACACGTCACCGTCACCAGTGAATGAGATGGAAAAAATCCATCTGACATAGCTCAGGCTTTCTCCTACCAGTGGGACTCCAACAGCTGCATGAAGTCATTTCCAATTAACTGCAAATGATTGTGTATAAACGTTTCAACACTATTTTAAAATGATAATAAATAAAGTCCCGTGACTGGTTACAGAGGTTAGGTAAAGAAGGTGGGTCGGGAAGAGGGGAAGGGAGTGGCAGAGAAATGAAACAAAGCTGCCTAACAGTCAGGCTTGTGGTATTTGTCAGTGTCAATTGGCACTGAAAGATGGATGAGTTTCAGAACCTCAAAACCCTAAGGATGCATAATCTTAACTTAATAGATTCTTTCAGGCCCGGGTTACCACAGGATTCACAGTCATCGGACATTCATGGTAATTACATAATAGCACCTTTCATTCCCAAATCTCAGCTATTCGCACATTTATAAGCGAGCAACTTCTGAGCCTGGGATGAATAACTTCCTGGTATGTGCCTATGTAACTTGCTATAAAACAAGGGATCTAGTAAGTGGCTTCTTTTAGTAGAATGACAACTATGTGGACTAGATTACAAAAGCATAGCTTTGGGACAGGGTAACATCATGAAAATACTCTGCATATGGAAATTACCCTGGAATGGGGAAACGATAGCGTAACAAGTTTTTCAGCTGAGTTTTAGTAAAAGAGCAATCAATGCAGTAATAGAATGTTTCATTTTCCCAAAGTTAAAAGGAGAGAAAATACACGCATTCTAAGTTGCCTAGAGAAAGATGGACCCGCAGCGTTGTCTTTTTTCTTTGTATTTTGTGTGTTTACTTGTTGATTGCTCATTTGCATCTTTGGCAAAGCTAGATGAAGCTTGTTATCGTCCACAGTAAAAATAACCAGTTATCGGCAACGGAATTTCAGGCTGGGAAAGGAGTACTTAAAAACCTACCTATTGGGGGCTCAAATGTACTCTCCTTTTTTTTTTAACCTTTGTATGTAAACAGTGAACATATTTGAAGGTATGTGTCCTAAAAACCTTAAGAAAGCTATGGTTTTTATGAGGAGCTGCTGTAATTAAATTCAGAGTTAACCATCTCCCACAGGGAATAGTATAAAGATTAAGTTATGTTTTCTACATTAACTTTTAAAAATGTAATCTTCAAAGCTCAAAAAATTTTATTTTTCTGGGAATTCATTCAAAGTAAATCACTGCAATGAATGGGTCTTTGAAAAGTCATCCATACACCCTAAAGCCCAATGATGAGATTCTACTTTTAAGATCCCAAAGAAAGACATTTCTTGTTAAGAATTTTTTTTTTTAATCTCACTGCTGCCTCACTGGGGTGACCAGCAAATCGCCATACTCTTCAGAGTCAGATCTAATTAAATCCTCAAGAAGAAATGAAATGAGAACATTATTGGTGGTAGGTGATTGCTTCAGGTTTTCAACACACTAACTGAGATCAGAGAAAAATAGTACAAATTACAAGTGTAGATACAAGTCTATCTTAACTACATTAGATTTGTCATAAAAATGAACAGCACAAGCTGTGCTTGTCATAAAAATCATGTGGCAAATCTTTCGTTATAGCTTTCACATATCTAGATGCTGGCCCATTAGGTCAATATAATAGTAAATCAAGGTACATAAACATTCAAAAAAGTTTTGGACAGAATGAATTTCAATTGTAATGTTTTATTGGATGCCATCTCAGATCTCATAAAAACTGGTTTTATTTGGTTTATGTTTATTTGTTCCCTCAATATATGTGACAATCATGAATGCTTGCTTATGTAATAAGGTATCACTGTTCGCTGGGTCTCAGGAACGTTATATTCGTTTGTTTTTGTTTTCCCAAATGGATGAAAGAAGCAAAACATACTCATACATTTTTTAAATTTATTGCAGCTTTTGGATTGCCATTCAAATTGAATCAATTTCAACACAGCAATTCAATTCAATTCTAAATTCAATCCTCCAGCACTTTAGAAAATGAAAACTACATTTTCCATGAGTCAGTCTTTGAATTACAAAATGTCCATCATCCAGGAGAGCTTGTTGTATCTATAAAACTAACGCAGCACAATGCAGGTGTTAATGTCCGCGGTACCCGCTGGTTATTTGGTAACATCCAATACTGAAAGGTTAGTGCTTCATGCTTGTATCTTATGTCTAACATTTCAAATTGCTCATGCTATCAAGTGCTTAATCAGTGGATCAAGTTTTTTTTTTGTGTTTTTTTTTTCCTTGACATTCCCCAGAGGGAGAAAAGTTTATTTTTCTTTATAATCGCAATGATGGAATGGAAGACTTTTAAGGAGAAGCAGCTGCCAGGATCACAGTGGTAATCACACTTCTTCCATCTGGTTCAGCTTCTCGTGTTGGACACTCTCCCTTCTCTCCCGCACTGAGCGAGTAGAAACTCTTAGAGATGGAAAGTATGCATCTCTAACACCTACAGAATATATCCACTGAACTGCATTGCAGAACACTGGCATTCTCTAACAGGACAGAATGCTCTTCCTACTATTAAGGCATGAGCGAGACTTAAACATTCTAAGTTAGCATAACCTAGACTCTTTGTCCTACTTAAGTCCATTTCTTTCTTATCCCAATGGAGAAAAAAAGAAACTATATAGAACTTTTTGATATGCATATTATCCACTAACAACTTCCTTAAATTAACACACTTCATCTCCAAGTAAAAGCAAAACCAGTTCCTCATAAAAAACAAACAGGTTTTGAGAATTAAGAATGTAATCATATAACATTAATCATGTCAAATTTTACTTCCTTGTTAATTTGTTGTCTCACAAAAAAATAACTTAAATGAGTAAAACTAGGGATCAAGACAAAAGGTTCTATACTCTTTATTGGAGTTTTATTATTTGAACAAAACCTGCGCTGTTCATTTCCCTCACCTGCTTTTTCAGGATAAAATATCTGCCCAGTAAATAGGCTATGAGAATGCAAATATGAATTTAGGTGGAAGTCTTTTAAGGATAAAAGCATTAGGTGATGGGAAAAAATAAAATTTTAAAGTTTTTTTTTTAAAAGAATAAAAGTATTTTGCTATATTAGCTTTGTCATAAAGTAAATGAAGAGCTCACCAGCCATTTGCCACAGAAAAAGATCCTCTGACCTGGGACTGAAGGTGAAAAATCAAGGCTCCTCTTCTGAACGGATTCTCACAATGAGTTTCACAAATGACATTGCTCCACATAGACTTAGCATTATTTGGGCTCTGCGTTCAGGATACAATTTAAAAGGTTAAGTTTTGGAAAAAAGAGATGGAGACAGTCCTGCGATAAATACAATGGGATTCTTTAAATGATTGAGAACGTATACTAATACCCAGACCAATGAGCACAAAAATCTCAACAGAAATTTTCCTTGAAGTTTGGCAAAATAAAAAGGGGAATGGGATGCAGTGGCTAGAAGGCTGGTCATATAAAATGGGAGGCATTTTGTAAGTTTTCTAATCATTAACTGGGCTTCTCTATTTTGTAATCCACATTTCTTTTCAGTGGGAGATAGGTAACACAGAAAACACAGTGAAAATGGAGTACGGTGTGGCCAGGCCCTTATCTCCAGTTAATACACTATATTTTATAAATACATCAGTTAGGGCCCCAGCCGGATTCTACTGCTACTATTTGTGGTACCATTCAGATAGAAGAAAATAGGGTCAGAGGTGGGAGGAGCACGGTTAGACAGCCAAACTGGTCTTATCAGAATTGGGGCTGAATCATGGACAGGGTGTGTCTTACGATTTCCTGTCATTGTATCTTGAACAGGGTTCAACACACAGCCAGGCGTGATGTTGAACCAGTGAAAACTGACTAACAGAAACCACGATGTAGCAGAAAAACCAACCTGTTGAGAGTTAACATTTCTTCGCCTGCTTCTCTACTTTAGAGTTCATGAGTAGTTTCACAGCATCAGTTATTGAGTCGAGTGGCAGTGAAATAACAGCCCAACATAAGCCTCACCATTCTTCAGAATCCTTGGCTGTGGTTATAAGATGATAAAGCATTGCTTGAAAAAAATTTTAATATGTGAACTTGATTTAATTTATATCTATAAAGAGGGGAAGGATAGCAGAGGAATGGGAAGTGGGAACTTTTATATAGGTAGTTATTTGGGGACTATATAGGTTATCCCAAAAAATGTATATATACACTTCAAATAATTATAAAGGCAGTGTTTATTAAAATACATTTAATTTTCAAGATTGAGCTATCAGCTAGTAAAGTGTGTATACATTTTTTATGAGCCTCATACATCCATGTTTCATTGCCCATCATATCTGTCTTTTATCTTGATAGGATGGAGGCTCTATCATTGGACCAAAACAGGGCTGCTGTAGTCCACACTCCTGGGCCCAGATCACTTTACTAAAAGTTTTTCCTAGTTTTTAGAAACATTCGCCAAAATTCACTTAGTTAAGGAGTCACTGCATTTCATAGGTCTGAAAAAGTATCTCCTGAGTGAAACACAATACAGCGTAAAAATCATCGCCATACCGTCCTTTTAGAGTCTCTCTGGGTTTACTCAGCAGACAGACTCATTTTCCAACAAATCCTTTCAAATTTTTGCAGTTTAGCAGCTCATCCAAAAAAAAAAAGCAAAAGCAATATCCTGAGGGTGTGTTTGTTTCAGAAGAATGTGTGAAGAGATAAACATTTCTCTGCCAATGACCTCCTAAGGTAGATTTCCCACAATTACCTCCCAAAGTTCCTTCAATGTTTCATTAGACTTTCTAATTAGCTATGTTGAGAACATAGTTCTAAGATGGTTCCAATTCCCTGAAGAACAAACAGTTGTGTATGTGACTATGTTTACCAAGAGAAAGCATCGTCTAATGAACGTGTAAAAACTAAGGCACCTTTATATAAGGAGAACATTTGAAATGAGCTAAATTAAACTGTGCAATTTAATACATGGTGGGGTCAGCGGCGGGGAGGGGAAGAGAGAGGAGGCTTAGCTACAGGTCTAGCACTATATCTACACTACGTCTCCATCTATATCCCCTGCATTTTTCACTAAAGACCTGAGATAGCTTAACAACCCAACAAAAGCACTATGAAAGGATAATACATGATTGCAAATAAAACATCATTCATCAAGAAATAAAGTAAAGAATAGGCCAAAAAAAATCAGCAGAAAACAACAGAATGCAAATATGCAGGCCACGAAATTTGTTTCTTGATGGTCCAAGTGAAAATCAAGACTTGGCAATTACATTATAAAGACTATACGTAAGTACCGGAGAGAATCTAAACTTGTTCTACCTCATAGCACTACAATATGTTTCTTATATGACGTTTTACATTATAGAGCTCCAAATGAGATAGTGGGTATATACTAGTATTCATAAACATTGGTGGGTATATATTGCCGGGGTCCAACCCCAGCAGGTCCAGGGGTTCCCAAAGGCGTAGACGGAGTCGGCGAAGAAGGAATGACATGGAGACAGCGTTCAGTTGATCAGCAGCCTAGCCAGGATCTCCAGCCAAGTCCTGGTCTCGATCTCCAGAGAGGTTCTGCTGTTTATTGTCTTGTTACATCCGTATTTATCCCAGTTGATTTTAATCCTGTCAATTTCTATTACAAAGGTTAGGGCGTTTCTTATCTCCATTCCAGGGAGTAAAGATTATGTAGCTTAAGCATGATTGTTTGTAGTGATTAGCTACCCGCCTGGCACTTAGTTAAGGAGTTTCATCCCCTCCCTGACTTCAGGGAAAAATTCCTACCTGGGGAAACAACCTTTCTAGGAGAGGCATCCCCTCCCTGACTTCAGGGAAAAATTCCTACCTGGGGAAACAACCTTTCTTGGAGAGGTGACCTTGGTTAAAACCCAGCACTAAGGGGAGCAAACATATTAAGAACAGTATGCTATATACGCCAGGTCCCTTGAAACATATGCTGTGCAGATGTTTCTTTCCTGCAGCGACTGTGTCAAGCAGCAAGGATGGACCGGCTTCCGGCAATATATAGGAATAGAAATTAAAGAAATAAATAAATACTCTCCAAATATGTATATTGGATTTGAGACAGTGACTTCTTATACTTTCTAAGCATAAAAGCTAACATTATAACATCAAAAAGCAACTCAGGAAAGACATTGAAGGTGGGGAAATAGACGACCAAGGGAATTGGGTCTGAACCTCCACTATCCTGTGGTCTGGCTTCAACCAACGACGACCACTGAGTATCTAAAGATGGACAGCAAGTCTTCCCAACAAGTCTATATATATTTGATTATATTAATAGAATATTAATATCAATATCCCCTCTCTCCAGTAGGGATTAGGGGCATAATGAACAAAAATCATTTATTAGAAGATCTTTGTCTTTTTATATAGATACAAATTCGTGCACTGGTAGAGTCAAGTCAGCCCACCCTGATGGGGGCCAATCAGGGGCAGGGTCTGCCGGGGTGAGGGTCCATGGGTGGTTTGCCTGCCAGCCCCACCCCCAATGGGGGGGGGCTGCTCGGGGGCGGGGCCAGCCGGGGCAAAGGGGCCCTGGTTGTTCTGGTCATTCTGGTCATTCCACCGTTCGGTGGCTGGGCTTTTATTATATAGGATAATATCATATTCAGATGTATTAGACTCATGCATATAGTCCAAGATCTATATAGAATCATACAGATGAGGAGGAAAAGAATTTAAAGATGGTGCATGCTAACCACAAACTTATCCTTCTCCAGAATACTGTCCCACATATCCGTGGGGAACCTCTGCCTATTGGCCTCAACCATCCATATGTCAAGCCAAAATGGATTAGAAATAAATTTATGAAATTATGATGATAATTACAACAATTGCCCCTCCTACTACTTACTGAGTATCTGGCACTATGTGACATACTTTACATTTATTATCTCAAAACTTCACACTAATCATGAAGAGCCCAAGATTTTCCTTTAAGGATTAAGGATTTTGAATTCAGGATCCAGAGATACAAATCATTTCTTACAGCATACCCCAAGAAAGACCCCTGAAACAGATAAAGCTATGTTCCATTCCTTTTAGTTCTTAATCATGATTAATGACGACGATGTCTAAAATATTTATTGCAGGTGTATTATGCACCAAGCAGTCACCGCATTGAGAACCTCCCAGAATGCAATACTTGCGACATGCCCATGGAATAGGTGCTATTGTTACAGATGAGGAACCTGAGGTTTAATGAGATTAAGTAACTTCTCTAAAGGCATTCAACTAGGTAATGACAAAGCCAGGCTCCAGCTCAGCAATTAGGACTTCGGAGCAGTAGCTTTTAATTATTTTACCCTAGAATTAACATCTTGGTTGGGAATTATGCATAAAGCCCGGAAGAGCTCAGCCATTTGCTCTCAACAGAGGAGGACCAAAGACTTTTACAAAATCAATAACTTAGGAAAAGTGATAGCAGCTTTAGCAAGATACAGAAAACAATCGGATTGAACATGCATGACGACATACATATCAGACCACCCCTATCTCTGACTTTTTCCTCACAAGAGAAGCCTCAGAATTCCCCCGGCAAGCTTTTCTCCCTGTGCTTCCTCCAGAACACTCATTGGCGGCAGTCTTCCCTAGAAGAAACCTATCAAAAGGTTTAGATAATAAGTTACATTTTAAGAAGGATATTTTAATTTGAAAATTCCTTGGCGTTAAAATGTCAACTTGGTTCCCTTGTTTCACAGACTTGGGTACTGCCAAGTTGTCATTTCTTTCCAAAGATGATCTCTTATAACAATTGTCCTTAATAACTGTTTTAGGGATTATACTCACTAATATTATAATCAACATTGTTGACCCTAATATACTAGAAAATATGTAGTAAAGTATTTAAAAATAATTTGTCTTTTTGTCTTGAAGTATTCAAAGTGACACTCAGAAACTGAACTTTGAAAAAGCAATGTTACTTCAAAGCATTATTTTCATCAGCAGTGATATCTCAAGAAACATTTTTAACCCAGGTTTTGAAGAATGCATAGAAGTATATCTAACATGCTTTAAAAATACTATTTCCTGGTGCAATTTACAGAGAAGAGGACAAAGTACTTCCATAACATTCAGATAGATAGATAGATAGATAGATAGATAGATAGATAGATAGATAGATAGATAGATAAGTGATGTAACAGCCTCTTTTTTCTACAATAGATCTTCCCTTATGATATCTATACTTTTACTAAGGGACTATTTCATATTTTTAAATAGGATTTAAAAGTTAAATTAAGCAGAAAGCATGCAGTGAAGACTCTTTTCAGCACAAAATTTAGGTTTCAAATGACATGGTTACATTAATTTTCTGTCCAATTAAACTTTAACCTGGGAACCTTGTTTGTTTCAATGCTTGCCTCACAAGAATTGCCCAATAAATACACATTTATCTCCCATGCTAGGGAGTTTGTAATTCATTGTTTGACACCCTACTAGTTATTTTGATATTTGCTTTAGTAAGAATAAGTTAGTAAATATAAATTTATCTTTGCACACTAACCAAAGATCTATAATCATTGTTAGAAACATTGTTAAAAACAAGTGTATAGACATAAGAATGTGAGTGGTTAGTATGAATACATAATAACCTCTAACTAGGCCCTCAAATTTTTAAAAACATTTCTGCCATAAGTTATTTTATTGTAAATTTACCTTTTCAATTTGTTGGATATAGCAAAGGGAAAATCTGATTTTGGAAACATATTTTTCACAATATACGTATTCTGAAAAGATGGATATGACATTGTATTTTAGACTGACTAAAGGAATCCCAAAGCTAATTCTTTAATAAAATTAATAAATGCAAGATAATTTTCTATCTTGTCTCATTCAACTGAGATTGCAAATGTCATATTTGCACCAAGTGAGGTCAGCCTTGACCCAGAAAAAAGAAGACATCAATAAAGGGTGGATGAGGCAATTGAACTGCTTTCACCAGACTACCCTTGGGCTCTGTATTAAACTCAGTCCTTGCTTTTAGTGGCTGAATCAGATTCTTGGTCTGAAATGTTATGTTTCTTCTTCTTTCTCGTTCTCAACACACACACACACACACACACACACACACACACACACACTCACGTTTACATACAGAGTATTACAGGAAATGGCAGGCAGCTTCTGTCTTCCAACACAATTAATCATAGATTTTGCAAATAGAAAAGCATTGTGTATATAATACACATTTATCCTGGTATCACTGCCTTTGCTGCATTTGATCATTTTTATTACTATTATTATTACCATTCATCATCATCTGCTCCTAGTTTTGCCTTAAATTCTTTCAAAATTATTGAGAAATGAAGTTTCTGTCATTGTGTAGATAATCATCACCATAGCATAGCAGTCTGAATCATTTCATGTGCAGGGTGGATTTCAGGTGAGACGTACAGAGCTGACTCCTTTGACCTCCACGTAAATCCACGTTGAATTCTCTTTGATATGAGAACAGGATTAGTATACTCTTGGCCAAAGAAATTCCCATTGTTGACCTAGAGTCTATGGTTCTCTGTCAGGTCTCACTATGTAATGGGCAGGTCTGTTATTGATCACAAGTTAGGATGTGTCTAATTTAATCTCTTACTGGTGTGTGTAGTATTTGATTTGCCTTATGTACTGTACTATTTTTTTTTACTTATGAGCTATTGACTGAGTCTAAGTTTCTCTTGCATCTGTCTCTTCCCTACTAAACCACTCTCTCTACCATAGATCAGACCTCATCTATCTTCCTCTAGAATAGGGCGCCTAACTAGTTGCATTATTTTTAGCTTCATTGCTTCCTAATAAATCTTCCATAGTGTCCATGGATGAATGCTAATGGAATGAATAAGTTAATTCATATGGCTATAAATACTCTTGGTTTGGGTGTGTTTGGGTGCCGTACTTATAGGATTCTAATATAACATTTAGCTCATCCAAGCACAAATCTATTTATTCAGAATGAATTTGGTAAAGAGGAAATTTTACCTCATTTTTCTAACTCTAAATGTCAAACCCTTGACTCTGCTACACACTCTTACCTCTGGGAATTCCTGGGAGTGTTGGTTTGTTGGTTTCTATGTAGGTTCTGAAATCAGTGCTTCACAAAATAAAAAAGGATTATCAGGAATGACTGAATCCACACTGAATGAAAACCAGAAAAGCACTGTGTATGTAATACACACAATACTTAAGAGTTCAAGTCACTGTGCACTCTTAAAATACATTGAATGGACTAGAACCACTGACAACCCTTAACCATGCAACTAAGGAATAGTTTCTGGCCTAGTCCAACTTGGATCATGTTTAGTATGTCCAAATGATCTTATCTGGACCAGATTGGCTGCTTCCTACCTCTGGGCCATTGGGTGTGAATCCAGAATTGGTTGTGCAATGCCATCTTTCGAATGCAAGCACTCTGTAGGAGACTGATCTGACGATGCCCATCTCCTGTGGTCCAGAGCAGGGCGCCATGGAAATTAGCATCCTCTCTGTGCACTGAGATGAGAAAAAGATTTTAGGTTCTTTTAGCTGTAAGAGCATCTTCTTGCTTTAAATATGAGTGAAAAAGAGTCCCTCGTTGAACCAAAACATACTTTTCATGTGGCTCCACTGAACACCCCTAGGCAGGAGATGTGATTTGATCACACCCAGCAAAACTGTGTGGAGTATACTAGAAGTGCCATTATTTAGATTTATGGTCAACGCACCTTAATTAAAGCACACAATGTCTTGGCCTCTATTGTGAAGCTCATGACGTCCAAATAATATTCTCTTTGCTTTTCCTGAAGATATGGATATCCCATGCCAAACTGACACCTTTTCCATGCCCCTCCCATTTTATTGCAAATACATCTTTGATCCCCCTCCCCCCAGATAAAGATCAAGCAACAGGGCTAACATGTACATCGATATAGTTTAATTTTTTTTTTTTTAAAATATATTTTATTGATTTTTTACAGAGAGGAAGGGAGAGAGATAGAGAGCTAGAAACATCGATGAGAGAGAAACATCGATCAGCTGCCTCCTGCACATCCCCTACTGGGGATGTGCCCGCAACCCAGGTACATGCCCTTGACCGGAATCGAACCAGGGACCTCTCAGTCCGCAGGCCGACGCTCTATCCACTGAGCCAAACCGGTTTCGGCTAATTTTTGTTTTTTATATAGTCTATTTTTAACCCTCAACCAAGGGTATATTTTATTGATTTTAGTGAAAGGGGAAGAGAAAGGGGGAAAAATTGATATGAGAGAGAAACATCCATTGGTTGCCTCCCAAACATACCCAAACCAAGGATCTAATGCACAACCTAGGTAAGTGCCCACAACCTTTTGGTGTATGGGACCATGCTCCAACCAACTGAACCATCTGACCAGGGCTATAATCTTTGTTTTATATTTATTTTGCCACCTATCTACTAACCCCAAACAATAGTCTCTGAAACACCCAAGAATTATTCTTGATATTTTCATTTTTTCTCACTCAGTCTCCCATCATCAAATGAATAATTAATTGTGATGAATTGAACTACTGAATTAAAAAATATTCCCTTTCCTTCCTTACAGACATGGTACTAGTTCAGGCCTTTCTAATTTTGACATAGACTATTGAAATGTTTTCCTTTCTAGTTTTGCGTCTTATATTACATCCTCTTTCATTTCCCCTCTGTTCAGTTGCTAGAATGATCTATTTAGAATATAAACCTTAAAACTTACAATGGCTTAGGCTATCACTTTGAATATCACATGAATAAAAGTATTATCAGAATTGTGCCCTATCATCTTTGTTATCTTCAAGCAGAAGTAGGATGTTAATAAGAAAATATTCATTCTACAAAGTTTATTTACATGTCAAAAAGTCATAGTATTATAGTCACTATGTATGGGCAGAATGTTAACTTCTGCTATGGAACTGCCAAACCCTTTAGCTTTTCTAATTCTCTCATATCATGACTTGGACCCTTATCCCTAGATATTCCATGATTTATTCATGGCTACATGTACTAGGCTGTGGGGTATAGCCTTCTCAACATTCAATATTTATGGTTGCTATAGATGACTACAGCTTTTCCAATGGTTCAGCAATCCATACTAATCGCTGATATGTGATCATTTCCCCCCATATGTATGCAGCATTTGTAATGGAGGACAGGTATGTTTGGAGTAGCTGAGAACTGTTGAATGAAATTCATCAACACACTGATGTTACTTCCCAGTGAAGTCATCTTTCAAATGAGACCCCTCTGCCTGCAGCATTCACAGAAGATATAGCTCTTGGTTAGTGGGTACACACTGCAGACACATGTGCCTCAGAAAAGAATACAAAGAACACCCACTGGGGGTCACCCAATACCCCTTATCATTTTATCTATACCACACAATAGTTCTGTGTTTATAAAAAGCAGTAAATTGAAATTAGAAGGAATTCCCATGTGTCAAAACCAATTAGCTGTTTAAAGAAAATTATCCTATAATGTGTAACCTTGGTCTATCTGGTATAAAATATTGTTCCCTAAGTTACATTGTGCTTGTGTTTCTGAAAGAAGCTAGCTCAGGAAAATTCCATTGTTTGAAGTTTTACCTTATCAGTATATTAAGGTTCTAATTAAGCTAAAAAATAATGAAGTTCTCAAGTATTTCTACTTCCCCGGTGTTCTTCCCTTTTTAGAGTTCTCCTCATTCTTGTAATTGTTTGAGAAGTACAAAACTCTGCTCTTCCACCATCCTCAGAACTTTCCCATTGCTTTCAAAATTAACCTTTAATGTTGTGTCCATGATTAAATGAAAACAAACATCACTGGCATTTCCTGTTCCCTGACCTACGTTTCCAGCCCCACTGAGGTCAGCTCCCACAACAGCCTGTTCTTGCTGCAAAAGTTACTTCAAAATATAATCTTTGCTTTGTGGGGGGAGTGTTAACACAGTCATCATTAACTATTATTCTCTTGAGTCCAACAACCCATTAATTCTTGCACGTGCAGAATATACTAAGAGCAGCTAACATGTCTAAACCTTTCCTCAGCGTCTGTCTCAAATTCAGAACCAATCAGCGAATGCATGAAATTCTCCATTTTCTTTGTTTATTTTCTTATGTATGGATCCATTGGAATGTATCTTTTCCATTCGTTTCCCATAACAAATTTATTAATAAATTTGGTAGGGAATCCACTGGAGTATGTATTTTACTCAACTCCATTTAAAAATCACTGCCAAATCTTAAGCTTTTTTTTTGGTCAGTAATCATTTTATCCTTCCTTAGAGATACATAATTATGGCCATGTCTATTCATTGGTATTTCAAACCCCATCTCTCTAATATATTCTCTTTTTTAATATATTTCTATTGATTTCAGAGAGGAAGAGAGAGGGAGAGATAGAAACATCAATGATGAGAGAGAATCATTGATTGGCTGCCTCCTGCACGCCCCCAACTGGGGATCGAGCCCGCAACCCTGGGCATGTGCCCTTGACCGGAATCGAACCTGGGACCCTTTGGTCCACAGGCCGACGCTCCACCCATTGAGCCAAACCAGCTAGGGCTCTAATATAACTTTTAATCAGTCCTTACTATTTTCTCTGATGAACTATAATCCAAGTGAAGGTTTGCACTACTAATTTGGGATAAAACTTTTTCAATAATAATATTTTTGCAAGGAAAAGAAAAACTAAAATTTCATTTCTTTAAAATAATTATTAACATTACAGCGTGCTGAAGTCTCTGTTATTCTAGTTTCTTATTGTTCAGGCTAAGTTCTTAGAGAAGAACCCAAGTCCTTCTGCCTTGTCTGATCAATCACACTCAACATACTGCCTGGGGCCATGGACAATGAAACCCAGACACTTGCGCAAGGAAAGCAGCCAAGTGTTGGGAGCAGATTGCTAGGCTTCCTGACTGGCATGGTGCTACTGCCACAGAGGCCACCCCAGCCTGGGCCCATGGCCACTGCAGCCTGGAGAATGAATGTTCGTGCCACCACTGCACTTGCCCCCACAGACTCACCTCTTCGGGTTATTTCTTCCCTGTTGAAAGCCTGAGGCTGGAGCATAGGCTGAGCTAGATTATAGGGCCATAGAAGGTGTGTGCCTGGCCTTTTCAGATTCTGTACTGGAACTGTTCAATAGAGTAGGCATTTCCATAGCAGGGAATTGCTCATCACAGGCATTGAGTTCAGACGATGCTCTGCTACCAAAGCAATGTGCACTGTACATTGACCTTGATGTAGGTGGTCGCCTTTGCTTCAGAGATATCTTTTTTTTCCCCCAATCACTCTAAGAGCTTGGTTCAGGGTCATAATTTAGGTTCCCAGTGAGCCTGTTGCCCTAATCCATTCTTCTTTCTTTTCCATGTCTTGGGTTCTTGGAAGCACTCAACTAGTAAATCACATTTTACCAAGTCTGAGGTCAGTGTGTGTGTGTGTGGGGGGGGGGGGGGGGGAGGGGAAGAAAGGCATATGTACTATTTGTAATACCTTAAACAATAAAATTAAAAATAATAATAATAAAAGTTAGCTACATATTAAAAATATTTAGATGCTAAAATAAATCACTTGTTCCTGTTTAAAAAAAAGAGAGAGAGAGAAAGAAAAGCAAATGTGCAAGGTGACTGGATGGAGGGGTCATTTAAACACTGATGCTGTGGCAGTACTCGGTAGTACACAAATGGAACAGGCCTGACAATCAGAAGTTGGGGGGTGGGGTGGGGTCCAGGCTCTGTCACAAGCTCACTGTGCGGTCACTCCCCTCCTGTCTCTTCTGCAGGAAAATGCTGGGCTGGGATGAGACGGCCTCCAGGCCCCCTGCACTCTCTGACATCTATGATTTTCCAGTCACAGTAATGTTTGCTGTAGCAATGGGGCATGATGTCTGGGATGATCGTGTGCTTTGTTCCCTCAATGGAGGCTGAGGCAGCAGTTTTATTGGGCACAAGCTGAGCTGTGTCAGCACAATGGAGCTGATTGGCTGGGCCCCAAGAGCAGACCCCAGAGAGATATTGATTCTGACAGGGAAACAATTAAACAGGGAAATTGGTGGCTTGTGGATAAGACATCTGTGTGCTTGTGATACCCGTGGTCCAGCCTTCAATGTAACACGTGGTTTAATTGGGATGGACAGAAATGCTCTTAAGGCCATTCTGAAGAGGAGCTGGAGAATGTCTGTGGAACTAGAAATATACACTGAAATTTTCAAATCTACTTTTATTTTTCAAGACTTCCAATAGTAGAAATGACTTTCTCTTTATATTTATTACTTCTGAAGCCAAGTAATATGTTGAAAAATTAGTCAAAATCTAATTTTAACATTACACGAGTACACTGGAGGCTGAGAAGCATTTGACAAGCTCCACTCCCACTTTTCCCCAACACCTCCTGCCAACATTTTCTTCTGCATTTCATCCTTTTGCTCTGTGCTTTTTCATATTTGTCTCCCTTAATATATTTCCATACCATTCTTACTCTTTCAAAATATGCATATTTCTATGATTTTGTCTATCACAGACTTTCATCGCGTCTGTGACTGAGGTGCGGGAGTGAGGGCGGCAGGCAGACCCCTCAATGTCATAGAGGATGATGAAGTTCTGCAGTGGGTGTGTTCCAGCACCACAATCAGTCCCTGGTGCTCACCCTTGATGTGATTATGGGCACACTGTCTGGTGTATTTCAACCTACTTCCACCAGGTTCAAGAGTGCAGATGTCAGGACCCTCTAGCAAGCCTTCTTACCACACTTGTCTCTTTAGTATATGTATAGGGTGACCCCCCAAAATGTACACACACTTAACAGCTGATAGTTCAACTGATGTTTCTTTTCTTTCAGTTTTAACTCATTGGAATTAATAGTTATTCAAAATGTGTATACAGTTTTGGGGGACACCCTGTATTAGTTTGTTAGAGCTGCCATAACAACATACTATAGACTGTGTGGCTGAAACAATATATTTCCATTGTTTAATTCTGGAGGCTAGAAGTTCAAAAGATCAAGGTGCTGGCTGGTTTGGTGCCTGACTTATGGAAGGCCACCTTCTCGCTGTTTCCTCACCTGGTCTTTCCTTGTGTGTGCAGGTGGGGATGAGAGAACCCTTCCTCTTCTTATATTCACTAATTACTGAATCTTATCACCTCACCTTCATGACCTAACCTAGTCCTAATTACCATCCAAAGACCCATCTCCAAATCCTATCACATTAGGGGTTAGGGCTTCAACATAGGAATTTGGGGCAGTGAGAGGATGCAATTCCGTCTGTAAGAGCATAGTACAACACAAAGACAGTCTATTTCCCAAGTATAACAAGGCATACCTCTTCATGCTCCTTTCTCATGACACAATAGAGAAAGCATAGACCTTCCTCACCTGCATGCATGAGTTCTCTATTCCTGTTCCTCCACCTCTAGCATCCTTAGCAAATTCAAGGCCGATCACTTCATTAGATCTCAATAAAAGCTGGTCATAGTGTCTGAACCAGAGAAGAATGTATTACATATTTTCCTCATTCTTGTATTTTTGCTATTACAGTTGTCCTTTTACTTCAATGTTCTTCTTTTTTCTTTGTGGTGGAAGTAGAAATAACACAAAATTTACTATTTTCACCATTTTTAAGTGTACAGATACATGGCATTAAGTACATTCACATTGTTGTGCAACCATCACCACCATCCATCTCCAGATTTTTTCATCTTTCAAAATTGAACCTCTGTACCCATTAACAACTCCTCATTCTTCCCTCTCCCCCGACAGCCTTGCAATCAGCATTCTACTGTCTGCCTCTATGACTACTGTAGCACCTCATAGAATTGGAATCTATGATATGTGTCCTTTTGAAACAGAGTTAGTTTACTTAATAATGCCTTCAAAGTTCACCTATACGGTAGCATGTGTCAGAATTTCCTTCCTTTTTAAAACTGAATAAGATTCTATTATATGTAAGCATCACATTTTGTTTATTTATTCATGGACACTTGGGCTCCTTCTTTGGCTATTACATATAACACTTCTATGAACATGTATATCCAATCAAAATCCTTCTTAATAAAACAAATCCTTGGAATTCTGACACTGCTCTGAGGAAGAATGACATTGATTGCTTGGTGATTGCAAAAAGGAAATGTTGCCGAAACCGGTTTGGCTCAGTGGATAGAGCGTTGGCCTGTGGACTGAAAGGTCCCAGGTTCAATTCCGGTCAAGGGCATGTACCTTGGTTGCGGGCACATCCCCAGTGGGAGATGTGCAGGAGGCAGCTGATCGATGTTTCTCTCTCATCGATGTTTCTAACTCTCTATCTCTCTCCCTTCCTCTCTGTAAAAAATCAATAAATATATTTTTTAAAAAAGGAAATGTTGCAAGCTATCTGAATGGATATTTTGATTGTGTGTAACCTTTGACCTTAAGGATACCTGACACAATTCTAAAACGTTAACAACTTCGTAGTTCTTTCATAGCTGATTGTCTTCATTAAAGTCTTTTTTCTTCTGTATATGCAGATTAATTTCTTAAGCATTTGAAACATTTCAATTTACTTTGATGCTTAAGGATTTATAGTACAAACAAGAGTAAAAAAAAATTACCTGGCATCAAATTTAACATAAAATGAAATATAAAAATAGTTATGATGTTTTCTTAGATTAGATTTCAGGAGATATAAAAGTTCACTTATATTTTCTTTCCTGGTGCAACAGAGAAATGTTAGAATATAGAGAATCTTAAACTCTTAACATTTAGATCTGGAAGGGGTTTTAGAGACAATTTATTCCTATCCCTCTATTTCACAGTTTAACAAATCCAGAGAACTTAGATGATTTCTTTCTTTTGTTCTATTCATTCATTCCTTCATTCATTACTTGTGTGTCAATGGTGTATGCGACAGTGTCTAATACTATAAAGCATACACAAATTGATTATAATTTTGTTCCGACCCTTAAGCAGGCTATCTTCTAGCAAGATGGAAAGTCTGGGCATTGAAATTCAACAATGCTGAGTCACTGCTATGTTCAGGCCAGTGTGCTAAATATTGAAGAAGGCGCCAAGATGAGAAGGAAGGCACACCCACGCTGAGTGAATGCACAAGCCAGTGGTGGGACAAGATGTGAATATGCTGAACTGTTAGGGCCCACGGGAGACACTGGGCACAGTGGGGGCTTGAAGGAGGTGGGGGTCACATCCATCAGGGGAAAATAAGTGACTTCTTAGAGCTGGTACTGCGGCAGGCCTCAGAGTACATGGATGAGCTGAAGAGGCAGAGGTGAGAGAATTGAGGAAGAACACAAGAGAGGAAGGCAGGAAAGGCTGAGGCTTTGCGGGGGCTCAGGGAAGGAGTGGAGAGGGTTTTAAGGGACAGCCTCCCCCGTGGGCTCTCTCATTAAGCTGTAGAGATAGAGGGACCAGTTCTAGTCCTGGTTAAACCTCAGGATCCTCATTTATAAAACCACAATATGACAGTCCCTGCCAACTAGGGTTATTGCGGAGATCAGAGGAGCAATGCTTCACAGTGTCTGGAACACAGAAACGCTCCCTAAATGTCAGCCATGGTAATGACTTTCGTATTGCGAAGAGCATTTTGATGTCGGTTGAAGTAAATGGAATTGAATATAATTAATTCAATTGAAAATGGGTAGTCATTAGAGGATTTTGTACAAAGGAATGATATATTAATAAATACATTGTTAAAAATTAATCTGTCAGAGTTCTCTAAGAACAGGTGGAATGAAAAAAAGCAGGAGATAGAATATATATTGGCGGTAATGCAATAGCCCAGGGGAGAAGTAAGTAACAAGAGCCTCTTTATGTCTGTTGGAGTAGCAGTAATAACCAATCCATTATATTGATGTTAAGGGAGTAAAATTGGCAGAGGGGGAGGAGGAGGATAATGCCACTGATGGGGTACAGTGGAATGGAAGGGAGAATCAACGATGAACACTTAGCACCTAGGTCACAGCTGAGAGGGACATTGAAAGACAAACTGGAGTTCAAGGGGAGGATATTTTGGGTTGTACATATGTTGAATCAAAGAGACCAGCTAGGTTGTCCAAGACACAGCCCACAGTGGAGCTGAGTGCTAGGTTTGGACTCAGCAAGGTGATGCCCCAGGAGCAGGAACTGGACTTCATAAAATCACAAGGGAATTTGAAAGAACAGCAGATGGGAAGCATGAAGACTGGGTTTGAAATGATTTCTAATGGGTGAATGGTGAGGCGTTGGAAGTGATCTTTAAAAAGGGAGTTAAGTAGGATGGTAGAGAGCAGGACACTGTTGCATTTTCTCTATTTTAACATGTTTTTCAAAATAGAGCAGGTGCAGACAGAGAGGGATGGATGGAAAATGATTTCCAGAAAGGAAAATGGCGAGAGCAAGGTCCTAGGGGAGGTGATTAAGATGCAAAGCCTAGACTCAAGGGGTTAGCAGCTTTCTGTGTTAAGGGTTGGGTGGTGGAGCCATGTGACTCCCTGTTATGCTGGTTGGAAGGGAGACAGGAGGCTGCTCAGACCAGGCTGTGTGAAGAGGAGCCTTGAAGCATCATCAGGGTTCTAGTTCATTGTGACTAATGGGAAAGGGAGTTCCCGAGCATGTGTGAACAGTTCTAAGGAATCAGGAAAAAAGCAGTGAAACATAATCCAGGAGGGAGAACACTGTATTAGTTTCCTGTGGATGCTGTAACAATTATCATAAATGAGATTACTTAAAGCAACAGCAATTTATTCCCCCAGTTTTGGAGGCCAGGAGTCTGAAATCAAGGTGTCATCAGGGCCACATTCCCTCTGGATGGCTGTAGGGGGAAATCCATTCATTGCCTCTTCCAGCTTCTGGTACTGTGAGCATTCTTTGGCTTGTGGCTGCATCATTCTAGTCTCTACCTTCATCTCCATGTCATTTTCTTCCCTGTGTGTCTATTTCTAATCTCCCTCTGCCTCTCTCTCTTATAAGAATACATATGATTGTATTCAGGACCCTCCCATATAATCCAGAATAATCATATCTGCAAAGACCCTTTTTCCAAATAAGGTAACACTCATGGTTAATTAATTCTGGGAATTGGTAGGTGGACATATCTCTGGGAACCATTACCAGCCCAGCACAAATACTTTACAGGACATGACAAATGCAGTGAGAGTTCTAAATAAACAAATTAGGACAAGCAATATGTTGGATGCCAGAGGAGAGAAATCTAGAATGGCAGGTTTCTTACAGTGTGTGCCTATCAGAATTGTAACAAAAATGTCTAACAATGCAATGTGTACATGTATGTTACTGTGTGACTCAGCCATGATAACTCAGTAAGACAAAAAAATAAATAAAATAAAATACACCTCTTTCTACCTAATAACACCTTAAGGATAAAAATTTTGAGATAGAAAAGTACAAATTTGTAATTGGATTATTTGTTACTAAGAAGATCAGTGGTCACATCTTCTTACTAACCCTCCAGAAAATATGAAATGAAATGATGCCAACGTCTCTCCAGGTTAGGGTACTCTGTGTGAGAATAACCTGTTTTACTTAGGTTACAGAAGCTTGTTTTGCTAAAATACCAAAAATAGCGTATTTCAAGTCACTTGCAAGAAAAATATTTGTAGGAACTACAAAGTCTCTGGTCCACAAACCTGCTCCCCGCATGGCAGGAACTTACAGTGGCCAGCTCTCCAATAACGCAGGCCTCAGTCCGGGACAGCCCTCCAGTTGTGATTTCCCCTTCCTGAAGCCAGGTTGTGGTTCTTAATTAAACAGTGTTCAACCCTTTAAACAGCCAACTCTTCATAACAGTCTCAGAACTGTGTGAAGAGGGAAGTGTGTAATTTTGTTTGCTCAAAGACTTCCTCCATACACAGAGCACCTTCTCTTCTACCCTGTCCCGCTCACAGAGGGAAATGTATTTTTTCCTCATCCCTTGACCTGCGAGTGTATATGTAGGTGAGTACATCCACGTTCTCACTCAACAACCACGCTTTGTTACATGGACTCCATCCCTCGCTCCTGGAATGCCTTCTCCTGCTTCCCACCCGATGGACGGCTGTCCAGGCTTTGCTAATGCAACTCCTGTGCACCCGCAAAGCCGGCGCTCACCTCTCAAGCAGCCCCTTCTATCTCCAGGTGAGCTGGATGGTTCTTCCTCTGACTGAGCTGAAATCTGTTTTTCTGTCGTTTCCAATCATTTGGTCTAAGTTAGACCATTGGGGGCTCACCGAACAATAAGCAACTCTCTTTCAAAGCCCAGCTCATCAAATGCTTGATGTCCCTTCTTGCCACATAGCTGGCCCCAGGCTAAATGACCCAGATCTTTTCAATCAGCCTTCACACCTCCTAAGTCCCAGGCCTCTCATCGTGCTGTTTGCTTTTGTTGTTAGTGATGTTCTAAATCCCTTTTCGCGTGTCCTTCTCCACACCGCATCCCGTGTCCCAGATTTGGCCTGAGCAGAGGATGGCGGAGCAGAACCAGACCACATCACAGTAACAGCGTGTGTCTCTCCACAGCCAAAAATACCGGAGGCTTTCTGATGCCGCCTCACGTTTTCTTTACGGAACAGTGTCTAGCAGGGACTTTAAACGCCTTGGACAGAGTCCTGGAATAATTGGCGTCCATGCTTTCACAGTAAATTCATAATTTTCCATCTTTGCCCATGGACTTGCTGTGTCTACTTGTTACATTTTGCATTTGTTTGTAAATACTTGTGTTTACCAGGTCGACATGTGGTTTGCCACAGTCACTTGTAAGAGCAGACCTGGCTAATGGCATGGGTTTTCTCAGAACTTTTAAGCGGGAACAAGTTGAGGATGCTGCCTTTTGGTACTTGTATGTTACAATAGAGAGTTTTAAAATCACACATCATTGACTTTATAGAAACTTATACGAATAAGACCAAATTCTTTTTCTCTGAAAAGATATCCCCCAAGTGTATGATGGAAAGTGGAGTGGGTGTGTGTGTGAAGCACGATTTGGCATTTAACAGACTCGCTTTTTTCTCTCTATAGAGATGCCAATGATATTTCTACAGCAATCTTAAACAGAGTCAAGGATTTATGTCCATTTCTATATTAGTATATATTTTATTCTTTTTAAACATTTTGAAGAGCGTGATGAGAAATTATAAAAATAACGAGTTGGTTCTTTTTCATTTCAGTTTATATATGGCGATATAGATGGTAGACCTAAAGAGATCTTGAAGTTAACCATGAAAGGCTACTTTTGAGCTGTAATTGGCTGTGGTCCTATCCCATCAAGCCGATGGGTCTATAAGCATGGAAGTGGTCTGGGTGAACATGTGGCCCCTGAGCTATGGTGGGTGGCCCTAGGGGGTGGCACTGTGCCTTCACTCTGGTCTCAGCCCTCTCTGAAATGCTCGTTTATTCAGCAGCAGGTGCCCTGGGCCTTGTCTTATCTTTCTGAGGCAGGAGTGAACGTCTACCTCACTCTCAGGTTATATAGTTAATATGACAGCATTGTGCCCCTCCCCAGCATCCCATCTGAAGACTACAAACCCAAACTACATCCCAGCTTAAACCTTAATGGCTTTCAAGATGAAGCCTGGGAACTGGTTCTGATCGTCTATACATTCCGTTTTGCCAAACAGCACCTTCTCCTTTTCTAGCAACTTTGCTTGAATGCGTGAGGGTTTTTTTCCTTCTTCCTTTTGCTACCATTCCCAAGCTAATGCTCACATCAAGAACAGAGGGTAGGTTGATCTATCAGTGTAGTCCAGTGATGGCGAACCTATGACACACGTGTCAGAGGTGACACACGAACTCATTTTTTTTTGGTTGATTTTTCTTCGTTAAATGGCATTTAAATATATAAAATAAATATCAAAAATATAAGTCTTTGTTTTACTATGGTTGCAAATATCAAAAAATTTCTATGTGTGACACGGCACCAGAGTTAAGTTAGGGTTTTTCAAAATGCTGACACGCCGAGCTCAAAAGGTTCGCCATCACTGGTGTAGTCAGTACTACCAGTAGAGTTACCTGACTTCTTCTGTAGGGAAAGCAGCAACATGGCTAGAACTTTATTACTAACACTAGAGGCCCAGTGCATGAAATTCATGCACTGGGGGAGGGGGGTCTCTCAGCCTGGCCTACACCCTCTCGCAGTCTGGGACTCCTCAGGGGATGTCCGCCTGCCAGCTTAGGCTGGATCCCAGCAGTCAGACATCCATCTCACAGTCCGGGGCTCTCATATCTGGGACCCCTTGCTCCTTACTGCTCGCCTACGGCGGAGATGGGAGAGGCTCCCGCCACTGTCGCTGCGCTTGCCAGCCGTGAGCCCAGCATCTGGTGAGTGGCACTCTCCATGTGGGAGTGCACTGACCACCAGGGGACAGCTCCTGAGTTGAGTGTCTGATCCCTAGTGGTCAGTGTGTGTCATAGTGACCGGTTGTTCCGGGTTGTTCCACCGTTCGGTCGATTTGTGTACTAGGGTTTTATTATATAGGATTGTTGTATTAAATATGTAATGATTTCTCCCAAGGACTGAGAAAGAATTATGTTAATACAATAAGAGAACTACCTAAGGAACTTCTTATTATATGAGCATTCCAGGAACACAGTGACTTCCTAAAAGACTAAATTGTTAGGAGCCTCTTTGAGTCAAGTCTGTGTTTGAAAGTAAAGAAATTGAGAGATCCTGTGGGAAGTGGGTCCTGTCCCGAGGAAAGTGTTTCTAGATGAGTCTCCTATCATCTACCTGCTCAGCTCATGGACTGACACCAAGAAGGAGGCTGGTTCAACTCCCCAGTGAAATCAAATTATCTTACCCTACTGGACCCCGAGTGCCACCCTGTGCTCCTTTTTCCTGATCTTATGAATCATTTCCCTTGTTTTGGGCCTTTATTTTTGAGATTTTAACAAAATGTAGTAACTTTTGTTTTACTAAAAAATAGCACATAGTAAAAAATAGTACGAGTTCATTTTAAACAACAAAAAATACAGAAATATATAAAGGAGAACGCAAAATGCCACCCAAAGTCCCATCACCCTGATGTGTAACTACCATTAATGCTAATTGATAAATATTAATAATTATCTCTCTAGGAGGACATCCAGATAGAAAAGATAAATGGGAACAATTTCCATACGTAGGCACTATAAGCAGGTTAATTTAGTTTTTAAAGTCAGATTTATTGAGGAATAAGTTACATTCAGTAAAATTCGTCTCTTTTAGATATACAGTCCTATGAGTTTGGACAAATACAGTTATATAAGCTCTACCACAACCAAGATATAGAATATTACTGTCACCCTGTAACATTCCCTCATGCCCCTTTCCTTCCCCCAGCTCCTGGCTAAAACCGATCTGATTTCTGTCTCTATAGTTTTGCTTTTTCCAGAAAGTCTTCTAAACGGAATCATACAGGCTGCAGTTTTGTGTGCCTGATTTATTTCACTAGCCATAATGCTTTTGAGATTCTTCCATGACATCATATAAAACAACAGTTTATTCAGTAACCTGCTGAATGATATTTCATTGTACCGATGAAAATTTTAGAGCTTTTCAGATGATGTTAATGAGTTTTTCCACATTCCTGCTTGCACTTACTTGCTAACGTGGAGAAAACTTATTTTGAAAAAAAAATTTACCTGACATACATGCAACTCTTGCATTTTCTTCATCATGAGAATCAGATGGCTTTTCTAAATAGAAAATACTATCACCAGCAAGAAGAAGTAGCTTAGTCTTATCTTTTTCAATGCTTATGCAAATTACTTTATACCTTAGTCATATATACTAAAACCCATCGGGGTAATAATAATAGTAAGAAATGTTGTTGTCTAGTTCTTGATTTTAATTGAAAATATTTTAATGTCATACCTCTTTGGATAATGTTTATTTTTAGTTTTTGGTAAAGAGTTTCTATATTTGTCTGTCTCCATTTATTTATATTTTTAATGAGCAATGATTGCTGAATTCTGCCTTGTCAGTATATGTTTGTCCTTTTTTTTTTTTTTCATTTTATGAGTTTAGGATAGATAGTTGTATTTTTAATGATCAAATCAAATATATGTGATGCTAATTCTTGGTTTACACCAAATAGAGAACAATAATGTTTAATATGGCTTGTAAATGCATTCAAACTGTTATGTAACCAGTAATTTCCTGAGAAAAGGAACTTATTAAACAAATCTTTTCTTGTTGTTTTTCTACTTATCTTAGCTTCTTTATAAAAAGATAATCTTTAGGGTTTTTTTTAATCAGCTTTTATTTTTATATCTAATGTGTTTAACAGATTGCAGATTGTAGTAATAAGTTTTATCTCTCTGGCCCTTTCATGGATGGTTAATACATGACATTATTAGGGCTGCTGTTTATTTGTGCCCCCAGGAAGCCATTTTTAAAGGAAATATCATTATGCTTTTATTCTTCATGATCCAGAGGTCATTACAGATAATTTTATTCTTTTATTGAAGCAGATCTCTGACTTATGGCCTCCTTATCAAAAAAAATTGCATTTCAAAATCCTAAGCTACAACCATGACTACAAAGAATTAACCAATTAAAAAGATACCTTGTTATTTTAACCTCACCAGCGCATTTTGTGCATTTTGCGATTCCTAAAGTTAGATTTGGGGGAACATGAACTATCATTTGGTAACACTCTAGTTTGTCCAGTACAAACCTGTGTCTGTCATTGCAGCATCCCATTGGGTTTAGCATTTGTCCCAGGATTTTAAATTTAACTAAATTAGTATTATTGCCGTCGTTAACATAAAAATGTGTTAACATTTACATTGCAATAAGGTTTGTTAACACTTGCATTGAAATAGGCCAATAGCATTTAGATCTCTGCTTTATTCTCCCAGGCTCTGCCATGGTCTGGTCTATTAGTGTGTGAGACACATGAGCAGAGAAAGAAGGCGTATTTAGAACGGGCTAAATCTGAAAGCTGGCCAGTGATGCCTCTTTGCTCTCTCAGAAAAATTTGGGACATATGAAAGCCAACCCTTTCTTCTCACCTATGGACTGAAGGGTACTCATTGAAGGAAGTGTACAAACAAGAGACATGAGCATTGAGGGGCAGCTAACTCCTCCCAGTCTCCATGGAAGTGTAAACCGGCAAACCCCTTTGTGAGTGTGAGAGCATTGTACCAGTGAAGATCAATGTTGAAAATGTATAACATGTTTAAACCTTAAAGTAAGAGTGATTGCAATTTTTCTAGGATTCTGTCATACCTAAGTATTTTGCAGCCAAACCAAAAGTTGTACGAAGCACAAAATACAGAGGAGACTTGTTTGTCATGGGTTAAAACGGAAAAGAATAGAAATGACCGCCAGGGGTTGGGAGGTCGTTGATTAAAATACAGCCTTTCCATATTATGACATGTGATGCAACTATTCAAAACAAGAAGATACATTTGTATATACTGAGATTGAAAAAATGTCTTGAAAGTCATGTTCTTAAATGAAAAAAGACAAGGCAAAGGACGATATAGACTCTAGGATGCCATTTGTGATCAGTAAAGTCACACCTGCATCCATATGTCAATGTGTAGTCACATACGTGTGTGAGCGTGTAGCTGAGAAATTCCCGGAAGGTGCAGGCACACTGCTCATAGGATTTGCCTCTGGAAAGGGGAGTTGAAGATTAGGGCTAAGAGGATGACTTTCCTATTTATTCTCTTTGTATCTGTATTGTTTGAAAGATTAACAGAGACCCACATGTGTATAATTTTTTTTAACTAAACATGGAAAAAAGAAAAGCCCCTCTCACCCAGCGGGAGTGGCTCAGATGGTTCAGTGTCATCCTGGGCACCAAAAAGTTGCCAATTTGATTCCCAGTCAGGACACATGGACACATGCCTGGGTTTAAGGTTCCATTACCTGCTGGGATGAGTATGGGAGGAAACCATTAATGTTCTCTCTCACATCAATGTTTCTCTTTCTCTCTCTCTCTTTCTCTCTCTCTCCCCCTCCCTCCCCCCTTCCTGCCTCTCTCTAAGCACTTCCTCAGGAGAGGATTAAAAAGAAAAGCTACTCTCTAATAACTGCATCAACCCATGTCCTTCGTGTGCAGATTCTCAGTTACCGAGTGACACGGGTTGACCACAAGGGGAATCTAAATGCCTCCACAACCTCCAAGAGAAGTTTTAGTGTTGTTGTTATTCTTATTGGGTTGTCTTTGTTTTGTTTTAACTAGGAGAGCTTTAACTTCAGAGTTGGGTAGATTGTAAAACAAGTGGCTCATGTATACCTCCTGGGATGAGAATTTTCAGATGATCTCCAAATGAATGACTCCCTCAAATTTGCTTTGAATCCTCCCTATACTTTCATGATGAAATCTAGTTCCATTCAACCAAGTATTCAGTTAATAAAAATAAAGACATTCTGAATTTTTTTAAAAAAGAATGCTTGCACATAACATGCAAAAACAAAACAAAAAACAAGGTAGGGGGAAATGTGATAATAACTATTTAACTTTGGAATAAAATAAATAGCCTTGTCCCTGTACTGGCATCGAGGTCATTCACACAATGAGAGCCAAGGGCACCTAATGGGAGGTTAATGCCAACAGTAAGGGAAAACAATCATTGCAATGCTCACAGTTACAGCAGGATTTATTTATATTTAGCTCTTTCATTTAAAAAAAAAAACTAATAAAATAGCAACAGAGAGTTGAATATGTGTGGGAAGATAGCATTAGAGAATGCCTAGGCCCTAAAGTTGTTGCTTAATAACTTAAGCAGGCCCTTAAATATGAGTTTTTTAATTTCAACAAACAATAGATATTTTAAAATCCTAAGTATGTAAAAATGAGAATAGAAAGTCATCCAACCTGCATTTGTTGAAGCCTCACTCTGTATCAGGCCCTATTTCAGGTGGGAAAAACACCCAAATTCCTGCCCTGGGTGGAGCGGGATTGAGGGGGGGGGGGGAGGACTTACTTTCTAATGAGCAGATTCTCTGTAAACCCACTACTCTGCCAGAACTAAAGTATATGGTTTAGGGAATATTTTTTAATCTCTTCTTTTGTATTTATTTATGTATTTTTTTGAATTTGTATTTTTTCACAAAACTGGAACTGTGATGTTTTATACTTACACTAATGTAGCCACATTCTCTATATTATTAAATATTCCTCAATAGCATTATTTTCCTGGCATCATCGTGTGCCAAGTGAACTGTAGTTCATTCAATCAGTCCCTATTGTTTCAAATCATTTCCTTTTTTCTTTCATCATCATAGACAACAATACGATGAACATCGTTGCAGATAAATCTCTGCACACGTCCAAGACTACTTTTCAGGATAAAATATAAGAAGGGAAGTTGCAGGATAAAGGGTTCCAGGATAGTTTTCCATTTCTGGTGAATTAGCACATTATTAAGTATTAAAATTAATTCTTGATATAAACCAGCAAACATTTACTAGTACATAAAGGTAGAAATTTATATATCTTTTATTTAATTTAAATGAAGGGAAAATTATGTTATTTGATTTATATTAGTTCAATTACTTAGAATAAAGTTATGTTTTTATGTAGGTTATGTTTTTATGTCTCTATATTAATAGTTCTCCTTAAGAAAATAGCATAATTTAGTTTTTAAACTTATTTCTTACTAGAGGCCTGGTGCACGAAATTCGTATACGGGGAGGGGGGGGTGGCGGGGAGGGTGTCCCTCAGCCCAGCCTGCACCCTCTCCAATCTGGGACCCCTCAGGGGATGTCCGACTGCTGGTTTGGGCCTGATCCTAAACCAGCAGTCGGACATCCCTCTCACAATCCAGGACTGCTGGCTCCCAACCGCTCGCCTGCCTGCCTGCCTGATAGCCCCTAACCACTTCTGCCTGCCAGCCTGATCACCCCCTAACCACTCCCCTGCCAGCTTGATCAACGCCTAACTGCTCCCCTGCTGGCCCGACCACCTCCAACTGCCCTCCCCTGCCAACCTGATTGCCCCCAACTGCCCTCCCCTGCCAGCCTGGTCGCCCCTAACTGCCCTCCCCTGCAGGCCTGGACCCCCCAACTGCCCTCCCCTGCTGGCCTGAGCACCCACAACTGTCCTCCCCTGCTGGCCTGAGCACCCACAACTGCCCTCCCCTGCTGGCCTGAGTGCCCACAACTGCCCTCCCCTGCCAGCCATCTTGTGGTGGCCCCTTGTGATGACATGGGCGTAGCCATCTTGTGATGACATGGGCGTGGCCATCTTGTGACTGTATGGGCGTGGCCATCTTGTGACCACATGAGGCAGCCATCTTGTGTGAGGGTGGATGGTCAATTTGAATTATCACCTCTTTATTATATAGGATACCTTATTTTAGAAAACAAATGATTTTTAAAACCATAGTTTTGAACAATATTCAGGATAAATTATGAGCATAAAAGTGCATCAAGCCCCAGTCTTTCTCTAAAGTATTGGTTTTTTTATACAAAGGCAGACATTGCAATCACTGCTATGTGACCACCCCATCCTGCTGGTCAGCATCTGGCAGAAACAGATACTCACTCCCCTAGATTTCTGAATTACGACCACAACACCCTTTCCTGGGTCAAGGTTTTGAAAATTTCAAGTTTAATTGCACTATAGTATTAAGAATTTCTTATCTGGCTAGATTCATGCTGGAAATTCAAGAGGCAAGGCGAGTTTGTTGACAGCTGCCACTTAGGAGAAGGAAAAACAGAAGCAGGTGTCATGAAGAATATACTTCTCCATCCCCATCTCCATAAGCTCCCAGAAGGTGAAAGACAAACATGTGGTACTGGGATTCAGTCTATCACAGAAGATGAATAGCAGCTTAAAAATAAAGTCATTGCAATGACTATAAATGGTAGATTCTGCAAGAGGGGAAGAGAAGTTGGACCACTCTGTAAGTCCTTTTCTGGGTGAACTATTTGGGGAAAACACCTCTTTTGCACAGAATTAATTTTATAAGAGCATTTATGTAACTATTCATTCTCTTAGAAAATATTTATTGAGTCCTCTATATGCCAGATATTATGCTAAGCACTAACATACACTGATGAATAAAACAGATGTATCAAGCTCAGCTACCATCAATTCATCAGCAAACAGACCAGTAATTCTTACCACAGTGACTCCCTCCACTACAGATACCCCATGAATATGAAGGTGTGATCAGTCTCACCAGCCACTGTCCCCATGGAAGGAAGTGATTATGAGGTGGAGAGAGCCCCCCCTTCCAGAGAGAAGCCTGTGGTGCCCACTTCTGTGGAATAAGATGGAAGTGCAAGAGAAAAAGCACAAAAGCTCCCTTCCCTACCTGCTTCCTTGCCCTCCTCCCTCTCCCCTCTCTCTGTTCCTCCCACCTTCTTCTCTTGCTCTTCCTGAAGTTAATCCATAAATAATCTTCAATTTAGGCTCTGTCTCCACAAAGTTAAATAAAAGATGAATAAGTTATTGTTGCATTTCTCCGAGCATCTAAAGAATTGAAAACAGAATGAAAATATTTCCCTTGAAAGCTGGTGGCATGTTTTTATTCACCATCACTGTTCTTCATTGCCATCGTCATTGGTCATTTATGATATTTAGTGCACTCCAAGCACACATGTTTACATGTAAATCTTGTAAAATTCTCACAGCTCTACAAAGGGCGTATTATTGTCCTGTGTGAACTGATGAAGGAAAACGGGGGCCAAGGCTATTTATGCAGTTTGCCCAGAGTGGCGCCGTTGATAACACACAGAGCCCAGATTCCATCTCCCGTGCTATAATCCATGCACCAGCCTCCCAAATTAACTGCAGTTACTGTAGCTTACGCCTCTTGGATAACAACTGCCTATAGAAGGAACCATTGGATTTCTCTTGTTTCCCTTGCATTTATCCCCCAAATAAATCAAGACAGAAGTTCTATGAAAGAGTAGCATCCGAATAGGAGAACGAGGGAAGATACCAACTCTATATACTTTTAAAGCCTATTATACATTTTAGATAAAAAGTTTCAACAGAAATCTATGCTACTTCTAATAGTTCCTAAAGGGAAACCTATAGGAGAACCCAGGGAGAGAGAGGTCACCTCTGCATGTAAACCAGGGACTGTCATTAGCCATGGAAAGCTGCTATTTGTCGATCCAGAACCCTGGCACAATATCAGAGTTCTGTCTGTCAGAGGGCTGTGTGTCAGAGGACAGGCGTATTTCCAAACCAGAGCTCCTCAGGTGAGAAGATCTCTGAACCCCCAGAACCTGCACACGGACTGCAGCCATTAACACCAAGACAGCCTGTAGGTGGGAAAAGCAAAGGCCCATGGAGTCCCGGGGCACGCGCCCACCACAGTCACTGTCATAACCACCACTTCTCAGCAGCAGAAGCCATGAAAGGAAGAAGATGCAGAGCCCCATACAGGAGGAAGCCATGCATGCAGGACTCAGGAATTAGAGCATTTCAAGTGTCCACAGTTACATTCTATTCCTTCTGAGCATCAGGGTTAGCCTCCAGTATTTACAATTTATCAGGGCTTGGTTGCTTTGTCAGGGCTTTTAAACAAGTAAAGGTGAAGCTACGTTTCTGTAGGAACTAGACATTCCTCACAACACTTGAATAGCTACTTAAATCCTCGTGTTGTTCTAATTTGTAAAATCTACGCTATTCTGTTTGTACTGTACTGTACTGTACTGTAGGACCCTTGTATCGTAGGATTGATTCATGGGCTCAGTGTCATTTATTGTCAGTCACAAGCACTCCTTATTCTCAGAACTGAATGTGCTGAAAAAGTCTCGTGTGGCTCACATTTTGTTAAGGTATAAGAAAATATGATTATGTTTGGAAAGTGCCTGGCACTATCCCATTGAAAGACTATATGGAAACATTGGTTTGGGTTTAGGGGTATATGCTATTGTAGTTTCGTTGATGCAAAAGATACATACTAATCGCTTCTTGGTAATTGCATTAACTTTCTTTTTTTTTTTTTACTTTATTGAGATATAATTGACATGTTACCTTGTGTAAGTTTAATGTGTTGAACTTGCTGACCTGATACACTTATATACTACAAAATAATTACCATCTTAGCTTTGGCTAATACCTCCACCACATTGCATAACCACCATTTCTTCTTTGTGGTGAAAACATAAGATCTACTGTTTTAGCAACTTTCAATGATAGAGTACAGTGTTGTTGCAATGATAGAGTACATTAGACCCCAGAACTGACGGTATCCATCTTATAACTGCAAGTTTGTACTCTTGGACCAATCTCCCCTTTTCCTCCAACTCCCCAGCCCCTGATGACTGCAATTCTACCCTCGGTTCCTACGAGTTTGGCTTTTTGTGATTCCACATATAAATGAGATCAGACAGTATTTGTCTTTGTCTGACTTGTCTCACTTAGCATAATGCCCTCAAGGTCCATTCATGTTGATGCAAAGAGCAGGATATCCTTTTTCCTCATGACTGAATAATCTATAATAATAAAAGCATAATATGCTAATTAGACCGGACGACCTTCCGGACAAAGCCGGGATTATGAGGGAAGACTGGGTGCCGGGTTCCAGAGGGAAGCTGGTGCTGGCAGCTGGGGGAAGGAAGGCCTACCTTGCAGGAATTTTGTGTATTGGGCCTCTAGTTTTGTGTGTGTGTGTGTGTGTGTGTGTGTGTGTGTGTGTGTGTGTGTGTGTTTAATATATTTTATTGATTTTTTACAGAGAGGAAGGGAGAGGGATAGAGAGTTAGAAACATCGATGAGAAACATCGACCAGCTGCCTCCTACACACCCTCTACTGGGGATGTGCCCACAACCAAGGTACATGCCCTTGACTGGAATTGAATCCAGGACCCTTCAGTCTGCAGGCCAATGCTCTACCCACTGAGCCAAACCGGTCGGGGCTATAGTTTTAATATATATGTCTGTATACAGCATCTTTTTTTTTATTTCATTCATCCACTGATGGATGTTCAGGTTGTTTCCACTTCTTGGCCATTGTGAATAATGCTGCAATGAATATGGAAGTGCAGACATCACTTCTGTTTTCGTTTCCTTTGGAGATTTACCTAAAGGTGGGATTGCTGGACCAAATAGTGGTTCTATTTTTAACTTTTTGAGGCACCTCCATACTGCTTTCCTCAGTAGCTGCGCCAATTTACATTCTCATCAACAGTGCACAAGGGTTCCCTTTTCTCCACATCCTCCCAAACACTTGTTATCTGTTGTCTTTTTTTACGATGGCCACTCTGACAGGCGTGGGGTGCTGTCTCACTGTGGTTTGGGTTTGCTGCATTAACTTTCGTTTGGGAAATTACTTCCTGTGCGTCCCTGAAACTACTTGAGGGTCTAGTAATCATCAATGTGCATATGGAAAGAAGCTAACGCAAGAGAATGACCAATGTCACTTAACCTCATTTTCTCAAACCCTAACACAGTGATGGGGACAGAAGAGGTGCTTGGAAAGTTTAAATAAATGAAGGTGGCTTCTTTCCTTAAGGTTCATGGAATGATTTAGAAAAACAAATCCGCAAGTAACATAGGTTCTACAAAAAGGGCGATAGTGTTCTCCTTCCAACCAATAGCAACACCCCACCAAAAGTGGATTCACCTGGCAACAGTCATGATCCCAACGCCTTTGAAAGGGGGTGACAGTTCACAGCAGAACACACCTGAGTAAGCAAAGCCGGCGGTTCTCCCCGAGTCCTTAGTGCAGCATCTGTCTAGCTCTGCTGACCTCGGAAACTTGCTGGGCCGGGTTTTCTGATGCTGCCAGCAGTTTGGTCTCATTAGAGACACAGTTACTGTGATCAAAGTTCAAATGGGATCAGCGACAAACAGTTTGAAACATAACACTAAAGGAGCGGTTGTGGCTTCCGATTATTTCCAGCAAGTTGGGATAAAAACCCAAGAATCCCACAGTGGGTCATGAACAGAAGAGAAGCAGGAAACAGAGAGTGAAGAGCTTTCTGGGGGAACAAAGGCGGGAAGAGGGGGAAGGCAAGCTGTGATGTGCTAGTCTGTGGGTATCTTTCATCTCCTGAAGACAGTGTGTGTCTTGCAATTCCCCTAAGCAAGGAACCTAACTTCTCATTAATGTCCATCTGCATTCATTCTCAAACTATGGACACTATATAATAACAATTATATTTTCCTTACTTAAAGACAGATGTTTAGAGCATACAATAGCCCAACAAGTTTGAAAATGTGTTGTTTGGTCAACTCTGCAAATTATTGTAGTGGCTGATTGTTACAATTATTTTATTTCTAATGTACAGTACGGTTCATTGAAATCTTATCCTCTCCGTGAGATTTTTCAACTTTTTATTCCCCTGAGGCTTATGCAGTGGTTCTCAACCTTCCTAATGCTGCGACCCTTTAATACAGTTCCTCATGTGGTGGTGACCCCCAACCATAAAATTATTTTCATTGCTACTTCATAACTGTAATCTTGCTACTGTTATGAATCATAATGTAAATAACTGATATGTAGGATGTATTTTCAGGGGTTGCGACCCACAGGTTGAGAACTGCTTCAAGGAAGGGACAGAGGGGTGTATGTTTTATGGCTACCTTTTATTTGAAGAAAATGTTAATTTAAATGATTCTTCAAAGAAACCCATTCTCCCAGAAGTAGAAAGAGAATCTTCCTCATTTTGCACCTGGGAAATTTGCTAAATGTGCAGAGTCAAAAGCAGAAATGAGGCGCCATTTCCAAGTTCAAAGATCTGTTCATGAGACTTTATTCTTTGCCTGGTGACTATGGCAGGCACTCCAGGTTGTCTACCCAACAGCCAATCTCTTTTCTTACCAAGAGAACCCCAGTTGCATGTGAAGTGACAACACGCACAAGTAAAAACTACATTTCTCAGTATCTATTGCAGCCAGTTGGCTCAGTGAACCATGAGCATAAGTCACTGCATGGGATTCAAGAAACACTGGTCTGTGCCTTACTGTCCTTCCTGTTTTCTCCCTCCTCTTGACTGGACAGTGAATGTGACTGCCAAGGTTGCAGCGGCCATCCTGTTGGAGCCAAATATAAGTCCAGATGCTATCACAAAGATAGAAGGAGCTGGAACAGTGAGAATACAGGGTGTCCTTCATATAAGTCTGGATTTACCCACCATATGGGGTAGAAAAAAATAAGCCCTTCATTTGTTTAAGCTGCAGTTATGTGGGTTTCTCTTATCAATTGAATGAATACCCTAAATAAAAGAGTGTCCAAATGCCATTCCTCAGTAAATGAGAGAGACTAGAAAAACAATTTTCTATCAATTATTTATGTCATCTCTGGTCTTAGTCTGCTGGTTAACATGGGAAACTGCCTGTCTGATAGGGTCTGGGCTCTGTGACAGGCGTCCATCCTTCCCCAGGTGCTTGTCCATTTGTTTTCACTTGTTCACCACCAAAGGCTGGTTCTTTCCCAACAGTCTGAGCATTCAGAGCTTTGCTGTGATTGTGTGTTTGCCTCATGCTCCAGAAATCAGCGTTGTTTCTCCTCTGGATTTTACCCCAGAGGATTGTGTTTGCCTTTAGTATTTTGTTCTTATAGCAGAACATTCTGCCCTATCTTGAATGAACATCAGATTTATATCTGGCAAATTGCCCAACCACTGCCCAAGACCAGGGATTTTTCTGTCCTGGTTCAGAATTTCTGTCCTGGTTCAGAAACAATATTTTCTGGTAGTTACCTGACACAGTGTGACATCCTCCTGGCGACAGGACAATCACCTTGCCACTGAATTTTGCCAGAGACCTTGAGCTTTTCTCTTTTCCCCTTAGCAGGCTTTATAGAAAGGGGTTGGTTATAAAAAATATTACAACAGGTGATGGTATAAAAAGATGGAACATAACCAACAATCCACACCTTAAATACTGGCGGGTGATTTATTGAGGTATCAGTGTGTCCGTGTGCTCTCTGTTCTCTCCCTTCATGCGTCTCACCCCAACATGAATTCCTGGAGATTTGAGGGGTTTGCTCTGCAGAAAGTAGAGTGTTTCTATTTCTACTCTACTCCAGTCCTCTGACTTCCTGTTAAAACTTAGAGGCATTTCCTGTCTTTTATAGGGGCTTAAATAAACTGTCCTGAAGGGAGGAAAGAAAGAAGAACTTGGCCTTCGAAGGCCTCCCACAGGGCAAGATTTCATAACCGAAGAAATGGAAGGGGTGGTATTTGTCCTGTGAGTAGCCTGGGGACTTGGTGGGACCTCCGAGAGTTGGCTGTGAGATGGTCCTAGAGAGGGTGCCTCTTCGAGGCACAGATGCCCTAGCTTCACCAGGGACCTCCAGAGCCATGTGTGGCAGCAAGCAGTAGAGTCCCCAGACCTGAAAGTAATAGAGAAACTAGATAACGAATGGATGGCATTTGTACTCAACCCTGGAGCGTCGCCTCGGTGCTTCCGGGCCGAGGAAGACACCAGGACCTTTGCATGGCATGGATGTGGCGTAAGGAACAAGCTCCAGTACTGACTCAGGTTTCCATTCATGCCAGTCCAAGGTTGACATCAAGTTGTCTTAAACAACAGAGGCATGTGACCAGCCCTTCCACCTGACTTCACAGACTGAGTTCTCACCCTACAAGACTGTTTCTAGAGGAAGTGAAAGATCTGCAAATACAAATCTCACAAATCCCCTCCAACCTGGCACTTTTTAGCTCTACGGGCGCCTGTGTCTTATCAGGTGACTAGGGATCATCTTGACATCACTCAGAGTCTGGATTACTTAACAACAATTACGTGCCCCTTGGCTAATAGGAAGTATCATTTTGGCCTTTAAAATAACTTCAGTGTTTTAGTTCCCCCGGCACTGCCCCTGAATGACACCTCTTCTCATTTAAGCACTGCTAGTGATTATCTTCTCAGAACCCGGGGTCCTGCCTTTATTCTGAAATTCTGAAATTGAAACAACCAGCTGAAATAGACAATTCTGATTAAGAAATGTGCATTTATCAAATTTGGAAATTCAGGGAATAGTAGCCATGGCAGTAATCTGTATGATTGATTGAGGTTACTAGCCAACTATCAAGATGAAAAACAAATATATTTGCTGTGAAACATACTTTGTCATACTGATTACAATTAAGAATTTTGAAATGGAAAAAGAAGAGAAAATAAGGGGGGAGGGGGTCTGTCTCTCTCTCACCTAGAAAGAATTTTAAAAAATAATTGGAACTCAATGCATTAAAACAGAGCAGTCTCAATTTCTATAAAGCAGGCTAAATGAATCTGCTATTACCTTCACTATGTATGATGGGACAAGAAACAAGAAGAAAAAAAATGACGCCCTCGAGTCAAGTTCATGGCCCTTACAAAATCAAATGTGCATTAAATGCAATAGATAGTGTGAGTGCATAATTGTTTGCATCCAAGAAGGGCAGTTCTATTGAACTCAGACTCATTTCCAATGTAAGATACTTTATTTTAAGTGTTGTTGCTTACAATTGGATTAGCTGAATTAGAAAGAAAATGAAATTTGGTTTGGAACCAGCACTCCTTCTTGGCTTCCTGATTAACACTGAACTTGCTTTGTTCGCTGCAAGGCTGGGAACATTGGCCCATTTAGTCTCAAGACTGGGACTCACCCAACACCAACTTCCCCAGCGCCCGCTGGTAACAGTTACAGTATTTTGTAATGCCAGCTGTCCAGTAACCACAGAAACCAGGGCAGGGATTAGAAAACATCAAAACCCTCTCAAATATGACTGAAATTCTGAAGCTTTCTAAGCCTTCTGGAATTTCACTTGGCAATTTGCAGGGATCAAGATCTGTACTTCCTGGGTGAGAGTTCAAGAAGACACATGACAGAAAGCCTGGTCAGATCATGTCACTGATAGCCAGTTTCTCCTTCAGAGCCAACCCTGTTCCATCAGTAAAATAAAAACCCAGCACCGTGCACAAGAGAAACAAAGTCATGTTTACCTAAGAAGAGCTAGAACTTCGGCATTAGGGTATCTGGTAGAAATTGGGGGGCAGAATTTAAAATCTGGTTATGCTATGGCTAAGCTAGGGTTCTTCAAGACTAGAACTAGAGGTTATATTAGGGAAGACTGCAGACAAATATGAAATGATTGAGGTGGTAGGAAACTTCTAGAAGTTAAGGTAGGAGGACACTGAAATTTTCCTAAGTAAAGATTTCCTTTAGTGAGGATGCTCTTGGAAGTGGTACTGTGAAATTTTCAATGGTCCCAGCCCAGAATGTAATACCTCTCTCTCTCTCTGCACACACACACACACACACACACACACGCTAAGTCCCTCTGAGTTGTGTTGATTTACAGGCCCCAGGGGAGACAGGAAATAGTTAATCTGCTGATTTTAGGGCCTAGGTTTGTGCATGGCACTCAGTGAAGGTTGCCGTATTATTTCCATAGTTGGGCTAATTCCGGGCCTTGGTGAAGTTGGGAGTGCCAGGGGCAGGGGGAGGAAGGGCCAGGCAGGGGAACAAAAGGCCAGGGTGCTATTGTTACTGGTCTCTCTCATCGCAGTCAACTGAATTGGAGGTTGATAATTAAACTTATGGGAACTATTCTCTCTTAGTGTGAAAGGCAACTCTAAATTATTCCGCCTTGGCAGCCACATCAAAGATAGGAAAGCACAGAACAGAAAGATGCCCAAGGTAATGTCTAAGCTAAGCAATGCATGTTGGGAGATAAGCCGGTTGCAAGAACTCGGGCCAGGCAGGGCAAGGTGAAAGTTTATCCCAAAGCACCCCCTCTACCTTCTGCTGCTGCATGCCAGCTTCTATTAATCTTTACCTCCCATTCTCATGACATACCACCGCTTTCTCCACCATAGTTTAATTGCTGCCATGAAGCTGCTTTCTTTGGGTAAATTGTTCAATCATTCCTTGCCCACCTCTGCCTCCCAGGTCCTTAGAACTTCATTTGATTAAACAAATCTAGTGAGAGCTAAGGGTAGATGATTTCAAATCCTCATCTGTTCTTGGCCTCACAGGTATTTCCTTGGTTGCATGAGATTTTTTTCTTTTTCCTGAGGTATGTGTTCACCCTCCTGGCTTTTTATAGTATTATGGGAACAATGACCTCATTCTCTCCAGTTGATAATCGTGGCATACTTTTTATAACTTGAAAAGGCATCTGCTTATTGATATGGGGGTTAAAATTAGCTATAACGCAAGTGCTAGCTACCGCATGCCTCGCCTTATCTCGTGGAGCAAAATAAGTAAGACAGAAAACACGTGAAGTGCGTGGCTCAGTCTTTGCAAATGATAATCTGTGTTCCGGTAGGGACCTTTGTCTCCTTTTTATGCTTGATTTCACAGCTGAACACCTAAATAAAGAACCCAGTGTCGCTGCACATCTAAATAGAACTACAGTGGGAAGGAAATAAAAGTCCTATAATGAAGAGCTCACATTTAATTCAAAACCATAATATCTGACAGTTGACTAAAAATGTAAAAAGTGACAAGCTGGTCTTTTTCTATAGAGAAATACCACTCACACGACGGAGTTTCAATCCTAAACAAGAGGAAGGATGATCAATGAACTTAAGGAGGCTGATAAGATAAGAAATCTGAAAACTGAATAATTGTAATAATTTTATGCAATAGCACTAGTATTTCTAAACTCATGTGTAATATAGCGTAATCCTAAACGGATAAAAAAAAAAAAGCAATACATTTAACATGTGTTCTGTTGATTATGAGTTCATGCTGCTAGGATGGTGGGTTGCAAATCGTGATAAGTTCCATAATGAAATGAGGATCAGACTTTGCGCAGTATTGCAATTGTCTATTCACTTATCTGACTCCCTGAATGAATCAAAATATCCTTATAAGACCGACTGCCTATTATTTTTGTCTCCTCAGTACCCAGCACACAGCCTGGCACACACAGGCACTTGATAAAGGTTTATTGTCAGTCAGATGATCCACATTAGTGAAAGGTGGATCCCATTCTTAATCCAGTCCAGGGCTCTTTTTAAATGTTTGAATACCATGCTTCTCCTATTGTAAACATGTAAATGCCATGTGGGGGGATTTAGTCTAATCAGCATTGAACACATTAGGGAAACATATTTTAAGCTATTTGAGAGCTTTCCATCACTCTCTCCCTGTCCCATCTCACCACTGGCCTGGCGTGCAAGGCACTGTACTGGCAGGGAAGAGAAGGTACACAGAGGGTGACATTAGGCCACTGAGCAAGTGACCTGCCAGGGTCCAAAGGCTCTGAAAGGTAGATGGGGTTAGAAGACAAATTTTCCCAGCTTCCCAATTCTAATTATGTCCAGGCTTCCTCACCTGTCCAGAGGGCCAAGTGCCCATGAGGAGCAAACACAAACCCTCACTGCCCTCAGTGTAGGGGAAACACCAGGCAGCCTGGGAATAAAGACAGAGAGAAGAAGAGGCAGAGCTCCTGAACTTCACCCATGTGCAAAAATGATCTTATAATATGCGCCATTCATTCAAGAACCATGCTTCGGTGCATAATGTGTGTGAGGCTTTGTCTGGGCTTGTCAAATGCTTTAAAACGAATCACACAAACTGCTACCTTCATTGCACAAAGACCAAGGAGGCAAGGGCTATGCCCAAATGACCACAGAGCCAGGCAAGCAGTGACCTCAGCCACAGGAGGGCCCTCAGTGAACTCCTGCTCATCCCATCGTCCCCTCCACTGGACGATGTTCCCAGTTGCTCCCCTATTATCAACACAGCAGGCAGTGTTCTGTATAAAGTACAAGTCACATCCCTTTTCTCTCTGCACTTATTTAATATCCTACAATAACAAAATCCAATCCAGGTCCATTTCCACCACCTCTAAGGGTCTGCCTTCACTCTATTTCTCCAGCCCCTTTCTTACCAGTTTCCTCCAACTCTCACCCCGCCCACACCATCTTCTTTGGGTTTCTCAGGTTCTCTGAACTTCCCTCTGATCTCGGGGACCAGACACATTCTATCTTCCAGTAACACTCTTTTCCCAGATGTTCTCCTGGCTTTTCTATTCACTGAGGTCTCAGCATACATGCCCTTTTCAAACGAGCCTCCAATTATGCTCATTTCACGTGGCAGACTTTATTATCTCCATGACACTCCTCATTATCTGAAATTGTTGACTATTAATCTGTCTGCTTGTTTGTTTACGTGTCTGTCTCCCCCTGCACTGGGAGGCAAGCTCCCTAAGATAAAGAACCAGGTCAGTCTTGTTTACCCTGTGCCTCGTAGGAGGCTGGTGATTTATAGAGACTCAACAGCTATTTCCTAAGTTAATGAGCGGATCTTCTTCCTCTCTCTCTTCTGTCTTCATTTGCTCAGTACATTTTTGTGTAATTCCATTTCATCTCCAGTGGAAAGTTTCACAGAACCAACAGCTGCTTACACAATCACCAGGAACCTTTTTATTTATGGATCACCTTCAAGCAACATCCAAAGTTAAATAGATTTTTAAAAAAGAGTTAATGAATTATGGAAAAATGTTTAGCATGTGGTTAAAATTGTAAAGACTCGCCCTAGCCTGTTTGGCTCAGTGGATAGACCATCAGCCTGCGCACGGAAGGATCCCAGGTTCAATTCTGGTCAAGGGCATGTACCTCAGTCCCTGGTTGGGGCTCCTGCAGGAGGCAACCAATAGATATGTCTCACATCAATGTTTCTCTCTCTCTGTGTCTCTCCCTCTCCCTTCCACTCTCTCTAAAAGTCAATGGAAAAATATTCTGGAGGAAGGATTAACAACAACAAAGAATTATAAAGACTCAGTGTCATTTTTATCTATCATTCATCTCTCTAAATGACTCATAGCTTTTGTTTCTTTACCTGCCTGTTGGTTATTTCCAAGGTACTAGAAATAATAGCCTCCGGTGCCTCAGGTATTTTTTATTATCCACACTCCTTGTTGCCTCAAGTCCTTATCCCTCCACCGTATCTTTTCACTTCTCAGTCATCTTTTATTGCTCACCTACAACGCACCAGGCCCTGAGAATAAAAGAATGACTTACAAATGGTCCCAGCCTCAGGAAGCGTGCAGGCCACTAGAGAAGACTGGCGTGTGAACCACTGTGGGATGTGTAGGGGTGTGGGCAGTGGATTAAGAGATGCGAAGTGAGAGGCAGGTGGGAAGCAGAGCATACACTCAGGGTGCCATGCTGGAATCTTTGAGTTTTTTCCCATGGGAAAAATGACCAATCAAGGTGTTCATTTTCCACTCTAAGGAATTCTAATAAAGTCATAGTCCATTAGCAGAATGAGTTTAATTTCTTCAGTCTTTTTAACTGAAGTTAAGTCCTATTAAGGCCATTAGTGTATTTTCTAAAGACTCTGAAGAAACCTCCTTGAAACAATAAAATAAGCCAAGGTGGGTGATTGTTGTTGGATGTGCAGTTTCCCGCCGTTTTTCTCATCCTCTGTTTTCCAATAGCCCCTTGGGTTCATGAAAACCTAGTATGCATAAATGGACTAATTCCAATAATGAAAAATTATAAAGGCTTTATAGGGTCTAATAAATAAATAGACATTCCAAGGCATCTTCAGAGACTTCTATCTAAACTCTTCTTGATGTTCTTAGCCTCGTTTGCTTTCTTGTAAGGAAAGGAAATGAGGAAAGTCACAAGGAAAGGAAATGAAACACTGTCACATTTTTTTACCATACCTTTTGGATTTTTCTCCAGTTATTACATACAGTAAGGTCCTGAAACCAGTTAATTCTTCAGATGAAAGTGTGTTCAGTTTTTGGTTTAAACGTAGATTTTGATGTTATTACACAGTGGGTGATGTGGGTTCCTTTAAAATCTCTTCTGCATCGCTCTCTTAATGGCACACTATGAAATGCTGGCTTTCCTGAGAGAAACCAGTGTTTAAGACAACCTCAGCAAAAAGGCAATTTATGGGCCTGGTGGAAAGGCAATGTGTCCAATGGAATCTGCAACACCCAACAAATGCAAAGTGCCTGGTTCTATTTACCATAGCATTTTCATTTCTGCCACCTAAGGGGAGAAACGGTGAGAATGGGAAATACAAAAACAAGTCATAAAGAAAGAATTTTAACTCATGATGCTAGAAAAAAAGAGGGACTTGACACCAGTGAAAAACCCTATAGATTTACAAAACTCAAAAGGTTTTGGCTGTTGATCAGAGAATGGGGTGATATTAAAAGAGAAGGGAGGGGAATAAGGAGGAAGTAACTTCTACTGTGTGTCTTCTATGCCCAGCGGTGACCTCGGCATATTCATTCATAATCCTATTTATTATTTGGCACAATTTTGAATCACAATCAGATGGTATTACTGGGATTGAACCTATAAGGAAGTTAAACTCCAGGAGTTGAGTAACTTGAGCTGGCCACAGAGCTGTGTGGAAGACAGGATTAGGTTCCAGCCTAAGCCTGAAGCCCACGACCTTTCCATGTCATGACACAGCTTCTTACTCTAGCCCAGGGACATCCTAGGTAAGATGCAGGATTTAAATTGGACTTTGGACTAAATGAGTAACAGAGGAAATGTAAGAAATGCACTGATTTGTATCTTAGTATTGAATTGTTGGAATTTTAAATTAGTCAGAAACCGCTAAATTGGGGGAGGAGGGGGAATGGAGTGTTGTAATCTACAATGTAGATTTATATTCAATTTCCACTTATTGGTGCCATGCACTGAGACTCACAAAGGCACATTCCTTTTCTCATTAAAACACAGTGATTCATTCCACAAACCCAACAACCACAGCAGTGCCTTATCTTTGACAACCAATCCTTGGTCGCCTCAAGTACCTAAAGGAAAGGGCAGCTGAGTGCTCAACTAGTACCCCAGATGTAAATGACCACAGCAGACATCACTGGTGGGATTGCCGAGGTGGAGGAGCCCCTTGGTGGGAAGTGAGACCTGGTAAGGATTTCGGGAGAAGACCAACATGTCATCAGGTGCAGACTCTTGGTGCTTATTCCGCTTTGATTCCTGATGATGCTTCAGGGTTTATACTTACGAAGACAAACAGACCCTGGGAGTGTGCTTTCAGAAAGTGCTTCCCCCCCTGTTTTGCTTGACAGTGAAGGAAAGTGGGTAGCAGATCAATGTGCTTGAGGAGATGAAAAGCCCTTGATTAGCAGCCAAGAAGCCTCCTAATGAAATGACACTTCCCTCCAGGGAGTTCAAGTGGCTCATAGAACCTAGTGCTTTCTGTGGAAAGTGCTTGCATTTGTTTGGTGCTCTCTGAGGTGCACTTCATCAATGTTGATACAGACGTAAAGGTGGCCCCCAAATAGATAAATTTGCACGTCCGTTAAGTAGCGAAGCAAAAGTTCTGTCTGCATCCCACACCTGGGTGTTGATGAGGATTGGTTACTGTGTGCACATCCCCGAATGAACTCCTCATAAGCCTTAGGTCTGCAGAGAGGGACCTCCATATGTTTTAGCCTGAAAACAACTAACAAGTTTTCATTTTATCTCCTAAAATCTTGGGGAGAATGTAAGAGTATACTGTGAGCAAAAACTATGCCCCAAATAAAGTTAATTCCTGAAAAAATTAATAACCTCCGATGATTTTTGCAGAGGTGAGTAAACTATTAGACTATGATTTTTAATGTACTATCATTTAAATGTATATATGAGATTACAGTTTTTGCAATGACTTCATAAAAATGTGTGCATATAAAATGCTTCCATTTTGAGATGAGAAACCCACTATTACTATGAGTAGTTTGAAATTAGTAGAAACTACTTTAATGCTGTGGGAGAGTTTCAAGGGCACCCAAGGGCAAGGATGCATTTGGAGTCAGAGACTAGCAATCTCTCCCCGCTTCCCCCATCTCTGTGTCTCCCTTTCTCTCTGAGCAGCTTCGCCATCCCTCTTCCTTACTGAGTAGGACTTCTCCAGCCACCAGAGAATTTCCAGTTGTGCACCTCACTCATCAAGAGAATGTCTGCCTGTCACCGGCTCGATTCCCAGTCAGGGCACATACCAGGGTTTCCAGCCCAATACCCAGTAGGGTGCATGCAGGAGAAGCCGATTGATGTTTCTCTCCCATTGATGTTTCTATCTTTCTATCCCTCTCCCTTTCTCTCTAAAAATCAATAAAAATGTATGTTTTTTAAAGAGAGAATCAGTTTGAGAATCTTTTAGCTCCAACTTTAGACTCAAAATAGACACATTTTATTTCATTAAAACATCATGATTTGCTCTACAAACTCAACAACCAAGACAGTGTCCTAAAATCTTTTGACAACTAACCATAGTTTACCCCATATGACTAAAAGGAAACAGCATGTTAATGCTAAACGAGTATCCAGATGTCAATGACAACAGCAAGTGTGTTCTTGCCTCTCTGTAGATAGCGGTCATTCCCCCAAGCAGTCAGCTGCAGCCAGGGGTTCAGGTTCACAGTGGGGTGAATATGCTGCTGTGCCATTAGAACAATATGCATTTAGAAGGGCACAGCTACCCCCCAAAAAAGAGATGAAGTAAGAAAATTAAGTATGTCTGCCTCAAAAACTGACACAATTAAAGAGACTTTATTTCAAACGGGACTATTGCATTTTGTAGCTAAACTTCAAAACAAAAAATTATGACTATTAGTCTTTTTCATAGTCCCTGTGAACTGTCTCTGCCCTCCATCCTCCACCCCCCACACCCTTGCTGATGAATGACTCTTCACCTTCAAAACTCAGCTCACATTTCTACTCTCTCTGGGATGCCTTCCTCAACTCCTCCCTCTTTACTTCATAACTTCTAATCGTGCATATTTGAAAAAAGCACTTGTCACACTCTTTAGTGATTATCAATTTAAAGACTATAATGGGTGATTTTGTATTGAGTATTTTATTTCAGAGACTATTTTCTGAAACTCTTATGTAAAAATAAGCCTCAGTAGTACCCTGGTTACTCTTTAAGGAATCTAAGAATAACATCTGAGGATGATAGATAGATAGATAGGTAGATAGGTAGATAGATTTTTAAAAAATCAATTTGATGCTTAATGAAAACCTTACAAAAAGTCCTAAACACGTCAGTTATACCGCAATTAAAAAGAGAGCAAGTGTCGACCTATGAACCAGGAGGCCATGGTTTGATTCGGGTCAAGGGCACATGCCCAGGTTGCAGGCTCACTCCCCAGTAGGGGGCACGTAAGAGGAAGCCAATCAATTATTCTCTCTCATCATTGATGTTTCTATCTCTCTCTCCCTCTCCCTTCTCTGAAATCAATAAAACTATATTTTTTTAAAGAGAGAGAGAAAATGAATTAGTGAGAGCAAGAAAAAAAATCCTAGACACACACCAAAGACTCCATAGTTTTGCCTTCACCTTAGAAAATACAAAAACAAAAACAACAACAACAACAAACACAAACAAATGTGATTTTCCTTATTTCCTCCTTAGGCCTGTCCAAGGTTCCGAGGTGTTAGCTCCACTAAACAGGAATGTTCTCGCACACTCTCTGTGTTTCTACTATACGTCTGGAAGTGTGGTAATACTACACGAGTATTTCTAAGAGAGCATTTGAGAACTTTGATAAATATAACATAGAGAAAGACATTCTGACACTTATTTTATATCTCACGTAAAAAAAGTTAAGGTGACATATTTCTCCACGAAAGTGGACATGAGATGTATCTCATTAAGGTATCCATTGTATGTCCCCTCTTTTTATACCCATGAGAAAGAAAGAATTACACAGCTGCCTTCGTCTGTCACCATGTAGGCAGCTATCCCAGGCATACTCATAGAACACATTTGGGGTGTGGTAAGAATCCTATGTATGAACTAAAAGGGGCCAAGATCGTGCCTCAAAGATACCAGAATAACCTACTTTCTAGTTCTACACATTATGTTGTTTTAAAAAGACATAAACTTCTTCCTAAAGGACTTTGAAAAAGTTATCTTATTTCTTTTAGCTTCCATTTCTTCATCCATAAAATTAACTTCATATACCGGATTCCCTGGATGGTTGTGATGTTTGATATTATTTATCTCAAACTCCAACTACATATGGAGTGTCATTTCCCTCCCTGAGCTCTTCAAGTTTATAATGATACTCAGGTAGGAAGCCAGGCCCAGGGCCGCACGCGTACATATACTCCCAGGAAACAGGCACTCTACACCCGTATGTACACAACACTCACTTGGTGTGCATGCTTGGCAGTTTATTTCCCCAACCTACTCCCTCACAATCCCCTAAGGATGCAAGGCAGGGGCAAAAGGAGGGGATGCCTACCAGAACCCAGAGGCCCAACAGAGTGGCGATTTGCTTGGTGGGAAATAATTTAAAACACTGTTTTTATATTAATACAAATAAACAAGAAGGGAAACCACCAAGGCATTGCATGCTAATGAAAGACCACTTTCACTTCTCCCCAGACCTCCAAGGTCTGAGTCCACTGGTCTCTGCACTTAGGGTCTTGGGTGGACGTGAGAAGCACCCGGTGTGAAACATCTAAAAGAGCTGTGCGTGGAACAATGTAGCTTAGGGGCTAGATAGCTAGACCCTAAGAGCCCACGAATTCAATCTGAAATGCAACTCAAATGTGGAAATCCACTTCTCTTTGCAAGATTTTTCCTGACATTCAAGGAAATCTCTGGAAAGCTACAGCAACATTGAAACCAAGGAACACAACACTATAAAAACAACCAGATGACCTGCGTTTTCTAGAACAGACCCAAATTAAAATGTTTGCTCCTATTGTCCCCACAAATAGAGTTATAATTGTTAGACCATGTGCTCCATTTGTTGGTTGGTTTTGAATTTGACAATTTTGGTCATTTTACACCCATGACAGATGGATACCATCCTCAATTAGACAGAATGCTACCGAACTCTGCAAACATCAACTGGAACCAAAAGGTGACAATGAGATTAAAGAACTTACGGCAATGAACGCAAAACACTACTTTTTAACGTTTTCTGTTCCATCCTGCCAGAGCGATAGCATATATGTACAGTAGCTCCCCACCCCCCCTTATCCATAGAGCTATATTCCAAGATCCCCAGTGGGTATCTGAAAATGGAAATAAAAGTGAGGATGGATCATGAAGATTCCATAAAGGACAACTTGTAAGCTATTGAATATTTGTAATCTCTTGCATATATATATGACAAAGAGAGGAAGGGACAGAGAGATACAGTAAATTGTTACTCCACTCACTTATTTATACATTCATTGGTTGATTCTTGTATGTACTCTGACTGGGGATCGAACCCACAATCTTGACGTATCAGGGAGGATGTTCTAACCAACTGAGATACCCAACCAGGGCAAGAAAACCATTTTTAAAAACACCTGTTTGTAAATAAAATTGTAAATACCGATTCATGGTCTTTGTGGTAGTTTAAGATAGATTTTTTTTTTTCATTTCTGAGAAAATACAGGCTCTCTTGAGTCCAGCAATAAGCATGTTAAAGGCAAAATACAAAAGGAGAGCTGTTCATCTTCTCAGCTCTGAACGGATTTTGATAAATGCTCTAAGGTACATCCTGGCCCCACTCAATAAAACTACTGTCTTCCAAAATGTATGATAAGCACAACACAGTGGTTTTCAGCACAGGTGGTTGGCCAGGTATCCAATGTTCCTCAAAGGCGAGAGGGCGGGTTTTTCATAGCACTAATGAATCAAAGGCATGAAGTCCTTCTTCTGATGTGCAAGAACAGAGTTATCCTTTCAGGCAAACGTTTTCTAAAGCCAGTGATGCCAGGCTCTCAAAGAGCTACACTCTGTCATCTGCTTGAGTGTCTTGAACAACCACGAAGAAACCATCCTCTTTCTTTAACGGCTTTTTCATAAAGATGTTAGACTCAACATATGGGATAAGCCATGGAACAGAATCTTAAGCTTCCTATAATACCTCAGCATCTCTCAAGATTGTTGTGACAACCCAGGACACGTGGACAGTTAGGGAGTCGGGTGTTTTTCCCAACTTGGTCATTACCGATTGTGCAGCCCACATGAAAGCCACTTTTAGAATCTCTCCATGTTTAAAGAGGAAATGGTGACTCATGCCTGAGAAGCAGGAAGAGGAGGTCTCATCGGCATCTTCAAATCAGATTCTCCTCTGCTCCACACTTAGGCCATGAAGGAGCTTCATTTCATAACAAACCAGTGACCAAGTCTAAATTAGTATCCACACAATCTTGAAGAATTGAAGGCTTATGCAGTTGTAGTCCTTGCCAGGACGGGTGTGGATCAAAAGCAATGTAGAAAGCCTTGTGCCACTGAAAGCAGCTTGTTTTCTCCACTCCAGTTGTTCATGTAATTTTAACAACCATATGCTTGTCTTCTGTTTTCTGGCAACTTAGATCTGCTCTTTATTTCTTTTTTGGTCTCAATAGAAATTAAGTGGTTTTGGCCATCAACATTTCTGCCTGTCTTCTTTCAGTCTCCTGTGAAGAGGACCAGATGGAGTAAGACCTTATAGTTCCAACACAGTCATTGGAATTGAAAAAAATGGGCTTGTAACTTTCCATTTTTATAGGCAAAGACTTAGGCTGCTCCATGAAAGCATGGTATGCTGGGCTACTGTCTTATTCTACAATAAGGGGTGAAGCATCAAAGATTTCATCTAAAAGAACAATTGCAGAGATAGGAGAGGATTTAGGTAGGAGCAAGAATTTCAGAGCATTTGAATGACCAATTTTCTCACTCTGGACATGACTTATTTTATCATGGGAATGCTACCAAAAAAAAAAAAAAAAAAAGGCAACAGGAGGGAGAGTGGTAAATGATAATCCAACCCAACCAGTTTGAGCAGTCTATTCAGAATATCACTTTGAATTCATGAATTCTTTATTTGCCAATTGAACAGAAATAAGGAAGAAGGACTTTTCCATTAAGGAAGATCCTGCTTCAAAATACAATGGGCTGTCTAGCAAAATCTCAAGCTAGAATCCCCAGTGGCCTTGGGGAAGTTCAGTGGCCCCAGCATGTAGTGCCTGCTCTCTGGAGTGGCAACAGAAGCAACAGCAGGTGCCAAGATGCAGGGACCTGGACCTGGACCCTGCGTTGGAAGGAGCTTCTGTGTCACTCTCACAGATGGGACAGCACCAGTCATAAAGAGGGGGCTCACATGTCACTCTTATGATTGAAGGGCATTACCCGCCCTCCCCCGCCCCCCCAAAAAAAACACATGAAAAAAATGTTTCCAGACCAGCCAGCATCAGTCAAGTCACTGTGATACAAGTGTGTCACTATTATTAACTCCTTTGATATAAATAAGCCACGGTGGTGAAAATGCCACTGTAGATATTTTACTTTGCTTCATCTGGGGCATCCAAAGATCTCAAGCAACTTTAAAATGTTTCAGATGTGTTATCTGTATGAAGGAAGCATGGAACGGCACCCCGTGGATTTAATAATCAGAGGAAAGATTCAAACTGTTGTCAGGATATGCATATATAGGACATTTATGTGTCCTAGATATAAAGGACATTTGTCCTTATATATAGGACATTTAAAAATTATGATTAATTTTGATGCATGAGAATCTTCATTTCTGTCACAATTTTCCATTTGAATTTCTCTTTGCTTTCAGGTTGATTTCCTAGTTTCAAAACCAGAGACACAGAAGTCATTGACATAAAAGAAATGGCCAAAACACAATTTAAGACTGTGTGTCACAGTAGGATTTCAGGGGTTAAAAATCCCCCATGCCCACCCTGTGCATTGATTCCCACTTCTCTTTTTATTCCACGATATTAGGGGATGTGTGGTTAAAGGCAGGTTGACTGTTACCCACAAGACACCTAACTTCCCTGGAATGCCCTTGAAGACCTGAATCATCATGGGACCATTAAACTTGACCTGACTTATAGAGTCTTTATGAAAAAAATGTCATAGCTACATCTTCTCTGCCTCCATTCAACTGTACCCATATAATTTTGGGGTACCTCGGGCTAGAACCTAAAGCAGAGGTTCCAGGGGGTCTCTGAAGTTGACCAAATTTTCTGGACTTCCTCAATCCCAAACCATGACTTGGAGACAAATTTTGGCCTTCTTAAATCTCTAGAAAGTCCAGTCCCAGCGTGAGGCCAGCAGGAATGTGAGAAGCTAGTGGGATGCCAGAGCCTGCTAGCTCTAAAATGAAAGACAAGTCAACTGTTCTTTGATGAGACTAGCATCAAAAAACCACAGTAGAAAAATCCTTTCCCTTGTGTAAGAGACATCACTTTTCCTAGATATTTCAGTCATTGTTGAGCCCATTTCCGCCTGATGAACAAGTCTTAGATGTGAGTCTCTGTGGTTTGGTCATCATTCCAGGGCCCCAGGGTATAACTGACTGCTCCGGAATGACACGTTGCGAAGTAGTCTGTGGGGTTTAAGCTGTCACATTCCTTATGGAGTCAAGGTTACCATAACCGTCACTCCATCACTCGGGCAGCTCCAGGAAGGGCAGCAGGGTGGAGGGGAATTTCACACATGCCATGTGTCGCTTTCTCATCCTGTGAGCTCTGGCTTGGACTTGCTGCTGTTGGGAAGAAGGGAGGAAGTGTGTCTGGACGATACAAACACAGGGACCCCAGGTCCTGCGAGAATGGACTCTGAGCTATAATTGCTTACCATGACTCACATGTTCGGCTTGATTCTATGGTACCAGCTCTTCAGCACTCAGCGGTCACCTCCACTCTGGGCAGAGTGAGAATTTGGTGGGCCAATCCAAAAGATACTGAAGGTGTTTCCAAAGGGAAACCAAATCAGATCATTTCTTCCAACCCCAGACAAAGTGACTTACCTCACTGTTTACTTAGTCGGAATAACAAAATTAGATCATTTTTCTTATCTTAGAACAAATGATTTCTTGTTAATTACAGCTCAAATATGTGGTGGTAAAAGTAATTAAAATAATATCGACGTTGCATCTATTATTAAATGCAAGATGAGTGTAAGTTTATGGGACAGAGTTTCTCTAGTTGTTCCGGCCCATGCTTCCTTTCGTTATAAAATGCCATCTCCAGGTTGGGGGTTAATGAGGGGATGAGGACACATTTGTAATACCTTAACCAATAAATAAATTTTAAAAAAATGCCATCTCCAGCCCACTCCTGCCACACTGAAAATCTTCACAGAGAACATGACCCCACAGTGAGTCTTTTTTTGTTTTTTTCTGGGCATCCTCATCAAACAAAAAGGTTCTGTCAAACTTCACTCTCCCTAGATTTTATTTGACAAATGGGTTCTTTCTTCAAATTAAATATTGTACATTACATTTCTCAAATACAAATGTCCTTGGAGATTCTGAATTATGACCCCACACCCCCCTCCTCCGTCCCACCCCCAAACTTTCCTGGTTTTGAATTACACGCTGGAGGAGAAGGCATGTGGCAGTTGAACTTGATTGATGCTACACTCAGCAAAGGCCCGCTCTTCTCAATGTGGGTAGAGTGCCTCGCTCTCTACCTCACTGAATAAATGTATGCCATTTTCTCAATCTTGCTTTAGGCTTTACCAATGAAATTGCTCTCTATAGGATCCCCAATGCCCATTCATTTTCCTTAAACAACTGGTGTTCCCAGTCATTTTTTAATGTCACATTTATAAAACTGTAATGTATTATATAGTAAAATTCACCCTTTTTAAGTGTACAGTTATATGACTTTTGAAAAATGCATGCAATCATGTAACTCCCGCCACATTAGGATAGAGAACATTTCCATCACTCCAGATGGGTTTCTCGTGTCACTTTGTACTCTGTGCCCCCTCCTCCCCCTCCAGACCCTGGTCACCTCTGATTTGCTTTCTGTCCCTAGAGTTTGGTCTTTCCAGGATGTTACATTAATGGGAACAAGTAATGTATAGCCTCTTTGTCTGTCTTCTTTCACTAGCATCATATATTTGAGATTCACCCATGTTCTTGGATATATCAGTAGTGTGTTTTTCCCTTCTTATTGCCAAGTGACATTCAATTGAACGGATGTACCATTGTTTACATATCCCTCCTCCAACTGATGGGTATTTGTATTATTTCCACGTTTCAATGATTCTGGAAAAAGCCCCTCTAAACATTCACGTACAGGTTTTTGTGTGCATACTTGTTTTCATTTCACTTGGATAAATACCAAGGAGTGGGGTTCCTGGGTTGCATGAAGTTTAGGTTTCATTATATCAGGAAGAGCCCAGCCGTCTCCCAAAGTGGCTCTACCATTTTGCATTCCTGCTAGCAGTTAATGAAAGACACTGTTGCGCCCTGACCCATTTGGCTCAGTGGATAGAGCGTCGGCCTGCCAACTGAAAGGTCCCAGGTTCGATTCCAGTCAAGGGCATGTACCTTGGTTGCGGGCACATCCCCAGTGGGGGGTGTGCAGGAGGCAGCTGATCGATGTTTCTCTCTCATCAATATTTCTAACTCTCTATCCCTCTCCCTTCCTCTCTGTAAAATACCAATAAAATATTTTTTTTAAAAAAAGAAAGATACTGTTGCTCTATAGGTTTGTCAGCATCTGCTATGATCAGGTGTCTTTTTTAAAATGTTCAGTCATTTTAATGTGTGTCATGGTATTGATACCAAAGGATCAACGGGAAGGCCAGATATTATAGGCATGTCATTTTGGCAACTTCACCAGGAAGCTGCAAATTTATACTCCCCAAAAATCCACTGGACTATTACCTGTAAAATACAAGGGGAAGGGATCCAATAAAGAATAGATGGATTCATGTCCAGTAAAGTTGGGGTGACATAAGGAAGGCGCTTGCCTGTCAGCCACATCTGGGAACAAAAATCATTGGCCAGAATGGGTGTGGCCACTGCAAGAGCATGAAAATTTGGGAATACTTAATCTCCTAAAAAAAAAAAAAAAAAAAAGGAATTCGCTCTCTTGTTGCTCATATGGTTCTTGGCTCTTGGCTCTCTTGTGCTCGCCCTTATGGCTCATGGCCATTCAGACCTCGCACACAGTGGACTGATGGACTGCAGTGGAGAAACACAGATTAAGTTAGCCTGATGCTGAACTGGACCGTGCAGACACAGAAAGAAAATTCTAGACACTGGCTCTGATTTTAGCTCTGCTAAAACTCCAGCTACACTTGCTCTATGGCAAGACAAAGGGAAATGGGGCTTTGGAAACTCAGGGGTATAATTCTACAGAAATAAAGCTTTCTGTGATGCCTCATCCACCTGTGCAAGTGTCAAAAATTCTTTTTTTTTTTTCAAGATATCACAAGAAATCTACCCCAGCTAGCAACTGGGAGAGATGAGGACCTCTCCACACCCGTAATAGTATCTCGCCATGCTTTTAATTTGCATTTCCCTAATGACTAATAATATTGAGCACTTTATCATGTTCTTACTTGGCATCTGTATCTCTTCTTTGGCAAGGTGTCTGTTCAAAAAAATTTTTAATGGGTTGTTTGCATTATTATTATTGAGTTGCGAGTTGTATGTATTCTGGGTACCAGTCTATTATCAGATACATATTTTGCAAATGTTGTCTCCCAGCCCATGGCTTCCTATTCATTTTCTTAGCAGTACAAAGTGCAGATGTTTTTCACTTTTATTAAGTCCAGTATTAATTTTCCCTTTTATCAGTATGTACAAAGAAAGTATTCTCAAAGCAACACATGGAGTTGCACATAAAATGGTGCCAGTACTTCATATTCTCAGAAAACATCTCTGATTTCTTTCCCAAGAGTAATACATTTTCTTTCCTCCTGCCTAGCTGGACTTGGTGGGGAGAGAAGATCAGAATGGAGCTAAAAGGGTTTTATACTGCTCAGAGAGCTTACGGACATGTCTTTAGGGGAAAGTTATAGCACGGGCCACAGACCATATATGCAAGAGACTAGCATTGTTATTCTTTGGAATATAGGCAGGTGGCCACACAAGAGAGATGCTTATGGAAGAACCACACCAAAATCCAGCCAGATTCCACCTAGCATGAAGGAGAGATGGTTTTGGTCTACCAATAAGTAGATGTTTAATACCTTGGCCTTCTCTTTGACCCATTCATACGAAGTCGCCTTTTCTTCTCAGAGCGTTTCTATAATACAGGAAGACTTGACTTTTATTTCTTTATCTAAACAGTATGCTTAGAAGGAACAGGTTCTGTTCATCCATAAGATACCCTGACTCTGCCAACAAGCTACCAGCACGGAACCTCCTTATCAGTCTTCACGACCAGTGGCCTACACCTGCACTGCAGGCTGTGGGCAGCTATGTTCTCCTGCAGCTGAGGCCCGGTGTGAAACTGCTCACAGCCACTCCTCCTCCCCCTATTTCTCCCATGGGAAACCACTCCGGTGAGCACCAGATGATCTCCTATCTAACGACCACACTGCTCGGTGCTGTCTGTCTCCTGGCCGCCCACCAATGCTCTCTCGATGCCCTTTGGTGCCAGCACCCTGCCTCTAGGACTCTGCCCCTCAGAAAACCCTTCTTTGATCAAACCTAATACCTAATGCTCCTAGGAAGTCACTTAAGATTTTTTGTTTCACCTCCCAGGCACGACACTCGCATTTGTACAAACTGCCTTATTTTACGGTGCTGTGGCTTTTCGTTAGCATTTTAGGCTTTTGGATGGGTGCCCTTTATTGAACCAGACTCAGAAGACAATCCCACCAAAAAACAACTCCTGGCAGCGCTCTAAACCAGCGGGCACCAACCTTTTGGACCTCACGGACCACCAGTGATCCGCAGACCACTGGTTGGCGCCGCTGCTCTAAACAGTTACAATCCCACGAGGGAACATGAGAAGAGGCTCTGGCTCTCTTCCCCTCCCCCCCCCCCCATGCCTCTTCCCTAGGGAACGCTCAGTGCTCCGTAGCTTTTTCTTTAGAGCAGTGACTGCAGGATATACGGATGTTGTAAATATCCCCCAAAAAATCCCTGATCCCTTGCAGGCTTCCTGCCTGACCCTGGCGCCAGTGTCCGAGTCCCCAGACATCATTAAGGACATGAATCTTGGGTAAAACAGCTGACTTCCCCATTACCTGCCTCAGCCACATCTGAAGACTCTTTGGGAAGTTCTTAGAACCTTTCTCATCTTTGCTATGCCCTCTTTCTCTGCCCAGAGCCAGTGACGGAGCGCAAACCAGAGGGTTGTATCTGAGTTATCTTGGGCATCTGCCTTCTGAAGTTGTCTTCTGACTCAGATCAATTCTGAAAGTTTAAAAACCTTTTTTTCATAAGGAAGCATGAGCCCGCTGAGGCAGATTCACAATACAAAGTGGAGAAATGTTTTTTCTCCCTGGCAAAATGACACCATGTAGCGCTGGGACCATGAAGATTCTCAAAGGTGGAGAAAGAAAGCGATGCCTCATGGCAGACAGTGGTACTTGCGAGCAGGACAGATACACTCATGTGTCTGCTTAGGGACCACATGGCGTCTGATGGCTCACATAGGAGAACCTGGAAGTGTGGGGAATTAACACTGCCCATCCGATGCCATGTGGTCCCTGAGCAGACACATGTGTGAGCACAGGTGAGGTAACTCTTGGTGAGTCTCAGACCCTTGAGGTGAGCTATTCGAGATAAGAGGTTCTCCATCAAGGTGAGGAGAGTGAAGTCTGGATGGTTACTGTTACCAGGTCTTCACCGGTTTCTCTACAACACAGAGCCTGGCCAGGCTTACATGCTTAATGAATACATTACAGGGGAGAGAGGAAGTGTGCAATCTCGGGATGCAAGAGCGAGAGAAAAGAAGTGAGGAAGGGAAAGAGGACACGCAAACACAAGGTGAATAGTTGCTAAGCTGGCCAGTTTCTCAAGAAATATGAGTGTTTCTCAGGAAATATGTGTGTTTCTCAGGTCTCATGGAGTGAACCACTACAGTTCAGCTCCGCTGGCTCCTTTCTCTCTCTTTGCTCTCTAGGGTTGTGTTAATTCCCCATACTCCATGCTTCTTCTACATGAGCCCTCTGGGTAGCCTCTGGGGAAACCAGAGTGTCTGTGAGTTGAGTTGGGTGGATCTGGGTAATGAATTGATGTAGCACCAACCCCACTGGGTATATAGTGGCTTAGCCCTCTTAAGACCACAGGAGAGGCAACTGGGGGTGAAGAGGTGAGATGGCAGAGGAATGGCACATCACTGGCTAGGGTTATGGTTGGGACCACTCCAGCTGGGAAGCCAGGCAGACAACTGAGGCCGATGGGGTGGGTGTGGTCAACCAGGCCAGGAGCACATGTTATGGGGGTCCTTTCCAAGCACCACCATGTCACAGGTTAGGAAGATGTGAAGAGGTTTTGGTTATATCCAGGGGTTGTCAGTTTTAAGTAACAGCCCTAAGAAAAGTGTCATCGATTTGAATTAGCATCAAATGGCAAACATAAGGAAAGATGCAGAATTTCATTTGGGGTAAATACAGACTCCTAAACTAAATAGAGGAGCTGTGAGAGATCATCTTCAATGAAAAAAAATCTTCAAATGGAAGATTTTCAAAAGAATCCAGAATTCTCCCTTCTCTCAATGCAATGGGTTTTTTTTGTTTGTTTGTTGATAAAGAAGCTGTACCTTTGGGGGATAGTCTGTGTAGTCTTAGAGTAATTTAGATAATGTTTCTCTTAGCTCCTTTTCATATTTACCATGTTATATTATAATACTTTTATGATGATTTCACAGAGATTTATAGGCTTTTCAAAAGAAATATCTCAACATGTCTCAAAGAGTTCTATTTGAATGGAACAATCTGGCCACAGGAATGTTAACAATGATATTAGGGGTTATGTTCATAAGTCTAAAAAGGAATCTTCTCCCTCACTTTCATTAGCATGAAAGCCATTCCAGAGAGCAATAAGCAGATACCCTCTTTGCACACAGTTGCAGTTGATGAAAGATTGCATGAGGACTTCTCTCATCCTTGGCTTTTTTTTTTTCCTGAGGTTTTTTAAGTTCTGAAGGAGAAAAAGTATTTATTATAAGAGCTTTGAAACAAATAGCCTCTCTGTTTCTAAAATGTGGCAAACACTTGAGCCTAAAAATCAACAATTTCAAAAATATTTTTCAGGTTGAGCTACTCTGGCTCACCTTCACTCCTTGGCCCAAAGTGAATGGCACTGCAACTTCTAGGAGAGACTTTGGCCTTCAACTATGCTTGGACCTGCATTTTTCTGGGCACATTTGGTGAACTCTGTTTCTGTAAAATTCAACCATGTAAATTTAACAATTTTCTGGGTATAAGCAAGATAGATTTATGTTCTTTTGTTTCTTACATATACATTAGAACTCATCATCAGTTCTATATTGATTGTCTAATATACTATGAACGAAAGTGAGGCCCTGCCCAACTAGTGTAGCTCAGTAGTTGAGTGTCAGCCTATGAACCAGGAGGTCACGGTTCAATTCCCGGTCAGGGCACATGCCCAGGTGGAGGCTCGGGGCGTGAAGGAGGCAGCTAATCAATGATTCTCTCTCATCATTGATGTTTCTCTATCTCCCTCTCCCTTCCTCTCTGAAGTCAATAAAAATATATTTTTTAAAAAGTGAGGCTCTAAGCATAGTCAAGGGATATAATATGTATAATGTAAGATCTCTTTTTAAAATAACCTGTAGGTAAGATAGACCCATAACCAACTATCCATTAGTAAAGGGGTAGTTGGATGTCATTCCAAGTGTTCCTTGAACACAGGCACCATACAGTGTAGAAGTAGAAGGAGCTTGGCTATTGCTGCAAACTGAGTAAACTGGAGTCAAGAGGTCCCGGTGACTGTCCTTCTATCACAAAGTTGGTTTTAGGCAAAAATGCATCTTTTTAAACTCCAACTACTCACATCATTTCTTCTTTACCTCTGCAATTTTAAGCAATAAAAGTAATATTTGTCCAATGAGGAAGTTGGGTAAAAGGAGCATGATTCTTGGGTGTACTACAGCTGCACTCCCTTGGTTTGAATCAAGGATCTCCCACTTGCTAGTTGTGTGACCTGGGCAGGTTGTGAGACTCTCTGAAACTCTGTGTCTGGGTCTGTACGATAGAGACAATGCCATGCCCACCTCATAGGCTCACTGTAAAGGTTAACTGAGTGGCTTCTATAAAGCACTTAGTGATGGGCACATAGTAAGCCCTTAATAAATATTTGTTTTTCATTATTTAAATGATTTTAATAAGCTTAAAGAACAATTTTGTAATCCCTAATGTTTTTCTCTATCACCTGGCCTTCCTATAACCTGACTTGGATCTGCTCTGATCAGGACCCTGGCAGTGTAGCTGCTACTTCAAAGCAGAAAGTAAAGCAGATGCACAGGGAGATGCTGAGGACTGTGAATGGGGGACTGTATAGGGCAGTGGTTAGCAAACTGCGGCTCGCGAGCCACATGCTGCTTTTTGGCTCCTTGAGTGTGGCCACAAAATTTCAATCTCACTGTACCTGCGTGCCCGCACGTGGTATTTTGTGGAAGAACCACACTCAAGGGGCCGCAATTTGCCAACCACTGGTATAGAGCCTCCCTCATTGTTCAGTTAGATTCATTGGATCCGTGTGGATTTTGACACATTAACTTTCCAACTTCTTTAGTGAAGTGCTCCATGATTATTCTTTCTAACAAATGAGACATCAACTCGTGATCCAAGTTCCAAGTACATAGCTACTGCCCTTCACCTCAATCTTCTTATCAGAGCCATGCTGGGGCCTGGGTCATTGTTCATTAGATCCTTGCTTAGGTTCCCCAGTTAAACTTGGTTGTCATAAACTTGGTTGACCTCAACTACGGATATGTCAGGAGGCTTCATATTTTCCTTTGAGTTTATAATGGACTGTTTATGGAACTTCTTCCTGGCAACAGGTCGGGTTGCGTTTCTTCAGAAATTCCTCATCTTGTGAAAGCAAGTCTCCCACCTTCAAGGGAGTTTTTCAAAAATTTGAATGTTGACTCCTGTGCCATTCTGCTAGTTTCTGGGTGGAGGCGAACTGACTGACGGGTTTCTCTAGTACTTAGTGCTCATTAGCTGAATACTGCAGCCAAAATAAAAATTCTTTTCAAAGTTGGCAAAAACACAAACAAGAAAATGCATTTTTATCATTTTTGAGCAATGCTCATATAAAGTTTCATTTGAATTTTCACTTATGTAAGCACATTCTAATGTTCTATTTTTTCTTTTCTATTTAATTTATTGGGATGACATTGGTTAATAAAATTATACAGGTTTCAGATGTACAATTCTATAATACATCATCTGTATATTATATTGTGTGATCACCATCCCAAGTGAAGTCTCCTTCCATCACCATTTATCCCTCCTATACCCTCTCCTACTTTTTCTCAGCCTCCTTTCCCTCTGGTAATCACCATATTGTTGTCTGCAATTATTAGTGATTTGGTTTTTGAGAAGGTTTTTTGCATAATCCCTTCACCTTCTTTACCCAGCCCTGCAACCCCCCTACACTCTGACAGCTCTCAATCTGTTCTCTGTATATATGAGTCTGTTTCTATTTTGTTTGTTAGTTTATTTTGTTCATTAGATTCCACATATGAGTCAGATCATATGGTACTTATCTTTCTCTGATTTGCTTATTTCACTTAGCGTAATGTTCTCCAGGACCATTCATGCTGTTGCAAAGGATAAGATTTCTTTCCTTTTTATGGACGAGTAGTATTCCTCTGTGTAAATGTACCTCAGCTTTTTATCCACTGATGGGCACTTGGGCTGCTTCCAAATCTTGGCTGTTGTAAACAGTGCTGCTATGAATTAGTGTTTTGGGTTTCTTCAGAATGGCTATATCAATAAATCAACAAACAATAAGTGTTGGTAAGGATGTAGAGAAAAGGGAACCCTCAGACACTGCTGGTGGGAATGCAGATTGGTGAAGCTACCGTGGAAAGCAGTATGAAGTTGCCTCAAAAAATTAAAAATGGAACTGCCTCATGACCCAGTGATTCCAATTCTGGGAATTTATCTGAAGAAATACATTCTAATTTTTTGTTGGAAAATTCTTTTTCTGTTGTAGTCTAGATTCTTCTGAGAAAATGTTAATGGTTCACCTGAATGTAAGATGATATGGTTTCATTCTTTTTCTACCAAAGTCGATATAATTTGGAATGCCATTCTAATTAAAATATTTTATTTTTCTTGATCAAGTGGACCAGTGAAGGACTTAAAAATTATTTATATATTTTCTGGATCAAATTTAAAAATAATTATTTCCATTACAATTATAGTGTTGACTTTTATTACATTTTAGCTTTTCATTAACTTCAATAAAGATTAGTTGAGAATTACTATTAAATATTAAAGTTAGCCCTCACTGGTTTGGCTCAGTGGCTAGAATGTAGGCCCACAGGTTTGATTCTGAGAGCACGTACCTGGCTCATTAAAGGCTCGATCCCTGGCCCTAGTTGGGTGTGTGCAGGAGGCAACCAATTGATGTGTCTCTCTCACACCGATGTTTCTTTCTTTCTGCCTCTCCCCTTTCCTTCCACTCTTTCTAAAAATCAACTTAAAATCAAGGGGAAAATGTCCTCAGGTGAGGATTAACAACAACAAAAATTTAAACATTAAAGTTAAATATTAATTGAATTAAATGCCCTGAGTAAATCCTTATAAAAGCCTATGAATTAAATTCTATAATTCCCATTTAACATATGGTGAAACATAAAGATGAAATTCCATGGTCATATAGTTTTAAACATTGATAATCCTTTTGTATTTCATAGGTATTATTAGTAATAGTAATTACTAGTACATTCATGTTAGTAGCAATCTACTACTCAAAACATTTCTTTTCCAAACCATTTTATTTTAAAAAGTGTGCTCACGGCATAAATTAATGATATGGTTTAGTAGCACTAATTGCTTCACTTTTTACATTTGAAAGGATTTAATTAGGCAAACTTAAAAGCCCAGGACAAGATGATCATCCCAGGAGCAGTGTACATGATGCCGTTTAATTAATTTGAATGACCAGTTTTGGCAACGCGGAAACTGTGTTGGACTTTCGGGAACAAAGGGAACAGTGACCTCCCCGGGAAAAGAATGTGGGATAAGCCGATCGGTTACTTATCAGCCCTGCTCTTGTCGCGGTGCCAACCAGACATGTTCACGTTGGCTGGACACGATCTGCAGACGGTGGCTACCCTCAGGGTGACAAAGATAAAATTATGACTTCACTTGCTATGGATAACTTGTCTTTGTTCTAAGCCATTTTAAGACCAAGTATGAGGACAATGTATTCCAAAAAATGTTTCAGCTTGCACAGTAGGACTTTTAATTCTTTGTAACAGTTAGATAGACAAGATCTTATAAATATCAGATGTGCTATTATGAGAAGGAAAGGATTTTTTCAAAGAAGACAAGTTTCCAAAAGAATTTAAACCTCAGCATTACACTTGAATTCAGACTAATGGTTACTGATAAAGAGTTTCATTTCGTCAGAAATGATTCCCAACTGAGATCTTGAAAATGGGTTACAGTGATTATAAGATAGACTATATTTATAACCAGAAAACATTAATAATAGTGATAATATTTAAAAATTTATTGAGCAGCTAATATGTGCTAAACGCTGTGCTATAACCTTTGCAGGAATTGTTTCTTTTAATCTGTAGCCCTGTTCGCTAGATGTTCTGATTAGTTCCAATATAGAGATGAGGAAATTGAGGTCCAACTTCACACTCTTGCTTCTTTTCAGCTCTAGTTAGACACCCAGGGAATTTGTATTTTTTGTTTGTTCGGTTGGTTGGTTGGTGTTTTTTTAAGCACCAATCACATGGCAGCAGGTAGTGGGAAGAGCAAAACTTTGGGAGTCAAAAGATCTGCTTTTTAGTCTAGACTCTGTCTTTGTTACCATTCTATGCCCGGCACTTATCCTAATACCTCTGACATAATAAATATTTAATAAGCCTTTCTGGAATGGAATGGATGAATGCCAACTTGGTATATGATCTTGGCCAAGTAGTTTAAACATTTTAGGCTCTACTTGTTTTTATCCCTTTTCTATTTCATACCTCCCTTGTTTCCAAAAATGATTTCAGGCATCATAATAAAGACACAACTGCATGAGACCTTTCCAGTAAGGATAAAAGGTCAAAAGTGAGTGACTTTAAGAAGGAATAAGTCTAGACCCCAAATCAAAGATCAGAATAGCTGCTTCGCCTGGAGTTTAGATTGAACGTTGCTGCAGAAACAGAGCATCTGCTGGCAACCACCCCACCTGCCAGCTCTTCTGCCACGATTGCCCAGAGCAATCTGCTCCTGCAAGGAGTTGTAAGTGAAGCAGAGGAAAGCCCAAAATATCAGCTTTGCTGTCTAATTATTTTTGATCATTAAATCATTCCAGTTCTAGATGATTATGTTAGGTCCATTTTAGAGCCTGTGATCAAAAATCTATTTAGCAAGACAATTGGATATAGGGGGAGGGAAAGGTTTCTTTCTCTCATGAAATCTGAAATATCCTATTAAATGAAGGAATTAGAAAGGCTTGAAGAGGCGGGTTTAAAGATCAGAAAGAACCAAGTCACAGCCAACCGTGAGTGCCAACATGGCAGCACCAAGCAGCCCTCCCCCTGCCTGGCCGAATGGTTACTGGGAACAAGAGAGACCAGGAGAGAAAGAACAGAAAATGTCCTGTCCATCGCACTCACACCACTTCACATGATTACCAACTGTTTGTTTTGGGTGCAGACCCAGCAGTTTGATAAGAAAAGAATCTGAGTGTTATGGTGAGAAAGGTAAATAATTAACCGTGTTGCTGACACACAGCAGTAATCTGAGAAATCAGGTTTTGCCTCAAAATAATAAGTCTTCATCCCAGAAGTTTTTCTTCACCCTTGGACATCCACGTCTTTACTTTTACTGCAGGAGCCACACCCTCCTTACGTGGGACTAGGCTGCACTTTGGACATCAGGGGGTCTCTGCTAACACACTGAGGATCTATGTCTATTTCTTCAGTGTTTATGGTGCTGTTTGTTCAGCTGCTTCCTCTCTAACCGCTTTCTGTTTGCAGACTCAAAATCAGTCATTTGGTGATTCAAAGAGCTATTCGGCAAAAATGGTGCTTTATCACCTCCCCAGGCCCTCATCAGCACCCTGCATTTCCGGCTTCTATGTGGTCACCCTGCAGGTTTATTAACTGGGAAATGCCCAATAGTTTCGTGGCTCCTTCTGCAAACTGGGGGCTGAGAGCAGACAACTGACCAGACTGTGAATTTTCTCCCTCTTTTCCTAAGCACCTTTCAACTCAGTACATCTGAGTCAATCACAGTCATCAGGGAAACGGAAATAAGGGAAAAAGTGTGAAGAAGTGATGAAACGAATGCAACTGGACTTGAAAATTTGCCAGGATAAATGTATAAGCAAGTGATATGCAACTGCAGTTGCGCCTCTTAAAATTATATCATGCACAGGTTGGAAGCCTTGGGAAAATTATAGTGGAAATTCCTGAATTAAAAGATATAGGCAGTGCCTTTGGCGGACCCGGATCTGTCTCTTGCTTCAACAGTGTTTGGATGGAGCACACCCAGGGATGCCCTTCTTCCAGCCTCTGGCCTCTCTCCTGCATCTTATCCAGTCACCACCTTCAGAACCCCCACCCCCACCCTCCCCCCGACCAGCCAACACACTGTTTATTTGTTTTTCTATCTTAACTCCTTATTGCCCAACAACCATGAGCTCCCAAATTTGTCAGAATTACTCCACCCAGGTGGAGACTGCGGTCACCCTCCTGGCCAACCTGCCTCTGCCGGCCGCCTACACTCACCTCTCTTGGGGCTTCTATCTCCACCGCGATGTGGCTCTCGAGGGGAAGGCCTGGGCTGCTTCTTCCTCAAGTTGGCAGAGAAGAAGCGCTGGGGCTCTGAGTGGCTCTTAATGTTGCAAAACCAGCGTGGTGCCCGCATTCCCTTCCAGGACGTGCTGAAGCCCCCCAGGACAAGTGGGCAAAATTCAGGGATCCATGGAGGCTGCCCTGGCCTTGGAGAGGAGCCTGAACCAGGCCCTTTGGGAGCTGCAGGCCTTGGTTCTACCCACAGACCCTGGTCTCTGTGACTTCCTGCAGAACCACTTCCGGGTGAGCAGGTGAAACTCATCAAGAAGATGGGCGACACCTGACTCACCTCCGCAGGCTGCTGGCCCAGGCTGAGCTGGGCGAGTATCTCTCCCAAAGGCTCACCCTCAAGCAGCATTAGAAGCCTTTGGAGCCCAGAGGCCTTTGAGGGCCCCCCTGGCATCAGGCTTTTACCTGAGCCTCTCCCCCAAACTACTAGCCATTCTTTTAACCATCCTGAAGCCCTCTCCCGTGCATTGGACCAAATGAAACAATAAAGCTTTTTGCAGCAAAAAAAATAATAATAAAAAGTATATATATATATATATATATATATATATATATATATATATATATAATACAGGAGTGTTCGTTATACTTCCCATCCCCTTCTCAGTCCAATTCAGTAAAGTTATTTCAACTGAAGATTTACATCTAAAAATGAAATTACTTACTTTGATCTACTTAGCAATACATCTTTGGTACCACTCAAGAGGTCAGGTGAAAACAGGAGTAAGTATGGAATGTACAGTGAAGATGGATGGAATCAATAATCAATGAAAAGATATCTTGTGACTTCATGAAATAATGTTATCATAGCTGTTTTAGTCCAGTGCATAAGTATAGAGGAGGTGTTAACATTTTATAAATAATGAGTGCGTGACAGAAATTGGGAGCCAGACTTAGTAGGTAAGTGGGATGCTCAACCTGCTTCATCCAATCCTTCAAAGTCCTCTCTTGGTTTATGTGTTTGTGTGTCTAAAGAGGGTGAGGATGAGGATGGAGTAACAATTACTTTTTTTTTTTTTTTGCTTATGAACAACAAACATTTATTTCCCACAGTCCAAGATCAAGGTGCTGGCAAACTCGGTGTCTTGTGAGCACCCACTTCTGGTTTATAGAAGGCAGTCATTTCAGTGTGTCCTTACCTGGAAGCATTTAGGGAGCTGTGGGGTCCTATTATAAGGGCACTAATCCCACTCCTGAGGCCTCCACTCCCATGAACTAGTCACTTCCCAAAGGCCCCACCTCCTAGCACCATCACATTGGGGGTTAGGATTCAACATATGAATTGGGGAGGTGACACAACCATTCCAACCATAGCACTATCTAAGACATAAATAATTTGCAGATTAAAAACTCTGTTCCAAAAGCAATGTACTTACATCAGGTCTACAGAACACAACACATTTTTTCTCAGCTCCTCATCCCCACTTCAACATCCTTCATCAACCTCTTCAGCTGCCTCACACCTTCCCTTGTGTGGTCCAACACCCTGAACACAACATGAAACCTGGTTTAGGTTCCTCTGCAACTGCAGATATTGAAACCCTTTGGTTCAGAGCAATCTTCAGTGATGAACCAACGTTGTCGGATACTTATGAAAGGAAAAGTATTATTGCATTTCTGGTTATGTAGATGGCAATGCCCGAAATGAACAAGCCAAATTTTTCTCAGCAAACATTCATTTGAAAAATCATATTTCTAATTCAATTACACATGAGCATATAAGAATGGCCAATATGAATTTACATTTGATGCTAAGTACATTTGTGTGGACTCTAAAATGCCCATCATTTTAGAATAGTTTTCTCTCATCTACTTAATGCTAATTGTATGAGAAGACTACATCCAATTCCTATTCGAAATCAAGGGATATAAGGTATCTGTTATAAATCAGGATTCGGCTTCACTCTGTTGGTTTTGTATATAAAGCTCATGATTACGGTGACTAGTCCATGGCAGCTAAAGAGAGGGAAAATGGGGAATATAATGCAGGAGTCCTGCTTCAGTGAAAATTATTGTAAATTGAATTTGACAGTATCTGATGGATATTATTCTAGTCACAGACAAACAATGATTTAAAGAATAATATGAAGCAGAATGTGTTACTGCCTCACAGACTCAAAAGCAATAAATCTTCCTCCAATGTGACACAATCATTTTACAATCATTTCTCTCAATCTTTCTCTTTCCCTAAATTTTCCATGTTGTTCTGTTCAGTATTTTCGTGTGTGTGTGTGTGTGTGTGTGTGTGTGTGTGTGTGTGTACAATCACTTTAATAGCACTGAAACACCCTGAAACAAAATTAGGATCCACCAAGATCTCATAGTTGGAATGAGAGACAAAATTCAGTTTGACTCTGATCTATGTAGAGTCCTACAGTAGCATTCAAGAAAGGCCAGCTCCATTTGTACAAGACAAGTGACTTTAAAACTGAGCTGTTTATCAACCATTGCACAACAGAGAGTATAGAATCTAGCATTTTATTATCCGGCCATGTGAACAGAGGCTGAGGAACAAAATGAAGATACTTGTTCCATCCTTCTTTGCAGGGATAAGAAAAAATATTGGAGCAATCTTCACAGTTTAAGAGAAAAAAAAAGAACACATTCAAAAGACAGGTGTTTTTTAAGTGTCACAAATTGGGGATAAGTTTTGGGAACTAAGCACAATGAGTTCAGCAAGAGTATGTGTTTGGCACCTACGGCGGACAGATTAAACCTCTTCTACTGTCCGATAGCACAGCAATGGGACCAATGGTAAAAACTGAGAAAGCAGATTCCACTCACACAAGAAGTCCTGGACAAGAGAATGCGCTGCTTGGGAACGTAGTGATCCCTCATCTCTAGAGCTGGTCCATCCAGTAAACGCTGGATAGTGTTTGTCAGGATTCCTCAGGAGAACTCAACCACAAAGTAGCACTTACATCAACTGCCCTGCAAAGTCCCCCTCTCACCCCAATAATCTATCATCCAATGAACGAAATGGAGGATGAAAGGCAATCGATGTGGAGATGAGATAGTTGATTGGAATTGATCTCCTATGCTAATGTGTCTGCTTCCTGGGCCACATGGATCTGATCTTGCCAAGACTTGAGTGCCCACTGGTTCCATGCCTTCCTAAGATGCTCTTGAGGTTAAGCTATATTTCGGTGCTGAGTTCCTATCAGGGCAGCTCTATCTTCTTTTCTTTTGTTGCATCACAGAAGAGAAATGAAATGATTGTGCCTCTTCTTAAAGCCTTTCCACACCCCAGATGATGGTGGTGATTTTACATCTCCCCTTCAGGACCAAGGTGCTCACCCATCCAGCCCCTAGGAGTACGCACTACCGAAGGCTCACAACTGAGTCTCTCTCCAAGAATGTCTTCACCCACAGTGATGTCTCTTCCATGTAGGTTGCCTGCATGCAATGAGTGGATGCAGGAATACAAAGACTCAATCTTCACTTGGGAGAACTTGAAAGTGTTGTCTCAGCACCATAGCTTCCTGTATCCTCTACCAGAGTTCACCCTCTCTGTCCAGTTTTCCCAGCCCCACTCTCTTACAGATATTATAACCAAGGGCACTCCCAGTAAACTTCTTCAGTAAATCCCCTTTTTGTCATGTTTCAAGAGAATGAACCTAATACTGTAGCAATAATAATGATGATCACAATAATGACAATGGTGACAATGATGACAGTTTGGGGGAGGAAGCTAGTGGTAGCAGTGCAGAAGGAAAACAAACTGCATTTCATTTGCATTGTCCTTTATACTAGCAGTTGAAAAATTCATTTGATCCTCATCATAACTTGTGAGTGGGAAGGGGCCCAAATAATTTCCAATCTACAAATCAGGGAACTGAGAAACACAATCAGTGAAAGGCTCATGATTACAAAATAGAGATAAATTTTGTAGTAAATCTTGTCTTCTGGTTCTCATTTTAATGTCATTTCACCTAATTATAGTGCCATGCGCTTCACAAAATGCAGAAAAATATTTGTTGGATAAATTAGTATAATTTTATTACTTCTTTATCCCTGTTTTTCTCCTGCTGATTCTGCAAATTGGGGGTTGGGGTGAAATAATATGTTAGTGCTCCTGATTTTGAAAACTAACCATAATTCCAAATATTCTGAATTAGTTTTCAATAAATATGCTCATACTCAACAGCTGACATGACCAACTTCTGTTTGGAAATCAGGACTTGTGTATGAATAATGTACAGGGCACAGAAAAAGAAAATATTCCAAAGAATAACACTCAAGAAAGATTTCCATGACATGCTGACACACGACTGTGGTCCTGGATTTCTGTTTACCATGGACTGGTGTAACTTGAATAACAGGTATTAATGGTCAAGGTGTGCACATACCTTAGCTTGGTGCATATACCCGATGGGTCACTCTGGGAAAAAATATTTCCACCACGTCCCAGATGTAAAGAAAACTTTAGAGAACAATCCCCTCTCCCCCAGTTCTGAAGAGCATATGAGCTCCAAGAAATGTTTGTTATTATATAAATGCATAGATGAGGCCAATGAATTTAAAAGAATTTGAGTCCACTTTGATGAGGTGTCACTGATGAAAATATTGCTAGCTATAATTTTGCTCCCCTTCTTTGATTTTGCTCCAGTGAAGTTCCTGTTTGGCTTGTTGGCCATGGCTGTAATGCTTTCAAGTTAAGCTCCTTTAATTAACTGCAGAAAGACTCCCTGTGGTGACCTGGGATACCTCACTTGGTAGGAGTTGTAGGTGAAGATATTCTATAGCAGAGAGAAGAAATCTTGAATGAGCTAGGTCATTGCAACTGAGAGAAAATCAAAACCATTATTCTTCCTTCACAGTGACTTACACCCAGTGTGAAGAACAGCTGGACGCAGAAACTGTTTCATTCATTTCAGGAGCAACTCGGTAGTTTGAATGTCAAGTGATGACTATTGCCGGTAAAATAATCTAGCTTCTAAATTCTGATAGTGCTTTCTCCCTGTCCGCGGGCCTGTGAAAAATGTGATATTTCATTCTAAGATGCAGAAACTATAATAGCTTGATCAAAATGATTTATCCATGCTAAGTGGCAAAACAACAACACTGGAAACATCACCATTCCTTTACAGTTGACTTTCATTCATCCCATCCAAACAGAGCCAACAATAGTCTCTACCTTTGCAGGCAATGAATTAAAACAGGGCCCAAGTCAGAAACCTAGTACAGTAGAAATATCTGTGAGTCTCTGCTTCAGCTACCTTCAATTCCTTGGGCTCCCCAAAGTTTCAATTGGCTTCCCTGTCTCTGCGTGGAAATCCTGTCCCTGATTTCCTAGACTGGTGATTCCCTCCTCATCTTTTTCTTCTCCCATCACTCCCTGGGTAGAAATGCACTAAACAGCAAACCGCATTGAAACATAACGACTTATTCACTTGTATTTCCCCCCACCCAGAATGTGAGCTGTAATTTTGTCATCTGACACCGGATGAGGTTCTTGGCAGGTTGTACAGGTTAAAGGAATGTGTGTTGGACTGAATTGAGGGACAGCCGTGGAATAAGATACAATCCAACTGCGACTTCCCCAGCCTGTCCATTCATTCATTTGTTCATTCACCATATCTGACTCTCTATGCCAGGCTCCATGCTGAGCAATCGGGTGAAAATGAAACAGAAATGATTCCTGCTCTCAGGAAGTTGATAATCTAGCAGGACACAGAGAGCTTAAATAAACATGTGCACATCTATAATAATAAAAGCGTAATATGCTAATTAGACCAGATGTCCCTCCGGATGACCTTCTGGATGAAGCCAGGGCTCTGAGAGAAGCCCGGGTCCTGGGTGCTTGCTAGCAGCCGCAAAGAAGCCTGGGTCCCGGGTGCCAGAGGGAAGATGGTGCCAGCAGCCAGGGGAAGGAAGGCCTACTCTTGCACAAATGTCATGCGTCGGGCCTCTAGTGTAACTATAACTACACTGTGTCTATATTGCCTGTAACTGTGCAGCCCTAGGCCCTGTCGGTCAGTAGTGTCCCTCCCAACGTCCAGCTGTAGAAGCCTTGAAGGACACTCATTCCTCAAAGGGCCCCTCTGACATGAGTCATGACTGAGGACCCCTGGCTGACACCTGGCAGAGGCAGCTCATGGCCTCCCCACTGGCATGCTCCATTTCTTCCTCAATAATGGAATGCTGATATACCTGGGGCCACAGTGTGCCCAGCTGAAAGATGGCATTTTTGAGCCTTACTTGTAGCTAAGACTGGGCAATGGGATATCAGCAGAAGTTCTCCTTACAAGAGGCCAACTCATAGCATTATATGTCAATTGTATCCCAAGTGAAATAAAAAGAGGCCAATCCAAGTGGAAAATATGCCCTTTGCCTCCTTCCCTTCTTCTTGCCTGGAAAACAGTCATGATGGCCGGAGTACAGTAGCCATTCTGTACCATGAGGATGCCTTGAGAATAGAAGCCATTTTCTAAAGATGACAGAACAGAGAGAAGGAGCTGCAATGATGTCCATGGGGCCAGTTGTTACTACCCCTGAACTCCTTGCCTTTCACTTCCTACAGCGAGAGAAGGACCAGCCTCTGTCTTATTTCAGCATTGTGATCTGGGTTGTATCAGATATGCAGCTGATACTAGTCCTAATAGATAAATACGGCGGTAAGACTATTTCTCATGTTTTACCAAAAATTGCAAAATAACTTGAGTCTTCTTTAACAATTGTTGAGTTTAAAACTTGTTCATACATTATCTTATTTGATCCTCATTAAAAAAAAAAAAAAAAAAAAACTTAGGAAATCAGGGGATAAAATTCCCCCAATTTATGAAAGAAAATCCAAGCCTCCTCACCTATCTTAGGTTTGGCTTATGTTATTCCCTTGGTTAATAAACATTTTTCTATGTCCTTCCCTCATCAAGTCCTTAATACCCTTCAAGGTACAGTTGAGGTATCAGATCTTAGAAGAGTCTTCTTTATCCACCCTCATGCCTATAGTAAATTGGTTGTGATTTTTTTCTCCTGCTAATTTAAACCCACAAAGACTGTTTACAAAGCCCCCCTTCTTTCTTTGATGTAGAAAACAACCAAAAGCACATTCTCCCTAGTTATTAGTTCAAGGTAGCTAGCCAGCAATTAGGACCTCTGAGTCTTACGTTTAAAAGCACGGGGAATGAATTCAGATTTTGAGAGACTTGGTGAAATAATTACCATCCTGGCTTAAGGTCCTAACATGATAAAATGGAGCTCCCATCCAGGATCCCACAGGACACATCATTTGTTTTCCTTAGCTGTGTGTGCTATCACTGGTGGGCCTTTAACTGAGCATCTTCTATGTCCGGTGCGTGTTATTCTTGGTTTACGGTTCTTCAACCATTTTTCCCACTTGGTATCAGATAATTGGATTCTAAATCATGTACCAAATTATATATTATGTAGACCTTATTATATGATGTGTTCATTTGGATGAATAAATCTCACTGAACAATTCTAGCCTAAGTGCTTCTCATGGGGAAAAGCTGACCCTCCTCATTTTTCTTTCTCTGAGATTCACGCATTTGGCTGCTGAGGGCTTTGGCTTCTGCCCCTTCAGAGTTCGCAGAGGCTGCCAAGTTTCACCCTGTGCCCTATGACTTGCTCCGTGGCTCAGGTGAAACCAGCAGCATTTGTTTGAAAACGCTTCTTGCCAGCCGTTGTTTGCGGAGGCTGCTGCGTTTCGTTACTAATTCAACAAGGCTGTGACGGCAGCACCCCAAGGTCTCCCTGTGCCGTGGGGTGTTTGTGGCAGGGCACCTGCAGGTACCTGGGCTCACTCAGTCCATAGGAAACAATGGTGAGTGGGAAAGGTCACTGGAGATACACTCTTAATTTGGTCAGAGTGCCTCTCAGAGAACAAAGCACGTGGCCCCTCACGGGAGAGTGAAAGCAACCAGCCCCCTCTCTCCAGGTCGCTTTTTAAGGTTATCATCATCATGTAGTACAAACAGTCAAATTCCTTGGGAGCAAGTGCGACTTTTTCTCTATCACTTGTGGAACCCCTCACACTGTGGGCTTAATACAACCCAAGTCTGTGTTCCTTAAACAGAGGGTGAGCAAGATGTAGCTGTGTTTTGGGTTGCTGGGAGGGTGGGAGGTGGTTGTTTGTAGGTTCCTTTGTTGTTGTTGTTACTGATTAACATTATAATTTTGCCCCATGTGGAACGGACACATATTCATGCACATTTTAAGATAACGGTGTTCTTGTAAGCTGCTGCAATTGTAGGCATTTGCAAGCCCAGAGCTTGATAAACCTGAAATATTTAAAACAATGTTGTTGCTATTAGCCAGTCAAGACCAAGATCTCTGGTTAGGCCTGGCCAAGTCTTCCTCCTGTGTTTCCTGCCACATTTCTCATGTCCCACCTAATCTAGAGGGAATGCAGAACTTCTCGTGGTTTCTAGTAACTGCTAACTGAATTTTCTTCTATGGCGTACATATGGCATTCTTGTGTTAGTAGATTTCACTGTATACTCAGAATTTAAACATAGGTTTATGTTGCTGATATTCATATTCCTACCATTTGTCCTCTAGTAAGGTGTTATTCTTCTATAACCATTTTGTCATTTTTAATTCATTCGATAACTGGATTTCCAAAAGCCTTCACTCTGGTGGGTTTGTTTTGGTTTCAGGTCCCTCTGATTTATCAAGATCATTCTGGATACTTATCAAGGACAAATTGCCTCAGAGGATCTGCTTTACTGAGATACTCCAGTCCTCTTTCTAATCCTGTCCAAGGCAGTGGTCCCTCTTCCCGTCTTGGTCCCATTTGACAGCACATTGTTTGTGTCATTGCTCACGTGACTAATTACTGTGGATTTAGGGATAGCCTTTGGTGTAGTCTGTTGGTTATTAGGAATTAGAATCTTTATCACAGTCTGTGCTACCCTATTTAACAAACCACGCTCAAAGTCTATCCTTCAACTTGTACAAAGAGCTTCTTTGTTGCACCAGGGACCAGATGCCTTTGCAGGGTGTCACCCAGCTATGGAGGCTAAAGGGAAAGGTGTGATGCAGGAGGGTGAGCTCCAATCAACAATGATCTTGTTGAATTTTTACCGCAGTGACGGAAGGAGATTAAGAAGGGGTTCAACATGGGATCCAAGGGATAAGTCGCTTAATCTCAGGATACAGAGAAGCAGTAAATGTAGGGAAGTAACTAACTTCTTTCAATAAAGGGCAAAATGTTTCCAGTACTCTCTACCAAAGTAGACTCATACTAACATTAGAAATAACGGCAATACTAATCACCTTAATTCATCCGTAACTTATCAACTTAAGTTTTAACTTTAATAAACAGGCCCTCATCGAGTAATCTTATCAGAAATCTGTTTTTATTTTAATTTTATTTCAGTTTTTATTTCATCTTGAAAATAAAAAATTTCAAACTTACAGTAAAGTGGAAAGAATAATAAAATAAACTGAAATATCCTTCACCAAAGATTCACCAGATGTTAAGCATTTTGCCACATTTTTGCTAGCCCTTGCTAGATATGCAGATGATAGATCAATATAGAGATAGATCTATTGTTATGAGCTAAATTATACCATACATGCAAAAATACATTCACACACAATACAAATATATTATTATCTATTATTCTTTTTCCTGAGCCATAGTCATTGACACTTTAACATGTTTCCTTAATAATAAAGACATACACTTTTTGAATATATATATATATGTGTGTATATATATATATATATATATATATATATATATTATTGATTTCAGAGAGAAAGGGAGAGGGACAGAGATAGAAACACCATTGATGAGAAAGAATCATTGATCAGCTGCCTCCTGCACACTCTCTATTGGGCATTAAGCCCACAACCCAGGCATGTGCCCTGACTAGGAATCAAACCATTCATAGGTCAAAACTCAACCATTGAGCCACACCAGGCAGACAACACTACAATATAACTATCAAATTATGGGAATTTAAAATGCAAAGAACACCATTATCTAACATATAGTCTTTATGCAAATTCACCAACTGTCCCAATTATGCACTTTCTGGCATCTTTTTCCTGAGTCAGTATCCAACCCAGCATCACACATTACGTTCAGTTGGTCTCTATCTCCTTTTATCAGTATTAGTTCCTCAGTCTTTCTATTTCTTTCATGCTGTTTGCTATGTTAAACATGAAATTAATATTCATTTTGCAAGACACTTTTGCTAACTTTTTGTGATGTCATTTATATGACTTTAGGTTTTAATTTAGAAAATCACTCTTCATAGTGTTAGTCTATATTCTCATACTGAAAAAAATTTCTGAATGGTGATATTCATCCATACTCTGAATTAAAAAAATCAAAACATTTAGCAGTGTGAATTATTGGTTTCTCTTTATATGTCAATGTATCTTTTATTAACTTTTAATCCTGTAACAATTTAATTATACCTTTTAAATATATAAAATTTTCGAAAATACCTTTTCATTTTAAAATTCCACACTAAGACAGCAGTCTCAAAAGAGAAAACAGGCAAAGAGCTATGAACAGGAAATTTATAGAAGCGATAACCCAAAAGACCATTGAACATGAAGGGATGTTCAAGTTCTCCAGTAATTAGAGACATGCAAATTAAGACAATACTGAGCTACTACTTTGCCCCTTTGTATTGTACTGGCCAAAATTTGAAAACCATATGATGCCAAGTGTCCCTCCATAGCTGATTGGACCAAGGACAGGGACCTGACATAGGGCAGTCGAGGATCAAAGCTGCTGGTATTCTATGAGGTGTCTCATCTGGCCCAGAAAGATGAGCTGGAAAAACCATATTCATTTCTTTGGAATCTGTATTTAGCAATTTCTTTTCTAACTTAACAAGTTAGGAGGGAGAATAAAAGAAACAGGAGATGGGCAGAGCCATAGACCATCGCAAATTGGCTGTGGCCGCCAGAATCACAAGGAGAGGCCGTGGGGAGGTGAAGAAGCCATGGAGCATGGGAGTAGCAGAGCCTCTCACAGAGTGATGTGTAACCATTAACAGAGAAGCCATGAGGGACGCTGTGGGAGCAAAGTGATCCACCTCAGTTCCTAGTCTTGGCAGCTTCAGTATTTTCTATTTTTTTTGTGTGTGGGGGGGTGGGAGGGGTAACAGGGGAAGACTGGCAGTTAGTGGTGTAAATAAAAGAAGAAAGCCTTCAAAATCCCAAAGATTCTTATACCTAGCCAAGCAATCAATCAAGTATGAGGGTACAATAAAGACATGCTCAGATATTCAAGGAAAAGAAAAGCCACCAGAAAGCACAAAATGAATTTAGGGTGTTTCTTAATAACTTTTTGAACATGCCAACCTTTCATCAAAATCTCTGAAGTCATTTGAAGTTAGAATATCGAAAAATACGTGATATTGAAAAAGTGAACCAAAACACGGACTTCACATTCTCCAGTCCTCCAGCACCTGCTCAGACAGTGTTTAAGGTTCTCATTCAAAATGTATTTGGAACTCCCATTTGACCCTGTGATCCCACTTCTAGGAATATATCCCAAGAAACCAGAAACACCAATCAGAAAGGATATATGCACCCCTATGTTCATAGCAGCACAATTCACCATAGCTAAGATCTGGAAACAGCCTAAGTGCCCATCAGTAGATGAGTGGATTAGAAAACTGTGGTATATCTACACGGTGGAATACTATGCTGCTCTAAAAAGGAAGGAACTCTTACCATTTGCAACAGCATGGATGGAACTGGAGAGCATTATGCTAAGTGAAATAAGCCAGTCAATGAAGGAAAAATACCACATGATCTCACTCATTCAGGGATAATAGAGACCATTATAAACTTTTGAACAATAATTGATACAGAGGCAGAGCTGCCTCAAACAGATTGTCAAACTGCAGCGGGAAGGCCAGGGAGGGTTGGAGGGCAGGAGGTAGGGGGGTAAGAGATCAACCAAAGGACTTGTATGCATGCATATAAGCATAACCAATGGACATAAGACACTGGGGGATAGGGGAGGCTAGGGGACTGTCTAAGGCGGGGGGGAAAAATGGACACATATGTAATACCCTTTGTAATACTTTAAGCAATAAATTAAAAAAAAATAAAAATAAAAAAATAAAAAAAAATGTATTGAGACATTCAAAGATTCCAAGCATGGAAAACAAACAAGGCTTGGGCCAGGTTGGCTTTTGGAGAGTTGACAGAGCAACATGGAGGCCGACATGAAAGGAAAATGGCTAATAAGTCAACAGGGCATGATAAGGGCTGTAACAGACAGGTAGGTCCCAAGTACCATGGCAGCACAGAGAGGCTGCTGCACATTCCGCCTGGGGGTGCCATTAGGGAGGTGGTCTATTTGAGCACAGTGTTGAGAGATCAAAGGTCCTGGGCGGATGGAGTCTGGTTGGGAAGCTATTAGCTAGAAAGCACATCTGCAAGGCAAGGAAGCAAGAATTAGGATGTAACTCATCACTGAAACATGGGAAGTGAAGAATCTTACCTAATAATAGACAAACATGTAAATTGACCATCCCTCTGCTACGCTCACCAGCCAATCAGGAGAGTATGCAAATTAATCCAACAAAGATGGCAGTTAATTTGCATGCGTAGGTGCAAAGCAGCGGAGCAAAGACTGAAGGCTCCAGCTGGAGCGAAGGCCTGGGTCCCGGGTGTCGGAGGAAAACCGGTGCTGGCAGCCGGGGGAAGGGAAGGCCTATTGCACAAATCTCTTCATGCAACGGGCCTCTAGTAGAATATAAGGCTGGAGTCAAGGGGCAAGTTCAAGGATAACAAACTCAAAATAGCGAAAAGGAAGAGGACTTAAAGGAGAACAGGCAAATAAGACAATGGGAAGTGGTGAGGAAGGGTTGGAGATGGAAGGGAAATGGGATGCTGAGACCGGCACCCTCAGGTTTCCTCTGCTGACTGAATTCGGGGAATTACTACCTAAGGCAGGAGTGCTGACACAGGGAGGGAAATGCGATACTTAACAAAAATACCCAGTCAGTGATTTCTAGCAAACAAAGCATCTATGTCAACAAATCCTAAGAGTTAACACAACTATTCCAGACAGGTTGCTAGAAACAAAAATAAATGAGACGGTGTCTTGGAAAGATGTCAAAGAGAATATGACTGGCGACAGGGTGTAAAAGAAAAAACTGGGGAAAGTTTAAATGGTTAACCATGTTAATCATGGGAAATTCCCCGAAGGGATAACGTTTTAAGGACGGGTGAGATGTGATCCATCTCACTGGGGAAGTAAAACTATTCCTGTCTTGGAGGTTAGGTTTAAAGCAAAGGGCTTTTAATTTGGTTTGTATTTTTTAAAGTATTCTTAAATTATAGTTGAGTGAAAGAATCATCTTCTGCAATAGGAATTTTTAAAATTCTATTTTAAATAGTGTAGTGCAATGTGTGTTAAAATAATTAGATGGATGGAATCCATAGGCAACATTTTATTAAAATATTCTCTATCTCATTTGGTTATTATGTTGGCCACATATAACGACTCACAGGGCTTTGTTTTCATTAAGTGACTACAAGATTATCATTTAAAAACAAAACTATAACTGCTCACATTTGCCAGCCTCCTTTTGGCTCCTTCTAGGACGGAAGGGGGTACCTGTTTTGACAGTGGCTCCAGTTAGTGTCTCCACAGTGATGTGCATGTTATTAACCTGATTAGACCCGAATCTGTCTGTTGAGAAGGGCTCCCCTGTCTCAGTTCCACATGGAGCACTGGCTCCTGTAACCTAAGCTCCTCGTGAACGCTGAAAACTTGTACTATTGGTGAAACAGTTAGCAAGACAGCGGAAGACACCCTCCCCAAGAAGATGATGAGCTTGATGAAAAGAAATTCACAAGCTGCGTCCCCGCGCTGCACATGACCAGCCATGCCTGCTGGCTCCGCTGTCTGTTGGTTGTTGCTATGACTACGCAAAGCCGGTGGAACCCAATGAGCTGCCTGCAGCAGGGCTGAGAGGACCAGCCATTTTACTTATGGGAAACAGTGTGGTATATTCTGCTGAGCGCTCCCCTGGAAGGAGCAGTTTTTTAAAAAATCTATTCAGAGGAGAGAGGAGTGATGGGCATGTTAGGATACAATGATCAGAGCCCAGCGCGCCTGCAAGCTGCCGTTGGGACGGGCTGGTGACTGCCGCTCCTATTAGCTGATCTGAGACACTGGAATGCAGCGAGATAATGCTGCATATCTGCTATCAGACGGCAGAAAAGGGTTTTGTCTCGGAAAGGCAAGCCTGCCCTGCAATCGTATCTCAGCAGCTCTCTAGCTGCTCAGCCTGAAAACTACTGACCCTGAAGGAGGGCGTTACCGCCTGCGAGCAGGGTCCTGTGCGGCTGGGCTGCGAGCGGCGGGTCTGCAGAGCAGGTGTGTGCTCGATGGGCACTGGACTGGAACCCAGGCGGCCGCTCTCAGGTTCACCTGCTTCCTGTTAACAGATTGTTGGCTCCGAGAGCAGCTGCCTGCCCGCTGAGGTCGCGGCTGAGCAGGAGGTCCCCGCGTGTCCACTGGACTGACAGAGGTAAGCTTTTTGCTTTTCTTAAAGCATAGCTTTGTCAATAACTTGGAGCAAAACTTAACCTGCAACATTTATATACATTGCTGTTGTCTGATTTGCCATGGAAGTATACACACACTCATTCACACACACACACACACACACACACACACACACACACTTCCACAAAATAGTGTCCGAGACACAGAATTGTTTCAGTGAGTTTAGCTTCTAGAAATCGGATGATAAAGCAAACAAACAAACGAAAACATTACTAATGTGCCTTGGGACGTGAGATAAATATTTACTATTTTAACAAACCATACTGGCTTGTCATTCTGCATAGTCTTATAACCAACAACCTTTCTCTCTCACAAACAATGGATTCTTTCATGAACTGCACTTTGACATCTATTAAAAGAATTACGTGGAAAATCAGAGGCTTGAAAATTTGAAGCATTTGTTTTTAAGCCTCAGCATTGATGAGTTTTCACTCTGAACACACCTACGTATACTACCAACTTCAGGAATTCTATTCCGAAGGCAGATCCTAAGAGCCAGTGGATGTTGTACTTGCTTGCTCTGAACAGAGCCTCGGTGTGCTGTCTGGTTTGGTTGGGGGGTGGCTGTAAAGCAAATAGTGTAAGTGCTGGAAGCAGCTCACACGTCCTCTCCCAGTATCATGCACGCCGCGCTAGCCCAGAGCACAACACCCCCATTGTGCACCTCGGCTCAGAATCCAAGGAAAGAAAGGAAGTGAAATCTGCACATTGAATGCAAGCACGGCTACTGTATGTGCTGGTCAAACTTCTTTTATGGCACAGGTTCTTCTCACAAGCAGATAGGTTTCAGAGATAGAGAGTGAAACCAAGACACCACATACCTCCTGCAAAGGTCGGGCGCTAATGTTTGTGGTGGATGTTTGCTGTCAATCGCTACATGATAATAGCACAGACTTTGAACTGCAGTAGGAATTGCCCCTTAGTGAGTGTTTCTTTGATTTATGGTCTCCTAGGAACAAAGCTGTTACTGTGGATTGAAATTGGTCAGTCACATCGAAATCCTTGCTAAGGATGTGACCAAATAATGATGAATTATGTTTCAGCAGCATTTCAGCTTTACCGAAATCAATTCTATTGTTGGTCTACCAGGACTGTCAGATAATTTACATTGCTATTGAAAATGTATAAGGAAAACTGTTTTTGTTGAAAACTTTGAATCAAAACCTCTGCTAAAGATTAAATATACCACAAAATGTCAAATAAATAGTATATATAGTAAATCCTAGACTTACTTCTAAGAAATATTTTTATTCGCTTCCTTTTCTCCAAAATATGAGTGACATGGGAAGCACCTTTTAATTTTAAGTAAAATAATACAATTTTCATTGCTACATCTGAGCACACATCACCTCTTTCACAAGTATGTCACTATACCCCAAGATAAGAGAATTACAAAGTGTACTCACCAATATTTTGCTCTCAATGTCACCAATATTCAGGATATAAAAACACAGATCTTAGTGTAGAGGATCAAATCCAAACATTTAACAATGAGAACAAATAAGAATATGCCTCTTGGTGTGTGAGAGACAGTGTATGGGATAAAATGGTGAGGTGATGGCATCCTTTTTCACTTATGTTTAACTTAAAATGAACAGACTTAGTTTTGAGTCAAATTCTATAAATAAAAGTAGCCAAAAGAATGGTTGTTTATAGCAGAATGAAAGGTAAGTAAGACTTTCTCTTCGGCTGAATTCCCTTCAGAGCTTTGCACTGCAAAAGGAGTTCTCAGACTTAACAGTGCAAAGACCTGCAGCAAAAAAAATAATTTTGTATTCGTCTTTCTCAGGGAGTTTTAGAAGAACTAGGTGAGGAAATACTTAAGACACATCTGCCTACCGTGACACACAAACTTTATACCTGTGTTATTTTTCTACATTAGTAACCTTTTAAAGTGCTTTGCTATGAAAGATGAGCATTTTAAGTTCACTTATGTCACGGTATATCAACATAGTTATTAACTCCACAACTTTGAGAATCAGAAGCAGAGATATAATCCCTAAATTTCATGACTTTGCACTTTGGCTTTTATCTATTTATATAGCCTTATAAATGTCACTTTCCAACTCACCTGCTAGCAATGTCGGCTACTATGTAATTTCCCAAACATACTATAGCAAACTTTTGCAAAGCTACCTACAGACTTTTTTTCTAATGCTCCTCCCCATGCTTCGTAATCCAGTGAGACTCTCTCTCCGGACACTTCCTCTCCTTCCCCTTCCCCTTTGGCCACTTCAGACTCTTCTGTCTACAGCTCTGTCTGCTGTACCATAGTGCACGTGTCTGCTCATGGCTTCCAGATTCTCTTCATCTTGTATGTGCTTCGTCCAGTGTCCAGAACTTGGCATTCAGACGTGTGCTGGTAACCTCGGCCTTCACTACTGTCTGATTGGTTACTGTACATATAGGCTCAATCTTGAAATAGAAGCCCTATTATCTATTATACTGCCTTTTATCAGATAAAACTCAAAACATTTAAAAAACAGCAATGAGGCTTTCATTGTCCTGATATGAAAATATGACTTCAGGGTCACAATTTGAAAAAACAATGCTATATATGCTCCATAATATAGCAGAATTTTCTGAGGAAAAATTTCGCAATGTGTAAGTTTTTATAAAACAAGTTGAGAGCTTGAGTAGAAGATGCTGTTTGTTTGCTTGCTTGCTTGCTTGTTTGTTTAATTTACAGCTATTATAAAATTTGCAGGGGAAAATAAATATACTAAGTTATCCCTGTTGGAAATCTGCTCTAAAATCAGACCATTAAAATGAATGTTGAATTGATGATAATGAATAGCTGATTGTAACTGAGATACTTATGGAATTGTCTTTCATAGTGAAGCCAGAAGAAAATCAAACTCATGAACTGGAAAGAGACCAAGTACTGAAATAAAGTCTACAATCGCAGAATTTCTTTTCATTTTCCCACATAAACCTGAAAGGTTACTGGTCATCACTGGTTCCATTATCCTACCCTGTAGTATCTGAGTTCCTGGGAGTAACTCTCCTGATACAGACATGCTTTTAGTTACAGAGACTTCCATCCTTTCTCTATTCGATGGCATGCCTATTATATTTTTAAAATAAGCTTCAATTTCTATAGCTTTTTATAGAAAAATTTCCATAATGCTATAATAAAAAATAAGAATGGATCAGGAATTTTAAGATGTAATAAATATATAATGCCTTGTCTCTAAGACAAACCATGTAGAAAACAAAAGTTGTAATTAATATTGTATGTATTCTTATACATAAAGTAGCAAAAGTTAAGAAGTTTAAATGTCCAAATATTTAGAATTAAAAAGCAAATATTTAGGAAATCACTTAAATTCTTTCACATTATATTCCATCATTAACTTGTATAAAAAATAAGATAAATATCAACTCTTAATTAGCATACTGTCCTTGAAATGTTTATTTTGGCTACCTTCCAGCTGATTTTAATATACAGCATGCTAATTAAATAATAACTAAAGTTGAAATTGGTTCTGTTCATCTTAAAGACAAGTCATATTTAATCAATTATTTTAAATTGTATGTAGTAATTAGATTTTAAACATTGTTTTATAGTATCTCTGCATTATTTTTAATATACCTTAAGTAAATTATAAAATTTGAAGGCCTAAATCACATATAACTATTTTTGATATTCAAATGAAAAGAATGAGCTCTTGATACATTTTATAACATATGATTATTTTAGATAATTTTCTAAATGTTCCTTAAACAAATAATTTAGTCAAGGATATGTCAATTAATTCTAAATTATCACTGCAAAGAATTATATGAATATTTTCAAAATCTTTTTACCCACATCACTTCTCAAAAATACTTAAGACAAATACTCTTGGTTATAAGGAAACACTTCTGGAAATATTGAGTTCTAAATAGCGACGAATAAGAACTCTCAGTCCAGCTCAACCTCAGAGATGATCTGACTTGAAAAAGCGACTGAGAATCAGCAAGGGCAGGCTTTATTCTGAGTTCTGGCAGCACAGCTTAGCTATTAGAACTACACTACACTGCACTGTCCCTATTCTTCAAACAGAAATGTCCTATTTACCAGCTAGGAATTGTAGCCAAAAAGAGTGATTTCCTCTTCCCCATTCAGGTCAGGTACTCATAGATCCAGCACTAATTCTGCACCTTTTTTTAAATAAAAAACAACAACATTATTTGAGCAAAAAGTCCAGAAAGCTTTCACTTTTCCTGAATTTAACCAAGGTTCTTCAAAGAAAATTGTCTTACCTCAAAGACACTGAAATTTAGCAATATTCTCATTATATTGCCTAATTTATTTTTATATCCATGTGATAATTTAAGGAAAATTTATTTTTAATAAAGAACATTATTTGAACATTTCAATGATAATTGAGGGGTTTTTTTTTTTCATTTGAACTGTTGCCTACTTTTTAAATTTTTGATTTTTTAATTTAACCTAGATATTCAATTCTTACAACTCTCCTTTGAGATGTTTTCCCATAGTTGGTGTAAATTGCATATCATCCTTCCTTCTAATGAATTGTACCCTCTGCTTTATGTAGGAGACTTGGCCCAATCAGTATAGAAATCATTATTTTTGGGTTCCTTTTCCTAGTAAATTTTTTCAGGAATGCTGAATGTAAGGGCAGCATAAACCTCTCAGGCTCCAAACCTTCTGGTGTCTTACTCAATTCACCATCCTTTACAGATTGATACAGTTTTAAGGACCAGCCACAGGAATCCAAAAAACCATAGTAAAACAGGCTTCTAACCAAGAGCTGCACCACTTACAAAAAATCCCCTGAGTGTACAAGCAGGGGATGGCATGAAGAATGGCACCTCCATGCAAATGAGACATTCTAAGGGAGAACTGAGCGTGCTGGAGAAAATGTATCAGTATACACGCTTATTCTGTCCTCCTCTAAAACATTGGAGTCCTGTATCTAGTTCTAGAGAAAGGAAGTTAGCTTCTTCAGAGACACATGTTCTCTAGGAAAGTGACCATGTGTGGAGACAGCAGCCCCTTTGATAAAAAGAAACAAACTTTGGACTGTGGGAATCCCCCTCCACCCATTAACAAACAAGTCAGCTACTTCTGCCTCCGAATAGCACTAATATCAGATCTGAATGCTTTGTGAGAACGTCCTACCCTTTACACTATTAATCAAATCAGTTTAAGAAAGCAACGCTTGGTTGCTTTAAAGTGAGCTATTTTATAGGTCACCAAGGCACTGTCACACCTAATGATTTCACTTCTCTGAGCTAAAGTTAACAGAGGGAAAGAGATTAGATCTCAACTTCAGCTGTTCTTTGCTAACTGTGTCATCTGGGGAACCGTCTGAGCACCTTCTTAAACAAGTACAGCTAATCTGTCCGACATATAATTGCAGTATAGTGAGTCCTCTCCATTATATCCTGTGGGGATAAATGGGTTTTAAAGGAACCTGCCTCTCAACATCTAGATTTGGAACCTTATGTAACATAGCATTCGAGTAGTGAAGATAAAGACTTCTAACCACTTAGGTGTTCTGGAACAATGTGAATGGATGTGTGCTGTTTAATACACCTCAAGCACCGGCTTGAACCAGGTTAGGTAAAAGGCGGTCACGAAGGTGGTGAGGGGCAAGAGGACGGGAAAAGTTACGGGTTGCTTGGGCAGGGTGGAAGTAACAGGGCAACTCGGCTCGCTTTAGAACAGCGGCTGGAACGTTGTAGGCGCTCAGCAAACAGGTCAACATATTAATATTCAGTGTGTGTGTTGAATGAATGAAGGGCTCACAGCAATCTCCTTCCCCTGGTGGAGTGCTGATGCTAACACATGAGTGAAAGATGCTGCTTGAATGTAGAGATAAAATCGTAATTGACAAGTTTTCCTGTTTTGTGCTATTGTTCTTTCTAAATCATAAAACAGAGGAGAAGAAAAAGAGATGAAAACTAGAAAATGCTATTATTTAAAAAAATGAAGTATAGGTGAGAAGCACTATATTTTACCAATGATATAGAGCAGGAATATAACCAGAAGCTTAGCTATTTAGTGACTAATTCAAACACCAGGAAAAATTGACTCCTACTCTCAACTTTCTTAAAGCCTCTGGTTCCAGCCACATTCATCAAGTACTGTGACGGGCACTAAAGAGTTATATTTCCTTTTAAGTAAGCACACAACAAAAAGGTTTAAGCCTAGAGTCACAAAACTGCAGATCTTTATTTTAAGGCTTTAGGATATTGTTAAACAGAGAATTCAGGACAGAAAAAAGTACCCATCTGGAAGATCTTTTCAAGTTACAAACCTTAAGAGCTACTTACAGGGTCAATCAAAATAGCTGCTTCCGATTAAACTCAAGAAAACAACAAAAACCTGGTAACTAGGTTTCAATAAACTACTGGAAAAAATTGTTCATTTTCTTCAGTCCAAGAGATATTGATAATACAAATCATGTGCATTTACTCTGTGCTAGCTACTATCCAAGAGCTTTACATATATTAACTTTCAATGAAGGGTTTGGGAAATCACAAAACTTTGAAGGACATTTTAACTGGAATTTTCCAGAAGTATTCTATGTGATCTAAAATTGTTTCCCAAAGAGAGATTTAATGAACAACACATTGAGTTGCTCCTTCTTAGCGGCTCTCTTATCACTTGCACATTACAGTATTTTTTAATCTCAAATTAATGAAGTTTTCCTATATATCTGATCTTTCCAGAAGCAAGTGAGCTCTTGGAGAAAGCAACAGTGTCTTCTTCCTGTTTTCACCCCTCTCATCTTGTCATGGGTACAGCCAAGAGTAAATGAGGCATGATTAGATGATTAACCCAAGAAGGTTGCTGTCTCAAATGTTGACAAAATTCACACCAGGAAAAAGAGATAGACTCAAAGTAATGTAAACAGTATGTGGTTCCATATAACCTTCATCATGAGAAAATTAATAGAGTCCACATATCCTTCAATGTGTATTGGTTTATTTTGTTGCATTTTTTATGTGTGTTTGGTTAGTATGCTTTTCATGTAAAACACTAAGAGAAATCCTTCTCTCAACTCATCAGACTTCCTCAACAAAGGAAATCATGGCACAACCAAAAGTGACCTGGCTCACTTTCACCACTAGGGACTTTCCCCCAGAATGGAATCTTCTGAGCAACTTCGTTGTATGTTAGTTACCTCTGGCAACCAAGAAAGCTATAAATGTGTGCAAAAGCTCAGTTATCGCCTCTACCAGAAAAACGACTCTTCGCTTGTTGAAAACACATCTGTTTAGGGAAGAGGGCTTTCTTAGGTTAATAACTCAGAGGACTGGTAATATATCGTGATTTCCTTGACACTGACTTTATTGAGAAACATAACTTTTCATAGGCTATGTGGGCTGAAAGCTGATTGTATCGCTGACTTATTTTCTACCAAAGATTTAATTTTGTAAGACTAGCATAACTGATTTATTTACATAACAATTAATATGACTTTTTTCTTGAATTTTAAAAAACACTCCCTTCTGACGTGCACAGAGTGTTTTAATATATTTTAAATTAAATTTTAGATTTATTGGTAACAGCGAGTTCCGTCTCCCTTGTTGTAGAAATAAAAGCAACTGACAATAAAAGTCGTAAATAATCTTGTTCGGTTTGAAAATCACCTTCCTCTTGACCCAATGTCCCAAATGTCCTTTCAGTGCCTCAGACTGACAGTTCTCTGGTGAAATAATTGAACTCGATCTACATGTTATTATGTGGTATGTTAACACACCCTAATCACTCTGAACCTTAAACTTAAGCTTCCTTTGGGATGCATTGAGAAAACATGCCGTCAAAACTCTGGCACTGATATTCACCTTTACAGCTGTCAAGAACTAAATGATTATGATCATAAAGTTGAGTTTCCTGGGGAATATTCTGTTCACAAACTGCCTCCTTCGCAGACTCCTCAGTCATTTTATTACATCAGCTTCTACCCCAGCCTGTGAGAAGCGATGCCGCATTTCCCTGGTCCAGATAAAGGCTGAGACAAGGAGGAGAGGACAGGAGCTTAACAGCTAGGACCTAGAAGAACTTTGGTCCTCCAAGTATTTGTTATTGGACGGGGTCACTTGACCAAAAGAACTTCTGAGTTCAGTAGGAATTAGGGAAAGCATTGATATGAAATTCACATGTTCTGATTTCCACCCAGAAGAAAGGCATTTTTGAGAAACCTGTATGCACGCTATCTGAGGCATCTCAGTGAGAGCATTTTATCTGGCCAACAAAGCAGAAAGGCTTGTGTTGGTTGACAATGAGGAATGTCACATCCCAAAAGGTCAGATTATTCATTGGTCAGTGTGTTCTTTTGGGAAATAAAATCAGAATTTCATTTGGCAAGAATAAGTGATTCTAAGACTATCATCAAACTATACTTGCCCAACAAATACATCAGAGCTACAAGTTAATAACTGCCAAGTGGGCTAGAATATCTGGAGTAACCCTTTCCTGTACATGGGCTTGACTCCATACTAACAAGTTCTCCAACTTCCTATTTCCAGACTTTTAAAGTTCATTGTCTCTCTTGTTGCTATGTTAAAATAAGGTAGCTGGTCACATCCTCTCTAATTTTAACTGATAGCTCTATGGCTGCTGAGACTGTGGGAACAGGTCCCTTGGCCTCTCTAGACCCGTTTCACACCCTATAGAGGGGAGATAATAATAATACCCACCTCTGAGGGTTATCATTAGGATTATATGAGATGATTATAAATGACTGGCATAGCACCTGGCACACCACAAACACAGATGGAATCGTAGCCACACCTATTTTGGTCACCAGCACCAGGACCAGCCTCACACATGCTGAGTAGTTTGGATTGATTCTTTACAAGAAAGAGAACCATTGAAAATTCCTTTAAGCGGGGAAAAGTCATGCTTATGTCATGTTTGTGTGTTAAAAAGATATAACTGGTAACAGTATATCAGATGAAATGAAGAGAGCAATAAATGTTTATAGAAAAACAGTTTCTATATCTCAGGCAAGAGCAAAACAGCCATGAACTGAAGAGGTGGGTCAGGAAGAAAAGAGTGAGTGATTTATTCAGTCAAGATGACTGTGTCAGTCACTCGCCTGAGTGGGATGCATCTAAAATAGGGACTGCCAAACAGTCTTAAAGATAGATTGTTCTACAAGGACCTTGTATGCATATATGCATGGCCCATGGGCACAGACAATGGGGTGGTGAGGGCCTGGGGCCCGGGCCTGGGGCTGAGGCCTGGGGCCGGCTGGGGCGGGGGGCCAATGAGGGGGGAACATATGTAATACTTTCAACAATAAAAAATTATTTTTTAAATAAAGATAGATGGTTCTACCTCAGTGTGGTATAGAGTGAATAGGGATACACGACATGCACAGGAGCTCCAGAGGTACCACTGAGGAGAGGGTGGGGCTAAGAGTATGTGGGTTTGGTGTCAGACTGCGCTGAACCAACCACTACCGTGGAACAGCACGTGCTAAAGCCCAGAGGCAGAAGGAAGTGTTCTCAGGACTTAGAGTCTTTAGGTATGGTTGGAATGCAGCATGCTGATATGGAGAGCCAGAAAGGCAGATTGGGCAAGCAGACCAGAGCCAGATTGTGGTGTCACTGGTTCATACTCAGATGAGAAGCCATTGAAAGAGCTCAAACTGGAAAGTGACATAAGGAGATTTCTGTTATAGAACATCTGTGCTGGGGAAGGTGTTAAGAAGACTGCGGTGGGCTGAGACTAATCCCAAGGATTTTGCATAGCAGAATTGTGCAAGTGACAGGAAGGAAGGCTGAAAGCCTCCGCTAGGGCAAGACAATAGGTCTGGAGAGAAAGTTCTGGAATCAAGAGAGATTATGGAGTTAGAACCAAGAGTACTTTAGTATTCACTTGGGGATGGGAGCAGGGGAATAGTTTGATGACCAGGTTTCTGTCTTGAGAAAATAATATCTAGAAAAAGCATGTTTGAGGGAGATGAGAGTGAAATTGGTTTGAGACTTTTTGAGGTGGAGAACATTTAGGGACATTTAGGGGAAATAGTTCAAATCATAGTTTAAAAAGGAAAGGGGGGTGTCTAGACCAATAGAAATATAGTTTAAGCTGAAAATTCAAGCCACATATATAAATTTAAATTTTCTAGTGGCCACATGAAAACAGGTAAACAGAAACAGATGACATCAATTCTTAGAATATATTGTATGTAACCCAATATATCCAAATATTATGATTTCAATAAGTAATCAGTATAAGAAATAGTAATGACTTACTTTGCATTATTTATGTGTATGTATGTCTAGAGTGTTTGTTTTACACTTATAACATCTCTTTTATTTGAATTTATTGGGATGACACTGGTAAACAAAATTATACGTGTTTCAGGTGCACAATTCCACAACACATCATCTGTACACTAAACTGTGTGTTTATCACCCTAAGTCAAGTCTCCACCCATCACCACTTACCCCCCTTTACCCTCTCCCACCTCCCCTAACCCCACCTCAGTTACAACATCTCAATGTGAGCCAGCCACGGTTCAAGTGCCCGAGAGCCAACTGTGGCTGATGGCATCACTTTGGACAGTAGAACTCCAGACCTCCATAGCCTGTGCAGCACATATCTACCTATGAGTGACCAGTATCAACGTCTTCCATGAAGGTGTGAAGGAAGAAAAGCTTCTATGAAGGTGCAGAGAGGGGAGGCGGGGATAGGGAGAGCTTGTGCAGAAGCAGGAGAGACGGAAGAATTGCCACAACTGCTCCTGATCTTGATCTGTCTTTCGAAGGTGTGATGTGAGACTGGAGTCTCAGAAATTTGGGGAGACTTTGATGATCTGTGTTGAACTTTTTATCCAACCAGCCACTGCTATATAAAGTGCAGAGCCCAGGGCAAGAGGAAAATGGAGAATCCCTTATTCAATAATTATTAATAATTTCAAGATACAACCACAGAGCATTAAGCCCAGAACCTGGTCCTTCCAAGTGCACGGTCAGGGGCAAATGCTCAAGGCACAGACCGTGAAGCCAACCCCGCAGGCAATTTGTATTTCAGGCGTTATATGTGAACACTCTTGCCCTTTGGGACTCATGCTGGGTGTGTATAACAAGACCATTAGTGATTTTGAACTAGTGTGAGGCATCATTTTCATTACTGGCAGCCACACTCTCTCTGGCCGGAGGAAAAGCTGCTCCTCCTCGGGATGGGGTGCTTAAGATGCATGAATCCTGCTATAGCCTTCCCACACACCCCACAGACAGCACCTCAGTCATGCCAGAACCCTGTCATCCTGAATCCTGCCTCATGTCGAGGGGGCCCACGGAATCCCCAACCTGGTAGGGGTCTGGCAGCTTCTCGCTAACATTGTCCCTTCTAAAAAACACTCTTTCCCCACTCCTTCCCCTGGTAAGAGAGTTTTACAACATGGAAGTCAGAAGACCGCGGATGGGGAAGTAGAGCTAGACCAAGGTAACAGAGCCTGGAATTCCTCCAAGAACCAGAATCACTGGGAGTCTGGGGTGGGCTCTGCTTCTGCAGTTCCAGGCTCATGTTTGAAGGCACACTATTTGGATTCTTGTGTTTTTGGGCTTTGTGGTCATGGACCCTCCCTACCTTAAGAATGTGAAGCTAATGGCCAATGTCAGACTTCCCCTGTATTGCATCCTATATGAAAGTAGGGAACTGTCTGATTGAATAGCGCCAAGCACCAAGGTGGCCACAGGCACTCATAAACATCAGTGTGACCCCCACACCCCCTATTCCGGTCTACTGTCATTCTTCCTCTTCATCCGTCTGTCTCTCCTCCCTTCCCTCACCCATCTCACCAGCCTAATGTCATTTCTTTATAAGGTTATCATACAAAAATCCTGATTGTAGTTAAAAGTGTCATTTATTATAGTCCATAAACAATTTGATGTTATTTATTCTTGGTTGCTTAGTTTTAAAAGTCAATAAATAAGAGTGTTTCTTTTGAAAAAGGAAATGTGAATTACTTTCTAGTGTTTTGAAATTTCTAGTGTTTAGTGTTTCCCTTTGTACTGTGCCTTGTCAAGGACAAGGTTCCCCCAATTCTGCATGTAAGTCCCTCTGATGTGTCAGGAAAGGAGGGATCAGACAGCGCAGGCATCTGCGGGTGAGGTCCAGTCATGAGCCTGGCCTTCGTGGGCATGCGACTTAACATCTTTCAACCACAGGTTTGGTACCTGAAAAATGAGGATGTCGTGCCTAGATCATAGAACCATTATTTCTATCATATGAAATAATTCACGCCAAGTACATACAACAGTGCCTAGCACATAACTGGCTCTCAATCAAGGACATCTCTGCCCTCAGCAAGCATCTCCTGGGATGAGAGAAAAGTGGGGATGTGGCAGAGATCTTGACATAATAAAGCTTGGGCCCCGAGCAAAAAAAACTACATAAAATAAAAATTAATTTCCACAATAAGTAAAAAATTCTAAAACTTCTTACTATAAAGATCCACCAGGCTTCCAGTGATCACAGCTCTTAAACTTGAAGTTTAACTTAAAACTCAAGGAAACTTCTAAGAGAGGCTAACAACACACTTCTGTACCTCTGGCCTTGACTGAATTACAGCAGACCAAGGCAAGCCAATCTTTGGGTCATAAATTATCAGAGTATTAGCTGCAAACATGACGTTAGGCTAGAATGGAGGAGGTGGCTATTTTTAAAGATCCTAATGGCAAATAGCCATCCTGCCACTTACTATGTTAATAGAGAAGAATTTTAATTAATCCTGCCATGCCAAAGTGCTTGCTTAAGAATACATTATATCATTTTTTCCCAAGAGATTGACTTGCTTAATTATGTTTTTCTTGGGCTGATCTAAAATTAATCTTCATGCTACATGGTGTTGACCTACAAGGTTAGTTAAGAATGCAAAATAACTGTAAGTATTCTTGTAAATAATAATAATAGCTACAATTCATTGAATGCATACTGGGGCAGGCAGCTTGCCAAATTCTTCAAATACCTCGCATTGACTGTTCACAAAAACACTCTGATGAGGCTATTATTCTCATTTTATAGAAGAGGAAGCAGGCTCTGAGAAGCTAAACAGCCTGCACAGGGTCACCCATGTGAGGAAGGTAGGATTCAACTCGAGTCGGCCAGATTCCAAACCCTGAACGCTAACATTTTTCTAGACTTGCCTGTTTGTGGGAACTACAGATCAGCCAAGAGAAAATGTTATAACTCCCATTTCATCATCCGCTCTACAGTTTTGTTTGGGGCTCTGTGAAAACATTTACTTACAAGAGCACACCACTTTCTTTATTATCAAAGACCAGAAATAGCGCCACAACAAAAAGAGGTAGGGAGGAAAAACAATCTAGGCCGTCAATGATGGTTATTTCTTTGGCATGAGATTGTGGATGGTTTCCCTCTTTCGGCTTGTCCATGTTTTCTGCATCTCCATTAAGTTACAAAAGTTTCTAAAGAAGAGGTGCCCATAGATGAGGACCAAAGGACACTGGTGTGGCACCAATCCACTTTACACATCTAATTACAATGTTACAATATGAAGCAAGAGAAGTTGAAAAGAAAAAAAAAACACCTCTGGATAGAAATATTTTATCGATTTCCTTTTTAAAAAATATATTTTGATTGATTTCAGAGAGGAAGGGAGAAGAAGAGAAAGATAGAGACATCAATGATGAGAGAATATCGGCTGCCTTCTGCACGCCCCATACTGGGGACCGAACCAGCAACCCGGGCATGTGCCCTTGACCGGAATCGAACCCGGGACTCTCAGTCCGCAGGCCGACACTCTATCCACTGAGCAAAACAGGCCAGGGCTTGATTTATTTTCATTGCAATACTGTGCCTGCACTTTGATTTGGGAGGTCTTTTGGATGAAGGAGCCCTGGAAAACGGACTAGCTAACCTGCATCTGAGCTCAGTGGCAAGGGTCCTGTTTACCGGCTGAGATGGTGTTACCTCCGGATTAGGAACGATTAGTTCTACTTTGGAACCCAAAACAGTTCAATTGGAGTTCGAAAGCATTAAGAGTCTTGTGCCTGTGAACATGCCGAACAAGTTCCCTTTGTTAACAACTGCACTTTGATCTGAAAAAGAAAGTGGGCACTCAGGGAGCGTATATTTTCGGAGGGAAACAATCTTATTTTCTGCACATTTTTTAAAGAGGACCTGGTATAATTGATAGCAAGTGTGAGCACTGATGTTTATGTTAAATTTCATTGCACGGGTAAGTCCTAACAGACTAGGTCAGTGGTTCTCAACCTTCCTAATGCTGCGACCCTTTAATACAGTTTCTCATGTTGCGGTGACCCCCAATTTCATTGTTAGAAATTGAACATAATTAAAGCATAGTGATTAATCACAAAAACAATATGTAATTACATATGTGTTTTCTGATGGTCTTAGGCGACCCCTGTGAAAGAGTCATTCGACCCCTAAAGGGGTCACGACCCACAGGTTGAGAACCGCTGGACTAGGTGAAAGAGATCACCCAAGGCATTTATACTGAGAAAAATAAGCAAATAAAAAAACAATTCCAACAATCATCCTGAAAGCATCCACTGTTCAGAATGGCTTATATAACCTGCCTTGTCTGACTTTGCTCATTCACTAACCCATCTCTCACTTCTCACTGGCAGGAGGGAAGCTGTACCCTGAGTTGGGCTCTGACCTCTATGAGCAAAAGAGATATACTTGCCCTCATGGGACCTGCTCTCTCCAGGTCTACTTATACTTTGTACCTGAGGCTGCATTGCCCAACTTATGAATATATGAGCCTTATAAACACAACACATGAAGTTTTGCCTTAAACATTTCTGTATTCGTAAATGTATTTCTCCTATTTTGTTCGTATGGATGGAGGTGGTGAATTTATGCATCCCACCAGATGATAATGAAATGTGGCAAGAGTACTCATTCTAATTTAAACAGATTTCGTTTCTAAGTTGTATTGAAAATTGGCATACTTTTCGGGATTAGTGCTTAGAAAAACCTCAAAGGTTGTTCCTGAGAAATGCCATGTCAGTAAGTGTCGTTACCAGTAGCAAATGGCTATGCTCTTAAAAGCATATCAATAGCTTTAATTACCTTTCCCCTGCATTCATGGTTTTCAACTCAATGTTCAAATTCTTCAGAGGATTGACACTGTTGACTATTTATAACCAAGCACCACGATCAGCTCTTCTTCCATTTATGTGATGTGGAAGAAAAAAGCCATCTCCATGATACAGAGTCAATGCCCAGTTAACAACAGTGGCTCATTGCAGGAAAACAGGAGCAGGGATCCTTGAGTTGTGCCCCAAATTAATAAAGTCAGTTGTTCACATTCTTGACATTAAAATGCTAAAGTTGCTTTTACATGAAGAGACCATCTATAAGCACGATGGTGCAAATGAATGGAGTTAAATATGAGTCCGTAGATATCTTGACTGTCAAAATTGAAACAATTCCAATTTTAGAGTCACTCAGCTACTCGGTGTCTTGTAATAATTCCCGACATTTATAGTCCTTATCTATTTTGGACAAAACCATTAGCACATATCCAAAAGATGAAATGACAAAGATACATGTATTTTCCTTGTTGAGCCACAGTGATTATCACGTAAGTGAGAATCAGGACTGTTTTAGTTTAAATGGGTCTTTGTATGTGAGTCTGGACACTAATCGGTATGTGTTAATAGACTGATTTACTTACCTCATTGTGTTTGTGTTTTACATCTTACTCCAGGCTAGTTCCTCTTAGAACCCAGTTAACATAACCACTGGAGCAGTGAGTGGAGATAAGTAATAAGAAATAAGACCCCAAGTCTCCTATCTCCTCCAAGTCTGTGAAACTAGAGCCATGTTTCATCAGCTTAGAAATTAGCCAGGACCATGCATAAACCTTTTCACCACAGAAGGTATATTGTTTCCTGTTGAAACAGAAATGGCAAACATAGCCCATGAGAAACTGCTCACTTTGATTTGGCAGCAGGGCAAGACTTTATAGGTATTTATATGTGTAGGAAGAAACCTCAAGTTCAAAACCAACTTCCAAAGGCATTAAGACAGTGAGAAGATGGTTGACAATTAAGAATAGCAGCAAAATCACATAACTGTTCTTCATTGTGTACATTTTCAAGAATTCTTTAATAGTTAAAAAGGAGCTTAATGAAATATTGCATTAAAAATCAAGATGACTTAAATGTTATGTCTGTCTTGAGTGATTCTGTTGTAAGAAATTAATGTATTCTGAAGGCGCTGCACAAATTTATCCTTTAAAAACAAAAACAGAGACGAGTTTATAAATAAAGTTATGATTTTAATTTGTAAATGTAATTATTTATAGTTTGTACATATATATAATCCTATGTAATATAGTTAATATATGTACATGATTATATAATATGTAAATTATTATAAATGTAACATAATTGGATAAATTATATTTGGGGAAAATGAAATTGCTATGACTATATTTTTAATAAGTTGTGCACGAGTATCTTTTTTTAAAAATATATTTTATTGATTTCCAACAGAGAGAAAGGGCGAGAGATAGAAACATCGATGAGAGAGAAACATCAATCAGCTGCCTCCTGCACACCCCCCACTGGGGATGTGCCCACAACCCAGGCACATGCCCTTGACCGGAATCGAACCTGGGACCCTTCAGTCCGCAGGCCAACGCTCCATCCACTGAGCCAAACCGGTTTCGGCAATGCATGAGAATCTTTATATTAAGTTCAAATTCGGATAAGATAAGCTGTAGTGAATGAGATGGGTAAGAGTAGGAAAAAGGCAATACCATTCATTTCCTATGAACGTGCAAGTACCTAATAATCTTCTCAAGGCAGCACAAAACTAAGCTTTAGAGATGGACCTTAGCTGATCTTTGAGGGTAAAAAGAGCAATATTATGTTCACTGGAAGAATAAACTCATCATAATAAAGGCGACTGGCCCTGGTCCATTCCTGTAAGTCAACTATCCCAAAGCATCACGGGAGCCCTCGGCCGCCCTCTGAAACCCAGAGCCGTGTACGCACCCGCTCATGTTGTTCAGTTTGTCGGTTGGAGTGTTTGTTACTACTTGAAATTCCCACCACCGTTGTGGTTACCCAAAATAGAAGGTGGTGCCGAAGTTCAACTTGGAGTCTCAAAGGCGTGTTCGAATGGGCACAAGTCTCTTAAAAAGAGGCCAAGTGGCTAGATCTCAATCGGTAACACGAAAACCGAGTTCGCATTACGGAATGGTAGAGCCACTGCAATTTATAGCTCGGCTTTGGCCACCAGTGATGGGCACCATTCGTTCAGACCTTTCCAATTCCTCCTTCTCTTACCCGGCATTGCGTGTGCAAATCTAAGGGTGACCTCAATTTAGTCCTCTTTATCTGTCCTTGCAGGTAGCATTCATTACAGGGTCGAATTGTGAAACTTGCCAAATAAGTGCACCCTAGCAGAATGCTATAAAATGAACTCAGACGCTGCTTTCTATTTTTTAGAAAATTTTTTACTAGGCAAGCCCTGCATTAATAAACATAATTTTTCACTGAGAGTTACCTCATTTCATGAGCCATTTTTCTCATTATCCTAAACGGTGTTGTTCCCCTTTGATAATTAATTCCGAGATCATTTTATTCTACTCGAGTGTCTCAATTAAAATGTACCTGATATTGAACTTTAAAGCTCCAAATTGTACTGATTTTCTCTTTGGGATATAGTGTATTAATGTCTTTTCCCACTGAATCCCTTCTCACTGAAATTATTGCCAATCTCATCTTCTCCATTCTCTGTGTCCATTTCCTTTTCTCTCTCCGAACCTTTTTTGCTCCAGTTGGAGCCATCACCTGATACTTAAATGAGTTTACTATTGTGGGCAGCATTAACCTCAAACCGAGTTCATCGTGCATTAGGGGTTTAAATAGCAAGTTCCTATCAAATCTGCTCCCAAGCAAAAGAGAGGGGCAGTGGGTTCTGTTGTAACTGGTGTTCCTATCCAACGGACAGGGCCCAGTGGGAATTCCTGTCCCCTCTCAGATATAGAATATGCTGTTGACATACTTGTGCCCTTTCACCCCCACACACACTATTTCTCAGACCCTGATCATAGTGATCAATGGCTTTCCTATAACGTGAGTCTCTGCACTCCAATTTTCTAAATGTAAAGGGAATAATTGGGTAGGTTTTGTAAGACTCCTTCCAGTTACGTACAATTCCAGGTTCAAAGAAAGGTAAGAAATAGGAGAAGCCAAAATTGGTGCTGAAAGTCTCCAGACTATGTCCTAGCTGAGAAATTTCAGACACAGCGACAAGGGTAAAACCCACACACAAAACCTTCCCCTCCAGGATCAGAGTCACTGGATTTAGGCATAAAACCTATGAATTCCCAAGGCGGAGATTCTCGCCCAGTGTGGGGAAGAGAGAATAGGGGGAAGGGAGGGGGAAGCCCAGGGAGAAAGCAGAAGATTTGAATTTTATATAACTCCTGTGAATTAAAGAAGTTGGACAAAGTTAACAGAAATCATGGGCCTACATCATTACCACCTTTTTACAAAGGAAGAAAATATAGGTGAAATGCAAAAATGGCCCCATTTAAAGATGCTACTTCTAACCCCTCCAGTAGCATAATGGTCACTGTGGCAGCCTTTCTCTGTCCTTTACAGCCTGACTTTCCCTTCTAAATGCATTATGGGAAGAAAATGTTTTTTATTTACTTTTTACATAAATCTGCTCCTCAGAACATCAGTTGAATTTGTCAGTGCCTGTCTCTATCAGCTACTTTCACTTCAGGGAGTCAAGCCTTCATGTGCTTTTGTGGTGGTTTCAATTTTCCATTCAGGGAAGCCTTGTCTTGCTTTGTTCACCATATACAGGGCATCCCCCAAAAATGTATATATGCATTTTAACAGCTGATTCTATTACATTTTTAAAATGAAATGTATTTTAATAAACACTGCCTTTATAATGACTCAAAGTGTGTATACATTTTGGGGGACATCTTAAATTCACTCAGTATTTTTGAGACGCTGGGCTAGGAATTGCTATACTTGTGTTTTTAAAAGGTGTCCTGCCTCAAGGAGCCTACAGTCTAATAATAAAAGACAGGTAAATAGCAACAATGATATATTAAACCCTGTTCTGCAACAGGCGCTTGACCTAGTTACTGATTTTCCACACAGAGATTCATTTAATCTTCTCAAAAGCTCCCAAAAAGGTAGGTGGCGGTGTCTGTATGTTATAGATGAGAAAGTCAAGGTTCAGACAGATTAAGTAACTAGTCCAGAGTGACAGGGCATGCCAATGGGGAAGCAAAACCCTGAGGTCAGCTCTGCCCGACTCCAAAACCTTGAGTCTCTTTTCCTGCAATGTGATTCTTGCTCTAATAAAGGGATACTCCTACTTCAATTATTATCCTATATATTAAAAAGGTGATATGCAAATTGACCAAATGGTGGAACGACCAGTCACTGTGATGTGACCACCAGGAGGAAGACACTCAACTCAGGAGCTGCTCCCTGGTGGTCAGTGCGCTTCCACAGGGGGAGTGCTCCTCAGCCAGAAGCCAGGCTCACGGCTGGTGAGCGCTAAGGATGTCAGAAGCCCTCTCCCCAGAGGAAGCAGACCTAAGCCGTCAGTTGGATATCCCCCGAGGGCTCCCAGCCTGCAAGAGGATGCAGGCTGGGCTGAGGGACCCCCCTCCCAGTGCATGAATGTCATGCACCAGGCCTCTAGTCCATTATAATTGTAGTTAATGGATAAAAGTTAGTCTCTGCTTGTTACATAAATGGATAGGACCATAACTCTGCTCCTCCTACGGGTTAAGGGAATATAAATGCTCACAGGGACTAACAAAGTCAATTCTTCTCCACTTCCTCCAGGCTATTCCTTTTTTTTTTCTTAATTTATCTTTATGGTTGAAAGTATTATATATGTCCCCCCTTTTTCTCCTCATTGACCCTCTCCACTCTGCTCCACCAGACCTTCACCTCACTGTTGTCTGTGTCCATGGGTTATGCATATAAGTTCTCTGGTTAATCTCTTCTCATCCACCCTCCCCCGCCTTCCCTCTGAGATTTGACAGTCTGTTCCATTCTTCTCTATTTCTGGATCTATTTTGTTCATTAGATTCCATATATGAATGAGATCATGTGATAGATATCTTTCTCTGATTGGCTTATTTCACTTAGCGTAATACTCTCCAGGTCCCTCCATGCTGTCTCAAAGGGAAAGTGATCCTTCTTTTTTATAGCTGCATGGTATTCCATTGTGTAAATGTACCACAGCTTTTTTTGTCCACTCATCTACTATTCCTTTTTATACCAATATCTTTCCTCTTCAATCTACTTCTACTCAGAAAATAAGTCGATAATAATGTTATTGCTTTAAAGAGACTGTTAATATAAATCACAGACCAAGTCATTAGCAGAGATGGAAATTTTCTTATTCCTGTCATTTGACAATTCCATGAATTCTTGTTTAAAATTAAAATTTTAAAAACCCATAAAACTCTGAATGTGAGATCTCTGAAATAAAGTATACGGGAATTAAATTCAATATCTACTCTTGTCCAATCCATTCCATTTTCCCCATTAGTGAAGTAAAAGTGCATATGTTTGTGAAGATCAATTAATATATTTACAAAAATATTAGTCTACCTGATTTTTAAAAGTTACCAATGATTACTGTGGGCCAGGTGTGGTTACCATGCATTATCTTCTTCAATCTTCTTAAGGATGCTCTAAGGCAGGGGTGGGCAAACTTTTTGACTCGAGGGCCACAATGGGTTCTTAAACTGGACCGGAGGGCCAGAACAAAAGCATGGATGGAGTGTTTGTGTGAACTAATATAAATTCAAAGTAAACATCATTACATAAAAGGGTACGGTCTTTTTTTTTAGTTTTATTCATTTCAAATGGGCCGGATCCGGCCCGCGGGCCATAGTTTGCCCACGGCTGCTCTAAGGCAATGGTTCTCTCAACCTTCTGGCCCTTTAAATACAATTCCTCATGTTGTGACCCAACCATAAAATTATTTTCATTGCTACTTCATAACTGCAATGTTGCTACTGTTATGAATCGTAATGTAAATATCTGATATGCAGGATGGCCTTAGGTGACCGCTGTGAAAGGGTCGTTCGACCGCCAAAGGGGTCGCGACCCACAGGTTGAGAACCGCTGCTCTAAGGCCACTGATATCCTCACTTTTCAGATGAGAAACTGAGACTCAGAGATGGTGCCCAATGCAAAGAGCTAATAAGAGGCAGAACCAAAAAATCAACTGAGGACTATTTATTATAAAATCCATGCTTTTAACTACATGTGTTGTGCATCAATGAGATGATGATAATAATGGCAATAACCATAATGTAGGAGTGCCTATTGCGTAGTAGGCATTGTTTGAAGAGCTTTGCATATACTAACTCATTCTGTCTTCATAACAACCATATGGGGCAAGTACTGCTATGATTCTTATTTTGTTAATGAGAAAACTGAAGATGTGAGTAGCCACCCTGCTGGAGGCAGTAGAGTCAAATTCCATGGTGGCCAACAGCCTCTAGAACCTTGCTCTCAATCATTATGCTCTTGGCAAATATAGATAGAAAGACTAACTATTTATAGGTAACTGCCTCTTGTAATGAAATGTATTGTGATTTATATTCATTTCTTCAATGTATGGTATTTAATCAGAAACCATGAGACAAGGATGTTTAAAATAATTTCCACATTTGCATGTGTCTTTAGTTTTATGCAAAGCTGGAAAATTATTGGCTTCCTAATCCACCATCACTTCGCCTCTGATAAGCATTCACCATTTTAAGAAAGCATACGTGGAAATGTTGAAGGTTATTTCATATTCAAACTCAATACATCACTAGCCTTGACTATCCTTTCAAAATTACTCTTTCTCTGACAAGGACAAATTCCACCGCTCAATTGAGATGTTGAAAGCTCAGTGAACTCCATTGAAATGACCCTGTTCAAAGTTTTCCGAACAATGCTCTGGCCATGTACACCCAGAACAGGATAAACAATGGGTTCCTGTTTTGTATTTCCTGTACATTATTACTGTGTTTTTATTTCTCTTGATATCACCGATCATTAAATGTTAGTTTTAGGGAAAAGGAGCCAACTACTTGACTATATTTAGAGCCAAAACTATTCAAATGATTCAGCTCCTGGGGCTTCCAACAGAATGGCTGTCTTTCACAGCAGTTTTCACTCCACTAGGAAATGATAATGGGCAACTGTGGGAAGGGCTAGTAGTTCATGTCCAGAAGATCTTTCAAAACTTCTGAAACTATCTATTCCACGATAACTTTTTATTTTTATATTTTTTATTGATTTCAAGAGGAAGGGAGAGGGAGAGAGAGATAGAAACATCAATGATGAGAATCATTGATCAGCTGCTCCTGCACACCCCCTACTGGGGATTGAGCCCGCAACCTGGGCATATGCCCTTGACTGGATTTGAACCTGGGACCCTTCAGTCCACAGGCCGACGCTCTATTCACTGAGCCAAACCAGCTAGAGCTCCACGATATCTTAATGGCAGGCCTACTGGTCTACGACTGTCTTTCAGACAGCACAACGTGACAAAATTGTTCTTAGATGATTGTGTCTGGTATGTTTCCAGCTTCAACAAACAGGTTACTTCAAGAAAGCCATTTAACCAGGGAAGGGGTTGGTTTGCCCCAAACACCAAGAATCACAGAATGTGTTCACCTCTGCCATCCCTCCCTTAGCACGCGCCTCCCAGAATGCATCTGCATCTCCATCCACTAGGTGAAAGGGTGAAGCAGGCTCTGTGTTGTTACTGCATATGTGAAGTGTCTTGCATTAGCCAGCACAAACTGCAAGAGAATTTTAGAAGATAAGTTTCCAGATAGGCATATTGTCAGGAGTCTGGAGTAAAGATCAAAGCGAAAATGGATCCTTAATAGGTAGACAGCACTGTCTGCCCCAACTGTTATATGCTTAATTATTTATTTTAAAGAGTTGCCGAAACCGGTTTGGCTCAGTGGATAGAGCGTCGGCCTGTGGACTGAAAGGTCCCAGGTTCAGTTCCGGTCAAGGGCATGTACCTGGGTTGTGGGCACATCCCCAGTAGGAGATGTGCAGGAGGCAGCTGATCGATGTTTCTCTCTCATCGATGTTTCTAACTCTCTATCTCTCTCCCTTTCTCTCTGTAAAAAATCAATAAAATATATTTTTTAAAAAAAGAGTAATAAGTATGGAAATAGTGACTTGACTGTAAAATAAAACATATCACTGAGAACCTTCCATCAAAAATGATGCTGAGTATTATGCTAAGCGAAATAAGCCAGTCACAGAAAGATAAGTGTCACGTGATCTCACTCATATGTGGAATGTAATGAACAAAATAAACTGATGAACAAAATAGATACCAGAGACATAGAATCATGGACTGTCAAATCTCAGAGGGAAGGCGAGGAAGGGTGGGTGAGTGGGAAGAGATCAACCAAAGAACTTGTATGCATAAATGACCCCCAAGGGAATGAAGAATATGATTCTTCAAGGTAAAAAACACCCCACAAAAACCTTGACCTTGGCTGGATCAGAGAAGCCCTTCCTCAGGAAAGGATACTTCAGTTGAGGGCCCAAGTGTCCTTGGGCATGAACTGCTGAGCAGGAAAGGCGTTCCAGCGACAGGGAACAACACACAAAACGGCCCTGAGTGTGGACTATCCCAGGCACTGAGAGAAGAGCAGAGAAGCTAGAAGAACTGGAGCTAAAAAGAGAGGCAGGGGGGTGGGGAGGGGAGAGTGGGTGGAGATGCCAGAAGAGACCAGATCATGTGGAGCCACTTTTAGCACACTTATCTTAAAGATTTTTAGACCATATCTAGCAACTGTTGCATATGCTCAAATTTCATGGAATATAAATATCAAGAAAAGCTAAGTCATGGTTATGTAAAACAGCAGAGGCACTTTTTAATCCATATGGGAGTCAGATAGTACAGCTAAAAACATGTTTTAACTAGAAAAGTGAGTTTTAACAAAGGGTATTTCTATATAATCTCTTGCACTTGATACTAGTTCTTTTACATTCATGAAGATTATCACCTTATTTGATGAAGTTCAGTGCCGAATGGCACATGGATGGCAAATCACCTAAAACACATCTGCCTCACAGCAGTAATAGGTAGTAGGAATTACAGACGATTTTACAGCTTTCAAGTAATCACACCTCCAGATGTAGATTGGGGGCAGGGGGGGCGGGGGGGGGAGGAACGGGTGCCCAATGTAATTTACATAAGTCCAAGCAAAGGCATAGACTTTATTTTTATTTTTAAAAAATTTATGCTCATTGTTGAAAGCATTACAGATGTCGCCTTTGTGTGTTTTTTCCCATTGACTCCCCTCCACCCCTCCACCCAGATCTTCACCACACTATTGTCTGTGTCCTTGGGCTATGCATATATGCATATAAATTCCCCTGTTAGGTTAATCTCTCCCCCTCCCCACACCTCACCCCTTTCCACTGAGACTCCTCAGTCTTTTCCATGCTTCTATGTCTCTGGATCTATTTTGTTTATCAGTTTATTTAGATTCCTCCGCCTGTGCCTCAGGTCACAAGCATAGAGACCCACGTGACGGGTCTGAAATCCCCACTCAAGTGCGTTTATTCATCGCTGAACTCTCAGGGGACTGAGGTCCCTAGATGGCCTGGCTGACAGTAAGTGCACGAGGCTGCCAAGTGTCATCATTTTTGTTGCATACGCTTCGCTTTGTTTCGTGTGGTTGACACAAACAAGTGCAAAAGATGTTATTACACTTCGTCTAAGGCAGTGGTTCTCAACCTTCCTAATGCCACGACCCTTTAATACAGTTCCTCATGTTGTGGTGACCCCCAATTTCATTGTTACAAATTGAACATAATTAAAGCATAGTGATTCATCACAAACACAATATGTAGTTATATATGTGTTTTCCGATGGTCTTAGGCGACCCCTGTGAAGGGTTCTTTCGACCCCCAAAGGGGTCTCGACCCACAGGTTGAGAACCACTGAAAGCCTTCAGTTTGCACCCACCATGCCTGATGTCAGGGCCCACCGGTTCCTTTATCAGCATGATCTGATTTCTGTGGGCTCTAGTCGAAGAATCTGACTGCCTTTTCAATATGACTTTGAAACTCATGCCAGTGTTTCAGGCGGTCTTGCTGCCTCTCCCTAAGCACTAAAATGTGTAAGAGAATGACACATTGTTCTCCTGGAATAGTAGACAATGCTGCTAAACCGGCATTCAGACACGGAAGCCTTCAGACATTTATAGTGCAGCGCACTTTTCAAAGGACTTCAGGGGGAAACATAACCTAGAAAACAATATTCATGGGAAAACTGCATGCACTTCCTTCCTCCTGAGATCCTCTCAAATAATAGGAAGCGATGAGGAATCAATTGAGAATTCTGAGTTCTCTTGGGAAAAAATTTTAAACAACTGTCAAAGGGCTCTCAGAATGCATGTGGTCAACAAGCCACGCACATCAAAATCCCTGGAAATTGTCATGGTGTTTGAAAAAACAACTATCTTTGGCCACATATGGAAACATATATGGAACATATATGCATAGTTATTCTACATTTTCACTATTTAACCAACAGTAACATTTACAACATGCCAGGCTTTTCTACATTTCTTTAAAAATCCCTATTTTAATCCTCACAATAACCCAATGAGATAGGTCCTTGATAGAGAAGGAAACTGAGGCACAAGGAAGTGAAATCACTGGTCCAACGTTACACAAAAGCAGCAAGACCAGGATTCAAACCCAGACTCTCTGTTCTTAAGCATTATGCAGTTCTTAAAAGTTTTCTGAAACAACCAGCCAATTAAGTGAGAAGAAAACTGTCTCTGCATGCAGAATCGGGAATTTTAAATGTTACCAATGTGGGCGACTTTCTCTCCCACAATGATGGTTTAATTTTCTCTCCCACAATGATGGTTTTATTTATTTATTTATTTATTTATTTTGGAGTCACCGGAGCACACAAAACTCTGGCAACCACCTGAAGAAGTGAGGCATCATTCAAAATAGTGGGCACACTTGTCTAAGGGAAGGACAAGGTGTGCCGGAGAACCAGGCCTGTCACACTACCATACCCATCTTCCTCACCGTTTGAACAGTTGGAGAGTGGAGTTTACAAGGCCCTCTCCTGACATATACATGCCCCCTGGGACAGTGTGGTCTTGGTCTATGTCAGCTCTGCCTCAGCATACATGGTTTTAATTCGACCAAAACTTGGCCAAGAACAATCTCCATTTTTATTGTGTGCTATAGAGGGAGGGAAGGAAATGTAGAACCAAACTGACTTTCAACACTGCTGTCCATTTCTTCCCCTCCTCACCCCTGAAAGATGGTTCCGGCCTCTGAACCTGATCCAGTCCTGGAGAGGTTAAACACAGTCAACACGGTGGCCAGTCCCACTCATGACTGGCACCGGCGTTCTTGTGCCCAAGTCCTTATTGTTCAGAGCCTGCGTCTCCACCCAGATGACTTGCCCAGTGTTCTGGTTCCTCTGAGACCACACAGCCATGCGCTGCTTTGTTCACTCTTGAGCAGCTAGGGTCCTCTGTCAGACCTGAGGAAGCATAGGTCGCTTCTTCCCGGGTCCCTCCTGCTGGTGGCTATACTCCTTGCTGTCAGTTTCCACTGTCTCCACCTAGCACTGGACAACCTCCCAAGCAACTGCCCATCCCTAGGAGGAACCTGTCTGGTTTCTGGATTCTGGCCCCTGTGTGTGTGGTCTGATGGGCCCCACTGCCCATCAAACTCTCAGTGCTTGCTTTTACCCCATGAGATTTTAGATATGCAGATGCCTGAATTTCATCTAGATTACTTAAAACAAACTTTCCAGAGTTATGTCCAGGATACTGGTATTTAAAAGAATTCTCCAGATAAGTCTCATTTGTACCCAGGGAGGACAGACACTACTTTATATCAATTTCTCACAAATTTCAGTGTGCATACAGACAATTTGGGGATGTTGTTAAAATGTACTTGCTGGTTCAGTCAGTATGGGTAGGGCCTCAGAGTTTCAACTTCTGAGCAAGTTCCCAAGTGATATCTTTGATGTTGATCCATAGGCCACTCTTTACGGTAAGGCTCAGTGGTTCTCAAAGTGTGGCCAAGAACCACCTGGGGACTTGTTAGAGATGCAAAATTCCAGGACCCTCCCCAAACTTACTAAGTCAGAAAGTGGGCGTGGGGCCCAGCAACCTATGTTTTGACAGTTTGAGTCCGACTGGCCTAGATGGCACTTCCCAATAGACATTCATGCAAGCCACATATATTATGTAAAATTTCTAGTTGTCAGTTTTTAAAAGGAAAAAAAAAACAGGTAAAATGAATTATAACAAAACTTTTTTAACCCTATGTGTCTGAAATATTATCATCATTTCAACATATACCAATATACAAATTAATTTGGTAGTATACTTACTTTTTCCATAGTAAGTCTTCGCAGTCCAGTGTGTTTTTCACTCTTAAATGCTATCTCGGTTCTTACTGGCCACATGCTAAACGATCAATTGCCACATGAATCCACCATATTGGACAGCTAACTCCTACACTTATAACGATAACAGCATGAACTTTGATTGAATGCCTGCTATGTATCAGCCATTACTTAGCCAAGCATCTTACGTGCATTATTTACATAAACACTACCACAACCCTGGGGATTGGTGTAGTTATTATCCCCACGGTACACAGAGGAGGGGAGGTGCCCAAACCCTATGTGGTGTTTCACCAATATAAGAAGCCCACTTTAATAGAAGCATTTCCCAATTATTTTAAATCTACTTATTTGTTAAAAAAAAAGAAAGTTAAAGAATACAAATCCAATCATTAAGATGACTACAATTAGTACAACTGTTAAGACATCAATAGCTTATAAAAGGCATAGTAGGTGCATAAGTAGAAAAGTCCAAATTTATTATCCTCTAACCTTTTAAAATATGCTTAAGGTCCAACATGCACTTTTCTGTGACATCAAATCTGGTGAGAGGTGCTATGGACAGGCTGGTTGGTCAATGGGACCTTGGGGAACAAAGGAGACCTTTGGTGAGTCCCGTGGCAGGATAAGATGTGTCCTAAATGGAAGCAGCTAGCAGGGTCATAATCTGTTCATTAGGTGCAGACTCTAATACAAAATGACTCCAACAATAAAACCATGCACCGCATAATGACATGTAGATCAACGATGGACCTCATATACAATGGTTGTCCCATAAGATGACAATGTAGCTGAAAATTTCCTATCGCCTAGTGATGTCACAGCCCTGTAGCATCATAGCCCCACGCCAATGTGTTTGTGGTGATGCTGGTGAGAACAAACCTCCCACCCTGCCAGTTATATAAAAGCTTAGCTCATACAGTCACGTTCAGTACATGATATTTGATGATAATAATGAACGACTATGTTACTGGTTTATGTGTTTACTATACTATACTTTCATCGTTGTTTTAGAGTGTACTTTTTCTACTTATACACAAAATGAGCAGCATCCCACCTAGCAACTACAAAGGGGGCTGTAGGGGGTTGTGCACAATGGAAGGTTTTTATAAGAAGAGGGTGGGGCAAGTGAGCTATTGAAAAAAGAAATGATTGTTTTGGGGCCAGGACACCTTTCTTTGGGGGGGCAGAGGGGAAGGGTTTTTTATCATGCAGGTTGCCTCTTTTTTCCCTGAGGGATGGAGAGGGACCACAGTGACAGGTAACCTTACTGGGGCTTGACCAGAAAACTACAGACCAGTTGATTAAGATTCCTTTTCTGGAAGAGGTTGAAATTGCAATTAGATCAGGTATTAATCTAGGTTTGTTATCATGGGCTTTTATCGGCAGGGATGCCATTTCGGGGCCTGTGGATTTTCTTTAACACCGTCAAACGGTGTGGCATGTGACACAGGCAGCAGCCTCATACAGCTCCTGTGTTTACCGCATCTCTTGATAGCATCATTTCCTTCTGGTGATTTATATCATCTCAATTTGTTTTGCACAATAACCTGCTGTACAGGTTCGTAGCCTGGGAGCAAACAGCCTAGGTGATTAGGACGCTGTTCCATCTAGGTTTGTGTTAAGTGCTCTCTGTGATGGGGGAACAAGAACGAAAGCACCTGAAGAAGCGTTTCTCAGAACACATCTCCGTAAGATGGTAGTTAAATGTGAGGCAATGTATTGCTGTGGGAAACAGGCAATTTGGAATTTAAAAATAACACCTGATTTGCTAGTCAAATAGTTCATCTTTATTAGCTCCCGTAACTTCCATTTTTTTCAAGGAAGGCTGATATTTAAATGCATTTTCTTTTTATTATAAACTACTATTAGGAGGAAAAAGTAAAAACAATTTAAAATTTTCTGTCTGAGGCTAGGCTTCCATTTTTTTTTTTTTGGTCAGAATTACCATTTATCATTTTGACCAAGTAATGTAAATATCTTATTTCAAACTGACAGATAACTAAGACATATTAACCTATGACCATTTAAAATAAGTGAATGGGAAAAAATGCATTATTCTACAGAGATTTTTAAAAACTCTGCTATATACATTTTTAAATAAAGTTAATCTTATTTTAAAATTTGATTAGATATTTCAAACTTAAGTTGTCATTTTTTATATTTAAATATCTGCATACCTTTAATATGTGTATTATGTTGAAGGATTTCCTATTTTACCATACTACTTGAAATAGCAGTCATATCTTTTTTTTTAACATAGCATGCATCATCCTCAGTATTTTCTATAATCACTTTCAATGTCTCTCTTTAATTGCAAGGAAAGAATTGGATTTGATCTGAGTGTCTAGTAACCAACCTTCATCCTATTAATTATAAACTATCTCCTGGTGGTTTTAATACTGGCCTAAGGTCATAGAATCTTTCATCTCTCAGCAGAACTCATTGACTGCTAAGCATTGTCTTCGTTATGGGGACTGGGGAGTTGAAAGGACTCAGGGTTTCATCCACCCAGAATAAAGGTTTTTATAAAAATACCTCAGTGTTTCCTTTGTAGGAAGCAACTAACTTTCCTTCTTCTTAGGGGTGTAAAAGGCAGAACGAAGCAATGGAAACCAGGAGTTGGTCTGATGACGCATAGCATTTCCCTTCAGTCATCCTATAAAGAGATCTCATCTCCAATGGCTATGGCTTGAATAGCCTCATAGTGTGAAAAAAAAAAAAAAAAAGAAGAAGAAAGAAACTGTGAACCAATTCTATCTTTATTCTTGCTGCATTTGTGTGCTGTAAACCATTGGAAGCAAAGACGCTATATATTTTGCCCACTCTATTCTTGAAGTGCCTGGCATATACTAGGTTAAAGAGTACTTCTCACAAATATTTGCAGAATGAATGCACGTATGCATGCACGCATGAATACAACTTCTAGATCTTAATTTATAAGTCTAGAAACAAAATAAAGGCCCTAGTTTGCTGGCCATTGTTGGTGACTCAATCTGGATTATGTCTCCGTTGGCCTTCGCGGGGAGAGCAGGGGGAATTGGTGTCTGTCTGCATCATGTCACTGAATGGTCCCCAGTCGCTGCCAACAGATAAGAAACGTCAACAGCTTAACCAAGTAGCTTTCAAAAATAGCATCCTTGATGAAACTGGAAATGTGGGTGTGTGCTAGAAACAAACCATTTGCCTTCCATCTGAAGAAGGTTCGGCTGACCACAGGTATACCTACCACAGAGATGGAACATTTGTTTTTAAGAACCATATGTAAATGAGCAAGAAAATATCAGATTGAAAGCCTTCCCTCTCCATAAGGCACGAACAGAAATCTTATTTTCAGTGAATCTGGCAAATCATTTTGGGGGGGAAAAACAACGACAAAACTTGGGGATTATGGCTAGGCACTCTGTTTCTTTAAGATTCCTTCCAGTCAAGGTTTTTATTTGTTTGTTTTCAAGAGCGCTGGGCAGTTTTCCCCAACATTTAAATGAATATTTGCACCGTAAACCACGTTGTTGTGGGTTTCCTGGTTGGTGTCCTCCCCCACCCCTCCCGGGTAGGGGCTGGGGGGTGTGGCGATCCCGACTAGATTTTTTCTTCCCTTCGCGAGTCCACCGCGGCTGCTGCTAATGCTGAAAATAGCTCAAAGGCGCTCAGAACGGTAGCACCACCCAGCAGCTGCGATCCTTTCGCTCCCTTATTTGCCTTCTCTCTGGCCTTCTTCCCCCCTTCAGACACTTGGATTGGGACTTAATCTGAAATCTCTGGAGTTCAAGACCTTCTGAAAAGGGCTAAATAAACAATCTCTACATGTAAAGGCCACTGACTCCTACTTCCTCTGCGCAGAGCGACCGGGAGCCCGGCTGCCCCGAGGTAAGAGTTTTTATTCTACAAGGATTTCATTGGTTCCTGAGACCTTTCTGGTGAATGCTTTCAAATAAATGATTGAGAGTGGAAATAAGCGGGGGGCTGCGAAGGGTCTCCAGGTAAACAGGGTGTCCCCCGTTACAGCAGGAGCCTCTGTGCATGGGGATTGGGGGGGGGGAGGGGGAGGCGATTTTAAACTTTGCTTCACGCGCTCTGTCCCCCGCCTGTGCCTGCGCTGCCCAGACCTCCCCGCCCTGACCCCTCACAGCAGCCCCCCTGGCAGGCACCACAGTGTCGGTTTGTTTGTTTTTTTAAGGAAAAAGATGCAACCGCCCGAATAAAGAAAATCTATGAGTAACTGTTCCCGAGGGACAGGGAGCAAGCTCTCTTTTCTGTGGTTCTCTGGGCGATCGCCCCGCGCGCACTCCTAGCTGGCCGTGGGGCGGTTGGCCGGGCGGTTTGCTGTTTGTGTCTTCCTGGCGCGGCTGGCTGGCCCGCGGGGGCCGGGGGACTCCCTCCCCGGCTGGAAGTCTTGCCGGCAGGTTTCTCGCACGTGACGATCTAATTTTCTGGAGAGCTCCCCGCGCCTCCCCGCCACCCCTCCGCGCGCGCGCTCACCGTCCTGCCAAGGACTTTGATCTGTGGACTTTAACTTCAAACACGGCGTTCGCTTTGATTGTGGGTATTGACTGCGGTCGGTGAAAAGTCTTTTTGTTCCGTGCTTCGAAATCACTTCCTTGAGGTGATCTCTTGGGCTTTGGTTCTCCCTCTGCTACGTCTTGGGTTTTACTTGCCTGGAGACCCCTACCTGCAAGGAAGAGACTGTGTCTCCCGGCCAGGCTCTCCCACCACCGAGACTGGGAGGAATCCTGCCCCCCTGGCCCCCTGGCCCCCTGGCCCCCTGCCCCCTGCCCCTCTGCCGGCAGCAAAGGACAGTGCAGAGCCCGGCTCTGTCAGCCCCCCACCCCACCCCCCACCCCTCGATCGCCTGCTGCCTCAAAATCACCCTGTCTCGAGGCCTAACTGTTGCCTTTTAGCATGAACACAGATATCCTTGGTATTTACTGATTCTCGTTTCCAGAACAGTCTATTGATATCGCAGATCACATGTCAAAAGAAAGCATGCATGTTAAACACAGGGTGATCTTCTGGGTAACTTTAAAAAAAAAAAAAAAGGAGAACAATTAAAAAGAAAGAAAGAAGGGGGAATTTTTAAAAAGGAAAACTAGGGAAAAAAACCCTGGGTAGCCAAAAGCCTGTTATGCCAGTGAAACTTCTGCTGAATGCGGGATAAGGAATGAAAAAAATGTATTTCCCAAAATAGGCCATGCAGCACTTCCTAGCCATTCAATCAACTTTTAGGTGTTTTCTTTAAAGAAAGTTCCTGTGTGTATTACACTTGTTCTTTACCCTTTTCTTCCCTCCCCTCGCCCCCTCCCTCAAAGCAGAGAGAGGGAATTTTCAAAGTCCTCAGCCTGATACTCAGTCTGACTTTGCTGGCAAACTGTCCCCGCCTGTTCTGTTGAAGGTTTGAAGGTTAGGGCTAGAAGGAGCCCAGTGCCCTCCGAGGTCTGTTGAAGTCCCCGGCCAGGACTGGGACTCCTGGGAGCTGGCACAGCGGGCTCCCCGCACTCTGCACCTTGCTGGGAGGGAAGGGAGCCAGTGGCCACAGGACAGGGTCTCAGAGGGGAGGAGCTGGGGAGAAGGCTATGGGAGAGGTTCCTGGGGATCAGGTGCAATAGAGTCTCTAGAATGTGGACTAACAGTAAGAAAACTCAGAGATGTTCAGTCCAGTTTTTATTTCCAACATCTGGACATTTAATTGCTAACCCCTCACCCCCCACTTCAAATCTGCCTTCTAAGGAGCATACTAATGATCACATTTCTGTGATGCGTCAAAATTTTAAATCCTCCAGTTATTTTAAGCGTGTACTTCCCTGCCTTTGGGGGGCTAGTATGCCGCCACCCCCCCCCCCTTAGTACTAGGGAGCTCTGATGTGGCATCGCTGAGTGCAAATGTCCTGTCACAGGCAACACAGGTTCAGGTGCAGAGTCCAATGGCACCAGGACGACATGGGTCAGGAAGGTGTCAGACAGCCATTCCATTCTCAGTGGGCAAGCCATTGTTCCCTGTGCTGCTGTTGTTGTTTTGTTCCTTTGTGTCTCTTCACCCCTTCATTTTCCTCTGAAACTGGATTGTTTGAACATGAAACTCCAGGTGAAAGCTCGCCAAAGCCACCGAGTTTCACGCAGCTTCTACATGAAAGGATTCTACCCGGCCTTGCTCGAAACTTGGCCCATGTTTTGCCCAAAGTTTCGTGAATGTCAGCAAGGCTGGATTTGAAACCTAATCCTAAGCCAGGTGACTTCTAGGGACCTGGAGGCTTCCCTGTCCGAGTGTAGAACCTGTCAAGCAAGGCCGTCCCTTATTTTCATGCCTCCCGCGGCACTGCATGGGTACACACGTTTTTTCTTCCCCCAAGAAACTCCCATTTGTTTTATGACATTTGAAAGCCAGGTTCAGTCCTAATGTGAGTTTTTATAGCTGTGGTATTTAAGCATTGGCAACTCCGAGTCTGCATTTTAAATTCCTGCACAGCCTGAACCACAGTGGTGTGAACATGTTGGTATAATTCAGCTGAAGGAAGTCCCCGGAGAGTCCTGGAATGTCTTTCTTTGCTTAAATATACCTCTGTGCCCATGCGGAACAAACAGTAACATTTTGTCCTGGCCCGTCCGCTTGACAGTATGCTTTTTGTTCGCGCTCCAAAGGTGGTGTCAAATATATTGGTGGAAAAAAATAATAAACTTCCAGCTAATTTTTTTTTCTCCTGCTCAAGTGATATACACCTAGGGAACATAGTAAGCCTTGAAAACTTCAGTACTATTATTTGTAATGTAGACTGAGACTAAAGGGGTACTCAGCAGAGTCAATTTCCATCAGAAAGGGGTGGTGACTTGGAGCTGATGTGTGTATTGAATGGTCAGACAGGGCGAGGTTGTGAAGGTGTGTGTGTGCTGGTGGAGGTAGAGGCGGGTGGAGAGGAAAGGCGATTTGTAAACTATGTTCAGCAAATCTGTCACGTCTTAAACAAAAATAATCAGGCCCAGGATCCAAAAGCATTCCTTTCTTCTGTTGATCATCTGAATTTGTGTTGGCTGAATGTTGCATTTTTGGGGGTATTTTTTTTTTTTATTGAGGACAGCAAAGATTACATTCTGATCATTAGGATTCCAGAAATGACAAATAACCTCCCATGAAAATATGACCAATTGGGAGACCCATGCAGTTGTAAATGAAGCTGCAAGAGCCAGTCTCAGAAAGATCACGGGGTCTGTGCCCATTAGAGATGCGAAGCCCAGGAAACCATGAGTTGATGTGTCATGTTATTAGTTGGAGGGTTTCTGAACTCATTTGAAGAATTTTCATAAAAATAAATTTGTGACCTCGCTAAAGATTTAGTTGGACTGAATTTAGTGAGATTTAGAGATAGTTATTTATTACAAAATTAAATTATGAAATTTCATTTTGAAAATTTTGTAGTCAGATATTTGTTTCATACACTAGACTATTAAAGATGCAGTTTGCATTTTAGCAGGTGATTTGCAAAATGACTGTCATTGATCCCATACTACGTAAAGCTTTTGAAAAGCTCACAGTAACAAAACTCGCGGGTCTTCCATGTAGGAGCTGCACTTTAACACTGACTTCACTATTCATTGCGTAGCATTTACCAACATATCTGATTTTTATATCCCCAAACTACTGCAATGAGTAGAAGAGAGGAAGATGCTCAAATAGAGGTGCTAGAGAGAAACAGGAGAAAACAATCAGGACCATCTTGCAAGGGGGTTCACTAAACACATAAAGGTGGAAGGAGCTCAACATTTTGAAAACAACCATCACCCTGGTTGGTTGGAAAGGAGAAAGGGTAAAATACCAGGTGGCAAATAAACACCAAACTTGTGCATATGCAAACTTGCTTTAAATCAAAATGTGATCTTCGTTCAAGAATGACCACACTGGTCATTTGAGAATGCAAAAATCAGCCTCTGACACATCTTCTCTTGTGCTTAATTTACTGTCAGAAAATGGAGCCCATATAACACTTACCCATTCCACAAGGATATATATCTATTTTTTTAAATATATTTTTATTGATTTCAGAGAGGAAGAGAGAGGGAGACAGAAACATCAATGATGGGAGAGAATCATGGATCAGTTGCCTCCTGCACGGCCCCCACTGGGGATCGAGCCTGCAACCCGGGTATATGCCCTTCACTGGGATCGAACCCAGAACTCTTCAGTCCGCAGGCTGACGCTCTATCCACTAAGCCAAACCCCACAAGGATATATTATTAAAACTTAAATGTATAGACGCATGGCATTTGTGTTCCTAAAAGAAAAAAAAATTAGTTTCTGTCTGATCAGAGCATGATGTCACAAAACAAAGTCCTCCCCTGATAGACCAAAGAAGATTATTTGCCTGAAACAGATAAACAGTCATTTCCAGGAAAGTCATCATTCTCCACCTAAACTTTTATTTGTTATTTGGATGTTATCATTTTCTCTGAAATAATGCTTTCATCATTACAGTGCCAAAACACCTCAAGGATCCCAAAGCATTCTCTCAGCTACCCAAGGTGGACTGTCAAAAAGATGTGGGCATTTCTTGTAGGTTTATACGTAGACAGTGTTGTCAGGACACAGGTCCCCTTAAAGCCTCTCTCATCCTGAGCTTCATCATAGAGTAGGAGACCCTGGTGACCCTCTCAACCACTCTGATCCCCAGGGGACAGTGCAGCCCCTGGGGCTTGAGTTAAAGTAGAGAACAAAGAAGGCAACTCCTCTTACCTCTGTCCTTGGGCTGAGGCCTCCCTATAGCTCTTGCTCTAACTTTTCTTTTTCTCGTGGCATTATTATCCCTCTTTTCTGTTATTTCCACTTCTCTCTCTTTTTTTAAATAAAGATTTTTTTATTGATTTTTAGAGAGAGAGGAAAGAAGGAAGGGAGAGGGGGAGAGAAACATTGCAACCCGGGCATGTGCCCTGACCGGGAATTGAACGGCAACTTCTCAGTGCAAGGGAGGACACCCAACAAACTGAGCCACACCAGCCAGGGCTCCGCTTCTCTTATTCTGGCAAGAACACAGTCTTCCCCTGCAGACTTCACCATCCTTGAATTGTTGGAGGAGGAAAAAGTCCAAGGTCTCTAGCTCTGTGGGCTGCCAGTTTCACACACATGGCAAAGTTCGCCCATGGGCCCCTGAGTTAGAAGAACATTCTCTTGTGTCTCACAGATAGAGTTTGTGTTTAGTAACTGGTGAATAATTCATATCAGAATAAAAATAAAATGGGCATGAGGGCAGCCCTTTAGGTCAGTTTTTGCCTAATATCTTTCTTCTGTTCCAAGATCCTATCCAGAACACCAGAATACAGCCCTGGCTGGCATTGCTCAGTGCTTAGAGCCTCAGCCTGTTTGATTCCCAGTCAAGGGCATGTACCTGGGTTGCAGGTTTGATGCCTGGCTCTGGTCGGAGCATGTGTGGGAGGCAACCAATCGATGTGTCTCTCTCACATCGATGTTTCTCCCTCTCCTCCCCCCACCCTTCCTCTTTCCCTCTACTCTCTCTACAAAATCAATGGGAAAAATATCCTTGGGTGAGGATTACCAAAAAAGAAAAGAATCAACCAATGAATGTATAAATAAGTGGGACAACAAATCATTCTCTCTCTCTCTCTCTCTCTCTCTCTCTCTCTCTCTCTCTCTCATCAATAATTTTTTTTTAAAAAAGGACACTGTATTACATTTAGTCATCATGTTTTCTTAGACTCCTCTTGGCCATGACAGTTTGCCAGCCTTTCCTTGTTTTTGTTGGCCTTGATAGTTTTGAGGAGTACTGGTCAGGTATTTCATAGAACATCTTTGTATTAGAATTTGTCTGTTTTCTCATGATTAGAGCAGGGTTATGGGTCTTGGGGAGGACGACATTCTCAGTATCTCACATCGAGGATACATACCATCAACATGAGATAGCACTGTAGATGCTGACCTTGATTATCTGTCTAAGGGAACGTTGGTCATATTTATCCACTGGAATGATTCTCTTTCTCCCCCTTTCCAAACTGCACTCTGAGAAGTAACTGTGTGCAGCCCACACTGACAGAGTAGAGTTATGCTCCTCCCCTGGGTGGAGCATCTACATAAATTATTTGAAATTTTTCTGTGTGGGAGATTTGTCTTCCCAATTTACTTAAGTTCAATCATCCTATCTAATGAAAGAGTAATATGCAAATTAACCATCATTCCATCACAAAGATGGCGGCAACCATAGCCACAAGATGGCGGCGCCCAGTCCCCTCAGCCCCGCTGGAGTCCCCCAGTCCTGGGGGGCGGGGTGGCTGCTGAGAGCGGGCAGTGTGAGCAGCCTGGTGGGATGCTTGCGTTATCACCATCGCAACGAGGCAAGCGTCCCACTCCAGCCATGGAGTGCCTCTGGGCAGTGTGCGTGCATGTGCAGAGCAGCCAGGGCTGGACACGGAGAGCCTCTGGGCTGCAGTGAGCCTCTGGGCAGCAGGCGGGGAGCGGCCAGGCCCTGCAGAGAGCAGAGAACCATGGGCAGTGGGCCTAAGCCATCAGGGCTCCTGGATAGGAGAGGGCTCCCCTGAGGGCTCCCAGATTGGAGAGGGTGCAGGTTGGGCTGAGGGACCCACCCCCTGTGCGCGAATTTTGTGCATTGGGCCTCTAGTTTACTTATAACACAATGAATGCATAGATATTTATTTTATGCTTTAGATTATAACTCAATACAACTTTTCTTATTTTGTTGCTCAAATTTTTCCACCTTTGGCTATTGGCAGCTTTTGCTTGGCTCCTATGTCCCTTTGACATATTCCTGTCATTGTGAGTTTTTCTTTTCCTTACCTGGTATCACAAGATACCCAGGCTCATTTTGTATATTTCCTGCCTCAGTCCTAGAATCAATCATCTCTTCAAGAAGCCCTGGTTTCTTTTATTGAAGAATGGTATTACAAACCAAGACCAGGGCATCCATTTTAATTTCTGAATATGACCTTATCAGCCACCTATTTTTTTAAGAAAATTTTCATTTTATTTATGAGTTTTCAGTTTGTAGCTGAAAATACCTTGATGTATAAAAAGATAATCTTTCCTGCTTTTTCAGATTAATAGGCTACATGTGACCCTTGAATACTCCCCTGCCCATCCTTTTGAAACAAATTCAATTAAATATGATCATCTCTGTTTGTTATTGTTAATTTTGGTAGGAGATTCATAGTCTTAGATGTGGACCTCAAAAGTCTTAAATGAAGTCTTCAAATGTTTCTTCCTTAAATAAATGTAAGGACATCATGCATTATTTACAATTTGATCGATCAAGACTATTAAATGAATATGGGATTCTGTTACCAAGCTTTCCACTTACTCTGTGCAAAGAACTGTGCCACAGACAGATGAACAGTCTGGTGAGACAGTCAGATAATAACAGTTGGTAGGAGAAGATGGATGATATAGAGGTCCGCAGTGCTGTCAGACCACAGAGCTGGGGTTGAGAGTCAGGTATCTATAACGCTTAAAAATCAGAGATGTTATCACAGATAGAAAAACTGTATTTGAATTGGACTTTGGGTCAGATAAGAGGGTATTCAAATGTAAGAAGGTTATTGTGACTAAAGACTCAGAAAAAAGACAGCTCAGTACCCAGAGAATATCCAGAAGTCTGGTATAGCAAAAACTTAGGTCTGATGGGAGTGTCCCTGGAAAGGGGTATTGGGTTGGCATTCATTTATTGAGAAGAAAATTATCATAATTGGGTACATATGTTAGTGTTATTGCTGATCAACATTCAAAATGATTAGAAGTGAAACACCTGACAGCCCTTCAAGTAGATGTAGCTGAGAAGAAAGGGACAAAGATAAGAATAGCAAAAATGAGAGGAGATCAGCTGGTGTGGAGCATCAGGCATCAGGACTATTCGGTACTTCCTCTAACTAGACTTTGTCCTAGAAACTAAAACTCTACCTGCAAAATAATTGCACCTGTAATTTTATTTAATATTCAGTATTATCAGAGATAATAAGTTGTGTTTTTATTGTTTCACCAAATACATAGCTGTGTCATATTCAACAACTACTTTGATTTCCTTAATTATCTATTTTAATGTAGGGTGGTATTACTATTAATATGGGGTTGGTCATGCAGGTATTATATACCCATTGTACAGGTGAGGACAATGACACCCAGATAAGTTGCTGCATCATCCATATTATCTCCCTAGTAAATAGCAAATGGTAGTTTGACACTCATGTCCAGATCTTTCAAAGTGTGCCATTCCACTCAGTTATAAAATACAAAAGTATAAAACAGTTTAGAAACAATAGCCAAAGCATAACAAGAAAACTATTGGTCCAAGCAATAAAGGAGATATTTTCTAGTCATAGCAAGTTTTAATTTTCTATACTTCACTAAGTGGGAAACATAAGCAAAAGGGAGATGAGGATTACAGAGAAAGACAGGAATGTGCCAATGGAATTAATGAACCAAAATTTAGGAGTTGGCTGATTGAAACAAAAGATGCAGGACAGTAAGAAGAATGAGGCTAGTAACTTGATACAGCGTAAATAAAATAGTGTACTCTCTTATGAAAGGTCAGTTCAATATTAAAAAGGATAGAATAGAAATATTAATCTCTTGTTCTAAAGACAAAATTGGGCCTGAAAAAAGGGATTGGATTTAGTTCAATGGAAAAATACATGTACGATGTGTTTTCAAAGCTCGTATTTTGATTACTTTAAGTATTGCATTTCCTGGTCCAAGTACAACTTTGAATTGGTTTAATTCTAGTAGAGCTGTTGCTCTTGACATGTGTTCAGCTCAGTGGTACTTGGTTCAAGTTTGCAAACCTAAGAAATTTGGTTGGTTTTGAATTTAGCTCCAAGTAGCATGCAGAAATTTTGTTTTTGCTTGAACTGACTGTTTAAATATTTTAAAACTATGCAGCACTCAACTTTTAAGACAAATTCTTAATGTTAAAGACATCCATGAGTGTTGAAAAGAGTTAAGAATGGGAAACTATAAAAAACAAATATGGCCACCTACCCTCGAAGTTTGATTGGAAACCACACCCTGTGCTACCAGCAGAGCTAATTGCTGGGAAGTATGGCCCAGCGTCTGGTTGACCTTCAAGTGCACATCTATAAATAGACCACAACAGTGAGCCTGAAGGATTCACAGGGGAGTGGTGGGATAAAGAAGGAAATTTTGTGCTAATGCAAGAAGGGTGTTAAATGTCAAAGGTCTAGGCCTCATTCTGAAGTAGGAAGTGGTCATTGTCCCTGACTTAGGGCAGTAACGTGATAACTTTGGGAAGAAGTAAACAGCTTCATCACCTCTTAGTGGTGGCGTATAAATAACAACTCAAATTGTTGACCATAAAAATCATTTTATAATTTGAAATATAAGTTATTTTACATTTTTATCTAACTTAGTTAAATATAAAATTATAAATCATTTTATTTTATTAATTTGTTTAAAAAATGTTTTTATAATTTGAAATGTTTATATATGACATATAAGCAATTGTTTACAAAGTGTTTAAAATAAAAAAATTAATAGTTTACTATTACTATTTCTGACAAAATGAAATCATTAAAATTTACTTTTTATATCAAACATTATTTTCTTTCAAGGCAGAATAAAACCAAAATGAAATACAAACAAGTTTTAAATTTTATATTACTACCACAGAAGATGTAGTTTATGATTAAAAAAAAAACTCTTAAAAACCAGGTAAAAGAATAAAAATCTGAGTGAAATGGAAAATTCAGTTAGAGGCAATTTTTGTAGAAAGAATAATGTTTCCTTTTTGGGAAAAAGACATTTTAAGATGGCTATTGGTCTTCAACACAATATATATTTCATTTTAATTTGTTTTTGAGCAACTTTACTTTTAAAATTAATGAATGCATTTCATGTCCCAAAATTCATTTAGAATTGGCACTCGGGTTTTCTTTGTCTCATGTGGTGAGAACCACAGCTTGTGTAAAAACTTGTATAAACTTGTCTGGAAACAAAGTGATAATTTTTATGCTAATGTGAGAAAACTTGATTGCAGTTAGATTTTTATCCACCTTATCTATTTTGGAAATTAAAATTAAACAAAAAATACAGAGCATTAAAAATCATGTGTGCACCTCATAGTTTTATACATTCACATACATCCTTTTTCTAATCAATATTCTGAATGACTAAATGAGAGCATAGGTGTAAAAACACTTGGCAGAAGACCATATGGTGTAGCTGGTACATTTAACACTTGGCTGTGCTTATTAAGAAGAATGATCTACATGTAATAAATCAGGAAGAAAGGAAAGTAGAGTTTCCCAGTAAAATCAAATAGTGTTTTTAATGAAAAGAGATAATGACTTTTAATGCCTTAACCAATTTAATTATCAAATGAAATATTGTCAAAAGGATCTTTTTATGCTCCTCCAATCACTTATTGCTTCCTTTCACCATTAAATATGAATCATATGGGCTCAAGGTTTAAGACTTTACACTCTAACACTTGGACTATAGACCAATCTAAATGTGAAAAACATTGATGAAATCTCAAACAACCTTCCAAGAAAAAAACTCACAAGCAAACAAGGAATTGCTTTAACCTTAAAAAAAATAAGTAAATGAATAAAATAAAAATAAAGAAATTAAAAACCTATGTCATAGAAGTGCACAGAAATATATGGACTAAAAAATAAGAAATTCAGATAATGGTTGCCTCTGGAGGCAGGGAGCATATTTCAATGAGAGAAGTAGACAACAGGCTTTAATTGAGTCCATGATGTCTTATGTTTTAAGGTGAGTGATGGGCACATGGATGTTAGTTATATTATTCATTTCATCTTTTGAACATCTGAGTAAAGACCTGCATCGAAAAGTCTTTTTCCTCTATCTCCCATGCCCTAAATCTAAGATGCGTTCTATACACAGAATAAGTTTATCAGATGCTAACAATATTAAATATTTTTACTTAAAACAGCCCAGATTTTCTGAAAATTTACAAATAGAAAATAATACAGCTGTTATCGTGTTTGACTTAGATTTCTATATTTTTGGTTAGGGCCCTAAACTTCTATAAGTGGTGAACTAGGAAAGAAATGAATTTTTTTCTTTAGCAGACAAATATCTTTTATAAACCGCCATTGAAGATCATTTCTATAGGATGTATCATTCCACAAGGCATTGTTGCATACAATTCATAGCACCTACCTAATGTGATACTTACTCTTTAAATTATTCGATAATTTGTCATTATGCTTTATGAGAATTTGTAATGGGGTTTGAATCCTGTGGTGAATAAGCTTATCGTATCTTCCTGTTTGAAGATGCTCTGTGCAGTAAGTGTTTGGCAAGTGGTTTCATAGAGGCAATACTCTATAGGACCCTGAAAACATGATACTATGCCAAATGAGGACTGCTTATATTCAATACTTAGTAGTGCTCCTCCTGAAATTTAATTTATTCAAAAGATTTACATACACACAACTGTTACTTAATTTTTACACTTAACACCTCTTTGATGTGGGGAGGTGGGGAAACCTCATGGTTTTTCATTACCGTTTGGCAAGAATCAATGCTTAAGTTTGAGAATTTTTATTTTGATGTGTTCTATTTGTGCTACACTTGGTATGCCAAAATGGGAACGCTGGAAGACATCACTACCTTGTTAAGAGTTGACAAATGATGGGTAATACCGAATGACTTTTTTCTGTTGTTGTTGTTTTATTACAAGTAATTTTACATGTAGTCTGAAAGTTCAGCATAAGCAAAAAGTTCATAATTTTATATCATACAATTCAAAGAAAAGAGATTTTCTATATTTCTTGGTAAAGACCATGAAAGTATATAAAATTATATAAATGGGACACTAACACATTGGGAGAAATTGTGAAGTTCTAATAACACAAAGAATAACTTTGAATTTCCTCATGTCATCGTTACTAAAGCTGAGAAAGCAAATATTACATAACCAGCCCACAGTACTGTTTGGAAGCAAATGTGAGAAGGCCTTCCGATCAGGACCCACTGATTCCCGGACCTTCCTTAGAATTTCTTCTCCTTTGCCTTCTGTCATGCAGCCATGTTCCTCCAATCTCTGATTACTCCTGAATTCCACTTACAGGTGCCTTTCTTTGCTTGACTTTAGTGCTATTCCCTTGGGTTCTGTCCCTCTTATTTAATCTCCCCAGAGTTTTCTCTTGACAATAATCCCCAAATCTATGTCTGTATCCCTGATCTCTCAGGAGTTTCAGACACATTTCCAAGTAACTGGTAAACATCTCATTTGAAAGTGTGCCACATACCTCAGACTCAATAGGTCTAAAACTCATCTTCCAACTCCCAAGCTGCTCTTCTTTCCCAGGGCTATATCTTAATAACTGTGCCACCCAGTTATTCAGGATTAGAATTTTGAGCGTTCAAATTGTAGACATACCCACGTAGTCACTACTCATTGATTCTACCTGCCCACATATCTTTAATATCCATCACTGGCCTAGCTAAATGGCTGTTGCAACCTTCTTGATTCGGATTTCTCAATAGTGTCCTGACCACTATTTACGTTCATTCTCTCTGCCATCCAATTTCATCCCTTGAGGCCAGAATTATTTCACCAAAGCAAGCAGGCTTTGCATGTGGCCTTCCCATCTCCCAAACTCCATACCCTACAGCGACTACATTCACTTGGCTTTCTCTTCAGAACCTAGAAAGAGGACCATGCCAACCAAAGGAAGTAAGTTCAGTTGACGCTTTAAGCATAAATAGCCCTGTGTTTTTCCACATAAAAGGCAGAGGTGGCAAGTGTTCCAGATTCAATAATAAGGAAAGGGTGGGGCTCGTTGTACCAGGCATAGAATAGAGATCCAATGTCATCCTGGTACTTAACTCAAAGAGCCCTTTTCCTCATACTCTCTGCCTGTTTCACTGCCATTGTGTACTGATAGGATGGTTGTAGACAAATGCTAAATGATAAATGTTTTGTTATCATGTCAGCATGCAGAGTTTTAAACCACCAACTCCACACGATGCATATGTGATAGTGAAAGGAGTCTTTAAGAAATCAATGACCACAGTTACATAAAATTAGATCCTTATGACAAGATTTCATTCAATGAATATGAAATTGCTTAAGACATTAAAAGTCATTATCCTGTGGACACTCAAAACAGTATTTGGTCTTACTATTAAAGTCTTAATTTCCTTCCTTTCTAATTTATAGGTAAGATCATTTCCTTAAATATAAGCACAGCCAAGTGGTAAGTGTACCAACCTATCATGTGCAGTAAAAATACAGAACAAGGTGTGGAATCACAGCATAAAGGTCCCATTCATTGAATTACAGTATTACTATAATTAAAGTAAATGTAATTTTATCTGATATGAAGGAGGAGATTCTAAATACCAATCCTCAGGATCTTTTAACATTTATGGCATCCTTGATCTTCATGTCATTTAATCAGTAATCATTTGTTGAGTCTACTCCGTGCTGTGGCCTGACCTCTGGGCGGTCAGTCACCGGGGACCACTAGTCTTTCCCCCCTCACGGAGCTTATAGTGCAGTGAGAGACAGTTACTGGAAGGTAGTTGCCTGAGTAGCCACATAATTAAACTTGCAATAGAGCTATGATAGAAAGATGCAGGAGGGGATGAGCAGAACCTACAATTTTGAGAACCAAAGGTCAATGACAACACAATTTCAAGTGAAGAACTTGGGGTGGGAATGGGAGGAGGCATTGCACTACACTGAGAATGGCAGCCCCTTTGGTCAGTAGCTGAGTGTGAAAAATAAAGAGATATGGCCAGAACTTCTCCAAAAACAGATACACCAGTTATCACCATGAGCAGCCACTCCCTAAATACAAGTGAACTTATGTAATGGCCTTTGTCTCTTGGGGAAAGTATCTTTAGAACGACAGCTAGCTATATTAGTATATATAAATTCCCCGTGGATTATAGAGATAGTGTTGTATTTGCACCTATCTAAATATTGAAGGAGTTTGATTTCTGAAAGATGTACGAAAGATGAATGTGACTCTGAGAAAACTTTATTTGAGCTTTGAGTAAGGGTTTTCAAGATAAACATCCAGGAGACGTCTAACAGAGGGATATTGAAGGAAAGTTTCTCAATGAATAAAGACCTTACTGATTGCGGAGTATTTTGACATATGTTCAGGTGTTTGCTCTGAAGCATGCAAGGAGTTAAAGGTAAAAGAAAATGTTTAAAGTTTCCTTCCTCACTTTGAACTACAGTTCAAAGAAATACCTAATTTTGATGTAAAAGATATATTTATTTTATCAACCAACGCAAATGTGTATGTGTATGTTTCTGTGTGTGTGTGTGTGTAAATTAAATTTTATGGTTAGGGTTATATCTGTTAATTTTTATTATCTTACTTGAGATAGCAATAATTTAAAAAATATATTTTCTGCTTTAATAGTTTGATAATAACTTCTTCAGAGTAGGGTTGGCAACGATTTTTTCTTCTGCTCCTTACACTCATTCACATTTTTGAAATCAGCAACAAGATTGATTTTAAGGATAGCAATGCTTTCAAATAAAAATGTCTGCTGCAACTAAAAAGAGAAAGATGTTGGTTTTGATGCGTTACACTTTTTTATTTTTCTGGATATGTCCATGGCAATTTATGAATTACCATTTAGAGCTCAAGAGTATCTGCACCACCGGCCTTATTGTGTAAACCAGGGGTCCTCAAACTTTTTAAACAGGGGGCCAGTTCACTGTCCCTCAGATCGTTGGAGGGCCGGACTATAGTTTAAAAAAAAAACTATGAACAAATTCCTATGCAAACAGCGGCGGCAAAAACACCCGGCGGGCCAGATAAATGTTTTCGGCGGCCGCATGTGGCCCGCGGGCCATAGTTTGAGGACCCCTGGTGTAAACAATCACGTGCCTTGATGTCAGCAACGCTATGAATAGCAGCCTCTACACAACCTGAGATATATCACAAATGGAAGCCATTGACCTCTATGTCAGCAGTCTCCAGCAGGTTCCCTTTGTCACACTCCATCACATCCGTGGGCCAACCAACGTGTATAGGCTACTACTGGAAAGTAGCTCCTATCAGAGTACAATAAGACAATCACCATTATAGAGATTGTTTTTAAAAACGTATGCTTGATCTTTACCACCCGGCTGTAGAGACCTAACTGGCGTGGAAGCAGATGTTTTAAGGGCTGGAAATAGCTGAACTAATTCATACACTTGTCTCTGTGATATGTTATACAATACGGAGCTATCCTATACCAAATAAGTTTCCCTGTGCTAGCCTATTGTGCCTCTGTGTCGATTATGTTACCTTGAAGGATATAGTGGTTTAATTTCCAAGGACTCAGAATAGTAACTGTAAAATACAATTGTGATGTTGGTACAAAGCCAGTGACATTAAAGATAAATACTGTTTTCATTTCTTGAAATTATTTTATAAAAGCGCTGGTGTCTGAAGTCTCTTGAATGTCAAGGGAACAATGAAAAGGAACATTACCAAAAATCTCTAAAAGTTAGAATGTACAATTAAAGACTCAAATTTGACATGAGGCTGAGTTGTGTGTTTTTTGTGACTCAGAAATCAAAATTTGAAAAAGCAGTAGGGTTTTTTGCCCTGCTTTGCCTTCTTCACATTGATGAATTTCCTGTCTCACTTCTGAGGCAAATTATGAAATGACAACATAATCCATCAGATGTTTCTTTTTATAAAAATCACATTTCCTGAAGGGGGCTTTGTATGATCTAAATATCTTATGTCATCATAGAAGCCACCAAAGTCCAGAAAAGTGAACTAAACTTGACAATATTTTAAAGGCTTTTAATAGAAGATCAGGCCCCCTGAAGAGTGAGCTTCCTGCTTCTCCAGGCAGTTCACTGAGGAAACCAGCCCAAAGGTAAAGGAACAGAAACTGTCTTCAGGCTCCAGCCCTGAACAGGACTTGAGTTTTGGATAACGTGGATAGATGCAGATAGAATGAGCTGCCTAGAACAGGACTTGAGGTTTTTTGTTTGTTTGTTTGTTTGTTTGTTTTTAATATTTTTATTGATTTTAGAGAGGAAGGGAGAGGGAGAGAGAGAGAGAAACATCAATGATGAGAGAGAATCATTGATTGGCTGCCTCCTGCACGCCCCCAGGAATCGAACCTGGTACCCTTCAGTCCACAGGCTGACACTCTATCCACTGAGCCAAACCAGCCAGGGCAGGACTTGAGTTTTGGATGATAGAGATGGATATTGATAGAATGAGCTGCCTAGAACCAGGACTCTAGAATAGAAGAGTGCACTTTGTGCAAAATTCTCTTTTTCAGAAATTGACTGCCTAGGTTTTTGGAAAACATCATTAAAAAGCCATGTAAAGTAAACAGGAAGATTATATGTGCTGTATGTTTATGCTGCAACTGAGGGGGAAATTTTAGTTTGATTTGCGGTGATCTTTGAATCTGACAGAGCTGCGTGTTCTCGTGTGAATCGTGATTTTTGACGGCATGAACAAAAGAGCAGTCAAGCGCTGGACTGACATGGTCTTGTGCTGAGCAGCTTCTATTTGAAGTTCTTGGAACATGCTCTCTCCAGGAAGCTGTACATGGAGGTCAGCCGATTTAACTCCTGTTCTGCCACCCACCCATCTAAATAACTTGCACACAATTGAAACTCCTGAATGTCTTTATTGGTTTCACATCAAGCTGCCTTGATTTCATGGTTGCTTTAAAACTAATGTTGCTAAAAATCTGGGACTTTTTCTTTTGCATTTTAATCACCATCAGATAATATACATCAGATCTGTCTTCTGACATTGACAATTAAATTTGTTCTTATAATAAATGTGATTCCCTATGAGACCAGGATAAGTGAGATGAAGGGATGAACGATTTTTGACCCCAAGTGATGCGATATGAGGACTGAGAAGCCATTTCCTTCTTCACAAGTAGAAGGAAAGGTCTTCAAAGAATGAATATCATGGTGGTTCTTCTTAGTATCAAAAGGTGTTGATGGCGAGTTCTGCGTAAAATGATGTTTGCTGAATGAAAAGAAGGCCAAAATGAGTCCGTTAGCCTTTGTGATTCAAGTTGGTGGATGCTCTAGCCCCTGCTTTTAATAGTCAAATCTGGTTTTCCAAGACTCGTTGCTGTTTCCAAGCTTTGTGAGCATTTTCTTTATCTATTTTTTTTTCTATGAGCATTTTTGTCCTGCTGTTTCCTTCTGCAGATGTCCACCAGTAAAAGTATGGCTGCATTATTCAGGACCTGCTGTTTAGACCAAATTTCAAGTTGTGTATCTTATGATGAGAAAACTGTCTTCCATGTCAAACTCTGGTGCCTATTACATTCTTGTACTTTTCCCTTCTAATACTTTAGAGGAGCCAACTTCTGTTAGAATCTAAGGATAGTGGAATCTGCAGTCTCATTCCAGGTGACAGTGACTCTTCCCCGTGTTAAGACAAAGATGCAGGTGACACTAATCAAATCTTTCCCTTGAATTTGATGTGATTGCTATGGGAAGCAAGACTGTCTGTCTCAAAGGGTGAAGAGCAGATTGCTTGGAGAGCCTACAGGGTGGTCTGGGCATAACTGACCAGATCAGCTCCTGAATAGCTGCTTGGGACAAGAGGTCTCCTCACCCCACCCTCACCTCACCTGCACTGGTAGTTTATTTTGTGTTAAGCCACTAAAACTGGGGGGATGTGGATTACAGACATTGGCCGACCTTACACAGTTGGTGAAATTATAGAGCCCCGTGATTCTATAATGTAATATGTCAACGTATCTTAATAGATTTTGTGATTACATGTGGGATATTTTTCTCAAGGGTAAGTTTTTAAAAAGGTAAGTAATTTTAAAAACTCAGATCCAATGGTGCCATGATTTTAAAATAAGACAAAAACATCATAGAATTTAACGTTTTCATTTTAAAGTATTTAAGTTATATAATGTCTTTTGGATAAGGCTGATTAAATAATTCTCCCACCTAAAAGGAGAAATTATTCTATCAAAACTGAAGAATGCACAAGACATTACTTTAATTCCCCCAAATTAAACTGTTATCCTTTTCACTTTACCTGAGAGGAGCATTTTTTATAAATTATCTTTAAAAATACACTTGAACTTGTCAAATTTCAAATCAGAAACCCCAATTAAAATTTGCCAGATTAAAGTTTTAGAGAGCATATTTTACCTGAACTCCTCAGTGAATTAAAATAAATTAAAAGAAATTTTGTTACGAAGTACATCATATTGAATCACTATACAATTTATAATTCTCCTGATAATGACTGTGTGTGAGTGTTTTATCACAACCTGTCTTTTAAAGAGCCTTCCTGACGATTCTTCATCACCCTTACATGACTTAGGGAAGTGAAGAATGTTATTGGTGGCGAGTAAATGGCTGTGGTTGTATAAACATCCCCTCTCCCTTTGTATATGTGGTCAGTGCCCTACAAAAGCATAGTGGATACAGAATAAAAATTCATTCATTAGGTCGAATTAGGATCAAGTACTTATCATGCACCAGTAGCTGCGCTAAGTGTACTTCCCAGGATGGAAATTGTTTGTGGCTAATGTGCTGTCCAACCCAGGACACGCTGGCGGCTGCATTCACTAGTTCTGAGATCGGTTCTGATGTCTTTCATCTCAGTCGCTGTTCTCTATATGTGGCGGAGGTTCCCCCTCTTATTCTACTAATAAATGCGGCTCATTGATGCCATTTGAAAGATCAAATATTTTGGAGAACAGACATGCAATATTTTCTTGTCTGATAAACTTCTATTCATTACCTCAAAAATGATACAGAGTCTCCAGGATATGCACTTTGTCAGGACTAAATGGGTCAGAAGTCATTAGCTGTTTGGGAAGACAAGTGAGAAATGGGCCCATTAGCCGGGTTTAATTAAGTTGTCGCCTCCTTCCATCTTTTTTTGAAGGCAATTTGCCACTTGTTATATTTTAATTCCTTCTGACAAGGACAACACTCAGCATACCATTGCTTTCCATTGGCATGATTTGGACAGAGCATTTTTGTGTGTTTTTTTTAAAGTGATGAAGCTGAATATATTCATTTAAACATCTGTTGCAGTAGCTATTTATATTAAAGAATTCTAACCACAATAATTGTTGCTTCAATTCATGCTTAGGAAATGCTCAGTGTTCACAATCATCAGTGACACAGTGCCATCATGTAGCTAAGTAATGTAGTTTATTTTAAGATAGTGTCCTGCTTTCACTGAATCCTCTTGGTTAGGTTTCTCAGTCTTGGCACTATTAACATTTGGGGCCAGATCATTCTGTGTTGTGAGGGGCTTTCCTGCCTCCTGCCCGCTGTGGGATGTTTAGCTGCATCCCTGCTCGGTACCCACTGGGTACCAGTTAGCATCCTTCCCTGCTCCCCCCACTCTCACTGTGACAGCCAAAATGTCTCCAGATTGTCACGTGGTCCCTGGGGAACAAAACTGCCATGGCCTTAAATAATAAAATACCCCTAAGTTTCAAAGTGATTTTGCTCGTGTGTAGATACTGACGCTAGAAGAAAGCCTTCCCCCAAAGCATCCTGGACTTGTCCCAACTGTTCCTGCGCCAGAGCCTCTCATGGGGAATGTCTGGCATCTAACCTTGGCTTCTTTTCTCCCTGTATTTATTCCCTCTGCGCTCAGACGTCCCATCCTCTTCCATGCATGTGTACATGGACACACACACACACACACACACACACACACACTGTCTCTGTTGTGGTCAATATGTATCGAGTGCGTTCAAAGAGCTTCAGCCATATTCTAGGACAGCTGAGCAGCTGCCTCTCCTGCTCCCCGGTCCACCCTCCTTGAACTTGGTCAGAGGTTGACTTTGCCTAAGGTTTGCCTCGTTCTTGCCCCTGTGCCACCTAATTTAACAAAATGTCAAAAGTGATTGTTGACCTCTACTCATCTCACTTTCCCCCCGGAGCCTGTCTCATCAGTTTTCCCTTGGTCTTCCGGTCCCAATTCCCGCTCCTACCCCCACACTCACCCTGCCATGAGTAGTTCATTTCCCCTCCCCCTACCTCAAGCTAATAGGAAAGTTTATGGGTCTCTCTTTTCTGAACTCAGGCAGTAGTGAGAGCTAACAGCATTCCTTTAGCAATTAACTGAAGTCCCATGTTATATAACAAGTCCTCTATGATTCGTTTGAGCCCTTGTGTCAGTCTTGTATCATGAACTTTTCATCTAGTATGTCTTGTCTCCCCAAACAAGGCTCTACACTTTTTGAGACAGAAACCATGTTGTAAACTTTTTGGCGTACCGTGAAGTGCCTTATAGATCATGGGAATTTGGTTGCTACTTGCTCGTATGATTTGAATTTCAACAGTCAAGAAGAGGAAGAGAGAGAAATGATATCAAAAGGGAAAAACAGAGAAAGAAATAAGTGCTCCTACGTAGCTTGTAGTCTACCCCCAAGTTCCAAAAGGTAAGTGAAAGCCAGAAAGTGAAACAAACAGCCCCATGTTCTCACCCAAATTCACTGTATCTCTTGAGCACCACTGTCTGCTGGGCCGAGAGGGAGCATTTATTCTCCAGTGAGCAACTGACCGGGAAATGCGGCTGAGGGTGCTTTTCGGGATTTTGCAATTAGTGAATTTATGTAACTTGCAAAGAGTGCACCAAGTTTCGCTGTAAACTTCAGTAAAGATCAAGGGTTGTGGACTCCAGGCAGCCACCGTTCTGATTCGTTCTGCCACCTGCCTGGGTCAGAACAGGCTGATCAACTTAGCTATTGTTATGACAGGGCACATGATGCTATTGAATTTGGGAGACGCTTTTCAAACACAGGGTGGGGCAAAAGTAAGTTTATTACAGTTGTGAGTACACGAAACACAGTTTATTCTTGTAGTGTGATTTATTAGTTATTGTATTTTCCATATGAACAACTGCAAACCTACTCTGGCTGCCCCTGTGTATGATTTGAGGAGGGTAGATTCTGGATGTGGGTGGCACTAAGTTCTCAATGTTGTCCAGTGGGGAAGAGACAATACTGTTGGAATTATGAGCCAATTTAACCCCCCAGCCTGGTGGTGATAAAATTAAATAGGACTTTAGGATTGGTGCATATTTGATATACACAGTTGACACTTAAAATGATGCTTTGTGTCATCTTTCTAGTTTATGCATGGGAGACAGCTTCAGAGGAGTTAAATATCTTGCTCTAAGTCTCATGTCTAGTGAGTGGCAGAGCAGGGATTCTAACCCAGGTGTGTGTGACACGCAACATCTGGAATTGGCCACTACAACACGGGGGATCAATATATCTGCATGTGTCCATTCAAGTGGTCACATTTGACCCGTGTACCATTTCCCCAATGACTAGACTTAGCAACCAGGCCGACCAGTGTTTGTAGACAGAAAAAGAAGCCATAGCACCCTGCTTGGGCAGCAGGTGAGCAACGGTCCCCAGAGAATAACGTCTAACCTTTGGTTTATAAGAGTTTCATGGGTAGACACTTGAGGCATATAGTTTCTTTTTTGTTGCTGTGTTAAGGGTTTTGGTCTCCATCTCTGCATTTGTTTTGCCTACATGGGCCACTAGAAGTCTTCTATTAGATCCACAAACTGCCGGCAAACCAGCCTGCTCTGGCCCATTCTGCTCTGGCCTCCACAGCATCTCCAAAATTATCCCTCAGCTGTCCACACATACATTGAACTAAGTGATCTTCGCAGTTTTGTTCCTCCATACATTTCTGCTAGCCTAAAAGTCCACATGCCCTGCAGTTGGTTGCACAATTTACCACATTTGTCCCTGTAACTGGGAGCCTGACTGGCCAGGAATCAGAGGCCCCTGCCACCGATTAATTGGTACATAATCAGCTCTGGTATCCAGTCCCGCCAAGATTTCAGGTGCAAACTGTCTTTCTTTTTTATTTCTTGTTGTTCTTGCTCAAGGCTGACTCTCAGTGGGATATCAAGAAGGCAGGATGCTCAGAGCAATTGTATCCTCTCTGACAGTGCCTGCTGCTCCCAGAGGTGGCTCAGGGCAGGGGCAAGGCCTGGGGTTGCCCTTGGCAACAACGCCAGGCCTTCTTGCTGCTGGCTGTGGCGCTGGCAGCAATCCCAGTCCCTGGTCCCCTGCAGTTTGCAGTAGCCTCTCACTGGCTGCCCCAGGCGTCTCTCCTTCTCAGATGGCCTGCTGCGCTCCTGCCCCGGGAAGGCTGGGTGGCTCAGTGTGCTCCCACGGCACCCCCTCCAGAAGTCAGCTAGTGGCAATGTGGTCCCCAATGGTGACTGTGCAACTCCATGGCTCTCACAAGGACCTGCTTTTAAGAGGGTCTTGCTCGAAGTTTCCTAGATGTGCTTTAAATAAAAACAAGCCGTAACCGCAGCAAGCCGAGCCATATTCTTCAATGCCGTGTAGGCCACTGCCCGCCGCCCTCCGAGAAAGACTGCCTTGCTTGGGTTTCTCTAGCTCCTTCCTCCCGTTTTCTCCCAAGAATTTGTAGGTGGAGCCCTTTGCTGTTCAGGTGGAAAGATGCTTCTTCATGCAGAAGGGCACAGGCGCTCAGCAATAAACTCGACTCCAGAAACAGCCCAGGGAAATCTCTCGTTGCCAAAGATGAAATGTAAACCAGCTCTACTAAGCCCAGTTTAGCTCTCACTTTTCAAACAAACAGGCGAAGAAGCTCAGTGACAAAATCTAATTGGATGGGAAAATTATTCTGAAGTGGTTTAACAAATCAACTTGATTTACCCCCAAAACGTCACTGATGTCAAACTGTGGATACAAAATCCATAATAAATCCCTCAGTAGCTCTGATCACCATTCCCTCTACTTTAAACCCCAGAAACAGATGAAACAGGGGAGGATAAGATTGACGGACACTAAACTCTGAGTGTGTTTTCCAGAACAAACCACATAAATCAAAGCCTGGTTCAAAAAGCTCCCCTGAAAGACTGAGCCTATTCGGTGGCACCGTGGCTGTGGAGGTTCCTGAAATCCTGCCTCACTCCCAGGGACCCCGCTGCTCAGCCTGTGATCCTGCACATTGGCTTCCTTAGAGCCCCGTCCTCACTGACAAGGCCCCGGTCATGCATCTGGATGACCTACGGTTATGTGCTAACCTCCTAGTTCCATAGTGTAGCCCAGAGCAATCTTCTCCACTTCAGATGGACCACCCCAGAACCCACAAAACATGCCTTGAGTCTTACACAGCTTAGACCTCCCCAGGGAGAAATGCAAGATCTCTGGTCCAGGAGGCGGCAAGGCACACCTTTCACAGCTCCAGGCACAGAGCAGTGCATGCTGGGAGGGTACAAGGAGAAGCCACTGCCCCATCACCTGGGGGTCTGACTCACTGACGGGCCGAGGTGTCCCCGAGAGAAGACTAAGTGCCCTCTTGTCTACAGTGTTCCAGCCGAGAGAGGTCAGGCACCCCGAGCTCACTGCCCATGACCTAGCACCTTCCAGTCCTCCCCAGTCAGCCCATTGAAAGCCTATGCGAGCTCGCATTCAAGCATCTGCCACTAAATTCAAATTACTGCCTCCCCAAAAGCTGCACCTCTTATTGTAGCTTAAAGCTCCAGGCCGCAGCCAGGTTAGGGGCAGTCTGGCTGGTGGGGAGGAGAGTATCCTCAGAACGTGGTGTTTCTCGCAGAGCTGACCCCACGCAGCAATCTGTGACCCTCTGTCAGTCCAGGATGAGTTCAGCTTGTCAGGTGGCTTGTGGCCATCTGTCCCCTCCTGTAGCCACAGCCTCCATTCCCACTTAAGTCTAATCAAATACAAGAGGCCATGCGGGTCCACAGGACTCCATCATGCTTCTGAAAGACAACCCTAAAACCATGGTGATGGTGATGTCAGCAGAGGACTTTCCAGAAACCGCTCAAGGTCTGGATCATGTCACTAGGGAACCAACTTTCTATAATTTTTCAAGCCACTTCAGCGTAGAGGAAACATTCTCTCCTGGAAATCTGGTCGAAAGGTGACCCTGATGAAAAGTCACTTGCTCCCCTCCCTCCCCCTCCCGCCCCCAAGTGTCTGTCATTTTGACTCCTCCTATGACGTCTCCTGCTGCCTTTTCCATAGTCTATGGTGTAGGAAGATATAGTTGAGGTTTTGCTGATGAGGGGAGGGGACAAAGATCAGACCAGGAAGACGTATGTGTGGCAGCTGGGGCTGCCCACTTCTCAGGAAGGGCCAAAGGGCAGCAAGAGTCCTGGCAGGAGACAGTTCACTATAGACATCGAGGACATAGGCTTACATCACACACTCTTCAGGCTGCCTGAGTTGGCATCTTCAGATTGTGTGTGTGTGTGTGTGTGGTGAGGGGGTAGTATGTGCTTAAAATTAAGACACACCAGCAAAGAGAAGCAAAAAGAGAAATGCTACCTGTCTGTTGCTACTTTGCTTTTTACCTATGAAAATAAATTCTCCCCAAGTCTTAATTCTCTACCAAATATAATGTGATCAGTCATATGCTGATTGATTAATATGAAAAACTGGATCCAATACCCACCAGGAGTCCTGGGACCCTGGAAAAGGCTGCATGGAACTACTTACTGTGTTTCCAAATCCTGTGGGAAGGCAGGAACTTGGACAATGGGGATCTGGGTCTGAAACCACCAGCACTCACAGGATCACAGTGCATAGTGATAACAGCATCCAGCCCATGAACTTTTAGGAAACAGAAGTGGGAGACAGAATAACAAAAAATAAATAAATAAGGGGGAGAGGAGAAGGGTGGAGTGGGGGGAAGGGGGAGGAGAAGTAAATACAATGAATTTTAAGTTTGCCTTGTCCAACCACTCATTTGATACCTGAACCCTGCCTCACACAGAATTTGTGGGAGTGGAGAGGAGAATGCAGAGCAGTGAGCGGAGTGTAAAGGGAAGCAACCAAGTTCTAAACTAGTGGGCATGTATGTCCTGAAAGGAGGTGTCAATCCTCGCAGATCACATCCTCGGGAGTGGAAGGCAATGTGGAATAAAGGACTACATGGCTCCGCCTGGCAGGAGACTGCTTGACCGAGGGAGGATTGGTCCTGTTCCCCACCATCCTAGGAGCAGCCGGGGGCGAGGGGAGCTGTCCTTGCAAAGTCCACAGCTCTCAGGCATGGGTGGGTCTGCAAGGAAGAGGAGGAGCTACAACACTGGGTTTTCCTGTGGTGCCAACATTTAGGGAGGTCAGGTGACTCAGCAATGGCAAATTTCCTCTAAGCAGCATGTGACACTAGCCCACCTCACTAGGATGCTACAAAAATAATCATACGTAGAAATGATTGTAAAAATAAGGTAACTTAAAAGGGACGGTGAAACCCCAATCTTCCCCACCGCCTGATCTTGTGATCTCAGGTTCAGATCAAGGGTGCCTAGGTGGGTGGGTGGAAATGAGATCCCTGCTCAGGACACTGGAGCTGAGAGCGACCACGCCCAAGGGCTCCGGGCTGCTCGTCCACGCTCTCTGAGTAAGGAGGGCGCTGACTCACGCTGAGGGCCCTGCAGCTGCATGGCGCTGTCAGATGGCGTGCACATAGGTAGGAACTCTGTAAGTACATGTTCCCAATTGTGCAATGTCACTTCAAGGTCGAGGATTAGAAACAATCAGAATCAACTTCATGCCAGGGGCATAAATGATTTTAGCAAAGACTCCTCTTTCTGGACACCCTTACATTTTCTTTCCCTTTCACTCCAGCAGGTATATCTTTATTTCCGATGTTTAAACCTTCCCTAAAAGCTCATTGTTGTTACAATAACAGCTAGCAAGGTGAGTGGTTTAGGCGGGCTATCTTATTCAGTCTGCAAACTCCCTGAGGGCATGGACTCTTATCTTTTCTGGATTCCTGTTGCCTGGGAGATGGTACTCAATAAATATCTGCTGAAGGAACTAGCAAACGCAGGAGGAGTGAAAGCAACTTATAAAGCAGGCACTGTTGTTGTCCCCACTTTGCGATGTCCAAGGTTAAGTGGCTGAGAGCAAAACGCAAAGCTGGCTGTCCATCCTCACAGCCCGGGCTCCTGGCGTGTACAGGAACCACCTTTACGTAGGTCCGTGGGTCGGGTTGGGTTTTAGTTTTGTTTACTGACCGGCTCGAACGATAAAATTCTTTCAGGGTTGATTGGAACTCCACACCCAAACTCCCGGAACCAGGCCTGGCCCCTGAGAACTAGAAATCAGTATCTTCAGCAATGGTGAGCAGAAAGAAGCCAGTGGGGCAGGTTAAATCAGAAATAGCGCAAGCAGCTGAGATACCAATCTCAGAGAGAGCAGGTGGGGGATCGGGAAGGGCCTCCGACCTCGGAGGGACTGGGGGCCGCATGGAACCGCAGGGACTGAGGAATGTGGGAGGTGAGGAAGCGAACACAGACCAGGACCAGGTCCGGCGAGGAGACGAGCATCTGAGCAGTGGCCTCTGTGCAGGGCCAGGCTTTCACTTCGCTCCTGTGAGCGGGCCCGTGCATGGGTTATGGCTGGGTTAGTCCCACCTAGTGGGCCAGAAACACGGAGACAATGAATACAAACATGTATTTCAGATGACTTTGTGTAGACTCTAGAACAGTGTCTACTCAGGGGCAGACACAAAAGCAAGGGTGCGCCTTAAAGGTGAGGAGGAGGGTAGGTCTCAGGCACAGCATCTGAAGCAGGGACGGCCCCGGAGAAGCGAAGGTCTTTTTCACGCATTTCTCTCTCTGCCTTTTTCCTTCTCGACTCCTCCTGTTCTCCTGCACCGCGTTAGTTTTCAGATGATGCTTCTCTTTAACGTCCTCGTGTCCTCGCCTGCGTGCTTGTATTCTCAGACAGAGTACAGACACAGGCCCTCGTTTTGCAAGTTTTAGTTCGATTTTCTCTGCACAGGTTCGGACTCTGATTCTAAGCCACAGGACCTGTGGTGCTTATTTTGCATTTTGGCCTCTGAGCATCGTTCACACTGCAGCTCAGACAGGTGACCTTCAAGGCTTTCTCTCACCGACTTCCAGCTCCGCTCCCCTGATGCCAAAGCCACAGGTCATTCTTTTGTGGGAAATCACCTTTTTTTGCAAAAGCAAAGAGAAAAACCCAAGCACCATAAATAACTTGCGCCCTGCACAGCGATACTCCATAGGCTGAGGTTTCTGCGACAGCTCACATCTAGCGTGTGCCCAGCTCTGCCATTGATGCGAGTGCATCAGGGCCCAGAGCGGGTGAGGACACTGGGCACGTGGGCCTGCCGGCCAGCACAGGTGAAGCCCAAGTTCAGTGTCTAGACAAGACCACCCCTTCGCTGTGCTCCAGGCCTGTCAAAGCCACAGGCAGACTTGTATTTCTGCCGAGGGCTCCGGTTTTCCGTCATCTATTTTTTATAGCACTGATACTAACCCAATTGCAGCGGATGAAGGGTATTATTTCTGGCTCGGGTGCATCGCGGTGCTGATTTGCTGGTCCTAGGAGGCAGGCTCACTGTGCTGGGTTTCATCCATCCTCTACCATGGCAGACCTGGTGCCACAAAACGTAAGTGTTCTGAGATGCTTGACATTGCAAAATGTAAATGCCTGCTTCCCCCATGCGCACGGGGGAATGGGCCTGTGCTAATGAGCTGGGAGAGGGATGGGAATGTTATTGGGTCGGACTTGGGCAGGATGGCAGTGGGCTGAAGGCAACGCAACAATCTGCTACTTCCTCCGGTGCCTGGTTCCTTGGTATGTCATTACTTTTGGAGGGAATCTTGGTTTATTCTGAGGCAATGTGGTGGCATTTCAGAATTATATTGTCCTGTGCTCTTTCTGAGATGCTTCATGTCCTCATCTTTATGTGCTCTCCAAATATAATAGGCTTGTGTTTTGAGATTTTTAAAAAAAAGTGACAAAGATTTGCAAGCCAGGAAGTTTAGAGGGAACCATTTATAAAGGAACAAAGATTCCCCCATCCCAATCTCACACACACACACACACACACACACCCCACTTTAGATACACACACACACACACACCACTTTAGATACACACACACACACACACCTTTACACACGGAGATTTTAAAAATTAACCAGCTAACTAGCAATAACACCATATATCAGCTTAGAATGCTTTTTGTTTATAGTAGGTTTACTTACAATGACTCATTCAATATCAACCACCACCGATGACCATTCAAGTTACCCAATGCTAAGCTTTGAGTCTGTAGTGTATTGCACTGGGCTATGAGTGGCTTTATGAGAGCTAATGCCTCACAGTACGTTTCCCTGTGACTATTAACCACATTCGAGTTGTACAGCTAAGACTGCTTCTTCAAGCATGATGCCGTTCCGTCCTGTATTCTCCACTCTACGACTGTTTATTAGCTTTTTGACTTTGTGAATGTGATTGCCGTTCTGTAGCTGGTAAAAAAAGAACATACCAAACCAACTCCCGACAAATTGCTATTTTTCAGTGTTCCTATGCGTCTTGCTTCACCTCACAGCGAGATCAGTAGGACACCAGCAATGGAAGCCAGCCAGCTCTGGGCTGCATTATTCACTTTCTATGAAGCTTGGCGGCTAATTTGCACGTTCACACTTATTGAATGCTAGAGTTCCCGAAGCCCTGACAGCCAGCCCTCCAATTCCAGCTCAATATGCAAACAGAGAATGGAAACCTGAGGGTTCCCTTGCACTGGCTCCATTTCCGAGGTATTACTTTGGTCAAAGACAGAAATTAGTTCTTGTTCAATGCTTTCTAGTAAAAGGGGAGAGGAAGAGGGCAGTGGGAGGAAAAGCAGAATGGAGACTGTTGTAAAACAAGCCTGAACTTTCCATTGAGAGTCACAAAAAAGAGTTCAAAGGCCAAATATTTAATCAAATGTAATTTAAGAGGCCACGTCAAGTAAGGACCCCTCCTTAGCCCCACTGGTGGATGCTTCAGATGCTTTTTCTATATAAAGAGATGTTTGATCTGATAGCGCAAGGGGCATTTTTATGTCCCAGAAAAAAAATTATCATTCTTAGCAAAGAAGAAATCCCGGACATGTAGCCAGATATGGGAACAAATATTTAAGGGGTAACATTTTTTGGCACGGAACAGAAAGAAAAGAGTTTTTTTCTAAAACACTTGGCAGGGTACAAAGCTTCAGTCTGTTTCTAAGCGCAGTTGCAAAACCCTGAGGCGTGTTTTGCTGTTTCTGTCCGGGAAGAAGGAAGAAACCTGGGCTGGGCTGGACTGGCCTCCAGGCCCATCACTCCCCTCCCCACGGAGCTCAGTTAAATGAGCTCAGCCCCTCTCCGAAGGCCCAGTCTGTCCTCTGCTCCGCACCAAAATGAAACATGTGGCGTTCCCAGAAAGAGCTGAACACAGCCCATGTCTCAGCCAATTTCAAATATTTGAATGACCCCAGAGGTGAACAGCACAATCACTTACATGAAAATCGCCTAGAATGTGAATAACGTGTCCCAGGGTCAGCAGATACCTGCGTCTGCTAAAAGCTGCCCACGGAGGAGCCGCCTGCTTGCGTGAGGCGTGGAGGCAGATGTTAGAGAAGGAATGAAAATCACAAACACCTTCCGCCTGCCCCTCCAGTCCTGTGGGTTCTTCCTCTCACACTTCCCAGCTGGTAGTTACGTGCCTTGTAGGTTGTGTTTTGCTTCTCCCTCTCGGTTTCATTGATGGTGGTTGGCAACGAGTGGCTGGTCCTGCCAACCAGAAGCCACTGAGCTTCTTTCTGTCCCCTGTTTGGATCAACAGTGTGTGTTTTGTACACTGCGTGGAGGGGGAAAGGTTTGTTTATTGCAGGAAGCTTCGCTGTGTTACTACATTTTCCCCCCTTCCTTTTCCCTTGGAGCTCCGCAGGAGGCCGAGGCCTTTAGAGCGTGCGGGCACGACCCGATTTTGCGGAGATGTGGCTTTCTGGGTGGGAAGGTCCTTTAGCGCCTCACCTGCCCTTCCACTGTGCGACATGCCAGTCCTCATGCAGGTGTCCTCCCTTCTCCGATGCTGGGGCCACACAGATGCACCTAAGCATCCCACGTGGGCTTTAGGAGAAGGACCTCTCGGCTGCCTGGGGGCTGACAGACCAGCTACTTTTCGAGTTGACAGTGTTTTCAATTGTTTTTTTAAGGCTGGGATTCCCCTTCTCTCTCCATCCCCCTTTTCCCAAGAAAATTTCATTTCCTTCGAATCGCACCTGTGTTGTCAGCACAGGTCTGCCTACAGGGTCCAGCCATTCCAGGGCCTCGGGTTCGGAAGGAGCAGACCCAGTCTGGACTGATTGAGAAAAGAGGAGATCCGACACCCATAATTCCAGCGTCCTCTCCCTGCCCTGGCTCCCGCCAGGCCTGGAGTGGACAGCAGGCCGGACAGAGGCTGCTTTCCATACCAAACCCCTCTAAGACCCAGACCTGAGACTTGAAAGCAGGAGAAAGTCTAAGTGCCAAGTCAGAACACCCACTGGAAAATCTCCTTCTCTCTTGCCCCGAAAAAACAGTGAAAGCAGCAGTGTTTTCAGAGCACTTCAGTGACCACTGAAAAGGGAGAAACTGTGAGCCACCTCGATGCCAGTGGATGTCTCCAGTTCTTACCTCGGTCACTGTTCTTAGTAAAGGAGGTTAGAAGCTCAGATTAGTAGATGTTGCTAACAGACACCCAGGGCTCAGAGGCTTCATTCTCCCTCACTGGACCTGCTCCCCTGGAGTGAAAATGTTGGCGATGGGGACAGGGGGGAATTCTGCCAGGAGGTTGGCATTGATAAGGAAAATGGGGCAGGCTCCCTGGCTGGGACATCTTTCAATTCACTTCAACGTGGACGACCAGCCCCTGATCCCAGTCTCTGCCCAGAGGGAGCTGCTGTGTGGATGACTCCTTTAGTTAGTTTGCTGTTCTTTTTGCTCTGCAGGCGGCTATGGGGCGCGTAGGTGGCAAACAGGAATGAATGAATCTTGAGCGTGGTCTTGGAGTTGTGGGGGTTCAGAGCTAGTCACCCCAAGGTGTGCTTCTGTGGTATGCTGATTGTTTTGAGCTAAAGGCAATTTCAGGTTCAGACCCAAGAGAAACTCCTGCCCCTCCCTCTAACTACCTAGAAGAACCTGGACCAGGAGCCTCGCCCATAATAAGAGATGATCAGAGATAACCTCATTTGACCTATCCAGAGGGCAGGACAAACTTCTATTTACTAAGCATCTTATCTTCCTGCGGTGAGGCCCCTAAGGCATCTGCCTCCTCCCTCGCTCAGGATGCCTTACATCCTTCAGTCCCCCTCTCTGCCTCCGAACCTCTCATGGAGGTGGGGTCTCTGACTCTCACGTGCATGTGGGCTTCCCATACATACGTGTGTATTAAACTTGGTGATTTTTGCTTGCAATCTGCCTCATATCCATTGGGTTATTAGACCAGACAGAGAACCTTGAGGGTAGCGGGAGGTTTGTTCCTCCCCCACGAGCACGCTTGGGTTTCGGTGGGTTGTGTCAGAGTGGCCCTGGGCTCAGCCAGTGGCGAGGACCACCCCAGAGTCCTCCACATGCATACAGGGCCAGGGCCTAATCCAGCATCGGCTCCATGGGGGAAGGCCTGCTGTCGGGGAAGCCTCCTTTTCAGACTGTTACAGTTGTACAAGCGGAAACTAACACTGTGGTCCTTAGTGTCATGGGCTTCAGCCTCTCCTTAAAACTCTTTCCCACCCTTCTCTCTCCCCGGTCCTAGGTCCGCTCAGTAACCTCCAGGATACCCCATTCCTTTGTGAACAGGCAGCTTTTACCTTAAGGGTCCTGGGGCGCCCTCAGACCAGCGGAGACTTTCGCAGGGGAGGAAGAAATAATTTCCCCTCTCCCTTTCTGCGTTCTTAGCTGAGGCCCCTGTCATAAAAGACACATTAACAAGAGAAAACCAAAAGGAAGTTTATTAGCACAGATACCTCATCTGTACATGGGAGAGACCCGGAGAAAAATGAGTAACTCCCCAGGTGGCTAAGAATTCAGGCTGCAAACCCACCTTCCTAGGGAACTGGGCAGAGGAAATGGTTTTCAGGACAGATGAATGGCCCTTAGGAGAGGGGGGGAGGTGTGATGGCTTGTGAGAGTGTGTCTGGGGGTGGTGTAGACATCTAGTCTCCTCTCCTGTGGTAAGAGTCCGTCCTCCCTGGTAGATGAAACTCCTCCCAAAAAATGAATGACAGTTGAGTTTCTCTTAGAGGTTCTGTCTTTAGGCAGATAGGGGAGCTCAGAGGAAGCCTCTCCCTGAGTTGCTAATTTTCAAGTGTCTACATGTCAAAACAGTCAATATAGACCAGAGTGGCATATTTTGGGGTGTCATGTCCTGAACTCCTGCACTCATATTTTGGGGTGACATATTCTCTTATCCTTCACTTTCAAACGTGGGCATCAATTTGGCATTTATTCAATCCTCTGATTGCCTTAGTTGCGAAGCATACTTTTTCTTTTAATTTGGCACAAGCCTAGACGTGCACTATGACACCTGCATGGAGGTTAGTGGTTAGTCATTTTGAAGGATGAAACAACTACAATTGAACTGAGTTTGCTTCTTCTTTGACTCAGTAGCCAAGCACGCAGGAAGCCATAATGAGCAAACTATTTGGGATCACTACAAAGGGGCACTTTCACCATAGCCATGGCCATGGCCATGGCCATAGCAGAGTGTGTCTGAGCACTGATGCCAGGGCCCGGCCGCTGTGTGGAGGCCCTGCCCGTCACCTAGGCCTGGGGAACTGGCACCTGTCAGTGGCCCCACCTGGTATGATTGGGAGGATTACCTGAGCTAATATAAAAGCTTGGAAAAGAGCTTGGCACACAGTAAGAGTGGTAAGTGTTGGCTGCAGTGAATCCTACAGCTGTATTGCGGGGAACTTGGCAACACTGGCACTGTATTAAAATTTAAATTCTAAGTATTTTCTGAGATATTTGTTAATTACAGCTGTTAAATAATCTAAGCTTCATCAAGGCATATGCACAGAATTTTAGTTATCTGAAGGGAAACATTTATTTTGATCCATCATTGACAATGGGGACAAAAGCGCGCGCACACACACACACACACACACACACACACACACACACAGGAATATAGACCAGGAACAGCAATGTAACTAAAATTTAACCAAAGCACATGCATTTGAATGAAGACTTGGAGGGATTTTGTGCGAGTGTGTGTGTGTGTGTGTGTGTGTGTGCAATTTTCCTTTTTCTCCTTGTCGTCAGAATAGTTCCATTTAGAAAACACACTCCCTTCCCAAATTCGCAGATATCTGCAAATAGTGTTCTGCCCAGAAGGGACAGAACAGCTAACCGTGCGTCATTTGAAGCAAATTGCCCACGATGTCAAAGTGGAGTATTTATTGCTGTTTGGGGATTGACTTATCTGCAGAAACACATATTGCTTCTCACCGTGAAATCAGGGTCATCCCTTGAAATACGATGACCAGGCATCTGCCTCAGGAAGGGATGCGAGGGTCCCCGAGGAGCTCCCACCGACCCCCATGCAGCCCCCGCATCCTATCACCCTCACCCCTCCCTGCTCTGAAATGCCTGCCCCTGGGGTCCATCCTGTGCTTAGAAAAGACAAATGTCTCACTTAAAGTACCATGTTCCCGAGGGAACAGAGTGTGCTCGGTCTCTTGCACACTGTAGAGCCTGGACAGTCCGCTGCTGCACCCCTTCAGTTGCTAGAGCAGACCCCAAAGGTGACTCTGTTTGTGAAAAGAATCTGGGCAAGAAAGATTCGAGCTGCAGAGAGAGGGGGGGGGGGGGGATCAAGAGCTGGTGCAAATGTTCAGGGAAGAGTCTTTGAGGAGGGGGAACCTGAGGAGGGGTCTCCTTACATAGGAACTGGCCTTGGGTGGAGAGAGGATAGCGGAGGTCTCAGTGGGGAACAGGAGGGGTGAGAGAGCCGACCTCATTGGGCAGGAAATGGCTTGCTCCCTCTTGGCCTTTAGATCCCTCCCTCTTCCATGCTGCTCCACACAGACGTGGAAAGAACTGGAAAAGCAGAGCCGGTGGGAACGGCAGGAATGACGTGCATTAGCACTGGGGTCCTCGCCATCCTGCGCGCTTCCATCCTCCTCAATGCTGATCAGCGGTGATGGAGCTTCATTAGAGAACGTTCGTTCCAAATAAAGGGGCAAGGCAGGTGGGAATTAGTCAGCCAACCGGCCCGGGGCTGCCACAGCCGCACTGCCTAGTCACCCCCACCTAGAACCAACCCTGGGTAAACAGGCCCGGTGTACCCCTCTCCACAGCATTACACTGGCTCGCCGTCTCTGACAAACTAAAGATATGGCAAGTACACGGTGGGCAGAGGTAGGTTTACTCTGAGCAGGCGAAACCGGGGTTTATGTTGTATTATTATTTGTGAGTGAGTGTATTATTTATTTGTACACAAATGTAAACCTACTTTTGCCTACCCCTGTATTTGCAGTTTCCTTTTCATAGGTTTTTCCTGATAAGTAGGTGTCAAACCTTGTAAAGAAAAAAAGCATAATATATATATATATATATATATATATATATATATATATATATACACACACATATATATATATACATATGTATATATATATATATGATGGTAAATTTTTTTTAATCTTTAAATTCTTTATTAGTTAACGAATTACAAATGTGTCCTCATCTCCCCCCCCCCCCCATTAACTCCCATCGTCCCCGCCCCCCCACTCATGCTCTCATCCCCCTGTTGTCCATGTCCATTGGTTTGGCTTATATGCATGCATACAAGTCCTTTGGTTGATCTCTTCCCCTTACCCCCACCCTCCCCTATTTTCCCTCTGGGGATTAATAGTCTGATTGCTGTTTCTCTGTCTTTGGATCTGTCCCTGTTCATCAGTCTATGTTGTTCTCTATATTCCACAAATGAGTGAGATCATGTGGTATTTATCTTTCTCTGACTGGCTTATTTCACTTAGCCTAATGCTCTCCAGCTCCATATGATGGTAAATATACATTTTCTCAGTTTGGTTGCACGACTGTTGTGGTTGCTTTGCGATTGTGGGCAGATCCCACCCACCTACTCACTGTGCCGTTTCTTTTCTAGAGCCAGAATAGGACAGACTCATATACCATTGTGATCTGGGTGCACTTCTTCAGAAGGTACGCTCGCTGCACGCACGGGGAAGGGCGCTGGGCTGGGGCTGACAGGCCAGGAGACCTGCATGCATTTTAACCACGGCTCGCAGGGAAGGGAAGGGAAGGGAACGATGGGCAATCAGAGTATGCGTGCGTGTGCTCTGGCCTCTCCTTGGCATTCATGCCACTGTGGTACCAGCAGAATTTCCACCTGGGGATTCCGCAGAGACACCCTGGATTGAAGCTGATTGAAAGAAGGCTGTGTATGTGTGTGTGTGTGTGGGGGGGGGGGGGTTGGAGTCAGAGGAAAGAGGCAGGCGAAAGGGATCTCAAGGCAACACAAGTTTTTCCTTGCAGAATGGTTGTTCTGGGATTCTTTACTCTGCCTTATTTCACAATGAAATATATTGCTAGGGGGGTCTTAGGAACACTGTGAGGAAACTGTAACTGAACCCCTCACTTGTCCTAAAAATCCTTCCTCCTGCTTCTGAGGCACAGTCATTCCCCACAGCGCCCTCTTGCTGTAGGGATGCCTCTTGCTCAGGGACACTTCATAGCCACAGGCACTATTGAGATGATCTTCCCAGGGCGTGAGTTTGTCTAAAGCCGGCTGTCCCCTGGATTGCTCTGCCTTTGGAAAGCTGCAGCATGGCATGCGTTACTGACTCCCACACAAATAATTCACAAGGTCACTGTCTCCACTGAACTTTCCACTTTCTACTGACATATTAGTTTTAAAAGGAAAATTTTGATTTCCTTAATTGTAAATGGGGTTTTAAATGTGCATATTTTTCAAGAAAGAGGATAAGATATCAGGGCACAGTTGTCAGATTGTGTAATTGATCAGCCACAGTAATGATCTGTGATACTTTCAATCCTCCATCTGCACGCTGATTTGACTGTATGTCTGGAAAGAGACGGAGACCAAGACAGATAGAGAAAGACACGCACAGAGAGAGTCCACTTCCTAAAAGCCCACGCCTGGCCATCACGGCAGACCAGGCGTCACGTAAGGACGGAGGATCCTACCGGAAATGTAAATACCGAGAGGCTTAGTCAGGTGCGGCAGTGCAAGGACATTTTATAAATATTTTGATAAGTAGATACAAAGGAAAGTGATGAACGAGGCGGCTGTGTTGCATTAGGCTGTGTTCACAGCCAGCGGAAATTCCTCATTTGCATCAGCCAGAGGGGCTGCTTTCTGTTTGGAGCTCTAGTTCAATCCCAGTGCCTCCCGGTCAGGTGGGCACCTAGGGCCTCTGAACTTGAATCTGAACTTTCACTGAAGCAAGTTCTATGCATCATCGATGAAGGGAAGGATTGAAGTTTCCCACTGGGACTGAGTTTTCTTAAAAAGCCATTGAAAGAGTATGAATACCAGACCAAAAGGAAAACATGCAAAATAGTGAGCGGCAAGAGTCATTTGTTCCCTAATTCAGCGGTCGCCAACTGGTGTTCTGTGGACCACTGGGGGTCTGTGAGGTCCGAAAGGTTGGCGACCGCTATCCTCATTGAAGAAAAGTACTAAATGACCTGTTTAGTAGTTTCTCTAGGAAGAATGCTCACTAAACAGATGACATCGATTTAAATATATATATCTATCAGTATACCATTTTATCAGTAACAGTGGCCTTTGGGTAGAACACTGACCTGCAGGTAAGTCAGGATAAAGCCCCTTGCAGGTATCACATGGATACTGCTCACCTGTTCCAGAGGTGGGGCTACACTTAAAGCCTGGATATGCACAAATCCCAGGACTCCAGGGGCAGCGCCTGAGCTGAGCACGCTGGCCACTGCGGCAAGGGCCTGCTCCCACAGCCCCACAGCTGTTCACACCAGGACTCTCTGGCTGTCCTTTCTCAGAGGAACTAAAAAAAACCCCACTCAAAACTCTTGTCAGAAATACTGAGTCATCAGTCTTCTTTCATCAAATGCATACGTTGCCTTTATTTTGGGAGATTCGTAAGTGCTGAAACATGACTTGGTAAAGTTTCTCGGGTGTCCTGACAATCCCTGTGAGTGGGAGAAGGCATGTTTCACACAAAAAAGAAAAGGAGGTAATTTTTAAAAAAATTCAACCCACCCTTGAGATGATAAACATTTGGAGATATTTCTCTCCTGCGTGTGTTTGTTTTTTAAATTTCTAGTAACCTTTTTAAAAAAACAAAATCAGAATTACACTGTCTCTATTGATATTTTCCTTGTACTTCATTGTTTTGAGAATGTTTTTTCATATCATTAAGCATTCTTTAAGAATGTAAATTCATTAGAAACTACAGTAAATAAGTTACAGCACACCCCCAGGATAGAATACTGAAATTTTATATCTCCTAACGTGAAAGGAGCCAGAAATGCTTCTGTGGTGAGCGGTGTAGTTTTCATTCCTTGAAAACTATTATATAAGTTATTGTACATGAGATGCTACAGGTTGTTCTTTTTCCTACAAAGTAGATCATGGTAATTCTAAAATTGGGCAGAACCAGCCGGGATGTGAGTCATTAGACTAAGTAAGAAGAAAAAGAGAAAAAGTAGTGGAGTGCCTTCCTAGGAAATGGAAGACCTGCATTAACCCTTGTATTTCACAGGCTGGAAACCAGGGATCTGAGCAAACATGAGATGGCGTGATTTTCTAGAATTCACTGACCTGGGGTATTTGTAATTCACATTCCTACACAACTGTGGCCATCGATTGACCGGATGGTGAGGGATGTTCTTCCTAACTCGGTTTTACATGAGGACCAGGCCACAGAGAAGGCACTAAGCATTTAGTTCTGCTCTTACTTGTTCAGAAAGTGAACATTCAGAAGCAAATCCCACCCGTAGGCCCTTGAGGGGAATCTCTGAAAGAGTGGAGGTTTGCTCCACTGGCCCAGAGATGGGGAGAAAGTCAATGAACATCTAGATTCCCTTTGTTTCTCAAGTACACAGACTTGAAGGTTTTATCAACTTTATCCTACACAAGAGTTTTACTTGTTAATACCAGTAGGACTTATACTTTACCACATAAGAAAATCAAGGAGAATGGTAAATAAAAAAGCATCTTTCTATGAACCAGAGATACGGCTTTCCTGTAGGAAGATAATGATTACTAGTCATAATTCTTATACGCTCTTCCCTGCGCTAAACACTTTACATGTGTTATTTAATTATCACACAACCAGTGGCAAGTAGATATCATCATTCTATCCTACACCTGAGGAGAGTAAGATTGGAGGGCCAGCTTCATTCATTCTTCCACGTACTCCCTCAGAAACCACGTTCTTGGCTCCTAATGCATGGCCAGAGTGGTTTGAGCGCTGGAGGTATGGTTAGCAATGGGCCGCCATCTCTGCCTCCTGATGGAACAGACAGGACACCTAGCTCGGATGTTCATCTGTTTGCCTGTCTCCAAATTGCTGAACCCAAGACTAAGAGTGCAATTTCATGAGGAACCTGTGAGATCTCCCAGGAGACCAGTAAATAACATTGCCTCTTAATGTATTTTCTTCCCGGTTTGAGAACCACCTTAGAATTAGGAATGAAAATGATCAGTGCTATGGTGCATCAGTTGCTTTTACTCCCTCACCAAAAAGAGTCTTATCGACCACAAGGAAAGAAACAAAGAATGCTTATAGGGCAGAGGTAGAGAAAGATGTATTCACCAGTATTTACCTAGAACACAAGAGTCATCACAATCACCAGTTAGATAGAACGGCAAAGACAGGCCTTAGCAAAACCTTTTCAAGTGATCCCCATCCATAAACACAGTGTTTTTATTTGTTTGTTTATCTAACCAAGGGCCCTTATGAACCAGGTGAAAACATTTGTCGAGGTGACAGATGGTAGAACCAGAGCTTGAAAGTATCGTTTCACAGCGACATTCTCTCCGCTCCACCACATGGTAGGTTTTTCTAGGGAACACAGTCCCTGGCTATACCTTAGAGCTGTGCTCCATGAAAGAATGAGAGGACCTTAACCCAGTCCTACCTTTGGGTGGGTTGGATAGGCCCACAGACCCAGAAAGCAAGCACTTTGTTTTTGGAAAAAAAATCTTATTTATTTATTTATTTTTGAACAGTCTAATAATGTCCACAGAACTTATTTTCCATAGAGTTACTAAAACTCTGTAAGCAATTGACCAGGTACATTTCAAGTGTTTCTTAGTATCAGACCCCCTAATCAAGGATTATCCCACCAGGATGGCTTTAATGTTAAGAGCCAATTATATTCCTGTAAGAGTTAGTCATAAGAGAAAGCATAAAATCTGTCTGGGGCAGATTTGGGGACAAACATTAACCAACAGTTCACAGCCCTGATTGAGGTGGTTTTATCTGGCTTTAGTTATCTTTCTTAAACAAGCTATTTCTCTTGCTTTATCTTCAAATGTGTAGCAAACCTGGTTTTATCAAACAAAACTAAGCCTAATAATGGAACATTATTTGGAAATGAAGTTTTATTGTTGCATAATGGTTTAACAACCTTGATAAATAAGTTATTTAACGGAGCTTATTGAAAGAAATGAATCTCTGCAGGCTTTTCTTTCTTAATGCAGGTATGATCTGATAAAAGGCTTAATTAGGTAACCTGGTAGCAAAATTGCTCATATTTCACTATTCAAAAACAATCCAAAGCACTGGAATAAACAAGTAAGATTGGTTCATTAAAAATGCCCTACCCAGGAGTAAAATAAAGAGGCAATTACTGAATTTACTAAAATCCTCCTAACTTCTTCTTTATGGGAGTATTATTGCTTTGGTAGTAAGTGATTAACACAATATGTTGACTCTGACGCCTACTTAGTTAGCTGCAATTGTGATCACATAAGACATAAGATCATTAGTGCCAACTCCGGACACTTCTTAATAACCTGTCCACTTCTCAGAGGGGAAGTTAATTGGCTTTGGTGAAGCCATTTCCAACACATCAGTGTTGACTGTGAGGAGTGACTCGTTTAGTAACCATGGAAATGATGCTGCCGGGGAGGATGAAGGGAGGGACATGTGAACACACTTCCAGGCCTGCTATTTTGTGGGCGCATCTGAGCAGGGATCCAAGTGCGTTAGAAGCACACTTCATGTCGCATAAAACCGGACTCGTTTGGTTCTGCTTTCCCTCCACAGTTTTGCTGATTCTCTACCACAGCCTCAGAATTAGGCAACACAATACTTCACTCCCGGAACCCTATGTTCCTTCCAGAAATGGGCCTCATATTTAAAGATGCATGTCCAAATGCACTAAAAACAGACCCTCCTCCCAGACACATTTCCCCTACTTCTATTTCTGAAAGCACTGGTCAATGTCCAGGCTCTCGTACTATATTTATCTGTATATTTGTGTCTCTATTTTTCTGGCATCTGTTTCTGTAATTTTCTAACATTTTAATATATATATACTTATAGGGCATCAATACAAGAAAAGTAAAGAACATCAAGAAAATAGGCAACCAATCTCCTTATTCACTCAAACTCAGTCTAGTTAAGTTGAAGAAAATATATATATATATATATATATATTAACATGGTTTCATCTGTTCAGCTTAAGTAGCACAGAGCTCTTATCAAGTAAGCTTTGTGAGATTTACTATCTTTGGGGACAGGTCATTTTAAAATGACCCATGAAAGCCTGGGTCTTTTTCTATTTTTAAGTAAGTTCTACTAATCTCTTACTAATATGTTCCTTGGTAATTTAGCAAGTATTTACTGAAAGCCTACCATGTATAAGGCACAATGAAGAATACAAAAGGGAATGAACATGATACCTGCCTTTAATAAAACATAAACACAGATAACATAATGTACACAGACAAGGAACTATATTAGCGTAAATGAGAGGGAGCAATTTATGTTGTTGACATAGGGGCTACTTTGAGATGGGCCTCTGAGAATGGGTGTGATTTTAAGAATAATAAGGAGTAACCCCAATGGAGGAAACATCACAAAAGAGGTGACTCACAGTCCTATCTGCCTGGCCACAGTCATGCTCTCCGGGAAGACAGGGATTTGCTTTGATTATCTTGGCACCCCAAGGACCCAGAACAATGTCTGACACATGGTAGGTGTCCTGTTGAAAAGGTGCTGATTAAACTGAAATGAAGGCTGAAATATAAAATATACCAAAAAAAAAAAAAGAGCAGCAAAAATTCCAGTTTGACTAATGAACAGAATATGAGATGGGGACTAGATGATAACAACTTGAATGTTAGGTTAGGTTGGGAACATATTGTGCTGGACTTGATTTGGAATTTATTAATAGCTAATGTGAAGTCACTGGTCCTTCTCAAAAGACTAACCTTGTAACAACTGCAACATGGGATGGAAAGAGAGAGAGAGAGAGAGAGAGCACGATTGGGGGGAAGACTAGCCACAAGAAAGCCAATCAAAAGATTATGATGATGACAACTTATTTACTAAAATGAGATTGAAAGGACAGATGATGAGCCTGAAGTTAGTAGCAGTAGTTACAGTATTATATAAAGAACAAAAATCAAGGATAAAGACCACAAGAACTACTATTTAATGATCAATGCTATGTCCAAGAACAAAGTAAAATTTCAATGAATTAACTCTTGGGACTCTTACCACAAAGTTGCAATTCACAAGTTTATAGATGAGGAAATTGGGACTTGGAGGAATTAAGTAACTGCCTAAGGAAGCTCTGCTAGATGCTATAGTAGGGTGCTCTATTTCATTTGATCCCCTAGAACAGAGTATTACGTGGCAGGGGCCAGAAATCACATTTGCAAGCTTTGTCAAATGCAACTTCTCCTTTGAATAAAAATGATTAGCTAGAATATCCAGTATCCATGGCAATAATTCCAAACTAGAATCTCTACAGCATCACATTTTTTGCAAGATAATTCCCACCTTTTTGTAACCACTGGATTATAGCAGGCTCTATGGATTATAGCCATTGACCCACAAAAGGCTGAAGTTCATTGCAAATATTAACAGGAGAAATCCTCAAAAACAGATGCCTAAATCTTTTTATGAAACTAGTCAAAGATGGGCTGTAATCGTGTGTGTGTGTGTGTGTGTGTGTGTGTGTGTGTGTGTGTGTGTTAAAAAACACACCTCTCTATTAAAGTATAAATTGGCAACACAATTGGCAAGGCACTGAACTAGATGCAATCAATGAGAGATAAATCATGAAAAAGAAATTCATTTGATCTCACAGATATAGTGAGAGAAACAGACAGACATGGAGGAAATATATATTCCAGTACTGCTCCAGGAAGGTGTTTTGAGAACACAGAAACTGTAATCAGAGTCAATACATCAGATACGTGAACAAGCAAGTTTTAGAGTCTCCGTGCCCAAGGCTGTGAGGGACACAGGCATGATTTCATAGACCCTTATTGACTTGGAAATACATGGTATATTACAGGATTTGAACAGATTAAGAGCATTAAAAAAAAAAAAAACAGAGTAATTCAGGAAGGATGGGTGGGATTTGGGGAAATAAGAAAGTTAAGGAAATGTTCTATCCAGATTGGGAAGACAGCAGGAACACCCTTGGTGGATTTCAGGAAGAGCAGATGGATGATGCGGACGGGAGGGGAGTGGTGAAAGGTGAGACTTAGAAAGTGGAGTCAGGTCAGGGGATGGCCACAAGGTCATACTGTTGCTAGAAGCTGACCTCTCGGACAATAGAAGGTTTGGAAGAAAAGAGAGAGGTAATTGAGCTAGGTTTTAGGAAAGGGGCCCCTGGCAACGGTATGCATGACTCCAGCAAAAGTTAGGAAAGCTAAGTTAGGGACACCTACTTCAGATCTGAAAGACAAACTATGAATGTGACCATGGAACGGCACATTAGGAAACTGTTACAGAGGTAATTCTGCAAACAGACCAGAAAATAATTGGTTTTGAAGGATAACTATGAAGACCACTAACTTGCTGATCATTCCTTTGCCCTATTTTCTTTGTGCATGAAAAACCCCAAATAGTCAATACAAACACACACATGTTGTCCCAGCACAGCTTAAGGTCTAAATTTATGGTGTCCTTGTATGTCCAAGCGGCTACATGTAAGTCAAGAAACCCAAGATCTTAATTCTACGCACGTTGGATTGGAGACTCTATGAGAAGGTGAAGCAATGAAAAGCTAACTTATCATATGCACAAAACTGCTCCCTATTGTCAATTTGTCAAGACATTGGCACACACACAAGAGCAGAGCAAAAGTACATGGAATATCAGATGCTAACAAGTAAGTGCTAAAAACCCTATAAACTGTTACCTGTTAGGTACCTGCCGTTTGTGTTCATGGCAAACCCGGAAGAGTTTAAAGGAAGTAAAGTGATTGAAAAGAAGTAGCTGCGGTGCTGCTGGGGTCTGTAGATTAATATGCCACAGGTGCTCTTTCCTCATTCCTTATGAACCCAGGACCTTGGCATTCACTGAAGCAAGGTCAACATCCTGCTCTATGTCCACGAATTGTGTTTCTCCCGCAACTCTACAGAGATGGGTGAACTAGAAGGACACATGCTCAGAGAAGCGGCATTCCAGAACTCCAGAAGTTATAACATTTCCAGTGTAGATAAGACACACTCCCTACCTGAAGCCCGCACATTCTGTATACCTTGACAAACATGAGGAGTTGTTCTAAGGAAATGAATGGAATCGTTTTGACTCAGAGTGGTGCTTGAAACCAATCAGCATCTCCACTTTTTCTGGATATTGAACACACGCTGGGTTGGATCATTTTTTCCCCTCCTGGCATCCCTTAAGGCCTGATAGTTACCCTATATAATAAAACCCTAATATGCAAATCTACTGAACGGTGGAATGACCGGTCTCTATGATGTGCACTGACCACCAGGGGGCAGTTCCTGCACTGGTGCAGGAACTGCCCCCTGGTGGTCAGTGTGCTCCCACAGGGTGAGCGCCGCTTAGCCAGAAGCCGGGCTCACGGCTGGTGAGCATAGTGGAGGTGGCAGGAGCCTCTCCCGCCTCCACGCCAGCAGTTGGACATCCCCCGAGGGGTCCCAGACTGCGGGAGGGTGCACACCAGGCTTAGGGTCCCCCTGACCCCCCCCCCCCCCCAGTGCTCAAATGTCATGCACCAGGCCTCTGGTTTTCTCATAATCCTCATAGGAACTGATTGCTGTTAACATATGTTGCTTAGATTTAAGCTTATGAAAATATACCCTGTTGCGTGTGATCTATAATTGAAACTAAATTAGTACTTATTTTCTAAAGCAGATGAATGTTTTCAAAGTTTTTAAGGGAGTTGGAACCAAAGGGTACTTTTCTGTGAGTTTTTGGCAAAGTGGCTGTCACACCAGAGCAAGAAGACACGTGTGTTATTTCAGCTGCTTACCTTCATAGCTGCTTCATAACGCGACATACCTTTCAGTGGCTCTGGGGTGGGTTCATTTCTCAGATGGTTTTTCTTCTTTCCCCTTTGATGATGCAAATTCAGCTATTGAAACAAAATAAAATTATACTCCATCTTAGAAAACTGGTTCTTTTCCTGGCACTTTGGGTGCCCATTTTGGTCAGGGTTTTGGGTACCTTAGAGGAGTGTTAAAAGTTCAGGTGCTTTCTTGTAAATAGACATTTAATATCAAAAGTGTTATCAGTGCTTCAGCCTTAATCAAAGGAAAGAGGGGACCAAGTTCTTAGACTGAACAAGAGATGAAGGAAAAGGATGCTGTGCTCTCTTCAAGTCCCGCTCTTTCAACAGCTTTCTCAAAACTGCCCCAGAATAACCAACGCTCCATTCCTCATTCTTTTTATCACCAACCAGATGCCAGAAAGAGAGTCACTGTAGAGGAGCCTTCTGCAAAGCCTGAAGTGATATTCGGGATTTTCGCACCTCTACTGGTATAAATACCCAAAAGGCAACATAGCTGTTTCACGCTAAACTTGATTTTTAAAATTGCAGAAACAGTTTTTCAAACAATGCCACTTTTTAATTCAATACCCACATGAATCCTATCTAATAAAAGAGAAACATGCAAATTGACCATACCCCCGAATGCTTCCCATTGGCTAATCAGGGCTATATGCAAGTTAACTGCCAACAAAGATGGCAGCCGGCAGCCAGGCAGCTGAAGTGAACAGGAGGCTTGCTTGCTCCAGTGATGGAGGAAGCCAACGTTCCCCATCTGCTGCTGCCGGCCTCTGAGCTGCAGTCTAAGAAACAATGTTGCAATTATAGAAGCTAAACAAGCTCCAGATAGCTGCTTTCAGCCAGCCAGCCTCGGAGCTTAGAGCGGCAGTGATGGCAACAGTGTTTCAATTATAGAAGCAAAACAAAGCCCAGATACCTGCTTTCAGCAGCCGAGGCCTCAAGCTGGAGCTGGCCTCAGAGCTAAGCTGGCTCTCAGTTCCAGTGACAGCCATAGAAAGTAAATAAATCCCAGAATAAAAAAGAAAAAGAAAAAAAGGAGAGGCTGGGAGCTTCAGTCACCCACCAGCCTGAAAACGGCCCTCAGCCCCTCACCCAGACTGGCCAGGCACCCCAGTGGGGACCCCCACCCTGATCCAGGACACCCTTCAGGGCAAACCATCCGGCCCCTACCCGTGCACCAGGCCTCTATCCTATATAGTAAAAGGGTAATATGCAAACTGACCCTAACAGCAGAAGGACTGGGAATGACTGGTCACTATGACACACACTGACCACCAGGGGGCAGACGCTCAATGCAGGAGCTGCCCTCTGGTGGTCAGGGCACTCTCACATGGGAGGAGCTCTGCTCAGCCACAAGCCAGGCTGATGGCTGCCAGTACAGCGGTGGTGGTGGGATCCTCTCCTGCCTCCTCAGCAGCACTAAGGGTGCCCGACTGCAGTTTAGGCCTGCTCCCTGCTGGCAAGTGGACATCCCACGAGGGCTGCCAGGCTGCCAGAGGGATGTCTGATTGCCATCTTAGGCCCAATCCCCCGGGGAGCGGGCCTAAACTAGCAGGTGGTCATCCCCTGAGGGGTCCCAGACTGCGAGAGGGCACAGGCCAGGCTAAGGGACCCCCCCTCTCCCCCGAGTGCACAAATTTTTGTGCACCAGGCCTCTAGTAATAATAATAAATAAATATAATTGCCCATAGTTCATTAGGATTGAAGAATCCTTTTGAGGTCCAAAGAATTAGAAAGTCTCCTGTCTCCTTAGAGTTTCATGGATGTTTTTCACTTAAAAACAAAACAAGCGCCAGCTGGTTTGGCTCAGTGGATAAAGCGTTGGTCTGCAGACTGAAGGGTCCCAGGTTTGATTCTGGTCAAGGGCACAGGTTGCAGGCCAGATCCCCAGTAGGAGGCATGCTCAATCCCCAGAAGGGGGCATGCAGGAGCCCCCTTTCTCTCAATGATTCTCTCTCATCATTGATATTTCTGTCTCTCTTTCCCTCTCTCTTTCTCTCTAAAATCAATAATATATACATATGTATATGAAAAAAAAAAAAACTCTGAAAGTACCACATACATCCCCACCTATGCTCCAGATGAGTAGATGAAGCTTATACATGATCATAGGTGTTTTATCACTCTTCCTGGGCCCAGTGACAAAGCATAATCTCCTTTCATTGGTTTCTTGTGGATTTTTTTGAAGTGCAATTTGTTCTAACATCCCTTAGGGAACTCATGGCCCTTTAACAGGTATCCCTGGTGTTCATTTCTATAATGACTTGGAGCTTACAGTATTGTCTTAGCTAAAGTCTAAAGAACTTCTCATTTTTCTCCCCGACTACATTTTGCTGCCCATTGAGAAGGTTGTTTTGGAGAAAAATCCTAGTCTCACATGATAGTTTCCTCTACATTATTTGAAAGTTGAGCAATGCAAGGCCTAATTACAAGGAACAAAGGTCTCTAATTTCTCAGAGGAAGTCCTCAGGACTCTGGACCAGCGCCCTTCCTCAAGTGATTGATGGAGTCTCCGACTAAAACAGCTCTTGTTTGCCCTCATTTCCAATGTGCATGTTCGAACAGAGACCATTTGACTCGGCAGAAGGTTCTGGGTATTTTCATCGCCCACTTTGCAGGAAACATTGGGCTTCTCTGGCGCTGTGGTCTAGGCTTCATCTTCTGGTTAGACCAAAAGAATTATTCCTTCTCCACAGTGTTTGCCTCCCCGCCCCGTCTGCCAAAATTCTAATTGAATGTGATGAAACAGCTGCAGAAAGGTTGCCGACATGGCTTCCGGGGGCCCGCTGCTACCTGTTCTGTGATTCATTCAGAAAGACAAAGCAATGTGCCCATGGCCACGGGACAATTAGCGGTTGAAGTCATGGCTGGGGTCTAAACTTTTTGAAAATCTTTACTGAGATATAGTTCACAAATAAAATCATACACTGTGATAATCTGAAATATGTATATCCTGTGAAAAGATTTCCCCCATCAAGTTAATTAACACCTCACATATTAACCTGTGTGTTATCTATGTGTTTTTTAAATATATATATATATATATATATATATATATATATATATAAATTTTTTAAATTGATTTCAGAGAGAAACATCAATGATGAGAGAGAGTCATTGATTGGCTGCCTCCTGCACACCTCCTACTGGGGATCCTGAAGCTCGGGCATGTGCTTTGACTGGGAATCAGGCTGTGACCTAGTTCATAGGTCCATGCTCAACCACTGAGCCTCACCAGCCACGCTGTGATCTACGTTTTTAGATCAGCCACATCGCCTCAGTCCAAAGGATAGATTGATCAATACCTCCAATTTATTCTTTGAGATGATAATGAAAATACCTTTAAAAAATTCAGTAATTGCGTGCATTCTCTAGGTCTTAAAATCAAAGGGTAATAAGCAAACATTCTTCAGCACCTGTTACAGTTTTCATACAGGTGGAACACCTGTAAAACTGGAGACGTTCTCCTTATCATCATGCATAAATGTAAATTGAATGAAATTATTAAATTTTCTGGATTCCAACTGTGGTAGTTCATTAATTGGGATCAAAGCTCAGTGCTGTTACAGAGATCACAAATAATAGAGCTTAAACAGGAGAGATGCTCATTGCCCGCTCAGGCGAGAGCACGGGGTGGCAGTGCAGGGTGAGCATCTCCATAATTGTCAGGGCTTCCCTTACATGATCAGGGTGGCTGCTCCAGATCCTGGTCCGCAGTCCAGCCAGCAGAGAGGAGAAAGGGGAAAGCAGAAGCTGAGTGTCTTCCCTTTAAACCAGGGCACACACTTCCTCTCACACTCTGGCCAAAGTGCGGTCACAACCCAGGGGAACCTGAGAGGTGTCCTCTTAGCCTGGCTAAGGCTATGGCCCAGCTAAAACTTCCACTGTCAGGTAAGGAGGAGAGGCGGGGTCGGAGAGGGCACTGGTTATCTCTGCCCTGTGCAGTGACCACGCTGCAATCCCCTACCACAGGATCAGAGAGTTTTCTGGTCACATATTACTAGGGCTTTCATTTTTAAAACAGATTAGAAATGCATCTTGGATGATTTCAACAATCAAGGAAGGATTTCTCACCTTGTCAAGTGCTACTCCTTTGCAGCTGAAAGCTAACACCTTGTGCTAAGCTACTCAGAGCCAAATAGAATTAATTAGCGTAAGCCTGTCACTGAAATATCAAGACAAATGTTCTTGAAACATGGCACTTTCTCCCTTTGCCTTTTTTCCCCCTCATCTGGTTTATTTACAATAAAAAAGTAGGTTGAGGGATGAAGTTGCAGAAACTGATCCTTCTAACTGTTACTCTATATATCACATAACCGATAACCAAATGCTGGAGAGAAAAACGTATCTGAATTGTGTCAGCATAGGCTGCCCCCGCCTGGAACACATTGAATAATTAATTACAGTGTACGGTTCGCGCTGGTTCGAGAGGCTCTATAAAAATAGCACCGGCAAGTCTGGTACGTCATCCTTCACGGGCCTTCTCCCCTTAGCACCAGGGCTGTGACTCGCACCTGCTGCTCCTCAGACCCAGAAAAACTGAGTTTCCCTCTTTCTTTCTTTCTTTCTTTCTTTCTTTCTTTCTTTCTTTCTTTCTTTCTTTTCTTTTTCATCTTTTTTATTTTTTGGTAACCTCTCTTTAAGAAAATATTTGCCAGAACAATTTTTAAAATGCACCATTTAAGCCCAGCCGGTGTGGTTCAGTAGTTGAACATCAGCGTATGAACCAGGAGGTCACAGTTCGATTCCTGGTCAGGCCACATGCCCGGGTTGTGGGCTCCATCCCTAGTGTAGAGTGTGCAGGAGGCAGCTGATCAATAATTCTCTCTCATCATTGATATTTGTATCTCTCCCTCTCTCTTCCTTTCTGAAATCAATAAAAATATTTTTTAAACACACCATTTAACAACGATCACGTAACTTTATATAACGAATAGACAAGACAAGCTGCTTTTTTTTTTTTTAACAGCTTGTCTTGTCTGTTGATTCTAGTTTAGAGTCCTTGGGCAAACTTGCTATTTAATGGAACTTGACAATCCATCTGTAGAGAGTCTAACTCAGTTGTGGAGCAAAAACAGACCAGCTCGCTGTTTCTGGTTAAAGCTCTGGGCTTCCACGTTTTGGCTGAGAGCTACCCTGCAGAGGAAATTATAGCTGCTCTTTTAAAGAGAGGTCGTAAAATGATGAAACTGTGGAGATTCAGAAAACATTGCCTACAGGTTCCAACTCTCTCAGTTGCAAAGGAGGACACAGACATCCACAAAGGCAGAAAGGTTCCTGAAGGCACTACCCAGTTAGTGACCAGAACTTGGATCGCCCAGATCCCAGAGAAGTGCGCTGTCTGTTGACTGACATGCCCGCAACATGATCCTAGTGGCATCAACATAAATGTCTGTGCGCAGGCTGTGCTGAATATGTAGCCAACCTGGAGTGGCCTGAGGCACGTGTCCACGCAGTTACTGAGAATAAGGTGGGAAACAACAACTAACAGAACTGGAGACTTAAGAAACCTCTCTCTGTTTCCTTGAACTTCTCCTGCTTTGGTGAGTCTGCCCTGTCTCTCCCAACTCGTGGCTTTCCAAATTTTTGAAGTTTCATACTCTTGGGTAGTGATGAGCTATATCCAGGCCACCGATAATTATTTTTTAAAAAAATACTTTTATTTATATCATAGAGGAAGGGAGAGAAGAAGGGAGATAGAAACATCAATAATGGGAGAGAATTATTGATTGGCTGCCTCCTGCACACTCCACACTAGGGATCGAGCCCACAACCCGGCCATGTGCCCTGACCGAGAATGGACTGTGACCTCCTGATTCATAGGTCAGTTAGTGTTCAACCACTGAGCCACGCTGGCCAGGGCACGGATAACTCTAATAACCATAGTGAAGATGATAGATTATATTTCTTTAATAATTCTTTGTGCCTGGTACCTTTCTAAGTGTACAATTTTGAAATATATTATATTATTTCATTACAATGACATGTATTAATTCCTCACATTGAGCCTATGAGGTACATATTATTATTTTTCCCATTTTTTAGTTGTGGAACCTGAGGCAGAGAACATGTACATAATTCACCCCAAGTCACACAGCTAGTAAGTAGCAAGAATTACTATTTAAACCCAGGTGGTTACTTTTAACCACTACACCATGTTGGCTATCCTAGAAAAAGAATTAGGAATCTCCTAACTAAATGCATGGGAGACAGGGGGCATAATGGAGTGAGCCCGGTCCTGGGGCCAGAAGAATTACAGTCTGTTCTCTTTGTATTTGACCTTCATCCAGAGGGTTGGGCTAATTATACTTCTCGTTCATGGCCTTTTATTTCCTTTGACCTTGCTAGGCTCCTCTGTGCATGTGTAAGCACTTCTTTTAAACCGTAAGCCGCCTATCATATCTATGCTTAATATTGTTTTTTAAAGAAATTAGCAAAAAAAAAAAGTATGTTTCAGTTTGGTTGAACTAATAATATGTATTGAATACTGGTCACATGCCCATCACAACCGGAGAAATGCCGCCCTTGCTCCGATAACAGGTCTTATCATTCTACTGCACACATCTTCAAGGCTCCCTTCATCGCCGCCCTCCCCGCCACACAGTCCAGTGGGTTTCAGTACCCACTGCAAGTTACCGGGGGAAAAATGATTCTTAGGCAATCGCTGCCTTTGATTTTCCTGTTGGCATTTCGACAGTGGGCGGTTATGCCCTGTAATCAAAGGAAAGTATAACCCGTTCATCTCCTAGCAACTCACTGGAGATTACTGGCAGGGAATAATTTGTGGGGCTGAATCTGAGTCCATATAATTTCAGACTCTGAAGCCAGCGAGTTCCTGCTCTGGGCCATTAACTCTCCTCAGTATCCTGCAAATACAAGAAACCCGGTGTTGATGATGTTGCCGGAAGAATGTGCATTAAAATATCCCAAACACGGGCAGTTGTATGTGAAAGAGACTGAGGAGTTTGATGATCATTTTTGTAGTTGTTAAAAATCTAATTGCAATTAAATGTCGCTAGGAATCAAGATCATTTTGCTGCTCTGCAGCTTCCCTTTGCCGAAGCCTGTAACCCAGCCCTCTCATACAAGGGCACATCTGTGGCCCAGGCCTCACAGCACCCTGGCCACCCCTGATGTGTTCTCCCAGGGGCTTCCTATCTGCCCACACAGGCTGGTGCGCTGGGGAGCCCAACCAATCAAACGCGGCTCCTAGTCAGTGTCAGGAAGCTGCTGCTCCTGGGCCTTGACATACAAAGCCCAGGTGCAACCAACACCCACTTGCTCAGCCATCTGTGCCTCAGGGAAACAGCTGTGACTAGAGGATGCATCCCATCTCGTCACAGAAGATTCAGTGCAGTCCTTAAACTTAGGTTATAAAAAGAGAAAACCTGACTCGAGAATTTATTTGAATGAATGACCAAGGCAAGAAATGCTTCAGCCACTAGTCACATGTATCAACACCAAAGAAACATCCACTTTGTATAGCAGTAGTAGTGACATTGTGGGTGTTATCCACTTCTAAGGGCTTTGTGTATATTAATCACCGCATCCTTCTACAACCCTAGGACAGTGGTCGGCTAACTGCGGCCCCTTGAGTCTGGCTCTTCCACAAAATACCACGTGCAGGCGCGCACGTATAGTGCGATTGAAACTTCATGGCCACACTCAAGGGGCCAAAGAGCCGCATGTGGCTCGCGAGCCGCAGTTTGTCAACCACTGCCTTAGGAGGTCGGCACTACTGTCATCTCTATGTAGAAAGGAGGAAACCCAGTCAGGTTCAGGGAGTGGATATGGTAGAATGGGCTTTTAACCCAGTGTCTTGGCCCCAAAGTCTACACTCTAGACCACCATCCCCGCCCACCCCAACAGGAGACATGGTCATAGCACCGCTCCCATCTCTGTCTCATACACGAGGGCAGAGGGTGATGCTACAGTCCTTAAAAATAGCAATGATCTGGAACGTAAACATTAGTTCAGAAATACTTTCTCTATAAATTCCTTTGATGACACAGAAATTGTGTCTGTTCGTATTTATTATAAAGGGGAAGAGGCCTGCTTTCTTTTAGGTGTCTTGCTGTGTGGTTGGTACATAGGAAAGTATTCTTGTTCTGAGCAGACTAAAGACATGTAGCGAAGACTCCACATCTGCTCCATGCCCTCCAGAAGCACTATAGGACTTTGTACAGTGCGCATGTATAGCCTTCTTTTAAAAATACTCTGTTGCATATGCCAGGAACATTTACGGAGCAGTTAGTGTTTATGATTTATCTGATGCGCATTTAGTGTTTTTCGTTTATTATTTTTGATCTCTGTCTTTAAGCCTTGTATAGCTGAGAGATGGAAACATGAATGGAGCTGTCACTCATGCATTCTTCAAAAGGATTTTGACTCTGTCTGAATTTTCAGTCCTTTATGTTTCAAATTATTGAGTGCCAGAGATGTTCTACTCACTACATAAAATAGTTTTTAATCTACTTTTATTAAAAATAACATTTTTAAGTACAATGGAGTGTTTTTCTCCCACCAAGTTAGAACTTAGGAAAAAAGTAGCGTTAGTTTTACCAGTGTTTTTTTTTCTGATTTTAAAATTTCAGTCCCATTTTTATTCAGCCTTAACTATTCTGGGCTAAATTAAAATTTTTCTTCTTTAATCTAACATGTTGTTTTCTATCTGTCCTTTTTCCCACCTTCATTATCTCTCTCTGGAAGTGCAGGAGTTACCTCTTAGAGAAAGAAGCTATAAATTGCTGGAGACTAATATTAAAATACAACAAATTTTGTTGTTATCTCTGTTTGGCCATATTGCCTCAGATAATCCCATTGTATGCCTAAATCAACATAATTTATTTCTTAAAATCCCTCTTTCCAAAAGCAGAATAACCCTAATGATTAAGTAAAATAAATTTGTTTTTAGTTGCAAACAAATTCATATAAAAGACAAATCCTGGTATTTCCTAAAACTGATCATGAAAAATGCCACTGTAGATATATTTTTAGACATTGATTCACAAGCCTTTAAATTGTGTTCCAAAAACACAATTCCTTATCTTTTCATAGAATCATGCTTTCCAATATGACCTAAGTGGAAGTTTTTAAAGATTTGAGATACACACATAGCAAGATATTATTATTTATTATTGCTTTAAAACCTCTTTTCTGTGCAAATTTTAGGTTACAAGTTCTGTGTGCAGATGCAGTAGAGAAGAGTATAAAGCAAATTTAAGTAAAGATGGCTAAATGTTATCTTTGCACAATCTGTCACAATTCTACCTGATGGCAGCTCTGTGAATTCATGAAACTCAGGTATAGACCAAGCACAGAGTCAGAGGGCCAGCTGGGGACCAATGGTATGAGTTGAGGCTCATTATAAGACTTAGCTCAAAAACATCTTATACCCCAGCCTGCTGGCTCCTCCCATTATTTGGGGTACTCCTTTGGAAAGAAATTGAAAACAACCTGTTAAAATGAAACTGTGTTATTTTTATAAGGCAATACCTCATCACTCATCTTAACAAAACTCAAAGAAATCAAAGGTAAGATAAGAAATCAGCCATATATGCATTTAAATAATGAGGGGTGACATCATGAAGAAAGTAATGTTTTCATTGTCCTCGGGATAGGCGGTAGTTATTCTATCCCTTTCATAGAATTGAATATTAAGATCATGAGCAGTGGTGGCTATCCCACATTTCACTTAATTGCGTCAGCACTGTTTGGAATCAGTGCCCATGATCAGAGTCCAAAGTTCGATCATGATTGTCTAGTTTCACATGGAAGACAACAGCGGCAAATAATGGCGTTCAGTATGCACACAGGGCAATGTTAATTAAGCGATGCTGCACTACAGTGACAGTGAGCCCCTAGCAAACAACAATGATTATAGTTTCTATTGATCAAGTTATAAAGCACTGACTTGTTCCACTCTTTCACCTTCTCTTGCACTCCTGCCCACAACAGCAATATTTCTCCCAGCTGCCTAAGTGGTCAAGTCCTAAGGTTGACTACCTCTGCACATTTCCTAAAGGAAAAAAAAAAAAGAGATTGATTTCAGCAATTTGTAATACTCATCCCTTCCCCTAACTACCCCGGGTGGGGCCACAGGATGCCAATGTGTGGGTGGAACCCCTCTGTAGACTCCACTCCATGACTGAATTTCCTGCCTCTGAAGCAAATTCTTCTGATAACGATCCCAGGTCTTCTGAGTTTATATTCTTACCGTGGGAAAGAGATAACAAACAAACATGTAGGATGAGAGATGATTGGAAGTGCTCTGAAGAAAAAACTCTCAAGGGTAAAGAAAATATGGAGGAGGGCATTTTATATGGGTGGTTAGGAGAGGTCTCTGATAGGTGGAATTTGAGCATGGACCTGAAAAATGAAAGGAAAGAGCTAGAGATACATAGAAGTGTTCCGGGCACAGGCAAGGACTCTGGGGTCCTTTAGGCTTGGCTTATTCAAGGAGAAGTGAGGGTCAGAGAGCTCAGAGCAGAGACAACAAAGAAAGAGAGTGGCAGCAATGAAGCCAGAGACATGGTGAGGGCTCAGGGCATGGAGGACCCTGCAGGCCCTGGTGAGGATGGGAGATGGAGGCCACTGAAGAGTTTTGAACAGGAGAATAAGTGCTCTCTCTTGGATTTTGGGGACATTATTCTGAGAACCTTGGGGACAGTAGAATGCAGGTCGTATAAGTGGATGACAGAAGACCAATTATAAGGCTACTAAAACATTTCAGATTTAGACTAAGGTGTAAGTGGCAGTGGAGTGGTGATGACAAGTATTACAATTCTGGATCTATTTTGAAGGCAGAGATTGTAGGATTTGCTCATAAGTGAGCGGAAGGGATGTAAGAGGTCATTTGAGTCAAATGTCATGTCACTGGCTTTGATCTGGGCAACCGAAATGGTGATGCTGTTTATAGAGAAGGGAGATGCTCCAGGAGGAAAGGATGGGTGGACGGTAGAGTGGAATGAAGGGCCAGGTTGATGTGCCTGGGGACATCTAAGTGGGCACAGTGAATAGGCAGTTGATATTCCAAGTCTGGCATTCTGAGGACAGGCAGGGGCTAGAGAAGTAAATGGAGGAGTCTTCAAGCAGCACTAATTTCAGTGACATAGCCCCTTTTTCAAACACATCACATATTTTTTAAAAATTTTTTTATTGATCTCAGAGAGAAAGTGGGTGGGGTGGGGAGAGAGAAACATCAATGATGAGAATCATTGATTGGCTTTCTTCTGCACACCCCTTAGTGGGGATCAAGCCCACAACCCAAGCATGTGCCCTGACCAGGAATTGAACCAATGACCTCTGGGTTCATAGGTCAAAGCTCAACCACTGAGCCATACTGGCTGGGCCAAACACATCACATCTTACTCTGAGATTGCCTCAAGTATGACTGCCTACACCCCTGTATAAGTTTGGGAATTTTGCTTGGGAGGAGTGGAGATCCAATTATGATGAAAGACAAAATAATGTAAAAAGACGACGGGGGGGTGAAAACGTGAACAAGGGTGGCAGGATGTCAATGACATGCCTTAGCTGCTCTGTGATGGCTGTAGGTCCTTATCCCTTAGCCCTTATTTGGATGACGCTGTACAGCAAGAGGCCATGTGAGCTAAACATCAAGTAGATCCATACATTCCTACAAAATCCTCTACTTGAACTTGAGAAACATGATATCTGTACAAATGGGTTGCCTACATTTCTCACACAATTCTATCTCGTTGGATCGTAGAAGGCATTAAATTGGTTTTTAAAGCAATTCCCAACATCTAATGAGCCATATGCTTATTATGTTTTGGACACATTTATTTGCCATTTCCTAACAGAGCTATTACTCAGCTGTGTGTCTCTGAAGGCCCGTCGCGTTTACCCAAAGAGCTTGGTTTCTCTAAGCTCCATCGGCAGCGTGGCCTTGGGCATCTCTGCTGGCAGCCTACCCGCTGGCCTCCCACTCAGTGGGCAGCAGACCGGCGAGTGCTCACTTTGCCATTAGCAGGCACCGCCAATACATGACTCAAGTTCCGTAACTGGTAAGACGGGGGCTCCTACAGCAGGAAAGCAGCCGGTCTCTTACACGCTCAGCAAAGTCAAAAACAAAAAAACACTTCAGTGCTGGAAACTAGCAACCATAATGCAAATACAGGCACGCGCCTTCATGCAGGAAAGGACTGAAGTGGTCACTATGGGGAAATGCATTTCATCCACCTTGAAATGTTGGGGTAAATGTAGTCTAATATAAAATAGGAGAACTCTCAGTCTTTGGGTCTGTCCCTTTTCATCAGTCTATGTTGTTCTCTATAATCCACAAATGAGTGAGATCATATGGTATTTATCTTTCTCTGACTGGCTTATTTCACAGATCCAAAGACTGAGAAACAGTGATCAGGCTATCAATCCCCAGAAGGAAAGTAGGGGAGGGCGGGGGTAAGGGGAAGAGATCAACCTAAGGACTTGCATACATGTATATAAGCCAAACCAATGGACATGGACAACAGGGGGATGGGATTGTGAGTGTGCGGGGTGGAGGGGCGGAGGAGGTTGGGGGTTAATGGGGGGGATGAGGACACATTTGTAATACCTTAACTAATAAAAAAAAAAAATAGGAGAACTCAGACACTCAACCAGCAATAGAAAAATTTCTCTTTGCTTATTTTTAAAAAATGACATCAGTTATAACTTTAAACACTTTATACCACTTGGCCACTAAAGTGATGTTGTTTTATGTCCCAAGACAAGAAGCAACTAGGCATCCACAGCCAGCAGACCTTGGGAATGAGGCAGCACTCTCTGTCTTACAGTTTAGGCATCCAGATCTCCAGGTTCGGGCACGTTTTGTGAAAGCAAAGCTAAGATGATGATGGTGACTTTCAGGCCTGGGGACAAGAATCCTAAGATGCTTGAACTACCAAAAATTAGTTCCCTTAGTTTTACAGGTGAGGAAACTGAGGCCTGAAACTTTAAGTGACTTTGTTTCTCCCCTCGAGGTGCTTATGATATAGTGAGAAAGGCAAGGCATGTGAAGAGGTAAATAAAACAGCAGTGATAGCAGAAAGCTGCAAGAGAGTTTATGATTCAGTGTCAGGTGAACGGCCCATGGGCTAAGCCTGTAGAAATCTGCAAAGATGTGGGTGATTGGGCCCGGGTGGGGAGACGTGAGCAGCTTGAACCAAACTTTGAAAAGCAAGTGTGTGTGGTTTTGATAAGGACAGCCGGGATTTTGAGAACATCAAAGGCTTATGATAGGGAAAAGGAGGTCGATTTTCCTGCCAAGTCACGTGGATATATTCTTTTAAATGTAGGCATGTGGATGTGCTATGACTTACTTATAAGTTTATTTTCATTTCATCTAAAAAGTAACAGGAATGCATCACAAACACTTGGAAAATCGGAGAAGTCACCCATAATTATGCCTACCCTATTACAAACTATTGGTCTCTCTTTGAAACCTGCCAGTTAGTTTTTAGCAAAATGTAAGCTCCTTTATTGTAAATTTAGTTTCCATTTATTTTTTTTTTTTTTTTAAAACTGGAGAGATCCTTGGCTCACAATAAGAACTGAATTGAAATTTTTGGCAAACAAAAGAAGAGGAACTCAAGTTTACACATAATCAGCTCTGACTTTTAAGCATTGATGTATATTGAAAAAGCTGCATGGAGAAAGAAGAGAAACATTTTCATACACAGGTAGACACAGATACAAATATGACTAAAGTTGGGAAATGCTGACATAATGTTTTAATCAGATTTTAAAAGCAATGATAAAGATAATATTGACTTGGCTTGGAAGTACTTTATTTGCATCTATGAAAGGCGCTCACTTTGAAAATATTGCTACTGTAGGGCCTTTCCCCGTTGCTGTACTGATTTGAAGGTTGCCATGAGCACCGGGAAGGGAGGAAGGGAGAGAGATAGTGACAGGCGCCCTGGAGGGTGGAAAGAACCCGTGAGACAATTCCAGGGAGAACTCAAAATAGCTAGTCAGTCTTTTGCCAAATGTATATGAAGTAATTTACTTTTTATAAGGTTCCTTCAGCTGAATAAAATGATTTCACTTTTGGATGTTTCTGTGATTCTAACGAAAACATGACTCATCCATCTGATGGCTCATTCTTCCTCTTGAGGCTACACCTTCGTAATCAGGAGGAAGGAGGAATGAGTGGAGCCACAGAGGGTGGTCTGATGATGGCTTTGCTGCTTGCAAAGTAAACAGATGCCCCATGTACTTCCTGTCTTTGTATTGACGTGTAACTCTGACAATATGGTTTCTGGACTGTAATGTTTGTTATTTTGTAGCACTACACATACATGTCAGCGCAGACGTGCTTGAAATGTTCGCCACGCTGCCCAGACCTTGCTGAGGAGGCTGCTTTACTGACTGATGAGCGTGTTTGCTCTACATCTAGAAGCCTCTTTCCCCTGGAAAGTGAGGGTCCAAGTCACTTCAATTCATTATCTGATCCTGTGAAAGCCACCTCAGCACAAAGGCATAGAAGAAGCCTGGCTCCTTAAAGGGGAACCAAGATGGGCCTGGGGCAGCCTGTGCTGGTGACCTACCAGTAGAATGATGGCTCAGAGATGTCCTGAGCCCCCCTCCCCGTCTTGGGGTATTCCTTTAGCGTCAAAAACAGTGGCCACCTCATGGAAACAAATCTGCAAAGAGCTTTGTTCCCATTTAAATATATATACCAGAAAGTTGATATGAAGTGTGTTTTAGGGTAGTTATAATGCCCATGAACATTTTCAGTATTGCTCATTACAGCCGTACCATACACTGATTGATCCAAATTACGGCAGTCCTAGACTCACACTTCGGTCAATAGCCAATTATGCATTATAAACTGTTGCAATCCTTCAGGTTCTTAGATCTAAGAAAGACATTATAGTGCAGTGTTTAGGACACAAATTACCTGGGTTCCCAAACTTGACTCTGCTAGCTAATAGCTGTGTGGCCTTGGGCATGTTTCTTAACTTCTCTGAATTTTCATTTTTTTAAAAAATCAGTAAAATAACAATAGTAGCTATCTCATTTGACTGTCTTGAGGCTCAAATGAATTGATATATATGTAATTACTGTCAGAACAGTTCCTGGCACACAGAAAGCACTTAAATAAGAACTATTATTATCATTTAAGTTCTCTGGCAAGCAGCTAATCAACAAGCATAGCTATAAGAAACATGTACATAAATATTCATGAACATGGCAGCACTGTTCAAAACAACAAAAATCTAGAAGCAAGCCAGATGTCCATGAATAAGAAAGTAGATGCATAAACTATATTATATTCACACCATAGAACATTATACAGGAGGCAAAATGAACACCCTACAGAAACAGGCAACAATATGAATGAAACTTAGTAATGTAATTATATCCAGCATGATGACATCATTTTAAAGATAAAACAACTAAAATAAACATACTTGTATGTTACTTATAAATAAACATACAAGTATGTTTATTACTCTGTTGAATCAATGAAACCACATTAAAAGGAAAGCAAGAGAATGACTCACATAGGACTAGAGTAACAGTTACTTCAGGTGTAGAGGGGAAGGATGGAGTGAGGCCTTCTGGTTCGATGTACTTACTTATCAGAGTCTACTTTGTTTTAGATGGTGGGTGTTTTGGTTGTTTAATGATAAAGAAGAAAGGGAGGAATAGGTAGGAGGAGCTATGGTAAGACTTTGTCATGAACCAAGGATCACAATTTATCAGATTGTGTATACATAAGACCTACCCCCAAAATAACAGCAATCATTGTCCACTCTTATAATCAATTTTGTTATATTATATTACAAATAATTAAGAGATAAAAGAGTCCAGGGATTGCTTGTTTGCATTGTGTCATTCTAATTTTGGTTGGAATAAAGAGTAGTAAGATAGATATAAACACCTTCTATACTGAGGATTTTTCTAAAATAAATATTTGTTATTTGTTTTCTCCTCTTGGAAAAACAAAATGACAGGTCATGTCAGTGTTTAAGGTTCAGACAATGAAGATGATTTTGTTTAAAATATATAAATCAGTAATTTACTACTGGTTGAATCAGCACTTTTCAACTGATGTGCCACAGGAATTTTATTGAATTAAATAATTAATGAATGGCCTAACTGATTTGGCCCAGTGAATAGAGCTTTGGTCTGCGGACTGAAGGGTCTTGGGTTCGATTCTGGTCAAGAGCACATGCATGGGTTGAGGGCTTGATCCCCAGTGGGGGGCATGCAGGATTTAGCTGATCAATGATTCTCTATCATCATTGATGTTTCTATCTCTCTCTCCCTCTCATTTCCTCTCTGAAATCAATAAAAATATGTTTTTTAAAAAAATAATGAATGAATGATGCCATTATCTGGGGTAGGGAATACTGGAAAAATGGGGTGAAGTTTGGGGAGAGGGAAATACCATGAACCTAGCATAAACTGGGAAATCAATATTAATTATATTTGTATTGTAACTTAGACATACCAACTTAGAAATTGGGATAATTTGATGAGGGTCCAAGCTGTTGTATACTTTTGATGACATTAGGTTCTTAAGCAAAATGTTAACATAAATACTTAAACTACATAAAATAAGCCTTCTGAAATATTTACTACATATAAATTAATGTCATATGTACAGATCATTCTTATGTGTTCATTAAAATACGACCCCAAAGGATCTATATTGGGCTTTATTTCCTGGACCTAGAATTAATCTATATTTCTTGAAAGAAAATAAATTGCTTCGTCCCAAACATTACATAATTTAAACTTTTCCCTAATTTGTCTTTCTCAATCATTTTAAGTTAATGGTATATTTATCACATAGTTGTACCACAAATAGCCACATATATTCAATCATAACGTATGTTAAGTATTAACATTCTAATTCCAAAATTTCTGAAAGAGGGAACAGGCTGATTGAAAGGTTTGTGGCTCATAAGTAAGACTGGCATCATCCACATGACAAATAACTCGAGATGTCACTGTATTTCCCTTGTTGTAATTTAGCAAGCGGTGACATGACTGCTCCAGCCAGCAAGAAAAAGGTAATGAAAATATTGCCTTTGAACACAATGTGCTTAGATCTTTTAGCCTTTTGTCTCCTCAAAGGCCAATAGACTTTACTTTTTGAAATATGAGATATGCAAAAGAATGTAACATTTGGAATGCAAAACTGCGTTTTGTGACCTATCTGTTTTGAATGTCTTCTCTACTGCAAACTCTAATAGAAACAAACAAACAAAATCAATGATTCTCATCACCTCCAATGTCCCTACCAACACCACACCACCGTGACGAAAAAGTTTTAAAAAGGTGATGATAATTTATTAACCAAAGTTTATTTTTCTACATATTGTTTTGGTGTAGATTCATAAAATGGACATTTTTGGCAAGTGAAATCCTATAACTGATCATCTCAGTTGAATGGCACTTGGGACAATATGGGAAGATGTGTTATTTAACGAGAGTTTTATAGGTCGTGTTTCTGGAGTTAAGTAAACTAGGCAGGTAAGCTGTCTTCCAATAGCTTTGGATGATGGCTTGGACTCATGTCAGTATATATCCATCTCACTCTGAAGCTATTATATATGAATCTGTAAAAGTCTCTTTCTTCTGGATTTTAATATGCAAATGAATCATTTTTAAAAAGTTCAATCAATATTAGTCAACCAAATATAGGAAGAGTTTGATGTAAGCAAATTTCAGACCATAAAAGGACCTTATGTGCTTTTGAATTTTAAAATGAACTTTTCATTTTATAAGTTAAAAAGCTCAGGCCCAAAGAAACACGTGATTTGCCCAAGCGCATATTCACATATAAGGCTTGAAACCTGACTCTGCCACTTACTAGCCATTGAATTAGTGCATATGTATATTTCTGACATTGCCCCTCCCACAAGAAAGTTGCTAACTTAAAAAAAATATATATGTTTTTATTGATTTTAGGGAGAGGAAAGGAGAAGGATAGAGAGACAGAAACATCATTGATCAGCTGCCTCTTGCACACCCCCTACTGGGGATCAAGCCCTCAACCCAGACATGTGCTCTTGACCAGAATCCAACCCAGGACCCTTCAGTCTGCAGGCCGATGCTCTATCCACTGAGCCAAACCTGCTAGGGCTAAGTCAAATAAGATTTAAGTACATATGTTTAAATATACCCAACAACATCTTAAAAAGTGTTCCAAGTATTTCTAGATTTAGCCACCATGTCAAATAAGTAAGGGTATTATGAAACAAAATCTTCGTTCAAGTAGTCCTTCAATGTATAATTTAAGTATAAATTTGTATATTGTTTTCTTTGCCTATTTTTGGATGTTATAAGTGAAGGTTTTAGCTTTAAATAGTGGCAGGGTATGAGAACTATATTAGGTATAAAAAAATGAAGAATGCTGAGACCATGTGAGCAGGTTAAAAACTAGAAATGAGGTCATTTGCGTTGGCATTTCACTGAACCAAAGGGCAATAGATATCCACCCTGCGTTTTGCTGTATAATTCAGAAGGCTCAACACACTTACTGGTAGTTCTGATGAAAGTTGTAAACCTGATTGTTAAAAACACAGCATAGATCAAGTATATAGTGACGGAAGATGATTTGACTTAGGATGATAGGCACACAATGCAATGTACAGATGATGTATCATAGAAATGTACATTTGAAACCTGTTTAATCTTATTAACTAACTAGTGTCCCGGTGCACGAAATTCATGCACATTAAAAGGGAATTAATTAGAGGAATTATTTTAATATTGCTATTTGCCCTTTCTTTACAATAGAAGTGTCAGAGATGAAAGAAAATTAGTAAAATGTATATGAAAATCTCCCTCCTGTCAGAGTCTGGGGCACGCTGCGGGACCCAGAGTCAAGTCCCTGCCCACCGACGCACTCCTCGAAATCACGTGAGACCCAGACCTGGCCGGCTCCACCCTCATCAAGCCCTGCAGGGTTGGGGGGCAGGGGGGGTTGCAGCCTCAGGTCCTCTGGTGCAGCTTCAGGTCCCCAGCCCGATGCCGGGGTGGGGGCATGGCCTCAGGTCCCTCATCAAGGCTTGCTGGGCAGGGGTGTGGCCTCATGTCCCCAGACCCCAGCGCAAGGGCACAAGGGTGCGAGGGCATGACAACCATTTGCATATTAGCTCTTTATTATATAGGACTAGAGTCCTGGTACACGAAATTCGTGCACTTGGGTGAGGTGTCCCTCAGCCCAGCCTGTGCCCTCTCGCAGTCCGGGAGCCCTCAGGGTATGTCCGACTGATGGCTTAGGCCCGCTCCCAGTGGAGAGCGGGCCTAAGCCATCAGTAGGACATCCTTAGTGCTGCTGCGGAAGTGGGAGAGGCTCCCTGCCATAGCCGCTGAGTTCACCAGCCGTGAGCCCGGCTTCTGCCTGAGCAGCATTCCCCCTTGGGAGCACACTGACCACCAGGATGCAGCTCCTGCGTTGATCGGGATGGGGCCGAAACTGGCTCTCCAACATCCCCTGAGGGGTCCCAGATTGCGAGAGGGTGCAGGCCAGGCTGAGGGACCCCACTGGTGCACAATCGGGGTTGGGGAGGAATGCAGGAGGTTGGCCAGCCAGGGGAGGACCACGGAAGGGCTCCAGGGAGTGTCCAGCCCACCTTGCTCAGTCCTGATCAACTGGACCCCAGCAGCAAGCTAACCTACCGGTTGGAGCATCTACCCCTGGTGGTCAGTACATGTCATAGTTATTGGTTGGCCAGTTGATTGTCTGCCCCCTGGTGGTCAGTGCATGTCATAGCGAGCGGTTGAGTGGCCTTAGCATACCATTAGCATATTACACTTTGATTGGGTGACCGGACAACCGGACACTTAGCAAATTAGGCTTTTATTATATAGGATGTCACCCCTAATGAATTTAATAAAAAAAGAAAATAACAGCAAAAAAACAACAGCATAGAGAAAGTCTCATTTGGCTATCATGTTTCTTAAATTCAGAACATTTTAAGGAAATATTGAACCTTCCAGTTGCTACTGTTATCCATCTGTTTTCCTGTCAACACAAAGCATACATTTGGGTTATTTAAGAGCATTAACCCTAAAAGTCACTGGGATGATTCCCTGAGATGAAAAGAAAAACAAACATCAGGGTACATGTCAATAGTTTTCTTTTTGCTGCCAACAGTCACCTGGCAGCTCACACTAGTCCTTCTACCAAATCACTCAGTGGCCTCACCCAGACTCCCTGAGCCTTCAGTGACAGCCTCGAAGCCTGCCCATGGACGTCACATCCAGGCCAAGCTCGTTCATGCGCAAACACTGAAAGAGGACATTCTGAAATCGAGCAAGCAGGCTCCAGCATGGCTGTAAACGTGGGACCATAATCTTCTTGGATTTATACCACCATTGGTCCTTGATTTAATTATATTTTAATCACACAGAGCTCACAGCAACTAAAGTCCCTAGACTTATTTCAGATAAGGTTATAAGAAATAAATTTTTCAACCTAATCATAAAATGATTTGGGTTAGCCAAGTTGTAGAACTTCTTGTTTATCCCTGTTAAAATTTAATTCAGCCATCAGCATAATCTGTCTTTCTACTTATTATCTATTCCTTTCTTGTGTGTGTGCCTTCTGTAGAATTGATAAGCATGCCACCCTATTTTTCCCCCAGAATAAAAATGTTGAAGACACACAGCCAGGGAGAGGCACTCCTGAAAGTTTTTCATTCACCGAGGATTCCCCTAACACTTTCACACTTAGCACACAGAGATGTCATGAAGAATTATGCCAGATTTCTTGCTAAAATTTAGGGAACCATTTTGCACTCCAAAGAATCAGCAATATATAAATGATAATAATATTACATTTCTGATATCAGAAGTAAATAATTTTAACAATGAAAATAGAAGATATCTATCATTATTATCTATTTTCTTTAGATCCAAATGAATATTGTTATAAACTATACATTGTTCAACAAAAATACCAGAAGTTTCCAATGTTAATAAATTCAAAATTTCTTCAAAGACAGTTATTTCCCCACATTGGCCCATTTTTCTCCTTGGATTTTCTAAAATTAGTCAAATTACCATAACGTCTATACCAGGGGTCCTCAAACTTTTTAAACAGGGGTCCAGTTCACTGTCCCTCAGACCGTTGGAGGGCCGGACTATAGTTTAAAAAAAAAACTATGAACAAATTTCTATGCACACTACACATATCTTATTTTGAAGTAAAAAAACAAAATAGGAACAAATACAATATTTGTATTTGCATGTGGCCCACGGGCCATAGTTTGAGGACCCCTGGTCTATACAAAGTGATTTAACATATTTTCATTCTAGATAAGCTTTGTACGAGAAGTATTATTTAATTTTGGAGACTAAAAGACAATATTGGAGCAATTGTATACCACCTCCATCCCCCAAAATTCAAATGCCATGGAGCAAGAGGAGTTTCACCATTTCATATCTGAGACACATACAAACACAAGTTTATAATAACGCTGGTGGTATACAATGACCTTGGACATTACTAAGTTATATAAACACTAGAGGCCTGGTGCACAAAAATTGTGCATCTGGGGGGTAGAAGGGGTCCTTCAGCCCGGCCTGTACCCTCTCACAGTCCAGGACCCCTCGGGGAATGTCCACCTGCTGGCTTAGGCCTGCTCCCCGGGGGATTGGGCCAAAGCTGGCAGTCAGACATCCCTCTGGCAGCCCGGGACCCCTCGAAGGATGTCCAACTGATGGCAGGGAGTGGGCCTAAGCCATGGTTGGACATCTTTAGTGTTGCTGAAGAGGCAGGAGAGGATCCCGCCATTGCCGCTGCGCTCGCAGCCGTAAGCCCAGCTTGTGGCTGAGCAGAGCTCCCCTATGGGAGCGCATTGACCACCAGGGGGCAGATCCTGCATTGAGCGTCTGCCTCCTGGTAGTCAGTGCGCATCATAGCGACCAGTCGTTCCTGGTTGTTCTGCCATTAGGGTCAATTTGCATATTACCCTTTTATTACTTAGGATTATTTCAGCTGTTTAGAAACAGGTATGTTCAATCAGAAGAAAACATGACTGTTTCTTTAATATTTAATTAACAATAAGCAGGATTATTTCACTAGTCATTTAATAAAATAGCATTGCCATGGAAACACATTAAAATGAACATACTTATTAATTTAAAATTCTGAGGCTTTGAAAAAATAGAGATAGCTATTGGTCTGGGCTTAAATATAAATAACACTTTCCATTTGTGCTTATAGAGATTATCCTTTCCCTACTGTATATTCTTGGCTCCTTTGTTGTAAATTAATTATGCATATATTAATGGGTTTATTTCTGGTCTCTCTATTGTGTTCCATTGTTCTGTGTATTGATTACTATAGCTTTGTAGTATAGTTTGAAATCAGGAAGTCTGATACCTCCAGTTCTTTTCTTTCAAGATTGCTTTGGCTATTTGGGATCTTTAGTGTTTCCACGCAAATTTTAGGATCTGTAAAAAATGTCATTGAAATTTTGATAAGGATTGCACTGATTTGAAGATTGCTTGGGGTAATATGGACATTTTAACAATGTTAATTCTTCTAAGCCATAAAAATGGAATATCTTTCCATTTACTTTTATCTTCTTCCATTTCTTTCATCAATGTCTTATAGTTTTCAGTGTACAGATCTTTCACCTCCTTGGTTAAGTTTATTCCTGGATATTTTTTATACAATTGTAAAGTATACTGTTTTATTAATTTCTCTTTCTGATATTTCATTATTAGTATACTAAAGGCCCAATGCACGAAATTCATGCAAGGGGCTCAGCCCTCACAGCCCCAGCTGCCTAAGCCGGCCATCACAGCCCCAACTGGCCCTTGCAGCCCCTCACAGCCTCGGCCGGCCCTCGAAGCCCCAGCTTCATGCAGAAGGCCGTACGGACGGTTGTCTGGACGGTTGTCTAGACGATTGTTCTGCTGCTCGGTCTAATTAGCATATTAGCTCTTTATTATATAGGATAGAAATGGAACTGGTTTTTTCCATAGTTTGTATCCTGCAACTTTACTGAATTTGCAAGTTTTAACAGTTCTTTGATGGAGTCTTAGGGTGTACTATATATAACATTATGTCCTCTGCAAGTAGAGACAGTTTTACTTCTTCCAAATTGAAAACAAAGAAGTAAATGGCTCTTTTAAATGATCAGAGATTTGCTCCTCCAAAATAATTGTATGGCACTCTACACAATGGTGAAAAGAACGGAAGATGCTTTCACTGACAAACTAAACAGGAGTGGCTGATATCAGGATGTTATTACTCTGTAATTTGCCACACGATTCTTTATGTCACATTTTATAGACGTCTCTTCCCTCCAACCATCACCTTGGGTTATAAGCTGTCAAAGTCAATGGAAAAGGTTTTTGAAAGACTAATTGTCACAACCTTTAAGTGTCACATTCCTTTAGATGCAGTAGCAGTGGCTCAGCTGGGCCAGGAGGCAAGTGTTTGTTTCAACTGTTTCTTTAGGTCTGTCTCCTCTTGTTCCCTGCAATATGGGGGGTGTGTGGGGACCGGGGGGGGGGGGGTGCGGCGGGGGGGGGGGCGGTTAAGCCTCAGCTAAAGAAGGCTCTGTTTATGGAAGAAAGAACACTGCCTGGAAAACAGAATTCCTTTTCAAATCCATTATGTTGTTAAGTTGGGGGTGGATAATTAGAAGATGGGAGAATACATACAAATTAACCTAATAAACCATAATTGCTCATTTCAAACTAAAGCAGTGAAATAATGCCCCATGTATTTTTTCAGGAAAGTCTAGATTATTTTCACAAGACTTGGTCAAAGCTAAAGATCTGCCTCAAGCTATTTGAAATATGGGTGAATGGGAAAGATGCCAGTTGGCCGGATTGGGGATGGTTTGCTGCGGTGGGGGAGGGGAGAGGTTTGATCCTGCCGCTGTTGCCACTGCCGAAGCAGATGGTGATGGCACTGGCATGGCTGGATATGGCAGAACTGAGTTTTGATTCCACGTCTGCCAGACTCAGACCTCCCCTTCCCACACTATTCAGTTCCCCTGGAGCATGTGTCCCAATCTTCTCATTCCTCAGAGTTCTCTGATAATGTGCCTGCCTCTCCGGACCTCCATTAGGCACCTGATTCCCTTTCATCAGGAGTCCATTTGGCTTTTGATAGACATAATAGAAGCCAATGGACGTTTTCTAGCACTGTACTACCCACTTACTCAAATGACTTTGAGAAAAAAAGATGTGTTTGTAAGTATTTAGATGTACCCTGCAATCACTCTTAAGTATAAGTAGGGAATTACCATGAAAGTCAGATACTAGAGCAACATTAAATCTCAAGACCATTTCATGTGTAAAAAAAAAAAAAAAAAAAAAATCCACATTCTTTTACAGTTAAATAAGAGAATGATCACAGACTCTGAGGCTTTGGAACAGTATCAGAAAGAAAATGATTGACCAGGTGGTGACTCCTTACTTCTAACCAGTATGGTCTTAGGGAAAATATGTCTACATTTTCACTAGCTTGCACTTATGAAGACTCAAAAGGAAAATCGCGGGTTTCCTTGAGAAACATATGGTGCTGTTCTTCAGGAGGTTTTTCCAGGCAGGGGAAATTTGGTGTGCGTAAAGAGAATACTTAGTATATTCTTGTGAAAATAATCCATGGCCTCGTGTGCTTTTGTTCTTCACTCTTCGTGGTGATTTCTTTTATTCCTACAAATGCTGTGAAATATGTCCTGACCCCAGCATTCACGCCTACAAGCTGTGGGTAATTTGGCTCCTGAAAACTTAAGGACCCATCTTCAGGCACCACTAGCCCAGGAAAGGTGGGAGGAATTTAGAGTTCTTATTGCAGACTCTGAGCGTACACAACTGTGCTCACAGTTGACTGTGATGATTGGTACCACTCACCCAGAGGCAAGGGAGCCTGTGAGTTGGCATCAGATACTGGCTGTCAGTTAGGAGGAACCATTCAGAGGAGTAGTTGAGGTGGATTCTTATGTTTCTAATCTCAAGGACTCTAAAGAGAAAAATAAACTACTTGGTGTATTTCCTGTGCAAACTTCAAAGCAGCATGTTTGACAGAGTATTAGAAAAGATAAGTAAAAGTAAACATCACCCACCTACGTTAAGTCATTTGACTATAATTAAATAATGAAATCATTTGGCACTTCCCCTACCCCAGTCAGAAAGAGAGCTGAATGTATTGACCACTCAGGGTAGTTTATCCAGAAAAAGTGATATGTATGATCCCATTTCAAAGTAAATTCAGGTTAAACCTGGTGCATAACCTTAATATGCATCATTTTTTCCTTCTTGTGTTTCAAACAGATCTCTAAAAAACCAAACATCCCTCAGTGTTTTCTTACCATGTAGACTCTGCCCCTTATTCTGAATAATATTGTATATGAATTGTGAAGAGATTAATTTCAAACTAACCCTAGCAATTATTTGATTACAATTATTCCATGAACAATCTTTTGGGCAACTTCTAGCATTAACCGAGCTAAAACGGAGTCCTGTAGTTGCTTAGATGGCCTTGATGTCTAAATTCAAGTCTACAAAAGCAAAGTGACACACAATTCTCAGACAAAATTGAGGACAGCATTTGCCTCTGCTCCCCTTCAGAATGAGATGCCTGATAAAGGAACTCAAGCCAAATTACAAGATCCTGGGCACAGTCACGTAGGTGCCTCTGTATGAACAATCAAACATCTTCCTAGGACTCTCATTCAGAAGTTAAAATACCCCGTCTACTGCCCAGTGCGTGTTGGGAATAAAAGGCTGTTCTGATCCATAGATCCAATGGGATGTCTGATAATTAAAAGAAATTCAAGCAGAATTAAAAGACTATGCACACAGACCGATGTTGTGGCCATGCATGAACAACCAGCACGATCTATTGCCATATACTTATTGGGGATGAAGCTGCTCTAACCCAAACAAAAAGCAAATCCATCGCTGTACATAAATTCAGATACCTATAAAGTTGCCTTTCATATGAAACTTTGGCAAGAACTGAATTTAAGTAAATACAACTCCACACCCCCTACTGACCACCCTTTTGACTCACTAATGCGCAGAGTTCTTTGCTCTGTGGATTATCTGCTGAGGTTTAAGGCAATCTGCATTTTCCCGTCAGTTCTCACTGCCTTGGCCCTGGTTCAATTCCAATTTAAGGAAATACTTGAAATACTGTCTCTTTTGGTAGCACGCAAACACTCCAGGAATTTGATGCTTTCCAGAATAAGCCATGCTTGTTATATAAGTCCAATCAAAGACACACTTTCAGAACAGAACAAAAGGGATTAGATCCGCTTCAGTTTAGGCTGTCTAAAGAGAGTTCTCAGTCATGGATTTGTTAATGGCTTTTGTGCAAATAATGGAAATGGAATCATGCATTTTTATTAGTCATCCAAGAAGCTTTTGGGTTTCAGGTTCTGGGGGGACGAGGCGGGGACGGGGGCTCCATCACTCGGCTCTTAACAACTTGGAAAACATCTTGCCTGATTAGGAAGTTAGTCATTTCACATGTTGACATGTACAACAGTGTGAAGTCGAAAAACCTCACAAATTTCATTTATAAGTAACAGGATACATCACTTTAAAGGTGAAACGCTCAAGGATTTGTGGCGCCTCTCTTTGTTCCCGCTAATCCGATTTTACTTTTGGAGTGTCAGATATTTTGTAAATATATGCAGTTGAATTCAAACCACAAATTTTGACAATCCATTCTCTAACTCACTATCAAAAGCACTATTCTGGTTTATTGGTAGGTGTTGGACTCTGAGAGCCCAACCTTTGAGACAGATTTAATATTTCACCAATCAGTAGTGTTCCAGTCCAAGCCCTCTCTTGTCATTCAGTTTTAAAACTTAAAAACAGTTTTAAACATAAAGTGTTCTTGGAAAGGAGTGAGAAAAGAGAATTTGGGGAATGTCCTTGCAGTCCTCAATTTCTGGAGAATGTTTATCCCTTCTTGTTTTAGCCTTGGTCACAGACATCCCCTGAGGGTTTTCCTTTCCATTTATTTTCTCCATTTAAGGTTAACATATTAGGAGTTTTGCTACTGAGAGAGTAAAATAAATAGTTTGACGGAGCTTTCTCAAGCCTCCTGCATTGACCACTGCCGCCTCCCGGTTCACTGGCCTCTGTCTCTTCAACACAGGTGGTGTGCAGGCTACCAGCAGAGCTTCTTAGTGATGTGGCATATTTGTCTGTGTATTCTGAGGAAGGTGGGGGGAGGGGGGGAGGGGAGAGGAGCTGTTAATTTGTACGCACTGAAATATAAGAGATAAGTTTCTCCCTACCGCATTTTAACATCAATTGGCCTATGAAATTTTATTGTGAACTCCGCTGTAAAATCATGGTACTAGGTGTTCGGTTCCGTATAACAGTGAAAACAATTGGATGATATGAAAGCACTACAAAACAAGAATAGCATCTGAATTGTTTTCCGTTTATAACTCTAAGATTAAATTGGGGTGAATATCAGCACTGTGATTGTATTCATTCTTTATGTTCATTACCCTCGTCCTCATGAGTACCAAGGTATCAGTTAATTCAGTCTAGTCATCAAAGGTAAAATCCTTTTCCTCTTGGTTCATAATTATACCTCATATCTTTTAGGTGCATTTTTATGCTACTTTTTCTTTGTATAATTTTCCCGTTTATTTCAATATGCAAATTCAGCCTCTTCCTTTCACAGTATAAGCTCTGTAAAAAATCAATAGTATAGTCCATGTTTCAAAATTGTCACAAAATATATTTTCCAATACATTTGGAAAAATTCATAGCCCAAAACAATTGACTGAATAAGCCAAGTATGATTTTTATAAGAAACAAAAAAAGAAACAGATTTAGTCATTTGAAATAATACACATTTTCAAAATAGTAAAGTATAAATTAATAAAATCTGAAATTCCAACAGTGCTATAATCTCCCTCCAACAATAGCTGCTAAATATAAGTAAAATTGCTCTAGATAAATAATGAAGATGAAACCATCTGGTGAAAACTGGTTACACTTAGGGACTTAATGTTATAAAAAAAATTCAAGTCCCTGGAAATAAGTAATTCTCTAGTAAAGCATTGGAAATCTGACTAGAAATAGCTCCCTAATTATGACTACTTTCATGCTATTTTATTTCACCATTTCTTTCCCCACCCTGGGAGAGAAAATGGGTATCACCATCATAGTTAGCTGGTGTTTGCGTTTTAGCTTTATTAGAATTTCACAGTAGTAATGAACAAAACTCAGCTTTCTAACAGAGGTGAACTACAATGGCCATGTTGGAAGAGAATGATAGATGGTGAGCGGAGCAGAGCACATGAGGACAGGAGAAACATTCTGAAAGGTGGAGAGGGCGAGAACCAGGCAGACAGACAAGAAAGCCAAAGAAGCTCATCTGGTGCCCTTTACGGATTGAAGAAAAACATATTTATCGACAGTCTTTTTTGACAAATCATGACAGATTATTTCATTTCAACATTATCCCCACTCATCCACAAAGTATAAAAAAAAGTTTAAACTCTCAGATGTTAGAGTGCTAATATGCATGGCAACTCAGTGAGTGGTGTTGGGGAAGTTCATGTCCATCCAACAGTAGGCCCTAGCCATTAGCAACGGCTGCGTCGCTGGGATGAAACATCTCCAGAGAGCTCTTGCTCTTGTAAGGTTTGCTTCCTATGAGAGCATGTTCCTCATCTTTGGTCTTCGGGTATGGATAAATCAGAAACTCTAAAAATGGGCTAAGACGATATGACAGGGAAAGAACAAAGTCATCTCATGCGTCATAAAATAATACTCAACATTAAAAAATGTTTTTCTACACTAATTGTTCTGCAAACATTTTATTAAAATGTATATTTTTAATTTAATACATTAAATATTCCCTGGTAATAAATTGTTCCAGTAATAAATTGAATATAATAAATTGAATAATATGTTAGATTTCAAAGTTCCTGGGTATATTTTAAAACTTTGAAAGGTGACACTTTATAACTAATGATCTCTTCAGGCTTAAAGAGCAAAACCTTTTAGTTATAAATGCGTATGAGAGAAATTGAATTTTTTAAAATGAGAGCTTTTCTTCATTTTCACCCACTAATGGTCACCGTAAAATAAAAACTTAAGTTTATGGTTATGAGCATAGAACTAATAATAACTGAAATTTAACTTCAATAGAATTATAGATTCTGCCCACCTTATTAAGCCTTGATTTAAATAAGACTAATGATAATGAGATATTAACTCACAGGTACACCAAAAACCAGTTGCACGTTATGATATTTTGTTCTGCGCGCTAATGAACAAATTAAAACATCATTTTTTTTCTACAGGAAAACTGAAGACTGTAATAACAAACCCTCCAAGGTCACAATGAATACAGGTATGCCATATCTCTTAGTTTTAACCTTTTCAGCCCTGCTCTCTACACAACATCTTGGCCCTAAATCATTAGGTTAGCACTCTGCTGACTCAAATGTGATCCTGAGTTTCTGATTAGATGGATAGTGTACACTCATTACTCAATGTCTTTGTCTTTATGTTCTAGTCTTATAGCAATTAAAAGTAGAATTTTGGGTTTTATCTACTCTTACTCAATTTTTTTCTGTAAATCATGTCTTGAAATTAACTCCTATGTACCCTAGAAAGAGGTGGAATGTCATTTGAATGTATACATTTGAAATCCTTCTTAGAATAGGCTAAATTCAAAGGCAGGTTGCTGAGTGGAAAACATTTAAAGTTTCCATTATAAACCCTTTATGTTGACAGCCAGCAGACAGTGCCAAAGCTTCTTATGAAATCAGCTTAATTAATCCATACACACAATACACCAAAGCAGCGATTCTCAACCTGTGGGTCGCGACCCCTTTGGCAGTCGAACGACCCTTTCACAGGGGTCGCCTAAGACCATCCTGCATATCAGATATTTACATTATGATTCATAACAGTAGCAACATTACAGTTATGAAGTAGCAACAAAAATAATTATATGGTTGGGTCACAACATGAGGAACTGTATTTAAAAGGCCAGAAGGTTGAGAACCACTGACATAAGCATTAGCTTTTTAGATGTGAGAACAGTATTTCCAATTAGCTTAACAACATGGGTGCCTCTGAACTCTGTATTGTATACAGATTAATTGTACAGTCTTTGTGATACATGCTATGTACATGAATTTTTTTCCATAGTAGAAATGTTTTCGCATACATTTTCACCTTTTCTCCCCTGAAATCTTTATATTCGATCGTAAGTAATTCTGGAAAACAACTTTCTCACTGGAATTTTGTAACCTGTGTTTAAAAAATACGGTTTCCTATCTGCAAGCAATCACTGGAAAGTTTGCTGTCTCTTGTTATCAGGGGAGGATAGCAACCACTGGTGAGAACCAGTCTCTAAACCCTAGATCAAGTGTAGACAACATGCCCCATTCCCCGTGATGCTGTGACTGCCCCTTAGCAGAAACCTGCCCTAACTGACCTCTAAACTCTAGGTCAGCTGGCCCCTGTGAATGTCGACAACTCATAGATATGTAGAGCAACAGGCAAGACAAGGATACTGAAGACAGTCAAAATATACAAGGAAGACTTAGAAACCCAGAGAAATTATAACCCTGGAGATGAACCAAGTAAAGGCATTTGGACAATGGGAAGTGTGGGAATTGGACATGGGAAATAGAAGAAGGAATAGTATTAGGTAAAGGAGATTGAAGAAAGCAAATAGAATAGACAGCTCATAGCTGAACTAGGATAAGTCATGTTGTGAAACTGCAGTCAATGCAGCAGAAGGTCCGCAGGAGGAGGTTATAGTTCCACAACTAATAATAACAGAAAGGCATTGATTTCCATAATCGTTCTGAGACATCTTCTCACAGACTTAAGTTGACTTAAGACATAACTTCCCAATGTCCTTCAACTTGTGGAGTGCTGACTTCTATTTATTATAACCCTATCATGACAGATGTATAATATGTGATTAAATAATTAATCCTCCTGTGCATAGACTTCAACTCTAATGGCAAAGTAGGCAAATAGACATTTGTATATTTGTTTAGGTTGCTAGGGTACTTGAGCCAGGTGTCTGCTATAGTAGCATGAATATAACCCTCTAAAGCAGTGGTTCTCAACCTTCCTAATGCCACAACCCTTTAATATACAGTTCCTCATGTTGTGGTGACCCCCAATTTCATTGTTACGAATTGAACATAATTAAAGCATAGTGATTAATCACAAAACAATATGTAATTATATATGTGTTTTCTGATGGCCTTAGGCGACCCCTGTGAAAGGGTCATTCAACCTCCAAAGAGGTCGTGACCCACAGGTTGAGAACCACTATTCTAAAGCATCCTCATGTAAAAGGAGCTTGGCTCCATGTAGAATGCTAATTTGCACAGCTATTTTATTTATATGGGCGAACCTATATGTACATATGCATGTAAAATATGATATTCAAACTTATGCACACAAAATTGGTAAGAAGTGACAAACCCTTTATTTAAAATTCCAAACTAAGACTATAGTGCTATTATAAAAACATGCCACTTTTTAATATATGTGTAAATATTGCTGTAGGAAGGTGAAGAAAGCATTGTTGCTATATCTACAAAATGAAAAGTTAGTACTGAAATATCTAACACATCAAAATAGTCTTCATTATCTACCTACTAATCACTAAAGACATATATTACTATTTAAATACCTATGTATCAGTCACTGAAGTTAAAAAAAAATTATTTTCAAGCAAAGCAGTTCTTTGTTTTAGTCAAATACAAAATGAGCCAGAGGAAATTTGTTCATTTTTTACACTAAAGTCTCTGAACAATGTATAAAAATATGTGCAAAACATGCTATATTTCCACTCTAAGAATCTATGACCCATTATTTTCTAAGGCAAATCTTAGCTCTGGAAGAAAGGAAAGAGAGAAAGACATGAAGTAATTCATTGTATGTGCTTTACCCATGAGTGTTTTCAGCAGTGGAAACAGCTCTCAAGAATCATGCATCTGGGAGGAAGAGGTGCAAGTCATTCATGACTAGGTGAAGGTGAGAGTGGCACTAGGGTTCTTCAGAATGACCTAAGGCATGCAAGACAGATCCTCATTTTGAGATCTTAAAAACATCCTTAAGAAAGCACAGAAAGTATCAACACACGAGTAAGTAGAAATGGGATAGAAAAGATTTCTCTGTTCCAGCAATTTCACAAATGCCTCAACTTTTCTAATTAAGCTCCTTATTAAGCTGTTAATAAAGACAGATTCTCCATTTATTTCATCTAGGTCTTAGAGTTCCTTAGAATATAGATACTATTTAACCCAGAGGTTCCTACACTCTCAGGCCAAAAGAAATACCCAACAGTTCCATTTATGAATTATCTAGGGGCAGACAACTTAATAAATACTTATATTCTGTCAACTCAGAAGCAATTTGAAAAAATAATACACTTAAATTGAAAAAAAAATAATCATTTTATTTTGTTTTTTTATGACTGCAGTTAATAACTAAGGGAACGTGTGTGTTTATTGGGCACTGCAAAACCCCGCAGCCCTTGAACTCAGATTGTACATCACCAGTCTCATTTACTGCCCAAAATTACTTTCATGGGGTACTTTGTCACAGCCATCACCAAAAATCCAACTTTTCAAAGATATAATATCATCTAAAGGAAGACAACACAAGCTTTATTATGGTGAAACTGGAAACTAACTCAGGCTAGTAGTTCGTGTGGTATCTAATAGATACCACTGAGTTTTCCTAAAAAATGTAAAATATCCCTCAAAACCCTCATGAACCAACTGAGGTAGCCGGGGCACCTCAGCACAGTTTGGGAACCATAGGTTTTACCAATGTCCTTGAATCTTCTCATTCTGAAATCCCCCCTTTTTATCTTTCTCACTGCTTGTCTTCAGATGTTCAGAATTAATAGAACTAGAAAATAAAATCTCTTCAAGAGCCATCAGTTCACTTGTATGTGTAGACCCTTGACTACACAACCCTGTTAGACCATCGAAGCTGCTACAACCGTATATTCAAGAACATTTCCTCCATTTATCAGAAACTCTCATCCCTCATAGCTATTTTCAGTTTGCAGAGTTTGCTGTGTCCCATTGTTGCCTCCCTTAAAGACATCTTTAGTTTATGCTTCCACCATTTATGTCTTTTTATGTTGGGTCTTTGAATTATAGTCTTTGATTTATTTGACTTTCTTATGTTGTTTCATTTTTCCATTTTAATTATTATCTGCATTAGAAAACTGTTATTTTAAACATATTTAAGAAATTGTATTTTGATATGAAGACAATTCCACCAATTTTAAGGTCTACTGACCTTACTACTTGTGATTTTACCAGTAATTAGTTCAGATCATACTTCCAAGCATTAAGTTCCTTCATGTTCAGTAAACAAAGTGGATACTTTTTTTAAAGAAATAAACAAAAAGTATAGCTGTCTAATCACTACATTGTACACCTGAAACTAATATGTTAACTGTAACTGAAAAATAAAAAAATATATTAAAAAAAGAAAAAAAGAATGAGAATAGCATGTGGCAATATATAATGATTTATGTTATAGTGCTGGTTACATTATTTGTCTCTCTTGTTATAACTTTAAAAAAGATTTAAACTTCAGTTATTTTGGTTTCAGGGGAATGAGAAAAACTATTTATTGCACATTCCATATACAAAGGAATGTGGGAATGGAATTGGAATCTGTTCATAAATAGAACATTAACCTTTCAATTTTAGAAGTCTTGTAACTCGAAACTTATATCACATTATAATAGCTGGTACCTTTTCACTTACTTTACTTCATGTTGATATTTGTGTAAGTGTAAATAGGTAGATCATCATGTACATGTTCAAAACTATAAAGCCAAATTAATTTTTAGCATGGTCATTTCAATACTCTATGTATCAATATTGTCTTGATTTCAACTAGGCTAATTATTTCCATAACTTATAGTAACTATGGGAAGACATCGAATTTCCATAATGCTACATTTCTCTTTAAGAATCCCGTATATCAAATATATCATGGCTATATCTGTTAACAGCATTTACTTCAAGAAGTGCTTAAAACCATCTTCAGGATTCATAATAGCTAAAACACAGTAAGCCTAAATGATGGCTACAAAAGTATATTATATTATGGCTCTTAATCCTGAAAGAGTGCTTATTCATAACTCTAAAAGCTAGTTACTCTGCATAAAAATTTAACAGTTGGATGAAAAGGTATAAACAAAGTTGAGTTTTATACTTTTATGTTTTCATTAAAGAAAAACCATAAAATGTTAAGTAAATCATTTTTTTAAAAAAAATTTTATTAAAGGATTGGCATCTATTTCTAAAACAAACCCCTGCTGTTTTGTTTTATTTTGTTTTGTTTTGTTTTGTTTTGTTTTGAGTTTGGGGTGGTTGTAAAATTTGCGTATGGATTCTCCTGGTTACTAATTCTGGCTGTTCATCTTTCCCATGGATGTCTGGCACATTCCACTTAAAATGCATGAGATTGCATGTGCTTTTCCTTTGCTGTGGCTTCTGCTATATCATTTTTTTGCTTCCAGATAGCGGTGGGTGTGCTCGCAAACGTGCCGCCATGTCTGTTACATTAACATCTGTGAAGAGAGTTCAAAGTTCTCCAAACCTATTGGCTGCAGGTATAATATCACTAACTCCAGAATGTCACACTTGAATGGCTTTGTCTGACCTTTCTCTCTTTCCAGAATTATCTTGTTTGGATGAAGAAAGTGACTGTAAATACCTTGTGAATGGCCCACAAGTTCTTACATTTCTTGTCTCAAGAATAGCTCCTATCCCTCCTGACTGTTTTTGTTCTAAAAATAAAAAAGCCAAAGGAAACCGATATCTTGTAGAAAACATTTTAAAAATCTAATTAAAAACAACAGTGACTTGCCAAAATGTGTTGGGTAACTGCAAGTGTTAATAACTATTTAAGCTTTTGTCTCTTACGAACTAAAGTAACAATATTTAATCAAGATAACTCATAGTTGCTTTTGTTATTGTTGTTTTAAGCTAAAAACTATTAAGGGATGGGGACACAGGGGTCAGAGAGAGGAATTTGTAGGAAACTGAATATTTATTAATTCACTTCTTCGCCAAAGGTTGCAAACAGGATGATAATTTGTTTTGAAAGAGATCTTAAACCTTCCTTTAACCCAGTCAGCAAAGACCCTTCTCATACGTATTTTTAAACACCTTGGTGCAATTAAGATTAGCACCACATGTATACCTGGGTGCAACCACAGATATACATGTACTCTAGAAGGTAATTGGGAGCGTGATATTTCAGCAGATACCGAGGTGGGTATCTCTAATAAATGTCTGTGGGGACCTACCTAAGCTGGTGGGCACAGTCTGCTCTGAGAGGGGGCGTGGCTCTGGCAGCTCCACGTGAGCCTGACAACCTCAGGGACTCCAGACCCAGAAACAGGCCTGCACCTCTTTCTGACTGATAGGTTTGGTTCTTGGTTGGTTACTTGGTGGTAGGGGGGACGGGGGGGGGGGGCGGTTCTTTGTTTTTTATTTCTATTTGTGGGGTTTTGGAGCAGAAGTGGAAAAGGGATGGAGAGTGTTTGAATAATTTTAATTCTCACTCTGCACGTCAGTATCTTGTACACACATACATGTGGTCGTTGATTAAATGCTCAAAATGTCCTTGGTCCGAAACTATCCCACGTTGTTGAGGAAGAGCAAGCTTCCATCTGGAGAAACCCACTCCTGCCCGGCACCTCCAGCCCACAAATGGATCTCAATGTCCAAGTTTAAATAGCAGGCCAGGTGGTTCCAGAATATATTACATTTTTTTAAAATGCAAGTTTCATTGCAATGTATGTAGTACCATTTCAGTTTAGTTAAAAAATATTTATATACATATATATACTAGTATGTATTTGTACATGTTTGCTCATGTGTATATGAGCATGAAAAGATGTTAGGAAAGCTTCAAATGTGTTTACATGCGATACCTGAGGGAAATGGGAATAAAGGGAAATAAGAAAATAAATAAAATGAAGTCCAGAGCCACCAGGAAAGGGGAATGCCTATACCATGAATACCACTGACATTTCAGCCAAGTAAATTCTAGCCCATGCTACACAGAGATGGCCTGCTGCCTGCAGCATCTGCTAGGGCGTGTGGCACCGGTTCAACAATGCCGAGTCATCATTATCTACAAAAGTAACCACTGAAGGAATAAGGGACCGCGTTAGAGATTGCCACTTTGGAGAGTCTACACTAGAATATCAGCAACTTCATATCATGAAACTTACAAGAAAATATTTAATGCTTCAGAATCAAAATAATAGCAAACATTTAAATATTTTAGGAATATGAAATAATATTCAGCAATAAGTATGTAGTGGCTATGGGCCGTTTTAAATTTTATACCATAAGGGAATAAGATTTCTAGAGAATGAAGCCCCCTGGATTTTGGACTTCATTGTTACATTAAAAATAGGCCTCTTTTGTATTAAGACACATAGGTACGATCCCTTCCTAAAATTAGTTTTAATTCCATTTTGAAGAAAGAAAACATCCTCTTTGTAGGCCCTTCACTTTATGGTAGCCTTCAGAAGAACTTATTTGGCACAGTATCTTTTCGTGAATTAAAAGGGGATTAGCAAGTATATATTGCATTGGGTATTGTTAAAAACCACAGAGCCTTTAAGTAAAAGACTAACTACCTCCACAAAAGGTTCCCTCTCTCAGATGAAAAGCTGCTTATATTGATAAGCTGCTGGTCATCAACTATTAGTTGTCTAAGCCAGTCTTTCTCTTTCCCTTTTACAAGAAGTAGAATCCCATCGGATAATTCATAGACACATAGATGTTTTAAAAATCTAAGCTAGAACCAAAATGACAAGTATAGAGAGATGATAAGCCTTTCGAAATTCATTTTATTTTACCAAAACCACCTGGCAGTCTCAGGTAACACTGCTAAGGATGAAATGCAGTGGTGACCACTGCCCCAGGAAACAGCACCTGCACGTTTTACACCCTTGGGAAAATTTGTGTCTGTAACTCAACTCTCCTTTAGAAGAACAAGAAGGAGGAGGAGGAGGAGGAGGAGGAGGAGGAGGAGGAGGAGGAGGAGGAGGAGGAGGAGGAGGAGAAGGAGGAAGGAAGTGAGGAAGGAAGGAAGGGAGGAAGGAAGGAAGGGAGGAAGGGAGGAAGGGAGGAAGGGAGGAGAAGAAGAAGAATTTATTGTCTCCCTACCTCTAAGATAAAATCATTTCCTAGACTCCCAAAGATTTGTCAAAATTAAACGAGGGTAAATGAAGAAAATAGCCCTGACCGGTTTTGCTCAGTGAGTAGAGCGTCGGCCTGTGGACTCAAGGGTCCCAGGTTCGATTCTGGTCAAGGGCATGTACCTCGGTTGCGGGCACATACCCAGTGGGGAGTGTGCAGGAGGCAGCTGATCGATGTTTCTCTCTCATTGATGTTTCTAACTCTCTATCCCTCTCCTTTCCTCTCTGTAAAAAAATCAATAAAATATATTTTTTTTAAAAAGAAAATAAATAAAAAGTCTTATCCCAGTACTTAGAAGCACTGTAGGCATTCAATTAGTTGACTTGAATTTAACTAATGGGTTTAAATTAATTCTTGCAAAGTAATTGAGCCATCTAACAGAAGGAGCTATAAGATTTAAAATCATCATAATTTTCAAGAAAAATATAGTTTATTATGTCTAATATACCACATCAGTTAAAAGGACTTTAGACGTTGGAATCATAAAGTTGGAAAGGACCTCTGAGGGCATGCAGTCCAGCCCCTGACACCAACCCTGCAATGAGCCTGGACAACCTCTCTGACAGTGTCCTCACCCCCCTTCCGCTGGGCACAGCGAGTGCTCATGGTACCAGTGAAGAGAGGTCATGGCTCTTCATTCTCCAAGACCCTATTCACATCTGTCCCAGTTACTCATTCTTAAATTTTCAGAGATGCAATGACCATCTACTAAAGAACACTAGAAATTTAGAGCTCTGATCCCTAGAATTCTGGCTCTGTTTTTTCACAATGAATGATCATAAATAATATTGAAGATATTGGACAAAACCATCTTCCCTATGCATCTGCCAAGTCGTTTACCAGCTCAATCGTTTTTTAAAATTTATCTTTATTGTTGAAAGTATTACAGATGTCCCTGTTTTCTCCCATTGACCCTGCTCCCAACCCCTCCCCAGGCCTTCACCTCACTATTGTCCATGTCCATGGGTTATGCATATATGCATATAAGTTCTTTGGTTATTCTCTTCCTGCCCCCTTCCCTTCCCTCTAAGATCCATCAGTGTGTTACATGCTTCCATGTCTCTGGATCTCTTCTGTTCATCAATTTATTTTGTTCATTAGATTCCACATATGCGTGACATTATGTGATACTTGTCTTTCTCTGAATGGCTTATTTTGCTTAACATAATATAGCTCAATAGTTTGTGTTTTTTTTTAACATATATTCTCTTTACTTGACATGGATCCAGGATGCTTTCAAGCTTTCTGTCACCTGCTTCCAACCACACTCATCCTCCCTTTCCTACCCTTTCCTGGCAGGAATGAAATAAAAGCAGGGCTGAGGTCAACAGCATCCGTGTGGGAGCTATTTATCTTTCAGTGCCTCTGAAGAACTATAATAAAATAGAAAATCAGGACTGGGTGCTTTAAATATTATAATTGGATTTATTTTAAATAAACTGCAATGCTGTACACTTGAGTGTCCTTAAGAGACCATCCTCTTAGGTGTGGACTGTAGTCATTAACATAAACTTCATTAAAATACAGGTTCATCCTAAAGTTTTAATCCTTGGCCATTTTTATTCTTTGTCCTTTCTCGTGCTTCTACACATTCATGTCTCCTATGTTGAGCAGGATTTTTTCAGCAGAGCTCACCCTGATCACTAGCTCCTATTTCCGGTAGCACAGGTACAATTTCATTTGGAAATCCCTGGGCAGTATTGGCGGGGGCGGGGGTGGCAGGAAGAGAGCCCCTGGATTCAGCTTAGGATGACTCTTCTCTGATTCTCACACTTACTGTCTATCCCACTCCCCATTCCATAATCTCTAATGTGGTCACCAGTAAGAAAAAGAACTGGCCCTCTACAAACTATCAGTTAGAGGAAGTTTATTTCAAAGTGCCCTTCAAATCTTCTCAATATGCCCTCCTCTTCCTCACCAGGCCCATACCTCTTGCACCTCCAAGCAGTGGTCTCCTATAACCTCCATCCCCAATACATACCCACACACCCTTCTTTATAAAAGCCCAGTTCTATCAAACCAGAGGAAAGTGAAATCCCTATTCTCAAGCATATAAATATAATACAGATAATTATTATTACTATTATCCATACTGCTCATCTTTCCATTGCCATTTCTTCAAGCCCGAAAACTTGTTCCATATCTACAAACAGTGTGTGGTTACCAGGTGGTTATTAAATCTCCCTCCCTGACTGCCCACAGCAGAATTCTAATTGCTGCTCTGTGTGTTACACCATTTTCTTTATAGAGACATCATTATCATTTAAGTGATTAAGAAGTTCAGTCATTTCTGCTCCCATCAAATCCTAGAGATAGTCTAGTAAGCATTTCATATGTAACTCCTCGAAGTTATTTTCACTGCACGGTCCCCACTTACCACCCTGATTTGGAATTTACTGGAGTTACGATCCATACTAAATTAGCAAATATCCTTTTTAAAAATTGCAGATTTGTTACTCTTCTCTTCCGCATTTGAGCTGGAGTCATTCTAACATACTCTGTGCTGGCTCATTTATTTCTCTTCCTTTGATTTGGAAAGAATCTACATCAAATATTTTATCTCAATTCAAACTCTCACATTTCTCAACTAATTTTTATCATTCTTAATTCATGTGTTTAGATTTCAAAATAGCCATTTCCTAAGCATTAAAAAGAAAACAAAGAGTCCTTTTTACACATAACATTCATGTTCTAGTAGGCATTGAAATAACAGCAATTTAATAACGGTCTCGGGGGACATATAGAAGGGATCCAGGAACTAATAGTACATGTCATTGAGCCACTTCCCTCCTGCATTATCAAAGCAATTCCTTAGTACTGAAATTTGTTTTCCACAGCTTACTGCAACACAATGAACTATACTGTAACAGCTCTTTTATATTTGAATAGAATGTGACTTTAAGTGGCAATAAGAAGAAAATTCAAAGTCTAGAGAATGATTCGAAGTATCACATAATATGGTAGACACATTTACACTTTCTCCAAATTATAAAAAAAAAAAAAGCAAATCACAAAACAATTTATTGCTGTCTCATACAGGAGTTGAATATGGAAATACCAGGGCATCAGAAGCTAAGGATCCGGAGGTTTGATTTAATGCTGGAGAAACACTTATTGTGTACAAGCCAGATACCCTTTGATGCTTTAATTTGATATTTAGAAATTCATACATTCTGCGTGGGCAATAATAAGATAAAATTATTGGTTGCCATAACACAGGGGAGGGGAAAATCAATGCTTTATATATGTGTTAATTATAAATTATGGTTATATAATGAATAATATTCTAATTGAAGTAAAAAATTAATGTACAAACTTCTCATTGGTCTATTTTATGTACCCAGAATTATTTTATAACTGAGATATTGTTCCCCCCCAAATGCATGTAGTTCTTTGACAAATGATCTTACTGAATTGTTCCTTTCCTTTACCCTCATAGTAATTTGAACATTTCTTTTTCTTTTAGGGCGTGATTCTCAGTCACCAGACTCAGGTACAAAAAAGCTCTTCTGAATAAGCATTCCATTTGCTTTTTTTTTTTTTTTTGCTATTTAAATGTGGGGTTTTTAATTATTTTAGAGGGGGGGAAGGGAGAGGGAGGGAGGGAGAGAGAGAGAGAGAGAGAGAGAGAGAGAGAGAGAGAGAGAGAGAGAAATATCATTGATTGGCTGCCGCCTGCACACCACCTCCTGGGGATTGAGCCCACAACCCAGGCATGTGCCTTGACCTAGATTTTGAACCCGTGACCTCTTGGTGCACTGGAGGACACTCAATCAACTAAGCCACACCAGCTAGGGCATTATGAGTTGTGTGTTTTTTTAACATATTCATAACCACATTGTGAACCTCACAGTCAAGTTAACTTGCATGTACAGTTATGCATATTGAATTAAATTAAATTTCTGAAGAAAATTTCACATTTATTTTTATTTCAAAAAATGTTAAAAGTGAATGTAGATATGTTTGTATCCAATTTGTGTTCCCTTAATAAAAGCTTGGAGATCTTACAATGACCAAAGTCAAGACACACTGAACGGAGTTGCTACATATTCCTCTCTTGCAGCAAAAGGCTTTAGAAGCGTTCGACCAAACCTGCAAGAAAAAAGGTCGCCCACTCAGGTACTCGTGCATACTCTTGTCTGTTGTGTTACTTTAAAAGCAAGGCTGTTGGCCCTCTGCTTTAGCATCACTTTTCTAGTAGTAGGTGCATATTTTGATACATGTTTTATTTTTAATACGTTTTTGCTTTCGTATTTGTACTACTGGTCAGACTTGTATAGACAATATGGAAAACAGGTCTTAAGTTCAAAACAGGTTCTTTTTTTCATTCAGCTGATAAAAGCAGATCAGTTTCTAACCTAATGTTTAGGTTATTTTCTGAATTATAAAACGTTATCAGCTGATGATTTAGACTTCAAAGTTATGAGTTCAGCAATCATTATACACTTATAAATGTGAGTTATGCAACTGTCAATTATATAAAAGAATTCAGTGTTGGAGATAGAAGCAAAATTGTGCTGCAGCATAAAAAGAGTTATCAAAACAATGGAACTAAATTGGGGGGGGGGGTGCGCTTCAAAGCCTAAACGTATCCAAGAGAACATATGTTCACTTTTAAGGTAATTTCCCAGGATGTCAGTAGAGACAAACTTTATAATGTATTCTGTATAAAGACTATTTTCCCCTCGAAGGCAGCTTTTGATAATAAAATAAAACACATTCCTAATGGAATAAAATTGATCAATCTAGCCAACAAAATGTATACCATAGTAAGAAGGTATGGCATTGCTGTAGCCTCTTTAAGGATGGAGTTAACACTGGTTTCTTTAATGACTAACTTTGACTTTCTCTCTGTTTTTCTTTCAACATTATTTCTTCCTCCGGATGCTTTTGGCAATCCAGGCACCCCTTCCACCACTCAGAACAGAAAGCTTTTGTAGCCCCTTGACAACTAGTCACACAAAGGGTGACATTTTAGACCAACTAGTAACTAACACACACGTTCCTTCCAGTCCAGAGTACTTGACTAATAAAAAACTTCTTCAGGGAGCTATGCATTCTGATGAAGGTGACCCCAGCCAGACCATTGTATATTCCGAAGAATCTAACACCACTGTGTCGTACACACAGAAAATCACTAACCTGCTACCAGCAGCTTCCAGCACAGGTTCCCCACCCAGTGCTGACACGAGTAGCACCCCATTTCTACAAGAGGACTACATGCAAGATTCTCAAACACGGAAAATCTCTACACGGAAACTAATCCATAACCAGGATCTAGGAAGTAGCATCCCCTTTAATACCCCACCGTTTTCCAAATCTGTTGACCTACCATCATTCCTCAAAAGGCCCTGCTCACCGCCCCCTAACCCAGTGCCTGAGAAACACACAGCATCTCTCTCCATTCAGATAGCTCCCCTGTCAGGACAGGATCCTGAAAGCCACAAACAGCTACCTGAGCTTTCTCCAGAGACTACAAAGATACCTCTTCAGCAAGAGAGACAAAAACCTGCAGTGGCTGCGACCGCTCAGTCCTCAGACTGCCGGGTGATCCATTACACTTTCCAATCTCTTCTGACGGTGTCCTGCAGAGACCCTAACCCCTTCGCGCTGGGCTTCTTGCCTAACCTACTGCTTTGGTAGTGTCCAATCAGGAAGGGAAAGGAGAAAGAAACCATCCTCCCATGTATAACCCTACGAAACCCATCAACACATTTCTAGGTTTCTTTTTTTAAATATTTTTATTGATTTTAGAGAGGAAGGGAGAGGGAAAGAGAGGAAGAAACATCAATGATGAGAGAGAATCATCAATCAGCTGCCTTCTGCACACCCCACTCTGGGGATCAAACCTGCAACCCAGGCATATGTCCTTGACCAGGAATTGAACCCAGGACCCTTCAGTCCACAGGCCGACACTGTAGCCCCTGAGCCAAACCAGCTAGGGTGATTTGTTTTAATTTGAAAAATATGTAATTATTCAGATATTTTATCCAGAAATCATGTTCTAAAAGTTTCTTCCTACTGATTTATTAGAAATCATCTATGGTCATTTATCATTTAAGACTCTGCAAACCACTTCGGTGCTCCAAGTACTTTATATATATATATTTTTTTATTGATTTCAGAGAGGAAGGTAGAAAGAGAGAAAGGTAGAAACATCAATGATGAGAGAGAATCATTGATTGGCTGCTTCCTGCATGCCCCCCACTGGGGATCGAGCCCACAACCCAGGCATGTGCTTTTGGCTGAAATCGAACCTGGGACCCTTCAGTTCACAGGCCAACGCTCTATCCACGGAGCCAAACCAGCTAGGGCCCTCCAAGTACTTTTAAGTGTTAAAGAAATGTGTTTCGTGCCAGATCTTTTAGCACCAAAATTGTCTTGATTCACGTGCGCAAAATCTCTTACCTATTTACTCCCCTGACTCAGATGCCACACTCCCTCAATGTGCCCAAATCTGTGTGACCATGTTAGGCCACTTGTCACCCAGGTCTTGGGTAGAAACGCTAAGGCTATTAAGACTTAGGTAAAAATAGTTTTTATTATGAGGTTGTAGGGCAGCCTTGAACCATGAAAGGCCGGTGGCACAGCCAGGCCTTCGGGGAACTGGAGAACATTAGCACCTCTCTCTCCACCTGACCTGCCACATGGTTCCCGCTGTCTCTCCTCTTTCTGAGTTGACCTCATTCTCATCTCTCAGCCTCTGCTCTCTCATTACCTCAAGTTGCCTGTGAATGTCCGTGACATTCTCTGTGTCAACTCGCATCTGCGGTTCTGCGGCACAAAACTCCCCGGCTGGGGCATTCGGTACATATAATTCAAATCCCCAAGGAGAGGCAGTGCCTCCCGGGCCCGGGTTAGTTCCGTCATTCCCCCTCCCAACCAATAGCTGTGGCCGGTGAAATGGAGCCACCTAAGGATACAAGTGGCTGCCGGACGTCTCCTCCTTGTCCCCAGAGAAGGGCTGTCAGAGAGGACGTCCATTATCACAGAAGGAGATGGGGTAGGAGGGAAAGATTTTCTTTCACAAAAATGCTTAAATCATGTATTTTTAAATTCCCATGGAAACTTTAAGTCTTAATAATGATATAGGTAATTCTATCATTATAAGTACCCATCACAAAGCGCCAGCAAGCTTTATTATTTCACTTGTTTCCAACTGTCAACTCCAATTATCCTGGTAGTAAAGTCAGTATAAGATCCTTAAGTTTGTAAAAATGTTAGTACCTATATCTAACAGGTGAAGAGAAAAATGAGGCAAATACCATTATGACACCTAATACAATACAAATAATTTCTTAGTATAAAGATCAATTTTTATATCACTCCTCCCTAGGTATTTTCTTTTTTAAAATTTATTTGTATTGATTTCAAAGAGAAAGAGAGGGAGAGTTAGAAACATCTTATGAGAGAGAAGCATTGATCACCTTCCACCTGCACACCCCACACTAGGGATCAAGCCTAAAACCTGGGCATTTGTCCTGACTGGGAATCGAACCATGACCTCCTGGTTCATTGGTTGACACTTAACCACTGAGCCACCACGGCTGGGGTAGGTATTTTCTTAAGTATATTACTGTCAACTGTATTGAAAAGGAGAACAAAACCCATCAATTCCCTTTGCTGGGTATTTAACATATTCTGTATGTTCCTTGAGAAGTGAGGCCTACAAGCTAAGCCATTACAGAGCTTAGAAGAGGGGTGTTAAGACTACAGAGCACAGTGCCATGTTAAGCCAATTGGAACCAGAGACAGAAAGAAAAACATGTCCCCATAATTATTTTTTTAGGTATTATTAATTTTTTCCAGAACATTTCAATAGTTTAAAAAATATTGAAAAGTAGAAAAGTAAGTGCATTAAAACTGAACATTATTTTAAGTTTAAACATTTTATTTATACCAAAGTCGAATTTATTATCATTTTACTTCATTTTAAATTAGTTTAAAAATATGTGACATCATCACTGGTCATGGTGAAATTATCAAACATGGCTATTCTCTCAATTGAAAATAAGATCAGGAAAATACAGATTTTGAAAATATTATTGTATTATAATATTACTAGAGGCCTGGTGCACACATTCGTGCACCGGTGGGGTCCCGTGGCTTGGCCTGCACCCTCTCGCAATCTGGGAACCTTTGGGGGATGTTGGAGAGCCAGTTTCAGCCCAATCCCCACAGGCCAGGCGTAGGGACCCCACCAGTGCATGAATCCGTGCACCAGGCCTCTAGTATGCGTATAAGATCTTTGGTTGAGCTCTTCCCGCCCTTTCCCCTCCCCCCTTTTCTCTGAGATTCATCAGTCTGTTCCATGTTTCCAAGCCTATGGTTTCCGCTCCTACATTGAGTGTCTGCCCACTGGTGGTCAGTGCGCATTATAGCTACTGGTTAGTCAACCAGTCCGCCAGTCTGCTGGTCGCTTAGGCTCAGATAGATAGATAGATAGATAGATAGATAGATAGATAGATTGCTTTCATTAAAAATCCAGGATACAGACTTTTCTTTCCTTTTCTTCAGTCTTTAATATGGCTTGATATGGCACTGGTCATTATTTAAATTTTGTTCAGTATGACTTTTTTTGGGCACTGATTTTTATTTTGTTCTAAGAGTGCATTTTTCCAAGATTGCATTCTTCCCTTTTCCAGTGAGTTTTTGTTACTCCATTCAATTTTGCACCCAGGATAAGTGCCTCACACATCTCACCCTCTGCCTTTATATCTCTGGCTCAACGAAGTGATGGCCTGGGGGCTTATGACTACACATCTAGTTTGTTTGGTTGCCACTGAATTAATTTTACTTTGGCTTCAGGAGGACCGTGCTCTCTCCATTCCACCACAGTTCCAATCCCCTCTGTCCAACACTGGGCCTGCACATTCTGAATCCATCCCAGGCCCAAGGCAGGCATTTGAGTTTGCAATGCCGACGTCCAACCCAACATGCTTTTTCCACTGATGAAGCTCACGCTTCCTGAGTTCCCTGACTCCCTAATTCCTCGAGGGGTTCAGCCTAAACTTAGTGATCCCTTTTATCCACAGGTTCTCCTTAATGTTCTGGTTTGAATTACGTTGGACAAAGAAGCTCAATGTGGTCTTGAATACTAGGTGCTCTCTCTTAGAGCATTCGTATGTTGAGGCATAAGCACTGCCCTTCCCTTGTCGAGACCCGACAGCAGCAAACTGGTGTTTCTAGCTCTGACCTCCCTTCCAGCGCAACAGTAAAAAGAAACTTAAACTTACAACAAGTTGGTGACCTTTGGCTTATGTTCAAATACCTCAACTTTAAATAGTCTTGAAAATATGGAGACACAAACAATTATGAGATTTTTCTGCAGTCATCTATCTGCTGACAATTCAGTAGGAAAAATAAAACACATACACCCCTCAAAAAGAAAAGAAAAAAAAAAGCCTGTTTTTATTTGAATTTGTTTTTCCTACTTCAAGGTAGTCCAGGTTGAGAAAATACTTCCTTCTTTCCCTTTTCACACATTCCACTTTTTCCCTACTCGCCTCACATCCTCCTCCAGGAAATATGTATATTGTGATTCTCTCTCCTCCTGTGTCTAAGAGGGTATTTCTCTCCTATAAGAGGGTATCTCTTTAATGTGGACATGAGGGTTATGTGAAAGGAGCCCCAACTAGTCTAAGAGGTAATTTACACCTGTATCTCAAAATATTTCAGAGCATTTGTGTGGGTGACCAATGGACTGTTGAACTTCTGAGTTTTATTTATAGAAATTTAAGTGTGGTATGATTCACCTGGAGGCATTTCATCTGTTACACACACACACACACACACACACACACACACACACACTTAAAATTGCGAGCATATCAGAAAGGAGAGAGAGAAATTCAAAAAGTGTAATAGTTCTGTTTTCTGTAGAGAGTCTCTTTGGAAAAACAAATAAATGGTTAAAGACCATTCCTGAACACAGTACTATACCAACTGATCATATTACCCATAACAATGAGGGTTTTAAATAGAATGTGCTTTAGCCTTCTACATGTTTATACTCCAAAGGATGCGGGCCAGCCAATCCCATGAGATTTATAGTCATTATATTTTTCCTTTTAATTGTATTAATATTCTGTAGTACTTTTGGCTATCTACCTTACCACTGGCACCACACCAAACAACAACAATAAAACCCTCTATTCTGAAGGTATGTGTGTGGGGGGGGCGCGGGGAGGGAATGTCTCTATACCTTCAGAGTTACATTCACTCATGTTAAGGTTGATGCTTATCATCATACTAGGGCCCACTGCATGAAGTCGTGCACCTTGAAAGAAATTGTGGGCCACAAGGCTGCTGTGGACAGGGGCAGGTCTCTGCCCATCCTCTGCGACCCCTGTCCAGCCCCTTCCACCGCAGCCCCTGGTCCCCTGTCTGCCAGCAGCCCCACTCCCGCTGCCGCTGCTCCCACACACTGACAGCGCTAGCCCCGCTTGCACCCGCTGACAGTGCAGAGTGATTGGGTCGGCACCAGCAGCGGGTACAAGCAGCGGCTGCTGCCCCAATTGCCCCTCAGGAGCAGAGGGAGGTGGAGCAGCCCTTAGGGGCGATTGGGACCAATGCCGGGCACTGGCAGCAGGTGCGAGCACTGGACAGGACTGCAGTGTGCAGGAGCAAAGAATTTTCAGTAACCACCAGAGGCTTGCCCCGATGACACTGACCAGCACCCTGCCTTGGTCTGGTACCCCCACTACCTGCTCCACCATCCCACCATGTTCCGCGTGCGCCCCTGGTGGTCAGCGCACATCATAGTGACCAGTTGTTCGGTTGTTCCGCTGTTCGGTCTATTTGCATATTAGCCTTTGATTATATAGGATTACACATGTGTGGCCAGACACCCTCACAGTTAGAATGGAGAGCTACAGACCTTTAATGGGCCAACCCCTCCCTCCCTTTTACTACAACCCTCCACCATGTCGAGCCTCCTGGGTCATAGCCTTGGGGGATTTAAACCTTTTCTTTCTCCTTCAGTTTCTTTCTCCTTTACCTATGACTTGGTAGGTAAACCAACAGTAGTTCTTCTAACGAACTAGGCTCTATTCTAACCATCATCAGTGGCTGGCTTTCTTTTTCATGTCATGGTCACACATGGCTACCACTATTTGCATGGTAGGACATTTCAACGTTTAATTCTTTTAGTATTTCCTAGTGAAATCAAGAAAGAGATTCAGTGAGTGGGAAAGTAGACAAAATTCCCTTTCCCTTTAGTTGTTTTTCAGTTTGATCAGTCCTGATGTATATCTTTAATCATAAAATAGTAAACAAACTGATTTATATTTCGGGGACATTTCCCAGGAAGGGGCTGGGGACAGTAGATATGCTACAAAGATTTCTCTAGTGAAGGGAAAAGTAATTCTTTTGATCAATAGACAACCTGATGGCATTTTACTGTCACAAGTACAAAACCTAAAATTTTTTGGAGACAAAAATTCCACTATGCCGACACTCTCAAGCCCCCATTCAGAAAGACCATGCAGTGCTGTATGAAATCTGGTCTTGTCTCCAAAAACCACTTGCTGGGTTCCCTTTCCTCGTGCTTTCATGCTTTTTCTGTCCTGTGTGGTGAGCACCTAATCCTCTCAATGCATTTCCTTCAAGTGCTTGCAAATAAAGCCCAAGGTTTGCCTTCTCTCCACGTTACAAATAGATGTTTTCTTAATTGGATAATTTATATCTCCTCTTATTATTTCTTCCTGAAACTCAGCTTCGAAACCAGAGCTTAACTGCCAGTGTGCTGGAGGTAAATGCTTCACAGACACACAGACCAGCTGCTCCACAGGTCTCTCCCCATTCCCCTTTCCATGCCACCTTTTATCCAAAATACTTTGACCAAAACCAGGCTTCAGGTCAGCACCCCTTGCCCTGCCTCCACCTGCTGACTTGGGGCCTTCACACCTACATGGACCCCTGTTGACATGAACACCTCTCCTTGCTCCTGACTACCTTCCCCAGGCAGCACCGTGGGCTCCCACCATAGACTCCTCCCAATGGAGGGAGTGCTCCCAGCCATCCCAGAGGAGCCCCTGATGGCTGACTCTCACACCACAGGTGTCATCGCCTTAGTGGCCGCTGCCATGCACAGAACTATGCTTCCTCCCTCTGACCCCGTCATTTTCAAACAGGTCTCCAAAGGCCAGAGGACTGATTGCTTGTCTAACATCTCATTTTGCTGTGGAGCATTTTATTTCCATAGATGCTGATTATTAGTAAACTGATTCTACATAGTCTACCAGGAAATCCATGACAGTCATCCTCAGAAACCCACTGTGGGCTGAAAAATCAGTTACATTCTCTTCATTCATTTTAGAGTGATTTACATTCACACTGGCTGCTCTAGCTAATTAGTTGGACAGTGATTGGCCTTAATAAGAAGTCACCTCAGAAATGTAGATAGACATACATATAATATTATGGTGATTGGATTATAGAGAAACTAAAATTTTTCAGAAATGGTAACCCAATGTTAGATCATGGTAGGTAACGGTTTAACTGGGAGATTCATGTGAGTAGTTTATGTATTTCTTTCTCGCCTGCACAATTACTGACTACATCATGCTAATGCCTCTTGCTCCACCTCACTAACACCTTCATCTCCTGAACCCAAACTATCTTTCAGGACTGAATGATGTAAATGATCCTAACCTACCCTGCAGAAATTGAGCCCTATAATATTTTTGGAATTCTTTTTCCTGAGCTATTCCAGGATAGAATTTTATGAATACAGATATTGTTTCACATATCAATAATTTATCTTCCATTTAGAGCAATACATATTTCCCATGTATATGCTATCATTTCAATGTCTGTGACAAGTAGGCTCTACTAAATGATTTATGAATGGTTAAAGTGCTTAAAATTTTATGACACAAATTTTCAGTTGCATATAATGTGTAGATAATGACTTCAATTTGAAAGGCATATAATTTTAGGCAAAAAAAATAGGAATATTTTTTTCTAAAAAATTGACTTTATAATGAAGTTTTAAATAAGCACTGTCATAGACAAAATAGGATTTAGAATGACTTTTTTAAGTTTAGTAACATAGTACCATGATAGTTTTAAATAGAAATTTTCTTGGTTTTAACATTAATTATACCAACAGTTTTAAAGTTATATTTACAAAGATCAACCAAACTTGATTTGGGCAGGGAGGAAAAATAGTCTCAAATAATTCATCCAAGGTAAATAAGAGCTCGAAGCTTTGGGGTGCTTCCAAAGCCAGTGCATCGCACTTACTTGCATGCCCACTGCCCTTCAGGTAGAAGATCCTCAAGACACAGGCACTTGGGATATGAGGGTGATTTCCACCACAACTTAGAAAAGTACGTAGTCAAGAAGCACCTCACTGTAATGAAATGTTTGACGTCAGGGCAGATGTGGCAGTGCTATAGAGTCATGAAATTAGGTTTATTCTAGGTCACTTGAAAACATCTGCTTTAAAGTGAAAAAATCATGGAAATAAGCAACTAATCATGCATCTGTGTGTCAGGCCTGTAGAATTCTTTATTTTGTGTTAAACTAAGTAGAAAAAGTTCACCAATTCTGTTTATCTAGGTGCATATGTGTGTTTGGTGTGCTCAGCTGTAAGGCCTTCTTAACTCCATGCTCTTACCAATGTTTTGTGTCGTTGGCATGCATTATGTAACCTCCTCAGTGCTCAGCGTGTGTGGACAGAGGGGCATGCTCCGCCTCTGTGAACTCGGCCGATTCAATTCAGTTAGAATATGTACTTGTTGAGTATCTACTATGCTCTTAGCACCAGGATGCGTGTTATAAAATCTGTGTTTAAAAGAAGCACTTATATGACCATCTCCGACAAGAAGCTTGAAATACCTTTGGGATTAAAATACTCAGGTATAAAGCAATCAAAACAATACATTATTAAGAAACCAAACAGAGGCCCATAAAGTGCTAAATGAGATCGGAGGAGGGAGAAGCCAGCGGTTAGCATGTCTTTTACCAGGTATTTGACTCTCCTAGAATAGATTGATTTATGATGCATAAATCCAAACAATTGTGTTCCTTCTATTAATAATCACCTTGCCCCGGAAACATTGATTGGTTAGAGGGTATCCCTGACCAAGTCTGAGAACCAATCCCTTTCATCGGTCAAAGAGCATTCACTTCAAATCTCCATGCAGAGCAGTGTGACGTGCTCTGACAATTTAACTCGACAATAAGAGCAAACTTGCCCTCCAGGCTTACTTTATACTGACTCCTTACTGGTACCTTTGGCATCTCTGTTGGCAGAGGGGCATGCCCACCAGTCAGCTGCTTTCTAATCACCCCCAGCGCCCTCTGGCATATAAGAGTGATTTCAGAAATAAGGGAAGAGTGAGAAGACACTGAAAATGTGCACCCTGTCCCTCTTGACATCAGTTTTCAGAGTAAATAGAAGCTGGACAGCTGATGCCTGTCATCTGAATGAAGTCTTTCATTGTCATCTAAAGGAACGATGCTTTAACGGGATGTCTGCACTTTTCTCAGAGCCAGGTAACAGTGAATGGAAACTCGGGAGGTGCTGTGAGTCCGATGAGCTACTACCAGCGGCCCTTCTCCCCTTCAGCCTACTCCCTGCCAGGCTCCCTCAATTCCAGCATCATCATGCCTCATGGCCGGTCACTCGGTAAGTCGCTGGATCATCATGATTTTCATGACAATTTCAAAATAGCGAGTACAGACCACATGAGGAAAATAATATAAAGCATTGGAGTAACTTTTAGAAAGGAGGCAGACACGTTCATCAGCTCACGATTAAAGACCCTATCCTCGGGAGGCATTAGGGACCACGTGAACTCAGCCTCGGAAGAAACAGGCATGAACTCAGCCTCGGAAGAAACAGGCACCCAGCCATTCCAAGGCAGCGACTGCTTCTGTACCTTCCTCTGGGGAAGGTGATTCAATATTTGGGGTATGGGGGGGTTAGAGAGAAAAAGATGGGCCATTAGGGAGGGGAGAGCTCACATCACCAGGAGAACATTCACAGGGTGCATTTCCGTATATGGTAAATACCATCCATGTGGAGGCACCCTGTTCTTTCGTGGGAAAACTGTCATTGTAGAACATTCTTTTGGTGTCTATAAAGAAGACCTGGTTCACAGTTAAAGCAGACCGACGGGCACAGGCTGCCTCACACAGTAGTACACACTGAACTACTGCCTCCCAAAGCAGTAAACTACTCAAACTGAGGCCAGAAAACCACCCGTCAGAGATGTGAGTCCCTTTAAAGCAGCAGTTCTCAACCTGTGGGTCGCAACCCCTTTGGCTGTTGAAGGACCCTTTCACAGGGGTCGCCTAAGACCATCCTGCATATCAGATATTTACATTATGATTCATAACAGTAGCAACATTACAGTTATGAAGTAGCAACGAAAATAATTTTATGGTTGGGTCACCACATGAGGAACTGTATTTAAAGAACCAGAAAGTTGAGAACCACTGCTTTAAAAGATGATGCCAGGATTTCATCAAAACATAGCTCTTTTGGGAAATAAAAATTAGACGAAAGAGAGAGCTTTCCTCCAGATACAAAATGAACACTTGAACATTTATTAAAAAAAAAAAAACTTTCCAGCATATAATTTCACGGGGCTCATGAACTCCTTGAAGCTTGCTGGGGAAGAAACCGCTATATAACGATGGAAATATTTTTACGTGGCAAAATATATTACAACAGCTTAGAAAACGAGGTCATACATTTTCCTAGTTTTCAGAAATGTAAAAAAGTAACTGAGAACATTACCAAAAAAATAAAGCCAACCCAGACTAAATCAGAGCATCATATGAATTGAAGCTGAAAAGAAAGGTTTCATGATGTTGAACCAGGCCTCCAGGGCAGCAGGAAGCGGAGAGGAAGGCAGGGGACCACGTGGTCGCAGCACAGCTCTCAGAAAAGTAGGAGGGGCCCATCCTCTGGCCACCAACCAACTACAGGGAGCAAGAAAGGAGAGCAGAGGGCTTTAACTCCCATTTCCTCCCCAATAGCAGCAGCACCCTCGTTTCCCCAACACTGCTGTGTATTGAAAGAACACAATGCCATTAGTTTACCCAAGAATATTCGCCATGTGCACTGTGGACTCAGCTTCTGTGTCAACACAACCTCTGTAGCTCACATGTAGCCAGGAGACTCGTTAAAGAAAAGTTTAATGATGCTTGTGCTTTTCTAATGCTGCTCCTGGAATGATCGGTGACTCTTATAACGATGGCCTTTTAGAGTATAAGAAAGCAGAACGTCCTTGTGCCAGAATGTTGCCCTTAATTAGTCACTGGTGTAGTATTACAATAGGAGCTCATTATATCTAGATTTTTTACAGAGCTATGTATTATGACGCATCTGCAGTAAAACTCTACAAATGATTCTAGCCGTAATATTTTCCCAAATAATTATTGTCAAAGTCTGACTCTTTCACCCCCATTGCTCACCTTAATGAACACAATTTTTTCACGTCACCTCAACAAACAATATATATAAATACTTGAATGTAGATAGGGTTCTATATTAGAGAGTGCCATTGAGTAGATTTTACATATAAACTATGAACATGGAAAGAAATTGTCTGTGTAAACATTGAACAAATTCCAGTTGGCCAATGCTGAGTTAGGTCCTGAGGAGAATGTACAAACCTATCCTGCCCTAGAGAAACTTGATGTTTAGTTTAGGACAAAAACAGCAAAAATGAGAGTTAGTGGAGCATATAAGAGCATAATAAAATAAAAGGTTGACTTGTATTATTTAAGTTCATAGAATCTTATGAACCATAAATGAAGACAAAGTTAATACAGGCAGAAATTTTACACATATTAGGGTCTCAAAAAGTTTGGGTTTTTTTATAGAAATACTAGATCATGGTTGCTCAGTCAAATCCTTTTTAAAATTAAATGGGAAATCTGAGTCAAATATCACATTGTGTCTTACTTTGGAGCTGCCTGAAAAAGATTACTTTTATCTACTACTACAGTGGTACATAAAGCAGTTTTATGTCAGCCTTAATCATTCTTTATCAGCAATGGATTGAAAATGCTTTTCTGTTGCAAATGAAATAGAAAATAGCCATAATAGTAATAGCAGTTATAAATAATATAATGGATTTTAGTTGATCTCTTCTTATCCTTATAATGATGAGTTAAATTTTTAAGTGAGTATATCATTGCTAACCTAAAACATTAGGACTTTTCCATATCTATATTTAAAAAAAGACCTTTCTGAAAGACAGATCTGACCACCTGTGACAAAGAATCATTCTTGGTCACCAAAATTTTGAAATTTATTATTTAAAAAAAGGGGCGGGGAGTAAACAACAACAAAAAAATAAGAACACAGGAAATTGTATTATCAGTTGCCCCAGATGAATGGTAATAATGTTGATTTTTCCCAACTATCTCTGAACTAAGAGTAAGTGAACATATAGTACACTAAGTCCCCTCCTTTCTTGAGAAAGTATAGCAAAAGTTAATAATCATGGCATGAAGATAGGGACAGGATAAATCCCATCTTATTTATATGCTTAGGGCGATTTGTATCCTCACGGGGCCAGAAGTCGTGGTTTTTGGTACTTTAAACTAAAAGCAAAGACATGATGGCCATCTTGGCTACTTAAATAAAAGTTAATACTAATAAAGTCATTTATTTACCCACAAGCCAAGTATATGTTTGGAGACTTGGAAATAGTGAGCAGTTTCACAAAAAGAATAGTAATGTAAACTATGAGCTGGGACTCAGCTCGCCCCAGCTTCTGCCCCCACAGAATGACTGGAACAATGAGAAGAGGCGGTGCATGCAAAGGGCTGTGTTACGGTGGCTGCCACAGGCCACAGGGTCTCTCACCAAGGCTGTTCTTGCCCTCGCCCTTCTTCATGAAACGGGAGGGTCTTGTTATAGGTGTGTTCAATATGCACCTCCCTGTTAGCAACCAGTGGCTCAAATTTAAGGTCACTGAGTTAAGAGAGATCGGGATGGGAATACAGACTATGCCACGTTTGGCACAACTATGCAAGAGGCACCATTAATTTAGGATTCCCCGTGCATCACACGCATTCTATGTCGCCACATTCTCTCCCCAGATTCCACGGAGGCGTATGCCCAGCACGCGCAGTCTCTGGATGGCACGGTGGGCAGCTCCATCCCGCTGTACAGGTCCTCGGAGGAAGAGAAGAGGGTGACCGTCATCAAAGCCCCCCACTACCCCGGGATCGGGCCGGTGGACGAGTCTGGCATCCCCACAGCCATCAGAACGGTAGGCTGGATTCGGGTGGCTCCGTGCACCCCTTGTCTGGTCTGAGGATTGCCCGTTCTCATGCAGCTCACGCTGTGTGTGGCGGAGAGAGGGCTGTCCCTGGGAGCTAATCACACAATCCGTTTCTCCATTTTAGTGAAAAATCATGAAACTTGTGATTTTGTGAAATGACAAGAGTCTTGCTTTACCTTCTACTGAGGAGTGTTAGGGCAATAGGAGGAGGAAAAGGGAAGGACCGAGAAATGTGACTGCTTTGCTGTGTTGAATTCCCATGTGCATTGCAGACAGCCCAGGCGTTTGTTCCTTGAAAGGGGTGTGTGTTAACACCAGGAGGTGAGGAGCTGGGGGCTGAGGGCTGGGAGGTGAGATGATCGGAGTGAAGGGAGTTAATGTCATGGAAAGAAACAACCAGGAAAATACACATTTGAGAGTTTTCCCTCTTCAGCTGGGCCTGCTGGGAGCTCTCGGGGATGCTGAGTGAGTGTCTGGATTTTTTTTAGTCTCTGAACGCTGCCAGGGCATTGCTCAGTGCGCGGGGCAGCCCCTTCTGGCAAAGCTCAGCAGCAGCAGCGGCTCTGGGAGCCAGGCAGGCAGCCGCTGGCTGAGCCAGTCCACTTGAAGACAAGGTCTGTGCTACCGGCGGGCGGACTTGGGAACCACCAGGATGAGAGCAGCAGCGCCTTTGCAGGTGATGTTGGGGGGCGGTAGGAGAGCAGAGCTCAGGCTGCCTACACGTGTCCGCAACACCCACATACCTGGCTGGGATGTTGCCAAGAGCTATTTCCCTGGAATGCAAACCTGGAGGAGAGAGGATGCGAAAACAAGAGGGTAGAGGAAAAGAAAGGGATCAGGAAAATGCAGTGGTCCGATCGGAAACGCTGTAGCTGGACGAAAGACCACGTGTGGGGGTTTTCTCTCCTTGAATCTGTATTTATTCTGTGGGGATTACGTGTTCTGTATACAGAGAGAAAAGTTAAAAATTAACTATTCCAAGCATCTGTACTAGAATTGGAAGCCAAAAAAGTAAGTCTGTACAGCAGTGGCTGTGGGTTTTATACTCGTGAGATTCTGAGAACACTGAATGTGACTAATTATAAAATCCTCAAAATCTAAGTTGGAACTGTTGATTGTCATGTTTAAGGGACAGAAACGGTTCAGGGATCATGATTAACATTCTTAATCTTAGGATGACTACATGTTTCTGGTGACAATGTTTTGTTGTTGGATTCCCTTTCAAGATTTCTGATTCAGAATGGTTACACTTAAAATGTTTTTCCTAATAATGTGGAGCTATCGTGTCAGACAGGTATGCTGTCATTGGTTCTGTTTAATTGATCCCTGAGGCACAATATATATATAAATTCGGAGATCCCTGATTCTATATAGTTATAGATTCTCTCTGAAAATTTTTATCTGAGACTCTGGGTGTGTTTCTAAGTCAACAAATGATACTAGAAATGAACATGCAAAGCCTGACCTTCTGTTTTTAACCCATTAGGTGTAATTTTCTTAAATAGCAAGGCCTTGCTTGTTCGTTTTTAAAAGGAAAAAAACCTGAGATGATGTGGATGGTGAAAATCAAGTAATGTTAAAATTTGATATTGTTTATATATTGCTGAATCATGAGCACGTCTAGACATGCACACGTTAACACATATACCATACTCAATGCTAGTTCTCAATCCATAAAGTCGAAGATAAAATATAGTTTCTATGTACAGCTGTGCTCTTATTTGGCCATTTAGACCTTTACAAAGAAGGTGTAGGTCTATTTCCTATTTCCCAGCCTGCCCCAGCACATCCCCAAGTATAGCCGTGTTTATAAATGCCGAGTCAGGCCATCGCTGAGCCTCTGCAGGCCCAGAATCCAGGGCTGTTTTTCTTTCTCCTCCACGTAGACTGTAATGATTATCAGACTGGGTTGCTTCACATGGACTTTCTGCTGAGCGAATGTATACACCAGAGGCAGTGCCGCCTCCTGTATCGTGTTGTAGTCTCATTCTAGAAACCGGCACAGACCCAGGGAACAGAATTGTGCAAAGTAACCCAGAAACTCTAGAAAGCCAAGAGTCAACAAATGCACCTTTGAGTTACTTGAACGAAGGGAAGTGGCTCCCCCAGCTGCCCTCTCTCATGTGACCCGGGCCCTCTGTGTTAGCCTTTTACCGCCATTCTTAGCAACAACAACAGAACCCACCAGGGTTCAGATCCCATGGGACTGTCTAATTACGGCCAGCTAGTTAAGTGAAATACAAGACTCCTTTCTTTTCCTTCAAATACAGCACCATTTGAGCATTTTCTCTTTTTTTAATCTTTTTTTTTTTTTAACCCTCACCTGAGAATATTTTCCCACTGATTTTCAGAGAGAGTGGAAGAGAGAGGGAAAGACAGAGAAATATTGATGTGAGAGAAGCACGTCGGTTGGTTGTCTCCTGCACTAGCCCCGACCAGGGCCCAGACCAGGGAGGAGCCTGCAACGGAGGTGCATGCCCTTGACCGAAATCAAACCTGGGACCCTTCAGTCTGTAGGCCGACACTCTAGCCACTGAACCAGACCGGCTAGGGCCATTGGAGCATTTTCAAAGTTGAAAGGAGCAAACATCGACTAGAATAACTGCATACTGATGTGTAGAGAATGTGCATCTTTCCCCTTGTTGGAAATCCCTGCATGTTAAATCACTTAGAGTTCTGATCATCTGTAAACTGTAGGAATGTGAAAATCCAGGTATGCTCAGCCGAAGTGACTGAAAACACTGAATAGTGGATTTCTAGTAGTTGGTGTCCATGCAAAATAATTTTGAAGGACACCTACAAAAGTAGACATCCTCACATTTGAGTAGGCCTCTGATTACTTAGTCTCGGGATTAGCCATAACAATCTCCACGATGGCATTTATAAGACAAGGTTGAAATGCTTAGAGGACTTCTTTTAGAACGGGACACAGAGTTTTTGTGTGGCCAGTTTCATATTCCCCTTTGCCAACTGGCTGGGCATGTCTGGCATCTCTGTGCTCACCATATAAAGCTAGCAGATGGCAGGACTGAGCTCCTGCCCGATACGTGCCCTCCAGCCAGGCAGGAAAAGTCCTGTCTGTCAGGATCCATTGCCATGTACAGGGCTATGACTTACTTATTAGGCATCCTTGTTGCCATCGGTTGTGTCCAGGTGTGACTGGAAAACACTTCTGCACAAGCTTATGTCTTCTTTTCTGTTGCTGAATACTGTAAAGGAAATGAAGCTTAATGAAAGAGAAATCGATATTTTAAGAAAATAAATGTCCCTTAAAGACACTTGATCAGTTACTTCGTTTAAACCAGCAAATAATAACTGGACTTCATCACTGCACCCCGTCCTACCAGCTACCACCATTTGAACATAAAGTCCATCAACAATCCCCTCAATTTTTCCATTCTGAAAAAAGCGTAGAATGAATGAAGAGGTGATTCACCACAAAGTCAAGTAGCCCTTAAAGTTCATCTATACTTGTGGTGATTACAGACTCATATATTCCTAGACACCAAAATAAAATTGGATATAGCACAAAACTCAATTTCCAGATGAAAAAAATGCAGTGACCACATTTCTGAAAGAAAAATGAGGGTATCAAATTGAAACCAAAGCTGAGTCTAACCAGTATAAGAATATTTTTGTGGCAGTCCTAACGGAGTATTTTATATCAAGGGAATTGTCTCGGGAAATCTAGTATATTTAGTCACTGTACACACAATGGTTGAGCCTCTTGCCCTAGTAGCTCTGGAAAAAGTTAAGATAAAGATCTTGACACGAAAAATCTTTCATTAGGATTATAAAGGTGTCTGTCTACTTTCACAGGTACACAATATGGTCAAGTTCCATGCAACAAACTGGATTCATTCATTTTTTATTCTATAAAGATTTGATGTTCCCTATGGTTTTTTATTGAGCATTGTAGGCATTGTTCTAGATCTTTTTGTGTGCATTGTCTCATTCAATTTCCATAACAATCCTATGATGTGGATATATTTTTTCATTTTAAAAAGAAGAAAACGAGGCTCTCAAAGGTTACCTAACTTATCCAAATTCACATTGGTAGGAAACAGCAATGAAAGGATCTGAGATAGGAATCTAGGCTGATCTGACATTAATTGTCTTCTCGCTTCTATCACATCAAAAGCCTGGGCTGCAGACGGGGGCACTTCTGTGCTCAAGGAATTTGCCATTTAGCAAAGCAAATGTTGTAAATGTTTTATTATCAGGTTAACAACATTTTTGAAACAACATCTCCATTTTTAGACTTGCTCTCAGACTCTGGATTGTGTCCCTACACTTCGTACTTCAGTAACTTAGAGTAGAAAATATTCAATTTTTCTTTCTCTGAGCCTAAGTTGACCAGAATACAGTTGGAGTCAAAAATATTCCTTTGTTAATTCTAAAAATAATGTCTTACACAGAACACTCACTAAAAAGTTTTTTAAGGATAATGATAATTATCTCCAAAAGGAGTGAAGAACACTGTGATGACCTAAGTTGACCAGAATACAGTTGGAGTCAAAAATATTCTTTTGTTAATTCTAAAAATAAAGTCTTAAACAGAACACTCACTAAAAAGTTTTTTAAGGATAATGATAGTTATCTCCAAAAGGAGTGAAGAACACTGTGATAACCCTATATCTCTTCTTCAGTGACTTTTATATAAATACTAGAGACCCGATTCTCGAAAATCATGCAAGAGTAGGCCTTCCTTCACCCGGCTGCCAGCACTGGCTTCACTTGCAACCCTGGCTTCGGTCTAATTAGCATATTACACTTTTATTATTAGAGATGTTTGTGCAAACATTAACTGTCGAGTGCTGGGCAAAACTCTGATGAGGACAAAATAAAACCATAGCACGTATAATGCTCCAATTCAGCCTAAACTGGTTGATAGATTTTTATCAACCAGAGAACATAAATATGCTAATAAAAAAGATAAAATATAGAAAGAAAAACATGAAGAAACGACATCGATCTGGAAGCAGCTTTGTAACTGTTGGACATTCTCTTTTATAGACAGTTGACAGACCGAAGGACTGGTACAAGACGATGTTCAAGCAAATTCACATGGTGCACAAGCCAGGTATGCATGTTGCTCTCTGTTCCCATCGGGTCCCTGTGGGTTGAAGGATGTGTATGTTTCCTCCCCGTTTACACAGTTGGTTCACCCCAAATGTCAAGACCCTAACAAGCTTCCTGGCCTCCCTTGTTTCTTGTGAAGATTCCTCCTTATATCACCCCTTCAAATCCCAGACTCTGTGCTCCTGCCTCACCCCTGATCTGCCAAGAAGCCTCTTAGGTGGTGACCTTGAGGAGGCGCCAGCTGCTCTGGTCTCTTCCCTTCGTCCTTCCTTGTCCACAGTCTGAACTCCAGTGTGGCCTGTTGTTCACTTAGACAGACTCATTATTCCTCTGTCCACGTGTCTGCTCCCTATCCAGAGAGTGAGCATAGGTAGGTCTCGCTGAGTTGACAGAGATATTTAAAGCACTTTCTAAAGGAAAGTCAGGCCCCAGAAGAGAAGGCCGGGAAGTGAGGCAAAGTTACTGACCTTGGATGGCCGGAGAGCAAATATGTTACAGACTGTCCCAAAAACAGTATTTGAAAAAAAATATATTTTTATGGTATTTTGAGCTAGGCAAAGTACATTGGTTTTCTAACAAATGTCTGCTGTTTCTGTGAAGTTCTGCTGTCTTGTTGTGATGCGGTGGCGCAATCTGCATTACCATCATATGTATGTTTCGTTTTCTAGATGATGACACAGACATGTACAATACTCCTTATACATATAATGCAGGTAGGACGGCGTCCCTTGCGTGCAATGAGTATTTTTCGCCTTGCAATGCTTGGAAGAACTTTAGCCTCACTTTTACCGCTGTGGGCGCATGTTGTCAGTCTACACAATGAGGAGGCTGCTTTCCCCCCCTTTTTTTCTCATAGCATGCCTAACAAAAGGATTGATCTCTTCTCTCGGATATGAGAACTAACACTGTTTTACAGCCTTCATTCCCGTGTTAGTTGATTCTCAGCTTCAGGAATGTTTAACTCAACTGTGAAGGCCAGCCTGAAAGAACACACTGTAAGGGTACAAAATAAGATAAAGATCGCCTTTTATCAGAGGAGAGAGGGCGCGCCATTGCGTAAGATCTTTCAGATACACTTCACAGCAAACAAGTCAGGCACAGTGTTCTGTGACCTTGCCCATGCTTTTGCTCCAAAGTGCACCCATTCATGGAAGGGTTGTTTAAAATCCCACTTTGCCGGCCACTCTTCTGACTCAGAGTTGCCCAGGTCATAAAGAGCCACTTCCATTCCGGGCATTTCTGCTTGTACTTGAGTGTGTTGGTATCTTGTGAGGTGGTTGCAGGCTAAAGTGAGGGAACCCCTAGACAATGTTTCCTGTCATGACTTCCTCCTAAATGGCACACCAGGGACTCCCACACAGGGCCTCCTGTCCCTGCTCATCCCCGGGCTCCAGACCCCTGCCCGTGGCCTGTTCTTCGTTTAGAGCAGGCTCAGTGGATGGGTCTGCCCTCCCCTTACTAGTACACACCAGCAGCCCCACAAGGGGTGCCCTTGCCGGCCTGGCTCAGAGCCGCAAATGTTCCCCACTCCTGGACACCTAAGGGCCAGTGCACAGACTCTTGAACTCTTAGGGACTTTGCTACTAGTCTCCAAAGACAAATAGAGAAGTCACAAAACAAAAACCAAACAAACAAGAGAACAGAAAAAGCATAGAGGTGACAAGCCCTTGATTTTCTGCTCCCGATATTCCACCTTTCACATGGGGCCCACTAGATGTTGCCTCAATTTTCACTCCTGGCCACAGGTACTCCGAACTCACCTCCTGTGCTTAGCTTGTTAAAAAAATCAAAATTCAACTGAGTGCATTTTAAAGATCTAATTGGCTTTGCTCAATGATTCACGAGTTGGGGAGCCTCCCATCTAGCAGGCAGACAGGAGCTCCGAGGAGCTGCACAACATAAAAGACTTGACAGGCAGAAGGGAGCAGGACAAGGAAGGTAGAGCAGGCGAGAAAGCGGATGGTCACTGAGGTCACCTTCCCTTAGGGGAGGGCTGGGGCCTATCAGGCCGATGGCCTAACTAGTGCTGCCCAGGTGACTCCTGCTGGTTTAAGGTTTTATTTCTGAGAGAGGCCTACATGGAATTAAGTTGAGTCTAGTTTGTGACGTGGGATCTTTGCATAAGCAACTCCACTGGGGGCCTGTTGTCCTGTTTTTAACAAGCTCTGAAGCTGAACTCAGACAGTAGAATTGAGGCAAAAAAAAAAAGTGCAGACATCATCTCTTTGTATTTGTCATGGCAATTTGCATGGAACTTCCGGAGAAGAAAAGTGAAAATAGGCTTAGCTCAAAAGACTGAGGTTGCAGGAAATTCAGAATGTTTTGCATCCATTCGTGATTAGTCAATCAGACAATAGTCACATGCAACCTTGCGGAGCTCTTTGGAGAGAGTTTTACCATGTAATCAGTAGACAAAGCAACTGCAACTAGTCTCTTCCCTTCTACTAACCCTCCATCCCGCTGTCATGGGTCTTGCTCTTTCTGCCTCATTTTGGTTTCTATGTCATCTCTGCTACCCTCTTCGCCTACCCTCCAAACCAGCCCTTCAGGGCCCACTCTGGTGCCTTCGGTTCCATGATATCTTCTCAGACCAATCCACCATCTTCTAAAATCCTTTCGTGACTAATGTATATTTTCCGCATTTGTCCTTTACCATGTTCCCAATTATTTTCCAGCGGAGTTCTATTTGTGTCTCTTTTCCCAGATGTGCTCCAGGCTTACTAAGGGCTTCTGTTTCCTTAAGCCTTACACGGCACATACATAACTTGCTCAGTATTGTGATTAATTACAATTAACATATATGAATTATCATATATGAATCAGAGCCTTTAAAGTAATAGAAGACATTTGGAAACAGTTCTGTGAAGCATTTTTAATCTTCCTCTGAAATCTTAACTCTGTCATTAGTTTATGTTCTCCAGGAGAAAATTTGCTGAGTACCTGTAAGTTATTCCTAGTACTGGTCTGAATGATTACTAATTCTAAAATGATTGACAGAGATTTACTGTCGCCAATGCTTGTGTACAGAATACAGTAATAACAAATTAATCTCTTCATAAAGATTGATACATTAATTACTAATGATCATCCTGCCCAATGCATGCAATATGGCTATGCTTATTCATGATAATGTGGGCAAAATCATTGGATATTTTATGGGGTACAAAGAATTTAATGCACTTTTTAAATGTCATTTGCCCCTGTTTTGTTTTGTTCTGTTGTGTTTCACGACAGGCCTGTACAACTCGCCCTACAGTGCTCAGTCCCATCCTGCTGCGAAGACCCAGACCTACAGACCCCTCTCCAAAAGCCACTCGGACAACGGCACGGACACGTTTAAGGATGCCACTCCCCCAGCCCCTCCCCCCCATGTTCCTCCTCCAGTCCCACCACTTCGACCCAGAGATCGGGCTTCAACAGAGAAGTAAGGCATTTCCCCCCAAAGTGGCCTACATTTATTTAGCTTAGTATAAAAATAAGGCCGCATGGCATTCAGTAAAAGAATTGGTGGAGATTGAATATGTATAATCTTCAGTCAATACAGGCAGTCCTCGGGTTACGTCGGACTCCACGTACGTCGTTTCATGGTTACGTTGCCATCTCCCATGTATTTATTAAAAAAAAAAAAAGTTCTGTCATTTCGACATATGTACATATGTGCTTTATGTTTTTTATTATTTATTCACCACAAGTAAAGGTCAGGAATTGTTATCTTTCTTTCAAATTTTTTTTTTTACTGTTTCACTTCCTTACTGCTGTGTATGTGCTCCATGTGAGTGACGCAGGTGCTTCTGTAGGTGGGTTCCGACTTACGGCGAAAATCGTCTTATGTCGCGCCGTAGGGACAGATCTCTGATGTAACCCAAGGACCTTCTGTACATGTGCCTCATTGACGCCCTATTGAGATGATAGTGAGCACCTTTGCAAGTTTGGTTCATAATATTATAGTGACCTAAGTTAGACCTGGCATAACATGGGCACATGATCTACTTTTTTATTTTTTTTAAATGCATAGAAGAAGACAAATAAAAAGAAATCACTGACGTAGTCTTTTTGGCATAGCACCCCAGAGACTACGCAGTTCATTTTCAGTTTCCTCCGATTTGAAATGTTAGGTCTATTAATTATTTAAAATTCCCCTCTGATACACAAAAAGATATCTTTGAAAGCAGGAAAATTATTCATGAATCGTAGATAAGTCATTAGTTAATAAGTGTCTACCGGTGACTCATTTCACCAGTTTTTCAAGATGATACGAACTTTCATTTCCCCACAGATATGTTTTGATAAAAACTACCGTCACAAAAATAAAAATTTATGAGCAAACTTTTATGGCATCACTTGAAAATTAAGATTATGACTAATAATCCAATTATAAGTGACCTTTACTGAGAGGATGCTATGAGCCCAGCACTAGGCAAAGTACTTTTCCTCTATTATATCATTTAATTCTGAGAACCCAATGAAATAAGGTTTATTTTAAACCCATTTTAGAGAGAAAGACACTGTGATTTAGAAAATTGAAACAACTTGCTCAACTCATACAGCAGAGTTCAAACTCACCTCTGACTGAAATCATGGCTCATGTTATACCAGCAGTTAGTAAATAAGGATATAATAATTATTCAGTATTAATACCGATTATTAAGCATTCACCTACCATACCCATTTCAAAACTATTATATTCAACACTGCATGGTATCATTAAGAGTAACTGATGATTGTATAGGGTATAAGGTACCACGAAAATGGACACACTTCATATGTGAGAAGATTCTCATTTTACCAGTCTTCTCATGATGGATTTTATGTTTAGAAAGGTGATGTCTTAAATTTGATAAATAACTGTCTAGACATAAATGGTATCTCTGCCATAACACAGAACCAGAATTAACTCAGAATTAAATGTATTATTTGTTCTATGTGTTTAGTAAAAATAAATCTCTCATTAAGAAATATGCAAATCTCTTAAAAATTTCAAAAACACCTGTGCTGGATATTATTCCCAAAATTACCAGGACGCCAGCACCTGCCCCTAATTCTCCTGTCCCTTAAGGCATTTCTATTTCCAGCATGCCATGGAGTCAGAATTCCATCCATTCCAGGGGTCAACATTGCCCCACCTAAAGCCAGGAAATTCCTCTTCCCCTGGAAGCCTTCTTCAGCACCAGCTACCTAAAAAGCTTTATTTTTGAAGTCCCTCTGTGGCCGCCCCTCAAAGGACATTAGTTCAGGAAAAGGCTGGTTCCGGGGTCTCCCAGGGGATGAGATGGATGCCTGACTCTGGTTTTTCAAGGGTAACACAAGGGAGGATCCCAGCCCACAGCTGGCTCCTGTGGATGGCAACCCAAGTGGTCCTTTGGTACTTTCCACGAACCATGATGCCCTTTGAACAAGATCCAACATGGCGTGTGCATTACTCCTTGTCACTTTGAGTCAAGGATGCCAGGTCAGAGTGACGGGAAAACTCGCCTCGCGTAATGGAGCCTAAGCACCACTTATTCCAAACACAGACGTGCACAGCTGCCATTGCGTCCGCCCTAAGGCTCACGGCAGCTCCCTGGCCACGTGTCTCCTCATCCTTTGTGCGAGTGTGTGAGCCAGCAGGAGGGTCATATCAATGTATGAAAGAAAAATCAGAGGAAAACATAATACTAAATAAAAGAAATGACTTTCTCTAAGTCATTTATGTAAAACAAAACATAAATGTGGCCAAGACCGGCTTGGCTCAGTGGATAGAGCGTCGGCCTGCGGACTGAAAGGTCCCAGGTTCGATTCTGGTCAAGGGCATGTAACTTGGTTGCGGGCACATCCCCAGTGGGCAGTGTGCAGGAGGCAGCTGGTCGATGTTTCTCTCTCATCGATGTTTCTGACTCTCTATCTCTCTCCCTTACTCTCTGTAAAAAATCAATAAAAATATAAAAACAAAAAACAAAAAAAACATAAATGTGGTGTTTGGGACAGATTAGTCTTGATCCTATGAGACTTTTTTAAAACCTACACGAAAATTAACTTTGAAAACAGCGAGTGGGTAGATACGACAGCTTTGAGCCTAGGGAATTATTTTCACGTGTAACTTGTTGGTTCTTTCCAGGCATGACTGGGACCCTCCAGACAGAAAGGTGGACACGAGAAGGTTTCGTTCTGAGCCCAGGAGCATTTTCGAATATGAGCCGGGGAAGTCGTCGATCCTGCAGCATGAGCGACCAGTAAGCACTTGTCCCGAACACGGTGCCAGTCCTCTAGGCTCCCTGGGCTCTTAAATAAACCCACATTTCATATCATTTAGCAATTTTTGTCGCAAAGTGGATTAACTTGGCATTATTTAGAAATCACGTTTATTCTGAATCATGTTTTATGCATCTCGTCTCGGAATTGAAGATGCAGTTTCTAATATGTATCGTTCCTACCAATCAAATATAGGATGTAACTATATTTGCATGTAACTATAGCCATGTCTAATCATAGCTCTGAGTTTAATTGGGGAAAAAAAGACAACAGTCATAAATGCAACACTTACTCGCTAGTCTACATCGCTAATGAGGAAAATCATTCATTAATCTCTTGGATAGAAATGCACCCAGGCAGTATGTCCCTTCGTTTCTACATGGATTTGTTATTATTTCTCAGGCTTCGGGGGACATTTTCCGAATGTCTTTTTATAACAAGTTGGTCTTAATGGATTCTTATTAAATCTCTCTCAGGTTACCGAGCCTCGAGCTGCCTGATTGTCCATCTAATGGATCAAGATTAAACTTTGCAGTATTTTACGATTATTTATTTAAATCCTATGCAAACAAAAAGCTATAGGAGGTGGAAAGTAACCATTTGCTTCTCCAAAGTGCAATTAACAAACAGGCTCTTGCTTGTCCCTCCTGGTGTTTAGGTCCCCGTCTTCCTTTCTGGCCTGTTTTCCCTCCTTGGTCGGTGCCCTGGGGATCTCTGGAACTGTCATTCCTCCGCATCTCTGTCCCAGTCTGCTTCGAGGGAAACAGTTGATGTCATTTGCAACTTACTCTCTGCCTTGTCTTGTCTTAAAAGAATTTAGGTGTCAGTGAACAGAAGAGAGGTTTTTTTTGGTAGCTCCTTTAAGAGTATCCAAGAAACTACATTATCGTATTGAATGCAAGGCCAGCTCTGAAATTTGATTGGAAACCCTGGCCTCACCACACCCACGTTGAATGTCCTTGATTTCGTTTTTGAAGCCCTGTATTTATGGTTATGTTCTTGAGAAACATGTCCAAGAACCTCATAAGCACATAATTCATATGTGATGTTTACCTAAGCCTCTTTTTGTCATTCTACAAATAACTCATATCTTTCAAAGTAACAGAATTTTAACAGAAAAACTGAAAAAAGGGAACATGCCTTCGTTCCAAGCTCCACTGCAAATTTATACCCCACTTACTAGGTTATGTGATTGAATTCTGTCATTTCTAGGATGAGAATTGAGTGAATCATGAGGTCACCATTGCATAAAATTGAAAATAGCAAAATAATGTCTCAGATTTAAGTGTCAATACCAAAACTCAATGATCATTCTAACAATTTATGATACTCTTAGGATGATGCGCGTTGTAACTGTATTGAAATGTTTTGATGGCTGTGGCATCAGGGAAAAGGATATTTCTATTGTTGACTCACTGAACAAAATTACTGAGCACGAACTACGTGCCAGACATTGTATGAGGTGCTGGGGACACAATAGTGAACAATAGAGGAACCTTGAGGCTTTCATTTAATGGAGGTGCAGGGTAGACCTGCATTTGTGTGAAATAGACCATCTGCTAGTCGGTTAAAACAGGCACACCTAAGGAATCCTCCCTCTGCCCCCTTAGCAGCTCATTCATGGGCCCTGCCACTGTGACTGAAATGCCCACATTACTTGTATCTTTGGGCTTAATAACAACAACAGTAACAACAAAAACCATAGCAATAGTTGTAGGTCCTTAGTGAGCACTTACTATGTGCCAGGCCCTGTAATTAGTAACTTATGCCTTATCCCATGTAATGATCCGAACAATCTATGAAGGAGGCACATGGCAGATGAAGGACTGAAGCACACAGTCAGTAACTCTGTCCGGGTCAGGCTGCTGGAGGGTATTGGGACCACGCGTGAGCCCAGACTCACGCATGCCTGGCGCACTCAATCACCACTGCACGGAGGCACCAGCACGATTAGCTGAGTAGGAAACATATTCAGCTAGTAGTCATTAGCATCTCAGTGGATTTGATTATTCGCTTCTTTTGCAGTCTAGCACACTTTATTTGCCAACTTCTAATAAATTAGTGCACTTGATTAATTTAACCAGGAACCTGGGCCCTGAGTAGTTAAGATGCAAGACCCAGGTGTTTTTAACTGTCCCTCGGATCAAAAAGATCTGGCCTCCCTGAGTCAGAAAAGAAACGGGGCGGGGCTAAGTTCCTGGTGGCGGTGCAGACACGGCCTGTATGGTGATACCCTCTGCATGGGCGCTGGAGTGAGCACACAGGTGTGGAGGATGAGCAGCAGGTTTGCTGGTGAGGGTGATGTCTTAGCAAATGGGCAACACCGAAGGATTTCCAGAAGTTCTGAATGCGCTCGCAGGTCATCTTACTCCAGGGGGCGTGTGAGCAGAGCGTTTGCTCTTTTAATATTTAACTTTATGTAAATCATAAATAGCTAGGTAATTCTCCGCTGCCCTTTTCAATTCTGAGATGACTGCATCATCTGCCCAGTTTTCCCAAATGTCATCTTGGATTCCCCTCTCCCCCAGGGATCCCAAAGTCCTACCCCCAAGGAGAACTGTCACCGCCCCTCCGCCTGCTCCTCCACCGCCCATGCCAGGATTGCAAGGACAGCCACCTGATTCGTTTCCCTAATTCTCCAGTCTTTATAAAATCTCCTGCTCAAAACTCTCTCTGGCTCTCAAGTAACTTTAGAGCAAAATCCAAATTCCTTCTATAATTTCCAAAAAGCCTTATGCATTGGCCCCACTAACCTCTCCAGCCTCATACCTCTTCCTGCCCTTCCTGCCTCACTCACTCTGTTCCAGCTCTACCAATTCCTTCCTTACCAGACCTTTGCACAGCTGTTCCCTCCGCCAGGAACGCTCTATCCACCACCTGCTCTTCACACCGAAAAGCTTCATCTCACTTCCCCAGGGCACCATCCCGGACTCCTCAACTGTAGGTGCAAAGCGCCCCCTGCTGTGAGCCTGGGGCGTTTCCCCCTCACTCACCACACTGAATTGTAATGGTCTCTGGTCTGTCCCCCTCACTAGACTTTAAGCTCCTTGAAGGCAGGGACCATGTCTGGTGCACCAGTTGTATCCCCAGCACTTAGCACAATGCCTGGCACAGAGTAGGTGTTAAGTGAATGCTGGTTGAATTAAAAAGTGAATGAATGAATGAATATAGGTTTTGCCCTTGCTGTGAAAGTTGGTGAGACTGAATCCTTGTTCTGTTGCTTATCTGCGCAGTCTGCAGATCTGGTGACAAAAAGGCAGTGTGTTTCCATCAAAACTCACAGGAGAGGTTCGATGCACTGCTATTAGTCATTGTGATCCACTAATTTCACAGATCCCTGGTGCAGGGCATAGCAGGACAGGACTGTGTAAATGAAAGTCCTTCCCCAGACGCTGGCCTAAAGGAACCCCTTCTTCCTTAGAAATACATAGACTATGCATTTATGTTCTTCAACGTGAAAGTTAAAGTGAATGCAATTTTTTAAAGTGCATAGATGTTCATCTGACTATAAGTTTAGAAATGTTGATCAAATGGGCCAATGTTTGATCTCGAAAAGTACTTTGCAATCACCAGGAATCTAACTTTAACTGCCTTGAACCACAATTTATTCCATAAGACAGTCATACAAATTCTCTACTGGGATTATAGCAATAGAAACTTTACATCCCATCTGGATTGGATTGTATATAGGTGAGTCCAGGAAAGTAAAATTAATTTAAATACAACATTGATTTAGGACCTCTCTATGCTTGATAAAAATGGAAATAATATGAAGATGTTACCTTTCTATGCCATAACTAACCCAGCACATAACGATAAAAGAAGAAGGAATAATCATTAAAAACACTGTGTAGAGTTGAAATGCAATTAAATCTCAGTGAACTTAAGCTTCTTTATCAATGAAGGTTTTCATTCTAAACTTAAACTCTAAAAATTTTGGGGGGTTTCATCTGCTGGTTTAAACCACAAATAATTACCCCAAGTCACAACATGTATGGCATTTATTGTGGAACCACAACAAATACAGAACATAGTTGCTAATGCCATTAAAGCTTGAAAATCTAATGAGCATAAAATTTAAAGAACCAAATTTCTATGCTGACACTTCTTCTGGTTTGAACAATATGTAAAAACTATATGTCTGCCATGAGAATACTGCGAACAGTGGGATTTCTGAAACCTGAAAAGCAACTAAATGCTTTTAAACTGTGGAAAACATAAAAACTTTACAATTGCTCGCTCTTGGTTGCTTTGCAATAAGAACCATGTGTGACTTGTAGGTTTAGATTTTCATAAACACTTCCTTCGGCACTGATTGACTTTGGTTTTAAGCACCAGTTGGCTAGATGTTCTGGAAAAGTAAGAAATAAGTTTAGAAAGATATGCAGCAACAGTTCTGCTCTTGTCTTTTATGAGCAAATAGAGCTACCTCTATGAGCATCTGAGTGTTCATATTCACGTCCAACCATTCAGAGGAACTTTCAAGTTACAAGTGAAAAGTGTTGACTGAGTGAGATTAAGAGTGTGCAGGCATGTCTGTTGGCTGGCTGTATGTCTATCGCTACTGTCTTCAGGCCTCTGTGTACCTTAGCAGTGGGTCTAGGTTGCCACCTAACACCATTAACTGTCACATGACTAATGGGATTCAGTAGATCAGCCACAGCAAAGAGAACATTCCAGTTCTGCCACTTACGGCTTCTTTAGCCTAAAGGATCTGCTCAAGCACGTGCCTCTCACCACATTCCAATGTGATAGATAATGACCAGTTGTCGCTGTTTAGGGTGTCTCCTCTATTTTCTATTGTCATGGATTCCAGATAGCTGCCCACTGTGACTATACACTGAATTTTTAATCTATAAAATCATGATTCAGAGAAAATTGCCATTCTAAGGTAGGGTGCAGGACAACAGACATTCTGTTCCCCTTTCCATAGTGTAGAAGAGAAATATGTTTCTGTAAAATCAAAATTTTGTATATCTGTCTTTCTGTGTTTTTTAAGGTGGAAGTCAAAGTGAAGTTGTAACCACGAGTAAATACATGTTTGTTTAGTGAATGTGCTGCCCTCTGCTGTTCAACATGTGTGTTGTTTTTTAATTTGTTTCCTCTAAGAAAAAGTTATCTCGCCTTAGAAAAACAAAGACTGTACTCGAAAGCTGAGATTATAAAATCAAGAATTCACCATTTTTTTTTAAGTACGTAACATTAGAAACAATGAGATTTGCAAAAAGCCAAAGATTCGTTTTTCTGTGGAGAAATGATTAGGCCTCTCTCTATAAACAAAACAAAATTTGCTGGAAAATTCTAATATGGTTTTCCCTAAAGATCAGCTCCAGCGAACTATTCCATAAAGTAGTTATATGCTTCAGTTGTTATTTAAATGCGTGTGTTTTCTTACGGAGCTCCACCAGCCACGGCCCTGTGACTATTGTACAAACACACGGTCCTATTCTGCTCGTATCACTTAGCGGCCACACGAACCATTCCCCAGGTTACTACACGGCTTTGACCATGATGATCACTGCACAGGTCGGATAACTCAGACCCTGTCGCTATTTTCCTGTGATGTCCCAACTTTTCCATTTCTGTCTGTAGCTACCATGATAACCTCATATTATAAAATACTGAAATAAAAAGCACATCTCTAAAAACCTTTTGGATATAATAGATTAATAAATACAGGCTATATATTATTTTAAAACTATTGGGGGGAAAAAAACAATAAAACACTCTGACAAGCTAATTTCAAAATAATGGCTTTTGTTTGAATACGGACTACCTCAAAGTATCCAGTAGGACAAAGAATATGCCCTCCCCTGATCGGGAGACTGGCTTTCAGGGACCCAAAGGGGTCTTTTTCTGACTTAAAATTTTACTGCCCAATTGCACCCTGTTTAATTAGTGCCATGTAATAATTATAGAAGTACTAACCCATATACCTTAAGCACGCATTTTTAATAGAAAATCAAGAGCCCAGAACAGTGTGGTCAGGCATGAGTTGCTTGAAAGCACTAGGATATCACTGGGTAATGTAAATGCTCTGAGGCTGAGTTTGCTCTTATTTAAAGTAATTTATGTATTTTTTCCAACAGTTTACATTAACGCTCCCCGTTTTTCTCTCTTAAATACAATAACCACTAAGGGGAGCAAGTCGATTATAAATTGGTTTTTTCTCTAAATTACAGTGTCAACCAAACCAGGGTCAACTTTTCTCCCCCACCCTTTGCCCAGCCCTAAACCACCAAGGTGCTGTGGGGAAAAAATAAAAAAATAAAAACTAACCCACCCAAATCCACTTCCGTAGCTCGAGGTCGGCAGGAAGAAAGTGATACTTGGGGTATCTAATAAAATGTGATCTTTCTTTATTTAAAAAAAAAAAATGTTCTTATTGATTTCAGAGAGGAAGGGAGAGGGAGAGAGAGAGAAACATCAATGATGAGAGAGAATCATTGATCAGCTGCCTCCTGCACGCCCCTGACTGGGGATGGAGCTCACAACCCGGGCATGTGCCCTGACCGGGAATCAAACCGGGACCTCCGGGTTCATGGGTTGACGCTCACCCACTGAGCCACCCCGGCCAGGCACTATGTGCTCTTTCCTCCCTCTCTGAGAGGCTCCCTGCCTCCTCATCTTCCCAGTGGCTCAGACCACCCCAGCTGTCCCGCCTTCTCTTGCCTAAGGCAAGGCCCAAATCGCTGCTGCTGGTGTCCCCACCATTCCCTCGGCACCTCCACCTACTGAACCAGTTTCTCCTCGCCCTTTCTTGCAGCCCCCTCTCCCAACAGCTCCGACACCTGTTCCCCGGGAACCCAGCCGGAAGCCCATTCCTATGTCACCATATGGAGAAGTCACTGGTAGCCCCTCCCCTCCGCCCAGGAGTGGGCTCCCCACACCAAGCCCGAGCACCCCGGCTCTCTCTCCCATCTGGGTGAGCTCCTCCTGCCTTCACTTTCCTAACACCTGTCTGGACATGTAGGTGTAGTCCTTGCACTCCAGGGGCTAGGAGACAGTCAGAGGCCGGCTTCTAACCTCCCCTTCCCCCTCCCCCTCCACCTGGCTGCCCCTCTTCCTCCTCACCCAGCCCCAGTCTTCCTGCCAGTGGACCCATAACCACCTCCAGCACCTCTCACTCCTCCCCACCTGGATCTCTCCCCACCTCCCCTCCCGCTTCCCGGGCTCCCGCCTCCTGCACCCGAGTGGACTGTCTGCACTGCAGACTGAATGCTGGACCAGCCAGGGCAGATGCGCTGACCCCCCAGAGGAGCTGCCTGGTGACAGCTGAGCCTGGTCTAAAGCTCTGCTGAGCTGTCAACGTGCCTTCTCGCTGTCACCGGCAGTTTCTCACCGTCGATGCCTCAGGCTAAGGAGGGAAAGCAGAGGGTGGACAGAGGAGACTGCCAGGGCTCCCGTGATGCCCCCGAAGCTCATCTCCATTCCTGATTGACTCCACTCCCCTGTCCGCGGTGGCGGAGACGTGTGGGATGAGAGCAGGTGCACGTTGGCGTGTGAATGCGTGCGCGGGTCATCCACACAGCCTCCTCCTCACCTGCTCAGTGTGCCTTTTCCTTCCCTTTTCCTTCACGTCTGCTCTAGACTGACCGCATACATCCCGATGACGTAGAGTTAGAGAATGAGCCCTGGTATAAGTTCTTTTCAGAGCTGGAGTTTGGACGGCCGGTAAGTGAGGCTAGACTCTTCATGTGAGAACACCAGGGGAATGTGGCCTGACTTACACAACATGTTGTCAGGAGCGGTGGGCGTCATTCAGAGAACAAGCGTTGAGTGTGTCCTTAGAGGCACAAACCTGGTCCCGCTCAGCCCACAGTCACTTCTGGACTCAATGGGTAAACGTGCCGGACACGTGCTAGGCAGTGTGTCTTTACCGCCAAGTCACCCGCGAGGCGCACTTGATGTCTGAGCAAATTCAAACTGCTCAGAGATGGTGTCCTAGTGCAGCCAGACAATTACAGGCCTACAGAGGCTGTGTATTTGTTTACAGTCCACTTTGGTCTAGTTCACTCAGAAGAATACGGTGGCTTGATGATGACAATCCTATCTAATAAAAGAGTAATATGCAAATTAACCATCACTCCAACACAAAGATGGCGGCGCCCAGTCCTCTCAGCCCCACTGGAGTCCTCCAGTCCCAGGGGGCGGCGGCTGAGAGCAGGGCCTGCTTGGCCGTCGCCGCGGCGACCCAGGAGTGGCCTAGTGGGCCCCGCAGACAGCAGAGAACCCCAGGGAGCAGGCCTAAGCTGTCAGTAGGACATCCCCTGAGGGCTCCTGGATTAGAGAGGGTGCAGGTCGGGCTGAGGGAATTCCGTGCACCGGGCCTCTAGTATTATTATAGCCCCCATTGCTGAAGAATCCCCAAGCACCTGGCGAGGCTGGGTCTGCAGGCATTTTCCCAGGGAGCCCTCCCAAGGCCCCTCCAAGAAAAAGAAACCAGAGACCAGAGGGGCTAAGTAATTTGCCCAACATAGAAAGTGGCAGAGTCAGATGTCAAGCCCAGTCCTATCAACCAAACCAACACCACCAACAACAACCTCTGGGCAGTTCCCACTGTGACCTCCTGCCAGAATATCCCCACTACGAAACACCTCTACTCTCAGGGACTTAAGGAAAGGGGAAAATAAGGAATGATTTCCATTCTTGCTACTGAAAGCCACCACCACACCCCTACTCCCCAAACCCCCACCAAAGGGGACCTTCCAGAAATCAGTCTGTGTGGTACAGAGTCAACAGGCCTCAAAGAGCAATTTCCTTCATCAACTCAAGTTTTACTGGGGAACTCTACCTACCAACAGCAGTGCATTTGAGGCGTGCCGGTTACATATTGTTGATGCTTTTACTGGTGTTTCTGGATTTTTAAACTCTCAAAGAAAACACTGTTTATTACACTGCATAGAATTTCACTAAAGACCAGGGAGTACAGTCTTTCTTTTGCCATATCATAGACTGATTTATAAGCTCAGGTACTAAATCACATTTTCCCTCCTGGGTGGACATAGTAATCCCTTTTTCCCATTAAAATGCAAAGGAGACTGGGTTAGAACTGGACCAAAAGTGACTGTAAATAAATATAAACCAAAGAATTTTCCCTAGACTGTCTATGCCTCATAAGGAAGAATATTTTCTCCATTTTTTTTCTAATTTGTATCCAAGTAATCACATAAATGTATTTTATTTCAGAGACAACAAATTCTCTAGTTTTACGGTATATGTGTTCTTATTGTTGATCAGACAGTTTATAGGGACTGTCCCAATTTCTGTTCTGAGCCTAGGTTAGCAGCATTTTTCTATCATCTTTTCCAGCCACCCCTGGAAACTCACCAGCACGCTCTCCACGTGTCCACTTGCTCCCTTAATGTTCCTTTAATCGACCTTGCATTCCTCTGTGGCCCGAGACTAGGGGTGCTAATTGGACCTGATGAACCGAGTTTATAAATATACTAATCACACCACCAGTAACGCTGCCCAGTGCTTGAGATTAGTGGCGAGCAGAGTCCCCTTCCTCCCAGGCCACCCCCCTGGTGCTCCATGCGTGTCCCTCTGTGCGTGTATCTGATGCTGTCGTCACTCAATTTCTAACTGTTGTCACCTTTTCCACATGTCCATTCCTTGCTGCCATTGACTGTCCTCCATTCCATCTCTACACTCTGCTTCTGTGGTGTGCACCGACACCCAGCCTCCTAAAAAGGCTCTGGACTATGTTCAAGATCATTCTCCTGGTGTTTCCAATGAGGTAAAAAACAATTACTCGCTTTTTCAGATTCCTCTCTTAGGCGCTGTTACTGTGATTCCGAACATCTGTGTTTTACAATTCACCACGGTGTCTATGCTATTTCTGAAAATCTACCTTTGCCTCATTACGTTGTCACCGGTACCATTCCCAGGAAATGAATTATACCGTGTTGGCTCTTTCTGAAATCTGGGCTGAGGTGAACTGCTCAGTGCAGCCCTGGTATCCTGAGGTGGGGTCATAAAACACCAAGCGCAGTGCTGTTTGTGCAAACATTGACCACCTGCTTTGATTAGACTAAAATGCAGGAGGCTTCTCGGAGCCATTTGAGCATCATGCCTGGAGGTGCAAAATGACCCATTAGGTTCTTAAATATTCAGATGGTTAGGTCCCACATATTCCTAAAATGTATTGTAATTGTTTCATTTTCCTAAACACAATTTATGCGTTTCGGCATCAGATAAAATCAAGAATAGGGCTGACATGCATCAGAGTAAATATTGAATGTAAACTTGAATTGAAAAAAAATTTAAAAGCTAAAAAAAAATAAATAAAGGACAGGGCTGACAAGTAACTGGCACACATGTCACACTTCCGGTTCCACACTGACAGGCATTTCTAATCCTCCTCCACCCTGTCATCCACACAGTACCTAGGTTACCCCTGGAGAATGACATGAAATGCATTTGCCATCTCTCTCTGGGAATGCTCATCGCCGTTTGCTGGGGACAATAAAATTATGCCCGGCAATGTAAAATTTTATTTGAATTGGTCAAAGGGAATATGAAAAAGGCAGAAATAATCCAGAGGCAAAAGCTTTTTATCCTGCTCTCTGCAGAGAAAAATAAAATATCTTGGAAAGCAGATTTAGGACTCGTTAGTAAACACAAGCAAAAGTGACAGTCTTGCTAAACAGCAGTTGTATAAACATCTCTCTGAGAACTCTTAGAGAAGCAGGACGAAGGGAATAAACTGGTGTTTGAATAGTAGTGTTTCTGTGGTCCTAAGTAAATATAAAAACACTTAATATTTCGTCTTCATTGAAAAGTCTTAGCTCAGTTAAATACGTGCAACTAGAAAATAAAATAAAGCCAATGGAATGCTTATGCTGCTGGAAATAGTACTGACACACAGTGGTAAAAACTGGAATTGCAAGTACAGTCTCAGAAGGAAATAGCTTACCAGAGCTTCAATTGGTTCCCCTGAGCTATGTATCAGAGTGTATGTTAAATAGAAGTTATGCAAATATTTAGGTATTCATTCAATTAAGAGTAGAGTAATCAGGAACATTCTGTGTTAGTGAATTCAGTCACTTCTAAACACTTATTTTTTTGTAAATAGGCATGTAATGTAAAGAAAATCAAAGAATTTCAATTATATTCTGGGAAGCAAAATAAGTATATTCTTATGCTTCCTTCACATCTGAAGAAAAGGTATCAATTAAGCACAGGAATGGCCTAAAATTTTACTTTGGAATTCAATTTGGTCAGCTATTTCTCTCAGATATTTTGGTCAGATATTCCTAGGTTGTTTTTAAGGCAGTTGGCTCACTGAGAACTGAAATAGAATTTAGAGATAACCATATCCAACTCCCTTATATTTTGGTCAAGAAAAGTAGCACTCAATGATTTTAGGAAGTAATGTCCAAAATCACATGGTAAGATAGTGGCACATTAAAAATAAAACAGAACTCATAACCTTCACTTATAGGCCATTTCCTTTCTACACACCCTTCTTAGCACTTCCAGGAGATGGATTTAGGGCTCAAATCTTTTAGAAACAAACTATATACTTAATACTATTTCCTATTAACTCTTGATTTCCGTTAAATTCTTGGGCTAAAAATGGTAGAAACTTAATTCTGTGCATTCTATATTGTTATGGGAGTGGCAATAAAAATCACATAAAACAGCTCTTTGCTGATGGTTAAACTGATTTGCCATTACCTCTTTGGGATTGAGGGAGTTGTTGTATGATCCTGAGAGCATATTAGCTATGTTATTAGTTTCACATCAAGGTGTGTGTGTTTTTTTTTCAGAGTGTAAAAAAATACTTTGATAAGGTACTATATTCTATAAAAATTGTAAATGATAAGACATTACCTTCGCTACCATTTATCAAATGCCTAGTACATGCCACAAACAACGTATCTATAAATAAAACTGAGAAACCAGCATCACTGAACAATAATGAAGGACTTTTAAGCAAGTATAATCACATGATCACTTAACAGAAAGAGTGATTCGGTGACTCTACTTTATTAAAATGCCCTTTGTTTAGGTGTGTTAAAAAAAAATGGTCACATATAAATACCCAGTTGATCATAATAGGTAAAGCAGGTTGCCTCCTTTCTGGAGACAATTTCCATTTCAGGATGAGTACCATTCATACAATTTCACACAAGGTTTTCTCTTGCTCATCTACCCAGACTTTTTACTGTTTCCTTTTAATTTAATACTAAGCCTTTTCCTTTGAGTCTACATAAAGTCACACAATCCATTTCAGTTTATTTTGGATTGTGGAAAAACCAACACAAGGAGGAATTGTTGTAGTTTCTGAGCCTAAGTCTGAAACAATAGGAAGTGTAGAGCCTTCACTTCCTATAGGATGTTTTCATTCATATGACAATATTATTTAGGCTCATCCCAAGCTGGCAGTCCAAAATTTCTGACCACTCTAGGGGTGTTCTAAGACACTTTCTGATGATCCACTGTGGTTTGTGGTTGGGTGTCCCAGGAAAGGAGCCATCCACACAGATGCAACGTTCCAGGCTCTTGGATGTCGCTCTTCTGAGAACATAGAGAATTAATATTTCTAAATCAAAGTACATGGTTTTATGTATTTACTTGTTAGTCTTCCTTCTTATTTAGTATTTATTTTTCTACCTTTCCAGTGTCTGATTCAGAGTTGAGTTAAAATAATCTCATAAACTTATCAAATCAGCAGACCAACCTTTTTTTTTTCTAAGTTTATATTTATTGAGAACCTAGAAATCTGAATGATTTTTAGGAACTAAAATTATTACAGTATGCTTTTTCTGTCTAACACGGGGGGACTATTCTCTTGCAGAGGATGCTTTTGTTTGTTTCTGGGCAAGATTCCATTCTCATTTAGTAAGATGGAATTAAAAGAAAATAGTACTGGATCAAAGCAATTTTAGATTCTGCTTCATAAAAGGGCTTGTCAGACTGATCTACATAAAGAATTTCAAAATTATATACTGATATTTTAACTGTTTAATTGGTGCTAATTTACAAACAGAAACTACAGTTCTAGAAGTAGTTCTTAAAGTGTTCAGTTTCCACTAAGAAGGTTTTAATCCAGTAAAATATTTCTTAGAGGTAAGAACTAAAGATAAAATGTGTCAAATTCTGCATTTCCGGCTAACATTTATAGACATTCATATAGAAGAATATTTTCAAACCAGAATTCCAATTCTTCATCAGACCAGTTTGCCGGGGTTCTTGTTCCAGCATCTTAGAAGGGTTCAGCAATCTGGAGAAGGGCTGTGTGTAACTTAATAAAGAGTCCAGAGACGAAACATAATTTTGAAAGACATTTGGGGGTCAGAGGAGCTTAGCTAAAAGGAACTAAGTTCTCCTGTCTCAGGACCCCTTGCTTTTTATTAACACAATTTGTCCTAAGGCTAGGTGCAGATATACACTTCAAAGGGTAGGGTTAGGTACAGAATCCATTGTCAGATTGGAAGAATCTGCCTACAGCTATTCAGGTGTTTGGCCAATAGGAGGCAATAACATGTAGATTAAGATGCCCTGAGCTGTCTGGCAGCAAGCAATCATCCCTTTTCAGGTTTGGGGAAATGCCTTAGCCATTCCAGCAGGCGATAACATACGTGACTCAGCCCTTGTTGAGTCCCCAAGTTCCATCAACCTTTGGATGAAACTCTTGCAATTATGACATGCAGGAACTGGCTTCCAGCACCAGTTTATTTGTGAAAAAGAATTAATCAATTATGACCAAAGCCAAGACTATTTAATATGCATTTTCCTATACATTCTAGACATCAGTGTCACCTCCAGCATTCTAGAGTGTGATTCTCTCTTACCTTTTAGATATTTTAGCAATTATTCCAGTGGATGGCCATTGGAAGTGAAAAATTCTTATGTAACACTTTTGCTTAATAACTATTTCACTATACTGTTCAGAATGGGGCATGAAAATGGTGTGTATAATAAGCATTTGGAATTATTTATCAGTTTTTAGTTCCTCCAACCATGGATAACTGAGCGTTGATTTTATGATCAAAATGTTAAAAGTCAACTTTTTTTAAGGCTGTATATTGGGTCATTAAATCATTTATTATAAACTAACCTGAAAGATAGTTAACTATTTGAAAGATGTCATAATCTGTACCTGATTTGCATACCAGTAGTTTAGTTTAATTTCAAGCCAAATTCTGTGGTTTTTATTAAAATGTTATGTCTATGTTGACAGATGAAAGATGTCTCAAGTTCTGCTTAAATTTTAGGTTTTAAAGATAACACCTGCAACATGACAAAAATTTATTTTTAAACAGTTTATGCTTTATAAGGATTGAATGACTACAAAGTTTTTTAAAAAATCTTCAAACCATTCCTTTATGTAGGAAATTTCTATTTATAGCCGATTTCCAATATAAGAAACATTTATTGATTTTTCTTTTTTTCTCCCAGGCAGGGTTTAGGTTGTAATTTGAATAAAACAGAGCAATACAGTGCATTAAGTCAGAAGAGAAAGTAATAGATGGGAAGAAAGTAGAAACCGTGTGGTGTGATTTCTTTTAGGGGAGACATTTTTCTGATCATAATAAATGGTATTTTTAATCTCAACTTTGGCAATATCCTTTCTAGCATACCTAATTTAATGTTCATGGGCAAAATACAATTTTTTCACGGTCCTATTCTTCTATCTTAACAGGCCTCCTTGTATCAATCCTCTATAGACAGAAGCCTGGAAAGACCCAGTAGGTAAGAATGTTATTACATTATGCAACTGGAATATTGTATACCAGTGCTTTCTCTTTCCATTAAACAGCAATGAGGATTATGTATCATGTTTTTATTTTATGTAACACACTTCATGAAGTTGTTTTGTTTCTGCATCATTTTATATGATCATATTCAAGAATTTATGAAAATCAAGTGAAATATTTCTGGACTCCTTCACAGACTGAGAAATTCTCCTCTTCCCTGTCTCCTCTATAACCATATCTTTAAATGGGGATTATAAACAGCTAATTTTCAATACTGTTATATGATGCATTTAATATAGGGGTGGGCAAAAGTAGGTTGACAGTTATAATACAAATAAATAACACAAGAATAAATAGTAACACAGAATAAACTATTTTGCATATCCATACCTGAAAACTACTGTTGCCTATCCCTGTATATTTGAAAAATTTTATAAAACACATGTGTTCATTATACTCTTACCACACAAATGAGAATTATGTTCCTACCAGTAAATAAGGACTTACACTATATACCAAGCATTCTAAGTACATAAGCATATTCAGTCCTTAAGACACCATTCTGACTTAAGTACCATTATCCCCATTTTATCTCTGAGTATGCTGACACTTAGGCTCCATAACTTACTCAGTTTACTCACTTGACAAGGAGCAGAGACAAAGTAAAACTGACCCAAAATAGCTTGTAACCAACCACTAGCCCTGCCTTAAAAGTCTGCTGGTGTAAGTTCTGTCCGTGGGCTTTGTATATCATACTCTAAAATATTACAGAAATTCAGACACAGTTTGACAGCAGTATTGAATAATTCAAACTCCCAGCCACACTTTATCATCAACAACACATCTATGTATATAAAAGCCTAATATGCAAATTGTCCCCTCGAAAGTTTGACCAGGAGACCCAGAGTTTGATCGTTTGCTATGATGTGCACTGACCACCAGGGGGCGGTGTGGAACGAAGGAAGGCCTTGGCTGGCAGCCAGAAGACCCTGATTGTCACTGATCGCCAGCCAGGCCTAGGGACCCTACCCATGCACGAATTTCATGCACCGGGACTCTAGTATTTTCATAACATTAATTTGCCCTTCACTAGATTTCTCTCAACATAAGTAGAAGACTTTGTAAACTGGATTCATGAGTGCCATCCAATGACATGAATGTCACTAAGAAAGGAGCTCCCCAGTCCCTCTTTTTGTGTCTTTTTCTATCCACACCTGGACCTAAAATGTTTGAGTTTCAGAGTTCTGATCTGGCGTGAGGATTGCTGTAGACACACAGACCCTCACATGACAGACTGATGACAGCAAAACAGGTCTAGGAGAAGATGGGGCGCCCTCTTTGGAGGAGTGCGGGCAGATTCTGAGGTCTGCTCTGCCTCTGTGCTTGCAGAGCCAGCGTGCTCCATTTACCCACTGATAAAACCGTGATAACCCTGTGGGCTGGGTAAGACCACCTGTCAGTACAGCAGACAGCACTCGGCTGCCTCCTACGGGCTGCTGTGCTTTAGCTGCCACTGTTCATGCCATTGTAGCTAACGATGTGGCAGACAGCGGGCTATGTGATGTGTATCTCCGCTCACTGTCTTGAGTTACATACTCAGACTGAGAACCATGAGGAAAACGTCCCGCCATTAAGACCACTGACACCATTGAATACGAACGGTGAAAGGACACTTTACTAGTCTACTTGCTGACCAAATCACTAGCCATTGATTACTTAAACAGGAAATATTGGGGTTGCACTGTAATTTTTTAAGCTAAGATCATTAGGACAAGCCATAGGGAAGCCCTGAGGTAAGAAGTTTGTCTCATCAGGTGTCGGCCTCTTTCCCAGTCCTTCCCTGCATCCTGGCCCCCCTCCTCTGGATGATCTGTGTTGTTGGGACACTTCCTTATAGGGAACAGGTAGACAATACAAAGCATCAGACTGAATTGTCAGTCATAACGTATTACACTAATTGGAGAATTTTCACTTTAAAAGATGGTGATAGCCCTGGCTGGTTTTCTCAGTGGTTAGAGCGTCGGTCTGTAGACCGAAGGGTTCCAGGTTTGATTCCTGGTCAAGGAATCGAACATACCTTGGTTGCAAGTTCCCCAGCCCCGGTAGGGGCCCCTGTGGGAGGCAACCAATCAATGCATCTCTCTCACATCGATGTTTCTCTCCCCTCCCACTTTCTCTAGAAATCAGTGGGGGGAAAATATCCTCGGGTGAGGATTTTTACAAAAACTTTTTTAAGAAGATGATTATAAACTCATATCCACACAAAAATCCGCTTTGTTTATAATTGCCAAATTTGAAGCAACCAAGAAGCCCTTCAGTAGCTGAATGGGTAAGCAAACTGTGGCACAACCACATAAGGGAATGTTATTCAACAATAAAAAGAAATGGGCTATCAGCCAAAAAAAAAAAAAAAAGACAGGAGAAAATCTTAAAGGCATATTGCTAAATGAATGATGCCAATCTGAAAAGACTACTTTCTGGTGGCTCCAACTACATGGCATTCCAGAAAAGACAAAACCCTGTGGACAGTGAAAAGATCAGTGGTTGCCAGGCATCCGGGAGGGAGGGAGGAAGAGGTAGAGCATGGAGATGTCCAAGGAGGGGGGACATGACACTATTCTACAGGATGTGGTAGTGATGGACACATGTCCCACGTTGGTCAAAACTGATAGAATGCTCAACAAAACACATAAACCCTATATAAACTGTGGACTTTAATTACATTTAATAATAATATTACAATATAGTTCACCAACTGTGACAAATGTACCACACTAATAACAGATGTCAATAATAGGGGAAGCTGTATGCAAGGGTATATGTGGGACTCTCTATACTTTCCAATTACTTTTCCAGACACCTAAAACTGCTCTAAAAATAGTCTATTTTTTAAGTGACAATTACAAAGAAACTAGAGGCCCGATGCATAAAAATTCATGCACTCGGGGGTGGGGGGTGTCCCTCAGCCTGGCCTGCGCCCCCTCACAGTCTGGGAGCCCTCAGGAGATGTCCATCTGCCAGCTTAGGCCTGCTCCCCGGGGGATTGGGCCTAACTAAGCTGGCAGTCAGACATCCCTCTGACAGCCTGTGAGCCCTTAGCACTACTGCGAAGGCCGGAGAGGCTCCCGCCACCGCTCACAGCCATCAGCCCGGCTTGTGTCTGAGCAGAGCTCCCCCTGTGGGAGTGCACTGACCACCAGGGGGCAGCTCCTGTGTTGAGCATGTGCCCCCTGGTGGTCAGTGCATGTCATCGCGACCGGTCATCCCAGTCATTCTGCTATTAGGGTCAATTTGCATATTACCCTTTTATTATATAGGATAGTGTTTAATATCAAGGAATAAATTCCTAAAAATGCAGTTTGGGGGTTGGGGGAGAAGAGTTATAACACTGTTGCTAGCATATCCCACCCGTCTTTCTGGTTCACGTTAACCCCCTCCAACACCAACCACACTGCAGTGATTCCTTCTTGCAGCTCTGCAGGCCTGGCCAGTGACTTCAGGAAAAGGAGGAAGAGCGAGCCAGCCGTGGGGCAGCCGAGGGGTCTGGGGGACCCAAGGGCGAGCAGGACCAGCCCCGGCCGGGCGGACCTCCCGGGATCGAGCGCCACCCTGGCTCAGTCTTTCATTAGTTCTTCCCCTTCCTCCCCATCCAGAGCGAAAGGTAAACAGCCATGAATAGAAGTGTAAACAAGTTACTAGTGCATGTTTTAAGCTGGGTTTCCCTGTGAAGCTGGTCCAGGGATAACTATCCAGAGAGAGCATTTAAATGAACTTTTGGAACAATAGCTTTCTTCCTATACAAACTAACTCAGTTTGAGCCACCCAAGTGGTGTAAAGGAGTCTATCATCTGTTAATGCTTTTTTCCTTTCAAATATATCATTTTGGGGTGTTTTTTTTTGGGGGGGTGGGAACAAACTCAAAGTATCAATTTATTGGCAGGCTATTAAAGGATTACGTTTACAAACATGTGCATATTATCAAATTTTTCTAATGTTCTACAACTAGCAAAATTCATCAAATTTATAGAATTGGAATTAGAAGTAGCAACAGAGAACATTGTTGCCTAAAACAAATCGGGTTTTTTTAAAATTATTATTTAATTCTAGATAAAATCTGCCTAACCTGTGAAGTCATTTCTTTAATCGTCTGCTCTATATTTCGGGCAATATGCATATATACAGTAGACTATCCATCAATATAGTGTTCAATCCACAGCGGCACGGTGGTAAGAACCAACTGGTTTTCAGCCATAATTGTAAAACCTAGACACCACCAAGCCCTTTTTCCATACGACCTGTCTCCTCTCCGGAAATTCAGCGAGTTGTGCTGAGAGGGGGCAAGCTGCTCCTTCCAGCCCCTGAATCCTGTTGCGTGCACTAGTGCCACCGTAACGGGGATATGGCTAAGGCGGAGCCTGGAGATTGAACCAGTGTCGCTAGGCACCTGGGTCTGTACCAAATCTGGGGCTCCACAGTCTCCCCCAGCCTCCTGGGGTTGAGACAGAACCGAGAAGGAACTTGAAATGTGTGAAGAAAGCCGCCTCTCACAGGAGTTTCCATGAAATAGCACCGATTCCGCCACGTCTATCAAATGCAGGCACTAGAAGTGTGGCCACGTGGTAGTTAAAAGTGAGAGGGAGCTGGTTTGCGTGCAAAAGACAGGCTGGTTTTGATGCCTAGAGTCTGGATAGACAGAAGACACCAGCTCTGCTCTGTATCCTAATAAAGCTGTGAAAACTAACCAGTAGGTTCTGGGGGGAGGGGGGCCCTTTGACCCTGTCCTCAAATTAGCAAGGTTGCCTTTGTCAGAGTCAGCTCATCATGCAAGTGAATATCTTACGGTAACACATAGGTCACGAAATGCCCTGGAGTCTTTATGCTTGGATACCACCCGGAAGCTGAAAGAATTGATTGATTTAGCTACTTGTTTTCCTCCTGGGGAGTGTAAAGCCAACCTCCTTTCCCAAATACTACCTGTCTGCTTCTTATGTGCTTATTCACTTTCTAAGAATTTGGGAAGATTGCAAGGCAGGAGCTCAACAGAGTTATTTTCTTCCACTAGGTTTATTTCTAAGAAGAAAGGGCCTCCTCAGACGGACTTGGCCTCTCACTTATTAGTTAATTCAGCCAGGCACACGAAAAGCGTTTTCCCATACATGTTCCAAACTGAGGCCATGCTGAGCTCTCTGTTCTCAAAGGGTACATGAGGCTTTAAAAAGACCCTCCCTGGGGAAAAGCAGGACGCCTTTTACCTCTGGTGAGAGCTTTACATTATATATATCCAGCCACGCTCATGACAACCTGCCTACCAAAAGGCTCTAGGTAGAGCTAGTAAAGACGTAAGGGAGTTTTGTTTAAAGACACACTAGTTATTTTTTCTTCTCGGGAAAAGGTTAGCAGCCACAGTTCACAGCATCTTGATGCTGTCATTTCGGAAAATACTTTGTCTTATAGCTTTTCCCATCCAGTGCCCATGGAAAATTAACTAATACAGTTGTGGGAGTTTTAATTAAATGTAAATTTATAAATCACGCTTTCCCTTTCTACTAGTATACATCAAATGAGACTCAAATCCTGACCCTATTAACTTGATTATCCATATCATTTGGGGCATTCATTATTAAACCTTTACACTGCTACCAGGACACGCTGTTAGCATATAAGGTACTATATTATATTTGAGGCAAATAGCATTTGCAGAAAGATGTACGAAGTATTCAGTAGAAGCAGAAATAGGGCTTAGTAGCTATTGGTCGTATTAGCTACCCCAATGACGTTTTACGCATGGTTTTGTCAACTCTAATATCTATCTTGAAAGCTACGTGCGCTGCAAACGCAGTATCGTGCCTTAGAATTAGACTGTTCTCTCTGGAAGTGAAGCTCCGAGGGTACCAATGCGTCTATATTAAACCCGCTGCCTTCTCTCGCTGCCTGTCTGTCTGTCTGATGCTAACTGACCTCCTCTCCTCTCTGTGAAACTTTTAACCTCTTCACACGTCTCTCTCCCACCACGCTGCTCCGGATTGAAAGGTGGGGATGATAGCAAAATGTGTGCCCCCCTTTGCAGCTGCTCGGGGCCCCGCGGCCGGCCCTGCCAGGAGGTCGATGACTGTCCCCCTGACAGACAGCATCTGGACGTCCCGCGCGACTCGCAGCGGGCCCTCGCCTTCAGAAACGGCTGGCAGATGGCCCGGCAGGACGCCGAGGTCTGGAGCAGCGCCGAGGAGGCCGCGTCCCCCAAAATCAAGTCCCGCAGCTGCGACGACCTCCTGAACGACGATGGCGGCGGCTTCCCGGACCCCAAAGCCAAGTCGGAGAGCATGGGCTCCCTGCTCTGCGAAGAGGACGCCCAGGGGGGCTGCCCGGTGCCGTGGGCATCCCCCTTCCTCCAGGAGGCCAGGGCCACCGGCAGGTCCCGGCTGCGCCACGGCTCGGCCCACAACGCCCCGGGCTTCCTGAAAATGTACAAGAAGATGCACCGCATCAACCGCAAGGACCTGCTGAGCTCCGAGGTGATGTGCTCCGTGCGGTCCAGGGTCCTGCAGTACGAACAGGAGCCGCACGCCCCGGGCCTGCTCCACGGATGGAGCCAGCCCTCCGCCGACGAGGTGCCCAGGGACATGGTCCCCACCCGCATCTCGGAGTTCGAAAAGCTGATCCAGAAGTCCAAATCCATGCCCAACCTGGGGGAGGAGATGCTGTCCCCGGCGGTCCTCGAGCCCCAGCACCACGCGCTGGGCCCCACCAGGCGCTTCTCCATCGAGTCCTTGCTGGAGGAAGACAACCCGGGCAGGCACCCTTGCCCGGGACCAGGGAGCTGCACGTCCAAAACCCTGGTGCCCATCCACATTGAGGTCACCAGCGAGGAGCCGCCGAGAACCCATCTGGAGCTGTCGGACAGCGACCAGGACGGGGTGGTGTCCGAACACAGCGACTGCATGCACGTCGAGGGGTCGTCCTTCTGCAGCGAGAGCGACTTCGACCACTTCTCGTTCACCTCCTCGGAAAGCTTCTACGGGTCCAGCCACCACCACCACCACCACCACCATCACCGGCACCTCGTCAGCTCCTGCAAAGGCCGGTGCCCGGCCTCTTACACTCGGTTCACCACGATGCGAAAACACGAAAGAGCGAAACATGAACCTCCCGAAGAGCCCAGAAGACATGACCCGGACGCCGGCCTCTCCAAACTGGCCTTTCTAGTCAGCCCCGTGCCTTTCCGGAGGAAAAAGCATTCGCCGCCCAAAAAACAGACGGAAAAGGCAACATGCAAAACGGCCGTATTCGAGGCTCTGGACTCGGCCCTTAAAGACATTTGTGACCAAATTAAGGCTGAAAAGAGAAGGGGGAGTTTGCCGGACAACAGTATCTTGCACCGTCTGATCAGTGAACTGCTGCCGGACGTCCCCGAGAGGAACTCCTCGCTGAGAGCTCTAAGAAGGAGCCCCATGCCCCAGGCTTGCCACCCGCTGCCCCAAGACGGTGCTACCCACTGCCCGTGGTACCAGAACGGCTGTGGGAGGATGCCCCACAGTGCCTCTCTCCAAGACATGGACACCAATAGCAACTACCACCCAGACCACGACAGTGCCCTGGGTCTGCCAGGTGGACGAACCTTTCTTTGTTTCTCCTTGTGGTTCACATACCCACCCTCCAGCTCTGTCATTTTCCATCCCCACATCTCATCACTCCTGAGCTGTGAGCCCACCTGGCACCATTGCTGTGCACACGCCCCTCACCCCGTAGTTCTCATTTTTTCCGTGGGATGGTTGGACGTGGTGTGTGTGTGGCTGGACGTGATCACCAGTTCACAAAAATTTACTCATGCGAAATTGAAAGGGAAAATGGTTTTGTAGCTCGATGTTAGGGTTGAGACGACTGTTAGTTACAACACAACAAGAAATTAAACACGTTACCAATTTTAAAAGATGTCAAGGCAACCCGTAATTGACTAGCGGTCTCCTTAAGAGATTAACACCTTTGCACTAGCTCCTTTATTGTTGGGAAATGAATCAAAAGCAATAGTTTAATGACTAATTTTTTCCTTGATTTTTTTTAAAACTTTGTAGTCATTCACTCGATAAGTACTTTGCTTATAGTCTATATAGAACGTACTACAGCAAAATACTCTAGGAAGCAAAACTGAAATATGTAGCAAAGTAATTGGTGGGTGATTACAAGAGACTAGGATTTGTGTAATAACTTTCTCCACTTGAAGGGCACAATTAGGGTACATTTTTTGTGAATGTATCTTTAAGCTGTTTATGTATAACAGTCTCATTTCCGTCACTCAGTGTACTCATTTTCTCTTCCATTCCATTGCTTAATTTATCTATTTTCTATTTCTGCTACAATAATCCTCTATTGACATTAGAATTAGGCCATTTAAGTTAAGCGTGACTCTCAACTCTGTTTTCATGGATGGATTATCACCTTGAATTGGCAACACAAGGACAGACAGCAATTCAGATGCAGAAAATGTTTTTTTGAGGGTTACAGAACTGAAAAGCGCAAAGTGTTTTGATATCTTTATACAGTTGTTTTCATTAATCCTTAAGGTGCAACTGTTTTCTATGTAGATTTTAAGAAGTTGGATCACCAGACGTTGTACCCGACATTGCAAAATGTTTCACATACATTATCCAGTGAACACTGGCATCAGCCTGGGTGATAGGGATTATTATAGGCACTGTTTTACAATGAAGGAAACGGAGACCCAGAGAGGACAATAAACTTGACCACGAGTATGTCGAGAGAAGGTAGCACTAACAGATTTAAACCCCTAACACTTCAGAATTTGTAATATAGACTATATCTCTATGGGCAAAAAAGAGACATAACTCAAGCTTCATATTAATGTAGCATATGGCTCACTTGTTAATTCTCATTGCACAACTTCACTATATTATTAGTATTTATCTTTGCTCTACTTATACTATGCAACATGATTCAAAAACAACAAATTAGCATTTTCAAAATCAATTTCTACAATTTGAAATTCTCACTGACTGAGTCCTGTCAGCATCTAATTTTTTAAATAAATTAGCTACCTTTTCCAGTTATTCAAAATCCTAGTTTAATCACCACTCAACAGTATAGAGTATGTACTATCAGTAAGGCATGAGTTCAGAGGGCTTTGCAATGCATTTAAAGGGTATTTTATTCAAATATTTACTTTTCCAGTTGTGTTTAGCAAAAGTAATTTAAAATTTATGATCACTATGAGAGCCCTATGATCATAAAAATATGTTAATTTACAGTGAAAAAATACTGCACATAAACCTCTGGCATTCACGAAAATAACTGGTTAAGTTTACCTGAAATATTATTGTCATGTTACCTTCCTAAGCCTAGAGACTCCACTCCTCACAGAGAGTTAGGCCTTTATCTTTATCTGTCATGGAACTGACATCCCACCTACTATCAGTGGACAATTCTTCCTTGTCATCAAAGCCGTCAAAACCTTTAGACCATGTTTTCTTTTTATAAATCGGTATTTCTCATCCTTACAGATGGATTTATTTCACAGTTACTGCATCTTGTTATTCAACATAACTACATTTATTAAAGGGATAAGAGAAAGAATTTACAAATTTTGACCCAGTTATACTGGTAAAATTTTATAACATAGGCTACTGGAATACTTTGAGTTACATTTCCACATATAAATGTGTAAAGTATAAGATAACTATTAAGAGATCCTTGCAATCATAATTCTGTAGAGTAACTAATTATTTATACTTTGCTTTAAGGGGAACAAAAACAATTCACTATTTCATAAGCAAGTTGGCAACAGACGTGATACTTTCTATTTCGAGAATATTTATCCCTTTGTTTCTTGGAATAAATATTTACTTCCTGATAAGCTAAGTTGAGCACAAGCTAAGAACAGAAATAAGGCCCAAGTCAAGTCTCAGTAAATATTTAAAAACAGAGAGAGGGAGAGAATGGACATGATCATAGTTATGTCATCATCATACTTTCTTTTTCTTTACTACATTCTTAAATTGTTGCTCCACAAAATGTCCATCTTCTATAGGCCTTAAAATAGTCATTATAAGTTGAAGGCAAAAAGAATAGAAATAGAAAATGTTTAAAATTCTTCGAGATGAAAAATTCCTGCAACTATGAACTTTCTGGCCTGGAGGATGCTGTATAATTACATCAGCAGTGCAACAATTATATTTATAGGTACGACGATAATACTTCTGCAACCTCAGGTAATGTTCCTTTTGAAATGCCCTGTTTTTATGTCTAATGTCACAACTGTATGATTCCTTATGAGTTTCATACCCATGTTCTCCATTGTGGTGTCTCTCCATATTTTAAGGGGGGAAATAGTTGTCACCAGGAAAAATAGCTAAACACGTCTGCTTTGAATAGGTGGGTACTCACTCTCACCCTGTCCTTTCCAATAGACCGCGAGTCCCCTAGAAGTTACGCGTCCACTGTGGCTGACTTGGGGAGGAGCGCACCAAGGGAAAGAAGAGGAACTCCAGAAAAAGAGGTAGTTTGTTCAATAGCATTTAAGTGTTTGTCAATAGGATACCTGAAAACGTTGCCAGTCAAAGTTACATCCAAAACCAGTGAAGAACACAGACTAAAAACATAAAAATGACAATAGAGAAACTTAGAACGTTTTCCCTGGAGCTCGAGCAAAGGACTGGAGAGTTTGCATTCTGACCCCAGCTGCAGATCGGCTCCAGCTGCAGCCCAGCTGTGGCAATGAGACCTCTGTGCATCTGGACCTCACACCCATGAATGGGCAGTCGTGGTCTAAAAGCATCTGCAAACTCCTGGCCCAGTGATGTAGGGAGAGCCCTAGGTCAACCATCTTGCAGATCAATACAAAGGCTATATAGATATTTGTTGCTGGCCTGCTTTTGTTGGTGAGGGTCCCTCAAAAACCACTGCCCCGTAAGAGATCAACCACAGGACTTGTATGCATGCATATAAGCATAACCAATGGACACAGACAATAGGGGGGTGAGGGCCTGTGCAGGAGCGGGAGCAGGCTGGGAGAGGTCAATGGGAGAAAAGGGAGACATATGTAATACTTTCAACAATAAAGAATTAAAAAAAAAAAAAAAACACAACACTGTCCCTGGGCACCACCTACCTACTAGCTCTTGACCAATGCCTTGAGCCAGGCCTGGAGCTCTGGCTCACACTACCTTGGAGTCATAAGGGTCTGGTGGGGTCTGAAGGCTGGTCTTGGACTGGCAGCCCCTCCAGGAGCATCTCTGTAGGTGTCTGATAAAGTCCTGTGCCCGTGGGACTCCCCGCCAAAAGAAGTCAAGAATGGTCCAGGCTGCCTGAATCACAGGGGAAAGAGTGGGGTGAGGGACTCATTGCGAAGTAGGGAAGGAAGAGGTGGAGTAGCTAGCTTACCGGTGCCCCAGTCAGATCCACGGGCCCCACGGTTTGATGGGAAGCACACGTCACATGTCATGACTAAAAGATGAGCAGCCGGTGTACCATGTGCTGAAGAATTCCTGAACCCTCCGGGGATGCAAGACCATCCAGCCTATACTGTTGGCCACTAAACAGCCTCCCAGCGATAACTGGGCTAATGTTTCTCTGCTACTATGTTCATACGTGTTTAGAAAAAGGGATGATGACTTCCTTCCCAACTTTCACCAGTCTTTTTATTACGATTCAGAAAGAGCTGTGCCAATACATAAGACATAGATAACTGACTCCACAGTTATCCCAGGAAATGCCTTGGTTACAGCCAAAATTATACCTGGGGCAGAATCCTCTGCAGACATTTTATTCCCCTATTATGGCATTCATCTACCTTAGTTGCTAAGATGAAATATGACTTTCAATAGTTATGGTGAATAAGCTATCTATTATATTCCTGCTATAGCTTAAGCATCTAAATGATTGATTTATTCATAAATTGCATATAGAATTTACATTATATATTTTTAATCATTCCTTGAGGTTTCACTTCTCTTTAATTCCTATAAAACTGCTTTCTTATAGGAAACCCAAAATTTTAAGTTAGTGCTAATCATTTTTCTTCCTTTCCAGAAATTGCCTGCAAAAGCTGTTTATGATTTTAAGGCTCAGACATCTAAGTAAGTAAGATAAGTTCATCATATGATTTAAGTTGGCTATATATAATACTTTACGAGATAAATATTGCAATGGGACATGTTCAAATAATGCAGCAATCCACTCTAATTAAATGGTTCCTTCTGAATTAACTGGAATGTGGGTAATTTTATTTTCATTTTGAGTTTAGTTGAGAATCATTGAGTTTTAAACTATACTAAACATATTACAGCACAATGAATTCAAATGGGTAGGTAAAACAAAAAAAGAAATTAAGCATCTTTGTTTCTCGAATTTTCGTGTCAAGATGAAGTAAAAATAAAGAGTTGGGGAGTAATTAACACTTCCTGGGAGAATTTGATAACATTCATTTATCCAACTAAATCAAGGATAGTTTGCGGGGTTGAAGACTAGAACTGTGCACAGATTCCCACCATAAAATCTCCATGTATCAACACTCAAAGCTTAGCGATTCCAGTTTGGCTTAGTGGCTAGAGCGTTGGCTGCAGACTAAAGGGTCCTGGGTTCAACTCCAGTCAAGGGCACATGCCCGGGTTTTAGGATCAATCCCCAGTAGGGGACATGCAGGAGGCAGCCAATTAATGATTCTCTCTCATCACTGATGTTTCTATTTCTCTCTCTCTCCCTTCCTCTCTGAAATCAATAAAAATATGTTGTTGTTGTTTAAAAAAAAAAAAAAAGCTCAGCAAGTCTGAGCAACATTCTCTCCTGTGGCCTTTGATATTGGTGTTGTCATACTCCTGTGTTGCAATACTTTCTTTCCCTTTTTTCTTTAGACTCTTGTTCATCAGATGGGCACGTGGTTGAGGAAAGTCAGTACAGGTACTAGGTACATGAGTTGGCTCAAATGGGAGGGAGTCTGCCACCTCTCAGTGGCCCATGTGCCCGGACCTTATTTAAGAAACTTCAGTCTCTATCAGAATTCAAGATATTAAATTCATTGTAAATTGGCATAAAATTACACTGCATAGTTTAGACTGAATATATACAATAACCCAAATATTAATTCATGAAAATGCATATTATATAAATTCATTGTTCCAGAGTCTGTCTCTAGTAGAAGACAGAGAGAAAATAAAATCATTCAGAATTGGCTGAGGCTGCTGAGATAGGGAATGAACCAAATAACAAACATGCTATTTAGAAATGAAGATGTTGAACACGGCTTAAATCTGGTGTTAATAAAAAAAATTCCTAAAAGAAAAGCTTACATTTTTAAAATTATTAGAGAAGTAGCATCTGCTTTGTGTCTACTATACTATGGTCCTCACTACTACTGATTTTTGAATATAGTGTGACAATTGGAGGATGCATATTGGTTTTATAAAATAATGATACAGAACACGTGAATTTCATTTCTTCTTTGTGACAGTCCAAGGTTAGCAAAGGCTCGGGGAAGCCTGCTCTTCCACCGGCCGCCTGTGGGAGCATCAACCCCACAGACCTAAGGGTCACCCGCACCAACCCTCCCGTAAAGCTCTTCCTAATCCAACTAAGCCTAATGGTGTATGCCTCAGAGAAGCAGGTTAAATAGTCACCATGGAAGCCATCCCATAATTTTAGGAAGAGAAAACTGTTTCCCTCCCACCATAAATAAATATATCCTTTTGCAGCTTCATCCCATTCCTCTTGCTCTGCTCTGCTCTCATACACGTAGAGCTGTTGCTCATCATCCCTGTGCAATGACCTATTTGCAACCAAAGTCAAGGTTTCGGCCAACTCGGGCAGCTTTCAGAGGCTCCCACGCCCAGCCAGCACGGAAAGATACGGAAGGGCTAGCCTCATTTTTAAGCCATTTCCATTAATGCCCAGACAGGAGCGCTTTTCGTGCCTAACATCTAACAGGCAAGAGATGGATACCTGTTTTAAATAAATATCTATTTTAAAAGCTATTTTTATTTACCTAATACATGAAATGTAGTTAATTTTAAAAAATACAGCTATGTAATTCCTCCAATGTAATGCCTCCATTGTTAAACAGGAAAACGAGGTAAAATCACATTTCCAAAGGTATAATGTTGTGAGCAAATCCTAAGAATTTGTAAGGCAAATCCTTATCCAACTGGGCTCGACAGATTTTTTTTTATAACGGCCACACATACAAAATGGAAGACATCCCCACACGCTACAATATATTTAATTTAATTTAAAAAAAATAAATTTGCAGTGAATATTATAAAAATAGATATATTACTCACAATTCGGGTGTACTGGAATATTTTCAGCTGAAAATTCTCACCAAAAAAAAAAAAAAAAAATCTTAAAGTTGGTCTATGTAAATGCTTATGGCGTACAATGGTATAAGTATCAGAAGTATATTTCCCGGCCGAATGCAGGTCTAGTGACCTTAAGAATAATTGCTCTTCATCAAGAAAAACCCATCTGAGCATGTCTCTCCCAGGGAGCTGTCGTTTAAGAAAGGAGACACTGTCTACATCCTCAGGAAAATCGACCAGAACTGGTACGAGGGAGAGCACCACGGGCGAGTGGGCATCTTCCCCATCTCCTACGTGGAGGTAAGTCCTCTCCCGGCCCTCTCACGCGGGTGCTCATCCCAGGGTCCTCGCGGATCAGGAATAAACAACTGTTTTCCTCCTAGAAACTCTCACCTCCTGAGAAAGCACAGCCCGCAAGGCCGCCGCCCCCAGCCCAGCCTGGAGAGATCGGAGAAGCTATCGCCAAATACAATTTCAACGCGGACACCAACGTGGAGCTGTCGCTGAGAAAGGTACCCGGGCTGCCTTCTGACCTGGTGCCTTTCAAAGGCTGTCTTCCTCCTCAGACATGTCTGTGTTTCCGTAAAGAAAGGACAGAGCTCTCCCTGGGCCACTGCTTCCTGCCCCTCCTGGTGTCCAGATGAGGTCCCTGTGGGACTCAAAGCTCCTCAGAGGGGCTTCCCTTCCCAGGGGCGCCTTGGCCTGAGCACCATGGAGTTGAACTTGTGGAAAGGCATCAAAAGGAAAAGCACTTCAATAGACTGCAAAAGATTGTTCTGCTGCTGCCTTCTCGTTCCGTTTCTTTTCAAATTTTAATTAGTATGTTTATCTTGGAGTCATGAGGCTGTTTCTTCCTGGGGAGCCTTTTTCCTTCTCTAGGCCTCATGACTGACCCCCTGTTTCACTGGAAGCCTAGCCAATCCTAGTGCCTCTTCCTAGCAGTTGGGAAAGCACGCGACCTCGCTGCTTTACACGGCTGAGAATGGTTCCATGATGGTTTTCGGTGTTTGCTAAGCAATCATGTCTGTTTGCTTGAGGCACCTGTATGTTTGCCCACCACGTAGACTAGACGGTGGTTACAAGCGGGCGGGCCAAGAGCGCCTCCTGCCTGTGGTGAATGCAGGGAAGGACCCCTGTCCTCCTCCTGGCTCCAGAGCCTCGCCTCCTCCTCGCCTGGGAGACCTGGGTCTGCACCATCGACAGATTCTCTCCTACCCTCCAAGCTGCCGCACAGCATCTGTGTCAGCTTGTTTCATACTTTCCGTCGAAGCTTCCGCCAATGCAATTATAGCTCGAGCAGTAGCCTGGCATCAGCCTCGTGCTGGTGTGTTACAGAGAGAAGCAGTGCAATTTTAAGATGCAGGGAGAGCCACTTAGCTTTGGTACGTCCTGCTCTGTGGCAGGGGGGACAGTTTGTATAAACCACCCAGCATTTGCGAAAAGCAAGCTTTCGCTTTGAGTAGCCCTGACAAAGGCCTGCCTACGGTGCTGAAGCTCTGACCTTGTGTCAGTCGCCTCTCTCGTCCTCGCAGGTGCAGCTGCCCAAACTTCCGCATGATCTGCTGGATGCAGCTGCGCGGAGTTTCAGTGTCTAACCCAGTGGTTCTCAACCTTGGCTGCGCATTAGAATCACCTGGGAATCCTTTTAAAATCCTGATTTCTGGGCCTCATCCTCCGGAAATTCTGTTTCTTGGTTATGGGGTGGGGCCACAACATTAGTAACAAAGAAGCAGAATTTGCCGAGGATGAGGCCCAGAAATCAGGATTTTAAAAAGATCCCCAGGTGATTCTAATGTGCAGCCAAGGTTGAGAACCACTGCACTGGACGAACCACATCTTGCCCGTTTATTTCTGGGCCACGTGTGGTTTCGAGTTAAAATTTAAACTGTTTTGTGGCATTGGCTTGATCACTGCAGGTGTCAGGCATAGTGACTGTAGAAAGTTCTATTATTCCAAAAGCCAGGGGCTCTATAAACAGGCTTAATGGCCACTGTGGCGTGGCGATCCATCACTCAGCATGGATGCCGGTGTGAGGCCGTCTGCATGCAGACCAGGCGGGTGTCGGCCCTGGCCACAGACGTGGATTAACACGAGGGCTGTCTTGGCGCCACCCCATTGGCTCCACCCTTTGTTACTAGTGAGCATGTGTAGGGTAAAAAGAAAAACGGTGTGCCATTCAACTTCGTCCCTTCCGGAGGCTGGTTCCTGCAACCACCTCAGGCACGCCGTCACAGAGCTGAGTCACAGACCCTTTCAGAAGCTCTTCCTTCCTGTGGAAGCTCGTTCTGTGGACTGTCCATGACAGGGTGCTGCTGCCTAGGAGACGTTGCCCATTAAACCGTTCTGCTTTTTGACATTACACAAGTCATTTCACACGGAACCAGTATGAGCACGCATGAGCCCATTCACATTAACCAGGCACCCTTAGGGAAAGATGTCGTGCATGGGTGACTAAATGGCATATATGTTGATCAGCTATAATTTGGGAATGAACTGAGACTTTAGTTGCCTTCTCCTGACTAAATAAAACTGGAAGTATAACACTCTCCCAAATGAAAAACTATTGTTTGTTAGAAAACGTTGGCAATTGTATTTCTGATGTTGTCACCTCCCTACTTACAATGCATTTTCTTCATGTTCATTACAGGGAGACAGAGTTATTCTTCTCAAAAGAGTTGATCAGAACTGGTACGAAGGTAAAATCCCAGGAACCAACAGACAAGGCATCTTCCCTGTTTCCTATGTAGAAGTCGTGAAGAGGAACACAGCCAAAGGCGCCGAGGACTACCCCGACCCTCCAATACCCCACAGCTACTCGAGTGATAGAATCCACAGCTTAAGTTCCAACAAGGTAAGAAGACATTTAGCATATTAGTAGAACACTGGGGAGCTTGGAGTAAGATAATAGCTGATATTAGATCATTAAGAACATCGTCTTTATCGCAAAGCAAGGGATTTACATGTTACGCTTCCAAGTTTGAGTGACAAGTCAAGTCAATATAACTTAATTTTCCTTATGGGTACTGGCATAAAAGTTTAATGCTTGATTTTGAGAATTTCATTTTCGAAATAAAATACTGAAAGAGAAAAAGTGGTATCATAAGAGCCTATATTATAGAGAAATATACCTGCTTTCTGAAACTCTGGTTTTTTGAAATGTGATTTTTTTCTAAAGCTTAATTTTATATATGTATATATTAAATGGATTATATACATATGTATGTATGCATATATAGATAAATCAATAGATCCCAAAATGGTTTATTTCAAAGTACATGGTAATTAGGTTGAAAAATTCTGTATAAGTCTTGAGATTTTTTTAATATAGAAAGAGAAATAGAGTAAAATTTTAAAGTGCTTATTAGACTGAATGAAAATATCATTGGTTATTAGGGGCCCTCATGTGTAGTTCATAGTTTTAGGGTAATTATGTACCAGTTCTACTATCTCACTTGAGCTAGTGGCTGAAGATAATTATCTTTCTCAATATCTGGTCTAAAAGGAACTTTGCTCCCTGAACTGGTTAACTAGAAAAGGCTATTCTACTTTCTTTACTCATAATGTGAATTTCTTTTCTTAATTTTCTGTTAAGTTATAATATAGTGACCTCTTCTTATGGATGGTATTTAGGTATTTCTTTCAACTTTTTATTAACCTCCAAATATAAAACTTTAAATTACCAAGGAATTAGTTTCAAAATATTGTAAGTACTTCCGAACATTTAAAAAGTGTATGATGTTGCATAATTTATTGATTATTTTAATAAATAATTAAGATCAAGGCTAGGACATGGGAAATAAACCATCTAGAGCCAGCAACATAACATCAACATTGGATGTTGTACAGTCATTTCATGTTCCAATGCCAGACCACCTCAAGATAGCACCCCCAGTGCCCTAACCCTCTCCTTGAAAATGAGTCTTAGGAGGATTTCACAAAAGCAAATACTAGTAATTTAAGATCTCCTATTTTAAGAGAAGCATTTTCTTTAAAAGGGCAAAGGTTGGCATTATATTCATTCTACTTCTCTTTGAAGAATGGGTTTCAGTTGCAGGGTAATTATTCTCAATCCATTATCATTGGGCAATGGAACCATTTGGTACCGTCCAATTTTGGTTGATTGGTTATAAACTTTTCCAGAATCTTCTTCAGTATATCTACTTCACTACCAGAGCTTAGCACTTAGAGATCAACATTCTTCCTTTAGTAGTTCCTACTGATAAATGAAAATATAGGAATCCTCATCTGCATATTTGGCTTATCCACTACTCAGTCATCTTAAATGAATGAACTACCAAATAAATTCAAAGCAACTGTACTTTCAAATAAAATTTTATAAGAAAAAATAAGCATGTACCTCTACAAAGGCTTATTTTAATATTTAAGAAATTCTTCCATAATGTCCTAATTAATATTAGCATGTAATATTTTAGATCACAGTGTTTTAATCTTCGTTGTGAATATGATTTAAATGTATTTTCAGTTTCCTAAGTTTTTTCTTAGAACACCAGATTTTACACTTTATATAAATAGATGAATGTACAAATTTCACTGATAAATAATTAGTGTTTTATTCTCACTGCTGGGGAAAAATATATTGAAAATCTTACATCCATAATTTGGAAAAAAAATTTAATGGTTTTTATTCCATCTGATAATCTGTGCTGTGATATTGGCTTAATGAAGGAAACTTCTCAGTAGTGTAGAACTCCATCATTTTCAGAAAAAGAACTATAATGTACTTCTAAACGATGATATCCAATATATGTTACATATCTTATTTTCTAACTGATATTTGCAAATAAGGAAGGAATTTAAGTGATTTATGAATCACTCTTTGACACACTCAATCACATTTCTTGATATACTGTTTTTCAGGGGTGGCTCAAATATAAGTTGATAATATTTCTGATAGTTCTGCTTTTTGTACAGTAGAATCCAATTCTAATGATTTTTGTATTATAGGTATATTTTTGTGATATGAGTATCCCAGGATACTTAATTTGACTTTCAGTAGAAATAAGTCCTTTATAAAGCTAAGTGCTTTGAACCTGTTAAACATAGATGAGTAACTATGGTGGTAATGACACTGCAATAGTAATAGTGATCGGGGTAGAATTTAAAGATCTTTATCATCCACATTATATTCCTGACCATGAGAGAAAGTGAAAAGTAATCATCTTGAATTTATTATATATTTCACAGGCTTTCAAAATCTATTCTTGTGTTGCATAGCATAGAGCACACAATTGGACTCTGGCCAATAAGGGAACTTCTCTAGACGATCAAATAAGACTTAGATCATTTCTATCTTATTAAAAATTAAATATGTACAGGACTTGCTAGGAATCTATCCAGCAATAGATCAGGTGCAGAGTATTTCTTTGTATCAGGTGCTAAGAAGCCTTAGTGCTGAATCTTCTATAAGATGCTCACGTAAGTTTTATGACACTTTGTCTCTTTTATTCCACCACATGGTGACATGGCATATTTGCTTAAAAAAGAAAAAACACGGCTAAATAAATTCCATAAATGCCCCTTTCCTATTATAGGACACAGAAGTTAAAGGTTAAGTGGAGGTGTGTTGTGCGCTGATACCTACTAAGGCCCTGGCACCCAGAGTGCTGAGTGCAGAACAACCAACTCACCCTGTACCACCAACCAGAAAGCATATCTCCATACTCTTTCTTGAACATTTTTTCTTTCCAAACCAAAATCATTCCCTGGGAAGAACTAAAGTAAAATGTCAACCTCCAGCCTCTCTCAAGGCCTTCACATGCATGGTATGAGCCATCCTTCCCAGCCCAGTAGCAATAGACACATGTATTAGAATGTTACTAGGCAGCGCTTCTAGACCTTTGAATGAATTTACATAAAAATTCTGTTTTGTTCAATATATCCAGAATATAGCAATAATATTAAGATACACAGAATTCTACTTTTACTCAGAAGATTCAGCTTAAATTATACCCCCCCCCAAGTTTATATAAAATGTCAAGCTATTGAGAGAGATGAAAGTCCTAGCTGAAGATTTTTCCCACTAACATCATATGCTCCCTTTCAATGTAATCACTTACTTTGAATTTTTTAAAAACTTTGAAGTCAAAAAATATAATAAAATAAAAACTTTGAAGAATTAGTGTAAGTTCAGTTTCATTCTGATCATGGGTTTCTGCTCTCAAAACATATTTTTCCAAACTTCCTCATTTAGAAATGTGTTCATATATAAAGATGTAAGAATATTTTATGCCATATGTTATAATCACCTGGCAAACATAGGTGAGAAAATTATGGGAAGTTCATGGGATTGGGCACTGCTTCAGGCAGCAAGAACACCTCACAAATTCAACAGCTGAGAAAGGTTTAATTATTGGCTTTCATTCTACATGAATACCATTTCAAAGTCATTTCTACTACTAAGTCAAAATCTGGGAACCTAGTTTAAAAGAGGTAGTCTGTTAAATGCAATTAAATCTCTTAAGTGTTCACTGTCTATCCTTATTATCGCTATGACAGCTCTACTTTGTCATTTGACACTGACGACCCCTTTCGAATACTAGGAAAGTTTCATTTTCCAAATAAATTTCTAACATGCTAGTGGTTTTATGTAGGAAAAATTCAGCAAAATATCTTCAAATCTACACCACAGCACAAAATACTGTTTTGTATTCACTGCCTTCCCTGCATTTCTGTCTCTGTGTTTTGATGCACTGTTGTTATTTTCTTGGTTTCCTCCTTTCTTTGGCTTCACACTCGCTGCCCATTTTTAAGTTGGCTCCCAGGGCACCAGCCCCTCCGCTCATGCACAGAGCTTCCCCTGGCCCAGATAACGGAGCTCAGCAGGGGCCTAGCCAGGGGTGGCCTTCGCTGACAGCGCAGTGTCCTCTGGCAAACCCTCTGATTCCTTTCCTGGACAACTTCTTGGATGAATTAGAGAAGCTTAGTGCTGTCACCTTACCAGCTGACCAAGCCGAGCCAAATATCCCAGAGGCGATCACCCTTGAAATTACAGAGGAAGCCTCAGCTCCCCTCCCATGGCCTCCAGCAGCTGTACCGGCCAAATCGCCTTCCCCTCGGCCACCCTTACGTGGCACAGGAGCGACCTCAACTCCAGTCCGGCCCTATGAGACAACGCCAGTCCAGGACCCCAGAAAGACAACTCAGAACAAGTGTGCAGATCTGACAACGAGGAAAGGCTTTGCGAGCCCTGAAAAGGTGTCTGAAGTCCTGGGGGATAAGTTTGTGGCCTCTGCACACACTAATGTGGGTCCCTTGCCCCAAACCCTCCCTGTCATTGGAGAGGAAGAAGAGGAACTCTGTGAGGGGCTGATGTCAGGCATCCGAGGAGGGCTTGAATATCAAGACCCAGATGCCTCGTGGTGGGCCCATGATGGCCCCGAGGTGAACCCAAGTCTGTACATCGAAGAGGAGGAAGAGAAGAGGAAACCCGGCTGCTCACAAGGTGCAGTAGCCACCCTCCCAGGTCCTAGAGCCCCCAAGGAACACAGCCGTGCAGCTCACACCACTAAGGAGGTATTTCAATGTTGCCTCATCCCTGAACAACTAACCTGTCCTACGACGATTAGCTAGGACAGCTAATCATATTAATAAACATTGCCTTAGATGTTGTCCTTTCAAGAAACAAGCACTATATAAGTCGGGGTGGAGGAGTGTATGGCAACACAGCAAATTTTAATAAGATGATGGAAATGTATAATATAATTCCATTATTTATTTATAGTTATATATTCATATTTAAGGTGGGTTATGCTATCATTTTATAGATGAGGAAATTGATACAGAAAAGAAAGAGAAGAGAAGGGAAGGGAAGGGAAGGGAAGGGAAGGGAAGGAAAGGAAAGGAAAGGAAAGGAAAGGAAAGGAAAGGAAAGGAAAGGAAAGGAAAGGAAAGGAGGAAGGAAAGAAAGGAGGAAGATAGTGTTCTGGTTCCCTCTCACCTCTTTCTGAAGAGAGAGCTTTCTTCCAATCGGTGACTACTGGGTCCTGCCATTTTCATTTTAAAAACCAAGAAACTTGGGCCATAATTTTAATCAGTAAAGAGGGATAACACCCTGAGTCTTTAGCTTGTCAAGTTCTCTTTTAAGAAAACGAAAACTTGATATCTCACATATGTAATCTGTGAATTACGTAGCAAATATGGGTACTAGAAAATATCAAAATTATGAGACAAAAAAAATGAATGATTCATATTATGCAACTATGCAAGTCCCCCATGGATCTTCTATTGAAAGATTTCTGAACATGAAAATCATGTTTAAACACCATAATTTGCTACTTAGATCTTTCCAATAACAAATGTAGAGGCACTTGGCCAACACAGGGTCTCCTTGGGCTTAAATAATGGTCAGTGCCCATGAGGCCCGTGGACAGTCACAACACCCTGAGGATTGGCTGTCCCTCAACCCTGAGAGAAAACGTCACCTGAACAAAGAACCCAGCCATACCTGCATCTGTACCAACTAAACACACTGCTTAGAATAAAGATCATTCACTGCAGTCAGTCAAGCATGACTCTAGTTGATCACTTAAATGGCTCACGTTCTCTTCAGTTTAATTTTAGGACATGATTAGATCTAGGGCTTGGGTCCCAGGAACTTCTACCTGCCTATAGACTATGGGGATTCTTACCCCCCACATCAGAAAAATGAAACTGATCATACCCATTGAAATCTTGAATGAAATTCAAAAGAAAAAGTTCATGCTTTTAAAGCAAGAATTTGTCATAAATGTCACCAGTACTGGTTAACTTTAAACTTGTTTCAATATGGGGGATGTTACCTAAAGGCTGACCATGTGACCTCATTCTGGACACAAGCATAATCTCATCTTGTCTTTCCTCAATATTTAAGCTACCTTCATTTCCCTAGAGAGATGGACCGTCTACACCTATCCCCAGCTGTCTGCTTCCCTCCCCTCCCTCTCCTCCTCCCTCGGCCTCGGCCTCACAGCTGGTCTCTACGCTTTCTCAGCCTGCCCAGTCCTTCTCACCACCTCTCCTCCCTAAACACTCTTACCAACAGGAAATAAGTTCACCAAAATTAAAGGTAACTGCATCTTGTGTGTGGTTTCTTGCATGTCTTTATATGGACTTAATTAACTTACATGTATGTATTTCGATTTGTGCCATCTTACACGATCTAAAAAAGTCATCTCAAGACTGATTGCTAACTTTTAACAACAGCAGCATGGCCTCTATCCAAAAAGTTAAAATATATATTTGCATAGCGGCTATACCCATAGGCAGGAGAAAAACAAACTAAAATTTGAATAAGATTATTTTTTTTTAAGTTGAGCGTCAGCAGGAGAACCATCCCACTCAAAGGCGTCGGCTGTGTACCTGTCACTCTCTGTCACTTCTCAGGGGGCTCACCTGCCCACCCACCGGCCGGGTCAGCAGAGCCTGAGGGCAGGATGCTCCTGGGCCTGGACTGCCTTGAGCCTTGTTCTCCCACAAAACTGAAGTAAACTGATGAGGATGCAGGAACGCAGCTCCTTTCGTTGTAGGCGTTAGCAAAGCATCTACCTCTGAGATGTGCAGGCTGGCAGCTCTGCTGCTCTTTTAAAAAACCCTCAGGAGAGTGTTTTGAAAGATCTCACCAAAATGAAGGACTCGCCTTGGAAAGAGCCTGGACGACACTCACAGAATGAAATCACTCCCTCCCTCGTGGGCAAGTTTTGCATTTATGCCCCGAATGAGCCAAAGTTTTCCCCTTTAGGCAAGAGGTGGTAGACTTCAAGTCATAACTCACCTTCACCCTCAACCTTCAGAACGTGACACGAGAGACCCTGCAGAGAAGGGGCCACGCCGCCGAGGCTGTTCTGGGAAGAGCCAGCACCTGAGCAGGGCCATTTGGGCAATCTCCCACCCCCCACTCAGCAGATCCACCCACCAAAATCGTCAGCCATGTGAATTCCTCTTACTCATGGAAGGAAAAATGTCTGAAAAATGGAATACTGGAAGACTAATTGATCTTTGCCCTTTGAGGTTTTAATCTTTGCTGGCAGGAAATAATTAGAAAATTTTTAAGATAATAACACTTGGATAATGTCTAAGACTAAGAATTTGCCTTCCCCACCCCCCCACCCCCACCCCCCAATCCCCCCAGCTTTCTCTGTGGTTTTCTTTTTAAGGACAAAGTATTTATTTCTTGCCTTTCTCCTTGTTCTCTAGCCATTAAGCTTAATCAGTAAGGGGAACGTAACTTAGAGTTTGATAAAAAGAAAATCAGCATCCAATATTTTCTCGTCTTGCTGGCATCAACCCTGAAGAACAATGCCTAACGCATTTCCTCTCCAGCGACTGCAAATTTTAGGTCAATCATCACTACTTATTATGAAAATTGTCCTAAATAAGACAGTAATTAAATACAAATGGAATCAACTACAAGTTTTAGACCATTATTGTCGTTTAACCCCACATCTGACAGTGACAAACTGTGCTGACCTGAGTCCTTTAAGAAGGCTTCCTATTCCTTCCATGTCAAGGATGTTGGAGTTACAAAGGAAAGTAACCCAGCACTAACAGCTAAGAGAAAATAAAATTTTAATAATGTTTTACTACGCAAAGTACAGTATGCAGGAAATTATTACAACTTTATCAACCCCTATGTACCACTTTTTCTTTAACTTAACCCACCTTAATTTTTTTAATATACATTTTTATTGACTTCAGAAAGGAGTGTAGAGAGAGAGAGACAGAAACATCAACAATGAGAGAGAATAATTGATCGGCTGCCTCCTGCATGCCCCCTACTGGGGACTGAGCCTGCAACCCGGGCATGTGCCCTTGGCTGGAATCGAACCCAGAACTCGTCAGTCCACAGGCCGGTGCTCCATCCATTGAGCCAAACTGGCTAGGGCTTAACCTATCCTAATTTAATGCAATTTGATTCTTTTAAAAAATTTTCTCGGACAATGTAAGTTTGTCACATGCGATCCAAAATTTTCCATAAAGTAAAATTTACCACTACTTTGTAAGTGACAGAAGACTGAAAAATAGAATGAGGTTGATAGATAAATCAGCATCCAGTATTTTCTCGTCTTGCCAGCATCTTTTCTTTAAATAATGGTGTTTCATAATACAAGTCATTATACTCCTCAGCGTGTCCACAAGCTGAGCTTCCTATTCCACCTAAGAGAATGTTTTGTAAAAGAGACTTACAGCACGAGGGCTCTACTTGCAATAGAAGCTCTTTATGAAGCGCTAGGAAGGCTCTTCCTTGGTTTCTTCTAAGAAACTCACTGGGGTCCCATCAGGAAGTCTCCTCACCCGCCCGCCATCCCATCAGAAGGTGGTCCCCCCAAGCACAGTTTCCAACATAAAATGAAACCCTGATTCTCCCTAATGTGTTCAGATGATCTCACCAGCTGTTTATCCGCATCATTCTAACAGCTAAATGGTATTTCTCTGGTGCTTATAGACAATCTTCCCTGTATTAGTCAAGACTGGGGTAGCTGCAGTGCCAGAAGACACAAAAAAAAGTATACGCTTAAAACCAGGTAGAAGTATACTTCTCTTAGGCATAAAGCTAAGCATCCAGGGCTTGTATGTAGCTCTGTAGTCATTAGAGAACCCAAGAGATTCCCCCTTTCCTTTGGTCTCACCATCCTCAAGGAGATGCACCCACTGCAAAGTGGCTGCAGAGTGGCTGCACCAGCTCCAGCAGTCCCGTCCTCATCTCGGCACGCGGGAAGGAGGACAGAGGCAGGGAGTCTGTACCTCTTGAAGGCCACTTCCCAGAAACCGCACGTTCCCCTCTGTCAGCACGTATCACATGAGCGCATCTCAGTACAAGACTGGGCTAGAGACTTCATTCAGAATGGCCACATGCCTACCTAACATGCGGGATTCCATTACTGAGGGTGGACAGAGGAGAGAATGGAAGTTGGAGGGCATCAAGCCTCCCCTGCCATAAGCCTGAAGAACAATGCCTAAGGCATCTCTTCCCCGGAGGCTGCGGAGTTCAGGTCACTCATCACTGATTATCATGAGCATTGCCCTAAGCAAGAGTTGAGAAAACCCCACGCTTTTATTTGAAGGTCCTTTAGTCCCACAAAAGTTCTCATAAGCCAAGACAAATACCACAGGATGCACTGCTAATTTCGTCCACCGCTGGAAGGAAAATAAAGCACTCAGACACAAGAACGGTGGCTCATTTGCGGACGAATTAAAAGTCTTGCTTTGAAAGAACACCAACATAGTCACAGAGTGCTTGGAGTTAGGGCAATATTTAGTATTTAACTGCATTTCATCATTTTCCCCAGAAAACTCATATTTTCTTCTTATGAGTTTGGTTAGAATATCCCCCCCCCCCACCACCACCCCAACAAATGATTGGCACTTCCTATGCAATTTGATGGATAGTAAGTAAAATTGCCCTCTGTCTTACTTTGTATCTATTCAAATAAACAAAGAAAACAGGCCAGATCTGAGGGTGTCTTGAACCCAGTGGTTAAGCATTCTGTGAAAGGCATACATTTTTCTGGGATGTGCTCGTAGCCATGTCGGCTGCATTCAAGCATCTTTTCTGTGCTCTGCTCTGCTCTGCCTGTGCGTTCGGATTGAAGCACAAGGGATGCCTGTGTGTGAAAGGCAGGGGCAGCCGGAAGAGCTGTCTGCAGGGTGAGACCCTTCCCTTTGGCCATGTGCAGGGGCCTGGCATGCTGTGTGTGCATGGAGAACAAGCAGGCAGCTCTTCCTGACGCTGGAGGAGGAGACGAGAACTAACTCCCTTCTTGTGGCTTTTCCAGGCTGATGTAAAAGGCGAGACGTTTGTCTTGGGTAAGCCTCCGCGTAGCCCAGTGATGACTAGGAGGTCCTGCAGCTCGCCTGTCAGAGGGCTCAGCAGTCCCCACAGGGTAGGGACGGACCGCCCGCCTCGGGCCAGGCACCCTGGCCACACACACGCACCCTCAGTGGTCCTTGCTGTCCTTTGCCGGTCAAAGGGGACCTTGAGATGAAGTGACCAACTGATGATGAGCTATGAGAGCAGATCAACACGAAAATCCTATCTTAAGTGTTTGCGGAATGTGCTTGTGTGAGCTCCCCCAAATCCAGACAGACATGGCCAGACTCTCCACCAGACAACTAGGGGTGCAGATGTCTTCTACCGCGTCTCGTGCTTCTGTGCAGATGTTCTCTGTGCATCTCTGCTTTGCCGTCATTGTCCTCCGTGCAAAGGATCAAGCTGTTGCCAACAAAACACAGGCTGGGGCAGAAGTAGGTTTACAGATGTTCGTATGGAAAATAATACAAGAATCCATAAATAATAACACAAGAATAAACTCTGTGTCTCACGGGCTCACAATTGTAAACGCACTTTTGCCCCACCCTGCACTGAACTCACACGCTTCCGGTAATGTTTGCTTCTGTGTCATCCAGTTTATTGGGATGTTTTAAAATCCGTGATCTTGTTGCAAAACATTGAGTTGCTCTGGTGATGTGTGCTTCATCTGCCCCAGTCTCTTGACAGTATTGATTAAACTTAAAGGTTATATTTCTTTTCCCTTGAACTACTGAGTTCTACACCACAGGCCGCATTCTCAGTGGAGGGATGCTAACCGGTACTGCGGATCCTGAGGAAGGCGCTGGGCGCGGGGAATGTTCCTCTCTGCATGAGCCAGTCCTTCCACCGTCTCTGTCTTGATGGGCCTGGTTTGACCCTACCTGGTCTGTTACATGACTGTGGGTCCGCAACTGGTGAAGGGCTTCCTTGCAAAGAAAACTGCCTTTTCCACACTTTAAAAATGTGGAGATTTCTCTGCGCTGATCCCATCATTGTGCTTTTCGCGTCTTTGCATAATAAGACCTCGTTTTGTTTCTGGGGCAGAGATTTGTGTGGCCGTAGAGGAGGAGAGATGCTGATTTGAAGAGATTCTTAGACTCCACAGAAGGGCCTTCTCCAGAAGCAAAAAAAAAAAAAAAAAAAAGCTTTTTCCATAATTAACATGGCCAGCCACGAATTTCCCACCGGCAGGGACATGGTGTGCTTTGGGTCACCGTAAGGTTTTTTTCTTTGCCGAATTTTTACATTAGGTATGTTATATGTGTTGTTGTGGAACATGAATATTCTATCCTCTTTAGATTTATGCAAAAGTTTGATTTAACTTCATAATTTAAGAAAGAAAAATAAGCCGAGAAGCAGAAACAGGGGACAGTTGAAAGGAGATGCTCATCCAATTCTGGTTGGCAGGTGCTACAAGTGACATTTTCTGGGCGGGGGCGGGGGGAGGAGGAATGACTTAAGAACTCTAGAGCTGCTGCTAACTCTTTCAAAGACTTTTCCACACTTTAGTGTTTACAGTAGCAATGACTCCTTATTTAAGAATTTCCTACAACTGGGTATAGGTGATCCTCCAGAGATGCCTCTGAGCAGCACAGATAAATAGGTGGGTGTCAGGCAGACCGAGCTAGGGAAGTATATGTTTTACTGATACCAGAGATTGTGGGATATTTCAAAGCAGCTTCCTATATGAGCAGTGGTTTGTGACTTGGTTCTGGCTTTGAAAATTAGCATGTGGTTAAAACCTGTCTCGAGTGTACCCATATTTGACATTTGACATTAAAAATAGCTACACTAAAAGATAAAAAATAATTGTTGCATTGCCGAGGAAAAGGTTAAATATTTATGCTTCCATGAAAACAGCATGATGCCCCATTGGGCTCTCTCATTTGTATTGTCCACCTAAGACTCATCAAGATAACGCAAGCGTGATGTATGTAATTCTCACCCGACATTTCCAGCACGGTGTCTGTAACCTGTTAGCTTGAAAACCACATTCATACATTCACAGCTCACGTGAGCCTTTCTGGATGGCACAAATGTATACTGTTCTGTATTTGTCGCAAAACGTCTACAAAGTCATGAGTAATAGAAATGCCTGGGTAGATGGTTAAAATAGAAATTATCATAGACCAAAAATTCTGGTGGTCAGCGTGATCCTTTCTCAAGAATTTAAAATGCGGGAAAGGAAAATCATGGTCGGAAAAACAGATGAATATCGATTCACATTGCTCTGTGGTTTTTAAAATATTCTTCCAAAATGAATCCAGGTTAAAGGAACTCGGTGAGAGCTGAGTAAAGGCATGAACAACTCTTACATGTTGCTGCCACTACTCACCATTAGGTGGCAGTAGAGTGCAGCTACAGTACAGAGCTCTTCCTCTAGGTTTGTGCCCATGATCATAACACCAAGAGGAGGAACTGCAGAAGATAGTCCCCTAAGAGAATTCGCCTGAGTATCCACACAGAGCATAAACAGCTGCCTAAAGGCAAAAATAAATAGGGTTAGGGTTAGGGTTAGGGTTAGGGTTAGGGTTAGGGTTAGGGCTGATTTTAGCCAACTTAGGCCATCTATTCCCTCACAGTAATATTTTATGCAATAAAGAGTAAGAGCCCAAATTATAATTCTATTATTGCTTCTTACTTATTTGTGCTATTAAGAAATCATCTTTGGTTTTGGCTCACTGATCTGCAAAAATGAAGTTGAATTATTACTATTACTGTTCTTACATGACTGAGACACTTGAGAATTATCCAGTGAATGTCCCTTGTCGCAGCTCTCGGACAACTGAATGAGTAAGGTCGATGATAGCACCTATACATAACACAGAAAATATGTCTGTGAAATGTGGATTCCTTTATGGATTCCCTGAGGGGGACAAGCAAGATCTTAATCCTCATCTTGTCCAACTTCTTGATTTTAGAGATCAGGCACCTAAGGTGCATACCCAAGGTTACATAGTCAATGCCAACACCAGAAAGGCATAAATGTATCTATTAATGCTACCTATTCCTCTAGTGACCAAATACTTTTACTAGTAAAATAAATGAATTCAAAGACTGTAATGGTCATCTTTCCTCAACACTGGTTCGCAGTCATACACATTCACATGGAAATGATTCCTCTTAAAGGGAACCTTAGGGAAGTTCTAAAACTCGCCATTACAGTAGGTACATGACATCTATGCTAATAAAAGCTGTGCTAAATCCTGGCCTGAGAATGTGAACGTATAGAAAACTGGTGATTCAGGAGGAAAAAAAAAAGGTAATGGAGGATCCTTTGGAAGGATGTGAAGGAATAGACACAGTGAGGAAGATGGGTGAAAGCAAAGACGCTCCTGGCCAGCAATCCAGGAACACAGTGCTGGAGACTCAGGGGCCTATGGAATCAGGGAGCCATGACCTCTGGTAATAGCCCAATTGTTATCATTGCCAAAGGGATGATTCAGTTCAATGATTTATGAGGTAAGTTGAGTGGAATTAAACCAGTAAAACTGTAATGACAATAACAAGAAGGTGCTATACTGATTTTCAAAGTATTATATCAGTTATATTCACATTTGCTTTTACCAAGCCCCAGATGCCACAAGTTTTTACTCAACTTAAAAGTATCAGGATGATTTAAGTATTTAGAAACAGGCACACCATTTTTAGAGCACAGTGAAATATATTTTAGAAAACGTTCTCTTCAGGCAAGAACAGATAATATTTATTGTTTATAACTTTGTTGTGCACTGAAATGGTGCTATGACTATTTCTGAGAAAACAGTACCTGTCTTGATGTGTGATTTGAAATATGGTAGTTTAGATTTTTTTTAAGTTACATATGTATATACAGTATGTTTGAGTGACCGTCGTGAGCAGATTCAATAGCCTGTGGCTTGAATGTATAATCTTTGGCCAGAAATTTTACTCCTGGAAATGATTTCTCAGGAATGGTTCAAAAGAAGAAAATAGTTCTTTGTATAAAATGTTCATAGCATTGTTACTTATGACAATGAAAAAAAGGCTAGAACAATCTTAACTTCAGAACAAAAAAGAGCAAAATGGTTAAGAAAACTAAAATGTGTACTGGAAAATTATTACAAAATATTGATTGCAATTAATATATATATATAATATATAAATATACCTTATTTCTGCATTAAAAGTTAGGGAAGAGGGCAGGGGTTGGGTAGAGGTGGGCAAATGGGGTGTGGGGGCATCTGTAATAGTGTCAATAATAAAAAGTGTAAAAAGTTATATATATAGTGTCCTCCAAAACTGTATACACACACTTTGAATAATTATAAAGGCAGTGTTTATTAAAATACATTTCATTTTCAAAATGGAGCTATCAGCTGTTAAAGTGCATATACATTTTTGGGGATAACGTGTGTGTGTGTGTGTGTGTGTGATTGGACAAGAAATTGAAGAAACGTAATAGCATATAGGCTTATAAATAACATATTTACCTCTTTTCATATATTTTAATTGATTTAATGTATTAAATTAAATTATCTTAAAATGGCTGAAAAACAGCTTAGTCTTTATCATTTGTAAAATAGTATATTTTATAATTTTAATAACAGATATATTGTTTGTAATTTTATATTGATTTATAGGGGTAAAGTATTCTACTCTCTTAAGCCATACATGTGCCTAATCATTTTTAGCCATTCTTTAGTCTTAAATCTATGCAGACTGTTGAGTGAAATTTCTAAGAATACTGTTAACAAACACTTCCAATTACTACAGTCAAAGCTTAAAATTTTAGTAGTATACTAAGTACCTAGTCTTCTTATGCTAGACAGCTTAGATGGAAAGAAAGTGGACAGAGAATTTAGGAAGGGGGAAAATTAAGACTCATAGACTGAAAGGAACCCCAGAGTTCCCCATCCAATCTTGGACCAGTGGGTTTCTATGGATAATTTGCAGGGGAAAGTTAGCCAGCCTGAATCTACTCATAACTCTGGAATCCAGGAATCGGCCTTCGCCCTGATGTCTATGGACCTGGATCAATCTAATATCTAATTCAGTAATCACCAAGCAGTCACTTTGATCATTGCTATGCAAACTCTGATTTACTTCATTTCACCATGTAGCCATCATTTAGACGAGAATGCTTTTGAAATGTGTTGCGAATATTACATAATTTTCCCCTAAAAGGTAACATTTAGGTAGTCAGTATAAACAGCATTGAGTTTACATATTCAACCGACATGTTAACTTTCATTCATTGCAGTCTTTATGTGGATATGCTAAGGTTTTGTCATTTCCAATATTATAAGTATCTGTTACAGATACTGGTCTTGATGCTTAGTATAAAAAGAAAGGAAACTCTTTTGAGAGTTCAGTGCACTGGGAATTCCCACCAATATTTCTCTTCTAAGGTAAAATGCTACATGTTACCTGGATTACTGTTTGTTGCAATCTATTTAAAGTTCTCTGTTTTCTCTTTAAAAATGCATGTGTTTCTCCACACTGAGAACAGAGAACGTTAATTCAAATGTAGCATGGGATGTCCGCCTACCGATATTTTCATCCGTACTGTATGTGGAAATGTTGTCTGTGGGGGAAAAGCATACTAGAATGAGTGTGGATACTTTGCTGTCGGACTCACTGTGGTTTCTTTTCTGCTTGCTTGAGAAAACGCTGAGGAGCGAGGCTGTATGAGGGTGTCCAGACTTCCCATTCAGTGGTTTGGTGTCTATGTTCTTGCCATGTTCCTGGCCTTTGAAAAATCAATGGGACAGAGCCCTGACTTTTCCTTAAAACTTGAGCAGACTGGATTGTGGATATGTTCAAAGCATTCGAACCTTGGTTATTTTGAAGTCATTGAAAGCACCCTCCAAAATATTTCAGTGATTAACCCTGCAGAAACCCTTTATGTGGTTGAATTCTTTTCTTCCTCTTGGTTTTTTACAGCAGGATATATTAAATGTTAAGAAAAGTGCCATGCCATTATCCAAATTATCTCTTACTTAGTATCAGTGTAAACATTGATTACATTGCAAATCATTTCATTTCAGCCACAGCGTCCTGTGTTTACTCATGAAAACATTCAAGGTGGGGGGGAACCGTAAGTATTCTTCTTCTCTTCTAAATTCAAGACTAACCTGGACCCACAACATGGATGAGTGATGTACCCAAGTAGAGGAAGGCCCCACTGTGCAACCGGAGGCCTCCTAGAGGGAGAGGGGTTGCCATGGTCTCCATCTTCGTAACAGAAAGAGCTCATTTTAAAAAGAAACCCGGGGTCTGCAGAGAAGACTGATCCAATCACTCCCAAAGCTGCAGTGAGTCCCGAGACTGTGAACCTGTCTCCTCTGGGTTCACTCGCCACGTAGATCCTAGTAACTGCAGCTTTCACGGCACAGAAAACGTCCTAACGTTTTTGCACATTATTTAGGGAGGAGGAAAATGTAGCAGGAGGCCTAAGGTGATAAATTAGGGACGTAATTCCAACGTTACATTCTGAGAAGGGTCTTTGGAAATGGCAGTATTTAAAATGCACTGTCATTCAGTCACATGCCTTTTCACGCTTTCAAATTCCCTCTCCCTGCTGATATGTAGTCAGGTCAACCCGAAGGTGTCGGGCACTGTCTTTACGACCCAAATGTTGTGTGTCTCTCCTGCTCCATTTTTGCCCGTGAGAGATACTCAGAGGCGACCTGCCTCCTATTGGCTCCCACGTATTCTGTGAGTCAGGAGCTGACCCTGGAAGGAGACCCGTCAGGCCCATCTGAGCACAGGTGAGCCCCCAGCCCACTGCCCATGCCCTGCTCACTGGGACAGAGCAAGTCCTCTAGGGCCATGCATCCCCTTCCCTCCTCGCAGAGCTGACCGTTAGCCAAAAGCATGCCCTTCAGAAACCATCTCTCACCTGAGGCTGCTGTCCCCAAGCACAACCAGAAGGTCTTGCTAAGGAAAAGACGATGAAAAGAACAGGTTGGAAATAAGAATCATTCAAAAATTCATTAACAGGAAAAGGTTTAAATATGGCCTTTTATTCTAAAGTTTCAGTTTGGTTTTTTTTGGTTTTTGGGGGTTTTTTTCTCAAACAACGATAGGATCACGTCACACAAAAATAAATGTCAGGGCTGTTTAGGTTCATTGCATTACTAACAGATTACAGCAGCAGCTTCTAAGGACTTTATGAAGTAATAGGTATGTTACGTTAAGTAGCGTGGAGTTAACACTTCCAGTGTGGTCATTTGACTGTTTATGAAACTACTGCACTCACAGGTGGAAAATGGCACATTTTCGAAGTCCTGCCTTGGACATTATAAAATATTCTTTATGAAATTTCTATTTGATTACAACCCCAATTAGTAGGATAACAGGGTGTTGCTTAATCTCTTTCATTTAAAAAATACAGTGACACAATGCTTTATGTCTCTAAATTCAGAATTGTGGTGAAATACGTTATAGAAAAAGTTGCAAGTTAGAGAACTTAAGTTTAGCTGAGGGTTTCCTATTGAAAAGACAAAGGTCTTTTTGAGGCATCCTAACCCACCACCATCCTTCATCTCACCAACACATCTTTCAAAACAGCATTTGCCATTGTAATTCGACTGCATTTCCTGTTGTGCAACACTGGTTTTGAAAGCCACTGAGGCAGGAGGATTTCTGAAAAGTTTATGTTTCCCTTCAACCCCCCTCACCCCTCCCCGCCTTTTGTGGTCTAACTAAACCAGAATGGTAAGTGAATTTTGACAAGCACGCTGGCTTTCGTCTCACCCAAGTGAAGTAGGAGTTCGTGCCAATTTTATTTTAGCTCTTGGGACCTTGAGATTCTTCAAGCAGCTGGGGTTTGTGGCCTTAAATAGGCCTGTCTCCCTACGTGGTTGGAGATGTGCCTGGGGGAGGGCTGAGCCTGAAAAACTCAATCAGAAAATCAGTTTTCCAGAGGGAGAGACGCAGTGTCCATCCATTGAATTAGCAGCAGGGCGATGAATGACTATCTCACTCATGTGAATTTGGAGAAGGAACTATTTTGCCATCACCTTGCCCCATGGATATACAAAACATAGCATCCATTCGTCTGAAGGGCCTCAAAGGGAAATCCTTAAAGCAAACAGCAAAATCAGGGCTGACCCAAGCAAGTATCCAAATGAAGCAATGTCAGTATTCGGCACCTCCCTGCCTTGTTGCCACTGTTCTCAGACTCTGGCTGCTTTCCCCTGCCCTTTCCCATAATCCAATCCCCTCTCAACAGAGGACCTCAGGAGCCATCCCCACAAGTACAAGCCGCTGGCAAGGTGTACTAGGATAACCAGGTACCGGCAGGGAAGACATCTCCAGTGCCGGAAGCTCAGGCTTCGGGCCAGGCCAGGGAAGAGAAGGTTTTCTAGAAGGTGTTAGGCACCACATCTTACCCACCCTTTCTCAGACACCCCCCGCCGACGCCAACTTCATCAGGTCCCCCCATCCAAACAAGTGCACAGACCGAGAGGAAGCCAGGGAGCCCTGTCCCCGATTTATGACATGATGTTTGAGTCCACGTGACAGAATAGTTTTGTTCCACCTAAATGTGATTTTCCGACTGAATGAAGACATGAGAAATACACCATCCTTTTTCCTGAGCAGTGTTCAGTGTCATCAGCTTTTCAAAGTTGGCTTAAAAAACCCCAAAATGCCCTGAAATGTGGTTCTTACATTCTTACATTGGCAGGCTTACACAACTGTTATGAAAACAGCAGAAACCAGTTCACTGATTTCTTTTTTTAAATCCCCCTCCCAATACTGATAATATTTTAGAAGCACTGGGACGTCTTTGTCTTAACTGCACATCCAATGCTGCCTGACCTCAGCTGCTAGAATTTGTGTCTTCACTTTTCAAAATGCCAGTCCATGTTAATATGCGTTAAAATACAAGCGACTTTATTACCAAAAATTCAATGGCTGAATTTGTTACTGATCAATGTCACCAAAATATATGCTCTCAAAGAATTCAGACAGAGAAAGGAAAGTGGGTAGCATTACTGATAAGTAATATTTTATGTAAAATTTTTTCAAGAGAGTTTTTACATCAAACACAATTTCTCCAGAACCTTTTAAAAAGGAACTTATGCCCATAATACCCCTACTCTTTGATATTAGCTCAAGTGATAATTGAGCATAGAATACATCCATTTCATTTCATAGATGGACAACATCAGATTTTCAAATTCTAAATCTGAGAAAACACGGATTCAAACTATGAAACAAAACCGTTTTTAAAAAATACTTATAGTGAAAAAACAAAAAACTCCTTTTTATAGTAATTCCCACTCAGTGATTTAGAAGATATATGTCTGAGACATGTTGCACATCTCCATTTAGAATCCTTCGGAAATTCAACTTGCAAACTGCAATTAATTACTTCTGCTTATAGATAGCTAAAACTGTAATTCCTTGTTTAAATATAGCTGAATAATACACACGGCACTTTTTTTTAATATTCTGTTCTATTGTTTAACGTCTGAATGCTAGAATCTATGACTGGCCAATTGAAATGTGGCTCTGGCTTATAAACGTTAAAATGTTTGAATCCAACTCATGGATGTTATCATCCTCCATGAATATTCCTCATTGCGAGTTTTGAAATACTGAGTGATTTAATTTCCATGAGAGTCTACATAGTTCTATTTACAAGCTTACCAAAGACTTATGTTAATAGGTCTTTATAATTACAATAATAGAAATGCTAAAAGCAAAATTAATGTTGTGTATCTTCTATAGTTTCACAAAGGTGTGGATTTTGTTTTAAACCCATGCATCTGTCCTGTTTAAGGTTTCAGGCTCTGTATAACTATACTCCTAGGAATGAAGACGAGCTGGAGCTCAGAGAAAGTGACGTCATCGACGTGATGGAGAAATGTGATGATGGATGGTTTGTGGGTACGTGGACAGCTCCTTGCAGACACATTTGCCCACGTTTAACGTGCTTGTGTTTGCTCCCTGCGTGGGTGGGCACGACGGTCAGGCTTTCTCTGATTTCACAAAGCCTTTGATCTTCCATACGTTCGTATGTCATCCCGAGGCAACTGCCTTTTTAATAGAGTTGAGCATTGACTGCTCCAGGTAGACGTGGTTTTCTGTTGGCTTTATTTCTGGTTCGCCTGGGAGAAGAAAATTTCTTTAAAGAACACCAACCAGGAAAGACTGAGATGTAAGAAGAAAAACAAAACAAAAATGGTCCCTAGATGAGAAGTGTTGATGATACTCTGTTCCGTGGAGAGTGTCAGTTGTCAGCCGTGAGGGTCAGTGTGAGAGAACAAGGTCACTCATGTTATATTACCCCCCTTTCATGTTTTGCTTCTCTTTGCAGGAACCTCAAGAAGAACCAAATTCTTTGGTACTTTCCCCGGAAACTATGTCAAGAGGCTGTGAAGCACCCTCCCTCTGCGTATGCTGCGTCTCAGAACCTTGCCCGAAAGACCCCGCAGGCCTCCCGCTCTCATGCCTTATGTTTCCCCATAGAAGTCACCACCATCCCCACCTCCACCTGCCACCCAACCACCAGCAGAGTAACCGCTGCAGGCTTGGGGGGTTGGCAGGCCTGTTCCGTGTGAAAGTGCATACCCCTGCTTTCTGCTCTAACCTGGAAGTCTGTACGTTAGGATCAGAAAGAAAGTCACCATACTTACAAAGGGGTAAATATTGGAGGCAAAAAAAAATTGAAAAGTGTCTCGAGGAGGCTCCCTGGTCCACTTTGAGGATGCCCCCCGCCCCTCCCCAGGCGACCAGAAGATGGTTTATCACTAAATACGTGGTGTGTGTGTCCACGCTCTTAGCTTGGCAGTCTGTGTTCCTTTCACGAGTTTGCCTAGAGCCCTCGTTTACACGACATGACAACCGTACTTCAGCTATTACTCGCCTGCACTTATATGTTGTCATATGATTACAGTGATGATTACACAAGCTAAAGCAAGCGTAGGAGCGTTCATTCGGATGAGTGTGAATTTTGTGGATTGAATGTGGGTTTTCAAATAGCAGTCTTGCCCTGCGATGCCTTTGTACTTTTTAGAAGTGCAAACAGTAAGTGAATAAGAGCTTTGGGTAGTAATCATGAGAATATAAGAGATTTAGCTAGACTACAAAAAAAAATATTGTGTTGTAAAGTTGCGTTGCTATTTTATATTAAAATGTCATAATCAGCATCATAAATAATGAGCCCTTAGTGTTTATTTATCTGACAAAATTTAAATGAAAGCAGTGTTAGTGAGAGGTGCAAAGAGTTATTCTAACATAGACACTTGAAAGTATCCGTAAGCAATATTCCTAGGTAGGATCTCACTGGGTGTGCACATAGCCATTTGCGATTGTATGAGAACAGGCAATCCACATGATATGTCATACATTTTATGGAAATGTAAAAGAACCCCATGCATTATTTTATAGAAATAGAAACCTTTAGAAGCATCACAGGTATTAAGGCTGGTTTTAGCAAGGATTATGATCAATACAATTATTTTTACTATAATAATTATTTTTTTCCTATGGAACTCAGAATCCTGGCTTCATTTGAGGACAGGAATATGTTGAGCCTGATTTTCTGGTGTGTATAAAATACTTCCTCAAAATCCGTTAGGCACACTTTAGAGGCAATGTTAACTCATCCAGGTTCTGTTTTCTGCCCTGAGGTAGAAATTTACAAAACGATATTGGGACCTGGAAGGTTTAATGTGGCGAACAGTGCCTGAATTACACACCTCCTGACAACTAGCTTTGTATTTCTTATGACTTTGCATAAGAACTATTCATATTTGGATCTTGAGCACCTTATAGAGAAAACTTTTTATGGCATTTCTTCTGTGGACAGTGACTGATCTTTTCACAATGTAAGTAGACTCTAGAATTTTGTACATATGGTTGCTCCTTTTTTTTTTTTTGTACAGACTATTTAGTTGTTGCGAAAACAAGGGAATTTCCTAACTTGGTCTTTATCCTTCACTTAAACTAAGCTAAAGTTGATTCTTTGTGTAGCCCACAGATCATAAGCACGCCTCGATAGTGTGATTCTATGAGATAGCATTTATGCAAAAGTTTATGAGCTTAAAAGATCTTAGCAGCCAAACTGAAATGTATATAAGTACCCAGTACAGAGGGGTTTCAATAGGAAGAAGGTAAAGAAACACCTTTGAGTAGTCGACCGTGATTACTGTCAAGTTCACAACCAGCTTTATATTTTAAAGGCCTTGGGTTTGAAATTAGGTCAACTGCATGCAGCTTTGCTGATAAATGAATAATTATCTTCCATGCCATTTATGAGAAAAGACTTCAATATCTGTTGCCTGTCATATTTAAGAAAAATTACTGTTTCTACTCTCTGTACCTGATTTTGAAAGGAAAAAAAAATATTCCTACTTGGCTTTCAGGTCATTGACTTTGAATTCTTACAAGCAAAGGTCATTGTGTTTTTCTTGAATAGACATCTAATAAATTTTGCTTGGAAGTACACGTCAGTCTTTCTTCTTGACATTTATCCTTAAGGGAATTGTGTATTTTATCCCATCTGTTAGGTAAGCTGAGAGAAAATGCATTTGCTCTGTATTCTCTAGACATACCAGTGGAAGGAAAAATGTATCTGCCTCAGCTCAGAGCAGAAATGTTTTTTTATCCTCCCCCAAGGATATTTTCCCATTGATTTTTAGAGAGTATAAGGGGGGAGGGGGGAGGGAAAGAGTAAGAGAGAGAGAGAGAGAGAGAGAGAGAGAGACATCAAACCCAAGATCCTTCAGTCCACAGACCAACAATATAACCACTGAGCAACACCAACCTGGGTGAGAGAAAAATTTTTAAAACCACCACCAAAGCCTGCTTGCTTAACACACTTCGGTTAAAAATTGCTCTTCAGCCGAAACCGGTTTGGCTCAGTGGATAGAGCGTCGGCCTGCGGACTGAAGGGTCCCGGGTTCGATTCCGGTCAAGGGCATGTACCTGGGTTGCGGGCATATCCCCGGTAGGGGATGTGCAGGAGGCAGCTGATCGATGTTTCTCTCTCATCGATGTTTCTAACTCTCTATCTCTCTCCCTTCCTCTCTGTAAAAAATCAATAAAATATATTTTTAAAAAATTTGCTCTTCAGCTAAAACAGCACATTAAAATGTTTCTGCCTGATAATCAGCTATTTTTTCCCAAGGAAAAGTTAATTACAAGAAGGTGTAAGCACTTTCCCAATTCGACTGTCTGAAAATTCTCCCTAACCTCAGCGCTAAACACACTGCAGATCACACTGTGCCCCCCCAGCTCAACGGCTATGTCCTCTACCTCCTCCCACTCCACCATCCACACACTCTGCCATCACCAACAGCCACCACTCCCAGCGGCACCTGGCTGTGCCCAGGATGACAAGAAAGGTTTGTGTTCCATCCAGTAAAACAGTCTTTCCCCCAGGAAAGCTCACTTTGGTCTTTAAAAGTGTACAGTGACCCGTGAGTACACAATTTTGGTTATTGATATGTTGCTTTTTAATATACTTTTACTTCAGAGAGGAAGGGGAAAGGAGAAACATCAATGATGACAGAGAACCATTGATCTGCTGCCTCCTGCACACCCTCCACTGGGGATCGAGCCCACAACCCTGGCATATGCCCTGACCGGGAATCCAGTCGCAACCTCCTGGTTCATAGGTGGTCGCTCAACCACTGAGCCACACCAGCCGGGTGATTGACCTCTGTTAACTGAGATTGAGTTTGCCCGTGAGCTGTGATCATTATGGCTGTGGGCCTGGAGGCTGTGGGCAGGGAGCCCGCACAGCAGCTGGTGGTGGCTTTGGGAAGTGCTTGGTAACGGTGTCACTGGGAGACAGGCAAGCCCAGCGTGTTCTAGGAACACGGTGTGCTCCCAGGACTCCTCAGTCTACAAAGCCCTAGGGTATGTATCCCGGCCGTTCTCTGCTGGGTGACTCACTCAGTGACCAGGAGCCTTAGCTCACTGCTAAATTCAGCCCCTCCGCAGGTCAGAAAAGTTGCAGCTGAGCTCATGCACATACATATATCTTGACCCAAAAACCTTTCGGTAGGAGACAGACCTCTGCCTAGCAAAGCTTCACCTGTTCCTTTGGGGTTTCTTGCTCATCTTATTTCCTAAAATATGATATGGCTGACTCAGTTGTCCCAACATCTTCCAAAAATAAGTGCCATTTCAAATAAGCCATTTAAATAAATTACCATTAACAACACCAGTGGGTGGATATCAGATCTTGCGCTGATATTACACAGAAAGCTTGAGAATGACTTTTAAAGTATTTTTTAATTACGCAAGCAACAGATGCATATTGTTGAAAAATAGAGAATATATATGAACAAAAAGAAGAAACAGAATCACTGAGAGTCCCATTTTTAGGTAAAGATTACACTTGGAAACATATCCCTCTGGAGTATTTTTCTGCTCATGCATAGAAGTGTGTGTGTGTCTCTGTGTGGGTGTGCGCGCACATACGCACACGCGTAATATGCAGGCAAAAGTGGGATCATACTGGACATATTATTGTATAACCTCTATTTAGTACTGAGTCAGGACTCTGAAATAAAGTGAATAAGTCATGTTTTCAAGTCAATTTTACAATAGGTTTATAAAGGAGTGAGGAAAAGTTGAAGTCAACCCCCAGGACTCATGAAAATGCAATTAATTTAAAACCAAGAGACAAAAATTACAGAATTACCACTAATAATGTTGCAATCTGAGGAAATGGTAGAGGAAGGAAAGGCGAGACAAGGAGAAAAAAGAAAATATTTATTATCTCCATACCATAAGCCATCACATGCATTAGGCATTTATATATAGCTACGGAGTGGCTAACGGAAGAGAGATGTTAAATTGAGAAATATGTGAACCACAGAGCAGTTGGGTGCAAGACCCAAACCATCCTGGGGGTTAGCAAAGTGTACTTAGTTTTGAGTTCAAACAGAGAGAAGAGGGTAACCAGTGAGTAGTTCCACTTACATCCTTCTCCCCTGCGTGCACACACATACATGTAGAGCCACCCCAACAGAAGATGACAGTAATGTAAGAAAAATTCAGTAATGTAAGAAAAAAATTCTAGGTCCCAGGGGGTAAAATTATAGTAAGATCTTCTACTCGTTAATTACTCCCAACTTACACAGACGAGGAAACCCACCATCAATCCACCCTCCAGCACAAGCTCTAGGGAGAGGAGTCCATTTCCATTGTCTTACATGTCTGCACATCATTCACAGCCTGTGGAGTACCTCTAGTGAGTTTGGAAGTTTCAACAGTAAAATGCTTTATGGAGCCTTAGGTCCTGGAACTACATTTTGCAGAACCTTTATAAGGCTAGGCATTGAAGCACCATTGCTTTGGGCACATTCACTGGACTCATCTTGGTGGCTGCAGCTTTCTGTGTGGATCTATTGAGAAGCTATCCATGTCTACATAGGTCCCAGGGGTTTTGGATTATTCTTTTGTTAACCCTCAGGACTCTAGGTCCCCAGGTTTTGCAAGGGCTGCTTCCATGATGGGTACACTGTCTATGAGAGATACAGCCCATTTCCCAGTTATAATTGTGCAACTTGGCAAGATGACTGAGGGGACATCAAAGAAACAGAGAAGGGCACCTGGATCTCTTTAGATAATGCCTCAGGCCCCCAACCCCTGAGCTCTCTAGTTAGCACCTAGTCCACAACACCAGACTATTTGGTCCACTTTGTTTCACCATATGTTCTCCATCACTTGCTTCAAGAAGTCATCTCAGATGCAAGCAGAAGAGCCTTCAAAGGAAGTGTCAGCAGCCTGCTAGTTTCCATTCCACAAGGGACAGAGGATGGCATTGAAACATTCAATCAACTGCATTTGTCACTGTGTATGTGTGATATACATATACATACACATATACACATACATATATATAGGGTGGGCCAGTGGTCGGCAAACTCATTAGTCAACAGAGCCAAATATCAACAGTACAACGATTGAAATTTCTTTTGAGAGCCAAATTTTTTTAAACTTAAACTATATAGGTAGGTACATTGTTATTAACTTAATTAGGGTACTCCTAAGCTGGCCTTTGCTAAAAACTTCCTCAGTCTGATTGAGGTATGTTCGCTGAGGTCAACCCCTTCCAACTCTCCCATCCACACTGGTCTTGTATACTTGTTTCGTCTTTCTCCTTTCGTTCATCCTCTCTATATGTCCAAACCATCTCAACATACCTTTCTCCATCCTCGACACTACATCTTCTTTCACTCCACAACGTTCCCTAAAATTAACTTAATAAACTTTACTTAAAGTTTTAAGTCTTAGTTAAACTATAGGTATGTTGAATAAAACTTGATATCATACTTAATAATGATATTATTTATTGATAAAATTAAATTTCTTACAATTTACCTTACAATATCCATAAAATTAAATCATGACAATGACTGACAAACACTAATGTGAACAATGGCCTTGCATCTCCTTGGAAAGTTTGGGTAAGTCAGGTTTGTATGTTGTTTTTAATTTTAGGCACGATTCCAGGTTCTCATCAATAAGACGACTTCTCAATTTACTCTTGATAAGGTTCATATTTGAAAATGATTGTTCGCATAAATATGTAGACCCAAAAAAGGAAAGAACAGCAAACACTAATTTTTTCAGTTGATCATATGAGTCAGGAATACTATTCCGGGTGTTAAAAAATCAACATATCTTCCTTCTCCAGGTCTTTCAAAGCAGACCACTTGTGCTGTGAACTAAGTTCACATTTGTTTTTCTCCAATATTTCTATATCAGCACAAAGACGTTCAAATTTAGAGCTCCACAGTTCTTTGTTTTTTAAATCCAGCCATTGCATTGCAAAGTTGCCAATGTCAATATTAAAGGGAGAAAATTTTAATTCTGTTACAGTAGCATTGAGAGGTTTTTTAACAAAGGCTAATGTCGCTTTGCTGTTTCTTAATTCCTGAGACCTATTGAGAAAAGCTTCCCTCATATTTAAAAGTGTTGTTTTGAAATAGCAAATGTCAATATCAGAATTATTTTCTTGGCAATGTTTCAACAGGCTTGGAAAGTGAATCAAAGTTTCTCTTTCAAAATCTTGAGCAAAAAGATATAATTTGTTTTCGAATAAAATAACTTCTTCTAACATCGAAAAAACTGTGTTTCCTTTCCCCTGTAGTTTACGATTAAGCTGATTTAGATGAGACGTAATGTCTACCATGAAATAAAATTTTTGGATCCACTGATGGTTCATTAGTTCTGGATAGTGAACACCCTTCTCACGGAGAAATGCTTTCATTTCTGTTAATAAGGAAGCGAAACATTTCAAAACGTTTCCTCTTGATAACCAACGTACCTTGTTATGCAGCAGAAGATCTGCGTACTCTCCATTTCAACTAAAAATTCTTTAAATTGGTGATGATTAAGAGCTCTAGCTATAATGGAGTTGATCATCTTAATCACCAATTCCATAACTTTGCAAATTTCTTCTGGAAATGTCTGCGCATAAAGCGCTTCTTGATGAATGATGCAATGGTAAGTATCTCGTGATTAATTTTTCTTTCAAAATAGCAACAAACCCGTTTCTTACGCTGGTCATACTTTTCAACCCATCTGTTGAAATTGAGACAATTTTATCGAGTGGAATATGATGTTTTTCAATGCACTCAATTACAGCATTTGCTATATCCTCTCCACGTGTTTGACCTCTGAGTGGCAATAATCCTAAAAGTTCTTCTTTAGGACCTGTAGACGAAACAAATCGTACAGAAAGTGAAACTTGCGCTGTATCATTTATGTCACAAGACTCGTCAACTGCTATTGATAAAGCTGAAACCAATTTAAGATCTTCGACTTGCTGGTTGGTTATATTCGAAGACATTTTGACTGTTCTATCTTTCACTGTTTTAGCAGACAATGGTAACTCTTTAATTTTTTTTAGAATATCTGCTTTGTTCTTAAAATCCCAAAGTAGCTCTTCAGATGCATTTATAAAACAACGTTTTATGTATTCGCCGTCTGTATATGGTTTTCCTCTCTTAGCAATCTCTTGACTAACACAAAACTTGCAATATTAACATTGTTGGAAGATTGCATCCAGTAATTAAATACAGAACTTGATTTTTCTTGACTCTTCTGAAGTTCCTCAACTGCTTTCTTCCTTGCATCACCGACAGGATATTTAGTACTAAATGACACGTGTTTAGTTGTAAAGTGTCTCTCCAAATTTGATTTCTTGTTATGCCCCAATTTTGCCTGACAAGTCAGACAGGTCGGAAGGCCATTTAAGTTTTGAATAAACGCAAAGTCTCGGTCCAGTCAACTTTAAATTCACAGTTTTCATCTTCCGTTTTTCTTTGCTTCTCCTTTGTAGCCATGTCAAACAGGGCACCTAAAAAAATGTTTCATTTTATAATAATAAAGCCACCAACACAAAAGAATTACAATCCTTAAATTGATGACAAAAATACCTTTAGGATTTGCAGCTGGTTGGAAAAATACAGGTAACTTTATGCTTCCAGTAGGTACGTTTGTCACCTGTGTGAGATTTGCGGACGCGACTAGCACTAACCACTGCACAGAGTGGCTGACTGACTGACTGGCTCACTCAATTCGTGCACGAATCGCCCACACACCCTCGCGCTGCGTTATCCCACGGTCCCGCCTGCACCGCTCTCCCATGGCCCGACCAACTGACACCCCCCACTTCTTCTAACGCCACTTCTTCAAAATAGATTCTCCCAGGCCGAAAACCGGCTTCTGCGCATGGGCCACAAAGTTTCAATCGCACTGTACATGCGCGCCCGCACGTGGTATTTTGTGGAAGAGCCACACTCAAGGGGCCAAAGAGCCGCATGTGGCTGGTGAGCCACGGTTTGCCAACCACTGGGGTGGGCAAAAGTAGGTTTGCAGTGGTGAGTAAATGAAACACAGTTTATTCTTGTATTATTAATTAATTATTGTATTATTTTCCATTCAAACAATTGTTAACCCACGTTTTCCCACCCCTGTATGTGTGTATGTGTGTGTGTGTGTGTGTGTATGGGCACTGTTAAAGTATGAAAAGATAGAAAATGAAAGCTAGTAATATCAGAGTTGTTCATTGGATAATCATAAAATATCATTGTTCTTCTGCAGAGTGCAAGTATTGATAAGGTCATGATGAGGTATGAGCTCAAAATTTATAGACAATACTTATCCTGGAAAAATCCCCGTGGACAGAATGGCTAGGAATCAGTATACCTTTTCTAATGACTCACTCATTATTTTTTAATCATATCAAGTAAAATTGGTCTCAAAATTAGGTTGGCATAAATATTGATTTTGTTGGGTCTGTAATGCAATGCTAACCTTTGTAGCTGCCATTGCTCAAAGACACTAGCCCAGCGGTTCTCAACCTGTGGGTCTCGACCCCTTTGGGGATCAAACGACCCTTTCACAGGGGTCACCTAAGACCATCGGAAAACACATATATAATTACATATTGTTTTTGTGATTAATCACTATGCTTTAATTATGTTCAATTTGTAACAATGAAATTGGGGGTCACCACAACATGAGGAACTGTATTAAAGGGTCGTGGCATTAGGAAGGTTGAGAACCACTGCACTAGCCTATACTTGAGCCAGTGACACTGTTTGGTTCTGAAGATGAGCTTTGATACAAGGAATATGATATCAAGGCCAAATTCCACTCAAACTTGGCATTCAAGGCATTCTGGCTTTAAGATTCCTGACTGAATGCCACCAACATCTCAACTGGGGGCTGAGCTGTTGATGCAGCAAGATATGACTCTTTTTGATGATTTACCAAGCTCACCTTAGTGGCTAAATAGCAAGACAGTATGTTTAATTAAAAACAAGAGAAAACACACATACGCAGACATTACCCGTGGTCGGCAAACTGTGGCTCACGAGCCACATGCAGCTCTTTGGCCCCTTGAGTGTGGCTCTTCCTAAGCCTTAGGAGTACCCTAATTAAGTTAATAACAGTGTACCTACCTATATAGTTTAAGTTTAAAAAATTTGGCTATCAAAAGAAATTTCAATCGTTGTACTGTTGATATTTGGCTCTGTTGACTAATGAGTTTGCCGACCACTGCTAAGCTATTCAGGATTTGTGTATGTCTCCATAAACCAAACGGGAGGTGAGATTTGCTTCCTTCTTAATAAGAAAGTCCCCTTCAAAGGCTGTTCCTGTACACACTAGCCATTTGTTAGTTTCTCAGAGTTGCTGATAGCATAGGCTTCTACTTAAAACTATTGGCATTTTTCTCCAAACCCCTCAGCAAAGAAAAAGAGTGGTTGACAGAAATGAGTTAGAACTAGCAAGCTGACCTTTGACATAATTCCTAGGAAAAACCCTGGGACTATTTGTTCAAAGTATTTATAATATTGTTTTCTCTCCCTCTCCCTCACTCTGTTTCTCTCCTTCTCTCTTCCAAGGGAGTAATCTCAAAATGCTCATGAACTCTGAGCTAGTGCTATCTAGACCTCCCATGCACCCAACATCTCTCAACACACAGAGTTATGCCTTTGGTCAGCTGTCAGATGCCCTGACAACAAGCTTAACAGACATCTGCTCATGGATTAATGGGCCTGGTATTTCTTTCATTATCAAAGATAAATGCTAGACAGCTGTATTAAAACCACAGCATACTTCTCAACACTGATCATGCATAGATGAGACGATCTATTTTCTAAATGGGGTCATGAATAATCTTCTTACCTCAGGAGACATTTTTCCCTGCAACAAGAGATTTAAAACAACAAGGACCATGGTGTCAACTTCAAATCCAAATGTGTCTGTCTAAGCCTCCTTTTTGACTGTGTGTGATAATGACATATTATTTAAGGATCATTCTGGGATTCAGAGTTTATTTTTAAAAAGTATGAAAGAGTGAATGCCTCACTTTGCCAACACAAGTCCTATAAAACAGTATGAAAAGCATATTTTCAAGTTCAGACTCGTTTTTTTAGGCCCTGACCTGGTGACAACTTCAGTTAGCTTAGAGGATGAGGACAGTAAAAAAATCACATGTTTATCTGAGTAAATGAGATAAAATATGCAAGCAGAATCTAACACATAGTTGGCACTAAATAAAGGCTAGTTCCCTGCCCTTCTTTTCTTTTTGAAGTTAACATTTTGGCTGATTCCAAGTAACACCAAACATTTGAATTTACTTATTAGATACTCCTCAGGCCGCACTGCCAAATTTCATAGCCTGGGTGCTTAAAGAGGACAATCAGAATATAGCATTTACAAATACATTTAATCAATATGATTTTTAAAGCAGATACTGTATTATATAAAACAGGCATTGTAATTTTTCATAGTAAGATAAACAGTTCATAAGAAGGAAATGATCTAAAAACAGACCTAGAAGCTACTAGTATAAGTAGAAAGGAAACAGAGCAGAAAAAGTGGATAAAGTGCTGCTAGCCATCAGCAATATGGATGGCTCCAGCACAGAGATCTAGTCTGGTGTCGAGGCTGCAGAAAACCCTAGGAGGATGAAGGGGGTGGGTATACGACTAGACTGGAAGTCTAGAGCCCGGCATTACAGAGCCCCACACTACACTCATGACATCTGTGACATGAGACGCTACTGAGATGGCCAAGAGTCAAGATCCTCATGGCCAAAATGAAGACAATCAACTGAGTCATAAAAATTCTTCTATTTCTAAACTCTCCATGCAATATTTAGGGGACATAATTCAGGAAAAACACCAGCAGATGGAGCGGCAACTGGATATGGATCTCAAAGAAATGGAAATTCATTAACTCTGGGTCAGAGGCTGGAACCCCTGCACTGGTAGGGGGACGGGGCCAGACCGTGAGCGCAGTCTTCTACATGGGCAGGTGCAGTTCAAGTACAGCACAAAACAAAGGGCATGAAGACACAATTTTTAAAAGATTAAAACAAAATAAACACAGAACTACCAAGCATATAAATAACTATACAACCCCAGGAGTCAAAAATAGAATCAAATATAATTTTTCACCTAGCAAATTGGCAACCACACAAAAAGTTGTCTCCATCTCATGTTTGTGAGAAGGTACATTGATAGAATTTTTGAGATTCATAACAAAAACTTTAAAATATTGTACATTTATTGATCCAGCAATGTCATTTCTATATATTTATTCTACATACTTACTCCATATAGTTATCTATACATATTTATTCTATGTTTGTTTATTCACCAGCAATAATTATGAATGTGTTCATATACTTAGCTACAAATACTTATTGTCATGTTATTTCTGACATCAACTAATTATTAAAAACCTAAATATCTAATAATAGGGGAATGATCAAGTAAATTGTGGCACTTTTTACTATGAAATGCTGTGCATTCATTTAAAAATGCCTCGTGGAAAATATTTAATGATGTCTAAGCATAAACTATACATATTTATGTATTATGTACATATATGTGTAAAAGTAACTGAATATCAAATCCTGTCTTAATGTAATCCATTCCGAAGACATAAGCACTCAGATTAGGAAAGAATCACGCATCAGGCTAAAAACCATTTGGTCTTTCAGAACAGCCCCCCTTCTGTGCCTCCTGCCTAGGACAGTTCCCAGGTGCGAGGGAAGAAAGAGAGTGTAACATCCTCGTAGTGGGAAAGATCTGGAATCCTGGAGTATGTCTTCTACTTCTTCTGGTCTCCAGGGCAAGGCCCTTGTGCCCTGGGTCTCTCCTGACCTTCAGGGCTGAAATCGGAGGTGCTGATCTGATCCCCCTTGGTTTGGGATCAGGATAATCACTCCCTGGCTGACTCAGCCTCATGTTAGCTCCTGCAGGCGGCAGACTCCTGAAGGTCTGCCAGGCCCTCCCCCTGCCTCTGGCCCAGCAGTGTCCCAGCCTCTGCTGCAGGATCGCCTTGCATTGCCATCCTGAGCACCAAGTAGATCCCTCCCTCCTCATTCTGCATCCCCATCAGATAAAGAACAGGGGCAGCTGGGAAAGCTGTACTCCAGAGCCCCCTTTCTGCCTGACCACGGCATTCCCCAGCTTATGCTGATGTGGCTGAGCTCCAGGCTGCTCTTGAAGTAATTTCACCGTAAAGCTTAGGCTCCAGAGGAGAGCAAGAGACCACGGCACCTCCCCCACCTACTCTTCATTCTTTCTCCCCTTCTCCATCTTTCCACCACTCCCCAGGACAGAATATGGCCCAGGCTTTCTTTTACTTTCATTATACCCTACCCTCTTCCTCCTCTTCTAGTGAAGTATGCAGGGGTCTCTTCTCTGAACAGAACCCTCTCTGACCAGTTATTCATTTGATAAAGGGAAGTAGGAAGCCTTTCTCAAGAAATAGCTTACAAGACAATAGCTTCCATCATTCTTTTTCTGAATCACAAAATATTTATTTTGAATATTACCTTGGTCTTTCTTTTAGCATTTCTCCTATGAAAATTATATTTAAATAAATGCCGAGGGCAGAAGAAGCAAAGAGTTTTGACTAAAAAAAAAAAAAGAAAAGAAAAAGGAAAAAGAAAGTATTTAAAGACTTTATGTCCATTATGAAGTTATTTAAGAAAAAGAGGCAGCCTAACTACATAGATAAAACAGAGAGACACCGGGAGAGAAAGAAGGCTTGGAGGATGCTGAAACTTAATGAAGGAAATTAAGAGAAACCAGTGCAAAATATAAAGAAAATTGGAGCTACAAGAATTAAAATGTTCTTTGTATTTTTATGTGTAATATGCGATGTGATGTTTCTCCACATATTCAAGTTGTTTCCAAGAGAAATAATTATGGTTCACACATAATCTTCTTGCCATGGGCATAAAACTTGTGGAAGACCAAGATACACCATCAAAACGCCAATGTCCATAGTTCATTTCTATACCATCTTGGTCCACAAAGGATTTCAAACAGGTGACAGGGATTATTCTCACTCTACAGGAAAAATGAATAGTAAATGATAAAGGAGCTTCAGAAATAAGATTCTTTTTAAAAGGCGCTTCAAGGTGTCAATTTCCTAGTTGACAGAGACAAAGTAGAATGATAAAACGAATGAAATGTTGGAAATGATACACCTTTGCAAAGGACAGGGGTGGGCAAACTTTTTGACTCGAGGGCCACAATGGGTTCTTAAACTGGACCGGAGGGCCGGAACAAAAGCATGGATGGAGTGTTTGTGTGAACTAATATAAACTCAAAGTAAACATCTACACTAATAAAATAGAAAAATGGTAATTGGCGGATGGCGCTACCCTTTTCATTGGCTAATCAGGGCTATATGCAAATTAACTGCCAACTAAGATTGGCAGTTAACTGCCAACAAGATGGTGATTAATTTGCATATGTAGGCACAATGCAGGGAGGCGAAAGGGAAAGCAGGAAGAAGACCCCTGCCACTGATAGTGATCAGAAACCCAGGGGGGAGCTAAGAGCTGGGGGGCAGGGCAAAGGCGGCCCTGGGGCCGCCTTTGCCCTGCCCCCCAGCCATGATCAGAGAATCAGGTGCCTTTTCTGCCCTGGCCAGTGATAGCAGGAAGTAGGGGTGGAGCCAGGGATGGGAGCTGGGCACGGTCGAAGCTGGCAGTCCCAGGAGCTAGGGGTCCCTTGCCTGGGCCTAAAGTGGAGCCCACGATCGCGGGGCCGCTGCAGCTGCGGGTCCCCGCTGCCCGGGGCCGGATGCCTAGGCCAGAGGCGTTAGGCCTGGGCAGGGGCGGAGCCTGCAACCGCGGGGAGCTGGGGGTCCCCTGCCCAGGCCTGACACCTCTGCCGGAGGCCTCAAGCCTTGTCAAGGGGCTGATCCGGTGGTTGGTGATCGGAGGGTGATGAGGGTCAATTCCTCTGGCGGAGGCGTCAGGCCTGGGCAAGGGGCCGATCAGGCGATCGGAGGGTGATGGGGGTCAACGCCTGAGGGCTCCCAGTATGTGAGAGGGGGCAGGCAGGGCTGAGGGACACCCCCCACACACACACACCCAGTGCATGAATTTCGTGCACCGGGCCCCTAGTCATTAAATAAAAGGGTACGGTCTTTTTTTTCAATAGTTTTATTCATTTCAAATGGGTCGGATCCAGCCCGCGGGCTGTAGTTTGCCCACAGCTAGCAAAGGAGATAAGCCAAGGTATGGAAGAAATGATGATCTAATCAAAGCAAACACTGTGAGAGTGGGGGGTGAGGGGGAAGGACCTGGCAGCAGGAGACTTTGGCAAGATAACTCCAGGCTTTCGGAGAAGCAAGATGGAAGCCAAGAAGCCAGCAGCGACCCTGGTCCCCGTTGGGGAGATGATAGTCTGAGTTAGGGCGGCAGCAGTGGGAAACAAATGAGAGCGGTGACAAAAATAAAACAAGCAAGACTTGGCCACTGACTGGCTTCAGGAAATAAAGGAAATGGTGGAATCCATGACGACAATGAGCTTTCAAGCCAAGCCAATGGCAGGAATGATAAAAACAGTACAACAAATGGCCCATGTTCAGTCCTGCTCTTAAAATGGAATGACGGTGATGTATTTTCCACATACGAGTTTTCTATTATCACAATATAAATAGACTTAAAAGTAAAGAAAGAAAAATTTTGAAATTCAAAGACTTGTATATTTAAAAACTTGTAAATTCAAAAACTTGTATAAAACTCATATGGCATTAAGAAGGACAATAGCAGATGTTTTTAACAAGTACTCTGGCTTAGAAAATAACATTTATCATTTCTTATCTTCAAAGTATGAAAGAAACCAAAGGCAAAACACCTAACCAAAAGTACTTGAATTTACATGTATTAACTCACATTAACTTTATACACCTTGTGGATTGCTTTATTTTTGCATAGTTCTCTAAGTACTTTTTGCTTCAAGTGGGAAGCAAATTGAGTTGAATTCTGATTACCACTTGAGTTTTTTTTTTTATGAAATGTATTATTTTGGTAGAGATAATGTAAAGCTACATGTACACTGTTATCCAGTACAGTATGAAGTTGGGATTTTTGGAATATCAATGTTTGATTAACAATTATCATACAGAGTGGACTTCACTCTGACTACTACTCAGATGTGTGAAGAAAAGCATAATTTCCTTGTTTTCTTTAACCAATCTAATATTTTTCACTGAGACATAATTCACATACCATATCCCTTCAAAGCGTACAACCGAGTGATTTCCAGTATTTTCATATAGGTGTACAACCGTCACTACTATCTAACTCTAGAACACTTTGTCACCCCAAAAAGAAATCTCAGGCCTATTAGCAATAATTCCCCATTCTCCCTTCCCTCCAGCTCCTGGCCACCTCAGTTTCCTTTCTGTCTGTATGGATTTGCCTATTTTCGATATTTCATACAAATGGAATTATACACTATGGAACCAACCAAATTGCCCCCCTATGAACTCCCACCCTGTTGGGAGGAGTGAAAAATTAATAACTCAAATTTAGTCATCAAAACAGCTCAGATGTTTCCAGTGTAATGCAACTTCATTTTGGTAAAGACTCATTAAGCTTAAAGTACACTCAATAACAAATTGTTCCTTCATCCTTTCCAAGCTCGTCTGGGTACTGGGGAAACCTTATGAGTCCACCTCGCAATGGTGGGAGGGTGGCGGCCTGACAATGCTGGGTTCTGGGTCAGTGCCCTGAGGACAACTAGTCCCAACGGGATGCTTGGCAGATGCCGGCTTCCCTTGCCACTGACCCCTGAGCCTGACTCTGCGTCCTACCTCCCAGATCCCTGCCCAGGGAAGCCTCCTCCTGCCAACTCCAGGTCTCCGCCAGCTCACGGTCTTCCTGGCACCTCTGTGTCCACTCGAAGGGTGGGCCTGGGCCCTCCTTTCCCCGCTGTAACCTGCACCGGCCACGGAGTCCAGCATTTAATAGGCATTTAACAATATTTTTTGAGTGGGTGAATAAATCCTTCCAACCTCAGCTAAAATGTTATTTCCTCTGTAAACCTTTCCTCAACACACCCATCCCTTCACACCATGCTTGCCCTGTGCTCCCATAACAAGTGAATCTTGCTGCCAGTACAGCCTCTGTGGGCTGGTTATAACCCGATGTGTGTGTGTCATCTCCCCTGAGTTACAAACCCACCTCTCCCTCATGCCCAGGAGTGGAGCTGCCCAAGGCTCCCCTCAGATCACAAATGATACGCTCAATAAATACTAAAAACAATAGAAGGCTTATTATTTCTAATGAACTGGATTTCTTTTTAAAATAATACTATGCACATGTTACTAAACAATCATATGGCACAAACTGGAATAAAATGAAAAGGAAGTCTCCACTCAGCCCCAAACAATCCTAAGTCACCTCCTGTTTATAGAAATGTAGTTGGTCCCGGTATTTTGCTCTTCAAGTTTGTTTTATCCCCACCCCCCCCTCAAGTTTGTGTAAAGTATCATGTGATCATCGCAGTTAGCAGACGAGTAGCTTCATGCTAGAAGTTTCTAGCAAACGATGGCGCTGTGGTCTGGATCCAGACAGGCTCACTCAGAACCAGTGCTCGCAGCCCCTGGTTTTGCAGAAGGAATCAGAGGCTCAGAGAAGTGCAGATCTCCTGTGGGGACGGGAAGGCACGCAGGGGCCTTGCCGCTAGGAGTTAGCACGGTCCTGACAGAAGGACAGTGGCCTCCGCAGTGTTCCGTGGACATGGGCATATCTCAGCTCTCCGTCGGACTGAATCCCTCCGACAGGAGCTCAAATTGTCCTGCAGTGATGAGTGGTGGGTCCCCTGACACCAGGTTTTCTGACATGTTTCAGACCTCAGACTAAATCAATGCAGGCGTCGGAGTTAGAGGGGAACCTGTGGAATGGTGGTTACTGAACAGAGAAGTTCAGTTTGTATTGTGTGCTGAGTTGAGAAGAAATTAAGTTAAATCTTTTCCTGGTCTAAGTTCCCTGTGTTTCCTCCAAAGTCATTTCAGGATTCTATACACGTTTCCTTAGAGGAGGAGGTTGGCGGGTGAAGACATTTTTTCAGGGCAGTCTCCCCGAACCAGAAGCGCTGATGGTCAAACAAAAAGATGGGGAACAGCCCTAGCCGGTTTGGCTCAGTGGATCACTGGCCTGTGGACTAAAGGGTCCTGAGTTCGATTCCAGTCAAGTGCACATGCCTGGGTTGCAGGCTCAATCCCTAGTGGGGGGCATGCAGGAGGCAGCTGGTCAATGATTCTCTCTCATCAGTGATGTTTCTATCTCTCCCTCACCCTCTCCCTTCCTCTCTGAAATCAATAAAAATATATTTAATTTAAAAAAAGATGGGGAACAGAAGTTGAGGCCCTGAGGACCACTGGTGGGCATCCCAATGGAGGCAACGTGCTGTGCGTCTGAGCACTGGTTCTGAACAAACTGCCTGGATCCAGACCACAGCTCTGCCTTTTACTGTGGACCTGTGGCAAGCTGTTTATGCCCTCCATTTCCTTGTAAAGTGGGATAACCCCAGCACCCACCAGCTAGGCTGCGGTGAGGCCTGAACCAGTGCCCGCCATCACCATCCCCGCCAGCGCCCACAGCCACCCGCCCTCTCTGCTTCCCTTGGCTGCAGACCACATGCTCACCCACTTCACCGGGCCTCCTCTTCTAACAGCGTCATGTCAGGGCCTTCTATGTGATCCCAGGCTACGCTCTTCTGCACTGTCATTATGAACTGAAGAACCCAATACCCAATTGTGTATCGTGTTAGAAAGACACCTTGCTTTTCTCTTTTCATTGCATAATTCTTTCCTAACTCCAGCCCAGTCAACACCATCCTGCCCGCGGGCAACAAGGCCAGGAGGAAACCACCCCCCAAACAAAGGGCAGGAGAAGTGAGCATGAGCGACGCACTCCTGGCTTCCCATTATCGGTCTGTGACCCTCCAGCCTCTGACCCAAAGGTCAAAGGATCCTGTTCTGAAAATGGACAGAAATCACGCTACGGAGTGGCTGCCCATTCAGCCAGAGCATCTCCGAGAAAGAAAAGGCTCCGCCATTTCCAACCCTATCGAGTTCTCCCATCCTGGCCAATCTCAGGGAATAAAGGTGTCATTGAAGGCATGAGGCAAACACCTTTTTAAATTATTGCAAGCAACGTGCGGAAGCAGAACGCCAGGCTGCGCTCTCAAAGGCCTCATTGTGAGCGCCCGTGCCCGAGGCTGCTAATTGTTGGCCCCCTTCCATGGCCTGCACACACAGCGCCCCATTCGTCTCTCAGCTGTCACTGGTTGTTAGGGGCCTATAAACAGAGAGGAGCTGTGTTAGCAACCACTGTGAAAAAGAGCCCTGCCTTCCTTCCCTTTCCTCCCCGCTCCTCCCCAAACCTGAAAGGAAGGAAAGGAAAATGAACCTTACAAAGTGACTTGAGAAAGTCAGAATGACCATCCAATATGGGACATTTCAAAACTGCTGGCTGCCTTCGTCTTGGGGCGGGGGTAGGGGGAGGGGAGAATCTCAAGGCTCTCTGGGAAGCCAGCTGCCAACAGATTAAGAGGCGACTAGAAATGATCTCAGCACCCTTTGCAGACGTCTGGTCACACGGTATCTGCAAGATAACCAAGAATACTCCGCTTACGTTATTCCATTTTCTTCCCTTGGAGAACGCTTTGGGCTTCGTCTGGCTATTTTCAGTCTCTGGTGTCAGATGCCATGGGAAGCCATCACAAGGCAGTTCAAGGGTTACACGTTCAGAACAGGTAAAAGTTCTGGCAACCAGAGCAGCCCGGTGGAGGTGGGGGGGGGGGGGAAGCAGCGGAGATAAGCACTCAAGGGGGTCTGGTGGGGCAGTGGGAAGACAGATCTTTTGTTGGCAGATGCAGAAGGACCTGGGATGGATGCTACATTGCAGAGAGAGAACGACAGAAAACCATTACATTTGCAAAGAGAGCACGAACCTTGACCTTACAAAAGAACAGGGCAGAGGATCTGTGGGAGTGAGCCTGGCCACTTAAGCTTTCAGGAAGTTTAAAATGTTTCTGGAGTCAAATCAGTTCACTCTTGCCAGCTTGAGAACAGCCCGTTTGGAAAACAGGACTCGTAGGCATGGAAACAGCAGTCCACTTGGTCATGAAAGTCATTCCAGGGTTTACTGGAGAAACTGCGAGAAGCCTCAGAGGGAAGGCCAGCTTTGGTGCCATTCTGGGAGGCCAGGTAGTTTGAAATCTTAAAGGAGCAGAACTAACATATGCTAAGTGGAAAGAATTAAATGTTTGTGAATTATGATCCTTCAAGTGCTATCTATCTGCAAGTATCAGGGTTGCTAATAATCAACACAATGAGCGTGAAAGACACCCAGAAGGAAATATTTAAATTCTATAATTCCATGATGCCCTTGAAGACATATTAAGAGATTGTTCCGAACGGAACTCTCATAAATATTGTTTCAAAATGGGAAGATGTGAAAATGTTGTGAACAAAAAGCCGTTTTTGATTGTCAGCTGTCACAGCGTCTCATGTTGGTGTTCATTTCATCACCTCATTCTGCCCTTTGATAAGGGGGTTATCTCTGCTGCATTACAGATAAGGAAACTGAGGCCAGAGGGGCCGAGGTTGGTAGTCAGCAGAGCCAGGCTTATGGTCTCAGCCAGGACTCAGTCACCCCTCCCCCAGCCTCCATCCTGCACATGCGGGATGTAGGTAAGGATGCACTGACATGTCGGGGTATAACAGGTCACTCCTATGGTGCTGGTACCCCAAAAATGTCATTGCAGGAACAAGCAGAGGTCTCAGTATTTTTAATGTAAAAATGGGAAACTTAGTTGTATATTGTTCTTGTATTTTTAAAAAGCTTCTCTGGCCCAGCCGGTGAGGGTCCGTGGTTGAACACTGACCTATACCAGTGTAAACCAGGAGTTCACAGTTCGATTCCCAGTCAGGGCACAGGCCCAGGTTGTGAGCTCGATCCCCAGTGTGGGGCGTGCAGGAGGCAGCTGATCAATGATTCTCTCTCATCATTGATGTTTCTATTTCTCCCCTTCTCCCTTCCTCTCTGAAGTCAATAAAAAAAAATATTTTTATAAAAGCTCCTTCTGTTTCCTCTCCTTCCTTTCTCTTTCCTCTTTTGTGCATTCACCTTGCACTGGAGCCCCACACACTCTTATACACCATCACCACGTCCAGGGGAGCTCGCAGGAGCTCCAGGCTTCCCAGGGTACGTGCTCCATGACCAGATGGTACTTCAGGGACCGCTCCATCACTTCCTCCTGCTCATTCAAGACTTCCAGCCCTTTACCCGGCTCCAGCCGCTTTGTTTGCTGATAACTTAACGTAATGGGCAGCATCAAGCTTACAGAGCAAGCTGGAGAATTAGTCATGGCTGCTGCCAACTTCTCATAACCTTTGGTCTCCTGGGACGCCCTGCATTCATGGCCAGAGTAATGGTGGAGAACGGAAACTGGAGGAAATGCATACTAGAGGTAAACTGTGAGGTGTGGCTCACCTGGGCTGCCAGGCTTTGAAATCCATAGGCAGTGTTATGGGTTGAGGACAGCGATGTGACCATAAGCCATTGTGGGAATCACCATATTCCAACCTCCAAACAATGTTTAATTACCTTTTTCCTTCTCCATTCCTCTCAAATTGCAATTTAGAGATTTAAGAAATAATTGTTTTCCTAACAGTGGTTCTCAACCTTCCTAATGCCGCGACCCTTTAATACAGTACCTCATGTTGTGGTGACCCCCAACCATAAAATTATTTTCGTTGCTACTTCATAACTGTAATTTTGCTACTGTTATGAATCGTAATGTAAATATCTGATATGCTATATGTGTTTTCCAATGGTCGCGACCCACAGGTTGAGAACCGCAGGATACTAAAAGGAGTGTTTTTGTTAACCTCAGCTACAATAGCTTAAAGAGTCTCTTAGTATCTTGAAAAATATGAATTTTCTTTCCTACGTGTTCAACTTAATATGACATGAGAAGAAAGGGAAGGGAGAACTCCAAAAACTTCTTTAGTCACTAAAAAGCAAAAATTCTCCAAGATTATTTATAATATACATAATTGTATACATTTGAAACCATTCATTGACATGAATTTATACTTTAGGAAAATGTGATATAGTCTAACAGTTCCAAGTGTTGGCAAGGACATGGAGTAACTGGAACTCTCATACACTGCGGGTAGGAACGTAAAGGCACTGAGAAAAACCACTGGGCAGTCTCTTAAAAAGTTAAACGTACACCTTGCCTCGAATCCAGTCCATCCACTTCTAGGTATTCACCCAAAATAAATGAAGAACATAAGCCCACACAGAACGTTACACATGAATGTTCACAGCTGCATTATTCACAATAACCTAAAACTGAAAACAACCCAAATATTCACCAACAGGTACAGATAAACAAACTGTGGACTATTCACATGCTAGAATACTACTTAGTATTTTTTTAAAAGATGGAGGGCAGATGTTTTCAACACATAAAGAGAAATGAATGGAATCTGGTAGGAGAGGACTCAACAGCAGAAGCACTGTTACTGTGAGTCAGTGGCACTGTTCTCAGGATGTGTGAGCACCCAGTCATTGTTCTATGGTCCACTCAAACCCCTCAGTTATCCTCACATAACATCGGGCAACGCAAGAGCTTGTGTCCTGGACACCACCCATGGAGGGGACAGGCATCACCTTCCATCAACATATCGATCCGCATTTTAGCTGCTGACATTACTGGATGCTCTCTTTCCCTGTGTATCATTTTGCAACCATGAGTTTACAAAGGGGGAGAAGATCTAAAAGAAACATGATTAGCCCGGCTGGAGTGGCTCAGTGGTTGAGCATCGACCTATGAACCGGGAGGTTACAGTTGGATTCCCAGCCAGGGTACATTCTGGGTTGCAGGCTCGATCCCCAGTAGGAGGTATGTAGAAGGCAGCCAATCAATGATTCTCTCTCAACATTGATGTTTCTATCTCTCGCTCTCTCTCCCTTCCTCTCTGAAATCAATAAAAATATATTTAAAAAGAAAAGAAAAGGGATGAGAGGCTTGACCCTTTCTGTTTAAGGGCCAAAGATTTCAAAATAATGCTTGATGAACTAGCGTAATTCCACGTGAGGCCCGATAACAGGAAAGGACAATAGAGACACTAGCATGATGATGGAGAAGCAGCTTGTGAAGGATGGATCCAGACACAAGAGCAGTGCCCAGGTGGAACCGGTACTGGTCCAGCTACTGGTCCAGGGCATATGCTGAAAGGCAAATGGCTGCACATGGTGATGGAAAGAGGGAGGTGTCACCAAGAGCTGGAAGGCTTGGGACCCAGGGAGTTTGGTTGTGCAATGTTCTTGGCTGAGCCTGAGCATGAGGGACCACCAGGCGTAGAAAGTCCATTCAGCCCCCTCAGCCACCCACAGGGAGGCAGAGAGGCTAGTGACCGGGGAGACCTGAAGGTGCAGAGCCAGCCTTAATGGGCCGGAGGTGCTCACATCCATCTTCCCAGGAGCCGTGTGGGCCTACCTGTCATGCAAATGCCATCACCTAAGTACCAGAACTATGGGAATAAATAGAAGTGGGTGTCCTCTCCTCACCTGTATTGGGGCTGCCTCCCGGTGGAAAGGAAGAGACCAGGATAAAGCAAAGTGGGCAGGTGGGTCCTATTGTGCTGAAGAGTTTGTGTCTGGGGAAAAAAGACCCAGACCCACTGCAAAAGCACAACATTAAACAATTTGACACATGTCCTTCCCCATGTCCTCCCAATGACAGAGGCCTGGGGCATCTCCCTCCAACTGACTCCTGCAGCACGTTAATCCCACAGGGAAGCAAGGGTCACCAGGAGCCCTGCACCGGGGACAGAGGCGCGGTCATTTCTGTGCTTAGTTCGCAACAATACTGACTTTCCCCGGCATCTTGTCTAAGTGAAAATTCACGTCAATTAATTTTCAACATTGCATACTCGCAGTTTATGACTTTATTCTTGACAAGTTCACAAGTACAGCCTGTGCTTAGCTCTCCAAGTAGGGGGAAAAAAAATAAAGGATGTACTCTCCAGTTTGGAAGGGAGTGCGGACTTTGTTCACTTAGTCATATTTATCACGTTTGCTCGGTTTTAAGCTTTTTGCTCACGAACCGTAAGAAGAGGTTTAAATAAAATGAAAAGGAAATTTGATTCCATCCATCAATACACTAAAACATAACCCAAATTAGATGCCATAAGGTTATACCATTTCATCACTTGTAATTAATATTGTCTGAGCAGGCCCCTTCTGAGAAAATACTTATAAACATTTCATTTCCTCCAAAGAAATTCATCTGGTTGCCTCAAAAATTGAAAAATTACATAGTGAGTGAGTGAAAAAAGAGAAAATCTTCACAGCCTCATTAACTAATTTTAAAGTAAAATTTATTATGGAAATATATTCTTCCATCTAAATAGTTAGAAAATGAATTGATTTTGAAGCTTTCCACTTTTTTTAAAGAAAAGGTCTGGCTACACTTTTGGGCCATGTAATCACTCTTTTGCTCAAATCAAAATTTAGTACTATCATTTAAATCAGGAATAAGTAAAAGAAAACGTTGGAAGCATCCTTTTTTCTTTTTCACTATAAATGTTCATTTCTCAGATCAAAAGAGGTAAATTGTTTATGTTTCCTCCTTGCATGTGTTAAATAGGGCCTTTTGATTCACTTGGGCAATATACTATTTAGCAATAAGAGAGACCGGAATTGTGCAAGAACCCACCCAGAATACGGCTCAAGAACTGAAACATTCTGGTGTTGCCCTGGGACAGGGTGTCGCAGGCAGAATTCTAAGGTGGCCCCAAGCTTCCTACCCCCAGGGTACACACCTGCATCACCCTCACCCCTTGAATGTGGAGACAACTGAGTATGGTTCTCTCCTTGATTACCTTGTCACACTACACACCACAGTAGAAGACTGGAATGAGATCCCCCATTGGCCCTGAAGAAGCAAACTGCCATGTGGTGGAGAGAGCTATGTGTTAGGGAATGACAGGCAGCATCTATGAGCTGAGGCCCTCAGCGCTACAACCATAAGAAACTGAATTCTGACAATAATCAGTGAGCTTGAAAGAAGACCCTGAGCCTCACCAACAGCAGCCCCGCCCCCCCCCCAACACCTTGACTTCCCAGCCTGGGAGACCCTCAGCAGAGGACCCAGCTAAGTGGTGCCTGGATTCCTGGCCCACAGAAACTGTGAGATAATGTATTTGTGTGTCTTAAGCCACTGAGTTTGTGTTCATTTGTTATTCAGCAATAGGAAACGAATACACTGAGCTACCTTCTTGCCCCTCAGGGAAAGAAATGTGACAATTCCTATCATTCTGGAGACAAGCAGTACACATCATCATTCTCTGCCTTTTGACTCCTCATACTCATGGCTCCTCATGGTTTCTTCAAGACCCTCCTGCCTCGTGTCTATGTGTCTTTCCTATTTATGTTCACACTTATAGGTGAAAGCCTGTCTCTGTCTCATAGAAGCTGGGCAGACAAAAGAAAGATAACTTTATAAGCACCTTATCTTACTGACACACCTTCAAAATGTCAACTAATCCTCATTAACCCTTTGAGACCAGTACCATTAGTATTCTCATTTTTGTAATAAATTAAGGAGTTCGGCGACCTAACTGAGGAGGCCAACCTCAAACCCAAGACAGCCTGCTCTGTCTTTTTCTTTCCTCCTATTCTGCACTGCTTTTAACTTGAACAGGAGGTTCTCATGAATGCCGTATAGGTAGTGAGAACTCTGTCCTAGGGCACTGATCATATATATCCTATTCTTTCCTCTTGAGACAAACCAAGGACAAGCCACTAGGGAGCCATCATGAGCTAATTATGTTGCTCTTGTTTCCCCTATTGAACCTGAGTCAGGAGGACTTGGGTATAAACATGGGCTGCTCTATGCAAATTAGTTACCTCTATGAGCTTCCGTTTTCTTCCATTGTGTTGCCATACAGAAGCTTAGTCAATTGTAGCTGTTTGTCGTAGTGGTAATGGTTATTTGTCAAGGGTACCTGCCATATCTTATACCTCTAGAGCTTAACAACAATTAAGCAACTTCTGAGTAGGACTCTGATGAATGTGTTACTTAGTTAGTTCATAGACTAATCTGAAAGTATGTCCACACTAGTGGACAAGTTCCCAGGAAAGAATGAATAGATCCTTTTTTTCTTATGGGAAAATAAAGCAGATGAAACTGAAGAAGGCCATGGAAGTCATGTGGATCACGACTGGGTCTAGAGCATTCGGAAGACCTCATAGCAGTAGACTAGGAATGGATTTATTCAAGGCATATGGCAACCCTACTTTTGGAACTCTGAATGGGCCAGATCATCTCCAGCAGAAAATTTCCAGGAAGTTCAACTTCATATGAAAACTACATAGAGTCAACCTGTAGAATAAAGAATAAGAGCATGGACTTCAGAGCTGCATCTGCCTGGATTCAAATCTTGCCTCTGCCATCTATTGTCTGGGCTTCCCTGAGTAGGTACTTAACTGGCTTGTGTCTTGGTTGCCTCATAAATACAGTGGGGATATTAACAGTGTTTTCTTCCTGGTGTTATGAAGAGTATTAAGTGAGTTAATATATTTTCAGCACTTAGAACGGTGCCTGGAATGTGGAAAGCATCGGTGAACTTGAAAGTTTGTAAATTCAGCCAAATTTTATTGAGTTTCTACTATGCATCAGACACTGTGCTGAGCATTGTGAATACAAAAGGTGAGAAAGGAAGAGGAAAAAAAATGTTTACTGAGTGTCTGAATATGACAGGTGCTTAGCATCCATTGCCTTCATTTTTAATTAGTAACTTTTATTAGGTATATATCCTTGGCCCTATTTTACAAATAAAGAATGTAGGTAACAGATTAACCATATTTCTTAGGGTCACAGAGCTAGTAATTGGCAAATCAGGGATTCCAGACCAATACTAGGCTCAGTCCTGCATTTGCTATAACTAAGACACAATCCCTTGATTGAGAATGAAAACCTACAGTGAAGATTTACATGTAAATGACTCAACAGAATACATATGTGAAGAAGAGATATTTGCCTACGGGAGTGCGGGCTGCCTCGGGTGGATAAAACCTCTCAGGGCCTTCGAGGGGAAAGGGATGGGAGTCAAATACAGATTCAGAGGCACACAAAAAGGCCTAAGGTATTGGAGAATCAGCAAAGAAAAATGACCAAAAATGCTATCTCTGTGAATGAGAACTTGAGAGCCCAGCGGTCTCTCCATGGAGCATGTTGCTACTCGCTGTGGTGCCAGTTCCTCATCTCTGCTGACAAGTCAGCAGTTTCTAATCGTGGCGCCTAACTGCTCGGTGTCATTCCTTTTTCCAGCAGCTCACATCTAGGTCTGTGTGTGCTGCGTGACGTTGAGTCAGCTACGACTGCTGACTCCTGGCAACCCTATGAATGGGTGATGTCCACCGTGGCCTGTCAACAGCCCAGTTCAGCTCCTGTAGGCTCACGCCTATGTCTACTTTTATGGACTCAAGCCATGTCAGAGTTGGACTTCCTCTGTTCCTGCTGCCTTCTATTTTTCCCAGCACGTTTGTCTTTTCCAAAGAACCCCCACTACTCATGATGTGCCCTGTGTGGGACGGCTTCAGATGTGTCATGTTTCCCTCCCATGATGTTGCAGGCTTAGTTTGCTCTAGGTCTACCGCACACCTATCTCAGCCTCACCTTTAAGGTATCTCTGCCATCCTCCTTGTTTGTGGCACCCACTGCAGTTTATGTTACAGCATTTACTCTGTTCCCATGGTGATTGGATTGATCCACACGACTTCCATGGCCTTCTTCAGTTTCATCTGCTTTAGATTTTTTGCACCAATTCCATCAGCTTAAGCATATTTATTTTCTCAAGATGTTTCAGCCCTGATTTTTTAGCCCTGCCTTCATTCCAGGAAAAATTAATCCTTCTGCTTTGTTACCAGGCTACTTCCTACAGACCTCCCTTAGAGCCATGATTATGTTATAATGACTGTTTATGTGCCTCTTTCCTTTCATATGAATTCCTCAAGTCAGGCATCAGTCCTGTTCGTCTCCAATGTCTAGTCCAGTGCCTAACATAAAGATTTGATAAATAAACAAATGAATGAATGAATGATGACCCAAAGGCCCTTGCCAGACATCTATGAGCCTCCATTAAATGAATCTGCCTAACCTAGCCAATGTTTCTTTCCAATAACCTTAACAAAAATGTTGGCTGGTCTTCTCATTACTCAGTATTTCTCCCACCATTCCAGCCATTATCCAAGCTCTCCACTGCCTCTTCCATTACTTTAAATCCATACAAGATGTTTTTTTCTACCTACATAGTTCTGCTAACGTTTACCAGCCTGCAAAGCTAGATTCTCCCTCTCTTCTCTGCCAAGTAAGATCCAAAGTTTTCCTCATGATGTGCAAGACATCCAGGTAGCCTTCCCAGGCTATTTCCCATGCCTACGCTTCTTTTTTAAGTATTATCTTTCAATTTTGAAATCTTTAACACTCATTCTACCCAGGTATCACCCCGAAGTTATTTTATACAGCATATCTTGTCTTCTCAAAGTCAGGAAATGTCACTTCTTGTTTTATTTTTATCTGCCTCTCTACAACGTTAGGCCCATAGAAGTTTATTTATTTTTTAAATATTTTTTATTGATTTCAGAGAGGAAGAGAGAGGGAGAGCGAGAGAGAAACATCAATGATGTCAGACCATCATTGATCCACTGTCTCCTGCATGCCCCACACTGGGGACAGAGCTTGCAACCTGGGCATGTGCTCTGACCAGGAATTGAACCTCCTAGTTTATAGATCCATGCACTGAGCCATGCCAGCCAGCCAAAGTTTATTAAACAAGCAAATAAGCAAGGAGCTGGTAGATTCACAGTGGCTATTTAATTGTTAATTTAATACAGTGTTATCTAAGAATATGTCTGGTAGTAATAGTAAGTTATTATTTCTGTTACCGTGATCATTAAGGATGATATATGGACAGGAAATTGTATGAGGAATCAGGCTAACACTTCTCTCGTAAGAGAACTGAGATATAACCGACCTTGGCCGTGTGTCAGTATTTTCAGGGGATATGGTGCAACCTGCCCTGGTCCAAGACTGTGCAGTTGTCCCAGAGCTGGATTTTCTGGCCTGGGAGCTCACTCCGTGGTCCTCGGGTACACAGGCTCCCGAGTCTGCAGAATCCATTTGTACTCTGGGTCCAGCTCATGGACGTACGCTGCGTCCTTCACTCTGATCCCTGCAGCTCTGGCAGACAGCACCCTGTTTCCATCCAAACCTCCTTGTCTGGATGAGCAGGTCCATCTTTGCCAGAATAGGCCTCAGACCTAAACCAAGTAGAACAGCTGTTTGTCAAGGTGATGTCTGATTCTAACAATCACCATGGAGCTGAGGAATAAATGGCAACATGGAAAATAATGATGTAACGGCCTTATCCATCTTTTTAAAGGATCTGTCTACTTGGCTCTGACCTGTAGGCCTTCAGTGAAACTCGTCCTCATTTATGTTCTTCATACATATGTGGAAAGAATATAACAAAATACTTTTACAAACTTCTTTTAATTGGAAATCTTGAAATGAAGGAAATTTTAAAGATCTTAAACTTGAATAGAAAGAAAGAAAAGAAGTGCTTTAGAATTAATTCTCCTTCCTCAATTATTGAGGGGTTCCCTCTAGACACCTAAAACTTCAGAACAGCAAAATTTAAACTAAATCTCTGACCCAAATCAGTCAAATCTCAATCTCAAATTGTTCTAATCTGGGATAACAAGAGGGTCACAATTAAAGACAGACGATCAGGATACCGGCTCTGCCCCCACAATGCCAGATAACCTCAAGAGACTTCCCTCGAATTCCTCCCCACTTCTCCTCTACTTCCCCAGGGGAGTCTCTCCATGTGCTTCCCATGCCATCTTTCATGGTCTGACTACTACAACTGCTTACACCAAAAATAGCAATTTATGCCAATGAAACTTGATAAAGTCAAAATCGCCCACACCCAGAGAAGCTGCCATCTCCCTGCCACAGAAGTCACTGGTCGTGATAACAGTTCCCAGGAGAATGGGCAATACGGCCCATCATCACCAAGTCTGTGATGCCCTCCCAGAGGCAGTGATCCTGCTGGTAATGTCTACCTTTGTATGCCCAGTCACCAATGCCCAGTGGCTACCCAAACCAGCACTGAGAGTGTGACTGGCTAAGGAAAATGCTCTCTGAAGCTACCAGTTTGCTGGCACCTGTGTAACTGGCCATATGTTGTGTAAATCACATAGCTATTTTGATAAAATCAGTTTTTCTCATTCGTATAACTTCTTGCCTTAGGGCTTAAAAACACATTGATATGGCTGATCTGGAATGATAACTATTGGGTATACGCCTCTCCTTTTATTTATTTTTTTAATATATTTTTATTGATTTCAGAGAGGAAGGAGAGGGAGAGAGAGATAGAAACATCAATGATGAGAGCGAATCATTGATTGGCTGCCTCCTGCACACCCCCTACTGGGGATGGAGCACAACCCGGGCATGTGCCCTCGACCTGAATCAAACCTGGGACCCTCCAGTTCACAGGCCGAGACGCTATCCACTGAGCCAAACAGGCTAGGGCTACACTCCTCCCCTTTTAAACTAGTCCATGGACTTGGACCAACCTTTGAGTATTTATCCAACCTCTTATTCCCTCTTCCCTTAGGATCAATTTCTTCAGAAGGGCGTTCTTATGTAACTACTCTTCACTTGAATATCCAGTTAGTACCATATAGGCTCACAAGTCCTCTACACATGCCCAGATAATTTTGAATTCCAGGGTATGCCTACTGAAAATATCTTTTATTGAGAGCATTTACTTCAAAGACAATGAGAAATGGTCTTATGTTTATTCAGGCCAACTGGTGGAGAAAGCTATAAGCTCAAAACTTGAGCTGCAGAGGGGGTCAGCTCCATTTTGACCAGGTGGTGTTTTTATTTTCTTTGTTTATGCCCCTAGAATAATTTCGTGATCATCTTTACTTTTTTTATCCTCACCTAAGGGTATGTTTATTGATTTTAGAGAGAAAGGAGGGGGGAAAGAGGGAGAGAGAGAAACATTGGTCAGTTTCCTCCACTACGTGCCCTGACCAGGGATCAAACTGCAACCCAGGTATGTGCCCTGACCTGGCATCAAACCTGAGACCTTTTGGGGTACTGAACAACACTCCAACCAACTGAGCCATCCAGCCAGGGCCCATGATCTCTGTTATATAACTTAAATCCTGTGTCCTGATCCTGAGAGAGGGCCCATCAAAAACTTAACACATTGCGGACCAGTAGTTGTATTGCTAGCTTTACCCAGTGGCCAGATAAGTTTCTATTGAATGAGTACAAACAACATTTTACAAAAATGTTACAGGCACGCTTTAAAATTAAAGACCCATTGCATTTTGAAGTTATTTATTACATGTTCTTACAAGCTAATATTTTTTTAAAGTATGATACTTTGTAAAACACAGTGTGATATGAAGCGAGAATTCTAAAAGATGGTAACAATATTCAAGATCAATAAAAGAAGTTCCACATTCTTGACAATTCATTTAAAACTGCAGTAGTCAATTATATTTGGGAACAGTGTGAGGATCTGAAGACTCTGTAGACAGTTCTAAAGAGACCTTTTCTAATGTGAGGCCCCAATGGAAGACCCCTAAGAAGGAACTGCTGAGTGCACCAGCTGCACTACTCTGGCCTCCCCATTGCAGCTGGATGACCAAGCAACAGTAAAGCTCCTAGACAGACTAATTCTGTGTCTTCTTTTTTAAACTGCTTTGTAATATAAAATCGGACATGCCTGCAATTCTAGGAATGCCTAAGCCTCCAACCAACCTCTCAAGTCAATCACCATGTCATCAACCTTCAAAAAAATATTTAGCTAAAAAGATATCTTGCTTCTAATGAGGCCCTGTGTTATTTAAAAGTACAATGTAAGCTGGGGGGGACCTAAATTTAACCCATGAGAGAGACACAATACAGCATAATTAGTGAAGCATGTCTCCACTAAGTAGATGAACATACAGCACGTGAAATGCAGGCAATCTTTAAAATAGCTTCTCTCTGACACCTATAGATGCAAATTTTTCTTTTTAATCTTGGCTTCCCTTAGATATCATGCATCCAGGTGAATGCACAATCCATCATTTATATTTCATTTGCAGACTAGCATAACGTTCAAACTAATGCTTATGTTTTGAGGCATCCCAATTTCTCATAAAACACATCATCAACTAACATTTTCTAAGATGTTGGAAACATCTTATAGTATCTTTTAAAATCAAAATATCTTTTATGGTTTGACTTTTAGAACATTTGTAACCTGTGGCGGGTCAATTTGCTAGTTGGAGAAAGGAAGTTAAAGAAATGCAAGTCAAAGAATTCAACTGTCATATCAACAAATGGGCTTCAATCCAGTTCATGCCATCAGACCGCAGCCATGAGTGCGGCCAACCACCAAAAGTAATGAGGTCCCTAGTTATAGAGAGACTAGATGAGAACATTGCAGTCAAAGGTTTCTACACTGAGTACTTAAGAGAGTTCTGTAGCCACAACAAGTGTTACATGGTTGGAAAAAAGGTGCCTGGTCAGAAGTATGGACTTTGAGGCTAGAGACCTGGTTTAAGGTGGAGCGTGGAGGCCTTATGGGCTCAGCTAAGGAGTTTGATATTTATCCCAAATGCTACTGGGGAGCCCGTGAGGAAGTTTAAACAGATAAGGTACATGATGACGCTTCTACTTGAGAAGAGATCAGTTTGGCAGCATTGTGCAGAGTGAACTGGAGGGGGAACCAAAGGCCAGGAAAGAAGAGGGGAGACCATGCTAGTCATCCTAGGAGGAACCTGCAGGTGCCTTAACTAAAGGAATGGACACGGGACAAGAGCTAGTGACGTACTGAGGTCATCTAGGGGACTTGGTGAGCGGTCATATGTTTGGGGCCGGGGAGTTGAGGGGAGGAGTGGAAGAGCCTTGAATGACTATCATGGTGGTGCTCTTCACTAGAACAGGGGGTGGGAAGAACTAAGCAAAAGAGTTGGATATTGGTCAAGTTAAGTTTGAGTTCCTCTGAGAGAAAAGTTGTATAGATGCTTCAATATATGGATCTTGCATCGGGGGGGGGGGGGGGCAGGGGACACCTAATAATGGGATATAGATTTGATAGGGGGAGGCAGGCTTTAATTTTTAAGTAGAAAAGCCTTGGGTTTTCATGAAACCCCAAGTGATATTTCGAATATGAGATGAGTCTGGGAATCACTGACATTGAAGAGGCAATTATAGGAGAGGCCTTCTAAAGGGACTATGAGGGGCATCCAGTGACATCTGTCAGAAAATCCAGAAGATTCTGGTATGACAGGATTCAAGGGATGGATAATTTTAACTGACTGCCTAAGGCCACGGCTTTCGCTGAGTTTGGTTTTAATTTGCACCAGGACCATCCACGTCTCTGTCTAACACTTAGTGATTCCATTGTTCTGGGGAAGCAGCAAGTACATTCTCCTGGCAGATGGCTTTCTTGTAGAGAGAAGACCTCCCCTCCAACCACTGCCACTTGGCCAGCACTTGGAACCTAAAATGCTCATCTCCTGCGCAGTGTCACCAAAAAAAAAAAAAAAAAAAAAAAAAAAAACTGAACAAAACAGGGCAGAAGGATTTTTCTCCTTCACTCCAGAATGTGTCCCCACGTAAAAGGAGACTGAGCCCATTGTGCTAGAAGAGGAATGACATTTTCCATATAATTTAAATATGGCCTACACAACGTAATTAGTCATTAGTTATTATCCATATTTTTCATCTGACGTCAAAGCATGTCTTCAGAAGGAAAACTAGACGCCACTGGAATGACTATATATGGAGCTTGGTCCTTTCTTTCCGTAACTGACACGTTGAGGACAGAACACACACATTGTATTTGTGAGGAGACCAGCCACGGAGCCCAGTGGTGAAACAGGTGGAAATGCTCAGGGCCGGGCCAAGGTGTCTGCGATAGATTAAACTCTAGCATTTGTGCTTTGCTCCGAACCTTCAGAGTGACTAAACCCAGGCCAGGCATTCAGTCATCCACACTGAGAGCTCCCTGTACACTCCCCCGAGGTTTCTGTTCACTCCATTCTCATTTGAAATGTTTTCACAGTTATGATAAATGGACTCCACATTTTACAAAGCCCCCAGACACCTGGTCTCTGTTACTGAGGCCCAGGTTCAGATACGTTTGTGTTATAACCACAAACCTTGGCTCTTCTGCTTGCTCTCTAGGGTCATTAAGAAAGTGAAGGGAGCCTGGCCAGCATGGCTCAGTGGCTGAGCGTCAACCTACGAACCAGGAGGTCATGGTTCAATTCCCGGTCAGGGCACATGCCCGGGTTGTAGGCTTGATCCCCGGTAGGGAGTGTGCAGGAGGCAGCCAATCAGTGGTTCTCTCTCATCATTGATGTTTCTATCTCTCTTTCCCTCTCCCTTCTTCTCTCTGAAGTCAATAAAAATATTTTTTTAAAAAAAGAAAGAAAGAAAATGAAGGGATATTGAGAGAGAATTGGAGGGCAGTTAACTCTAGCAAGTAAAATTCCAGTGGACTGAAGACAGGGCCTGGGGTTTCCTGAGACACATTCAGGCAGGAATTTCTAGGATCCTGATAGCAGCATTAACAGGCTGTGCTGAGTGGGGTCAACTTTGACCTTGCGAGGAGTCCTTTTGCAAGGGGTCCAGGACTCCACCTTAGTTCCCAGGGAGACCTACACTCAGTTTGAACTGAGCTGCTGGTTTTTCAATGACTTCAAACCATTGCACTAAACAGTGTGTACAGGTTGTTGAAAGCACTCTGGGGTCCATAAACCCCAGCAAACGTGCATTAAGAGGCAACATGGAAGAGTAGAAGAATCAGGAAGTGACAGAAAGGGGCAGACCTAGATTTGAATCCAGCTCTGTCTTACCTGGTATAAGATCTCAGATAAATTTGTCACCTCCTTGCAGTCTCCGTAGCTTAGGATGATAATATCTATCTGACAGGATTGTTTTAAGAACTAGAAGTCAGCACATTAAATGCTTAACACAATGTCAGACATATTATGGTAGATCTTCTGATCAAGTTCACGTTCACAGAATCAGAAACAGGTCATTAGTCCATGAAGACCATCCGGTAAGGATGGGAATATTCCAGGAAGGCTGCTTCAATGGGAAAACATGTTGAAATCTCTCCTACCTGACGAACTCTTCTCTCTCCTCTCCCCTCCTTTCCTCCCTCCCCTCCTTCTTCTCCCCTTCCCTCTTCTTCTATCTCCTCCTCTCCCCTTCCCTCTCCTCTTTCTCTCTGTCCCTGCATTTGCAAATGCACTAGCACCAACATGACAGCCACCAGCAGTAACAGAAGCTGCTAAGAGAGGCCCCTATTTGCTGTTCAGCACACAATGCCTCAGTTCACGTCTCTAGCATACTAATGATTTCCAGGACTGTTATTAGTCAATTCAATACAAACAGTGGGAAAACTCAGTGACATTTTGGTGGGGAATACCAAATGAACTTGAGCCGAGCCACCACATCGTCCCAAGGAGTGTGACGACGTGGGAATGAAACAATAAGGTTCCTGCCAGCACTGAGGGCAGACACAAAGCATGGGATTCAGCCTGGCTCATTCCCCAGAAGAGATTTCACAAGGACCCAAATCCTCCAAAGCATGGAAATCACATGGGCTCAGACCAAAGAGGAAGTCAGGCACAATGTGTGGAAGGGCCTGGGAGTACTGGCTGGTTGCCCAGGCCCTTGGATAAGCTGGTTTGCACAGCCAAACCAGAAAGTACATGCAAAGTACAGCAACAGCAAGGTGAAGTTGAAGGAGATGAAACTGTAAACAACAGGCATAATGGCAATTGTCAGGGAAGGTGCTTCTTTGTCGGACTATTGTAGAAGGAAGACTTGAGAAAGAAGAACTAGCTTCCCCAAACCAAAAAAAAAAACCTCAAGGCCAAAACCTGTTTCTACGTATCAATAATTACTGACCACCTCCTCAGGGCCCAGCACTGGATGGCAGTTGTGACAGATTCCAAAGAAATACAGTCCCTGTCCTGGAGGAGCCAACTGTCTGGTTGGAAATGCAAAAATAGCTCTCCTGAAAAGTTATCCTTGTAAAATTCATCCTCCCAAAGTTCGGATCCATGCCTGTTGCTTTGTTTAACCCCAGACCTAACACACTGCCAAGTGCTCGGTTAAACTGGAAAATAGTTAAGTTCAAAGTCATGATCTATTGACTAGAAATAAGAGCTGAGTAAAGAGAAAGTTTAATATAGATACAGGTGGTCAATCACGTCGTCCCAGAAAATGTGGAAAGTTGGAAGTGACAGAGAAAAGAGAACATACTAGAAAAGAGCACATACAAAAACGTAGTATAAGAAATTACAATCCTACACATTGATTTGAATTATTGTTTCTTAATGGGTGGTCCACAGACCACCCACAATAAATTTTGGCCCCAGAAACTGAACTCAAATCTCTTGAGAGTTCAGCCCAAGAGTTTGCATTTCTAATAAGCACCCAGACTCTTTTAATGTTCATCGAAATTCAGAACCATTGGTTAAGGTAATTGCAGATTCAAACAAAGACATACTCTTCCCTTAAAGTCAGGCAGAAAGAAAAAAATGGGTAGGGAAGGAAGCAGAGAGGAAGGAAGGAAGGAAGGAGGGAAGGAAGGAAGGAAGGAAGGAAGGAAGGAAGGAAGGAAAGGAAAGGAAAGGAAAGGAAAGGAAAGGAAAGGAAAGGAAAGGAAAGGAAAGGAAAGGAAAGAAAAGAAAAGAAAAGAAAAGAAAAGAAAAGAAAAGAAAAGAAAAGAAAAGAAAAGAAAAGAAAAGAAAAGAAAAGAAAAAGAAAGAAAGAAAGAAAGAAAGAAAGAAAGAAAGAAAGAAAGAAAGAAAGAAAGAAATCTTAAGTATAGAAAACAACCTGGGAAGAGAAGTCAGAGTCCAGTTGACAAGCTCTACAGTGATTGTTATATGATGAGGAGACCATGTCCATGGCACATATCAGATGATAAAAGGCCATCAGAGACTTTCATTAGCAGAGGTTGGCTTTATCCTAGGGGTAATGAAGTGCTACTGTAGGTTCCTACCCGAGAGAGCAGAGTACTTCAGTCTGACAGTTGTCTGTGAGGTACAAAGAATGGGAGAGATTTGGGGCAAGAAGACAATCTCAGAACATGCTCCACTATCAAGAGATGAAGTCACTACGTTCCTGAAAGAAGCAGGTAGAATTTTAAATGAAGAGAACTAGCCTATTCTACTGATAGCATATCTCAGCTTCTGGGAACTTCATCTAGAAAGGCCCTGTCCTCTTCATGACCTATACTTCTATCTCACATGTCAATCCCCTGAAGTTGTGTAATCCACATACTTCTTGGTTCTTCAGCATCTTCTTTATTCTGACTTCAGAAAACATTACTAAGCTTCCATCTTTAAAAAAAAAAAAGTGTTTTCATTTGACCTGCATCCCCCTTAGCTGACCAGACGACCCTTAACCTTCCCTTTCCTTTCATTAATAAATTCCTGAAAAGATCATCTATATTCTCCTCTCCTGGCATTATTCTTCACGGCATGGTAGTCTGCTTTGGTCCTCACCATTCCTTTGACTCTGCTCTGAGACCTGCACCTAGTAGGCACTTACCATTACAACTTTCACCTCACTTCCCTTCTCTCCTTGATTTCTCTCCTCACTTGTCTTATGTGCCAGCACTTTCATGGTTTTCTTTGAACATTTTACAAGAGGAAAACCATTTTATTCTATGGTTTTCTTACTCTCCTGCCCATGAATGCTGCTGTTCCTCAGAGCTTAATCATTAACCCTTTTTCCTTGTTACCTCACATACCCAATTTCCTTCTGCGATTTCATCCTGTATCTGTTACTTTGCTGTCTAATAAATTATCCTAAGATTCAGAAGTTTTCCTGACTATATAGTGCACTGGTTAAAAGACCAAAATATGGAGCCAGATGGCTCAGTGATATCCTAGCTCCATTGTACTTGCTCTGTGAACTTAGACAAGTTATTTAACAAGTTATTGTTAAAATGATGATAATAATAGTACTTGCCTCCCAGAATTATTGTGAAGTTTATGTAAATTAATAAATACAAAATTCTTTGAAGTGTGTCTGGCTAAGTGCATATAATCATTTGCTGCCATTATTATTATTATTATTATTATTATTATTACTACTACTACTACTACTACTACTACTAGAGGTCCAGTGCACGAATTCGTGCATGGGTGGGGTCCCTCAGCCTGGCTGGTGATCGAGGCCGATTGGGGTCATCTCGCCCAGTTCCGATCAGCCAGACCCCAGCAGCCAGCTAACCTACAGGTCGGAGCATCTGCCCCCTGGTGGTCAGTGCACATCATAGCAACTGGTCAAGCAGTAGACCAACTGGTAGACCAATCAGTCGGACACTTAGCATAATATGCTTTTATTACATAGGATTGGTATTTCAAGCCCAACAGGAACAAAACTATTCTTTATCTATCATTCCATAATTAAAACAAAAATACCTTTCTGTACGTCTTATATATTTTCTCCTTGTTAATAATTCCACCATTCACATAATACCCAATGAAGACTTTGGGGAGCCTTCCAAATCTCCTAACCTCTCCCTAATCCTCCAAGTAACATCTGTCCCCAGATTGTGTCAATTTACCTTCCTAATGATTCCCAGGTCTGCCCACTCTTCTCTATCCCACTGCCCAAATCAACATGTCCCCCTGGATTATTGCAGTACATTCTAACTGGACTCCTTGCTTCCTATCTCCTTCGATTGTGATTCATCCTCCCACCTCCCAGAATGAAGCCTCTAAAAGGCAAATGATACTTGTTGCTTAAAACTCTTCCAAGGCTCCCAATAGGATGAAGTTGGAATGTTAGTGTAACATACCCTGTGATACAGCTCCTGGATGCTATGGCCGTTCTCTCCTGTCCTTACCCAATGTTTCCTGCCTCCCGCCACTGCACATCCTATACAGCTCTTTCTGCCTTGAGTATCCTCCTTCCTGTTCCTGTTCCAATTCCCAGTCACTGGGAAAACTTACTCTTTATGATCCAGCTCTAACATCTCTTCCTCTGGAAACTTTCCCTGACACCTTTACCAGGAGAGTTGATTACACCCATCATTCCTATTCCATCACTATACACAATGATGTCCCAGTGCTCATCGCATTACGTGATCACATTTCACATCTCCATCTCCCTTATTTTATGACTGCCTAGAGGACAGAAAGTGGGTCTTATTCATCTTCGCATTCACAGTGCCTGGCATGTCACTGATGCTCAACAAAAGTTTATTGAATGAATTAATGAATGAAACCACAATACATAGCAACATTGGCTACATAGGAAATTTAAAAAGAGGGAAAATTTATGATCCTAGAAGCCTGGAACAGTAGTAGAAAAATGAACAGATATGAGGAAATGGAAAGGCACAGAGGCCCTGGCCGAGTAGCTCAGTTGGTTAGAGTGTCGTCCCAATATGCTAAGGTTGTGGGTTCCATTCCCAGTCAGGGAACATACAAGAATCAACCAATGAATGCATAGATAAGTGGAACAACAAAATCAATGTATCTCTCTCTCTCTCTCTCTCTCTCTCTCTCTCTCTCTCTCTCTCTCTCAAAATCAGTGACGTAAAAAGAAGGAAAAGAAAGGCACAGGCTCTAGCTGGTTTGGCTCAGCGAATAGACCATCGGCCTGTGGAGTAAAGGGTCTAGGGTTTGATTCTGGTCAAGGGCACATGCCTGGGTTATGCTGGGTTATCCCCAGCAGGGGACGTGCAGGAGGCAGCCAATCAATGATTCTCTCTCCTCATTGATGTTTCTATCTCTCTCTCCCCTCTCCCTTCCTCTCTGAAATCAATAAAAATATATCTTAAGAAAGAAAAAAAGGCACAGGGGCCAGGAATCAGTTTGGTGTAACGACAATGATGGGTTTGGTTTTGCACAGGTTGAATTGTACTTGCACCAGCAGGCAATTATATAAAAAGGATCAGAAAATAGAAGAAAATCTAAGGTTAAAATTATAGATTTGAGAATTAAAATCAGAGAGATGATTTTTTTAACCAACAGAAAGGTTTTCCACTTACATCAGAATAGAATGAAAAATTGACCCTCTTCTAAAAGGAAAAGACTAAAGAACTTTTTAAAATAATAATTACAAAAGCAATACTTAATGGAATCGTAAAGAGTTTGGCATACTCCTTTAAAAAGGGAAGTATTTTTTTAAAGGAGAGACTCATCCAAAAATAACTTCTTAGGACAATACCCACACTAAGAGCAGTACCCTCACCCTGGCTGCAGGGACCACTCAGTCTCAACTCCTAGGCTTCTGTTACCCTTGCCTCCCATGCTCTCTGCAAAGCCTCAAGGACTCCTCGGGTATTATACTGATGGTGTAGAGATCCTGCTGACATCCAAATGATGCCAAAAATGGCTGGTAAAAAAGCAGAAAACCAAAAATATATAATTGATTGGTTATATAAGCCAGCTCATGAGGTAAGATATAAGCAATTATAATTACACTAGGGTCCCTAGCCCTGGCCAGCAATCAGGGCCAATCGGGGCCTTCCAGCTGCCGGCCAGGGCCTTCCTTTGTTCCATACTGCCTCCTGGTGGTTAGTGCACATCACAGCAAGCAATCGAGGTCTCCCAGTCGAACTCCCAAGGGAATACTTTGCGTATTAGCCTTTTATATAGAGAGAGAACACTATACCAAGTAGCTTGTGAGACTTTTTTTCTGGATTGACCTTCATGTGTGCGGGGAGAGGGGTGCACACATGTGTACGTGTGTACCAAGCAGAGACAGCTAGTGACTGACAGAGAAAATGTGTTTTACAATAACATAGCCAGCCCAATAGGCAAAATCAACAAAGCATATTATAAGTGTGTCCCTGATAACTCAACATCGGTGGGAGGCAGGAAACCTCTATTCCCTGGGATTTTTATACCCTCCACCACGGTGGGCACGGTAGGACCCGTCCTGGTTGTGTGATTTACACAGTCCCCAGGCTGGTCCGCTTTGCTCACAGCTTCCTAAATATCTTTTCTCTTTCCTCTCTGAGTCTTCAAATCACTTCCAAATAGACGGCTTGATTAAAAGTCTATTGCAGCCTGCTCTCCTGGCCTGATTATGCCCTAGCGCAGTGATGGTGAACCTATGACACGCGTCTCAGAGGTGACACGCGAACTCATTTTTTTTATTGATTTTTCTTTGTTAAATGGCATTTAAATATATAACATAAATATCAGAAATATAAATCTTTGTTTTACTATGGTTGCAAATATCAAAAAATTTCTATAGGTGACACGGCACCAGAGTTAAGTTAGGGTTTTTCATAATGCTGACACGCTGAGCTCAAAAGGTTCGCCATCACTGGCCTAGCATATAGGGCATGACATACAAGACCCTCATTCTTGGGTTTTTGAAGAATTTCCTACTTCTCTCCGGCCTCCTTCCCCTCTCCTTGGGACTCAGAGCATGCTGGGTATAACACCAGAAACACCTGATTCCTCACTGAGACTAGGCATGCCTCTCCCTGGACTCTCCCGGCCTCTCTACCACCCCAGGCGGCCTCTGGACCAGACCTGGGTTTGGGATCTCACTGCCACCACTTACTAGCTCTGTGATCTCATGCAAGTTACTCAACTTCTAGGAAGCGATTTCCTTATCTAAAATAAAAGAGAGAGAGAGATGGGAATAATAACAGCCATCTGATGGACTTGTCAGGATGAAGAAGGATCACGCGCACAGGTATTCACCACAGCACTGGGACCACCTGGTGCTCACGGAAACCCTCCTTCTCTCCTGTGCACATGCTTTTGGTTTGGGGTCCTCGCACCAGCACTCCTCTCCCCACCCTCACCCTGCCTGTCACGTCCACACAGGACAGTCTCAACTCCTAGGTTTCTGTTCTGCTCACTTCCCATGTGTCAAAGACATAAGTTTTGGGACTGCATTTGAAGGAGGTGACAATTGCTCCAATCAAAATGAAAATATATTTCCAGTCTATTGATTGATCGGCTACTCATATGTACTTTTGGAAGGTTCATTGGATTGGGTACTGTTTGCATGACATCGTCACTTTTAGATTTCTTCATTTGAAACAAATAAATGGAGACTATATCTGAATCCATATTAAGCATGTTATGCACACCCATCAATACGTATGACTATGTGTACTTAACGTGTACTTAACTGAGCACTCTTGCTGTGCCTGGCTTGTGTGAAAGTGGCTCATGTTTATGGTATTTCACTCACTACCTATGATGTAAGTACAATTACTACCCCTATTTTTTTTAAATATATTTTTACTGATTTCAAACAGGAAGGGAGAGGGAAAGAGAGATAGGAACATCAATGATGAGAGATTGATCGGCTCCCTAGGGCCACAAACCAGGCATGTGACCTTGACCGGAATTGAACCCAGGACCCTTCAGTCCCCAGGCTAACGCCCTACCCCCTGAGCCAAACCACCTCAGGCAATTACTAGCCCTATTTTACAGTTGAGAAAACTGCAGCTTAAGAAGGTTGAGTAAGAGCCAAGGTCACATGGCTAGCAGGTAAATATTACCGCACTCCAAATTGCTCAATAACTCATTGTATTGATGATGCTGTGTTTTACTTTAAGGAAGCACAGAGGCTGTGGTGTAACCACTTTTAACTTCGAATGAAGCGCCCCGCTGAGCTCCAAGTAGAAAATAAACAGGAGGACAGGTGTGACTCGAAGAGAGTGATGGGGGTTGTAACCCGAAGCCTCAGCGCCCCAGCGCCAGCAGCTCTGGAGGCTGCACCCAGCCAGCCGTGCGTCCCCAACCTCCCCTGGGCCTGGCGTCTCTTTCTTCCAAAGTTGGAGCTCTCCTGGGTGGGAGGGGGCGGGAGGAGGGGGCCGGTGACGTCACTCGGGAGCAGGGATAAAGCTCCCGGGGCCCCGTCCCAGCCAGGACACTGCCCAGGGCGCAGAGGGCTGTCCGACTCAGGGACTCTCTCGCCGAGTGGAAGAAGACCCAGCAGGCTCCATGCCCCAGAACGTGGTCCTCCCGGGCCCTGCGCCCTGGGGCTTCCGACTCTCAGGGGGCATCGACTTCAACCAGCCTCTGATCATCACCAGGGTAGGTGTTCTCCCTTCTTCTGCTGCAAGTCGGGGACCCCGCGGAGCGGAGGGTGGCCATGGAGCCCCGGTGCGCGGGGTGGTGGGCCCTCCGCCCGGGACTGGCAGCTGGAGGGGCGGCAGCAACTTGGCAAAGTGAGGTTCGGAGGATGCAGGGCCGCTGAGAGAACTGACCTGTCAGCCGCAGCGTCTGCCTGCATCCTCTCCGGTCCCCAGCAACTTTCCGCAACGCGTTTCCGCTGGGCTCAGAGGGGGCGAGGGGGCGAGGGGGCGAGGGGGCGAGGGGGCGAGGGTCCTCTCTGGCCTCCCCCCTCCACTCTGGCCTCCTTCCAGTCACAATGGGGGGGGGGGGCGCGGGAAGGAGAGATGGGGCGCTGCAGGGAGAGAGATGGTGGCCCGGGAAGAAGAGAGAAAGGACCGACACGGGGGCTGTTTCTCGTCTGGATGGAAACTTCAGCCGGGCGCTGTTGGCGGGCGCTCCCTGGGTCCGCCCAGAGGGAACCACTCTGATCAGCCCGGACAGGGAAAGCATTACTAATCGGTGTCCCTAGGTTTCCAGGCATTTTGAATAAATATTTTCCAAAGCTGGGAACTTGGCTGAGAAATCAGCACCTGTAACTGAAACTACAAAGAAAACGGGTCAGATCGTTTCGTTTAATCTGATGGAAAATCAGCATTCAGCCTAAAAACTCTGAAAATACGGCTTTGCTATCAAAGTCAAGCTTTTCTTATTCAATATTCCTTACAGTATTGTCTAATCGGAGGGAGAGAAAAAGGAAACTCCGGGGTTTCTGTCTTCTCCACAAACTTCTATTTAGTCTAGTTGATTTCTTTCTAACACAAGTATTTGCCTTAAAAGAAAATTATTTCTATCGCCACATAGAAATCATAGTAAACCTAATACTTTTATGCTTTGTTTTTTCTCTTCCCTGCTGCTTATACGGCATCTTATAAACGTATACTTTATAATCTGATTTACTCACATAGATTTTTGAACAAGATAATACCTTTTAAATTCTGTTCTTACTTATATGTCTATGAGATTTGGGAACCAATCTCTTTTTTAAAAAAATACCTTCAAACATGTATCATACAAAGGCACACCATGGAACATTTCAAGCTTTGTTTTACATTTTTCAAAAACATATAAACACATCTGACATGCGTTTTTGTATGAGACATGAAAAGTTAACATACCCCCAAAAATGTTCCTAAGTAAACTAAGCAGAAAAGGGTTTGGTGATCTGGGCCAAGCAATGCCTTTTATGGATCTACCAAAGAAAACCGTTTCCATTATCTCTACTAAGAAATATTTTTAAAGTTTCTGAAGTATCGTTCTCATTTGTTTATAGTAAATGAAATAAGCTTTTGAGTTCCAACAAAAGATAAATCATATTTATATTAAACCCTAAAGAAATAATTAAGTGATTTACAAAGGGAGTATCTTGCTATTGCTATGCAGCACGTCAATATGATTCATCTTGTGTTTGAAAGTCGAGCTGTTGACATTTGGAACAATGTTTATTTAAAGCCGTGCGTACATTCTGGGGTTGGACTGCAGGCACTCTTTGTAAACATATTTGATATGATGACAATTATTACTTGGGAGGCCAAGTCTGGTTTGAATTTTTAACTCATTACTAATTGTATTGATCATCGTGACGCTTGGTTCAGGAACAGTGCAACACCGTGCATTGTTCATTTGACCATGCCTCTTCTCTTTGATTAACTTAACTCATGGAGGCAGGTAAAACTCAACTGCCCTGTGTTCCACGGATCCCCCAAACCATAGGAGAATAAATGAAAACACATTTGCATGAACTTTTTTGCCTTAGTGAACACCTAATTGAGACTATTTCCACTGAAACTGTAAGAATACTAAAAACCTTTTGGAAAAAGACTAGAAGATATTGCAAAAAAGTAATGAGCATTGTTGTCCGTAGGTAGTAGGATTATTCAATTACTTTTATATTATGTGGAAAGGAAGTGAATAGGGTTGCTTGCCATGCTCTCTTCTAAACCCTTTATTTATATACACAGGCTCACACCTCACAATAATCCAATGAGAGCAGGAGTGCTATGATCCCCTTTTACATATGGGGTGAGGGAGGCCTCGAGAGATTCATTAACCTGCTGAGGACAAGGGGTGGGGCAGAACTGATGTCAGGTCTACCTGCCTCCAACGTCTGCACTCTGATGTCCACACATGGGAAAAATCTGCTTACTGTGCAGAGATTTCCGATAGGTGTTCTGTGCCATCCAATTCATCACCTGGTTCTGTTGATTCTCTATCTTTAACATCTACCACTTTTCTTTGTTTCTACCACTGTACCTCTTTAAGATTTCATAACATCCTGCTGAGCTGTTTGTCTCCCTCCCCAGTTTCCCCTACGTGTCCTTCCCAGCCATCTTCGGGAGATGCAAGGTTGCTCCTATCTTCCCCATTCTTACACACTCCTCAGTAGCATCACCAGAGTATCTATATATATAAAAGCCTAACCAACCAGCCAACAGGCCAGTAGCTATGACACACACTGACCACCAGGAGGCAGACGCTTAATGCAGGAGCTGCCAAGCAACAGCAGCTTTGCAGAGTGCCCTCTCACACTCAGGGACCCCTCGGGGGATGTTGGACTGCCCATTTCAGCCTGATCCCTGCAGGCCAGGCCGAGGGACCCCACTGGTGCACAAATCCGTGCGCCGAGCCTCTCATAGTGGTTAAAATGTGTGGTCTTTACACACTCAGGGCTTTCACCCTCTATCCCAACTCGAGTTTCTAACTCTATTTCCTCCCTCTCTGGCCGTCTCTCCCCCTTTCCTCCTCCCACCCATCAATAGGCAGCAGTGCCATGACTCTGGATTACTCACGATTTCTCTAACAAATCTTTACTCCTCTACCGTTTTCCTCCAGAATTCTCTTCCCCACTCCACCCCACTGTCCTCTATGTAGCATTCGGCCCCTTTGACTACCATAGCTTCTAACCTATGACCTCTCCTCATATCTCACCTGATACCACAGATGTCTGAGTACATCTGTATCCCACAAACCACATGCCTCCCAAGGGCAGGAACTGGGGGTTACTCAGCACCAAGTACAGCGCTTTGTACATCATATATGTTACAGAATAAATATGACACAATATGAATGATTGACTAAACTGCTCACTTTTCAACATAACTATCACAAATAAGTATAGATTGTGTCCACAAAAATATCCTACGATAAAGATGAATGACAATTCTTTTGTTAATTGATTTGTCTATTTTAGATATGTATGCAAAGGAATGAAATATCAATGCTTCCACTTAATGCCACAAAAAGTCCCATAAGTGAAATGTATTCCTCAAGTCAACTAAATCCATGTTTGTCCTCCTACCAGCCACCCCCACCTCCCTCCCTCACACAATACAAATCTGGACTCGGCCATGCTGCTTGATAATGATCCTCTGCTACACCAGGGCTGGGGCACCGGGTTATCAATGTCATTCTCTCTATCCACTGAAATACACCCCACCATTGCCTACAATCTAATTAATCTGTCAGGTTGATCTTTATATCATAAAAAGGAACATCCGCAGTAAGGTATATCAAAGACCAGACATTCTCAAAAAATTGAGCAATTGAATGTGACACAGACAATTTTTAGGAGAGCAGTTCCTAGCCAATAGGTGTTCTAGACTTTGTGCAATATAAGTTATGTTGTGGTGTTGAGCTTGGGGAGTGGGAAGTTTTTGCCGCCACCATATATAACTGCCTAAGTGTTTCACAGAATAAAGCCCAGGGCTCACATCTCTAAGTGAGCAGCATCTCTTTTCTTGGCAGGAAGAGTCCAAGGCGTCTTTCTTTTTGAAGTGTGTGGACCACCCAGAAGGTGGGTCTACTATCACTGCCAAGTTACAGATCATTTGTTTTCACAAAGGGTCCAATCTGGAATAAAGTGCAAGGTTCGTTTGTGCACAGGATGGAGAATTAGCGTACACATCTGCTGCCAGCATGTCCTTTCCCACTCAATTCCTCTTCCCCCTCCTCCTCCCCCCTCCCCGCTCCTTCCTATTCAGAGCACACCCAGGTTCAAGATCACTGCAACTGAGAATGCTATGTGCACTTGGGTACCAACACAGGCAATGTTAATGCAGACTTGAGTTTTCCAGGCTTCACCAGAGAAATGTGTATTACTTTAACATGAACTGTATTTGAAGGTTGAACTTTTAAAAAGAAATGTATACCGCTGAATGCAATCCCTTTCCAGGATTCAAGTGTAGCAAGAAAGTTGATGTGATTAAAAATCTATTTAATTTTGTTCTTCCAAAGACATGTCGGCATGGAAGTGCTGGTTCCTATGTGCATAACATTCATCCATCCCATAAATATCTACTAAGTGCAGGATGTGTTGCATGTGGAAGGCACTGTGAGGGGCACCATCGTAACTTAATCGGTTTCTATGCTCTGAGAAGCTCACATGTCAGTAGAAGAGAATGGACATGTGCATAAACCACGGTGATAGAACCTGTCCAGGATTCCATGAAATGAAGCATGACCAAAGAGAAAGGAGGAGTTGTGGAGAGAGAGTACCTGTGGGAGTGGCATGATGGGATAGTGAGGAGCTTGGGCTATAAAGTTACACAGACCCATGAGGGAATTTCAGATTTTCACTGCATGTGTCACCTTAGGCAAGTTCCTTATACTCTCTGAGCATCAGTTTTCTCATCTTAAAAGATCATCCTGAGAATTCAGTGAGATTGTAGTTCTCAATAATAATATAAAATCAATAATAACAATCTATATATGTAAAAGACTAAGCGACCAGCCGACCAGCTGGTAGCTATGACATGCAATGACCACCAGGCGGCAGACACTCAACACAGGAGCTGCCAAGCTGTGGTGACTTGGCAGCTGCGGTTCTCAGGTGAGGCACCTGGAACTAGAGAGGAGGGAGCCCGATTCTGGGGTGCATCACCCAAGAACCGCCCTCTCACCCTCAGGGGATTTGAAGAGCCAGTTTCGGCCCAATCCATGCAGGCCAGGTGCACTGGGCCTCTAGTAATATTATAATAGTTCTCAACCCTGGCTGCACAATAGACTCACCCCAATAACTTTAGTACATACTCATGCCCAGGTAAGTAGTTACAGAGATTCTGGGTTAAGTGGTGTGCGTATGGCTCTAGAGATGTACCCTGTGGGTGCTAGAAGGTTTGAATGCCAGGAGAGGCACTGGAGTTTATTTGTACCCAAGGGAGAACAACCAAATAATGGGGTTTCTCAACATTTTGATCCACGCCCCACTGTAAGCCCATCAGTATATACTTGTCTTGCTCCATAACTATTTCAATCATTTTTATTATTAACATAAAAAATCCCATAAGGGCCATATCTTGAACTTCCCTTGTGTCTCCCACAGTAAACAGAACATTACAGATGTTTCATCTCTGTTTTAAATTATTTTTTTTAAAACAGACCCAAGTAATAGGTTGATGTGAATAATGAAAACCATCTGAGGCACTTGTTAAAAACACACATTCCCTAGCCTCTCTGCCAGAGCTTCTCTGCCAGTGTTCATAATTCCAGAAATCCAGAGCTGGGTGCGAGTCCATGATCAGCAAGGACCCCAGGTGGTCCTTCTAATCAGACAGGCCTGAAAACATGGCGCTCAGGGATTGATGGCAGTACTGTCTCCAATGGTCTTTCCAATGCTTTTGACATTGGAGGCCCTACAGACCTGAATAATAAATAATCCATTGAAAACTCTTTACCTCATTTTAGCTCTCTTGTCTCCTAATTTGGGAAAACATGTTAGTAATACTATAAAATAATATAATAATGTCAAGTAATGCGTGGAAATAATATATTCTTGTGTTTAAACATAGAGTTTAACTTACTAAAACCAGACCAACGTAGTGGTCATTTTCTGACCACGAGACCAATTGAACTTGAGAACTTGGAAGAAGTGAAGAACAGTGTTTTCTCCTTCTGTCTCATCCCTGTCTCTACATACTTTTTTCTTTCTTACCAACTCTCCCCTTGGAGATCCCAGGACATCCGGGTTGAAGTGGGGTCTGGCCATCACTACCAACCATCTTTCCTATTGACCTCTGAAACATCGTGTGACAGAGCTGTGTACAGCTGCTCCCAACTTTAGTTAAGAAGCCACGGGGTTGCCGAAACCGGTTTGGCTCAGTGGATAGAGCGTCGGCCTGTGGACTGAAGGGTCCCAGGTTCGATTCCGGTCAAGGGCATGTGCCTGGGTTGCGGGCACATCCCCAGTGGGAGATGTGCAGGAGGCAGCTGATCGATGTTTCTCTCTCATCGATGTTTCTAACTCTCTATCTCTCTCCCTTCCTCTCTGTAAAATATCAATAAAATATATTTAAAAAAAAAAAAAAGAAGCCACGGGGTTACTTAGACACTTCTCTGAAAATAGGGACAGTCTTCCTTGTCCAGCCTGTCTTCAAGCTGTTGCAGTGGTCAGATTTATTAGAAAAAGCTTTGCAAATGTAATATTTGGGATAAACATAAAATAGTGTTATTAACGTCCATATCAACGCGTTAATAACATTTAGAATATTCAGTATCTAAGTTTAGCACACCAGATGTCTCTGTTTAAAATTTATATAAACAGATACACACACAACTCTACCTTCCACTCGTCCTAACCAAAGCTAAAAGTTAGCCTTTTCTAAATCAAGAGTGAGTGTTATATCACCCAAATCTATTTGATTATATTAGAAAAGCCTGGTGAGGCTTTAAAAGCATATACATTAACCAATGTTTTCTCATGCTTTGACTCAAAGAAAAACATTCTGATCTTAGAGTTTTAAAAATTAGATAGTGCTGATTTTTCATGAACTCTAGCTAGAGAAAATTAAAAGTTTAAGAGTATTTTTATCCCTACAAGTCATATCAGGGCTGGAAACTTGTTATTCTTCTAACAGTTCTGGGTTTGGGAGAATTTCTAAATGGAAAATATCTATGAAATGCCCCCCAGAGGCTGAGATGTAACCATCCCCTGTTGCTTTCACCCGGATCCTATCAACTATCCTTAATGGAAAGTGACCATGATCACTGCAGTACCGTGATCACAGAAGTAGGGTGAGTACAAGAAACATCTCAGTGATGAGGCTGAAGATTTAGGGCATGTGAGAATTTACTATTTTAGCAATTTTGCTTATTTAGATGAATCTTGGATCTCGCTTAGAGCCACAAAGTGAAATAGAGTTAATAGCTAGACTAAAAAAAATGCAGGGGGGAAATGGATTAATGACTGAGCCTCAGGTAAAACATTAGGAACAGTTTATTCCTGGAGCAGTTTCAGATTTAAGTCAAGTTCTATGTATGTATTATTCTGCTCTAAATAGTGGAAACTGGCAAGTGTGACAATGATAGGTTGACATGAATGGCGCTAATCTTCAGGCATAAAAGAAAAAGGAATAAAGTATTACAGATGTCCCCCTTTTTTCCCACTGACCCCCTCCATCCTGCACCCACTCTTCCCAGGCCTTCGCCACACTATCATCTGTGTCCATGGGCTATGCATATATAAATGTAAGTTCCCCGGTTAATCTCTCCCCACCACACCTCACCCCCACCTTCCCTCTGAGATTCGGGGGTCGGTTCCATGCTTCTGTGTCTCTGGATCTATTTGTTCATCCGTTTATGTTGTTCTTTAGATACCACAAGAGTGAGATCACGTGATACCTATCTTTCTCTGACTGGTTTGTTTTGCTTAGCATAATAAAATGTTGCATCTTGTTAGTTGTTTTCTATTTGTTCCATCTGTTCTCCACTCATGAAGAAGAGACTGGATGGATAGAAACTTCCCCTGTGTCTGCAGTTCCCAGGGATTCTAGACTTTCAATACTAAATCACACTTGGCCTTTAATGATCTATGATAATAAAAGGGTAATGTGATAATTAGACTGGACAGACCCGGGGCCAGAGGGAAGCCCAGGTCCCAGGTGCCAGAGGGAAGCCGGTGACAGCAGCCAGGGGAAGGAAGGCCTACTCTTGCACAAATTTCGTGCACTGGGCCTCTAATCTATATATATAAAAGCCCAGCGACTGGACCAGCAGAATGACCAGAATGACCAGTGGCTATGACATGCAGTGCAGCAGCCAACCAGCCTGATCTGGTCCCCAATCGGCCCCCAACACCCCCAATTGCGGGCGGAGCTGGCTGGCCAACCATCCACGGCCCCGCCCCCTGGCCAGCCCTGCCCCTGCGGCCCCTCCCCTCCACCAGCTTGGCCCAGTGGGCCCCCATCGGGGCAGGCCAGCCAGACCCCACCCATGCACGAATTCATGCACTGGGCCTCTAGTTTGTTCATAATTTCACTTCTTCTTAACAGCTAGTGTGATGGCCCCATCTTCCTCCTTGCTCTGATTCAGGGTAGCCCAAGCTTACATTGTGTCTTTCCTTGGAGGCACCTATCTTTCCTAAAATTGCAGGCTAGTTGGTTGCACTGCAACTTCAGCTCTCTGAAGAGCTCATAAAAGTTACAACTGAATTTATTATGTGGATTATTCTATTAACTCTAAAGTGATTCTCTTCCAAGCTTTCCACATCCTAAGTAACCCCTGAGTGAATCATAACTTACAGGGATGCTAAAGCAGTTTCAATTCAAATATAACATCTCCCTAAATTCAGTAAAGTTCTATTCCCAAATAGTTTGGGCTGACAAAAGAAACCTAAAAGAAAAAAAAAACGCAAATTATTTTGTTTAAAGCAAAGAAAATATGATTCAAACAGGGCGATAGGAAGGTGTTTTAAAAAGAATAAGACATGTCATGATAAATGAAATGTGGTTTGTAAAAAACAAAATTACTTCGCATGATGGGAAAAGAGAGCTAACACAATTGATCAATTAAGAGTCATTGTAAATTAGATTTATGACTGTCTACCCAGTAAAACATTTAAAGTGTTACCAAGCTGAAATACAAATGTCAGGTACAAAACTCCAGATATCTGCAAGATTTTTTTTTTAAGTGGTGCCATGATTTCTTCCAGATTACTCCAGGGAGCAAGGCAGCAGCTGCCAACCTGTGTCCTGGAGATGTCATCCTGGCTATCGACGGCTTCGGTACAGAGTCCATGACTCACGCTGATGCACAGGACAGGATTAAAGCGGCAGCGCACCAGCTGTGTCTCAAAATTGACAGGTGCTCTTTAACTGATGGCGCTAAAATGTGATCTGTTTGGCAGCAGAACCTGAACCAAAACGATAAATGATCTCATCCTCCCCGTGAGAAGGGTGTCTCAGAAACTAGGAGTTTGACTGGCTCTTTCCTAGATCAGCCACTTTGGTCTGTTCTTCCCCGACGTCAGTCAATCTAGTCGATGTTGTTAAACCATTTCTAAAAGGAACTCTCCAGAATGTCAGAATAGTGAAAGAGGCTAATGGAATTTTTTTCCTGGACTGATCCAGTGAATTGACAATGAAAATAGAACCATAAAAGGTATTGGCCACAGGAACACGGCACAGCATGGCCAGTTGCCCTGCTGTTCTAAATGTGGTAGAAAATGGAATTCAAAGATTCTCCCAAAAGAATCTCTTGGCTTGACAAAATATGGTCATGTTAAAAACTGGTTGCTGATATGGTGCAGGCCATTGGCTGTTTTGTACAGAATTCAGCCCAGAAGAATCTCACAAGGTGTGAGAGTGTGTGCCCATGAGTATATTAGATAATGAGACATTTCTGACCAAAACCAATCTTAGGTCATTGAAACGGAGATGAAACTGTGGAAACAATGTTTTGTGACAGTGGCTGTTAGCGTGCTCATCCTGCTGCTGGTACAGAAGGCACACAGTCCATCTGCCATCTGATGGGGTGAAATGGACTCTTTCCCTGTCTGTGCATAACCTGTGTACCTGCCAAGCACACCGTCCCAAACAGATCCATAAAAAGGATTGGACAAAGTGCAGATCCTTGATGCCAGCAGCAAGTCCCCCTGGCCAGTCACTCCCCGTCTCCTTTGGTGGCCTGGGTAGGCTAGCAGGGCACTAGAGGAGACCTGTGAGCTTGCCCTGGGTCATGTACAGGGGGTCCCTGCAGAATCTCCCTCCTATACTGTCTTCCACATGCACTGGACACCTACTTTCTCCAGAAATTATACAATGTCTTTGCCTCAGTCAATTTGGGTCACTATAACAAAAATCCCACGGATGACTCAGTGGCTTAAACACCAAGCACTTATCTCTCGTGGTTCCGGAGGCTGGGAGTCTGAGATAAGGGTGCCAGCATGCTCAGGTTCTCTGTGAGAGGCCTCTTCCTGGCTGTCCTAGTGGCCTTCCCAGGTGTATACACACACACACACACACACACACACACACACACACACACTCACAAACACACACACTCACACACACACAGATTTTGTGTCTCTCCCTCTTTTTAGAGGGGCATTAATTCCACTGTGCTCATAAACTAATCTAACCCTAATTTCCCTCCAAAGGCCCCAACACCAATTACCATCACATTGGGGATTAGGGTTTCAACATATGATTGGGGTGGGAGGGAGAGATGGGGCAGTTTACAAACAGTCCATAGCAGCCCATCTTGATCCATTCGAGTTTCCCCCCAAGTACACTAAATATGTAAGGCTAATTAGATGGGAGCATGCAGAATAATGCACAAGGAATGTCGCTTTTGCTTAAATTATCAAGGGATAGTAGTATTTTCACAAACGTCATAGGAAACGGAAGGGTGTTAAAACTGGAAGTATATTAGAATTTGGTGTTTATGAATTTATTTTACTTACAGGGCGGAAACTCGCTTATGGTCTCCACAGGTATCTGAAGATGGAAAGGCTCATCCTTTCAAAATCAACTTAGAATCAGAACCACAGGTATGCCTTAGAGTGAATGATGTTCACTTTACACCTCCTTTTAAATGATGTGGGTGACTTCCAAGAGGAAGAAGTGACAAATATCAAAAACTGGGATAAGTCACCTGACGAAGCAGTTGTCTGCCTTTACTCTCTGAGATTAATTTAGATTACCCGTGTTTTCTTACATCAAGAAAACAAAGATGGGTGCCTAGGCAAACATCTTGTCAAAAGACAAACATGTTCTCAGCAGGAAATATTTGCCTATATTTACACACAGTCCACTTCTTTTTTTCATTTTTATGATTGGATTTCTGCCAAATGACCAGGAGGTAATCCAAGAAGTTTAAGGTGTTAAAACAAAGCAGAAATGGGATGGGCAGCCATTTGCAACAAGTATCTCCTCCAATCTGTTATTGGGAACTTCAATCCTTTGAGGTCTTCACCCACATCTTATTTTATCCTTCTTTAATTCTCAGTTCTGGCATTCTGTAATTAAGTTTACTCTAGGAAAAGTCTTGCATTATGTAATCATGGCGATGTTCTGCTCATGCAGTTGAATTACAAAGACAAAGGACTTTCCCTTGAGGCAACGCTATCTATTGAGCTGAATTCATTTAATAATCTGATGCTTATCTGACCATGTCTTCTCTCAAAGGCCCCAAAAATCTGAAAGTAAACCAACCCTCAATTGTGCTGTATGGAAAATGAAGTTAAGGAAAGGATTTTAGAACCTCTACTTAGAAGCTCCCCAAATTTAGAGAGACAGCTATATAAATTCAATATCCCTTCTAGAACAAGTGTTCCTGCTAAGCTGAGTAGACATTCCAAGATGTAGTTCTCCCAGGCAGATAGTGAAAATGAACTGCAGGCACCTTTGTCATTAATGCTTCAGCACTGTTTCCCCTTCAGGATCCTCAAGGATCCTCGACTCGGCGTTTGCCCTGCAGGTTCCCCACTTGTCTCTGCCAGCCTCCATTTCCTCTCTGTAAACTACATGCAGAGTAGCGTAGGTACATGGATCTCACAGGGTTTCTCAAAGATTTGAGAGAAACAAAGTAAAATTTGAGTAAGTAAAGTAAAATAACTTGGCACATCGAATTGTTCATAGAGATGTTGAGTTCAGTGGGAGCTCTTGTAATTATGGGTACAGGAGCCCCTCCCACCAGGCTGTGTTCAGAAGGCGCCTGGCCTATTCGCCACAGCGAGACAGGAAGCTGCCACTGTGACGGGGCTGCCTCAACACCATGATGCCTTCCTCTTCACGGTCACGAGGGTCATCACAGATTCCTTTAGATTCAAACATGAAAGGAATGGGAGGGTCTAAAGATAAGCTGTGTTTTCTAACACTGCCCAGGACCAATCCTGGGAACCAATTCTCAGCACAGTGCTCTGGCCCCCCTCCATCCCACCCCACCCCAAACCCCTGCTGCTGCAGGTAAAAGTGACTGTGCAAGGCGAGGGGGATACCTAGGTCAGATGAGGGTAAGTGAGCAAAAAATGGGTAAGGCAGGCAGTAAATGTGGTGGGAAGAGATCCGAATGCTCCCAGGTGGGTTGGTGAGTAATAACACCACTAATCAATGCTATATTTGATAGAAAAAAAGACTGAAAGAAGAGAAAACGGAGTTCTTGATGCAGAGCTGACACTCTTAGATAGCCAAGCCCACTGGCTTCTTCCCGTCCTATCAATTCATCACTTAGAGGCAACACGTGAGAAAAAGAGATCATGTGGTGCTTAAAAAAAAAAAGAAAAGAAAAGAAAAGGGAAATTTGAGGCTCAGATAACATGCATTTCCTGACCCCAATCTCATTATCACCAGGACAAACTGGGTAGAATTCTGAATTGCCTCTTCCACATATAGCACACATCCAAAACTGTACTGCATCCTTTTGCAAATTATTTTTCCCTTCAAAATCTCTACTGATTTTTTAAAACCAAGTTCATCCATGTGAGATGCCACGATAGGGGGCCAATTAGACAAATTTGACCCAACTCCCAGAGCCCCAGTGATCCCTGATCAGGTCACAGCGCCCCCTCTGGAGTGTGGGTGACTGACTCAGCCACTACTGTACTTACTAAGCTGAACTGAATTTTAAACCATAACCCTAATTTGAAACACTCTGCCCTCTCAACAATCATGGGTTAGCCCATGTGTCCTGCATTTTGGGGGTTAGACAATATGGTCATTTATGATACTATGCACGGGGGAAAGATAGAGAAGGAAGTAGGGTTTTAAAAAGAAAGGTGAAGATTGGGTTAAGGGCTCAGAAGCCAGTCAGATGGAGCCTCTGAACATTCCTTCAATTTGAGTCACGAGTACTTCTCACCGATACCCTCTCCAAGAGGCCTGTGTGTGAAGGGCTCTGAGATAAGAACCACTTGGGCTCCTTCCCTAACGGACCAGAGGATTTCTCCTCCTGACATCCTCAGGCCAGGTTTCTGCGAGATCAGCACTTTGGGACAGACATTCCCTGCACAGCACAGCTCACTTCTTTAGCCTCTGCTATCTGACGTCCCACTGCATACACCAGAACAGAACCCAGTGATAAAGCCAAGCAGTGGGGGCCACTTGTAGGATGAGACTGGAGAAAGCTAAACTGAGGTTATGTTTCTATTCTTCTTCTTTTTTATTTTTTAATTAACACAACGCTATGCAAAGAGTTGCCTTCCCTACACCCACCCTCACACCCCAAATGAGAACTCTGCAAACTTCTGGACAACAAAGGTGTGTTAGTCTGAGAAACAAATGCCATTGACACATCATGCTTCAAGATGCCACACAGGTGAGCAGTAAAATGCCTTTGAGCAATACACAATGTGGGTTCTTGTTCCTCAGCCCAAGTCAAGCATTTATTTTAAGTTATGTGGCCTTTGCTATTGGAATAAAATACTCTGTTTCATTTTAAAAGTAATATATGTTTGTTGGGGGAAAAACCCACTACTATATATCCTAGATCCAAGCACGGCCACAGATAATATATTTTGTATAGTTATTTCCAGTTTTTCCCCCTGTGCATAGGGTTAGGCTTTAGAGACTTTTTCTTACACAATTATAGTGATAATTGATATAAACATTTAATATATAGGTGGTTTTTTTTCATTTTTCTATCCCATTATGAAATAGTTAAATTTTGTTTTTATGAATTTAGACTTGAAACTTTAGAGGTTATTTAGATTAACCCCAGCCACTGCATAAACACCTTTCATTCAACTCTGAGCCTGGCTCACATTTTTCTATATAAAACATTGTTCTACACTAAAGGCAGGCTGCAAACATTGTTCTAGACTAAGAGCATTCTAGACAAAGGACGTAGAGTTCTATGTCATTCTCCAAAGCCTACATTCTTAAACAAAACATTACCCTCATGTTTGTTTAATGTGAGTTGAACAACTCAACATGATGATGTAGCTTTCACAAGACAGAAGAGGTGCTTTCTCGAAACAAAAATGGTTCTTTTCTAAATGAGAAGAAGGCTGTTTCCACGCCCATAAAAGGGCTGAATCCTTGTCATAGAAGATTTGATAATGAGGATGTACTACATGTACCGTCACGTGGGGTAAGGGTTGGCATTCTTTCTATGTTCACAAAATAACCTTGTTCTCCAGTATTTGGAAAACCGATGGCAGCCTACACAAAGCAAGCTTTCACAATCCCCATGTCCCCAAATTCTTCCCCAGTGAGAAATGGGAAAAACGTGAAACTTTCTGCAGTAATTTATGATTACTGCAGAAAGTAATCATAGGCTGACTTTATTTTTCATTTGTGGGGTGAGGATGAGGCAGGGGAAGTGAGTGTTCATAAATTTCAGGCATAAATGTAATCATTTAGTCAGTGTGGCTTGATCAAATGTATGATCCCTTGATATCGTCGTCCCCTTACTCCCCCACCATTTTTCCTTATAATTAATATATATGTGTATTACACACATGTTGTTGGTTGGAGTTGACAATTGCCTCAGTCCCCAGACTCAGTCTTCGCCTCTGACAACTTCTCCAAGTGAGAAGCTGAGAGGGGAACTGTCTCTGAGTGCTGTCACTGCTGAGGTCACTCGGGGACTTGGGAGACGGGTGTCAAGAGCTGCTTTCTCCCAATGTCAGCAGATCTCTGCTTTTAGACAACCCTAGCATCTCATTAACTCAAAACATCATTCCTCAATATAAGCTCCTAAGGTTTAACAATAATATTTAGAAATGTAATTAACTGCAATGGTTATTTATTGACTGCCTAAGAGATAAGAATCACTTGGATGCTTTTGTCTGGATAGAATAACACAAGAGCTGGACTCGATTAACTGCTATGTAAAGTTTTTACCAGTATTTTCCATTACGAATGGTTTTCCACTATAAAATTAAAAGGAAATTAAAGTGGAATAGCAGACTTCCAATTGGTTTGGTCTCTCCATCATGTTTGACCGCTAACAACGATGTGAGACAGGCAGGATGTTGCCTCCGTGCGGTCTTACATTTGTTGTTTACCTTTGGCGGACACGTTTCATGGTGCTGCTTTTGGAATGACTCTAGCAACCCATGAACTAATGCTTTGCAAAGCCTGAATATGAGGGTTTGAAGCCTGTATTAGAAAAACTTCCTTTTATGATCTGACTAGAAAATAAAGGGATTGTTTTTTTCTAACGAATTACACATTTGTGACCTTTGCAACATATAACCAAACCTGAAAATGGAAAAGGAAGGCTTGGAGCTGACTAACGTATGTGCTGCTATTTGGATGCACCACTAGAGATTACTACTGCACAGATCTTTTCAGAAAGTTCCCTCCCTTAAAAGACAATCACCATCCATGTTTACTTACCAATTTAAGACTAATAAGATAAAATAATGACAGAGATGTTTCCTATAAAGCCATCACATGATGTTAACTAGTTTTCATAAATTCAATTATAGTTACCAAAATATTTAGAGTGTACCCTACTTTGTTGTTTTTCAAAAAAAAAAAAAAGCTAAGTTCCAAATAGCGTGAGCCCTTCAGTACTGTCCGATTCACTCTTCTAATTAGCCTGAGAGAGTTATAATCCACCAAAACTAAACTAGGCAGTTAAGCAATTAGCCGTCTGTCTTCTTTCGTATTGAAAAGAGTAACAAAGGCTTGAATCATGGCCACTATCACTACTTAAAATTATTTCCAGTTCACAATTTCATGCCATAATAATGGCTAATCAAAATGGTTAATCATAAAACACAGCCCTAAAAAAGGGAGATAGTCTCTTTTCTAATTAAAAAAAAAAAAAAAAAAAAAAAAAAAAAAAACAACTATCCCACAACTTACTCATCTGTAATGACAAGAAGGAAAAAAATGACATGAATAAGAATATTACAAGATCTTTTTATTATTTAATAAAATGTCTCTTTCCGGTAACATTCGAAAACAATCACAAATGTTTGTATTACGTGAAATTTGTGTGAAACACTGGTGGCACATTCACAAAAACAAGTGAAGCTGATGTGAACGTGTGAGTGAAAATACTTCTGCAAAGACTTATCTTCCTAAGCCTGCCAAATGAAAAGATTTGCAAAGAGAATCAGCTCACGTGGATTGTAGTGTTCTCTTTTGAAAATAAATGTAGTAACTTATGAAAATAACTGTAATAACTTTATGACATTAGGGATCTACATAAAAATTAGAAACCATGGTTCTGACATTAACATAATAATGTAGAGTTTCAGATCATTTGGGCATATTTCAAATTCAGTTTAGGACCCTTTTCCCTGAATAATAAAGTGAAAATCCTTTTGTGAATCACACGCTTTGGCTCTCTCTACATGACTGACTTTAATCTTTCTCGAACTAGAGTAAACATGAAGAGTTCTTAAAACACATAGCAGTGAAATCATCAGAATAAAAGCAAAGGAGGTTTTATATCAATGTTATTCCCACTTTCATCAGAAACAAGAGTCTTTTAATTACTATTTTTTTCTAAACTTAAGGTATAACTTAATCCACATTAAGAATTTTGGTTTTTTGTTGTGGGTATTAAGAAAAAGCAGGGGGGTCAATCGGGGGAAAAAGAGACGTATGTAAAACTTTAAACAATAAAAAAAGAACTTTTACTTACAAATGCTCACTCCCTTTCTGGCCGTTCTATTCCTTCATTTCCTAAAATGGGGGAAATTTTATTAAGATATTAATAGGAGATAAAGCAAATGTAAGTTCTACTTAAGAAAATGTTAAGTAGCATAGTTTTTTAAGCTAACAATCTCATTTCTAACACAAAATTTCTCTATTCAAATGAGAATTTTCTAAACGCTATGGATATAGAAGTTAACAAGGGGCAGACAAAAGATACAGTGTTTGAATTCTTTTATAATATTACAAATAAGGTCAGTTCCTTTGCACCTAAACATCTGGTGGATGAAGACAGCACAGGTCAAGTTCACGGAAAATGCAGAAAGGTTTATGCCTGACTCCTCCTGTAACCTCGCATTAACCTTGTATTGGGTAAGAAGCCTTGATTAACCGTCGCGATTGCTGTTGGTTTGCTCATTAACGGCTCTGTTGTGCATTCTGTGGCTCTGTGTATTTTGTCTGCCATTGTACAGGAGTTCAAAGCCATTGGTACCTCGCACAACAGAAGGGCCCAGCCTTTTGTTGCAGCAGCAAACATTGATGACAAAAGACAGGTAGTGAGCGCTTCCTATAACTCACCCATTGGGCTCTATTCAACTAGCAATATACAAGATGCGCTCCACGGACAGCTGCGGGGTCTTATTCCTAGTTCGCCTCAAAAGTAAGTACCGGCCTCCGCCCCCGGCCACCGCGTTCCTAACAGCAATAGTCCGGTTTCTCTTCCTTTCCAAAGTCCAGCTCTTGCTGTTTTACTTTCCTGGCTTAAAGATAAGCATCTTTCTAGACTGTGGTTCCAAGCTGCCGGTCCTGGGCATTTAGTGAGCCTATGGTTAAAAGGAAGAAGCCACCGGGCTCCATCATCACCCTGCTCAGTCATGCCAATATTTGGTGGTAAACAACCTGCTCTGCACTGTTATTGTTTGTTTAATTTTATCTAAAGTCACAGATTAGTCTTCCACTGAGGGACTGTTTAACCCTTTGTTTCCACAGGATGTGAACTACTTTGAACACAAGCACAATATTCGGCCCAAACCTTTCATAATCCCAGGCCGAAGCAGGTCATAAGCTTTGAGACTGTGAAATTTGGAGTGCATGCTTCTTTAATAAATCCTTACTAATCTCCCAGAAAAGTAACTTGTGAGGCGTTTGGAGTGACTATTTTTTTTTCTTTCCATTTTGAAGCTTATTTCAAAAGCAAAGGAGACAAGCTCGGCAGAGTAGAGAGCCAACTAACCTCCTCCATTTCCAAGAGTAAACACTGACAAGATTACAGAGCTTCAAATGCTCTGCCATCACCACGTATATTTATAACTAATAGCCCCCGGGCATCCCATCAGGACTCACTGACCTCTGAGGCAGGCAGATGTCCCGATCCCAGCTCGGGAAGGCCCAGCCAGCAGGAACAAGAGTGGAAACCAGTTCCCCCGTCAGGAGTAAGGAAGCAGCAGGCGGGGGGGCGGGGAGGCACAGGTGGGGACACTGGTAGCTGCCTATGTTAGACCCTTATCATTCCCACCTCAGCACCTGCTCCCCACACACCATCAGAGCAGCTGAGCAACCCCACACCTTCCAGCACTTACATAAACATCAATTTGCATTCCTATGGATACTTTCAAAGGAAGAGAGGGGATTGAAAAGGAACTTTTCCACCTGGAGGAAAATAAGTTATAAAGACAGAGTTGGGAGGGAGGGGTGTAGATTGGTTACCCTCGTGGAAAACTGTGTACACGCTGGGATAATGAGGAAGCTTCAGAGCTGACTGTCAATCAGGGAGAGACCATCTTCAGATGATCCTTCAAGTATCTTCCCTAGGAAGTGAACGCCAACCCCCAAGGGAAGGGATGAGTTTTGCCCTGTCTTAACCATATCAAGAAATGGTGACTTCAGGAAACCTCAAACCCATTCCTCTGGCCTCAGCTACATCAGTCAGCCCCGAGGAAGGATGTTGATGGTCAGGCTGCATGGATCCTAGCCGGTTAGGATCATTGGCTGATGATCTATATCAGGTTTCCCAAACTAGTGAGCTACAGGTGGATTCATTCACAAGTAGTGCTTTATTTAACCCTCTGATTATTTAAATGAATTTAGTTAAGTGCCTTTAAGATGGAACAGCTACTCTCTAGTTGCCCAAATAAATGCACATCACTCCCAAGTATATGATTCCTGGCCTGTTTTCCTATAGATGCGACCCTCCTGGCCTTTGGAGACACCTGAGGTTATGGTGCCAGCTTTGGATGGTCAGTCATCACTTATATGCGATGCACATGTGCAGACCTTTTCAGATGCTAGAGTCAGGAGCAGAGGATACCTCAAAATAAGCCAGACACTTATGTGATATCACTTAGAAAGAGCAGGAGGAAGATGTCTACAAAATACGTCTTCCCTCACTAGAATGAAAACACATGACTACATCTACCACCTACAAATGCAGCTGGCACAAAGTGCATGCCCAGTAAATGTCATCAGATAAAGGAACACAACTCAAAGATTGCCTGATATTTCTTGAGTGGCAAGAAGAGCAAGGAGCTGTGATCCCTCCCTCACACCGTCTACTCTGCACAGTCCTTTTTCACTTCTGTTTGTCCCCTTGTTCCCATTCCATTTTCTTCTGCATCTTTTTCCTATTTCACTACATTCAATAGCTTCCCAACCCCAGTCCTGATTATAGATAACAACACTCAATTAGGTGTTAAAGTGCTATTTTACTATTGAATAAATATATATAGATCCTCCTAAAGGAAACAGTTAACCTAATACACCTGTGTTCTTTGAGGTTAGCATAACCTTAAATTCACTCCCATGAGCTATAAGACTTCAAGAGGCTGGAATAAAATGATACATTAGAGTAAAACATATTTTGCCTTTGCTAAAAACCAATAACATGTAATTTTATAAAATTTCAGGGCAAGTCAGAGAGATTTAGGTACATGATTGCCTTTTATACAGGCTAGGGCAAAAGTAGGTTTACAGTTGTGAGCACACGAAACACAGCTTATTCTTCTATTACTATTTATTAATTATTGTATTATTTTCCACATGAACCACACTGTAAACCTACTTTTTCCCAGCCCTGTATTTTCATTTGAACTCAAATATGGTGATAATAACAAGCCATTCATAACTGTGTCATCGTAAGGAGCCTTTCAATATACCTGAATTGGGAAGAAAGGAGAGGAGAAACAGGGATAAGAGACTTGCTTAAAAACAAGTACCAATACACAAATCATAAAGAACTGTGAAAACGCCCCTGCTCTCCTTCCTTGCTCCCTCGCTGTTGCTCTACCTTCTGAATTTCTTGTTCTGGCCAAATGACTCTTCATCAAGGTGGAATTTTGAGTGGCCACATACCAAGCTATAAGGACACCATAATGACCAACTTTTTAATCAGAAGTAAGTTGGAGATGCCAAATTGTTGGTATGTTAATCTCTAGGGCAATGGTTTTCAACACGTGCGCCACAAGACCCACACAAAGAATTTATAAAATATGCCACACCTGACTAGTCAGGGGCACTGACCTCTTTTCCTTTAGATTGTCAAATAGAAAATTGACAACAGCCAACACAACAATAGCCATCTTGTATGAATGAATAAAAATTGTACCTTTTTTTTCCAAATTGGGCAAGAAATATCTATATTTTGGTGCACTGTAGAATTTTAGTAATTAGTTTATGTGTGCCATGAGATGAAAAAGGTTGAAAATTGCTGCCCTAAGGTCTTACTACTAGTTATGGATCTTTTCATTATTTCATCATTATTGAAGCACATTAAAAAGCCAGTATTTCCCTATGCAAACATGTACATTTTTAAAGCCAAAACTATCACTTAAAAATATATACAAGGGCCCTGACCGGTTTGGCTCAGTGGATAGAGCGTCAGCCTGCAGACTGAAGAGTCCCAGGTTCAATTCCGGTCAAGGGCGTGTACCTTGGTTGCAGGCACTTCCCCAGTGTGGGGTGTGCAGGAGGCAGCTGATCAATGTTTCTCATCGATGTTTCTAACTCTCTATCTCTCTCTCCCTGCCTCTCTATAAAAATTCAATTATATATATATATATATATATATATATATATATATATGGTATTTTACAGATCCAAATGATAAAATGCAATCCTGTATATCCCAAAAACGCCTGTAAATATGCCAGAGAAATCAGTTCTCTCTCTCTCTTGATCTACCCAGGAGTGAAGTAACTGGGTGGATCAGCAATTTTTTTTTTAAATATATTTTATTGATTTTTTACAGAGAGGAAGGGAGAGAGATAGAGAGTTAGAAACATCGATGAGAGAGAAACATCGATCAGCTGCCTCCTGCACATCTCCCACTGGGGATGTGCCCGCAACCCAGGTACATGCCCTTGACCGGAATTGAACCTGGGACCTTTCAGTCCGCAGGCCGACGCTCTATCCACTGAGCCAAACCGGTTTTGGCGGATCAGCAATTTTATAGGTGGTCTTGCCAAGTCAGTAAGTCAATGTCAAGAAATCTCATTAGCACCTACCTTTCCAAGTCACAGGAATAGGTCATGGTGATGACCTATGATGATATTCACAGTGATTGGAATCCATGAAAACTTCTTTTAAAGATATTTTTATTGATATTTAGAGAAAGAGGGAAGGAGAGAGAGAGAAAGAGAAAAACATTGATATAAGAGCGAGACATCAACGGGCCGCTTCACTTAGATCAAATCAGTAGGATCCTGACTAAACTGCATTACAACTGAAATTTCACTTCTATTCTTTTACCCGCCAAAGTCACTTTCAGGAGCCAGTATAGCCTTGAGCCTATGGAAACAGTGAATAAGGCACTTGACATTTTGGTTTGTGATCAACCAACTCACAGACTGAGTTTTAAACAGGTTCTCAAGCCAAGGCGTGAAGGAGCAAGTCCCCATTTGCCTGCCTCATTTGGGCTGTGTAGGTGGTTGAATTGGATAACACAAAACAAACACACACAAAACACACACACACACACACACACACAAAAACACACACACACACAACAACAACTTTTAATCCATTTAGTGGCATGGGTTGTCCAGACTAATCAGTCAACAGCATCGATGCCCAAATCCTTTTGGTTTGTGCTGTGTGGGCTGAGGTTAGCGTGCGTAGCCCTAGAGAGTAAATGCAGAGATGGCTCATACTTGAGCCCTAAGAGAACACTGACGTTGAGATGAACACACCGTATGAATCATTTTCTGTCTTGAGTTTGCAGCAACACTAACCTGCAGGCATGACGGAGGTTCCATTCATACTAATATTTCCTTTGGCTTTGTCTTAAATGACTGTGCTTCTAAAAAATCTCAGTATGTTTCATTTTCATCTAATGCATTTCTCATGTTGTATGTAAAATGCACGGAGAGACCTGACATTTTAGTCCTTGGCATGTCGGTTGTGACCAGCCTCCCATCTAGCTTCATAGAGAACATGGGCTCTCTCCCCAGCTGTCCTGAAAATTGCATGACTGGCCATTCTGGTGTTTTAATAACAAGTCCCTTCTTCTCTGTAAAGAAAATGATAAGTATGCATGAATATACGTGTGTTTTCAAAAGTTTGCATGAAATAGTGATGTATAAAAGAAATATACCTTAGCCCTAGGGAGCCTCTGAAGAATCCAAACTTACCTTATTTGCTCTCTAATCATTAATTTCAAGGTGACAAGCATTTATTGGCTCTTCTAGAGCCTGCATTCAATCACTGAACAGTTTTTAAAAGCATATTCCTCACAAAATTAAAGAGTGAAATAGAAAAAGTTAAAATAGTCCAAATAAAATGTTTACAACATAGCCTTAAAACATAATTTTTATCACATAACCTACATGTGTCTGTGATTCAATTAAACTCAACTGCATTTCTGAAACGTACTTATTTTGAAATGTCTAGCCTAAATATTTAATTGGACCTTCGTGTGGCATATTCAGTTACTACGTGTATGGGCCACTCATTAATCTTTTCATTTTAAATATTGTACCTCAGAAATGTAAAAGGCTGCCCAGCCAATGTAATTTCCCTGCACCGTTTGTCTGTGATATTGTCAAGTTTAAATTGATCTGGCCTATGTTTCAAAAGTGAGTAGGGTCGCATCTTTTCCGCTTCATACATACAACTTGTTTATGTGTGACCTTCAACTTGCATATCGCCTGGTTGAACGGAGCCAAAAAATGCGCTATCACCTGTACCTTTTAACTTTGTGCAACTTTTTTCCAACCGTGAATTTTTAAACGTCCTTTCTAGTTAAAATAAATCGTAGCCAGAAAGCAACACTTTGTTTTAATTTGATTCCATTCACTTCTCACTTTTTGTCTTCAATGCCTGTTAACCTCTCTGTCCTTGTTTTCTGTGTTCTCCTGTCTGGTTTTCCTGGCCCTGTGTCCCCTCTGTGTAACGGGGTCGTTAACACAGTGGATGCAGCACTCCGTCTGGTATTGACGGTAGCAGCGGACGTAGCACCCCCTCTTCCATCAGCACTGTTAGCACCATTTGCCCAGGTGACTTGAAAGTTGCTGCTAAGATGGCCCCTAACATTCCTTTGGAAATGGAACTGCCCGGTGTGAAGATTGTACATGCTCAGTTTAACACGCCTATGCAGTTGTACTCAGATGACAATATTATGGAAACACTGCAGGGTCAGGTTTCCACAGCGCTAGGGGAAGCACCCTCGATGAGGTAATATGAGTCTTTTTGAGCCGTGGGCATACTAACGAAACACATGGGCAATGCCAGCTTTCCGGGTGTCTCTTAACACTGTCTTAATGGGAAGAAAGCTATGTGAAAAGCTTTAAGGGAGAAATACTAAGGGTTTATTGCAAATGCCTAGTTCTAACGATAACAGTGATTTGAAGAGTTAAGTAGAGTTTTATGCGACCAATCGTAATAAGCTAAAATCATGGAAGGGCCAAATGTCTATGTGTTTGGAAAAGCTACAGTGTACTTTACAAGTTATGGTACAACACCTTTCAAAGGTGATTAACAATCTAGCATAGTCTATGTTTCTCCTTGGAGGGTCAAAAATTGGGAAGGGATGAGAGGTCCGGAGAAGTTTTAAAAAAGATGATACTTCTCCCTTCCAATGGCATCATGTGGAGAGATCATAACTTTCCATTTAAAATTTCTGCCATGAATAAGGGTGTATAAGTGAATATCTTAAGCTGTTAATGTAGATATTTGACTTCCAATTGTCTCTATTTTAATTTTTTCTTTATTATAAACATTTGTTTAAAGTGCTTTTGCCATCAACTTTTTTCAATTAAAAATTTATTATAAGGAAAATCTTATCTTTTTTTAATGTTACAGAACCACTTTTTATAAATTAAAATAGTATAATTCTTAAGAGTGCTATGTAACAATATGCCAAAGCTATTTCTTGGGATGAATACAATAAGGTAATAATAGCATAATGTATCTCAAAGCCAATTTGCAAGGAAATTCAGATATAAGATAATTGTTTTCACAAATGATATAGGTAATAAAATTATGTGTGGATAGTAATTACCTTTTCTAGGCAATGTCATTAATGACATAAGCTAATAAAGCATTTAGTGCCTGAAGTTGTTTTATTGTGGCATTTTTTATTGTTCATCATGAATATGTTCGTAAGACGTTTATTAAACTAAAGCTCCCAGTGTTGTTGTAAATGAATTTTAATGTGGCTATTTAGGAAATGTAGTGTAATCAATATAACTCACATATATGTGAAAGTTACATTAGGTACTTTCAACCACTGGCAGTATGAATTGCTTCAATTTGCAAACAAAATTATACCTTTGTTGTTTTCAGGAGTTAACAAAGCAAATTAATCCTAAAAGCAAAATTAAACCACATACTTTTGATTTGGCATCAGAAATGAATCTGAATTTAAGGACAATGTTATGACTGCGAATACTCAAACTGGGCTCACTCCTGCACTTCCTATTGTGTGTGTGTTGTCTCTATTTTTCTGAGAAAAAGTTTATTTTGTTCCTACTTATAATGATCTACTCATCAGACACAAGTCTGTTTTTAAATTACCATTTCCCAACCATCACCTCTTCGTGACCCTCCATGGTATTTGGCCAAATGGAGACGTGCCGGTGTGAGCCTGAGGTTAACCAATGACATGTTTGAGGCGGCCACAATAGGTGAACAAACGCCATTTGGGGACCGTAACAGAGATGAACCTGAAAATACTGACTCTCCGCTCAGGAGCTACTGCAGGGGTAGCGATGACCGTGACTGGTGTCTTGTGGCTGGGCGCCCGCCTGCTGCTCGCACGCCCCTGACGCTGCCTCGCCTGCCGTGTCGTTTCAGTGAGCCCACAGCCTCGGTGCCCCCCCAGTCGGACGTGTACCGGATGCTCCACAACAATCAGGATGAGCCTGCCCAGCCCCGCCAGTCGGGCTCCTTCCGGGTGCTCCAGGAGTTAGTGAACGACGACGGTGAGTGGCTGGGACGCCTGCTGACAGTTATTGGCAGAGCCTGTTGGCAGGCGAGGGGGAGGGGAGGACAGCAAACAGACTGGGAGTGGAGGTCTAAATATGGATTTTATTCGGAAATCAAATGAGTCTTGGCCCAGAGGACCGGGTGGTGCCTGGATTAGGAGAGGCGCTCCCAGGACGTGTCACTTGGTGAAAAGACACCCAACGCCAATTCCATCCGCAGTGCTCAAGGGCTGGCTGAGCTGCCACATTTTAAACAGAGTTTTAAGTGGACGCTGCAAAGTTTCTCAGCCTCGCATACTCCAGAGGATCATCATCCAAACCTAAAATAACAATGTGACGAGCCCGTAGTGTGTTCCCACTTCTGTGCTGGCACTTTGCCCACATGATCATTGCGCCCTCCCGGTGACTGCGAGGGAGGAGCTACTGCTTTCCCTGTTTAACGAATGAGGAACGGGGGCACAGAGTGGGTGGGTTTGTTCAAAGTCACACAGCCAGTGAGAAGCAGAGCTGGGTCTGCAGCCGACTCCCGCTGTCTTCAGGGCTCACACCCTGACCAATATTTTCCCTCCTCCAAAAGGCAGGCACTGTCCTTTCCAAGTCGCACAAAAATGCATAATGCCCCCTTAGGATGGCTGTTCTCAAAAATAAAGGGACAATCACAAGTATCATGAGGATGTGGAGCCATGAGGACCCTTGTGCATGGCTGATGGTCCTGCCAGTGCATGAAAAAATTAAGCATAGCGTCACCTCATGACCCAGCAATCCCACTCCTAAGTATACACTCAAGAGAATTAAGGCAGGGACTCAAACAGATACTGCTATACCAGTGCCCCTAGCAGCGTTATTCACAAAAGCCAAATGATGGAAATAATCCAAGTGTCTACTGATGAAGAATAAATAAAATGTGGTATATGCATACGATGGGATATTATTCAGCCTTAAAAAGGAATGAAATCCTGGCATGCCGCAACATGGATGAACCTTTAAAACACCCTAAGTCAGTGGTCGGCAAACTGCGGCTTGGCAAACCGTGGCTCGCGAGCCACATGTGGCTCTTTGGCCCCTTGAGTGTGGCTCTTCCACAAAATACCGACTTTTGTGCATGGGCCATGAAGTTTCAATCGCACTGTACATTCGCACCCGCATGTAGTATTTTGTGGAAGAGCCACACTCAAGGGGCCAAAGAGCCGCATGTGGCTCGCAAGCCGCGATTTGCCAACCACGGCCCTAAGTGAAGTAAGCTCACCACAAAAGGACAAATATTGTATGATTGTACGTATATGAGTATAAGGCATCTAGAACAGACAAGTCATGGAGACAGGAAGTACAACAGAGGTTACCATGGTCTGGGAGGTAATATTGCTTAATGGATAAAGAGTTTCTGTTTGAGATGATAAAAAAAATTCTAAAAATGGATATAGGCAACCATGTTATAACATTGTGAATGCACTTAATGCCACTGAAGTATGGCCTGACAACATTAAGATGGGCAATTTTATATTATGTGTATTTTTCCACAATGAAAAAAAAATACACAATCTCTGAGCATTTTGTAACAGCTTCCTACCACAACAAAAACTGCCACTGGCTGTTCTGCAAGGCCCGTTCAGCGGAAGGCATGCTTGACCTAGCCCCACTCCTTCGGACAGGAGGCTGCGGGCAACTTAGGAATTCCCTCGGGTAAAGTGCACGCCTTAAAATAGAAGCCAAGCACACACTGCAGCCAGCTGTGCCTTTGCCATAAAAGGCGACGCTTTGCTTTTCAGATGACCGTCCCTCCGGCACGCGGAGTGTGAGAGCCCCGGTTACGAAAGTCCACGGCGGCGGGGGCAGCGCGCAGAGGATGCCGCTCTGCGACAAGTGCGGGAGTGGCATTGTGTGAGTGTCACTGTTAGCCCAGGGTCCCGGTTAACCTCGGGGGCAGCTCCCTGCTTCTGTCCCTTGGCTTGAAATCCAGCGTCCACCGCATGTATCTCATTTGACCAGAATTCTTTAGATGTACCCTCACATGGGCCCATAATGTGAGTCCGCAGATCTTGACATACCATTTCAGATGATCCTCATGGAAAGAAAAATTGCCCAGAGTATATTTAAAAAGTCATTTCCAAGAATCAAAACTTCCCTTCAAAGAGGTCTCCCCACCCTCCTTGGTTAAGGTACCAACTCTGAGGTTTTCCTTTTCTGTATAAACCCAGGGAAACACACACGGCGGCCACCGGGTTGTTCTTTACAACACGTTCTCTTCCCCCCGTTTCTCAAAGTGGCACAAATATTCAAACACGATTTTGAAAAATTGAGTCCCAGCTTCCATGTCAAGGGCCTTTGTGCTTGAACGCCCACCCTTGCTAGTTCACATCTTCACGTGAACCAGGTCATCTCCATCTCTCCCTGCAAATGCCCCACGGCTACTTCCCCCATCCAGGCTGTTCTGCTGCAGTAGCCACAGGGAGGCACCACGTGTCCGAGTGTCCAGGGGCCATCCCAGGAGGCAAGGCGGTGGGAGATGAGCCTGGTCAGAGCAGAGGGGTTGGGAGGAGCCTGGTCTGTGTGGCTCAGTGGTTGAGCGTCAACCTATGAACCAGAAGGTCACGGTTCGATTCCCGGTTGGGGCACATGCCCGGGTTGTGGGCTCCATCCCCAGTGTGAGGCGTGCAGGAGGCAGCCAACCGATGATTCTTTCTCATCGTTGATGTTTCTAGCTCTCTCTTCCTCTCTGAAATCAATAAAAATGTATTTTTTTAAAAAGGGGGCGGGGGAAGCAGGCAAGACAGGAAGCTCAGGAGTAGAGAGGACCTGAGCAGGGCAGCTGGTCACGTTAGCAAAAACAATTACTGCTCCTAAGGGGCAGCAAACTGCGTGACAGTGGAGGCAAGGCCCCCGCTGTGTGAGCGCCACCTCCACCCTGTGGTCCGTCTCTTCTGTGCTGCACAGAGCAGAGGCTGGGCCCTGCCACGGACAGCCGTGACACGTGGCGCCTCCGTGTGGCCACTGCAGCAGAACAGAACCGGGTGGGAGGAGTGTCCGTGGGGCCATGACAGGGACTTTCAGTTGTGTCCAGTGGTCGGTAAACTGCGACTTGCACACCACATGCGGCTCTTTGGCCCCTTGAGTGTGGCTCTTCCTAAGCCTTGGGAGTACCCTAGTTAAGTTAATAACAATGTACCTACCTATATAGTTGAAGTTTAAAAAATTTGGCTCTCAAAAGAAATTTCAGTCGTGGTACTGTTGATATTTGGCTCTGTTGACTAATGAGTTTGCCGACCACTGGTGTAGGCAACCACCTCGGCCAAGGTCAGAATCCTCTGCAGAATCACGCCTCCCTCTTTCAGGGACACAGTGGGGAGGGATGCTAGAGGAACAACCTATAATTGTTATGGCAACGACTTGTTTGCAAATCTGAAAAGCAGTCATCTCACAGGGAGACGCATGATGGGGTGTCCTGGCCGCCCTGCATCCATCCGCCTGACACTTACATCCGAGCCGCCGCTGGGCCCTGCGTACCGCTGGGGCGCTGGTGTCTGATGCGGCTCAGACCCTCCTGCCTCCCCTTCCCTGTCCCCTGGGAGCCAGGGTTCGCCTCGGCGGTTCTGACTCCCTTCCCTCTCCTCCCCAGCGGGGCTGTGGTGAAGGCGCGGGACAAGTACCGGCACCCCGAGTGCTTCGTGTGTGCCGACTGCAACCTCAACCTCAAGCAGAAGGGCTACTTCTTCGTGGAGGGCGAGCTGTACTGCGAAACCCACGCCCGCGCCCGCACGAGGCCCCCCGAGGGCTACGACACGGTCACGCTGTATCCCAAGGCCTAAGCCCCGGCGGGGCAGCACGCGCACGCAGTTACCCGGGACGACGGCCATGACTTTGGGCAGATGTCGAGCAAACTGCTGAGCCCAAAACGAAAGCCCGGCTTCAGATGCTTATGTGACAGCGTGCGGAGGAGGGGGAGGGGGGCCCGCACCGGCTGCAGCGCAGACCTGCCCGCCGCTGTGTTTGCAGCTCTCTCTCTCTCTCTCTCTCTCTCTCTCTCTCTCTCTCTCTCTCTCTCATTAGCAGTAACTTCAGGACATGTACACCGAGCATTTTTTTTTGTATGTCAAACTCCACAATTTAAATTTCTATGATGACCCTCCAACACGTAAACAGCAAGCGATTGGGGGGAGTCTAATTGTCTTTCCTTACCGAGCTGGCTTTGCAGTTGTAATGAGTCCCGAGTGATAGATAATCTGTATTCTAACACAGCCCGCAGTGGTCTGTTGTCTGCTTCAACCATGAAAGTGCATGTCGGGGAGAGAGTCCCTGGGTCTCTCTAGTGTCCTATGCGGCCATCACACCACGGGATGCGCGTACATAAGAACCACGTGAAACATCGGGCATGTGCCCAGTGAGGTGGCGCTCCATGAATGCAGCGGAATCAACATTCCCGTGAGAGGGCCCCATCCTACATGCAGCTCGGCTGCTCTAAGAAGATGTGGCTTCTTCGGTGTTTATTACGCTTTCTTAGGAGCCCCCGCTTTCTGCTGACAGGAGAGGCATTTACATTTGCTAGTGAAAGGGAATGCTGTCACTTTCGGATTAAACCGGTTTCTTTGGCTTTGAAATAGTCTCTTCCATTTCAAATGTCTCTTTCACATCGATATTCAGTCAAATTCAAAGTTCAGGCTCCATGGAGGCTGCTTCTTAGAGCTCAAAGGTTGCTCACCACCCCCTCCTCCTTCCCTAGGCAGCACCTCCAAGAGGAGACAGTGGGGGGGGGGTGAGGAAGAGAGGGGCTGCTGGTCCCTTGGGCCCTGCTTGCAGCCCTGCTGCAGTCCCTGATTTGCCTCCTGGTCTGTTATATCAGCACAGTTGGGTCTAGGCCAGTGGTCGGCAAACTCGTTAGTCAACAGAGCCAAATATCAACGGTACAACGATTGAAATTTCTTTTGAGAGCCAAATTTTTTAAACTTAAACTATATAGGTAGATACATTGTTATTAACTTAATTAGGGTACTCCTAAGGCTTAGGAAGAGCCACACTCAAGGGGCCAAAGAGCCGCATGTGGCTCGCAAGCCGCAGTGTGCCGACCATGGGTCTAGAGGCCATAACCCCACCTCCACCTGCCGCAGCATCCGCTCGGCCCTCGCTGGAGTCGGGCGTGGACTCCAGGGAGTGCTGGCCTCTGACTCTGCTTGTCACCTTGCTTCTCCCATGGTGGGGCTAAGACAATGCCCCTGACCTTCACGACTTTCCTGTTTCCCATCTCCTCACTGGGGACACGTGGGAGCTTCCGAAACTGTCCCCTCCCAGGACGAACCATGGGGAACCGGCAGGGTGGGGTGGTGGGGACCGTCACAGGCCCCGTCTCGTGGCCTCATCATCTCCAGTCCACGGCAGCTGCTGCCCACAGGCCTCCCCTCAATGAGAAACAGGGCACACATCTGCCTTATGGCTCCGGATTCGCCCAAATTCACGCATACTCCTGGCCCCGACCTGTCTGAGGTTTTGAACCGGTGAGGGGAGCCAGGACTCCTCCTGTCCGGCTGCTGTGGGCACTTGTGATTGCAACTGGAACCCCAGCACCAAAACATCCATCCCTTCGCGGAGCTACCGAAAGAAAGTAAGTCGGAAACCCTGAGACCAAAGAAAGGAATGGCTCCACACGGCATTACACTTGTGGTTCAGGGGTCACGTCCAAGTGTTTTGTTCTGGGAAAGATCCAAACTTGAACGTCAGGAAGCTAAAGAGCAAATGCATGGTAACTGACCTAGAAAACCTGAGAAGGTTAAAATGCAGAGCGACGGTGGAGAACCTGAGAAGCAACCCAACCTCCCTCCAGCATCGGGGGAGGCGTGGGAATGGGCAGCACCGTTACGCCTGGACTGGAGGGTAAAGGCGGGGTTCCTACAAGGAGGCGCCAGTGGCAGCTGCTGGAGAAGCACCAAACCCCCAGGTGTCCCCACGGCACCCCACACTGTCACGCGCCCCAGGGCACTTCCCCATCGGCCGGGTAGTCTGCGGAGAGGGTGAACCGGCATCTCTGACCTGGACTCAGGAAGCCCAGTGGGGAGCACGTGCACCCCACTACAAAGGGTTCCACTGAGTACGAATGAAAGACTCGTGAGAAAAGTGCTCACCTACGCAGCCTCGGTGAACGGCGCTATTGGCCCCCGTGCCTTGTGGGGCAGAAAGGGCCTCCTTCCCGCTGCTCAGCTGCCTCGTCGCTACAGAATGTGACAGCTTCCCCCGCGCGGCAGACCCCGCTCATCCTCCGTCCTCTTGGTCCAGCGCCTGCCTGTGTCTCTGCCCCTCCAGTTCCCTTTCCAGCTCAGGGTTCCCGCTCCGGTTCTCGCTGCCCCGCACGCACCCTTCTCAGCTTGCAAACACGCTCAGATGGCCGTGCCATTCTGAAAACAGCCCTTGCCCTCACATCTGCTCCTTCCCACGCTGCCTGCTGTCTCTCTGTGTCCATCCCTTTTAGCGCCCAAAGGTGTCAGATTAGGCCACTCCCTTCCCCAGCATCCCCACCATAAGCCTTCTTCAAGTGGCAACCAGCTTCCCGAGAGCCAAGGCGAGTGGCGGTCCTCAGTGAGTCGTGGGGTTCGTTTTTCTGAATAGACAGAACCAGGTTAAAATGGACACTAGGGGAAATTTACAGAAGTTTCCTGGAGGCGTTTGCATTTGGATCAAGCCTTTGAGCTGTCGGAGGCCCACAACCCAGCCACGACTCCCTAAGTCACCGGCACAGCGGCCCCCTTTCTCTGGCCAAAGCACAAGGCTCAGGACAAATGCCCACACTCGTTACGTACGAGGAGCGGTGTGGTTACTGTTGCCTATACCATGGGTCTCAGCTATGACTCACCACAGCTTGTGATCTCAGGATTAAGAAAAGATCTTCGGAAGCTAAAGAACCCAGAAGTATTTCAGCCGGGCACTCCATGGCTAAGAATAGACCGGCCCAGCCTGTTTGGGTGCCTGCTCTCGCACTGGTTCCGGATTCCTGGACCCGCAGCTGTGCGTCAGCAGGTGAAAGTACCTTCTCTAGGGGAGCTACTATCTGAAAGCCTTGCCATATCGTGACGCCCAGATGTTCTCATTGGCAGTACAGGTTCCCATCCTGCCCTCCAGCACTGCACTTCACAGGCAAAGAAGCAGCAGGCATCTTCAGGGCTGCCATGTGTGAGCAGAGAAGGCGTCACCCGCTGAGGCCGCGTGAACGGAACGGGCCTCAGCACACCAAGGAGGCTGTCCTGGGGAGGGTGATGTCCTTTCGGGAAACAGGAACTTCAGCTCTGGCATTCACGATAATTGCCTCTATAGTTCGTAAAATGTGGAGGAAATATTGTCCTATCTCCTTAAACTGTAATTTGTTATGGGGGAGGGGGAAACCTTAAAATAAAATGATTTGGGCAAAACCAGGGCTTCAGAATCAGGAAGTCCAGCGCTGACTAGTCACCAAGTATTTGAAAAGTCCCCGACCTTCCCCTATGTCAGTGTCCCCCACATAAATCTGGGAAATAACCTTTTTATATATAATTCCACAATTCTCAACACCATTGAGTCTATGCAAGAATCGTTCACCAAAAGCTGAAATACTGGGAGCCTCATTACATTAGGGAGGAGACTGAACATCCCAGGACAGGTGTCTTGATTCTAAACTGTGTTTCCCGATGTGAAATGGGATGGTGAACCGGTCAGTGTCCGGGAGCAGGAACAGTGACAGGTGGGCCCCGGCGAGTGTCACACATGCTCACGTTCGGGCCAGGTTTTCCGGAGCATCATGGGCCCTTCATTTCTATCACTGAAACTTGAGCGCTCCACGGCAGTCGGGAGCCCGCGGGGCTCTGCGGGGCCAGGCTTCTCGGGGCCCACGCGGGAGGACGGGGTTTTCTCACTGTGGAAGGCCGAAGGGGACTTCTTTATCCACCCCTTGTGTCTCTTCTCATGCATGTGGTCGGCAAGCGAATGTCATTGTACTTGGCTTTAGCAACTTGGGAATGAGGAACTTTAGGCTCAAATGGTAGGATGGTAGGATGGCAGGGCACATAAGGAAACACATTTTACAATGTAACGAAGTAGATCGCTGGTGTGGGACATTATTCTCTACAACAAAGGGAGGGGCAAGCGAGTGACAATGGATATGGACGCCTACCTGACAGTTTATGAAAATCAGTTCCAGGTGAATAGCAAATCTAAGCATGAAAGGCGAAACGAGACAGCGCTTCTATAAAAGCATGGAAGAGCCATTTCACGCCCTCGCAAAAGCAGACTTGGGGCGTCCAATCCCAAGGAGGGAAGCAGGGCACCCCCTGTGGGGAGCACAGCCTCAATGTGCAGAGCTCGGGGGAGTGCACGTGGCCCTGCATGGGAACGGCTGGTATGTGGTTTCAGAGCCCAGAGGGCGTGGGTCTTCCCCCGAGAGGAGGCAGCAGAGGGTGGCAGAGTCCAAGACGGGTGAGGAGTGTGTCCAGGAGGAGAGGAGGCCCGGTGCAGGGTCCAGAGTCTAAACCAGCGATGGCGAACCTATGACACGCATGTCAGAGGTGACACGCGAACTCTTTTTTTGGTTGATTTTTCTTTGTTAAATGGCATTTAAACATATAAAATAAATATCAAAAATATAAGTCTTTGTTTTACTATGGTTGCAAATATCAAAAAATTTCTATATGTGACATGGCACCAGAGTTAAGTTAGGGTTTTTCAAAATGCTGACACACCGAGCTCAAAAGGTTCGCCATCACTGGTCTAAACAGAGCAGGAGGGAAGGGGCCGTGCAGGGTCCTGAAACCTGAGTGGGATGACCAGGGCCTCCTCGTGGGGGCTCAGGTGAGAGACTGGCATTGAGAGAACGAATATTTACGAGGGCCTTGCTCACATCTATATATATAAAAACCTAATATGCAAATAGACTGAACGGCAGAACAACCAAACAACCAAACAACCAGTCGCTATGACATGCACTGACCACCAGGAGGCACATGCAGAACATGGCAGGCGTCAACAGCAGGCAGCAGAATGCGGAACATGGCGGGTGTCAGCCATGGCAGGATGGTGGAGCAGGTGAGCAGGGGCGCCAGACCAAGGCGGGGCTCAGGTCGCTGTCATTGGGGTGAGCCTCTGGTGGTTACTGAAAATTCTTTGCTCCCACGTGCTGCAGTTGCACCTGGCTTACATCTGCTACCAGCACGGGAGCTGCTGCTCACACCCGCTGCCGGTGCCTGGTGCCAGCCCCGATCACTCCTCATGGCTTCTCCACCTCTACCTGCTCCTGAGGGACAATCGGGGCTGGCAGCCACCTCTTGCACCCGCTGCCCGCGACAGCCCTGCTCACACCCACTGCCAGCGCTGGCCCCAATCGCTCCATGCCATCAGCAGGTGTGAGCGGGGCCGGCGCAGTCAGCACATGGGAGTGGTGGCAGCGGGACCCGGGCTGCTGGCAGACAGGGGACCAGGGGCCAAGGCAGGAGGGGTCAGGCAGGGGTGCAGAGGATGGGCCGAGACCCACCCCTTTGCCCACCACAGCCTTGTGGCCCACAGTTCCTTTCAAGGTGCACGAATTCGTGCACTGGGCCCCTAGTAAGTGTATAAAGGATAAGGAGAGTCAACTTTCTCACTGCTGGTAAATTACAAACATGGAAATGGAGAAAATGAGAAAGACCACTGTGATGTTAAACCAGGGGTATTGTGAACACATGGGATTCAATATCGATAGATAGATAGATAGATAGATAGATAGATAGATAGATGATAGATAGATAATACAGGTGTGTGTGTGTGTGTGTGTGTGTGTGTGTGTGTGTAAAGGTAAATGTAAATACACATGCACGCAGACATTCCCTGGCTCTGTCCACTGAGACAGCCTGCGAGCAGCTACACCTGGGTAGCCACATGCACGTTTAGCACTCACATGCTGGCTGTGGAAAACCATTCTCCTCTCAAAGAGGCAAAGGCTCCTTGAGAAATGGCCGGCTCACAGGCTGGGCAGGCAGAGGACAGGAGGAGCCTGGGAGATCTGGTCCGTGAAGAACACGAAGAGGTGCTCCAGGACTGAGGGAGACGGGTCGGAAGTACACAGAAGCCAGCTAGAGAAACTCCCACATAATGCATCACTATGTTAAGTTCATTATTGGAAATAGGTGTCTTCTCTTAACCACAGCAAACCAATATTGGTCTTGGGCCGTTCACACCCCCACAGCTGAAACTGCTCTGATGAGTTGAAATAAGAGGAACAAGACAGCGTAAAGCAAACAATGAAACTGAGATTTAAAAAAAGGCAAAAGCCCCTAAGTGTTTGCCTGTCTCCACACATTCCCTTTTCTCAGCCCAGCTTTGGGCCAGCAAGTTCTGGGCCACCAGGAAGACGGGGAGGAGAAAGCCGCCCTAGGGAGCAGGTCCGCAGGTTGAGGGGCACAGCAAAGGGTGGACCTTCTCACCTGCAGCTGTCCCAGGAGCGGCTGGGGTGGGAAGGGGGGTGTCCCGGGCCCAGGACCCCGGACCCCAGCGCGCGCCTTCCTCCTCCCCCTACTTCCACCCATGCTTGCGCCCACGTGCGCAGGTGGCTTCCAAGCTATCCGGTTACTAGGCAACGGGCTGCCCCAGCGGGAAGCTACTGAGCGGAATGCAGGGGAGAAGGCAGTTGGGAAGAAAAGAGAGCTTGAGCGGCAGAAATGAGCCCGGGTAAGAGCCTGGACCGGGTCAGCCCCTTGAAGGGAACCTGTGGTCAGTGGGTGGGGGACGGGGGGGGGGGGGGGGCGCCTCCCCGGGCGCGGCCCCTTCATCCCCTAGACTGTCTACTAGAGTCTAGACTCGTCTAGACCATCCCATCTAGACCATCGGTCTTCCTGACTAGCCGCACACCCGCACACCCGGCTCACCCCAGGAAAGTGCCGCCTCCGTCCCTGCGCCCAGCCACAGCTTCCAGCGCCCAAGCCGCCTGGTCCAGCCGCCGCTGCGTGGCCCCAGCGCGCCCTCTGGTGGCCGCTCAGGGCATCGGCGTCCCGAATCCCCGCGCCCCGCCTCCCTGCTCCCACCAACACCAAAAGCCATGTCTGGTTCTGTTGCAGAAAAGCATCATCAGGAAAGGGATGAAGTTGACTGCGTCCTCCTTTCAGCGTCCAAGATCCTAAATTCCTCTGAGGGGGCAAAGGAAAGTGCTGGCAGTGAAACAGGTAAACTCCCGGGGACCACAGCTCCCAGGGCGAGGGCGTGAGAAACGCGTCTGCTTTTTACTTACAGGTATCGGGTCAATTGCTTAAATCCACTGGCGCAATTGGGGTGCTCCCAACACATGCGTACTGCCAACAGCTAAAAAATGGGACAGATTAAGAACAGCGAAAACGGCACATCACTCTGTGCCAGATGTTGTTCAGAACATTTAAATGTATCAACTCATTTGATCTCACAACAACCCTATGAAGTAGGTACTACCATTATCCCCATATTAGGAGTGAGGAAACTGAGGCACAGAGAGGTCCACACACTCCCAAGGTCACACAGGTAGCAAGTGACAGAGCCCAGCGTTCAGTGGGATTGGTCCAGATCCAGGCCTTAAACACCACACTGCACTATACTGGTTCTCTCAACGCCAAACAGGAATGGTTGGTGTATTATTGTTTTTTTTGAGACACCAGAAAGACATATCCTTTTTCCAAAAGCAATACTTCTTATAGTAAATATTTACGGACGACAGGGTATTCTGTGGGGAGGGTGTTTGAAATAACCTCAGAGCTCCACATGAGCGTGCAGAGGGCGTGTGCGAATACCCAGCCAGCAGGGGAATCGGAACATGGGAGTCTCCTGCCGAGGCTGCAGGCTTCTCAGAAGGCCTGAGGTCAGCGTAACACCAGGGAGGAAGCAGAGCACGGTGGGTGGAAGGCGCTATCGAGCTGATGGGCCAGGCTCGGACCCCCGGGGTCACATAACCTACATGTGGAATGTGGGTGATCCAGGCACAGAGGTGCTGAGAGAAGGGGTGACCCAGCGAGCTGAGACCAGCACAGGATTCCTGCACCCAAGACTTCCTGTGTGCACTGAGTGTGACCTAATCTTCTGCAGGCTTCAGAGTAAATCCCCCAGACCTTCACTTAACCCCCTCAAAGCCATTCCACTGTAATGACCTTGTTTCTCACTTCTGACACGTCCAGGGGACACAGCTAGAGAACTGAGGTCTAAGGCAGGATGAACCCTAGTTCGTGCATTCCCGGGAGTGGGAGCTCCTTCAGGGCTGGGCCCTGGGCTTCTCCGCGGTCTGCACCCCGCCCAGTGCTGCGCCTGCTGCAGGGACCTAAATGGCCCTGTAGATTGTGTTCTCTCCCCTGTGCTGCTTTCTGCAATACCTTCTCTTCCGATTCCAGAATTCCAGAATGCTCTATGGTTTTTTAAGTATTTCTTTCCTTTGGAAATGCACAGCGGCCATAAGAAACACATATGAAGAACAAAAATTACTTGAATAGCTTTTTAAAAAACAGAAAAATCCACCCCTCTGCCTGCTCTGTGCCGTCACTGACTCCCCTGAACATTGCTAGGAAAACACTCTGAGTCACACCACGGAGCTCAGTGCTATTGGGGAAACTTACTTAATTTCCCAGAAAATGCTTCTCCAAACCCTCTCCAAGATAACTATTTCACTCTTCGTGTGTCCACGCCTCTCGCCACTCCCTCTCAACTGGTAACAGGATCTCATACTACAGGAACAAAACAGAAGCAGTCAGACCCAAACTCCTTCGCCCTCGGCCTTCCGATCTGCGAGCCTGCCTAGCTGGGTACCCACACCCTCTGCCTCCCCTGTTTCAATCAAAGGTCCTGGCCTATGACTCCTTTCTCTCCTGCAATTCTCTCTCAGCTTCCGCCATCAGCCTCCCTCATTCTCCGAATCTCCTCCTCCCTGTCTCCTATGGGACGCCAGCAGCAAGGAGGCACACTAGATGCTCCCAAGCTTGAAAAATCCTTCTTGATCTTCACATCTCTTCCAACAGATCTTCACATCTATTCCATTAGGCACCTATTCGCTTCCATAGTGAAATGAGAAAGAAGTGCCTATACTCAGTGCTGGACAGATCTGCCCTCTGTTCCCTTCTCAAGACACTGCAGTTGGGCGCTGTCCCTCTCACTGCACAGAAACTGCCCTTGGCCAACCAGTGTGGCTCAGTGGTTGAGCACTGAGCTATGAACCAGGAGGTCATGGTTCGATTCCCAGTCAGGGCACATGCCTGGGTTGCAGGCTCGATCCCCAGTAGGGTGCGTGCAGGACACACAGTTGATCAATGATTTTCTCTCATCATTGATGTCTCTATCTCTCCCTCTCCCTTCCTCTCTCTGAAATCAATAAAATCATATTTTTTAAAGAGTATTTCCTGTGGAAACAGGATGCACCTCCCACTGGATTTCTAACAAGAGTCTCAACACAACAGCAGAAATCGCTTCCTCCAACGAAGGCTCCACGGGCTCCAAATGCTCTCCCCTCCCCCGGGCACGCCCCTAAGCATGAGGCCACAGAAAAGTGCAGAGGAAAACAGTGGCTCCGAAACCGAAACCCCATCGCAGAGGGCTAGACCCCGGGGCTCACGGGAGGGCGATGAGAGATGAGAGCAATTCCGAGCAGAGTTGCTCAGGCTGCCCGTGAGCCTATGCAAAGTAGCAGCGTGGGAACTGCAGACACACTGTGGTCAGGAAAGAAGAGATGGCGGGAGGGGCTCGCCTTATAAGTGATACAAAATCTAGGCCAGTATATAAACTCCATGTTCTTCCTTTACAATCTTTTATTTACTACATCCCTTAACGAAGTCTTTAGATTTCTTTTTCTTACTTGGTTTTAGCAAAAGAAGTCCTGTATTCAGCCTTGAGCTTGCAAGGCCTCCTAATGAGACCAAGGACATGTGTGCAGAAAAGAGAGGCGGCTGCTGCAGGTGCCAGAAGGAGATGGACTTGGGGACAGTAAATCCATTAAGAACAAAATTGGGCTGAAAATATTTGCGATAATAATATGCTATTTCTGTGTTAAACAGCTTTGTGGAAATTATGGTTACAGAGCAAAATTAAACATCATAAAACTTCACAGTGTGAAGACAATATAACTAGCAAATATCATAAAAAGTGGGGAGCAGCTGTGGGAGGAAGTATGATGCTCATTTTCTCATAACTGTGCTCCCTTTCTTGGCAGGGAGTAAATCAACACTGAATACAATAGAAATGCTTGTTATTAAAAAAACACATTAAAACCCCAACCTCATAATCCTTTTTCTGATATATTTTCATTAGCTTAGAGTGATCTCAGAGGAAATAATCTCTCATGCAGTGAAAAGAGATCTGAATGCTAGCAATAATGTGCAGTTTTTATTCTATTAAATATAAATTTGATGCCATTTATTTTCAAGTAGCATGTGTAATATGATCCCACTGTTCTAAAATCATCCTGTTTTTTCCACATACATGCCTGGGGCCGGAGGTGGGGGGGGGGGGTGGTGGAGAACTCAAAGTTAACAACAGTTAGCTCTGGGTGGTGGGATTCTAGGAGATACGCTCTTTTTGATTTGCATTTTGATCTATCCGAGTACATTGCCAGAGGTGGTTTTAGCATCTGAAAACCTTTAGGAAGCTTTGCTGCACAGGTCCAGGCCTCCCTTGAGTTCCTTTTCACCTGAGATCAACGTTTCAGACGCCCATTTCTTCCCCAGCAGATGCAAAGCTGAGCCACACCCAGTGGACCTGCTGTCCCTGCCTGCCCACCATGAAGGTGGGATTCTTCAATTGGCTAAATGGCTCCAGGCTCTGAACCTGAGTTGCCCTCCGGGTGATGAGGGCCAGTGGGCAGGGAGGGGTCATACTTTGCCACCAGCTTATGGAAGATCTGGCAATCTGCTGACCTCTCTCACAACCTTTGCTTAGGGCCCTTGCTGGTTTGGCTCAGTTGACAGAACTTCAGCCTGAGGACTGAAGGGTCCCAGGTTCAATCCTGGTCTAGGGCACGTACCTGGGTTGCAGGCTCCCTGCCCTGGTCAGGGGTATGCAGGAAGCAACCAATCAATGTGTCTCTCTCACATCAGTGTCCCTGTCTCTCCCTCTCCCTCCCACTCTCTCTAAAAATCAATGGGAAAAAATATCTGCAGGTGAGGATTAAAAATAAATAAATAAAAATAGCAAAAGTAGATATTTTATTAAAGTATATTTTATTGATTTTAGAGAGGAAGGAAGAAGGTGAGAGAGATAGAAACATCACTGATGAGAGAGAATCCTTGATTGGCTGCCTCCTGCACACCCCCTCCTAGGGATCGAGCCCATAACCCAGGCATGTGCCCTTGGCCGCAATCAAACCTGGGACCCTTCAGTCCACAGGCCAACGCTCTATCCATTGAGCCAAACCAGCTAGGGCAAAAGTAGATATTTTTTTAAAAAAACAACAACAACAACACAACCTTCGCATAGGGCAGAACTTGTCAGCCTAGGGGCACATTTTCTCCTAAACTTTCATTTCATTCAGACACTGCATTGTTTTTAAATTCTTTAATAAAAATTTGCAAAGCAAGGAAGTAGCCAACCACTGGAACAAAGAGGGGTGTGTGTCAGGAGATGCATGTAGTCTCTCCCCTGATGCAGATCCGTAACTTACTTTCTGAGAAGGAACACGCGGGTCTTTATGCTCTGACTGTAAGAGCCTGGCGAAACTTAGGCTCCGTTAAGCCAACTTGTTTTCCATGATAAGGAGAAAGGATATTACATGGCTGTTTCATAGACACTAAGACCCATACAGTAGTTTGCCAAGGTCCTCTCATAACATGAGGATTATTAGTATTTTTACCAAAAAAAAAAAATATATATATATATATATATGTAGTTTACTAGTATATCCCAGAAACAAACAAAAATATTTGAGTTTTTGAAAGTTTCAAGCTTGGTGTTACAAGTACAGTAAAACCACTTTTAAACCTCAACTAGGTACTTTAAGTGAAAACAATTATTTCTTAAACTTATTATGTGACTAGCCTTGGGTTCTTCCTAATGTGCACCTCAAATTCTCATTACCTCTTCGTCTCACCATCCAGAACAGGAGACTGCGTTCCACTACAGTTGTTTAAAAACAAAACTGAGAAAAGAAGTCACACGGCTGTTCAATTTTTTCTTTTTAGAATATGGCTGCACAGCAGAATCAGAAAATCAAGTTCAACCACAATCAGCATTGAAAGTGAGTGTGTTTTATTTCCTCCAAACATGTTTGTGAAGGCTGATCGTTTTCAGAATAAATAATTTCTAAGTGCGTTTGGGTTTTCCACAAGACTCTTCACGAAAAATGCATTGGAGAGTTAGCAAGAATGGCGAAGACTGTGAGTCACCTGACCATCCTGGGGTCCCTCCTGCTAAATGGCATCTTTGGAGATATTAACCCAAAATCATAATAATTCAAGCACATGTTCACCTCCCTCAAAATCACTCATTCTCACACCTTGTTAATTGTGTTGCAGGCCCTTCAGCATCAGCTGGAATCATTTCAGGCTCTCCGAATACAGACTTTGCAGAACGTCAGCATGGTACGTTTCGCTTCATCTGCACACAGGAAATATCCAAACGGAAACGATCCTCCACATTTCTAACTGATGACCGCTGGCCAATTGATCAGCCGATACAGAATGTAACATAATAGAGGCCACAACATTTCTAGGCTCAAAATTTGGGGAAAACTATATTCTGTTACATATACTTGGATATGAGACAAAAAGAAATAGCGCTCACTGGCTGTTTTTTAGACTGACTGAATATAGTCTACAGACAGGGACTCTCATTATAAATGATACAAAAGCTGTCCTGGCCTGTTTGGCTTAGTGAATTGAGCTTAGTGGACTGAGCGTCACCTGCGGACTGAAGGGTCCCGGGTTTGATTCCCGTCAAGGGCACATGCTCGTGTTGCGGGCTCCATCCCCAGTGGTGGATGTGCAGAAGGCAGCCAATCAATGATTCTCTGTCATCATTGATGTTTCTGTCTCTCTCTCTCCCTCTCCCTTCCTCTCTGAAGTCAATAAAAATATATTTTTAAAAAATAATAATAAGTGACACAAAATTTAACCCAAACTGACTAAGGGGGAAAGTGCACTAGCTGGGGTAACTGAAAACCCTAGGGATTTTCACTCAGGGAAGGCTGAAGTCACGTGATCGGGACTCAGGTCATCAGATAAGTATCTGCTTTCCACAGCAATGGATCCTCAGACTCCAGGCAGTGAGGGAGGGGCTGCTAGGAGTTCACACCTTTCTCCCTCCAGATCCCAGCCAGCCAGAGAGGGGACCACCATGCTTGTCCCTCTTCCTGGTTGGTTTATACTGAGGTTTCTCGGCCTGATTCTGATTGGCCCAGGTCCGGTCACATACGGTGCTGGAACCAGTCACGTGCCAGGGGAGGCAATGCTCCCACTGGTTAGGGCTGAGCCACCTACCATGCCTGGAGCTGGAGGTGGGATCCGCATCACCAACACTGCATGGACTTTATCCAGAAGGAATGCAGGGTAGTGTAAAGAGGGGGTTTGGGTATGAATATTGGGGGAGCAGAACACAACACTTATTCGCTGAAGACTCGATATAAACTTCACCCCAATATTCTTGTACTAAAAGCAATTGCAGGGGAATGGGAAGAGAAGATGAAACTCCTGAGAGTGACAGACTAGGTTCCATTCTGATGTCAGAGGTCAAAGGAGTAGACCTCTGATACAAAGGTCTCTGATGCATTCAACAATGTAAAAATCAAACATCTAAAACTATTTGAATATACTGCATAAGTCTTTCTAATTTTATAATCACATAATAAGGGGATCATTTTACTAAAGATATCTTTAATTATATAGATTACAATAAGTTAAGTTTTAATTTTATGTGATGGGAAAGAATTTTTACATGTGGGAAATTAAAAGTTATCTTTTAATTATACTATTACTCCTGGACATTCATAAGTTTATAAACCTGAAATCAAATTCTAACATTCTCTATCTTTTTAAAGGTACAATCTGAAATTAGTGACATACTGAACAAAAGTATTATTGAAGTAGAAAACCCACAGTTTAGCTCAGAAAAGAATCTAGTATTCAACACACACAATGAAAAGGTATGTTATTCTGTACAAAATCATTCTATATTTGGGTATTTCAAAAATGTTACCACAACCAGTTTATCTTCAACTTTACGTTTTCCCCTTTTTCACAGGGTAACTGGATTGTCAGAGAGGAAAAGGAGGGAATTCCTGTCCTGAAAACCCTAAAAGGCGTGAGTTTACCCCCATACTTCGGCAACATCCCATTTCCCGTAGGAGGGTGTATGAAGGGCATTTAACTTAGTCCAGATACCCAAAGATTCCCAAGAAAATGAAATACAGGGCAGTTGTTATAGTCTATTGTAGTTATAGTCTGTTATAGTTTTTCTACTTTAGGATTGACCTAGACCCGGGGTAAATGCACTAGGACAGGTCCATACCAGTGTCACTGTGTCCGTACTGATTCACACTCACATTTGCAGGATACTCACAGCCCCTAGAATCATCTGGAACTAGGAATGCAAGCTGAGGGAGACAAATAGCCGAGAAGTGGAAATGTTCATTTTTCTTTAAACTTCCATTTGGCCTATTGCTTCTCTCTTTCCCATCCATCTGTGATGGTCTCTTGAGAGAGGTTAAATGTTTATTTCTGAAATTGAACGGTTGGCCCATGTATCTCACCCCTGAAGGAGATAAGTATACTTTCTAAGCAAATTGCAAAGACCAGAGTTACAGATCTCAACTGTTGTTAGATTTTCTGGAGGAAATGAATCATACTTGTTGGGCTTCTTCGCTGTCGATGTGATTGAAATGTTCGTTTGCTTGCAAAAACAAATCCTCCACAAAATGTTATCTTAATATGTTGGTCATGTGGCAAATGGCAGTACATTTACAGTGTGCTTCTTATTGTTACTAGCCTACAGAGAATCAAGAAGAAATCCTCTCTGTGGAGAAAATTCATAATTTTGAGGACTCGAGGATTCTTCCTTCAATAGAAGAAAAATTCAGTAGCAATAATGTCAACAGTCTCTCTCCAAGTGTAAATATGCCACCCCAGATACATTTCAAGGACATATTAACTCTAAGAACTTCAATGGATAATCCAGCCTCAAACATGATTATGAACACTTCAGAAAATTCTGACATGTTGAAGAATTATAACATTTATAGTTTTCTAGCTAATGCACCTCAAAATGTTATGCCTCGAGCTGATAGAGTAATTCTGGATAATTCCAAGATTACTGTGCCTTTCCCCAAGCATGGATTTCATGAAAATTTAGATGATATTTGCCATTCTATCAAGCAAATGAAGAAAGAGCTGCAAAAGTCACACGACAGGGAACTGGCACTTACAAATGAACTTCAAACTTTAAAGATGGATACAAATGTTCAAAGTAATACTCAATATGACCTGTCCCCCATTCACAAGGAAAAAATTAACTTTATTAAGGATGAAAATATGGAAAGTAACTTAAATGAAGATATAAAATCAAAGCGAATTTTAGAATTAGAGGCATTAATAAGCAAATTACTCCCACTCAGGGAATCAGTGTCAAAATTCCATCTGAATTTTTGTAGGAAATGTAAAAAATTGTCTAGGAGTGAAACACATAGGGGAAAGAAGAATGAGAAAAACAATAAAGAAATTCCTATCACTGACAAGAATACTGCAGATTTAAAACTCCATTCCAGACTTCCATTTACACCGTCATTCTTTGACTCAACAAAATATGAAATGAAAGACAAAGAAAGGCAACCACTTGTAGTAAAACGAGGACCAATAATATTTGAAAATGAGAAAACATCCAAAGTCAATTCCATGACTGAGCAGTGTGTTGCAAAAATTCAGTACTTACAGAATTACCTAAAAGAATCTATACAGATACAGAAAAAAGTAGCAGAGCTGGAGAATGAAAATCTAACCCTTAAGACCAAAATAAAACCACTGGTCTTTACCACACAATCTCTGATACAGAAAATTGAAATATATGAAAGGCAACTTAAGGATTTGGTTGAAGAAAAGAACACTATTCAGTCCCAATTAATTAAAACAGAAGAAGATGGCAAAAACTGTATTGAAGAATTGAAAAAAGTCATTAGTAAATATAATGTTCTCCAAGGACAAAATAAAACTCTAGAGGAAAAAAATAGTCAACTTTCTTTGGAGAAACAACAAATGATAGAAACATTAGATAAACTAAAAAATAAAGAACACAAAACTCAAAATGATATGGCCATTGTCAATAATGAATATAATCGAATGAGCATAGAAATGGAATCAATGAAAACAAATATTCTATTGATACAAGATGAAAGGGAAATGTTAGAGAAGAAAACCTACCAGCTTCTAAAGGAAAAAAGCTCACTTGAAAATGAACTAAAAGAAAACCAGCTGGAGGTAGTGCAGCTGAAAGAGAGAGAAAGATTGGCAAAAACTGAACATGAGGCACTGCTTCAAATAATAGAAACAGTCAATAATGAAAAACTTAGTCTTGAAACAACATTACAAGAATCTACTGCTGCCAGGCAAATGATGGAAAGAGAAATTGAGAACATGCACACCTACCAGTCTACTACTGAAGAGAATTTCCTGAATGAAATAAAAAATGCGAAATCAGAAGCAAGTATTTATAAGAATAGTTTATCCGAAATGGGCAATGAATGTGAAATGTTATCTAAAATGGTCATGGAAATTAAAACAGATAATCAGATTCTAAAAGAAGAACTAAAAAAACACACTCAAGAAAATATACAATTTGAAAGCAGCATCAGTAGACTTGCAGAAGACAAAATACTTTTAGAGAACTACGTGAGAAGTATAGAGAATGAGAGGGACACCTTGGAGTTTGAAATGCGGAATCTTCAAAGAGAATACTTAAATCTAATGCAAAAAATCTGTGGTCAGCATGGTGACCTGTCAAAAATGGGTTATATATCAAGAAGAGAGAAATTCCATTTTGACAACTGTGATGCTTACGAAGACACCTCTGGTCCCAGGAGTAGGCCTTTAGCTCCTGAATTGAAAGGTATGTACATTGTGGTGGATTAATAGAAAGTAAGATTCCTTTAGCCTACTGGACATGAGTCAGAGGACAGTAATAGAAGGAAACTTTTTCACCTGGCCCATGTGGCTCAGTGGTTGAGCGTCAAACTATAAAGCAGATTCAATATATGGATCAACTCCCCATCAGGGCACATGCCTGGGATGAGGGCTTGATCCCCAGTAGGGGATGTGCAGGAGGCAGCCAGTCAATGATTCTCTCTCATCATTGATGTTTCTATCTCTCTCTCCCTCTCCCTTCCTCTCTGAAATTAATAAAAGTATATTTTCTAAAAAAGAAGGGAACTTTTAAGATGAATACAACTTAGTTTTGTAAGATTTGTATTCAATTGGAATACAATTGTGGAATTATTTAGGGGTTTTGCTCCTTTTTATAAAATTCATGCTATTTTATTCGTATTACTTCTATACATTGTATAAGCACAATGCAACTTTGGGAGGGAGCAGGGTTTTTTTAAATTACTGTTTTTTCTGAAGTACATTCAGTACTCCCACCTTAAAACAAATTCTTCTTTCTTCCCAGGAATTCCAAGTAAACTGAATCAATTGCTTCCATCCAAGAGATGTAAATAAATTTCTAAAATCAATGTTTCAAGATCCTTTGTGCCAGAGCTTTTTGTCTACAAAATAATTTTAATTTGCTTTTACATATGATTACATTTACTCTGTAATTTGTTAAACTAGTTTTTTAATTAGAAATTGGAATTATATATATATATTATATATTATAAATTATGTATTACATATTATACATTGTATATTATATATTACATACTATATATTACATATATATTCCAGAACTGTGGACAGCAGGAGATGTCACCCCACTTGTAGGCTATGATGTTAGCCTCACAGTTTCATGAGTTCCAGTGGAAGACAGGAGACACTGGGTCAGAGGTAAAGGACAGTTTGTTACAGCAACAGCAGTAGCCAGAATATTAGCTTTTTTTTTGCATCGGTTCTCCAATTCCTATAAACTGCATGAAAAGGACCATAGTCAGTTCTATTGCCGGAGAGAGCTCTGAGGTTAGGGAACCCAAATATATATATAATGCAAAGTGTCCCCTTGACCGGGAGTTCGATCGCTCACTATGATGTGCGCTGACCACCAGAGGGTGGCGCAGAACAAAGGCAGGCCCCAGCCGGGCCTAGGGACCCTACCCATGCATGAATTTCGTACACCGGGCCTCTAGTATTGTATAAATGCAGTAAGCATGCCCGTCCTTTGCTCTAAACTTTACCTTTATTATACAGGTCAGTTAGCATATCTGCCCTGCTCCAGGGAGTCACTAACTCTAGCTTCCAAGGCTGAAACCAAACCTGCCCTTTGCTCCAGAGCAAGACACTGTATCTTCTTCCAAGACTGCTTGCTATATAAACTTGTTGAATTTTACCAAATGCTTTTTCTGCATTTATTGGGGTGTGTTTTCCCCTTTAATCTGTTAATATGATGGTTACATTGATTAATTTTGGAGCATTATACTGACTTTGCATTGCTGGAATAAACGCCACTAGGTCATGTATTATCCTTTTAATATACACTCTTGGGTTCAATTTGATAATATTTGGTTAAGGATTTCTTCTGTGCTCAAAAAGATATCGGTCTCCATTTTTTTTTTTTCTTTTAATGTCTTTACCTGGTTTGGTACCAAGGAAATCTGGCCTCATAAAATGTGTTGGGAAGTGTTCCCTTCTCCTCTGTTTCCTGAAAGGATTAGTGTAGGATTGGCATTATTGATGTTCTCTCTTCCTTCAATACATAATAGAATTTACCAATTGGCCTGCAGTCTTCCAAATGGGAAGGTTTACATTACAAAACAAATTTCACGGATATGAAACAATTCAGATTTTATATTCTTAAGCCAGTTTGATTATTGTTATGTTCTGATAATCATGTACATTGATATAAGTTCTCAAATGTATTGACAAACAGTTGTCCATAATAATCCTTATTGCCTTTGTAATATCCAGAGGACGTGTGGTGATATCCCATCTTTTAATTTCTGAGATTGGTAATTTGGGGTTACTTCTTTTTTCTTTATCAGTCTCACTAGAGTATAATCAATTATATTGCTTTGTTCAAAAATCAGCCTCTGAAGACACAAGATATGACTTCCAAAAGATATGATGTGCTGCTGCTTAACTTTCTCCCAGTCCCAGTGGAGTTTCTTCTCGATCTAAATCTCATTAAGTCTTTCTTCCACAAGTTAGCATCCTCAATCTTTGTTTCCATTTTAAGCCTTACATAGATATGGTTGGATGACTCATAGAAATTAATGGCTTCTAAGCAAGCTTATTTCTTCCATTATTCACTGATGGTGGGTGCAAAAAGCTACTCACGTCATACAGGCATCATAATGGGCCCGAAGATCGCTAGATGCCTGAGTCATCAAGAGATAAGATGCCAGTGACCAAGTCTTAACTCCTCATGTCTAAGTTTGGGGAGGAAAAGTTGTTTCACAGGAAACTAATGTTATATTTTCAAAATTAAAAGAAGAGTCAATAATGGTAAAAAAAAAAAAAAAATCAATGGTCATCACCAATAAAGCACCCTCAAATAAAATGCATATGTATGTGTGTTCTTCCATCATCTTAAAAATCTAAATTTTCCTACATGCTTCACTATTCCTATTACTGGTGTCTGCATTCCTTTTTCTGTAAATTGACACAACACATATACGCAAACTCTAGATAAGCTCTGCCTGCTGCCCTGCTCCTTCTTACACCCGTCAGTCAGGCATAGATGCAGATTCCCATCTGTGAATGTGGCACGCGGTATGCATTGCTATGAGAAGCACATTAATAAAAGCTACAGCTAATAAAGGCAGAGGTGAAATGAGCAATTATTTAGATCTTAATGAAAATCTGCAACTATAAGCCTCTGTCTCAAAATAACATATATGCAAGACGTGTTGGGTAAGATTTATCAAGGTACAACTATGTGAATTTTATGCAGTTTATGCACCTGGTAAAACCACTCCCGTTCTGAAGACACACGTATTCCCCTTTGAGTTACATTATACCCTTGATAATGTCTTTAACATGTTCATTCTGCGTTATACGCTGGGTAGGAAATAAGAATTTTAAATATTCTTTTAGAAAAAAGTAAACAGTTATGAGGCAAGAGAATAAAAATATGTACGTTTGACAATAGGAAAAGTTCTCTGTACCTTCTGCAATCCCTTTAAAAGCCAGATTTACATCTGGATTGACATAGTTCCCCCCATTGGGATAAAAATGGGTCCAAACGAAGAGTACTGCAGCCTCTACACATTCTGACTTCCAGTTCTGAGAAACCTAGGATGGCAAAAGGACAAGCCTAAGGAAGCACCGTGAGCCAAAAATAATTCCCTGCCGGGCTGGTGTGGCTCAGTGGTTGAGCGTCAACCCATGAACCAGGAGGTCGGGGTTCAATTCCCAGTCAGGGCACATTCCCCTGGTTGCAGGCTGGATCCGCAGTAGGGGTTGTGCAGGAGGTAGCCAATCAATGATTCTCTCTCATCATTGATGTGTCTATCTCTCCCTCTCCCTTCCTCTCTGAAATCAATAAAAATATATTTAAAAAAATAATAACTTCCCCAATGAACAAAATAAACTGATGAACAAAATAGATTCAGAGACACAGAAGCATGGAACAGGCTGATAAATCTCAGAGGGAAATAACTTATATGCATAACCCACGGACACAGACAATAGTGCAGTGAAGGCCTGAGGGGGGTGGTGTGGGATCAAAAGAATCAAGGAGGTTAAGAGGGGGAAAGGGACATCTACAATACTTTCAACAATAAAGATAAATTTAAAAAATTAAATAAGAAGGGATAAAGATCATTAGAAAAAAAAATAACTTCCCCAATGCATTACATTAATATTGTAAATTTCTCTTCTACATTACGAACACCACCACCACCCCTAAAATCAATGAGTACTGACAGGCCTCATGGTGAAGGATAGCCATGTGTTTAAATTGTATCTTTTAACAACAGATAGTTTGAAAAGTGGTAGAGTGAGTGCAGAAGAGAGAACCTGGAAACCAGAGGGTACGGCCTGGGAGTGGGAGGTGCCCCAGGAGAGGCAGCTTGGACCGCTAACCAGGGGAGGGGCAGAGAGGACACCAAGGACCGCCTTCATCCACCTTGCAACGTTGTCATTTTTTTATAAAATAATGAAGTAAACGTGTGTTCCCTGTTCTCCCTCCCCCAGCTCACCCTGGGGCTGCACTGGGTGATGCTTTAGAGATCATGAGTGGAAGGCACGGGGCCCCGCACACGGAGACATCTGCCTTACTCTATAAAGTGTAAGTGACTCTATGCAATATGAATGGATCCATATTTATCTTTGATAGGAATGCTTTAATAGGCTGACACTTGGATAGCTATCAATCCAATTTTCACCTCCAAGTTAAGAATTTACTATGTACTTTCTACCCCTCCTCAGCCTCCACATTCCCCTCCCCCACAACCCTGCAGCTTTTTCACATTAGGAGTAAGAGCTCTCAATTGATACACTATACTTCAAAATTGTGTAAGAGTTCTAAACATTATATTCTCAAAAACACATACCAGCCCGGCTGGCATTGGCTCAGTGGTTGAGTGTCAACCTATGAACCAGGAAGTCACGGTTGGATTTCAAGTCAGGGCACATGCCCAGTTGCAGGCTCCATCCCCAGGGTGGGGCCTACAGGAGGCAGCTGCTCAATGATTCTCTCTCACCATTGATGTTTCTATCTCTCTCGCCTTCTCCCTTCCTCTCTGAAATCAATAAAAAATATATTGGGGGGGTGGGGGGAGTGGAAGAGACACACACCAGCAATCAAATTATCAGCAAATACTATTTATTCATTAATAGTACTAAGACAAGAGTATTAGAGTGGTAGGATTAAATATCTTTTAAATGTTTGGGTTTTCTATCCTACATCATCTTATATTTTTTCAAATAATTTGCACTTGATAATGAAAGCTACTTGTCTTCCAGAGCCTAAAAGGATGGTATTGAAGTAGTCTTGTAGTTCTTCATATTCAATGCCCTAAAATTAGAAAATAAATGTCCATTTAATTGTATAGGTGCAGGTAATATATCTGTAGATTCTTAAAAAATGTTTTAGAATTTAAAAAATTAACAATCCAAAACCACATTTCCTCACCAAATTAAAAAGCTTCACTTTAAATAAATCAAAAATATTTTTAAAATGTAATTTAGGAAGGAAAAATTGACTTATGGGACCAATTTTAAATACTATGATCCAGAGATTTACTAGTTCTAAAATTAGGGTAAAAGGAGCTTAAACTTGATTTAGGGTAATATTTGTGATAATGTAAAAAGAAAGAGATTTCAATAAACTCAAAATTACTAAACAGAAGGTAAACTTCTGATTTTTCAAAGCAGCAATCAGTTGCTCTTTTCTGTCCAAACATATTCGCTAGGGCACACAGGGAACTCTCTCAGGTCTGTTCTCTGGATAGAAAAGGGCTCAGAGAAAACTGCTCCCAGAACATTCGTCCTGTAGACACAGTTATGTCGGTATCACAATCACTGTCTACAACTAATAGGGTATACTTACTCGTGTTTTTATAAAAGAAAGAATATAAATTTGGTGTCCGTTATCTACTAGTAATCCACCGCAGGATTACATTCAAGTCAGAAATATGTCAACTAGTTTAATTGGCATTAAAGCATTTTTCAATGAACAGATAGAAATGAATTATTTCACTTACTTATGATATGGCACACACACAAAAATGATGGACTGTCCATTTCTAATGTATGTTCTGAACTCCTGAGAAATTCTCAATTTTCAGAGTGCTCAAAGCCGGGGTAAAATTGAAATTTTAAGATACTTTAATAACATGCTTTTCCTCAAAGTTTTATAACGAGATGTCAATAGCTGCCGGGAGCCGGTCCATGCTTGCTGTTTCAAGGGACCTGGCATATATGGCATACTGTTCTTAATATGTTTGCTCACCTTCTTGGCACTATGTGTTTTAACCAAGGTCTCTGAGAAAGGTTGTTTCCCCAGGTAGGGATTTTCCCCTGAAGTTAGGGAGGGAATAAAACCTCTTAACTAAGTGCCAGGCGGGTAATTAATCACTTTAACTATGAACAATCATGCTTAAGCTACATAATCTTTACTCCCTGGAATGGAGATAAGAAACGCCCTAACCTTTGGAATAGAGATTGATAGGATTGAATCAACTGGTATAAATACAGATGTAATAAGACAGCAAGAGAGAGAGAGAGACAGAACCGAGGCACAGAACCTACACAGAACGTTCTCTAGAGACAGGAGAACTTCGCTGGAGAGAACATGGCAAAAGATCCTGGACAGAAACTGGCCTCAGAACCTAGAGACAGAGCCTAGCGAGAGAACATGGCAAAAGATCCTGGACTGAACCTGACTACAGAAATTGGCAAGAGAACCTGACTAGAACCTGGTGACTGAACCTGGCTGGAGAACCTGGACAGAACCTGGCTGGAGAACCTAGCAAGGGAACATGGCTAAAGAACCTGGCTGGAGAACCTGGAGAACCTAGCAAGAGAACATGGACACAGAACCTGGCTGGAGATCCTAAGCAGAACCTCTCTGGAGATTCTAACCAGAACTTTGCTGGAGATCCTGACCAGAACCTGGCTAGAGATCCTGGCTCGGCTGCTGATCAACTGAACGCTGCCTCCGTGTCGTTCCTTCTTCGCCGACTCCGTCCACACCTTTGGGGACCCCTGGGCCCGCTGGGGTTGGACCCCGGCATCTGGCGCCCGAACAGGGACCCCTAGGTAAGCGCCCCACACTCGGGACGGATAGGACTCCACCGTAGGAAGAGGGTGGATAGTCTTCGCCGACTCCGTCCACATCTTTGGGAACCCCTGGAACAGGGTCCCCCTAGGTAAGGCCTCCCCCCATTGAGAACCCCACACTCGGGACGGATAGGACTCCACCAGGGTACTACAGACCCCCCTATAGAGGATAAGTAGGGTAAGAAGGTGGATAGTACAGAACTTAGATTGAGAAGATGCGCCATACTGAGTCCAAAAAAAGAAGGCTCTGTATTGATCTTTAGATTAAGAAGATGTGCCATACTGAGTCTAAAGAAATAAGACTCTGTATTGATCTTTTAACACATATGCTTGCTAGCAGAGGAATTAAGGTTACTCCCAGTCAGACAGAACGTTTTATCCAAGAAGTATGTCCATGCTTTTCTGAGGAAGGAAAGGTAAATGTAAAGGCATGGGAGGAGATAGGCCCAAGGAGCCTTATCCTTAACCCCACTGCAGCCTTTCCACCCCGGGAAAGTGCAGGATTGGCAAGCTCTCCCTGGGGTGATAGATCAGGCCTCAGGTAATAGCGGAAAGCGCCAATCCTACTCTTAAAATGGATACAAGAGAGCATTTGATTTTTTTTTTCTTTTTAATGCCTGCTTTTAAAAAAATAAAAAAGGGGGAATTTGCCGGGAGCCGGTCCATGCTTGCTGTTTCAAGGGACCTGGCGCAAGAGAACATGGACACAGAACCTGGCTGGAGATCCGAACCAGAACTTCGCTGGAGATCCAGACCAGAACTTGGCTGGAGATCCTGGCTAGGCTGCTGATCAACTGAACGCTATCTCCGTGTCATTCCTTCTTCGCCGATTCCGTCTACACCTTTGGGGACCCCTGGAACTGCTGGGGCAGGACCCCGGCAAATAGCATTATTTTTCAGGAAGAGGAATAGTTCCAGTTTTCTTAAGAGATTATTTCAAAGTTAAGAACAGAAACCTTAAGTGTCATTAGGATCTTCTGAGAGCCTGGAGCCCTATAACAAGGGTCAAAAACTCTCACTGAGAACGATCCTATATAATAAAAGCACAGCGACCGAATGGCACAACAACCAGAATGACCGCAGCCCCTCACCCCGGCTGGCCCTGCCCCTGATCAGCCTCCATCGGGGCGGGCTGACTGGATGCCACCAGTGCACGAATTTGTGCACTGGGACTCTAATGTTAACATGTGCAGCTAACTGGACAATAAGTAGTTTCAAGTGACTCATAATAAGATGCTACAGATTTGCTTTAAAAATTATGGACAGAATAGTTTGGTACATAAATTAAGCTTTTTCCATTGAGAATTTCAGATGGGAAAGAACTTCTACAAAAGGGGGAAGGTATACGGAAAGAACTGATATTTCTAAAGTTATCCAAATTTGTCATTTTTAAAAGTGTGTACAAATCAAAGATATGGTTTTAAAGAAATCTAAAAGTTGAAACAATTTTTCTTGGTTGATGAAGTAAATGTAACATATTACTACCTTTTGACATTCAAAGTCATTATACTTTCGATTGGTCTGCTTTTCGGTCCACCTGGCGGGTGGAAAACCTTAGCAACTTTGCTGGGTTTTTCTGATTTAGCCAAATACGGGTCAGTAGAATGCGACGGGTAAGGGTCGAATGTTCCTGCCTTCATTCCGCCAGCCTACAAATCAGAATGAGACCATTTTATGTGGTTTTGTAAAAGGCTTCTTAAAAAATATTAGATGTTGAAGTTTATCCATATTTTGTATTGTCTATGGAGTTGGTTTTACATTGAAAGAAAGTTGTCTATTTTGTTTAATGCAGCTACCAGCAAAGTCTCCCTACCAGCAATTTCATGGGGTTAAGACACTGTAATTCTAAAAGTTCTCTTATGTTAAAATGCAAATGCTTAAGTTTGACTACATCAAATTACTAAATTTCTGAATAGCACAAAATGCAATAATCAAAGTAAAACATTCAACAAACTAACATATATATATTTTTTTTTCAACACAGATAAAAACAGAACAATATCCTTAGCGTACAAAAAGATCTTACAAATATCCTACTAGAAAATCTGCAGGAAAAGTAAACAGGCAATTCCCAGAAGGAAGAAAATGTATAAACCAAGGTTTATAAATTAAAAGCAGCATTTCCATTTTTATTCAAACTTGTAAACTTCAGCAAAGTGAGAAAATTCCTCTCAATCATTTCAAAAACTAAAAGATGGCCTGGCTTTTTATGATTTTTGAGAAAAACTAGACCTAAGATTAGAGAGGCACTTAGAAGAATCAACTGTAAACTCAAATATATTTAAACTGATTAATAATCATTTTAAGAGCTTCCTTACTCCCGTACACTGGCCATACTTTATGCCTTTTCATAATTTTATAAAAACTGGTTTCATGATTCTTGGCATGAATACAAAACAAAAGCTTATTGTTTACATGGGCAATAAAGCAATTTGACGGCAAGAGGCACTATTTCTTTAAAATGCTTAATATTAAAAAATAATAATAATAAATGCTTAATATCTTTGCATTCTAAAACTCTTAACTTACCTTTTTACCAGGAGAAGAGGGTTTAAAGGGGCTTGGGAGTACTTCTTTCTTCTCTGCCTTCTTAATTGGAGGTAAAGATTTCTCAGAAAAATAAGGATTGGTATCAAAATATTCTCTTGGGTAAAGGTTTAACTTGAAAGGTCCCCCTTTGAGCAAACGATGGTGCTCTTCGCTCTCTTTCTGTAAATTAAAGAGTTAGAAATTATGTGGCATAGCCCTAGCTGCCTTGACTCAGTGGATAGAGCATTAGCCTGCGGACTGAAGGGTCCCGGGTTCAATTCCGGCCAAGGGCACATGTAGGTTGTAGGTTGTAGGCCTGGCATATGGTAGGCTCTTCATAAATGTCAGTTTTACTTCTGAGAATGAGGAATACTTACTTTTTACATTATAACATGCTTACATTATAATATTTTTAGCTACCTGGTACCCAAGCAAAACAGAGGGGAGGGGAGGGGAGGGGGAAGGGGAGAAGGGAGAGGAGAGGGAAAGGGAGGTGAGAAGAGGAGAGGAGGGGAGAAGGTAAGGGGGTGAAGGGGGAAAGGGAGGGGAGGGGGAGAAGGGAAACAGAAAAATATCTGCATAAATAATAGCTGAAAATATTCTAAATATAATGAAAACTATAAATCCACAGATCCAAGAAGCTCAACAAACCCCAAGCATAAGAAACACGAGAAAACTACACCAAGGCAGATCACAATCAAATTGCTCCAACGAGTGACAAAGAAAATTTTAAACGTTACCAGAGGGAAAAGAGACAGTACAAAATAACCATGACAACAGATACCTTGTCAGAAACAATTCAAACAAGAAAACAGTGGAATAATCTCTAAAATTCTAAAAGAAAAAGCAATGGTACATTTAAAAATTATTTCCAGAATTAATTTTAGGAAATCCAAGATTTCTCACTTATAAATATTAAGTTATGAAAGTAAGAGCAAAAGAGCTCTATCTACTGTAAGGAAAGAAAAGTATCTTATACCCATAAAGTTCAGGATGGAAGGCTAATTACTGAGCCACATGTATTTATATATTATGTATTATTACTATTCCTACAGATGAAAAGCAGTTTCTATGTAATTTAATATAAACTGAATAATCCATACGAAACAGAGATGCTTAATTTCAAATGACCAAGGCTTCTCCCCAATTTAATGGAAAACTTTTGGGTTTGGACAACCCATTTGACAAACTGATCTCTATCCTTCTATCTCACAGCCCACCCAATGCCGCCTGAAATCACCCAGCAAAATGATGGAAAACTGCACGCCTAAAAATACAAAGACAAAAACACTAATTAAATGGCTGCCATTTAATTTCTGTTGCTTAATGTCCAACAAATTGGACTTTTTATTACTATCAGCTCTCTTAAAGTTACATTGATATTGTTATATTGATATTTTTCCAAAATGTATAAGGGTTCCTCCATTCATACGTAGGCGCTCTCCACATAAGTGAGTATGTTTCATTATACATCAAATATTGTATGAAGTGAGTGCAAAAGGCATATAACAGTTACGTTTCAGTGTTTATTTCTGCTCTTTAATGAAGTGAGGAGTTTTCTCCATCCTTTCACTCTCTCTTCTGTAGGCATGCATCCATTCTCTACTTCTACTTTCTTGATGTTCTCCATCACTCCTCCATTCCATCAGTCACCCTAATGGAGGCGTACTCCCACTACTTCGTTGTGGTGGGAACATGGCTAAGGGTTAGGCTATGACTCCTCTACTCAGAATAGAAGGTATTTGATCAGGCTGAGTTAACAGAGGTCTCACAGCTGGTTCAGAGAGAGGTGAGAGCTGTGGTAAACTACAGCCGCAGGTAAAAAGCTCACGCGGGGAAGAGCTGAAGGGATCTAGAGTAAGATGTGGAAATCTAATATCAAAAATGAAATGTAGCCCTAGCTGGTTTGGCTCAGTGGACAGAGCGTCAGCCTGCGGACTGAAGGGTCCCAGGTTCGATTCTGGTCAAGGGCATAAGCCTAGGTTGCAGGATTGATCCCCAGTAGGGGGTATGCAGAAGGCAGCCAATCAATGATTCTCTCTCATCATTGATGTTTCTATCTCTCTTTCCCTCTCCCTTCCTCTCTGAAATCAATATATATATTTTTTAAAAAGAAATGTAAAACTATCACAATTCATAAACATCAGTCTGCCCGCCATTGCCCGAGTAATACAAACATGGTAAACAAAACAAACCATCATTAGATCACAAGTGAATGCTCTACGTCAACAAAATGAGAAAGTTTGAAAAAAGCTAAAGTAGATTATTTTACCTTATAATTTAGTTTTGGTGCATCATAGACATCAGCGGAGTGTGTGAACTGTTTACCTATCGTCACATTTGCATAGCTAAGGAAAGAAAATGAGTAAAGGTGACTTCAAAGTTCAGAAATTCTAAATTTTACCTTTTAAAGTTCAAAACAAATTCTATAAGAGTATTAAATATAGCTTACCCATATCCAGTTCCCTTCTTTCCTGGGCTTGTGTATAAATTCTTCCCAGGTGCCTCATACTTTTCTCTGGGTTTGGCCTGTGCGCTGAAGAATGGGACTGGACCACCTATTGTTCCATAGTAGCTTCCTACTCCACATCTTACAGTAAAAAAAAACACAGAGCAGGTTAAAATGGCCAATTGTGTGTTTTATACATTTTAGTACAATTTATAAAAATGTTTGAAAAAGGAGCAAAATATATGCAATGGAATTGACTTGCTTAACTTTGGTAAGAAAAAAAAAACATTTCTTGCTAGTTTCTAATCCAATTTTCCCCATTTTTCAGACAAGTTTGAGATGAGTTTTTAATTGTTTATGCTTATTTTAAATGTTCATATAAACAAAATTCTTAATCTCTAAGAAGTTAAAATACTTTCTATTAATCTCATTAACCATAACAATAAATAGACCTTTTTGTGTATTTAGGTGAAGTGAGGTACTTTATGGCAAATTAGCTAATAAATGGCCGATTACTTCTGACCATCCACTCACTGGAAACTATACTTTCAAAAACATACAAGTATTGTTTCTGCTGCTGATGGCATAATGAATCTCACAACATTTTGCTAATTTTCTTCTTTTTGGTTCATACTGATTATTATAGAAAAAAGTTAACAAATTTTTTAAATTTTAATGTTAAGTTTTCTGGACCCACAATATATATTTAATCATTAAACCATTCACCACCTAATACTTTATTTTAACAAATATTATCTTTAATAAAATTTTCACAAGAAGGATAACTAATGTTAGTAATAGTCATAGCCTCTATTTTCCAAGTTATCAATGAAGTAAACAAATTTTAATAATCAGTAAATGGTACCTTATTATCATCAAAACTTGACACTGGTTATACATTTGAATTAAAATTTTTAAAAACTAGAAGACATCAATATTGTTACTTATAATCTCTGGCCTACAAATAAAGTTTCCATTAGGAGAAAATACTCAATTTTATTAATTGATATTTATGAATATATGTCATAAAATAAAATATAAGGAGATAAAGCAATGACATTGTAGATAAAAGGTCAATTATGCACAAGCATTATCTAAGTAGAATTTGATTTAATGCAAGCAATAAATATCAGTACATTTAAAATTTATTAAGTGCCTGTGGTTCCATAATTTGGTGGTGAGTAAGTATCAGTATAAAGGCTTCTTATTTCTACTACCAATCTCTCTTTTTGGAAACTTTCTGTATCCACTAAATTACAGATTTTTTTCTCATACTAGGGAGATTTAAAAAGAAAGAAAAATTAGTCTAACTACAAAACTGTTATTATTTTTTGACTGACAAATGAATATTATAATCCAGCGATTTTCAAGTGGTGTGCTATAAGAATTTTAAAAATATATGCAACCTATTTAGTCAGAGCCACTGACTTCTTTTCCTTTAGATTGTCAAATTAAAGAAATGACCATGGCCAACACAACAATAGCCATCCTGTGTGAATGAATCAAAATTATACCTATTTTGCCCTGGCCAGTGTCTCTCAGTGGTTAGAGTGTCGGCCTGCGCACAGAAAGGTCTGGGTTCGACTCCTTGTCAAGGGCAAATACCTGGGTTGGAGGTCAATTCCCAGTGGGGGACAAGGGGGCGGGGCATGCCGGAGGCAACCAACACACGTTTGTCACATCCATGTTTCTCCCTCCCCCTCCCTGTATCTGTCTCTAAAATCGATGGAAAATATATCCTCAGGTGAGAATTAACAACACACAAAAAATTATACCTATTTATTTTTGTCAAACTGGCAAAAAATATATTTTTTGATGTTTGCAAAATTTTAGTAATTAGTTTATGTTAGCCATAAGATGAAAAAGGTAGAAAATCGCAGTTATAAATTAATGTATCAAGGCAGCATTTTCCAATTATTACCACAAGAGGTCAAAGTTCATGGGGGAACACTTAAACATAGGAAAAAGTTATTTAAAGGGTAAAATAACCATATTACATGTAAAGGATTCTTAACATATTTTTGATGATTTAACTTCTTTATAAAAAAAAAAGAAACCTTCTCCTAATTTTGCTTTTTTATTGATATTTTGTAAAAGTTTTTTTAAAAATAGAAAAAACAGTCAGGGCACAGATATGATGACCCAAGGTGATTTTTTCCCCCCTGACTACTTCAAGGTTTTTATCAAATTTATTTTCATCATTTAGTTGGTCTTTATTAAATAAACTAATAGAGAACAGTAACATAAATAATCCCAAATTTAATGTGATAAAGACAATCAATTTAGTGAAAAATACTTGCCAACTTAAATCTCCCAATATAACTATCCCCAGTCAAGACAAAATAACCAAAGGATCATACTTTAAAAAGTGAATCATATAGTATAAGTAAGTCCTGTGGAAGGGCTAGAGGAGAGAAAGTTGCAGATGTAATCAAGAGTTTTCCCCCAAACACTTACGATTTTTTATCTCCGTTAGTAGGGAGGAAAGCTTTGCCTAGATTTTTTTTTGCTTCTTGCATCATATGCTTTCTCCTCATTTGATTCAGATTCACATAACCTTCACCTTCAAAAATCCTTACAAAACGGGGCTCAAAGTAACCCGCCTGGAGATCTGACATTTCTTTGGATCCCCCAGGTAGCATCTGTTTATTTTTGCTTGCAGCTTCATTAAAGGGCCCTTTAAAAATAAATTAGGAACATGGTAATTTTGAGCTCACTAGTAATCAAAGAACATGAAAAATAACAAAAAAAGTTTCAAAATGTGACATGGGCCAATAAGTTTTGAGGCCTAAAACTTGTTTCAAAGCTCTGTGTGAAAGGCTATGTTGACAATGACCTAACAGGGTTACATTATAGACTGTGAATTTCAGAGCTGGAAGAGACCTTAAAGCAACAGTTCTCAACCTGTGGGTCGCGACCCCTTTGGGGGTTGAACGATCCTTTCACAGGGGTCGCCTAAGGCCATCCTGCATATCAGATATTTACACGACGATTCATAACAGCAGCAACATTACAGTTATGAAGTAGCGACGAAAATAATGTTATGGTTGGGTCACAACATGAGGAACTGTATTTAAAGGGCCAGAAGATTGAGAACCACAGCCTTAGAGATTATCTAATCCAATGCTTCCCCATCTACATAACTGAGAAACAGTTTGTGTGAAATGTCAATAAGTGTGTGTGTGAGTGTGTGAGTGTGAGTGTGTGTGTGTGTGTGTGTGTGTGTGTGTGTGTAGGTTAAAGTGAAGAGTGTTCCACACTCAAACTGAAGCAATTTCCATCCTGGGTATATACTCACAACTCATGAGTGCCTTTATCCACTAAAAGACATAAACAAGAATGTTCATAGCAACTTCAGTCACAATAATCAAAACCAAGAAACAGTTCTGCCGTAGCTGGTTTGGCTCAGTGGATAGAGCATCAGCCTGGGTCTGACAGGTTGTGGGCTCGATCCCCAGTGCAAGGCAGCCAATCAATGATTCTCTCTCATCATTGATGATTCTATCTCTCTCCCCTCCCTTCCTCTCTGAAATCAATAAAAATATATATTTTTAAAAAAACAACAACAGCTCAAATATCCATCATTAGAACATATAAATAAATTGTGGTATATTTATACAATAAATATACTAGTAGCCCTGTAATTTTTTAAAAGATTTTTTATAAATATTTGGAACTTCTTTTATAATTTGGATTAATTTTAGAAGTCTTTTTGTGATATAAAGTGTTTTTTGAAGTGCAAACAATCCTTAAATCAACTGGTTATTTCAATGTGAATTTGTATCACTGATTTTTCACCTTAAATTTTTGAAAAGTAATATATTCACATCGTTCCAAATGCAACAGTATAAATATTTATACAATAAATCTTCCCCCCACACTTGGCCACTCAGTTCCTCTCCCACAGGCAATCATGATATTAAATTTGTTTCCCAAAGAATGTTTAGGCATGTTCCAATATGTATTTTCATATATTTTCCTCTCTGTTTTTAGTGTTCAGCATAGCATATACACTATTCTGCACCTTCATTTCTATTTCATTTAATAACATACCTTGGTGGTGTTTCATATCATTGTGTTCTTTTTTTTATTGCCACATAGAGGTCATTCAATAGCCAAAAATTTAAGGCATTTTAAATGATTATTTACTTTAGCTCTCATTTATAACTCTTTTAAACAATCACTTGGCTATTCATTTAGCATTTTAGTTTTCAAGAGGAATGGTAGATGGCCTTTTCAGGTACAAATGTGAACACTATTTGCATAGCAGAGTGTCCCATTTAAGGGAAAAAAAGCTAAAAACAAAATATTCTGGGAGAAAACTGCCATGAACCCTTGGAAAGAAATAAAATTACTTATGAGAAGAATACTTAAAGAAAGGATAGTGCAAAAAAATGAAATTCTCTTAACTCTATTGAAATTTCTCAAGTTTATTCAACTTTAGAACTAATACTTTAAAATATGGACCATTAAAAATATCATTTGGGCCCTACCCAGGTGGCTAAGTTGGTTAGGGCATCATCTCAATATGCCAAGGTTGCAGGTTCGATGGCAGGTTAGGGCACGTACAAGAATCAACCAATGAATGCATAAATAGGTGGGATAACAAATGGATGTGTTTGTGTTTCTCTAGATAAACAAATAAATTTAAATATCATTTAACCAAATTTCCATACAGAAAACGTCCACGCTTAGGCTGTAAAGAGAGCGAATGTACTTACGATCATGATGTGACACATATTTATCACCAACAGTGATATATTCCATCTCACTGAAGAGGCCAATCCTCTCCATATCAGATTTTGTTCCTTCTCCAGGCATTGTTGCGTCTCCTGGAGGCGCTCCCTATATCAGTAACTTCAAAAGGTTCCTTTGGGCTACTTCTATTATAGCTCAAGCCTACCCTATGATGAAAAATACAGGAGGGAATGTTTAGGAAAACAGTGATTACTAAATTTCAGTCTCAATTAACCTTCAGTCTGAAAGTGAATGTTCTCTTTAAAATAGTAGCCCCAAACTATGTGGGGAAAGAACCTATTTTGTGGGGCTAAGGCTGATGGTATTCAAAATGATCACCGTGAGCCCGCCCTTTGGCTCTCCAGGTGAAACACCCACAGATTACAAAGTGTGTATGATTACATTGTGGCATTGCCATTCCTCTTCTGCAAATGGTAAAATTACTGCTGTAATAATTTGCAGTGAGGTATAAATAAAGAACAACAAAACAAATAAAACAAATAAAAATCCACAATGACTTCAAAGTATTTGTGAAAGGGTAGAATGCCAACTGCGATTTCCTTTTGCAATATCACATTAACTATGCAACTACTTACTTAGGTACGATTTTCATAATTAGACGTGTCCTAAAAAGGAGGACCAAAGAGCTAAGAATACTTGCCTCCATTTTCTCATAATATTTTTAAAACGCCAATTTGATTTAGACACTGGGCATACATCAGTAAATAATTCAAACACTGGCTTATGCCTTGAATGTAGAAGTTGTTTCACCTGAGCATGAATCACTGCTAGTGTGTAATATCGACGAGACTAGAGAAGATTCTGGTTATACTAAAGCTAAGAACATACAACCCTTCCCTCCATCCTACCTCTCCCTCTGATCAGGTACCCTTTAAAACTAGGCGGCAGTCATTTGGGGAGTGCTACTTCATGTGTGTGGTATTTCAAAGCTCCATTCCCACTGCCTCCCCACAAAAGCTTCCAGTGGTTTTACAGGAGCTCACAAAGCGCTACCACCCTCATCTCCCACCGGGGGACACCGCTCCCTGGCACCTGAGCTCCAGTTGTCTCCAATGGGGCCCTCCCCAGCCACAGGACCATGGCACATGCTGTTTCGCTTTAGGCAGGTTACCAGTACTTCACTGAGCCAAACCCTTTCGTTCCCCCAATTAACACTGAACCTTCGTACTACTCAGTGCATTCATCACTGTAATTCCCTCTATCGTAGCCACAGGTGCTTCTCCTTCCAGGCCCTCATCATGTTACCTGGTGGGTTATCATTGTACATCCACTTGTAGGGATCCTTTAACAATTGTCTTAGCACACACACTAAACCAGCGGTCCTCAAACTTTTTAAACAGGGGGCCAGTTCACTGTCCCTCAGACCATTGGAGGGCCGGATTATAGTTTAAAATGTAACTCTCTATCTCTCTTCCTTCCTCTCTGTAAAAAATCAATAAAAATATATTAAAAAAAAACTATGAACAAATTCCTATGCACACTGCACATATCTTATTTTGAAAAAAACAAAACAGGAACAAATACAATATTTGTATTTGCATGTGGCCCATGGGCCGTAGTTTGAGGACCCCTGCACTAAATTGTTGGCTCTACAAAGGCAGGAACCAAGGTCTGAGTCAAGTTTTTATCACAATACTAGAGGCCTGGTGCACGAGATTCATGCACTGGGGGGGGGGGGGGTTCCCCTCAGCCCAGCCTGCGCCCTCTTGCAGGCTGGGACTCCTGGGGGGTGGGGAGGATGTCTGCCTGCCTGCCTGCCGGCTGGTAGACATCCCTCTCACAGTCCAGGACCCCCTCGCTCCTTACCGCCTGCCTGCAGTGGAGGCAGGAGAAGCTCCAGCCACCATCTTTGGGCTTGCCAGCTTTGAGCCCCGCTTCTGGCTGAGCGGTGCTCCCCCTGTGGGAGCCACTGACCACCAGGGGGCAGCTCCTGCATTGAGCGTTTACCCCTGGTGGTCAGTGTGCATCCTAAGGACAGGTCATTCCTCTGTTCAGTTGATTTGCATATTGGGGTTTTATTATATAGGATTCCCAGTGTCTGCACAGCACTTGGTGCAACAGAGAGAAAACAGAAGTTCCTGCCTTGACTCTTTCCACTACGTAACTCTTCTTGAGCAACATTTACAAAATCCTTTATTCATTTATTTAGCAAATTCACTGCAAACCCCTCTTCTGGGTAAGGCTCGTCAGTAGAAGCTCAGAAAGCTGAGATTTTTCAAAGGCATAGATGCTGCCCAGAGAGCTACACTGAACATAAGTATAGCACAAGCGGAACCTGGCAAGCTCCCTCCGAAAGGACGGAGAAAGGTGCCGGAGATGGGCGGGGGGGGGGGGGGGGGCGGGGGCGGCGGGGGTAGGGGGGAGTGCAGGAGGGGCTGAAAGCTTCTGGCTAACGTGATGAGGCGAAAGATTTCCCATTAGGGAAACGGAGGCTCAGAGTAGGTGGGTATCAAAGGCCAACACCTGGCGGCTGCGAGGACCAAGTCACCTCTCAGAAAGGCACTCAAACCGACCACCCAGACCAGACCGTCTCAGCTGCTGGGGAGCCCAGGGCTGCGAGCCACCAGGGAGCACACACCTCCCTCTCGGGACCTCGCCGCGCTGAGCTGCACGCTGGGCGAACCGCTGGTGTTTATTGTGACGCGTTGCCCGGAGGACAGGAGAATCCATTCCAAGGACGCGGCGGGGGACACGCGGAGACTTCGAATCCTCATCGAGCAACGCGCGGAAAGACTTAGGAGTGGGTTGGGATACGGGTGATTCAACCAATTAAGTAATCTCTTAAGTTTTAATAAGCTTTATTGTATAAATAAACTTTAATATAATTAATTACAATAAGACTTCTGCTTTCCGCCCTATTGTCTATCCTCCGGGAGCTGTGGCATGGTACACCCCTTGACGTGTGCCGCGGGGCGTGCTGGGAGTTGTAGTCCGCCTTCCCAGGCCCCGCCCCTCGATGACGACACTTCCAGACCAGCCTCCTGAGCCCCTGGGCGGACGTCAGCGCCTCTGCACAGCCACGTCGCCGACATGGTGAGTACCTCTGCTCGCCACCGACCCCGCGTCTCCCCCTGGGACTTCGGTGGCCGCCACGCCTGCGGCTCCGCAGCCATGAAAGGAGCTAGTCCCGCCGGGGCCCACGATGGCAGCTGCGGACTCCGTGGCTCGGGCCGCCCCGTTCCTGCCCTCGGCCTCCCCGCTGGGGTTGGAGGGACCTCGCCCCGCACGGGCCTTGATCCCCCAGCGCGGCCGCGTTTGGACACGCGCTTCCTGCGCCTCCTCCTTGCGAATGCATTTTTGAGGACCACGGATTATTCGGCGCTTTTGAAGGTTTTGAAGAAGGATTGGATCTTGGAAAGATGAATAACTTTCTTCAAACACTCTCAGTAACCGTGACGTGACACTTCCGGTTTCCCTCGCGTGCAGTGGCTCCTCCAGGTCCTGCAGCCCCTGCCCTGCAGGAGGTGGTGTCCTCCTGGGACACTTCCTTTACACCCGTGCTTGCTCCCAGATTTGCGTCTCCAGCTTAGACCTTTGTTCCGGGTTACTATTATTCTGTCCACCGACTGTAGCCCCGCATGGATAGATAGCTCATGTATTTCCATCTCAGCGAGTTCAAAACTGACGGATTTCCACCGCACCTCGCCCCACCCCTGCTCTTCCTCCAGCGACCCCACCTCAGTTACTTGTGCCACCGTCCACCCTGCCCTGCACCCAAAAGCCTGGACGTCATCCTTGGCATCTCCCTTTTCTCAGCTCCCGAACCTCTGATCCGTAATCAGGCTCTGTGGAGCCCACATCCGTGGCTGTCAGTTCTCACCCTGGACTCTTGCCGTCCTTGTCCTTGTCACCATCCTCTTACCACCCGCCTGGTCTCTGACCTGGTCGTCTACGCAGGCCTTCCCCAACCCGGTTCCACACCCCTACCCCCCACCCCCATCTTTCCTTTGGAATTGCTCATACTCATGCCTGCCCATCCTTCAGATCTCAGCGTCAATAATATTTCTTCAGAGGTGTAGGGTGAGTCTGCAGCGGTTCTCAACCTGTGGGTCGCGACCCCTTTGGGGGTCGAACGACCCTTTCACAGGGGTCGCCTAAGACCATCGGAAAACACACATGTCATTACATATTGTTTTTGTGATGAATCACTATGCTTCAATTATGTTCAGTCTGTAACAAAGAAATTGGGGGTCACCACAACATGAGGAACTGTATTAAAGGGTCGCGGCATCAGGAAGGTTGAGAACCACTGGTAGTGCTTTCACATGTGACCGTTCATGGAACCTTCACAGCCATCCTATGAAGTTGTAGATTTTTCCCATTTTTCAGAAGAGTACAGAAGACTTGAGTCGTTAGTTAAATTGTGCAAAATCATACAGTAAGTCACTGAGTTAAATTTGCTCAAGCCTGTCTTTTTAACTTTTATCTCCTTCCGTGCCTTTCACTGTCATTCAATATTTTTTTGCTCAGATGGGTACATTGTATTTTGTATGATGGTATTGTTCCTTATTTAACAAGCTTCTTATTGATAGCTATTTAGGTGGGGGTTTTTTTTTTGGGGGGGGGGAGGGAGCATTGCTGTGATGAACAAGAGTATGATAAGTGGACAACATTGAAGCTAAATTTGTATTGAACTTTCTTGATTATTTTCTTAGACTACATTCCCAAAAGTAGAATGGGGGTAAAGGTTATGACTTTTCAACAGGTTACAGTTTATGAAATAAATAAATTTGCTCTTTTAAAAGTGTGACAAGAGATTTGTAAATGACAAGATTAGTGATGGCACTTACTTCATATTCTGAGGGTCGGAGTTAATATGTGTCCAATCATTTAGCACCGTGTCGTTTACCTTTTTAAGAGCTCGGTGAATGTTTGTACTTTATTCATTTATCTCAAAATAGGATTCTTACTATGTAGTGAGGCTCGTCAGCCTGTTTGGGAAATATTTGAGACTCTGATGAACTCTTTGAAACCTCTTCCCAGAGGCTCTCCTCCTCCTCTCCCCCCAACAAAGTGGTTCATGTCATTTGTCGTAAGTCTTCAACTACCTCAACTCAGCATATGGACCCAAATTAAGAACTGCTAACAGATTCCACTTTACACGTGCTTTTTCCCCTTTATAAGTTGCAAGTATTTTCCTATGCTCTGAAATATTCTTCTAAAGTAGGATTTTTTCATGGCTATATAATACTCATAGTTATTTAACCCTGCCTGCCATTGTTGACATTTAGGTTAACATCCTTATACCTGAATCTTTGTTTTGCAGATTTCCTTAGACTAAATTTCTAAATGCAGGCTCACTACTCCAAGAATGTGAATAGAAGGCTTTTGGTTCTTATTGCCACATTGACTTATGGAGAGTTCTACAGTCCATACTCCCACCATTAATGATGTCTTAGTTTTCTGTCATCATCTTGACCACCAAGTATTATTATGTTAAGTCAAATGTTTTTGTGCCTTTCTTAAACTCGGTCTTTACCATTGGTGTTTTCGTGTCATTGTTAAACCCATGGTTGACTATAATTTAGAAATGTGGTCTTACAGCACTCGATACTAGCCGAGCTATCTGCATCCTAGCCTTGTGCCAAAGGCTTGTGATGTGCTGTGATAACTGGGTTGAAGAAGTGCAATATTAAAACAAAAGCCGTGAGTCTTTAAGCCCAGTGTGTAAAGACACACTCTGAGTTATAACTCAGTGGCACAACTGGAAAAAGAAAAAGGAAAGAAGTAGAAATACGTCCTAAAGCAGAGGTCCTCAGCTTTTTCACGTGAGAATCGCTGGTGCGGGGGAGCTTTTAAGTATTCTTATGCCTAGACCCTCCCCAGACCAATTAATCCGTTTAAGTTCCTCAAGTGATTCTAGTGTGGGACAAAAGTTGAGAACCCCTGCTTCAGAATTTAGGGTGTTTTGTTTTCTTCATAAAACGAAGAATTCACGAAATGATTCGCAAAGACGAGGTTAATTAACGCCTTAACCTAAATTCAGATTTGCATTTATATAAGGATGAGTTTGTTTTGTTTCACAATGGAACTTTTGCTTCATTTGTCTCAGGTGGTTTCAGAGACTATGGATATACTCTTCAGAATCCGAGGAGGCCTTGATCTAGCTTTTCAGCTAGCTACTGCTAATGGTAGGTCAGCCAAAAAGCTCTCCTTTTTTACTATAAAAATTGATAATGAACTAGACTGAGATTCTCACCAGTTTCCACATGAAACTGTGCGGGAGGTAGGATGAATTGAACAAGACCATGGAGTTAGTAAGTTATATAACTTAGATTTAAACTTAGACAATGTGTTCCAACACCACCACCAATGGGACTCCTCTGTACAAATTCAAAAAAGATGAACTTAATAGATGAATCTTAACACTGTTGTGCTGAGTGAAAGAAGCCAGACACAAAAGGCCACGTAATACATGATTCTGCTATATGAAGTGTCCAAAATAGACAAACCTATAAAGACAAGAAATAGATTAGCGAGCGATTGCCGACAGTAAGTCTAGGGGGAATGAGGAACGACTGCTGATAGGTACAGTTTCTTCTGGGGTCATCAGAATCCTGTGCAATTAGTGACGGTTGTAAAACCTTGTGAATACACTAAAAGCAACTGAATTGTACTCATTCTAGGAACAAATCTTATGGCCAGTGAATTTTATCTCAGTTTTTCCGAAAGAAAGGCAAAAATTTTGTATAATTATTGAATCTGGGGAATGGACATTTGGGAGCCAATTTGGCTTCTATTTTTGTGTGTTTGGAAGCATTCGGGTTGAAAAGTGTTAAACTTTTCTCATCAACTTCTACTTCTATTCTTTTAACTTAGACATTTTTATCCAGAAGGCACTAAAACATGTGTTGAGTGACCTGTCCGCCAGGCTGTCTTCAAATGCACTGGTGTTCAGAATCCGCCACAGCTCGGTGTATGTGTGGCCTAACAGTGACATGAACACCATCCCAGGAGAGCTGACAGATAGCTCTGCTTGTAAGACCTTACTGCGCTTCATCCAGTGAGTATGTCTGAAGATTGCTAGAAATGTTTCCAAAATGTCATTTCATACGCTAAACATCTTTGTGTGTGAAAAATTTAGATTTGAACAGGAAGAAGATACAACACGAAAATTCATGAGGAAGAAAGACAAAAAGTTATCCGATGTGGTAAGCAAATCACCTGCCTTCCTAGTGGTAAAAATTTTAAATCCTTGAATTTGGAGTTGAGATCTTAGAAATTATTTACTCCATCTCTCTTAGTTGTTATAGATCAGATTACTGAGGTCCAAAAAGATAAATGACATGCCAGACATTATATCTCTTTTTTCATATCTAAACTTTGGTTCCATTACAATACTTATCTTAAGCTTTTTTGAATGTTTTCTTTATTCCCACAAAAATAAAACAGCTTGAGTACATTTATAAGTTATTTAAAGATAAATAAAAAGGAATCCTTCTGAAACATGACAGTAACACATTATTACCATGTGAGATACTAAATGATTTACTTTTCTTCATACTGTTCTTAGTTCTGTTGATTTTTGAACCAATACTATTGAGTACCTGCCTGCCGTGTGCTACAAACTTTGCCCGATATTGGAGATTTAAAAAAATGAAGCTACTTCTGCAAGGCAATAAGTTGTGTGAAATTAATTTGACTCTAGTATTTTTCCAGGCCAGTAGAGGAAAATAGGTGGATGTGAGGTTGGAGAGGTGGGCCGGGCACACTTCAGGAGAAGATAAACTAAACTAGTAGCTAAGGTAATAAGAGAGGAGGGAAAGAATACACAAAATATTTGGGGGATAAAATGGATTACACTTGGAAACTAATTGGATATGGGATGACCATTTCTTGCTTGAGTAAAAATGGAAGTTGAGGTTGGTTTGGGCCATGTTTCAGATACCAGTGAGGTGTCCACAGGAGCTGTTGGTGTTACCAATCTGAAGTATACACAAAAATCACGGGCTGTAAATAATTCCTTGAGACATACCAATATTTGGAGCTGGACATTTTGAGGAGTACTGGTCAGCTATTTTGTAGTCTGTTTTACTCTTCCTCCTGATTAAATGCAGGTTGTGCATTGTTGGTGGGACTACCACAGAGGTAAGATTGTGGTGCATCGGATTGAAAGAGGCATGTGCTACCCTCGTGTTGGTGATAGCTTCGATCACTTAATGTGGTATCTGCCACTTTTCTCCTCTGTGAGGGCACTATCTTTTCCCTTATAATTAGGAAGTAACTCGTGAGAAGGCAATTCAAGACTATGTATAGATCCTCTTCCTCGTCAAATGCTACCTCTTCTAGCATCAACTGATCATTTTTGCCAGAATCCAACATTAAGCTGATAGTTGCCAAGTGGCGCTTTTCCTGTCATTTCATATCTAAAGTAATGTCATATTTATTAGGTGACAGGAAGACTGTGAGGAGAGCTTTTCCTTATTTATGTGTTATCTGCACAGAAGCATGGATTCTTATTCAATGCAATGAGCTATAATCTGTTACTGTTGTCAGTTATTTGAGGCTCGCAGTTTCCAAGATTTGGCCAATAGAAACTTCTTCAAGCGAGCATCAGAGGTTTTTGACACTTTTTTTCTGAACTTCCTACCTTCTTCCACAAGCTGTTCAGGCATATCATGTACTCTCCCTGATCCAACTCAGGAGTCAGCCATTCCTCCAAGGAGCGTACACATGTACAAATCCATACTATTCATATACACACATACACTCATACTTATCTATGTAAATCATGTCTATACCTCCAGTTCTGTTTCAGCCTCACACAGTTCCTAACCTTTTCCCTGTGAGAAACCTGGCTTCCAATAGCCTCAGTATTTTTCTATATTTGTTCAATATACAAAAAGTATTTTCAGAATTCGTCTTCCATGCCAGTCAGAACCAATCCTGGTAATAGAATTCAATATTTGTTTATAGTTCTCCATGTCTTTAGAGCAGGGGTCTATCGTTTAAAAGTTCCTTCAGTGTGTGCTTATTGTATCTTATTCATTGGTTTTTTGTTTTGTTTTTAACTAAGCCTAGAGAATAATATAATGAACCCTGGTGAACCTACACCAGCTCTCATGTCTACCAGCACACAGTCAGTCTGATTTCATCCTCACTCCCCACTCACTGGCCACATCTCCTCAGGTTATTTTGAAGCAGAGAATAATTTTTGTTAAGATTTGAGCTTTTAAACTTACTATAGCTTTGGTCCTTAAAAAGTCCTTTTGCTTAATCCTTTTATATTTAGTGTTCACTGTGCTATAAGCTGACTATTACTGTTTATCTTTATAGCATCAAGTAGTAAACATAGATCTCATGCTGGAAATGTCAACCTCTCAGACCGCCGTAACCCCCGTCATTGAAAGAGAAATCGGAGAACACCACTATGTGACCATGACGTTGCCGGTTGATGCAGTCTTACCTGTTGCCCCTGAAGCAGCATGGGGAAAGTAGGTATTGCAGAGTTCTACTGCCCCGTGTCAGTGAGGACCCTGCCCCAAGCAACAGAGTCCACTTTTAAGTATCGTGTAGGCATTTCCAGGGTGGTGGTTGTAGTTTTTTTATTATGATTACTCCCTGTTTTTTAGTAAGAGTCACCTAGTAATTAAATATTTGGAGGAAGTAGGGTGGTCTGCAACACCTAGTATAAGGTTTTCTCTTTATCTACACAGAAGAAACAGAGTTTATTTAACCATTCATAAATTAGACATCCTTTATTTTTTAAAAAAAAATATATTTTATTGATTTTTTACAGAGAGGAAGGGAGAGGGATAGAGAGTTGGAAACATCCACGAGAGAGAAACATCGATCAGCTGCCTCCTGCACACCCCCTACTGGGGATGTGCCCACAACCAAGGTACATGCTCTTGACCGGAACGGAACCTGGGACCCTTCAGTCCGCAGGCCGACACTCTAGCCACTGAGCCAAACTGGTCAGGGCAAGTTAGACTTCCTTTAATTAACCTGGCCCAATCAAGTGGGGGTTTTTTGTACTTCATTAGGGTTACATTAACTCCACGCTCATTTATCATTTATCAGAGCCACTATAACTTCTGTATATTTTCCCCCACAGAGTTCGTAAACTTCTAGTGGATGCAATTCATAATCAGCTAACTGATATGGAAAAGTGCATTTTGAAATACATGAAAGGAACATCCATTGTGGTCCCTGAACCACTGCACTTTTTATTGCCGGGGAGAAAAAATCTTGTAACAATTTCATACCCATCGGGAATTCCAGATGGGCAGCTGCAGGCCTACAGAGAGGTGAGACCAAGCCATGTACTCTTAGAAAAAATAAGGCTGCCATCCATTTCATAGTTAATTACATATTTCTAATAAACGGAAATTATTTTACGATTTAATTTTAAAGTGTGGAGACCTACTATTAGTTTTATGTATTATTTCATTTCTGTTCTCATGGAACTTGTTTTTTAAGTATTTTGAGTGAAAAAATACTTAAAACCCATATGTACTGGAAACCCGTATGTAACATTTGAGTTTTATATGCTCAGTGTGGTTCATATGTTCTATGAAATTATTAGTTTTCCATAATGAAATGAAGAATTGAAATTTGCTTCCACCCTTAGAGAAGCTGATGAGTATTAATAAATTCCTTTCCCTTTCATTCCTTTCAGGTTTGTGAGCGAGAGATTACAGTTAGGGGCGGGCAGTTAGGATTCATGCTAATCCTAGTTAGGAGTTACAGTAATGCTCCACCCCTCCTCCACGCCCCAGGCTGCTTTGGGTTTTAGTAGAGGCCTTTGAAGAAAATATGATCAGCACTCAAAGCAATGAGGTTACTGACAAAATGACTGGTTTTAGAGAACGTATTTTTTATGTGTGGCCTTGTCCGGCCGCATCAGAGTCTCTTCCTGAGATGCCCTCTCATGCCCCTGAGAAGAGGTATGATATTGGAACCCTCTGTACACCTCTGGCCTAGATGAAGTGCTATGTAGAGGCAGTAGCCCCGTGAGCTAATGATCCCCTTCAAACTGCTAGAGTACACAGAAGATATGAAAGAGAAAATGCCCAGCTTTTCAAAGTAACTACTACCTATTGTTATACTATCGGGAACATTTTTGCATTTTGAACATGTGTATTTTTATTTCAGTGCCATATTGGTTGGTTTTGTACCGCCAATTTCTACTCTGAAATTTAATCACTACCTCTTCTACCTGTTAAGTACTCTATGCATGATTTTTTTAAATAATTATATCATTGTTAGTTATAATTTACTCAAGGCTGTTTCAAAACCAGTCTTTATCCTGGATGTATTTTAACAGACTGTGTTATCACAGATAGTTCATTCTAAATGATCTCAGTTCTCTCACACTTAACAAATTATTTTCATTTTTCTGTGTTCCCTTTCAGTTTCTGCCTGCTTATACAGATAAGCAAAAATAAATCCTGTTTGGTTTTAGTTTGTTCTCACACTCTGACCTTAGTGAATTAAATCATGAGTGTATTTGATAACTTTCACAACTGATATATAATTTTCTGTTTTATATCTTTAGTTTGAGTTTATTGACTAGAAATCTAAATCGTTTAACTGTTTTTCTTTTTTCCCTATTGATTCTGGCTTCCTTTAGGAGTTACACGATCTCTTCAGTCTGCCTCATGACAGACCTTACTTCAAAAGGTCTAATGCTTATCACTTTCCAGATGAACCATACCAAGATGGTTACATTAGAAATCCACACGCTTACCTCAGTCCACCCAACATGGAGTCTGGCATGGTGAGTTTAGTAATTACTTATGGGAGTCAGCTGATCACCAGCGTCATTCGTTTTTTGTACCTAGTGGAATTTGTAAGGATTGATTCACAATGTATGTCACCCCTAAAACATAATTTATCATCCATTTCTTTTAATAATCAAGTGCTTAAGATAGCAGTAATTCACAGTGGTCTAAAAGGGTTAGGAATAGCTAGCATGGACCACATTTCTCTTACTAAAATTCCATTCCCCGACTTCATTATAGGCTTGTCCAATTTTACTTTCGTTCTGAACCTGAGAAAGCATGCTAATTAAGGGCATATTCTACCCAAACCACGCTGTAACAGAAGTCTAATAAGACCCTACAGTGTTTTTCTGTGCAGTATGTACCTGCTTGCAAAGGGTAGATCGTCACTGAAGGTTGCTGAAATAAGGAGCGAGGCGAAGGTTCCCTTTAAGGATGCATGTAGGCCGATTGGAAAAGATCTTGTGACATCAGGATAGGAATGTTTGCACAGCTGGCCTCTTAGCACAGAGCCGCTGCCTCAGTCTCAGGCCTACATGGACGCCGTGGTGGCCTCTCTGCTGCTCTGTCTGCTGTTGATCCCGACTGGCCTGTGCCTTCTCTCCGCTCTGCCTTTTCTCAGCCTCAGAGCTTCTGTTTCCTCATTGTTGCTGCTTATGTGTAGCTTTTCCTACTTCCTTGTCGCTGCTCACTGTATGCATGTTTCAGCTTCAGGCCCTGTTCCTTTCTGCCCGATTCACTCTGTGCCTTCAGATTCCCACGGCAGGAACTCGATTGGCCATCTTGTTGTGGCATTTATTCATACCTGCTGAGTCTCCAGGTGCTCTGTAAGGAAATCTCAAGAAGTAAAGATGAATATATGACCCTGTGTCTACCCTCAAGGAATTAGGGGCCCACTGCTAGGCCTGGCCAGCAGAGTGCACTTGGGACAGCAGTTCCACCTGCTTCCCATAGAGACTCGGCTGGACACTCACACTCACTTACATACAAATGCATCTTTAGTCAGCATGTCAGTGATCTAAGTGATTTCATTTATTGTGTTTATATAGAAAGTCTTAAGACACTTATTTCTAGTTAAAAGTCTTACTCTCTGAGGCATAAAATCACAGAAGAGGAAATACAAAACTTGGAGTCAAACAGTACCTCTTGATGGTTTTCTAGATTACCATATAACGTTCCCTCCCTCTCAGGCTCTATTCTTTTTATGTAGGTTTATGTGGTCCAGGGCCTGTACGGTTATCACCATTACATGCAGGATCGGATGGATGACAACGGCTGGGGCTGTGCCTATCGATCGCTGCAGACCATCTGTTCTTGGTTCAAACACCAGGGATACACAGAAAGGTCCATTCCGACACACAGAGAAATCCAGCAGGTACAGAACACGCTGCTTTCCATGATGACACGTGTACATTTCAGTAGCCCTTATTATATTACCATTAATTATCATTTACTCAGAGTACAGACTGATTTCTGTTCTGAAGGAAAAACGTGTCCTGCTAATCAGGGAAAAGGCCCTACATGTAATCTTAATAGCTGTCTTGTATATGGATTTTTTTGTATTTTCAATACAAAAAGGCTCTAGTTGATGCCGGGGACAAACCAGCAACATTTGTGGGATCACGGCAGTGGATTGGGTCTATCGAGGTACAGCTGGTCCTGAACCAACTGATTGGCGTAACTTCAAAAATACTGTTTGTCAGGTAAGGACACGCTAAGACAGTAAAGACATCATTTCAAAGCGAGATTGTCATTTTATTAAAATAACAGAAAAATTATATCTTTCCCCCACATTTGTTTTCACTCCTGTCTCTTCCTCCACATTGTCTGATTACTCTGTAAATCTCTTTTTTAACCCTAATTTTTTTTTTATTTAATCTTCAGAAGACTTTGGAGTTTATGATGTACAATACACACTTATATGGTTGAGGCCTAATTTTAGCCAAGAAGAGAAAAACTTGGATATATGTCAACTTCCAGTGTAGTTAAAGAAAATCAAGTTTTTTATGCTCAAGTTTTTAAAGTCTTGAAAAGAAAAAAGCAAACGTTGATCTACGACTGACCTTCTTGTTTACCTCTTGCACTTTTTCTTCTTAAGATGTTAATAAACTAATTATTTGTCAGAATAAAATATTTCACTTTTTCCAGTATAGCTTAGTCATAATTCCAACATTAAGCTTATGAGCAAATCTAAATTAAATACTATTGATTTCTTTTTTTAAAATATATTTTTATTGCCGAAACCGGTTTGGCTCAGTGGATAGAGCGTCGGCCTGCGGACTGAAAGGTCCCTGGTTCGATTCCGATCAAGGGCATGTACCTGGGTTGCGGGCATATCCCCAGTAGGGGATGTGCAGGAGGCAGCTGATCAATGTTTCTCTCTCATTGATGTTTCTAACTCTCTATCTCTCTCCCTTCCTCTCTGTAAAAAATCAATAAAATATATTTTAAAAAAATAAAATAAAATAAATATATATATTTTTATTGATTTCAGAGAGGAAGGGAGAGGTAGAAGTAGAAACATCAATGATGAAAGGGAATCATTGATTGGCTGTCTCTTGCACGCCCCCTACTGGGGGACCAAGCCCACAACCCGGGCATGTGCCCTCGACTGGAATCAAACCTGGGACCCTTCACAGGCCAACACTCTATCACTGAGCCAGACCAGCCAGGGCAATACTATTGATTTCTGGGACAATAATTAACTTCCTCCTTTTGTGAGCTTATGTTTTAAATACATTTTCTATTATGACGACCTTATAAATAGAGTAACTTTATCCTTATTTAGCCAAGTACTTTAATACATCTGGTTTCACTATTGCAGTCTGGACTGGCTGTGGAAATCAGTGCCAACGGCCCTAACCAGTTTGGCTCAGTGGATAGAGCATCGGCCTGCGGACTCAAGGGTCCCAGGTTCGATTCCGGTCAAGGGCATGTACCTTGGTTGCGGGCACATCCCCAGTAGGAGGTGTGCAGGAGGCAGCTGATCGATGTTTCTCTCTCATGGATGTTTCTAACTCTCTATCCCTCTCCCTTCCTCTCTGTAAAAAATCAATAAAATATGTTTTTTTAAAAATAAATCAGTGCCAACAAATAAATGATAGGTTAAGTAGTGAAGTATATGCTGATTAAAAGTTAAAAAGTGGGCGTTTTGGCGCATTAAAACATTATGCGTTCCTTACTAGGCAAGAGCGAAGGTTTACCACCACCTGACACCTCAATTCTAAAAAGAAGTCTCCATCTTTCTCTTTGTCTTCTCAACAGTACAAATTGTATAGAACATTGTAACATTCCCTAAAAACATTATGTTGTTGCCCTGGCCTGGTAGCTCAGTTGGTTAAAGCATTGTCACGATACACTAAGGTTCTGGGTTCCATCCCTGGTCAGGGCACATATAAGAAACAACTATGAATGTATAAATAAGTGGCACAACAAATTGATGTTTCTCTCTCTCTCTCTCTCTCCATTCCCCTCTAAAATCAATTCAAAAAATAAAAATGACATGTTGTGCTTGAAAACATTTTTTGCCTTTCACACTGGCTTCACAGACATTGTCTGTCTTGGTCCTGGACTCTCCTGTCCTGTAGACAGGGCAGGTATTATGGTCCCAATTTACAGACGAGGAAATACAGACGCAGAGTCTGACAGCATGAAGACAAGAACCCGGGACTTAAAACTGGTTCTTCTGAAATAAATCCACCCGTAAGAGCCCCCTGGGTATCCAGGTGACCACTTTCAATCTCATGTGAAAAACCCAGACCTCCTTTGTGCAGTTCCAGGTAGTCTTGCTTCTTTCCTGGCGTATCTAATGGCCTTAAATATTTAGAAAGGTTATATTGCTTTAACTTGCTCAGTCAGTTCCTTACCACTTAACTGCATTTAAAATCATATGGGTGGGTTTTGTGTATGTGTGGGTTTTAATGCTTTTATTGATTTCAGAGAGAGGAAGGGAAAGGGATAGACACAGGAACATCCATGAGAGTGAACTATCAGTTGGCTGCCTCCTGCACGCCCCTTACCGGGGATCAAGCCCTCACCGGGAATCGAACTGGTGACTTATAGATTCATGAGTTGACGCTCAACCACTGAGCCACACAGGCTGAGCTGTATGGTTTTGTTTTTTTAAACAAGAAAGAAAGCAAAAATGGTCCCACTGATATGACCTTAGTGTCAGAAATGATTCATCTAATAGAAAACGGTTTCTTTCCAGCCAGGGTTCGGAAATGGCCTCTCAGGGACGGGCACTGGCCAATCACTTCCAGAGTGAAGGAACTCCAGTGATGATCGGTACGAGCTTGGGACACCCTGGGCTCTTAGGTGGCGTGGAGAAAAGTAAAACTTACCATTAGTATAAATGTTTAATGTCACCTAAAATCAGTCATTTTAAACCATTTTAAAATTAGCTTTTACACCATACACTTTGACCTCCAAATTCCTTTGGAAATTTTTAAATGTGCAAGATAGAAGGAACGTTATAGAAAAGGTTATAATAACCAGACGAAAATGCTAAGAAGATAAATGATAAAGGTGTGCCTATAGTTAAAGAGTTGAAAGTAGCATGAAAAAGAGGCATGAGCATCATAAGTCACAGGTCTGTCACTAACGTGGCCGGCGGTGTTCCATGACTGCAGATTGCTTAATCTCTCTGGGCTTTATGTGTAAAATAAGAGTATTGGATTCGTTGATCTAAAGATTCATATTCTATGAGAAACAAGCTGGCTCCTGTGGTGGCAGAGGAAAGCTCAAACAGGTGTGTGTAGGAAATGGAGGAAGGCAGATTTCAGCAGAATATCAGAAAGAACTGAATGAGTGGATGGCTGTCTCCTTGGAGACAGCACGCCCTCTGCAGAGTGGACCACAGCAGTGACTGTGTCTCTGGTGGGAGGAGTTTAGACCCTCTATAGCCCTTTCTAAATCCAGTTCAGGTAATTCCATGGATATGGCAGTGTGACTATAAACCTTCTGATTATAGATATGATTGAATCTTTATCTTGAAGATGTAATTTTATCTTTTCAGAGTATATTTGACATTGTGGTCTTTTACAATGTAGACTAGAAAATTTTAATGCTGTTAGGTAAATTCATAGGCAAAGCAATCTTTTAAAATCGAAAAGGAAGTTGAGGTTAATGTATGCTTCTCATATTTCATATTTCCTCTTCTCTAGGGGGAGGAGTTTTGGCCCACACGATACTGGGAGTTGCATGGAATGAGATTACAGGGCAGATAAAATTTCTGATTTTAGATCCACATTATACAGGCGCTGAAGATCTGCAGGTTATTTTGGAAAAGGTAAGTATCTATTTAACACAAATTTAGATCCAAGACAAAGAAACCAGAGCCAAAGGACAGTGAAGTGGCTGTTAGCAGAAGGGCGGGTAATAAACCGAGGCAGCGACCCTCATTATAAGGAGGCACCTAGGGCTGTGGTGAGTGACTGTCTCTCTAGATAGGGAGGATAAGAGGGAAATAAGTAAATTGCAGAAGAAACCATTTGGGTTAGGGTTATAAAAATGTTCTCAGTTATTGAACTTAATAATGGAGCACAAAGCTCATGAATGTATTCCTTTGGAGATTTTTCAGCTTTGCACAAACAAATGTATTGAGGTCTATCAATGCCTTGAAGTAGGAGAGTAAAGTATAAAACCTTTATAATTTTAGAATTAACCAACAATAGCTAAGCAGTACGCTGGACATTGTGGAGGCTTGACTACTTTTAAGCTATTTACATATAACTTAATCTCATGCTATAGAGGATTTGAACAGAAAAATAGGTTTGCTCTATTAAGCTTTCCTGCTTGACATTCCCGGCCAGTCCCCTCAGAGGAAATCACGGCTCCCCTCTCCACTCCCATCAGTCTCTGGTTTTGACACCCTCTCTACCCTGGTCCTTAAAAAAAAAAATCGAGCCTGGTTACCTGGAGAAGGCCTACATGTGTGAAGGATCACAAAAAGATTAGAGATAGTATAAGCCTTCTTTCCTATTTATCATTAAGAACACAGATTTTAGGACATTAAAATTATTAGAGGAAGTTTTGCTAAAAATAATAGATAATAAAAAGAAGCTTATATATGGCAACATGTCTCAAAACAAATTTAAAAAAAAAATATTCTTATTGATTTCAGAGAGGAAGGGAGGAGAAACATCAGTGATGAGAGATTCATTGATTGGCTGCCTCCTGCACGCTCCCTACTAGGAATCGAGCCTGCAACCAAGACATGTGCCCTGACCGGGAATCGAACCATAGCCTCCTGGTTCATAGGTTGATGCTCAGCCACTGAGCCACAACAGCCAGGCCACAAACCAAATTTAACAGCTGGGAGCAGGGGCAGTAGGACTGATTAGGGGGGAGGGTTTTTTTAATGTTTTACTTTCCTGTCCTTTGAATTTTTATAATGTGTATCTTATTTTTTGCAATCAGAAAAAGAAAAACTAAAGATCATCTCTAACTCACCTCTCTGGTCTCCACACTAAGGGATCAGCTACGACACTCTCTTTTGGAGGAGGTCTGCACTTTGACTTTAGGCCCCTGACAGTACCTGCAGCCTCCGAGTTAGGTAGGGTAAGGAGCAAGACCAGGCGGGTCCTGCACTCAGTGGTATTTTAAGAGTCCTAGCTAGCCTCCTACAAGTATTGAGCAAACAAAGCATTTCATTTCATGATCATACAACACAGACGAGTTGTTAGCTGGGTCTTTAAGGAAATAAATCAATGGCCCTAGAAGAAATTTGATAAATTTTATATTCACAATGAGATTTTGTTTGAAAGTAATTTTCTCTGCTGGAGAAAAGGATGAATGCTGACATGAAGAATGCAAAGTGGAAATGATTACAGCCTGAGGAAAATGAATGCCACTCAAAGGGCAAGCTGAGATTTCTCACGACCGTATTTCCTCATAGCTATGACGCCTCTGCATGGTACATAGCAGTCTTGTATGGACTGCTAAGGCAAACAGGCTGCCACTTAAACAGTCCCATGCCACTATCTGCCAGGATGGCAGAACTGTACATCTTAGCATCAATAAAATGTGGAATTTGGAGCAATAGGTACCATAGGAAGTGTTTCTTAATGATTTCTGATTAAATACAGTATAATTAAACTTTTTTATTCTATCTGAAAGGGACCCAAATAAATTACTTCTCTATACTTTATACAAATTTGGATCTTTGGCTGAAACCGGTTTGGCTCAGTGGATAGAGCGTCGGCCTGCGGACTGAAGGGTCCCAGGTTCGATTCCGGTCAAGGGCATGTACCTGAGTTGCGGGCATATCCCCAGTGGGAGATGTGCAGGAGGCAGCTGATCGATGTTTCTCTCTCATCGATGTTTCTAACTCTCTGTCTCTCTCCCTTCCTCTCTGTAAAAAATTAATAAAATATATTAAAAAAAAAAATTTGGATCTTTGAATTATATAGGTACTTAAAGAATCTTATTCCAAGTTCCTAATGGAGCAGGATGGTAATGGAGCAGGATGGTAAAATTTTACAATTTTGGTCCTATAGTCTTGTAACTTTGTAAAACATCTTCCTTTCCCTTTTCCCAATCTAGGGCTGGTGTGGATGGAAAGGTCCAGACTTCTGGAATAAGGATGCGTACTATAACTTATGTCTTCCTCAGCGACCAAGCATTATTTAAAACGAGGCCCGGTGCGTGAAATTCGTGTACTCAGGGGCGGGTCCCCTCAGCCCGGCCTGTGCCCTCTTGCAGTCTGGGAGCCCCATGATTGATTGCCCCAAAGAGGTAGACCCCGCACAACCAGCGGGGCTCCAAGGTGGATCGCCCCCGCAGAAGGAAGCCCCGCCCACCCACTGCAGCCCACTGGTCGGTGGCCTGGTGCTCCTTCTGTGGGTGACCAATCGCATTGCACCTGCCTTAGCTGGCCTGGCGCCAGTGGGTGTCATAGTGTGGTCGTCTGGACGGTCGTTCTGCTGTTCAGCCATTCGGTCGATTTGCATATTACACTTTTATTGTTATAGATATCTTGGACTCAAAGACTGTAGTAAAGTTTATTATAAATTTGTTAATAAAAAATAAGTTTAATTTTCAAATAAATTCTGGGTGTAGTTTGATGGTTTAACCTTGATTTTTTCCTAAAGGTTATAAATACTACACACAAAAAAGAATTTAGTCTATAGACATTCCTTTAAAAACTTAATAGACAAAGTATGCACAACCACAATATTGTAGGCATGTAAATACATGCATTCATAAATGTTATCTTCACTTAGAAGAAAGTTCTCCTCCTTCTTAGAAGGAGTTTAGACACCTGATGAGCGGAAACCATGGCTTGTAGCTGAGCAGTAGATCTGCCCGAAGTGAAGGCCTCTTCACACCTCCTCATAACCAAGTCATCTGTTGTTAAAAAACATGTTAACATTAAAATCTTTTTTAACAGGTTATCTCCCCAACCTTCTACTATGCAGGACAATCTTTGGTTTCTAGAATCTACCAGTAGTTACTATAACCGATCTTAAAATGTGTTAATGAGAATGAAAGACATACTAGAATAAGACTGCCGATATTTAAATGAAACAATAACTTCTGTGCCAAATAAGAGATCCTTGAGGAAGGAAGAAAGAAGAAACTGAGTTCTTACCAACACTTCCTTTTCCCACTTGTATTTTCTGCACTCCCAAAACTCCGTTTCTGCCTGAGCACCGGAACACAGTGACCTCTATTGGACCGTTCACTTGGGTTTTCTGTCTGCATACGTTTAATTGCCGTAAGGAACTTGGCACATTCTGGAAATCCACATGACCAAGCAAGATCTTCAGCTGTTTGCCCATTCTTATTACATAAACTGAATTTAAAATAAAGATCGAGTTAAATAAAGCTTAACAATTGTTTAGCCTTTTTAAAATATATATCTTTCTAACAAAGGAGCTTTGGGCTCATACAAATGTTGGCTGCAGAATAGAGGAGGTAGAGGAAGCACAGACAAATTCCATTTGTGTTCACTGTGGTGTCCTCAGTGGCGAGCAGAGTCCAGCACAGAGTGGGCATTTCAACTTTGAATGAATGAAAGAGTATTCTGTGTTCAATACAGTGGATAAGTACCCAAGAAAGTCAATGTGAACTTGTATAGAATGGATTTCCCTAAACCAAAACTAAGGTGTAATTCTGCCACCTCTGATGGCTCAGGATCCACTCTTCACTTCTTCAAAGTGAATAGTATCAGACATTAACAGCCTCAGTTAACATTTAAATGATAACACTAAATTATCCATCAGACAGGCATCCTTCTTAAAAGCGCATGTAATTAAGCTTCAGAAGTCTGAGTCATTTAATCCAATTTAAAGCCACCAAGTTTAACACTTACTCAATTTGGGCATCACTGGCTACAAGCAGGCTAAGGCATTCCAGGCTTCCAACTTTCGCTGCCTTGTGGAGCGGAGCTTCTCCAAACACATCCTTAAATATAAGACAACACATTTTAGTTTCTCTCCAAAATACTTTCTTTGGAAGTTGGTGGGTGAAGTTTATTGTTTAAGGAACCTATGTGAGGAACCTAGTTGGACCTGCATGGTACTGGGCTGAATTTTTTAATTCAAGTATTTTTTTAATAAGGTTCTCTTGGTATGTTATTAAATACAAAGCTTTCATTAGTAAAAATGTGTGCAGTCACAGCACATACACTAAAATTTAAGTGACTAAAAAAGAGTTCTATGGAAGTAAAAAAAAATGGCAATTTAAAATTCACCATACTTCAATATTCAATGGAAGATGTAGACTACCATAAAAAAGTTATGTACAGCCCCAGCTAGTTGGCTCGGTAGCCGGCAGACTGAAAGGTCCCAGGTCAGGATTCCAAACCCCACCTGCAGGAGGCAACCAAATGGGTGTGTCTCTCACATCAATGTTTCTGTCTCTCCCCGCCTCTTCCACTCTAAAACTCAAAGGAAAAAATATCCCCAGGTGAGGAATAACAAAGAAAAAGTTATGTAGAAAATTATAAGTTGTGAGCCTGCCTCACAAATAGTTCAGTTGCTATACTGAGACTTTTCATTGGGTAACACAGTGTTCCTTTTGAAACTGCAAACCTGTATGTGCTGTCCAATGCAGTAGCCAGTAGGCATTTATATGGCTAAGGAGCACTTGTAATGTGGCTTGCCTGAATTGAAGTGCGCTGTAAATATAAATGCACACCAGATTGAAAAGACATACGAAAAGAAAATGTAAAATATCTAGCAGTAATGTTTTATACTGAGATGATAATATTGTGGATAAATGGGTTTAAATTACAAAATTAATTTCATGTTTCGTTTTACTCCATTATTGTGGCTACTACAAAAATTTTAATTACATTCGTGTCTCGTGTATTTCTCTATTGGACATCGCTACGTAGACATGTTTCTAACAACTGAATACCCTGGCGACTAAGAAATGTTTGCGCGGGTTTGGGGTGGGGCGGAGGGTGGCGCACAGTAACAGTCAGTTACTTAGTTACCTGCTGGTTGAGGTCCGCGCCGGTCTGCAGCTGCCAGAGAAGAAACCAAGCCCGGCCGCCACCTGCGGCCAAGTGGACAGGCGACTGCTCGCAGGGATCCGGGGGTGCGTTGACCGAGGCCCCGGCCTCCAGCAGGTGCGTCAGATTCTCCACCTGCGGGAAGAGAGCAGCTCCAGCACCCGTCTTGCCTCTGTCCAGCCCTCCTGGGGCTGAAAACCTCCCAACTCTGCAGAGGCAGCGCCCAGTGGCCACTCCACAGTCACCCTCGCCAGCGCTCCCAAGACAGACATCTGGAAGCTTCAGCCTGCGGGACAAAAAGGTTCCGAGTCTCACCTCTGAGTTGCAATCAAACAACAGCATTTTCCGCCTGAAGCAGAGGACAGGAGTCGTTGGGCGTGCAGGGCGGCGAGGCACTCGCGGCAGACTGGCAGGTAAGTGTGCAAAAGCCGCCCAAGTGCGGGAGAATTTAAAGTCGGCGGGACGAGGGGGGCCGGCCCCCGCCGCCGCGCCCCAGCTGCCTAACCCTTGGCTGCACCGCCCGTCCCAGCCCCGCGGCCGCAGCACGTACACAAACACTGGCACGTGCAAGCCAGGACCCGGCGCAGCTGCCTAGGCGGAGGGAGGAGGGGGAGGAAGCGGCGAGGGCCCGCCAGCCGATTGGCCCCCATCTGGGGGCGGGGCCCTAGGCTGCCGCGCGGAGCCCAGTGCGCGTGCGCCGTGGCGGGCGGCGTCGGGGCGGCCGGGGTTCCGCAGTGTCCATGCGGCGCGCCGGTCTGGGCACGTCTCACGCGGGCGCGGCCCGCCCTTGGTCCCAGCGGAGAAGTGGGAGTCGCAGGGAGCTTGTGGTGGCTGCTGTCGCGCACGTAGCCAGGAAGCGGGGAGCCACACGCAGCCCCGCCTGTGCGAGCCGCCCCGCGTGGGGCTGGCGCCGCGCCCTCGCCCCCAGCGCCGGAGGAAGGATTGAGTTCCTTCTGCTTAAGTTCAGAATCGCCCCCTCGGTCCCCCACGCCCCGGACAGGAAGGATAAGCGGGGGTGGGGGTGGGGGGTAATGTGGCCTAAGGGGGTGGGTTTTCCGCAGGATTTCCCTACCCACCCCCCAAATTAGGTGATTTCTCAGGCCCGACCCCTGGCCTTGCTGGGGTCCTGTGCCAGGAGCCTGCCATTGGGGCGTGGCCCCTCCCGGCGGCAGGTCTCAGCCGCTGGGCTGGTCCCCTGGGCAGATGCCGCGTCCCGCTGTTGGGCTGGAGCCCGCGGGCTGGCGGGGAAGGGGCGGGACGAGCTCGCCCCGACGGCGGGGACAGGTCCTGGGGAAGCGGGGGCCGGGCCGGAGGGTTATGGCAATGGGCTCCCCGCGGGCAGCGCCCACGTAGGTCTCGGCTGATCCCAGGGAGGAGGGGGCTGGGGACCTGGCTCTCCGGAAACTCTTTTTTTTTTTTATATATATTTTTTTATCCGGAAACTCTTTATACTTAAATTTATAAACAAATCATTAGCTTAAGTCATTCCTTTTTTTTTTTTTAAACTTAAGAAACGGACTTCCTGACTTCAAACTGTAGCCATTGAGCGCATATAGAATCTCTTACATTTGCGCTCAATGTGAAATGGATTATCTTTTCCTAAGCACGTTCTGTTTTCAGAGTCATCTCGCTAAAAACTAAAGCTCCAGCCAGCCGTCTGTTTCCTCTCCCTAAAAAAGCCTTGAGCGAGTCCTTTCTCTCTACCCATAGCTTTGAGAGCAGGACTGAAAAATAGACAGGCTTATGATTATGCCTCTAAGGACAAGCTCATTGTCCTCTAAGCGCCCTTTTAGTTGCAATTTTGGTTGCAGTATATCGTTTATTTTGCAATAAGCCATAAAGTGATTTTTGCAGTAATACATTTATATTACTCTACTGATGCACTGACCCAAGGGGTAGTTTTAAACATTTTTATTCATATGTGTACTTGGACATAAATGTGGGTATATATTTATGTTCAAGCACCTACATAGAGCCATGCTTTGGTTCTGTATGTTTTATACTTAAGCAAGTCTCGACACCTTTTTATGCGATTTAAAGAATGGCACTGCAAAGATACTGCTGTCAGGTGAGAACACGGGTCCCTATTGCCAATTTGCCTTTGGCAATATGGACAAGTGTTTATCAATTAGGTAAGCGCTTTTTTAAAAGCATATAATTAAGCTTCCAGGTTGCACAGATATTCCCTTTCAGGAATTCCTAATGCAAGGTTAAGTTCTTAGAATTCTTAATGTGTGTGACGGTGAGGCTCGGGCAGGCTAAATAGCCACAGCAGGCAGTGAATAAAGATAAACTGAATTTATTTAAGGAAAGGGGCCTGGGGGGTGGGGATAGCCAAAGGGTAGGGCTACACAGCACTGAGCCCCAGAGTATTGGGTCCATGATGGCAGCAAAAACGTACTTAGGACAGTGCAACAAGGAAGGGCATAGAAGAAGCAACAGGAAAGGGCTGCTTTGGCTCACTGGGAAGTCAGAGATAAGGGGGCCATGGAGGCAGGTTCGGGGGGTTAGCCCAGGACGAGCTGCCGCTGCTCATCGCTCCCCTGGTTGCAGTCTCACGGGGTCCCTTAGAGGGTGGGGGATATGTGCCTGTGAGGCAAGGAGAGGGGGAAGAAATGGCATGGACGTGCTCCGTGGAGGGTTCCTGGTGTGCGCTTTCAGGGTCTTGGTCTCCACTGAAGCTGGTCCTGAGGCAGCCACCGTGTCACTTACCTGGCTTTGCTGCTTTTCTGGGCCTGGAGCTGAAATGCAATGGAGGCCTAGATGTTATCTTTAGGGAGGAAAAGGTCAGGGGGTCTAAACCGCATGACCAGTGATGTGCTAGGGGAGGGTAGGTTACCCTGGAGACGAGGTTCTTGTTTTCCCAGTTTTGCCCCTTCCTAGGCACCCAGGGCTTTCTGCCCTGGTGAGTTTCTCTTCCTGGCCCATTATCCTTGCTCTGCTCACATCTAACAATGGACTGCAGTTAACATATAATGGGATACCTGTGTGATAAATGTGCCTCCCTATTACATCCTTTTCCCTTAAAACATGCATTAAGTCTGATAATTATTGTTAACTTCCTGGTACGTTTGTAAACTTGACAAGGAAAGGGAATTTTGTGAGTAGTTTTTAAAGCTTTTCTCCCTTTACTCATTGTGTACGTCTCTATTGCTCATATTGTTTCAGAAAAAATATTTGTGTTACCTGGATAGCTGGCTTACCCTTCGTAATGGACCCAAAAGCTTTCCAGGAACTGAACAAAGCTGGTGGAGCAGAATCAGTACTTGAGGACTGTGCCGAGCCAGCTCAGCCAGGTTTGGTGAGTCGGAGAGGGGGCGGTGAAGGATCGAGAAAAGACGGACAGAAGAAGAAAGCTGGGTCTGGGTGGACATTGTCCTCTCTGATGGAGCGCTAACAACAGCGCCACACCCTGAGAGCTGTGTCTTCATTTTATAGCCAGATTCCAGGAGGCAAAGTAAGGGCGTGGTCAAGATGTTTACAACATTCTCGTGCTTTTAAAATCTACTCAGTTACATGCACCTGAACTCTATCAAGCCCACATCACTCATCTACCTGGGACCACAGATTCAGACCGTAGGTCAAGCTTACCACCATAGCCTTCGGCTATAATTGTGCTGGGAGAGCTTTGCCCTCCAAGCTGGGACTTGCACGTGGCTTTGCCATGAGAGGACCATGCCCTCTCATTAGTCCAAAGCTTGAACCTGTCCAAACACTATAGTCACTCTCCACAGAGAACAGTGTTTTATTGGGAAGTAACTGGAGTTTTTAGTAAACATGAAACCAGTGGGATCAATTTTCTTAAAAGGAAGATAGTCTAAGATGCATATTCACAACAGGCACTCTTGTAAGCAGTGATAGTTTCATTTAAGTTTAATTTGCAGGTAAGTATGTTTCCAGAAGGAGGATGTCATTTAGAGTGAGAGTTTAAAAAAAATATATTGAATGCTGACTGTGCGAGCCACGTCCCGAGTGGTTCAGGGTTCGGGATCTAGAGAGGGGCCGCATGCAAATGACAGAGACAAGACAAGACATAATAATTTGGAAATATTGGGGGCTAGGCAGGAAGGCCAACGCAAGGGGAAGGACTTCCACAGGTGCCCAGGCCTTGCCAACCTTTTCTTCAATTTTGGACGCACATATAGCCCTTAGGCAGGCAATTCCGGTAACAGACAGAGTATCTTGAAGGTCAGTAAGTATTAGTAAAGATTTACTCTGCAACTAAATAATTGGTGCATAGCTCTGGCCCTCGCCAGGGCTCAAGGTTCTCCAGCGTTCCGGGCTCCTTGTTTACACTTCTCTGATAGTGAAGACAATGGGTAGCTCCCAACAGCTGACTGAGTGAGCGAATGGACTGTCTTGAAGACTGAGGAAGCATTTGTGAGGTAGTCCAGGAAGGCCAAAGGGTCTCAGAAGGCAACCTAAAAGAGCTCCCACTGGCCAAAGCAATGTGGACGACACAATATTGTACTGTTGGATTATAATTCAATAAAATAGATATCCTTAAGTCTATACTGTTATAAATGATTGAGTCGATAAAGAAATGAGAGCGAAAAGACACTAACTCTTCCTCACAAAAGAATTCCAGACTCTTCATGTAGACACTCCCCACTCCAGGAAGTGGTGAGATCCTCCCCCACCTTGCCCTCTGGAGTGTGGGTTACACAGAATGACCTGCTCCCATAGAGCAGAGCATGGGAAGGGGAAAAAAGTAGTGATCAGTCACGTTAATAGCGTGCATGAAGTGGTGAGAAGGTCACTTCACCTCTTGCTCTTCTTTCCTAAAGAATGTTACATATCTAGGATCAGACATTTTGAAATCCTCTAGTTCAAACTACTGATCATCCAAACTACAGGTGAGGAAATTGCCTCTTAAAAATATTAAGTGACTATTCCAAAATCACAGATACTTAATTGCTTTTCCCCGCCTAATATATTGAATTATCTCCCTTTCCTGCACTTCCTTCTCATTTAAAAAAATATATATATTTTATTGATTTTTTTACAGAGAGGAAGGGAGAGGGATAGAGAGTTAGAAACATTGATGGGCGAGAAACATCGATCAGCTGCCTCCTGCACACCTCCCACTGGGGTTGTGCCCGCAACCAAGGTACATGCCCTTGACCGGAATCGAACCTGGGACCTTTTAGTCCAAAGGCGGACGCTCTAGCCCAGCCGTGGGCAAACTACGACCCGCAGGCCGGATCCGGCCCGTTCGGCTGTTCTATCCGGCCTGCGGAGCCGAAAGAGGGAGGGTTCTCTTGCTCTCCCCTCCGCTCCTTCACCAGCAGCAGTGTTAACATGGCAACGTCGGGAAACACGGCCGCAGCTCCTTCTTCTGAGTCCAGTTTAAGAACCCATTGTGGCCCTCAAGTCAAAAAGTTTGCCCACCCCTGCAGTCTAGCCACTGAGCCAAACCAGTTAGGGCCACTTCCTTCTCATTAATGAAGCAATTTATTATCCAAAATAGTGTCATAAAATTGTAGAAATGGAACTTTCCAATCACACTAAAGCAGTTCTCAACTTTGGCTGCACATTAGAATCACCTGGGAATCTTTGAAATCCTGATTTCTGGGCCTCATCCTCCGGAAATTCTATTTCTTTGTTATGGGGTGGGGCCACAACATTAGTAACAAAGAAAGAATTTCCGGAGGATGAGGCCCAGAAATCAGGATTTTAAAAAGATTCCCAGGTGATTCTAATGCGCAGCCAAGGTTGAGAACCACTGCACTAAAGGGTTGCTGAGTGCTCTTCACCACCAATCAGGAACCTCCACTGGAAGCTTGCTCCTGATTGGTGAAGGCCAGCTGTAACTATAGAATGCGCAGGAGTAAACAAACAGCATAGCAACAGCCAAGTTTGCGGTCTCACTATCCTCAACCTAGGCCAACCTGGACTCCTTCATCCCAGATGAGGTGGCCCCTACATTTTTTATGAAGGCTCTGATTTTCCGTTGAACCGCGATCTGTCTTACAGCATGGCAATCCAATACAGACAGGAAGATGAAACTGAGCAACACAGCTAAAATAAAGCGTATTCCCAGGTAGAACAGACAAATGCTGTGGTGTGAAGTGGATTATTAGCCTGATGAGATTCAGATACAGGGCAATGGGCAGGTCCTAGAGCACAAGAACTATATCTATGGGCAGTGTCGCCAAATCCTACTAGTGGCAGCTGCTGTGGCGGGTGAGGTGACCCGTTGCAGCAGGTAAACTCAGAGAGAGGATGTGCGGAGAGCTCTCATCATTAATCCCGTGCTCTGGAGACAGGCATGGAGGGTGGTTGTGCTGCTTCTCATAGCTACAAAGGCCCTGGTTTCCTAAGAAGGAATATTCACCACCAGGGCTGGTAATTTGGTGCCCTGCCCCTAGAAATGTGGGGAGGTTGCTTTTCAGGAGTGCCAAGTGGGGATGGGAGTGTCTTTTCAAATTTTTCTGGAGGAAGATATTTCTATCTTATTTTTTATGTTCTTTCACAGAATACACGTGCAAACAGGATGCAGTTGACCAGTGAGAAGTTGCCCGAGGACCACCTCTATACCTCTCTATCCCAGGATGCTGCCAGGAACTACAGCTTATTACAATGGACAAAGGACAAGACTGGTACAAATTCTGATAATATTTTCACTAAAAGTTGATCTGTACACCAGAGAAAAAAGAGACAAGAAATATGAGTCTTACTGTTGTCAAGGAGGGGGTTAACTTTACAGCCCTTCGTAGCTTTCCTGTAGGAATATGCGAAATTGCGATTTCACACATCTGGTAGCAAATCATCAGCGGGGAAATTTCACAGAGCCCGAGCCTGAGTTTACATTCAGGGGTTTAGGAACCTCTTCTGGAAAAGGGAAGCCAGATGGCTTGTCTGTTAAGGAGGACAATGCCATACTTTACTTGAAATTGGCCTTTAAAGCTACCGTTTTTTTCTATGGTCTTTTAAAAAATTAAATTGGGGATGGTTAGCTCATTTGGTTAGAATAGCTCTAATTAAGCCTCAGATGAAGAATTTCACTCGCCCATGGATGACTTTGCCCAAAGAATTGCACACAGACTGCTTGCTAGAGCTCCTCCTAGTGGTAAACTGGGTTACTCTGAAAACCAACCAACAGATATTTCTTGATTGTATGAGGCCTCGTGTTAGGGCCCATGATAATACTTTCTCCTTTAGCCAAGGAGGAATGAACACTAGGAAGGAAACTCGTGTAAAGTGTCAGATGAATTCTGTATAATTGGTGACTTGAAGAGAGAAAATTCATATTGTGTTAAAGTTATAATTCTTTACCTTTCTTAAATCAGACCGTTATAGCCATGCTAATTTGGTGGATCAGGCATTGCAGCTCTTGAAGGAGAGAATAGTAAGAGGGGATGCTATGGCCTATTTCCTGCGAGGTCAACTATATTTTGAAGAGGTATCAGTCTTTGTTTATTTGTTTTTATTTCATTTAATGCTGCTGTTAGATCTTCATAGCAAAATATCTCCTACAGTTCCTTCCTTTGTAATATCAGGGAAATTCTGTCAAATTCCACAGATTATGGTTGTGGCTTCAAGTGTGATATGCTGGTATCAGTTTAAGGAGCTATCTGGGCTTTCTCCATGAAGACATTCTAATGAAAGTCATTTATAGGAGACATCCTATATAATAAAAGGGTAATATGCAAATCAACCAAACAGCAGAACTACCGGTCGCTATAACCCACACTGACCACCAGGGGGCAGACGGTCAATGCAGGAGCTGCCCCCAGCCCGCAGGCTCTGATCAACCGATCGGGGCCTGCCAGCCAACCTCTTGGTCCCTTCCCTGGGCCAGCAGGCTCCGATTGGCAAACGGGAAACCAGGGGTGGGTGGTGGCAGGGGGTGGTGATGGCTGCCAGCAGCCAGGGAAGATGGCCCTGATCACAGGCTAGGCCTAGGGACTGTACCCATGCACGAATTTCATGTGCCAGGCCTCTAGTTTTGGTATAAAATTAAAAAATCTAATGTTTATATTTTTGCCCAAAATATTTAATATCATCTAAAATATTTTCACTCCATTGTCAGTAATACAGCTTTAGTTCTTCACTGAGCCTGAGGGAAGGTGTGAAAGGGACCAGCTGTCTCTAATCCCTCACCATCCATTGAATATTTGGGCAGCTATTCACCTATAACCCACTTACTCTCTCATCTTTTGATGGCTCCTTCATTCATTCTGGCAACAAGTATTTGTTGAGGACCAGTCATGCCCCTGTAACTGAGAATAGCACAGCATAACGGTTAAGTGAAGGATCTCTTAGCTTTGCACGTAGGTTTGAATATGGCTCTATTGCTTTTTTTAAAAAAAAATTTTGTTTTATTGCTTAAGGTATTACAAAGAGTACTACATATGTCTCCTTTTTTTTTCTCCTCCCCTCCTTGACCTTCCCCCGGCTTCCCCTAAACCCCAGTGTCTTGTGTCCATTGGCTATGCTTATATGCATGCATACAAGTCCTTCGGTTGATCTCTTAAACCCGGCTCTATTGCTTTTTAATTGCTTATCCTTGGGCACAAATCCTTAACCTCTTGGTACCTCAGTTTTCTCATCTGTAAAAGGGGGGTAATAATGTGTGTTCATAGAACTATTGTGAGGATGTATTAATTGTAAAACAGGGCCTGGCACCTAATAAGTGCTTCATAAGGCTTCGCTAGTATGTGCTATAAAATGAAGAGGGAATCAGAATGGTCCCCATTTCACAAAGGTTACAGTCCAGAAGGGGGAGAAAATGAATATATGTATAATTAAAAATAAGGAAGAGTACTAGGAAAGGAATTAACTGTGTACAACAATAGAGAATAACTTAGGCATAGGGTGAAAAGACCCGTTGTTGAAACTAACATTTGCAGAAAAGGAAACACAATGCAAACAGCCAGTGGAAGTGTGTTCCAGAGAGAGAACAAATAGCACATTTCATCGATGAGAATGTTTTGAGATCTAAAGGAGACCAGTGTGGAATAAGCCAGGCAGAGAGGGCTCTAGAGGAGCTTTGCTTAAATGTAGTGAGAAGCCATCGGAGGGTTTTCAGTCTGTGGTGAACGGATTAGGAGGAAGGCATAGAACTAGTTCAGGGTGAAATTACACTAGTTCAGGCGAGAGAGGTTGGTAATCTTGACCAGAGTTGTAGCAGTGGAGCTGGGTCCTGGATTTGTTCTGGAGACACAGACAGTGGTATAATGGCCTGAAAAACAGACTGGGGAAGAGTGAGTATTGAGGTGATGACCAAGAGTTCAGTTTTTGGACATGTTATGTTTAAAATGCCCATTAGTCATCCAAGTAGACAGATTTCAAAGTAGAAACTTACATGTTCTCGAAGGAGAAGTTTGGGTTGAAAGTGTTCATTTGAGATCTTCCACCTGTATATGGTATTTAAAATAATGGAAACTGAAAGAACTTTCTTACTTTCCTTTGCATAGTCTAACTTTTCCAGCCCTGTCACATCTAAGCCCAACATTAGCCAGAAAGGAAAATTAGTCTTAACAGCTCAGTCAGTTACTCATTGATACGTACTCTTTATTTTGTGTGTGTGTGTGTGTGTTATAAAAGTTAGTGCTTTTTATTTATTTTTAAAGTTTACTTCAAGGAGAAAGCGTGGAGGACAGACTTCCCAGTCTCTCCAGGGCGACCTCCCCACCTCCCGGGGGGGGGGGGGGGGACGGGAACGGAGCGAGTCAGTGACCCAGGGGAGGAGACCGCTGCTCCCTGACCTTCAAGGGCGATTTCGCACCTTCTCCCGCTTTTCATTTCCTAAGAAATGACTCTAAACGTGCTCAGAGCGACCAACAAGAACTGGAAGCCAGGTGGTTCCTCCCGCGCCACAAAGGAACGACGTCAGTGACTGGATACGTCCTCTTTAAAATAAATAAATATTTATTAGGATTTTGGGGTAGTTTTTGTTAATTTTTATCAATTGGTTGATTAATGACAGTTGATGAAAAGAGAAATTTAATTATTTTTGTGTTTCCCAAAAGCTGTTTTTCTCTGGCCTGCTCTTCCTAATAATGACCTTCAATTCAGTAAAAGACTCTCTTTCTACCACTACAAATGATTCATTCTTTAGTGTGAGGCGTTTTCATGGTGGATTAAAATATAAAATCCCGTATGAGTCCCTCACACCATAGCATGTTTGTTACCGGATTTGTCTAACTGCCGAGGAGCCTTACAGTGATGATACAGAACATGTGGGTTTTTATAGGAAGTATGGGAGGAAGTTAATTTTCGAGAATCACATGCTTGTTTTTCCATGTCTTCTCAACTGGAAAACTGCAAAACTGAAGGACATGAGCCATAATAATAGTGGATGTTTAATAACAGCCAATGTCCTTCATAAGAATATTCACTACTATTAAAAAAATAGATGAAGCCAAGGTAGCAAAATGTTATTACTAAGAATTTATGTGGCAGTTATGCAAATTTTTATTGTACATTCTCAAGTGATAGCCTGCACAGTCCCTTCTTGACCTACCCGCAGGGTACGTCAGCATAATGTGGACAGAGGGCAGTTCCCTCCTTACTCTGTGTAGAGCAGTGGCCGCCAACCTTTCGGACCTCATGGACCATCAGTTGGCGACCTCTGGTGTAGAGGAACATATAAACTACCCTTAAGTACAAGGTAAGAATCAGGGTCATCAGTTACTATGAACATGAAAATGTTTTATAGATAATATTAAATATTTGGGGCAAAAATATAAACAGATTTTTAATTTATAGTGTAAGATAGATTTTATACTACAACTAGAGGCCCGGTGCACGAAATTCGTGCAGGGGGAGGGTGGGTCCCTCAGCCCGACCTGCACCCTCTCCAATCTGGGAGCCCTCAGGGGATGTCCTACTGATGGCTTAGGCCCACTCCCTGTGGTTCTCTGCTCTCTGTGGACCTGCCTGCCTGTCTGCTCTCTGGCTCGCCTCTGTGGCCATGGGCAAGTAGGGCCCTGATGTCTGCTTGCTGCGGGGGCCCTGCTGTCTGCTCGCTGTGGGGGGCTGCTGTCTGCTCTCTGTCTCGCCACTGTGGCCAGAGGCAAGCAAGGCCCTGCTGTCTGCTCTCGGCGAGGGGCAAGCAGGGCTGACAGGACTGGACATGCCAGCGGTAAGGCTGAGGGGACTGGGTGCTGCCATCTTGTGGCTATGTGCGCCACCATCTTTGTGGTGGAGTGACAGTTAATTTGCATATTACCCTTTTATTAGATAGGATGTCTCAAATCTTCTCCAAGGCTTTGGTCCCAGCTCTGATATTTCTCAGACTTCAGGAGTGGTGGGGGAGGTGGCAGGCTAGATTGAGCAGTCGGCTAAGCTGTCATTTCAAGAGAGGATTGGCAATAGGCAAGAGTAAGAGTGAAAGCCAAAGAGACTCTTACCTAAATTCCTACTGGTCACTTCCCTCAGTTGCCATGTTTAGGTCTATTTAATTGACTTTATAGCGTGTTGACTGTTGTCAGTGACTTAACTTGCAAAGTCCATAAATTTGTGACTGTCTTTTCTTGGTTTATTTGGTGCTACTGGCTAGATTTGGGTGGGAATTAAATGACTGGGATTACTTTAAGATAATAATAATTCAGTATTTCCTGTGAGCTTGCAGGGATGGTATGAAGAAGCATTAGAACAGTTTGAAGAAATCAAGGACCATGATCATCAAGCAATTTACCAGCTGGGCGTAATGTATTATGATGGGCTGGGGACAGCTGTAAAAGCTGTAAGTTATTGATTTGTTCGCAGTGTTTAAGATTTCATTGTTAATGGATTATCTGATACAATTGAAATTATTCACATTTTAATCATACATTTCTATCCTTATAGTTCAGTAATCTCTAACCTTTTAGCATTCAAAGGATGGCACCAGTCATTTTTCATTTGTGTGAAAAACAAAATTTCTTTTTTGCTCCTTCTTCCTGCTACCATTAGATGCCAATAATTTTCTCTTTTAATATGCTTTCCTGTATTTTCAAAGCTACATAAACATGGAGAAAAAAAGCTAGAAAATAAGCAAAAAATAGGATCATTCCAAATTCTGCCATCTAATATAAACATTGTTATTATTTTAAATTATGTGCTATCATGAATTGCCCCATGCAGTGAATTTGTATATATAAATCTTATATAACATTATTTAGAAGGGACACATCTGGTATTTGTTCAGAAGAACTTCTCTTGTAAAACATACTGAAATATTTAGGTGTGAACTGTACTGATATTTACATCTGCAGATAACTTGAAACAAAGCAAAAGTAGGAGCAAATATAGCAAAATGTTACTGATAATTTATATGGTAGTTATACAAATTTTTGTTGTATATCTTTTCTATTTTTCTGTATGTTTAAAAATTTTATATAAAAAGAAACTCATAATTATTGCAGCCATCAGACAAATGTAATTAATCTAAATTTCCTTGTTAAGAGAGAGTAAATATGTACTTAAGAAAATGACATGTATTTTTTTAGTGCATCAACAAAGATGTTCAAAGAAGCATAGAAACACATTAAAACTTAGTGTAGAAATTATAATCCCATATCAGTAAAGCTCTGTTTAATATGAAAATCATAATTCAGAGCCTATATGTGCCAGATGTCATAGCATCAGACCACGTGAAGGAAATGTGCTAAAAAATAAGTTTACAAAATATTAAATTTAATTTCTAGACATGATAGATAATAGTCAGTATATAATAGGTAAGTTTTATAAACTATGCAGCATCCACACCATAAAATTCCTAACATGAAATTTTAATACTCCTTGTTTGAGATACCAAAATTGAAAATATACTAGGCATATATGTTTGAGCACAAAGAAAATCATATTAAACAATACTCCCACCCAAAAAAAAAATAAGTTATGTGATGACAATTTCACTCATTCCTTAAGATTTAAATAATCAGAGCTTCAAAATTGATCTAAAATATTCAGGTTTATGTTCTCACAGTCACTTCTGCTTTTCTTCTTCTTTCCAGATTTTTACTCTATACTCTTCATCTTTGTGGCCATGCCATTATCTCTGCCCTGGCATAGGTCACTGCCTGTTGTCTTTGATGACCTCATAAAACAGGATTGTGCTTGTAGCATTGCTTCTAACATGGAGGACCACACCGGATCCCACATAGTGAACAACTTGAACTTGCTCATCAGTCATTTCAGTTGCCATCTATCGAGCACCTCTCACTGGCTGCCCCACCTCACAGGATTCTTCAACTTGCTGAGGTCTCTTCCTCCCCCACCCTTTCCCCTTTCTGTGTCTTCTCCCTTAATCCTCTCCTTTGCTGATCCCCAAATGAATTTATCCCATTTTCTCACACAGCGTTGTTTAGTCACCTCTTCGTCTGCCTTCCTTTCATTCAGGTCACTGTTCCATGCACTTCCTCTGAAAGGTTTTCTGTGGCCATTCTTCACAGACTTGATGATGGTCTCCGTTGTTACTGCTTAACTTCCTCCTCCCTATTGGAATGTAAGCTCCTTAAAATTAGGCTGTTTTGTCTATTTCCTCACTGCCGAATGCCCCAGGATTTACACCAGTGTCCGACCCACAGCAGAGCCTCCAGTGTTGACTGATTAGCTGTGGCCCTGTGTTGGCAATGCTGCTATCAGGGTATCGCCTCAGGAGCTTTTCAGAGAACTTTCCTAGAGAAAGATCACATCTCTCCAAGAAAAGTTATGGTGGCAGCTGTTAGGATAAGAAAATATTTGCCTTTGTCAGAAACAAAATCAATACCCATTAAAAGAATATAATAACCAAGTAAGATTTAGCCCAGAAATTTAATAATTTGTTGATAAGAAAATCTATGAATATAATATACCACTTGAATAGCCTGAATAAAAGAAATCATATGGTTTTAGTATATTGAAAGTTCCATAAAACTCAATATTTATTCATAATAAAAATTTTAAAATTTTAAAAAATTTTAAAAAACAGTACTAGGAAGTATTTCCTTAAAACTTCTGCTCTTGTCCCTAATTCATTCATACAGCCGCCAAAGCCATCTTTTCAAAATTCAAATCTGATCATGCCCTGTCCATCTTTATAAACTTTTACAGGCTTCCATGTTGAAGATGAAAGGGGCATAATGGGTCTGTTCCCATGGACAGCCATCTAGTTGGCCATTTACTTGGTGAAGTCTTTAGTTTCCAAACCAGTAACTGCCATTCCAAACCCTCACCAGGGATCCTGTCGCCTGACCACTGCCATCAGTGGGCTTCAGTAGGCCTCGAGAGGCCAGAGCACATGTCTCCATCTGAACTTGGTAGTGGAATGCCACGTGGAACCTTGACTTCACTAGGTCTGCCAGGCTTCCCAGCTTTATTATATTGGCCACCACACAGAAACGTATGCCTCTCTGGTCATCTGTCTTCTTACATACTCTGGACTCCATATTGCTTGTCCTCTCCCTCTCCCAGCTGCCTTACAGCTGGCAAGTAGAGGCCCCCAGATCCTCAGCCTTTCTTCAGACCACTTTCTTCATTTCCTTGCTTTATCAGAAACGGGGTTGCCCCGCAGGCAGCCCTCTAGTAGAGAACCCTCCCTCCTTCATCCCAGTGTACCAGAGTGCTCAAAGGTGGAGCTGGCTTTATTTCCACTCCCCAGCTCACTTTCCACCCAGCACAAAGTACCTGCTTTTACGTTCAGACCAGCTCAGTGCTTTTCTAGTTCTATCCATTTCTTGGCCACTGGTCATTCCCTAACATGAATCTGAAGACTGGCTCTGGGATTAGTTTTCCTCCCTGTATGGTCCCATCATCTCATCTGACACCTAAACTAAGAACTGAGCAGCAACAAGGAGCAACCATGTAAGGCTACCAATGGGAGGGTTTACCACCACCTCACTTGGCTACCCTTAAGTCCTTGCTATCCAGGTGGAGGGAAAATGGTAGATACCTACCTCATGCACTCACAAAATAAATCCATATAACCTGGGGCTCACGAAAAGTAAAACACCTTTATTTTCTCATCTACTGTGGTACATAGCCAGCAACAGCACTTTGAGAAAGCAGTGAGGGTTATTCCAATATATAAACACGTATTTGATCGTCAAGTATTATTTTCTTGGCAGTGTTTCAAGGCTTGTGTCTGATGGATGTTTGGAGGGTGAAAGCTGTGTTGTGGGTGGGCAGGCTGTCTCCTGCGCACTCTGTGACTATGTGGATGTCTTATGAACATTAGCATATTGGAGGCACATTATCACTGGCACACTTAGGGAACAGTGTGCTCGAAGAGAGAAGACAGCATTTGCTTGGGCCTCACGTATCCTGTGAGAATTACAAATGTGAAAGCAGCCACGGCTGTTTCTGCACTTTGATCAATTCCAAGAACTGTGCTGATTCCGAATAAGGCCTAGAAGCTGGAGGGAGGAGAGAAAATTGGAAACCATATTGAAATGTAATGCAAGTCTGGAAGCTGTGAAGTGAGGGAACTGCCTTATATCCCAGAGCTCCCAGGATGCCTTTCCAGGCGATGGCCTTTACTTCTTTCCTTATTTCTAGCCCTGCACACCCAGGACAACACACCGCGTGGGCACAGAGTCAGGAATTATATCATGTCAGAGGGTGAATGCTTTACAACATTATTGGGAGAAAGAACTTAGTTTGGGTAAAACTAAAATCTGGCGTTTTTTGTTTGTTCTTTTCCTTGGTGGAAGGAAAAAGGAGTGGAATATATGAAGAAAATAGTTGATTCTCCATGTCCCAAAGCAAGACACTTACAATTTGCAGCTGCTTACAACCTTGGAAGAGCTTATTACGAAGGAAAAGGCATTAACCGATCAATCGAGGACGCTGAGAGGTACTTACCTGAGAATGAGTGTTGGTCTTACTCATATGCTGAAACACATAACCACTTGCCTTGTCTTTCCCTTCCAGACTTTGGCTCTTTGCTGCGGACAATGGGAATCCAAAAGCCAGTGTGAAGGCTCAAAGTATGCTAGGGTTGTATTATTCAACGAAGGAACCCAAAGAGCTAGAAAAGGTAACGCTGATCTGTTTAAATGTTAGCTAGAATTCTATTTAGATTGTCTCACTATTTTTCTTTTAAAAGAGGGAGATAAGGAATACGGTTTTGAATCTCTCTGACATTTCTTTAAAATGTAAAGAATGTAAATTTTAAGATCTCCAAGCTCATTCCATCCTTTACTCATCTATGAGTGCCACCTTTCCTGCCTCTACCAAAGGGGACCCCGGATGTGAGAGAATTGGTATGCTATAAAAGCTACACAGACAAACTTACTCCATGAGAGCTTCCAGAGAGTCCTGAAATAAAGCCCAAATCCTTTTTAGTGTGAATAAATGATGACATTTGATTTGAGGAACAATGATACTAGTAAGTAAAATATACTAAGAACTAACTGAAAATTAAATCCATTCAAGATTTTTACGGAATTATAATTTCTCTCATCACCATGACTGAAATATTTTCCAAAAAACCTTATAGGGAACGGAAATGTAGGGCTGAGTCCTACTTGTAAGAGGCTTTATGGACAAACTTGTAAGAGACACAAAACAATCTAAGACCCTCCTTGGACAACTGAGCAGCCAATTAGTTTTTGAACTAATTCACATCCACGTAGCTGAGTATTGATCAGATGTTTCTGGTCCCCATGCAGCCTTTACCCTTGGTTGCCTTTGACCTTGAAAGCCCCATCTCGGCGATCCACCTGAGCTCTGACTTCCTGAGCGTCAACAGCTGTCCCTCCCCACTGTGCCTAGTAGCAGGTTTGTCTCAAAACCCTGCAGACACCATTCCAGTTTCCTACCTTCTGGATCCTTCCGGTGGAAAATCTGAAAATCCTGAAACCCGAGACAGCCGAGCTCACGTGCACTGTTGTCAGGCGGGCTCACCTTACACACACTCTCTCTAAGGTGTGAAACTGATGCTAGCCTGAAATACCTTCAAGGGGCTAGAACTATTTCCTAGAGATGAATTAACAGTACTATCTTATCATTAGAGACTTTTTTCTTTCTGGTATTCCCTTGTAATTTCACCTTGTAACAAGACGAAACTGCTTTTGTAAAGGCATTTTATTGGCATTCAGAAGCATGCGGCAATGGGAACCTGGAGTCCCAGGGTGCCCTGGGGCTCATGTACTTCTACGGACATGGCATCCAACAGGACACGGAGGCTGCCCTGTACTGCTTGCGGGAAGCCGCGGAGCGTGGAAATGTCTACGCCCAAGGGAACCTCGTGGAGTATTACTACAACATGAAGTTCTTTACAAAGTGCGTCGCCTTTTCCAAAAGGTAAACAAGCTGGGTGAAGGTGTTGGCAGAAACACCGGCTGCATGTTCTGTGCCAGGTGTGTTTGCAGGACTTGCTGCAATATTGTTAAATGATGGCTGTTGAGGGCTGGAAATGTGGCTAGTGCAACTGAGGTCTGAACTTGTAATTTCATTGGATTTTAATTAAGTAGCCCCATATCAGATAGTACAATTCTTTTTTTTATATATATCATTTTTTTAAAATATATTTTATTGATTTTTTACAGAGAGGAAGGGAGAGAGATAGAAACATCGATGGGAGAGAAACATCGATCAGCTGCCTCCTGCACATCTCCTACTGGGGATGTGCCCGCAACCCAGGTACATGCGCTCGACCGGAATCGAACCTGGGACCTTTCAGTCCGCAGGCTGACGCTTTATCCACTGAGCCAAACCGGTTTCGGCATGGATAGTACAATTCTGTGCCATTGGTTTTCAGGATTTCAGTGGTATTTGCTCTGTACACCAGCTGAGTGAGTTCAGCAAGTTTCTTAACTTTTGGGGGGCATCAATTGCTTTATAAGAAAAACATACTTCTGCAGGATTGTAAAAAGATTGCATATAAAGTACTTAACAGGGCTTGGCACAGTAGAAATGTATATTAAATATTCATTTCTTCCTGCATCCTTAGCCACAGGTTCTCTAAATACGTAATTGCAATATAGCTCGATTAGGGCTGTAAAATAAGAATAATGGTTAAAAGACTCCCAACACATACATCTGATAAAATATTTGGAAATTTCCATAAAACATGGAACTTTCTTTTCTGTGAGCCCATGTATTTACCTACATTTACTTACCCAGCAAGTACAAAAGCAACACACCAGGAAAAACAGCTGTGGCTGTCCCCTGGAGTGGCACAGGCCCATGTTGATGCATTTCCCTCCAATAATGCCCCTATGGAGCCCATGGCTCCTTCCCTCCCAGCCCCCTGGGAGGCAGCCACGACAATGGGGGATGAATCTGCTGCTTCTACCCTCACCTCCCAACATCTTGGCTTCCAGACAGCAGGTCACGTAAAGGTGTCACCAATGTCCCAAATCCCCAAGTGCCCATTTTATTAAAATGAAGATTTTACCAAGTTCTTAAAATCTTTGAAACTTCACATTATTGTCTACATTCCTATTCTCCATACCATTAGGGTTAACGTGATTAGATCTCATTTTCACACAATTCTCCATATCTGTGTCTGGGTTATACAGAATGAATTTTTTTTTTTTAATAGAAGCACAAGCAGGCGGTCCCCTTATATTTTTTAAACATCTTTTATTGATTTCAGAGAGGGAGAGAGAGAAACATCAATGATGAGAGAGAATCATTGATCAGCTGCCTCCTGCACGCCCCCTACTGGGGATTAAACCCGCATCTTGGGCATGTGTCTGTGACCAAAATCGAACCCAGACCCTTTAGTCCACAGATTGGTCCTCTATCCACGGAGCCAAACCAGCTAGGGCTATATTTTGTTGTTGTTAATCCTCACCCAAGGATATATTCCCATTGATTTTTAGGGAAAGTGGAAGGGAGGGAGACAGAAACAGCCATGTGAGAGACACATTGATTGGTTGTCTTCCGCACCGCCCCCCGCACCCCCGAACAGGGCCAGGGATTGAGCCTGCAACCCAGGCATGTGCCCTTGACTGGAATCGAACCTGGGACTCTCAGTCCGCAGGCCGTCGCTCTATCCACTGAGCCAAACCAGCTAGGGCCAGAATGAATTATTTTTATTGACCATTTTTAACCAAAGATGTGCAAGTTTTTTTTAATGTGCTTTCTGGTCTTATGTGAGTAAAGTCCAAATTTAAGGTCCATGTTTAAATACATGATCCAAAGAAATAAAAAGTACTTTTTTTTCCTATTGTTGAAATCTACAGTGATGTTACGTTTAAAATATTATTATAAGGAAACAACCTTTCTTTTCTGTTCTAGTCATTTTCTCGGTTATTGAGCCCATGGAGAATAATGACAGGGAAGCTGTAAAGCAATCACTCTTCCCGGTATTAACCATGTTGTTTCCCTTTCACTGCACAACTACTTTGTTAAACAGGTAGAAATGGGGAAATCATTTTAGACACAAGGACAATTTGTGGACATGTTGCTTGTGAAAATGTAAACCATAGCTGACATCCTCTTTATTTCACAATTTACGTCCTAACAGGGTTGCCGACTACGAGGAGGAGCAAGACATCCCGACGATAGCCCAGGTCACGGACTGTCTCCCGGAGTTCATCAGCAGAGGCATGGCCATGGCCTCCTTCTACCATGCCCGGTGCCTACAGCTTGGCTTGGGGACCACAAAGGATGAAGCAACCGCTAAACAATATTATTCTAAAGTAAGTGAGCCCAAGAACAAGCAGAAATGACTCCGAGGCTGCTTTTATGGATTAGTGTTCTGTCCTCCTTCGTTATTATAGAGATCATCTATGTCTATGGAGAGGCTGTGAAACTCACGGTTGGCGGGCCGCATGCCTTATTTAAGTAAATGAGGCATATAGCCCGCTGGCCACGAGTTTGACATGATTGTTAGATGATCCTGTCAGATTCTTAGCATGATTAGAAGTCCTGTATTATTCTCTCACTCTGATGCTTTCAGGCCAGCACTAAGACCTCAAAGCCAGAATATTCATGCCTTCTTTCACCCAGAAAAAAGGGTGAGCCTGTATCCTCGTTCTAGCACCTTAATGAAATGTAGTTTTTCAAGAAAGTTTTGTATACATGACATCTTCCACACTGAGGTGAGGAGGAATATTCATGCGTCTGCCGCAATCAGTTAAAATAAGCCTTTTCATGTTTTAATCCATGTGATTTAGTCAAATTCCAACGGATTTCAGGTCTGAAAATCTAACAGCTGTTAAAAGAGGGGAGGGGTGGGTGAGGGGGGTGGTAATAAAGAATAACTATATTTTTTCATATAAAGAAAAGACAACCCTGGCTGGTGAGGCTCATTTGGTTCGAGCATCATCCTGTACACCAAAAGGTTTTGCATTTGATTCCCGGTCAAGACACATACCTAAGTTGTGGGTTCAAGCCCCAATTGGGGTGCATACAGGAGGTAACCGATGGATGTTCACTTGTCTGTGTTTTGAAATCACTAGGGATCTTTCAAAAATTCCAAAGCCCAGGCCTCATTTCAGAGCAACTCAATCTCAGTCCCCGGAAGTGGGTGGGGCACTGTATGTACTGAAGCGCCTCAGGATGCCAGTGTTTTGGGAATCCTGGCAGGCATGTTTGCGAACCCTAAATTATGTAGAAATACAATACACAAATACAACCAACCTTTGAGGTATTTATCACTACATCATTCTGTTAGTGTGAATAATAGTTCTTTTCAAAAATCTGAATGTTCGATGTATTATACCGATTTCCAAACCAAGTCAATTTCAGAGTGCATGCTGTCCTTAGTATCTTTTCTGAATAAATATAAGCTGAGACAACGCTGGGTCCAAACAGCTTGCAACCCTCGAACGATTTTCCACGTGGTGGGAGAGAATGTCCCTGTTACTCAATTGTGGCCGTTGTGTTTTATGGGAGATACTCGAACATGGAGAAAGTGCAGGTGTCGGAAGCCAGAGAGGGTCGGGAATCCTGTCATATCAAGCATGACCAGAGAGACTTCCATTCAGAGGAAAGGACGGAGGGGTCCTGAGCGTGGTCCTCCTGACTGAAGGGCTGTCCTGTAGAAAAGGAATGGGGCGGGGGGCAGAGTTCTAGCCCCTGCAGTGCACGGAGGGAAAAGCCAAGGCCTCAGACGGTGCAGGGACAGGGCTACAGTCAGGAAACCAGGCTGCCGCCTCCTCCACCTCAGGGCTTCTGTGAAACCTGAGACCTTCTCCTGAGACCTTCGACGACTGCCGCAGGGGGGGGGGGGGGGTTGTTGGTGCGCGAATTTTAGCTTAATATAAAGAAGAACCTTCTCATACGACTGTTCAGGAAATGACAACAGTTTTTCCTATAAAGTGGTTGCTTCTTGCCACTAGAAGCAACCAAGCAAGTATCTAGTGACCAGCTGTCATGGGTCCTGAAGGGACGGTTTCTGCATGGAGTGAGGTCAGGATGAAATCACCTCTGACGTCACATCTCAGTTCGCCACATCCTATGAAATTATGCACTATTATGTATCAGTATTTACTTTAGTCATAATAGACTATATTCTTTAAAATAATTTATAGATGCTGCTGTTCATATAATGAGGTAACCATTTTGAGGCTAAAGGTTCATGCTTTCCATATTACTTAATTGTAAGAATGCATGTCATAGAAATGCTGTTATTATCAGAACATAAATTTCCTTTATTCCTATATACAGAAAATTTTCTCTTTTTCAGATGATAAGAGCATGGGTACTTTTAGTATGATTTTTTTTCTTTTTTCTTTTTTTTTAACATACGATACTTTGAACTTCCCTAATTAAGAAATCAGAACAGATGTGTATCTTAATTAAACTCCTTTGAGCCCTAGCCGGTTTGGCTCAGTGGCTAGAGCATAGGCCTGTGGACTGAAGGATTCCGGGTTCAATTCCCGTCAAGGGCACATGCCTGGGTTGCAGGCTCTTGGTCCCCAGTAGGGAATGTGCACGAGGCAGCCGATCAATGATTCTCTCTCATCATTGATGTTTCTATCTCTCTCTCCCTCTCTCTTCCTCTCTGAAATCAATAAAAAAAAAACCCTCCCTTGAAATTCATTGTATTTTACTATTCTTAAAAACAAACCAAAAATTGTTAAGGAAGAAAGACCCAATAATTCAAAATGTATTTAAATAAGTGACTCTTTGTCTTTTATTTTAAGGCTTGTCGTCTGGATCCTGCATTGGCAGATGAACTTCACTCTTTACTTATTCACCAAAGAATTTAGACCATAGTGCATTTCAACAAAGATCATGTGTCCTAATACCTTCAAATGTATGTATTTTTATAATAGCTACATCTGGTTATTTTCTGCATCTCAAGTTACATTATCTTGGTTTCTTTCCTGATTGCATGTTACTTTCGTTCTTGAATTTGTATTTCATAATTTTGCAATTTGAAATGCAGCTATAAGCTCAGATTGCTGGATGAGTCCTCAGAAATCCAGCTCTTAGCCTCTGGACTGGCCTACACCAACCACACCAAATACTGAAAACCATTCCACAAAACAACTGTCTTCAAACAGTGTCCCAAGAGACTTAGTGCAGCCTTAGTTTTAATAACTTCAGAAGTATAAATGCTACCACTTAGAAAATTTTATATATGAATTTTGAATAACTTTGTCATTTTAACTTATTTAAATGTTTTAATTTAAAACTCACAAAAATATATAATAAAAAAGAAATTTAAAGGAACTTTCAAATAATGTGTGTGTTTATTTTAATTTGTGTAGCACTTAAGCTTCAGAAGTTATTAAAGCTAAGACTGCATTGAGTCTTCTGGGACTCAATTCTCAAGAGATTCTTATAAATAATTAACTTGGATGATTTATGACAAACTTTAAAAACAGTGGGTTTAAGAAATTGCTTAGACTCTTGCAACTCCTTATCTTAAATATCTTAATTTAATGAGTGAAAAACTGCTCCATTCTTGCTAAGACAATCAAAGCAAGAAGTTTTCTTGGTATTTCATTTTCTACATTTTAAGAAACCTAGATATATTTCAAAGGAAGATGAAATGTGCAAAAAATTCCAATGAAATCATCAATACAGAACTATAACTAAATATGGTTAAAAATTAAATGAGCTCAAGAGGCTTTCTTTGTATCAGTGACATTAATGAAGGCAAAATTGCCTGAAAAATTGTAGAATTCATATGCAGAAGACTGCAGTGGTATACATCTGTGAAACAAGAACAGTGAAAATGATGTCTTAAGATGCCTTACTATCTTCTTTGTAAACATTCTAAACTAATGTTGCTTATTTTAAAAATCAGGTCCCTTCCTTCCCTCCTCTTCCTCTTCCCTCCTCTTCCTCTTCCCTACCTCATCCCTGCCCCTCTTCAGTCCAGCTCACATCCCACCTCCTTAATGCATCCTTTCAAGCACTAATTAGGCTCTTGTCATTCACAGCAATCATCATACTTGTCATATATTCATTCTTGTCTGGATAAAGGGCAGCAGACTTTATATTTCCTTGCAGAAGTACTTACATGCACAGGGTTTTCTACAAACAGGGTGCCAGAAGTGTTGCAATCTCTCTTTTTCTTTTTTGAGATATAAGTGTCTTAAACATCACAGAGCTCTATGCTTTGTTTTTATATTTTATTGCTTCAAATGCTTCAAACTATGGGAAATCTTTGGTAAAAATAAAGACAAATTTTCACAAGAACTTTACATAAAGGATAGTACAACAATGTTCTTCAATACACATGAATATAGGAATGTTCAAAATCCTCAGTGAGGAAATTAGCTGTACAATATTCACAGTTCTTCATTTTAAAACAACTTTTCATAAATATATTTCCTAGGTTCTTATCACATTAACAGTTATATTTCAACTTTAAAGTATTTATATTCTTATTAAAATAATCCCAATAATTAACAGAAGTGGTTTTTCTGTTGCTACAGCCTCAGTCTGCTTAGTTCACGTGAAACTGGAGGGAGGTCACTAAAATAGAAATCAGTGTTGTTCTCAGTGAAGCCCTCTGTGGAAAAGAGGAAATGGTTCATGTCTATTATTACAGACATTTCCTGGTGGTTTATTCGTGCAGACTCAAACCTGGCCAGCTCTCAGTGGGTCCCCGTGAGCTCTCAGCTCAGGACACAGTTCAATCAGCAGCAATTCCATCAGCACCTGAACCAAAAAAGGAGGAGAAAAGAGGAGGAAACGGCGTTTTCTCTCTAAGTGTTTACTCAAATATCTATTTACAGCTGGAAAAAAGTCTAGTTTTAGGCCTGGGATTATTCTCAGTGAACAAGTTACTCAAGGAGGTGGAATCCAGTTATTGCGTGGTCTGTTAATCAACACCACGCCATCAGCAGTGTTTACGGTGCCACCTGTGATCGACGGAGGCCTGGCAAACTGTCTGCTTGTTGACATAAGAAAACCAAGCAGCACGTCACAGGTGTCCCAGGTGTCACAGGTGTCACAGGTGTCCCAGGTCACGGAGGCAGACTGTGAGGAGGAGAACAGTGCACCCACCAGGGGCATGTTTTCCTGTCTTCGTGCCACCACATTTAATAGGCAGACACACGAAGTGAAGCAGAGAAAATGGGGGCAGAGCTACAAGTAATATAAATGATGAGGAATACAGAGATTTTATGTGTGAATAGAGTGTAAGATTAAAGAAACAGCCCTCTGGTGGGCTTTACAGTACTCACATATAACAGATGCTTATTGGCTCTTGTTTCTTGCAGCGCATTGAATATTTTTATTATACCATGACGGGCATTTTGCTGTCCAACAAGGTTCTGAAGCATATCTGAAAAATTAAGTTTAGATGCTACACTGTTATTGATCAAGTGCACGATGCGTAGCTATTCAGTGAAGGAGATATTACATGATATGTACACAACAAATGAAGGCACTGCCTTGGCCGGTGTGGCACAGTTGGTTGGAGTGTCATCCTGGACACCAAGTACGTCAAACTTGCAGCCCGCGGGCTGCATGCCTCGTTTATTTGGCCCATGTTAACCTTTGAGTTTGACATACTTGCTGTACACCGAAAGGTCGCCAGTACCATTCCCAGTCAGAGCACGTACCTAGATTGCAGGTTCAATCCCTCGTTGGGGCATGTATGAGAGGCAACCGATTGATGTCTCCCTCTATACCCCCCTCTTCCTCTCCTGTCCCCCTCTCCCTCTCTTTTTCCCCCCTCTCTAAAATCAATAAATATATCCCTTATTATAAATAATAAGAGAAGGGAAGGAGGTAGAGAGGGAGGGAAAAGAAAAGAGAAAAGAGAAGAGAAAAAAGCCTATGGCCTGAGGAACGTGAATGATCAGTTCTTTTCAATGTTTAAAGAGAAAAGATTATTTAGAATTTTTCAACATTAGGCATTTATACACACTATAATTTTAATACAGTGCTACCCAATTAAAAACTAAGTGTTCATGCCAAAACCGGTTTGGCTCTGTGGATAGAGCGTCGGCCCGTGGACTGAAAGGTCCCAGGTTCGATTCCGGTCAAGGGCATGTACCTGGGTTGCGGGCATATCCCCAGTAGGAGATGTGCAGGAGGCAGCTGATCGATGTTTCTCTCTCATCGATGTTTCTAACTATCTCTCTCCCTTCCTCTCTGTTAAAAATCAATAAAATATATTTAAAAAATAAATAAATAAAAACTAAGTGTTCAAAACACTTTTGCCCTGGCCGGTGTGGCTCAGTGGTAGAGCATTGGCCCATGTACAGAAGAATGTGGGTTTGATTCTGGGCCAAGGACATGTACCTGGGTTGCAGGTTTGTTTCATGGCCTTGGTTGGGGTACATGAGGGAGGCAACCAATCAATGTTTCTCTCTCTCTCTCTCTCTCTCTCTCTCTCTCTCTCTCTCTCTCTCTCTCTCTCCCTCTGCCTAAAAATCAATAAACATGTCCTTGGATGAGGATTAAAAATAAATAAATAAATGCGCTGTGGCCTGAGGCACATGAATGATCAGTTTTTTCAAATCTTTAAAGAGAAAATAAGATTTAGAATTTTTCAACATAAGACATTTATACAAACGATGAGAGGCCCGATGCACGAAATTAGGTCTCCTCAGCCCGGCCTGTGTCTTCTCGTAGTCTGGGACCCCTTGCTCCTCACCAACCACCTGTTCGCTGCTCCTTACTGCTAGGCTCGCTGCTTCTTAGCACTACTGTGGAGCCAGGAGAGGCTCTCGCCACCGCTGCTATTCTTGCCAGCTGTGAGCCAGGCTTCTGGCTGAGCAGCGCTCGGGGGAGCATACTGACCATCAGGGGACAGCTCCTCAGTTGAGCATCTGCCCCCTGGTGGTCAGTGCGCATCATAGCGACCAGTTGTTCTGGTCATTCCACTATAATGGTTGCTTAGGCTTTTATTGTATAGACTAGAGGCCCGATGCACTAAGATTCATGCAAGAATGGGCCTTCCTTCCCCTGGCTACCGGCACCGCCTTTGCTCCTGCTGGAGCAGCCTTTCCACCTTCCCACACTGCCCAGAGGCCAGGAGGCTGGGGTGGTGAGGAATGCAAATTAACCCGCCATCTTTGTTGGTTTAATTTGCATACTCACTCCTGATTGGCTGGTGGGCATGAAGGTATGGTCAATTTGCATCTTTCCTTTTATTAGTGTAGATTGTTATCAAATTAAAACTTAAGCATTCAAAAACAGTGTACTTTAGTAGAATTTTTAAAGCAACGTATTTATTATCTGTTCCAAAACATTCTTCTAGTTTAACTATCTATATAACCAGTATTGTTCTTATTAAGATTCTCAGTATAATGTCTTAGCAAGGGGTAAGACATGATTTAAAAAGTGTGATCATTTTTCACTGCATATAGTGTTTCCCGACAGAGCTGAGTGAACCCTCAATTAGGCTAACGCTCCCTCTCTCTTTGTGCCCGCAGGTGAGAAGCGGCCTCACCTGGAATGTTTTCTAGCAGCTTCTGCTGGGCTCTCTGCTTTGTTTCCTGGCTTTGTTCTTTGCTTCTGATTTTGGTCGGTGGTGCCAGTTTCCCATTTGGCCAAAAAGCATCCCGGAAAACAGTGATGTAGTACACCAGCATCTGCTCGCTGAAAATCCAGTTCACTGTGTCCCGAATTTGTCTTTTAAGAGAAATATATTTCTTGGATGAGATTTTAAACAATTTTCATACTCTGTTCTCAAAAGGCATTTATCAATTATCAATGAGTAGGTTAAGACACAGCCTGGTCTAAATGTTTGATGAATAAGCTAGGAATGGCTTTTTAAGCTCTGGCTCTGAGTTGGTTTCTATGTGGGTAATCCTGAATGTCCACTTATTCCTGGAGCTTGCATTTTCTTTGGTGCTGACTTCTGCGGTATCTTTCACTGAGAGACTGATCTGTCTGAAGCTTGCAACTGTCCTCACTGTGCTCAGAACTCAGTATACCGATTTCTCCATGAGGTGCTATCGGCTGGAAACGTAAGTCGCTGAAAGGCGGTTAAAAGTGCCTGAAACATCCCGAGTCCTGAGGTCTGTGGCAGGTCACCCGGGCAGAGTCCTGACCCAGGGACTCATGGCACGTGCTCACGAGGCAGGAGAAAACCGGGCACCCCTCTCACCACAAGGTGGAGGACCCGAGAGATACACTCTCTCCAGCCATTTCCAGTTCCCGTGGGAGTGAAAATTGGGCACGGCAATAAATAAAAGGCCTTTATCTGCAACCAGGTCTCCCACACAACCCTGTTCCATCAGTTATCAGTCAACGTCTAACCAATTACAGGGCTGCTATCAGGAGACAAGTAACCGTAGTTGAGAGAGCCCGAGAGTGGTTGTTCATTGGGAATAGGAAGTCTCTTTGTTGAAAAAGGGGGAAAGAATCATTTTAGAAGTTAGTGCCAGAAAGACCTGAAATTTCAAACTCAATTCATGAGTAATAAATTTAAAAATCAGACTTACCAGCCCAATTTTTAAAGGGACAATGTAAGGTTTTGAGACTGCACACAGTAACCAGTCACTACTGAAGTCTCCCCTCCACTGGGATCACAGTGTTCATTTTTTGCACCTCTCATTGCTTAGAACTTAAATGCAATGCATATCTAGACCAAATAAAGTAACTCTATTAACTTAATGGGCTTGTGATTTAAGAGAGCCTGCCGCCCCCACCAGCCTAAGAAGAATCTACATAACAAGGCAGATGCCTTGTTTCCTGACACCTGCCTTTGGTGCTGCATGAAGAAATGAATAAGAACATTTCAATTTGCAACTTAAAATTGGGTAAGTGACTCTCACCAAAGGCCATCACCTAAGTCTTTTCTATCAGTTTAGGTCTGACTTTCTATCAGCCAAAACCACAGGGAGCTTTTGAAGCAGTCCTGGTATGTGGAATTAGCGTTGTACACGGCAGGTACTGCTGCTGATTTCTATGAGACATCGTCAGCTAAAGGCAGGGTCTCCATATTCCTCCACCTGATAAAGGCCATTGAGAGGAAGAGGCTGGACAGCCTGCAGGTGCCTCTCCACCAGCCCACTGAGCTCACTGACCTTTCAGAGCCACTGTCTACAGAGGAGAAAGAAAAGCATGAATAACTTGCTGAAACTGAAAATAAAAACACATTGGCAGGTCTGAGTACTGAGGACAATAGGGCCATTTTGGAAATGTCATTATCCGACGCCTATCAATACTAAAATCAAATTTTGACTCAGACTGAAACTTAAACAGGCCATGTTTTCTGATTAAAACAAAAGCCTATGATAGGAGCTAAAAAATCACCAACACCAGTTTTTTAAAAAATCTTAGCAATAAACAGAAGAAAAATTTTGTTTAAGACCAAGGAAAATATATGTGCAAATGAATAAAAAGATAACACGTTTTTTATTTTCCATAAACGTGTAAGATTTATATGATAAAACTATCACATTAACCTTGTACATGTTTGACAACAAAACTAGTCTTTCAATTTGAAAAATCTGATTTTCATCTTAAAATATAGTTGCTGTACAAAAATGTGATTTTTCCCCTTATTTTTAGCAGTCGACTCACATTTTTATTGTGCAACAAAGCCATAATGTTTGTCTCCTGGAGAATACTAGATATGGAGTTAAACTTTTATGTATATAGATAATGGAATATTAAAATATTCACATGGCTTATAATAGTGTTATATAATGCACACACACACACCCCTGATGGATGCTCAGTAACAAGAGGAATTACCCTTTTAATGTTACCTGACTCCAAAAAAAAATGAATGGTTTGCATTTCCTTCCAAGTACATAGCGGCCACGTGTGAGGCTCAGCCTACTTTCATTTTGGTTTAGAGTCTCAACCTTAACCTGCCTCCCATCAGGTAACACAGAAACACTGTACCCAAGACACTCAACCTGGTCATCACGCTCAGAAGAGAACTTTACAGACTCTCCTGACCTCGTGGGCCAGAATGCGGAGCTAGCCCAACCATTCGTCAGCGGGCTCACCATGCACTCTGGGAGAGCGTCTTCAGCAATCTGCCTTCCTAGCCAATCTCAGAATCGTATCAGAAACAAGGAGAGAAAATAAGATACCTTCAGTGAGAAAGATGACTGGCTGCTATACCACAGCTAATTTGACGATTAAGGCAAAGAGTAGGCATGAATTCAAATATTAATTTTGTGCAACTCACTTGTTGATGGTTCTTCCAAAAGTGACCTGAACGAGAGCAATTAATGTTCTTCTCACCCATTTAAACACTAAAATGTAAGTCAGAGGAAAAGTATTATCACAGGAGAGCACAACGATGACATTTTCATAGCTGCACAAGCACACACTTTATCACGGAGCTCAATCGCAGGCCTGACGCCAAGCCTGGGCCATGGTCTCTGCAGGATGCGGGTCTAGGTTAGCAAACATCTGCCCAGGAAAATCTTACTAAGCTTGCATTTTCTGCTTAGCAACCGATAAGATAAAACCGAGGAGTTTTTACAGCTTTTCAATACCCACACAACAGCTGAGCTAACAAGTGGAAATCACACTTTACTTGTGTCCCTGGGCTCCTGACAACGGTCTGTTTTCCACCAGCAGACAGATTTCCGTCTGGCTTGTTGCCCAATTCTCTAACACTTCTCTGAATGAGAAACGTGTAGTCAGATGTCCACAAATACTGTGAAATATTCATGAACGGATGGGTCTAACTGCTCCCATTTGAGCAGTAGTTTGTCGAGCACCATGCACTTTTGTGTATTTTACGCCTTTGGGGGAAGAGCAGGATCTGGAGCCGTGAGCTCGGTCCTCTCCTGCTGCGTGGAGAGCTGGGCAAGCCGCCTCCTCTGGGAAAGGACGGTAGTAACATGGGCGTGTTTGGCGCTGAGGGTCTTACCAGTATTTTGTGTGAAAGGGTGTTGTGAAGGGTCCTACAAATCTAAGCTTTTATGATTTCTACAGGTACAGAATTAAATATAAACAGAAAGAGGACAAAGTAATGCTGTGAGGACATTTTAGGTCTGCAAGTTGGAGACTAAACCAATTTGCCATTTATGTATTCACCTTCATTCATTGAAACATTGAGCTACAGACACTCGAGCAAAGGAGACACTCAGACTTGACTTTAATGGAGCCGAGTTCAGGGCTCCTGTGCCGGTCAGAAAACCTAAAGGAGTACATGCACAAACCCTCTGTGCAGGGAAGCCACAAACACACGTAGACCTGGTACTAGACGTCAGGACAGTCTCAGGTCATTTCTAACATTTTAAATGGTTAAATGACCAGTTAAAGTAGTGTTGTTAATCCTTCAAGTAAGATTCAAGTCCTGGAGTCGAGACCGTGCCGTTAAAAGCACCTTAAATTTCTGATGGCACACAGGGCACGCTGCCAGCTGGTAGACCTCGTCGCCTGAGGCTGCCATGTAGGCTGGGGAGCCAGCCTGTCAGGGACGGTAACTCACCCGGCCTTTGTAGGGCAGGAGAGAGGTGGCACCTACCAGGGTCTGAGGACATGTGCATCTCAAGAAAAAAGGCCTGTCAGCCGACTGCTTATATGTGTGTAAAAGGCTGTGTTATTACTGGTTCCTTTTTGCATCCTCAACCAGAGCAGGAACCAAAAATGGCCTTGGTCCAGATTCCCTCCCATCACTGATCCCTGCTTACTCTACCACTTTTTCCTGTCTTCCCCACCCCCACCTATGTACAGAACAGCCCATGACTCCTTCCTAGAGCTCCTTTGCTCAAAGCCACAGAGGCAGCTGCAGCAACACTAGGATTTTGCTGACGGCAAAAATATCACATCTCATTGTAAATGTCCTATTTCCCCCCCTCGGAAATGTCGCCGCAAAACCAAATATGCATCTGAGCAGGCACAGGATGGAGGCCCGGCTCCTGCCCAGACTGGCTCTGGCAGATCCACCACAGCTGCTCTCTGCATGGGAAGGCGAAGCTGCCGGGAACAGGCCTCACCACTTCATGAGCCGGCTTCATGAGGAAGAGGGAGGCTTTGGGGGGAGGGCTAGTATTTCTGACCACCCTGAACCAGGGAAACGGCAGTAAATATCTTAAATGTCTGAAATATGCAACAGCTGTAGCTTTTTCATCTGAAAGGATCTTTAATATTTGGGCGATATTCCATCACCCAAATTTACCCTCCACTTCTGATATTTAGCTTAGTTCCAACTTTTCAATATTGAAATTTTGCTAAAAATGAACGTCCTTATATATAAACCTCTGTCTGCAGTTTTGCTTTTAATTATGTCTGTTGCTTAATGTGAGTTACATTTCTGGAACCCTTATCTTGTAAATGCACTGAAGGAAGAATCTACATCTGATATAGTTTTGTGTCCCCTACAGAGCTGTATCTAAAATATGCTCCCAAGTATTTGCTGATTGTTTAAGTTTGGGCTTAGGGGAAGAAAAAGTTCAATGACCAAAATAATTAATTCCGGCACTTAAAATGTGCTCGCCTATTCATCCATCAGTGCATCCATCCAGGCATTTCACTGACCACCTACTATGGTTGAGACATTGTAGTAGTCACTGAGGAATAAAAGTCACACAGACACACCTAAGTTTATAAGACCACTTGCAGCTCTTTCATCTGCTAATAATTCTTTAGGTGACATTAAGGGGATATATAATTCAGAAGGGACACACTTCCTATATTAGACCCACTCCCAGCCCACCGCCTTTGCCCCAAGGGAAAAGGTGCTAATCTGGGTGGAGAGAGCCCAGCACCGTCAAGGGCACCATTTGACTGGCTGGTGGCATTACTATGCCTTGCAAACAAACCCTTGCTCTCTCGCGTGCTTCCTCTTCTAGGTGGGCCTTTAGGCACCATCACATCGCCAGCTAGTACTGAGGCCCCCAGTATAACTGAGTGCACTCGTCTCATGATAGAGTGTTGGGGGCAGTGGGAGGTGTGTGTGTGTGTGTGTGTGTGTGTGTGTGTGTGTGTGGCGGGAAGGGGGGGGTCGGGGGGGGGGGGGAGCCAGAGAGTCCTGTTTAGGACTCAAGACTAAACCAAGTAGTACAGTTTGACTTTTCACCCAACTATTGCTTTAGGAGAGAGGCCCTTGGGTGGGCCTTAACAAAATAGTATTTTGATCCTATTTTGCTATTGTTTCTTCTAAGTACATGTCCCCTAAGAACTACCAAGGTAGGCATTCTCAGTCTGAGCATGCCTGTCATTTGAGGCAGGATAAGTCTGTTGGGAGGGGCTCACCTGGGCATCGCAGGAAGTTTAGCAGCACCCCTGGCTGGCTGTAGCACCACCCCCAAGTTGTGACAACCAAAAAGGTTTCCAGACATTGCCAAGTGTCTCCTGGGGACAAAATCCCCCCAGCCCTCCACTGATAGCCACTCCTCCACCAAAAATAGGTGGTTGAGGTTGAAGCAGGATGGAGGCTGTCCTGTGTCCCAGGCCATAACACTATCTCAGCAACACCCAAACCTCACCTTTAACATCAGGGCTGTTCCTCTGCTACGAAAAACTGTTTCTGCTTACCTTCTGGTGATAAAGCAGTGAGACTATGCTAAGTCACGTGAAAAGATATTCAAGGCATTCTCTTTCTGTACGCAGAGGGACAGGGTGCAGGGTAAGCCAGGGCCCTGCGTGCCAAGAGTACACTAGCCATCTGTCTTACAGTCGCATCCTCAGGTCCAGCCACAGTACCTGGTTGGCCCTTAGGAGTATTTGCTGAATGAATGAATGAATGAATGAATGAATATAAATACAAGTTTGATTCAGGAATAAAGGGATATTAAATGTGTACATGTATAACCACTTAACTAGACAATAACACTAAATAATAACAAAAAGGCTTACTTCCTCGAAGTTCAAAAATCTCCCCAATCAACATGAAACACGGTTCGGCCAAGGAGTCTTTCCTCCCATCCACGTCGTCACCATAATCTGACAGGTCACTGTCCTCCTCTGTCTCCTCCTGGGGGTGCAGAAAAGTCACAGGAAGCAGGTCACTACCCAAGAAAGTGGTAGAGTTGTTGTCCTTTTCAAGTGTAATTCCAAACTGTGTGTTTACATCTCCACCTCACACAATCCTTCAAACATCCTGCATGCGGACATCTATGCATTTTCAATAAAGAGGGGAAAATGTATCCAACCCCAAGGGAGAGCCTGATCTTAAAGCTTTAAAGGTTTAAAATAACTGTGAAAAACCTGTCACCAGACTGATAAGGAGTGAATCAGTAGACAGCAAAATAGTTTTCTAAGCATTTTGAGTTTTAAAAGTAAGGCTTTTTAACTTAAATGGTTCTAAATTCGCTGTTCTTCAAACTGCATATTTTAAAGTAATCTAGTTATTTTTAAAACTCTGATTCAAGCTTTTATTCTGTCCTTCAGCTAGTCTCATTTCCTGATCTGCACATCAGCAAGTTGCAGGCACCAGGGTAGTGCCAACGAGCGCTATGTGGATCCAGACTTTGGTGGCCCACAGCTCTGGGAGACTGACAAATAGTCACGTAGCTGTTGCTACAAGTAGGTGAGGCGCTGTGAAGGGGCTGGAAATAAATTAGAGGTAAGCCAGCCAGGTACAGCCAGACATGACGCACAGGGCTGTGACGGGAAGAGGTGAGGGGCCCTGAGGGGAGGCGGTTTACACGGAGACCAGCACACTGGTGTGGACATATTCTGTGCTGCACAGATTTCTCCTGCAGCTCAGAATGCGGCAGCATGGACGCTCCTTTTCATCGCCAGTTCCTCCTGTTCAAGCTCATTAAGGGGCACTTGGCAATGAACTAAGGAGATGCCATTTCGGAGACCGTCTTGTGCAGTTTGTTGGAGAGCCAACCCAGGGCTTCCGTGGCCTAAATGTGAGGGAAGCGGAGGCCCAGAACAGAAGATGGCAAATGTCTGCAGTCTCCCTCTATCCACCCATACAAACCACTGCTTCAAAGTAGTCCAGGGCTTTCCATTCCCTGGAAATCAAGTCTAAACTCCTCAGCCTGGACTCCCTCGGTAGGGCTGGAGGTCCAGACACTCGAACTACAAGCGAACGTTCTCTGCCCGTGGTCCAGGCGTATGTGACATCTGACCAGCGGGAGGTGGTACAGCCCAAGTTTACTCAGGCTTCAGTTTTGCATATGGAATTGGGCTGCCAAATTCCTTATTCCCAAGATGCCTTTCCCCGGCATTTGGATACCAATGGGATCTGAGGATCTTCCACCTCCCCTCCAGCTTAAGTCATTCCACGTACCTACATGTTACTAATCCTTTCATTTCTGTATCTCTAGGCTTCCCAGTGGCTTGTTGGGGATCACAAGCAGGTGTCCAAAATGTGACAGGGTAATAACTGGAAGTGGATGCCTCTGCCTTTCCCCGTTAGTAGCATGCTTTCCACCACTATCTGCTACTTCGAACTGCCTTCAGTAAGACACCTGCTTAGACACGCTAACAAATGGCACCACTCACCTCCTGATGGGAGAAGAAGTCGCGGGGAAGTCTTTCCAAAAAGGAGGATAATGAAAAGGTGGACTTTTTCCCCTGCACATCAACAGCCTTGAGGTAGTCAGGAGAAGGGCTCAAGAAGGCATAAAGGGCTTCGCTCTGGTACAGCCTTTCATCTGAAAGCAGATTCTGGGGAGGAAAGGACTGATTACTGCTCTGTGGGAGCACGTCTGCGCTGTGGAGGCCGTGGCCCGGGCAATGAAGGCAATTCGCATCATCAGAATTCTGAACCCAAGCCACTTCCCTTTCTCCTGGAATACAATGTCTTAGATCAGCTCTCAGTGGCTGTAATGGCAGACCATGCTCTCTCGGTGGGCCGGGTGCCAGTCATCCTGCCGGTGGGAGACCTGTGCGGACAGCAGAGCTCACCTGGTCCGCACTGCTCACTGCCAACCAAATCCTCACTTCGCACACAGCGAGCAGAACGGGAGCCACCGCCTCTGAAATGCCCACTCATTTGTGTTTGAACCGCTTACATATTTGCGCAATACAAAGGATTCCACTCAACCACCCTTTCATGGCTGCGTTCAGACTCTGCACACCAGCTGGAAAAAGGAGCCCGCGCTGTCACACGGTGGCAGTGCCCACCAGACAGAGTCTCGTCTCCCTCTGCTCCCTCTGCCAAGAAGGGCTTGTTTACCTAATTATATAACCACTAGTGACTTGGTGCGCGGGTTCGTGCACATTGGAAGGAAATTAATAGAAGATGGTCGGAGGGGCGGGACTGGGCCAGACAGGCACACACGCCCTGGAGCCAACCTCCCACGGTCCCTCCCCAGCCGGCGCACCTGGCGTGGCACCGTGGCTTGAAGGGCGCCTACAGAGTGAGCACAGAGAGAGCGGGGTCCCTCCGGCAGGTGGGGTCCCTTGGCATGGCCTGCAGGGATCTGGCCAAACCGGCTCTCTGTCATCCCCAGAGGGGCCCCGGAGTGCAAGAGGGCACTCTGCAAAGTTGCTGCCGTACAGGGTGTGGAACACAAACACAAGTGTGCAGTAACCAGATTCGGGCCGACAGTGCCGCAGCAACAACATAGCCCACGGCTGAAGGTGGACTCGCACGGTCCCGCTAGGAATCGGGCTCCCTCTTCTCTGGTTTCAGGGTGCGTCACTCGAGAACCACTGCTGCCAAGTCACTGCAGCTTGGCAGCTCCTGCCCCTGGTGGTCAGTGTGTGTCGTAGAGACTGGTCGGATGGGCAGAGGGACACTTGGCATATTAGCCTTTTATATATATAGATGTTTGTTGGCCCTTAAACTGGAAATTTCCTAAACTTCTTTATGTACCTCCTATCTGGCTTTAGCAGAGAGGAAAGGAGAACATAAACCAGATTTATGTACAAGCAAGTGCTACTGCTGGTTAAGACAGTAAAATTATGAGTGTGACCATAAGAAGGTTTAAATGCCTAGTATTAAAGTATACCGAGTTCAGGAACAAATAAGCAGTGGGAAATGCTACTCATGGATGATGTACCCCAAGAGAGTGGAATACAGAGAGCACGCTGTGCTTCTGACGACGGGAACTGGGAGGTGGAAGAGGGTAAGTTCTCGTCCCAGGAGTTGGTCCATGATGTTCACAGTGGATGTGATCAGACAAAGGTTGAAATCTGTAAACCCAAAGGTCCTTCCTAGAACAAGAGCTCTCATACGGCCTCCAACTGGAAACTCTGCAAATGATCATCAGCCACAGAAGGACTAGGCTGTAGTGTGTTCACACAACGAAAAACCTGTAGGCACAGAGGGGTGGGGTGGGGGCAGGTGAGAGAGGTGAAGGGACTGAGAGGGCCAGACTGGGAGTTACAAACCAGTCACAGGGATGTGAAGTACAGCACAGGGAACACAGGCAGTAATGCTGAATGGCTGTATGGGGCCAGGTGGGAACTGGAAATATCCAGGGGAGCACTTTGTAAAGGATATAACTCTCTAACCACTGTGCTGTACACCTGAAACTAGTACAAAATGATACTTAGAGTACACTGTAATTAAAAAACACCAAAAAAATAAACCTATACAACCATGAAACTAATGATCTAGACTAAAACAGCACTATGAGTGAATCTCATCAACATAATGTTGGGTGAACAAAGTCAGACACAAGGAGCCCACCCTCTGTGATTCATTTATACACAATTCAGAGCCAGCTGTAACCATCTGTAAGGTTAGGAGTCTGCATCCCGGTCGCCTTTGGCTCAGGAGCAGTGGTGAGAAGGAAGCTGGAGGGACCGGCAATATTCTGTTTGCGGGGCTGAGGGTGTGTTCAGTTTGTGAAGATGGAGAAAACTGTACACAGGACACCTATATTTTCTGCAGGTACAGGACACTTTAGTTACCAAAAGAAAAAAGAAAAAGACGTTTGAGGATCGGCACGGCCTATGCGAACAGAGCAAACGAGCAAGCTCTTACATTGAGGACAGTATGACCCAACGTCTCTGGGTTCCCTCGCATAGCTAAAACGTTCAGGTCTTACCTGTAGAAACTTGTTTAACTGCTTCTTGGACTTTTCCATAAACTTTTGATCGATAGACTTGAAAGGCAGCTTGCTGAGAGAAGGCAGCTGGACTTTTTTTAAAGAAGGGAAGCACTGTGGAGGGAGGGGGGTTAAGTGTGAGTATCTCGGACTTAGATTTTAATCTTGGAAAGAGATTCAGAATTACACACAGAACAAACCAAGCATCTTCCTCCCATACTCGTTCCTCTGAGATCTGAGGCTTGAAAACCTGCCTGTTCTAACCAGGCTCACAGAATGTGGAGGAATGGGATATATGATGAAAAGCTAAAGCTCACTGTGACCCCCGAGTCCTGAAGCCACGGGGACAGGGCCGGTGTGCACACGCGCACAGGAGCACAGCCCTCCTGGCTCACAGGAGAACCTGCCGGGTTTACAACATCGCTGTCTAAAGCGATCAAAGCTGACAAAAGAACACAAATGGAAAGGAGGAGTAACTTGGGCCGAAGCTCTATTACTGTCTTTAGTGGCAAACTGCAGGACGCAGAGCTATTAATAATGATAAGGTACGTTAATAAGTAAGGACCACAGACTTCCCTTTGTGGACTAGGTCCTAGGTTGTGCCGTGCACCGTGCTAGAAGCCTCACAGCTCTGAGTCGGGAATTCGATCGTTCCTCTTTAATACATGAGAAAACCGAGGATCAGGATTTAAACCCCGATCCATCAGACTATAAACTCTGCTCTTCATGGCAATCCCCACAGGACTCTGCCAGTCCGCCCCTCAGATAAGAGGCAGTGGGTTCCCCATGCCCCAGACACTGGCCCGCACTGAGGCACGGGGCCACTGGCACAGGCGTCAGGAGCCAAGAGGAACCGGGAAGAAAGTGAGCACAGAGCTTGCCTGCCACAGCTCCTCTCCTGGCTCATCGGGGTCACAGCAGCCCCCGCGGCCTGGCCGTAGCCAGAAAGGCCATGTCACAGGCCACCTGTGCCAGGGGCTTCCGGGGGCCTTTCCCACACAGCCCCTGCAGCACTGAGTACAACGGCAGGCGCCCGGGAAGGAAGTGCCACCGGTGCCCAAATTTGGGGAAAGGTTTTAGAGAAATGAAACAGGCAGTGACAGTTGGAAGGGAATGTTACAAAGTCATCAGGGGCCTAAAGAAGGTGCTTCCTGTCACAGTTGCCAACGGGGAGGGTACTTTCAGAGTGAAAACTCACTCGCCAGGAAGCACCAGGGCAGGAGAGGACCCAGTGAGCGGGCCACAGGAGGAAAGGCGACGGCGAGATGAGAACTGGACGTGGAATTTCAGTTTCCTCTCGCGATCCAGTGCCATTGATTCGGATTTTCAACGAACATGTTATTTTCCACGTACATTTTAATACAAAATCTCCTGTAAATTCCTTTCTCTCCTTCCTTCTGTTTTTATCAGCAACTAGACTCATATGAAACTTGGGGTTCACAATGGTTTGTCACAGGGCAAAGGATGCATGTTTCTGCAGTATCAATTGTAAACATTTTGGGGGGAACTTGTTCTTATGATAAGGTGAATATTTTGGTTTCCATGCTGCTAAAGTGGCCATAATCCACTTGGGAAACTGTCGTATGACACTCAGTTTTGGCCACTATCCTTTAAAAGTAGTTGAAGAAGTGATAGCATCCAGAAGTTAGTGATAAAAGGATTTTTAAAAATCATCCTAGGAGAAAAGGTTAAAGAGCAGACATTTCATTTACAAAAGAGGGTCTGAGAGGTAGCCTCAGGTTTAACCAGGATGTGTTCATTCTGAACAAGAGATTAAAAGGGACATGAAAGCAGAAGCGAGTGGAGAACTTTTAACTGCTGGGTGGAGGGCAGTCACCTCCAGCAGGAGGAGACTTACAGGAGACATTTCCGAGGCCAGTGGGGGAATAAGGAACGGAAAGGAAGACGACCTCATTCTAAGCCTGCTTTGGCCACCATGCAAACATCCCATACCAAGTCAAACTCTCTGGGATCAGTTTCCCCATCTATCAAATGAAAGAACTGACCTAGATGAATGGTTTTCAAACATTTTTAAGCAAAACCCACAGTAGGAAATACATGCTAAATTGCAACCCACAAGGCACACGCAGATGTACACGTCTATATGAATAATGGATACACGTGTACAACGAAACAGAACTCCCATGAGACAATGCTCATTACTACCACAACACCACCACAATAACATTTATTTTGTGCCACACACTCTCCTAAACACTGTGTATTCATGTACTCCCTTCATTCCCACAGCAGCTCTGCAAGAGGGAGGGAGGGGCTACGCTGTTTGTATTTCCTGGTGAGAAGAGGAGGCACAGAGACACTGACAGGCCAGGTCAGAGTAGTAAGGACTCACGCTGGGATCCGAGCCCCGTCTGTGCTCAGTCTTGACACTTAACTGACGCCCCAACGTTTTGTGATGAAATCCAATAGGTCCCAGTTTGTTCGACTGCTGCACCCATAGCTGGTTTCACTGCCCGCCAATGGTCACAACTGGCAGCTGCGAAACCGCTCCGGGACCCTGGCCATCTTCCAGCTCTGAGGTTCTCAGGGGCCCCATTCACAATGGAGATCAGACCATTACCTGTCCTGAAGGATTTAGATGAGTCTAGGCGTGTCAGCATTTTGAAAAACCCTAACTTAACTCTGGTGCCGTGTCACATATAGAAATTTTTTGATATTTGCAACCATAGTATAAAAAAGATTTATATTTTTGATATTCATTTTATATATTTAAATGCCATTTAACAAAGAAAAATCAACCAAAAAAATGAGTTCGCGTGTCACCTATGACACGCGTGTCATAGGTTCGCCATCACTGGTCTAGATGGTTTGATCTATGAGTAAATTTCTAAATGTCAGGCTAAAAATACCATTTTGCCAGTATCAACAGCAAAAGAGAAAGATTAACCGGTTTCCTTATGGGGAAACACTGAAATGAGCTCTCACACCTCCTCCTGCTCAGTAATTCTGATGTTCTGTGAGTATTCGTACCTCACTAAGTTTCCGGTGTAAATTCTGGAACTCACTGAGCCTTCTGGGGACCGTCCAGCTCTTGGTTTCAACTCCTCCAACGTCCTGTAAGCTTACTGTGACAAAGTAACAGGGCATCTGCTCACCATTCTCTTCTGTGACCTTGGAAAATAAAACAAAACAAACACAATAACAACAACAACAACAAGCATGGGGAGCCAGTGGCGGCAAGATTTTGCACGTCCCCAAGACTCCCCGCCCTCTGTGAACGCGCCCTGCCTAATCGCCGAGACTGTGACTGATGGATTCTCTCCTGACAATTAGGATGGTTTCTGGCACAGCTGACCGTAATACAGGGCAATGACCTGGGAGGACCTAATTGCATGAGCCCTTTCAAAGCAGAGATCTCTCTGGCCAGTGGGAGAAGAGGCAGTCACAGAGGCGGACTGGTGACACAGGACTGAGCGTGCTGCTAGCTTCAGGATGGAGAGGGGCACGAGGAGAGGACCGGGAGCACTTCCAGGAACGAAGAACCACCCCAGCTGACAACCAGAACAGAGACCTCAGCTCCACCACCTCAGGGAACCACTTCTGCCAACAACCTGAATGAACTTGGAAGGGAATTTTCCCCCAGAGTCTAAACAAGAACTCAGTCTGGCCAACGTCTCAATTTCAGCTTTATGACACAATGAAGACAGAACCAGCCATATCGTGCTGGACTATGGGCCCATGGTCTTGTGATCTAAGAAGTGGGTGTTGCTTTTTTAAGCTATGAAATTTGTGATAATTTGTTCTACAGCAAAAGAAAATTAATATGGCAGACTTACCATTCTGTGTTCCCTTGAAAAATCAAATCAACAGCAAGCAAACAGGTGTGAAATATGAGGGTTTCCCCAGTTTAATTTCAGGATTCAACAAATCATGGTTTCTATTTTCATGAAATTTTACATTAGGAGATACAATGTCCTCTACCTCCCAATTTAGATAATCCATAAACACACACACACATATATTTATACAGATACACACATGCACCCCAACAAATTCACAAAAGCCCACTATTTATTATTATTTTTAAAATACGTTTTTATTGCCCTGACCGGTTTGGCTCAGTGGATAGAGTGTCGGCCTGGGGACTAAAGGGTCCCAGGTTCAATTCCGGTCAATGGCATGTACCTTGGTTGCGGGCATATCCCTGGTGAGGGGTGTGCAGGAGGCGACTGATTGATGTTTCTCTCTCATCGATGTTTCTAACTCTCTATTCCCTCTCCCTTCCTCTCTGTAAAAAATCAATAAAATATATTTTAAAAATAAAATAAAATATGTTTTTATTGATTTCAGAGAGAGGAAGGTATAGAAACATCAATGGTGAGAGAGAATCATTGATCAGCTGCCTCCTGCACACCCCACACTGGGGATCAAGCCTGCAACCCAGGCCTGTGCCCTGACCAGGAATCAAACCATGATCTGGTTCATGCTCAACTAGTTGATGCTCAACTACTGAGCCACACCGACCAGGCAGAGGCCACTATTATTTTTAATGCAAATTGATCAGAAAAGAAACAAAAGAAAATACATTGAATTTAAGCTTGAATCAGTAACAAATCGAATTAGAGAGAAAGAGCCAATAAGAAAAGCAAAGAACAGAGAGGCAAGACCTACTGAGCACACGCTGAGCCCTGTGAGGCAGGACTGTTCTCCCTGTAAGAACGGGGAAGGGGAGGCACAGACAGGTCTCTGACTGTCCGAGCATCACACGTCTAGTAAGTGGGGTCCAGCCTCAGCCCAGGAGAGTCCGGAGCAGTGTAAACTAAGCCTGCACACTCCCGTGGGACTGCTGGTGACTGGCACTGAGGCGACCCCTCCGGGTGGATTCCGTTCCCGCTGCAGTGACCTCGGTGCCACAGCAAGCTCCCGAGGAACAGCTGAGGACAGGGCAAGGTGCCTCGTGAGAGCTCCCCTTCCCTCTCTCCCTCCTGCAGCATTTGCCTTTGGAAGGTGATTTTAATAAACTGTGAAATGTCAGGGGCAGCTCTAAGGCAACACTGAGGAGGTGACAGAATTTGTGTTCTTTCCCTCCACAGGCCTCCTCTACCATTTTTTGACACTAGATACCCCTGACTTCACCCTAAAGATAACTCCATCTACAATTATCAAGGGTTTCTTCTTAATCCTCACCCAATAATATACTAGAGAGAGGAAGGGAGAGAAAGGCAGCGAGAGAGAGGTATCAACATGAGTGAGAAACATTCATCGGTTGCCTTCTATTCGTGCCTCAACTGGGGATCAATCCCACAATCAGGTTTGTGCCCTGACCAGGAATCAAACCAGCATTGTCCTGTGCAATCTATTGGCCATGCATCAAGGCTGATGCTTCTATATAGTATTTCAAGGTTGGGTGCAATCTTCCCTGATCTACTGCCCCCCAAAAGGCATATTACCCTGCAGTTTACCTTAGTGAGAGTGCCAGTAAGTACCGAAGATATACTAAGGGCACCTGGTTAAGCTCTCGGGTAAGGTGTGTGCTTTCAGGGTGGCTCTCGGAGGACATGCTTTGTTTCGTTCTCTAATCTAGAGAACAATTAAGATTGTGACTCTTAAGCCCTCCGTGCGTATGCAGCCACTGGGATGATGGGAAAGGCAGGGATGAATAAAGACAAGCTGGGCAGCTAGGTGCTTGCAAATCTAAGGAGTTGAGTATTGAACAAGCCACTGGAAAAATGATGGGCAAAGCATTAACACTCTCTCACTCGGGATCTTGTTACTTGTGGACCTGACCTTTAGGTCCCGGCAGATAGAAAGGCATTAACAGTGTAAATGCCTATCAGCATCTTTCTTTTAAATGAAATTATTTATTTAGACAAAATAAAAGGGATACAGTATATTCTAAGAAAGGTTATTCCATCTCATCAGAGAATAGCAAAATATTTTCTAATTCAAAGGACAAAGTATTTATTAAAGATCTTACAGCTACTGACATTGGAACAACTGACGTCAGAAGGATGGAACGATCAGAAACACTTAAATTTAAAACTTTTTACCTCCAAATTTCAAATAGTGCTTTCCATTTTATTTCAACCTTCAATGGAAAAATAAGATGGTAACTTAAAGACATTAACTGCTCCAATCTGAAGTTCCTTACAGTTCCAGTGAACAAGGACAACTTTCTGTCTACAGTGGAGTAAGAGCAGATCTCTACCAGGCAGCCAAGTGTAGCTCCCAGTCATGGGAGAACCAGAGTGAAATATGGGGGAAGGAAGGCAGGACAAATGCAGTCTAGGAGAATAAATATAAGATTTCCACCCTCAACCTTAATTCTCCAGAGTAAAATCTTTTCTTATGAAATCAAACTTTTAAAATAAATTGGAAGTACAAGCAATGAAGCCTACCTCTCCACTGGTGATGGAAGCTTTCCACATTCCGAGGTTCTCACACCACCAATCTGTCCTTGCCAGGTGCAGCTGAAGGTCTGTGCGTTCTTTCTCTGTTAGAATTATTTCCTCCTTCAGCTTGGAAACAATCTGCCACAGGGAATACATCCTGGGAGTTATAAAGCTATTTAAAATGCTATATAATTTTTAAAAAGTAGCAGGGTACAAAATCAACACACACAAAAATCAGTTGCATTTCTATACACTAATAACAGATAATCCAAAAAGGAAATAAAGAAAACAATTCCATTACAATACTATAAAAATAATAAAAATATATAGGATGAACTTAAGCAAGAAGGTGAAATACTTTTACAATAAAAACTACAGAACATTGATGAAAGAAATTAAATATAAACAAATGGAAAGATAGCCCATGTTCATGGATTGGAAGACTAAGCTAAGATGCAATATTACCCAAAGTGATCTACGGATGCAATGCAATCCCTGTCTAAATCTCAATGTTTTGTGTTTGTTTGTTTTTTTTGCACAAACAGAAAAATCCATCCTATAATTCATGTAGAATCTCAAGGGAGACTGAATAGAACAAACAACCTGGGAAGAGAAGAACAAAAATGGAAAACTCCCACTTCCTAATTTCAACACCTATGACAAAAGTACCCTAATCAAAACAATTTGGTACTGAAATAAAGACAGACATATGACCAAAAGAATAGAAAAGAAAGCAAAGAAGTAAACCTTCACTTATATGGTCACATGATATTTGACAAGGGTGCCAAGACCATTCAATGGGAAAAAGACAACCTTTCCAACAAATGGTGCTGAAAAAAATGGGATATCACATGCAAAACAATGAAGTTAGACCCTTACCTAACACCACATACTACAATTAACTCAGCATGGATCAAAGATCTAAACATGAAGCTAAAACTATAAAATTCTTAGAAGAAAACATGGGGGAAAGCTTCATAACATTTAATTGGCAATAATTTCTTGGCTATGACACCAAAGGCACAGGCAACAAACAAAAAATATAGAAAAATAAGACTTCATAAAAATTTTACACTTTTGGGCAAAGAACACTATTAACACGGTAAAAAGACAGTCAACAGAATAGAAGAATATATTTGCAAATCGCATATCTGACAGGGGATTAATATCCAAAACAAAGAGAGAACTCCTAAAACTCAACAACAAATAAACAGCCTGATTCAAAAATGGGCAAAGGACTTGAATAAACATTTCTCCAAAGAAGATATATGAATGGCCAAAAAGTACCTGAAAAGATACTCAACATCACTAATCATTAGGGAAATGCTAAACAAAACCCAGAGAAACAGAGTGAGATACCATCTCACACCCATTAGGGAACGTTATTATTAAAAACATGCACACACACACACACACACACACACACACACCAGAAAATAACAAGTATTGGTCAGGATACAGAGAAATCAGAATCCTATGTATACTGATAAGATAAAATGGTGCAGCTACTGTGGAACAGTAAGGAGATTCCTCAAAAAATTAAAAAGCAAAATTAACATATATCCCAGCAATTACAGCTCTGGGTAAACACCCAAAAGAACTGGAATGAAAGGATCTCAAAGAGATATTTGTACACCCATGATTATGGCAGCGTTATTCACAACAGCCCAAAGTGGAAGCAAACAAAGACGGATGGATAAACAAAACACTGTATACACATACAATGAAATATTATTTAGCTTCAAAAAGGCAGGAAGTTCAGGCACATAGTAATATATGAATGAACCTTGAAGACATTATGCTAAATGAAACAAGCCAGTCGCAAAAGGAAGAATACTGTATGATTCCACGGACGTGAGGTACTTGCACTCGTTAAATCCATAACAGAGCACAATGGTGGTGGCCAAAGGCGGGAAGGAGCGATGGGGAGTTAGTGTTCAGTGGGTACAGAGTGGCAATTCTGCAAGAGGAAGCGAGTTCTGAAGATGGATGTGGTGACAGTTTCACAGCACGTGAGTGTATTCACACTAACCTGTACATTTTAAAATTGTTAAGATGGTAAAATTTAAAGTCATGCTTATTTTACTACAATTTTAAAAAAATAAACAATTTTTTAAAAAATTGTTATGTTTACCATCTCCTTGGATCTCTTTTATGAGAAAATGTATAGGGTAATAGAACTGCAGTTTGAGGCCAGCAGCTTTGCCCCCAAACCCTCCTCAACATGCAGTCTACGAGGACCCCTTCCTTCCTCAGAAACCCCCAGGAAGCCTCCCGCCGGGCTCGCCCGCATTTGCCACCGGTAAGGGCTGGGACTATCTGCCTCATTGTCATCGGACTATGTTTTGGGTCCACAACTGGCACGTTTGCTCCCTAAGAGCAGGTGGTAGATTCTATATTTCATTGATTCTTCACAGTGACCATCATTCACTTACTCGTCACTTAGGTCTCCGAGCACCGGTGCAGAAAGTGCCAGAGATCAGTTTAGCCAACCAAACGGTGTTGGTGGCCTCCATGGAGGCATGAACCCCAGGCAAAGGCCACACCGCCTCCTGGGTGTGACAAATGCCAATGAGTGAGATGCTGTTCACATTTTTAAACTTACTAATTCTGTTTCCTTTTAGCAAGATATTTTTTTTCTTGCATAATTTGGTGAGGTTCTCTATATTTTACTTGCAGCATTTATAAGAAAATTTAAAAAAGGTAAAGATTGTCCTTGAGCAGTTAATTCACTTGCAGAAACAACCTTGGTTCAAGGGAAAGCTTTGCCCCTCCCCCAAAGGTACTGCAGGCAAGCCAGTCCAGGGAACACTTATTCACAGATGATGGTGGGGAAAGAAACGCAAGTCACACAAGAGTAAAAACAAGTACTTTCCTAATTCTTACTAGAAGCAAAACAATAACAACAACAGAACTTAAAATAAAATTCTTTTTAAAGAAAACGTGGCACCTCTCAGCCTAAACTGCAAACTACTATTTATCAAATTTAAAAAATGGAAACTTTCAAAGACAACCTTGAAAGCGAAAGAGTTACCTTCTTGTCAGGTTTTGGTGCATTTTGAATAGAATTTAGAGCTTGCCTTTTATATTCAAGTTTCTCGTTTAGTTCTCGTAGTTTGTTTACGGCAAAACTGGCTTGTTCATTAATCCGAGTGGTGCCTTCATCCACAGCTTCCTCACCAGCCTCATCCCCCAGGCCCTGGAGGAGGAAGTCACATAACCACTGTGTCAGACAAAGACGGACCATTCCGTAGTTCTCACCTTTCAGATAGGCACCACATCATCACAATGCGCTGCCCAAGGACTCAGCTCCGCTAAGGAAGAAATCTATAGTAGAAAGTCCAGAAGCAGACTGCCTTTTCTCAGGAAAGTGAAAAATTAAAGTATTTGGAACCAAAGTAATTGGTGTTCAGAATCGCAATGAGAAAAAAACAAAACAAGGAAACATTTCATATCCTAGGGAAAGGAAAATGATTCCACACCATTATTTCCCAAATGGTTCACCCAAGGGGATATGCATGGAACAAGGGGAGGCAACAGAGTTGTCTTCCCAGCTCTACCGCAATGTCCTGTCTCTCATCTTTGACAAAGACATAGGTTTGGATTCCTTTTGGTGTCCTAAGAATATTATGGAAAAACTCACGCAAGTCTCTTTAAAATAAAATTTCCAAATTCCTACTAGCAAAAGTACTTTCTGTATAGACTCTGTTCAGTCCTTCTCTTGAAGATGTATTTTATAAATCATACGTAGATTACTTACTAGTAAAATGGTTAGCATTTGAAAGTGACTTAACGTTCACAAAGAACTATATAACTTGGAAACAACTGGCTAGATTACTAAAGGGCCTGTTATTTAGATTCATGAGCAGCAACATCAGGACACTGAAAAGAACTGCTGAGAACTATCTTCGGGTTTGTTTACTCCTTAACTTTCTTCCAGAGTTTTTTCTTCTAACTATTATGAATTGTAACAAACAGTGTATTAATTTTTTTTCAAAGAAAAATAAATATTACCTTATTTTTGCTGAAAACAGCAAACCAAGCTGTTTTCATTTCTGTAGTTTCTTTCTAATCCTGTCCATAAGTATATCTATTATGACATAATTTTACACCTGTACACACTTGAGTGGGTATTCTGCCTTTTTCACATAACATATTTTGAGGCTATTACAGTCTTCAAAATTATAATTTATGTAGCATGGTACTTTATGAATTGAAATTTAACTGAGGCAGATGCTACCACTGCTCCTCTACGAGTTGATTTTGCACTTTAGCTCTCCCAGGTGTATTAAGTTAAACTTCATTGTGTATAAACTTTTTTCTCATTTTTAGCTATGTTCTAGGATAAACTTGTAGATAAATTTGATTATTAAAACAAAGAGTAGGAACTATCAAAACATCAGTAATATATAATATCCCCCTTTGAATCTTAGGTGAAGTTGGACATTTTTTTATGTTTTGTTTACTATTACTTTTCTTATCAAGTGTCAGTTAAAATCCTTGTTCAATTTATCTGTTGGGTATTAATGTTTTTATTAATTTGAATAACCTCATTTGCATATTAACCATTTTAACTTTTAGGTAGAGCGATAACATAGTAAAACAAACTGGCCTGCCCTAGCCAGTTTGGCTCAGTGGACAGAGTGTTGGTCGTGGACTGAAGGGTCACAGGTTTGATTCTGGTCAAGGGCAAGTACCTTGGTTGCAGGATCAATTCCTGGTCCTGGTCAGGGTGTGAGGGAGTCAACCAATTTATGTGTCTCTTTTACATCAATGTTTCTCTCTCTCTGTCTCTCCCGCTCCCTTGAAAAATATTCTTAGGTGAGGATTAACAAACAAACAACCAAAAAACCAAACTGGCCTGTCTTAAAAAGAAAATGCAATGAGTAATGAGTTTTGTACCAAAGAGCTTAGTGGTTTTGTATACCGAAAATGTAAACAACCAAGTAACAAAACTTTTTTTTTTAAAAGCCTGGCCCGGCAGGTATGGCTCAGTGGTTGAGCATCCACCTGCGACCCAGGAGGTCACGGTTCATAGGTGGACATTTGGTCAGGGCACATGCCCGGGTTGCAGTCTCGATACCCAGTAGTAGGGGGCATATAGGAGGCAGCCGATCAATGATTCTCTCTCATTGATGTTTCTATCTCTTTCTCCCTCTCCATTCTTCTCTCTGAAATCAATAAAAACATATTTCTTTAAAAAAAACCTGAGTGAATGAATTTAACAACAGTTCAGAGACGCCAGATTCTAATATTATCAAGCTCAAGTACTTGATCCTCAGGGCTTGAGATACAGTGAACTGGGCAGAAAGAATCCAAGATAAATGATAATCTTTCTATGTAAGAAGACTCTAAAACACATTTTTTTTCTTTGTACCTTCACAAAACTTAAGACTCACTGATAGTAAAAGTCATTGATAGTGAATGGATAGCCTCTGGGGCTGTCCAGAGCGACCTAGTACACTAACAGGAATCAGACTTCAGGTATGGAGAGCAAGGATCCTTCCAGAACATCTTCATTTCACCTGATTTTCTTAACTCCAAAATATTTCCCATGACTCCTCTTACATTCTCTGCCTCTCCTTATTTTTCCCCATCCTTTGTCTCAAACGGCCCACCTCACAGATTTCCAGGAGTCAAACCAGGGTGTGTCTCAGGCAGGCATAAGGCAGGGAGGCCTCTGATACAATGTCGGAAAATGGTAGCCAGTTGGTCAGAAGGACAAAGAAAGACATGTGTAAGGCCACAAGCAACATGGTAATTCAACTTGTTCTACTGAAATTCCTGTATGTTAAAGGATGGAGGTGCACCCCAAATTTGCCTTATACAATAAGTGCTCACCTAATCATATTCAAAGTTTACGCACTGAGAGGAAGCAGGAAGTTGAATGGGACTCACCGCTTCATCCTTGTTAGAAGTCAACTGTGAGGCAGGTGTTTCTTCCTCTTGCATCGTCATTTTCTCATAGAGGTCACTGACAATAAACGAAGGGTAATACCTGTCCTTCAGGACCTCGTAAACGTCTCCCTGGATTTTGAAGAACACTTCAATACCTTTATTTCCTACAAGACACTGCTGGATCTCTTTGTAAAGGGATTTTTCCACCGATATTTCTTTGCTCTCCACAAAGAAATTCTGGTAAATTTCACCAACTAACTGTGGGATTTCATTCTGAAAAGACAGGAAGAGAAAGAGGAAGGTAAGAAATATCACCTCTGAGAATTCTTCTCTTCTGCCTCTCTGTGCTTTAAAGGGGGAAGGGCGACACGGAGAATGCACACTGGTAGCCAGGGTGGGCCCAAGGCTTTGTGTACATTCAGGGCCAAAGGGTAAGTGTTAGCCACTGAACACAACAGCCGGGTCCTTAAAATGAACACTTCATGTTGAACAGTTAACAGGTGGCATTCAATTCCAGCAGCACTCATGTACAGTAAAAGTGAGTAATTTAATGTACACAGTGCTCTTTGTGCTTCTTTTAATAAGCCGCACAAAATATATGTATATATATTATACATGTTGTTAAGTATATGTATAGATATATCCATACATATATATTTCATATTCTTGAATTTAATTCTTAAATATATATTAAGAAATTGCCAAGTACAAAACATAATGTTTATTGTTGGGCTTTTCACTGTAACCAAAATTTTTTTCTGTGTTCCTTAAGTCAATCATATTTTAAATTTTAAATAAAATAACAGAAAAATCAATAGTATAAAATATGCACATTATATTAAAAATAACAAGGTTATAAGGTTGAGTTGTAGGTGACAAGACCAAATTTATTATAACAGCAATGTGGGTATGCACATGCCGTTATATAATGTGTCAAAAAGGAAGTACCTGAAACTAAATTCACTATTTTGGTACTTTTATAAATCTTTTTTTCCCTTTGACTACGCATTCAAAAGCAACTTTTGTTTTTTTTAAAAAAAAGCTAATTTTTATTTACTATTATGAGCTAAAACATCATGCCAATATTATATTGGTTAAAATGTTCTTTTCATGAATTCTCTCTTATAGTTTCACTGAGAAACACAGACACGCTGCCTAGCATACAAGTTTTTATCAGCTAGTGATTAATATTCCTTAGTCTAAAAATACTACCTTATTAGCATTCTTTAAATATTCCACAGACTCCCAAAAGCCAATCAGAGCTCTCTTGTCCATTCTTTCCATGTACATTCGGAAGTGCTCTCGGTAGAAAGCATTGGCCAAGATGTCTTCAAATTGAAGAATCTATTAAGAGAATTTAAGAAAAAGCTCTTAAAAGCAAACTTTTAAGTATCAGTTTGCTTTAACTTCCAATGGATTAATTTCTACATTCAGGGGGGAAATGCCTCACTGTTTTAAGGTCATAGTCAATGTAATACAGTACTTCTCTCGCCCTCTTAAATTTTAAGTGGTCAAAGTTTACTGAATATTCAAAATGCACATATTCAATAAATACCAATTTTCTATGAATCATTCACTCATTCAGCACAAAATCTATTTGGCATCAACTCTGTTATCAGGCATACTTCTAGGAAATGAAATAGACATAACCTTGCCCTATTGGATGTACTGCTGAAAGCAATAGATGCCAATAACAGAAAAATTCAAGAGAAATGTATTTAAGACCAGGAAGCCAGAGTGTAATAATTTGGTATTTTTGCTTTCCATCCTATTTTTATATAGCTGAGCAAATCTACAAATTATTTTATATTTTGCCCTTTTTGTTTAGAGTATCACATTCAATTACAAATATTTTATAAGTATCATTTAATTAATCCATAATATTCTATTGTATGGATATACCAAATTACCTTTATTATTCTGCATGCTTACAGTAAAAGAAAAAGCACTAGTTGAAGACTCCGTGGGAATGATCATAAGCATGGACTGCTGTGATATGAGAAAGCAGATGACCTTCACTGTAATTCATAACTCAATGAACTAGGAGAAATGCCCCAAATTAATTTAGAAGGAATTTAAGTCTCATATTCTTGGTTCTTAATGAGATTTTTTAAATGGCATCTAAGTATAACTCAAATACAATGAAAAGAAAACATTTTAAGATTCTTAATATTGTGATAATATTTTCAGAAATGTTACCAAGTGCATGTGGTCAATGAATATTCAACTCTTCTGTGACAGTAGCCTCAATCTGTTCTGTGGGCAGAAAGGGACCTTTTTTTCTAACAACTTCCGGTACCTAATTAAAGAAGATGGCCATGCCTTGCTACAGACCACTAATAACAAGTTCCCATAAATATTCCAGACCATTAGTGTTTAGTTGGTGTCCTCACTCTGGAGACTGTAGCGTGTAGCTTTACTCTATGTAAACCGTGCTGGTGAAGCATTCTGAAGTACCAGTCCTGACAGCCCATGCTCCTGAGAGGTCAGAAGAAACCCATACCACCTGTGGCTACGGAGGACAGGTCACTCAGAGACCCACTGAGTGTTAATATAGGGAGGAGTTGAGCAGGAAGGACATTCACAAATTCTAAGGAATCCTTCCCAGCATAAGTTCACTCAGATCAAATGATTCCCCAGTTGGATACAAATTCATATTTGCAAAATTAAGTCCAAAAAATCTAAACTATTTCATTGTTAGATTTAATTCTTTCTATGTTCAGTCCCCACAGTGCAAATATACCCACATAAACTAGGGTAAGTATATCTCAAGCAGGATTACTAAAACATCTGATATACCTTCTCTCTTTGCTGTAGATGAACCAAGTTCTCTACTCCATTTGTTTTTCCTTCTCGAGACCCTCAGGAGCATTTCACTGTGGGACACCTGCACTGCCTACGTTTGCGTCCTGACTCTGCCACCTCCTAGGCCCATGAGCTGTTACTCCACCACTCTGAGCCTCAGCTTCTTCTTCTGTGGAATGAGGACAGTACCGCCTACTTTATGGGTGGCTGTGAGACTTACAACAGCTGCTGTGTACCACAACAGACAACAAAAACTAATCAGAAAAAGCCTGAACCAGCATTTTGGCTGAGACAGACAAAACTGATGGGTGGCAAAAAACAAGGTAGTCAAGAGGTCGCTTTCTAGGTGAGTAAGCATGGGTGAAAGAATTAGGTCAGTGGGGTCGAGAGGTTACAAATGCACCAGGAAACTCCTGTGTGTGATAAAGATGCTGGCTATCTTCATTGTGATGATAACTTCATGAATACATACATATGTCAAAATTTCTTTGTATACACTTTAAATAAAAGTGTATGTCATTATATCTTAATAAAGCTGTTTTAAAAAATGAGTATTTCATTAAGCCTTGATAATAGAATTGCAGATAAACAATGTACAAAATGTTTAGAATAATGACATTGGAGTACTTTTCTATCTATAGATTGCTGGATTTGATTTACCAAAATATTATTAAGGAATTTTCTATTTTCTATTCGGGTCCTGATGGATATTGGTTACTAGTTTGGGTTTTGTTTTGTTTTTCCTTGTAATGTTTTTCTTCTCCACTTATTAAACAGGTGTCGTTAAAATTGATTTTATCTCTGCCTTAAAATGGTTAACAGAATCCACTAGTGAAATAATGAGCCTGAAGTTTCCTTTGTGGGAAGGTTTTAAATTATGCTCCTCCAGGATTGTGGGAGGGAAAAAGGAGGGTGGGAAAACACACACAGGTATGTGCGCGCACATACACCCACCCCATGCCTACCTATCATGCCTATTACCATTCCCGGAAGTCAATGACACCAGGTAACACAGCTCGTCACTCATAAAAGCAAACATGTGAGTCTATATTCTGGAACATTTGCCTTAAATTAAATACCAGAAAGTTACAAGACTGTATCTCTGATTCCACCAGCGTTCATAACAAACATGAAATGGTCAAACAAGAAACTGAAAGTTCTACCTTCTGGCTTTGCGGCCCCTCCCCCTCCTCCAAGGCCCCATCCTCTTGCTGGTCGTAGTCGGGACCTCCCAGCATCCTGATTCTCTTCTCGCACTGCTTCTTCGCCACCGTCAGTTGGTTAATGTACCTTTTCATATTCCTGGCCCTCAGGAGGTCAGCTTTCATCGCAGCAGTTTCTTTACCTTGAATGGGAGGGGTGGACAGGGCCCGGTCAGAGCACGGGGTGAAAGAGGGGACGCAACGGCTCCGAACCAGGTTACTGTCAGGTGCGGGGCATTCTGAACAGTGGGTACTGAAGACTAGGGTGGGATGGGACGGAATAGGATAGAATTCATGCTAAACATACGCGTACTCTCAATAGAAATGCCATTAATTTTTAACTATGTCCCTGACAAATCTTACTCAGTGTAAACCACGTTACCAACCTCCTCTGTCAACACTATAGTCACAAACCAAACCGCTCCGCATGTTTGCATGGATATGCAGTTAACCCCTGACCAACGCGGTTCCACCTGCACGGGTCTACTCCCAGGTGGATGTTTACAATGGTTTCATTAATTTTTAAAAACGACGAAGCATTGAGCACTACCTTGTGGAAAATGGCCTGCTTTGCCTACACAACCTGAAGCAGGGGTTGGGGTGGGGGGAAGGCTTTTGTTAGTCTTGCGCGTTTTTTCACGGGACAGAAGTGAGCGGGTTTCAGCGCTGATGAGAAAGGACCACTAGGCAGGGAGGAGGGGTGTCAGGCGGGGGAGGAACCCAGGAGGCAGGTGCGGAGCCTGGCTGTGGGGAAGCCGCCTCCTCCACTGCACAACCGGAATGGATGTGACACCAGCCATGGGGAGTGACGGCCGAAGCTGAAGCAGCTCTCCCACGTGGATTCCGTTTTCTTGACGGAGAGAGTGAGGTTGCCTGCTTAGAGGGAGGTGGGTGAGAGTGAGGGTCAGAGGGCTGCAGGAGTAGGGAAGTGAAATTTGCGGTGGAGAGCAGAGAGCAGGCTCACTTCCGAAACCCCCGAGATTGCTGGGCAATGCCCGGCCTTGGTGACCCACACACACAGGTGCTCCCTGGCCGGGCAGCGCACATCGGAGGCGAGTCCTCACGTCCTTGGCTTAGACTGGAACTACCCCAATAAAAGAAGGGGGTCTGTGCTCTGTTTCTTGGTGCCCCTCAAAGTGGAGAGTCAGAAACGTTTTATTTCTCGACTGGAGCCCTCCAATTCCCCAGGGTGATCATTCCCTCTCATGTCCACTTAGTTTCTACAAATGCTTAAAACAGGACCCCGGCAGGCCAAACAGAGTAACTGAAAATATTCAGACAAGCACCACAACACGTGTTATCTTTCAGAAGCAGCTTTTCCAGGGCTTAGCACAGGGCCACCGCAGACGGCAGGGCACTAGGTGGCCTGGCAGGAGGGCCTGGCAGATATTACAGACGTTTCCCCACATGGTGCTCAGATCTTTCATTTGACGTCCACATGGTTTCTCAGCAGGTCCGGTGCTTGGCTGACAGCGAGGCCCCTACTGAAGAACTCAGGAATGCAGCTTTCATCTCAACAGGAACACTAGTATCACAGAGCCTCCGGTGGGAAGATCAGGGTGAAAACTGTCTACCCCCAGATGAGTCTATGCCAGGGGTGGGCAAACTTTTCTACTCGAGGGCCACAATGGGTTCTTAAACTGGACCGGAGGGCCGGAACAAAAGCATGGATGGAGTGTTTGTGTGAACTAATATAAATTCAAAGTAAACATCATTACATAAAAGGGTACAGTCTTTTTTTTTTTTTTAGTTTTATTCATTTCAAACGGGCCAGATCCAGCCCGCGGGCCGTAGTTTGCCCACGGCTGGTCTATGCAAACTAGGAAGCGCTGTGTGCGCCTCTAAAGAAATAGATGCCTGGAATAGCTAATTTCTCAGGGGAAAAAATTATTTTTAAACATATATCCTTAAAAATCAAAATTGTGTGCATAGCATTTAAATTACCCTAAGATTGGGGATAAAAAATACTTTTCACAAAACAAACCTAGAACATATTTTAATTTGAGGTGAAAAGAGGCTAATAAAGAGACATACTAGTACATGGAAGAAACTGAACACATTTACCGACAATCAAATTCTTCTCCTCCTAGGAAAGCTGTAAAAGCCTTTTTCAAATACAAAAACTAGAAGCAGATTCCAAAGAAAAGGAAACCCAGCTGCAGGGCAGAGAATATTCTGGTTTTCTACTTGAATGATACCTTCTGTTTGTTAAAGAGCAATCCTATGCCACTGGCTGGGCACAAGCTTGTTCCTAACAAATGTAAATGCAGCCTGTTGCTTACAAAATCCTGTTTATTTTTGCCTCAGAAAATTAAAGCTATGTTCAGGGCTAAATGGCTAACATGGCCTCAAGTAGCCCATGTGCCTGTCATGCAAAAATCCTTTTGATACAAATGAAAAAGGATACATATCTTTGTAACCTGAAAACCCATTTAGCCAAGAAATATTCAAGTCAAGAAATGTATAGACAAAGTGGGTATGTGGCGACCAGTGTGGCCCAGCTGGCTCAAGACAGACTCATATGGCTATTTCTCTGTAAGGCCTTACGTTACACGGCGCAATGTGAAAAAACTATCAACCATACAACATTGAATCTAGCTTTTAAAAGAAGGCCAAGACGATACGCAGTGGCAGGTGAAACTGGATGGCAGTGGCTCTCTAAATTGGTGCCAAGATGAACACACAAGTGATACAATATTCTAAAGCTATCTCTACATATAAAAACCTAAGCAACCGTTCAGCCATCCATGACACGCACTGACCACCAGGGGGCAGACACTCAATGCACAGGCATGGAAACATGGAACAGACTGATGAATCTCAGAGGGAAGGGGGGAGGGAGGAGGGTAGGAAGAGATTAATCAAAGATCTTATATGCATACTAGAGGCCCGGTGCATGGATTCGTGCACTGGTGGGGTCCCTCAACCTAACTTGTGGAGATCAGGCCAAAACCGGCTCTCCGACATCCCCCGAGGGGTCCCGGATTGCGAGAGGTTGCAGGCCAGGCCGAGGGACCCCACGGGTGCACGAATCTGTGCACCAGGCTTCTAGTTAATTATAAATGTTTATTGTTTTTTTCTCCTAGATTGTCTAGATTCTACTGAGGTCAAAGCAAAAGGAAATGGATTCATTTGGGTTCATTTGCTGCAAAGGACACTTGAATTAGACTTTAGGGAACCCTTTTATAGACATTGGCTATAAGGACATCCCAGCAGACCTGTGACCAACACCATAGAGCTGCCTGTTGTAGCACCTTCTACCCATGATGCAGTTCTTCCTTAAGCAAGTGGAAGGCTTGCAGAGAGACAAAAACACCAGGGCACAACTGTTAGGTACTATCTCTAATGAGGCAAAGGAGGGTGAAGTAACTTACAATGCAAACCAGCGACTCCAGAAATAGCACAAGTATAAGTGGATGGAAATGCCACCCCTATATTTTTCAGGTATTAAAAAATGTCAATCGCAAAATATTTCTCTTTTCTTATAACACCGCTCAAATTCCAAGGCATATCCTAACAACAGCACCTCCTCGGGCTGGGTGCTGACACAGCAGGTTTCTCAACCCCAGGCAGTACTGCCAACCTTCGGGGCTGGTTAACTGCTGTAGGGCTGTCCTGTGCACTGCAGGATGTGTAGCAGCATCCCTGGCCTCTACCACTAGGTGCCAGTAGCATCCTCTCTCCCAGATGTGACAACCAACAATGTCTCCAAACCCTGTCCAATGTCCCAGGACCCCTAATTTAGTCCTTCACACCACTGAGAAGCACTAATAGGGAGGCAAACCCCTGTGGAATGGAAGGACACGGGCCACACACTTGCCCTTCCCCGACACCTCAGAACGCAGGGTCCGCTCACACCCCAGGCAATCAGTAAGGACGTAGGGGACGTCCTCCCTACAGGAGCCTCCACTCCTCGCCTGTATCCATGCTGACAGGTGAACAAGCCTTTGAAACAAACCCCCTTGAGAGAAGGGCGCAGGGCCCAGGTGTGTATTGACTTAGGCACCGGTTCAGTTTCCAGATGAGAAACGGTGCTTGACCTCTTGGCAGCAATTCTCAGTAGTTAACTTATCGCCGCACACTTCTTCAAAGGTACCTGAAGATCACCTCCAAGGCCGGCCAGGAAGGAAAAGAGACTTCCCTTGCTTCTCAACTTGAGGCCGGTAGGTTTTGTGTTTTGTTTTTTTAAGAACAAAGCGGGTTCTTACCACACCAAACACTTGAAATTTCCTAAGTGTCCCTGCACGTCTGTGGAAAGTACACTTGAGGAATAAGGAGAAAGGACAGCAGGAGCGGATGGCGGAACCACTCACATTATGATGGAAAATACCACAGGGCGCCAGCCCTGCACGGCGGGCCAGGGGCCTGACAGCACACCTTCCATTCCTTCCTTCAACTGTATCTAGCACTGCCTCTGGTCAAGGCCCTCCGACATGTTTGCAATACACTTTCCCACACATTCAATTACCAGGGGAGCCCTGCTCCCAAATGAGAACAAGCTGAACAGATCTGACATATACGCTCCGAGCACAGATCTGGCCCATATAATCTGTCAGTTTTGAGCATGGCTCTCATGACATCTGCCTGGGTGAATGAGCAGCGTAGTGGGAGGAGTCCAGGACTGAAAATCGGGAGACCTGGGTTCAAGATCCAGATCTATGTGGCCTAACTGGTAGGTTCTAGTCACACAGTACAGTGCTGAACATCTCTGGACCTGAGCTTCATCTGTATAAATGCAGGTGTTAGAATCTGTGATCACCGAAGCTTTCCTGGGGGACAGAGTTGACAGTAGAGCTGCCTATAAAATTACGAGACTATAGAGAGTTTAACAGAAGTGCCCCGAGTCCCCCAAGGGAGAGAATGAGGGGCAAAGAAGGACAGTGGAAGGGACATGAGGTACTGGAGGCGGCAGTTCTCACAGTGTGAGGGCCAGACAGGGAGAGACGCTGGCGATGGCGAGGGCCCTGTAGCAGTGGCAGGGAACCAGCCTGCGGTGTTTTATAAGGTTAGGTCATTCATAAATTAGAAACACAGCTGGTTGAAGTCAAGGTTGGAGGTTCAATTCCTGGTCAGGGCACATGCAAGAATCAACCAGTGAACGAATACATAAATGGGTAGAACAAGTCAATGTTTCTCTCTCTCTCAAATCAATAAATAAAAATTTTAAAAAATAAATTAGGAACTATTTGTTTCGAATTATTGCAATGGCAGAAAGTCAGATCACATCAAAGCATCAGAAAGGACCCTGAGGCAATGAGCTCCCTTCGTTCACGCAAGGACGCCTTTAAATCCCAATCAGATAATGACACTACATATTATCTTTATAAAATAATTCCTGATGGAAAGCACTACAGTTCTTATTAACGAGTAACAGTGTGTATATATATATAAAATTATAAATATACACCTTTGATATATTCCAAAGTTCTTCTACAGCCCTACTATAGTCAATTCCAACACTGTTTACGTATACCCTAAAGAAAAAAAGATGCACAATTTTGCCAAAGCCTCCCCATCCACCCTCCCCCTCGCACTTCCAAGGGGGTACTATTTATAGCAGCAGTCTCCAGCAGCCCCAAATCGCATCACGTCCCTTGCTGTAGTCGGCTGGATAAACATGACTCTGAATCACCTTAACTATTCTTGATAACATTTCGGGATTCAGAAGAGCAGAAAAGACAGCTTTGAAGGAGCTGAAATACGGGGCTTATTCATAGCACAATGCAGGGAAAATCTAGCATATGTCCCTTTATCACTAGAATTCCTACACTTGGCCAGTGTTTTAGTCCATTCAGGAGACTATAGCCAAACCCCACAGACTGGGCAGCTGTCACCAGAAATGTATTTCTCACAGGCCTGGAGGCTGGGAATGCGAGACAAGGGTGCCAGCGTGCGCGGGTTCTGGTGAGGGACCCCCTGGAAGTGGTTGCAGATGGCCACCTTCTGGCTGTGTCTGCAACATGTGGAGAAGTTAGGGCCCTCTGGGGACTCTTACTGTAAGAGGGCACTAACCCCACCCACCAGGGCTCCACCCCATGACGTCAGCACCTCCCAAAAGCCTCACCTCCTACTACCATCATGTTTGGATGTCAGAATTTCAACACATGACCTTTGGGAAAACACAAACCTTCAGACCATAGCAGCCAGTTACTATCATAGACCATTTCTCAGCGATGCTGGCTGTTGTAATCATAAATAAAGAGCTAGAGAGTGGTACCGAAGCGCAAACCTGAACACATCAATGGCTCTGCATCAGAGTGTGGTTCCTGGGCGAGCGGCACCAGCATCGCTGGGGGACGGGGAGTGACGCACACTCTCGGGGCGCTCAGGTCCACAGAGGGGTGCAGGCTGGGTGGGCCCGCAGTGTGCATTTTAACCAGCCCTCCAGGAGACTCTGGTGCACGCTATGTTTGAGAACCACGGCTCTACAGGGTTAAGTCCAAACACGTTAGGAGAGCCTTTCAAGCCTCATCTCTCCATCAGACGCCAACCTGCAGCTCAGTGTCTCACCTGACACCACCCAAACACAGGAGGCTGTTCCTCAACTGCCTCTTTCATCTGTGCACAGGTACCCACCACCCACATCCCCCGGACCAGCCCAGAGGGAACAAGAGCCGCTCAACCCTTCTGAGTCAACTCCGTTCCTCTCCAGGGAAAGCCTTTCCCCACCTCTGTTCAGGTGCCACTACTGAACCTTGAACACGCCACTCGCGCTGCATCACCAAACTGCACTGTGATTTATGTGCGTCTGCCCGTCTCCTCACCAGACTGTGATCTCCTGAAGCCAGGACAGTGTTATTCACTGCACAGCTGTGCCTACACAGAGCGGCTGTGTTTGCCGGATGACTGAAGACCTACTTCTGGTGACTCAGATATCTTCCAGAGCACATTCTCCACCGACACGAGGATCCTAAGAGGCCTCAAGTGCTCCTGCCATTCCACTCGCTCTCTCTGTAAGTCACTCCGGCCATGCGACTTTTCTTTTTCCTCTGTGCACCCCGGCTGTTCCTCCCGCCTCCTGTTCTTTGCACATTCTGTTTCTTCTTCTCCTTGGGATGCTACCCTAGTCCCTATATCACTCTGCCTAGATAAGTGTTGGGGACCGTCATGCTGCTGGCAAAGTCTAAGCTGACCAGAGGACATGGCAAAGCCCTGGACTCTACCCTATGTCGATCCTGGAAGGTTTTAAGGTCAAAGCTCAGGAAAGGTTTAAGGTCTTATTAGAGTTTGCAGCAAAGTGGAACTAGACAAGGCTTGACCGAGGCACGACCTCGGTGGCTAAAAGTGCAGTTACTAAAACATAACCTGATTGTCATAGTAACTGTCAAACATAGATGGATCTAGACAAAGCTTGCTCAGTCTTGCCCAGCCTGTAACAATCTACTACTTCCCTATGACAGGCCAGGCCCTAGCAGTGATCTATGAAGCATGACCAGCCACAGCTTAGATATAAAGCAGTGTGTGTAAAGAATAAAGTTGCTGGTACTGGTGCTGGTGCTGGTGCCTTGTGCCAGTCCTCCCAACCCCGGACTCTTGTATTTCATCCCACTCCACCTCTACCCGTCGGACCCTCTCCAAGGTGCGGGTCACCGCAGATAAGTCCCACTTCTCCTTTGCATTTTATCTCAAATGTCTCTTCTCTGATCACAACCCCACCTCCTCTGATCCTGGGTAGATGAGAGCACCTGAGTACATGACAGATAACGACAGAATGAGTCAGAGAAGGAATGAGCAAGGGCGACTCCAAGGAGGTTCCTGACGTGCATGGATGGATGGGGAGGCCCTTCATAGAGACAAGAAACTACAGAAGATGACGAGTTATGTGGGACTTTGATGTGGACATTCTCTCTTGGCAGCAGAGTGAGCTGGCCACTTCCTCAAGGTCTCAGAGGGGACACAGTCAGGAAATTCTCCCCAGCCTGCTATATGGCATTTCTTTAAGTCCTCAAAGTATTTTCAGTTACATAGAATGTCTTAATCATCAATGATTATGATTGAAAAAGACATGTCAGAAAGATCTTTAATGCAGCAACAAAACGGTATTTATAGCATATACACCACAGTCATAAGTGAAGTTCCCGTCTCCAGGCTGAAACCTAAATATTCTCAGGAGGTCCCATCTGTTCATTCTTTTTCTTAAACCTCTTCAGTTTCCCAGTCACAGAGAATGTGGAAGTAAGGAGAAACAACATTGGAAATGACACTCTAGAACAGTACACACGCATCACTGCATGGTCACTGAGATGCGAATGATCACGGCCCGCCCTGTCTGCCAGGTTTCAGGAAAGCGACGCAGACAGGTGGGGCTTGTGGGAAGAGGTTAACATGCAGGCTGAGGCTCTTTTGTCTGATATTTTCAGCCTTTAAAAAGAAAAGATTTCCAAAAACAACTCAACAATTATGTTTTGTGGAGCCTTTAATGCTAAAATTCAAATGTTCCTTAATGATTTCTACAGGGGGAAAACACACGTTTACCTGGAAATGAATTAAAGATCAATTTAAGCCGAAACCGGTTTGGCTCAGTGGATAGAGCGTCAGCCTGCAGACTGAAAGGTCCCAGGTTCGATTCCGGTCAAGGGCATGTACCTGGGTTGCAGGCACATCCCCAGTAGGAGATGTGCAGGAGGCAGCCGATCGATGTTTCTCTCTCATCGATGTTTCTAACTATCTCTCTCCCTTTCTCTCTGTAAAAAATCAATAAAATATATATTTTTTTTAAAAAAAGATCAATTTAAGCAGCAATGAAGCATAATGGCTAGCTGGATCAGTTTATAGATATTCAACTAAAAAGACAATGGGGAGTGCCAAATTTGATCTTTTTTTATAAAAAGTATGTACACAAATTTTAATAACTCATCAGTGAGGCAGCAGGTGGTATTATGAATCAGGGAAGTCACATCAGACCGTTAATACATTGTTCTCCTCTAACAGTGGGGAACAGAGCATCAGCTTTGCAAAGATACTGGACTCGGAGACAGCAGAAATCGAAGATCATTAACTCTTATCTCTAAACTAGAGGCACGGTGCACGAAAATTCGTGCACTGGTGGGGGAGTTCCCTCAGCCTGTCCTGCCCCCTTTCATAGTCTAGGAGCCCTCAGGGGATGTCCTACTGCGGCTTAGGACCACAGTCTGGCCTCCCTCTGTGGGAGGTGACCGGGAGGATCAAGGGAAGGTGCTGCCCCCATCACCTCACTGCTGCTGCCAAAGCCAGCCACCGGGGCTGCTAACACTCAGACCTCACTTCTTAGCACTGGCCCACCCCCTGCCCACTTGTGTGTGTGTGTGTGGGGGGGTGATTTGGGGCCAGGCCGGCTGGGGGAGGGGCTGTGGGAGGTTGAGGCACCTTGGTCACACCCCTTCCAGCCTCTGTGGAGGCTCCAGGACAGCGGGCTGCCCTGCCTCTCCTAGCACCGCTGCGGAAAAGGGAGCCGTGCGGTATGGGTGGGACTGGCCAGGGCCCACCGGCCCCACCCACTTCTCCCTTGCCACCAGCCCTCACAGCTGCTGTGGCTTTGTCTGGAAGGACGTCTGGAAGATGTCTAGTCTAATTAGCATATTACCCTTTTATTAGTATAGATTGGCAACTTCCAAGTTTTTCTCTTCAGGGTTGCTCTCTCTCCACAGCTGAATCCCAGCTGAGAAATGCCAAACAGGCACTTCTCCATCCTCTGTGGTGGCAAATCCAGAGGCCCAATCCAGTGAGTCCTCTCCCCCTGAAGCAGCCCCCACTTCTCTGACTCTCAGGGTCTTCGCTTCTTGGTGAGAAACCCTTTATGATCACCTGGAGCACTCAATCTAGACTGAAAGCCGGAATCTAGAGAAATGAAAGGACTGTCCGGGTTTCACAGGGATGCTAGCAGGGGAAGCTCACGTGAGCCAAAGTCTCCTACTCCTGTGCTAGCACTTTTGCTTCTACACCCCAAACTTCATCTCGCCAGCCCGCAGCAATGGGGCAGGACAGAAGCAGCTGCAGACTAGAAATTACAAGCTCAGACTCCTGAACTGCATTTCTCTGGGAGCCACTTCCTCTTCTGTGAAGTCAGCACTGTACTGCCCTCATCTGACTCTTCCCCACATCAATCATTCACCACAGAGACTATTTCTCCTTCATAATCTTTCTTATCAGGCCCTTCATTTTCGCTACCATATCCAAGTCCTAGGCTGTAATGCCTCACTCTGAGCACCACACCAGCTCCTAGTTTAGGACTCCATGAATGCAGTTTTGTTTGTTCACTATTGGGCCATAATCACCTTGCTAGTATTCAGGAAATATTTCTGAATGAACACGTTTGCCCCATCTTCCTTACTGGGCTAAGGTGAAGAATTAGTGCCTCTCCATAGTCTAGACCAGGGGTCCTCAAACTTTTTAAACAGGGGGCCAGTTCACTGTTCCTCAGACTGTTGGAGGGCCGGACTATAGTTTAAAAAAAAACTATGAACAAATTCCTATGCACACTGCACATATCTTATTTTGAAGTAAAAAAACATAACGGGAACAAATACAATATTTGTATTTGCATGTGGCCCGCGGGCCGTAGTTTGAGGACCCCTGGTCTAGACCAGCAGTTCTCAACCTGTGGTCCGACCCCTTTGGGGGTCAAACTACCCTTTCACAGGGGTCGCCTAATACCATCGGAAAACACATATATAATTACATACTGTTTTTGTGATGAATCACTGTGCTTTAATTATGTTCAGGTTGTAACAATGACGTCGGGGGTCACTACGACATGAGGAACTGTACGAAAGGGTCGCGGCATCAGGAAGGTTGAGAACCACTGCTCTAGACCTTCATTTCCTTTTCACACCGCTCCCACCTTCTGCCAGTGACTCAGAGACAAGGAAAAGTCTGTAACCCCGGCTCCCTTTGGCCTCTGCGTGCGATTAGGAACCAGAGTGCGCGTTTCTCGTGCCCGGTCCACTCTTCCTCGCGCTTCTGGCGCTCTGCTCTCCGGCAGGGACCTGGGTGCACCTGGAGACGGACGGCTGTGTAAAGTCTAGCTGACGAGATGGCAGTGTCTGCTGCCTCTCAGCCACGAACCAAACCTGCTCTGCATTCAGACAGTAAATGTCCGTCAGCCTCGTGTATGAGAAGGGACTAGGCCAGCAGCAGGCAAACTACAAGGCAGAGAGCCATCGCCACACCTCAGTTACTCCTCAGTACCATGCCTGGGCAACGACCTTGTCACTTTAAACAAAACAACAGGGAAAATAAAAACAACATAAAACCCATTTCTTTAAAAATCTACAAGAGTAGAAGGGGGACAGCAGGTATTCCCAATTCAAACGCTTAACTAAAGAGAAGGTTAAGTAACTTATGAAACAGCAACTCACTGGTGTCATTTAAATGATCAAGATTATGTTTCAAGACAGAAATATGAATAAACATTAAAGATTAAATTTTACTGTGTGAAAAAAAGGATGAAGTCATGTTTAGTTTAAAAACAGAACAAAATCACTATCTATCCCATAATTTTAATCTTTTAAGAATTATGACTACAGATGAATAAATTTATAAAGGAACTCAGAAATACCAAGGTTCCTGTTAGGATTAGATTATATTTACTTTCGCTGTTGCTGCTACACTATTATTGTAAGAAGTTAAACTATTTAAATGTCAGCCAGAGGAATGCTGGTACCTGACAAAGCTCTGAGCGGAGGTGCAGACCAGGGACAGGCCTGCAGCCCACGTGCTTACCCTTCTGCCTCTTCAGCTGCGGAAAGCTGCTAATGGTCGTTGCCTGGATTATTTCCACTACAATTTGATACCTGGTTTAAAAGAGAGAAAGAACAGGTTGAATAGGAAGAAAATACCATTCTCGGGGATACTTTTAAACTGTGTCTGTACTAATCACACATGACACAGTGTGAGTCCTGCCCATGTATCATCAAAACCATCCGACAGGGACTGGCACCTGCGCCAGACCGGGTGCGATGCCGTGAGCTAGCGTCTCTGAGACCCCGACGTCAGAATGACGAACTTGCTCCCCCACCCGAGAGAAATTCGAGGTGATACTCAACGTCTCCCGCATTGGTGACCGATCCTGTTGATTCTACCTCCTGCACCCGCACTGTCCGATAACGTGGGCATGAGCCACAGGTGGCTACTCAGATTAATTAAACAAAAAAATCGAGTTCCTTGGTTGCATTAGCCACATCTCACGTGCTCCAGGGGCAAGTGGGGCTTGCATATTGGACAGTCTACGGCCATTTCCATCGCTGCAAGGTCCATTGGACGACGCTGCCCACACACTTCACTCACAGCTGCCCTCTGCCCTCCAGACCCACTGCCACTCTGAGTGGCTGCCCTCACCGCTTCTCTCTGGGAAGAGGACTGCAGGCCCACAGGGGAGAGCACCTGCAGTGGGACCACGTGTCAACACTGTTTCCGCTCCCCAGGTCATTCTAATGCGCAGAAGCTGACAACACCAGGCAGGTGTATGTGCCTAAGAACACCTTTTCTCAGGAAAAATACAAGCTTACTTTTAAGTGTTGAGGACACCCCTAGAGTTGTGTCTATGGTAAGCATATTCAGGTGGGCTTTTTGAACTCAAGTTCTAGGGTTATTCTGTGGGTCCTATCATTCCCTCTGCTCTTAGCAATAGCCTCTCACCCAGCCCACCGTCCTTTCCTCCTTGCTCTGCACCTGGACTTCAGCAGGATAGTGCCATGCAGCCCTCCTCAAACGAGATCACTTTCCAGGCTTTTGCTCATGCCGTTTCCTTCTGGAAACATCTCCCTACTTGTCCACCTATCCAAATCTTACACCTAGTCCTTCTTCTCTCAAATCTTCCCCACCCCACACCCCGCCCCAATTCACATGAGTATTTCTCTTCTCTGAAGTCCTAACTTACGTCTGCTCTATAACAGTACCTATTTAGGTATTATTTTATATTGCCGATTTACAGTCACATTTGCACAAACAGTGCTGTGATGAAGAAAATGGGAGTGCCCAGTCCTTTTCACTTCTGGGCCTAATACTTCTTTAAAAAATGGTAATGCATCTGAGCCTAAGACAAAATTGTGGCTTTGTGTGTAATAAAGATATGCTACCTTTTTTCTCTCCAACTTTATCATGAGCCTCTGCAGATGAATTGTGTGCTATATTCTCCTACAGGACCAAGCCTGGAGCTAAACATATGGTAAGCACTCGGTCAATAGTGGTGAGTGCTGTGGACTCAATGTTTGTGTTCCCCTCAGATTCACGTGTTGAATCCTAATCTCCAATGAAATGATATTTGGAGTTGGAACCTCTGGGAGGCAATGAGGTCATGAGGGTGGTGTCCTCATAAATGAGACGAGTGCCCTTATAAAAGAGACCCCAGAGAACTCACCTTCCACCAAGTGAGACCACAGTGAGAAGACCACCGTCTATAAACCAGAAAGTGGGTCCTCCCCAGACCCCCAATCTGCCGGCCCCTTGATCTTAGACTTCCCAGCTTCTAGAACTGTGAGAAATAAATGCTCCTTGCTTAAGCCTCTCACTCTATGGTATTTTTGCTATAGCAGGCTAAACTGACTAAAACAATGAGCTAAATTAATAAGGGTTCGCATCTGTAACACTAACAGGTACACATAGTATTCTGAACAATCTGTTCTTTTGATATTCTTAGTGATTTGTGCTCTGGAACAAACGAGTCACCAATGGTACTGAAAAATAATACACACCATCTGAGGAAAGAGTTAATTTTTTAAAATGAATCCGTAACATTAAGTAACTAGAGGCCTGGTGCATGAAATTCGTGCACTGGGGGGTGTTCTCTTGCAGTCCAGGACCCCTTGGGGGATGTCCACCTGCTGGACATCCCTCTTGCAGTCCGGGACCCCTCACTCCTTACCACCCACCTGCTTGCTGCTCCTTACCACTTGGCTTGCAGCTCCTTAGCGCTGCCGTGGAGGCAGCGAGGCTCCCACCACCACCGCTGCGCTGGCCAGCCATGAGCCCAGCTTCTGGCTGAGCAGTGACCCCCCAACCTGGGGAGCGCACTGACCACCAGGGGGCAGCTCCTGTGTTGAGCATCTGCAACCCTGGTGGTCAGTGTGCATCACAGCGACCAGTCGTTCTGCTCGTTCCACTGTAACAGTCACTTAGGCTTTTATTATAGATACCAGCTAACATGTAAGGATTCCTCTCATTAGGTACCATGTACCTGTTTAGATACTTTCATTTACATTATCTCATTTAACCCTCATAATCCAGTGCTGTAATTATCCTGATATATCCCTCCCCTTACCTGTTGAAATATTATTTGACCTTAAACACTCAGTCCATGGCGATTCCTCTCTGAAGCTTCTTAGATTCCTGTCTTCTACAGGATAAAATATTTGCTCCTACCCACTTCTTTAGCTCTTCACTCTCTACTTCTGGCCTTAATATCTTGCTTAATATTTAACTATTTATACCCACGTGGATCTCTATGCTAGACTATTAGCATCTTGCTGGCAAGTGAAAGAATTAAAGGTTACACAACCAATTCATCTTTATACTCACCAGACCCTCCTCACACAGTGCTTTGGCGTTTGAACATGGTTAAGGAATTGGCAGAATTCACTTTCACTTGATACCAAAAGGCAAAATAGGAAGTGAGTGACTTTCTCATTCTCAACAAAGCTATTTAAACTACTGTTAACTGTTCAGAACAGTTCTGGAATTATTAGAACTGGTTTCAAGCCAAATTAAAAAACAGTCTCTTTATTTCATTAGGCACACCTTACACATATTTTTTAAAAATATATTACTTTAGAGCCATCTTGGGCATACACGCTGGAACGTCCTACCAATGTCAAAGGCTGGACAAATCCTAGTCTCAGGTGTACAATATGATAAATGGTTTAAAATATTCTTTTATATTAAAATTAGTAAGGACATATTGTAAATTTGAATATCATACATATACATGTTTAAGAAAAAGTTAAAAACATTAATGTCTTCAAGTTGCCACAGGCTACTTTGTACTAGTCTAGAGGTAATATTTTCATTAGAGGAACTTCAGTTAATGTGGTTGAGAAGAAATACAGCTAAGCTGAAGCTGTTTCCCAACTTAGGAAGCGTCTCAGAGTAGTGAAGAATGTGGGTTCTGGTACCGAATGGCCTGTGTTCAAATCGTGCTCCCAACACTTACTGTGTCACGTGGGAAAATTATTTAAACTCTCTAAAACTCAAGAGCCCTCGTCTGTATAAAGGGGAGTAACAGTATTTTCCCTGATAGGGTTGCCATGAAGAGGAAATGAGATAACACCTTTAAAACAGTTGGAATAGTGCCTGCCCCACAGTGAAAGTCCAATAAACATTAACTATTGTTCCTTAACCCGCTACTGACTCTTCAGATGTGCACTATTTAGGGGGATGGTATGCGTGTGCTTGTTAAACATACATAAAGCTTTCCTAAGTAGCCTTACCTTTTTCCTGACTATAGGACTGTCTCAGCTAATCAATCTAAGACCACCAGGGTCACTGTAGCCCAACAAAATCGGGTTTATTGACCCCCTGCACTGGGCAAGAGGAACCACGGGCATCTGTGGAGCTGCTGTAGGGTCACTTCTGGGAAAGGACAGCGTGTGGGTGGGATTTCAGTGAAGCAGCCGGGGATGGGCCGGACGCAGGGCGGTGGAAAGAGGTCACTTCCAGGTGGATCCAGGGTCCTATTGCCTTGGACACTGCGTTCAGGGAGATGTGGACTGCTGACCCAGAAAGCCCTTATCTGCGGCGCGACATATGAGTGATGAATGAGGCTGCTTCTCTGTGTCAAAGTGACTGAAATCCTCCAGCACGAGCGGGATGCACCATTCTTACTGCGAGTCTCACACAGCACAGCTTTTAACAGTCTAGGCAAGACTTGAGAGCGGTTTCTCAGGGGTCACTCACTCAAATAGGGAGTCATGCTAACACGTACACGTTACAGCTCCGCGTGTACTTGGAAGGAGACAGTCTCCTGCTAGCTTTGGAGCTGCCTTCTGTATCTGTACCCCAGCCTGATACATGGATGGGCAGACTGTACTTGCCCAGGCTGAGCCAATTTCTACTTTCTCTAAAGAACATATGTTCATTGAAGAACATTGGAAAATACACAAAACACAATATTCATAGTTAATCACAACATTTGGCATATCCTTATAACCTTTTCTAGGCAAATAGGATATTTTGCTATTTTAAAAGACTGGATTTCTGCTATAAGTACTGCCTTAGAGCCTTTTAATTTAGCAATTTATAATTACTATCTTCCAATATTATTAAACCATTATTACATGGCAACCCATTATATACCTGCTCCAAGAATTTTTTTTTTAACTCAACCCTTATTGTTAGGCACTTTGGTTATGTCAAGCTTTTCTCTATTTTAAATAAAATTGTAAGAAATAGTCTTAAAGAAATCTTTCACACACTCATGATTATTTCCTTCAGATAAATTATTACTATAACTATCAAAAAAAATGCATATTTTGTGACCTCTTTTCATTTCCGAAACCTGTGTGACAAAAAGGTATTAATTTATCCTCAACAGCAGAACACAAGGTTGTGTTTTCCTACACCCTGCTCACACTGGGTGTCATCAAATTTTTTAAAAATATACTTTTTCTTGCTTTCAGAGAGGAAGGGAGAGGGAGAGAGAGAGATAGAAACACCAATGATGAGAGAGAATTATTGATCGGTTGCCTCCGGCACGCCCTACACCAGTGATGGCGAACCTTTTGAGCTCTGTGTGTCAGCATTTTGAAAAACCCTAACTTAACTCTGGTGCCATGTCACATATAGAAATTTTTTGATATTTGCAACCATAGTAAAACAAAGATTTATATTTTTGATATTTATTTTATATATTTAAATGCCATTTAACAAAGAAAAATCAACCAAAAAAATGAGTTTGCATGTCACCTCTGACACGCGTGTCATAGGTTCGCCATCACTTCCCTACACTAAGAATCAAGCCTGAGGCCCGCAACCCACGCATGTGCCCTGACCAGGAATCAAACCGTGACCTCCTGGCTCATAGGTTGATGCTCAACCACTGAGCGATGCTGGCCAGGCTCAAGTTTTTAATCTCCACCAGTATTACAAACAAAGCAGAGTGCCTGGTTCCTATGTGAGTACTGCTGAGGGTCTCAAGGTTCCGAGCTGTCTCCTCAGGACGTGTGTTTCATGGCATCAGGGCCAGGGAGCAGGAGCACAAACAGGGCAGATCTTTTCAATTAGGACTCAGAGGAGTGAGAGATCTTTTCCCCTAATGGGCTTCACACCTTTTTTCCACTTTCTAGTGGAGAAGGGAGCGGCTTCCACAGAAAGACAGGCATTTCCCACTGTGCACACATGGCAAATGGTAGCACTATGTGAACAGAACACTGGGTGACAGGCCTTCGGGCCTCCCCAGCCACCTCGAGGGCAGAGGAAACCTTCATCTGCACATGTCTATACGCTCTCTCAATACACATCCATATATTCCAGCCATACCAATTAGGAAGTTCTGGACCAGAACAGCCTGAGGTGTCCTGAATGTATGTATACACACAATTCATGTTATATATACAGAAAATAACCTGGGAATATATATATACCAAGTATTAACAGTTTTCATCTGCTTGTGACTACTGATTGCTATTTTCTTAATCTTGTTTATATCTTTTAATCTCCCTAAGAAAACTACATTACCGTATTTTCATTTTCGAAATCCCAGAGACTACAGAAATTACATGTTACAGAAACAACCAACGCTTTGTCATGTTGGCTAGCTGGTACCCTTTAGTTAACCTCAGGAAAGCCAAGATTGCCCTGCTGGTGTGGCTCAGTGGTTGAGCATTGACCTATGAACAAAGAGGTCACAGTTCGATTCCTGGTCAGTGTACATGCTGGGGTTGCGGGCCCAATTCCCAGCGTGGGGCATGCAGGAGGCAGCTGATTGACAGCTCATGGACAATGTGGTCAGTCGTAAGAGTGACACTTGGGTCTTCATGTGCCTTATCCCTTGGCCCTTGATGGCTCAGAACTCAGGATGGAGAGAGGAGCACTGCTACTTATGGGGTCTCTTCAAACCCCAGCTGGGACGCTGAACCCCAGCAGGCCACTGGTGATCGATCAGTGTTCACAGTTTGCAACCCTTGATCTGATGATGTAACAACACCTGTGGCGGCTAAGAATGAGAGCCATGCAGATTCTGGGCTAAGTGTGTTACCTACACGGCCTCCTGCTCCTAACTGCTCTTCATACAGCACATACACCTTCCCCACAGGGCCAGTGCTGCTCCAAGTACAGGCACAGAATAAATTCCGTAATTTCAGAGAGATCATGAACGTCCTTATACCCAACTTCTACCTTCTTATATCAAATTTCACGTTGCTGCCAATAGTTAATTATCTTTGCTCCTAAATGAAAATAATCAGTATTCTCTGATATGTTTAATCCCACCTCTGCATCCTTTGCTATTTCTCGGACACCAACAGGAGAAATGACATTCCGAAGCCAATGTACTTGTACTTTTCATAAAACTGTGACACCTTTTAGAACATTTCTCGTATGTAGCCTCACATTTCAATGAGTTTTTAACTAAATTTATATTCATTTGTTATTATTATAATAACTCGCCAGGCTTCTCTTTGTTTTCCATGCTGATTTCCTCTCGGCGTCCGCCCACACTAACCTTTTCCCTGGATGCTGTTCGTGCTGACTGATTCCTGACAGGGTGCGTTAGTCTGTCTTCAGGCATGTGCAATTTTTTCTCTCGTGTTCCTCTCTAAAGTAATCCTGTTTTACTGCTCATGATTCACAAGATAGTTTCAGAATCACTGTTCAAAACACTGAAATGTCCGTTTTGCCAAAGGTGAGAAGCTTGGGTTAAGCACAGCTCTCAGGAAGGCCTTCATGATGATCTAGTGATATTTCTCCTCACTAGTCACTGCATATCAGTCAACTGATATACCCAGTTTTTAAATAACTAAAATATAACGAATTTTATGACATAACATCTAGCCAAGACTTCCGATTGGCAGCAGATGGGAGGACATTCCATTTAAGAGAGATTCTCAACACGAGTTGCATGTTATAATCACCTTGGAAGCTGTTTAAAGACAGTGATGCCCAGGTTCCACTCCAAGCAGCTGCAGAACAAGTCTCCCATTACATGGAGGAGCAAGTATTTCCCACTAGAGCACTCGTTACAAAGACGCCGGGGATCACACAGCCCGGGCTGCATTCCTGGCCAACAACCTGCCCAGTCCTTTCCAAGAGGTTCCTGTCAGGGCCGAACCTTTCATTTTCCTTGTTTAATGTTTACTTTGACTCCAGCTTTATCTTCAAAACAAAGCAACACAGCTCTTTCTCCAGCAAGGCTGCAATTGCCGAGTTTCATTAACGGATGCACCGTGGCTCTGAACCCTGTTTTGCCCTCCCTGACTGGTCATTGTCTCACCACCCACACGGACGGTGGGGAATCCATTCAGCCTGCCCTTTCATATCCTGCATCAAGATGACACTCAGCTTCGTGGCTCCTGTTTTATTAACAGAATTGATCACTGCTCCTACTAGAAGACGCTGGAAAATTCAAAATATTATACCAACCCAGTTATCACATCCTCGCTTTGACTTCCTAGATGCCAGAAAAGAAGAAAAAGGGAGTAGCTAAGGAAAGTGAGCTATCCTACTGTACGTTTTTTAAAGCCTGGGTGATTTTAATACACTGCCAGGGTAAAAACCACTAATTTAGTATATTTTAAGAGAACATTTCTAGGTCTCAAGTCCTACTGTGAAAGCATCTCATGCCAACTCAAACAGAAAAACAAACTCCGCAAAACTTCAACATCACCTTCACGTTTTGTCTGTTTCTTTGTTTTTAATGCATTCCAGCCTAGTAGAGCTAGATGACTTTTTTTCCCCTTTAAAAAATATGCCTCCATCTCTCAAATGTGCATAAAACAAAAGTGGACAGTTTCATCAACTGCTGAGACTAAATAAGACACAGTCCCTGCCTTAGGCAGCCAACCCTAAGATTTTCTGAGGAGCAACTTGAAGACAGGGGCCAAGAACACAATAAAGTCAGACAGCAGTGTACTCTCATTTTATCAGAGAAGCAACAGAACGGTTCAGACTGCGACCGAAGAAAGCAGCTCCATGACTGCTGGTCAGCTGATAAAGCTCCGTGATGGAGGTTTTAGACAGGAGTCCGATAAAACACGATTTTGCCTGTCAATAACCGTAGGCAGACCTGACCTTGGAATAGAGAGCAATTTTTCTATCAGATAAACAGTAAGTAGCCAAGTAACAAGATAATTTATGCACCACCTCCTACCAGCACCTACTTTTCTGAGCAAAATGGTCAATCTCTGCTATAGCAGAATTGTTCCTGGACTTACAATCTCTCCAGTTCAAGCTGTGCAGGAAGTAGTTAGTCCTCAGGTCTGCCCCTAAGATGCAGTGAACAGGGACAACAGCCCCATGCAGAAAAGATACACCGGGTCATATCAAAGAGAACTCCCTGACACCGTCCCTGCGCCTGAGAACAACGCAGCAGCGTTACCCGGCTGTCATCCTGACAAGGAAAATGAGCACTTCACAGCTGGTAGCTAGTAGAACCCTAGGGCTCATGGAATAGCCTAAATCCATCTGCCCTCCGGCAACGTCCCAGGAATTATCTCAGTCACAGAAACTGCCTCGGGATTACGCAGTATGTGCAACAGTACGGTATTCCGAAGGGAACTCTGCAGGTGTGTAGCGACCAGCGAGAAAAAGGCCTCTCACAGTCTTTCTCTCCAAAGGCTCTTTGCCGAGCTTGCAGAGGGGACCATAAATCTTCAGGATTACCACGGTCCCACAGCTGATGCTGCCAAATGCATATGACTCTTTCCAGAAGCCCGCATTCCTGTCACAGGGAACTCTGCAGCCCTTCTAGAGGAAGTTATTGACTTACTTCCCAAAAGTTACATGAGGAACTGCAAGTTTATAAAGAGATGGAGGTCAGCCCTGGCCAGTTTGGACTGAAGGGTCCGAGGTTCGATTCTAATCAAGGGCATGTACCTCAGTTGCAGACTGGTTCCCGGTTGGAGAGCATGCAAGGGGCAAACAATCGATGCGTGTTTCTCACATCAATGTTTTTCTCTCCCTCCCCCCTTTCCACTCGCTCTAAAAATCAATAGAAAAATATCTTCAGGTGAGGATTGAAAGAAAAAAAAAGAGGTGGAGGTGAGAAGAACAGGTCATTCCAGCTGGACTCAGTCAATACACCAACTCAGCTCTGAAATGTATTCCTTTTGGTTCTAATTCTTTCAGAGTTTCATTATCGAATCACCAAAGTACCTCTGAGTGTCCTCTCTTTGACTTTAAAAATGTTGTTGGGAACACAGAGCCTGACAGTAAGGTGGAAGGCACAGAGCGTTCAACATACGCAGCAGAAATAACACACAACGGGACACCTGGCCGGCTGTCTGCACTCCGCTGCTCCTGCTGCTGGCAGGTATAGAGTTGGAGGAGCCAGTGGTAAAGAGAGGTTAGCAATCTGCAATATTTTATTTTACTCTTATTTACAGGGTGGGGCAAAAGTACATTTACAGTTGTTCATGTAATAATACAATAGTTAACAAATAATACAAGGATAAACTAACTCTGTTTCATGTATTCACAACTGTAAACCTACTTTTGCCCCACCCTGTATTTATCTACAGTCACTGATAACGCTACGAAAGATGAATGTCCAGAACAGGCACATCCATAGACACAGGAGTAGAGCAGGGGTGATCATGAGCTGGGGGAGAGGAGTGGAAAGGGACTGCTGACGGGGACAGGCTTCTTCTCAGGGGGATGAAAATATCCTGGAATTACCGGTGACGGCTGCGCAGCCTTTGAATATACTAAAACCCGCTGAGCTATACACTTTAAAATGATGCGTTTGATGGCATGTGAATTATCTCAGTATTTGAGAAAGCCACTCCACGGCTGAGCACATCTCCTTCCTGGAAGTCCCCCGGTGCTCAGAGGCCTGCCTTCCCAGGACCCCCACAGAGCTATCCTTCAATGCTGCCCTATTTGGAGAGCACGAGGAAGTGATGTTAGAGAAATATTTAAGTGCTCGTGCTGTTTTTGTTTCATCATGTATTTATAGAGGGAAAGGGGAATGTGTAAAGTCAGAATTTCTCGTGTGATGTTGGCCACGCAGACGGAGGCGATCCCCAACGTGCCTAACGTGACAGAGCGGTCTGTTTCCATCATCCTGGGCAGAGGACACCATGGTTTTGCTTTTAAAGGGCAATTCTTGCTGAGCTGCTTATTTTCCTGCTGGACGGTAAACTGTCAACATTAAGCTATTTACAGTATTTCTAATCCTGAGCCTTTGATTAGTATGTTTTGAAGATAAACCATTAATTCTTACCAAATTCATTTATAACATGAGGAACTGTCCTCAGATACAAAATGACAGATGGTGGAGCACCCATAGTAGTACTAAATAATTAGCTCTAATTTTAAAGATTTTTGTCAGCTTTTTGTAACTCACCTTAATGTTGACACTAGTTCAGAGGCACTTAAGAAAAATGTAAAATCCTCAAATAGTCCAAAAATCGAATTTCAGCCAATGTTTTACTTTTCCATCAATGACTTACTAAAAGTACTTAAAGCAAAACGGCACACCAGAGGGTCCTTTCTTCCCCATGTATTGTCGTCCGGGGACACTAGACACAGGGTAACTAGAGACAGAAGCCTAGAAAGCCTGCAAGCTGCACAGCACCATGTAATCACACTGTACGTGCATATACTTGCTGTGAAAAGAAAAATTAAAAACACACACACTCACCCCTAAAATATCTGTAGTATAATAAGTGAGACTGAACTTTCCTACAAAAGAGACTCCTGGGGTATATTTCAAATGTGTTTTCTCAAACTATTAGTCAAGAATCCCTCATTTCCAAACCTGGGCCTTTGCATTTCCTAAGAAAAAGGAAAATCAATACAGTGCTCGGCAGTGAATTTTATAAACACGTCATCTCCTTCCAATGCTTTCCTAAGGTATGCATCAGAGCAGCTAGGCAGACACTCCTAACAACTACACAGCTCTCAATCTATGATAACCTAATTATTTGAAAAACATTATACTTTGAAAAATCTAATTCCACTGCTAAAGGAGAAGCTGGATAAATTTAGTTATCACTAAGTGGTAAGATTTATAGACTTCCTTTATTTCTGCTGCCCCGGCAAACACATTTTTCTTTACCTAACCAGGCAGAGGATGATAATGAGTAGCTATTATCCTGCTATGACTGAGGACCAAGTACCTTAGCTGCTTCAAGAACTCAACATCCGAGTTGCTGTTAATGAGCTTGATGAACTCTTCGTAAGAAGGAGCATAGGTGTAGGCTCTCTTGTGATGTTCGTTCGCGTGTTCCCTGCGCTCCAGCTGGGTGAGCAGCATCTGGTTGATGTAATCCGGATTGCTAAGGAATGCCACCATTGGCTTCAAGACTGTGGGAGAAGAAAGCACAGCTGAGAAGGGAAGTGCCCTTTAGAAGGATTGTTTTTATATCAAAAAACTGAAACTACATTTGGGAAACATCTTTAAACTACCCAAATGGGGAACATTCAAACACACACATACCCACATGCACGGCTGCCTATCTATACCAAATTGCTAACAAAGCTATCAAAATTAAGTACATCGATTTTCCTTTTATTTCTTTTCTAAGGATCATATGATCTGTCTGCCAAAAGATGAAAGTCAACATTCTCCCAACTGCTGAAAGTGGACCTGAGGGAGGGAGTTGTTAAAAAGTCGATGGCACTATTACAAATTCACTCTATTAACTTTAGGTTCAAAAGTTCCCCTTTTCTCTGTGGCTGATTCGATATTAGCTAATGGGCACTGCTGGCTAATCTTGAAATAATAAATGAGATATTCAATCAATGCATATCAAATGCAACGTTATTTATTTGAAAGTCTAAGATAGGAAAAATCTCTCTTAGGTCCTACCTTCTTTCATTTTTCTTATCCTGGCTAAGCATTTCCCTGGATACACTTTTTTCTAGTAATCACATTATATTGTGGTACGGTTCCATTTTTTATTTATTCCAAGCTCACAAAGTTACATATTACATATCAATGAATCTTTTCAAAGAATATTTTTATTGATTTCAGAGAGGAAGGGAAAGGGAGAGAGAGAAACATCAGGATGAGAGAGAATCATTAATCGGCTGCTTCCTACATGCCCCCTACTAGGGATCGAGCCTGCAACGTGGGCACGTGCCCTGACCGGGAATCGAACAGTGATTCATAGGTAGATGCTCAACCACTGAGCCACAGGAGCCAGGCTATCAATGAATCTTATAGCAAAGGCATTTTAAGTAGATGCACACTGGAGTTTGACTACAGATGTTGTTTCATTAATGTTTATAGGCCTGGATAATTCAAAAGCTATCCCAAATGGGAGTTTCCCAATGGAGAGCATAGATAGGGCTGGATATCCTATGTCATAATAAACATCAAAATGTACTCTTCACTTGGTAATGTTATATAAAATTGCTTTATCACATACGGACAAATGATGTCCTCTCTGAGAGACATTTAAACTTACATTGTAAAAGTATATTAATTCTCCTATGTCCTACAGTATGCAAGGTCCATGCAGGTGTCCTAGAAGTGTGTAGCCCAAGCATTGGCACAATTACTATCGCATTAGTAATATGAATTACTTATGAAAGTCTACCTTTTGTTGTGAGAATTTCTGCAAGCATTATACGTAAGCTGAGTGACTGGACATCCTTTGAGGGGAGGAGACAAAACACCAGAACCCGAGAACACGTCTGTAGGAATCTTACTTCTTCAGCCGAGTTCCTTAAGCATGCATGCAACACAAAAGGCCTCGGCTGTTCTTCTTGTCTAAAAAATAAATACATGAGAGAGGAAAAAGGCAGGAAAGAAAATTCTAGAGACAATTCAGTTATATACCATTAGGTAAAAATATTTCAAATGGGCAGTACATCAGTTTTAATAAGTGTGTCCGCTCCTCAACAATACCAATAGTTAATCATTTTCTCTATCACAACTAATCTGGAAAAATACAAATGCATGGCCATTTGGGATTTCAAACCTTAAGTAGCATCAACAGTTATACATGCACTAGAGGCCCAATGCATGAAATGCGCAGAAAGGTAGGCCTTCCCAGCCCCGGCTGCCTCCCAGTCCCAGCTGCTGGGGCCCTTGTGGCTCCGGCTGTCTCTCGGCCCTGGCCACCCTCTCTGGGGCAATCATGAAGACCCTGATTGATTGCCCTGCCGGCCGCTGGTCTTGGCCTCTCTCTGTGGGGCGATCATGGGGCAATGGCTGGGCCCTTTCACATCGCACCCGCCTTGGCTGGCCTGGCTACAATGGGTGTCATGGCATGATTGTCCGGACGGTCGTTCCACTGATCTGCATATTATTCAGTAGATTTGCATATTACCCTTTTATTATTATAGATTACTCCTAAATCATAGCAGTAATTCAGAAAGGTATGAGTATTTCTTTAGCTAGATTATTTTAAATTTCCTATATCTTATCATAAATGTGATCTACAGCTTCACTTTTCAAAGAAAAACTCTAACAAAGCATAAGCCAGGGTACCAGCCAGCTGTCCTGACAGGGTGATCCTGGGATTAAAAAATCTACAGTATTTCCACTGAGGAGAGTCCATGACTTGATGCCACATAATTCGATGGCAAACTGCCTGCTGTGAGGCTCCTGAGTACTTTCCACCTAGTTTTGCCAACCCTGGCACAGATTCCATCAGCACTGACCCCGTCCCCATCCAAGGGCCATTCATTTGAAGGATCTGAGTGAAGAAGAGTAGATAGAAGAACTTTCTATTCGTCCTTTTCCTACAGTATCTGGATAGCAATTCAAGAATGACTAGGAAGGTCATTTTTCCAGTGTCTTCCAGATAAAAGGCAAAGTGTACAGGCTTCTTACTGTCACTTCTGGTCAAAACTGGAAGAAAAACAAACCAACCACTAAACAAATGGGGAGGAAGCTTACTAGGTATTACACAGGAAATGAAACAAATAAATGCATAGTAGAGCCTTTACGACTAGTGTCTCTGAGAAGTAAACCTTTATTTCTTTTTGCATAACACTAAAGCCCAGTCTCTAGAACATGTACACGAAAAAAAGAAAGGTTTCCTCTTTGTCTTCTCTAGCAAACTACAGAAATTCAAGCCTAATGAGCAAAGCCAACAAAGATTTTAAGAGAAAGCCTTTGCACATATAATATGTTGACATTTTAAAAATGGCACCTTTGCCCTAGCCGGTTTGGCTCAGTGAATAGAGCGTCAGCCTGTGGACCGAAGGGTCCTGGGTTTGATTGTGGTCAAGGGCACGTACCTCGGTTGCAGGCTCATCCTGGGCCCAAGCCCTGGTTGGGGCTCCTGTAAGAGGCAACCAGTCGATGTGTTTCTCTCACATCGATGTTTCTCTCTGTTCTTCCCTCTCTCTTGCACTCTCTTTAAAAATGAATGGAAAAATATCCTTGGGTGAAGATTAAAAATAAATAAATAATAATAATAATAATAAAAATGGCACCTTTAATTATTTTAAACTCTAGCTATGCTGCCAGCTAGAGTTGATTTTTTTTAAATATATTTTATTGATTTTTTACAGAGAGAAAGGGAGAGAGATAGTCAGAAACATCGATGAGAGAGAAACATCGATCAGCCGCCTCCGGCACATCCCCCACTGGGGATGTGCCCGCAACCCAGGTACATGCCCTTGACCGGAATCGAACCTGGGACCTTTCAGTCCGCAGGCCGACGCTCTATCCACTGAGCCAAACCAGTCTTGGCTAGAGTTGCTATTTTAATACAGTAAGATTTAGATGCTACTTTGCCATTTCAAGCACTTTTAAGAATGATGCTTTATTTTAAAACTAGTGTCCCAGTGCAGACTCATGCACATTGAAAGGAAATTAATTAGAAGAAATATTTTAATATCACAATTCGCCCTTTCTCTATAATAGAAGTGTCGACCAAATCCATGATCGACAATGACAGATCAAAACACATGTGTGCGATTACCAGTGAGAGCTTTATATGTATCGAACATGCACGAGTCAGCTTAGCCTTTTACATATATAAATAAACTTGCTTAATTAGACCTGCTTTCTGATTTAGCTAAACTTAAACCAGCCCAGTGAAGAAGCCCAACTTCTCTTTCAGGCAATTGTCAGCAACACAGCAGTAAATATCAACATGAAGCAGATTATTATTGTAGATCACGCAGGCAGAAAAAAGGGTAACATATTTAATGGCAGCAGTGTTTAACTATATTGTACGCAGTGAGAAAACCTGAAGTCATTTTCAAGTTCCACCATTTCTTTCTTCTTTTCAGTTGGGTCAAGTTTCTAAACTTTCTAAATCTCTGTTTTCTTGCTAATGAAAAGAAAATAGGATCCTACTGAGTTTCCAATCTACCTACTCCAGGACTTCTGTGAGGACCAAATGAGATGAGGCATGGGAAAACACTTCACAGACATTTGGTTGAACTGTAAAATATTTGCACCTGGCTATAAAGCAATCCGGGTTCCTGGGTTCAAGGAGGCTAGTCGCTAGGGAGAGGAAGCCGGGCATTGCTACGTAATATCATTACCCCGCACCCACACGACTGTTTCCAGGCTGGGCTGTGGGCTGCATTTTGCACCACAGGGTCTTGGCGGTGTCGAGTATTTGGTGGGGTGTCGCTCCAGGGTGTGGCGGGGCCTGTGTCCGACTTGGGGGAAGCTGAGTGTTAGTTTGTCAGCGCCAGGTTCGCAATACCGTTTCTTTTTAAATGGCCAGAGCACATCACAGCAGCTCCTGCCTTGGGCGTCTGTCCCCTGGTGGTCAGTGCACATCACAGCAACCGGTTGGAGGGAAGGATGGACACTTAGCCTTTTATATAGATAGATATATGTTTGGTTAATAGCGTTGGGGAAAGTTGTCCAAAAAATAATACACTTTTACAAGAGAGGCTTCTTTAAATAATAGCAAAAGCCCTCTCAAAGTGTACACATCCCTTCTCTGTCCCTGTGGAAGGCAGATCATGACGAGCCTGATCCTCGACTTGCACCAATTCCTCGCCCTCCTAGAGCTAAGTCAGGGGAACACCTTCGGAGCGAGCCAGACAGAAGGTTGGCCAAACAAGCCTGATCTCTGGAAAGGGAAAGGTGAATGCTTCCCGATACCCTCTGCCAGCTCTCCGCAGGATATCCCCAGGATGCTCCCTAGCATGCGGACATCAGGTATTGCCTCAGAAGCCAAGAAAGAATCGCGAGTCAAATGCCTGCTTCTGGGTCAGCAGATGTGCGTCTTGCCTTCTGGTAGATGTGCGTCTTGCTTTCTGGTAGACTGTAGCCCTAATCCTGGCAGCATCCTTTTTATTCAGTATGAATCTGTTTCCTGCACTTCCTTTTCCTTACTTCTGGGTTCTCATTCCTTGAATGAGGAAAAGAACTTTTTGTAAATGTCTTATATTCACTATTACTTCATTTTTCCATCTACACCAAGAAGTATATATGATCACCACCATTTTATAGGTGAGAATATTAAAGATCTAAGTGCTTAAGTGAATGGTCCAAAACACAGAGGTAATAAATAGGAGAAATAACTGTCAAGTACAGATTATTTACACTACGCCATAATCAGAGATTGCAAAGATGAGAGGAGAAAAAATTGCAGAGTTAAAGAAGGAAAATACGTGAATAAAAACATTATTCTTCCCCCTTAAACAGCATGCCGGTGCTCAGCTGGTAAACAAAACACGGAGACTGTAAAGAGACTACAAAGTTAAAGATGCTATCGATTTAATAGCACAAAAAACCATCTTTCTTAGATTTTCCTGAAACCTACTGGAACAAGACAGATGGGACAAAGGAAGAGGAAGCAGAGGCAAGAATTAAATGTGATCTGGATGGGCTTAAAGCAGCAACAGAATGTTGGCCTGGCGATAGAAACAGGCTGACCGGAAAGCCGCCCCCATGCAATGGCCTCGTCAACCAGAGGCTGTGCTGCTTTTATTAATGCAATTTATTATCCTCTTGTCTGACAGTGGCCAATTCAAGTGGAGCCTCCCAGGCTGCCAAGCCATTTCACACTCAGTGGATACCTGCACATTCGTGGAGATTTCTAGGACGAGGGCACGGGTTAGCCGGGGCAGGCAAGGACAGATCTTAGCCAACGAACCTGTGCAGTCCACCAGTCTCATATATGATGTGTAGAAGGTGACATTAGTTCTCCAGGCTTCACCTCCAGGGCACGCATGATCATCTATATCAAAATGCCAGTGACCTATCGGCACTTTTTAAAATATCCATAATCCCAGGGAACAGTGATAGAGTCTTTTATTTAATAAGGACCATCAACTAGAACGTGTAGGCAGAACCCAAGATATCAGCAAAATAAATCTACCCTGGGCATAAGACGGCTAGAAGCCCAAAGAAAAGGAGTTTCTCAAATGAAATCAATGCTCTATTTCTTTTACTCTGATGCTTTGTCTATAACATTTTTATGTTATTCACAAAAGCAGTAATTTCAGAAGCTGGTAAATGTCTCAATGAAAAATATATTCTTATGTTAAAATTAGATAATCACAAAAATACTAATTTCTCAAACATTTGCTCTTCTCCCAAACCTAAATCAATCAGCCTTCTAACTGAATAAAACACTGATTTAAACACTGTCCTCTACTGGGCCATAATTTAAATGATTTACTTTAAAATGAGCTCCCTCTGAATTCAAAGAAGTCTTGGCAGAGTCTGCCAGGTAGAACTGTGGAGCACTTCACACAGCGGCCCACTGCAGATCAGCAGGTGCCCTGGGGGCTGCTGGACCCTCGAAAGGAGAGGCTAAAGCTTCTGAGACTCTGGGGAGGAAACCCACACTCCTACCCCTCACTTTCCTCATTAGTTCACATCCCCTCTTACTGGAAGTTAACTTCTTCGTAAACAGCAATATTCAAAGGGTGGTCTGGAGACTCCTATGTGTCCCCAGGGCCCTTTCCGGGGGTCCCTGAGGGCAGAACTATAGTCACAGGAGCATAAAAATGTCATGTTTTTTCACTCTCAGTCTAACAAGTGCAGCGGAGTTTTCCGGAGGCTATAGAATGTGCGATGACATCATCACTCTGATGGTTAATGGGAAGTGTATACTTGCACTTTAAAGTTTCTTAGTTTTAATATCTAATATGGTAAATATTGATAGATGTAATAACAAGTGGTGAGCTAGTAAATGTTTAACAACCAGCTCTCCAAAGGAGGGGGAAAAAGCTCCGATTTGTAGCATTCATCCATTTCACGGTGTAAGCACCCCCACCCTGGGCAATTACACACTAACAACCTGATGTCACAGAACTCAGAGTCAGCTCCCACAAACCAGGACAAGCTGGCCCCAGCACACCACGAGATGGAACCCACAAACACAAGCTCTTTTAGGCTCTCAATAACTTTTAAGAGTATAGAGGGCTCCTGAGACCAAAAAATCTGAGAATCGCTGCCCTACAGTCATTTTTTCAAACCATGAGTTATAGCCCACACGGAATAAAATAAATTTACTTAGTCTCAAACACCATTTTAAAAAAATGTTAAGAAACAAAAAATATCAGTTATCACATATAATAAGAGTACTATTTCACAAAATTGGGTCATGATATAAAATGTATTTCTTACTATGGGTTCCAGTTTTTACAAGTTTGCAAAACACTGGGGGCAGAAAGCTGGAAACTAATAGGCATGTGATGGCTGTGGGCTTTGGGCCCATAAACCTGAGCCGAGTAAGACTTTGGGAGAGAAGACACTATAGGGAAAGAGGCAAAAAGCCGAGCCTGCACGGCAGCTGCTGCACAAGCATGTTGAGCAACCAGGACCACTGAGCACATCACAGGGAGGAACGGAGCCGCTTTCTGATAAACGCACACGCCAGCCCTTCTTAGAAAAGAATGTGAGTCACCACCGGCCCAATAAGGATGCCAACGCCTACTGCACAAACCTTTCCAGTGTGACAGTACAAAAGGCCAACGAGCCTCAGGCTAGCAATTTTCACATGGAAACATCTCTAATTATATCCCACAAGCTCCATTATTAAGTTTCCTTAAAAATCAATTTTCAGGGTATGGTGATGCTATTAACACAGGACTCACACACACACAAAAATCATTAAACTTTTCTAAAAATTTAAAGTCACTGACACTATAAAACCTTATGCTTAAATTTTTTATTTCTAGCCTTGCCGGTGTGGCTAGTGGTTGAGTGTCGACCAGGAGGTCACAGTTCAATTCCCAGTCAGGGCACATACCTATGTCGTGGGCTTGATCCCCAGTAAGGGGTGTGCAGGAGGCAGTCAATCAATGATTCTCTCTCATCATTGATGTTTCTATCTCTCCCTCCCTCTCTAAAATCAATAAAAACATATTAATTTTTTTTTTGCTATTTCTAGGTATCCATAATACTATAAATAATTCATGATAGTGCTGACTCAATAAAATTCTCTTCACTGTTTAAGTTATTTACAAAATTAAACAAGTCTATAAAGTGGTTTTCTATTACAAAGTTATTTTTTAAAAATCTATTTGATCATAACACTATAATTATTCCCTTCACTATGTCTACATTTCAAGGCAACTGTCAGCAAGACACAATATTCTAGAGTTCGGTCTTGACTGTGACCCCATGGGAAGAAAGGCGGGAAGGTTTTCATGTTATAACGTTTACCTGGCATTCGCAGCTTTCAGGTCACAGAAGTGGGTGAGCAGGGTTCGCACCACGTCGTTGCAGACGACTTTCACCACATCCACGTGGCTCAGTCTGTGGTGCAGCTGTTTGGCAATTTCCCAGAAGTCTTCCAGGAGCAGGTTGTAAAGCTGCCCCTCATCTTTGCTGAGGTTCCCATACCAGGACAGCACGTAATCTCTGTAACTGTAGTCAAACACTACGAGAACAAACAGAGCAATAAGAAAACTCAGACGAAGGAAGCAGCACCATGGCGGCATTTCCACTGGAGACTGGCCACCTACCACTGAATATTCACTGTTTGAGGTATAAAGAGAGTAGAAAACAAAACAAAAAAAGACAATCTTCCCTAAACTCTCTGAAAATGAAAGATTCTCATCGAACTAGAAGTCCTGGGGCGTGGTGACTGGTGACCATATGTCCTGGATTTTCTTGGACAGCCCAATTTTTAAACAGTCTCTCTTGGTGCCAAGCCATCTAAAACAGAGCATCTTAGTGGCCACACCCTTACGGAGTGGACAGGTCATATCAATGTGCTGCCTCTCAGCTCCAAATTCACCCTTTTTTGGCATGCTTTGATGTTGGAGATCTACCCTGTACACACGTCTTTCCCAACTGACGTAGTGTTAAGTCCAGTAGGAAAAAATGGGGAAGTCAATGAATGCTCTTTTGCAAGAAATCAGGCCTTCTAGAAATTAAAAATGTTACTGGGCTTGAGTGTGACTTCTCCAAGAGCTCCAGGAAGCCAAACATTTAGCCGCATACCCCTGCTCCCACTGAAGGACCTGGGCTATTTATTAATCACTATTTATTTTACTAGCTTTTTTTCTTTCGTTTTTCAAACACCACTTGACTTGGTTTCACTTTGATGTGACCATACCTCATTTCCTGCTTGGCTTTGCTTGTCTACTACACATTGGTTTATCCCCAGGAATCCTGTGAAACAAAATGTAACTTAGGATCCTGACTTATTCCACACCTGGCACCCAAATGACTAACCCATAATTCTCAAATAACGCTTTAGCCTACGACGTGGTGCTCATTTTACTCACCTTGGCCGCTACACACCAACTTTAAGTTGTTATTTTATTTGGGGTTTTTTTGCAGGAAGGGGCAGAAGGGGTCATGATTTGTAGAAAACCAAGTGGCAAATGGAGCCTCCAGCTCAGGCTTGGTATCCACTCTGTGTGGAGATCCCCCATGCCTGCAAAAGCCCACTGCTCAGAGCAAGCACTACTCTTTTCTAATATCCTGTGATGGCTTTTTCCTCAGAACATCAACCAGGAAAGCGTATCCAATGCTTTTCCATATTTCCAGAATTTCTCAGCTTTATAACAATTTACAAAGTAGCATCTTAAATCCCAAAGTTCAAAAGCATTCACAGAGCATCAAAAGTTTTGTTCACATAAGCTTGGCACAAATTGGGCTGAACATAGAAAGAAAAAGATGTAAACAGAGAATTTAATCTTCTACGTTTTACAAAGAAACTAGACTTTTTACATAAAACTGCTACAAATGGCCTTAAATCATCCAATGAGCAAAACATTTGCATTGTAAGCAAATATAAAATGAAGCAGCATAACTTAAGAATGAGCATTTAGTGAAATGAAGTAATTTGTGTGGTCCAACTATATTTGTTCTTAATATTTTGGAGCATATAGGAGATAACTGTATTTTCCTAGAACGATTTGGCAAAATAAAGATATTTTCTCCTTTAAAAAAAAAAGTTTTGTTCACAGACACATACTAAGGTTTTTAGATATATCCTCAAAGTGATTCCATTGGCCTCAGTCATGTTGAGAAGATACTTAATAAAACTGAGCCTTATAGCTGAGAAGAATTACTTGCTTGAAGGGGCAGGCACTGAAAAGAAGAAAATGATCTACCTCAATCTTTCACTGTTCATTAAATAAATATTTATAGAGGCTTCCAGCATGCAAGGTGAATCAATATCCGCTGAACACGAAAGAAAAGGCGAAACAAAAGCAAAAGCAACAAATGACTCTCCTAGGCCCTTCGACAATTTTCTGCTCACTTCCAGATATCCATTTGAACAAATAGCTGTTATGCTTCCTAGATTCGGCAACAAGTACACACGTCTCATCCCTAATTGGCCTATTCCAGTGGTCGGCAAACTGTGGCTCGCGAGCCACGCGTGGCTCTTTGGCCCTTTGAGTGTGGCTCTTCCTCAAAATACCGACTTCTGCGCCTGGGCCACGAAGTTTCAATCGCGCTGTACGTGCACGCCTGCATGTGGTATTTTGTGGAAGAGCCACACTTAAGGGGCCAAAGAGCCACATGTGGCTCGTGAGTCACAGTTTGCCGACCACTGGCCTATTCCATCAAGAGAAAAGCAGAAATTATTTCTGACCCAGATGTAAGAAATTATTGCAAAATAGGAATGAACCAATCCTACAATCTCAATTATTGGCAACAAACAAGTAGACCACGGTTTCTACACAGTAACTGAGTTTCACCCCCTCCACAGACAGAGTTCTGAGAAGTAAAATAACTTGCTCAAAGTCAACTAGTGGCAGAGCCAAGTCTTCTGCCCGTCACATATTCTTCCTACTCAGCAGACGAAGGTAGAACAAGCCACATGAGTAAAGATGTGAAAAATATCAAATAGCTCCCTCATCCAACGGATAACCAGATTGTTTAAATAAAACCTATTTGTATGAAAAAGATATGTAAGAGGCTGTACTTTCAAATTTCTCTAGAAGGCAAAAATAGGACCAATGGGTAGAAATCACGAAGAGGTAATTTATTAACGTTTACCATACGGAGGAACTGAATAAAAACAATAAGCTATTCAAGAGGCTGTCAGGTTAGACGGTGAACATTCCATCATAAGAAACTTTTAAACAAGCTAGATAGCCAACGACTAAGAATGACATAGAAAAAATTACTCCCTGAGCTGACGGGTGGGGTTACATGACCTCTAAAGGCCCTTGTCTACACATCCCAATGCCAAGTAACAAGAGCATGAGGGCCACCAAAACATTGCTAGTTCATTTATGTGCAAGTCTCTCTGTCTAGCTCTTTTATTAAAGTTTTCATGCTATAGAATTTTTAACTAACAGCATATAAAGCTGCAATCCAAAAGGTTTGGAAAATAAAAGCATTTTTTCTTTTGTTAAAATTTAATTTCAAATTATAGCAGGAAATTAGGAGCAATTATAGGAGACTTAATATCTTTTTTTTAATATGTATATTTTATTGGATTCAGAAAGGGAGGAGAGAGAGAGAGAAACATCAATGATGAGAGAATCATTGGCTGTCTCTTGCAAGCTCCCTACTGGGGATCCAGCCCATAACCCGGGCATGTGCCCTTGACCGGAATCAAACCTGGGACCCTTTAGTCACAGGCTGACGCTCTATCCACTGAGCATACTGGCTAGGGCTTACTTCTTTCTTTTCAGTAATTCAATCTATAAAAACTTAAGTTTTTAAAAGATAAATCCTAAGTTATATTGCCCACGTTAGTAGCAACAACAAAAAAATCCACATACAAACATGCAGACACACATATACGCCTTGTAATTTACTCAACTCTTAAAATGAATCTGCTTTTAAATTATACTTTCTAAAAGGAAATATATATAAAAGCCAAAGCGACTGAGCAACTGAATGACCGAACCACCGGTCGCTATGATATGCACTGACTACCAGGGGGCAGACGCTCAGCGCAGGAGCTGCCCCCTGGTGGTCAGTGTGCTCCCACAGCCAACCTTCTGCGGTCCCTCCCCCTGGCCGGCCCACCCTGATCGGCCCTGGGCCCTCATCGGGGCAGGAGACAGCCCCGATGGGCCCTGATCGCCAGCCAGGCCAAGGGACCCCACCTGTGCACGAATTCATGCACTGAGCCTCTAGTAGATATATAAAGATAAAATGGTACAATGTTAGTTTAATCTAACTTCAGGGGGAAATTTTAAAATAAATGTTCTTAAGCATTTCATATAAACTGAACTTAAATTACTATTGCCTTAATAAATATCTCTGATATAATTTACAAGCATATCAAAAGACCCTCAACTTTATCAAGGCAAGTCCACTAAAAATAGCTAATAATATTCAGAATTTCAATTAAATATACTGGTCCCAGAGTTTAGAAATGTAAATTAAAATATTCTAAACATGCATATTATAATCACTACAGATTTTCTAAAAGTTTATAAAGCCATTTAGCAGCTTAGCCTTCTGGACACCTTTTTAGGTTCTAATTCCTTCTTAATTTAAATGTCCAAAATTTTTAGTAGGCAATTTTGTTTTTAATTTATCCATGTTGATTTTCTATTAAATTCTTATATAATAAAAAGCTAATATGCAAATTGACTGAACTGCAGAACGATCGGTCGCTATGATGTGCACTGACCACCAGGGGCAGATGCTCAATGAAGGAGCTGCCCCCTGGTGGTCAGTGTGCTCCCACAGGGGGAGCACCACTCAGCCTGAAGCTGGGCTCATGACCGGCGATCACTGCAGCAGTGGCGGGAGCCTCTCCCACCTCCGCAGTGGTGCTAAGCCGTCAGTCAGACATTCCCCCAAGGCTCCCTCTCAATCAGACTGTGAGAGGGCGCAGACCGGGCTGAGGGATCCCCCCCCCCCCAACCCTCCGAGTGCAGGAATTTCATGCACCGGGACTCTAGTTTTAAATAATTACTTTGTTGCCTTGGCCAGAAGGCTCAGTCCTGTATACCAGGAAGGCTGCCGGTTTAATTCCTGATCAGAGAACATAGCTAGGTTTTGGGTGTAATTCCTGGTCAGGGTGCATACAAGATGCAACTGATAGATGTTTCTCTCTCACATTGATGTTTCTCTCTCTCTCCTTTCCTCTGTCTCTCTAAAATCAATAAAAAACCTATCTTCAAGTGAGGATTTAAAAAAATGTATTATTTTGTTTATTGTGTAGAAAAGCTTTGGAATATTGTTTGTTAATATATTGGCAAGGACCATGTGATTAATATACTTTATTACTAAAGTATACATTTTGAATTAATCTTCGTAAAACAGCAATTTGAAGCCTAATTTTACGTTTGCTTTTTTGATTTGGGGGCTGAGCTGTCACTGATATAGCAACCTAAGTGAGATAAGGGCACTCTCTTGGCCATACTATCTTTTTTATTTTTTATTTTCCTGTGTTTCCTGTGTTTCCCTCCAATTTTATTTTGCATTGGTTTCGGGTATGAAGCTGAGTAGTTAGATAATCAAGCACTTTACATAGTGTTCCCCTCGATATTTCCAGTACCCTAGCTGGCACCATATATAGTGAACGCAATATTCCGTTTTATGTATAGATCACATTTTGTTTATCCCTTCATTATCCATCACTGGACACATGGGTTGCCTCCAACTTTTGGCTATTGTGAATAATGCTGCTATAAACATGGTCTTTCTAAAATTATTTAAGATTTAGAAGTTTCTCTGCACTTAGGCATGACATGTTCATTTAGGATGGAATATTAATGAGCCTTAAAAGGAAAGATATACTGATACATGCTACAACACTGATGAATCCTGAGGACCTTATGCTAAGTAAATAAGCTAAATACAAAAGGACAAATACTATATGATTCCATTTATGTGAGGAACTTAAAAGTCAAATTCATAAACAGAAAGCAGATTGCCAGGGGCTGGGAAAGGGGGAGTAGGAATTGTTTAATAGGTATAGAGTTTCAGTTTTGCAAGATGAAAAGAGTTCTAGAGACTTTACACAATGAAGATGTAATTAGTCATCAAATAAAAATTCATGAGGAAAAATATCCGAATGCTATACTCAGACAAGACTGATAGATAAGTTTGCTAGAGATAATTTTCCTTTTAGAATAAATATAATGAATTGCTCTATATGGTAATTATGTACTCTCATTAGATCCTTACCTTCTTTCAGAGCTTTATCCATATTATGAGAAATTACTACTCTTCTAGACTGAACTGACTCATGTGAATTTCCATACACAGGACTCTGAAATGTAAGAAGAAAAGACACAGATTACTGAATGAATAAATCATATATAAAAATAAAACCAAAGGTATGAACATCTAAACAAGCAATAAGATTCACCTATCAGATTATAAAGTTCTTTTGGGAAAGCAACTAAATGTTTTTGTTAGTTAAAAATTGTTTGAAATAAAGAATTAAGGAAGGATTTTTTTCTCTTTCAGAAATCAAATCAAATGATGCAAATATAGAAACAAATCAACAGAATGGCAGAAAGTACAAAAACATGCAAAATGTTTGGAAACACATATACCAAACTATGTGGTTTTCTCTAGGTGCCACAGGATTTTAACTTCTTATTCCATAAAGTCTATGTAACAGCAAGTTTTAAAAATGTTTCTTAAAATTTTTTAATTGTAAAAAGTTACTGCTTGGCAAAATAAAGGGGTGGCGTGTGGGGGAGAGAATTACAGAATTAAAATCCCACTATCAGGCTAGTAAGAATACATTAAAGAGGAAAAAAATTTAATTGATCACATACCAAAATGATCATAAACATGTATAATGTAATTGGGCCTGCTTAATGGTTTTGGAGGATAAAAAGTTAACTAAGTAATGTTAACAAAAATGTGGGGGTTCTTTATTTGGAGGGGTGCTCCATAAATATTAGCCCTGGCACATCACTAAGGAGATCTAAATGGCTAATATTACTATCACCCTCATCCAACCAACAAGCCTGGGGCCATCACTGTTCTCAGGATGGGCATCCAAACACAGCCCCAAGCTCTGGGCCACCAACCAGGAGGAGACCATTTATAGCTCCCGGCTGGGCTGTTTCTCACTATCCGCTGGGTCACGTGCCAACAGTGCCATCTGTCTTTATGACCACTGTTATTGAAAACAAACAAAAAGCCATAGTTTTAAGATTCCTTATTTGAAATACTTTTAAAAACCTTTAGTGTACAATTACACTCATGAAAGAAAAGAATTCCTTTATGCTACAAATTAACATAATATTCAACGCTTTCCCAAGAAACATTTTTTTAAAACCATAAATAATCATAATCCTATAGACAAACACCATTTAATGCATAAAAGAAATACACTCCCAATTACTTAATACTATTTTCTAATCCCTGAGTAACTTGCTATAAAATTAAGTGGTCAGTACATTTTATTGTAATTTTTAAGAAGTTTATTTTGTGGGGGAAAAATTGAGAAACTGAGAAGAATTTTTAAATTCTAGTGCTTTTAGACTTAATATTTTTAGAGCCCTACACTGACAAATAACTTTAATCACAACTTCTCAAGCCTTTGGCAAGTAGTCTGGTATAGTTTCCCAATGATAGGTATGTTCGCTTTAGTGTACAGCACTAATTAGATCAGTGATGGTGAACCTTTTGAGCTCGGCGTGTCAGCATTTTGAAAAACCCTAACTTAACTCTGGTGCCGTGTCACATATAGAAATTTTTTGATATTTGCAACCATAGTAAAACAAAGATTTATATTTTTGGTATTTTTTTATATATTTAAATGCCATTTAACAAAGAAAAATCAACCAAAAAGATGAGTTCGTGTGTCACCTCTGACACACGTGTCAAAGGTTCGCCATCACTGAATTAGATGATAAAACCAAAGTCACATAACACGTATTTGAGAGGTTCCACAATTTGGGCTCTTAAAATGGAAACTGTCTCTAAGGGCTGGGAGAGAAGCAGATACTCTGAGCTTGCGTCTATCTTCACAGCTTCCTTCAAAACTTAATTTATTCTTATTTTTACTTTTTTGTTTGTTTGTTTGTTTGTTTTGGTCTCCCTAGTCAGGGCTCTACTACTTCTTGCCATATGACTGCTTCATACTTAGATAAAACATATAAACATGTGTTGTCACTGCTCTCCGCATCTGAGTAAGAATTACTCTCTACCCATCCCCAGGGGTCCCAGCCCTTATTAGAAAGAACAAGATTCTTCATCTCCATCCAGCCCACAGCCTGATGGAGTCTGTATGGACGGAGAACAGGAAGACAACAGAAAGCATCATGGGCCACAAATAACTGCGGAACTATGCATGGAAATTCCTTCTTTAAGGATTTAGTGTTTATGGAGGCAGAATGTCCTCATGTCTAAATTCCTACACAACTGTTAGTCGCTACATACAGTACTTCACTTCTTTCAGATCACTACATGCAATTACTAATCCTTATCCCAAGGAGGGGAAAGAAAACAAGGAAGGAGAGAAAAGAAAGGAAGGAAAGAAAAAAAGGGGAGGAAGGAACAGAGAGAGGAAGGAAGGTAAGGGGAGAGAGGGTGGGGGGAGGGAGAAAATGCAAAATGTGAATCAATTCCTACGGTCCAGAGGACAGTGAGCAAAAACTGCCTTCATTTTCCTTCTATTTATAGATTTGAAAAAAGAAACTCCGCACGCAGAGACTTCCTCAAGAGACCTATTCTTTAAGGCAAATGGGAACTTTCTCCTGTACACAAACACAGCCTCATTCCTCAGGCACAGCCTACCTCTCCGCCTGACCCTCACTTTCCTAAAATGCTGGTTTTAGGAAAGATGAAAGAAAAGTGTGTGTGCCTTTCCCACTGCCACAACGAATAGGGATAGAAAGCTTCAATATCCTAATTCTAAATCAGGGCTTCCAAAGTCATCGACCAGCTCTTGTTTTCAATTTTATGTATCCAGACCACACTATTCATTCATAGGAGGTTTTGGTAAATCAGTACCCCTTGTCAGGTAAAAAATATGCCTTATTCTTTATGTAATTAAAATAAATGAAATCTGTCTTAATGTTAAGATTTTGCCGAAACCGGTTTGGCTCAGTGGATAGAGCGTCGGCCTGCGGACTGAGAGGTCCCAGGTTCGATTCCGGTCAAGGGCATGTACCTGGGTTGCGGGCATATCCCCAGTAGGAGATGTGCAGGAGGCAGCTGATCGATGATTCTCTCTCATCGATGTTTCTAACTCTCTATCTCTCTCCCTTCCTCTCTGTAAAAAATCAATAAAATATATTTAAAAAAAAAAAAAAGATTTAAACCTAGCTTAAAACCTAGCTTGTCAAGATCATTTTTAATCACTCAGTGAGTTCTCTGAAGAAAGAAAATGAGAGGTCTCAACATGTAAATGCTCATTTCAGAAATGCTGAACAAAACCCTAGAGCTGTCTCTAATATACATCTGGAACTAGATCCCCCGCATCGACAAGTCCATGCCATTTCCAAAGCCCTTTCCTGAGAATATATCAGCTTTCTGTTTACTCCTGAACATCAGCTTTTAGTCTACAGCCATAATGCACGCGTGTCTGTGCAAAGCTAAGGCAATTGGCGTGTATTACAGCTACAGAGCGTCTCCTGAGGAAACCACACCCACAGAGAATCCATACCCAGAGACTTGGGTACTCTGACACCATTAGCAACAACCAGGAACAATCTGGAATCTGGCCAAGACATAGTCCACATTGTCCACTGTTTATAAATATGACATTGCTTACTGTGCTGCTTCCTGTGGGAGCACAGACGGGCTAGGAAGCCAGTGCGTGACTTGTAATTCCGTTCGTGTCCATTACTGGAAACTCAAATAAAAAAGTGCCTCTCTCCCTCATATATACTTATACACTTAATTTTTAAAATACGTTTGTTTTAAAAAGAAAACCTCTTTACAGATGTGAAGGAGTGATAGGTATAATTCCTTGTAAAACTAGTGAAATAGTCATTTATCCTAGGAAAACAAACCCCCAATCACCAACACTAACCACATGGAGCTGTCACATGGCTGAGTCTTTGGAAATATTCTCAGCATCTGACCATCTACTGGGATCTCATGACAAACATTCTCATCCTTAAATTATGCTCTCAAAATCATGGCTCCTTTCAAACCAATCATATTCTGCCTCGGCCTCATAAAATAATTTACTTAAAACCAAAGCAATGAAGGAATCACACCTATTCTCCTTAGGAAGATACGGAAGGACTAAGAAGCATGAAAAGCCATCTCATTTAACTAGGGTGGTGACATAGCAACAAAAGTCATGCCCAACATGGAAGGTGAGTAGACACGTCACAGAGCTGAGGGCGGCAGGCAGAGTGGCCAGCACACCACTCCCAAGTCCAACCACACCTTTTCCGAATGGTAGATCCCTGACCCAGCCACATCCTCTCTAGCGTAAGTGGGCCAACACCTCTGAGGATTAAATAAAATAATTCAGGGGTCCGGAGAAGAAAAAAGGTAACGAGAGCCTGGTAAGGAATATAAATGAGTTAAGGGGTCACTACTGCTGTGCAGCTAGGTGTTCCAATTCTTTTCCAAAGAATGGAAATCAAGAATTTTAAGTGAGCCCTAGCTGGTTTGGCTCAGTGGATAGAGCAGTGATGGTGAACCTATGACACGCGTGTCAGAGGTGACATGCAAACTCATTTTTTTGGTTGATTTTTCTTTGTTAAATGGCATTTAAATATATAAGATAAATATCAAAAATATAAGTCTTTGTTTTACTATGGTTGCAAATATCAAAAAATTTCTATATGTGACCTGGCACCAGAGTTAAGTTAGGTTTTTTCAAAATGCTGACACGCCGAGCTCAAAAGGTTTGCCATCACTGGGATAGAGTGTCAGACTGCAGACGGAGGAGTCCTGGGTTGATTCTGGTCAAGGGCATGTGCCCGGATTGCAGGCTCGATCCCCAGTGTGGGGCATGCAGGAGGCAGCCAATCAATGATTCTCTCTCCTCATTGATGTTTCTCTCTCTCTCTCTCTCTCTCTCTCTCTCTCTCTCTCTCCCTCCCTCCCTCCCTCCCTCCCTTCCTCTCAAAAAAAGAATTTTAGGTGGCATCTAAAATTCATTATCAATCCAAACACTGCTTACACTGTTTGGGCCAAACCACAAGCCATATTCAAATTGTGGGCATCTAGTCTGTAATTGCTCACTCCCAAAAGCACTCAGCCGCATGTCTGGCACATACTGCCATATGTAGCTATTACCCCTAATAAAATCCAAAATGTTACTAGATTTCAACAAATTGATGCTAATCGGTTGGTTGGGAGGTAGGCTGGTCAGATGGCTCATTGGTTTTCCGAAGGGAAAGGAATGGTGGAAGTGGAAGCAAGACAGGATTGAAAAGTTAAGCAACCAGAGTAGGACACAACAAAATAAAACATCTCTTCCTTGAAATATTTTTGCTTTGAGGCTATACTTTACAGAGGGAAAGTGTACATATCTGAAGCTGTTCTACTGTGCATGTGCCTTTACACTTTCTATTGCTGGTGAAGTATTTAAACAAAACCTGGCTGGATCAGAAGCCACTTCCTGGATTGTGCTTTATAATGTTTAATCATGAACTAAAAGTGATTGCTTTCCTTATCGATAAATGAAAATTGTCAAACACACATACTGAGCAGTTACCATTGCGGGAAATTGTAATGATAGGAAGTAGAGCTACTTGTGTCTTTTTCCCCCTTTCAATCAAGTATAATTTCTATTTTAGATATAAGAAAAGGAAGCTATTCTTTAAAATTAAAACCTAGAAATGCTCTCATATTGTTTATTCTAGGTTCCAAACATGCTTTAATTTCTTTTTCAAATACTATTTCCAATTATATAAAGAACAGAGACCCATTCTATACTAGAAATATAAAGAATTAAATGGAATCTCCAATGGCCAATGTTGTAATCAACTGTACTTTTAATGAAGCCTCTATAAAACCCCAAAAGGACGGGGTTCAGAGAGCTGCCGGAGAGTGGCATGTTGGAGAGCATGGAACTCCAGATACCTTCCCCATACCTTGCCCTATACATATCTTCCATCTGGCTGTTCTGAGTTATATTTTTTTATACTAAACCAATAATCTAGTGCAGTGGTCGGCAAACTGCGGCTCACGAGCCACATGCGGCTCTTTGGCCCCTTAAGTGTGGCTCTTCCTAAGCCTTAGGAGTACCCTAATTAAGTTAGTAACAATGTACCTACCTATACAGTTTAAGTTTAAAAAATCTGGCTCTCAAAAGAAATTTCAATCGTTGTACTGTTGATATTTGGCTCTGTTGATTAATGAGTTTGCCGACCACTGATCCAGTGAGAAAAAATAATGAATCTATAATGCCATCATCCAGAGATAATCACTATTGTTATTTTGGTGTATTTTCTCCTACTTGATGACTCCAACACTTATTATATAACTTGGGCAACTTACGTTACCTCCATTTCCTCATCTACAAAATAAAGATAGCAATAGTACCTACCTCTTTGGGTTGTGAGCATTGAGTTAGTACATATGATGAGTTAATAGACATAATGCCTGGCAACACATTAATAATTATAAATTACTAGAGGCCCGATGCACAAAATTCGTGCAAGAATAGGCCTTTTTCCACCCTGCTGCCGGCATCAGCTTCCCTCTAGCACCCAGGACCTGGGCTTCCCTCCAGCCACCAATACCTGGGACCCAGGCTTCCCCTGCAGCCCTGGTTTTTGTCCAGAAGGTCATCCATTCTAATTAGCATATTATGCTTTTATTATTATATTATTGATACTTTTTCATTTTCATGCCTTTTTTTAAAAAAAAATTAGGACCATAATATGAAGCACAAACTATGCAAAGATGACCTGGAAAAGATCCCTTTTCAGTCTCTTCAACTAGCCCTAAACTACGAACCTTGAAAGCCCAACACTTCAGGGTAGGCATTTCCAGATAAGGAAATGAGTAATGGACACAAGAGGCAGGGGCAGGTCTGGGCCTTCTCTACCCTGAGAAATACTTTGGTGAAATCAAGCCAGTGTGGCCTCCAGAAATATAAATCCCTACCATGAGTTTACCTAACGTGAACCTGGGAAGAGATGAATGTTAAATTAGATTATCAGTAACTTCTGTAGCTTATTACACCATTTATCAAAGAATTGTGTTCAGGCTAAAGGCCAACTCTGCCTGCATGCATCACATGTAGGAATCAAGGTTCTGTTTATATTTCTATAAGATGATTATCAGTCAGGATAGATCTTGAGACTGGATCCTATAAAAGGGTATAAAATCAATTACATCTTTTCTCTCAACAAATATGAAATTCAAATGTGCTTTATAAGGGAATAAATGGTGATTAAAAAGTAAAATAAAAATTTTAAAGATGTGCTTTATGCTGGGGCACAATCCTCCTGTTATCACTATGTCAAAAGCATATGATATCACATTATAGTGGCAAGAGCACTCAATTAAGACCCCCCCAAAACAGGCTGTAGTTGATTCTTTGTCATTTTCTTGCTGAGTTATAATGAACATGTCCACCTCTCTGAAATTCATTTCAATTTAAACAATGTCTACCCTATTTATATTAAAAGGTTAGTATGCAATTCCAGAAGAATAATGCATGTAAAAATACTTTAAATATTATAAAGCAGTTTACAAATATAGGCTGTTCTTATGGTTCCAAAAGTCATAGTTTAAATTTTTTACAATGTTAACTTCCTCCCCAAAGAATGATTATAGTTATATTACATGTGATTAGTACTATGACCTTTCACATTTTACTGTCTCAAGCAGAGTTCTTTAGTAATGTTTCTTGGTTACTAATCTGCTTTCTAAAAGAAAAATGAATATTAACACAAAGGCAAAATTTCTATTAACTGATCAATAGAGGTGGATTTGAGGTAGGTTAATATACTGAAGACTGCTTTTCCATACAGTTGGAAGAATTAGATTCATGGGGGAAAATGTGTTTTATTTCTAATGTCAAGGACTCAATGTTAAGATCCTTAGAAAATACACGCCACTTGATTACAAGAGAAATTTAAATATACTAGTATTTCAAATCAGACACAGATTTGGAAACTGAAATTATAACATACACTTGAAAGTACTCAGGCAGACAGCAGTTTGCCTAAATTGGCAAGTACAGAACAGATACTAGGGCTGGAAGAGAAGAATGAAGAAAAGCAAACTGGCTTAGGAAAGGCAATTGAAAACTGGCATTAGCTTTTTGTATTTCTGAAAGGTTTGTGTAATAAAAATTTTCTAACCATTTATCACTTTGATTGTAGTTTTGAGTTCATAAGGGAAAGCATAAGTTCCCATAATATGAATCATATTTCCATCAATTCATACAATCATCTAACATTGCCTGGGGACTCTGTGTGTCTGCCACTTAGTTGAGTACTAGAGAGACAATGGTGAATAAAATACACTCTCTATGCTTAAAAGGCTTAATCTATTCTTGATGGAAGCTCATATTTAAGTAATTGATGAGCCATAACACTGTGGGAAGCTGTACTTAGGAATTCTAATATCCTTCCTATTCTGATATCTTTACATTTTGCTCTCCCCATGTCATGAAAGAAAAGTTACTCAAGTATACAGTCAATCCATGAGATTATTTCAGAAGAGTTTTGAAGTTCAAACATATTGAAGTATATTACAAAAATATTCTTATGAGTTCTCCCTGAAACCACTGAATATAAATGATGAAGGAACCAGTGTGGCTGCCCCTGCTTCAAAGCCTTTATGTAACTCAACAACTAGATGAGTCACACAGAATGGCTTTTTCACAGAGATCTTTAGTAATGAGGACAATTACTATTCTTAATACTCCATTACTGTCCTGGAATACCAGAATACCATTCCTAATTAATTCGTTGACTAGCTTTTAAATAAAAACTGGTGATAAAATCTTTACTACCTGGTCAGAAAAATATTACACTAGTAATTTGAATCAGTGGTATCTCTATTTCCGTAATTCCCTTGAAGCAAAAAGCTGAGCTCCAGACAAAGTGGCTCAGATAACACACATGTACAAGATACTGAGATGTATGAGATGAATTATTGCCATTAAAATGCTAGTTGCATAAAATTGAAAGAACATTTCCATTGAATCAAATCAAAGAGGCTGACTTTTACATCCCTTCTAACTGGTGAGTTATCTTCCCCAGACTAGATCTAGATTAGATAAAGTGTTTCTTCAATTTCTACCTAACATAAATGTGTTGAAATTCGAAGAATAAAGCCTCCTCCCTAAAGAAACATGACATTAAAGATAGGCCGTGTGCAGTAGACATCTACCTCTAAGTAGAGAGAGCAGAGAAATGCCTGCTTGAGCACGTAGGTATATAAACACAGTGAATCCTGAAAGTGGCCCTTGCTGACATCAGGAAGCCCCTAGTCATGGCTTGAAAACACACTGCTCACTTTTCAAGAATCACTTAGGGAATTTCTTCAAATGCACATTTCCAGATCCTATCCCCCAAGAGTCTTAATTCAGAAAGATTAAGGTGTGTCTTTGGAATAAGTACAGTATTTTTTTTTAATTGATTGATTTTTTAGGGGGGGGGGGGGGAGAGAAACATCAGTTTGTTGGTCCACATATTTATGCATTCATTGGTGGATTCTAGTATGTGCCCTGACCAGGGATGGAACCCCAAACCATGGCACATGGGGACAACACTCTAACCAACTCAGCTGCCCAGCCAGGACGTTAAGTACTGTATTTTTAAAATTACAAAAACTGCTAAACTATTTATGGACCCTTAGGCCACACTCAGAAACACTGTCAAATGGTTGTCACGAGGAACATCCATTGGTTGCCTCCTGTACGTGCCCTGACCAGGATGGACCCTGAAACCTATGTGCCAACTGGGAAATGAACCCACAACCTTTTGTGTACAGAACAACGCTTAACCAACTGAGCCTCCTGGGCTGGGCTATCACAATCATTTTACATAAATTGGGAGCAGAATCACAAGAATCCTTCCTAACTTCGACTTTGCTTAGTTAACTGAAATGCTAATTATAATGCTTCATTTGTATTCTCACAAAGAAAGGAGGTAGTATGAACTCCTTCTGTATAAAATTTCTATTCCACAATGATACTACCAAATCATTAATCACTTTAAAAGAGAAGTCAGTTAAATTAATGAGGGATTGTTTTAAATACTGCGCTTGAATAAAAAATTATTGTATTCCTGGAGTGGTCTACACTCTATGCTGTGTACAGGCACTGAATAAAACAATTATTGGAAATTTAAGTTGGCTAAACATACCCCTTTAAAGAAAAACAACCATTCTATTTCCTGATAACTAATTTCCATTACATTTAATGGGCAAAACTGCCCCAGAGTACAGTTACAAACAAATGCCCTGAATGACCCACCTTGGGCAAACAGGCAAGAGAAGCAACCCCACTCTACCTACCCAAGCCCCACACTGGGGGTCAAGCCCGCAACCCGGGCATGTGCCCTGACCGGACATCCAACTGTGACCTCCTGGTTTATAGGTCCACGCCCAACCACTGAGCCATGCTGGCCAGGCAAGGCTTCACTTTATGACTCTTGTAGTACAGTATGATTTTTCTAGTATACATATTTATCCACTGTGTTCACAGGCATAGATTAGAGTAAAATGAATCAAACTGAGACCACAGAAGTCATTTCTCTGAACCCAGTAACAATGCCAAAATAGGCTTTGACAAGCAAATGCCGAAGCTGATTACAAAGCACTATTAAAAATAAGTGTTACCTGCCTTTAAGAAGACATAGTACAGCCCTCTGGTGTGGCTCAGTGGTTGAGTGTCGACTTACGAACCAGGAGATCCTACAGTTCAATTCCTGGTTGGGGCGCATGCCTGGGTTGCAGGCTCGATCCTGGAGGCAGCCAATCAATGATTCTCTCTCATCACTGATGTTTCCATCTCTCTCTCCCTCTCCTTCCTCTCTGAAATCAATAAAAAAAAATAAAAGTAAAGAACATAGTATAAAAATTTAACTACTGGGTGACTGTTGTCTGTAAAAGACTGACTTCCCCCCATATGTCTCCATAGAGAAGGCCAAGAAACAATGACCAAACCCAGAACAACGGCCTCCCTAACATCTAGAATGAGTTCTTTTTCTTCCTTGGGGCACAGGACTTTCAGTGCTAAAACCAAGACAATTCTAAGAAAACCAGGAAAATCATTCACCCTACAAAACATCTTGCTCATGGAACAGCTGGGTCTGGGTGTGGCTATGCTGCTCTGAGCTAAGGCAGAATGAGTTCGTGAAACACCATTTCCCATAAAAAGAAATCAGGGCTCTTTTTAGAGAAATTGCTAATTCCAGGTGTGAGCAGAATTATGAATACACAAAATGAACCTGAAATATCTTGTTATACCAGATACAAGAAAATTCTCAAAGACTAGAAGGGTCATATCAAAAAGACTCAGGAGCCAACTTGAAAGGGCTCCCACTGGCCAAAGATGGACTTATATAAGCTTCAAAAGATAATTACAGCTGATTGAAACCTATCAATTATGTTCAAATCCATGCGCTCATATATTTAAAAACATACAACGAGCCCTAACCGGTTTGGCTCAGTGGATAGAGCGTCGGCCTGCGGACTTAAAGGTCCCAGGTTCGATTCTGGTCAAGGGCATGTACCTTGGTTGCGGGCACATCCCCAGTGGGGGGTGTGCAGGAGGCAGCTGATGGATGTTTCTCTCTCATTGATGTTTCTGACTATCTCTCTCACTTCCTCTCTGTAAAAAATCAATAAAATATATTTTAAAAAAACATACAACGAATTGGTCACTTTCAGAGGATGGGAAACCAACTCATTATCTTGGACACTGATAATGAGAAAGAATCTAGCATTTATTCTGTTTTTATATGAACTGGATCACTGTGTAACCAAATAGTATATGAGGTAAATGTATCTCTTTTAAACAAGTACCCTATATAATAAAAGCCTAATATACTAAGTGTCCATTGGTTGGCCATTCAACCAATCAAAGCGTAATATGCTAATGATATGCTAAGGTTGCTCAACTGCTTGCTATGACATGCACTGACCACCAGGGGACAGATGCTCCAACCGGTAGGTTAGCTTGCTGCTGGGGTCTGACCGATTGGGACTGAGCAAGATGGGCAGGACATGCTCTGGAGCCCTCCCTCGGTCCCTCCTGGCTGGCCAACCTCCTGAATCCCTCCCTGATCGTGCACTGGTGGGGTTTCTCAGCCTGGCCTACACCCTCTCGCAATCCAGACTGAAGGGCACTCCCTCTCCCACCCCCCATGCACAAATTTTGTGCACTGGGCTTCTAGTATACAAAATAAATGAAAAATAAATGACAGTTAAAACATCATTTTGTCACCCCAACAAATAATAGATTTAGGTATTGAGCATCAACAGCCACTCATATAACAAAGACAATCAGTATGTGCTTCCCAATGAAAGGTCACATCACCACCAGCCTAGTCCTGCCAAAGGGATCAAACACAAGTTGATCAAGTCTCTGGATCCCACTGCCAATCTGTAGGACATACAAAGGAGAGAGGATCGTGCTGAACGGTATTATTCAAATGCAATCAGCAAAATCCAGCCTATAGGTCATGCTATGTGACAAATGCTCCAGGTTCTTCAACAGATAAATTGTAAAGAAAAAGAAGAACAGAGGAGAAACATTTTTTTAATGAATGAGAATAAACTATAATGTCCACAGATGCACATTTGAGTGATAAAATTGTAATAACATGCATGGAAATGATTACTATAAAGTCAAGGTGAGTTACTTAGGTAGAACAGGAGGGGCTGACATTAGGGTTTGGGAAAGTTACAAGGGTATTCTCTTTATAATCACTCATCCAATTATACATTTATTTTTTATTTTATAATAAAAAGTTTTAAAGTAATATTGTAAAATCTACCATTTAACACTTTCTATATTCAAAGTACTTCTATAAATAAGCATTTGCATTTTTAAATACTATGACATTGCTCCAAACAATCCCTGAAGATATTTACTATCTCCGTTTTTCAGATAAGGAGACTGAGAAATCTTCAGCAAGTTACCCACTGTCACTGAGTTATTAGGGCAGAGCCAGGATTCAAATTCAGACAACTGACTCCAAAACCATTCTCTTAATGTGTATGTCCTATTAAATCCCTCACAAAATATTCATTGCTTACCTACTAAATCATGCTAAATGTTAAAGATACCAAGGGGAGTTTCTGCCTTCATGGAGCCAAGGGTTAATGAAAAAGAAAGAGAATCCTCCAAGTGGGTATAAAGTTACGATTGTGGTCAGTACAATGAGGAAAGCTATATGGTGCTATGAGAATATATTCCATTGGGAGATAGGGGAAGCTTCTCTGCAAGGTGATGCCCCAAGTCTGAGTGAAAGAAAGTCAGTAGGTGAGGGGGCAGGGGGTTTCCCCAGGCAGAGGAAGCAACAGGCAAAGAAGTCATCGACAGAGGGAGCTTGGCGCTTTGCGGACTGAGGATGAAGCTAGTAGGACAGGAGATTAGGCTGAAGAGCTGGGAAGAACAGGAAGCTACTGATGGGTTTTAATAAAACATGTTGCTAAAGAGGGAATTGATTGGGTTTGCCATTTTTTTTTTAAATGAACTGAAGGAGGAGCCAATAAGGAGGCAGGAAGACCAGTTGAGAGGCTATTGCAGTCTTCCAGGTGGGACATGATGGTACCTGGGACCAAGCACAAGAGCTAGAAAGGAGTAGATGAGCCCTGGCTGGGTGGCTCAGCTGGCTGGAGCGTCATCCCATACACCAAAACGTTGCGGGGAAAAGACAGGACTTGATGGTGGAATGCGTGTGAGGAGTGAGGAGAAGATGTCAAGAAGGACTCAGGCTTCTGGCAGTGGGACTTGACTTTCAGAGGTGCTAGTCACTGACATAGGAAACAATGGGAGAGGGATGGGGACACTTGGATTTGTTGAATTTCAGGCACCACTGTGAGTGCCAAGTGGAAATGTCAAGTTAAGTCGTTGAATAAATGAGATCTGCGCCTGAGGAATAAACTCTAATCCTCAGTGTAGAGATGGTTATTATAGGAGGCTCAAAGATGAGACTGCCAAGAGTGACAAAAAAAAAGAGAGATTTCAAGAATGACCTAAAATCAAATCTAGAAAACAAAGCAACTTCCTGAGCTTATCTAGGGGTCTAAACCTCAGAAAGGTTTAGTGAAACGGGGGGGGGGGGGGTGGAAATTGGGGAAAAACCGAAAGAAAATAAATTATCTGCCTCAGGAATAACACATTGACATTTCTAGATCATTTGAGATGTTAATTTCATCTCTTACTTGGCAGGGCCTGCACGCAGCCCCAGGTGCTGTGTGCCTGAGCTGACTTGCGCAAGAAGAGACTCAAGCATGGAGCAAGGAGAGAAAGCCCTAGGCCAGCGGTTCTCAACCTGTGGGTCGCGACCCCTTTGGCGGTCGAAGGACCCTTTCACAGGGGTCGCCTAAGACCACCCTGCATATCAGATATTGACATGACGATTCATAACAGTAGCAACATGACAGTTATGAAGTAGCAACGAAAATAATTGTATGGTTGGGTCACCACATGAGGAGCTGTATTTAAAGGGCCAGGAGGTTGAGAACCACTGCCCTAGGCCCTCAGGGCTGCTCTAAGGCAGGTGGAGAGGAACCAGGAGCACAGGGGTAAGGGGCTGTGTTACCAGAGATGCAAAGGCATAGCCCTGTAGCTTCTATAACAAGGTAAAAATATAGTATATTGTAAAGCATGCTCTTGCCAAGTAAGAGACACAGGACTACACTCGCAGCTGCTGTAAAGCACAGGCCGTGACTCTGGCTCAGGAAAAGAGCAAAAGGACTAAGCCCTCCTGGACACCCAGCTTCAGGGGACCGAGACAACAGGAGCCCAACAATAAACGGACTTCTGCACACACGGGCTCTGGTTTCAGCAGAGAAGACTCTGTGAAGGGTTTGCAGGCACCAGAAATGGAAGCACTTAAGTGAGCTTATTCACAAATGCATGAGACACTGCTTGTGGACTCGGAGATGGAGGTGGGGTGGGTGGAGTTAGAAAAGGCATCAATGAGGTCCTGCATGAGCAGATGAGCAAACACCTACAACATTTTAGTTACTGTGATGAATGCAAACTCACTCGTGCAGGTGGCAGAGAACTTCAGAAATTCAGGTTTGAAGCCCATTTGGTTAGAGCAGTGATGGCGAACCTTTTGAGCTCGGCGTGTCAGCATTTTGAAAAACCCGAACTTAACTCTGGTGCCGTGTCACATATAGAAATTTTTTTGATATTTGCAACCATAGTAAAACAAAGATTTATATTTTTGATATTTATTTTATATATTTAAATGCCATTTAACAAAGAAAAATCAAACAAAAAAATGAGTTTGCGTGTCACCTTTGACACGCATGCCATAGGTTCGCCGTCACTGGGTTAGAGGGTTGTCACAATTTACCAAGGTTGGGGGTTCCATCTCCAGTCAGGGGACAGACAAGAAGCAACCAATGAATGCATATATAAGTGGACCAACAAAATGATGTTTCTCTATCTCTCGTTCTTCCTTTCTCTTTCTCTCTAAAATCAGAAATTTTTTTAAAAAAGAAATTAAGGTTTGAATTTACAAATGAGTACTTGTGAAAATTTTTCTAATTTTCCAAGAGGTGTATTCTACACTCAATTTGAAAGTTCATTAAGTAGATCCTAATGTCTTATCCTAAAAATGCGCAATTCATTCCATTTCCCTTGACCTCAGAGGCTTTTTACTTGGAGTCACCCTGTCCATTGCTCTTTACATCCCGCTTGTGCTATTCACACATGGAAACCCCAGGAGAGCTGACAACTGTAGCCGGACTGACCAGTGCCTAGAGGAACTGACAAGCACTGGCCAGCCGCAGGGACAGGGCGGACACACCTCACGCTCCTACCTACATCCTCCCAAAGCAGCACCTGAGCTGACAAGCCCACCACAATGTAGTCAAATCTAGGCTTTCTGGAAAGCGCCGCTGTGCTTCGAGAATCTATATAAGCACACACCCCAGGACTAGCAAGATGTGGAAATGAGTAACTGGACCCAGGCGCTGGCCCTCCGGGCATCCAGGAAGAGACTCCCCCTCCCCACCCCCAGGGGCCATCCCTCATCATCACCCAACCAACTAACCCTAGTTTGGAAAGGGACCTAACAGTGACGGGTAAAAACATCAAGTTCCAAGTTTGCAATATGTTTTCCTTTCAAAAGCAAAGCTGCAATTTAAAAGGATAAACACACACACACACACACACACACACACACAAAACCAGCAACTTTGCGTGCCATCACTTTAATACTGACAGCCTTCCACAGACATTTCATTTTCTAAAGCCTGAGCCCTCAGCACCAAACCTGCTGAGTCACCCATTCAGTACAATGTGCGACATTCTGCCTACAGGGACTCACACATTTTAAGGAATCTAGGGCACCTACCCCCACAAATGATCAGGTTGGAAAATGAAACCTAGGATATTTTTAAGAAGGCAACATTCAATTACTGGGGTGGCATCACAGCATGCACCCAAAACAAAAGTAGCCTAAGACTCGAAAGTGCTAGAAATAAAAGCTCCAGATAGATCGTTCAAGTGTGGAGACTTCCATCTTCACTGTGAATGAACAGTAGGACCCGTCCATTTGGGGCTGAATTTATTGTTTAAAGACAATGTTAAGACACTTGAGAGATTCTTAAGCCTATCTATAATGATAACTAGTGATAATTAATATCAAGGAAAACGCTCTCTCACTCTTGGATTTACTGTCTTTTGTTCCATCCACACAGCTTCATTAACTCTCACTTTCTATATTACAACTGCACTGTATTTCTCTTCCAAGTCCATCCCAATTATGTTTCTGTTTAACATTTCCAACGCCCAGCCTGATGCTATCACTCTGGTGCTTAGAAAATGTCAATAGCTGCCATACCTACAGGCTAAACTCCAATGCTAATCCCTAGGTTGAGGACTTCCAGGACCTGGCCAAGACTACCCTTCCCATCGGAGCTCCTGTGAGTCATCTCATACCCTCACTGGCAACTCACATCCCAAAGGGTACATGTACTGCATCTCTAAAACAGTTTGCTTGACTTATTTTATTTTTGTACAAATTATGAAAGTACATATTGCTTCCTTCGGACAGTTTTGCTCATTCAGATACACACTTTTTTCCTTTCTGAGGATACATATGCTGGTTTGGATTAGCTTTTTTTATGTTCTAGGCTTAATCATATATCTTCCTTTGTGTGTAATCACTGTATATATCACTATTCATATATAACTTCACCTTATGTTTACTAACCTTAAGAACTAGTTTCTTCATAACAAAGATACAGAAAACAATTACTCCTTTGTGCATAATCACTGTTTATATGTCAAGAGATTATAGACATCCAGAACTTTTTTTGAATACATATTTGCATTTGCTTATATAAGCACTAGAAGACCGATGCACAAAATTCATGCAAAAGTTAGGTCTTCCTTCCCCCAGCTGCCGGCACCAGCTTCCCTCTGGCACCCGGGACCCAGGCTTCCCTCACAGCCCTGGCTTCGTCTGGAAGGACATCCAGTCTAATTAACATATTACACTTTTATTATTATAGATAATATATATCTTGAAGAGTAAACAGCACCTATTAATACTGGCTATATAGAAGAGAGATTTTTTTTTTCACTGTACACACTTCTATATGCTTCAATGTTTTTAAACCATGTGATTATATGACCTATGTAAAAAATTACATTTAAAAATTATAACTAGTAAAAAAAAAAGATAAATAAATAAAATAAAATAAAATTATAACTAGTATCAATTTAAAGTAAAACAACCCCTACACCACAGCAAGTGTTAGATAAGATCCTATCTTTCACGGGGTCCTCAAAACTGCCATCTTCCTCAAAAAACATTTTCCCACTAGCCACCCTGACTTAACTCCCCTAGGTAAAATGCAAACAAGTATTCTGAGGGCAATAAGTGCATTTTGCCATTATCCATCATCAAAGGGTTGAGGATTAATTTATCACATTAGCATAATAAAAGAAAGTTACAAAGAGGCTGGGTATAGTTCACCTAACTCCTATTGCTTTTCCTTTTTCTCTCAAGTAACTAAATTCACTTTGTTTTACTCAAAGAACTTTTGTATTAGTAAAAGAACTCATTTAGGAATTCTGTAAGTCCTGCCCAAGCCAACTGGAGCCATGGATTGCTGTGTGAATGTTTTTACTGTCTCTACAAACATCTGCCTTCCCATCCAGTCTTCTCTTGCGGCCCAATCTCAGCCCTAGAGGGCTGGCACAGGAAATTGCCAGGCATTACAGAAAGCAATTATCCAAGCTCTTGTGACACCTAGGCAAGGCTAGGACCATTCTCTAGAAACTGAGATTGAAATCTCAAATCTAAACATGTCAATGGGATACTTGAATTTGTTCTCATCTCAAACAATAATCGATTCATTCAGGCAGAATCTGTCTACTAAGAGCCTACCTACTATGTCCTTGACACGGCACTCAGCAACTAACTAAGCAAAAAATGATCCAATGAAATAAGATTCATAAATATACAGCAGATACTCAGTAAGTGCACATTAATTAGACTTGATTAACTTCTTGAACTTCCCTGCCTAATCTTTGAAAAGTCTTTCATTACTATTTTCTTTATATGGCAGTAGACTTCAGTTTTCCATGTCACTAGCCTGTGACTTTTTTCCATTATATAAAGATACACTTTGTCATGCTGGTCCAGTAATGAAAATGTTTTCTAAACTATTCACTCACTTTTGCCATATTTTTCTTGCTGTTGCCTAGAGTCAAGTAACTGTGGCTAGTGAATCTGAGGCTCTTGGTCCAGGTGAGTTAACTGGCCTGGCACAAGGCCAAACTGCAACCCTAGACTATGGCAGCCTGCTCAGCAAAGCTGGACTAACGACTGGCACATGAGGAGAAGGCCAGCCCCAATTATCACAGCTTCAGTCTGCTGCCTAGAACCAACTCCAAGTGCTTCTAAAGTGAGGCCGAGATATCAACTGTCAAGACTTGAGCATCAACCTTCCTGACCTTACACCAAAGTTTCCTTAGTACCTGAAAATACCTGAGAGAAAAATTATTTTTACTACTTTAATCAATAGTGATGCCCACCCTGCAGATTGGTGCAGCCACTATAGAAAAATTAACAATGGATCTGCCTTATGACCCAGAGATTCCACATCTGGGAATCTATCTGAAGAAACCCAAAACACTAATTTGAAAGAATACATGCACCCCTATGTTCACTGCAGCATTCTTTACAATAGCCAAGCTATGGAAGCAACCCAGGTGCCCATCAGTAGATGAGTGGATAAAAAAAGCTGTGGTGCATATACACTGAGTGGCCATACTGTTATGCCCTCCTGACGTTTGTAGGCAGATTAGCTATAATTTCACACTGAAGTTGCTAGAGGGCCAGACCATTATAAATAGGAAAGCAGGTTGTTTACCACGACAGAAGTGATTTTTTTCTGAAGATATGGGTAAACAACGCGATTTAACAGCTTTTGAACGTGAGTGGCCAGATTATTATGACCACCCCATCAGTACTTCGTTGGGCCACCTGTTGCCTTCAATACTGCGGTGATATTTCTTGGCACTGACGCCACAAGATGTTGAAAGGCGATGAGAGGAATCTGACACCATGCCTGATGAATGGCACTGTCCAGTTCTGTGAGATTTGATGGTTGTGGAACCAGCTGCCTGATGGCTTTTAACTTCGTCCCACAAATGCTCAATTGGATTGAGATCTGGTGATTGTGGGGGCCACCTAAGCAAGGCAAGGTCTCCCTCATGTTCTTGAAACCACTCCTGCACAATACGAGCACCGTGGCATGGCGCATTGTCTTGTTGGAAGAAGCCATCTCCGTTGGGATATGCCATCAACATGATAGGATGAACTTGATCAGCAACGATACTTAGGTATTTTGTGCTATTCAGACGTTGTTCCACACGAATTAAAGGGCCCAAATCATGCCAGGAAAACATGCCCCAAACCATAACACTGCCCCCACCAGATTGAAGAGTTGTACTCATGCATGTGGGGAGCATGCTTTCATGCTGTTTCCGCCAAATTCTCACTCTGCCATCTGCATGATGCAACTGGAAACGTGATTCATCGGACCACATGACTTTTTTCCAATGCTCGACTGTCCAATCCTTGTGTTCCTGTGCGAATTGGAGACGTTTTATCTTGGTAACAGACAGCAAAGGTGTTTGAACAGGCCTTCGGCTTCCATATCCCATACAATGTAGTATACGGCTAATTTGCCTATAAATGTCAGGTGGTTATAATAATCTGGCCACTCAAAATATATATAAATTAGAATATTTCTCAGGCATAAAAAAATAATGAATCTTACCATTTGTGACAACATGGATGGACCTAGAGTGTATTATGCTCAGTTAAGTAAGTTAGTCAGCGAAAGACAAACACCCTATGATTTCACTGATACGTGGAATCTACAGAACAAAATAAACAAAATTGAAACAGACATAGGTACAGAGAGAGAGAACTTGTGGTTGACAGAGTGGGGGAAGGTTAGGGGACTGGATGAAAGATGGGACGGGTGTTGGGAGGATGAGTGAAAAAGGTGAAGGGATTAAGAAGTACAAACTGGTAATTACAGAGCAGTCATGGAGACATAAAGTACAGTAGTTAATACAGTCAGTAATATTATCGTAAGTATGTATGGTGTCAGGAGGGTATCAGATTTATCACGGTGGTCTAGTAAGTTATATAATGTCCAATCACTGGGTTATACACCCGAAACATACAATATTGTGTGTAAACTGTAATTGAAAAATAAAAAATATATATTAAAAAAAAATGATACCCACCCAAGTAAAATCAAAATCCTCACACATTGGAGATGTCCAAAAGAGACTAATTCGAAGGGGGAAACCCTATGTTAGTGATCACTACCAGACATAACTTTCCTCATTATCATCCGCAAGCACTTCTTAAGCTCCTACTGGGTGCAAGGGATAACAAAAAGTGTTACCCATGGTCCTCACCACATGGAGTTTTCAGCCAGTAACTACACTGTGCAGCATGGAGAGAATCTGAACACTACTAGACACGAAAACACCTTTTCCCTTTAGGTTAGGCTACTCTAGCTGGCTACTTCTAACCATGTCTGCATTTTTTTCCTCTATAGAAGGAAGTCAGTAAGAAAAAAACGAGGAAGAAAAGGCGGAGGGAAGAGAGATGGACAGATTGAAGGATAAACCCCAGTGTCTGATGTGTCTAGCTGACAATTAATCCAAACCTATGAGAATACATGAGGGTTCTCTTCTTCATGCTGAATCTAATTCTCCGTAGTAAAGTAGTCACTGTATCTTCAGAGGCACCATTTGGTCCTGTGTGGTCCAGCTCCCACCCCCACAGAACTGCAGATATTTTATACTACACCACATGCTTATCTTCCATTCATAAAGGAGCGAACATTTTTTTAAACCCATAAACACATATTACTAGAAATACAGCACAACTAAAGGCATCAGTACTATAAAAAAAGTATGTGAATGATATGCATTTCAATTCTAAGTAGCATATAACTTATAAAGTGAATGTCCTAATATACTTGTTTTCTTATTTAAGGCTATTATAAAAATCCAAGTCCTGAAAGACTGATCTATTTTCCTGAGTTTATACTTCACCTCTTCTATTACCTGAAACTTCCAGGTGGTACACATGAGAGGTTATATGTGCTGCTTCATTTAACGTCACCTTTAAAGTGCTATTCTCTCTAATTCGTCTCCTAAACCCTCTTCCTGGATTTTCCAAAGTTTTATCTGCCCAGCGTTGCAGATGAGCTGGGAGGCTTGGGGGAATGTGCCCGGTGACGGGGTGGTAACCCACAGCATGAGGCTTCCAGGTCCCCAGAGGCAGACTGCAGTACTAAGACTTTGACCCTGACCCCACCTTCAAAACTTTCTGTCGCCGCTTACTGAGCACTCTGAACCACTTAATTCTCAACCCCTTTTCCACAGCATTTATCACTACCCAAAAGTATCTCCCGTGTTTGCTTATTGTCTGGTCCCCCGTAAGAATACAGTCTCTAGAGAGCTGGGCATTCCTGTGTCTTGTTGACTCAACCCCAGCTACCAGAGTAACACCTGGCTTGTACAAAATGCTCAATAAAAGCATACTGAATAATAACTTCTTACAATACGCTCAAGAATCGCGGTGTCATTTGTCAGTGATCAACAAACCAACTAGTAAAATCTTGGGGTCCTTATTTTTTTTAATCAGTGTGGAGAAAAGAAAGAGAAAAAATACACCTGCTCACCAACTCTTGCTAAAGGAGCCTGGGGGGGGGGGGGGAGGAGGACACAGCTACATGAAGGTTTTTAAGAAAAACTGCTATTACTAGTCTTTTAGACTCCTGCAGAAGTTCCTCGCCCTTAGCATACTGAATGACTGATCAATGACAGCGTGAGCCCGCCTGCCGCCTCCCCTGCCACCCGGATCTCTGCGCTGGGGCCCAGGAAGGGCCGTTCCGGGGAAGAGCTGTTGTGATTTTTAGAGGAGCGAGCAGGTCAAACCACAAGCAAATACCAAGCCCGGGGGTAGCGGTCCCTCCAACAAATATCCTCCTGGAGCCGGGCCGCTGCCCCACGTGCTCGGACAACCCGTCCAGGGGCTGTGAGCGTCCCGCTGGGGAGAAGCCCTTTCAGGTCGGGGTGCGAGCCGGAAGCCGCGAGGCAGGGAAAGCAGGGGTTTGGCGCGCAGGAAGAGAAAAGCTCATTGAAACATGTTCTTTCCCATCTTCCCTACGCACCGCCCTACGCGCCCTGCCTCTCGGACCACAGCCTCCCCTCGTGGCACACGACGGGGTCCGGGCACCCCCTTCCCAACGCTGCGTGACTTCTCAGCACGGTGGGCGCAGGAGGTCGCGGTGCGAGGCGCCCCGGGCTTGGGTGCGAGAGGCCGGGCGAGCGTCTCCGGAAGAAGGTCCCGAAGTGCCCTCCGCGGAGAACCGGCAGCAGAGGCGCCGAGAACGCGCGCTGGGCGCAGCCTGCGTGCGGGAGCCGCTCGGCGACCTCCACCCCCGGTCGCAGAGCAGCATCGGACCGGCTCCGGCTCGGGATACCGTGCGTCTCGGCGGCCTGAGCCCGAGCCCGCCCCGGGGGCCGAGGGGCCGCTCGCTTCCGACCGCCGGGCCGGGGTGGACGGGCCCGCCGCGACCCCCGCGGCTCCGGGAGCGGGCGGCGGGCACCGGAAGCGGGAGGGCCGGGCCGGGGCGGGCGCGCGGGGCGGGGGAGGCCGCTACTCACCCCCGGCCGGCGGCGGGCGGCCAGCCGTCTCCAGGCGGCGGCGAAGTCGGGCGACGGGGCTCGCCGGCTCCAGCAGACGAGGGAGAGCAGGGTCCCCAGCAGGAAGGCGGCCGCGGCGCCGATCAGGTACAGGCTGAGCCGGAGCAGGACGACGCCCGGCCCCGCGCCTCCGGCCGCCCCGGGCCCCAGGTAGGAGAGGGACGCGGCGGCGAGGACGGCCACGGCCACCGCCACCCGCCAGCTCCCGCCGCCGGAGCCCCTCGGGGCCGCCGCGTCCTCCCGGGGCTCCGGCCGCCGCTCGCCCGGAGCGCCCACGGCCGCCGCGGGGCTGGGGCCGGGGCCGGCGCCGCTGCTGTCGGTGGCCTCGGGGTGCATGCTGCCGCCTGGGCCGCGGGGGACAGGCTCATCTCCCGCCCCGCGGTCCCCCGGCGCGGCCCCGGCCCGTGGCCTCTGCGCGGCCGCTCCTGCCCCGGCCGCCGCCGCAGCTCCGGAGGCAGAGGCGGGCGGCGCTCATACCCTCGCCGGCCGCCCTCCGAGGGCGCGGCTCCCGCGGACGCCGCCGAGCTCCTCCGGGCCCTCCGCGCCGCCCCTGGCGCCGGTCCGCAGTGCCCCCGGGCGCGCCCAGGTAGCCGGCGGTGTTGTGACTTCAGCGGGCGCAGCCCGAGGCGGGGCGGGGCGGGGCGGGGGCGGCCCGGGAGTGCCAGTCGGCGGAGGGCGGGGGGCGGAGGGCCCGCTGAGTGACAGCCGCGAGGTGCCCGCCTTCCAGGCACGGGGAGGGGTCTGGCCCGCCCCCGCCTCGCCGGGGAGGGGGCGCGACCAAGGCTTCGAAAGCCGCCGGGTCCTGGCCCCCCCTTTCCCCGCCCCCCCCCCCCCCGTCTGGGGATGGACATTTTTGCTGCAGGTGCCAGAGGCACTGGTCATTCTGGAGCTCAGGTGACGCCTTAATCCTCGCTCTCCGTTCATCCCTGGCAAGTAACCTCCTCGCATGCTCACAGCCCCCTAAATGTCCGCCTCGTTTTCACCTGCTACTTAGGTTAAATAGGCAACCATTCTTGATCCTCTCCTTTAACACGGTTACCCTAACAAACCCCCCCCCCCGGCCCCCCCACTTTCCCATCGGCCGCCTCAGGGAAGGAGTCAGACAAACGTGGAGTAAAGGAAGCCCGCAATTCCTAGTTGTGCAAAGGCCCAAAGAAGTGAGCCTGGCGCCAGGCGGGTAGCAGCTTCCCTCATCGCTTTGACTCCAAGTCCCTCCCTACATTTTTGTTGCCAGCGACTCAATATAAATGCCACTGCCCACGCAAGTGAACTTGGTCCAGATGATTTTTAGAGCACATACTTTCTACCACGGCCCCAGCGCTAATGCACAGATCAGGCTGGCTGAGAAGACACCACTATGCTAGAGAAATACAAGTAATGACTATTAACACCAATAAAGTGGCAGGTGTGCCTTTAAGGAATAAATAAGGAATTCTAAAAAGATTAATGATTATTAAAGGGCGGGGGCGGTAGAGTGTAGAGAACAAATCCAGAATAGAAAAGGACAGGAGAGGGAAAAAGATGAGGGAAGCAGAGAGAAATAAAGGTTATGGGAAACACTTATAAGCAGAAGCTCACAACTCTCTGCTTCTATCAGTCACAAAGAATTTCAAGTTTAAAGGCACTATTGTTTTCCAATAAATTGAGTTATAGCCTACTTCCCAGTAAGCACAGTTAAGGAAAATAAGCATTAAAAATATTTTTAAATACTGTGACTATCCTACTGTGTTTCTCTAAGGAACCATCTGTGTCGTAGCAACAGAGAAAAATATACAACATTGTTGTGTAAACGAAAATATTTAGTGGATACTTATTCTTTGAAAACAAAGTATTGTCCAAGAGGTTATTATTTAAAAAAATAAATACTGGTGTCCATAGATATACACAGCCCACCCTTGTATTCATGTCTTCATAATAAATTTCCCTGTAATGGCACAGATTCATAGAGGCTAAAAATAATCACTAACAGCTCCAACAAAACAGCATATAAATGCATTATTTTATATCCTATCTAGTAAGGAGGGAATATGCTAATTGACTGCCCCACCCTCAAAGATGGTGGTGCCCAGTCCCCTCAGCCCCCTAGCCGCCCAGGGACCAGCCTGAGGCACAGGTAACCAGGGCCGGCCAAGGCTTGCGCTGCCAGCAGTGGCAGCAGCAGAGGTGTGATGGGGCATCGCCTTCCCCTGATCGCCAGGTCGCTTCCCACCCCTGAGGGCTCCCGGACTGTGAGAGGCGGCAGGCTGGGCTGAGGGACCCCCCTCCAGTGCATGAATTTTCATGCACCGGGCCTCTAGTATCTATATAAAAATATATTTACATGTGTCATTTTTTTAAATCTTTGTTTTAAATATTAATATTCATGTGACACTTCTTATACCTTGTAAGTTAAAGATAAGAAGATATTGACTGCTTTATGCCAGCTGTGACTTTGCCATGCCTAGATGATGACATCAAATGAAGTTACTACCTTCCTGTTCTCCTTTAAATAAATAAAGTAGTGTAACAGATTTTGAAAGATTCCTTTTTCCTCTAAAATAGTCAACATTCATCCCACTAGTTCTCCTCAAAGTGTACCCACTAATCCAAATTATTTCAAGGAAAGGATGGGTAGCTTGTTTTTTACCAACAATCATATCTACATTTTTTATCATTTACATGCCAAGGACTGTGTGCTAAGGGCTTTATATACATTCTCCAATTTACATCCATAGCTGACAATAATGGTAACTAATTGAGTACTCACTGTGTGCCAGATACTGTTCTAAGCACGAGACATGCTTCATCTATGTTCACAACAACCCTGATAATGTCATCACCATCTACCCATGAGGACACTGAGGCAAAGGAGGTAAAATAACTTGCTCAGCATTACAGAGCTAATAAATATCATGGTCAGTTTTAGAGCTATGCATTTAACCACTATGTCATGGCACTTCCTTATAAATGTCATTTATTCATCCCATATTACAAAGGAGGAAAGACAGGGTTTAAATCCATGAGCTTAAGACCTGCGTTTTATACTTTAAAGTATTTAGTTTTGTTGCTTTGTGAGGGTAGCTGGTATCTTAACCAGGCTCCTGATAAGTTCTAAGTGATCATAACTTGAATCAGTAAAGGAGAAACTGGCCTGACTTTTATTAAGGGTCCTGGTCTGGAACTCTTAAGACCACGGTCTTTCCAACACACCAGTATATTGCTCCCCAAAATAACGCAGATCTGGAGAAATGTACACTCATGGTCAGAAAACTTCCTTAAAGCATATGCCGTTCTGCTGCTAAGCCAGCACTGACACTTCAAACATTTCCTAACAAATAATACTGGGCCGCTACCCTGTGCAATGTTGGAGGAACACAGAAGTCAGGTAAGATAAGGAGTACCGGGGACTGACTAGGGTCAGGAGGTATGGAGGGAGATGAGGCCAGAGGTCAGGCATTAAATGAGAATCCTGGTGTCCTTCCTAGAAGTTGGTGTTGAGTCCTTCCAGGTCTAAGGCTTAAAAAGCAAACTGAGTAGAGAAGCCTTATTTGTATTCCTTAAAGATAGCACATTTTGATAGGCAATAATTGAATGTTCCATAGGCTATCTTCATCATTCTCTTAAGATGGGAATGACATCTGCCTTAACTCATTGGGACATTATGAGGACAAATTAAATGGGGAAAAATGACATTTAAAATAATAGGCAGTGTAAATAGGTAAACAATACCTGATATCTGGGGGGGATGAGGACACATTTGTAATACCTTAACTAATAATAAAAAATAAAAAAAAAAAAAAAAAACAATACCTGATATCTGTCAAAATGTGATACATCTTCCCCTTCATGAGTATATTTCTCCTTAAACCCTCTGGCCACCTTGGAAGTGATTAGGATTAGAGAGAAGACCACAGTATTCTCCCTTGACCACTTTGGGGAAAACTGAATAAAGATGTTAACATGAGCCTAGATATTCTACTTTCTTCTACTGATTCACTGTAAGACCCTAACAGATCAGTTAACCTCTCTCTCTCTCTCTCTCTCTCTCTCTCTCTCTCTCTCTCTCAAACTTTCAAGCAGAATGTGGTTTACAAAAATATGTGTGACAAACTTCAAAAATAAATCATAAAGTACTTTAAAAACAAGTAATAGATGACCAAAGCTTAAAGGAAACGTGCTGCAGCATTTCTAAGAGGAAGATGAAACTCTGAACAAAATTTTAGAACACATGTACAGGTTGTCCCCCCAAAATGTATACACACTTTGAATAATTATTAATTCCAAGGGTTAAATTGGAAAAGAAACATCAATTGAGCTATCTGCTGTTAAGTGTGTATACATTTTTTTGGGACACCCTCTATATCATCATGCTAAGTGAGGCTCCATATTAGTACAGTCATACCTCATTTTATTCCACTTTGCTTTACTGTACTTCACAGACATTGCATTTTTTACAAATTGAAGATTTGTGGCAATCCAGTGTCAAACATGTCTATCAGTGCCATTTGGCAACAGCATTTGCTCACTATGTGTGATATCTTGGTAATTCCTGCAATATTTCAAACTTTTTCATTATTACTATATTTTTATGGTGTTCTGTGATGTTTGATGTTACTATTGTAATGTTTGGAGCTGTCACGAACCACACCCATATAAGATGACGAACTTAGCCCTAACCGGTTTGACTCAGTGGATAGAGCATCAGCCTGTGGACTCAAGGGTCCCAGGTTCAATTCTGGTCAAGGGCATGTACCTTGGTTGCGGGCACATCCCCAGTGGGGAGTGTAGTGTGCAGGAGGCAGCTGGTCGATGTTTCTCTCTCAACGATGTTTCTAACTCTCTCTCCCTCTCCCTTCCTTTCTGTAAAAAATCAATAAAATATATATATTTTTAAAAAAGATGACGAACTTAATAAATGTGCTCCAACTGCTCCCCCGACTGGCCATTCCAGTATCTGTCCCCTTGGGATTCCCTATTCCCTCAACATAACAATATTTACATTAGGCTAATTAATCATCATCTGATGCCTCTAAGTGTTCAAGTGAAAGGAGGAGGTGCATGTCTCTCACTTTACATCAAAAGCTAGAAATGATTAAGTTTAGTGAGGAAGGCAGGCAAAAGCTGAGACAAGCCAAAAGCGAGGCCCCTTGTGCCAAGTTAACCAAGTTGTGAATGCAAAGGGAAAGTCCTTGACGGAAATTAAAAGTAGTTACTCCAGTGAACACATGAATGGTAAGAAAGCAAAACAGCCTTATTGCTGATACGGAGAAAGTTTCAGTGCTCTAGACAAATCAAGCCAGCCCCAACATTTCCTTATGCCAAAGCCCAATCCATGGCCAGGCCCCAACTGTCTTCAAATCTCTGAAGGCTGAGAAGGGTGATGAAGCCACAGAAGAAAAGCTTAAAGCTAGCAGAGGTTGGTTCGTGGGGTTTATGTCTCCGTAACATAAAAATGCAAGGGGAAGCAGCAAGCTGTAGCACATTACCCAGAAGATCTAGATAACAAATGAAGGTGGCTATGTTAAACAACAGATTTCAATGTAGACCAAATAGCCTTCTGGTGGAAAAAGACGCCATCTAGGACGTTTAGAGCTAGAGAGGATGCAATTCCTGGCTTCAAAGGACAGACTGACTCTCTTGTTAGGGGCTAATGCAGCTGGTGACTAAGTTGAAGCCAATGCTCATGTACCACTCCAACAATCCTAGGGCTATTAAGAATCATGCTTCATCTACTCTGCCTGTGCTCTATAAATGGAACAAAGCCGGGATGAGCAGCACATCTGTTTACAACATGATTTACTGACTATTTTAAGCCTATTGTTGAGACTGTTCAGATAAAAATAAAGGTTCCTTTCAAAATAATACTGCTCATTGACAATGCACCTGGTTACTCACCCAAGAGTTAACTGATGGAGATGTATAAGATTAAAGTTGTTTTCATGCCTGCTAGAACAACATCCATTCTGCGGCCCATGGATCAAGGAGTAATTTCGACTTTCAAGTCCTACTATTTAAGAAATATATTTTGTAAGGCTTTAGCTGCCATAGTGATGCCTCTGATGGATCTGGGCAGAGTAAATAAAACACCTTCTGGAAAGGATTCACCATTCTAGATGCCATTAAGAAGACTTGTGATTCTTGGGAAGAGGTCAAAATATCATTAACAGGAGTTTGGAGGAAGTGGAATCCAACCTGCATGGATGACTTTGAGGGGTTCAAGACTTCAGTGGAGGCAGTAACTACAGATGTGGTGGAAGTAGAATTAGCAGTGGAGTCTGAATTGCAGTGAATGAATTGCTACAATCCTATATAATAAAACCCTAATATGCAAATTGACCAAACAGTGGAATGACCAGTTGCTATGATGCACACTGACCACCAGGGGGCAGGCGCTCAATGCAGGACTTGCCCCCTGGTGGTTAGGGCACTTCCACAGGGGGAGTGCTGCTCAGCCAGAAGCCAGGCTCATGGCTGGCAAGCGCAGCAGCAGTGGCCGTGGCGGGAGCCTCTCCCACCTCCGCTGCAGGCAAGTGATAAAGAGCGAGGGGTCCCAGACTGGGAGAGCCCTGGACTGCGAGAGGGATGTCTGCCTGAGGGGTTTCAGACTGCAAGCGGGTGCAGGCGGGGCTGAGGGGATCCCCCGCTTCTCCCAGTGCATGAATTTCCTGCACTGGGCCTTTAGTCTCATGATAAAAGAAAGTGGTTTTTGAGATGGAATTACTCCTGGTGAAGATGCTGTGAAGACTATTAAAATGACAGCAAAGCACTTAGAATATTACATAAACTTAGTTGATACAGCCGCAAATTGTTCTAATTTGTTCCAGTTTTGAGATGTAATTGACATATAACATTATATAAGCTTAGGGTGTACAACATAATGATACATATATGTGTCTATTACAAAATGATCACCATAATAAAAATCTAGTTAAAATCCACCACCTCACGTAATCAGAAATTTCCCTCCTTGTGATGAGAACTTTTGAGATCTACTCTATTAGCAACTTTCAAATACACAACGTATTTGTATGCCATGTTACTACAGTCACCATGCTGTACTTGCCTCTTGCTCCCACGGCCAGGTCTCCTATTGCTGACCTGGATTACTTTCTTCTAAAGACCCTAGTGATCCTGTTGCGGCCACTTGGGTAATCATTTCCCATCCCCACACCCTCAATCACATAGCAAAGCCCCTTTCACCATGTAAAGCAGCATATCCGCAGGTTCTGCGGATTAGGAGGTGGACAGCTCTGGGGCCATTATTCTACCACACCTACTATGTGCCTGTGAATTCAAAATGGAAAAATAATGGCGTTCAATGAATTCTACCGAGATCGCTTTGCTCTCAGATTGAACTGCCCACCTTGTTCACCAGTAAGAGGGGTTTCTAATGTGTTACCAGCCCCTGCACAGAGAATTCGTGGTCGGGCGGCAACTCGCTGATATAAACAAAGACACAGCCGCCCCATTGTTATGATTACTGTTGCTGTTTTGATTAGGAATTGCAAAAAAGGAAAGCAGCTTTTCCTATTAAATTAGCCACCACAACTGGGCTCACCAGCGTTGCCGTTCACAGCGGGGGCAGCAGCGGTTGGATGCGGACGACGCTGCGGGGGACGAGGACTTCCGCCACGTGTTCCTTCCCATTCGAGGGCGGCGGGCGGGGCCGCGGAGCCGCTCTAGGCCGCCCGGCCTCCGCGGTCTGTAATGCCCGCCGCTCCGCCCCGCCCCTCCCCGACCCGCGGCACTGGAGGCTCCGCCCCTTTCCCGCTCGCCCCGCCCCCGGAAGCCGAGCGCGCCGGCGCGTGCGCACGAGCTCGGAACGTCAGGGGCGGCGCGGGAGTCTGCCTCCGGCCACGGCGCTCAGGTGAGCGGCACGCGAGCGACCCCTTCTTCCCGCGCCCGTCAGCCTCCTCTCCGTTGCGGCTCCGTTTCCCCTCGGGAGCCGGGGCAGCGGCGAGCACTCGGGGTCGGTGTAAGGAAGCGTCCGGGAGGGGAGGAGGCGCCCGGCTAAGCCCCTCGGGCGGCGGGCGTCACCACAGCGTCGGCGGCCGCGCCGCGCGTCTTGGGGCCGCCTGCAGCCTCCGCCGCGGTGGGCACGGCCTGTCCGCATGTCGCGTTCGGGGTGGCGTGGGAGTCGGGGTCAGCCCTGGAGCCGGGCTCAGGTCACCAGCGCCCACCTCCGCGGACTTGAACCTGGACCTTGAGGCGTGAGGCTGTCCGTTACCTTCGGGCACCTCGCGGGGTCGGGCGGGAGTGCTGAACGGAGCCCGGGTTCCTGATCACGGGTGTTTGCTTGTTTTCTTTGGGCCTAGAATTGTCGTGTATCCAATCGGTTACCTTTGGGCCATATTGCATATCTGACTACAGAAACCTAATGTCACAGTAACAAAATGACAGTTTGAAAAATGCCAGGATCTGATAACCCTTGAAAGCTTTAGTATCTCACTGTAGACCGGAGGGGCTGTGCCCCTGGTGAGTGTCACCTGTTAATATGGAGCACCGCGCAGGGGGGATGAAGGTCTGGTGACCGATCGTTTCGTTTTTACCCTTTCCCAGAGTGTTGTCAAGAGCACCGTTGCTAATTTTAAGTCCACGCCGTATTTTTATTATTTTCTAATATAAGTTGAAACCTCGTTTTGAAGTAAATATTATCTAAAGGATTGCTCAGTGGATGGGATTGTTGGATAACTTTTCCGTAAATTAAGCTAAATCCTGAGCGCTCAAATCCTTAAGATAACGGTATTGTTGGATATTTTCAACCCAAATTTAATCGTGACGTTTCCCAGGCGCTGGGCTATGCACCTGCTGGCATGAACTGTGACCACTTAGGGAAGCAGATGCTTAAAACTACTGGGGCCTGCATGAACCATGTCAGTGAAGATAAGGGGCGGAGGGAGTATGGTGGGGGTGTATGGTTAGGGGAGGAGTGGAGGGAAAGAGAGGATTGTGGGAAACAAAAGAGGTAACTTCTGCTAACACATCAAAGAGCAGAACCCTTGCACAATCTCTTTTTAAAATATATTTTTATTGATTTCAGAGAGTAAAGGAGAGGTAGAGAGAGAGAAACATCAATGATGAGAGAGAATCCTTGACTGGCTGCCTCTTGCACGCCCCCTACTGGAGATCAAGCCGCAACCTGGGCTTGTGCTCTTGATGGGAATCAAACCCTTCAGTCCACAGGCGGACGCTCTATCCACTGAGCCAAACCAGCTAAGGCCCACTGCACAATCTTACATTTCCTGACTCCAAACTCCTTCATTGGTTGAACAGTCTTTGAATCATATTTGTCAGATACTACTTTAGGCACTCGGTATATAAAGATGAGCTAGCTATCAGGAGTTCCCAGTCTGGTAAGGAGACAGAAAGGCAGGGAATTGTTAGCTATGAAAAACAGGGATTTCAAAGTAGTGTTTAATCATTTGACTTTGGGATTTAGACCCGGTTCATATAATCATAGGTTCGGGAAACAGCATATGCTCCTACTGCATGAATTCCCTACAGCATCCCACTAGTCACTCCTTGCTCCTAATCTTAGAAAGCAGCCCAGTCCATTTTTGAGCAGTCCTAACGTTAAACTCAGAACAGCTTTCTCATGCACTCCATCTGTTGATGCAAGTTCTACCTCGAGCTACAAGTAACAGCTCTAAAATCTTTTTCTATATCAGTCCTAAGTATCTGAATACATTCTTTGTCATTACTTTTGCTAGATATGGGCCTGTTGTTCTATAAACCCTTAATCATGATTCACATTTTAGACTCTTCACCATAGCACTCAGAACCAACTGCTTCATTGAAGCAGTTCAGGGGTGTGCTATGAAACCATTTGCTTTTAAAATTGAAGAAACTTACAAAATAATTTTTAATTTCAAAGGTATTCTTAACCATGTAACAAAGTGAGAAAGGAAAAAACAACCACACTCTTTGATTTCCGCCCTTGACTTTTTGTAATACAGGGTGAATTATCTTACAAAAAAATAGACCTATTTTTCAGATCATTGGCACAACTTGGAACTATTCCTATAGCCCCATTATAATTTCACTGGGTTATTTTTTGGTATGTTTTTGGGGTCATGTTTCTCTTGATATGTTACCCAAACTTCTCAGTTTGGAAAAACTATAAATTACTAAGTAAAAATAAAAAGTATTTCAAAATTGCTCTTTAGTCTGATGGTTACATTTTTCTTCTTTTCAGATATATATTTGCCATTATGGATCGTTTCAGAGATATATCAGAAGATGAAGTGGACCATTCTTTCTTTGACAGTGACTTTGAAGAAGCAAAGAAAAGTGAAAGTAACTCAGTTTTTGGCAAGCAAAATGATTGCCCTAAAGAGAGAATAGACAATGATGCAGTAAATGTAAACTCGAAATTTGGAATGCAGAGAAAAGAAAATGATCTTGCTGAGAAAGGAAATGAAAGAAAAGAGAAAATTCCTTCAGAAGAACACCCTATAGAAAATGATAATGCACAAACCAGAAATTCTTTATCATTGACAACTTCTTCAAGATCAGAAAAACTGTGTAATGCTACAACAGGACATAAAATACACTTGACCATTCCAGATAGAATTCCCAAAATGGTAAAAGAAGGTGAAAATGATTATTATACAGATGGAGAGGAAAGCAGTGATGATGGGAAAAAACATTATGTCAGGTCCAAGTCAGCTAAACCGTCTAGTAATATCAAAAAAGGCATAAGTAAAAAGTATTCCAGAAGTAGTTCCTCTTCCTCTTTGTCCTCCTCATCTTCAAGTTCAGGTGCAGATTGTTCAACTGCAGAGTCTGATAACTGTACACCTGAATCATCTCCATCACTGAAGAAACATCTCTCTGGTGTAACCCACTTGTCACCAAAACAGAAATACAAACCAGGAATAAAATCAGCAGGAACACAGCCTACAAGAACTAAATCAAAAGTCGGTGACTACACTGAGGAATCTGAAGATACTGTGACAGATGTCACTCCTTTATCGACCCCAGACATCAGCCCTGTTCAGTCTTTTGAACTGGGCACATCAAACCATCAAAAAGTAAAAGTTAAAAGACAAGAAAATGTGAGTCAAGAAGTGTATGGAAATGTTGAGGATTTTAAAAATAATTTGAAATCCGCCAAAAAAGGGAAAGAAAAACATGGAGTAGATCTCACCTCGAAGTCTTCAGTGTTAGATTCCAATTTAGACCGTAGACATAAACAAAAAGCCATACATGACACAATGGACCTGAATCAACTCTTGAAAGGTAATTTTTCTTTTTCAAAACTACATATTGAATTTAATCATTAAACTTAAAGGTATATTGAGCTTAAGTATTAAATGCTATGAGTTTGCATTGACTTTTCTAGTAGGTATGTTTTTGTGATAATTGATATTATCATAACTTTATTAATATTCCATTTGTCCACAAAAATAAGTTTTTATTTTCCCACATATAACTAAACTGCAAGCATGCAAGATGGAGATATGTACATGGTTATGCCTTTTCTGCATTGATTTCTCAGTACACTTTATCACTTTCAACTACTACTATATAGGTTTTTCTAGGCCTATTTGTTCTTACCTGATTTCTTCACAGCCTTTTCCACTTCCTTGGAAGATAAATTCACTTAATGTAAGGAAGACGATAGTGATAATGCTTAACACATTTAATAATTATGAGCATGAGATGTGATCCTGCCAGAACAGCTAGGTAGGAACACAGCATACTCTACATCTCAATTTAAACATTTTCACTTAAAACTGTTTGTTGATTCAGATAGTGAATTTTGAGTAAAAAATTTTGCAAGCCGTTAGAGCAAACATTGGGTGAGAGTTTAGATAGTGAGGGATGCCTCTAGTTAACAGTGTTAATGTTATTTATTGGTTTAAAATAACTTGTGTTAACAAGTTTAATAAGTTCATAAATTTGAACTATGAAATAATAAGCATGTGAAACAAAGGTTAATAAAAGAATATAAAATCAGGTGTCCCAATTATAGGCCATGAAATATGAAACAGTGTTGAATTTGGGCACTTATGTAGTGAGGTGAAGAAAATTCTGGAAGTGGAATAAAAATTTTAGGCTTCTGAGTGTCATTTACTTGACCCTAGACCAGCAGTAACTATTCTGTGCCCCAGTCTTTTCATTTGTAAGATGAGGTGTTGATATAGGTTGCTAAAGCCTATTCTAAATTGAGATTTCTGGGGTTCTGTGAAAAATATTAGAAGGGAAGCCCTAGATGATTTGGCTCAGTGGATAGAGTGTCGGCCCTAACGTCGGCCTGCAACTGAAGGGTTGAGGCTTTGATTCCAATTAAGGGCACATACCTCGGTTGCAGGCTCAATCCCTGGCCCTGGTTGGGGCGTGTGTGGGTGGCAACCAATTGATCACATCGATGTTTCTCTCTGTCTCTTCCCCTCCCTTACACTTTCTAAAAATCAATGGAAAAATATCCTTGGGTGAGAATTAACAAAAAATGGAACAAACACAAGCATATATATATATATATACACATATGAACATATATATATGTTCAGTGTAGACTAACATTATTAGACATCTAACATGAAAGTAAACCTTGAAAGAATTTATTAGAATTTCTGAATATTTAGCCTCTTAAGTCAATTGGGTGGCTGATTTGGGAGACTTCCTACCCCTGCCCAAAGCCTGCCTTTGCTAGGTACATAGCCAAAAAGGGTATGGTTGGAATTAGTTCTTTGACCTTGAGCTGTAAATCCCTGAATAGGCAGAAAGAGCATTAAAAGATAGAGGAGTAGAGTATGTAGAAGTTTAGGCATTGGGTTATGAATCTCACATATTTAAAGAACAGTGAAGAAGTTGGCATGACTAGATTAGAAGGTATGTTTCAAATTCTTGGTATAGGTAAAATTAGGTCAGTTTAGGAAGAATCTGTAGGGCAAAATAGAGACAATTTAGAAATGCTCCACAAATTTTACTGCATAGATTCTGTATGAAATAGATATGTATCCTGGGAAGAAAAAATTATTATAAGAGAAAGAAATGGGATTAAGGAAGCATTGAATAAAGAAACTGGTTAAACTTACTGCTAAACTGATAACAACATAGGAGGGAATGAAGCAAACTGCCTTATTTAAGAGGAAGATACTGACCCTGTTGTACTCGATAAGGAAGAGGATGCCCATACAGTAGTCCCCTCTCATCCTCAGGGAATACATTCCAAGACACCATATGGATGCCTGAAATGGGATTGTACTGAACCCTATATATTCTGTGTTATTTCCCTATATGTACATACCTGTGATAAAGTTAATATATAAATTAGGCATAGTATTAGATTAACAACAACAATAATAAAATAGAACATATACATTGATAAAAAGTAATGTGAATGGCTTGAGGGTCGTTATTAAGTAAAATAAGGGTTACTTGAACACAAGCACGACACCACTGCCACAGTTGATCTGATAACCCAGACAGCTAATAAGTGACTAAGGGTGGGTGGTGGATACAGCATGGATATGCTGGACAAAGGGGTGGTTCACATCCCAGGTGGGACAGCATGAGGTGTCATTGTGCTACTCAGAATGGCACACAATATAAAACTTACGAATAGTTTATTTCTAGAATTTTCCATTTAATATTTTTGAGCCACAGTTTTCCACAGATAACTGAAACCGAAGAAAGCAAAACTGTGGGTGGTTCTGTACTGCGATTAGCTACTAGCACATCCTCCCTGGGAACATGTTTTGTCCCTTTACTGGCAGGCTGCAGTGAACAGGATTCTAGTAGGTGAAGAGGAAGTCTCAGATGTCCTCAACACACTACCAAGTGTTACCAAACATTTGAGAAAATCTAAAATCAAGAGAAGCACCAGACTCACAGTTGAAGAACATAATACTTGAAGCAGAGTTAAAAGTGAAGCTTGGTGAATTTAGAGTGGCAAGGACAAAACTCTCTTCACTAATAATACTGACATGATTTGCTTTTTATACTCTTCTGTCACATGTGTATAGTGGAATTTAGCACTAAAAGGGACAAAGAGTGTTTGACATTAATACACTGACCAAATACACCAAAAAGATTTAAGAGCCATTAATATGCAATGTGTGATAAAAGCAAAACAGAACCCAATGATGAAATTGACAAAACCCTAATCATTATGAAAGATTAATAGAGCAATTAGACACCCCTCCTCCCCCCCCCCCCAAAAAAAAAAAGTAAACTGCCTGCTTGTGGACTGTACTTGGTCCACAGGTATTTTGTCTATCATACATTTTTTTTTAAGTGGTGGCATATCAGTGGCTGTTCCTATATAATGAATTACCCCAGTGCTTAGAGACTTAAAGGCAGGGGACTAGAATCATCTGAGAGCTCTTCACTCACATTAGGTGTGGATTTGGGATGACGTGAACAGGACTGCTGAGCAGCGGGCCCACGTGTGCCTCTGTGTTGCCTGGCTTCCTCACAGATGGCAGCGTCAGGGTGGTTGGACTTCTCACATGGTGGCTCAGATCTCCAAGTTCAGTGTTCCGGGAAACAAGATGGAAACCTCATCGCCTTTTATGACCTAGCCTCAGAAGACACATAGCTTCATTCTTCCATATTCTATTGATGTAAATGGTAATGGACCTTCCCAAATTTGAGAGGAAGAGCATAGACCCTCTCTCTCAAGAATGTCAAATACCTTATGGACATGTTTTAAAACCACCTCTTCAGTCCATCCTCTGTCCACATAATTTTTACCTACTTCTCCCAAACGCAAAAATACATTTCTCCTTTCGAAAGATTCCCCCAGCCTTGAAATCCTGGGTCTAAAACAGGCCCACGTGCAGCGCAGTCTGCTCAGACGTGGTTCTTCAGTTTCCTGTACCTCGGAGTCCTTTGAGAATCTTCTGCCAGGAAGAAGTAGAAAGGAAAAGTATGTTTTGAATCCCCTAAGTTCTGGCTCTTTTATATTCTCTCTAAATTTTGCTTGTAAACTGACCGGTTCATTTTTTAGTCTGTCTCTCTATCCTCTAATTATTGTGGATAAAATAAATCACTGATACTTTCAACATTCTGTGTGGAGATCTGCTTAGCCCAGTCCACCAATGGCAGTAGGTACCTAGTCAAATAGCCAACAGTATTCCTAAAATTCTGCCATTTCATCCACTTCAGCAATCCCTTCTAGGCCCTTCCAGCTCTACTTGTCACCTGGTCTCAGCCAGTGCCCTCTAATGTAGATTTTTTTAGAGTAGTACCCCGGTTCCTGATACCAAATTTTGTATTAGTTACTGCTGCTCTGATAACAAATCACAAAACTTAGATGTATAAAGCAGCAACCTAGGATGACTCAAAAACTAAGATCATAGTGGCCCTCTATGTGGTTTAATTGCCTCACAGCCTGGCAGCTGAGCTCAGGGCAGTCAGACATATAGGGTGGCTCAGGTCCCAAGGACAAATATTCCAGGGAGCAGGGTGGGGTTGTGGGGTGGGGGTTGCATCTCAGATCTAAGACACACTTAGGCTGTATCATATTGGTCTACATAGTCACAAGCCTTCCAGATTCAGAGGACTGGGACTGGGAAAATGTCACCGAATTTATCACCTGACAACTTGTTAACAAAGACAAAGAAATTTGGTAAATTTTATTATTATTTCTTGAAATGTGACCTGTCAATTTATAAGTTTGGAATTTTTCTTAAAAGTTTATAAAAAATCACTTGAAAAAGCAAATACCATTCTTTTATAGGGATCATGAATATGCCTACAGGACAGTTCTTTTTTTTTTTTTTTTTTTTTTTTTTTAAATATATTTTATTGATTTTTTACAGAGAGGAAGGGAGAGAGATAGAGAGTTAGAAACATCGATGGGAGAGAAACATCAATCAGCTGCCTCCTGCACATCTCCCACTGGGGAGGTGCCCGCAACCCAGGTACATGCCCCTGACCGGAATCGAACCCGGGACCTTTCAGTCCGCAGGCCGACGCTCTATCCACTGAGCCAAACCGGTTTTGGCGACAGTTCTTTTTTTTAAGAGCTATTATATGAATAAGGTCTTAATATGGCTTGAGATAAAATTTTCAGTGGTAACGTTACACAAAGTTTTTAAATGCTGTCTGTATCTCAGCTTAGGTGAAAGTAAAGCTGATACTTCTAGTAAATGAAATTACATAATTTAAGAAAAGGCTCTAGTGATGATGGACACGTATTGAAATACTGTAACAAGTTTGAACAAAACTTTTATTGAAGCCCTAGCCAGGTTTCCCAATGGTTAGCGTATTGGCCTGCAGACAGAAAGATTGCGGGTTTGAGTCCCAGTCAAGGGCACATATCTCGGTTGCAGGCTCCAACCCGGGAGCATGCGGGAGGCAACCGATCGATGTCTTTCTCTCACATCCATGTTTCTCTCTCATCAATGTTTCTCTCTCTTCCTCTCCTCCTCCTTCCTCCCTTCCACTCTCTAAACACATCAGTAGAAAAATATCCTGGGATGAGGATTTTTTAAAAATTGTTTCATTGAAGAAAATTAGAGAAAAACAACGTTTCATAAATATGTGAATTTAAATATGTATATATTTATATAAATATTTGTATCCTTATATAAATATTTCTATTTTCTTTGTCCAGCGCAGCTAGAGAGTGGTCCGGTTCCTGAGTAGGGGCATCTGGGGATTGAGAAAATGAAAGAAAGAGACAGACACAGAGATAGAAGGAAAAAGCTGGAGACGGGTGGGGCAGCTGTCCTCTGATGGAGAGACAGTGACCCAGAGTAGATATAGTGCATTTATTTTATACAGCAAAATACCAGGAAGTTTTACTTAAAGCCCTAGACAAAGGAGATTATGTGCATTCTTGTGGCTTCTTTGTAATTGTCACTTCCAGGTGGGCCCAGATAATGGTGATTGTTCCTGGTGCTTGGCTGGATTTAAATAATGAAACCCAGCCCCTGGCACCTGAGTTGAAGGTCAGGCTGACAACACACCTGCCTCTGGCAAGGTGTGTTTCCAGGGCATGGCTCTAATGGGCACTGCTGGATTCAGATGACAATCAGCTCACGGGCCTTTCCCAGGCGCTCTACATCCTTGAAAGTTTATTCAAGTTAAAAAAATTAGATCTTAATCAGAAAAACCAATGGAGCATATAAGGGGTGGACAAAAGTAGATCTACAGTTGTGAGTACATGAGATAGTTTATTCTGGTATTATTATTAATTGTATTATACTGTAAACCCACCCCTATATTTAAAGTTGCTTCATACTTGAGCATATAGCCACTTTAGAAAAACATAATAGTGATACCTGGATTCAGTATATAAGTACTCCATCCATATACTTTTCCATCAGAGTTAGAATGCTAATTTTTAAAGTGAATTAGGTTAAGTGTCCTTTATATAATTAATTTATTTATAGCTTTTGCCTTATTTTACTTTTTAAAACTTATTAAAAATGCCATTAGGAAAAAGGTTTACTTTTAATTTTGTTTTAAAGGCTTTCATTTATGGCTAAATTAATATAGAAACCTTATTAAATTCTACAAAATGGGCATTTCTTAGAAGCAAGATAATTATGTTCAGCCCATCTATATCTTTCTAAATGTGTTCTCATTCAGGTTTTATCATTTGGTTTTCAACAAATTACCAACCATTAATTTCATCATTTTATATCAGGAAATCACTGGTAATAAAATTTATTTTAAGTTTCTGTAATCTTTGATTGTCTATGGTTAAATGTAGGGAGCCAGACATACAGTTTTTGTGACCTTGCTCAAATGTTTTAAATTTTCTCTACCAGTCACATTTTTAGATGAGGGTTAAAAATGCCTCTTCCTCTTATAGTACAAAACGCTATGACAGTAAAAGAGTTAACAAAGGTACTCAAGTAAAAACAAGTAACGCTTACTTTAAAAAAATATTGTAAAAAACATAATAAATGTGCCAGTATATTACTAATCTGATATAATGTATTCATTTTAGTACTGACTTAAACTGAAATATTTAGCAAGCTTAATAGTTTTAGAAATTTTTATGTGATAATCAGTATGCAAAATATTTTTCTTGGTTACAAACTTTTTATACAATACTAGAGGCCCAGTGCACAAAATTTGTGCACGGAAGCGGGGTGTCCCTCAGCCCGGCCTGCACCCTCTCCAATCTGGGACCCTTGCATATCCCCCTGCTGGCAGTTGGATATCCCTCTCACAATCCAGGACTGCTGGCTCCTAACTGCTCGCCTGCCTGCCAAATCCCCCTAACCCCTTCTGGCTGCCAGCCTGATCGCCCCCTAACTGCTCCCCTGCTGGCCCGATCACCCCCAACTCCCCTCCCCTGCCAGCCCGATTGCCCCCAACTGCCTTCCCCTGCTGGCCTGATCACCCCCAACTGCCCTCCCCTCCTGGCCTGGTCACCCCCAACTGCCCTCCCCTGCTGATCTGGTTGCACCCAACTGCCCTCCCCTGCTGGCCTATTTGCCCCCAACTGCCCTCCCCTGCTGGCCTATTTGCCCCCAACTGCCCTCCCCTGTTGGCAATCTTGTGGTGGCCATCTTGTGACAACATCACATGAGTGCGTCGTGTGACGCCATCTAGGCTTTTATTATATAGGATATTGATGTTGGCTTATGTTTAATCAGGAATGAAATGTTTGACTTCTACAGAAGTATTTGTTTTAATGCCAATACAAAATACTGTAGTAAAATATTTTCAGATTAAGTGGAAAGTTTCAGAATATTCTGCATTTGTTTTTGCCATTTTCTACCCATTGTTTTCACCAGTCATTGCTGAGGACACTTTATTTTTGAAGTATGCCTTCCACCTAACAAAAACTGTCTAAGTATTATATTGGTACACTCAACCAGAGGTTTCCAACCTTCCTAATTATTAAGCTTCCTTGGAGAAACATAAGATGAACCTGACAGGGGCATTTTCCATAAATTATACCTACCTTAAAACCAGCACCATGTACATTTCTTTATTGTTTGGTATATAGCTTTTATTCCCAAAGAACTCAGTAAGCATAAAATGCTAAGCTGCCTCTGGATTTTTTTCTACACAATTGTGTGATGTCAGTAACATTATTTCATCTATATCTTTTCATGAATAAATGTAGTTTTAATTTTAAGAATTAAAGCAAATACCATCATATTTCATGCTACTTTCTTTAGCCATTTTTCCTTCTATTCATTTCTGTAGCTTTTCTGGAATTGGATAAAAAGAGACCAGAGAAACATCACTTAGCTCAGCCTTCAGCAGCACCTAGGAGAAACTACTCCTTCACAAGAGAGGAGGTGAGACAGATTGATCGGGAAAATCAGAGGCTTTTGAAAGAACTGTCAAGACAGGCTGAAAAACCAGGAAGCAAAAATATGATTCCTAGAAGATTTAGTCATCCCCCTAAGTTATATCACAGTGCTGTCAACAGACAGAAAGAACAACAAAGGATTGAAAGAGAAAATTTGGTAAGTAAAAAATTTTTTAGTCATCAAGGAAATGCGTTTGTATTGATTTTTTAAACCCAACTTACCGGAAACCCAAAGACAGCCCAATATTTAAACTTAATTATATAAAAATAGATTTAGATGTGTTTGGCATGAAATACATGATGAACTATGAGCCTGTAAGGTACAATGTGTAGCTTTTTTTCAGCAACCCATATTTTAAGGGAACCTTAAATGAAAATACTGAAACCTCCATTAACTATATGACTAGATCTGTTAAATCACTACAGTAGTACAGGAAATGATGTCCAAGGGTCATCCTATATAATAAAAGCATAGTATGCAAATTGTCCCCTCGACCAGGAGGTGGTTCAGGAATTTGACCAGGAGACGGGGCTGGCCGGAGGAAGGGAGGGAGGCCCCGGCCAGTGGTGGCAGCAGTGGCAGCAGCAGGCGGCCAGGGGAGGGTAGAGGAGGGAGCGGCAGCCGGCAGCTGCTAGGAACTGTACCAGTACACAAATTTCATGCACTGGGCCTCTAGTATGTATATATCCTCTGTGAAGTATTCAGTCACTAGCTTAATCTATTTCACTTTACTGTATCCCTGAAAGCTAACACAATTTATATATCACTTATCTATAATCCTGTCTAATAATAGACAAACATGGTAATTGACCATACCTTCACTACGCCTCCCATTGACTAATCAGTGAGATATGCAAATTAACCGCCAACAAAGACGGTGGTTAATTTGCATACGTAGGTGCGAAGCGGTGGAGCAAAGACTAAAGGTGGCTCGGGCTGGAGCCAAGGCCTGGGTCCCGGGTGACGGAGGAAAACCGGTGCCGGCAGCCAGAGGAAGGGAAGGCCTATTGCACGATTCTTTTTGTGCAACAGGCCTCTAGTAATCTATAATAATAAAAGCATAATATGCAAATTGTCCGAACAACTGAACAGAAGAATGACTGTCCGAATGACCTTCCAGAGGACCACACTATGACACACACTGGTGCCAGGCCAGCCAAGGCAGGTGCGATGTGATTGGTCGGGGGACCCCATCATCTCCCCACGATTGCCCGTCAGAGGGAGGCCCAGGTCAGCGGGGCATTCAGTGGGGTGGGGGGCTCCACTATCACCTCAAAGAGGGAGGCCCAGGCCACCCTTTGCACGGCAATTGATCATGGAGCCCCAGCCGAGTGGGCGGGGCCTCCCAGCTGTCGGCCACAGAGGGAGACCCAGGCCACCCTGCTGACAGCGCTGCGGCAGGTGGGCAGGGCCTCCCTCTGTGGGGTGATCGATCTGGGGGCCCTGCGATCAATCGCCCCACAGAGGGAGGCCCAGGCCAGCGGCGCTGTGGTGGGTATGAATGGCTGGCCATCAATTGCCCCATAAGCGATCGCACCCAACGCCTGTCACCCATAAAGGGAGGCAACCGGTGGCGGGGGTGGGGGGGCAGCACCACACAGATGGCAAGCAGTGGCAGCAGCAGGGGCGGGGCCAGCTGCCGCCAGCCAGGAGAAGGAAAGCCCTGATAGGCCCTGATTGCTGGCCAGGTCTAGGGACCCTACCCGAGGGGTCCCGGATTGCAAGAGGGCACAGGCCAGGCTAAGGGGCACACCCCCCCCCCCTGCCGCTGTGCACAAATTCTGTGCACCAGCCCTCTAGTTTTAAAGAATATATATGTTCTCAAAGAGGTCAAATTTTGTGGTCTGCTACTTGAATGTATGAAAGTCATTATCATTAAAAAATATAGTTACACTTTGATGTTCTAAGAAATATATGTGGGGGCTGTTAAAAATCTTCTCATTAAAAACTTACTCATAGCATATGATTTTTTCTTTTTTTATGATTTTTTTTCTTTATTCATTAAGGTATTACAAATGTGTTCTTATTCCCCCATTGTCCCCCCACCCCCCCAGTTCTGCCCTCACCCTCAATTATTTTCTTCATAAAATTCAGTTTATAGTAATTGCTGATATTTACTGAGCTCTTACTAAATGCCAGGCATTGTCCTTTTTTAAAATATATTTTTATTGATTTCAGAGAGAGACACAGAAACATCAATGATGGGAGAGAATCATTGATCGGCTCCCTCCTGCATGCCCCACACAGTGCATGTGCCCTGACCAGAATCAAACTGTGACCTAGTGGTTCATAGGTCAATGCTCAAATACTGAGAAACACCGGCCGGGCCAGACATTGTTCTTAGTATCTTCCAAATATTAGCTTATTGAATCCTGACAATAATTCTTTCAGGTAGATACTGTTTTTATCCACATCTTACAATTAAATAACTGAGACTTAGAGGTGTTAAATAATGAGCCCAAGGACACAGAGTAAGTGATTGAGCCAAGATTCTAAACCCAGATAGTGTTTTAAACTAAAATTAAATCTTTAATGAGCACATAAATTCAAACTTAAAATAATTGATAAAGCTTTTATTAACAATTACTAAAACAGTTTCCAAACTTCACCCTCATATTTCATCATCAGTACAGTCCTATTTTTCTATATACTTACCTGAAATTGTAATACTAGTAGAGTCTTAAATCCTTCAGGAAAGTTACTCTGCATGTAGCAAGGAGTAGATAGCACAAAGCAAGTTGAAATGAGGTTAATGGATAGTAGGTTAGGTGGTAGTTTTCTGCACATCATTGTAGCAATTTGAAGCTAATTCTATATCTTCCAAAAACTTGTCTGTTCCTTTACATTTATCCTTCATAATGACTTATTATTTTTTCATTAAAAAATCTATTCTATATATATAAAAGCCTAAGCCACCATTACAACCCAACAACCGGTTGACCAGTCGCTATGATGCACACTGACCACCAGGGGCCAGATGCTCAGTGCAGGAGCTGCCCCCTGGTGGTCAGTGCATTCCCACACCCAACCTCCCATGGTTCCTCCCCCTGGCTGGCCAACTTCCAGTGGTCCCTCCCGCCAGCCAGCCAGCCCCAATGGCCCCAATTGGGCTGGCCAGCGGGGGGAGGGGCCATGGGAGTTTGGCCTCTGGCCCCGATCAGGACTGGGCGAGATGGCCCTAATCGGCCCCAATTGCCAGCCAGGCTGAGGAACCCCACCCATGCACAAATTCATGCACTGGGCCCTGTTATAAGAAAAGGAGACATATTGCCCTAACCGGTTTGGCTCAGTGGATAGAGCGTCAGCCTGCAGACTGAAGGGTCCCAGGTTCAGTTCCAGTCAGGGGCATGTACCTTGGTTGCAGGCACATCCCCTAATTGGGATGTGCAGGAGGCAGCTGATCAGTGTTTCTCTCTCATTAATGTTTCTGACTATCCTTCTCCCTTTCTCTCTGTAAAAAATCAATAAAATATATTTTTTTAAAAAGTACAAGTCATAATCCCTATGTGTTGGATGTTATTAAATATTTCTCTTTGTCTCCCTGCCCTTACCATTGGTAAATATGACTAATGAAAAAATTTTTTAAAAAAGAAAAGGAGACATATGTAATACTTTAACAATAAAGAATTTACATTACAAAACAACGATATTCTCTAAAACAAAATTTAAAAATATCTATTATAAGTTTTTATTGGAATTAATGTTAAATTTACATTTTAATTGCAGAGTGTTGACATTCTTAAAGTATTACCTTCCTATACAGAAATATGGTATGTCTTCCCATTTATTCGATGCACAGGATGATGCTCCAACCAACTGAGCCACACAGTCCAGGGCTAAGCTGTTATACTTTTAAATCTGTTTGGTAGGCTGTTCATGGTCAAAAGACATGTACACACACATTTTTATAGTTATTTCTGTGTCAGATATACTGCACAAGCAGCATCCAGTACTTTATAATTTTTATGATTTGTATTCCTTCATTTGCTCTCATCTTATGATGGAGATCAGTTCATATGGCTGACAGGCATAATGACTAAAGCAGTTCTGTTCCAGGACTCTTACTTTCACTTGTTAGCAATCCAGAAGCTACCAGTATTTACTAATACAATTCAAGACAAAGAAGTACCACTGTGCAGAGAAGGTAGAAAAAGAGAAGGAAAATATGGTATACAATTGAGTCCTGAGCTTTAGAGTTAAAAGCATGCTATTAATCTGTCTTTCTGATGAATTTTGATTTCTTATTTGTTTATCACTATCTTCCCCCCTCATTACCAACGGAAATAAAGGAATAATAAAGACAAAGTAAATTTATCCAGTAGAGGGCGTGCTTGCTATATACTCAATTATATTAGAACTTTATTATTTCCAAAAAGGGGACTCGTTTTTTTAATTCATGAACTTTGAAATATTGTTAAGCCGCATCTTCTTATCTGTATTTGAATATAGTATAAATTGATGATTTTAATGAAAGAGCAGAGAAGAGGGGAGTTATTAAGGTAGTTTATAGTTTCACTTTACCCTCTGATAGAAATTAGATTATTTCATTCTTTTAAATGTATGTCAGTTTCCTGAGCTGTGAAAGAAGAGGGGAGGGGGGGTAATTGAAGCCAGATGAGGGAAGAAGTAATATTCCTGGTGGAATGAATCAGAATTAGAGCCTAGAGCTCAAATGAAGTTAATTTATTTTAATTTTAAATCCAGAGAAATAGAAGTAGACAATAAAGTAGACCATAATGTTTCTACTTGGGAGTTCTTGTGTTAAAATAAAAGTAGTGCATGGATAAATTTAGAAATTCAGACTGGTCTTAAAAACATTAAGTGGCCTCGCCGGTTTGGCTCAGTGGATAGAGTATCGGCCTGTGGACTGAAGGGTCCCTGGTTCGATTCCGGTCAAGGGCACATGCCTGGGTTGCAGGCTCAATCCCCAGCGGGGGGTGTGCAGGAGGCAGCCGATCAATGATTCTGTCATCATTGATGTTTCTGTCTCTCTCACTCCCTCTCCCTTCCTCTCTTAAATCAATTAAAAAAAAACAAACATTAAGTGAAAAATAAAATCCTTTTTCTTTTGTTCTTTGTCTGCTCTGGTCTAGAGGAGTAATTTTAGACCTCTTAAATGGGGAAACTGTTAAAGGGAGAGTGGTACATTGTCACAAAGTGAAGATTTATGGCACACTCATACCTAGTATGAGTGTTTAGTTGAATAATCAGTACCTTTGTTCTAAGATCTTAAAATCATAGTTCATTCAGTCTGGCTTTCCTTATTCTCTGCTTTGTTGACTGTTGTCTCCTCCCATAAGAGAAATAAACCTAATCATAACTAAGAATGACTCTAGCCTAATGATAACTAAGTATGACTCTATCTGTAGAAAATAGGGAGAATGGTCCTGATTTTTCCTGACTATAGGATACTTGTTACTCCCTAATGTCCTTCAGGGTCTTTGCTTTATCACTTTAGAAACAATAAAGCAACTCTTCTCTACAGAAATCATTAACACGTTATTTATTCATTAATTTATTTTAACCTTTCTGCCTCTGAAGACAGCATTCAGGCTAAGTTATTTTTCTTTCCAAAAAGAATAATGTTTCCAAGATTTAAAAAAATGCATATTTAGACAAACTATTTTGGGATTCATAATTAAAATCTGATTTCAGTAGCATTACTAAGATTTTGTATACCATAAACTGGAACATAAGTAACCATTCTTATCATTTTTCAATTCTTAAGTTCTTACTCTATGCCAGGAACTGTTCTGAGCACTTCGTATCCATTGTCTCACTTATTACTCCAAATTGCTTGAGGTTTATTTCATTGTTAATATCCCTATTAAGTCATTTGACCAATGTCATATAATCAGTGGCAGAGCCAGGATTTAAATCCAGGTCTTTCTGACTAAGTAACTTACATTTTATTAATCACTCTATTACAAGTGTTAGAACATTTTGAATTATTTTTAAGTTTTACCCAGGAGTTGTAAATTGATGACTAGACTGAAACGTATGTATACTTTTGATTTTAGGGTTTATACTGTAATCAATACTTCATAGTTTTGATATTGTTTCCACAAGCAAGACCTGTCTGAAAGCATTTCTTTAATTTTTGTTAGCTTGTTAAGTTATAACACATGGACTAATACATGGTGTGGTTCCATATGATTTGGATAGCTGAGCCAAATCATGTTTCTTATATCCCCAGGTTTCTGCATGTAAACTTGATAAGCGACATCTCAGGACTACAGAATGGGTTTACTTTTTGCCTTATTGACAAATTATTTCAGAATTGATTTTGATGATATAAAAAGAAAAATGCACATCTAACCAAAAGAGTAAATTTAGGAAATTAGGAGTTTAGTTAAAAAAATATTGAGACTTTCACCAGCAAAAAGATAAAATTTGTAAGTAACTGAAAATATCAAGTTTTCTGCCTATCTGTTCCACTCCTTACAGCTCAGTGAGTAGTTAATGGGATAATTAGATAAAACAGCAGATGTAGCTCTGCTCAGTGAAATACATTGATGATGTGATACATAGGAAGTTGCTTACTATGCTATAAATGTCTTAGACATGCAATGGTATTATCTTCCCAACTAAGTTCTAAATTACATGACAAGGCAGTATTTTATATATTTTTAATATTCCTTCCAGTACCTTACATAGCTCAGAGCAGCTACAAACTATAGAGGAGAAAATACAATCTTAGGAGGTTTTGCTACCTAAATTATACAGCTTCTCTTGTCTATAAAGAGAGAAAGCCAGTCTTATGGCAAAAAGACCATAGACTTTACAGATGGAACCATGTTTAAATCATAACCCTCAGCTCAGCAGAGAGAACCACTAACACTCGGTGGGAAAGGCTTTGGAGGAGTTGACTCTTCTAGCCTTTGAAGGCTAAAACCTGGGGAAGGCATTTCATGCAAAAAGAGTTGTTGGCAGGCTGCATTGTCTCAGTTGATCTTTCTGCTTCTTCATGTGTTCTGCCATTTGTCTCCAAGCTCCATTTATTCACATAACTCCTTCTCACCCTTTTCTAATCGGCACTTCCCCTGAATATTTTGACTTGTTCTACCACCCTCTCCCCACCTCTGGGATTGTTCAGGAGCACTGATGACGGAACCTCAGAATAGAGGGGTAGAGGATGAAGATGCTAAGAACAAAACACCACGTTGAGAAAAAGTTCTGGAAATGTAATGGTTCACAATTACGTACATGTACTAAATGCCACTGAACTATATGTTTAAAAATGGTTAAATGATAAATTTTATGTTATGTAATATTTTACCACAATTAAAACTTAAGTTGAGGAAGAAGGAAAACATTGTACAGAGGAAAACTTGTCCTGTGATGGAACATGAGGCTGATTTTTCAATATGAATCTTGGTGCAGAACAGCATTCTCTTTTTAGATAAAGTTCAATGTGCTACAGAGGAAGTTTAAATCAATAAAGAGAATAATAAAACACAACCCTGGATCAATCCGAATTCATTGGTCTACTTAAATATTCCTTTCTCGATGATGCCTGGGAGAAGCAAACAAAAGAAACTCTTTCACCTGATTTGTGAAGAAGAAAAATAAAATTAAGAACATTATACATTAGACTCTTACTGAATCTTATTATACTATGTTACTGGATACTGTGTTGCCTTGGCTAGTTGATTTATAACCTTTAAAAAGCTTTATATTCTATAATAGTTGTAGTTGATTTTCAAACTTCTTAACATCAAAAACTTTTCTTTTTTCAAATTAATTTTATGCAGAATCTTCAGTATATAAAACAGACAATTCAAAAAGCATTGTTGAGTCGGTAGAAATTAGGAGTGGGAGGGCCCTGCCCCTTGGCCTTTCTTCAGTGTCCTAGTCAGCCTGGAGTCATTACTGGAAATTTAAAGCAGGTAGAGAGCCACTGCTGGATAACCAGATAGAGGATTTATAGTAGCTTTAATAAGCTATGGTCATTCCTGGGCTCTTAGCATTATTATTCCCATTTTGTCATTTCTATGAGAAACTCAGCTTTAATGTATTTCACCTTACAGCACCTTTTCTAAGATTGTAACCTGATCTGAAAGAGGTGTGCCTGTGATCAGTTGTTAAAATCGTAGTGGCTTTGGTTAGCTATAGGATAGGTCAAAGCCCTTAGGTCAGCGGTTCTCAACCTGTGGGTCGCGACCCCTTTAGTGATCGAATGACCCTTTCACAGGGATCACCTAAGACCATCCTGCATATCAGATATTTACATTACAATTCATAACAGTAGCAACATTACAGTTATGAAGCAGCAACGAAAATAATTTTATGGTTGGGCCACAACATGAGGAACTGTATTTAAAGGGCCAGAAGGTTAAGAATCACTGCCTTAGGTTCTCCTGAAAATATATTATTTGAAATATTTCAACAGTGCTTTAGTCTTTTCTATTTAATTTCATCCATTTCAGGTTCTAAAAATAGTTTTCCTTTTGGAAAAATATTAGTATTTATATAACACTGACTTTCACATTGATTGTCTTTAAATGAAGGCTTTATTGAAGAGACTTGAAGCTGTGAAACCAACAGTTGGCATGAAACGGTCAGAACAGCTAATGGACTATCATCGCAATATGGGTTATCTCAACTCATCACCATCCTTAAGACGAGCAAGATCGACTCTCAGCCAGTATAGCTCATTAAGTAAGCATATTCACAATTATTTTGTACTTATTTGTATCTTTTTGTCTTTTTTCTTATAATAGGGTTTTATTTATTTTTATTTATTGATTGATTTTAGACCGAGAGAGAGAGAGAGAAACATCAATTTGTTGTTTTACTTATTTATGCATTCATTGGTTGATGCTTGTATATGCCCTGACTGGGGATCAAAACTGCAACCTTGGCATATCAGGACAGTGCTGTAACCACCTGAACTACCTGGCCAGGACATGATAAATGCCGACTTCTGAAATGCACTTTATGATTTTTCACTGGCATGCTTTGTTTGTGTTAGTTCACTTAATTTCAGGTTTCATTTATAGCAGGTAATGGCAGCATAGGAAGGAAACCAGGAGAAAAAAATAGTTGAAAATATCAGTAGTTTTCTTAGATAATGGAAGAGAGACTTTTTTAAAATATATATATTTTTTATTGATTTTTTTACAGAGAGAGGAAGGGAGAGGGATAGAGAGTTAGAAACATCGATGAGAGAAAAACATCGATCAGCTGCCTCCTGCACACCCCCACTGGGGATGTGCCCACAACCAAGGTACATGCCCTTGACCAGAATCGAACCTGGGACCCTTGAGTCCGCAGGCCGATGCTCTATCCACTGAGCCAAACCTGTTAGGGTGGAAGAGAGACTTTTAACTTCAATATATTTATTAAAGGAAGAAATGAATAGATGTGCTATTTAAAAGTCGCTAAAACATTTCCCCAGCCAGTTAAGAATTATTGGTAATATCTTCAGCCCTTGTATGTACTCTGTCTTCCTCACTGAATAAAACAAAAATCAACAATCTGTAGAGTCATAAGATGTAATCCTTCTTAAAGCTTTTTATGTGGTCATTCACACATCTGACCAGTGGTGTGTTGCCGAGAATGTAGGCAGAATGACCACAGTGCTACTGCCTGCGACATACAGGAGGGCCAGATATCTTTCTGTACAGAAGTCTGTGCTGTTGCTTCATATATGCATTCTAAACTGGAAAAATTAGAAGCCAGTACTAAAACAAAGTTGGAACCACTTACCATGCCACAACTCCCCAGGGCTCATGTGAGTCTTACACAGTCCAGTGACTAGTAATTCCATTCACTCATTCTCTAAGCATTACTTCTTTGGTATAGTGACTAGGATGGGGGTCTGTTCCAATAACTCATGCTTAGTAAGTATTCGGTCTTGAATGTGGTACATTTTTTGTTGAATAAATGTATAATCCTACATAATAAAAGGCTAACAGGCAAATTGTCCCCTTGGCTGGGAGTTTGACCAGGGGGTGGGGCCGGCTGGCCAACCACCCACGGCCCCTCCTCCCGGCCGGCCCAGCCCAACTGACCCCAATCGGGGTGGGCTGGCAGGACCCCACGCATGCATGAATTTGTGCACCGGACCTCTAATGGTTATATGGTTTTTTGCACTTGAATCATTTAAAGCCTTTATTTAAAACATCTGTTCCCACCCAAATCTGTTGAATCAAAATCCCCTAGTGTACTATATTTTTTAACTTCCACAAGGAACTCGGAAGTGCATTTCTGGTTGAAAATTATATTAGACTATTAAAAACATGTGGCCCTGGCTGTGTGGCTTAGTTAGTTGAAATATCATCCCATATACCAAAGGTTGCAGGCTCAATCCTCCCCCCACCACAGTTGGGATTGATATAGGAGGCAAATGATCGATGATTCTCTCTCCCCTCCTTCCTCTCTCTCTAAAATTAGTAATATCCTCAGGATCAAAAAAAAGAGAGAGTTAGGAAAGGAAAATTTAGTCTGAACTTAAAATTAGGAAAGGAAGTTTATCAGATGATGATTTATGTATTTTGTTTAAATAATTCAAATCATTTCTTATTTTTTGTGTATTTTCAGGAGGCGCTTCCAGGACATCTAGTGCTACCAGTGGTCTCAGTTGTAAAAGTGAGGGAGCAGTTTTTGACAAATCCAGTGGCCTGTTGCTAAGACCTAAGCCCCCTAATGTTCGTACAGCTTGGTTATAAAAACTTTTTACTTTAAACATTGTTCACCCAATTCTTATTGAAATGCTCTTGTACATTACTATAATTCTCTTTGTAAACATCTCTAATAACTGTTTTAAGAATTTTAAGTTGTACAACAGCAAATCGTAATTTATTGTACTTCAATGCAAAATTGTTTTCAAAAAAGGCAATTTAATGTAAAGTCAGTGTTTCCTGTGAGGGTGTGTTTATATGAGATGTGTATGTATTTAATAGGTAAATGCATGTATATTGTCTTAGCATAGAGATCAGTTCAGCTCTCATGCTGATAAAACAGTTGTATTACTGCACGTTGGCACTGAGATGTTAACTATGTACATCTCATTTTATTTTTATTTTCACCTCTTATAAGCTTTAAACCATGAACATTACTCCTCAACTTGACTGGCTTTTGTTTTCTGTTTGCTTTAGGACTTAAGTGGTATGACTCATAACTTAATTGTAACACTTTCTTATTAATGAAACAAATCTTGAAATTCGTTTTCATTGTTGGACCTAATTTACTGGGTCAGTCCTTATGATTCGCCAGAGGTATCTTCTACCTCTGTGTAAGTGTGCTGAGTTACACCTTAACATTTCATCAGCCATTCCAAACCATTTCACACTGTGAGTATTAGGAAGTTCCACTTAGAAGCTCCTCTTTCATGTTATTGTACATTCAGGTAAAGTACTATTAATGATGCTGAAAAATAAGATAGGCTTGCAAGCTACAGTCTGCTTACATTGTGAATAGTTTGTCCAAGGACCAGATCATCATAAGCAAAAGCGAGTATTTTCCAATCAGCAAAATAGCACCAGTCTCAAGAAGTAGATCTGAGTTGTATCAGGACAGTGCTTCAAATGATACTGTTAACAAGCTGTGCCACATTTAGTATTTATTATATTAAGAGAAGAGAAAAGAAAGAAATGCATCGTCTCGCAGCATTAGGACTTCCAGGTAGTGGTTTTAAGGGTTGAAAAAGAAAACTACAATATAAGCGATAAAGGGGGGAGAATCATATATTTATTGAGACTCTTTTATGTCTGCTAATTTGCTTGTTTTGTTTCATTCTGTAGGCTCTTAAAGTATATCTCAGTCATGGTTGTGCCTGCTGTTCTAGTTATCATTGTCTTTCATTACTGGCCTCTTTAGTATGTCCTTAGAATGTTGGAAAATTTCCGTATTAAATGCCAAACCTTTCTTTTTCTAATATGCATTTGTGATCTGTAACCACAATAAGAATATTTGTATTTTTCTGGGTTAACTCAAGCTCTGTAGCATGTATGCAGAAAGCCAAAGTGCATTTTACTGAACATCAATTCCGAATTTCTTGGTCTTAGTTTGTGTTCGTCGATTTTGTTTAAGGTAGGGCATGTGAGGCATGGGAACAGTAGGGCTAATGTAATTCATGTGAACACAGCCTGACTGTCAGATTGTTCTTCTTTCTTTGGGCTACAGTTCCTTCACTGTTGTTGGATGCTCTGTTCTGGTGAACAGGTTTTTACATCATTTGGTACTGCTTTACATATAAAATTTAGCTATACTAATGCAAGGTTTTAGTTTTTAGCTTACTGTACTTCTCATGTTTGTATAACAACCTATCTTTAAGGAGAGATAAGGTAACGTTGAATTTAAAACTCAGCATTTGAACATCAGTCCAATAGTGATTAGCCAGTATTTTTTAATTGATTTTTACATTGTTAGAAAAAATATATGTCAAACCTTTAAATGTCCATAATGACATTAGTCTCTAGGAACATTTATATGGTCCTTGCCATATTTAAGTACAACATATAATTTCATAGATAAAGCAGTACTTTGATTTTTAGATACTAAATTAATGCCTTTATTTGTACTGCTTTGACAGGGAGGTGCTTCTAAATGTAACTGGTAACAGGGATTCAAAGTAAAAGTCAGGAAGAAAAACAATATTCGTGTTTTTAAAACAATTTATAATACTGTTGTCATGATTACTTATATATGATAAGTGTAAATAGAAGGCTAGGAATTGAAAAATGTGATATTCTTCAAGGTACTTTGAAGTTATGGTTTAAGAGGCATTTTTTATGAAGGGCTCGTAATTATACTGTATTCATTTTCAAGAACATAAAAAGTGAAGGATCACCTAGTACTACTTTATATTTGTTTCACTGGTACCTTGCTGTTTATACTTTGAAGATTTACTTCTGCAAAATTACACTAACCCAAGATCTAAATTATTAGGCAAGATTCTTACTGAGTGTTATTTTCATATCTGTCAAATGCTAAACTAACATTGCCTCTTTTCCATAAGAGTCTGTGAAAGATTTTGAACAATTAAAATTATTTCCTAAGAAATATCTATTATCTTGGGCTTTCCCTACTTCCTTTTTTCACTGTCCATTAAAAGCCGCTTTCTTAGCTACTACTACAAATAAAATGTTCTGGTTCGCTTATAAACATAGTGTAATGCAGTTGTTTTCAACCATTTGTTTTAACCCAAATGTCCAAAATGCTTATCTAGACAACTTTAAAAAGAGGTCATTGTGAGGGATATGAGTGTGTGTGTCCCATCTTCAGACTCAAGTACTGCACACTGTGAAAAGTATTATGACCAATATAATGCCGAAGATACAAGTTTAATTATTATATTTTGATAATTCATGAAATGTTTAATATCTTAAATGCCAAAGTCTTTACCTATAAATGATTATATACCAGCCTAGAAAATGTGCTTAATGATAATGACTTTATTTTCATGCATAAAGGTCAGTAAGAAATTGAAAAATCAATATCCTTTAAAAATTTTTCAGCCCATTGTAATGTATTTTGGTCATGAAGAACTAGCTTGGCATAGTGAAGAAAGAAATAAAAGAAGTAAAGATAACTGAGTTTTGATCCAGCGTCTGTCTCTCAATTGCATGGTTTTGTTCTCCCATTTGAAAAATTAGAATAACAACTTTTACGTACCGCACAAAACTAAGAATTAGTGAGAATGAAGTTGGAAGGAGGGTATTCGTTATAGAGCTTTCAGAGTTTTGCTTAAAATTCTATTCTTGATCAATCATCTCTTTAAACCACATTATCAAATTTGTTCTGTAATATTGTTACAATGCTATATTGGGCACACTGTTCTAGATTGACTGCAAGGCCAAACTAGTCCCATTTCACTCTTACTGCTAGGGTATCACCCTCTGGGGTCCCAATCCAAAACAAGTTTATCAGGGCTCCCCTTCCTTGGCATGCCGAGGGTTCGTTCTTGTCCCTTTCTCCCCAAGAGGCTTTCAGACTCTAGTCCAGAGATGGCGAACCTATGACACGCGTGTCAGAAGTGACACGCGAATTCATTTTTTTGGTTGATTTTTCTTTGTTAAATAGCATTTAAATATATAAAATACTACACTTGATCTTAGCCAAAAGGCTGAGAAGCGATAAAATATATAAAATATCAAAAATATGTCTTTGTTTTACTATGGCTGCAAATATCAAAAAATTTCTATATGTGATACGGCACCAGAGTTAAGTTAGGGTTTTTCAAAATGCTGACACGCCGAGCTCAAAAGGTTCGCCAACACTGCTCTAGTCCCTCAGCATTTCAGCTGAATTTTCGATGATTTGTAGGCACCAAGTGAGGAAAAGTATCCGATGAGGAAACACATCAGACTCACTTCTGCATTGTCTCCTTCCAAAGTGTTGGCCCCATAATTTTCCATGCCTCCTTAGCTCCTCAGTGCCTTCATGCAGATTTTATTTTAAACAGTTTGAGCCCCTTTTCTAGTTGTGAGAGGGTGCATGGTTTGCATCACCTGGTCTGCCAATATGGAAATCCTTTATAAACCATAAATACTTTTTTAAAAAGGTAATTCTCAGATCTTCATAGTGAAATAAGTGTATTAATCTTGAACCTGGATTTGGGCACCATCAAATGAAGCAGCCCCATTTCCTCTAAGATACCTACTGGATTGGGATAGATGTGACCTTGGATGTGGTAAAGCATAGAACAAGGCAGTCAACTTCTTCCTGGGGCTGCAGGACTGAGTAGGGGGAAGAGCTTGGGAAGAAAGAAGGAAAAGAAAGTACAGAGACGCCACACCCCTCAAACCATCTATCGGGAAATAAAAGGCAGGTGCCCACCTTTCAGGCTTTGCCTAGAATCGAGGAGTTTGTTCCCTCCCAGTCACTCAACAAGCTAGAGCTATATGAACCGTTTGTCCTCTGGACCAAAGTCCTCATTTCCCACTTGAAATTGTGGTTCTTTTCCTCTTGCTCACAATTTATGAGTCAAATCCAAAACTGACTTTTTCTGCTAGGTCTTGCTAAATGGTTACAGAAAAGCGCTGGCAGAGATGTTCTGTGCCCGTGTATCTAACGCCGGCAGATGCTTTCTAGAGCCATGGGTCTAAATCTAGTTATTTTCTTCAAGGTCCACCTTCTACTCCTGCCACATTTCAGCTCCCCTCTTCTACTCAACCAAGACTCGCTGTATTACACTTTACATTATGTAACAAGGCCATTTTCTCGCTCCTACCCCCATTTCGGCTTCTTCCAGGATGGGTTCCAGGCTTCCTGTATCTCCCGCAGAACCTAGTCATTAAATACTAGCATGCTAGTTGCTGTTCAGTGGACAGTGCCCACTTGTCATGAAGTTCTGTCTCACAGTTCTCTAATGGCACTGATACGAAGCACTTCCTATTCGTGCAAGACTCTTGAAACTATGTTCTGAAGCTCTCGGTGGAAGCTCAGAATTCCTGAACTGCGTGGATGTGCATAAAATAAGGTCAGATTGTGGAAGCCCTGGCCGGTGTCATCACTTTGGAGTCTACAGTGACGTGCTGTGAGGTCAGAGAGTGCATTGCCTGTTCACGTGTGGGAGCCAGAACTCCTCAGCGTTGTAGGTATGTACATGTAAATAGTATATTTGGCATTTAAAAGCTGGGCCACTGATTTATAAGTGAGTCATGCTAGAAAATAGGCATGTATGGTCTTATTTTTTAATCCATTTGGCAGTTAATAATTCAATAGAGAAGGTGCATTAAGTGGTCTTTATTTGTTTCACATTGTTATTTATTATCAGTTCTTCAGTTAATTATACAAGTATGATACGTTATTTTATATTTTTCTGTGGGAATTTCCATGTAAAATAAATACAAAATACATTCGTGGTTTAATGAACACTCAGTGATGCCATTTTTTTTTTTTTCCTGAGGTATTCCTTTCAGTCTGGTTTTATCCCAGATCTTTCTTTTTACTTCCCCTAGGAAGAGTCTATTAAACCACACAAACAGGTCTGGAAGCAGTGAATTTGCTTTAATTACATTAGACGATCTTTTTGATCTCATCATACAACACCAACACAAAGGCACCGCCCATGCCTCTCAATACATTGGACCAGGCACCTTTGAAGAAAGCCTTGCCTCCCTCGTCTTTGGCAATCTTCCTCCAGCAGTCCAGTGTCCCCGTGTACATAATGTCAGCTGTGGAAACAAACAATGGTAAGGGCTCCGTAATTCTTTTTTATTTTTTAATTTTTTACTTTTTTATTGATTAAGGTATTACATATGAGTCCTTATCTCCCCATTGCCCCCCAACCCCCCAACTCATGCCCTCACCCCCTGTTGTCGTGTCCATTGGTTAGGCTCATATGCATGCATACAAGTCCTTTGCTTGACCTCTCCCCCTTACCCCCACCCTCCCCTACCTTCCCTCTGAGGTTTGACGGTCTGATCGATGCTTCTCTGTCTCTGGATCTGTTTTTGAAAGAGACTTTCCCACTGAGAGACCTCTGCACACAGTGTCACAAGTAAGTCGCTTGAACTCCAACTCCCAGCTCTATGCTATGTTCAACTAGACATCCCTTTCCTGCATAACTGCTAGGCAGGCTCTCTTGTCATTCCTACTCCTTTAACTCAAGGTGAGAGCTGTGGCAGTCAACCAGCTAGTTCACAGACCATCACACTGTCAAACGGGAGCAGGGTGGAACAGCAGTGTTTAACTGGGTAGTCAGAAGTGTTTAACTGGGTAGTCAGAAGTGTTTAACTGGGTAGTCAGAAGTGTTTGGGTAGTCAGAAGTGTTTAACTGGGTAGTCAGAAGTGTTTAACTGGGTAGTCAGAAGTGTTTGGGTAGTCAGAAGTGTTTAACTGGGTAGTCAGAAGTGTTTAACTGGGTAGTCAGAAGTGTTTGGGTAGTCAGCAGTGTTTAACTGGGTAGTCAGAAGTGTTTAACTGGGTAGTCAGAAGTGTTTGGGTAGTCAGAAGTGTTTGGGTAGTCAGAAGTGTTTGGGTAGTCAGAAGTGTTTAACTGGGTAGTCAGAAGTGTTTAACTGGGTAGTCAGAAGTGTTTGGGTAGTCAGAAGTGTTTAACTGGGTAGTCAGAAGTGTTTGGGTAGTCAGAAGTGTTTAACTGGGTAGTGAGAAGTGTTTAACTGGGTAGTCAGAAGTGTTTAACTGGGTAGTCAGAAGTGTTTGGGTAGTCAGAAGTGTTTAACTGGGTAGTCAGAAGTGTTTAACTGGGTAGTCAGAAGTGTTTGGGTAGTCAGAAGTGTTTAACTGGGTAGTCAGAAGTGTTTGGGTAGTCAGAAGTGTTTAACTGGGTAGTCAGAAGTGTTTGGGTAGTCAGAAGTGTTTAACTGGGTAGTCAGAAGTGTTTAACTGGGTAGTCAGAAGTGTTTGGGTAGTCAGAAGTGTTTAACTGGGTAGTCAGAAGTGTTTAACTGGGTAGTCAGAAGTGTTTGGGTAGTCAGAAGTGTTTAACTGGGTAGTCAGAAGTGTTTAACTGGGTAGTCAGAAGTGTTTGGGTAGTCAGAAGTGTTTGGGTAGTCAGAAGTGTTTGGGTAGTCAGAAGTGTTTGGGTAGTCAGAAGTGTTTAACTGGGTAGTCAGAAGTGTTTGGGTAGTCAGAAGTGTTTAACTGGGTAGTCAGAAGTGTTTAACTGGGTAGTCAGAAGTGTTTGGGTAGTCAGAAGTGTTTAACTGGGTAGTCAGAAGTGTTTAACTGGGTAGTCAGAAGTGTTTGGGTAGTCAGAAGTGTTTGGGTAGTCAGAAGTGTTTGGGTAGTCAGAAGTGTTTGGGTAGTCAGAAGTGTTTAACTGGGTAGTCAGAAGTGTTTGGGTAGTCAGAAGTGTTTAACTGGGTAGTCAGAAGTGTTTAACTGGGTAGTCAGAAGTGTTTGGGTAGTCAGAAGTGTTTAACTGGGTAGTCAGAAGTGTTTAACTGGGTAGTGCCCTTTTTATGGATGAGAAAAATAAGGCCTACTCTCAGGATATACTAGTCCAAGATGACACAGTTAAAAGAGCCACAACTAGTAGGTTGAACCAAATGAAACTAACACGACTTTTTTACATTAAAAATGGCAATTTCACATATTTCAACCTATGGGAGCTAAGACCTTTCCTATTGGAGCAGGCTGCTTGAGGCTATCCCTTGTCCACCTGAGTCACCCTTCCCTGCCTGTCATAACTAGATAAGAGAAGAATCATTGTTAAATAAACCAGCTAGTTACTTCAATTCTTCCCCCTTGCTTCTGCACCCAGCTTCTAAGGCTGCGATTTTCCACCTTTTTCATCTCATGGCACACATAAATTACTAACATTCTCATCACACCAAAAATATATATTTTGCCAATCTGACAAAATTGATTCATTCACTCCGGATAGCTATTGTGTTGACTATTGTCATTTTTTTATTTGACAGTCTAAGGGAAAAGAAATCAGTGTCCCTGACTAAATAGTCAGCTTTTGCATGTTTTAAAAATTCTTGCAGATAAACAAAATGAATTGACCAACAAAATAAGACCCGAAGCATGGAGGCATGGAACAGACTGACATACCTCGATGTGGGGTTGGGATGAGAAGAGATAAACCAAAGAACTTATGTACTTATATGCATAACCCATGGACAGGGGCAATAGGGTAGTGAAGACCTGGCGGGGTGGGTAGGGACTGGGAGGAGGGGAGTAAAGGGGAGGGGGGAGGGGAGATATCTAGATATCTGTAATACTATCAACAATAAAAAATATATTAAAAAAAATTATTGCGGCACACCGGTTGAAAATCACTGCTCTAAGAAAAAGGGCCTAAGGCCTCTATCATGCTAGATACCTAGTTAAGTCCACCTCTAAATATTCCATTTTCTATGTTCTTATCTATATGATAACAAAGTTCTCTAGAGAAATAGTTGAGAAGCTTTCTTTTGTAAATTATCATCACATGATTTTAACAATTGGAATAATGAAGACTGAAAACAGTACCAAATAGGGTTCTCTTCGGGCAGGAAAACTATGCTTTAGATCAGTAGGTGCCAGGCTTACCCCCCTTCCGGCCAGACTGCATCATCATCCTACGGCGCACAGTGTCAAAGGGGTAGGACACTAGCCCTGCCACCGCCGTCACGGACTGAGCGATCATCCAGCTGATGAAAATGTGCACATTCTTGGGGTCAGGCAGCATCCCTGCGGGCAGAGCCAAAAGCCAAATGGCGATGAAGTGATTCCTCTCAGCAGCTCCGCCAAAAGCAGGAGGAGATGGGAAGAGGCTACGTAAACCTCCAACCCCAGGCCCCCCCTTTCAGCGGAACCTGGCTACCCTCGCTGGATCTAGGGAAGCCGAGTTCTGCCCAGCATACAGGACACGTTGAAATGGTCCAGGTTACGCTCAGGAACTGACAGAGCCATGGGAAGAGGGGGCTGGTCTGCCCTTCCTCTCAATAACGCAAGGCCAGAGCTTGTTTCAGTAGAGGACCAGGAGAATCCTCTAGCTCAGTGGTTCTCAACCTTCTGGCCCTTTAAATACAGTTCCTCATGTTGTGACCCAACCATAAAATTATTTGCGTTGCTACTTCATAACTGTAATGTTGCTACTGTGATGAATCGTCATGTAAATATCTGATATGCAGGATGGTCTTAGGCGACCCCTGTGAAAGGGTCGTTCAACCGCCAAAGGGGTCGCGACCCACAGGTTGAGAACCGCTGCTCTATAGCCTCATGTCACCACCGCCTCATTCCAAAGCCTCAATTTAGCCCAGAGACTAGGAAAGAAACAGGATTAATACATACAAAGCCCTTTGTGAGTTACAAATCCCCTCGGGGTCCTGTCTGTAGGTTCTCCTCCTCCTCCCCAGGCCGCCCCCCCCCCGCCCCCCAAGCCCCTCTCTCACCCTTGGCAGTATCATAGACTCCAAAGTAGGCAGCTCTGTAGATAATGATGCCCTGGACAGAGACGCTGAAACCCTGGTAGAGACCCCCAAGGCCATCGGACTTGAAGATCTTGGTGAGACAGTCGCCCAGACCACTGAACTCACGCTGGGCGCTACCCTTGCCCACGTCGGCAGCCAACCTGGTCCTGGCGAAGTCCAGCGGGTAGACAAAGCAGAGGGAGGTGGCCCCAGCTGCCCCACCGGAAGCCAGGTTACCGGCAAAGTAGCGCCAGAACTGCTTGTGCCGGTCCACGCCCCCCAGGAAGATCTGCTTGTACTTGTCCTTGAAGGCGAAGTTGAGAGCTTGGGTGGGGAAGTAACGGATCACGTTGGCCAGGTTACCTCTCCAGAAGGAGAGAAAGCCCTGCTCCTTGGGGATTCTCACCACGCAATCCATGATCCCTTTGTACTGTTGCTCAGCGCTGATCTGTTTGCTGGCATGCTGGACCTGCAGGGAGGCGGGGCACGGGGGAGGAGTTGGGTGTTAGGAGGAGCAGGACAGAGGGAGAAGGAGAAAAGGGCAAGAGAAAAAGAACATTTGCACTTCCTTGATTTGCTTTTTAATAAAAATTGTATGGGGAAATCAAACAACTAGGGTAAATGAATGGTAGCTCCTTGGATAACAAGCCCATAAATCCAATTTTGCCTCAATTATCAGGGCATTTGAGAGAAAATGTCCTGCCCCAAATAGATGGAAAGGATGACTGAATTGTGTGCTGAATTTTCCTAGGGGCCAGAATTGTGCTAGGGACTTACTGGGACATAAAAATGATAAAACCCCCCACCCCCCACCCCCACCCCAAAGGACACCCGTGCTCTTTATAGACATGATGAGCAGGAGGTGCTGATTTCTCAGTCGCACTCCAGTCTCCCTGGAGACCAGGATCTCTGAGTAGTAGCTGTTCTAACAGAAAGAGAGTAAACCCATTAGGCACTAGAGCCTGGAAATTTTCAGGCGCATTATTATCCAAGTAACCAGCTGTTGAGGGGTCTGTTGCTGTTGTGAGCAATGTGTTGGGGTTTTTCTTGTTATTGATCATTTTGACTCCCAAATGGAAGAGGTCCAATTCCTCACTGACAGGCCCATGTCTTTTGGACAAGTGAGAAAAAGAGGCTAGATGGGAGCGGGGTGATGATGACAGCGATGATGATGGTGGTGGTATGCCATTCGGTGACTAGGTTGAAGTGGAAAAGATTTGGGGAACGGATGAGTAAGGACGACCATCTGAGTTTATTCCAAAAATTGCTTAATCTCTTCAAAACCCGTTTCTTCAAATGTGAAGTTGGAGGAGAGAATCCCTGCCCTACAGGGGTTACGTAAAGATGAATGAAACATACATGTCATCCTCTAGCCTAGTGCATGGGATACACAGCAGGCGAGTTCCTCTGTAATAATTATTTTAAGGTTTTGATAGTAAAAGGCGGGTGCAGGTGGAAAGGTGCAAGCAAGGGGACATTGAAAATCAAAAGGTGAGTCCGACCTAGGAGGCCTGAGTGCGTGCCAGGGCTGGCCCAGGCGCAGGATCTGGCTGGCTGTAACCCGCTCCGGGTGGGTTTCCATATATAGACAGCGGCGGCTGCGCGCCACCCGACACCAGGAATCTGCTACTGACGCCGGACGGGTCTGCGCAGGGGGCACCTTCCCCTTGGCAGGCCGGGCGCAGGGCCTGTGGCCTAGCGCAGATCTGCTGCGGCCCGACCGCCGCCCGCCGCCCGCCGCCCGCTGCCCGCTCTCCTCGCCGCTGCGCCCAGCGCATCCCGCGCGCCCTGCCCGCCGCCTGGCTCGCTGCGCCCCCGCCCGCGCCCGCGCCCGCGCCCGCGCCCGCTCCGTCCCCACCTGCAGCAGCAGTTTGACCCTCTCGATTGGGGCGACCGCGGTCTTGGAGACGGCAGCGGCGATGCCACCAGCCAGGAAGTCCTTCAGGAAGCTCAGAGCCTGATCACTCATGATGCCAGCCGGGCGCACACAGCCTCTGGGAGCCGCGCTCTTGCTCTCGCCTCCGCCGGGCCAGGCACAGCCACCCCGTCTCCGTCCCTGCGCGTCGCGAAGGGGCCGCCTACCTCGCCCCGCATCCCTCCTTATATCCCCCGCCCGGCCTCTCGCGAGAGGAGGAGGGACCCCGAGGCCGTGCACACAGTGCGCATTGGCTGGGCAGGTGCTTGGACCCCCCCGTGGCCGCCCCCCTCTTCTGCAGAGGGCAAAGGGGGCGAAGGCGCTTCCGGGAGGCAGGGGTGGGTTGGGGGCTGTGCCTTCAGCCTGGGACGTTTAAAGGGCACATTCATGTTATCTGTCCCGGCGACCAGAGGGAACACCGTGTCTCTGCAGCGTGTGGGCCGCTGTATTTATAGCACAAGACGGCTTAGGCTGGGCCGACGGGGGACGGATCCTCTAGCCCGGCTTTCTTTAACCTCGGGCCTGCACGGCCGCTCCGGGTCAGGGCGTTTCAGGCTGATTTTTTCTTCTTCCCGAATGGTGTCCCTCGCTGCCTGGATCTGGGCCTCTTCGGAGTTGTGTGCTCTCACAAATAACGAAGATCCTCCAAAATAAATACTAACGTCACTGGATGCTGTGATTACCTAACACAATCTGGCAACCTGCTGAATCCCCTCTTCTCCCCATTCAGCGGTTCAACCATTCATTCTGCTTTCAAATATTCATGTGCCCAGCACTCGGCGGCACCAGGAAAGACCGCATGCAGGGGGCTGCTAGGTGAAGAGCTGTTTCAGCAAGGTGTGTGTGTGTGTGTGTGTGTGTGTGTGTGTGTGTGTGTGTGTGTTGCTTTTCTGTTACCCCTAACAGTCTGATGACACTAAGAACAGGGACCCCTCTGAACGGAATCTCAGCACGTATTCTGGGCAGAACAGTCTCAGGCAGCTGGCGGCTTCCCACCAGAGTAGCTGGGTGACCAGGATATTAAGAGAAGGTCGAATCCTTGGCCGTACTTGCCTCCTTTTAACAGGCACCTGGACTTGGGAAGACTATGCTATCTAGTCCTAGGAAATTGATTGCAACTAGTCCCTTCCCCCACCCCCCAATATATTACTATGAGCCTGGATCCTTAATATTTTTCAGGCAATTCATATAATCACCCGGGTTTGCAAGTACAGCTGTTGCTTCCCCTAGGATGATTGCAATTTGTTTTTCACTCTAAACTCTTTACCCTGTTCAATTCTTTTCCCACGCTTGTTCCTGTTCTTTTGTACATTGACAAGTTTATTCTTTTTTTTTTTTTTTCACCAGCTTGCTGATGAATGCAAACATCAGGTTGGGTGTCAACTGAGCTGCAGCTGTGTGTCACCCGGGATCTGGACACTTCAGTGGAGCAGAGGTCACTGGTTGGGCGCCAGGACTGCAAAGGAGATGCATTTATTTGAGGTTGGGGCAGGATAGAGTTCGGAAATGCAGGTGAGCTGTGTGAACTGCTAACAAAGTGCACACGTACCAAGGTCATAGCAGGCAGAAGGTCAAGAACTCAGGATAAGCAGAAAAGTCCTCTATGCAGTCATTCAACCAACACTTGAGCTACTGAGTTCCAGGACCGAAGTTTGGCCCTGTGAATTCAAACTGAGATAGCTCAGTCCTCAGGAACCTTACATTCAGCAGGTGACGTATTTGTCACGTGTTTAACTTTATTCACCCACAGCTTCACATATAGATTTCCACGGATCAGCACAATCCACGTATTAGTCATTTCTTCTCCTTAGAGGGCACTGTATTCCATCTTGTTAATACAGAGTAATTGCCTAATTCCTTTCCCTTCTAACTGAACATTAGAGATATTTCTTAGGTTTATAATGAAAAATGGTGCTGGTATATAAAACTTCTGCACAAATTTTACTTTCTCCCTTTACTTTTTTCTTCTCATGTATTTCCAAAATGGAATGGATAGATTGAACATTTTAAAAGTTTGGGTTTTTTGTGTTTTTTTTTTGAGTACCTGCTGCATATTCAACAATTGCTCTACATAAATGTGGATCCACCAGCCATGGAGATGGGACGCTTGTTTCCCACAGATCCTCCTCCAACACTGGCTTGAAAAAAAAAAATCTTTCAGTTATTTGTGTTTTGTGAGTTCTAATTTGTGCCTCTTTAATTGCTATGAAACGGTACATGTTCATATGATTTGATTTAAGTTGTCAGGGTTTTCCTTCTACATAGATTTTTAATGTTCCTTGACCACTTATGGCAGGAAAGCAGCGTACTTCTTCCTATTTACAACAATGTTGCATATATTGGGGGCAATAAATACATGCTGAGTATTTTTCATCTTGTTGTTTTTCTTTTGATATTTATGTTATTACATTGTTCTAAGTGTTACTCATTTAAATATGAACAGATCCATAATATGATGATATCCTTCATGTTTTGGTGTACATGTATCTCTTTTGTAGAAAGATTTGTCAGGTTGCCCTACTAGGTAGTCTATTCCAATTCTGTTGGTGGTTATTTTTTACTAGAGGCCGGTGCATGGAATTCGTGCACGGGAGTGGGGGGTCCCCTCAGCCCAGCCTGCACCCTCTCCAATCTGGGACCCCTCTGGATCGGGCCTACACCAGCAGTTGGACATCCCTCTCACAATCTGGGACCACTGGCTCCTAACTGCTCACCTGCCTGCCTGCCTGATCGCCCCTTACTGCCCTCCCGCCAGCCTGGTCACCCCTAACTGCTCCCCCCTGCTGACCTGGTCACCCCCAACTATCCCTCCTGCTGGCCTGGTTGCCCCACGCAGCCTGCTGTTCAGTCGTCTATTTAGGTGTTTCGGTCGTGATGGCCCCTGGCTTTTTATATATTAGGGTTTGTTTGTTTGTTTGTTTGTTTGTTTGTTTTAATCCTCATCCAAGAACATGCTTACTAATTTTAGAGAGAGGGGGAGGGAGAGAGAGAGAGAGAGAGAGAGAGAGAGAGAGAGACATTGATGTGAGAGAAAAGGATCAATCAATTGCCTCCTGTACTCGCCCTGGGCATGTGCCCTGACCAGGAATTGAACCCACATTCTTTAGGTGTATGGGTCGACACTCCAACCACTTGGGCCACACCAGCCAGGGTGGTAGTTATTTTTTAAAATGTATTATAAGAATGTATGATTTAATTTCATTTTTCTCCATACCATTCTTGGGTATCCCAACACCAATTCTTAAGTAGATATTTTCTTTTCTTCATTATTTGTCTTATATTACTAATTCCACTTTGGCATGTATTAATTTCTTATAATAGCTTTAATTTATGAAATCATCATACCATGACTTATTTAATTACTGGACTTAAAAAAATAACAATTTATATGTGATAGTACAACCACTTCAAAACATGAAAAGTTTTATCTGCTTAAATGCCTGGATTTATTTTCACTGTCAATTTGTTCAATTATTTAAACATCACCAGGAAACTTTAACAGACATTTAAATTAAATTAAATACTAAGTTAATATTTAATTTGGGATGTTAATGTTTAATTCAGGAAGTATCCTCTTTGTTTTAATTTTACTAATTTTTCATAGTTTCTAAATGAGAGGTATCATATTTCTCCTTGGCTTCTGTCCAATGACCCTGCTGTGTCGGAGGAGCTTGACAAGAGGCTACACGTGGAGATCCATACACTGACCTCTCCCTCCATTGACTTTCTCAGAAAAGGGAGACCTCACATGCCCTCAGGAGCATGAGCTGCCTGTGATCATAAGATCCAGGTATCGCTTACACAGGCGGCGAGAGAATGGTGCTCAGCAGAACATGTGTCCACCCGCAGTCCCAGTGCTCAGTGGCTTTCTGCCAAGGAGAGAATGGACTGGCCGCTAGGAGATGAGAGAGAGAACTCTGCTTTCAAACTTGGTCTCCTGGAGACTGGGGGCAGTGGGGATAGGGCTGTGCAGAAATGAGAGACGGCACGGAGCTAGCCTTTGGACTTTTAGTGGAAGCTTGTAAAGAATTAATCTATTTTACTGAAATGGGAATAGAGAATGGGAGCTGCTAAAGAGTCAAAGGCAAAGAAAGAAAAACACTTAAGGATTTGCTGATGGTGGTGACTGCACAATGCCTGTGTGTTGGCGAATATCTAAAACCTGTAGGAACTTGCACACACGATTACTATTTGTTCACATGGTGAATTTCAGCTTAGCAGAGAGGAAAGAATTCTGAAAAGTTTATTTTTTGATCATATAAGATCACATATGAGTTGCTGAATTTCAATCAAAGGTGATTAATAGACTCATTCTGTACTGCTTTGAAAAGACAAAAAATAAGTGCAATATTTCTCCAGAGTTATTCCCCAGGGTAGCTTAATCAATTAGAGCAATGCCTTCTTTAAAATAAAGTGCTTTATCGTGACCTTATTAAAGCGGGCGCACACACACACACACCATACATATCGTCAGAAATCACAAGTGTTCCTGCAAAGTACTCCAACCACAAGCTCCCATTTAGCTAACGCCAAGCAAAACTGTGGCACTGCAAAGTGTGCGTTTACAGAAACTTCTTACCCTTTAGTGATCAGCTCCCTTGGGACTCTACTTCCTCCTACTCTTCCCCATCAACATAGAAATTATCTGAATAATTCACATCATTCATTCATTCATTCTTTTCCTTTGCACCTTCTTTCAACAAGCATGTTGAATGCCTTCTCTGGACACCGACACTCTGTGGGGTACCGGTGATGCAAAAGTCAGGAAGGCAAGATTACAGCCTTGGGGGACCTAGCAGGGCAGGTACCCACACACTTGTGTGGCCTACCAGGCTGTTCCCGCACGGTGTGGCGGGACTCCACGTAGGGCTCTTACTATACTTCTAGGCGCATGACTTTCGACTGGTTACCTGTCAGATCTTGTATTTTTCACATTGTATGAACCAAAAAGTTGCATGAGAGGGATTTGAGGCATCATTATTTAAAGTAGGTGATTTCTGGGGGCAGAGGAACCTCTAAGTCATTAAAGAAAAAGAAAAGAAAAAAGATGATCAGATGGACTTCTCCCTGAAGACCCTCATCCCTGGAGAATTGACTCAGTGGTTGCTGGAGGCAGAGAGCCTGGGGACTCCCCCACAGGCACAGCACACTCCCTCCCCATCCCACACAGGCAGGCCCCCTCCCCCATTCCTACATAGAGATCCACAGCTTCTCTCATCTTCCCATCTCCTCCTTACTTTATCCAAAACTCCAACAGCATCTCAGAGTTTGATGGCACAATTAAGCTTATTTTTATGTGTGTATAAGTAATGCCTTCCGACCGTAACCATCCACCTTTACCTTCTGGTTTCCCTGGCTTGCATTCTCTGTGAATAAAGCCATTACTCACCTGGACTGAACTTGATTGATTTTCCAAGTACGTTCTGAACTGGCTTCCCTAGTATTCAGTGTTGCACACACGCTACCAATCGTTTCTTTAAAACACTTGCTTTATTCCTGTTATTATTAAAATCAATGTCTAATGAAGGTTACTAGAGGGGCCATTTTTGCTCATCTGTATTGCTAATAAATAGCAATTTTAATGAATGAGGTGTTTTGTTTTTTAACATGCTTCTTTTACCCAGGACCCTTTCCTCATTTGGTCAGCCGAACATTGCTTCAGAAAAAGAAAACATTCAGAAAGCAGAGAAAGTCGTCTATTCATGGCATTAGATTTTCCAGAGGAAGAGAAAGAATTCAGATATAAACCATAGATTTGGTAGAACACCTGAGGGAAAGCAGTGTGTTCTGCCCACCCCGCCCTTCCAATGATTACATCAAGTTTTCCCAAATCTGAGGGGAAAGGAAGATTGCCAGAGAGAGAGAGAGAGAGAGAGAGGAGTCAGAGGCCAGCATGGTTCCTGGAGAAAGGGGGCCCAGGACTCTCCCCAGCCCAGGGAGGCAGCAAGAAGCAGGGAGAAAGGGCCAGGCCTTGTTACAGTACAAAGGTCAGAGGCAGCTTCAGAGTTCATCCAAGCATGAAAGTGAACAGGAGAGCAACTCCCAGACGCCGCAGGCCAGCCTGCTAGCGTGAAGGAGCCTGCAGAGCCCCATGAGGCTCTCCTGCCCCAGGGGGGTGCGGGCCGGCAGAATAACACCTTGTTTCAAGGTCACCAGAGTTAGTTGAGAGGAAGCCAGACCTGGAGAGCCTCATGGCTGGGAATGAGGCAGGTGTCAGGAGTGACCTTGACGGGGCCATGACTGAAGATCAGAAAGGAATAAGGACCCGGCAGCATGGATATAGGACTGTCTAGACCACATGGCCCTCCGTCCCCATCCTCAGTACCACAGAAATTCCTGGACTTTAGAAATTCCTGAAATTCCACTGGGAAAAGCAGAGAGACAAGGGGACGCTAATCGTTTCCACCACCGGCAGAAGGGAGTCTCCGAAGTGAAACGAAGTTGTTTTGTGCAGCTGAGTTTGTCAATATTCATTCTTGCTATAGTATTTTCTTCATTTTAAAAGATAATATGCTGCCTTGGCCTGTTTGGCTCAGTGGATAGTGTCGGTCTGCAGAGTGAAGGGTCCTAGGTTTGATTCCAGTCAAGGGCATGTACCTCGGTTGCAGGCTCCCGGCTCTGGTTGGAGGCATGCAGAAGGCAACCAATCAATGTGTCTCTCTCATATCGGTGTTTCTCTCTGTCTCTCCATCTCCCTTCCACTCTCTTTAAAAATCAATGGAAAAAATACCCTCGGGTGAGAATTTAAAAAAAAAAGATAATATACTAAAGACATCATAATTTTGGAAACTCTTACTATTGTTTGTTCCATCAAGGACATTTCTTTAAGGAGGAAACACAGTCCTGGCCAAGTAGCTCAGTGGGTTAGAGCATCATCTGGATACACCAAGATTTCAGATTCCATTTCCAGTCAGGGCACATACAAGAATCAACCAATGAATGCATAAGTAAATGGAACAAAAATCGATCTCTCTCTCTCTCTCTCTCTCTCTCTCTCTCTCTCTCTCTTTCTCTCTCTCTCTCAATCAATCAATCAATAAAAGAAGGAGGCTCACACTTAACTGAGAGTGACTGTAGGGAGAGAGAGACTTGAGGACAGTCTTCTCTACAAATCTCTATGAAACTCCAGTTATGCATGGTTATTAAATGGCTGACTACATATGTACAACAACTGACTCTTTAAACATGATACCTTAAACATAATAGTTATTCAATAAGTGTTTGTTGAATAATTAGGGAAATGCTTCCATTTCTAGTGCAATTTTTTCCCAATAATGAAGCCCCAAAAACCCACCATAATTTTTGTCGTGCACTATGAAACGTAGGTATATGGAATTTCATCATATAAAGTAGGAGAAATTATACCAGCAGAAATATGACTATCTACAACATACTGTCTGCCATATAAAAGCATAGCCACTTTAATGTTGGATTTGTCCATTTCTCCTTGTAGTTCTGTCAAGTTTTTCTTTACATGTTTTAGGGCTTTGTTTTTATTTATTTTTATTTTTTAAATTTTCTTTTAATTTATCTTTATAATGGAAAGTATTACAGATGTCTCCTCTTTTCTCCATTGAGCCCTTCGAGCAAATACCCGTCCCCTGCCCCAGGCCTTCACCACACTATTGCCTGTGTCCATGGTCATGGTCATTTTCATCTTCTGCTCTTATGAATGAGCATTCTTGTGCATGTGTCTGGGTGCACACTTGTATGCATGTCTGTTGGGCATAGATTTAGGAGGAAGATTGCTGAGTCTGCTTTGTACTTGCATTTTCATAGGTAATGCCAACAGTTTTCCAAAGTCATACTGATATTTTTATCTGCAGTGCCCAAGAGTGAACAAACGATGGTCAAGTGTGGAGCGGCGGAGACTGAACTGTACTGTAGGGCTTTGTCTTAAAAGTCATACAAGATTAAAATTGCTTTTTATCTTTAAGTCGTAGTCCTCTTTATCAGTAATGCTTTTTCTTAAAGTCGTTTTCCCCTAAATGAACAAAGCAACACCTGCTTTCCTTGAGATTGTATTTGCCTAATTTATCTTTTTATACTCTTTTACTTCCAACCATTCTGTATGTTTAGGTATGTTCCTTGTAAACTCTATATTTTCTTTTTTCATTTTCTAAAATTCTAAATTGACACTCTTATTCTTTTAGCTGGAGAGTTTGGATCCATTTCCATTTTTCATGACCAATGATATTTTCAAAATTTTATTTTGAAATATGGATTCAAAGGAAGTTGCAAAGGAATCACTACACGTTTAAAATTTTTGTCTCTGCTATTTTATTTTATGCTATTTGTCCTCCTTATGCATGTTTTTGAAGGTCGTCATTTACATGACGTTTACCATGGCTACCCTATGTCAACAAGTACATATGTTTCTGAATTACTATTAAGGTGCTAATAACACAGTAATTATTATTTTAGGTGGCTACTATTTTGCCAGGTTCAGAGAGTGCCAACTTTTCTGGTTAGGCACTAGGTGTTTCTGGGGACCATAACACAAGTTGATTTACTGCTTCAGAAAACACAAAAGTCAAATTAATGAGGAATGACACAGCTGTCAAATATGCGGGACTTGAATGGTAAATTGAGCTCTGGAAGAATTTTGAATTTCATAGCATTATTCAATGTGGCCACTGGAGGGAGATCACATACAGCTAGTCTCAAAATAATGGTCTAAGTCTCTAATTTTTATCACAAACATGTAAACAGCCCTAGCTGGCTTGGCTCAGTGGATAGAGCGTCAGCCTGCGGATGAAGGGTCCCGGGTTCGATTTGGGTCAAGGGCAGGAACTCGGTTGCAGGCTCCTCCCCTGTCGGGCCCTGGCAGGAGGCAACCAATCCATGTGTCTCTCTCACATCAATGTTTCTCTCTGTCTTTCCCTCTCTCTTCCACTCTCCCTCAAAATCAATGGAAAAATACCCTCCGGTGAGGATTAAAAAAACAAACAAACCTGTGTAAATAGTACGCAAACCTAGGAAATAAAAACCTCCCTACTTAAAAAAAAAAAAAAAGACATACAATCAACAAACAACAAGTATAGACGGCCCGGGGTGGTGAGCACACCCCCGGGTGCGGTGGAGGGTCTCCTGTCCGCCGCTCCTTTCCGCCCTGCGGCTTCTCCCCAGGCTTTTGGAGCAGCGCCGCGGGGCGGGATGCTGGGCGCCGGCCCGTTGCCCGTGGCAACCTCCTCCGCGCGTGGAGCAGAGCCCGCGTCATGGAGCCCAGCGCCTCGCGGCTCCTCCGGGAACAGTACCGGGACGCCAGGGGACGGCAGCCGAGGTGGCGCGGCTGGCGTGGGGGACGCGACGTGGGGCCGGGGCCGGGGGGCTGGATGGAAGCTGGCTCTGATCAGAGCGCCCGACAGCCTGGGTGCCCCGCAGCAGCCCGGCGCTGGGGCAGGAGGCCAAGGGCAGGGCGCGCGGACCTTCCGCGGGTCCCGAGCCTCGAGTGAGACCCGGTGGGCGGGGAACGCGGGGCTCGAGAGCGCCCCCTTCCGCCCACCAGGCGCCGCCCCGCAGCGCCGCCCTCTCCGCCCCGCAGCGCCGCCCTCCCGCCCCGCAGCGCCGCCCTCTCCGCCCCGCAGCGCCGCCCTCCCGCCCCGCAGCGCCGCCCTCTCCGCCCCGCAGCGCCGCCCTCTCCGCCCCGCAGCACCGCCCTCTCCGCCCTCTCCGCCCCCAGCGCCGCCCTCTCCGCCCCGCAGCGCCGCCCCGCAGCGCCGCCCTCTCCGCCCCGCAGCGCCGCCCTCTCCGCCCCCAGCGCCGCCCTCTCCGCCCCGCAGCGCCGCCCTCTCCGCCCCGCAGCGCCGCCCTCTCCGTCCCGCAGCACCGCCCTCTCCGCCCCGCAGCGCCGCCCTCCCGCCCCGCAGCGCCGCCCTCTCCGCCCCGCAGCGCCGCCCTCTCCGCCCCGCAGCACCGCCCTCTCCGCCCTCTCCGCCCCCAGCGCCGCCCTCTCCGCCCCGCAGCGCCGCCCCGCAGCGCCGCCCTCTCCGCCCCGCAGCGCCGCCCTCTCCGCCCCCAGCGCCGCCCTCTCCGCCCCGCAGCGCCGCCCTCTCCGCCCCGCAGCGCCGCCCTCTCCGCCCCGCAGCGCCGCCCTCCCGCCCCGCAGCGCCGCCCTCTCCGCCCCGCAGCGCCGCCCTCCCGCCCCGCAGCGCCGCCCTCTCCGCCCCGCAGCGCCGCCCTCTCCGCCCCGCAGCACCGCCCTCTCCGCCCTCTCCGCCCCCAGCGCCGCCCTCTCCGCCCCGCAGCGCCGCCCCGCAGCGCCGCCCTCTCCGCCCCGCAGCGCCGCCCTCTCCGCCCCCAGCGCCGCCCTCTCCGCCCCGCAGCGCCGCCCTCTCCGCCCCGCAGCGCCGCCCTCTCCGTCCCGCAGCACCGCCCCGCAGCGCCGCCCTCTCCGTCCCGCAGCACCGCCCCGCAGCGCCGCCCTCCCGCCCCGCAGCGGCTCTGGGTGCGGCGCGTCTGGGGGCAGCTGGACCCCGCGCCCTCGCCGCCCCGGAGAGACGGTGCCCAGGGAGGCCTCGCAGTGGCCCCAGCGGACCCGGCCCGCAGGTGAGTGGGCGTAGGCGGCGGGGCCACTCCCGGGGCTGCGGGGTCAGCCGGCCGAGCCCCTGCGGCCGGGCGCGGGGGTGGGGTGTCGGGCGCGGGGGGTGGGGGCGCGCGGGGGTGGGTGTGGGGTGTCGGGGTGGGACTGGCCCGGCTGCCGGGCGACGCGGGAAAACTCCAGCGCGCTACCAGCTCCTTCACTGGTCCGGGGCCGCCTAGCTCGGCGGCTACTTTGTGCTGCGCGCGGTACGAAGCCCTGACGTCCGTTATCCCGTCTAATTCCTTCAGCAAAACCGAGGTGGGCGGTACGGCCTTGATTTGCAAAGGAGCTTGCCCCGGGCCTGGGGCCCACGCGCCGGGGCAGAACCGCGAGGCAGCGGCCTGTTCTCAGCCTCCGCGTTTCCCCTCCGCATCCCCCTCCAGGCAGCGCCGCCGAGCAGCCCGGAGCCTGTCTTGGCTCCTGACCCAAGTCCCTGTCCTTCCCCAGGTGGCGGCCAGCAGGCACGGTCTCAGCTTTAAGGAGGCGCCGCCCTCCCGCACCCGTTCACAGAGATCCGAACGGGCACCACCGTGTGAGGAGATGCGCCTCCTCCGAGCCCCCGGAGGGGGCTGCGACGCTGGCCCAGCGCCAGTGAGTGAGTGAGTGAGGGGCGGTGGAGCGGAGACCCGGCCCAGGCGGGAGGGGATCGGCGCCACGCGCTGGCTTTGCAGCTGGGACTCTCCCGTGTGTCAGAGTTCCTGTGACCGCGGAACCATGATTATCTGAGTTGCGCGTGAAGCCCCATCCGTAACATTGTTTTGGAGCTGAATAGAGCAACGTTAGCAATTGCTATCTCACTGCTAAGCACTAAAAAATGTTGCTCCATTGAAAGAAAAATGTATTTCTGATTTATTTTGTTGCTATGGAAAAGAAATTATCCTACATTTTGAAAAAGAGAGGCACTTTAAAATTGAGACTATCTCTAAGTTGTGAATCCAACATTTTCCTTCCGCCAGAGAACAATGCCCATGAAAAGATGAGATCTGGGGGTTGTTGCGCCAGGAGGCAGCTGCTTAAAACCACAGTCCTAACGGCAAAGGAAGCGTTAACAGGTAGGGGATTGTACTGGGGCTTTGATTTCCATGTTATTAAATAAAAGTCTGGCCCTGGCCGGTTTGGCTCAGTGGATAGAGCGTCGGCCTGTGGACTGAAAGGTCCCAGGTTCAATTCCGGTCAAGGGCATGTACCTGGGTTGTGGGCACATCCCCAGTGGTAGGTGTGCAGGAGGCAGCTGATCGATGTTTCTCTCCATCGATGTTTCTGGCTCTCTATCCTCCCTTCCTCTCTGTAGAAAATCAATAAAATATATTAAAAAAAAAAAAAGTCTGCTACCACGTAAATCACACACTCATGTATTAGGCTATGTTTCTACAGTGCTTGAGAAATTTTCAGTATCCAGTGTGATTTCAAGTTTACGTTCTAAATACCCTAAGCCTTGATTAAGAAAGAGGGGTGGTTAGTGGGAAGGGGAAGTAGCTAAGAGTGTTAGTTATCTACTCAGAGGGTAACTAGGAAGATTTCATGCTATGTCTGAGGCCCCCCCGCCCCAATCACACCTGAAGGCGGGGGCCTGCTCTGTCACTCTCTGCTGACTTTCTCAGGAGGTCCTCAGAGAAAGTGAGAGAGGGCGGGACAGGGAGAGAGAGATGGAAACATTTATGGGAGGGAAACATCAATCGGCTGCCTCCTGCACGCCCCCTACTGGGGATGGAGCCCCTAACCCGGGCATGTGCCCTGGAATTGAATGGTGACCTCTGGGTGCATGGGTGGACACTCAACCACTGAGACACACCAACAGGACTGAAGAAATTGCTCTTTGATGATTCAAAGTCCACTGTTTTCATTTTTACTTTTTTTTTTTAAAAAAAAATCTTTACTGTTGAAAGTATTACATATGTCCCCCCTTTTTCCTCCATTGACTCCCTCCAGCCCACTCCCCCTCCACCCCAGACCCCCACCACCCTACTGTGTACATGGCATTTTTACTTTTTAATTTAAAATACTAATTTTCTTCCAAGTGCACTTTAATAAAATTGTAAAACTCAAACTCATTTTATTATTTTTAAATTTATCTTTATTATTGTTGAAACTATTACAGCTGTCCCCTTTAAAAAAAACTGAACAATGTCTGATCTAAAAAGAGTGAACGTTGATGGAGGGGATCTGGTTGTTACCTTTGCTGGAATATAACTGTGTTCTTCTGTTTGTATAGCAGCCATGTCTCAACCTCTCCCTTTTCCTGTCTCCATCTTCTTAATGTTTCTAGGCTGAAACTCTAAGACAAAATCATGATAAACTTTGGAGAGCTGGGTGTAGCCGTTCAGGAACCAGTTCCTGCAAGAATTCCTACCTGGTTCGACCTTTGTAATAGAAAGCAGGGCACTGAGGACCGCCTCGCAGTCCTTACAGCTCAGAGGAAAAGCCCAAGACGGCAGTCACCTTCTCTCTGCTTTTGACCTAGCGAATGAACCAGTGTATGTCTTTTTTTTTTTAAAAAAGGGTATTGCCCTGACTGGTTTGGCTCAGTGGATAGAGCGTCGGCCTGCAGACTGAAGGGTCCCAGGTTCGATTCCGGTCAAGGGCACGTACCTTGGTTGCAGGCACATCCCCAGTAGGGGGTGTGCAGGAGGCAGCTGATCAATGTTTCTAACTCTCTGTCCTTCTCCCTTCCTCTCTGTAAAAAAAAAAACCACAATAAAATGTATTTTTAAAACATTTTAAAAAAAGGTTTCGCAAGCTGATTCAGAACGTCCAAGAGCTCATATTGGAATGTATGGGGTTAAATGTCTTCCAGGAGGCTCTGATCTTGGACTTGCATGATTTTATTGGTTATTTTCCCTCTGCTGTCACCCTGATAGCCCAAATAATAAAAGTTGAATTTGGTCAGTAGGGGTCTATATGTAGATATCTGTAGTGTAATATACAGGGTGGGCAAAAGTAGGTTTACAGTCATGAGTACATGAAACAGGTATAATCTTTCTGACTTTAGGAATGGCACAATTTTATACAATTTTAAATTAAGTTTGTCTTAAACATGCGGGTTCTAATGAAGAAGAAATAACCTTCCATTAAAACATCTCCCTGCTACTTTTCCCTTCCTGGATATTCTAGCAGGAATGCGCTCTCTTCTGGACTGTGTACTTTGTGTGTAATTGTTACCCTGATTCTCCAATTAGAATCTGAGCTTCAAGAAGACAGTCTCTAGGACGTCATAGCCCTATTGTGTCTTATACATCCTTAGTAGATGCCCCTTTAAAAGACTGAAGAAATTACCCAACTTGTTCTCCACCACCTTCCCATGATTCTTAACAAGAAGGAACGTGTTAAAAACTCGAATGTAGGATGTACGTGAAAACTTGGCTGAGTAGCAGAGTCTGATCTCTCTTTCTGTCTCGGAGGTTGGGAAGGAAGGTTTCTTTTCAGTCCTGGAAAGATTTGACTTGCATTTGAAGAACAATTTGCACGATTTCCTGAAGAAATGCCACCTTATGAACAGTCCAACTGGCATTGATCATTTGGATCTCCTGAGAAACGGCCAGGATCACAGGGAAGAGGGGATGGTGCACAGAATCTGCTCCAAGCGCATGCACAGGCTGCAGACACTCATTGTTATTGTCCTTTTCTCATCCACTGCGTCCCACCAGACCCTGGATGAACTTCAGGCAGGCTCAGCGCCTTGGATGCCTCCGCTGTGTGGGGTAGTGTCTTCCCGGAGACCTTGCATTAATGGGCAAGAGGCAGAGAGGTCCATAGATGGTCTACGAGAACCATCTTTTGGTCTCCAATCCATTCTCTCTATTGAAGCCAAAGAGTTCCTCCTAAATTAGAATCCAGTCATATGTGAGTGTGGGAAACAAAAGTGCTATAGGAATGAAACTGCTCTGTGTTGTTACTCTAATTATTTGTATCATTATTGAAGTTACTTCCATACAAGAACCGGCCTGCCTTCCCTGGTTGAGGAGGTTACCACAGTGCACGGAAGGATATAGAAGTGTTAATTTGGTATGACTCACTCCCCCCTGGCCAACTCCTTAACTTTATCAGGGCCACACTTTATTTTTAGCTTTGGCCTTTTGCAGCACTTGACCTTTTGCCTGGATAGAGTATTGTACTGGGGAGCTCAAACTCACCCCCAGCCTTCCCTGTTCCATGAAACATAAGGGATATGTGTGTTAGGTTATGTCTTCTTTAGAAGTCTGCAATCCAGAATGGTCTTTTAGGACAAAATAAAACTGTATTCACACACACACACACACCACCTACACACACACACACCTACACACACACACACACACACACACACCCACACACACCCTCTTTGGTAACATTGTCTTGCACATTTGGATTGTAATCACTTCTTTCATGAGGCATCTCTTTTGTCATCTGTTGTAAGAAATTAGTATAATCTTAACATTTATGAAAATATTTTTAAAATGTGGGTAAGGATCTTATACCAAAATCGCTACCCCACTTGTTTTAGAATTAAAAAAACTCAGAAACAACCTTCAAATATAGAGTAGTTAAATAAATCATGAAATAGCCATCCAATGAAATGCCATGAAGCCATGTTAAAAAAAAAACAACAAAAAACTGATTACAAGTGATTTTTAAAATGAGATGGGGTAATACTAATTATGGAATGTTAAATGAGGAAACTTAAGTCCCAAACTACAAATGTCACATGAAGTCGACTATGCCTTTGCTCATCTCACCTGGCTCGCTCCAACAGCCACCTACAGGTGCTCCCTCAGCCAGGCGGGACCCCTCCAGTCGGTTCTCTAGTCTGCGCTGGAGCCAGAGCGGTCTTCCTAAATTAGAATCCAGGCTTGTCCATTCCACACTGAACGCTCTCTGATGTCTCTCTGTTGCCTTCAGGACACGTTCGGGCTCAGCGTCATGGGGCCCAGAGCCCTCTGAAACCCTGCACCTCATCTCGGGGCCACTTCCCCATCTACGCACCCTGCTCGCATTGCCTCCACTGTAGCCTGTTCTTTCTGACTGCGGTGCTGTTGCCTTCTTTTTGCCTTGATATCTTCTCATCCTTCACATCTCGGGTTAGCCCTGTTTTCTCTGGAAAGCTTCCCTCTTTCCCTCTCTGGTCTGTTTGCCCCCCCCTCCCCTCCCCCCGTCCCCCGTGCTTCCACTCCTCTCTGTATGCCCTCTACTGTGGAACTCCTTGCCCTTGACTGTCACTGCTGAGTTCCTTACCCGGGAGAGCAGGGTCCCTGTCTATCAGGCCCATTATTCTGTTCCCAGCAGAGGGTACCACAGCGTAGGTACCCACTAACTGTTGAAGACAGTCAACATATTGGGCAGATAAGCATCAATTGGTTAGTAGACCTTTTCTCTGACTGAATTTTGGATGGTTTTGAATTTCCTCTTTATTCTTATCCTAAAACAAAACTTTTATTGTGGTAAAAACACACACATACTATTAAATTCGCCCACTTAATTCTAAGTGTACAGTTCAGTAGTGTTAAGTCCGTTCGCGTTGTTGTGCAACAGATCTCTTGAACTCTCTCACCTTGTAATGCTGAAACTCTATACCCACTAAGTGCTGATGCCGCCTCCTCTCTCCCACAGTACCCACCTTCTGCTGCCTGTTCTATGCTTTTGGCTGCTTTATACATTTCATATGACAGGAATCATACTGTGTTTATCCTTTTGTGACTGACTTATTTTGCTAAGCACAATGTCTTCAAGGTTTATGTTAAAATGATTTTTTAAAAATCGATTGCAGAGAGAGGAAGGGAGAGAAAGAGAGACAACATCAATGAGAGAGAAACATTGAGCGGCTATCTCCTGCATGCCCCCTACTGGGGATTGAGCCTGCAACCCCAGCATGTGCCCTGACTGGGAATCGAACAGTGACCTCCTGGTTCATGGGTGGATGCTCAACCACTGTGTCACATGGGCCAGGCTAAAACGAATTTTTTATATAAACTCTATTACCTCTATAACCAGAAAAGAAGCTTTATAGAATCATAGGAACTAGAAGTGACTCTAGAATTTATCTGGACCAATTTTCCCTATCCTTAACTTTACTTTTTCTAGATGAGAACTTCAGAAATCAAAAAGTAATTAGTCTCAGGTTAAAGGTTAAATAATGACAAAGTTGACCCAAGAAATAAAACCAAGTAATAGAGGAAAAGGTTTTCAGGTCTTTCACAAAATTTATAGCCCTCTCTCTCTCTCTCTCTCTCTCTCTCTCTCTCTCACTCTGTGTGTGTGTGTGTTTTGTTTTAATTTTCTGCTCAACATTAGCTGTTTTAAAATAATTTTGTTTTCCAGTATTTCATTTCACATTTGAAGTAAAACTAATCCATCTGCTGGCTGCTTGCTTTGTTCAGAAGGCACAAAGCACTTCTCTTTAGGAATTGTGTTTCTTCCGTTTTGCTTGCACAATGCATTCCACAGGTGGTCAAGATTTCCCACTCTGGATCCAGGCAGGCTAAAAGGATTCTTCAAATTTATGGGAGAATTTGAGCCGCAAAGTGGAGGCAAGTCCAAGAGATACTTTTGTTCAGCTGTTTGTTCTTATGTAGCATTCCCTCCTCCTGGTCTGAAAGAGAAAGGACTCTTAAGTTATAGTTTATGAAATAATTGTGAAAAAAGACCCACTTGTTCTAAGTCCCCGAAACGGATTAATGTGTCCAATTAGCATGTATTATGAGTCCGCCACGTGCCTTGTTGTCATTGAGAGACACATTTAAGATGTATTTCCTGAGTTGGGAGGGTGGTAGAGAACCAGTGGGTGTCAGAGTAAGGGTAAGGGTAAGGGCTCTTGGAAACTATGTGGTCCAATCCCCTCCTATTAGATATGGGAAACTGAAGCCCAGAGGGGGCCCGGAGTCAAAGGCCTGGTCAGTACCGAGCTAGAGCTCGAGGTGCCCCCTTCTGGCCTCCGGCCCAAGGAGGGTGTCACACCCCGTAGGCTGTATGTCCGGCTTCGTTTGAAGAGGGACGCAGAGAATCTCACTCAGCTTGCTTTTTATTACTATCTTATTCTCTTTTCATAATTTACTTGTCAACATGGTTTTCAGGCTCAACCTAACATCTGCTCTGGTTTCCAGTCACGAGAGGAAAACTGAAGATTTCTATCCCAAAGTGACTTAGAATAGCTCGATGTTGTGTTCCACCACCCAGGGGTTGTCTTCCCTCCAATGGACGGAGCCAGGACCGGCAGTCCCCATCCTCAGCGGAGTCTGGGCGCGGTGGTGCATGCGCGGACCTGGGTTTGCGGGAAAGAATGACCAGCTCCCGCGGTGGGAGGGCTCGTTAGCTTGGTTCTTTCAGTTTTGTTTATGACCGGGAAGTAGGAGTTCTTCCCTGAGTGTGAGGTGACAGTACATCTTGGCAGTCTTTCTAACGTAAACACCACGTGTTATGGGTTAGCATCTGAGGGAGAAGAGACTCCCCATGATTTACTGTGATTCATCTGTAGAGAACTCTAAAACACTGAAAATAACCCCAGGAGTGGTTGTTCAGTGGTACACTGCTTTGTACTTTGTACTACTTTGCATCTTTATAAGTTTATTGGAGGCCTGGTGCATGAAATTCGTGCACCAGTAGGATCCCTAGGCCTGGTGGGTGATCAGGGCCGATCTGTGGGCCGACCGGGGGGCCCCCGCTGGCACCCGCCTTGGCTGGCCTGGAGCCATCCATTCGCCGGCCCTGCCACCCTGCCACCACCCTGCAGGGTGACTGGCGGGGCGATCAGGGGGCGGGGGGAAGGGAGACGCTGGCACTTGCCTTGGCTGGCCTGGGGTCTGCCGGCTGGGGGCAGCTCCTGCATTGAGTGTCTGCCACCTGGTGGTCAGTGTGCATCATAGCGATTGGTCCTTCCACTGGTCATTCTGCCGTTTGCTCAATTTGCATATTAGGCTTTTATTATATAGGATATTACTGATATGAAACTTAGTGGACATGTGAACAAATAAATGGTTGCAATTCTCTGAAATGTAGGAAAACATTGTATCACCATGATACTTTGTTCTGTAGGGTTCCAAGAAATCAAATAATGCTCTGTGGACAAGAAGGTCCCCCAAACTATAATGTAGAATATTCATACTACTGGGGAATATGTTTTTATTGATACACATTAATTTAAGGAAATGCACACGGTAACATTTGTTCAAAATTGTCCCGTAACTAGTCCTAGAGATTTAGATACTCAGCAAAGTAATGCAACCAGTGACAGGGATTAGTGCCGCCCAGTCCCTGACCCCTTCCGCAGTCCGGGGACAGATGCTGTAGCTTCAGCACCACCCACGATGCTCTGGAGACTATTTTCTGTGTGTTGCTGCCTGTGACGTAGATGGTCAGAGGTTCTGTGTTTCTCGGTGTCGGTCACCAGCTGGGTTCATAGGACACCAGGTCTCTGTTTTCTGAACTGCCCTCTCTCCACACAGAAAAGCTGACCTGGATCTTCTCACTTACGACATGCGGAGCAGGAAAGCCACCCCGGCCCCCTCAGCGGAAAGCCAATCAACAGTTCAAGCGGATGAGCAAGAGGTGGGGAAGTGAACGACCGAGGGTCTTGTAATAAACGTCGTCTCATTGAGCCAGAATAATTTCTGATTCTGGATCTCCACAAAAGAAGAGAACTGGATTCTTTATTCTGAGAGGTCGGACCATTAGTGCTTATTGAAAACTCTTGGACATGCATGACTGCTACATGCATGACTGTCCCTTAGACCAAACCAGTCTTTTGCACACACAGAACTCTGGCGCCCACGTCAGCGCAGGGCGGTGGAACTGCCAGGGGAAGTGATGTTGGCGGAAGTTGACGTCCAGTTTAAAACTGAGAGACGCTAAGTGCTGGTAAAGGCTCCCCATCCCTTTGGGGTTATCAGTCCGTAATATTCAATAGTGAATTTGTCTTCCAGGGACTTTTAAATTCTGGAACAGAGTAAAAGGCTGATGCCGGATTCCTGACTCCAGATTCCCTTTTCATCCTGAGACATGGAATGGTCATTTTTAAGTTACGTTTTTTAATAGATTTTGCGATGAGAGAAGAATCAGCCGCATCTCCACTTTAACTGGAATTGGAGTCAAATTGGCAGATTTGTCCCAATCTGCTTGGCTCCCACTCTTAGCCCACTTTCCAGTCAGTATTTAACTAAGGTGGATGCTCCGCATTTGTCTTTATCTTTATTTCTACATTGGCTCCTTTCTCCTCTTAAGGGAATTACAAAACCAGCGACTATTTGCAGCATCAATTGAGGCGAAAATCTTTTTGTACTCGGACGTGTTAGACATATACGTCAGTTGGCACTTACGTTGACGTGACGGGGAGTTCCGAAGTCACCTGCAGTCTGGTTTGTATGCTGTCAATAACCCTGAAGATTGTGAAGTGGCATCTTGAAAATATATTCTTTCTTCTGCCGATTCCAAGTTACCTAGGGCAGTGGTCGGCAAACTGCGGCTCGCGAGCCACATGCTGCTCTTTGGCCCCTTGAGTGTGGCTCTTCCACAAAATACCGACTTCTGCGCATGGGCCATGAAGTTTCAATCGCACTGTATGTGGGCGCCCGCACATGGTATTTTGTGGAAGAGCCACACTCAAGGGGCCAAAGAGCCGCATGTGGCTCGCGAGCCGCAGTTTGCCGACCACTGACCTAGGGACACAGTAGAGGAACGCACATGGAAGCTCAACTCTCTGATCCTAGAAATGGGACCATTTAAAAAGTTCCATTACCTTATAATTTTGAGGAGTTGTTGAATCATGTTCGGGGAGTTAGAAATATAGTTACTGGATTCCCTATGACAAAGTCCATGTTTCTTTGTCTTTTTGCTTATTTTTGACAGGAACACTGACAAATTAAAACATCAGTAGTCAACAGGAATTTTGAATAACTAGGGCAGTGTTGGCGAACCTTTTGAGCTCGGCGTGTCAGCATTTTGAAAAACCCTAACTTAACTCTGGTGCCGTGTCACATATAGAAATTTTTTTGATATTTGCAACCATGGTAAAACAAAGACTTATATTTTTGATATTTATTTTATATATTTAAATGCCATTTAACAAAGAAAAATCAACCAAAAAAAATGAGTTCGCGTGTCACTTCTGACATGCGTCATAGGTTCGCCATCACTGAACTAGGTGATAAGAATTTACATGTGTTTTCGCAATACAGTTCTATAAATGGTGGAATCTTTGATGATTTCTCTTTTCCACATAAATGGGTCAAAATTTTTTTCTGTTTCTCTACAATAAAATGGCAGGTGAGAATTGGTTTTACTTAAGTTTACAAAAGATAAATGTATGCATTATCATTTTAAGAATTTCATGAATTAGTTGATCTTAGGTGAGGGATTTTGGATAGTTTCCTGCCCAGTAAAAAACTACCAATGGTAATTTTCTGGATTTGCAATGATAATATTCAGAATGAATCGTTTTATTTCCTTCTCTGTATTCAGATGTCTTGTAATCAAATAATGCACCTCCCGAGTCTACATTTTATGGCCCAGTTCATCATCATTCCTGCTAAGGACAGGTTTTTATTCCTGCCTGGTGACCATGGACATTTCTCAGCCACCAGGTGGCAGAGTCTCCTTGGGTTAGATTGAATATTGCGTTTTTCTACTGATTGCCAACTGTAGTTTATAGCTAACGTGAGTGGCCATCAAACCTTTTACTCATGTACCCCTAAAATGAATTTGAAAACATATGCACCTCCACAAACTTTTAAGTTCATGTAAAAATTACTCAGCAAAAGTTTAGATAACAAAAGAGATATAACTTCTGACATGCTGCAAATACCGAATTTTAAAATAAAATCGTTGATGTCATTCTTCTAAATGAATCAAATTGAATGCAAAGTGCTGTAGATATTTGATAGCCACCATCATATACTTTTTAAATGCCAAAATGAGCTTATTATTCACAGTTGGGATACTTTACATCACTCCTTTTCCTCCTTGACAGCTGTTTCCCATTTTATTTCCTCTACAGAATTTCACACTAATATACAGTGTTTCATGCTTAAAAGCTTTGATCACCATTGTTCTTCTTTGCAACAAGAGTGTGTGTATAAATGACATTAAATGTTTTGTATTTCCTGTGACCATAGTGTCAAATTTTTATATTGATAAATAGTATATGTTAGTATGTCTTCCTAAATTTGCCCAGTATACATTTATTCTTTCAGTCATTTGAAAAATCCAGAAAACATAAAAAGAAAAATGACCCTTAACCATAACACTTACATAATGCTTAGAGAGAATAAATAATATATGGCAACCCTCTTGTGCTTATCTCTCACCAGTTTGCCCAGATACTTTCTGTTAAGTAGTTGATGCCTATTCTTCCATGGTTTTTCTAAGTTTATAAAGATTTTTTATACCTTTAAAATTTGGAGCACAAAATATTAAGGTGCTTCCTATATTGCCTTTTAAGAGATTCTTTCCTAGCATCAAAAGCACAGTGTTCCACTGGGGGTATTTGTACGTATACACACAACACACACACACACACACACACACACACAAACACACCCAAATATACCAGACATTTACTAGTAAACACATTTTAGATGAGGGAAAGGATCATATTTTCTTTATTTTTTTAAAATATATTTTTATTGATTTCAGAGAAGAAGGAAGAGAGAGAAATAGAAACATCAACGATGAGAGAGGATCATTGATTGGCTACCTCCTGCATGCCTCACACTAGGGATGGAGCCTGCAACCTGGGCATGTGCCCTGACAAGGAATCGAACCATGACCTTCTGGTTCATAGGTTGGCGCTCAACCACTGAACCTCACCAGCCCAGCAGGACCACATTAAAAAAAAAAATCCTGAGATACGATATTGCTAACGTTCAGAGCTAACCCCTTAGGAGTTTAGGAAAATGCAGAGTTAGCGGGAAAACACTTCTCCACAAGACCACCCTTACTTCTGACACCAACTGCACATTCTGGGATGTTCCCCAAACCACCCCCAAGTTTGATAATTTGTTAGCAGGACTCAGAATCTACTGAAAGCTATAATACTCTTCAGGGTTTATTACAGGGAAAGGATAAAGATTAAAATCAGCCACGGGAGGAAGTGCTTAGGGAAGGAAGAACCCAGGAAAAGACTAAATTCAGAGCTTCCATTGTCTGCTCCCCATGAAGTCCTGGATGTGTTTTCTTGGTACCTGTGTGTAACAGATGGAACATTGCCCACTGGGGGAGTTCACCTGAGCCTTGTGACTCCGAGTTTTTATTAAGGTTCCGTCACACAGGCATGATTTGTTGCTTAGGAAACTAATCTGTCTCCAGCCCCTGTGGTCAGCTGATTCTGTACGACCCAAAGCCTCCACCCAATGTCACATTGCTGGTCTGTCTGATGTGGTCAGTCCCCACCCTAAATGCTATGGATTGTTAGACTACCAGCATAACCCAAGGCCCCCAGGTAAACAAAGACATTCCAAGGGCTTGGTGGTTACCCCCTAAACCAGCCGTGGGCAAACTACAGCCCGCGGGCCGAATCCGGCCCGTTTGAAATGAATAAAACTAAAAAAAAAAAAAAGACCGTACCCTTTTATGTAATGATGTTTACTTTGAATTTATATTAGTTCACACAAACACTCCATCCATGCTTTTGTTCCGGCCCTCCAGTCCAGTTTAAGAACCCAATGTGGCCCTCGAGTCAAAAAGTTTGCCCACCCCTGCCCTAACCTGAGGACAAAGGGCACACCTCTTTTGGGATAAGGTCCAATTCTTTACTATACAGATATACGTACGTATAATAAAATGCTCACATTTGAAGTATACGTTTCAATGAGTTTTGGCAAATGTATACATCTGTGTAGCCACCACAACAATCAAGATGAAGGAGCGATTCCCATCACTCCAGAAAGTTCCCTCATGTTCCCTTGCAGTCATTTGTCCTCTGGCCCTGATCTTCCTTTTGTAGAATGTCATAGACATATCCCATGGGATCATACGGTCTGTACTTTTCACTCAATAGCTTTATGAGATTATAGTGTTTCGGTAGTTGGCTAGTGCTGGGTGGTATTCCACACTATGTATGTACCCCAATTTGTCTAGCCATTCGTCTGCTAATGAACATGTTAACATTTCCAGTTTGGGGTTATTATGAACAAAGCTGCTAGTCTTTGTGTATATAGATCTTTCTGTAGTCCAATGCTTTCCTTTTTGGGGAGTAAATACCTAGGAGGAGAATTATTGGTTTGGTGTTCAGCATTTACTTTATAAGAAACTGCCAGTCTGTTCGCCAAAATGGTTACAATATTTCCCACCAACTTAGTGTTGTCAGTCTAATTTTAGTCATTTTAATGGGTGATTAGAGTAGTTACTCACTGTGATTTTAGTTCGCATTTTCCTGATGACTTAGGATGCTGAACATCTTTTTATGTGTTTATTGGCCATTCATACATCTTGTTTTGTGAATCTTACAGAATCTTTTGCCGAATTTTAATTGTGTTGTCTGTCTTCTTACTACTAAGTTGTTAGGGTTCTTTATATATTTTGGATGGAAGTCCTTTCCTAGACATATATGTTTGTGGCTTGCTTTTTTATTTCTCAATGATATCTTTTGAATAGTAGAAGTTTTAAGTTTGATGAAACTGAGAAGACCACAATTTAAAATAATGCTGTGAACTCCAAATATTTTTATGGCTATTTTGCTGTCATCCAAAAATTATACAAATGTTTTACTCAACAGACAACTGATGAAATTCAGGGAAATATCCACTTATAAAGCCTTTTTCTAAAATGAAGCAAGGTAGTATTTACAGTAATAGTATAGAGTATCCCATATGCCATCATCAACAAAGTCCTTCTTTAGTAGAAAGGGTGGGTACTTTCTAGGTATTCATTCTGCCCCTGATTCTATTTTTTCTTGACAGAGCAGACATATAAAGACTCTTCAGGAAACTTAATGGTAATAATACCGGTACTTCCTTTTTGGCTGCTATATTCCAGGCAGTGGGGTAAAATAATTAATGCTCATGGTGATTCTGTGATGTAAACATTTTTGTCCCCATTATTCATATATTCAGATGAGGAAAGTGAGGCCCAGAGAAATTAAATATCTTGACCAAGACCACACAACTAGTAAATAGCTGAGCTGGGATTCCAAGCTAGGTTTGTCAGCCCTAATGCTCTTCATTAATGCTCTGTACACATTCTGGACTCATTTTAGATACTGAATATTGAATATAGATTTTTGGCAGGTTGGGAAAGAGCAGGCGCTGGGGAGAAGGGATGTAAGAAAGAGATTATGTCTGGGACTTGACAAGAGCTGTTCATGCTTCCAGCTCCTAATCCCCTACATAGACTGGGTTACTTCAGAGCTGGTTCAGAGTAGTCAAGCCAAACTGGACCAACATAACTACAAATCTGGAAGCATAACTACTTCAGATCACCTAACCAGTTAGCAGGCTATTCAGCTTACCACATGCCTCTGCCAGCATTTCATAAGATCCTCCTTTTGAGAAAGAATATTAGAAAGTGACTTCCTCAAATCCTGACTATGTGAACACTTGGCTTATAATTTTACTAGTACGTGTAATCAGTACTTTTGTTGGTACCTCTTATGTCAGATCTCTTATTTGGAGCTTTATCCTAGTGACTAACTCCTTACACTCGACGCCCTTCTGGAATCTTTAGTACACTGCTATTTTCCAACGTGGCAGATGTGGAATTCCCTTGGTTTACTTAAGCTGTAAGTTGGGACACTGGCTGTCTCACATTATGAGTTACACATTCTACTAAGGCTTTTCGTTCTACTTGATGGCCTGACTCTCTGTCATTTGTACAGAAAAGATGAAATGCTCCATAAGACCAGTAGATTCTAATCTAATCAGCAAGTGGATTGGCTGTTGTGTAACTCTACTGAATTCTAAAGTTTTTGGATTTTCTTTTATTATAGTTGTGTTGCTTTTGAGCTCATCACCACCAAACCAGTATTATATGAAATGCTGAAAGGTATCCTTTAAGAAGAGGAAGAAGAAGAAACAGGTAAAGATACAAATTATGAACAACAAATACACATCTATCAACAAGTGAATCTAAAAATCAAGTGAATAAATAATCTGATGAACAGAATGAACTGGTGATTATAATATAATCAGGGGCATAGAAAGGGAATGGACTGACTATTCTTGGGGTGGAAAGGGGTATGGGGGATGCCGGAAGAGACTGGACAAAAATCGTGCACCTATGAATGAGGACAGTGGGTGGGGAGTGAGGGCGGAGGATGGGGTGGGAACTGGGAGGAGGGGAGTTATGGGGGGGAAAAAGAGGAACAAATGTAATAATCTGAACAATAAAGATTTAATTTTAAAAAAAATTAAATTGAGGTTCAAAAAAATAAACACATTACTTCTAAGAAAAAAAAATAAGTTCATGAAAGAAAAAAAAACCTCAAATGACCTTGATAATTCAGACCAAGATGAATTATGAGATTCATCATAATTCATCTATTAGAATATATACTTACTAATAAAAGGACAAATTTACATTTTCCCCTTTCTTTAAGAATCAACGGCTCTAACAATTTAGTTTTAGAATGCATTGGTATGCTATTAAAATGAATTGGGGAAGGACAAACCAAATGAGAGAGGAAGTGATAGTAATATTTGGTTAGCAACAGGCTGTTTTCAACTAAGGAAAAGAAGAACCCTAATACATAGCCAAGGCTCTATTTTTTTAAAATTGAAAAATATTTATGACAGTTAAAATGGAATTTCTCACCCTTTTCTTTTGCCATCAACAATGACAGGATATGAGATCTACAATTTTCTGAAATCTTGTCTCATTTAAACTCCTAAAATGTTTCTTATTTTTAAGCCTGAAAAACACTAAAACACCTTTCTCTTAAATCCAGTGTCATGTTCATATTTGTTCTAATCATCCTACAATCTGCTACCTGATCATTTGAAGGTAATTGGCATCTAGAATCAAAGTTCTACCAATATTAATATTGGGAGTTTCAAATACAGAGATTAAGACATTGGTTCAGTCAGTTAAACACTGAGTTGGTTTAGATATTTGGTTTTCCTGACCAACTTATTAGGGCTTCAAAGAATTACTCTAATTTTTTTTAAGTACCTAACTTACTATCAGATAGGAATTCAGTCTCCCTATAAAGTTCTTATTCTCATTTTAATGTTGCCATTTAGAATTAAGGCCCTGATAAGAAGTAAAGGCTTGATAATCATAAAAAACATTCCAGAGAATGTTTCATATATATATATTTTATATATTTCATATTAAAATATTTTTGAGTAACATTTTAAAAAAATTAAGATAAAAAATTACAACAGCAATGTCTTTCTCCTTCTCTGAACCCAACCTCCCACCCTCCAAAAACACTGCTGAAAGGCCTCACTAGGTCTGTGTGTGTTCCATAAGTAAGAACTGATTCATGAGAAGGAATAGGTACCTGTGGCAGGAAAAACCAGATGAGTTACAGATATAAAAAAGGAAGTCATTTAACATATATGTGCTAAAACAGGAGAAGAGACATATAAAACAATAAACCCTGTTTCTTTGGAATCTTATTTTCAATGCATTTTATAAATTTCCATCTTACAGTATTCTGTGAGTTAAGTGGACAGTTAATATTCTTCTTGGTATTTGACGAATAGAATCACAAAGAGGTAAAATACCCTAGCTTTCTCCACAGCCTCGGAGCCTGCAGCTGCAGCAGCAAGAGAACCCATGTCCTGTACAGTATCCATGCTCTACTCTGTCTGTGGCACTCTGCCTCGTGGACGGAGGGAGCCATCCCACCCATACGGGTTAGCTGGGCCAACCGAGAAGGGGCCACGACAAAGCATAGCTCAGGCATCACTCCCCGTCAGGCACAGAATGAGAACAACTAATGGGTAAGAAGAGTCCAGTGATATTGATCGGTGGCTCCCCAGGGTTGAATTCAAAACATGTTCTGCTGTCTCCTGGGGGCCCAGATTTGACAGGAAGGGCAAAGGACAACTTGAACAATGTGGGGTGGGCGGGTGAAATCTCCATTCATTGTCGTTCACGTGGGAATGGAGTGCTCAGAATGAGGGAGATCTTGACAAGGCTCCCTGCCAGGCGCAGCCTCTTTCTTGTTTCTTATCAGAAATGGAACACTCAGTGCCTCTTTCTCTTCGCTGCTGGGGTCGGCGAGAGTGCGAGGAGAGCACACTGGTACCAGAGGGGAGAGATTTTTGTGTAAGAGGACCTTTGTCCTTAATGGGAAGAAAATAGGAGAATGAAAAGAGGAGATTCAAAAGGAAAGGACAAGATGACTTAAAAGTCAGAAAAACACTTCAAAATAGGCTAAATGAAAACGAAATAAAGTGGCCCTGGGTCACTAGAAAACACCAAATTGGGGGGGGGGGCAGGAGGTTTGCAGTAGAAAGAATAAAAATATAGTTCAAGAAGCTAAATTGTAAGGAAAAATTAGAAACAACCAATATATACGTTAGTAAGGGGTTGTTGGTTTTATAAATTATGGTACATACATAGAATAGAATACCATATAGGCTCTTAAAAAGAATTAAGTATACAAATGTTAGCACAGATATCCAAGATCAATTTAGTGAAAAATAAAATGACAATACTTTTCATATATAATGTTAAATGGAAAAACATCTGGAGGTTGAAGCATCAAGCAGCCAAAGGTAGTTATTTCTGGGGGAGGAGGGGAATAATTGTTATGGGGTGAGGTATGTATTCAAATCTTTTTAAAATAAAACTCATATAATTTCCATTATGTATTGAAGAAAAAAATGAACAAATACAGAAATAAATTATGCTGCAAAGAAGAAACATAGTAAATATGAAGTTGGAAAATGAAAATTTTATTATTTGCAATACATTGAAGTAATTTATACAGAGGTGTGTAAATATCTATAACCTAATGTTTTTTATCTATGAAATGGTGATCCCAAAGTAAAAGTTTTATTTTCATTTAAAAATATTAGTTTAAAATGACAAAAGTGATACTTTTAACAAGTGATGATTTTAAATGTGTTCTGTATTATACTGTATTTGCTGTAAAACAGAATATTAAACATAGTTCATAATACCAACATAACTTACCTAAGGATGTAATTAATATTTTTTCAATTATTTAACATTTTCTTTGAATTAACATGAATCATCCCCTTCAGCTCTTCTGCTATGTTTTGTAAATCTCATAAAATGTTTATTGTTTTTAATTTAAAGACAGTCCTTCCCAGGAGAGAATCACAAAGTCCTAAGCTGAAAGTGAAGAGCAAGAATATTTTTACAAATATATTAAAATACACTTAACAGAATAGTTTGTCAGGTTTTTAGAAAACAGCAGGATTTGGAAGCTAACTGGCTGCAATGGTCAATCCACACGGATGGAACTAACTGCCCTAAATTTGGAATTAACTAGATTAGGTGACACATGAAAAACAGAGCGATGACCAGCATTTCACCTGGGAGTGAGGGTGTTCTCCCACTTAGCATTGAGAAAAACCGCCAGTATGAAACCAGACCGAGACTGTCCATTGTCAAATCTCAGCCATTTATACCAAAGAAGATTGAGAAGAAAAAGTGTAAATCCTTTGTCGTGTTCAAAATGACACAGAAGCTGTACTGCAATGTGTTTGCATGTTGCAGTCAGATCAGATAGAGTTCTAGTTAACAGCGTTTCATTAAACCACCCGCTCACATAAGGCTGGCGCTCGTAGGTCCCAAATTAATGCAGGCATAAAGTTCATCTGCCTACGATGAAAACGCTTACCCCGGGACTTAAAATACGACTTTGGAAAGTTGTGAGGGCCTCAATTATCCATTTCAGCTGGAAGCAAAGTAAAACTTCAACGACATCCACCCCCCCAGCCCCAGTATTGTAAAATATCGGAGCCCAGGCAGAGACGACTTCAGGAGTCGGGACGAGGAAGTCCGCCCAGTGGGGACCGGGAGCACTCAGGCCGCCGGAAGCAGGCCCCTCCGGGCCATCTGGGTCAAGCTGAGGTCCTAGGGGCACCCAGCGGGGAGACACATCTGCGGAGAGCGATGCTGGTTGCAAACCTCCCAGGCTGCCTTGTGCTGTAAGGACAACTCTGAACGGACACCTCCAGGGCACCTGTACACCCACCCACACGGCAGTAACCGCCACAAGCACTGCTGCTGGCCACCTGCCTCCTCCAAGGGCCCCAGGGTCCCGCCCCTCCTCCTCTCTCCCCCTCGGGGTCAGCAGGTGAGCTCCCGGCATGCCCCGCATCTTCCCGGCATGCCCTGCTCCTACTCCCTCTCCACCACCCGGCCCTGCTCCTATCCCAGCATGCCCTGCTCCTATCCCTGCACGCCCTGCTCCTATCCCGGCTTGTCCCTCACCTTCCCGGCATGCTCTGCTCCTATCCCTGCACGCCCTGCTCCTATCCCGGCTTGTCCCTCACCTTCCCGGCATGCTCTGCTCCTATCCCGGCATGCCCGGTGCAGCTCCCACAGCAGCTCTCGGAGGCCTGGAGGGCATCGTCTGCCTTTCAGCCCCAGGGCCGCCCGGGCACCTGCAGGAGCGCCTGGCCCTTGGCTCAGGAAGGCGCTGGTGTGCGGTGACCAGACTTCCTCCAGGTCAGAGTAACACGCAGTCCCTCAGTGCTCGGGGTCTCCTGCCCTCCTCCCACGGGGCTCCCGTGGCCTCCAGAATCCCCCAAACCAGGAGCCCACGGCCAGCCCGCCGGGGAACGGGCCTGTTCCCACGGTCAGCCAGGCCGAGGCCGGGCCGTTGGGGAGCACCTGCTCGGACCAGGCATCGCCTCCTCGTCCTTCTTACGCCAGCCTCCAGCCGGGTCCTGCGTTGGCGGCTATTCATTGTTGAACTGCTTGTTGCCCAGGAACTCAAATTAAACCGTATTCTGCAGAACCGCGTGTTTGTCTGGAGGAACAGGGAAGGCAAAGGGGGTGCGAGCAAACGAGCCACCCCGCCTCTTTGCGGCAGGAAAACGAGCTTCCCCCTCTTGCAGCACGGGGTCCAGGTGAATGCAGACGGTGCCCACGTGTATGGTCGGAATTAGGAAGGCCTGGCAGCGAGAGGCTGCTTTAGGGCGTATGGGATAGCTTTCTATGCTCATTACCCGGGGCGACCCCGAAACAGCCGTGACTAGTCAGTGCGGTTGTTGTACTCGCGTTACAGGGAGGGAAGCAGCCTGTGAGCTAAGGGCTTGCTCCAGGCTCACGTCTCGCAGGGGGCAGACCTGAGGTCTCAGGCCCCCGGCTTCCCACTTCCCCACCTGGGCCAGCGAGCTGCAGCCTTTCCCGTCTCGCCGCACGTACGCTGATTACTAAAGTTCCGTGGCCAAAAACACAAGCCACCGAAAAATCTATTTTCTGCCGATCTGACAAGAAGTAGGTATCATTTTGATTCACTCACACCGGACGGCTGTTGCTGTGTTGGCTGCTGTCGTCTTTTTATTTGACAATCTAAGGGAAAAGAGGGCCATGCCCCTGACTAAATAGGGATTGCATGTTTTCAAAATTCTTGCGGCACACCAGTTGAAAATCACTGACCTCGGCTAACAGATTCCTTAAAAAAAAAAAAAAAAGAACAACAAAAAAAAAAGCCATATTCAAAGCCCTTCGCATGTGTTCACATTGGTTAACATAAGTCAAGGACTTCCCTATAATATCGAATATCCTTCTTCTTCTTTTTTTTTTGAAGGCATTTTGATTTAAAAAATCCAAACAACAAACCCATATATCTCAAGGTGATGTGGCCCAAAAGGCAACCGGGAGGCCCTCTGGGGTCGATTGGCCACTCGAACAGGTGGGAGGTGGTGTCTCATTGTAGTTTTGCAATAAAAAGATATACTTTTTTAATAAAAATATTTTTTAAAAAGAATGTCATTTAGTAAAAATGACAAGGCCCTTAGTGAATATCTCAACAGTCTTTCATACATAAACCCTTCAATGTTCAGCCTCCCCATTGTAGTTACTTACCTGTTGGAGTAAATAGATGACCCTTGTTTAATGGGAAGCAGGAATGTAAGGAGCTAAAAAGAAAAAAACAAACAAGATATTGTCTGTTATGAATTTAAAAGAATAAGCCTGACAGTAACTTTTTCCCCTCAGGGATAAATATCGGAGACGAGTTTCCACTCCTGTGCTCCTGGCTTCCGTTGCTCTTGGTGGTAGTGACTCCCAAGTGTGCAGCCAAGAGCTCTCTTGAGCTTCAGACCCGTATCTCTAACCTCTGAGTGGACACCTCCTCTTGGACGGACCCAAGTCCAGACTCCACACGTCTAAAACTGAACTCATGGTCTTTACCTGCACCGTCACGTCACAACCGGTTCCTCCTCTGGTGTTTCTCCAGCTCCGTTATCCTCTGATAGGTACGGGAACGGAGGCTCAGGGAATTATGTAAATCATCTGCAGCCACATGCAGCCAAGTGGCAGAGCTGGGGTTCAGTGTGGGTTTAGTTAGAAAGCCCATGCTTTCTCCACTGTATTATTATACTGCCACTCAGGCGGCCTCTGGAGAAAAAGGGCTGCTGTGTCACTGTTAGGTTTAAGCAATGCTAGTGTTTTCTGAGGACTTTTAAAACCTGTATTCTATATCAATAATAATATTACAGTACACAGTATTTATATGGTATGTCCGGTTTTTTTCAAGGTATTTTTTATTTTCATTATCTCATTATCCTATGACCACCAAGTAAGCTGCAAAACACTTATACACTATTTGAGAATTAAGAAAACTGAAATATTGAAGGTAAGGGGTTTTACCCTAATAGCATAGCTGTGTAATGGTGGATATAGATTAGATTTAGTTCTTTTGACTTTTGGCCTGGTGTTTTTTTTTCCCAGTATGCCTATGAAAAACCTGTTTATTTTCTTTATAAGTTTTTTTTACTGTAAGAGTTTACATCCAAGTAAAGCTAGAGAATTAATTTTAAGTTCTCAGACAAAATGCTGAAGATTTATTAGTACTGGTAACTTAATTGCTAAAAAGCGGAAAAGGGAATAATAGGAAATAAGATACAAAGTGTTATCTTATTAAAAAGTGTCTCATTAAATAACGGATTGTGTCCTTTTATTTGTCTAAGTTTATGCAAGTGAAGAAAGGACACCCAACTGCAAAGTCCCTGAGACGCTATTCAAATTCAAGTACTTCTGAAATACAAATATCTGATAACTTCATTCTTTGAAGTCTATGAAAAAGCCAGTTTTTGTTTGTTTGTTGTGCTACTCTTGATGGTGTCTATGCTTTGCTTTGTAATTATCAAGGAAGTATTAATGAAAATGGTGAAAAAATTTTTGTGTTATTTTTTTATTGCATTGCTGAAAGAAAATATATTCCCCTCTTTTCCAAAAGTCAGCCGGGTTTTATCAGCTTTGCAAAATGTTGAATGAATGCCTTCCTTGTTCATTATTATTGCTTAAGTCGTTCTTATTTATGCCAGTAATTCAAGGATTATGTTTTGATTGTTCATGAGAGATGAAAACACTTTCTTGCTGATGAATAAACACTGCCACTTTTTAAATATTTGTATGCAAAATGCCTTTAAAGCCATGATGAAATGCTTTTTTGCAAGAGCATTAGGAAGCTGTTTAGCGAAAGGCACTTTTTTCTCTACCTTTTCTTTCATGCTAAGCAGTCCAATTGAAAGGCCTTTCAGAGTTAACTTGTTTAAGCAATACCACTGTTTTAGTGTAATGAATAACTTTTTATAGAAGACAATCAAGCACAATTCAGCGTCCTGGTATTTCTGTTTCTGTGCACCACCAATGCAGGGATTCTGTGGTAGAATCTCTTTCTTTGAGAAAGTGAAGCGATCAAAACCCTGATTAACCTCTGATAGTCACGTGGTGCTCTTGATCTGGAGGACTACAGCAGTCACAAAGCGGTAATGGCAGCCATATGCTCGGGGTATTGTGGGTACGGGTGACTCAGATGTGAACTGGGGGTGACTCATGCGAACTCTATTTGTTCCAGGTTTGGTGTGGAGATTACTGATGAAGAGTTTGAGTTGCTACTTGACAGAATCCCCCTGATGAAGATGGACATGTCAGGTACTCTGATTCACGGCCATGTTTGATTCTCGGTACTCCTTTTCCCCATTTTCTCATTCCTTATTAGATTTCTCTTCTTGTTTTTAATACAGAAAATGGGCCTCTAAAAGAATCCAGATTATTTTAAATTTCTCTTTATTTATTTGTATCTCATTTATCAATAGTTTATAAGTGACAAAGATTTCAAATAGCAGTGTTAACAAATGAATATTTAAATGTTGATCCATGGTAAATCACTTAAAAATAACATCTCAACATCTGAAAAAGAGAACAAGAGAAGGGACAATGTGACAGAGATGACAAAGGGAGAGGACTGTAAACTGTGTCTGCAGACTTGGGAAGAGAATAGCTATAAGTGGGGAAAGTGAGGAGATGAACTTCCTCAATGGCACTAAATATAATTTCCACATGCATGACTTGTTTCTCATTCACTTACCTCCCAAGTGCTATCCGTTTATAAGATTTCTTACTACCTTCCAAAGAGGTCCAACTATTGCCAATAGTTGTGTAAAATCAGAGCAAGAATGCTTTCTAAATATTCCTAATTTGTATTTCTCTATCATGGAATCCAAGGTTTTACTCTTTTCCTAAAATCTTTGTATGTATTTTACAGAGTAGTTCAAGGCCTAAGTATTTTAAATTCTAATCAGTATTGTCCATTTTATTCCTCAACCACCTGGAGGGATATTGCAGTCCCAGGTATCTAATGTTTTTGGCTGAGACCCTCTTTCTAAAGATACTTTTTTTCTCCAGAGCAGTTTCAGGAAATGGCTGTGCTAACCCTGAACTCCTCTGCGCTGTCCTCCAAATCCCAGGACTGGCCTCTTTAACCATGAAACCCACCCGTCACTTCCTGTTGGCTCTTGATAGTGAAGGAGACAGTTATCAACCTGATTTGATGTGAAGGGCATGACAAAACACACACTCTCCCAAATTATTTTCCATCACACCCACCATAGAGCCTGAAATTGTCCCCTTAAGGGTCCCAGTTCTTTGAGTCAGAAGGAACTGATCCACAGAAGAAGCTGTTAAGATACTAATATCTCTGGGAAAGGTAATCTTTAATTTGTCATTCATTAATGCTTAGTTCAACATTTCCCAACTAGTGTGTCAGAGGAATACTAACTAGTTGCATAGGATGGTCAAAACTCTCACCATTAAAAAGTTTCCGTAGCCAAAGAAGTTTGGGAAATGTATTAAAGTTCAATAATTCCTTTCTTGAATGACTCCACATGGCCTTTGATATTGCTAGTGTATGTTGTGAATCTCCCAAAGAGAAGAAACAAGTACTAAGATAAGTAGTTTATTTCAAAGATGATCCCAGAAAGTAGGGGTAAGGTGTCAGGGAAGTGAGATCGTGGAAGAAAGAAAACCAACGCAGCAAGAAAAAAAGAAAACGCACGCAGGATGCACCAGGGAGCAGGTTACTGGGGGAGGACCTCTGGGAAACTGTCTGGAGCCCACCTCAGAGCGGCGCCAGCTGAGGACCAGGACCCTGGAGTACCTGTATCCACCACCTGCCACCTGCCATTGAGTGAGGGCGCCTTGTCCTCAGGCCGAGTCAGGGGCGCTCGCAGGAGGAAGCCTCAGTAAAGGAACCAGGAGACACTGGTGGGCCTTCTCCAAAGACAGGCATCTGCTGTGGGGGGAGTCAGTCTACAGCATCTCCCAAACTTATTTGACCTTTCATGGCGCATATTCGAGGCCAGTGTTCGCAGAACATAATTTGGGAAGGCTACCTTAGTTAGATTAAACTAAACTGCAAAATAGTTTTATCTTAGAGAGTCCAGCTCAGATGCCTGAGAGAATGAAATGAAGAAAAGGAGGGAGTTTTTTAAAAATGTGGAGGTTACAGAGAAAGAAAGACAAGCAGGACTCTGCAGGGGAGTTTCCTGAACACGCAGAAGGCAGCAGTGCAAGGGCCCTTAGTGTCAGTGTCAGGGTGAGGTGGCCAGAGAGCGGCGAGGTTGAGGGGTACAAAAGGTAGGACTGATGGTCCCCTTCAGTTTGGGGTGGATCATTGTTAATGACAGGAGACAATACTTTTAATTCTTTATACTCTTGATTTAAGACACCAAATATCAGTCTGTAACTTCATTGTTAATATGAACAAATGTCTCTGTTTATCTGATATTTGACATATCTCATTATTATTCCCATTTTGCATTTGGGAAAAGGGATGTATAGAAAGATAAAGTGATTTAATTATATAAGCCAATGTCTGTTTTTTTATAAAATTCATGGGAGAGAGGATATAAGAGTTTGTTCTCATGTGTTCTCTGAGCATAGCTAACATTTAAGGCCTACTAATTGGCACTAAATGTTAACTCATTTTATTCTTGCAACAGCCCTATTAAGTATTTTACATATAAGAAACGTGAGGCCCAGAATGTAAGTTGCCATTGGCACCCAGCCAGCAGTGGTAGCCAGGAGGTAAACCCAGACAGGCTGACTCCAAACCCGCATACCTAACTCCACTCTGCTTCTCTGTCAGGGAGGAGCAATTACATCCAAGTTACCAGTAAGTTACATATGGCCATGGAGCACATGAGATAAAAGATCCAGAGATTCTGAGAAATTCATCTGTTCTTGCCACTTATTATTATTATTATTACTAGAAGCCCGTTGCACGAAGATTCGCGCAATTGGCCTTCCTTCCCCTGGCTGCTGGCACCGGTTTTCCTCCGGCACCGGGACCCAGGCCTTTGGTCTGGCCACAGCGGAGAAGCCAAGCCTTTTCAGTCTTCAGTCTTCACTCTGGCAGGACCCTTCAGTCATCGCTCCGTGCCTGCATATGCAAATTAACTGCCATCTTTGTTGGGTTAATTTGCATAGTTGCTCTGATTGGCTGGTGGGTATAGCGGAGTGACACCAATTTGCATGTTTCTCTTTTATTAGTGTAGATTATTATTATTATTATTATTACTACTACTGCTAGGGGCCCAGTGCACAAATTCATGCACCTTGAAAGGAACTGTGGGCCGTGAGGCTGCGGTGGGCATGGGGCGGGTCTTGGCCCACCCTCTGCGCCCCGGCTGGCCCCTCCTGCCATGGTGCCCAGTCCCCTGTCTGCCAGCAGCCCCGCTCTGCCACCGCTGCTCCCATGCACTGATGGTGCTGTCCCCGCTCGTACCCACTGATGGTGCGGAGCGATTGGAGCTGGTGTCAGCAGCTGGTGCAAGCAGGGCCGGCACCATCAGTGGGTATGAGCGGTGGCTGCTGCCCTGTTCACCCCACAGGAGCAGGAGGAGGTAGAGAAGCCCTTGGGCGATCAGGGCTGGCAGCCGCCGCTTGCACCTGCTGATGGCGCCAAGTGATCAGGACCAGCGCCAAGTGATCAGGACCTGCTGGCGCGGGCAGTGGGTGCAAGCAGCAGCTCCGGTGCTGGCAGCTGGTGTGAGCAGGGCTGGCGCTGGTAGCAAGTGTGAGCACTGGGTGGGACCACGGTGTGCGGGAGCAAAGAATTTTCAGTAACCAACAGAGGCTCACCACAATGACAGCGACTGGCACCTTGCCTTGGTCTGGTGCCCCGCTCACCTGTTCCACCATCCTGCTGCAGCCAACACCCCCCATGTTCCACATACGCCCCCTGATGGTCAACACACGTCATAGTGACCGGTTGTTCGGTTGTTTGGTTGTTCCAGTTGTTTTGCCGTTTGGTCTATTTGCATATTAGCCTTTTATTAAGTAGGATTATTATTATTTAAGTCTGAATTGAAATTTTATGTGAGTATAAAATACCAGATTTCTAAGACCTAGTATTAATAAAAGGAATTTTAAAATATCTCAATGATTTTTATATTGATTACATGTTGAAATTATAATATTTTGGGTCTATTGGGTTACATAAAATATATTATTAAAATTAATTCTACCTTTCTAAACCTATTGACAGTTTTAAATTACTTATATGGCTTGCAATGTATTCTTGTTGGACAGCACTGAATTAGCAAATCTTTGTAGAGTAGGCAGCATAATGGAAGGAAGGAATTATTTCAGTCACTGACCCCAAGTAAATCAGTTCATCTGGTCTCTGTGCCTTAGTATTCCTATCTATAAAATGTGATAGAAAACTTAAATTTTCCTCACAAATTTTATTAACAAATTGAGCAAAAGTACTTATGAATCATTTTACTGAATGTTTATAGAAGACTAGACAATTATTTGGGAAAGCAGGAATAATATAAACAAACAGCTTATCTAGATTAAATATGAATCTGAGTATTTACTTACTATTTTCTTTTAGCAAATGTGCAACTTTGAGCTCCAGACACTGAACCCAAAACAAAATATTTCTGTAGTGTGGAGGTTCACTGTCACTTCTGGCTTTACAATCTTATTTGAATACTAATCATTTACTTTAGTATGGGCCAATAAGGTGCCAAGGACAGGAATTACTATCTCCATATTATAGATTGAAATTTTTTTGTTAATCCTCACCCAAGGATATTTTTCTAGTGCTTTTTAGATAGAGTGGAAGGGAGGGAGGGAGGGAAAGAGAGAAAGGGAAAGGGAGAGGGAGAAGAAGAGAGAGAAAAACATTGATGTGAAGGAAGCACATCAATTGGCTGCCCCCCCTCTTGCACCCCAATGGGTTCTGGGGATTGAACCTACAACCCAGGTTCATGCCCTTGACTGGGAATTGAACTCTCAACTCTTTGATGTGAGTGCTGATGCTCTAACCATGGAGCCACATGGGCCAGGGCTCCATTTTACAATTTAAAAACAGACTCAAAATGGTTAAGACGCAGGGCTGAAACTTTTGGCTCTAAGGCCAATACTTTTCTCATTACACTTCCCAGGTAATGAAAATTATACATAATTTTTAGGTGTGATGGTATTCAGCTATGATTCCCTTTAGGATTGAAAGAGGGAAATATATAAATGGGATGAGGTTAAAGCTTCTGTGCTTTCCTTGACAGGATGTATTAATTTGTATAGCCAATTTTAACAAAAACCAGAATCCCAGAACTTTCACTCTGAAAGGGTCTTTTCTATTTAGGGTCTTTTTTGGTTCCATATAAATTTTTTAAGTATTTGTTCTAGATCTGTGAAATATTCCATTGGTATTTTAATAGGAATTGCATTGACTCTATAGATTGCTTTGGATAGTATGGACTTTTTTTTTTTAATATATTTTATTGATTTTTTACAGAGAGGAAGGGAGAGAGATAGAGAGTTAGAAACATCGATGATGAGAGAAACATCGATCAGCTGCCTCCTGCACATCTCCCACTGGGGATGCGCCCGCAACCCAGGTACATGCCCTTGACCGGAATCGAACCTGGGACCTTTCAGAGTGAAAGTTCTGGGATTCTGGTTTTTGTTAAAATTGGCTATACAAATTAATACATCCTGTCACTGAACCAAACCGGTTTCGGCAATAGTATGGACATTTTAATGATGTTGATTTTACCAATCCACGAACATGATATAGTCTTCCACTTGTTCATTTCTTTCTCTATCTCTTTTATGAAAGTTCTGTAGTTTTCTGAGTACAGGTCTTTTACTTTCTTGGTTAAGTTTATTCTTAAGTATCTTAATTTTTTTTGTTGCAATGGTAAACAAGATTGTTTTTTAGTTTCTCTTTTTGAGAGTTCAATATTGTCAAAAATGCCATTGATTTCTGGATGTTAATTTTGTATCCTGCTACATTGTTGAATTCATTTATTAAATCTAGTAGTTATTTGGTGGAGTCCGTAGGGTTTTCTTTTTTAAATATATTTTTATTGATTTCAGAGAGGAAGGGAGAGAAACATCAATGATAAGGGAGAATCATTGATGGGCTGCCTCCTGCACGCCCCCTACTGGGGATTGAGCCTGCAACCTGGGCATGTGCCCTGATAGGGAATGGAAACCTGACGATGCTCAACCCTGAGCAACACCGGCTGGGTATCTTTAGGGTTTTCTATGTACAATATCATGTCATCTACAAATAATGACAGTTTACTTCCTTCTTTCCAATTTGGATGCCTTTTATTTTTTCTTCTGTCTGATCATTGTGGCTAGGACTTCTGTATTTCTAACACTCTGAATCCTCTTGAAATATAATGGAAGGAGTCAAATTATCATGACAAAATTCCAGGCATTATCAGGAAGATCAGGTTAATTGATAGCTACTTTTATTATCTTTAAAAGGGGAGGGGTTACTTATTTGAAAATACAGCTAAGTACATTCTTATCTACGATTACTTACATTCATATACTGGTTGTTTTTGTTTTTTCTTCTTACAAATACTGTGATATGCCATTTACTATAAAATGAATTTCTTATGTTAAGCATGAGTAATTTATCCTTTTTAGATAATGAAAGAATGTATCAAATCTTTATTTGTGTTCCACACATTAAAAAAGAAAATCCAAATAAAAAAAATCGTATGCCTGGAGAGTTATGAAAAAAGACCCACCCATAGCTCTGCTCCTCAGCACAACTTTTGCAAGGATACAGTATGTTTGCTGACCTTAAAATGATTATTCTTTACAAAGTTACTTGCTTTTTATACAGCTCTACAAAGTTCTTAATGTTTCATTGGCAATATTATTTAATGGAATTTTACAACTATATAAAAAGGTTACCTTTGCCTAAGAAACAGTATTTACTGTGTGTACATAGTTGACTGACAAAATTCTCTACCATCCAGCACCCTAATTAACTGACAAAATAAGCTACTCAAAGGGGATATTACAGGAACTTCCAAAAAGAAAGGACAAAAGACACACACACACACACACACACACACACCCCTTCTGTGGCTGGAGACACAGTATCGGGCCCTATCCTTAGGCACCTTGCAATAATTGCCAAATACAATCTTATATAATAAAAGGGTAATATACAAATTGACCCTAATGGCAGAATGACCTAGGAACGACAGGTTGCTATGACACACACTGACCACCAAGGGGCAGACGCTCAATGCAGGAGCTGCCCCCTGGTGGTCAAGTGCACTTCCACAAGGGGAGTGCTGCTCAGCTAGAAGTCTCTCCCACCTCCATGGCAGTGCTAAGGATGTCGACCTAAGCCATTAGTTGGACATTCCCCGAGGTCTCCCAGGCTGCCAGAGGGATGTCTGACTGCCAGCTTAGGCCTGATCCCCCGGGGGAGCAGGCCTAAGCTATCAGTCAGATATCCCCCTAAGGAGTCCCAGGCTGCTGAGAGAGGGTGCAGGCTGGGCTGAGGGACCCCCCTGAGTGCACAAATTTTCGTGCACTGGGGCTCTAGTCTATATATATAAAAGCCTAAGCGACCATTATGACCAGACGACCCAGACGACTGGACAGTAGCTATGACGTGCACTGACCACCAGGGGCAGACGCTCAATTTAGGAGCTGCCCCCTGGTGATCAGTGCGCTCCCACAGCCAACTTCCCATGGCCAGCCAACCTCCCACGGCCTCTCCCCCCGAGCTGGCCAGCCCTGATCAGCCCCTATTAGGACTAGGCGAGATGGCCCCAATCGTCAGCCAGGCCGAGGTACCCCACCATCCACAAATTCGTGCACCGGGCCTCTAGTTTAGTGATAAGAAGAATCCTTTCAGTGATGAAAAAATACTTGTAAGTCCCATTGAAGTACTGCTTTATTTTAACTATATATAAGTAATTACTTAACTTTTTGCTATTTCAAATATATTTAATACTAATTTTTAAAGATGTAGTGCCTCCCTCCCCACCCAATATAATTGCATCATATCTTTGAAATTTAGCAGAAAAACAAGCAAACAAACAAGAAAATCCAGTGCTAGTGACAAATATACAGTGAATTCACTTCTTCATTCTTGGTAAAGACTGAAACCAATTCTCAGGACCATGAAAAGGTAGAAATTCACCTATTTTCAAAGATTTGTTTGTAGACTATGCAGCAACTTAATTGCCTTTCCTATATTCAAAATCTGCCCCCACGACCACCGCTGCCACCACCACACCCTTGGCCACCACTGAAACCAAGACCTCCTCTGCCTCTGTACCCCCACAGCCCCGGTTTGGACGAAGTGGGATTCCAAATGTTTCAGCATTTAATCCTCTTCAGGCCAACTTGGTCTCCGTTCTCTCTTATCACAAGAAGTATTATCGAAGAAGGATTTAGTTTTGTCATAATAGCAACTAGGTCCAAGTTGATCTTCATCTGCGTTTCCTTCATTGTTTTGAGTATCACTCCTGAGTCTCTTTTATCTTCACCATTTACAGGCTTCTCCTGTTTCTCAAGTTTATCTTCCACTTTCAACTTAAGTTTATTATGAAACTGTGTCTATTCCCTCCTTGTTAAATTGTGCATTTGCACTTTCAAAGTCTTTCTCAAATTTCATAGCACCATCTCGCCGAATACCAACCTCCCCTGCCACGTCAGTGACCCCTCACCCTCTCCTTGGAGCTGAAGGAGCATCTGGAACTATTTTTCTTTTGCTATCATTTCTGAGTGGCTCATTTCTAGTCTTTTTTTTATTATTTAAATATATTTTATTGATTTTTTACAGAGAGGAAGGGAGAGAGATAGAGAGTTAGAAACATCGATGAGAGAGAAAACATCGATCAGCTGCCTCCTGCACATCTCCTACTGGGGATGTGCCCGCAACCCAGGTACATGCCCTTGACCGGAATCGAACCTAGGACCCTTCAGTCCGCAGGCCGACGCTCTATCCACTGAGCCAAACCGGTTTCGGCTCATTTCTAGTCTTGAGACAGTGTGTATTTCAGCTCGCCTGTGCTCTTGATCGTCCATTGCTTTTTGGCTGGTAGATGGTAAAAGCCTGGTTGATACAGGGCTCCTTCTCCCAACAGGTGCCAGAGCTGGTAAGTGGGCCGAGGCAGTCTGCACTACTTGTTCCATGGCAAGGCTTTTTCTCAAAGGATCTGAGGGCTTGAACGACCTCAAGACAATTGTGTTTTAACAGATCTTGTATCCCATGCAAAGGCAGAACCAACTGCACTACTTTGGGCCAGGGTACCGCTGTTTGATGCTTCTGTTCCAAAGGATGTCAAGGAGCCTCCAGCAACACCAACAGCAAACTGCTGCCGGACTAGTGACCTTGGACTGAACTGACTGTACCTCAACACCCTGCCAAAAGGTCCATAGGGACCCACTGGCTGGAACGAAGAAGTAGATGAGCCTAGTGAAGACTGAACGGTAGTTGGGTCCTGAGGCAAAGTACATTGCGGTTTTGGAGGCTCACAAACAGCGAAGTTTTTAATATCACTCCACGGAATAGAATGTATTCAGAGGCTTCATCTCGGGGTAATAGTGGATGATCTGTTGGTCTGTCTTCTGTACCAAAGGAACTTTTACGAGGGCTACGGTGGAGCTCTGTGTCAATGGTGTAGAGCAGTGGTTCTCAACCTTGGCTGCACATTAGAATCACCTGGGAATCTTTTTAAAATCCTGATTTCTGGGCCTCATCCTCTGGAAATTCTGTTTCTTGGTTATGGGGTGGGGCCACAACATTGGTAACAAAGAAACAGAATCTCTGGAGGATGAGGCCCAGAAATCAGGATTTTAAAAAGATTCCCAGGTGATTCTAATGTGCAGCCAAGGTTGAGAACCACTGGTGTAGAGGATGCCCTCCGTGCAGATCTCCGTTTTGGAGATAAGGCTGATCTTGCTGCAGATGTAAGAGGTGCCCCCACTCATGGTGCCACCCCACTATGGCTGCTCACAGAGAGGCAGATCTGACGCCGCTCTGCATGCCTCCTTGCTCTGTCGGCGTCTATGTCAGCCACCTCAGACCCAGTACATTCTTATAAATATCTAACCATTAAATAGGTGTATGTAAAGTCTAAATAACAGATGGAGATGCTCTCATCATCTTCTTCCAAATCTAGCTTCAAAAATAGCCGGTCCATTATTAATTTTAACAAGGAAGAAGACAGCACATTGGTCCTAACATTTCTCATAAATTGTCATAGTGTTCTTTATATTAAGCAGAAAATAGCCTATATAGAGAGCAGAAAATAACCTTTAAAATATTATATATATACAATTTATTGTGTGTCCTTTATAGTCATATGTTGGTTAAGTGTATATATTTATCAAAGATGTCACTTCTACTAGAATGATGTGTCATTTCTGTAAGATTTTTTGGTAAATACTAAAGAAAAATTGATTTAGAACAGTGATCTTCTCCAGAGATATTTGTTAGGAAAGTCAGATTTTTTTCATATCACAACTTCATTGTGTGCTGAGAGCATGGTTTATTATGTGGGATAGAAAAATTATCTATGTAGTCTCATGAATATGGGAGAGTGTCCATAAAATTATAATAGGTATTGGTTTTGTTTGCGTTTGTTTTGGAGAGCAGAGAAATGGTATCACCTTCAAATATTAATAATTCTTGGAAAAGAAAATAATTAGGTCAGGATGGTGGTGAGTGTATAGTTTCTTTATCATTGTCAAGTACATTCACCATAAGTCATTTGAAGTGTTAATGTAAACATGTTTATCCTACACACATAATTACATAAAAAAACATAAACATATTTCTTTTTCATAAAAGTCACTTTGCTTACATTAAGGGGAAATCATCTATGAGTAAATTAGCTTGACCCTTGGGGAGTCCCACAGTGTCGTGAGCCATAAAATGTTCTCTGCTGGAGAGTATTTGAGTCTTGTCAAATGGGGAAACCACTGCTATCTCGGTGTTATAATAAAGGAAGATTTTGGAAATTTCTTGACAAATTCTCTAATTCTGAGCATGTTATCTGAGAGCAAAAGGACAGTATTTGCAAGTCAAATGATGGAAGAATCTATTGTCCGACAATTAAAACATCTTCTCTGAGACCTACCGAACTAACCTTTGTGTGGTCTTGCTCTCAGATGGAAATGGTTCCTGGGGACAGTTGACAGCATGAATTTTGAGATGACACTAAATGTGTGTGGGAACTTGCAAAAACAAATCTAAAAAAATATTTAAGATCAGGGTTTTCTTTGCCACTTTTTTACCATGATGGGGTGGGAATGGGAGCTGGGGCCGGGGCTGGGGGAGGCTCCAGAGGGAAGGTGACATGAGAGATGCTGGTAAAAGTTAGTCCTGGTCAAGCCTGGGGTGAACAATGACACAGTGTTGTTGTGGGCTGCCTCCACGACTTAGATATTCTTCCCATGTCAGTATAATCACTACTGGGAGGTAGCTCGATGAAGGATTACCATATCATTAATAGTATCCATGACTTTTGTTCAAAGGCGACTTGTGCAATGTTGCCTTGTGGATGAAGCGCCGTAATCCTCTGAGCCGCAGCTGTAGAAGGGAGGCTCCTCAGAGCCGCCCACACTGACTTCCCTGTCCTCTCGGATCAGTTCTAAAAAACAGACAGAAACAACGGTCAACTCAAAGCCAAAAAAAAGAAACATCCATTCTACATTTCCACATTCATCTCCAAGCTTCAATCCCTGCCAGTGTCTCCCATTCATCTCTTCTCTAACATCCAGATCACCACTCGGATGGTGGCCAGATTAAAGGGGAACAATGCAGTTTTAAATGTAAAGTTTGCATCTAATTTTTTTCTTTGCATGAGAAAAAGCACATTGATTCTAGCTATGTGTCTGTCTAATGCTTAGCCTGTAGTTTTTCAGGACTTTCTTATTTTCTTTGGCAACATGAGGCATGCTTGGGTCTCTCAACTGTCTAGGCTTTCTCGGTTTATTTGGTGATGACACCTAACATTGAAATTTGTATTTGAGTAGAAAAGTATATATATACTTAATAAGCAATGGGGTTTTACTTCATTAATATTTTTGCTGCCAAGAAACTTCTACTTCCAGTCAGTCTGAGCATTGAAAGAAAGCTAAAAGTTTAGCAGTAGCTTGAAACCTAAGTGAACATACCGAGATATTAGGGATTGGGCAGAAGAAAATAATGAGCGAATCACATTTGGTGAAAACTCCAGGTGGCAGAAGACAGGAAAGAATGGATGTAACTTTAAGAGCCCATTTCATTTCATAAAGCTCACAAAGAAAGGAGAGTGAAAAGTATAAGAGAGACCCTGACTGATTTGGCACTGGAAAATGTAAAAGTACAATGAAGCCTAGAGTTAAATTTCTTGTTTCATACATGAATGATCACATTGTTATTTCAAATTGAAACTAAGTTATTTCTTGATTTACTCACAAGCCATTATTTTTTTTTAAAAGGGTTTTAATCTTACACTTTCCTCTCATTGCTTCATTGAAAAATCCCTATAGCATTATATTTATTAGAGTGGACACACAATATTATATTAGTTTCAGATGTACAACATAGTGACTTAGACATTTATATACCTCAGGATGTGATCACCACGGATAAATCTAGTAACCATCTGTCACCATATGAAGTTATTAGGATATTATGGACTATATTCCCTATGCCCTTTATATCCCCACGATTTATTTATTTTATAACTGGAAGTTCATACCTCTTATTCCCCTTCACCTCATTCACCCATTTCCCTGCTACCCCCTGGCAACCATCCATTTGTCCTCTGTATCTATGAGTTTGCTTCTGTTTTGTTTGTTGGTTGGTTTTGTTTTTAGATTTCACATATAAGTGGATCCTATGGTATATGTCTTTGTCTGTCTGACTTACTTCACTAGCATAATGCTCTCTAGGTTCATCCATGTTTTTGCAATAACATACCACATAATAAATACATACATATGTCATCTCACAGAAATCAAGGCTTTTTGAGGTCCTTACTAATGCTAAAAGTGTAAACATTTTCTTGGACTCAAAAGTTTGAAAACTGCTGTTCTCAACCATAGTGGGAAGAGAAGTGCTCCCACCTAAAACTAGAAACTTCTTGATGGCTCTGTTACAGAAAATTTCCCTCAGGAGACAACTTGCTTTCTTCAGGTAGGTAAAAAGTTCAGGATTTGGAACTCTGTGATTTGGGGCATCTCAGTTTACCCAAGTGAACAATGGAATAGATGGATTCATAAGCTGGGGTACATTGAGGGCCTTCTAGGCACTAGCCACTGGTTCTCAGGCAGTGGATGTACACATGTATGAGCAACTCCATCACTGCCCTCTAGAAATTCACTCAATAGAGGCAACAAACCAATGAAGAGACAATGATAACAGAGTGGCAGGTGTCCATGAGGCGCCAGGGAAACATAGTGGGGCACCTAGTCCAGGGAGCAGGGAGAAGGGAAGGCACTTTAAAGTGGGTCTTGAGGGACAGGTAAGAATTAGCCAGAGGAAGAGAAGGTGAAGGATATTCCAAACAGGGAAGTTAACATGCAAGGAACTAGAGCGATGTTGTTGTTGTTGTTGTTTTCAAATGATGGGTTGGGTCCTCTTAATAGATCATGAAATCAATTGAATGTGTTATGACCAGGATTCTAAAAATAACAAAATAGAATAGAAAATATCAGAGTGTACCGTGTACCTCACATAGTATGGGTGTTTTTTCATGAAACCTTTTCCCCCATTGTATTTATGTGTGCATATGAGAGAGAGAGAGAGAGAGAGAGAGAGAGAGAGAGAGAGAGAGAGAGAGAGAGAAGAGAGGGGAGGGGAGGGGAGGGGAGGGGAGGGGAGGGGAGGGGAGGGGAGGGGAGGGGAGGGGAGGAGAGGAGAGGAGAGGAGAGGAGAAGAGAGGAGAGGGAGAAACTGTATTTATTGAGTTGCAGTGTAAAATGTCTTTCTTATTGTTGGTTTAAATAAAAAAAATTGAAAACCACTGGTTTGGAGTCTTAAGAAGGAGCATTATGTGTTCAAAGAATTATAAAGAGTAATTCAAATATGGGTGTAGCATGGGGTACATGTAGGCAGTGCTATTTAAGAGATAAGCAGGAATCAGATCATAGAGAGCCTTAAGGACTTGCCAAATAGTTTGGATTTTATCCTGAAGACAGTTAAGTACCACAAAAGAACTTTAGGAAGAGGAATGACATGATTCAAGATGTATTGGTCAAATAAAAGTTATTCCAGCAGCTACGAGAAAGGTGGATGGGGGGGGGGGGTGGTAGTAAAGTCCGATGTTAGGAGACCTCTTTCCAAGCCATTGTGAAAATTCAAGGGCCTGAAATAAAGCAGCGGCAATAGAGAGGGCTATAATAGTTTTTAATTTATTAGAGCTCTTTTAAAAATTATGTGATTATTCCTCATATAGCATTCTGTTCTAGTTTCATAAATACATTATACACTGGATTATAAACTACATGAAGTCAGGAATTTTTGTATCCTTTTCAAATCTCAGCACTTTCAGAAATGAGAATAAAATTTGTTTACCAGCTGCCTAATGAATCTTTGTTGAATGAATGAAGTGATATTCTCTTTTCCTAAGAGGAATTTAATTGTAGGAGGTTGTTTTAAGTTTTTTTCTGCTTCCCACATTATCTTTGTATTCTCCCTTCTTTTCTTTTTTTCCCCTTTGCCATTGTATTTTATCTTTTATTATCTCTATCTTTCATGTTAGAGGCTTTCCTAAATGTTTAGCAGTCTTTCTATATTCATTTATATTTAAAAGTAAGGTATTCAAATCAATTGGATGCTCCCTGTGCGTTGGTAAGATAGTGATTATTTGCTGACTCCCAAATGTCAATTTTTATGTCTTTCCTCTTGTGTGTGTGTGTCACTTTCTTAATGGAGAACCTTCTCTTTTCCTGCCTTGGGAATATAACCCTGGCCAGCAGTATTGGGGGCAAGTGGCATAAAATATTTGGCAGTTAAACTATTGAGTGGGCAAACTTCCGCTTAATTCTTATTTTTATTTTACCTGACCCTGAGCCCAGTTTCCCAGATGTTTTTGAGTCTGGAATCTTCCTGGTTCAATTTCTCCTCCTTTTTTCATCCTTGTTTCTTATCCTTGCCTTCCAGGTTCCCTGCTACATCCAGCCCTGGCATAGCCAGGAATCTGTCCTGGGATCCAGTTCCTCCTGTAGGCATCCCCTTGTCCTGTTCTGAGGTTTCTCTCTGCTGCTCAGTTACTGCTCATCACGCTTTCAGGTATCAGAGCGGTGCTGGACATCTCCATGTGATCTTGTCGTCACGCTGCACTCCTGGTCCGGTGCATTTATGCTCTTTTTATGTCTTTACTGTCATTTTAGAAGGGTTTTAGGAGAGGGAGGAGATAAACTCGTGCGTTTAATCTCTCATGTTTAAACAGAGGTCTTAGGGGGCTTTTTAGAGACTAGCTTTATTTACCGACTAGGTTAATTATTGGTCTCGCTTTTCTCAGATTTCATCACATTTGTCCAATTACCTTATCTAGGAAAAGAATTTTAGACAATTGGTCACATTCTTGGATTTTAGCAATACAAATTTTCTCTCCAGTGTAAGGAATGAAAGGCTATAACCTAGTGATAATTCTTTTAGAACATGCTGTATTATGCGAATATTGATACTCATTAATATGTTTAACTAGTCCGTGAGTTCTTATTTGTACCAGCAGTTCTGTTATGGAAAACTCTGGTAGAAAATCTGTTGAAGCAACTGATGCCTAGGGAAAAGTAATTAGGCCTATGGTTCAGTGGATTCTGATAAATGGATACCGTCATTAAAATGAAGACCTAAAACAGTGTCCTCACCCTGTATCGTCAGTCTCCTCCCCCAGTCTCAGGCAGCCACTGCTCTTTCTTTGTTGTCGTAGTTTGCCTATTCCAGAATTTGTAAGGATGTACTGGTATCAAAATATATTGGTATCCAAATTAATATGGGAAGATTAAACACAGGAGGAACAGTGTTACTTAATAGGAACGCATAGCCTATTGGGTGTGAGTGACTTCTTGCCAGGCAACTTTTGGTTCGTGTTGATGAATGAATTTCAAGAAGATTGAGGATTCCAGGAACTTAAAATGTATCTTGTGAGAGGACTTCAGGTTCTCAGAACATCAGAATAAATACCTTTGACCTGCCAGCCAGTAGCTTCCCAGCCACACTTTCTGATTTTTGCCAAATCCCTCCAGGTTGTATTGACTAGAATGATCACATACTGAGTTTTCAACTCGGGAAAGGAGTCTAAACAAGCCTAAAGAAGGGCTTTGTAAGCACTCATTTCCCACAGGGCTGCATTTAGTAAGCCATCAGGATAAGCTTGGAATGCTTTTCCCTCAGCCAGGGCAGATGTCCAAGGGTATCTGTATCAAGTAGGTCTATTAAAAGTATTAGGAATGGAGAGCCAGTTATGCATGCCAAATCTCTTCTGATTTCGACAGGACCATGTATTTTTAGTTTTACTTTGTATGCTTGACTTGTCTAAAATAACTTGTAACTTGAAATCTTAAAGGAGAGTTCATTTATCTCAATATCCAAATCATTTATACTTACTAAATCGGGAAGTTGGTTGATTCCCAGAACATTTTCCTTTTTAGCATATCTGAAGACAATGCATTTACTCATATGCTTGGACTATTTTTTTAACCCTCACCCAAGGATATAATTTTCATTGCTTTTTTTTTCTTAGAGAGAGAGAGAGAAACATTGATTGGTTGCCTCCCATACGTGCTCTGACTAGGAATCAAACCTGCAAACTTTCGGTGTATGGGACCAGGCTCCAACCAACTGAGTCACCAGCCAGCACTATTTTTATTTATAGTATATTTATTTTATGTTACTCCCAGGAGAAAACTCATGTTCTTAGCCAGCTAGCACTAAAAGAAACCTTCGAGGTCAAATTGTCCATCTTCTTTCTGATACAAGGAAGGCATCTGAGACGCAGAAAGGTGACTTCCTGAGGCCTCTGGAGAAAAGATTAACTTCAGGCATTAATTTTTATATGAATCTAAGTCTTTTTCTTAGGCATTTAATATTTCTAAGCCTAAATTAGCAATACATCTGCACCAGAGCCCAACTACCAACCCACAAGGACATACACATTATCCTGAGCACATGGACATACATATTATCTGTCCCATATGACCACCACCTCACCACTATTTATGGGCATAAAAACCATCAAACTGTTTTATCTAAAGTATTCACTAAATGGTATCTGCACAAAATACTAATATAACCACTGGATTGTGTTCATTAGAGAACACGGGGAAGTGCTCGAATGAGTAGGACAGAACAGCTGGTGAGACTGAGTCTGAATGCACATAATTTAGATTTAGAAAAACCACAAAGACACAATATAATATGTTTTCCTTATATATAGTCAATAAGCACTGTATTTTTAAGAACTTTAAGGCCTAGCCAGGTGCTTCAGTTGGTTTGAGCATCATTCTGATACTCCAAGATTGTGGGTTCCATCTCCAGTCTGGGCACAGAAAAGAATCAACCAATGAACCTGTAACAAAGTGGAACAATAAATTGGTATCTCTCTATCTCTCTCCCTCCCTTCTTCCTTCTCTCTCTAAAATAAATGAAAAGAATTTTAAGAAACTGCAATTGTTTGAGAATTTCGTATTTTGAGAAAATTGTTTTTCTGATTAGATCAGCATTTCAGGAAGAACTGCATGGACTTAGCTTTCACCTTATGATAAGTCTCTAATCTTTTGAAAAGTTAAGTCAGATTTAGGAAACGACCATTTGTGTGTGTGTGTGTGTTTACCATTTGATGCCTCACTAGGCAGCAATCATTAAATATAGTTCTAGAAATCCTATTATTGAGATGACTTCCAATATAGCAGCTGTAGTTGTTGTTACCATGGCTACTGAGTATCACTGTATCCCTCTGCTGGCCTCAGCGCCATGTTGCTGACAGCTCTGAAACTACTTCCTTGCTTTCCTGTCTCCTCTCATTCCTTAGAGAAACAATTCCACTGGATTCTCATGTTAGACAGTGTGTTGATTAGGATGAGGTTCTGAGTCAATAATAGAAACATGGCTCCTGTGTGTTAAATAAGGTAGAGGTGTGTTTTCCATCCCTCAAAAGGAGGATGGAGCGAGCAGCCCAGGGCTGATGTGGTAGTTTCCTAGTATTATCAGGGGCCAGGCTGCTCTCCCATTCTAAAGCTTGGTTTTCATATCAAAGGTTACTTCATGGTTCTGACGCTTGTTGAAGCTCTGGCCTGCGTGTACTAGTGGCAGGTCTGAAATAGGGAGAAGACAGAAGGGCAAAAAGGGAGTCCTTTCATCTGAGTCTGTTCACTCTTAGCATCATTCTCAGAAATCTCACACAAGACTTCTACTAACATAAGGCCAGAGTTCAGTCACATGGGGAGGCCTAGCTGCAAGGATTCCTGGGAAATGTAGTCTTTTATCCTGAATAGCAATGTGCCCAGCTAGGAAGGAGAGAGAGGAGAGGCAGACAGATGTTGTGGTAGATAACTAAGTCTCTGCCACAGGTAATGTAGGTGGAATATCCTGTCATATCCATGACGCCTTAATTGCTCATAAGTAGTGGCCACTACTTTACAGAAACAGTATCTGTGGGTATGTGATTGACGGTCGTCTGAACATCCTCAGAGATTATCCTCTGTCATAGGAGCATATCCACAGTCAGTGTTTGCGCTTTATTAGAATGCTTTCAGTCACAGGAATTCAAATAAAATAAAGTTTCAAATAGAATCACAAAAATATATCCACTGCCAAATACTTAACAGAATCTTAGGGAATAAAATAGACTTAAGAAAAACTGGGAGAAATTCAAAATACAATAAAAATAATTAATGGCTTCTTGTGAAAGGAACACCATAAGTATGATTGCGTAGCATAACGCCCCAAATAAGCTTTTGTTAATTTTCAGGGAGGTTGGAGAAGTCGAGTACCGAGTTCCATCTACTTCTGCCTCTTTGCCTGGGCTTACTCATCATAGCCTTTCAAGTGAACTTTTCTCGATATTTACCTACTGTGTGATTAAAACACCCAGCTTTATGGAGATATAACTTACATATTTACTCGTTTAAAAATTTAATCATTTACAAATCCACCCACTGTAAGCTTTGTTACTCAGTGATTTGAATGAATGTATTGATTTATTATGAACTATTAAATATAGTTCATTATATGTAATGAACTATCACCACAGTCCAGTTTTAGAACAGTTATATCTTCTTTCTGTGTCTATAAATTTGTTCTTTCTAGACATCTATAAATGTGATCATGTAATATGTATTCTGTGTCTAGCTTATTTTACTTAGCATATGTTTTCCAGGTTCATCCATGTTGTAGCATGTATCAAGAATGAATTCCTTTTAATTGCCAAATAGTATTCCATACTATAGATATGCCATATTTTGTTTATTCATTTGTCAGTTGGTGGACATTTAGAATGTCTTCAGTTTTTTGTTGCTATGGATAATAGTCTATGAACATTTGTGTACGTGCCATTGTGTGAACGTGCGTTTTCATTTCTCTGATAGATCTATAGGAGTGGGATTGCTGGATTGTATTGTAAATTTATGTTTAACTTCTTAAGAAATTTCACTGTATTTCAAAATGGTTGTGCCATTTTACATTACCCCTAACAATGCACAAAGGTTTCAGTTTCTCCATTTCCTCTCCAACATTTGTTAATGTGTATCTTTTTTATTATAGTCATTCTAATGGATGCCTAGTGGTATTTCATTGTGGTTTTTATTTGCATTTTCCTAATGATTTTTTAAAAATATTTTTCTTTATTGATTTTTAGATAGAGAGGAAGGGAGAGGGAGAGATAGAAACATCAATGAGACACATCAATCAGCTGCCTCCTGCACGCCCCCTGCTGGGGATTAAGCCTGCAACCCGAGCATGTGCCTTGACCCAGAATCAAATCCGGGACTTCTTGGGTCCATGGGATGCCACACCAGCTGGGTGATTTTGAGCATCTTTTTGTGCGTTATTAGGTGTAGGTATAGCTTCTTTGGAGAAGTATTTATTCAAATCTTTTGCGCATTTAAAAAATCTGGTCAATTGTCAAGCTCTATACGTTAGTCATTATAAATTCTCTCTATATATTCTGATACAAGGCCTTTATCAGACATATGATTTGTACATATTTTATTCCAGTCTGTGACTTACGTTTTTGTTTTCCTAATGGTGTCTTTTCATGTAACCCAACTTATCAATTGTTTTATAGCTTGTGCTTTTGGTGTTGAGTTGTGAGATTTTGAGCAAGTTGTCTAACCTCTGCAAGCCTCTGTTCCTTTGTCTATAAGATTAGAATACTAATTCATACCTCAAAGGTAACTGTGACTTACATCTAGTTTCCCTGTTTCTGTTTGGAAAAGAGGAGGCTGCAAGTTCAAAGAAATGGTGCTTTTGGTACTTATGGTTGACCTGCTGGGAAAGGGGGACTTGGAATGTCTAAAAACTACTGAATATATCTGCTAGTCATTTTTGCTCTCATCTTCTGATCCAAGAGATCAGATTCACAGGAAGGGAATAAGCAGTACAGGTAAGGGGAACCAAATTGCATAGGAGGTTAAGGATGGATGAAGTTACTTGGAAGGGCAAAGGATAGGAGGGACAGAGAATGAAGAAGCTGGTGGAAACTTTTGATAGATATAGTAATAATCTTGATTATGATGATGGTTTCACAGGTATATACATATGTCAAAACTTATTGAATTATATACTTTAAATATGTGCTGTTTGTTGTATATCAGTTACCTCAATAAAACCACTTTGTAGAAAGAAATTTTTACACTATTAGGATGGTTATAATTTAAAAAAATGCAGAAAATAACAAGTGTTGGTGAGAATGTGGACAAATTGGAACTCTCATGCATTGCTACTAGGAATGTAAAATCATAGAGCCACTGTGGAAAACAGTTTGGTGGTTCTTCAAAAAATTAAAGGTAGAATTTACATATGGCCCAGTAATTCCATTCCTAGGTATATACCCAAAAGAATTGGAAGTGGGCACTCAAACAGGTATTTATATATCAGTGTTCATAACAGCATTATTCATAATAGTATCCATCAGCAAATGAATGGATAAGGAAAATGTGGTATGTGAATACAATGGAATATTACCCAGTAAAAAGGAGTGAGAGCCTGGCTGGTGTGGCTCAGTGGTTAAGCGGCAACCTATGAACCAGGAGGTTACAGTTCAATTCCCAGTCAGGGCATATGCCCGGGTTGCGGACTTGCTCACCAGTGTGGGGCGTGCAGGAGGCAGCTGATCAATGATTCTCTCTCATCGATGTTTCTATCTCTCTTGGAGTGAGATTCTGATACATGCTGCAACATGGATGAACTATGAAGGCATGCTCAGTGAGATAAGCTAGAAACAAAAGGACAAGTATTGCATGCTTCCACTTATATGGGTACCTAAGATAGCAAGTTACAGAGAAAGAGAGATTACCAGGTTCTGGGAGGAGAGGAGAATGGGGAATTGCAGAATTCTCTTAGGGATGATGGAAAAGTTTTGTAAATGGATAGTGGTGGTGGTTGTATAACATTGTGAGTGTACTTAATGCCAGTGAATTGTACACTTAAAAATGGTGAATTTTATGTTATATTTATTTTACCACAGTAAAAATGCCCAAAACGAATAGACCAAGTGATATATAAGTTTAAGTGGAGATAGCAGTAAAAAATATGTAATGAGAAGTTGACAAATCAGCCCCAGGGATGATGTCAGAAGTAGGCAAGTTCTTCCTTCCTGGTTCCTTTACCCCATCACTCATGCCTGTAAATTTATTGTATTTCTTCACTCCCTAGTCTCCAGGCACTTAGATGGGGCAGGAGATATGTAAAGTAAAAAATGAATTGAATGCATTTAGCTTGGGGAAGAGAGGACCTGGGGGAGGCAGGACAGCGGGGTTGAAATATTTACAGAGCTGTTGGGTAGCGGAAAGAGGAGCTTATTCTGTGTGCTCCGTAGACGGAGCAGGATTTCATGGGAAGCAGATCTTCCCTGCCTCTGAAAAAAGGAGTAACGTTTAAATAAATAGAACCGTCTGTAAGTGGAGTAGCTCCTTGGAATGCTGGAAATGGGTAAACCGCTGCATAAGATGGGCAGTTGGACCATGTGGTCTTTGCCTTAGCATCCCAGCAGGAAAAAAGTAGGGAATGTCGGTAAGGATTGTGAAGAGTATTGAATGAAGGAACTACTTTGAGAGGTGTGAGCAAGATTGAGGGAGTCTACCAGGATTGTTGAGGCACCAGTGAACTAGCCCCAGGGGGACGGCCTTACCATCAGGCCTGATATAGTGAAGGAGGCAGTGCTGTTCAAGGAGCTCAGTGGAGCTGTAGACGGGAGTCACCCACAGTGGGAAAGGGGGACCACCCAATGGAAGCTGACCGCCATTGGCCAAATCACGGCTCCAAGGCAGAGCAACAGCTTCCAGCCTTCTGTCTCCTGCATCTTTCATTGACAAACCCAGGTGGAAGCCCGGAGTCACAGAAGCTGCAGTGATGCAGCTGTTAGGGAGAGACCCACTTCCTGGGGTCCTGGGTGGGGCAGAGAAGTGTGTCCAAGGTTTCTTCCACCTCCGAGGTCTACAAGCTTTGAGGTTATGATACACTCGATTTTCATAGCAGACACCCTAATTCCCACCCCATCCCAACTTGGAAAGAGCAAAAGACTCAAAGATTGCAACTGATACTCTATGAATGGCTAGTATATGTGCGAAGGTGAAAAGGTGCTGGGTCATCTGGCGATATCCATGGGTCAGGATGTGTTTTGAAGCTGAAAGGTGGGAAAGAAGCCATCAGTGAGCCAACACAGAGTGACTGAGCATGCACTGTACACCAGGCATGTTCTAAGTGCTGGAAGTCCCACCCTGAGTAAGGCAGAGCGCCCTCTCTACTTACATAGAAGTATGGGGCAGACGATAAGCATCTATTCATTATGGGGAAAATTAAATACATAGCTCCTAGTACTTCCAATACAGCACTCTCCACATTATGAATGAAAACCTAAGTAAATTAAAGTGCTTTTACATTCCTATTCAAAGCAGGCAGATATTATATTGTGGTGTGCCACAAACAAAATGGAACTTTAGCATACAAAAATTAATTACAGATTCAGAAGTTGAAAACTTATCTCAGGAATTCATAATTTTATGAGGCTTTAATTTATATTGTTATTTTAGACTGACTATCCCTTTACTTTGAGGTAAGTTCAAGAAAATTCATGAGGCCCTAACTGGTTTGGCTCAGTGGATAGAGTGTCGGCCTGTGGACTAAAGGGTCCCAGGTTCGATTCCGGTCAAGGGCATGTACCTTGGTTGCAAGCACATCTTCAGTGGCGGGTGTGCAGGAGGCAGCTGATCGTTGTTTCTCTCTCATCGATGTTTCTAACTTTCTATCCCTCTCCCTTCCTCTCTGTAAAAAGTCAATAAAATATATATTTTTTAAAAAATTCATGAGGAGAGAAACTTTTCTTGGAGTTTTTCTTCTTTAGGCAGTTTGGTATTTAGTGTCAAAAATACAACTTTCACAATAGTGGAGAATAAATTAATGATGTTCAGCAATATAGAAAAGTCCTCTATATTTTTCTCTCCTTTAGAACTTACTAGTTTATTTACTACTTGGGTGCCAATCTATTATATTTTAGGGACCAAGAATATCTGAATATGAAAAATAAAATATTGCTCTTATATTTGAAGACATTTCCTTTGTTTTTTTTCTTTTCTTTCTTTTTTACTTTTCCACCCCTTTTGGGCAATGCTTACCTCTGTGCAGTTAAAGAGGTTTTGAATATACCTTGGGATCAGCTATATTTTAAGAAACGCAGCATCTCCCAGGAAATCATTTGCTTAGCATCCTTACCAGTGTAGTAGAAAGGTCCTCCCCCGGCGTCTTCGGCTGTCATCTTTGCACAGTAAGCGGGTCTTTCCCCTTAAGGAGACTCACTGACACGAGGTTGCTGGCTCCATATGTGGGGCTTCTTGTCTGAATCCCCCCCCCGCCCCCACCCCGCTGAATTCTGTGTTCACTTCCTCTAGAGGTCCAGTCTGACACCCGCACTGTGCGGGGTCAGCAGCTGTGCAGGATGGCCATTTGCAATGATCATTATTTGCCTAACCTTAGAGGAAATAATATCACGATTGATTTCTTCTCCAAACTCTGTTGCTGTACATACAGAATAATTATTTGTTTGCATGCCTTAGGCCTATGTGAGAGTTTAAAGGTGGATTTTTTGCTTTTCCATTTGGGCAGGATACTATCTATATATATAAAACCCTTATATGCAAGTAAACCAAGGCGGAACAACTGAACAACCAAACAACCAGTCACTATGACGTGCGCTGACCACCAAAGGGCACGCACAGAACATGGTGGGTGTTGGCAGCAGGCGGCAGAGCATGGAACATGGCAAGCATTGGCAGCGGCGGGATGGTGGAGCAGGTGAGTGGGGACTCCAGACCAAGGTGGGGCACCAGTCGCTGTCATCGGAGCAAGCCTCTAGTGCAGGGGTGGGCAAACTTTTTTTTTTTTAAATTAAATCTTTATTGTTCAGATTATTACATTTGTTCCTCTTTTTTCCCCCCATAACTCCCCTCCTCCCAGTTCCCGCCCCACCCTCCGCCCTCACTCCCCACTCACTGTCCTCATCCATAGGTGCACGAGTTTTGTCCAGTCTCTTCTCGCATCTCCCACACCCCTTCCCCCCCAAGAATAGTCAGTCCATTCCCTTTCTATGTCCCTGATTCTATTATAATCACCAGTTTATTCTGTTCATCAGATTATTTATTCACTTGTTGATAGATGCATATTTGTTGTTCATAATTTGTACTTTACCTTTCTCTTCTTCTTCCTCTTCTTAAAGGATACCTTTCAGCATTTCATATAATACTGGTTTGGTAGTGATGAACTCCTTTAGCTTTTCCTTATCTGTGAAGCTCTTTATCTGACCTTCCGTTCTGAATGATAGCTTTGCTGGATAAAGTAATCTTGGTTGTAGGTTCTTGGTATTCATCACTTTGAATATTTCTTGCCACTCCCTTCTGGCCTGCAAAGTTTCTGTTGAGAAATCAGCTGACAGTCGTATGGGTATTCCCTTGTAGGTAACTGAGTTTCTTTCTCTTGCTGCTTTTAAGATTCTCTCTTTGTCTTTTGCTCTTGGCATTTTAATTATGATGTGTCTTGGTGTGGTCCTCTTTGGATTCCTTTTGTTTGGGGTTCTCTGTGCTTCTTGGACCTGTAAGTCCATTTCTTTCACCAGGTGAGGGAAGTTTTCTGTTATTATTTCTTCAAATAGGTTTTCAATGTCTTGCTCTCTCTCATCTTCTGGCACCCCTATAATTCTGATGTTGGTACGCTTGAAGCTGTCCCAGAGGCTCCTTACACTATCTTCGTATTTTCGGGTTCTTTTTTCATTTTGCTTTTCCGGTTGGGTGTTTTTTGCTTCTTCGCATTTCAAATCTTTGACTTGATTCTTGCGCTCCTCTGGTCTGCTGTTGGGAGTCTGTATAATATTCTTTATTTCAGTCAGTGTATGCTTAATATCTAGTTGGTTCTTTATCACAACATCAAGGGTCTCATTAGATTTCTTGAGGATCTCACTACATTTATTGGCAGTTTTTAGAAAATTATTGAAAGACCTTAAAAGTGTGGTTTTGAGCTCTATATCTTCCATTTCTGACATTTGCGTCCTGTTTCTTTGTCTCCGCATTTTTTTATGTTTTCTTGGTGCACCCCCTAGTGGTCTTTGTGCACAGTCTTGTTGTAGTTAAGCCTTGATTGTTGTAGTTAATACTGGGGGGGATTTGCCCTCAGGCCAAGTGTCTGTGAGAATCAGCTGTGTCTGCAGTGAGAGAACTTCTGTCCTCTAGGGAGGTGCTAATCTAGCCTTTGCCTGAGGCTATCCGGCAAATGGCTCTGTGCAGGGCTTGGGCAGGGCGGGCCGGAGGGGATCAACAGGGCAGGTGGAGCAAGCAGTTATGGCTGCTCTTAGTCCCGTCCCGGGGGCTCTGCCTCTCAGAGTCCCAGCAACTGCTGCAAACCTCGGAGAGAAAGCTGCCTTCGAGTTCCAACCGATGCCAGACAGTCCCACTTCTCCCGTTTGAGTCTGGGTCCCTAGAGACTCGCCCAGATCTGGAGCTCAGAATCTGAGACTCCCTCTAGATTGGAAAAGACAACCGCGCCCTCAGCCACCAGCCCGCTCCGCGCACCTCCGCACCTTAGTATTTGACTTCAGCACTGCGCCTCCTCTGAGTCTCGGTATGTTATTCTCTTTCCTCCTAGTTGTAGAACTTCCACTCAGCCAGCCTTCCTGTGGTTCTGGATGATGTCCATTCTGTCTTTTAGTTGTATTTTTGAAGTGGTTGTACGAGGCAGCAAACTCTGGCGTTAACCTATGCCGCCATCTTGGTTCCTCGGCAAACTTTTTGACTCGAGGGCCACAATGGGCTCTTAAACTGGACCGGAGGGCCGGAACAAAAGCGTGGATGGAGTGTTTGTGTGAACTAATATAAATTCAAAGTAAACATCATTACATAAAAGGGTACGGTCTTTTTTTTTTTTTTTTTTTTAGTTGTATTCATTTCAAATGGGCTGGATCCGGCCCGCGGGCTGTAGTTTGCCCACAGCTGCTCTAGTGGTTACTGAAAATTCTTTGCTTCTGCGTTCCGTGGTCCCACTGGGCGCTAGCACCTGCTGCTGGTGCCTGGCGCCAGTCCCAATTGCTCAGTGCTGTCAGCGGGTGCAAGCGGCGGCTGCTGGCCCGATCACCCCTCAGGGCTTCTCCACCTTCCTGAGCGGGCAGACAGGGGAAAAAGGGCCACAGCAGGAGGGGGCCAGGCGGGGGCACAGAGGATGGGCCGAGACCCGCCCCTGTGCCCACTGCAGCCTTGTGGCCCACAGTTCCTTTCAAGGTGCACAAATTTGAGCACTGGGCCCCTAATTAAATAATAAACATGGTACAGAGAATGGCTGATAAAGTCTCCTCATTTCTTCCAGTAGTCACCCCTGAGTCTATCTCAAGCATGTACTGGATCAAGTATCTATTAGACCTTTTTTATTTTTGTACTTCTGTGGGTTTTCGTCAAACTCTGGAAGTGCTGTGACCTTTTAAAAATTAAATTAAATTAACTAAAAAGGGAAATAAAAGGAGCCTGCATTTTCTGGAGTTTCCCCAGAGGCCTTTTATCTGTTTAGACTACGCAGGGATTTTTTCACATATTGACATAAGCATTCATTTGCTAATTTGGTGGACATTAAACTGCGTGGAGCCTTCCCCAGAATCTTGAATGAAGTGAAATCCTTGGGTCCTCTGGGCTGCTCTGGTCCTGCAGCTCTCTCTGAGCACAGCCGGTCCCCCTCCAGCTCCTCAGATAAAAGTCAGTGCTGATCGCCTTAAGGAAAGAATGAGTTAAATGGACCAACATTCTGGGCCTGGATCTAAAAATCCTGGCCCTTTGAGAGGCGCCGAGCACCTGCAGCAGCAAGGTCATTTGCACATACATAAATAAATAAATTAACAATGAATAAATAATTTAATCCCGGCCACACAATGCCACCTTGCAGATTCGATCCCTGGCAGCTCCCAGTGAATTTGTCCATTTCTAATTCTTTTTTATAAAGTCCTCAGATACTTGCTGACTGTCAGGCTCATTTTCTTATTGTTTTCACTTGATTAGTTCTGTATGACCGAAGGTCGCCCTTAAAATCCACATCTCTCAGGAAGACTCCCAAAGGCCTTCTTTTTAGTACCCAAAAGGGTGGAAAGGGCCTGCCTTTCTCCTTACAATGGCCTTGGAAGTTTTTTGTCACCAGCCTCCTGAAGCAGCCCTGAGGTTACCCAAGCACAGAAGTAACTCATTAAGGGGCACCATGTTTTCTCAACCTCTTTATCCGGTGCACTTGGCTGTGCCCCTGACAGCTCTTCCAGGTCCTGGAGGAATGGGCCACCTCCCCTTGAACCTGCTAGGCGGCCCTGGCCGTGACAGCACCAGGCTGTGGAGCCTGCCCGCCCACACCCATGCCCAGGCTGTGTGTTCCATGTCCATGATCTTTGGGGAAAGATGCTGGCCTTCTTGGGGGGAGGGGAGGAAGGCAGGAGGGGGACTTTTCCCCTTTCTTTTCTTTTTAAGTTGGCAGGAAGTTGCTGCCAGATCCTCATTTTCAGGCCACACATTCAGTGTAGGGGTGGGCCCAGAGGTAGGAGTTCTTTCAAAGTCTCCATCTCTGTGATCCCCATCTCCAGGCCGAGGCCTCCTCACACTGTGTCACCACTGCCCAATCACTGGTCATGCTCTCCTCCGCCAAGATCGCTCCTCGAATGAGAGGGGAAAATGAGACCCTGTCTTGGTTGACTACAATAGCCTTAATGAATGGGAACCAAATTCCTCACTTCCGTTTTCACTGAAAACTTTACAGGTTGTTTCCACAGTTCTGATAAAGCTTTCCATGATTCCTGACTGTCAAGTCTTTTGGATATTCAAGGAGATTTTCTTTGTAATATTTTTCTCCTTCCTTCTTCTGGACCATCAACTAAAAACTTGGCATCGGCATGACTTGTCTTGCCGTATTAGATAGAGCCTTACAATGGTTAGTGTCTTTTGAGTACTTAAGGGAGGTGTCACTAAAAGCTATAGTACCATGTGAAAGTTTGAAAAGTAGGCTCCACAACCCACATGGGAATCCACACGATTATGTTTTAGAATCTCATCACATACTCCCTTTTATGTGATACTATTTTAAGAGTGGATTTTCCTATATTTGGGTGCCTTTCAGCAGTTTTCCAGAAGGACAAATTACCTAGGCTGAGCTGTCAAAGCCCTCCAAGAGTTTGGTTCCATCATCTGAGTTGTAAAAAGGCAGATAAGATAGTCTTGGCCCCAGATGAAGTCAAGAGACCTTGTCGCCGAGAGCCTTAGCTCGGGCCCTGGAAGAGCACGCTGGCGTGTGCCATGCACAGGAGGCTGAGCTTTCTGGCCTCAGTGGTGTTTGTGTGCCGACAGCGCTCCAGCTCTAGCAAACCTCCAGGCAACAGGCACCAAAAGTCATGAATTTACATCCATTTGTGTCATATCTGAGCCACTGAATCAAAACTTTCATCCTCCGAAAGATCCATCACTTAGGGATGTGACGGCAAAGAGAAAACGCAGCTTCAAATGCTTGTGTTACCGCTTCCTGTTCAGTGTTCATGGCCGCCAGGTGTGCAGGGCTCTCCGGCGACACTGGGACAGTTGAAACTTTGTTACTGACGAAGGAAGGAGGGGTCTTAAATGATTGTACCTTTCTCTGTAGGAGAGAGTTGTCAGTCTTTTTAACTCTCTATTAGAGGTCTCTTGAGCTCTGTGAAGAGCAATTAATGAAAAGCCAGAAGTATCAATACTCCCAGCAAGAAGACTGCCGCAAACAGAGACCCCAGCAATGGGGAAACTGCCACACACATGCCCCAGGCTAGGTCATAACACAAGCCTAGCCTTTCCTTCCTTTGGAAGCTATAAAGCATCTACAGAAGAATAGAGAGTAATATAGCAAACACTTGTTTACCTACTACCCAGGTGCAATAGATCTTAATTCACATTTCGCTGTATTTGCTTCAGCTCTTTTCTTGAAAAAGTTTACAGATGCAGCGGAAGCCTCATTAGTCCCCCTCCCTGGTCACATTCCCTCTGAGCCGCCCCAGGATACTCTCAAGTTTTTGTCTCCACAATTTACCTGGTAGGATGAAAGTATAATCTCAATGTGTAAACATATTGTATACACACAGAACAGAGTGAAGAATATACCTGAAAAGGTTAGCAGTTGATTTTTATAAAATCGGGGTTTTTTTCTTCTTTGTACTTTGCGTATTTACATGCTCTCATTGATGATATATTTAAATGACAAGTAATGACAAAGGATAAAGAGCAGTATGCAGCTTGTTAATGCTAAAGATTAATTCCTGTTGCTCGGGGAAGGTCACAGGACAGCACAAGTTGTACCAACGCCACTTGTGATTTCTCCCAAATAGGAAATGCTTTTCTGTTCATCTTCTCATTTCACTCCTGTGCTCACAGGAGTCACTTCTTATCCTAACCCCAAAACTTCCTGGTTCCCCTCACTCTTTACAATGAGCCAGGCCTGTATTACATATATTCTTTCATTATTCTGTGGTTTACAACCCATTTTTTTAAAAATACAATTTAAGCTGTTCTCCAAAGAGAATTTCACAGAATATTTTAAAAACATGTTTAGAAAATGTAAGCATGATCATTTTGAATCCAGCTGCCTAGAAACTTGACACATAAGAAAGATGGTTAAGGGTTCAGAGCAGTGATGGGGTCTTGGGCACCCAGGATACGCTGAGCTTAGGGTAAGGATAGTCTGAGACTTGGGTTTGAAGGTTTAAGTGTTAGTTTCTATCAGTCCTTTATTTTACAGTTGATTTTAGCCATTATTACTTTTCATTGGAAGACATTCTATTTTTTATGATTTTTTTTTTGCTTTCTTTTCTCCTTGTTTGGGTTCCTCTGTGGTACTGTTCAGTTTATAGTTAATGCACTGTTTTTTTGGAGGGAGCCAGTGGCTGGTAATAGCTGCTTTAAAAACCTCATGAGCTCCCCCTGCTGTTTCACAGTTGACAATACAGGCCCTATTCAATTACAGTTCCCAGAAGCCTACAAGTACTAAGGGAATTAGAGACTCCCTTGTAAATTTGCTTGATCTAAGAGACAGATGAATACTTGTTAAATTTCTCTAGAATATTTACAAAATAAGAAAGGAGGGGAAGGCTATTTTTAGCAGTTTATCTGGGCTAACACTCAGATTAGTGCAAGGGGCTGTACCCCTCATTTGATGTAAGGAGCAGTCTATGCCACTTTGGAGAAACTACCAATGAAGAATGAAGAAATATATCATGAAGTTAATTAGATCTGAAATGGATTGACTGAAACCTGGAAGGTGGGTTTCTAGTCATTTCATTTTGATCTGTAAAGTTTTTTGAATATGCTTTTATTGATTTTAGAGAAAGAGGAAGGTAGAGGGAGAGAGAGGGTGAAACATCGATGAGAGAGAGAAACATCGATTGGCTGCTTCCTTTATGTGCCCTACTGGGGATCAAGCCTGCAACCCAGGCATGTGCCCTGACCAGGAATTGAACCAGGACCTCTCGGTGCATGGGACAAAGCTCAACCAACTGAGCCACACCAGCCAGGGCATGATCTGTAAAGCTTTGATCTGAAAAAAATAATATGCTTTCAAAATAAGCCATTGATATAGTTTCTGTTGTATTTAATATTTTCTAAATACTTCTTGAAACTTTACATGTGGTTTGATATAAATTATGTGCCATAATTGAGTGAATTTTCATGCTAAAGACAATTATATACTACATAGAAATCACAGTTATTATCAGTATTTTTCAAAACTGTACTAGTTAATAGGGTACCATTCTATATCACAAGTTAAAAACATCAGAACATATGCATTCATCAGATTATAAATATATAATGGAACATCCAGTCACTAGCCCCAGTGAAAGCAGTGGGGATAGAAATGTGAGCAAAACAGAGGTTTCTGCCCAGCCGGTATGGCTCAGTGGTTGAGTATCGACTCATGCACCAAAAGGTTGCTATTTGATTCCCAGTCAGGGCACATGCCTGGGTTGTGGGTTCGATCCCCAGTGGGGGGTATGCAGGATGCAGCTGATGGATGTTTCTCTCTCACTGATGTTTCTATCTCTCGCTCCCTCTCTTTTCCTCTCTCTTTAAAATCAATTTCTTTAAAAACATAAAAAAACAGAGGTTTCTGCCTTTGTGTAAATTACAGTCTATTAGGATAGACATTTGTGATATAAAACATTCAGATGATTAATATAATTAAAAATTATAAGTTATTTGTTGGCTATGGCATCAAAAACACAGACAACAATAAAAAATAGATAAATTTGGCTTCATCAAAATTTAAAACTTTTGTGCCTGAAAGGACACAGCAACAGAGTGAAAAGAAACCCAAGGAATGGGAGAAAGTGTTTGAAAATCATATGTCTGATAAAGGGTTAATATCCAGAATATATAAAGAACTCCTATAACTCAACAACAACAAAAAAAACCCAATCTAGAAATAGGCAAAGAACTTGAGTAGACATTTCTCCAAAGATACAAAAATAAGCACAGGAGAAGATACTCAGCATCACTAACCATTAGAGAAATGCAAATCAAACCCACAGTGAGGCACTACTTCACACCCCTTAGGATGGCAATTATTAAACAAACAGCAAAAACAGACTAACAAGTACTGGTGAGATTGTGGAGAAATTGCAAGCCTGTGCATTGCTGGTGGGAATGGAAAATGATGTAGGTGCCATGGAAAACAGTATGTGATTCTCCACAAAATTAAAAATAGAATTACCATATGACCCAGCAGTTCAGCTTTCGGGTATATACCCAAAAGAATTGAAAGCAGGGACTTGAACAGACATTTGTAACCCAAGTTCATAGCAGCATTTTTTTCACACAAGCCAAAGGTGAAAGCAACCCAAGTAAGTACCCATCAACAGATGAATGAATAAACAAAATGTAGTACGTACATGTAACGGAACTACTCAGCCTTAAAAAGAAAGGAAATTCTGGCATGCTACAACATGGAAATAAGCCGGACACAAAAGGACAAATATTGACTGATCTCGCTTTCATGAGATGGCTAGAATAGTCATTTCATAGAGACAGAAAGTAGAATCGTGTTGCTTGTGACCAGGGCCAGGGATTGAGCCTACAACCGAGGTGCATGCCCTTGACCAGAATCAAACCTGGGTTTCAGTCTGAAGGCGGATGCTCTAGCCACTGAACCAGACTGGCTAGGGCAAGAATGGGGAATTGTTTAATGGGGACAGAGTTTTAGTAAGTTCTGGAGATAGTTACACAGCAATGAAAGTGTACTGAATGACACAAAACTGTACACTTTAGGGTGGTTACCTTAAAGGTAAATTTTATTTTCTGTGTATTTACCACAATTTAAAATAATTATGGTAAGTAATTTGAAGGGCGAAAACCACCAGCAGTGTATTAGGGTTCTTTTATCTCCACATGCTCCCCAGCACTTGTTATTTGTTGATTTATTGATGGTACTAGTAGCCATTCTCTCAGGTGTGAGGTGGTACCTCAATGTCATTTTAATTTGAAAAACAACAGATTTTCATCACCAGGTATTTAGTGAGTGAGGGAGGGACAGTCTGAGTGAAGTAGGTGGTCCAGGAAGGTATTGCTGATGCCTGGGGACTAGCGTGAGGAGTGCAGTGGGGCAGAGTGTTTGAAGCCCCTAGAGGGCGGCGTGAGCACTGCGGGGAGACCAGGTGGTTGGTGCATAGATCCAGGAGGAGAACAGAAGGTTGGAGGAGTTGACAAGAGCCTGGAGCACAGAGTCTTGCTGACGGTGGTAAGTGGTTTGGATTTTATCGCAGTAATGAGAGGTTTTTGAAGAAATTAGTGGAGAAGGAAAATATGATCTAAATTCCATTTAACAGGCCATGCAGACTGCTGTGGAAATAGATTTTGAGGAGCCAGAAGGGTAAGAAGTTGTAAGAAAATGAAAGGGATGGAGGGGAAAATCTATAGATTAAAAGAGATTTAAAAGACATATCAAGCATTTTTAAATAAGCAAGACACAAACTAAACGATATTGTCCAGGGCTGCACATTTGGGTGACACTTTTGTTTTGTTTTTTACAAATCCCAGGAAGTGATTACTGTAAAAGTCTGGATAGTGGTTACTTAGTTACTTAGTGTTTACTTAGCTGAGGCTACAGGAGATGGCAAAGTTCTGCTTGGTGATCTGCGTGGTAATTACAAGGGTATTCCCCTTAAAAATCAATCATTAAACCAGTATTTGGTTTATGTGGTTTCCTATATCTTTGTTTAATTTTATAGTAAACTTAGAGGCCCGATGCATGAAATTTGTGCAAGGGTAGGCCTTCACAAGGCCCCGCCTCCTGCCCACTGGTCATTCGGGAAGGTTGCTCCGCTATCTGGTCTAATTCGCATATTAGCTCTTTATTATATAGGAAGATTTGTAAAAAGCATTGTTTTTATTGAGTATTTTATTATCTTTAGTCTCTTCTCTAACATTCATAATTCTGTCACAATTTAGTAATACAATTGGGCCATGTTTGTCTCTATCAGATCTTTATTGTACACATACATACTACCCACTATTGAAACCACTATTTATTTCTACATCAAGCATTGCCTTAAAGATCCATTTTGGTGGCTGTCTACGACACTCCACCTGTGGTTGGCTCTTTGGGTTGCTTCCACACTGTAGGTAGTACTTGTCATCTGTTAAGTTTGGAGATTAGTGTTTGCTTAATAAATATGCTTAATAAATAAAAAAATCAATAAAATATATTTTATTTTATATTTATATTTTATTTTTTAAAAATAAAATTTAGCTTTGACTGGCCTGTGCATCAACCTGCATGAATATGACTGAAGTGCCAGAAGGAGGTGGGAGGTGAGTCTGCTCTAGAGACTAAGGAGAATGAGATACGTGCTTGTCACATAACTGGGAATCCAACTGGGACCTCCTGGTTCCTAGGTCAAAGCTCAACCACTGAACCACGCCACCAGCCAGGCTGGGCTTCAACTCTTTATAGGGAAATCCTATGTAAAGGTTACAAACACAGGTCCCCCTCTCCCCAGTTCTCCTCCTCTCCCCACCGAAACCAGAATGGTCTTTCTTCTGATTAAGTCTTAAAACAATTCCCTGGCCATACAGAAGCCATTGATTTCTCACAAGTTCCTGTTGCCTGCTGTTGAGCCTTCATGCAGCATATTTTCTACCTGAAACTGTCCTCCTTCCTTTTATTCCCCAATTCACCTGGTTAATTCCTACACTGCCTTCAGGTATCAGCTGAAATGCCACTTTCTCTGCCTCCTTTGGACCAGTTGGGAGGCTCTGCTCTGGACTCTTTCCCTGCCCCCACCCCCAGCACCCAGAATGTTTCTTTTTAGCATTTATCAGACATTAATAATTGCTTCCCCATGTGACTGTATGACTGCTATCAGGAAATCATTTCCTCAGTCCCTGGCATGTATAGGCACTTCATAGGTGTTTGTCAAATGGATAGTAGGGGTTTACACAGATGTAATGAGTAACACAGAGAAGTGCCTGATGATATTGGGGGGGGAGAAGGGGTAGGAAGATGCGGGTATCAGAGAAAGCTTTCCAAAAGAGCCGGTGGCTACGTCATACAGGGGAAGATGGGATTTGCCAGGTAAGGAAGAGAGGTGAGGCTATTGGAATGATGGTGGAATGCATTTCTAGAAGACAGGAAAGAGCATATGCCAAGGCAAGGGAGAGCTTGGCAAGTTTAGGCAATGACAAGTATTTTGGAAGACAGAATTGTAAGGGTCAGAATAGGGAAGTTAGTTAGACCCAGTGACCCTTACTATGCAGGAAGGCTGAATTTACTGGAAGGGCGTTGTACGAGAGCGGTGATGTAACAGCACACGTCCTGCAACACGTGCAGCCCCGCTAAAGAGACTCGCATCCAATGCTTCCGATTCTTCTCTTAGGCAGGGCAGTTCCGGGATGATCTCAGAAGATTTCAGGAACTTGATCCCTCTCACACCAGCCGCATTGACCAGCAGGGCAGACTTGAAGGCGGCTTTGGCTGGCCTCTGCATCAACCTGCATGAATATGACTGAAGTGCCGGAAGGAGGTGGGAGGTGAGTCTGCTCTAGAGACTAAAGAGAATGAGATATGTGCTTGTGCTTACTCTGACCATGGCCCATGTTTTTAAAGGAGAGGTTAAAAATTACTCAGTTTACGTGTATGCCAGGACTTTCAAAGGATACATTTGAAAACTGGAAATGGTGGTTGTTCCCTAGGAGGGGCACTGGGTGGCTGGGGCAGAAGGAGAGGGGGGACTCCTCACCATGAACCCTTCGTACTTCTAACATTTTATACCATATGCATGGATTAGCTATTTAAAACTTATTTTAAAATTAGTGTGTGCATAGAAGGTTTTAAGGGAACACACCCAGAATCTTAGAGCTGATATCTAGATGGTGGGATTGTAGGCGCTTTTGTATCCTCTTCGTACTCTTCATTGTGTTTCCAGCTTTCTACAATGAGCATATATTGCTTCTGTCATTAGTTTGTGAAAGTTATTTTTTTAACCTGAATTTTAGAGACTGTATTTTGGGACATCCAACTGCCCAATTTGGAGGTCCTGGAGGTAAAGGAGAGTATTCCTACACTTGGATCCAAACCATACAGTTCTAATAAAGTGTGAAAATATTCCTGATTATGGCAGCTGTTGCATAGGAGAAAGGGCACTGGACTTGGAAGCAAACATATTATAGTTCAAATCCTAGCTCTGCCAGAATACAGTTATATGACTTTGGACAAACTCTCAGTATGACTGATGTGCATCTTGGGTAGTATTGACGACTAGGCCTGAGAAGTATGCAGTGGGAAGACCTGAAAAAGAACTTGGTCTTTGTCCTAAGAGTAATGGGCAGGCATTGAATAATTCTAAACAGAGGCCTTTCAGATTTGTTGTAGGAAAAAACCACCCTTGCTGCTATATTGAAAATGAATTCGAAGAAGAAGCAAAATGGAGGCTGGATAATTGGTAGGAAGCTGAAAAGGGACATTGGTAGCCTGGTCTGTGGCAAAATAGATAGAAATGAAAGAATTCAATAGATAGGAGGCAAAATCAACAAGATGGTGCCTGTTTGGATGTGGAGCTTTGGAGAAGGGAGAGAGGCTGGTCAAGGGATAGTGGTGAATCAAGGAGTGACAGGTTGAGTCTACCTGGAGTGAGGGTAGATCTGGAAATAAGACCACAGTGGTCTCCTTTCCATTGCAGTGGGTGGCTTTGCCTCGATTAAGGGCCCCAAAAGAATCCTTCAGTGCAACTGGAGCCTATCCTATAAGAGAGAGAAAAAGGCTGGTGATCAGGATGAGAGGGGGCAGGTAGAGAAAGAAGGAGAGAAGGTGAGGAAACATTTATGTTTTGATATAGCTATTGGGGAAGGAGGAGTTTGTCCAATAACTTTCTTTCCTGTTAGCTCCAGAGTGACTAGAAGATCCTACAGAGGGCTTTTAAGAAGCTATGTGTCGATAGTAGTGGCTACGTTTCCTCCCCAGGATTCAGGTCAGCTCTTAAGCTCAGCCAAGTCCTCCTTTATGACAATGAGGTTTATCAGGTCCTGTCAAAATATGGCCAGAAGTTAGATGGAAAAATAGACCACAAATCCTTTTTGGAAGAAGCTTGCAAACCACAGCCCACACCTGAAGCCCCAAACCTCCACCAGGTGCAAACATAAGTCCATCATATATCCTCTTAGCGCCACCGCTTGGTTAGTCCCTACAGGACTGTCCTCATAGAAAGTCATTTGCTGCTTTCTGGGCATTACTGTTTCCCAAACCCCATTATCCAACCCAAAGCACGTTCAGCCTTCCGGTGTCTCTTCCTGTCATACATAATTGGAAAGCTTTGGCAATGTGGTCTCACTGGTGAGTGTTCTTTTTATACCAAGGAAACAGGTATAAAGTCCTACCTCCAGTAGGTTTTAGAAATTACCTTTCTACTTTCAGTTATAGTTTAAGAAATTCTTAGCCCAACTTCTTCCTTCTAGAATTCATGAAACAGCAATGAAATGCCTTCCCCTGCAGCCTCTCTCACCACATATATTTGGGCCATCATCAGCCTCGGGTTCAGTTTCAGAATAATTATTATTCAGTTCTAATTTGCCAGTTCTAGGGCTTCCAGAAATATAGTAGTAAGAATGTTTCATTATAGTCATACAGCTTTAAGTACTATATTTTATTGACTCTTGTTTTTAAGCTACACATAATAAATGAGGCTAGTTGGGAATAGAGAGAGCAAAAGGTGCCAAGGTGCCCATTTCTCTTGAGGTCCTTTCACCTGGCACCTTCTCTCTATTGCTCATCCCAGAGTTCCTGCTCCAAGTTCCCACTGGCCTCTTCTATGGTTGGGTAACTTCCTATCTCCCCCGGCCCCATAACACTGTCTGTTGCCTCCCGAATGCTCTGCTTCAGCTCTTCCTACCAGGGAGAGGCTTTGGCCAAGATTATAATGGGACAGATTTGCAGACCTTCATCAAGACTGCTGCTTATCTTCCAAGTGAGCTAGAAATAGTTGGGTCTCTACAGCTCTAACCTAGCAATTCTTTTCTGTGGGCGGCTCTTTACTTGGCCCCAGTTTGTCCATCATGTGCACACACGTGTATACTGGCAGGCATCCTGTGCACACATACATGCAGACAGTCCTGGACCTGTGCCGCCTGATGCATGCAGGCAAATGCCTGTGTCTTCCTCCCAGCTGCACATATGTAGGCACCCAGGTCCTGGGGTTTCAGGGTATTCGATAAATAAAGTCATTTTTTCTCCTGTCAGTGCCTAGAATCATTACAGATGTAGGTGTCAGATGGAGATAAAAATGTCTATTTTGTGACTGTTTGGGGGCTGTGACTTCAATCTGCAGAGAGAGTGAGATTGCAGCATTTCATGTCAGATTAAACTCACCCGTAAAAAGCACAGGAAGCTGGAAATCTCCCCAGCAGCCCAGAGAGAACTCTTGCTTGCTTCCTGTGGTCAGGTTCACACCCAGAGAGGAAGGGGCAGAGGTAAGCTTGCCTGGTCTGCCTTCTAAACACCCAATCAGGTAGCTGAGGGATAGAGGAGGGCTGCTGAGAGATGCTAAGAGTTATTGCTGCAGTGATCTCTGTCCACCTGGGACACATACATTTACATGGATAAATCCCTACACCAGGTCCCAGGTACATGGGGGATCAGATGTCTGGAGCCGAGCAATCAGAAAATGAGTTAAAATCAGAGCTGAAGGCCAAGTGGAAAGGGAGTGAGACTTAGGGAACAGGCTCCGGAGTTGGACGTCTGCAGCTGAGTTTCACCTACACCAGTGGTCGGCAAACTGCAACTCGGAAAACCGCGGCTCGCGAGCCACATGCGGCTCTTTGACCTCTTGAGTGTGGCTCTTCCACAAAATACCAGCTCTTCCACAAAATACCGACTTCTGCACATGGGCCACGAAGTTTCAATCGCACTGTACGTGGGCGCCCGCACGTGGTATTTTGTGGAAGAGCCACACTCAAGGGGCCAAAGAGCCGCATGTGGCTCACGAGCCGTGGTTTGCCGACCACGGACCTACACCAAGGCTTGGGTCTGGAGCCCTGAGCGGAGCAGCCAGCTGATGAATGGAACAGATAAAAGGACCCAAGTGGGGGGAAGTTGGGAGAAAGCTGAGAAGAGCATGAAGCCGAAGCTGCCATAGGAAGTACCATTAGTAAATACTGAATTAGTTTATTTACTCCATGTTTCAGTACAGAATTTGCGATGGCCAAGATTTGTGTATGAATAGGCATTGGAGAGAGAATGTAGGAGTGCAGGTATGTGAGCTATTGCCAGATAACATGTGGCCAGGTTCCTGTATGGGAAAGAAAGGAGAGATAGCCTTCCACAGTAACAGACTACCAGCCATCACTTGGAGGATGAATTGACCGGGGGAAGAAGTTAGAGTTCCCAACCCCACTTGCCCTAAAGGAGGAATACTGACGTGTTCCAGAACAAGCCTTGGGGTGTAAGAACAAGCCCTGAGGTTTACAATTTTTTCATGATCTGCCTTCGAATTTTGATTTTTAGTTTGAGGTGGCTCCAAGGATCTGACTCTTTGGGAGAAGGGAGGAAGGAATAGGTAATTATAATAGCTCACATGTATTGAACATTCACTGTGGCTCAAGCACTGTCTAGAGTGCTTTGAATGTACCAGTTCACTTAATCCTCGTAGCAACCTTATCAGGTAAATGTGCTTTTAATAGCTCCATTTTATGGATGTTGAAACAGACGTGAAGAGGCTCAGCAATTTGCCTCAGCAGTGGCACACAGCTAGTACACAACCGGGCTGGTACAAATCCAGGCATTCTGGCTGCAGAAGCCACAGTCTGAACAACCAGGGTGGCGGAAAAGAGGGTGGAATCAGCCCAGTCTTGGATCTTTCCCATGTGAAAGGATCAGAGCCCCCCTCAGGCTAGTTCTGAATTCACATCCTACAGTTGGGGTCTACATTTCGGTGGGCCTGCACCTTAACCATGCAGGCCAAGCATCGTCTCCTGCTCAGAACACAGGTGGATGTTGCAGGGAGAAGCAGGGTCACTGCTCCCGCTGACAACTCCTCAGAATGTGCACATTATTCAACAGATGACAAGGTGGCTGCACGAGTACTTTCTAGTCTCTGCTGAAGTCGGGAGGGAACAGAGGCCAGAAACAAGAGATCTAGGGGAGATGCGGGATTCTAAGAAGCCCAGCACCATTCGTTCCACAAGCATATTTATTGGGCTCCTAACTGCATGCCCCTGTCGCCTTCCGTTTCTTGGTGTGTTACTCTGCGCAGATATCCATCCCCAGGTTTCTGGGGATCCATACTTGTGGGGAGTCAGGTAGGCACTTACATAGCTGCTCCTCCACCTTCCTTGCCTGGCATCTCGCAGCCTAGAAAGGAGGCCCCAGCGATATGCGCGCTGTGTTTGTTCAATACGCTTGGAAGCACAAGTGAGCTCTGTATTACCGCCCTTTCGGCCTGTGGCCGGAGTGCCTGGAAGTGCCTGCTTCTCGCCCTGCAGAGCCACAGGACACACCCAGAGCACAGCCATCAGCTTTGTTCCTCAAGCCCCTGGAGAAAACCTTTGATTTCATGGGATGATTATTTTTCTTCTTGCCCACTCAAGGATGAAGCCCAAGAAACAAGAGGTTGCTCCTTTCAGAGGCGTCACAATGGGTCACCTCCAGCCAAACCCACTGTTTTTTGTTATTCCTGGGTTTGGTTGAGCCTCTCTTGGAAACCATTACTATACAACTCACTTAAAAGAAAGAGTGGAGGGATTGGGCCTAAGAGACTCAGGCGGAGGGGGGAGGAGCTGGGGGGCTTGGGACAGCCAGGCTGGAAGTAATGTGTTGTCCGAGAAAGTACAGGAAGGACACATTAAAGTTTCATTCCGATTTGAATCAAGGCCATTTTGTAGTGACATTTTTAACCTTTTGCAAAGTCAAACTACTCCAAGTTTGATTTTTAGGCAAGCCTAGAGAACTGGAACTTTGGATGAAGGTTTCAGAAAAGGACAACACACACACACATACGCACACAGGAAGGGGGAAGGAAGGGGAGGGAGACTTTTATCCTAAAGTCATTGTAAATCCAAAGCAGGGTTTTATCCTCCACAGTTAAATGAGAAAGAAAAAAATCAAGAATACCAACATTCGAGGTACAAAGACTGTCATGGGCCAGTGGAAGTTTGCAGAATTATATGTAAATGACCAAAGTTTCTTACTGTGGTGGCCCTGTGCATTTCCAGAGCTAATCCCAGAGAGAAAATCTACTTAGCAAAAGAAAGTTTTGTCTAATTTGGTTAACAGTTGAGAAGTGACAAAAATGCTGAATATATTAATAATTTATATTTCCAGGGTAACACTATATCTGTAATGCTTCACTGCCAGGGGAATTCAGATGGGCTTAGTGCTCGGAGGAGAAAAGCCTGAAAGGCCTTCCCCAGATTCTGTACCCCGCACTGAGGAAAATGGGTGTAAGACATGTGTTCCAATAATAGGCGCCATGCAGGCTCCCCTTTTGCTTGGTTTGTTTCCGTCCCATATTGCTCAGTGTATATTTGTTATCCAGAGGGCCTCCTGGCCTTACACTCACTTTCATGCTCCAACTATGTCAGTTCATAAAGGAGGAGATATTTGTTTGCACATCACAGTTTTTAGATAAGCACTGCAGCAACATGTAGTGCATGTCAGGACAAGAACCACTTATAAGGCCTTTTCTAAAGTTTATAATTCCCTCCCCCCCAAACAAAAACAACAAACACATACACATTTAAGTTTCAATGTATGGGCAGTGGAATGGAATGAGGCAGTTTGTTTTGTCCTGTCTGTACAATCAAGTCTGATGGTTTACAAATTGCAGGTCATCCTTTCCATGACCTCAGTAAACAGCACAGGTCAGAGCTCCCTTAAACCCTGTCCACAGGAACGGAGGCAGCTAAGCATTGTCCCCCAGCTAATCTGGGAGCGGACAGACCATCACAGTTGAGCTAAATGGCCCCTGGAAACAGAACCTGCTACATAATTTCGAATTCTTTATGTAATTGCATCAAAGCCAACAGGAACAAAAAGAAAAGATGGAACAAAGAAAAGGGTCAATAAAGGGAAACATTTAAATCCCCATAAACACAACTTTAGCTGATTGGGCACCTTATTGAATTCTGTCTGTTTATCTAAGACAACAGCCAGGCTTACTTTGCTGTGTAGGTCTTAGAAAAACATGACCTTAGCTCGCTATTTTAAATGTATCCCTGTTCTATGGGTCAGGTGCAGATCCAGCTGGAATTGAAAATCATAATCCCTTAAAGATACTAGCCAAGTCTCCCCTAGACAGTCTAGCCCCCTCCTTGCCCACCCCCTGGGATGGGGAAGAGGGGAAGCCTTTGCTTCCAGGCCTGAGAACCTGAACCCCAAGCCAGTGGCACAGAGTGGGGATCCTCATTGTGGGGTATTCGGAGGAAACAGTCCCTGGAGAGCTCATTTCCTAGCCCAGCCGTGCTGGCCTCTCACCCTGATTCCTAGTCCCCTGGAAGCTGAGCCCATCTGTGCGTAAAAGGCAATGCCAGCTTCTCTAAACCCTCCGGAGCAGGGGTTAAAACACAACGAAACAAAAAACCTTCCTTGGATGTTGTTTTTAAGCCATACCTCAGAAGTTATGTGCACTTAGAGACGTGTTAAGGCTGTAAATTTTGTTGCCCACTCAGCGGCCTGAGTGTCACCACTCTCCAGACCAGCGGGCGCCTACATCCCTGGGCCTTGTTGTGGGGCAGGAAGGGCGGCCGGTCTGAGCTGGGCAAGTCTGCCAAAGCCAGTTTGGGGCAAGTCCTTGGACCTGAATTATCTGAGAGCCAATAGCCCCGTTACTTATGTCTGCCCTTCCCCTGAGCAAATGCCCAAGATGCATGTGGGGCGGAGCCGGGTCTGCAGCCTCAGGGAAGCCTCAAAATCCAGTCCCAAGGACACCTCCACTTAGCTCCCCCCCCCCGCCCCCTCACACTGCACAGGGGTGGGGGGAAGCTCCCCAAATTACTGAGGGCCATCACCTTAGCCCCTGTGAGCCCCTGGCCCTGGCTGGGCACATCCGAGGGATGGATAGTGGAGGAGCAGAAGGTAAAGAAAGCCATTTCTTTGGGTCTTTAACAGAACACATTTATTGCCGGGGGAGACCCTTCAGAAGACTTGCTTTGCTCTTGGCCTTCCCCATCCGCTGTTGGTCGGCACGCTATATACACCTGTACAACACGCAGTATCTCCTAAGCAGCGCAGCGCCCGTGCCCAGAGAAAGCGGGCGGGCGGCGGGTGTCAGAGAACTTGGGGGTGCTGGGGCGGGTGCAGGTTGAGGCCGTTGGGGTGGGCGTGGCCGATCAGGTTGAGGTAGTGTCGATCCAGGCCCTGCACCGGCGCCAGGAAGGGGCTGTGCTGCTGCGTGGGGCTGGGGAGCGCCACGGGCGCGCTGGGCAGGTAGGGCAGCCCCGGGCTGCGGGCCGCGCCGGGCGGCCAGGGGAAGGGCCCGGGGGCTGCACCCTGCGGGAACACGGACGCCTCCCCGGGGCTGTGGCCCCCGAACTCGGGCCCCGCTGGGTGCAGCTGATAGGAGAAATCCGGCTCCGAGAGCGACCCCAGCGGCGGGAAGGCGGGCTCGGCGCCCAGGCGGGCCTTGGACTGCAGGAAGGCGAGGATGCGCGCGTACTTGGTGTCCTTGGTCTCCATGCGCTCCACGGTGGTGAGGTAATGCACCAGGTTCTTCATGCACTCGTGGTAGCCGTAGTGGAAGTAGTTGGCAAACTCTGCTAACAGTTCTGCTGGAGGGCGGGAAAGTCATAGACAGGAAAGAAACTGAGCGGCCCCTTCCCTGCCGGGAGCCCCAGGCGGGTGCAGGCACCTCCCACCGCACTTTCTGGCCAGAGTTCCCACTGGAGGTCCGCCTCCCCTCTCCCCAGTCTGGAGAAGGGAAAAGAACAAGCCAGAGGCCTGCTTTCTCTTAAGCGGCTGACTCTGCCCCTCCCCACCTGAGAGGAGGCAACGGAACCAACCAGCCCAGAACCACCCCCGCCCTCTCCCCAGCCCCGTTCGCTAGCCTTTGCAGGACCCACCGCGCCCGCTCCGCAGGGTCGGTCGGGAGAGGAGACCTCTCCTGCGCGCCTTCCTCCCACCGCCACCCCCAGGTCTGTGTGGCGCACGCTCCCGGCCGGGTTTCGCCTGGCCCAGCCCGTGCGCACCTTTTTCCCTTCCCCGGGGAAAGTCAGCCGAGTGCAGCGCCCGCAGGTACTGGACGGTCATCTCGAGGATCTCCGCCTTCTCCAGCTTCCCGGAGGTCTGCAGCGGGAGAAGGGGACTCAGCGCGCGCAGGCGCAGGCCAGCCTCGGGCCGGTGCGCGGTGCGATCTGCAGAGGACTAGCGAGCGGCTGCTGTGCACCGCGCACGGTGCCTGGACTCGGCGCTCGGGCGGGGAAGGAGGCTCCCGTACGGGCTCTCTCTGTCCCCAGACCCCGGCATCTAGGCCGAGGGTGGCAGCAGAGGGTCCCCGGCATCTAGTTCCCTGTTCTCACTGCCATACGTTACCTGCTTCGCCAGGGCCATGGGCACCGTCTTGCCCAGCTCGTTCAAACAGCGGTTAATCCGGTCTCTCCGCCGCTTTTCTATCACTTTGTGGGAAACGCGGGTTCTCTGCGAACAGAAGTTTGTGAATTTCCGATGGCTTTACCCAGGGAGTGGAAATCCCCATGGAAATCCTCCCGCCCACCGGCTTCCCAGCTCCCAGTGCTGCCCAGGAGCTCGCCCCCAAGGGGTCCCTTCCTCTCCACACGTGGATAAAATGAGCTCTGCCCTCCTTCACTGTGTTGGCGCGCTCCCGTCCAGCCTCCCTACTCGCAGGGCTACACCCCGAGCTGAGGGCCAAGACTGTGGGGAGGTGACCACTAGGCCTGGGCTCCTCGGGGGTTCAGGAGTCTCCTCCCTCCCTCCTCCTCCCCTTCCCAAACCACTCAGAACTGCTTTACAGGAGAAGTCACGCGTGGTCACGTCCCTGCCCTCGGCCCAGCCAGGTGGCCGCTGGGGGGTCAGTGCCCCACCATCAGAGCGCAAGAGCCGTCCAGCCCCAGCGACTCACTCTGCGTTCCTTGAGCTTGTCTGACATCCTGGTGAGAGCGCGCCCTGGAGAGGCGGGGGCGCGGCGCCGTCCACCCGTCGGATCTCCGCCTCGTGCGCCCCTTTCAGGGTCCCAGGTAGACTGCCGCCTCCCAGCGCCGAGGGGCTGCCTTATAAAGCGGTCACCCAGGGCTCCAAGTGCATTCACGAGTTGAATTATTCCATAGGATTAGGGAGCTGCGTTTGAGGGATGTATGCATTCAAGATCAGTTTTAAAGAAGTTAAGGAAAAAAAAATTAGCAGCCGAGGGGGGCGAGCTGGGGGTAGATGAGCTTTGTTAATCCACGTGGCCCTTCAAAGGACACGTGATTGGCGGGGAATAACATTTGCATGGCAACAGCCCGGGCAGGAAAAGGAGACGGTAGCTGGGGCCGGTGTCGAGCGAGCGAGCGCCGGTAGCCACAGGCGCAGAGCGCAGGGGCGCAGCGACCGCGGGCACCGGGGGGTGAGGACCCTCACAAAACAGTGTCGCCTCCTTTAGTCCCACCGCCGAGTCTCACACGATTGCCTGTTTACAAATCCCAGCAAGGGCGCAGTCCCAGCGCCCAGTGCGCTTTAAAGCCTGTCCAGAGCCATTAAAGTAATTAAGTAAGCCTTTAATAGGCTGTTCCGCTGGGTTCAAGGGAGAGCCCTTGGAGACGGAGGCGCCCCGTTTGTTCCCAGGCTTTTCTCACACGACTTGGTGACACGTCCATCTCCCCCTTTTTGTCGACGCCGCTTCATTTGTCCGGACATCCCGGCAGGTGTGGGCTGCGGCTGGCACACGAGGCTCCCGCGCTGCGCCGCCCCTCCCGCCCGCCTTTGGCACGCGACGCTCCCCCTTCTCCCTGACCACGTCGCTCGCTTTCTTTTCTCCCCCCTCGGCCCCTCTTCGCGGGGGCAGGGGGACGGGGGAGGGGAAGAGGCTCAATTTGTAGCCTCTTAGCCTATACGAAAATGCCCATTGACAAGTATGAATAGTTTCATTGGGCTAAATTTTAATCATGCCAGAGGGTGGGGGAGGAGAGGCAGGCAGGCAGGCTTGTGTGTGTGGTGGGAGGGGGGTGGTGGGAGGATTGGGGGGCAACACAGAGAAGAGTGGGCCGAGAAGAAAAGGGGGCATGCAGCTGGCCCAGGCGAGCATTATGCAACGTCACCTGCGAGAGGGGGCGCCTGCAGACCCCTATTCATTTGCCTAATTTTGGTCAATTTAACAAACTTCAGGAGAAATTATTGTGGCTTTGTCAGGGAGGGTGAAGCCTTCTGATCGAATTAACAGCATGTTTTGATCCGGTAAATGTCATTAGAAAGGGAGAAACAATCGCGCTTAGAGGGCTCTGAGTAATGCGCCTAAGTGGAGACGCCAAAGCGCACGGCTCACAAAGGGAGCAAGTAGCTGCCACAGGGAACTTTTGTACCCGCCCATCGCCCAAGTTTTGACACAAAAAGGCATTATTTCATACTTGAATACGTTTAATCCAACGATTGTCTATTTTCTGCAAACATATTTTCACAGCATTGTTACCTTTTTCTGTCCCCTTTCGCGGGAGCCTTTTCTTAACGTTTGAGGGCCGGAGAGCGCAGACACTTTGGGCATCAATATTTGTCACTGAAAAGGGCTCCGTGAAGTTAGGGAAGTTGATCTCTTTTTTATGGTTTTAGAGAGCGAATATATGGGGGGGTGGAGGGAGGGAAGGCACCAACAGAAACCAGGGAGGACGTTTGCTGGACGGGCCCACGGGGAAGGAGGGGGAGGGATCTCCGCTGGCTGCGTCTCTCCGCCCCCTGGACCATCCGCCAGGGGCCGGGCTCCTCCGGCACCAGCAGGGCTCGCTCGCAGTCTGCTGCCTTGGAGCCGCACTCTGGGGGCTCCAAGCTTGCAGTGTGTGTGGGGGGGGGGGGGGGCGGGAGTTGGGTAGGGGGGAGCTTTCTTGCAGATGGAAACTATGAAAATGGCTTTTGTTTCATGACCTGACTTGGAACCAGGGAGCTCTCGCCTTTTCCTAATCGGTTCCATTTGAGAAACCAGATGTCCCCTGAGACATTTCCCCTCCTTTCTGCTCTCCACCTCCCCTTCAATTCTTTCTACTCTGCTGACGATGGCAAGGCCCCAGGCTCTCCCCTTGAGCGTGGTTAGTTCTTTGCAGAGGTGGCTGTGGGGAGCCCTGCTCTCCTGTGGGAGCTAGGGAGCTCCTGGGGCGCAGAGGCCACCCTGTGCTATTTGGGGCGCTGGGACAGCCAGCAGCCTACCTGCCTCCCGCCTGGGAGGTGCTGAGCTCAGTCTGTACCCCTAGGTCCCTCTCCATCTGGCTTTCTGTCTTCTCAAGAAGTTTCTGTTCTACTTCATGCCAGACTGGACACAGCCCGCACCCTCCCGCAGGTTGCTCTGCCAGCGGGGGTGCCCTCTCAGGGGTTGTCAATTTCAGTATATTCACTCACACACAAAGGGATTAAACTCGAACCCTTATCATCCAAATTAACTAACGTGAATGGGTAAAAGGGAGCGCGCACACTTCTCACCCCCGCCCCCTTTAAGCCAGCGGACTAGCGTTGATCCTCTTACTGCTGGTGTTAACCACCAGCTGCAGACACCTTTCATGGCCACATTTCATTCTGTGCAAGCTGTTTAATTTCCCGTGTTTGCTGGGGAGCTGGACTCCAGGGCTAGCCCAGGGCTGCAAGTACCCGAGTGTGTTTAGGGGCCCAAGTGAGCAGAAGGCAAATGAGTGGGCTGAGATGGGGCGGAGAGGTGCGCGCCCTCTTGATGTTCTCTTGGGGCTGCAGCTCTTGGGGGGAGGAAGGCCTCCTCTTCCCGGTCAGGTGAGGGAAAGGGGGTTCCCTTTCTCCCTTACCAGCCTGAAGGCTGGAACCACTGGCAGTGCGGGCAGGGATCCTCCTCGCCATCTCCTCCTTCACCCTCCTCCTCGGGGTGGTGAGAATGTCCCGATCTTAACCTGGCTTCCGCCAGAATGAGAGCAGAGCAACAAAGAGCGGTGGGCACTGGAACCAGACAGTTCAGACTTCAGCTCCACCACCTACAGGGCGAAGCTTTGGGCTGCTCCCTGAATCTTGCTGTGCCTCTGTTTCCTCTTCTGTAAAATGGAGACAAGTTCTGTACCTACAGGTCACAGGTGGCCACTGGAAGGAAGTCAGCAAACATAGGCAAGACACCTAAAACCAGGCTTTCCTACTCGATGAAAGGCGTTATTTTGCATGGAAGCCTCTTCTTGTTAAGTGGCTCTAATAGACCAGTATTTGTGGGGTTTGCAGGGTTGTATGGTATTTTCATATTTTTTAAGATATATTTTTATTGATGTCACAGAGGAAGGGAGAGGGAGGGAGAGAGAAAGAAACATCAGTGATGAGAGAGAATCATTGATCGGCGCTTCCTGCACGCCCCACACTGGGGATCCAGCCCACAACCCGGGCATGTGCCCTTGGCCGGAATTGAACTAGGAACCCTTCAGTCCGCAGGCCAACGCTCTATCCACTGAGCCAAACTAGCTAGGGCTATTTTCATATTTTTATCTCATTGCTAAGAAAGCTTCACTCTCCCTGAAAAAGCCACAGTAATTTCTTAAATTGACCGAAATTGGGCAAATGAGCCCATGGACGCCCCTCCACAGGTGACGTCTCCTAGTGCGTGCTGGCCAGCTGTGCTCTCCCAGCGTGTGAGCCTGAAAAAGGCTCTAAGTGCGGAGCCTCTCCACAACAGTCATTTCAAGTGATTTGAACGATAAGCATCAAAATCAAAGCGAAACTGGGAAGGAAGACTACGTAGAAATTAGGCGACGCTGATTAAATATTAGTCTGCGTTTAGACTCCTGGAGAGACATGCAGGCACATGGTCATTGCGTTATGGAAGGGGCCAGCACCGTGAACACCCTGTACAGAATTGGAACAAGCAGGGCTCACAAGCCGCCTTGCTGCGGGGAGCCTTTCAATCCATCCCACTTAGCACAGCCTGGAAATACCCACCTTGGCTTTCTTGCTGTCATTCCGGGGTGGCCATTCCTACCTGGGACTTGCCCATCAGGTCGCCATCAGCTGTCCAATGCCATATGGTGGCCTCCAGCTTTGGCCTGAGCGGTGCTTCTCAAGCTTTGAAGTGCTCAAATCAACTGGGGATCTTGTTAAATGCAGATTCTGATTCCCTGAGGTCATGTTTACACCGCTCAGCTCAGTGTGGTTGTGTTGAAGGAAGGAAAACTGGGACCAGAGCCTCCAGGATTGTTTGGGCATCAATGCTGGAGCTAATTCTATAGCAGCCTCTCACATGGCCCCATTGGATCATAGTTCAACTTTTACTTTTGGACTTTTAAAGGAACTAGGGGAGCTTGGCTGGTTTGCTCAGTGGTTGAGCATCGACCTATGAACCAGGAGATCATGGTTTGATTCCTGGGTAGGGCATATGCCTGAGTTGCAGGCTCAGTCCTCAGTGGGAGACATGCAGGAGGCAGCCAATCAATGATTATCTCTCATCATTGATGTTCCTAACTCTCTCTCCCTCTCTGAAATAAATACGTATATGAACTAGGGGAAGTGTAACTATAACCACTGAGGGAGAAAGAATACTTTTAGGGAGATTGCAGGATAGATGAAGGTATTGCTTTCCCTTTTATTTTTTATGTTAACATCACTTAGAAGTATGTTACAGATGCTGTGAATGGTGTCCATAATAGGCTTTGATTATTCTAGGCCAGTGGTCGGCAAACTGCGGCTCGGCAAACCGCGGCTCGCGAGCCACATGCAGCTCTTTGGCCCCTTGAGTGCGGCTCTTCCACAAAATACCGACTTCTGCGCATGAGCCACAAAGTTTCAATCGCACTGTACGTGTGCGCCCGCACGTGGTATTTTGTGGAATAAAATACTCAAGGGGCCAAAGAGCCACATGTGGCTCGCGAGCCACGTTTGCTGGCCACGGTTCTAGGCAAGTGGCTTTCTTTGGGAGCTGATACTTACAGCTTTTGCTCTGTGTTCATTTGAGCAACCATCCAGAAGTGACCACTGAGGAGTTTTGGCTGAATTGTTGTAACTGGATTTTGTTCCTCTTGCACGTCCCATAAAGAGGCTGCCAAGAAGACAAGTTTTGATTAAGACGAGTAAAACCTGGTGTATTTGTTTCCTGTGGCTGCTATAAAAAATCACCGTGAACTTGTGGCTTAAAACAACAGAAACTTCTCTCCCACAAGCTGGAGGTCAGAAGTGTGCAGTCAGGAGCACAGGCTGCCATCAGGTGTCAGCAGACACACGCTTCCTGGGGGGCGGGGAGGAGCTAGAGGAGAATCTGGTTTTATCTTCATGGCTCCATGGCTGCCAGCATCCCTTGGCTTGTGGTCGCCTTCCTCTAGTCCCCGCCTCCGCAGTCACATGGCCTTCTCTTCCCTGTGTCAGATCTCCTGCATCTGGGTAATCTCCCCGGCTCAGGGTGCTTCACTTGATCAAATCTGCAAAGTCCTCGTTTGCCATATAAAGTAACGTTTATGGGTTCCAGGAATGGGACCGTGGATGTCTTTGGGGGACATTATTTAGCCTCCCACACCTGGTTAAATGCCACAGCAGGTGCTCAGACAGCACCTGTGTACTCTCTGATGCCTTGGCAACAAGGCCACCAGAAGTGGGCAGAGGCCTGGGCAAGAGGAAGGGGGAGAGTAAAAGGAAAACATGTTCTGCTTCCCAACTTAGCAGAGCTATGCCCCCCAACCCTCGCATACACTGTTTTCTTCCTTCTTTTTTCTGCTGCTTTCCCTTCTCCTTTCTTACTCCCCTTGCATCACAGGGCCCCTTCTCCCAGGCCTCAGAATTGAAGCTGCTGTGATATATTAATGCTGCATGATGAGTTAATCTTGAGTTTGCTAACCTATGACCCTCATTCCCGTTTACACACACACACACACACACACACGCACACACTGGCTCTGTCTCAAAACTAGCTACTTAAGCCTGGCCTGCGTGGCTCAGTGGTTGAGCATTGACCCAACCAGTAGGTCGCGGTTTGATTCCTGATCAGGGCACATGCCCAGGTTGTGGGCTCTATCCCCAGTGTGGGGAGCGCAGGGGGCAGCCAATCAGTGATTCTCTCTCATCATTGGTGTTTCTATCTCTCCCTCTCCCTTCCTCTCTGAAATCAATAAAAATATATCTAAAAACAAGCAAACAAAAAAACTAGCTAATTAAAACCCCACCTTCTCCCCACTCTTTCCCAATACCCCTCTTCTAGTTGGCTACTGGTCTTTTGAAAATGTCATGCTCATGCTTACTGAGACCTGTGACTTAAAAAATCTGGATATAAATTCTAATTCTGCTAATGGATGGTCTTGGGCAAGTTGCTGCTCCTCAGTTTCTGCATTTATAAAACAGAAATGATGGCTCCTACCTCCTAGGCTTGTTGAGGGGCTCAATGAGGTAATGCTTGGTAGTCCCTGGCATAATGTCCACACCATAGGAGGCGCACAGGGGCTGAGATCATAATGCTTGGGTTTAGATGTGCACCTGATCCATTCCTGGAGCAGTGCCCATATTACAGTTGGGAACAGAACCCCATGTGCAGTCTTTTAGGAGTTTATTGAGTGAGATGGAGTCAAACAGGGAATCCTATATAATAAAAGCTGAATATGCTAAGTGTCCAACCATTTGTTTGACCAGTCGCTATGACATGCACTGACCGCCAGGGGGCAGATGCTCCGACTGGTAGGTTAGCTTGCTGCTGGGGTCCGGCCATTTGGGACTGGGTGAAATGGGCCAGACACACCCTGGAGCCCTCCCACGGTCCCTCCCTGGCCCTAATCGCACCGGTGGGGCCCCTCACCCTGGCCTGCACCCTCGCCTGTGCCCTCTCGCAATCCGGGACCCCTCAGGGGATGTCGGAGAGCCAGTTCGGCACAATCCCCTCAGGCCAGGCCGAGGGACACGCACTGGGCCTCTAGTCTGATATAAGCTGACAGGGGTGCGATGGCAGGAGAAACTCAGGGAGGACTGCCTGGAGGAGATGACGGATGAACCAAGCCCTGAAGGATGAGTGTATTAGCTCCCTAGGGCTGCCCTAGCAAATTACCACAAACCTGGTAACTTAAAACAATGGACATTAATGTTCTCACAGTTCTGGAGGCCAGAAGTCCAAAATCAAGGTGTCAACAGAACCAGGCACCACCTGAAGGCTCTAGGGGAGACTTTCTTCCTTGTCTCTCCAGCTTTTGGTGGCACCACGTTCCTCGGTGTGTGGCAGCATGACCCCAATCTCTGCCTCTGTCTTCATGTGGCTTTCCATGGTCTCGCCTCCTCTTGTCATTTAATGTAGAGTTTGTGAAGGACCTCGACCACGGAGGGCTCCTGGGATTCTCAGGATAAAGGTGCCGTGGCTTCAAGGAGGAGGAGATGCCTAGCAGGATCCGACGCGGAGAGAGAGGAGCATGCTCCCAGGATTCCCAGGGTCCATGGGGATTGAGCATGGAGGTCTTCATCAAACTCTGCCAGGTTCTGGAAAGTGGGAGACACAGAAAGGCGGCTCACTGGCTTTCCCTGACCTGCCTGTGAGGACAGGGGTGTTTCTCAGCTGCTGGAGCCACTCTGTGCCGGAGAGACAGCCCTCCTAGGCGCTGCCAGCTGGAGTTGCTGAGGTGTATCTTGGACCAGACAGCCCGGACTCCGCTGCTCTTCTTTCTCAGAGGCTAATAGCAATGGTGCTCCGTGTGTAGACAGACAACATCCCGTACCTCTCAGGCACTGCGCTCCGCTGGGCGCTAAGTGCTTTGCAGAGCTGTGCTCCTTGAATCCTCACAACAGTGAGAAAAGTATTATGTTTAATTCAGAGAGAAAGAGACAGACTTGGGGGAGTCAAGGACATGTAAGGGTACATAACCATTAGCTGGTAGAGCCGGACACAAACTGAGGCGGATCTAATCCAGGACCACACCCTTGCCAGCCTTGCTGTGGCCTGGAGCCCACTGAGATTACAAGTCCTGGGAGAGACCTCTCAGCGAGGGACTCACCTGCCTTCCAAGGACCAAGCGTAGCTGCCGCTTCACAAAGCAGGGGGCAGTTCTCAATGCCCAATGACCTTGTCCTCCCCCTCCTGGCCCCCATAGGTGCAAGTTACCTTTGAGCTCAAGTCTGTCTCTCACGCTTACTACTTTACATTTCTGAAACTCCAGTGACTAGCAATGACTTCCGAACTCTTACATATCAGAATCTTCTGACATCACACGTTCTTGGGTCCCGTTCCAGACTTGTTAAAAAGAATCTCTGTGGGCATGGTCCTCAGATCTGTGTCTTAAAACAAGAGAAACGTCTCGGATAATTCTGATACCACTACTGTACAATAGCTTGTCATAACGTGAGATTACGTGGTTATCCATTGGCATTAGTTTTGGCAGGTGGATTGGATAATGAACATGCATAGGTGTTACAAAATCTTTTCTATCATTGGTCCTGATATGTTCTTTTTTATTGTTGTTGTTAATCCTCACCCAAGGATATTTTTTCTATTTTTTAGGAAGAGTAGAAGGGAGGGGGAGAGACATAGAAAGAGAAACATCGATGTATCTAGTTGCCTCCTGCATGTGCTCCCACCAAGGCTGCAAACGTGGTATGTGCCCTTAACCAAAACAGAATCAAACCCAGGACCCTTCAGTCCTCGGGCCAATACTCTATCCACTGAGCCAAACCAGCCAGGGCCTGGTCTGTTGTTAATAAGGCCATCTTTGGCCTCTTTTGGATTATGGTACTTGACTCCCTCACCTCTTACCTTCTTATTACTTTGCCTGGTTGGCGAGGCTCATTTTGAGAAGGTAAAAGGTATCAGTGTTATGAATTTGGGAGCAGAGAAATCCCCCAAGTGCTGACTCTCCAGGATGTGGGAGGATTTGGATGGATGGGGGTTGGCTGTTGCCCTCTAGTGGATGGAAGTATTCAGCAACTTCTAAGATAAGGACTGACCCACTTGAGCCACTTAAAAAGAAACTGGATTCAGTTGAATTTACTGTTTGGAGACAGACCTACTGTGTCTTGCCTGGGCGACTCACCTCTCTGGCTGCAGCGTTCTTCTGTATAAAATGGAAGGTTGGACAAAGATACCAGTGAATGGTGTGTCAGCTCGCCCAGAGGGCTGTGTGACGTGTAGGCAAGGATGCAGGTGTGACAGCCCTGCACCATCACACAAGACGCTCCACTGGGGAGCCTGGGCCCTCGGCATCTGGCCCAGTGCAGCATGGACAAGGTGTTCAGTAAGCGCTATTGAAGGAGGAAAGGAAGACTGCTGGGCTTGCTTCTGTTGGCTCAGGCGGTGGCAGATCAAGATTGAGTCCTGTGAAGTGGGCGGGAGGGCACTGTAGCCCTTCACGTCGGAAGCCTGGCTGAGAGGTGAAGGCATAGCTGCTGTGGAGGTCATGCTGCCCCCCACCCCCACCCTGAGGCTGAGGAAACACCTGGATTCTGGCTCTAGAGGCTTGGAACCACCTGAGTTCTTTGACTCACAGTATAAGCTGGTGTCCTACCTGATGGAGCCAGGCAGGGGTCAGTACGACATGGTTTCTCTGCAGGGCAGTTTGTGGGGAGGTACCTGCCAGGGGCCTTTTCTGAGTCCTAAACCAGTGCCCGAGCGGGAGCAGTCTCCTTTCCCACCAAGCAGGAGGCTGTGTGGCCGATGGCCACAGCCTGGGGCTTTTGTCCACCTGCCTCCTTGTGCATCTCTGCATTGATGGGACCCAGCCTGGGAGGAACCACAAGGGAAAGACACACCAAGGAGAGAAAGTGGAAGGTTTGGGGAAGGGCATTAAAAGAGAAGCCAACAAGGGAAGGAGAAAAGGGAAGAAAATAAATATAGGATTAGCAGATTTTATTAGTTAACTAGAGGCCCAGCGCATGAATTTGTGCATGGGTGGGGTCTGGCCGGCCCAGCCCCGATCAGGGTGGATTGGGGCTGGGCCTGTCAGGAGAAAATGGTGGGAGGTTGGCTGGCTGGTCCCAACTGGGGCCCAGTCAGGACCGGGCTGGCTGGGAGGAGGGACCGTGGGTGATTGGCTGGTGGGCCCCACTCCCAATTAGGGTGGGGGGGCCGATTGGGGGTGGGACCAGCTGGGAGGAGGGGCTGTGGGCGGTAGCCACTGGCCTTGCCCTGATCGGAGTGGGGGGGGGGCTGATCGGGGGGCGGAGCTGGCTGGGGGGAGGGCCCGCAGGCTGATTGGGATGGTGGGGCCCTGATTGGGGGTGGGGACAGAATCACAGTGGTGGGGGCCCATTGGGGGCGGGGACAGCTGGAGGGAGGGGCTGCAGGTGGTTGGCTGGCCAGCTCTGCCACTGATCGGAGTTGGGGGGCCGAATGGAGGCAGAGCTGTCTTGGGGGAGGGGCCGCAGGCCGATTGCAGGGGGGGGGGCATCATGGGCGGGGCCAACCAGGGGGAGGGGCTGCAGGAGGTTGGCTAGACGGCCCCGCCCCCTATTGGGGTAAGGGGGGCGATTGGGGGTGGGGCCGGCCAGTGGGAGGGGCTGCAGGCCAATCACAGTGGTGGGGGGCCCATTGGGGCAGGGCCCGCCAAGGGGAAGGGGCTGTGAGAGGTTGGCCGCTGGCCCCGCCTATGATCAGCCTGTTCACTGGTGCAGTGGGGGTCATAGTGACTGGTCATTCTTGTTGTTACAGCGTTCAGGTCGCTGGCTTTTTATATATATAGATTCCACAAACATTTACCAAGCACCTCTTTTTACTTGGTGTGCTGGTTAATTTTGTGTGTCAACTAGGCTAGGTTATGGTACCCAGATATTCGGTCAAATACTAGTGTAGATGTTGCTGTGAAGTATTTATTAGATGCCATGAGCATTTAACTCAGCAGACTTTGGGTAAAGCATATATTAGAGTAATATAGTCCTCTTGTGAATAAATATATGTAGAATCCAGTAAAGCAGACTCAGAACCCCAATTTCAGGATTTTCTATGGAAGTTTTTTAGCATTTTACTTTTTGCTTCTTCATTCCCATCTTTGTGGTTATGGTGTAGATTTTTACATTTGAGACAGGAATCATATAGTCTTTTGTAGTAATACCTTGGACATCACCACTTTGAAAGGTTGTACTTGTTCACATTGCATCTTTCTGCAAACCACTATCAAATCTTCACATCCCTATTGCTCCTTGTTAGAAACCAAAGCATTAGCATTTTAAAAATTAACCATTTATAAAAACAACATAGCTGTTTGTAAAGTCAAGAATTGTTGATAGTTTCAATGTTTTTTGAGTCTGTTTTATAGTTTTAGTTATAATTTAGTAATTTAGTTGTGATTTAGAAGTAGGCGTTTCACACCAGCCACTTTGTAGCCGGGTCATTGAATTTCAGTTTCTTGTGTGTTTCACATTTTAGATTTTGGGAGACTTTTCCTTCTGCATAAAATATAAGCCAACTATTCATTTGATGAAATATTTCAACAAACGTATCAATCAGGAGGTATCAAAAGACAGTGGATTAAGCTGAAAATAAGAGAGGAAATTCAACTTGTCATTTATAAAATCCTGGATGCTTGGGAAATAGTCAACACTTGTAATTTGAAATATTAGTATATAAGGAATGATTCCCCAGTGTGTATCCTAAATCCAGAAGACCCTGGAATATACTGAACTTTGAGTAGGCTGGGGCTAGGGAGAAATTAAAACTAATCTAGAAACCAAAACCAAATTCAGATTTGGGGGAAAAATTTGAAGGCAGTGCAATTCTCTCATAAGAATTTTGATAAAGGGTGGTAGAGAAGGCTAGTTAACGTCCCAGTCTCCTCTGCGGTTAGGTGTGGCCATAGGCAAGGTTCTGGCCAGAAGATTGTGGCTCACCTGAGTCCCACCTGTGGGCCTGGCCCATAACATGCCCCCTGCCTCTCCTTCTAGTTTCCCCTTTGAGTGGCTCCAATGGAGACCAGCCTCGGGGCAACTTTGGAAGGAGGCTGTGAAGATGTGGAGCCTGAATATGGAAGGGAGCTGGGTTCCTGCAGGGATCCCTTGGAGGAGGGCTGCCTGCTAACCAAGACATGCGCTTTCGCTGTAACCCAGCAGAAATAGGCCTTTATTGTGTGAAGCCAATAAAGTGGGGATCGGTCACTACAGCAGGTGACAGCAACATAAAGATTATAGGAACGATCCATTTTAAACGTTGGTCGCTCAGCGAATCATCTTTTATGATGTTATCCTTTAGCTCATCTTTGATAATAAAATAATAACCAACCTTTATTGATAGTTCATTCCAGGAGCTGTTGGAGCATTGACAAGAACGATGTCTAAATGTTCACCATGGTCCTTTGAGGTAGGTAATATTTTTATCTTCTTTTCACAGATGAGGAAACCGAGGCAGAGATGTTAAAGTAGCTTGCTGTGGTCACAGGGCTTGTCCATGGGAGAGCTGGGTTCAAAGGCAGGCAGTCTGGCTCTGTGATCTCTCTACTAATGGGCTGTTAGTGACTGACAGTTTCGCAGGAGACCCCTGCAGGTTGAATGACAGGAAGAGCATGCCAGTGCTTCAGAAACCAAGTCTTGGGCTATGGAATGAAGAGGTTTAAATTGTGCAACTCAACACCCTGGTTCTGAAAGTGGCCCCTGGTCCCAGACCTGGGGGCCTGCAGGAGGTGGATCCCTAACTTCCGTGCAGGGCTTCGTGGATTTGTCCACCCTGCAGGAGAAGCAGCAAAAAAGGCTGAAATCCATGTCTGAGAGTTGCTGCGGTGACATTATTTACCCGGTCATGTTTTACTTCTGGCGGTGCGATTAAATCTAGAGGGCCCGTGTGATTTTCAGACTCTGCTTTAAACACTTTGATTAGCATCAGTGACCTGTCTGGAGCTTGGGTAACTCACTGTGCCTCGTTTTCTCATTGGCTGAGCAGCATCACAGAGAGTCACCCCAGATGCCACGCCCTCCCCTCTAGCACGTCACAAGAAAACAGCAGCATGTGGCAGTGTTATCGCTGAGCTGGATTTTGCCACTTATCTCATTAAATGTTGCCCAATATCCTACCTTCCATGAGCAAAATAGCAGCCAAGCCAGAGACACTCTCTTCAGCTGCCTTGGCCTAGAAGAAATTCTTTCTGCCTTGAGATGTGCTTGATAGTTTCAGGTGAAATAATTTCCTGGGCCTCAGATTTGCTGGTGAGATGTTGTGTTATGAGGTATCAGTGCCGGCCACGTAGGAATGGTAACGATGTCAGAAAGTATTCCGGGACAGGTGGGAGAAAATACACCCTGCCAATGTTGAAATGTTTCATGAGCAAGTGCAGCCCGTTCCCAAGCAGACCTAACTGGCTTGACTTGCGTTTTGCCCATTGGCTAAGCTGTGATGCTGCCAAGGAAAGCCATCATTGAAGGCCACACAGGTGAGGTGTGGTGTCACAGACCCGTCCCTGCCCACTTCTTGCAACAGGGACAGATTGAGGACCGCAGGAGGCACCGATGTTGTCTGAACAGGGAAGCCCAGCCCTTTCTGCATGAAGCTGTGTCAGAGGGCAATGCTCGGAGGAGACCTCTGGATGGCTGCTAGCTGTGTGGGGTGACTGAGCTGCCACCTGAGCCTGTCACACCACCCAGTGGGCTGTTGCCAGCACTCACCTTATCTGGGTGGCACAACCTTCTCAGAGTGAACTGGGATGCTTGCATCACTCTGGATACATATTAATTTCCTACTACGACTGTAACAAATTGCCACGAGCTTAGGGACTTAAAACAACACAGATGTATTCTCTGCTGGTTCTGGAGGTCAGAAAGCTGAAATCATTTTCACGGGGCTCATGTCCAGGTGTGGACAAGGGCGGTTCCTTCTGAAGGCACCACCGGAGGACCTGTTTCCTTGCCTTTCTCAGTATCTGTGGACACTTGTATTCCGTGGCTTGTGGTCCCTTTCTCTTCACCATCATCACCTCTCCCTCTGCCTTCCTCTTAGAAGGACACTTGTGATTTCATGTGGGAGCCACCCAGATAATACAGGGTAATTTCCCCTTCTGAAGCCGTAGTTTAATCACAGCTGTACAGTGCCTTTTGCGTATGGAGTGACAGTCACAGGTCCTGGGGACTGTGACATGGATGTCTTTGGGGACCATTGCTGAGCCTCCCACACTGGGCCAGGTGGACGCCCTCACGGATGGAGGCTCAGTTTCTCGTGAGCTGTTCCCAGGAGCATGTGAGGGCAGGGGAGGGCTGAGAGAGACACTCCTTTACTTTGGGGCTTTGGGGAACTATTCAGCCGCTTTGGGTGGGAATACATCTTTCAATGCCGTTGCTATTCCTGTAACTCACACGCGCACACACACATGCTCTCACAGACACACTTTCATTCTTTATCGCTAGAAAGTCCATCTCTTTGGTTACCCTCCATGTCGGTTTATTTCCTGGAGTGAAAATAGCAGGATCTCTCAATAGAGCCAGTCTGCTTCAAGGGCCTTCATGAACCTCCGTGCTGTGTAGAGGGAACAGCATAGAAAACACACCAGGAGGCTGGATTCCAGCCCTGGTTCTGCCCTAACTAGTCATCTGATCGTGATGACCCTGTCCCAGCTCAGCCTTTCAGCTCCAATAGAGGAAGTTTGTCTACAGCTGAATCCCCCCAAATGTGGTCTATAGAACACTAGTTGCAAGAACAGCTATGTGTGGGGGAAGGGTGTACAAGTAAGTTGGGAAAATGTTTTAGTGCGAGTATACCGCCACTCCTCTTGGAGAGCCACATGCACTTATGCAGAACAAAGGCTCTGAAAAGTCCTGCAAAAATCCTAAGTATCGTTCGATAACTCAAACCCACTGTGTCTGGATCACAAAGCACCCCGGCTTTTTTTTTTTTTTTTTTTTTAGGAGCAGAATTTGGGAAATACTCATATGCTAGTATCTAAGGAAATCTTGATTCCTGCTCCTTTAGGATGACCTTTGAAACTGAGCCATTTTGCCAATAAATTGGCCGCTGAGAAGAATAAAAAATGCTCTATGCTGCCTTAGCTGGAGGCTTTGTTCATCTTCATCATCCATTTTAATGGGAGTGCGAGGTCCAAGGGCCAGAACGTGTGAGCCAGCCCTGACAGTGAGAGGGCCCACGAGGGGGAGGGCTTTCTCCCTGCCACCTGCCCCTTTAACAGTCTGCTAGGCCCTGAGTATTTCTTTAGCGTCTGCTGGGTGAAGGCAGCAGATGAGACCTCAAGAAATGTAATGCTGTGCAGAGCAAACGACCCTCTTCTCAAGGCAGCGAAAGGGAAAGAAACAAGCAGCCACCGAGCGCCCACTCGGGGAGGAGCTGGGCTTCCACCTCCTGGTCAGTGTATAAGGCCGATGTTATTCCCCCGAGCAGGGAGATGCCCAGGGCACAGGTCTAACTAGTGGCAGAGTCGGGACTCAGCATCACTCAGGTGAGCTGTGAGGAGGCAGGGTAGGCACCGGCATAGAGAGCCACAGAGAAACGGGGCTGTGGGGAGAGCCCTGGGTTGGGAGTCAACCAAAGATCCAAGTTCAAGTCCTGGATCTGTGACTTTGGACAATTCACTAAACATTGCTGGTTTCCTCAAATGAAGAGGAGGAGGCTGGAGACTGTCCTCTCTCAGCTGTGACGACGATCCACTTCCACTTGGGGGCGTGGATTTGAGCAGGTCTGGGAAAGAGGTTACAATTTGAAGGTAGAGGCAAGCAGGGACAAAAATAGGAAGTGAGTAAAAGCTTGCATGCACTAAAAAATATTTATTGAGCACTTACTATGTGCCAGGCACTGTTCTAGGTCCCCAGGACTCTACAGAGAACAAAACAGACCAAGCCACCAAGCCCTTGCCCTCATCATGCTGCTCACACACTAGGAAGGAGACAGATCCGCAGTATGGAATGTGGGAGATGATGAGCTACAGAAAAGATAGAGCACAGTGAAGGGGGCCAGGAGTTATTAATTATAAATTATAGGGTTCTGAGGCAAGGCCTCCTGCAAAGAGGATATATTTTTTTGGTTGTTAATCTTCACCCAAGGATATTTCTTCCATTGATTTTTAGAGATTCTGGAAGGGAGGTGGGGGGAGAGAGAGAGAGAGAGGAACATTGATGTGGGAGAGACAGATTGGTTGCCTCCTGCATCATGTGCCCTGACCAGGGCTGGGGATCAAACCTGCAACTCAGGTATGTGCCCATGACTGGAAATCAAACCCACACTTGAGTCCGCAGGCTGATGCTCTAACCAGCTAGCTACACTGGCCAGAGTGCGGAGATGATGTTTGAGCAAAGGCTTGGAAAAGATGGAGGAGTGAGTCAGGTGGATTCTGGGAGATGAACCTTCCAAGAAGAGGAGCAGCCTGTGCGTGGGTACCGAGGACAGAGCATGAAGGGTGACCCCGGGCTCAGAGCCTGGCAAGGAGGCCAGCAGCGTGGCTGGAGGAGGCCAGGGAGAAGGAGAGTCAAGGGATGAGGCTGGTAGAGTTGACCAATTCTTAGAATGTCAAAATGTGGGGAGAAAATTCAGTGGTTCATCAATTATTCATGTTCAGTAACAACATTAGAAAAATGTTCAATATTTCGTTACTGGGTCCGAGATTCTGGAGGGTGGGGCCTTCATCCCTGATCAGACTCGAGGAAACAGACGCTCTCCTAGACATTGTCTCTCCCCTCTCCCTCTCCTGCTCTCCAGGGGCATCTGGGGTGTGCTCATGACTAACATGCACAGAGCAGTGGCTTTTCATATTTGTCACATTTATATGTTGTATTACATGACTTTTGTGAGCATTAGGGTGGAAACCAGACTCTCTACCCCTGGATGTGTTGGGTTATAATATCAGGAATTTCTTCCTTTTTAGAAGGAGCCCCTCTTAGTGGACTGTTCTGACTTTGCAACTAACTAGCTGTGATCTTGATCCGGTCACTTAAGTCCATCTGAGGTTGGTTTCTTTCCCTGGACGTGGGTGGGTGTAGATTAGATGACCTGTAAAGTCCCTTTCCTTCCGAAAAGCCCTTGGTCTGCCCTCTCTAGCAAACAACATTTCTTTCCCAGCAGATCTCCTCGCAGAGGTCAAACCAGCAATTAACCACCCCCCCCACACACACACTTTTTTGCTTGTAAAACATGAATAATTCATAAGTGGGCTTGCAAAGTGGGACCGGAGGTCCCTTTGGTAATTCCCCTGTGGCCCACATGACCAGTGCTCACATACCAGAAAGGTTACCAAGGACAGATTCCCATTTCCTTTCACACTCAGCCTCTTGCCTCTAAGATCTCTCAAAATAATCCAACACATGATTGTACAGGGTGGGCAAACATAGGTTCACAGTTGTTCATATGGAAAATAGTACCATAATTCATCAATAATACAAGAATACAAGAATAAACTGTATTTGTTACTCACAACTGTAAGCCTTCTTTTGCCCCACCCTGTATCTCACACATTTATCATTTCAGAGCTGGAAGGCTCTTAAAGACCCTGTACTTCAGCATCTTCATTTGACAACCAGGAAGCCGAGGTTTGGGAGGTCAATGGCTTGCCCTCGGTGGGAATGCTCGATGGGGCCGAGCAGGGACCAGAATCCTGTCCCCTAGCTCCAGCCGAGTCTCGTTCCCTCACCTCTTGTGGCTTCTATTTTGCCAAATGCTAACCCTGACCCTCAAATTATGAGATGTCTCAAAATGTTTCTGAGGGATGGTGATGAAGAACTTTGAGAGTAAGAAGTTTTAGTTTTGTTTTAACTATGCATTCACAGACCCAGTGCAGTTGAAAGGTCAGCCAATGTCCCTGAAAAGGGACAACATTCCATCTTAAATGGTACACTTTACAAACCCTGAAAAGTAAGTGACGAAGAATGAAACACTCAAAATAATACACTTCACCTCTATGAGTCTGCAGTTTCAGGTTTGCAAGATGAGTAAATCCTTGATCTAATGTAAGCCTGGGGACTGTAGTTAACAATACTGTCTTGTATACTTGAAATGTGCTTAGTAGATCTTCAATTACAGCTTCTCAACACACACACACACACACACACACACACACACACACACACCAAAAGAACAATGGTAGCTATGTGGAGACAGTGGATGTATTAATCAGCTTGATTTTGGTGATCACTTCACAATGTATATGTACCAAAACATCAAGTTGTACACCTTAAACACACACAGTATGTACGTATGTATGTATGTATGTATGTATATATGTATGTATGTGTGTGTGTGTGTGTGTATATATATATATATATATGAATGATAACCTCAATAAGGCTGGTAAAAAAAAAAAAAAGGAAAAAGAATATTCTTACACCTTACTGCTGCATTTCATCTCTTTCATCACCAGGTGGCCCCCTGACTAGCAAACTGTACGGAGAATGCTGCTTTCCGGCACCTCTTTTTTGGAGTGAAGGTAAAAGGCAAGAGTCTGCACCAAATGCAGTGCCTTCCTGCCTCTTCGAGGGTCAGGAGGAGGCGAGGGAGGGGCTTTTCAAGGGACCATGTGTTCTGGTAGCACCATTCCTTTAGCGCCGAGGCAGAGCTGAAGGGACTGGCTGCAATGAGAATGAACAGATTAAGTGTGAAAGGAACACTGTCAGAGGCTAATTTCCACCACAGGAAATGAGTGTGGCCCAGAATAGATACGGAGCGGAGCGTGATGAAGCTGCAGGATGGGCCTCTGGAGAGAAGGAGCTGGTACATATCGAGCTCGGAGCTGCTCCAGGGAGGAGCCCAGGACTGATGGACGGAGTGTCCTTCGCAGGCGATGCAGAGAAACAGATCAGTGGGTGTCTTCTTGGGTGGGTCCTGCACTCACAGCCCATCAACTGAACTCACAGAGAGTCTGGAGGCTGTAACGCAAATGTCCCTGAAAAGGGAAAACATTCCATCTTAAATGATATACTTTACAAACCCTTGTTTTTAATCTGGCCTTTTATTTTGGTTTTTTTTTCCCCCTTTGACTCAGACTGGCCTCACTAGAACCCTGATTCCCCCCCCCCCCCGCCCCCTTCCTTCTTAATCATGAAGCCCTCGGGACAGTGAGGTTCTGGTCGGCAGCCAGTAGCCTTAGAAACAAGGTCCTGGGTCTACTGACTATTGAGACAGTGTTTGATGCAACTAAACATAATACCTCGGCCTCAGGGGTGTTTTAGCTCCGGACCCAGGAGAGCAGAATGACCGCACAGAACAAGTCCTTGTGAAATTGGACAGAGCAACTCCATGGCTGACATCAGGACCAAAGGCTAGGATCAGTTACCCCTCCCCTAGCACCAACTAATCAGCAGTCACCATGATTAGTGATCTTTCCTGTATAATCCACGCCAGGGAAGCCATCGGGGAGCCAGGTCAGTGAGCAAGAGCCACCTGTGACTCCGGGCATGGCACCATCTCCTTCAGAAATCCTCACCTTCTTGGCTGCAAACTCCTGTTGGTGTGTTATTGGGACCCCTTCAGTTCAGTAGCAAAGTTTTGGCTAGAAATAAATGACAAAGATTTATTCAAGGGTCTTAGGGTTTGCACACTGAAAACACAACTAGGACCTGCCCAGAGTGTTCCAAAGGAGAAAGAAAAGCTGAGGGCTTTACAGTTAAAAGCACATTCTTGAGAAGAATCAGTTCTGCCTTCTTAACTCCCAGGTTGGAGCAGGATGGTGACCGTCAGGTGTCCAGTGGAGCATTTCCCTCCTGAGGTCATTGTGAAGGCTCGAGGTATATTCGGTCATTAGTGCGTAATGCACTGTGTATCCAGTTATCAACACAAGAGTAGAAAGTGCAAAAGTTTAAGTTCCCAGAGTCAGTTAGAACAAGAATAATGATTTTCTTATCCCGCAGCCCACTTGAAGTTAAAAATTTAGTTTGACCACAGTGACTCCATTTTATTTCACTCAAATCCAAAGTCATTTTTATTCCTTTTTTTTTTTTTTAAATCCTCAAATGAGGATGTTTTTCCATTGATTTTTTTTAGAGGGAGTGGAAGAGAGAGGGAAAGACAGAGAGACATGTCAATGTGAGAGAAACACATCAGTTGGTTGCCTCTCACATGAGCCCAACCAGGGCCTGGGCCAGGGAGGAGCCTGCAACCGAGGTATGTGCCCTTGACCTGAATCGAACCTGGGACCCTTTGGTCCACAGGCTGACACTCTATCCACTGAGCCAGACGGGCCAGGCTTATTTTATTAATTAATGGCAAGTTTTTAGGGTTCCATGGGAGCTGCAGCCCCCACTGCCAACCCATACTTAATTGTGGGCCAGTGGGCTGGAGCACTGGGCCCGGATGTCTCTGCTTTGTAGGTGGGATATGAGGGCACTTAGTAATCAACAAATCAAGCCCACGGTGGAAAGAAACTATATTCCACCAATCAAAAGGCCATTCAAATGAAAACAACTCACTGAGTTTTCCTTCCCCTTTCTGTAGCCACCCCTAAACTTAGCAAGTTACCCCAGGACATGTGGCCCTGAGCAGTGTTCACACCATATGTTGGAGATAAATGATAAAGGTGTGTCCTGGAGCCAATGCGTAGCTGAGTGCAGCTTTGGGCCTTGGGCCTGGACCAGGCCTCTCTGAGGCCCGGGTACGATCGAGTCTGGTTTCCTATAAAATATGGTGATACTACTATCTTCTCACGTTGTATTGAGGATTCGATGAGGTCATATAGGAAGTGTCTGGCACAGAACTGACCCCTGAACGGGGTCACCAGCCTCGCACCTCTTCAGTGCTTATAAGGAATCCCTTTTCTTGTTCTCTGTCCCAGCTGCATGGAGCTGCTCAAATCTATATGCATGAGAACGGATACTATCAGGCCAGGCCATGCGTGTGGCTCCCACTCTGTGCTTGGTGGCATCCCTGGGCGCACATTTTCTGTCCCCTGGAGACTCAGAGTCCAGAGGGAGACACACATGAAAACATGAAATTCCGTAAGGGCTTTGGGAGGCGTGGCTGCTAAGGGAATTGGGGGGCTTCGAGAGGGACAGGGATGAGCGTGGTTACCGATGGATAAGGGTACCTTCTGGGCAGGGAGCGTGAGCTGTGAAGAACACACATGCTCAGGGCCTGAGGTGCAGCTCTGCAGCTGGAGAGATGGGAGCCTGAGGGCTGGTGGGAGAAGGGACAGCCAAGTTCAACTGGAGGTCAGACATTGAGGGCTTTGTTCAACCCTTTATCCACATTAGTCTCCAGACGATGACTCCGGGACAGAGTGAAGGCAGCGAGGCCAGTGGGTAGATTGTTGCCGTGAGAGAAGGAAGACTGGGAGTCCCAAGTAGGAAATGAGGTGTATTTATGACCCAGCGCCTACGGGCTTGGGCATCAGCTGGCTGGGGACAGGGGGAGCAGAGGAGGGATCGCCAGGTGCGTCTGAGGAGATGAGGTCCGTGCTGAGGCCTGTGAGCCGGAGATGTGTGCAGACAACCCGGGTGGGGAAGTAGCTGCAGCTCTTGTGATGGGGTAAGTCGGTGCAGTCGCTCAGACCTTTGAACAGCTGTGTGAGTTCTCTGTCTGACCTGCCCACCAGATCTTAACACCTCTCTGCAAGCTGAGGTAAATTGCAACGAATGGCATCTGCTTGATGCCATCCCAATGAAAAAGGTCCCACCGTCTCGGTGCCTTCATCTGTGCTACCCTATATTGTCAGTCCCCTTCCGTGAGCCGTTGTGCAGCCCTGGCGACCACTGGTCTGCTCTCTAGCCTGTAGTTTTGCCTTTTCGTGAACATCGTATGAATGGGATCACAGGGTGTCGTCTTTCGCGTTTGGCTGCTTTCATTTTGCATAATGTTTCCGGGGGCACCCGCTATTTTGCACTCATAGTGTTCCGTTGTATGGATGTACCGTGGCTTGTTTATCCATTTTCCTGCCAGGCGTTCGAGTTGCTTTCAGTGCCTTAGCAACTAGGAATAAAGCTGCCACAAACTTCACAGACAGAGGGCGTTACTTACAAAGCGAGCTTTCAGAAATAACCTAAGTGTCTAACACAGGGGTGGGCAAACTTTTTGACTCGAGGGCCACAATGGGTTCTTAAACTGGACCGGAGGGCCGGAACAAAAGCATGGATGGAGTGTTTGTGTGAACTAATATAAATTCAAAGTAAACATCATTACATAAAAGGGTACGGTCTTTTTTTTTTTTTTAGTTTTATTCATTTCAAACGGGCCGGATCCGGCCCCACGGGCCGTAGTTTGCCCACGGCTGGTCTAACACCTAACACCTAACACCCCTACACGTAGTCACTGAAATCACATTTTAAAAAGCTTGTCCGTGGTGTGGAAATATTTCACTTGTTAAGAATAAAAAAGTGGAACAGAACAGTATGTTTTCAGGGTGAAAGTGGACAGTCATCATCTTTGGCTCCTAGAGGACTTTTATTCTGTCCTTTGTTTACATTTCTCTGTTGGACTCTGAGCTTTCAGGAACCACAACAACAAAAAAGGTATCGTACACACTGAGGCTCACTGTCGAGAACCATGGGGCAGCGAGGGAGAGGGGGGTCTCGTCGGCACAGGAGGCTGGAATGGGGACCCTGTGGGTGAGGTGGAGACTGGCACCTGCTTAGGCTCTGCAGATGCGACAGGCGACCCCTCAGAGGTGCCATCCGCCCTGCTTGTGCTTCCTCACGTGTCTGCCAGGCAGTCACACCCTCCCATTGGGTGACTTCCCTGAGCCAGGCACTGCTCATCTCCAGGCACAGTACAAGCGTGGGCCCTTCCCCAGGAAGCTGAGAGCCTAATGTCACCTCCGTCTCTCTCCCATGTCTTTCTCTCTCCCCCTCCTTCCTCCTCCTCTCTCTTCCCCTCCCTCTCCTCTCTTCCCCTGACCCCAGCTCAGTCCTGTCTGCTCCCTCTGTGGCTCCTTTGTGGACGGGTCCTGCGGTGTCCAGCTCTGGCTCCCTCCTTTCTCTGCATGTCCTCAGGCTAATGCTACGCCCACCCACGTTCCCTCCTGGGTCCTCACATTTAAATTCCCCGAGAGCATCCAACTGGCTCAGCAGTCACAGTAAAGCCACAGGAGGCTTTCGTACACTGGTTTGGCTGCTCTTGAGGCAGGTGTCACCCTGTCCAGCAGCTGTGGCCAGGGGCTGAGCCGCCACACACAGCGCACGCGTGTAAGACACCCCTAGGAACCACTGTGGATTGTTCCCCAGTGTCACTTATAAAATGAGAAATTCTTTATAATAGGCACCTGTTACTTTTAAAATTAGAGGTGAGGGGGTAGAAAATAATATTATACTAGAAAAAAAATATTTCCTAAGGTAACAAACACTCTGGTATGCTCTGACTAGTTATATAAGCCAAGGTTAAGTCACTGTGTCGGCTGCCCCCCCCCCCCCCACCCAGGAGCCGAGTGCAAGGCTGAGAGAGTGGGCCAAGGAGCTTGGTTTGTGTAAAGATGAGAGAGAGAGAGAGAGAGAGAGAGAGAGAGAGAGAGAGAGAGAGACCTGGGACCCTGGGGGTCTTAGGGAGGGCAGAGCTAGGGAGGAGGGTTGCAGCATAGACTGACTTCTTAGGTTCTTGTGCCCAGGACAGCCCTGAGGACTCGAGCCTTGGGAAGATGTGACCACACAGTCCCTATGAAAGGCCACACCAACTAGCTTTGCTATTTTAAAAACAATCTCCTAGGGGGACTCACACATCGCACCTCCCCTAAACACAAAGAACCCTTTCGCGTGAAAACACCACCTATTTGCTTAACTCTATTGTTTTTCATTCTTATCATTGTCTAAACATGATTTTCCGTGGTAGCCATCAGTGAACGTGTGTGTATCTTTTTTCTCTTTATTCCCACCTGCTTTTCCATGTGTTGACACAGGCCATGCATTTATTATTTTAATGGCTCTATAGTCTTTCAAATTAATATATGACAATACCTCAAAGGCTGGGCGTTGGGATTGTTTACTTTTTTTTTGCTATTGTGAAAAACCTAATAATTTAGAAATTGGGCTTGTTCCTTTTTTCTCAATAGTAACTATTTGTATTCTTTTAAAAACGATTTTAATATGTCCATTTCCCCGTTAGTTGCTTGAGACCTAGCAGCAGGCCTCTCCCTTCAGTGGACTAATAATCCCAGGGTCCAGAGGCTCGGGTCTTACTCCCAATGCAAGAGGGCTTGGATGATGGAGAGTCTGAGCAGCCCACGGGTTCCGAGTGGTCTGCTGTCCTTGTTTTCTTACGGCTGGAGTGTGATTGTAGCAAATGGATTGGATCTCAATGGACCAGATTCCCACACAAGCAATGGTGATGCCTACAATCAGGCTTTGAAAGCTAATGCTTTTTTAAAAACTTATATTTGTAAACGTAGCCATTGCTTCCAAAAGAGGATGCTAAGTCTGGACCCTGGGATAAGCTTTTCCTGTTCCCAGGGCCTGCCCTACCCCTGAGGCAGGGCCACTCCTTGCCCGCAGGACAAGGCAGCACCTCCTCCATCCAATAGTTCTCAAAGGGGCCAACTTGGGGGAGTCCCTGTGGTCTTTGCTTCCTGCAAATTCTGTCACTAATGAAGAGAAGGAAAACCCAACACAGGACTGTCATCTCCTTTTGCTGCAGCCGACTTAGCCCAGTTGTAGAACTACTTTAGCAGTGTGACAGTCTGGGCAGGGGGTTCCAGAAAAGGCCAGGGAGGTTGTCAGTGGATGTCCCCCAATATTCAGGTTCCAAACGGTTGGTTGGTGTTGGTGTATATTTCAAGCCATTAGACTCGAAAGCCTAGAGTAGCAGAAAGCGGTTGCTGAGAACAAATAAGTGTTTTTGACAACGTGCCCTTGAGCAGAGACAAGTGCCTGGCACTTCCTCTTGCTTATTCAGTCGGTAACGTGTATTCAGTGCCTGCCGTGTGCTGGACATGTAGTGCAGGGCATACAACGGGAAACAAAATTGTGCCTGACTCGGGACCACTTAGTATTTTGCATCCAGAGGGGGCTCTTAATCGCATGGACAAATGCTGCAGTTATATCCCATTAGAGATCGAGATAAATGCGAAGGAAAGAAGCACAGTTTTATACAAATAAAGAACCTAGTTTGAGTAGGATTCAGAAAGAGTTTGGATCTTACACCTCCAGTGGAAACTGGGTACTCAGACAAAAACAAGAACCTCAACAACAGAGCTATCTTTTCTTCAAATTAGTACATCTGCATGTGGTAAGTGCAGTGATGTTTAAGTATCAGCGTACGTCAAGATTCCTGTCATTTCTCTATCCACCCCCAGCAGGACCTTACATGGTGATTGGAAATAACCACTATGAGCAACTTGCAAATGGAGACTGAGTAACCCACTGTTCCCAAGGCACTGGCTCCTCTGCGTGGGCCCTGCTGGTGGTAGTCACCCCCCCCCCCCGCCCCGCTATCTCTGACACTGCGGCCAGAGCTGGATGAGAGCAGCAGGATGAGGTAGAGTCTTCTACTTCTATTATCCAGGGAAAAGATTGGAATGCGGACTGCTATCTAGGGAAAAGGTCAGAGTAATTTCCTTCCCTGAAGGTTTTCTGAAAGCATGTAGGTACCTGCCCAAGTCAAGTCAATTATTGACCAGGGATTGAGAGAGGCGGCAGTCTGTGTGGCATCCGCTGTGTGCAGTAGGTGGGAGGAATAAGGCAGGGAGAGCGATGCCACAAAACCAGGGCTATAAGACAGGATTTCTGCCCGAGTATTAGGCTCAGTTTTTCATGGTAAATTAGTATCTGGCTGTCAGATATTTAGATGCCCTCCAGATACTCTATGGAGTCGAATCTATGGGCACAAAGAAGTTTAAATATTAGGGAACCTGGAGTTGAGTTCATCTAACAGTTTCCACATTTTTGGATCGGGCAGACTGATGAAGTTCCAAAAGAGGATTTGCAAGACCTATCTAGAGTGGCCGGCTTTTTATTACTCACCTGAAGTAAAGAAAACACCTAATAGTCACTGCCACCCCTGTGATGTTACATTACAGTGACTATAACAAAATGTAGCTTTACTGTTCTAATAGGGACAAATTAGATTTATGAAAACCCATCTTTTGGGGGAGCACATTTTCTCCTTTCTCCATGGGCCGGTGAAAAACCAAACCTTCCCAGTTCAGCACCAGTTCCTACACCAGGATTTGAGAAGCACTGATTCAATTCACACGTGTCCCCCAGTTTTACAAGTTAGGAGACCAAGGCGAGGCCCCACCTGACCAGAAGTGTTGCCCGCTCCTAGGCACCAGCTCAGAGTGGGGGGAGTCCTGCTCAGGTCCAGCCTTGAGTCAGGTCCAAGGTGCGGGGGCTCCCATGAGTCGCTGCAGGGCCCGCCCCTCGGTGTACATTGACAGGTAATGTGCTGCCTGGACACTGCGGGGAGGGGGAGCGGACGAGAGAGACGGAGGGAGAAACGGGCCTCTTCCTCGCTCCTGCCCGCTGGGTCCTACAGGCCCCTTCCTGTGGCCGTACTCCCTGAGCTTTCGTTACCCTCAGGAGGCACACTGATTCTCAGGCCCCTGGGAAGTTCTGTATGCACTTCAAACTTTTCATAATGTCCGTTCTGCCTCCGCTCTGCTAAGATTGTGATTTTACTGCTGTGTTGTTAGAGAACCGAATATCACCCTAAAAGCACCCTACTCCTATGAACCAGGAGGTCACGGTTCGGTTCCCGGTCAGGGCTCATGCCCCCAGTGGCACCCTACTATTCCAGTGTTCTCAATGTTCTGCTGCAAAGTGAGGGTTGAAAGGTTACCAACCTTCCCACTGAGAAGCTCCTGGACGCTGACAGTGACCAGCACCCGAGGGAGATTAGCATTTCTTTGAAGGCGAGTTCTATCTGTCAGGTTAGATAGCGCACCAGTCTGTCCGTGCGTGGCCAGGTGCACGGAGCAGAGGTTTCACTCTGCCAGGTAGAAGGTGCCAGCAGTTTTCTGCACCAGAGGTAGAGGGAGTGGTCAATGAAAAGTGCCGCGGAGAGAATGATTTCATTTTGAGAAAATGCATCAGGCGAGCCTCCCAGTCACCGAGAGACCCTGAACCCTGGAGGGCAGTGAACGGCGCCTGCAGCGTCAGCAGGAATCTTCTTTCTCCCACATGCGCGCTTGGCCCGGGTGGGAAAAGGCTGTTGATCTGGGGTAATGTCTGTGTGCCTTTCTGTCCAGGCCTGTGCATGGGACAGCGGAGCCACACTGGCCGCTGCCCGAGGGCTGGTCCCGCCTCCGCTCACATGGGGGACATGATGACAAGGCCTGGTCCTGGGCAACTTGGATTGTTTATTTCCTTTCATTGACATAAAATAGACAGGACATGAAATTTACCATTTTAACTTTAAAAAATATATATTTCTTTATTGATTTAAGAGAGGAAGGAAGAGGGAGAGAGAGAGAGAAACATCAATGATGAGAGAGAATCATTGATTGGCTGCCTCCTGCACAGCCCCCACAACCCGGGCATGTTCCCTTGGCCAGGATCAAACCCAGGACCCTTCAGTCCGCAGGCAGACGCTCTATGCACTGAGCCAAACCAGCGAGGGCATACCATTTTAACTTTTTTAAGTGAGGCATTAAGTGCATTCACAGTATTGTGCAACCATCATCACCATCCACCTCTGGAACTTTTTCGTCCTCTCAAACTGAAACTGTTTAACCCATTAACTCTTTAAAAATAAATAAATAAATATATATATATATATATATATATATATATATATATATACACACTAGATGCCCGGTGCACAAAAATTTGTGCACTCGGGGGTGGGGGGAAGGGAGGGGTCCCTCAGCCCAGCCTGTGCCCTCTCGCAATCCCAGACTCCCTCAGGAGATAACGACCTGCTGGCTTAGGCCTGCTCCCGGGTGGCAGAGGGCAGGCCCAATCCCTAGGTGCAGCCCCTGGTCGGGCTCAGAGCAGGGCCGATTGGGGAGTTGGGGCGCCGCCCCCTGTCATGCACAGAGCAGGGCGGATTGGGAGGTTGCAATGCCACTCTCAGTCACGCTCAGGATAGGGCCGATTGGGGGGTTGGGGCACCGCCCCCTGTCACACTCAAGGCAGGGTTGATAGGGAGGTGTCAGCGCCACCCCCTGTCACGCACAGAGCAGGGCCCATCAGGGGGTTGAGGAGCTCCCCCCGTCACTCACAAAGTAGGGCTGATAGGGGAGTTGGGGCACCGCCCCCTGTCATACACAGAGCAGGGCTGATCAGGGGGTTGGGGCACCACCACTGTCACACTCAGGGCAGGGCCGATGGGGAGGTTATGGCTCTACCCCATCACACACAGAGCAGGGCCCTTGGGGAGGGGGGTTGGGGCGCCGCACCCTGTCACACACAGAGCAGGGCCGATCAGGGGGATGGGGAGCTCCCCCCTATCAGGCACATAGCAGGGCTGATCAGGGGGTTTGGGCGCCTTCCCCTGTCACGAACAGAGCAGGGCGGATAGGGAGGTTGTGGCCCTGCCCCCTGTCACACACAGAGCCGCAGGGCGATCAGGGGGTTTGGGCGCTGCCCCCTGTCATGCTGATCCCGGTGCCGGTAGGCCTTGCGGCTCCGCTGATCCCGGTGCTGGGAGGCATATTACCCTTTTACTATATAGGATAGAGGCCTGGTGCATGGGTGGGGCTGGCTGGTTTGCCCTGAAGGGTGTCCTGGATCAGGGTGGGGGTCCCTACTGGGGTGCCTGGCCAGCCTGGGTGAGGGGATGATGGCTGTTTGCAGCTGGTCACACACCCTTCAGGGTAGGGGTCCCCACTGGGGTGCCTGGCCAGCCTGGGTGAGGGGATGATGGCTGTTTGCAGCTGGTCACACACCCTTCAGGGTAGAGGTCCCCACTGGGGTGCCTGGCCAATCTGGGTGAGGGGCTGAGGGCTGTTTTCAGGCTGGCAGGTGACTGAAGCTCCCAACCGCTCCTTTTTTTCTTTTTCTTTTTTTATTCTGGGCCAGCGTTAGCTCTGGCTCCAGCTCTGAGGCCTCTGCTGCTGAAAGCAGGTATCTGGTTTGTTTGGGTTCTATAATCGAAACTCTGTATCAACTCCAGCTCTGAGATCCCAGCTCACTGAAAGCTGGTTTCTGGGGTTTTGTTTAGCTTCTATATTTGTTACAATGTTTCAAACTGCAAGCTCAGAGGCCGGCAAGGCAGGCGGGGAACGTTGGAGTCCTCCGTCACTGAAGCAAGCAAGCCTCATGTTCGCTTCCAGCTGCCTGGCTGCCGGCCGCCATCTTGGCTGGCAGTTAATTTGCATATCGCCCTGATTAGCCAATGGGAAGGGTAGCAGTTGCACGCTAATTACCATGTTTCTCTTTTATTAGATAGGATATATGTATATGATTATATATATATATATATATGATTTCAGAGAGGAAGGGAGAGGAAAGGGGAGGGAGAGAGAGATAGAAACATAGTGATGAGAAAGAACCATTGATTGGCTGTCTCCTGCACACCCACACTGGGGATCGAGCCCACAACCCGGGCAGCTCCCAGTCTGCTTCCTGTCTCTAGAGTTTGGCTTCCCCAGGTTCCCTTTGTAGGTGGAATCACACAATGAGTGTCTTCCTGAACTGGTCCTGCCAGCACCTGAGACCCGGTGGGCAGGACTTGGTGAACCGCATCATTAGTTACTCTATTGACTGGTCTTGGCTGGTGGCGAGCAGACCCCGTGTGCATGTGGGTGTTTTCCTCGGAACAAATGGATGCTGGTCATCCTGGGAAGAGTCTAGCCCCAGGGGAGGGAAGGGGGGGACTGAGACTGGGGGAAGTAGGACTTTTCTCTCCCGGGCTTAGGTGGCCTTCATTCCAAGGGGCTGAGCTCCCTGGGGCTCTCACTGCGGGCTGTGGTGGTGGAGTGGAGCCCTGCACCCGAAGAGCCTGCTGAGGGCAGTGTGGTGACCGGGAGGGGGCTGAGCCTGTGGGTGCTGGTGCCAGGCCCTTCGAGTGAGGCATCTTGGTGCTCGTGCATTCGTCCCCACCTCGGTGACACCTGGTTGACAGCACACCATTTGAGCTGAGCTGTGGGAACGAGAGAGGAGAGAGTCCTTTCGTGGGGCTGAGTGTGGGTGGCAGTGGTGACCACCAGCTGGGCCCACTGGGACAAATGCCGCATAAAACGGCAGAGAGCAAAGGCTCCGTGATGGCTGCTCCTTCAAGAGGAAAGGGCAGCAAACGCCAAGTGACAGGGCTCGGGACATCGTGAAGCGATGCGCTTGGGAAGCCCCAGAAACTCTAGCGAGCAGTCTGGTGTGAGTGCATGACTTTGTAGCTTGAATATTCAAAGAGAACTGTAGCCGGCTGGTGTGGCCCCATGGTTGAGCATCAACCTATGAACCAGGAGGTCACGGTTCCATTCCAGGTCAGGGCACATGCCCTGGTTGTGGGCTTGGTCCCCAGTATGGGGTGTGCAAGAGGCAGCCGATCAATGATTCTCCCTCATCATTGATATTTGTTTCTCTTGCTCTCTCCCTCTCCCTTCCTCTCTGAAATCAATAAAAATCTATTAAAAAGTGGGAGAATTATAATTTACTCTTTAGTCACAGGCTTGTGAGACCAGACACACCGAGTTGGGCATGTTGGACTTAATATGACGACAAGATCAAAAATTCCTCTTCGTGACCTGCAGCTGGTGCTGGAGGAAGGATGCCAGGCTTGGGCCTCGCCCACCTCCAGCCCGGCCTCGGGAGACACAGAGCCCCAGGTTATTACAAAACGCAAGCTTGGTCTTGTGCTCAAAACGTGAGGAAGGTCCACTTTACAGTGTGCCATAGTTTTTGTCTTTGTGTAGCTGAGGTCAGAGCAGACATCATGGGGGTCCTATTCTCCTGCCTCCGCGACCCTGAGCAGAGGTCAGGAGCTACTTGGAAGGAGATGCAGGATTTGGGCAAGTGCTGGACATAAAGCGGTGGTAGTGGGCAGTAAAACCATGGAAACCGGACGTTAGCTTCAGCATCCGGCAGGGCTAAAGATAAAGCGCCCAAAGAGAATTCATAGCTTCTAGAGTCTAGACCCTTCCTGGTGCCATTAAACAGAGCGACTGTGAACTGCAAAATTGTGAAGCTAATAGCCTGCTTCCTATTACTCGTTATTATCCCAACCATATCCCCAGCTATTAGCTCCTTTCTCCCTTACACTATGCCTGCGGGAGATGTTGACATAAATTATTATTCCTCTTTTATGAGTGAAAACATTAGCGCCCAGAGAGACTAAATGCCATGGCTGAGGCTCTAGAATTAGATGACAACTTATATCCCCCGCTGTCTCCCAAGGTTACACTTCTCCTTTTGATGCCATGGGTATCAAACCTCCATCTTTGCCAACCTCAAAACCTAAATCTCTGTGAAGCCTGCTGCTCTCTGGGCCTGTTTCTGTGTCTCAGATCGGCACCTTTTGAGCGTTGCCTCCGAGCCCTGTCTTCTGAGCGGTTTCTAACCACCTGAGTCAGGCCGAGCCCTCTGCACATAGAGCCCGCGCTCCACCAGCCGCATCACACTGCCTGCACCCGCACCCGCATGGGGCACAGAGATGCGCTTCGTGCTGCTGGCTCGCCAGTGGGAGAGTGACTTTGCTGGAGTCGGCGCCCAGCCGTGTCCCACGCTTCTCTGGTGTCCTTTGCGGACTCCACAAGCAAGTCAGGCAGGGACACGTGCCTAGTGCAGCTTGCTGAGTGATGTGGGCACTGTGGCACTGCCCAGGCCTGGACGAGGCCTGTCGTCTTTAACTGCAAGGCTCCCCTGTTTGTTCAACCCCTCGGTCCCCACGTAGTTGTCACTGCGACTGCATTTTGTCATTTACTTGTTTATAGCGATCTCCCCCACTACAGTGTAAACTCAAGGACAGCCAGACCCTTCTTGCTTCTCCAGCTCCTAGGACGTGTCGTAGGTGCTCAGTGAATGTTTGTTGTGAGATGGATGAAGACCTAAACCACGCTCAGTTCGGTGTGGCTGCCAGCCCGCAGGCAGCAGAATCACTGATGCTTATTAACAATACAGGTTCTCGGCTCAGCTCTCAGCCACCAACTGGCACTGCTGGAGTCGGACCGGGACACAGCGACGCTGACTTTTAGGTGCATTCAAGTTGAGAGTGGCACTTACTTCTTTAGATATAAAATCGACCCTCAGAGATATGAAGGGGTTTGTTCAAGGTCACCAGAGAGGTTCTCCCCGGCTGTTGTTAGAACCCAGACTTAGCTCTCAGGCCAGGCTGCCTAGGCCACATGATCAGCAGCATTTTCCGAAGGACTTAGCCTATCGCTTAGATGGTCACTTGATTTTCAAAACAGCCCTGTGCAGGAGGCATTGTTACTACCTACAGTAATGACTAGGACTCGGGATGACAGATGGCAACATGCTTGTTTAACGACCCCGCCCCCCCCCCGCCCCCCCCCCGCCGCCCCCAGCCTCCCCACTGAGTGGGACTTGGGCCCGGCTCTTGCAAATACAAATCCCTGCTCTTGCCACGCAACTTTCCTTCCTTTCAGTGACGTCACATATATTTCTGAAAGGTTGAGATAACGGAAAATAGCTTACAATATTTAGATGTTGTGTCAGCTAAGCCAGAGAGATTTTCAGCTGGGTACATAGTAAAGTACATGTATGAGAAAAAGGAAGTAGCTAAGACCAGCAACACCCACAGTAGCAAAACAAGCTTTCATTTACCAATTGCCTCCAAATGGCCCACAGAGTGGATCCAGGCAGATGTGAATCATTGTAGAGCTGCCCACAGGCCAGATGCAAAGCATGTCAAAGACATCTGGGGCTGATCTGTTACACACTCTGAGTGACAGCAGCGGACATCCTAGTGAAGGTTGTGCCTGAAGTTAAAAAGCGACACCCGTTGGCATGAGATTGAATTGAAGCAAGTACTCTGCAAATTCAGGAACAGAAAGTCTCCCTCCCTTTCTCTTTCCTTCCTTCCTTTGTGAAAATAAAATGTGTGAGTCTCTAGACCAGTGGTTCTCAACCTTCTGGCCCTTTAAATACAGTTGCTCATGTTGTGACCCAATCATAAAATTATTTTCGTTGCTACTTCATAACTGTAATGTTGCTACTGTCATGAATCGTAATGTAAATGTCTGATATGCAGGATGGTCTTAGGCGACCCCTGTGAAAGGGTTGTTTGACCGCCAAAGGGGTCGCGACCCACAGGTTGAGAACCGCTGCTCTAGACAGATGGATGGGGAAAAAGAGATAACACAAATTACCAATATCAATATTGAGATCTATCACTATAGAATCTATAGATATTAACATGGTGGTTCTCCACTGGGGCTGCTCTCCCCCACCCCGGCCCACCCGAGGGCATTTGGCAGGGCCAGGACCAGCCGTGGGTCTGCACTCTGTCCCATGCCTCCTGTGCTGTGTGCTTCGTCAGCACGTAGGAATGTTGGCAGACTAGCCCTGCTCTTCTGTTCAGTGGGAGGTGATTATTGCTGTGAGCACAACTTTTCGTTACAGCAAGACCCGTGACATCCGGGGACCTAGCATTTGTGTTTCTCACTGTTTAAGGACAATGCTCTATGAGAACTCGCAGGTCATGATCACACCCACACTGCACCCTGATGAAGACAGAAGTAGTTATTTCACTTCAGGGAAACTGGGGTGAGAGCTAATTCATCCCCTTGACATACTGTCAGGGGTCAGGGGAGGGGTCTAGAGAAGGAGGACTTGTTGAAATTGGGGGAGCAGCTTCGTTCCCCAGACCAACGGCTGTTTTGTGCAGTGGGACAGCGGGCCTCCTTCGCACTCACAGAGCCTTGAAGATTGCTCCCTGCTGCGGGGAAGCAGGAGGTCTCTGGATTGGGGGCAGGAGGCAGAGGAGGTGGGCGCTGTAGGAGAAACAGGGAGTGAAACAGGACATTCTTATTGGGTTCTGAGACCCAGCCCTCCCTGTCCTCTGCTCTCTGAATCCTGCCCGACCGGCCCTTCAGGAGGGAGACTGGAGAGCCCTCAGGGAATCTGAGCAGCCCATGAAAAAAGTCCAGATACTGAGGTTCGCAGCTAAGCAGCAGCGAAGCCAGCCCCCCGGCGGGAACTTTGCTGTTGAAAAGCCCCAGGCACTATTTATACTTACAACCATGTGATCCAGGATTACCACCTGGGAGACAAGTCCGGGTGTGAGAGGTCCAGACCAAGGCAGGCCAACATCAAACCAAAAAAAAGCAACATGAAAAAACCTGATGTTCAAAGAGAGGAAGCTTTAAAAAAAAAATCTATCAGTAGTATCTTCAGGGATATAAGAAAAGAAATTTTGACCTTGAAACAGTAACAATGATAATAAAACAGAACTTTTAAAGAAAAGAGAGCTCTAAACATTTAGGAACATGGAAACAGGCATTTTTTAAAAATATGATAGCCCTGGCCAGTGTAGCTTAGTTGGTTGGAATGTCGTCTCATACACCAAGGGGTAGTGGGTTCTATTCCCAGTGGGGGAACATGCCCAGGTTGTGGGTTCGATCCCCAGTTGGGGTTCCCCCATGCAGGAGGCAACTGATCCATGTTTCTCTCACATCAATGTTTCTCTCTCCCTTCCTCTCTAAAATCAATAAAGAAAAAAATAAATAATAAATTAAAATTAAAAAACAAAGTGGAAGATAAAATTGAAGAAGTCTCTCAAAAAGTAGAACAAAGCCCAACAACTATGTAAAAGCAAAATAAAATAAAGAAACGAGGACTAATATTGCCTTGGGCAAGGGAAACAAAAGAAAAAATAAACAAATAGGACTACATCAAGCTAAAAAGTTTTCACAGCAAAGGAAACCATCAACAAAATGAAGAGACAACCCACTGAATGGGAGAACATATTTGCCAATGATACATCTGATAAGGGGTTAATATCCAAATTTTATAAAGAATTTATAAAACTTGCCCTAGCTTGTTTGGCTCAGTGAATAGAGCATTGGCCTGCAGACCAAAGGGTCCCAGGTTTGATTCTGGTCAAGGGCACGTACCTTGGTTGCAGGCTTCTCCCCGGCCTGGCCCTGGTCGGGGTGGATGTAGGAGGCAACCAATCAATGTGTTGCTCTCAACATCAATGTTTCTCTCTGTCTTTCCCTCTCTCTTCTACTCACTCTAAAAGATCAATGGAAAAATATCCTTGAGTGAGGATTAACAACAACAACAACAACAACAAATTTATAAAACTAAACACCAAAAAAAAAAACCACAAACCAAACCAGTTAAAAATGGGCTAAGGACCTGAATAGACATTTCTCCGAAGATGGCCAATAGAGATTAAAAAGATGCTCAACATTGCTAATCATCAGAGAAATGCAAATTAAAACCACAGTGAGATATCACCTCACCCCTGCCAGAATGGCTATCATCAATAAATCAACAAACAAGTGTTGGCAAGAATGTGGAGAAAAGGGCAGAATGCAGATTGGTGCAGCTACTGTGGAAAGCAGTATGGAGTTATCTCAAAAAAGTAAAAATGGAATTGCTTTGTGACCCAGCAATTCCACTTCTGGGAATATAATCAGAGAAGCCTGAAACACTAGCTTGAATGGCAGCATTATTTACAATAGCCAAGATTTGGAAGCAGCCCAAGTGCCCATCAGTAGATGAGTGGATAAAAAAGCTGTGCTACACTTGCACAATGGACTACTACTCAGATATTTTAAAAAAAGGAAATCTTATTCTTTGCAACAGCATGGATGGACCTGGAGAACATTATGCTAAGTGAAATAAGCCAGTCAGAGAAAGACTGATTTCACTCATATGTGAATCTACGGAACAAAATAAACTAACAAAATAGAAACAGACTCATAGATAGAGCAGACTGACAGCTGTCAGAGGGGAGGGTGTTTTGGAGCTGGGTGAAAAAGGTGAAATGATTAATGAAAAAAACAACTCAAAGACACAGAAAACAATATGGTGATTATCAGAGGGGAAGGAGGCTGGAGGGAGGTAGAAGAGGCTATGGTGGGATAAATGGTGATGGAAGGAGACTTAACTTGAGGTGGTGAACACACAATACAATATACAGATGATATATTATAGAATTATGTACCTGAAACATAATTTTATTAACCAATGTCACCCCAATAAGTTCAATTAAAAATAAAATGAAATAAAACTAGAGGGCTAGTCCAGGAGATCTAATCTATAATAATAAAAATGTAGTATTCTAATTAGACCAGACAGTCGAACAACCTTCCGGACATCATTCTGGATGTCCTTCTGGATGAAACTGCGGCAGCAGGGGCATAGGTAGAGGCAGGTAGGGGCAATCAGGCAGGCAGGCAGAGTGGTTAGGGGTGATCAGGCAGGCAGGTGAGCAGTTAGGGGCAATCAGGCAGGCAGACAGAGTGGTTAGGGTTGACTAGGCAGGCAGGCGAGCAGTTAGGAGGCAGTGGTCCCAAATTGCGAAAGGGTGCAGGCCAGGCTGAGGGACCCCTCCCCCCCATGAATGGATTTCATGTACTGGGTGTCTAGTATCTAAATAATAGGAGATTCAGAGAGAAAGGGAAAGAGGGAAGGAGAGAGAGGGGGAAGGAGGGTAGAAGGCAGGGAACAGAGAAAAGGAGTGAAAGAAATCATTGACAAAATAATCCAAAACAATTTCCCATATAAGAATGGTCTAAGTTTCTAGACCAGCGGTCTCAACCTGTGGGTTGCGACCCCTTTGGGGTTGAACGACCCTTTCACAGGGGTCGCCTGAGACCATCAGAAAACACATATATAATTACATATTGTTTTTGTGATTAATCACTATGCTTTAATTATGTTCAATGTGTAACAATGAAAATACATCCTGCATATCAGCTATTTACATTACGATTCATAACAGTAGCAAAATTACAGTTATGAAGTAGCAATGAAAATAATTTTATGTTTGGGGGTCACCACAACATGAGGAACTGTATTAAAGGGTCGCGGCATTAGGAAGGTTGAGAACCACTGTTCTAGACTGACACAGTAGATAAAAACATACAAACTCGTATGTCATTGTAAGACTTTAAATCTCCTGGGATAAAGAGAGATCTTAGTAGATTACAAAGGATCAAATTATAATGCTCTCTGGGCCCTGGCTGGTTTGGCTCAGTGGATAGAGTGTCAACCTATGGACTGAAGGGTCCCTGGTTCGATTCTGGTCAAGGGCACATGCCTGGGTTGCAGGTTCAATCCCCAGTAGGGGGCATGCAGGAGGCAGCCGATCAATAATTCTTTCATCATCGATGTTTCTATCTCTCTCTCTCCCTTTCCCTTCCTTTCTGGAATCAATAAATATATTTTTAAAAAATGCTTCCTGGTTTTTCAACAATAATACTAGAAGCTAGATAAATCAATGCCTTCAAAATGTTGAAGAAAAATGACTCCTATCTTAGAATTCTATGCATAGGTAAAACACCCATTATGTATGGGGATTGAATGAAGACATTTTAAAAAGGCACTGTTTCAAAAATCGCATTTTTCCATGTGCCTTTATCAGAAAGCTACTAAAGGATATGCTTCACCAAAACAAGAGAGTAAACCAAGAAAGAAGACATAAGATACAGGAAAGAGGAGATCCAACAGAAGAGAGGAGTGAAGGGAATCCTCAAGAAGGTGGTGAAGGACATATCAGGATGACAGTTCTACACCAGATGTTGAAAACAAACAGTCCAGACTGGACCAGGTCAGAAGATGTGGGGGACACTTCTTCAAGATGAACAACTTGATTAAATATGTGATGCTCTGAATGCTTTGAGGGGAAGTTTATATAATTGAATGAGAGTTGGTGTTTGAAATAGTGATAAGCAATAACAACAACAATACTAGTAATAATAAAAATTATTATCCAGAAAACAAAAAGTTGTTCAGGATAGGAAAAGTCATTACAGTTTACTACATGGCTTAGTTCAGAGTAACATTTATCTATATATATAAAAGCCTAAGCTACCATCGTAACCGAATGGACGACCAAACAGGCTGCAAGGGGCGACCAGGTCGGCAGGGGGGGTTAGTGAGGGGTGAACAAATGACCGAACAGCAGGCTGTGTGGGGCGACCAGGCCCATGGGCGGGGAGTTGAGGGTGACCAGGCTGGCAGGGGGGCGCAGTGAGGGTCAACCAGGCTGGCAGAGGGCGCAGTGAGGGGTGACCAGGATGGGGGGGGGGCAGTTGGGGGTGACCAGGCCAGCAGGGGGGTGAAGTTAGGGGCGACCAGGCCAGGTAGGCAGGTGAGCAGTTAGGAGCCAGTTGTCCCAGATTGTGAGAGGGATGTCTGACTGCCGGTTTAGGCCCAATCCCCAGGATAGGGCCCTAAGTGGCAGTTGGACATCCCCCGAGGGGTCCTAGATTGGAGAGGGTGCAGGCTGGGCTGAGGGGACCCCCTTCCCCCCCCCCCCGCACAAATTTCATGCACCGGGCCTCTAGTATGGTCATAATGATAGAAATACCAAATAAAGATCTAACAAAAATTATTATCTGTGTGGGAAGGATAAAGGGATGGGGAAGTTATGTGTGTTACACAGGGGTAAGGGAGGAGAGAGAGAGCCAAATCCCTAACTTGGAAACTGTTAAGTCAATAGATGATGCCTAAAAATGAAAAATCAAGGAACCTGTTTGCGGGGGGCGGGGGGGGGGGCAGGGGCGGGAATAACTCAGTACTCTTCTGAGTTCTTAGCTGAGACCCCTGTAATAAAAGGCAGATTAGCAAGAGGGAAACAAACGGAAGTTTATTAACCAGTATGCCTCATGTGTGCATGGGAGATACCCAGAGAAAAGTGAGTAACGCCCCAAGTGGCTTAGAATTTAAACTTAAATTCTCATAGGGAAAGGGGTAGGATGTGGGCCCCTCAGGCGAGAGGAAATGATTTTAAGGAGCGATGAATGGGCCCACAGGAAAATAGATGGGCGGTATGATGGTGTGCGACAAAATGGTGTTCACTTCTAGTCTCTTCTCCTCTCCTAAGTCTCACTAAGTCTCCCTGGTTGATGAAACTCCTGGGAGGGGATTTATGACAATTGAGTTCCTCTTGGAGGTTCTGTCTTTAAGCAAATAAGGGGACTCAGAGGAAGCCGCCCTTGCATTTGCTATTTGTCAAATGCGTACAGTTCAAAATAGTCAATATAAACCGAAGTGGCTTATTGGGCGAGGGGGGTGAGTGTCCTGAACTACAGTCATATTTCAGGGTGGCATATTCCACTGCCTTCAGAAGCAAAACAAATATTTTATTTAGAAATATAGAGGTTAATACTAAAAGCATCAGCTCAGCCTGGCCAGTGTGGGTCAGTGGTTGAGTGTTGGCCCATGAACCAGGAGGTCAGGCTTTGATTCCTGATCCAGGCACATGCCCGGGTTGCAGGCTTAATCCCCAGTAGGGGTCATGCCGGAGGCAGCCAAACAGTGAGTCTCTCTTATCATTGATGTTTCTATCTCTATTCCCCTCCCTTCCTCCCTCTGAAACCAATAAAAACATATTAACAAATATATATCAGCTCAGACTCTCGAAAGTGGTTCGTCCGGAGAAGAGGCCATGGGGGAAACTCTGTCTTCACAAATATCAGAGACTCAAACTAGCCTCACCTAATGCTGACTCATCCCCCTCCCCCTCCCTTCTTAATCATGAAGCCCTCAGGACAGTGAGGTTCTGGTCGGCATCCAGTAGTCTTAGAAACAAGGTCCTACTGACTATTGAGACAGTTTTCAATCCAACTAAACATAATATCTAGTCTCAATGGTGTTTTAGCTCCGGACCCAGAAAAGCAGAACGACCCCACAGAACAAGCCCTAGTGAAATTGGACAGAGCAACTCCATGGCTGACATCAGGACCAAAGGCTAGGATCAGTTACCCCTCCCCTAGCACCAACTAATCAGCAGTCACATTGATTAGTGATCTTTCCTGTATAATCCACGCCTGGGAAGCCATTGGGGAGCCAGGTCTGTGAGCGGGAGCCAGGTCTGTGATCAAGAGCCACCTGTGACTCCCCGGGCATGGCGCCATCTCCTTCAGAAATCCTTACTTTCTTGGCTGCAAACTCCTGTTGGTGTGTTATTGGGCTTTCATGCGCGCTGGCCAATGGTACTGTTCAGCCTGGTAACAGCATTACTTTAGTCAAAATTAAAGTAAAAGTATAAACAAACAGAAAAAGCCCACATGGCTTGTCTCTCTGAACTAGTAAATTAAACTAAGCGATGAATGTTTTATAACATGATAGCATGTGATTCTAGCCAGTATTGCTTGAGGCACTTTGAGTTCAGAGCCAGAAAGTCCTGTTTTCACACATGAAGGGAAGCTCAGCATGTGCTCAGTGATGGACACTTCCCAGGGGTGGGAAGGTCGCAGCCACATAAGAGATGCCGTTCTTATTGATGGTTAAATTCCAGATGCAACCTGAAATTTCAGTTTTTCATGTGCATATGCAATGATGCGGAAAAAGAAGTCTTGAGAAATATGAGATGTATCTGCAACATCACATTTAAACTTCCTGGTGCGGAACCCAGCCAAAGATAACATAAAGAAAAGACTGAGCACAAGAGTGGTGACTTGAAATTCAAAGGTGTTGACCTATTAGTCACCTGTCCACAGTCACTAAAGAAACCTGCTGAAAGAAGACCCACGGGGTGGGGTGGGGTGGAGAGCAGACTCTTACATTCCACACTCCAAATGGGTCCAAAGAATCAACTGCTGAATGTGAAATGGATACCTGAACCCGTGAGAGCAAACTGAAAACATTTTCAAGGAAACAGGAAATGAATTCAAATATTGCAAATATTTCCCAAGCTTTCTCTCTCTCTCCCTCCCTCCCTCCCTCCCTCCCTCCCTCCCTCTCTCTCTCTCTCTCTCTCTCTCTCTCTCTCTCTCTCTCTCTCTCTCTCCCCCCAAATCTTGTTTTGGCTTCAAGTTACCTTTCCACCAGTCTGTTCAGATTCTAATTTCATGGTGTGATCATTCAAGCTTTGGTGAGCGCCCGGCAATAATTTGAGCTGGCCGGTCAACACACCAAACCCATTACAACTTCTCATTTGCATCGCTAACATCTAAAGCACTGAAGAGATTCAATGTAAAGGCAGTCCTTCAGTCACACAGTCTCAGGGAATCCTCCCCCCCCCCCCCCAGGGTAGAGTCGCTATGGGAATAAATTGTGAAAACCAAATGTGTAATTTATGCAAAAATAATCACAATAGTTCCTTAAAAGGTGAGGTTTTCTGTGTTTTACTGACTTTATTTCTTAAAGTTTATTTTTAAATTTATATGCAGTAAAATTCACTCTTTTTTGGTGTATAGTTCCATGAGTTTAAACACATTGTCAACCTTAAAAATTCAACAGCCAGTTATTTTGCCAGCAGAATGGGTTTATTAGGGAATAGTGGAGAATTGCGATTGGTACAAACAAGCTATAGCAAAATTCACAAACAAGTCCAGTGAGCTAGGGAGAGGAGCATTATTTTATAGAGAGAAAGGAGGATGTGGGCAGGGTTGTTTGAAGGAAAGTCTATTGGAGGAAAGTGAGTGTTCAGGGTGGTGGCAGTTTCTCATTGGCTGAGTTGCTGGGCAAGTGAAGTAGTGTTGGCATGTAAGGTCTCCTCCTGTCCAGGTCTGTAATTGACAATTCTTCCTGTTGGCATCTGTAATTGATGTCCAGTGGTAGTGCATGAGGGTCCCCCGTTAACCCCCAATTCCGTTTTAAATGAAGTTTCCCTTTATTGATTCTCACATGTATAGATTCCTGTGACCCCACAGCGAACAGGACACAGAATGGTCCCATCATTCCGGAGTCCCTTGTGCTGCCTCACATGTAATGCTGGGAAACCATGAACTTGCCCTACACCCCTGAAGTCTTGCCTTTTCCAGAATGTCATATAAATGAACTCATTCAGAATGTAGCCTTTTGTGCCTAGCTTCTTTCACTATACATAATGTGTTTGAGAGTCATCCATGGTGTTGCCTGCATCATACATGTGTGTGCACTCATGCACATGTGTATTCACATTTCATTTTAAAATAAGTATAGCATCAGAAGAAGTTGCCAAGGCAGTACCAAGTGGTTTCCTGGACCCTCAGCCAGTTTCCTCCAATGATTGCATCTGACATAACCGTAGTGCAGGATGGGTTCCAGGAAACTGACACCACCGCCAGGTGCGCCATTCATTCCGCCACATGCACAGGCGCGTGCGGCTACCACGTCAGCCAGCACGCAGAGCTCTCCCCTCACTGCTCTGTGGTCACCTACTGCTGCCCCCACCCCCATTCCTCACCCATGGCAGCGACTGGGCAACTCTTCCCATCTCTATAATAGTGTCATTTCAAGAACGTTACATAAATCAAGTCATACAGCACGTGACCTTTTGCCATTAGCTTCTTCCTCAGTACAACGCCCTTGAGAAGCTGTTTATTCCTTCTTATTACTAAGGTGTATTCCATTGTAGCCGTGTGGCAGTTGGTTTACGTACTCACCTGTTGATGGACATTTGGATTATTTCCAATGTTTGGCAAGTATGAATAAAGCTTCTATAAATATTTGCATATAGATGTTCTGTTTCTCTTGAATAACACCTACGAGAGGAATGGCTGAGTCATATGGTGAGTGAATGTTTATAAGGAACTGCCACCCTGTTTTCCAAAGTGGTTGTATCATTTGCATTCCCATCAGCAATGCATGAGGATTCTAATTAGCTGTTCCTCATCCTTGCCAGCACTTGGTGGGTTGTTTTTTGGGTTTTTTTGTGTGTTTTGTTTTGTTTTTTTGGGGGGGTGGGGAGGGAGAATTGTTAGCCAGTCTAATAGATGTGAAGTGGTATCTCATTGTTTTAATTTGCATCTATCAGGATAGATTTGGAGTAAGAAAAAGGAAAACTCTGTTTGAAGAAACATTACTTTGATTTTCTACTTCATAGATTTATATTTTCATTTATCAGCGAATCTATAAAAGGTCGCAAAGAGTCGCTGGGTCCAACCCAGGCCTCAGGAACATGAAAATGGGAATTTTATGGAGATAGTTACCTTCTGTTTTAAATGCTTGACAACTCTGGTTGTCAACTAGTCCCTGTGCTGAGTGAAAAAAGTTAATCTAGTCCCCATTAATTACCTCAAATAATTATGCAAAATGTATATTACAGAGGCACTGTGTGGATACAAACTGTGTTCCTTGAATTATTTTTGAGGGCGTTGAGAACGCGTGGTGTCCTAAGGAATCCCAGTGGCATGCATTTGTTGAAAAGGCATCAGCGGGCTTTAGTGGGAAGCTCACTGGGTAGAAGTTTGAAAGTCTCATCTCCTCTGCAAAAGGAAGGTTTGGGTTCCCTTCAGCCACATTCCCTGGTCCTGGGTGGGAAGGGACCCCTTCCCAGTGCCAACTGAACAGGTTTGGTCCCTCCTGTAGGTTTGGGGTATTCTGTGACCTCAGGAGTTTAGACTGGGGAGGCTTAATGTCATGACGAGAGTGTCAATCAGGAGTCAAGAGGCCAAGCTGAGCTGAGGGCTTTGATTTCCTCATTCATTAGACAAAGTTTTCTTCTGCTCACAGGTACCAAGATTCTAGGAACTGTTTCTGAGTTTGGGGAGGAACAGCCACATCCCATCCTGGATGTGGAGGTGAGAGGGGGCCTCCTCTCTCCTCTAGTTCCACGTCGCTGGCCTTTCCTGCCCTCCCCATGCACCGGGCCTTGTTTGCAGGCTTGTGGGTGAGGAGACAGGACGTGCTGGCAGCATTACAGGGCAGACACCTTGGGATGGAGCTGGGGGAGTGGGGCAGAGCCAGGGGGAGGCTGGAGAGGGCAGGTCAGTGCAGGAGGCAGGGCCCACCAGGCCGCCGAGGAAGTATCAGACACAGACAGACAGTTCTGGGCAATGGGATAAGCAGACAGCATGCCCTCACCCTCACCTCGTTATCAGGGGACGTCCCTCCAGATGGCTCGGCCCAGGAACTGGAAGGAGAGGAATGTCTTGAAATTAAATTGGCACAGGAGGTACCAGTGACACTCTTTAGAGGAAGGCACATTCCTGTGTGACACTCAAGGCCATGTCTTTCTGAAGCAGGTGGCACTAGGATGCTGAGGCACAGCCCGTTGTTAGGGGGGAGCCTGGAGACAGCCCAGGCGCCTGTCTTGCCTCCTCTCACAGACCCTACCTTTACTCTCAGCCCAGCAGAAGCAGCAGAGGCAGAGGCAAGCACGCAACAGCCGGCCACAGCCCCAGGCTGCAGTGTGCCAGGCTCAATGGGACAGGGCCCAGGCTCCTGGGACATCGTGGGAAGGGCTGGGTTTCCCCAGAGAAGGCTGTGGCCCTGGGTTGGATGGGATGTCCCTGTGGAGGACAGGAGGGGTGTCATTCCAAGTGGGGATCTGGAGGAGAGGCCAGCGTTCCTGAAAACACACTCAGGTTGAACCCTGGGGTCTCCTCTGGGGACAGTGATCTTCCCAGAGGGAGGGAGGCACCCCCACACAGAGGCTTTAGCAGCCCCACCCTCGTGGCACCAAAGGCGATGGGGTGCGTCAGGCAAGGATGCAGAGAGAGACCCTCCTTCTCCTGCCCTAATTCCACGTGACTTTATGCGTGGGCATTTTCCTTAGGCTGGAGGCAACCGGCCCTTTAACACCTTATTGGAACAGAATTACCTGTGTATGCCTGTACTCTCCGTGCATCTCCTCCGTTTCCTCCCTCACAGTGCCTGGGGACTGATCATGTAAAGTTGGTAACTCTGTTGCTTAACACCTGCGAAGTCCACGCTTGCCGCAGAGCAACTTCCCTGTGTACCAGTGAGCAGATGGCTGTGAATTCTTGTCTCGTGGGGAGGTCAGATCATGGCCTCCGGCATGATTGGCTCCTGACTTTCAGGCAACAGATCTGTCCTCTGAGTTGTCACCACACCCATCTCCTTTCATCCACGCCAAGGAAGAGAGCCCTCCACTTAGCAAAGGCCTAGCCCAGTGTCCTGCAGGAGCCTTCCGTGTCCCCAGCATCCCTGGAGAAGAGAAGCAGCCCCTGAAAGTGCTGTTACTAATAACGCTGGCAACATCCACCTCCAGGAGCCCGTCTTGATCTGTACCCTGGGGACCCGTAAGCCCAGGGCAGTGCTCTGGGGGCCAAGACTAGAGACCCACCACAACCCTCTGCTTCTTCTTTCTCCTTGAATTTCCTTTTACTTTAATTATTTGTGGAGTCACAGGGTGGTTGAGAGGTTTCTCCAACCCAGTTCTCTAGATGTGGGTAAGGTTACACCATCCTAGCAGGACTACCCTGGTCTTAACCTTCTCCAGAGAATAAGGCCTCCATATACCCCTCTCCCGCCCCTGCCCCCACCCCCGGGACCTGGGTGCAGACACCATTGCTATGGTTGACCATCATTCAAGGTTTGTTTTCTTCTCAGGTATGTAGATCATTTAGAATGTTTCTCAAATCAGTTTCCACCTGGCATTTTCAGTGGCGAACTGCTTTTACAATCGGGTGGAATTACCTCTCCATTAAGATCCTTGTCTTCCATCGAAGTCTAGCAGGCTTTGTTTACGTTTTACAGAGTCATGGTTAGGCATCATCTTTTGTGGACTATTTAATTGATCGGCCCTCCTAAGCCTTCTCTTCTTCACATTACAGAATTTTATTTCTTTCTCCTTACAGAGGGGCCCCACGCCCATGGGAGATGTGACCAGAGTGGAGAAATAGGGATATTTCCCCTCAGAGACTAAAGCAAAGGCAGCCAAGTTCCATATCTCATGGTCCAGGGTCAGCAGGCGCCCGGTGGTTGGTCTGGTTCTGGCCATTACCGGGGTGTAAATCTAGATCTCACTGGGCTCCTTTACTTAGAGTCCTTCCAAGTCCAAGACGACCCCAGGGAGGCTGGGACAGGCCCAGGGCAGACCCAACCCTGAGCCTTCCTGAGAGCCATGGCAGCTTCCTGGGGAAGCCTTCCGCGGGCGCCTGCTTGCCCACAGCGGGCTCGTTTTGGAAGGATCCACAGCTCACCCCTCGCTTCTCTCAAGCGCAGGTCACCTGCCTGGGAAGCCCCTGCTGACCCCAGGGCACCCACTGGTGGGTGTGCCGAGAGGCTCTGTCTACAGGATGGATGAGATCTGGCTCTATTCTAAGGAACTGAAATGCGCCATTTAGTCAAAGTCTATGATACAAATAGCCCTTCTGTGGGAGCACGATTAAGAATAGGCAGTTAGGAGAAATTTTTCAGCTCTTGAGAGATTAATTGAAGTAGAGTTAAAAAAAAAATAGACCTATTTCCCTTGTCTGCCCATTGGTGACGTGTGCGGGCAGACATGGCTACTTTTTGCTGCCTCAACAGACAGAATAGCACCTGCACATGGGGTGGGGGCATTTCTCAGCTAACTGACCCCACAGCGGGGTTGTTGCATCTTTGTATGGTGCTGAGTGACTGGATGCCTGCCCAAGCCTGAGTGCGTTTCATTCTTTGAGTTTGGTGCCTGAATGTTTGTGTGAGCAACAAAGAGTAGCCGAGTTTCCCCTTGCACCCTCTAGGTCAGGGGACAGAAATCTTTTTCTGTAAAGAACAGACAGCAAGTGTTTCAGGCTTTGTGGACCTCATATCCTCTGTGGCAGCTGCTCAACTCTGTTGGGATGGTGGTGGCCAGCAGCCACAGAGAGTATGCAAATAAAGGGCTTGGCCGTGGTTCCAATAAACCTTTATTTGTAAAAGCAGGTGGCAGGCTCACTTTGCAGGCTGTAGTTTGCCCGCTCCTGCTCAGGAGTCAGAGAGATGAGGAAGTTCCTTCCCTCTCCTTCACTGTTCTCAGGTGATGCCTGGGAATAGTTTGTTCATTCAACACATACTTACTGCGCAGCCTGCTACTAGGCCAGGCTCTGTGATGTGAGTTTAGGAGAAAAAGGAATATACAAAGGTTCCTGATTCATGGGACTTACACTGTAGCAAGGAGACTGGTGTGACTAGAGAGGAGTGTGAAGGAGCCACTGAACTTTGAACTGAGAACTACATGATCTCTTAGGAGGGGAGAGCAGTAAGTAATCCAGGAGGGAGACGGTGGTAGCATGAACTGGAGTGGTATCAGGGAAGATAGTGAGGAGTACTTGGATTCGGGTGTATTTTGAAGGTAGAGCCAGCTTGATTTCCTAATGGACATGATATGTCTGAGATAAAGGATGTTCTGGGCCCAGCAATTGTACTATGGAGTCGCCACTAACTGAGACGGGAATACTAAGGTGGAAGCAGTGTCACACATGCTAACTTGGAAATTTCTCTAGTCATCCAAGTGGATATAGTCAAGCCTGGCATTTGGGAGAGAGGTCTGAGCTGCAGAGGATACATTTATATGTTGTCATCATGGGATAATAGTGGTATTTGAAGTGATGGGCTCAGGTGTGATCGCCATGGAAACGGAAGTGGCTAGAGAAAAGAGGAGAGCCAAGACTCCGGGGCACTCCAGTATTAGGACGTTGGGGAGAGGAAGAGGGTCCTGCAAAGGAGAGAGAAAGGGGTGATGAGTGAGCCGGGAAGAGGAAACCAAGAGAGGGCAGTGTCCTGGAGCCAAGCGAAGAAGATATATCCGGGAGGAGGGAGTGATCTCCTGGGACAAGTCCTGCTTGTAGGTCTGGATCTGTTGTAAGATGAAGACTGAGTGTTGACCGTTGGCTCTGGCAGTTTGGTGGTTCTTACTGACTGTGATGAGAGCAGTTTATGTGGAGGGGAAGATGGCCTGATGAGAGGGGTTTGGCTACTCAGAGGAGCAATTTAACGGCGGGGGGAGGAGGGAAGTAGGATTAAAAGAAGATTTTTTTTGTTGTTTTTTAAAAAAATGTTTTTATTGATTTTTAGAGAGAGAGGAAGGGGAAGAGAGATAGAGATAGAAACATCAATGAGAGAGAAACACTGATTGGCTGCCTCCTGCATGGCCCCCACTGGGGAGGAGCCTGCAGCTGGGGCATGTGCCCTGATCAGGAATAGAACCGGTGACCTCTGGGTGCGTGGGTCAATACTCAGGCACTGAGCCACACCGGCCAGGCTTTGTTGTCTTTGATATGGGAGAAGCAGTGCATGTTTGTACGATGGAAATCATCCAGTAGAGAACAAAAATTTGATAATGAGGGCGAGACAGGGAAGAACTGCCGGAAAGGTGTCCTTTAGTAGGTGAGGAAGATGGGGTCTGTACCAAAGGGAGGTTTCAGCTTTAGACAGCTGCTTCGAGGACTTCAGCTTCTGGCCAAGAGCGAGTACTTGGTACTGGGCTCTCCATATACAACTAGAAAACCAGGAAGATTGTTACAGCTTCCTGTTTCACTGAGGACGCTGAGGACGGCGGCAAAGAGCTTCCAGAGATCCCCACCATCACCCCCTCCAGCACCCACCTCCGCACGCTCTGCTGCCCTCTGTGCCCTTATCTAGACCAGCTTCAGGCTTCACGGATTGTCTGCCTGTTGTTTGTCCCTATTCTATGTTGACTTCGGCTCTGATCTGTAATATTTCTTTTTTCTGGTCAGTTTGGTTATTTTTTCCCTTATTTTTAGCTTCATAAGGTAGATGTTTACATCATTTTTAGACTTTCTTCTTTTTAGTGTAAGTGTTACATTATACATTTCCTTCGAAGCACAGCTTTGGCGGCCCCTCACACATATGAATGGTAGGACTTTTACTATTCAGCTGAGAGTGGGGACAGGCAGCTGTGATGGGGGAAGCGGGCAAGGGGCCGCTGTGACCCGGCCCTGGGACTGGGGAAGAGCGTGGTCTCGGCTGTGTGCTAGCCTGGCCACATTAAGGCTCCCTTAGCTTCAGAGCACCTTCGCATCTGCTGCTTCAGGATATTTAATAACATCCTTGAACAGTCTACAGGGTGGGCGTCATTGTCCCATTTGATAGATTAAGAACCTGAGATACCAAAAGACTAAATGGCTAGCCTGCAGTCCTGACAGTTATTATTGGTAAACTGGGATCTAGAATTCTTACAAAGACTGCCGCATGTAACCACAACTGAAGCTGTGTTATAGGTGTGAGAGGATCTGAAGCTCTAAGAAGTTAAGTAATGTGCCAGCGTACACACAGCTGATCTCCGCTGGAGCCCAAACTTGAACTCGGGTCTGCTAAGGTCAGATGATCTTTTCACCTCACCCACCTCAACTGCCAGGAAAAGTATACATGGAAATATTGCATAGTAAGTGGATTCAATTAAAACTACTTTAAGTTCGTTTTCATTCTGTATTCATGGGGCAGCTATGATTCTTTTACTGAAGGAGGCATTTGTATTTCTCCAGTGGGTTCAAGCAGGCTAGTTTGATTACACAGGGTATTTTTCTAAATAAAGACAGTAGTTTGCTTTAGATCCTCCAGGCCATTTTATAGATACACTGACTTCAAATTAACCAGTTTATTAGGTTATTTGCCCAGTGTGCTTTGCGCATATGCCTGGCCTCTGTTCGTGTTGTGCGCAGTGTCTGAAGGTGTACATATGCAGTGAGCCAGCTCCTGGGCACCCCATGTAATAAGTAACCCTCAGATACTGTTCATTCATATGAATTAATCAATCTCCGTATTGAAGTTTCTGATTCCGAAATTCAGAGGATGGTAGGTCCTGTAAGATCCATGAAAATCACAATCATCTAGTTCTTTTAAAGGTTTAAGTTGTAAAAATAACTTTTGAGGTGTTATGTGTTGATTTTTGATTTGGAAAATTTGATTAATATTGTCCCTAAAATGAGCAATCTTACAAAGGCTTTAAAAAATACCCACAGAACGCATCACATGTTACGAAGGACTTTTAAAGCAAGCTTGTGAGGTCCGTGTTGCGATTCCCATCTTACTGATGTGTCTGAGGTTCGGATGAGAATGCTGTGCCGTGAGGGAAGGCTGGGACCCTACTGCTTAGCCCAGTGCTGTCATCACAATAACACACCTTTTCTAGAAGCACCAGGACAGGTCAGGGCTCAGGCTAACCTGCTGGCCACAGCCCCATCCGAGGAGCACACGCCCTGCTCTTCCAGTTGTTTGCTTTCTGTGACCCCTGCTTTGTTTAGCACGACCACCCAGAGCATTCATTGGAGCACACTTGGCCTTTAAAGAGGAAAAGAGCTAGGATCCCAGCTGGTGTGGCTGAAGACATGCCTCAATGAAATCCGTCTCCCAGAGGGAGTCTTTGGGCAAGGCAGACACAAACTGTGAGAGATTGGCTCCCAGGAAGCACACCGAGACGGCAGTCACTTTTAGGGTGGGATCGTGGGGTTCATCATCCCCACGTGCTCTGCTCTGGCCTGGCCTCTGGGCTGTTCGTTGGTTTGTGAGGTGCAAACAACCCTCTTCCACTGGGCACCTGAAAATTCTGCTGGGGCTTGTGTGAAAGGTCAGGTCATAAGCTGTGGATGCAAGTCATCTGTGTATTCATCAAAAGGCCGAGCTGTTCACAGAGGACTGCTGGTTGCCCTGGCAACCTCACAGACAGGGCTCCAAATAGACAAGAGGTGAGGACAGCAGGCAGCGTCTGTAGGGTGGTTTTCTGTGGCTGAGCCGCCCCTGACAGCAGTCACAGCTACAGCCTGGACACAAGAGGCCATGCTGGAAGCCTGTGTAACACAGACCAGTCCAGAGCCAAGCTGGTGTGACTGGCTGAGCAGCGGGTCACTGTTGCTTTTCCCTGACACAGTCCAACGCTCCTGGCTCTTGGAAACCAGGGGAGTGCAGCTGAGCTGGCCCAGCAGACGGATGCTTGGTGCTGTGGAGGGGAGGGGCTCTCAACTCCCTCTGCAGCCACCATATTCAGGGATTTTAGGGAAACGACCTCATCCTGCCTCAGTTTCCACATCAGTCATGTGAGGCTGAGAACACATGCTCTTCCTTTATAAAGGCAGCTGTGAAAAGCAGATGTGACAAGAGCAGAGCGTTGCTTGGAGGTCACAAGTACAGTTCCCCAAACATGCCATGCCATCCTCTGGGAATAGAAGCGGAGACTCGGGATTGCTGCGTTTGCTAATTGTGAATTAAAAGATATTTCATAGTCTCCCCCCCACCTCCTGACGGTTCCAATATCACCGGTCTGACTACATGGATCTCATTCTTCTTTCGTTCTTCTTCCTGTGTGAGGGCTTGTTGTGGCTATATTAGCTGATAGCCTCAGGCTAGAGGTCAGTGGAACAATTTCAGCTTGCAAACCAAATGGATTTTGACACCCATAGTGTTGTGGTTGTTTTGAAACTTGAATTGACTGACAATAAAAATCCAGATTTTTAGCTTCATTCAAAAAAATCAGATCTGGCTTCATTGCCACAGCAGGCAGGTGTCTGAGCAGCCGCCCCTTGGGCCCTGAGCTCCAGTTTGTGGCATCTCTACGCTCCTCCGGGTTCAGCCCTCTCCGCCCTCTCACAGGCCAGTGTCAGTTTCATGTCAGCGGCATTCACACTGCAAGTCCATCTGCTCCCTTAGATGCCCTGGCTGCCGGAGTCTTTCCAGTCCGTCATCTGGTATCTCAAAAGTGCCAGGTGAAAATCCGGCCAATGGCCCCAATGTCTGTGGGAACCCCAGTGCGGGGGACAGTGCAGGTCGGTTCAGAAGATGAGATTTGTGAGCCTAAAGGGTTGTAGGCTGTTCACAGTCTTGGCGACTCAGCTTTGCGACATCCTCAGATCCCCTTGGAGACACCTGCTGCATCCAAGTCGCTGGTGCCCTAAAGCACTTTCCTCGTCCACCGAATGTCTCTGAGGCCAGTTATGTCTTAGAACGGCCTCTTGAGCTGTTTCCTCCTGCCTGCTGTCCCTGGTCTTAATTAACACCTGGTCTTAGCACTGATCTTCTGTTCTCTTTCTTCTCCAGTCTGTTTCACTACCCACAAAACAAACACAGCCCACTTTCCCCTCCACTTGGAAAGCTCTCTAAAGGATGAAGTCAGAACTCCTGACTAAAGGGCTCCCCATCTGCCCTGACCAGTCTGGCTCAGTGGCTAGAGTGTCGGCCTGTGGACTGAAGAGTCCCAAGTTCGATTCCGGTCAAGGGCATGTACCTTGGTTGCGGGCACATCCCCAGTAGGGGGTATGCAGGAGGCAGCTGATGGATGTTTCTCTCTCATGGATGTTTCTAACTCTCTATCCCTCTCCTTTCCTCTCTGTAAAAAATCAATAAAATATTTTTTTTAAAAAAGGGCTCCCCATCAGACCCTAAAGCACTGCTCCGTCCTGCTCCGTCCCAGCTTCTGCCATGCACGGGCCTCCTCCCAGTTCTCCACAGACCCTGGCCTGTCCCCGAAGATGGCCTTTGCCTTCCTCAGCCTGGAATGCACTCCACAGCTTGCAGACCATTTCTTAAACGTGGGCGATGTGTGTTGTGGCATTAGGCCAAGTAAGAGAGACTATAAATTATAGTAATGCCTTCTATTATCACCTTGATTTCACGAGAGAAAGAAAAACTGCAACACTTCAGCAGTCGAAAGTATGTCATCTCAAACCGAAGCTGCTTTCGGTGGAATAAACCTCGCTTTCTGAAAAACGTGCTCCCTTGCCCTATCTTCCCCATTTCCCCTCAGGTCACTGGAAAACTCATCGCCAGTGCCTCTCCTGGGCTTGCTTTTGAGACCCCTGCCCTCCCATCTTTTTCTTTCCAGATAATCCCCGCTCATCCTTCCAGTTCAGTTTTGCAGGCTGCTTCCTGAGTGGGGTCTTCCCCGACTCCCCACGGTAACGGTGGCCCCTCTCCCCTTGTGTATACCCTTGTGGCGGCGATAGACGTGGCCTTTTGATGGAAGCTTCTTGGGCACATGGAAAGGGAGTTATACCACAGATCACTAAAGCCTGTTAAACGTCTTCTTAACCTACCCCTTCTCCCAGATTTCCATCCCTCGGGCAGCTGTGCTCCCCTCAGGTTTTCTTTCTAGAATTTCTCCTTCAGCCTTTCCCGGCCTCCCCTGCACCCTCACTGCCTACACGTGCACTGGAAGAGTCCAGTTAACCTAAATCTGCCCAAAACAACCATGTGCCTCAAGCAGTGCATGAGTCCAGCCAGCCACATATTTATCTACTCAGAGTCTTCCTTTTTATTTTATTTTATTTTATTTATTTTTATTAAATTGATTGGGGTGGCATTGATCAACATGAACATATAGGTTTCAGGTGTGGGTTTCTATGTTACAAGATCTGTATATTGTACCATGTGCTCACCTCCCAAAGTCAAATCTTCTCCTGTCACCATATATTAGGGACCCCCTTCTCCTCCCACCCCCTTCCCTCTGGCAACCACCACACTGCTGTTTGTGTTCATGAGTTACAGTTTTATATCCCACCTATGAGTGAAATTATATGGTTCTTAGCTTTTTCTGACCGACTTATTTCACTTAGCATAATATTCTCAAGGTCTATCCATATTGTTGCAAATGGCGCTATTTCATCCTTTCTTATGGCTGAGTAGTATTCCATGTGTATATGTGCCACATCTTCTTTATCCAGTTCGCTATCTCGGGACTTTGGTTGTTTCCATGTCTTAGCCACCGTGAATAATGCTGCAGTGAACATAGGGGTGCATATATCTTTGCAAAGAAATGATTTTGAGATTTTCATGTATATACCCAAGGGAGAGGGATTGCTGGGTTGTATGGTAGCTCTATTCTCAATCTTTTGTCTACTCAAAGTCTTGTGGCCCCACGTAAACTGGTAAACCGTGTGAGATACTCGTGGTAGAAAGAAGTCACCTTTGCATGCTTTGCCTTACACACACACACACACACACACACACATTTCTATAGACAAAACAATGAGCAAATAAAAGTTCTGTGGTCAGTAGTCACACAGTCCATGAGGAACATCCTCATATCTTCTCTCATTTGATACATTTCTTGTTCTGATAACCACAGTCCCCATCTTTAGACATTGGGGCAACTTCACTGGAACACCAGGACCTGGCAGCCCAGTGGCCACAGAGGGTACGATGCTGAAACACAGATGAAAGCCATGCTCTCTGGAGCCCAGATCCAAGCAAGGGTCTCTGATAGTGACACGGAACGGTCCCTGGTGTACTTGCCAAGTGGGCTCAGTGTGCACAGGCTTATAGCAACTGCATGCATTGCTTGTTCCTGTGACCCCTTTGGCAAGCTTCCTGGCCCTGGCTGGCAGTCCAGTTTGAGAATTCGGAGAAGAGAGGCCCCATGCTGGCACCAGCCTGGGACCTAGCAGGTCAGCACACGGGCTGTACCCTGGACTTTCTAGAAACTGCCTACCACTTAGCCAGATCTGCTGTGGGCAGGGTCTCATGCCAGCACATACAGAGCAATGAGATTCTGGGAAGAAATCAGGCCCTCTGTGCCCTTTCCTCTCTTGTAAAACATAGGCACCGCTGGTTCCCTGGGGCCTCCTTCATTACATAAAACTGCTCCTCATCGGGTGAAGGGATTAAGCAGAGAAAGGAAAAAAGGGCTCATGGGCTTAGACAACAGTATGGTGATGTCCAGAGGAAAAGGGGAGTAAATGGTGGTGGAAGGAGACTTGACTTGGGGTGGTGAACACACAATACAATATACAGATGAGGCATTACTAGAATTATGCACCTGAAACCTATATATTTTTAAATTTTTATTTATTTATTTATTTGAGAGAGAGAGAAACATTGACTGTTCCACTTATGCATTCATTGATTGATTCTTGTATATGCTCTAACCGGGGATCAAACCCACAATCTCGGCATATTGGGACAATGCTCTAACTGAGCTATCTGGCCAGTGCATGAAACCTATATAATTTTATTAACCAATGTCACCCCAATAAGTTCAGTAAACATTAAAAAAACAACAACCCTGTTCTTTATCTTTTCTGAGGACAGAACTGCCAACACTGTGGCATGCGACACTGTGCTGAGACCAGAGGGAGCAGAGTGCCCACAGCATGTCCAAAGGCTCTGCCCACCGACTATCCCTCGTGTGGCTCCCTGCTTCCTGGGGCCTCCTCCAGGCTGTCCAAAGCGGGCCATCTGTCTGCAGGGGCCTTGAGAGAAGAAGTACATCCCCCCTTTATGAACAGCATGTCTCTCCCCTGGGGTTGTTTGTCCAAACCCACAAATGAGCAGGAGCATCACTTTATCTTCCAGAGAAATGACGCGACCATGTGAGGATGAGAATGTAGAGGAAACGCTGTGTCTGGCGGTGACTACAAGGTACAAGGGTAGTGTCCAGGCCACAGTGACTTCGATGACAGATGGTGAGGGGGTGATAGAGGCCATGCTTCTTGTAGGAGAGACCAGCTTAGACCTTTAATGTACCTTATTTGATGTTACTGTGTTGTGTTTTTATTTGTTTGAATGGATAAAGGCAAGAGAACTGAAGGATGTTTAGTTTTTATCAAGGTCACCTGACTCAAAATTTAGCCACTGAAATGAAGCCATATCCTTTGGCCAACTTCTTAGGAGAAGGTTGTGTGGTGGGGACAGGTGTGGGCCTTTCCTGAGGAACAGGCTGGTCCCTGGTGCACCATCATCCCGCTGGCCACGGCTGCTCACATAGCCCAGCCCCCCGACCTCTGATGGCTCTGGGGGTCTCTCTCCTCTCCTGCCCCATCACTGCTGGCTCCTGGTGTCTCCAGCCGGTATAAAAACTTCCTTCTGCCACCCAGTCAAGCCTTTTTAACAGGGCCCTTCTCTAGAGGCAGTGAGATACATCCTTTAAACAGGGGCCGAACCAGACGCACCTGCTGCTTCCCAGCATCTGGGAGCAGATGCATCCTTGGCTGTCTCTATGGGGATGAGCAGGCATCCAGGCTCACGCCTCCTTTTGGCTGTGCTTGGGAGCTTAGCAACGGACACGCAGGCCAACGTCACTCTGCCTTACATTACACCCTGAAGTGGAACAACTCAAGTGCTCAGTAATATGAAATGATTGGGAAATCGTGGTCTATTTGTAACAGCTTTTAGTGATCATGTCCTTAAAGCTTTTTCAGTGAGATGGGCAAAAATCTCATGATATAATGTTGCATCCAAAAAAGACTATAAAGTGACATAGATAATATAAACCCAATTATGTGACATATATATGAAAGCAGGAAAGAGATGTATAAAGTATAATTTGCCTTTGAGAGATGGGGTGAGAAATGAATTTGTCTTTTTAAAAATTTCCATGAGTTTTTGTTGTTACAGTAAGCATATATTGCATAACTAGAAAAACACACCTTATATGTATGTATTAAAGCAAAATATACACATATGTGTGTATATATATTCTGTTTTCCAAGAGGTCTGTGTGTATATATCTGGCCAGAGAATCAGGGGTCATCTTATACTCAACCTTGATGGTTGCCTCTCTCAGGGTCAAAGAAGGCCCCTGGAAGAGACAAAAAGAACCTTCAGAAAACATGTGCTCCGCCAATTCTCTGCCCACCCAGTGCCAGGGAGGAGAGGGTGGAACCTGGTCACTAGACAAGTAGGAGTGGTGCCTGGAGGGCGTGGCTCCGTGGTTGAGCATCAAGCTATGAATCAGGAGACCACAGTTTGATTCCTAGTCAGGGCACATGCCTGGGTTGCGGGCTCAATCCCCAGTGTGGGATGTGCAGGAGGCAGCCAATCAATAACTCTCTCTCATCATTGATGTTTCTATCTATCTCTCCCTCCCTCTCTGAAGTCAATAAAAAAATTATATATATGCTGTATCTATGTAGGAGTGGCTGTGCCCATACTCACAGTGACCATTTTTTTCCTGCTATTACAAGATCTCTAAAAATGTGCTGAATCTGTCTTCTCAATGATCTCCTCTCTGCCCCTCCCCACTCCACTTCCTTTGGGGGAAGGTTTTTGTTGTTTGTGTTGAAGGAAATCTGTTGGTTAGGCTGGATCCCCTCACCTGGCCACAAAGGAGAACCCGTTCGAGACCTCTCCCTGTGGTTCCCTGGGCAGGGAGCTGGGTAGGAGGCTGTCACCGCACCGGCTGGGAAGAGAACCCAATGTTCTTGATCTCTGTTGTCAGGTGAGAAAGCATCACAGCAGAGAGGCACAGGGCGCCGTGGTCCCCTCTCTGGGTGCAGTTGTCGTGTGCTTCCTTTTCATGCATTTACGTAGGCATCTTGTGCTTTATTAGGAAAGGCGTTGGGATGAAAATAACAGCATTTATATTACAAATTTAGAATTCGGGGTTTACCCTAATTTATACGTTGATAAGTTTTTTTTTAAGAGGAAGGGAGGAAGGAAGTGATGGAAGACCAAATCAGAGAAAAGGGAAAATAGAAGTAAAGAAGGAGACCAGAGGGAAAGCTCATGCAGAGAATGTGTGTGGGGAGGCCCTATGGAGCTTCCAATACTGGGGGGCGGGGGGACCACTCAGCCAGAGCCCCCTACTGGTTAAAGAGGCTCTGGACAGCAGACTCCTTTTATAACAGGGCTCAGTGAGGAGAGAGCCAGGTAGCAATCTGGCTTTATGGTTTAATCATTTTAAAGTGCTGCCCAGAGATAGCTGGCACTGTGTAGAGACTGGTGGTGGAAGATGGCAGCTAAAAAATGGAAAAGAGACTGAGAGCCAGAACCACAGCTAAGGGATAGCTGCCCACCTACCAGAAATTTCTATGGAACAGTTGGGAGTGTGTGTGTGTTACAGCAGTTAACCTGCCCAAAGTAATACACCCCAAGAAGAGAACTTAGGAATGCACAGGTGGGTTTCATTGCCTTTTCTATGTTTTCATACCCTCTCTTCAATTAGACTGCAAGTTCCTCTGGAACAATGTCAAAGGAATTATACCCCCAGAGAGCCTAGCATAGAGCCATGTGCATGGTGAGCCTTCAGTAGATGCTGAATGATTGATTCAACAAGCTCCCCAAAGGATGGAACTGAAGCTCTGTGGCTTGTCTCCGGTAGTAATTAGTACAGGGCTAGCTATGTGCTACTGGCTACTTGTAATAAACACTTCGCTATTAAGGAATTTGAGACCCAGTATATTCCTAGACAGTGGGGCTCTAGGGGAAAGAAATAATATAGATATGTCCAAAAATCCATTTACATTTCACTGAGAGATATTTATCTCTTTAATCCTGGAGGTTATTGAATGTAACGGAAGCTTCAGGAGAATGGAAACAGGACTGTGATTGGGAGAAGGTTGTGTCCAACAGCCACAAATTGTGTGACTTTCAATTTCCTTGCCTCCGAGAGGAAGCCAGCGGTTCCCAATTGAAATTCTGTGCATTAATGGCACACTGGCTTCCATTCGATTACATATCTATTTGTACGTCATGTGGTTTTGGTACACAACCAGATTTGGGAACCTCTGGACTAGGGTATTCCTAACTCATGAGTCTGCCTTTTATAACATGGAAATATAATTTTATTTTTCTGGCCTAAGGTTATAGAACTTAGACCTGGAAAGAGACATAGGATTGACCAATCCATCTCTTGGGGGTGGAGGCGGGGAGGAAATGAACAACAACAAAAAGAACACCTTTAGGTAGTCCAAATATAAAATGGAAAAATAAACACGATCTAAGATGATTGGGTAGAGGACATATTTTCTTTGACTGGATATTAGAGAATTCATCAAGAGTTATTAAACAGAGAAGGCAAAGGTTCCATTGCAGGAATTTAATAAATATTTGTTATTTAACCAATCGATGTACTAATTCAAGCAGAGAAGGAATTTGTTGCTGTTTTAAAGTCAGAACTTCTAATTGCCCTGTTCAGGATAAAAATACACTTTGTGTTCGCCTGAGCAACCCAAACTATCTACTCCATTCTTCAAATACCCAAGAGGATTTAATGTATTCTTTGGCAATCAAAGGTAGAACTCCCATCAGACAGATATTAGCGATTACTGTTAGTTATTGGGAAACATTACACAATCCATGCCCTGTGATTGACAGAGTAGGTTTAAATCCTGAACCCTCAGGCATGCCAGGCAGAACTCCTTCCCTTTGGGCGGCTGCATTCCCTGCCCCTGTGCTTTACCATACCTCTCTCCAAGGGATGGCATGGTGCCCTGGCAGCCGGGCGCAGGCACTGGCCCCTAGTCCGGAACTGCCTGTCCCTGGGAGGGTGCCCAACACTAGAAAGTTAGAGATTCAGCCCCTCTGGCACTGAAGAGGTTCGCAACAGACAAAACTAGATATTCAAGTTTCAGAACCAGGGCAGAACCCAGCGATTGGGTCAAACATGGGAATAATTTGGGGAGTGAAGCAAGAGCATACAAGGCAGGGGCTAGAGAAGCGTGTTGGGCTAAAACCACCGGGCTGAGGGCAGGACTGGCCCCCAAGGCTGGACTGAGGTTGGGCCTGCAGATTTGGGATGTTTAGAGGAGATGGTGCAGGGACAAAGGTGAAGGCTGCTGCTGACCAGGCCGAACTTCACACTGACTTTTAGCCCAGTGTTCTTTTCTCTTAAATATTTACCTGTTACAAATTCTGCATATCGGGGGACTTTCCACCCTTGAACCTAAAAAATGCAAATGAAAGAAAGGCTAAAGAGGGAGAAGGCTTTGACTGGCTCCTGCTAATTAGGGGAAAGCAGTTGTGTTTACCCAGATTTGGCCATTGCATGTTGGAGAACTCAGGCAAAGGAAAGCCACAGCCCGCAGACAGGTTCTCCTGGGCCAGGCTCCCAGTTCTTCACAAACTCTAGGAAAATGGGCACTTACGTAGGTGTGGCATAGGTCATCCTTTAAAAAGTCAAGCAGAGCATAAAATGTAGGATTCAGTCCGAGAGATAATTGTTGCGAAAACTCGTGCAGGACAAGGAGGGTTGAGACCCATCTCCAAGGCAGGAGAGAGGTGTGTGTGTGGGGGGGTGGGGGGCGGTGGGGGGGGGGTGGGGGGGGGAGGACCGGAATACCGGTCTCGGAGTCAGAAAACCTGGCTTCTAAGCACAACTCTGCTACTGCAGTTGCTCTGGCCAGTGTCCTCATCTATGATCTGGCTGCTACGTACCCAAGAGAGGGAAGAGATTCAATAGAATTATGTCTTTGCAAGTCCATGGGAGGGCGTTGCAGAGAATCTTCTCCTGTGATCGAAGCCCACAACCCTCCCTTCTTCCTCAGCCCCTCAGATATTCTTGGCTGAGTTGAGGGGTAAACAAACATTCCACTTGATTTGCCCAGTGTAGACCAAGCCTGGTGACCAACTCCACTGTCCCTCAGGAGCTTGGTGGCTGGTCCTTTAGCAACACCTCACCTAGTGTCCAATCGCACCCAATCTGAGAGCAGTAGAGAGAGGCTAAAATCCCTCTCACTATCCAGTAAAATTAGTGGGATCAAGTCATAGCAAACTAGGAGTGAGGGAAGGCGTCGAGATCCAAGAGAAGAGGGTGACTGGGGTCCCATGGAGCCCCCTGGCTCCTTGATGACTCTCATTACAGACTCTCTCATCCCCAGCACTCCTGGGGACATGGCAGCCAGCCACCCCTGTGGGCAGGTAGCTCAAGCTGGACTCACTTCTGAGAGTTCTCAGGACATTGTCCTCTGGAGTTGATGAAGCCAGTGGACAAGGAACTACAGGACTAGAATTGTGATGGTCCACACAGGAATCAGAGAAAGTCCCCATGGGCCTTTCATGAGAGAGGGCATGGATTTCCCAGCCAGGTTCTATATGTCTGGCACTGCGCTATGTGCCACATACAGGGTGTCCCAAAAATGCGTACACGCTTTGACTAATTATAAAGGCAGTGTTTATTAAAATACATTTCATTTTCAAAATGTAATAGAATCTATGGACATTATGTGTATACATTTTTGGGACACCCTGTATGTATATTAATTCTCACAAAACCTTGAAGAGTGAGTCATTATAGAGATGAGTAAAATGAGGGTGATAGGAATTAAATTTGCTTAATGTTGCCAGCTAGCAGGCAGCAGAGCCAAGAAGTCAAGCTCAAGTTTGCTAGAGAGCAAAGCCCAAGCTGTTTTCATGGAACCACAGACCTCCTCCTCAGAGAAGTGCTCATCTGTGTGTTGGAGCTAAAGAATCAAAGGCTTACAGCCCATTCGGTTAAGGCCAAGAGTACCATACTGACAACTTAAACCTTCCTTTATGTCTTCTCTTTCCCCTCCTCCCTCCTGTTCCTTTACCAATCTGGGAGATCCCTGGAGAGGGGGGCGGGGAGTTTGGGCTGGGTCTGGGGGTGCCCTCAGAGACTGAGATTCTGTTAGACAAACAAATGAGCCAGAGTCATGGGTGCAATCCCACAGGGAGTCACTGAACGTGTACCACCAAGTGCTCAGTGCGGACGGCTGGCATCTCCATTGGGGAGCAGGATAGTCACCCCAAGTATTAGATGGCAGGTAGTGCTGTATATGACAAGAAGCCAGGCGGAGAGCTCCAGGCAGCAAGGGCTCAGCCCGCAGCTGAGCTCAGAGGAGAGGAGTGTGGATGAAGGAAATGGCTCCCAAGAGGCAGGAGGCTCAGGGATGCCCACCCTCTTCAGCCCACACAGTGTCCAGTGTCTGGCTCAGTCCATGTCTGTTGAACAAATAAATGAAAACTGAAGGGTGGTTTGAATTCCAACAGGAAAAAAGCGAGTTGCGATGAGATTCCAAGAAAGAGGAAGCACACCGAAGTCCTGGGGCGGGACTAAGTGTGCAGAGGGAGGGAGGACCCTGTGGTCCATGTTGGGAAGGAGGGGTAACTGAGTGTTGAGTGGAACCGAGAGAGGCAGGGCCTTGAGTGCCTAGGATGTGTCTGTTCTGTCCTGTGGGCACACGGCTTGCCAGCCCTCAGGCATCTCCACTTGGCTGCCTCATAAGCATCTTGTTTCAAGCCGAGCTCTGGACCGCCCCCCCACCCGCCCCCTAAACCCCAGTCTTTCACATTTTTGTTGATGCAAATGCATCCTTCCACTTGCTCAGGCCCAAAATCTTGACATCATTCTTGATCATTTCTAGAATTTAACCCCTTCTCGCCACATCCACTCACCACCCTAGTTCAGGCCCCTCACCTCCTGCCTGGATCACCAGTGCGGCCTCCTGGGTGACCTCCCTGCACACACCCTTGCTGCCCTCGATCTGTTATGCAAGTCGGATCTCCTCACTCCTTTACTCAAAACCCGTGGTTGGCTGCCATCTCTGTCAGTGAGAGGCCATCGTCGTTAACAATGTCCTTCAAGGCCTGTGCTGTGCTTCCCTCAACCCCGCACAGCCTCCGCCCCTCCCCCCTCCCCCACAAGGACCTCAGAATGTGACCTTATTTGGAAATAGGTTTCTTAAAGAGCTAATAAAGTTAAAATAAGGTCATTAGGGTGGCCCTAATCTAATAGACTGGCGTCCTTACACAAAGGGGGCATTTGGACATGGAGACAGACAGGCACAGAGGGGAGAGTTGGTGTAAAGACACAGAGGTGAGCCGGCCCTGTGGGATGGGAGTGGAGATGGGAGCTGTGCTGCCATAGCCCAGGGGCTGCTGGGCCATCAGATTCTCCCTCCGCCCCAGAGGAACCAGCCTGCAGACTCCTATTCATCTTGAACTTCTAGCTTCCGGAAAGAACCGCGAGACTACAGCTTTCTGTTTCAGCCACCCAGTGTGTAGTTCTTTGTCCCTAACAGCCCTGGAGTACTAACACGGATGGGATGCCTTCTCTTGGCCAGGCGGTCAGCCTACTATGGGCAGAAGGTGGGAAACGCAGCCCTCAGCTCCCGGCTGCTGACGGGGGTGTGGAGAGGGCCTGACGCCAAGGAGCAGGAGAGCTGCCCAAGGCTTGGTGGGCACCGCAGACCAGCATGTTGGTTCCCCCTCTACATCCTGGCCCTCTGCTGTGGGCTGACCACTCCGCCATCCAGGCCTCCACAGCGTCACCTGCAAAGGGAATTTTTGGAGCGGGTCTTGTCCACAGCGCCAGTTAGCGCTCCTTGTTCTGAGCCATTCTGAGCTCTGACCGCGGCAGAAGGCAAGAGGAGAGGACATTTGATTAAACCGTGAAAACACTATCAAAAGAACTATTACTTTGCAGAGCCCAACTAAATGATTAAAACACTTCGTATGTTCCCCCCCAGCTGGCTTTTGGCAGCATTTATTTCTAGCCTGGGCTGATGTCATGGGTGGAATGAATGGGGAGATGAGTCAGGGCCTGTGTAAGGCAGAGCCCTCCGCGGTGGCGACTAAATACAGCTAAGTGTGGCCTCTTAGGTTCAATTAAAAAGCAGACATGGGACAGGAAATGGGAAGGAAGCAGGCCAGAGGAAGAACATTTCGGTCTGTCAGGGAATAGATTGTGCAGAGTGGCCCCGAATGATGCCCAGCTGGCAAGCTTCCCGTGGGCTCTGCTGCTTCAGTCCCAGCAGAAGTGCGTGTCAGCTGTGTCAACTGCTATAAATAATGACGGGTTTTGCAAAAAAGTACCTCCAAACAGCAAGCTCGTGTCCTGTGGGAGCTACGGCTCTGAGAGCCAGATTTGGAAACAGGATCGTCCTCCTCCGAAACCTGCACCCGCAGTCTGCAATCAGGAAAGCGTTGAGCAACCCACGTTCAAGCACTCACTGCCCAGGGGTGGGAGTGTTTTGGGGGAGATTGTGACACGTTAGTCTGGACATGACACGGCTGTTACTTAAGCTGGAAGTAGGGGCATGAGAGGTTACCTGTGGACGCATCCACTCAACCCGAGAAGTTCATTCGACATAACCTGCTCCTTCCCAGGCGAGAGACCCTAGAGCAGTGATGGCGAACCTATGACACGCGTGTCAGAGGTGACACGCACACTCATTTTTTTGGTTGATTTTTCTTTCTTAAATGGCATTTAAATATATAAAATAAATATCAAAAATATAAATCTTTGTTTTACTATGGTTGCAAATATCAAAAAATTTCTATATGTGACACGGCACCAGAGTTGAGGGTTTTTCAAAATGCTGACACGCTGAGCTCAAAAGGTTCGCCATCACTGCCCTAGAGATACAAGTCAGATGATGTTCTGCTTTAACAAGCTTACAATTTCAGATAAAATGCCTGGGAAATATGATAGCTGTGAAGGAGAAAAAACAGGGCACGTAGCCTCTCTCCTGAACCCAACCTGGCTCCCTGGGCCTGCCAGAAAAATCCTCACCTGGTAATATTTTGTTCCAATAAGTGATGTAAGTTTTTAGGAAAATTCTTTAAGTCAAATGCTTTCATCCGTACTCAGAAACGACAGTATTTTACTACCTTTCTTTCTCTCAGCAGTGAGCAGTATTTCTCTTAAGTCTCCCCGCAATGTGTCGCTGCACAGGGGTGCTTCTGTGGCCTGGTGCATGGGGAAGAGCACCAGAAGTCGGGGGGGTTGCCTGTTAATATTTGTGTTGGGGTGCGGTGGTTGGGTATGTGGCATTTGGGAAGTAGTTACCCATCATCACCCTTCTCAAACCCTGCGGCTAAGGGGGTGAGCTGAGTTCACTGCCCACAGCCTACCGTTAGAGTGGCCTCGCTGGAATAAAGGAAGTGAGCCCAGTTGGAAGCTAAAAACCAGGCTAACGCGTTAGTGAAGATTTGTTCAAGCTGTGGTCCTTGGGCCCCCTGCGTCGGAGGCAGCGGTTCTCAACCTGTGGGTCGCGACCCCTTCGGCAGTTGAACGACCCTTTCACAGGGGTCGCCTAAGACCATCCTGCATATCAGATATTTACATTATGATTCATAACAGTAGCAACATTACAGTTATGAAGTAGCAACGAAAATAATGTTATGGTTGGGTCGCAACATGAGGAACTGTATTTAAAGGGCCAGAAGGTTGAGAACCACTGGTCTGAGGCATCCGCAGTGCTTGTTAAAGGGCCGATTCCTGTTTTGCCTAATTGTCCTCCAAGTTTCTCCACACCAGTCTCACGTCATTGTGGTGGCGGATCCTTGTCACTGCTGTCCATCGTTTCTGACCAGAAGCCCTGGGCAGGGCACACCAGTGCTCTGAAGGAACCGCCTCGCTCCTCTCATCCTGATTTCTAGAGATTGCTTTTTCTGTTATTGTTCATTTACGGTCTCATGGGTTTTTTTTGTTGTTGTTGTTTTTTTTTTTCACTTTTTTTTTTTTTAATATATTTTATTGATTTTCCACAGAGAGGAAGGGAGAGAGATAGAGAGTTAGAAACATCGATGAGAGAGAAACATCGATCAGCTGCCTCCTGCACATCTCCCACTGGGGATATGCCCGCAACCCAGGTACATGCCCTTGACCGGAATCGAACCCGGGACCCCTCAGTCCGCAGGCCGACGCTCTATCCACTAAGCCAAACCGGTTTCGGCTCATGGTTTTTTTTTGACATTTGTTTATTTGTTAGTTATTTTACTGTTGACAGTATTAGAGATGTTTCCCATTTTTCTCCCTTTTTGCCCCCCTCCAACCAACCCCTGCCTCACCTCACCGTAGGCCTTTCCCATGCTATTGCTTGTATTCATGGGTTGTGCGTATATGTTCTTTGGTGTTACTGTCTCATGATTTTTAAAACTTATTATGAAAATTTTCACATAGGTGACAGTAAGGAACTATAATCAGTGATGTTGTAACAGCTACATAGGGTGTCAGATGCATACTAGACTTAACTGAGGGATCACTTCGTAAGTGAGTAAGTTTCTGATCACTGTATTGTATATCTGAGACTAATATAACACTGTATATCAACTGTAGTTGAAAAATTCTAATTAAAAATAAATAGATGAAAATAGACAGAATAGTAGAATAACCTCATGTGTCCATCATTGGCTTTAACGCATCAACTCATAACTAATTTTGTTTTAACTGTGTCCCCACTAATGTCTCCCACCCCTGGAAATCCCGGACATCCCGTATTTCATCTGGAAATCTATGTTCTATGTGTCAAGAACTACTGCTCCGGGGGAGGAGCAGCCCAAGGAGAGGGGGCTGGAGAGGCCCCTGGGTGGGTAGCCCGCTGGGGTAGCTGGGCTGCCCTGAATCTGCTATGTAGAGTTCGTCCTGGGCACATTCTGGGGTCTCTCACAGCTCTCGACGCAGCACAGTCCTGTCTTGTGTAGGGCTGTCCCTCCTGGGCTGTCGGAGGGCCAGACGCGAGGGCATTCGCTGAGGCCACACACTGGGCTGGGGAGGAGGACATCCTGGAGTGGACACAGCTTAACGCTGGGGCTGAGGTGCAGTTTGGCACAAGGGAAGTGCTTTGTTATAGTTTGAGTGTTTTGCCAGACTTTTTCCACCCTTCAATGGGTTTGGTTTCTGAATTTCCTCAGCATTTTGTCCTCACTCCCTTACCCCCTACAAATGCTTAATTTCCAAAAGCATTCACTCCCCTGCAGGAGTACATGAACCAGGAGGTTGCTGGTTCGATTCCCAGTCAGGGCACATGCCCGGATTGCAGGCTTGAAACCTGGTGGGGATGTGAGAGAGGCGGCCAGTCGATGTTTCTCTCTCATCGATATTTCTATCTCTCTATCCCTCTCTCTTCTTCTCGCTCTCTGAAGAAAAAAAAAAAGAAGCTTTTCTCCCTTTTTAAAGAAAAAGATGGCCATGTGCAGAATAACAATTTCTGTTTTTACAGGGAAAATCCACGCACTTCATAGATGCATGATAAAATGCCGCTTTATGCTTTTGTAGCCACTGTAGGCTCTTGTTTGTGATCCTCCACAATCCCCCAAAGCCTTCGGTCTACTGTGCCACTGACCGGCAAACTGGGTGCATCCCAGACAACGAGGAAGCCAGAGCCCCCACCACGTAGTATCAGGGACACAGATTTCGAGAATAAACCACACACCCAAACTGCAGGCGCTGCGAGAGAAGCTTTTCATCACCTCTGAGTTAGACGGTTTCCACTAAGTTTTTCGAGGGGATGTGTGATGGTAGGATCTGGATTGATCTTTGGTCCAGAAAGCGAAGGGCTCTTGCTGTTGGAACTGCTTTGCATGTAGTTGGCAACTTCACATTCTGATTTCTACTCCAGCACATGCCTGGTAGCAAAGGTCTTTCGTCATTAGGCGAACTCGGTTGGAAAGAGCTGTATTTCTTCAGCATTAGGACACCACTCTGCTGCTTGTGAAAGACCCTGCTTTCCACGAGAGGAGCAAAGTCTTGGGAAACAGGCTCCGATTCCTCCGCCTTGTCAGTGCCTTGTTGCCCAGGCGCTTGGGTCCCTAAAGACACTTGGTAGAAGCTGTTGGGTGAAATCCGCCACTGAACAAAGCACCCCAGAAAAAAGTAGAGGCACCAGGTTCCATTTTTCTTGTTGCTTCTTTAACAGCTTGATAAATTGGACCCGAGTAAAAATGTGCAAAGTGTAAGTTATAACCTTTTCACTCATATAATTGACAAATATTTCAAAGAATAATACCCTAAAAAGCAATGGTAGGAAAAGGGGTCCCTGATAATGGGAGTATAAATTAACACACCATTTTCTTTTGTTGTTGTTGTTAATCCTTGCCTGAGGATATTTTTACCATTGCTTTTTTTTTTTTAAAGAGAGAAAGAGAAACATGGATGTGTGAGAGAGAGACACATCGATTGGTTGTCTCCCGCACATGCCCCAACAGGGGCTGGGGATCAAACCTCTACCCAGGTAGCTGCCCTTGACCCGGGAATCAAACCTGAGATTTTCAATCCAAAACACATGCAAGAGAAGGTACTATGGAGTCAGGAGAGCTGGGAGAATTCCAAGCTCAGAGTCAAGGAAATGGAGAAGTAACCGAATAAATAAGCAACTGTACAACTGAGCACCCAAGGGAGGGGGTTTCTCCTCCGCCCCCTATGGGAGCAACAGCATCAGCAGTTTAGCACCAGCCACAGCGCTGGCCAGCAGGGAATATTACCATAGCTCTGCTCCAGGCTTTTCTCTCCTACAAGAGAGCAAGGGGCTGCGGAGACAAGTTTTGAGTCACAATATATAGATGGTATTCAAAGCCATGGGACTACATGGGATCACCTTGGGAAAGAAAGTAGATAAAGGAGGGAAGGGAGCCAAGGACTGAGCCCCAGGACACCCCAATATGTGGAGGACAGGTTTTCTCTATGGACACTGGATTATCTGCTCCTGTGTGTACTCGCATGCATGCCAGGGAGTGGAACAAGCTGTATTATAAATGGATACTGGCATGGAGATGAATCTGTATGCCTATGAGCACATCTGTGTGCATCCATGAATATGTATGCATTTGTACAGCTATCCACAGGCACAACACATATGTGCATCTGTTGCATACACCCTTTGTATACATAGGAAAAACACACATTGAGATGAATTGGGAAGGGTGGTATGAAACAATGAAAGTAAAATTGCTTTGGGCAGCATTGGCAATTATAATTAAAGGGCATGATGCAACATTGTACAGGAGAGAGTTTGCTTATTCAGCATTTAGAACAATAGTAGGAGTTTTTAAAAAAAGTTTCCCAGATTATTTCTTTCTAAATATGTGATGTTTTAACCTTGAAACAAAGTAAAATTGAGTTTGTTTAAGCTGAGAGCCTACTTCTGAAGAGAGCATTATCTACTTTCGTTCTCAAATTGTTCTGTTATTTTCAGGGGATGGGAGGAAAGAAAAGCCTAGAGCAAAGCTATATTAATATTTTCTGCTCTTAAAATATAATGTGCTCCTCTACTTTATCAGTCAAGAGGGTTGTGATGGTTAATTTTATGTGTGAACTTGCTGGGTCATGGTTCCCAGGTGCTTGGTCAAACATTAATCTCAATGTTTCTGTGGGGGTGTTTGGATGAGATACATATCTCAATTGGTGGACTTCACTCAGCTGGTGTGGCTCAGTGGTTGAGTGTCGACCCAGGAACCAAGAGGTCACCAGTTCCATTCCCAGTCAGGGCACAGGCCAGATTGTGGGCTTGATCCCCAGTAGGGGGTGTGCAGTAAGCAGCAGATCGATGTTTCTCTCTCGTCGATGTTTCTATCTCTATCCCTCTCCCTTCCCCTCTCTAAAATCAATAAAAATATATTTTAGAATAAGTGAAAAGAAACCATAAAGGAAACATCCTGCATCAGAGGTCAGATTAAGAAAGATCTACGTATTTCACTCTGACCATGTCATCTATGCATTTTCACTCATATTTTGGCCACATATTTTAATGGTTTGTGTGAACAGTCTTTCTAGACCTAGCTTTCAGTTTCCATATGCCAGGTTTTTCTTCTATAATACTATATGTATTTTCTGTAATATACTCTCCATTTTACCAATCCGTTCTTCCATTATAAAAGCAAGGCTCAAAGAGCTCAACCTTCTAACATCTACCTAGTGCCTTATGCTCCACGTTGACTTCTAGAATGGACCAAGCTTGAGCACTGCAGTGCTCTACTTGATGTGCTTTTCATTCTCAAGTAAACTGATTATGATGTGCTTAAGTCTGAGCTTTGGTTGGCTAGTTTTGTTTTCCCTATCATTTGTTAGACTTTCTTGTCATAATAAACAAGGAATGACTTCAAGCTAAATATTCGTTTAACTGCCTGTAACACTCCATCTGCAGTCATCCTGTTTCCTCTCCCCCATTTGTAAAGGCATCTCTTGATTTGGTACTGTGGTATCGAAATGCTACTCTGAAAGTTTTATTTTATTTCAAATTGTTGATTAACCACTTCCCTGGAACCATTTTTTAGTGAATTTCTATGAAAAAGAAGCCAATGCAAGGAAAACAAAAATGATATCAGAAATTTGTTCCAAAAACATGGTCCAGGATAAAGTAGGTCTGTATAAATTCATCCTGTTCCCATACACATTTTATATTTCCATCTATTCAGTAAAGATTATGGTTCATAGTGGTAATCCTAAAGAACTGATAGTAAAGTCCTAAAGTTTAAATAGTCTTGAAATCTTTGACATGCAATGTAACTATTGAGGCTGGAAATAATAATTTATGTAAAAGTGATTTTTCGACAAATGTTTTTATTTAAAAGAGTTTTCTGCTTAAGAACTTTTCTTTCATTAATTCCTATTTTACCACCACTTCCTCTGATTCCTCTATTGCTGGGGTCATGAGAGGTGCTGCGGAAACAGCACATATTAGAGAATATGTCTGCTCGAGGTCAAGTAGCCCATCAAATACAAATGAAGTCAATCATTTTTAAAAACATGTTTTTATTGATTTCAGAGAGAAAGGGAGAGGGAGAGAGAGATAGAAACATCAATGATGAGAGAGAGTCAGTCATTCATCGGTTGCCTCCTGCACTCCCCTCACCAGGGATCAAGCCCACAACCCAGGCATGTGCCCTGATTGGGAATCCAACTGTGATCTCCAGGTTCATAGGTTGGTGCTTAACCACTGAGCCACATTGGCTGGGCAAAGTCAATCATTTTTATCAGTCAAATTAGCAAAGATGTTTCAAATGCTATCACTCAATATTGGGAGAGCACAATATACTCTTTGATAGGCACGGGCAGAGCCCTGCACACTTCTAGGAAGCCATTCGAATTGAAAAGAAAACATCAAGAGAAGTTTAGATAATGTGACTGCCACACGAATGCATCTTCTAGGAACCTATCCTTCAGAAACAGTAATATCCATCACACACTTGGACAAAGGCTATTCCCAAGGGTGTTACAGCCTTACCTACTATGGCAAAAGCCTGAGATAGCCTACATGTCCAAACATAGAAAAGTGGTTAGAGAATCTATTATACGCCTATAGGGAGACTGCTACTCGATCAGATAAAATGTGTCCCCCAAAATAAAACAAAAACATGGGTAAATATATAATAATTATAGTAATAATGTTTATTATGTATTTATAACACATAAATATATATTTATGATATATGCATACATAAAAAATAAAGAACGCTCATGAAATATTTTAAAGAGAAAAAAGGAAATGCAAAACTGTACATACTGGAAAAGCTGAAATGTCCATCAATAAATAGATGAATGGATAAACAAAATGTGTTAGTAGTCAGTCTTAAAAGGAATGAAATTCTGATATATGTTACATAGATGAACATTGAAAATATTATACTAAGTGAAATGTCAGACACAAAAGAACAAATACTGTATGATTTTATTTTTTATGTGGTACTTAGAATATGTAAATTCATTGAGACAAAGTAGGATTGAGGTCATCAGGGATGGGGAGGAATGAATGGGGTGCTATTGTTTAATGGGTACAGAGTTCAGTTTGGGATGATGAAAACGTTCTGAAAATGGATAGTGGTAGGGGTTGCACAACTTGTGAATGTACTTAATGCCACTGAATTTTACACTTAAAATGCTTAATGATAAATTTTGTTAGGTGTATTTTACCACAATAAGAAATGCATAGGAAAAAATTATATACACACGTTTACAAAAAATGCATGCTTTGAAATATAGGATAATATATAAATAGATATTAAAATGTAATTTCTGGACACTGATTGGTTCATTTAAAAATATAGATTCAAAAATGTATGGATTGACTCAGAGAGAAAAGGTTTTGTATTGAATATCTACTATGTGCTAGTTACTATGCTAGAGTCTGGGAATAAATTTTGGTAAAAAGACAAATGGCCCCTTACTCTAGAGCAGACGATAAGAGATACTGAGATGATAAGAAATTCTTTCTTTTTTGACCTTTTCTGTATTTTCCAATTCTTCTCAATGAATATGCTATTTTTATATAGGGGAAAAATCATAAGTGGGAGAAGGGAAATAATTAGGAAAAGCAATATTGGCTTGAGACAGACTTTCTCCCTTGGTGTAAACTCATATCCATCAATACAGGCCTGACGATGATGGGGGAGGGGGGCCTGTGGTATGCGTTCAGTCTACCTTCCCGCTCTTCTCCTTGTTATGTTTTGGGCGTTCTGGCTTCCAGAAGTATCTAGAATGTGGCCATTCTGTTAATCCTGCTTGCTCTATCAATGGTAGTTTATATCAGTGTTCAAAAGATTAAGAGCTTTGCTTTCCTGGTGTCAGGATTTTATTTCTTTAAAAATAGCCCTGCAGTAACTTTTGAGTAATTGTTTTGGCCCTCTCTCTATTCACCCTAAGCCATCAAACATCTTCTAGAGACTCACAAAACTAACCTGAAAACATGAGGCAGAGGTTAGTAGACTTACTAATTCAGTGCCTCTCTGCCAAGAAATAGTTGCTCATTTTGGGCTCCTCTTACAACAGAACAAAACTGAAAATAATTTCATGGCTTTTCAATGTAAAAAGTCCTCAGTAGTCTCATTCTACATCCCCTGTCCACCCCCAAGTAACTGACCATGAATTTTTGTTCATTCTTGATCGGCTGGGATTGGAGGAGGGAACCTGACGGGGGTGAGTGGAGCTGGGCTTTCCTGAACCCCTGTTCTGTGCTTCCCTCTGTGGTGATGACAGAGCTGAAAGAGGAAGCCCTCCTGTAATTCCTCGCTTATCTTGGCCCAGGGATCTATTTTAGGCGGCAGTTTCCACACCCCCTCTGTCAGCAACCTCTCTAGCCATTGAACTAGATTTTGAAGGTGTGTGAACAATGGTTTTTAGAGTGTGAATCCCCTAAAGGCTGATACCATGTTTGATTCTCGCTGTTCAGCGAATGTTTAATTTATAAGTATATGATGCATGAATAAAACCAGCTTTGATGGCTTCATTTCAGTCTTATTCCCAACACAAATTTTTCTTTCTCTATTTTCCCCACAAAAACTGCCTTTTTTCTCCTTCATTTTTTCCATCTCCCTCTTCCCAAAATCTGCAGGTATCAGTTCTTCCATTGAAAATTCCTCTCTACTCTCCGTTCCTACCTGTTCATGACCTAGTAGCTTTATCTAGGAAAGACCGTGTGATTTGGTGGTTAGAAAGCACAGGCGGCCTGAGTTCAAATTCTGATCCCACCACTTGTTTGTCAGCTCTGTGAGCCTCAGTGTCTTCATCTGTAAATGGGGCCTAATGGTAGAAACTTCGTGATGGGGTGGTGAATATAAAGTACCCAGCGTGGGACCTGACAGCTGAGGAAGGATTCAGTAAATGCTCACTGTTAGTGATGTTGCCTAAATGGGATTTAGGTAGGCGGTTCTTTCTCCGTGGTCTTTGTCCACATCTAGACTTGATCATCTGAGGAGAAAATGGATAATTGGCCTGTGAAGAACAACCTGGAAAAATTTGCTGTTTGCCCCCGAGAAGAGGTGACTGAGAAGGGAAACAGCTCCCACTAGCCCAGCACCTGCCAGCTCTGTGAGTGCTTCCTGTGTCTCAGCCCCTTTGATCCCACAGCAACCTGCCCATCTGCTCAGAGTGAACAGGCAAATTGCCAAGACTCAGTGTCCCTCCTTATTAGCTCTATCATTTCCCCCTTAAACAGAAGAAGCTGCAACCTAGGTATACAAACAATTTGTCCAGGGCCAAAAACCAAGTAGTGACAAAGCTGAGTTGAGATTCCAGGTCTTAGGGGGGGTCAATCTAGGACCTTTCAGAGACAGAGAGCTGCTGGTTCTTTATTTCCACCTAATCCACCTGCTTCTGGGGCCTTGCCTTCCTAATCAACGCCCAACCACATCCTTTCACACCCTGGACACAGTCCTGGACACCATAGGTGCAAAGCCTGAGTGTCTCTACCCCTCCTCACATAGATGGCGGAGCTTGAGAATAAGTCACCAGCTCAGACCAGGTCTGGCCACGACTGCTTGACTCAGGTGACTTCCTGAGGGACCTCGTTGTCAGACCTAAAGAACTGATGGCTCTCTCTCCCAGTTCTCATCTCTAGCTGGGCACTTCCTCCTTGGGTCTGATCCCTTGCCCTGTCTCATCTCCAGGCCATGGGGAGACTAGTCTTATTCTGAATCTCAGTTGTCAATGGCCTTGGCACCCAGCCTGGCCCCAGCTCTTGAACTTTAACTGACCCATAGTGTCATTTCCTTCCATAAACAGACAGATTTCAGAGAACAGAGCTTCCCCCTCTTGGCTTCTACGCACTAGAAGGCTGCCGGCACCCCCCAGTCCTAGACCTTGACCGTGTGGTTACTGATTCTCTTTTCCCCACCACTTCAGAAACGAGAGCCTACCTTCTTTCTTACTCTCTACCACCCATTTCATGAAAGGGCCCGTGATATTTTGCACACAAAGTAGCCTTGATTTCAACACAACCATGAGATTGCTAATGCTTCTCTATGGAGTAGAATTACACTATCTATTCCAACTGTGACATTGGGCAAATCATTCTACTGCTCGGAGACTTTCCTTCTAGTTAAAATGGGGCATTAAATTAGATGACATCTTTCTACCATAAAACTGTGAATTCAGAGCTGAAATTCTCTTTATTTTATGTTACCTGATGACTCTGAGGACCTAAGCATGGTTATAGGGCTAAGGGCTTTAAGTAAGTCTGTCTGTCTTCCAGGAGGAGATTCTGAAAACTTTGTCCACCATGGACAAGGAGCTCTAGTCTTTATTTCCAACTCATATCCCTTATGCTATTGCTTGAGAATGACCTTCCTGTCTACATAAACTATATTATATTAGTCTTTGTGTGTGTGTACTTTCAAAACTACCTTTAAAACTTTTGTAAAACACCCTCAACTTTGTCTATTCAGCTACTTGCATGAAAAACATTCTAATTTATTTCAACCTGAACATGGTTTGAAGACCTACAACAATGACAGTAACCTCTACAATGCAATTCACCTTGATGCTAATATGGAACATTGAAGTCATAGGATTTCCACAATTACCATGTTGCCTCAATATATACTGCAGTTGTTGGCTAAATGATTAATTGTCATGGTTCCTCTCTCATTTATGCTTCTTAGATATCTTCCACCATATCTCTATAGAAGCTTCATTCATTTAGTAACACACCAATTCAACAAATAAACTTTTGCAATCCTCATTTACTCCTATGCTTTTTTAAAATATATATTTTTTTATTGATTTCAGAGAGGGAGAGGGAAAGAGAGAGAGAAACATCAATGATGAGAGAGAATCACTGATCAGCTGCCTCCTGCACACCCCCTACTGAGGATCAAGCCTGCAACCCCGGGCATGTGCCCCTTGACTGGTATCGAACCTGGGACCCTTTGGTCTGCAGGCTGACACTCTATCCACTGAGCCAAACCAGCTAGGGCTTACCCCTATGCTTTTACCAAAAAATGAGACCCACATACTTTTTTGGTCTTCGCATTCCAGAGCATCTGTTTGACATGGAAAATTAAATCATCCCATGTTTATAGGCATGTCAATTGGTAGAAAAATATGAATTACTGCCTAGATTTCTTTATTCAGAACAATACTATATTTTCTTCTACAGAGATTGACTCACCAATCCTAGGAACACAACCAAATTAATTTCCCACTCCCTGCTGCATCTGACTAGTTCTCAGCAATGGGACATAGAGCAAGGATACTTCCACTTAGGAGCTAAGAAGTTCTCGTCCATTTCCCCCACTTGTTGACTGACTGGTAATACCAGGATGATCTTGAGACCTTGTGTTGAGATGGCAGAACTACAGGAAAGTAGCTGCGCTACTGAATTATCCCGTGCAAGGCCACCTGCCTAACACCTGCTTGGACTGTGAAGACAGTCATGGGAGTTCTGGGTTGCCTGACACAGAAGCTAGCAGGCCTGGCTAAATGCATTCCTCTTATCCTGTAAGTGAACAAATTAGAAACTGCAGAATCCCCAGGATAGGTAGGCGGCTACATGGCACAGCCAAAGGCGATGCCATGCAGATGATTTAGGAAACTTCCTCTCACTCTGCCTTTAAGTAATAATTGCCATTCCCCGCAGAACAAGAAGGGGGCTCAGAGCCATGAATGCACTCTCTCCCTTCAGGCACCTTTGCTGCTCACCCACAGTGCCAGACCCACCTGCCAGAGCTCAGAAACCTGCCCTGATCTCTCTCGTGTTGGCATTTTTGAATACAGCACACGGGCTCTCCCGTGTGACATAATCTCAGAACCAAAACCAAGTATCCCCTATCTGGCCCTTCTCACTTCTTTCAGACCATTCAGTAAACAGAACCTGGTTTCTTTCAAAATAACACAGTTACCTAATTTTCTTCATGAGTGGCGAGGTAAGCAATGCTGCTGGCTCTCCATGACCCAGTTTCCTGGGTGCATTTAAGGCTTTTCCTCTTACACTTGTGTCCGCCACAATCTCACTTCTTAATGTGACCTCTGGCTCTTCTGTTTAATGTGCTTCCTGTTTTTTCTGTGTTACTTACAAACGTGAATGCCTGGGGTCCTCCTCTTCGTTGCTTCTAGCCCATTGCATCTTCCCTCCCGTCCGGGCCTCTTTCCCGGCGGTTCCCTGGAAATGTAACTCACATCTTTCCTCGGCTCTGTCTTTTCTCGAAGAGAAGGGGTTTAAAGAAAGGGTGCAATAATCCTGAGTGTACCGTTTCTCCTCCCCTTTACCACAGTTGGCACCGACTGTGTTCCTGAACCCCCCTCCTGGTCCGCGCCTCTTACAGGATAACCTAAACACAGACCTCTGGTTGCTAAATCAAATCAAACAACATAATAGCCAATTTTGTCTATTTTCTCATACTTCTTCTAACATTTAAATTTCTCCACCAGTCAGTTAATAAATCACTTTGGAACACTTTGCCAGGAGCTTTGAGATGGGAACAGAAGAAATACTAACAAGCTCACAAGTAACGTGTGAGCCTCGTTTATATGAAACCATTTGAGAATAAGATAGTATACAATACTAGCCATCTAGTGCACATAAAAAGCGCATTCAGAATTGCAGAGGGGAGAGAGCAGTGTGTGCTGGCTAAAGAGAACGTTTTGTGAAGATGGGATTTGGCCTTTAATAACTGTTAGGTTAGAGCAACAGAAGAACATGCATTACATATGTGGGGAATACCATGAACAAAAGCAGAGAGGCAGAAAAAATAGGAATAGTCACAGTGGGTCCTATTTATCGCGCACCTATTATGTGCCTTGCGCCATGCTGCGCTTTCTGTAATCGTTAGATTTAATCCTCACAACAACCCTGGGATTATGGGGTGGGTATTTCACAAGTAAGAGAACTCAGGGTTAGAGAAGTACACATGTCCGTTCATGACTCGGTGCCGTGCTCCACCCACTGCTTGGGAAGGTGGGGCCGTTAAGAGGAAGGGCACCACTCTGGACAGTAGAAGGCAGTCAAGCGGGCCGATTGGTGAGGCTAGTTTAGGAGACGCTGGGTGTTGAACAAGGATGCTGGACCTGATAAGTCACAGGAGACTGCTGTCAGTTTTTTAGCACGCATGCAGCATGCCACACATTGGAGTTGACTAGATACGAGTTCAAGGCCATATTCCACGTTAGCTGTATCACTCTGGGACACAGAGGTAAACTTGCTGAGACGCAGTTTTCCCATTTGTGAAATGTGTTTAACAGTAGTGTCGATTCATAGGGTTGAGAGGCTTAAATGAGGTAGCGTATTTAAAGCTTCTACTATAAGTACTTGGCATATAGTAAGCACTTGATATATGAAGCTACTGCTACCAAGACAGTGTTTAAGGAAGATAATTCAGAGAGAAACGGCTACCAGACTCTCCCCTGGAGAGATGTGACGAGATGGCTTTCGATTCTTGGGATGAGAAGAGACAGGTAGCAATGAATTTATGAACATGGCAAGGGTGAGTCCACAGGACTTGGTGACTGATGGAGGGACAAAGGGACAGGAAAGCCCATCCGCACAAATTCAGGAGGATTTGAGAAGTGAGATAACATGACCAGAAATTAGGAAGTGAGGGAGGACGTTAGGCTTGGGGGGTGGGGGGTAAGTTAAGTTTTGGGTATTTTGAGTTTGAAATGATGACAACACAGCAGGGAGCATGTACTAGAAGCTTTGGCAAAAATGGTTGGCTTTTTGGAAATGTAGCTTTGGGGATTCTTTTAGTAAATGTATTTATTGAGAATATAAAACTGAACTGGTGTCCAGTATAAAGCGAGAAGACCAGAGGACCAGGGTTGATCCTGGGGGTGCCCACAGTCAAGGAGCGTGAAATGGGCGAGGAGTCATGGAAGGTCATAGGAAAGGAGCAGAGGGAGATTGGGCAAAAATGTAGATCACAGAAGTCCTAACAGGGAAGGGACTTTCCAAAAGGAGGAAGGGACCCACCAGGCCCAGGGCTGCTGAGGGCAGAAAAGACTGAGGGGATTGGGAGGGGACTTCTGCAGTTGGCACAGTGCTGGCGTGGGGCCCAGCCTGGGAGGCACCAGCGGGAGTGAAAGCCAGCAGGCAGGCCCATTCCTCTGAGATGTAAGTCCATGGGAGAACCAGGCTGCGGCTGCGAGGCCAGGACCACCAGCAACCCTCCGAGGGAGCTTCAGTTCAGACCACCCCTTAGCACGGCCCGTCCTTCACCGACATGCCTCCTTCCCATGATCACTCTCACAGTCTTGGTCTGACCTCCATTAACTTTTCTCTTCTCCTTTCGGTTTCACTATTGCTACTACACTCATCAACCTGACCCATGGAACCCCAGCCCCACCATTTCTGATGATGTCATGGCTCCTACCTTTCCCAAACACATCTAAGATGGTCTGTTTCTCTTTCAAAGGCATCATCAGGAATGCAAGTTACTTCACCTTGCACCAATAAATAAAATGCATTGATGTTTTGGTTTGACACAGGCATCTACAAGATGACAGTGCTGGCTCTTATCACTGTGGGTTTCAGATCACTCCTCGCAAACACTCTCTGAGCTCCTGTGCCTCTTCGCTGGAACTCCATGAGGAGCTGCACCAGCTGTTACTTGGAACGTGCCCGGGAAACAGCCTCCCGGCCCAGCCCACTGAGAATCAGCCTTCCCCCGCGGAGCCCCTCCAGGTGGGTTTCTTTCCCTTTGCCCGGGTTAAGCCTAGGACTTCCAGTTACTTCCCTCTCTCTCCTTCCCAGACTTGCTCCCTGCTTTCCACCTCCACCAACAAATGCTGAGTGCCAGTGACCAGCGTAGACACAGTGCTGCACTGTGTACGTAATGCCTTATTTTCCTTCTTTTGTTGGTTTTACCTGGTAAGTTGGCCTGAGTTAACTTCATTTCACATTACCTTATATCAGACAGATCAGAAACCCTGTCTAATTCAATGCGTCTAACTAGCGGTCACCCTCTATACTTCAGTATCCCCACAGTGTCCTGGAACACTTGGGACTTTATAAATGCTTTTTGTTGATGAGTTGATAATTGGGGTCACAGATAGCCTCATTTTTCTCCCATTTCCTGCAAACACATCTCAGGTATCAACTTTCTTCACTATGAGCAGTTCTGAGTCCCCGTCTTCCTTCCAGAGAGTTTCAGGAAAGAGCCTCTTTCTTAATAACTTGTATCATGATGTCTTCATGCTTTCCTTGCACTCACTCTGCCTCTGGCAGGTACAACTGCATCCTGATTGGGAGAATTCTCCGCAGACTAGCTTCTGGTGATGCATATTTCAAACTAATTCCTTCTGGTTCCGTATACCACAGAACACAGTCATGTCCTATGTGACCTCTCGTCCTGGCCTCTAGCATCACAGCACAGGGTGAGTCAGCCAGCAAGCCAGAGCAGTATTTCTGGAAGTCACTTCTACTTCAGGAAGCCCAGTAATAACCTCACTGTCTGGTGAAGTGGCTGAAAACCACATCAGCATATCCCTGTCCACCAGAAATTGTATCTTGTGATTTAATTTCCCCTTAACAGGATCTCCAAAGTGTCCATACCATTCCAGTGACACCTGACACAGGAGAAATGTGATTGAGGGAGGTTGAAGTGGAAGAGTACAGTAGACTTAACCAATCGCAGCTAAGATCTCTTGCCCCTGAAAATTTACAGAACACACGTACATATGAACACGTTCTGGGTCCCTCCTGGTGCCTTGACAGAAGGTGTCATTGCTAGTGAGGGGCTCTGAAGCTAAAGCTTCATCAAGTGCATTGAAAACCTACCTTTCTACTCCACATCTCTAAGTTCTGTTTCCTCATCTGCAAAAGAAGAGTGATATTTATTTGCCTATTTGAAACTAATGAAATCATCTAGTTTTTAAAACCGCTTTATATTATTGCTTAATTATTATTGCATCATCAGGGCTTGCTGTCACATTATTTACCCAAATTGGCTACAACAACATCTCCCTTCCCACATCCTCTTCTTACAAAACACGTTGACGCTCCTCGCCTTGAGAGGTGGATTCTCTGATCCCTCCCTTTGTGTTTGGGTGGGCTTGTGACCACAGCAGAAGTGGTGACATGATCCCCAAAGCTAGGTCATAAAAGGTGATACATCGTCTACCTGGCCCTGTTGGGATGCTTGTTCTCGCAACCCAATAGCTGTGAGGAAGCCCGTGCTATAGAGAAGGCCACATAGGAAGAACAGACAGCTTGGCCAGAATGGCTGGGTGGTTGAATGTTGACCTATGAACCAGGAGGTCATGGTTCAGTTCCCAGTCATGGCACATACCTGGGTTGTGGGCTCAATCCCTAGTGCAGGGTGTGCAAAAGGCAGCTGATTGATGATTCTCTCTCATCATTGATGTATCCCTCTCTCTACCCTCTCCCTTCCTCTCCGAAATCAATAAAAATATTAAAAAAGAAGAAGGAAGAGGAGAAAGAGGAAGAGGAGGAGGAGGAAGAGGAGAAGAAGAAGAACAGACAGCCACCTCCAATTTCCCAGCTGGGTGATGGTGCCATCTTGAAAGTGAACCCCCAGTCCCAGTTAAGCTGACACTGAGTGAGTAAGGACAAGCTGTAGATCAGGAGCAGGATAAGTGACTGTTGTTGTTTTAAGCCTTTACATTCTGGAGAGGTTTGTCACGCAGCAGTAGGTACCTGAAACATCACTGATCCTTCTATTCTCTCCGTGACCACACCTCACAGTTCCCTGCCTCTGTGCCTTTTCTCATTCCTTTTCTTCCATCAGCGTGTCCTCTTCCCATTGAAATCTTACGGCTCCTCAAGGTCTCATTCAATTGGCACTCCCTCCAGGAAGCTCTCCTCATTGCTCCAGTTGGTTGTGATCTCTTCCCCCTCAGAACTCTTGGAAAACTTTGTTTCTACCACTTATATAGCACCTATTGCCAGGATTGATATCCAACATATTTAGCAACTGGCTAAGCCAAGTACTGACCAATCAGAAGGGAGGCCTCCTGAGTTCGCAGCCCTGTGATTTCCTTGCCCTGCAGCCACACTGGTTCCACACAGAATGAGCTCCTCTTCCAGCCTGCAAGCACCTTCAGGGCGGGGCACCCCATCTCTGTAAGTGTCCCCTCCCCCATGGGTCTTCATGTAATATACTATAGATGTATATAGTTGTATGAGTAATTTGTTGAGACTTAAAAAAAAAAATCTCTGACTAGTAAACGAGAAGGTCCAGAGAGAATACCCAGGGAGCAAAAGGAGTTTAAAACTTTAAAACTACAAATAACTGAGAAATAAGGTAAATCTCCTGAAACCAGGGCTGTGAAGCCCCAGGCTCTTTGACCTGAGAGCTTACTGATCCCTTCACTGGTTCTCACACTTTTGTGTGCAAAAGGATCACTTGGGGAAAATGAGTGTGGGTGGGGGCTGGGGGAGAGAATGTGGATTCTGGGTCCCGCCCCCAGACATTCTAGATAAGTAGGTCTGGGTGGGGCTGATGAAATCTCCTCCGTAACCAGCTCTCCAGGTGACTCTGATGCTGGCATCAGAGGACCACACTTTCGGGAGCCCTGCTTATTCAGGACAAGAGAGCAAAAGGAGTTTATTCCTCTTGCTGTAGACCTGTGCCCTTTGAACTGGCTATGGGCGCTGGACTGCCGCGTGTGGAAGAGGCAACATGGTCGGAAGGACAGAGAAGTTGGGAAAGCCATACTTCAGGTCTGTCTTTAAGGAGAATCGCTGCTGTAATCTTTGGGTGGTGGCAACATGAAACAAACACTGCATGGAGATCAGCAGACAGACAAGTTGCCTGGTTGGCTGGGGAGTCTCCTATCTGGGGGTGTCCTGATGTGTGGTGACCTGTTTCCTCATAGTCGAGTAAATTGTTAAGGGTGTGACTCGCTCTGTGAGTTTAGCCTCCACCCTTGGCTACCCGGTTCCTACCAGTCCAACGTCTAATTTCATTCACTCATAACCCCAGAGCTCACATCAGAACCACAGATTCTAATATCAGATTATCTACTTCAACTCTTTTTTTTTCCAGAATAAAATCTAGACAGTTCTGAATCCTTCAACTATTTAGGAAAAAATCCACAGTCTTTCCAGTTTTGTTCTTCCAGCTTCAGGCTCCTCATCTCCTAGCATCCTTCACCAAAGAGTGAGTCTGCCCTGGAATCTGAGTGTCGGATGAGGTCTCAGAGCCACTGCTTATGCCTGTGACCTCACCCTGTGATTCCTAAGAGGTGCTCCCCAGCCTTTGACATTTCAGCATCTTCCTGGAATAAAAACTGAAGGGTGTTCTTTAACTAAACAGCTTTCCACCACCAGCATCTTCCCCATTTAGAAGGGGAAGCAGTGAGCAGTGAGCAAGTACCACTGCTCTCCATGAATTATTGTCACCCTCAAATTATTCAGGAGCTGTGGAATACATCTATCTTATGTAAAATTTGGGGCCTTTCAGAAATACTCTTTATCTTCTCCAATCCTTGTGCATTGAAAAAATTTTATAAATATCTGCCCAGAACATAATTTTAAAATCTGACTTGGCTTGGGGTGGTAAACACACAATACAGATGATAATGTATTGTAGGATTGTATACCTGAAACCTGTATACTTTTATTAACCAATGTCACCATAATAAATTCAATTAAAAACCTAACATCTCTGAAGTGGTTGAGATGCTGTGGAATTTGAATGCTGGAATAGTGTGCAGTGTTGTACAAATGGAACCACAAAGATGGACAGTCCTATCATTGCCACAGACTTCCCTTATGACAGAATGCAGACGTCCTGTCATTGGTCTTCAATAGCGGCGCTTTGTTGATTTTGTTCACCATGTGAGCATTCGTATCAACATTGTACAGAGTACTCTTTACCACAAGTTCATTTCCTTCTACACAACACTGTGAGGCAGGTGTGCGTTTAAGATCAAGAAGCCAAGGCACTTAGAGGTTGTATCTAAGGTCACAGAGCTAGTGAGTAACAATCAGGGCCTCGACCCAGGACCTCAAGGCCAGTTCCAGGGCACATTCCATCCTGTCACTTGGTGCTCGCTCTGTGTACGGGCTGAGCCGGGCCCACACAGCTTGTTGTTGAGACAGCCTGAGAGCAGCCAGGAGCATGCACCTTGCAGACCTCCAGCCCCTGGCAGCGTAATGGGCCCGGCACCAGCTGCTGTCCTCTGCTCTAGAATCCATCTCTGCCTCTGCTGAGCTCACCGTTCCCACAGGCTGCTCCTGGCCGATGACTGGGTGTGGCAGGGGCGCTAGGTACAGGCCCCTTCCTGGGACACATGGGACTCCTCTCACTGGAGACTTTGTCCTGGGACCTCCTGGCCTTGCTCAACTTTCCTGAGATCGCATGGGGGCCAAGGAAGGCCACCCACCTTCCTTCCTCTCCTCTCCAGGCCAAGCCCGTTAAAGTCTGCAGGGAGCTCCCTGTCTGCAGCTCCCTAACCAAACCCTTGGCTGCTGCTTCTCAGACCCCACATTATCACAGGCTTCTCATTCCTTGTGCGGACCTAGCTCCAGGCTCAGGAACCAGAGGAGAACCTAGTGTTCAGACTGTCCAGTGAGGTAGCAGGTGAACCAGGAAGGCAAGAGACAGACAGATTAGGCCAATTTCAACATGCATGACAGTGCTGGGCTGAATCTGTCCCGAGACATGGAATCTTCTGGGAAAGTAGACACTGCCGTGGGCATGTCGCACGGCAGCCTTGAAGTGGTGGGAAGAAGTGGCAGTTCCTGAGTGGGGGGTCCCCGATGAAGCCCCGGTTCACCGTGGAAGACCAGTTCTTTCTGTTTGACCTCTGTATCCCTCTTGTTTCTAAAGCCGTCGTCCTGTCCTCCAGACCTGCTCTTGTTGACCTTGGCAGAACCTGTGAGGTGGGAGAAGCAGGCAGCTCTGATGAATACTCGTTAAAGAAAAACGTCTGTGCTGAGTCCGCCGGAGAGGAGATGTCAGAAAAGACATTAGTCTTTGTCTGTATCTGTCATTCGAAGAAGGAACCAATTTCAAAATCATATCTCACACTTTCTCCTCCCCTGAGTCACGGAGCAAGCTTACCGTTCCTGTGTTCACTCACTGAACACAGACTGAGCCCCACCGTGCCCGGGGGCTGGGATTCGGAGAAGAAATGCTGTCCATGGAGCCACTGCACACGTCAGGGAACGGGGACAGCGGAGGGGATCTAGGGAGACTCCGAGTTTGAGACAAATCAATTCACCAACTCAACGGAACACCAACTTCTTTTTAACTTTGCTGATAAACTTATTTACCATGGTGGCAATGCTCTCATTTTAGAAGCACACAGCAATTCTCCTCTAGTGGATCCCTAATTACCCAGGTGTGGCTGAGGACAGCCGGATGCCGATGTGGGCGATGGTGGCACCGGCATCATCAGGCTGCCTTTGCTGGTCCTCAGGTTGTGTGGACGGATAGCTGTGCTCGGGGCTGTGATGCTCAGAGTTTCCACTTCACCGTTTTTCAGCTCCCTGGAGCTCCACACAGTCCCCAGTGTCTTGAGATGACCAGCGGGGCAGAGGGGATGGATTTGCACGTCAAGAAGCAAAGTTGTACAACACCCTTTAGATTGTCTCATCCAAGAGCCACATGAGGCAGTTGAACACTTGAAATATTGTTAGTCTGAATTGAGATGTGCTGTATGTATAAAATACACAATGGATTTTGGAGACCAAGTTTAAAAAAAAGAATGCAAACATCTCTCTGAAGTTTTGATACGGATTACATGTTGAAATATTATTTTTGGACATACTGGATTCAGTAACATATTAAAATTAACTCCATCCGCTTCTTTGTATTTTTTTTTTTTGTAAACTGGGCCATTTTAATGACTGCAGACATGTAAACTGTGAGCTAGTACTCGGGAACGTCACAGTAAAGGAGCTTTCCTGATTGGTGCAGTCTTCAATAATTATAAGGAGTTACTTGCTGTCAAACCAGTAAGACTGCATTTATGCATCCATCGTTTTCAGGATGGCTGGTTACCTGGGCATATTTTCACGTCACAAGGTCCAACTCGCTCACATTCACCTTGATGACAGCACCTTTGCTGATAACACCCAAAGTTGTATGAAGTGGGGATGAGGGTTTCTTCTTTACAGAAAATACTGGCAGGCCAAAGGTGGCCTTCAGTGCAGGCTGTGTTACATGGGCCTGATGAATCTTTCAGATTTAGGTGGTTTTCAAGTAAAGCCACCTCCAACAAAGCAGACTTTGGTAACCAGCCTCGTTGACACTTTCTTTTTCCTCTTTCCTGTTCGGATAACGTTTAATACCCCTGTGTCCCCCTGGGCATGGACGCTGGCTGCCCATTGTGCCACTCTCTCTTTTCGTTTTTGGTTCATCCCTTTGGAAAGTGCTTTAGCTGGGGTGGGTCCCTCTCTGCCCAGCAGATGAGCAGGGACTGCGCGCTGGGGACTCTTCGTCATTCTTTTGTTTGGTGTTTCTCTTCTCACGCTTCCTGATGGGCCCTCTCGTTTGTGTCTCCTCAGCACTGCGCTGTGCAGGGTAGAGCTTAGCCTTCAGACCACACATCCTATTGTCCTTTCAGTCCCATGTCATTAACTCTTATTCATCTTGGTTTTTTTTGTTAGCAGATTTATGAATCCAGTTTTTCCTTAGACTTTTGAAAATTCCTACTCAGTTCAATGATATGATCTGAAAATTGCTCAGAAACCTGTATTTTAGAATAAGTGTCAGAGTCCTCTCCGCCAATCTCTCTGAAGAGGAAACATTTTTTGCAGAAAGTATCAGAGTAAGACAGTGACCCTATAAATGACCGACTTGGAATGACTGTTAAAGACCAGATTATAATGCAAATGACAGATTTGTTTTTCTCAACACATATTTTAGTGTAACTCGAATTGCAAATAAAAACATTTTATCAGAACATTGTAGATCCTTAGAAATTTTATATAATTCCTATAATATTTCTTTTAATAACAGTAATATGTGCATATGAATATAACACAATTGTTACTGTTATTTGACAGTGATTTCCATATAATTTTAACATATCAAATAGACTTAATTAGTTTAATTCCCCTCTTTTACAGAGAGGAAGACATTCTTTGAAATGTTTCAGGGATCCTGATAAATATTCTCAAAGTTATTTTCAGGTTAAGAAAGACTAATTTTTGAATTTAGGGAAGTTTGTCAAACATACCAAAAGTTTTAAAACATTAGGTCCAATGGGATCATAGGTCCTTGTGACATATATTGTTTGTTCATTTAGTCACGGTGACAAAGACTGCTTACCCGTCTGATCACAGTGACGGTGCCAGCCTAGGGCTAGGCCCTGTCTCAGGATCCCACACTCAGGGCCATGTGAACAGAGTGACTGCTGTCTGGGCAAGCCCGCCAGAAGACTGCCTGCAGGCTGGTGCGCTGGGTGACTGCCACCAGTTTCCACCCTCAGTTGTGTGCGCCATTGAAGCATATCTATTGAACACAGATACAGAAACCTTCTTCTACAGTAAAGTTTATTTGGATGTGGCTGGAGTTTATTTGGATGTGGCTGGAGAGCTGTCCAGTGAGGAAAGCAGGAACAGGTTATGAAGGACATCCTAGAAATTCTTGTAAAGAGTTCGAATTTTACTGGTTGACATTGAGAAGTTAGTTGAATTGGGAGATTGGGATACTTATAATTTACTAGAGGCCCAATACACGAAATTCATGCAAGAGTAGGCCTTCCTTCCCCCGGCTGCCAGCACTGGCTTCCCTCTGGCATCTGGGACCCGGGCTTCCCTCACAGAAGAGGCCCCACCCACCTGCCACAGCCCGCTGGTCAGTGGCCTGGGCCTCCCTCTTTGGGGCAATCGTGGAGCCCCCCCTATTGATCGCTCCGCCAGCCAGTGGCCTGGTCCTCCCTCTGCAGTGCCATCATGGGGCAATGGCTGGGCCCCCAACCAATCGCATTGCACCCACCTTAGCTGACCTGGCACCAGTGGGTGTCATAGCGTAGTCCTGGATGGTCATCCGGATGGTCATTCCGCTATTTGGCCATTCGGTCAATTTGCATATTATGCTTTTATTATATAGGATATTCAACATCGACTAAACAAAGTCATATCACCTCAAGACATAGAAAGTCAGGTGTTGTGGGAGAGCAGGATGAATTCTGGAATCCCTGACTTTATCCAGCAACTATGCTGGAGCAGCACTGCATGCTGGGAGAGGGCCTGACCAATGAGGCTGGGAGAACTCCATCATAAAGTTAATGAAGTCAGTGGATCAAGTGCACTTAAAAAAGAAAAAGGATGTTGGAGAAGAAAGGACCATAGCTTAAATAGAGAAGACCATGTGATAATCATCAGTACCTACAGAAAAGTGTTCTTTTGGTGGAAATATCCTTCTTCCTTATTGCTGGAAGTCCGAGAGAGCTGTACTAGCAAATCTGAGCAGTAGCACAATAATGCTGAAAGAGTCCTGCCGACTATGGATGTTAACACAGCTTCACTAGGGCCCTCATTCACTGAAGGTGCTAGCCATGTATTCACATAAATGTTTCCGCAAAATTTGCAAAAGATAATTTAGCTGTAATCAGTTAATACTGTTGCCATTCTCTGCTCCAAGTCCCCTCTATCACCATCCTCCCTTGGGAGTGCTAAAATGGCCAGCTCATATTTAGAACCCAGCTAAGGGAACTGGAGTTGGAATATATTACTTTGGGATTGGGGAGGTATATTTATGGGCTTTCCAGTTCTTGCATGTATATTTCTAACCTTCCCATGTTCCCAGAACTACCTCTAGATTCTCTTTCAACTCCGCAGCATCTTATGCCCAGAGGGCCTGCAGTCATATCTCCTGATCAGCCTGTCCTAAGGCATCTGGAATTATGTGGGGAGTAAAAGAGAAACCAGGATGAATGGTACATAGTCAGAAGTTATACTATTGAAAATTATTCTGATCAGCACTTATTTAAAGTGAAAAGCAATGGATTCAGTTCTCATCAATGTCTGATCAAAACTGTCAATTAAAAAAATTCCATCAACCCTGTGGAAGGAAAGAATGCATTTTCCTTCTCTTCTCTCTATAGAAAATAGTAACAATGTCTTCCTCCCAAAAATCCATACCCCAGGCTTATCATGAGAAGAATATCAGTCAAATCCCATTAGGACATTTTACAAAATTAAATGACCAGTAAGTACCCTTCTAAGTGGTCAAGCTTCCCCAAAACAAGGATAATCTGACAAACTACCACAGCCAAGAGGAGCAATTTTTCTGTAAGTCTAGAACTGTTCTATAAATAAAGTTTATGAAAAATATAATGTAAAGAAGCAATTAACGAGTATGCAGCCAAAAGGTAGAGTCTAAAAATTATTACAAAGGTAGGAGAAAAGAGTTAATATTTTTTAAGGTTATTTTTCTGGATTTTGTGAAATTTATGGTGTTATACATTTTTTGTGTTATAAACTTTTTAAATTTGTATTTTGCTATATTTCTGTTTTCATTCCAAAAAATGTTTGTTTGTATCCAACTTTATATTTGTAATTTTCTTAAAGAGGTCCCCTAAATTGTGTGAACTTCAGACTCCACAAAACCTGGCTCCACCCTTTGTTGCCATTGATCACATATGAATATACAGAAAAATGTGTCCAATTCAGAAACGGAGTGCCTACGATGTGTAAATACTATACTAGGACTTGCAGGGAAGTGGGGGTGTATGAAGATTAACAAGCACTTACAGCTTCATGGGAGAGACAGGTATCTGTCTAATGTAGACGTAGCCTCAAAACAAATTGAGTGACAAACACCCAGCCACTGACGCCAACCCTTTCTTTAATCATCCACTTACCAAGATGTGGAATTAAAAGCACATTGGCCATTATCAATTGATGCAGCTCTACTTCAGATGGCCCTGCTTAAAAGCAATGGGCATAGGAGATCAATAATAGTAACAACTTTGCAGTTGGCAATCACAAGTGGGATCTTTGGAGACAAGACCATTGTCAACCTGTCCCTCAGCTTGTCCCCAAAAGGACTTCGACTCTCTTTAGCTTCTCTAGTAGATTGATCAATCAGTTTTAGGCAGATGTAGATTTGGATCTAGCCAGAATTAGCCACAAAATTTTAATCAATCCAAAAACGTAATGGGGTGAGAGCAACTTAAAAAGAGACTCAAACTTCCATTAGGAAATTTGTTCCCCTGCAGCCGCCAATTGGCTCTTGTTCGCTCGGCTAGAGAGATGCTTGGCTAAAAGAAAGTAGAAAAAAGGGCTTAAGTCTCCTACTTCCTTCCGAGTCCCCAAAACGGAATCCCCAACTATGGAGTCTGGAACCTTCATTAGTGAGAACACTGAACCATGGGCTGTCGGTCCTTGCAGCACCTTCTGTGTCAGGTTATTATTATAGGAATAAGACTGTTATTATAATAATGCTAAGACTTTTATCCCTGTCTTACAGAGGATGAAATGGGGCTTAATGCAAAGTAGCTCAACTCCCAAACCTGTGTTCTTAACCACTATGCAGTCCTGCCTCTCATCATACCCTCTGTCTGGTGGTCATAAGACAGCCCTTCAAACCCTGAAACTTCTATATATACAAAAGGCTAATATGAAAAGTGTCCCCTTGGGCGTTTGACCGTGAGAGCAGGGGTTCGATTGCTCGCTATGATGTGCGCTGACCACCAGGGGGTGGCACAGAACATGGCGGGCGACCAGTGGCAGCTTTGGCATGTGGGTGGCGAGGGAAGGAGGAGGCAGGGAGGCAGGGAACCTGATTGGCCCTGATCACTGGCCAGGCCTAGGGATTCTACCTGTGCATGAATTTCGTGCACTGGGCCTCTAGTTTTGAGATAATTAGGGAGAAACGTGTGTGTTTTTAAAGTGTTAGTGCTGAAAGGAACCTGAGAAAATATTTAGTCTAGCCCTCTATTTCCAGAAGAGGTTGCCTCCCAACGTCAGGATGGCTCTGCCAGAGGGGACAGAATCCAGTTGTGATGCCTGGTTATTTGCCTTTCCGACCCTAGAGCTGCCAACCACCGGCACTGAGGGCTGAACCCAGGGAGAGGCATGCCTTTGGGAGAAACGTGTTTTGGAGTGGGGAGGGGTAAGGGGAGAGCCAGTGACAGTTGTCACATGTTATGAGTTGAATTGTGTCCCCCCCTCCCCTCCAGATTTATATGTTGAAGTCGTAACCCCCAGTACCTCCGAATGGGATGTTATTTGGAGACAGAGTCTTTACTGAGGCAATCAAGTTAAAATGAGGTCATTAGGGTGAACCCTAATACAATATGACTGGTGTCCATATAAGGAGAAATTTGGACACAGACACACGCAGAGGGAAAACCATGTGAGGAGACATAGGGAGATGACCACCATCCCCAAGCCCAAAAGAAAGGCCTGGAACAGATGCTTCCCACACAGCCTTCTGAAGGCGCCCCTGCTGTTCACACCTTGATTTTGAACTCGCAGACTCCAGAACTTGTGGGACAATACTTTCCTGTGTTTAAGCCACCCAGTCTGTGGTCCTTTGTTATGGCAGCCCCAGCAAACTGATCCAGCACAGAACTTGGGAAGTGCCTGAGGAGGCACCAGGCTGAAGGACTGGTTGGAGAAGAGGAAAAAGGAGAGGCTAAAATGATGAAACCCTGGGTGGGGAGAGAGAGACCTGGGCAGAGAAACCAAGGATTAGCCAAGTGGAAACCTAATCAAAATGAAAGTGGAGTCCATTTCTTCTTTTAATTGACGAGTCTAGGTCTGGAATATCTCAGTGTAGAAAGGGACCTAGAAGAACACAGCGGTTACAGAGGCCACTGGAGTGTGGGCTGCCCTCACCGTCACGGTGCCACGGTGCCAGCACACTGCGGAGAAACAATTACTGCCACCACGTCCAGATGTTCTGGAGAGGTGAGGAGAGCCAAGGAAAGTTCTCAGCGTATTGTAGGGTGGAGCCACCTGGAATGTGCTTGAGGCCTCCATGAGCACAGTCATCCCCCGTTACCAATGGGGATTGTTTCCACTGAGGATACCAACATCTGTGATGCTCAAGTCCCTCCTATAAAATGGCATGATGTTTGCATGTAACCTGCACACATCCTCTCATATACTTTATTTATTTTTAAAAATATATATTTTATTGATTTTTTTACAGAGAGGAAGGGAGAGGGATAGAGAGTTAGAAACATTGATCAGCTGCCTCCTGCACACCCCCTACTGGGTGTGTGCCCGCAACCCAGGTACATGCCCTTGACCGGAATTGAACCTGGGACCCTTCAGTCTGCAGGCTGACACTCTATCCACTGAGCCAAACCGGTTAGGGCCTCTCATATACTTTAAATTACCTCTAGATTACCGATAATACCTAATGCAATGTAAATGCTATGTAAATAGTTATTATGCTGTATTATTTAGGGAATGACAAGAAAAAGTCTGTATGGGTTCAGTACAGATGCACCCATTTTAGGCCTAATTACACAGTATACACATCAGCAACATGACTTTGTTCCCCTGGAATATTTCTAACCCATGGTTGACTGAACCTGCTAAACCACTTATACCAAGGCAATATATTTTCTTTTTTATTCATCATAAGAAAAAATTTAAAAACTTTATTATACTTATTTTACAGTTCAGTATTGCTTTTATTTTGAAACACAAATATATTTTCGTGGTTATTATATATGTGCACGCTCTGGAGGCAGATTGCCTGAGTTCCAAGTGTAGCTTTGCCCTCACTAGCATTCAACCTTTCTGTGCTTCAGTATTCTCATCTGTAAAAGGGGAATGATGACAGCACCTACTTCATAAGATTATGGAGATTCAATCAGATAATGTGAGTGAAGGGTTTCAATAAACGGTATCTGTCATTACCAGAGGCGTTTATTATAACAAGAATTCCTCTCAAGCCTCAGATTCAAAGTGTAATAGATAACAGCCCTCCGCCCGCTGCTGGGCACAAGCATCACTGGGACCCGGACCACCGTGATTAGAGGGTAAGGCTACTAGCAGGCCTCAGGCGCCAAGAGGAACAGTAGTAACATTGGGGATAGCAGCCTGAAAATAAATTGCATTGGCCTCTGAAAACCCCCAAGTAGGTATCGCATGGACATAGAACCCCTGAAAACCTCACAGCCAGGAGAGCAGGGTGGAGGGACCCCAGGAACTTGGAGGATGAATGCTGCTCTTGAGCAATGTCTTCAGCTCTAACTATATACCCCGCTGATAAATCGCCCAGGGTTGCTTCATGTCCAGGGCGTTGCAGAAGTCCAGACCAGTCCTCCTGGCCAAGGGCTGTGTCAAAACCCAGTGGGGAATGTGGTGAAATCGGGCTAAAAGGGGTCGTGCGCGTTGGTGCCAAAGAAAATAGGAAAGGAAAGCGCTGGGGCTGTCAGGGCCCCTTCTGCAGAGGTCACCCCTCCAGGGCCCGCGGACAGCAGACCCCCAGAGCTGGCGGGGCTCCTGCGCTGAGGCACCGCAGCTCACCCTTTGCCCTTCCTCGGATTCCTCACGAAACCAGGCACGTTCCGGGGACTCGAGCGCGCCCGACCGTCCGCCCCTTCCCCGCACCCGCCCGCGGGCCGCACGCCGGCCGCCTGCGCGACACACGCGCGCCTGCGTGGGAAAGCGGGCACGCGGGGGGCGGGGCCTGGGTGGGAGCGCGGCGGGGCGGGGAGGGGGCGGGGCCAGGGGCGGGGCCCGGGCGCGGCTCACGCAGCAGCAGCGGCCCGCCCCCGCGGCAGCAGAGGCTGGTGCGCAGTCCGCGCGCAGGGGTGACGGCGGCGCCTTTAAATAGCATCCGGAGCAGGCGCGGGGCAGCCAGTGGTCTGCGGTGACAGCCGGCGGCGCAGCGGCCGGGCCAGCCGAGGAGGTGAGTGCGCCTGCCGCTGGGATCTGCGTGCGTCCCCGTTGCGGTGCCCGCGGGCTCCGCGGAGGTGCCGGGCTGGAGGCTGCCCCGCCGGCCCGAGCCCGAGTGACGGCGGCCGCCGCGGAGGCACGCGAGCAGCGGCTCGGTTCGTCGGGACGTTCCGCTTTTATGGCCTCTGCCCGGCGGCTGCCCTGCCCGCAGCTGCGGAGGCCTCGGTGCCGCCGGAGCCGCCGCCGCCGCCGGTGCCTGAGGCGGGGATGCCCGCACGGGCGAGGCGCTGGTTCACCGTGGGGTCCGGTGACGTGCGCCGCGGGTCCGGCCCCTGGTTGGTGCGGCGGCGGGGACCGGCCAGGCCTGGACCCGCCTGAGCTTCAGACGCCAGGGGTGGGTCCCGAGAGGCAGGGATCGTGGTCTCTCGGCCACGCCGTCCCTCCTGCACCCGCGGCCGGGCTTCCGACAGGCGCTCCGGCCGCGCAGGGAAGCATCGCAGCCGGAGCCCGACTGCCCGCCGCTCCTGCCGCGGCCGATGCCCCGTGAGGAGCGCCTGCGGAGGGGCGCCCGCCGCACCCGCAGCCGGTTGCCATGTGCAGAACCCGCGGTGTCTCGGAGGAGTGCCCGTAGCTTCTGCCCGAGCCCGGGGGCGGGGGGTGGGGGGGGGGTCATTCATTTAAGGAGTCTGGCTTTTTCTTTTCTTTTTTCTTTTTCTTAATTAACAAGCGGCGGAGATATCTACTACACGGCATCGTAGCCGGAGAGAGCTGATGGATGACTGGCGTGCACAGTGCCAAAACCTAGAGACAGGTGCGGGGCAATCGGGTGCCATCGCGACCCCCTTCCCACCCACTCACTCACTTTCAAGGTTATGGCGCTTAATTAAGACAATTGTCCAAGTGCCCTTTGTCTTGTAAAGTTGAGACTTTTCAGGTCCTTTTGGGGCAGAACTATCCCAAGTGCTCCCCCCCCCCTCCCTGTCAATAATACCCTTCCTTTTATTCACGGACCTTTGCTTAGCAGGAGAGAAGCTGGTTAAATCTCACCGTTTCTGACACAGATTCCACCTCTGTTTTCCCAGTGTAAACAATTATTTCTAAACACAAAGCCAGTCTTCTGGTTGATTCTGCATTTGCAGGTGGAGGTGGCCGGTTAGAGTGGCTGAAAACTTCAGGCTGGAGTTGACAGTCTGCTTTGGGTGTGCTTGAGAAGGGGGTGCTTTTAAAGGAACCCGCTGCCCTTCCCATTCCTGTGGTTGTCTTGTCCTGACTCAGCTGGGAGAGGCCCTTCCCAGCCTAAATCTTGGCTCCTCATTTGTGAAAAGACTAATGTGCATGAGACTAAAGTCTTCCAGGAACTAAAATTCTGGATTAGAAAAAAAAGTTAATCCTTAAAAGCAGCACACCTCACCTCCCTCCCTTAAAATAATATAGATATATTATAGACCATATACTACAGACCTCTATTTTCTGCACCTACTGTAAACAGAAAAGACTTTAAAAAAAAAAAAGAAAAACCACCCTTCCCCCTCAGTTATAAGTATTTGGTACATTTTCTTCCTGTCTCTATTAATGCCTGTTTTTATTATTATTACAGGCAGCCAACTAAAGAGCAATCCCTTGGCTTTTTAGATTTTGGCATTTAATTGATAGATAGTCATGACATATGCAGGGGGACAGGCGTCTAGTTATACCATACAGGCAGAGTTTCCATGGCTGTGTCTGCTTTTGGATGAAGCTTGGAATAACTGAAAGTGGACCCGCTGGCCACAGTGTCATGGTGAAGGCCCAGGTCTTGCCACAGCTCTCATTTTTTATATATTTTTTTTATTGATTTTTTACAGAGAGGGATAGAGAATTAGAAACATTGATGAGAGAGAAACATCGATCAGCTGCCTCCTGCACATGTCCTACTGGGGATGTGCCCGCAACCCAGGTACATGCCCTTGACCGGAATCGAACCTGGGACCTTTCAGTCCACAGGCCGATACTCTATCCACTGAGCCAAACTGGTGCTGGCTCTCATTTTGATGTTGCTGTCTTGTGGAAAACGTCTGTGTGTTTGAGGAGGGCTTGGGGAAAGATCACATGGTTTTGTCATTACAGCTGGGGATTTCCCCATCTCTCTCCCTTCATGTTTCACTTTTCTGGGAAGAGCAAGACTGTAGGAATAGGAGTAATTTCTAGAACCTTAGAGAAATGGATAATTTAGTCCACTATTCTTTTGCATTTACTGTCTCTTCTAACCAAATTCTGTTATGTTAGAATGCATTAACAATGTTTTAGGAATGGTCTCCCTTGGATGATGCCACGAATTAGAGAACTGTGTTACAGAATACAAAAGAACATGGTTGGTGTTTTTTTTTAAGGCAACTCAAAACTGTTGGTATCCTAAGGCCATTCAATCCTTACCCCCTGACAGGCTGTGGTTAGTCAGGTGGTAGATTGAAGGTGCCAGAGTTTTTATTAAACGTTGTCGTCCCACCGGTGGTCGGACAAACACATAGGGCCACTTTAACACTCCCGCCTGGAGACCAGGTCTCAGCAGACAGAGCTGATCCGAAGCTGCTGGTAGTGGAGTTTCAGCATTCTAGTACTTGAGGGGCTTCTGAGAGCTTTTAACGAAATACCAGCCCTGAAGCAGTAGCTGGACTTGATGAACTGTAAGTAGAGGCAATTTTATCAGAGTTTGTGGCCACGACCCTGTATCTGCAATTCCTTACCCAGCATGCTGAATGCCAACTCATAAAGTTTGGGTTGTGTAAGGCCAAGGTGACACCTACTTTGAAACAACTGCTCATACCATCGTGGCAAGAGAAAACTGTCACAAAATCTTAGTTGCGGTCATTTCTCTGCTTCTCTGCATCCTGACATGTAGAAGTTCTTGAGTGTGCTGGAGACGGCACAGGACTCCGTGTGCTGTGGCCTTTGTGGAGTGCGGAGGGGAGAAATGCGATGGCGCGTTCCCTGTGGCGTGGCCGGCAGGAGGGATGGGTGACACGTTCCTGGGACAGAGACTTCGGTGGAGTGAGGACTCCACTCCCCTGTGCTGCCTGCCTCCCCAGAAGACGTTTGGCAGGAGGCACACGTCTTATCTCCAGAATCTAAGATTTCAAAACCGGTGGCTCAGTCTAGGTATCCGGGCTAATGCTCTTCATGAATTAGTTGCCAGTCTTCACGTTTTAAATAAAAATGCAAAAGCTCTCCAGTATCTAAATCAAAAACCATTTGCCTCAGAAAAGCTATATATAACATACAACTTTATATTACATACTCATATTACCATAGGAATCTATGCTTATTATTAGGAAATTGGGGAACTATGAAATTAAGGTCTTAAAGAGATTCAATGCTATTCACATTTCTGTGTATTTCCTTTTTGTTTCTCTAAATATATTTTTAAAATTTTAGACATATATTTTATGTTGAAGATAAAATTTTTGATAATTTAATTTTAATGGCCTAAAGCAGCGGTTCTCAACCTGTGGGTCGCAACCCCTTTGGCAGTCGAACGACCCTTTCACAGGGGTCGCCTAAGACCATCCTGCATATCAGATATTTACATTACGATTCATAACAGTAGCAACATTACAGATATAAAGTAGCAACGAAAATAATTTTATGGTTGGGTCGCAACATGAGGAACTGTATTTAAAGGGCCAGAAGGTTGAGAACCACTGGCCTAAAGTATATTGTGAATATTTCTTTTCATGTTTTAATATATCTTTTAGAAATTAGGGCACATTCTGCTTTAGAGCTGTTGAAATTGACAGTGTTTTGAAGATTATTTTTATTCATGAATGGTTTTAATGTACTTTGGGGTTCGTGTGTTCTAGTCAAAAACTGTTAAAATAAAGATTTCATGGTTTGGAAAGATAAGTGGAAAGAAGTGAGGGCATCATGGGAATTGCCTTTTGCACCATTTCCTCACCCCGGGAGGGATTTCTGACACACGTGTTATCTGCCCACTTGCACAGTTCTGGCTCTTTGCCCTCGGGTTTGTTGAGGGAGCCATGTCCCTAAGACATAAGGCTGATGTGCCCTGAGTACGTTCTTTATTTTATTAACCAGAAAGGGAAAGTTGCTTCAGGAACTGGTTTCTCCTTCCCTGAACGCCATGGGGGCCACAGGCCGGGCATGGGCAGCCCGGGGCAGGGTAGGTGATCATAGCACAGACAGTACCAGACACTGTTCGCAAGGCCTCAGAGGTGCTCACTCAGGGACCAGCCCTGCCGGTGGGTCCTGCTGTGACCCGTCGTTCACAGCAGGTAAAAGGACAGGTGCAGAGGTGAAGTCACCCAACCCGGGTTGAACTCGGCTGTCCGGCTTCAGGGCCAGAGCTCCTGATTGCTTGGCTCTTCCGGGTGAGCCAGCAGGTGGCGGGGCTGAGGACCGGGCTGCTGCCTCCTCGGTGTCATTGCTCCTTGATTTTTCCTGTCTCATTTGCACTCGGTCTTGGACCGCGAGACGGGTGTATACCACAACAGAGGTTGACTCAGCTTGGTTCTGTGAGTGTTAAGATCTGCTACACACTGTTTACTTTCTGGGGAATTAAAGAGTAAAGGGCTCGGCCTGCCCGGGAAGTTGGTCCTATGAGGCTGGAGAACAGTGGAGAATGGTGATTAATGCATCGTGTGCGGAAGGAGAGCACGAGGGGTGTGAACAGGGACCCCGGCTTAGCAGGGACAGAGGAGCGTCGCTCACTTACATAGGAGAATGGCCACACCATGGCACATGGGATTGCTTTCTGCTGCATCCCTTGGGGTATTTTATTTTATTTTATTTTATTAATTAATTTTTTTTTTTTTTTACCAGAACCAGACCTTCTCGGCAAGTTCTAAATCATGCTGAAAACGTTTAATAGACGAGAGACTAGAATTGGGAATGTCCAGGGTTTGAAGGCACGGTGGTGTGGCCGCTTCTCCCCAGTACGATTTTAAGCGTAACCTCAATGTATGAAATAAGTAAAGGCTGGGCTGCGATGGCTGGAGGCGGCCAGGGGCTGGGAGTCCCAAACCACACAGACAGGAGGCGCTCAGGACAGCCCGACTCCCTCGACTGACGCCGCCACTGGCGCAGGGCCGGGTGCCTCAGCCCATCTGACAGCCGTGTCCCCTCGGGCATGGCACAGTGGAGTTTGTTCCCGAGCCTGGTGTCGGTCTGGCGTCTGGCTGGGCCTTGGGGTTATCTTTCTTTGTGCCCCGACATCCAGTCACTCAGCAGGTTCTGCTGACGCTAACTCGTGCTCTGTACCAAGCTGCCTGATACACACCCACTTCTCCCTTTCGTTCTGTGTCGCCATCCTCGTCCAGAGTCTGTCACCTCTAGCAAAGGCCCTCCGTTTAAGAACGGGGGAGGGGGGTGCCTTTCCCCCTCTGCCCAGCGCCGTCCAGGGCTCCTGTGAGGCCCACGTCTTCAATGAGCTTGGCGGTCAGGGCTTCCAGAGTCTAGTTCCAACCTGCTGTTTCCCTTGCTTCCCAAACCACCACATCCTGGGGCCTTTGGAGCACGGAGTCTCCAGCACCCGGCCAGCCAAGGCCTCTGCACCCCTAGACTGCACCCCTGGGGGGACTATTCCCCTCCCCCAGCCTTCCTGTGTCCTGGAAGGGCCTCCCGGGCCCTGCATGCCCCCCTCGACCTGTCAGCAGGGACGTTCCTCACCCTCCCCTCGTTCCTCATGGCCCTGCTCCTCAGAGGCACTTGCCTGGAGCCACTCACTGTCCTCAGACTCCAGGTCACGCCCGGACCCCTAGGCTGACATTCAGCCGGGGTGCGCCAGCCAGCACAGCGGTGACCGTGTTGAAATACTCCCAGACTGGTTAGAAAATGGCTGCGACCCTAATTCAGAAACGGGGAGAGGGGTTGAGGCAGGGGGTGGTTCGTGCCCGGCCTGAGAGGGTCTCCTGCACCCTGATCTGGGCACTGGCCGTTCTCCCCGTTGGTGGGGGCCTGGCTGTCTGTTATTCAGTGTGTGAGTAGCCCCCTCCCTCTGTCCTGCATTTGACTTTTCAGGGGTGTATATCTTGCTTCCCCAGTTAAATGCCCAGCCAACCTCCAGGCTCTGGCTACTCCTCCTCATGGTGGTCAGCAAACTCATCAGTCAACAGAGCCAAATATCAACAGTACAATGATTTACGTTTCTTTTGAGAGCCAAATTTTTTAAGCTTAAACTATATAGGTAGGTACATTGTTATTAACTTAATTAGGGTACTCCTAAGGCTTCGGAAGAGCCACACTCAAGGGGCCAAAGAGCCACATGTGGCTCGCGAGCCGCAGTTTGCCAACCATGGGCCTAGGTCAGCCGTGGGCAAACTACGGCCCGCGGGCCGGATCCGGCCCGTTTGAAATGAATAAAACTATTGAAAAAAAGACCGTACCCTTTTATGTAATGATGTTTACTTTGAATTTATATTAGTTCACACAAACACTCCATCCATGCTTTTGCTCCGGCCCTCCGGTCCAGTTTAAGAACCCATTGTGGCCCTCGAGTCAAAAAGTTTGCCCACCCCTGGGCTAGGTCCTAGGGCAGTGATGGCGAACCTTTTGAGCTCGGCGTGTCAGCATTTTGAAAAACCCTAACTTAACTCTGGTGCTGTGTCACATACAGAAATTTTTGATATTTGCAACCATAGTAAAACAGAGACTTATATTTTTGATATTTATTTTATATATTGAAATGCCACTTAACAAAGAAAAATCAAGCAAGAAAATGAGTTTGCGTGTCACCTCTGACACGTGTCGTAGGTTCGCCATCGCTGCCCTAGGGGGTGACCCGGCCTCAGCAGCATGTAACGGCTTTAATGCCGGCGAGTGCTCAGTACCGGCTGCTGGTTGCGTGAGACCTGGAAACATTCTGGTGGTCGATGTCCCATGGAAGGGTCGCTGGCAAAAATGTACATTTACATGTTCCTGTTTGTATATGGCGATGCCGGGCAAAGCTGAGGTCTCCAGAGCAGAGCCTGTGCTTCCATGGCGGCACTGCAGGAGGCTCTTTCAGTTCTGCTGGAGCCGCAGGTGGTGTGGGCTTTGCAGGATGTGTGTGTGTGTGGGGGGGGGGGGGGGGAGATCAGTGTCAAGTTCTCGATAATCTTACATATCTGTACTCTAGTCTTCGTTGACCTGGTATTCCTACTTAGAATCACACCTTGTTTCCAGGCCTCCGCAGCTGTCTGTTCTTCCTGTAGGACAATTACCCACATTGTGCCTCACTTGGCTTCCCGGATGGCCTGGTGTGGAGCTGGCAGGGACCTTGCCTGTCGAGCAGTCCGATCAGCCACCTCACTGAGGATGGCACCAAGATCCAGAGGGTGTGGCTGAGCCGCCCAGAAACAGGCTCGACTGTGAGGACAGTGCCAGTGTGTTCTCTGCTGACACGAGTCAGAGACGAAGGCCACGAGGCCAGGGCCTCTGTAGCGTTCAGGCAGCCAGACAGTGCTCTGCCCTGAGGCAGGAGCTGCTGCCGTGGGGTCCCCAGGACACACCTCCTCAGATGAGGTGCTGTGGCCCCAGGACCACGGTTCTCCTTCTTCCAGAGCAGCCGCAGGCCACTTGGGCAGGTGACAGTCCAGACAGTGTCCTGCACTCTTCCCTCCATCGTGGGGCAATGCTGAATAGCTTTGTCTCCCTCCCGGATGGAAAGCCTGTTAGCAGGCCTTGGCAGGCGCTGCTCCCGGCCCAGTTCGCAGTTCTGTTTATTGTGCCCATGGTTGGGAGCTGCCAGAGACACGTGATCAGAGAGGTTGCAGGTGCTGCTCAGGAGATGGGGGGCCGTCCCCACAGTGGGGGGTGTGCCCCCGGTGGGTGGGGGTAGACCATCCATTAGAGTGCAGGGTGGATGTACTAGGATTTCTGTAGATCCTTATTTTTTAGCTTTCTTTTTAAAGTTATATGTTATAGAAATATATGTACATAGTTTATATGTAAATGCACTTATATATTAGGGATGCATTTTACTTATTGCCTTGGGTGCATTGTCGAAAGGTTAGGGAATCAGAAAATCACCTCCTTCTCTACCGCTTTTCCAAGGAGAAGACTCAGTTTGTCAGTGAAGGGGAAGCGAACTGCTTTGTGAAACGAGGCTGTGAGCCGTGTTCTCGTGGTCTCTGACCTCGGGTGAGTCAGGTGAAATCCAGAGTGCCTTTTGCTTTTGGACCCAAAACTCGACAGTGTAGAAGCCTCATTAGGACATGGTTGTTTTTTCGGTGTTGACATAGATTGGGAACATAATATACATTTGCATTTTGAGAACATGGACCTTTTTCTCACATGACAATTAAATGCCACGCTGGTTGGCCACGCTGAGTCAATATTTAAGTTGGCTTTCTTGCTTTAGACCTTCACGCGGCTGGCGGGAGGCGGTGTGTGCTCTGGTCCGACCTGCTCCCCGCGCAGGTGCGCACTCAGGCTGTGGGAGCCTGGAGCTGGACCGGCCTCAGAGGTAATGATAGGATGTTTGGGATTTGCCTTAAAATCCTTTTAAAAAATGGATCAAATGAAACAATACTAGCAAAATGTTGATCTCTATTTAATATATATATTTTTATTGATTTCATAGAGGGAGGGAGAGGGAGAGATAGAAACATCAGTGATGAGAGAGAATCATTGATCCGCTGCCTCCTGCATGCCTTCTATTGGGGATCGAGGCCTCTCGGGTGCTGTCCTGGGAGAGAGGCAGGGTGTCCTTGGCCTCTGGTTCAGGACACAATTGTTCCTGACCCCCTGCCCTTCGGCCTCCTCTTTTCTCAACCCAGGCATGTGCCCTTGACCAGAATCAAACCCGGGTCCCTTCAGTCTGCAGGCCGACGCTCTATCCACTGAGCCAAACCGGCTAGGGCAAAATGTTGATCATTATTAAAGCTGAGGGCATGGGTGCGTGGTGGCTTATTATACTGCTCTGGCTACTTTTGAATAGATTTGGAAATTTCGTAATAAAAGTTTAACCAAAACATAAAGGAAAAGAGACTCAAACTAGTGTCACCCAAGTAGGTAATAGCCAGACTGGACAATCTCTTTTTCCTTCTTTCCCTCCTTTAAACAAACACTGGCCTATTATTCTATAATTCTGTCAGCTTAGTAGATTTGTGTTGTGTTAACTCCCCCTGGGGCCAGTCCTGTCGTCTTATAGTTACCTGAACGCTTGGTGTAACTCTAGCTCGTGTCCCGTGGTTGTCACCAGCACCTCCCTTATCCCTCCTTATACAATGAGCTAAACCCTGGCTAACCTTTCCTCTGCCTCACATCCCTCCTGCAGCACCGCCGAGGGCCTGGGCAGGGCTGTGGGAGTTAGAGGTCATCGGTCCGGGCTCTGCTGGGTCCCGAGGCACCGCGCGCAGCCTGGGGATACTCTGTGGGTTCCACTCGCCTCTGCTTCTGAGGGTCACGGCGCTTCATGCTGAAGAGCGCAGCTCGCGGTCCCCGCTCCGGGACAGGTCTGTCTCTGTGCCCTGCCTTCCACCTGCCCTCTTGTGCCGAGCCCGCTCTCTAGTTGTCCAGGCCCTCTGAAACCGCGGTCTATTTTAGGAGGTGTAAGTAACCCTACCCAACCTGCGTCCCCTCAGCCTCCTTACCCGGGTCACTGATATCTGATCGTGGTGACTTCTTCCAGCCCTAAGGCCTGGGTCTCTCCTCCGCCTCCAGCACAGGCCTCACCCTGGCAGGGACATGAGGAACCGCGGCTGCCTGCGGCCAGCCTCCTGCTCCCAGCTGCGTCATAGCCTGTGGACAGGGTGCTGTCCTGGGAGAGAGGCAGGGTGTCCTTGGCCTCTGGTTCAGGACACAATTGTTCCTGACCCCCCTGCCCTGCGGCCTCCTCTTTGCTCCTCGCACCCCCACCTGTCCCTGCCGGTTCCCACCTGGCTCTGCGGCCAGCCCTCCCTGCCTCTGCATCCTGGCGGCTCCTTCAGTCCTCACGGTCTGTCCGTACAGGTGTCTTTGTCCTCACTGAAGGCAGAGGGCCCTGCAAGCGCTGTGTCCTCATGCTGAAGGCCTCCTGCCTGCCGGGGACTCCCTAGGAGAGGTTTTGTTCCCCTGTGGTTTCAGAGTGTTCCCCTGTGTGTTTCTTTGCCATGGGAGCCTTGGGTGGAAGTTGCCCACATAGCAGGCTGGTGGCTGCACCGGGGCCCAGCACAGGGCAGATGGTGAGAGCTGGATGTGTACTTGCTGGGAGGGGCCGGCTCCTCCAGCGTCCTCTGCTAGGACAGGTTTCCGCCCGGAGCCCTTACTGAGCAGGTGGCCAATACGTAAATACCAGAAGAAATGGACTGACCTAGTTAGAGTGTCTTTATCTTATTTGTAAAGATATAGCAAAGTTCAAAGAATAATAAAATCATAAAGCAGGTACCACGTGCCCACCACCTAGAATTGATGCTTTTTAACATTGATGGTTTCCCTACGTGCCCTGCGGTTGCCTGCGGGTGCTGGGTGTAGGAGGGATCCTGGGCCAGGGCTCCCGGCCATCCTCCGCCTTCTCCAGCATCGTCCTAGAGGTGCCCCTTGGCATTGGCGAGGGAGGGGGCACCGCTTCCCTCAGCGCCCACGCCTGTCTCTCCCCGAGGCCCGCACAGGCAGCAGCGGCAAAGCTGACCCAGGATGTCGTAGCCCATCGTGGTTACTGCCAGTTCCTAGGACACAAATCAAATGTTTGGCATTTGACTCTACCATTCTTTCCATCTTTCTGTGCTGTCTCTATATTCACCACTGAAGTGAGCAGCTTTGGACAAAGCATCCGATGGACCCCAGACTTGGGTGCCTTCTGTGGGTGCAGCTTCTCAAACAAACGGGCCCACTCCCCTCAGTGGAGAAGAGTCCTGCCTCCAGGCCCAGCGCTGGCCACTGGGAAAGGATGCCTGCCCCTTCCCTGTGACGTGGTCCTCCCTTCTCTCGCCAGAGCTTCTCGTGTTCGGGTCGGCTTTGGTTTCCAGCAGACCAGGAAGGTCATCTCTGCCTCTGGGTTGTCAGCAGAGCAGGACTTTTCTCTGCGTCTCCAGCTATTATCATAACAGGCTCTGCTTGTGTTGCCCAACAACTCCCAGCGTTGGTGTCAGCTTCTTTAACATGCAGACCTGCAGGTGCGATTAGGCTCTTCCTGTGCCGCATGCCAACCGAAAGGCCACGCTCCTTGGTCCAGGTGCGGGTGAGCAGCTGCACCTGCAGGAGCCTGGGCGCCTTGTTCTCGCAGAGGGCGGGCTCAGCCTAACCAGCAGGCCTCTGGTCCCCATCGGATGGAGCAGAGCCGGCTGCCCGAGGCCGCCTGCTGGTCCGCGCCGGCTCCCCTCGCCAGCTCCTACCAGCCACATCCTTGCCTTGTCCCAACATATGTACAGTAATCGCTTAAGAGTAGCAAATCCGTGGTTACCCGTGGAAACATCTTGTTTCTCTTCGGAATTTTCTTGAGTGGGACCCTCTCTAAGAATCAATAAAAAACGTATCCTCAGATGAGGATTGAAAAGACACACACACCCCAGGATTTGGTAACTAAATGGATATAAATGGAAAAAATAGATGAGATTGGAGGGCTAAATTTTTGAGCCTGGGAGAATGTCATGGAGCAGTGATGAGGAGGGGAGGGTGGGCAGGAAGGAAGGAATTCCATCCTCTCCCCCGGTTCTCTGGGCAAGCTGGCCAGGGCACCGCCTCACCATGGCAGTAAAATTTAGCTCCTTAGCAGTAAAAGGAACCTGGTGTCCCGCACAGGCTGCTCCGTGCTGTCTCATTAGGCGTGTCCTGACTATAATTACCATCTCCCCAAGTGGATGTCCAGGGCAGGCCCTCATGTCTGTGTTGAAGAGAGAAGCAGAAGAACCATGTGGTTGGGTTTTTTCCTCTGGAGAATGTTGGGCAGGTCCTGTCCTCAGCATTCCTTACATCTCTGAGTGCCACCCCAGCCCTCGGCATCCCTAGAGTCCTGCCTTTACCCAGCTCCTGGCTGTTCGTCTGGTTTGGAGGAGTCTCTCTTCTGACATAGAAAACTCGCTCCCAGAAGCCGAGGGCAGCCCTGGTGTCGGGCTCTGGGCTTGCGCCCTTCTTCTGGCATTTGCTGTTCCACTTCAGAAAGGTATTTGTCCACTGTTCCCTTCCCTGTGGGCAGGCGCGATTTGTTTAAAGTAATCTGCAGTCGAAGGTCTGAATGTATGTCTAAACGTCTGCTAAGAGAGGCCCCTTGTCCTTGGATGACTTGGGTTATTTGAGAAATAATGGGAAGAAGGCAAGACACTATTTTTTAAAGTTTGTCTTTAAGTATTTAAAATTTACTAAAAGTATTGCAGATGTCCCCCTCCCCCACTGTTTTCAAGGTTAAGCCATGTTGTAGCAGGTATCAGAATTTCTTGCTTTTTTAAGGCTGGAATACATCTTCCACGTGTTGTGTGTCCCTTTGTCTCTTGCTGGACCTGGTGCTCATCCTGCCTTTTATCACTGTGTCCCGTGGCTTTTGGCCGTCCTATGTGTCGCCTCCCACCTCTGTCTGGATTTGAACCACCGTGTGCCTGGGTTGTGCACTTGCCTCTCAAGGTCCCTCGGCTTTGGTTTGAGACCTGGGCTCCGTTCCTGGTTCCTGTTCTTGCGTGGAGCTGGGGCGGGACATTGAGCTTCTGGGCGCTGGTTCCTGGTCTTTGAATTGAAGGTAGTAACAACCCCACCAGGGAGGTCTCCAGTCCTAGTCTTGAGTTCTCGTAAAGGCCAGCTAACCGAATTTTACTTTTTCTAAGGCGCAGCAGTTTAGTACTAGCTGGCTAATCATTTCTGGAGGTCTGACTTTACAAAGGCAACTGTCGGATATTATTGTCAAAATCTCTTAGATACCAGTTTAAAAGGCAATAAAGCATGTGGTTTAGTGCTATGAATATGCCCCCATAGGACACGTTTTATAACTGTCCTAACATTATACAACTGTGTTCTTGTGACTTGGGAGACTTTTTCAGTGGCAGCCACATGTGTGACTTCAAAAATGCTTAGACAACTTAAGGGAAAGAGAGAGAAATGTGGAGAGAGGCCACAGAAAACTGTCCACCCTCCAAGGTGGCCTCAGCGAGGCCGGAAACCCTGTCTGAAGAAGCATGTTCAAAGAATTTGAATAAAATACTGTAGTAAGGAAATGTGAATAGGAAAAATTGGTATTGTCATGTGACTTAAATATATCTATAGCTTAATGAGTACAGAAACTATTTTACGTAGACATCTGACCATTTCATCTAATCCCTAGCAGTTTATCTGCTCAAGTTGGACACCCTATATTTGGAATCTATTTTGGTTATTTATTTGTGGCCTGTGGCCAACATGAATGGGTGAGGTATGGCCCTAATCTTCCTGGTTAAATTTGGTCTAGCCTTATCCTTGCCCTGAAAAGCATTGTGTCTCGCTCTTTCTGATAACTTTTGGGGAGATAGGCAGGGAGTGGGTTAGTGTAGACATGTTCAACTTGACTCGAGTAGTTTAATACATTGGGTTTCTGAAAACAGCATCCCTGCTCTGTTTCTCCTTAAAAAAAATATTCTTGGAAATGGACTTGGGGAGCCATAGAATCGCTGCCCTGAAAACTCAGTGGGTTGGAGGGTTACTGTTCTTGGAAGAGCTCCAGGCAGTGGGTGGGAGTCCCTAGTCCCCTGTGAATGCCTGCTCACTGTCCCTGGGGTCCCAGGTCCCCCAAGTGGCCCTGCCCTTCTCAGGCTCAGGTGAGGAGGTGGTCCCAGGGCAGCACCCTGTGTGCGTGCTCGGGAATTCCTGTCTGGGATGGGGCGGGGCAGCGGCCTCTGCTGTCCCTTCTCACTGGTGGCCTCTGGCCTCTCGGGCGTCTGCACCTCCCTCTCTCCAGGGAGAGCCGGCTGCCCTTCTGGTGCAAGGGGGGATGGCTTAAGCAAATCTAGCTCTAGGTAATTCGCCAGCCAGGGCTAAGGAGCACGGATCCGACGGGTCGGAGTGGCGCAGTGAAAGAACAGCACGCGGTCTGGCTGCCGCTCTCTTGTCCCTCCCGAGGCTGAGCTGCGCCCGGCCAGTGCAGGACAAAGGGGGCGCTTTTAGCCTCTGTAAATGGCCTATTGTGCCAGGGGAGGAGGTGGAGCAAGGAATGGCAGCCTCTTGCCAGCTTGGCTTGCTGTTTTCAGCAAAGATGTCAGGATTTCTCCATTGGCTGCCGCCGGGCCAAGGGTGCTGCTTATGTGGGTTTGTTTGAGGGCTTCATTCCAAGTGAAGTTTTCTTTCAAACCGCTGGTACTCAGCTGGGCGAAAGCTTGAGGGGCTTCAGAAGGAGACAAACACCCAAACCACCCGGTTTTTTGGTTTGTGCATGGCATGAAGAACATACAATGCTCTTGTAAGTATGAGTTTGCAGAATTGCAGGAGCTGTGTGTGTGCGTGTCCCTGTGTGTCCCTGTGTCCTTAGAGAATGATGCCCTTGTGGGTCACCTCTGGCCTGGACCACTTTTTTCCTGGTGCCCACAGAACGGTAAAAGGGGAACCTTTGTGCACAGTGGACCTGGCACCCACATGCTCAGAGGTCGGGTGAGGGGTAAAGGCTAGTGGTGACGTAAGGAGGGGAGAGTTGGGTGGATGTCAGACGCCAGTTCTGACACCGGGGACTGAGTGCTGGGAGGCCCTTGGAAGCCACCTGCTCCTGCAGGTCCTAACCTGGGTGGGCTGAAGGGGACGGTGAGCCCACATGCAAGGAAGTGTGTGGTGGTTCTTAGTGGTAAGGGCCAGCGGCCCCTCCAGAGGGTCAGAATTGTCCATGTGGAGGAAACGCACGGATTTAGGGTCAGATTGGTGTCCCGATCTTGGGAGACACCTGGGGGAAGCTTTCTAAGTCTCCAGCCTTGATCTCCCCATCATCACTTTGTATTTGGTGTTCAGCTGAGACACCGGATGCGAACGCGTTCTGAACACGAGATCGATGCTCATTATGTCATTAGCTGCCTTTCTCCAAGGCTGGGCAGCTGGGCAGCAGGCTTCCTGCTCTCGGCCCGTGCGTCTGCTTCTCGGGTCTATTTAAGGGCGGCCTGCGCGCTGCGCTCTGCACTGGCTGGGCTTCTGCCAGGTTCCCTGACCCTTGCCACGTTCCCCGTCAGTCTGTGGTTTTAGACTCCAGCTTCTTCATAGGAAATTCAAACTGAGCAAATCCTCTTTTTGTGGGTGCGGAGAGGAAGTCTCCCGTGTCCCAGCCGAGAAATACTAGCTACTGTCTGCATAAGCCTTTAAGCCAACTGAGTCGTCTTCTTAGCGACAACAGCAGGATCATCTGCCTGGGCTGTACACTTCCCGAGATGATAGCATGCAGATCTGCTTTGGAAAGAATTTTTTAAAGATTCCAACCAGAACAGCATTTGGAGTAAGAACTAATTCTGAGTTTTAACCATCGTTTGGCAAGTTCATGAGTCTTGATACTTCTTCGAGACCAATTATTGATTGAGACGATCCTAAAGCATGTTCACCTACAGCAGTGGTTCTCAACCTTGGCTGCACATTAGAATCACCTGGGAATCTTTTTAAAATCCTGATTTCTGGGCCTCATCCTCCGGAAATTCTGTTTCTTTGTTACTAATGATGAGGCCCAGAAATCAGGATTTTAAAAAGATTCCCAGGTGATTCTAATGTGCAGCCAAGGTTGGGAACCGCTGACCTACAGCATTTGAAGGCAGTTATTGTGGCTCATTTTCTTTGAATGTAGGTCTGCCTCCTATTCTAATGGCTCCAAGTTCCTTTTCCTCACAGCAGTTAAATAGATGGGGAGATTGAAAATGCTCTTGGTTCTTTCCCCGGATCTAACTGAGGTCTTGGCTTAGTCCTGCATTGCATGGGCTGAAGTTTCCTGCCCACAGCGTTAACCAGTTTGTTCGGTGTGGCTGGTTCGCCGCTGGTTACTGATTGCCAGCCAGGAGGCATGGAGGGAGCTGCAGCTTGTCTCTGTCACCAAAGATAAGCATTTAGCTGGCGTTAAGCCCTCGGCGTTACAGGTCAGTATCCAATAAACTGCTTTTGCACGAGTGCTACTGTACTTTCCTGAAGTTTTAAAAAAGCTTTCTTTCCTAGACGTTTCTAAAAATAGATGCCTTTCATTCTTAGTTTGATGCTGTCTGCCGCTTGGCTATTGCTAATGCTTACAATAGAAAAAAAAAAAAACTGCCCGTTTAGGACTGTACTTGTTTGCGAGGGAGTTATTTAATATTTTCACACGGGGATGTGATTCTGTAGAACAGGGGTGGGGAATGTCCTGCCTGAGGACCGTATAAGGCCCAAGAAATCATTGGGTCTGGCCCTGCCAAGGCCTTGGGGGTGAGTTAGTGTTTGACTATAACAGGCTAATTTTGGAGTTGACAAGTTTGTATGGCCCTCGAATGATGTTATAAATATCCAAATGGGCCTTGGCAGAAAATAGGTTCCCCACCCCTGCTGTAGAACAACCCCTGTAAATTCACACGATCTAGGTTTTATTGAAATTACTTCGGGGAAAGGCAAGGGTGTTGGGTGAGGGTGGGTGACTCCCATTCAACTTAAAGTGCTGAGGCGGATAACAAAGACAAGTGGGAGGTGGGTCGATTAGAGGGGAAGGCAGGTGTGCACGTTAACTGCAAAAGGTTGCTTTGCATTCGTAGAATTACAGTACTGCATGAAGTCTGACAGCTCAGTGCCAAGAGGACCGACTCAATTTGTCTGCTTAGCTTCAAAGTCTCCTGTAAGCATCTCCCTCAGAGAGGCCTAGCCTGATCACTGGATGTCAGTGGTGGTAACACCCATCACACCTTGTAGATATTAATTTTGTACTGTATCTCCGCCCGCCCCCCCCCTCCCCCCAGCTGGTTGGCCCACTGAGCACCCGGCCCTGTCTTTAGCGCTGTCCTCCAGCTCCTAGCGCATGCCTGGTGCACACTGGAGGCTCAGAGTAGTTTAATTCCTATGAATTCATCTAGAATAAAATGTGCTGTGAGTGTATGTTGACCGTCTGTTTCTTTCCTGGTCTGTCTTGTGTTGGTTCAACATACCACCCAACATCTGATCATTTCGGTGGCTTTTCAGAATCTGCCCATTGTCTCTTCCTATTGGGGAGCTGAGCAGAAAGAAAACAATGTCTGTTTTCAGAGCTGGCACTGGCAGTGACACTGACTGATGCCTGTCCCTGCCCATGGGTGGAGCAGTGGGGTGACTCTGCTCCCAGCTTCTCATTGGCCATCCTTCACCCTCTTCCCCTGGGAAGTCAAGTATGGATTTTGTCTGCTAGTTACCTTTAGCCCAGTGGGCAGCAGCGCAGGACCCGGCATGTGACTAATGCCCCGAGAGACCTTGGCAGGCGGGTGAGCCTCAGGCTGAGCTCCTCCACCCGGCCCCACCCCCACCCGCCGCCTTTTCTGTCTCTGCAGTGGTGTGTCACCTGCACTCAGCTGTTGGTGGCACAGATGGTGAGTGGTTTTGTAAGTACTGGTGTTTTCTCTCCAGAATTCTGACCTGAAGAAATTTGCTTATCCGTTCATTCTCTGTTGTCATGCCAGAGCTTGAAATTTCCAGTGTGTGTGTGTGTGTGTGTGTGTACATACGTGTGTGTACATATGTGCTTACACCTACACAGAGCTGTTGTAGCACAAGATTGCATGAGCTGAATGGATACATTCTATTGGCCCTTGTAGTATCAGTGGCCAGTGAAAACACTTGATTTGCTGCTACGCTGTAAAGAAAAGAATGCAGTGGTACAGACTGAAATTAAAAGAGGACTTCTATATTTGAAAAAGGAGGATTATTTTCAGTCTGTTCAAAGGAACATGGAACAGGTAGCTCACAAATACCCGAACTTTGAGCTAAAGGAACGCTTAGTGGGCTGCCAAGAAATTTTCGAGAAAACTCTTTCAGGCCACTCACTGTTACCTCCTTTCCTGTACTGCCAAGCATACTGCAGAGCAGTAATTCATCAATGACTTTCTAAGGAGAATTACTCTTCTGTACTACCTGTACTTCACACTTTTTATACTGATGTATATGTAAATTATAACATACAATTTGGGGCTTTAATATGCTTTGAGTTATTCATCTAATTTTGGCTTCTAAATTTTGTTTGTAAACTTTTATTACCTCTGTACCTTACTGTTCTGCACACAGGACTAACCACAGAGTATTGGTAGAGGAAATAATGATGCCTGCCATTCATTGAGCACTTCCTGGTGCCTCGTACCATTCTAAGTTCTATGTGAATTATTTAGTCCTTATAAAGGCCCTCCGAGATAGGTTAATATTTTCCATCTCCATTTATACATGAGGAAACTGAGGCACAGAGAGGTGAAGTCATTCGTCCCAGATCACACAGCTAATGAGCTGGGGAGGCAGGATTTGGTTCTGGAATCTGGGACCTTAAATACTACTCTATATGTTTTCTCCAATACTACGCTATAATCTCTCTCCACGTGTGTGGTGGTTGGTGTATAGTTTATGCACACTGGTTTGTTATGTTTTAGCTATACTATGCGTTGAGGAATATAAAGGAAATTATCTTATCAGAATAGCCAGCCATCGTTTCCCATGCACCTACTTCTGCTGTTGCTTTCATGGTGCAGAGGAGGGGGAGGGGAGACACACATTGACATTGGATGGGTCTGTTGATCAGTTGGGAGCTTGTTGTGGGAAAGTGGAAACCGACGGCCCTGGGTGGTTTGGGCTTGTTTGTGCCTCTTCACTCCTCCCTCCGTTCGCTGTGCTGGTGGCAGTGACTCTGTGTGATGAGGTGGAGGAGAACAGAGCATACTATTGGGGAAGAAGATGGTAACTTATGCCACTTAGCTGGGTATTTTGTGGCAGGAATTCTCTGTGCGTAAACATTTGTAAATGTGATTAATGAAAACTTGATACAGGCTGATAGAAGTAAAATGCTTCCTAACGGGATCTTTACAAAACCGGAATCACACAGCCAGGAGCGGACCTGGGCTGTGAGGCTGGGGCCATCGGGTCCGGTGTGGGCTCTGGGATCTGCAGGAGTCCTCCCTGGAATGAACATGGTGTTTTTCTCTCCCCACAGAAGTCAGCGTAGGGCACCACCGGCACGGGACGATGCAGGCCCACGAGCTGTTCCGGTATTTTCGGATGCCAGAGCTGGCTGACTTCCGACAGTATGTGCGCACGCTTCCCACCAACACGCTCATGGGCTTCGGCGCGTTCGCTGCACTCACCACTTTCTGGTACGCCACGCGGCCCAGGGCCCTGAAGCCGCCATGTGACCTCTCCATGCAGTCGGTGGAGGTGGCGGTAAGTGGACGGCTGGCCCGCCTGTGGGTTTCCCCTGCCTTTCCCCAGACGAGCCACGCCCCGTCAGACGTGATTGCTTGCGGGGCACTTTGTAAGGGAAGATGGACCCGACAAACAGAAGTTTGCCGATAATTGTAAATGGAGGTGGAGGCCAGAGTGTCGGGCAGAGGGACCGATGAGGTAGTGTTGGCTAGGGGTCTGCCCATTGTCACGCAGGGGCTCGTTCTAGAAGTCCCCGAGCCTCTCCCCCGCGCTGGCCCTGCGGTCGCCCCAAGATTCTGCGACAGGAAGGACAGGCCGAGCCCCAGCTCTCCAGGCCTTATGTTCCAGCAGAGAAGAGGGTTGTCAAACGCATGTCAGACTGAAGGATTTCGCTTGTGCTGTATCTGAAAGTTAGAACACATCCCCCAGCCATTGAAAGGGACTCTGGGATTTCAAATAGAACTTGCCAGAATAACGTGGCCACAGAGCTACGTCAGGACGCTGGGGGCGCCTGGGGTTGCGCTGCTGAGTGCCATGGCTGCATATCCCTCGGGCAACGAAAGGTCATGCTGTCATTGTTAGGAAAATACACCGGAGCAGAGCGTGCCCTCGTAATGCAACGCGGGCTGAATGGTGGGATGGCCGAGGAGAACGAAATGCCTCCCTGTCCTTCCCAGGCTCTGCTCCTGCCTCCGCCTCTGAACCTTCCCCTGGTCAGTAGAAACGTGAGGGGACCGGAGCCGCGTGCTCGGCGGGTGACTCTTGCCCTGCTCTCTGCGCTGTCCCTTCCTTTCCTGCCCCACTCCGAGTGCATTTCGTGCGCGTTGCTTTCGACTTATATGAAAAACAGTGTTGTAAAACGCCAGTTGCCTCACTCCCGCTCTCAGATGTAGGTGAAAGGCCTCCCTCCCGGAGGGCAGGCATGTCGGGGAGGGAGAGTGAGCCCTCCTAAATATAGCTTCTTGGTACTTAGAAGATTTTAGTTCTTTTAGACAATTTCTTGGATTCATTAATGTGAAACTCTTAAAAGGTATAAAAGATACGCCAGTTTTATTCATGTCAAATGTAAAAATAGAAGGAGTGAACTGCTGAGGAAAGGTGGCTTTAAGATACTTTATGCCTGTGTAGAAGGTCAGCTTCATATTTCACCTCAGCTAATCACCTACCAATGATGAGTAGAATCTAGTATTTTCTAAAAGATGCGAGTGAGGGTTGGGGAATTCTTTCTCTCCCGGCAGAGGACCTGATGTCTCCTAGCAGCATTGCCCTCACTATGAGAAGAGGACTTGGCAAGTGCGGATTCAAGATATTTATAATTTAGCCCGGCCGGCATGGCTCAGTGGCTGAGCGTTGACCTACAAACCAGGAGGTCAAGGTTAATTCCGGGTCAGGGCACATGCCTGGGGTGTGGGCTCGATCCCCAGTGGGGATCTCATCATTGATGTTTCTATCTTTCTCTCCCTCTCGATTTCTCTCTGAAATCAATAAAAATATATTTTTAAAAAAGATGTTTATAATTTAGCAGTAGCTAAAAAGTGCCTAATTCTTATTTCTTGTATGAGAAATTGTGGAGACACTTACAATGTGATTTTTAAGTTCCAGCTTAGCATGAAGTCACTGAGTCTTACTAAAATACTCATACATTTTCTCTGTAGACCAGTTTAGAACTACAGATAAGCACAAAGAAAATTAGAATCTGTAATTTCACTACCTGGCATATAGGCTTCCTGATTTTTCTTAGAAATGGATTTAGCTCAGATTTTCAGAATTTGTAGGTCTTGGGTTTGCAAAATTTGCTTTGCATTTCTAAAAGAAGATCTTAAAGTTTTGGATTTGAGATTAGCCTTGGGTGATACTTAGTAATTATAAATGCTTGTCTAGAGCGCACTCATCATACGGACTTCTGTGGCAGAAAGAGGAACTTAATTCATCCCATTAAGTATTAATCAGGAGCTTGTGTATCTGGCAGGGGCTGGTCGCCCGATGAAAATGTTGTCGCTTCGCTCCTGCTTGGAAAACAAGCGAGCACCCGGTGCCAGTCCCCACGCTCACCCCACTTCCCATTCCACATCCGCGGTTTTCACCCTCCTCTCCCCATAAACTCTACTGGATATTAAAATGAGGAGAATCTGCTCTTTTTGGTTTGGCTGCATCTCATCCCTGCCCACACTGGCTGTTTCTCAGCTACACTCTTTTAAAGCCGCAGCACTGAGGTCTTCTATAAGTCACAGCTTGTGAAATTTCCTTTCACAAATCTGGCTCGTAAAGAGGACGTTAGCGCTCACGCTCTGCACCTGTGCAGGAAGGCGATAAAGACATAAACGGTAGAATGGACAGGGAAGCTGGTGCTAGCAACAGAATCCAGTGTCTTTTTTTTTTTAATAGATTTTTATTGATTTCAGAGAGGAAGGGAGAGGGAGAGAGAGAAACATCAATGATGAGAGAGAATCATTGATCGGCTGCCTTCTGCACACCCCCCACTAGGGATCGAGCCCGCAACCCGGGCATGTGCCCTGACTGGGAATCAAATCGTGACCTCCTGGTTCCTAGGTCAACACTCAGCCACTGAGCCACACCAGCCGGGCAACCCAATGTCTTTTTTAAATTTGTGAGCGTGGTCTGCTCAGCATCCTGTTTGGAGAGCTGTGTCCCGCCTTCACTGGCAGCTCCCCAGCCTGCAGCAGGGAGGTGAGGGCCGGTCTTTCCCCGGTCAGGGAAGGAGTCCGTCTTGCGAAGGGAGTTTGCTTCTGCTGCTGCATGACTTTGAGCAGACGCTAGAAGCAAATTTTTATATGTGTGTCTGTCTGTTTTTCCCCTCAATCACTTTCCCAAGTGATCATGGGAATGTCCCAGTTGTCGCTGGTCTCGGTCTGTTCTCTGGGATTGTGGTCCCCCTGCCCCCCGGTGAAGAAGACCTTCACTGGAGTGATGGAAACCATGAGGGACTGGTCAGGGCACAGACCACGGCACGGCGGCTGCAGTAGGGACCTAGGAGAGCATGTTGGAGCGGGAAGGGACCAGGGGCAGAAAGATGTGGCCGAGGCCGGACCGCTGCTCTGCTGGGACCAGGCAGCCTTGGGCAAGTGCTCCCGCCTTTCCTGACCTTCAGGGCCCTCATCTGGGAGACGGGGGCCGGTGCCTTCCCTCCAGCGCGTTGGTAAGAGGACCGTGTGGAGATACGCAGAGGGTCCCTGGCCCGCAGTAAGTGTTCAGTACATGCCAGTTTCTTCCGTAAAGGTCTCCTCGTTCCACCCGCACATTGTGCACATGAGAAAACAGCCGTCCAAGCAGGCGGAGTTGTACCGGCCAGTCCGTGGCGGGTGCACAGCTCAGTCGTGCTGCCTTCATTACAGTGAAGGTATGTGTTGTACCTGTGGCTGGAGGGGGCGATAACTAAGGGCAAGAAGGAAACTTAAATTTGAGGGGTCACTGGCTAGAGCTCTTGGTCCTAGGAGCAGGCTCTTCTGAAAATGGATGCGCAGGGAAATGAGTCTGAAGGTGGTGATGGAAATGAGAGGAGGAAAGGGGGCAGGTTAGGTCAGAAGTGGGGTCTGGGATTCTGCACACAGTGGGACATCCATCAGAAGCTCTCAGGAATGGGAGTGAGGACCGGGGGGGGCGGGGCGGGGGGGACACACAGCTGTCCAACCGGGCGCAGCAGCCAGAGCTGATCCCGCGAGCTTCTGCCTTCTCCTCATCCTACACCCTCAACAAGGCGGGCCGGGGACCGGGGGACTGCAGAGAGGGTATTTAGAGGGGGTTTTGCTCAGATGTGTTATTCTGGGAGTGTGCAGCCATCAGCACTTTATACCGGTGGGTAACTTTTGCACCTTTTCTAAAACCGTGGGCTTTTTAATAACTATGAAAACCTGGCTAACTTACTTTTTCTTACTAAACTCACATTATAGGAAACAACTGGGTTTCCACGTGTTGTTGGACTTGTCCACAAACTTTAAAGCGACTAGTGTTTTCGAATGCGGTAGTAGAGGGTTCGCTGGCCATGGGAAGCGGCCTTGGGTGGATGGGCGATGAGGGGACGGGTGGGCAGTACAGGGAACTGGGGGAGGAGTTTCTGAGCTGGGTGCCATGACCAGGCCACAGGAGTACCAAGTAGCTGTCTTCAGGAATTCCAAGCAGGGAAGGGGATTGTTTTAGAAAAAAACATCCTGGGTTCCTTTTACCAGGAAGAAAAGCCGCAGGTCACTGTATGGGGATACGGTGATACGGTGACGCGGGCCTGAAAGCACATGTCACTCTGTAGAAATGATGCCACTTCCCGGCTTCATCCAGCAGGGAGCATGTGGGCCGTAATGTGGGCTGGAAGGCTGGTTTGTTTTTTTGTTAATCCTCCCCCCCCCCCCAGGATATTTTTCCATTGATTTTTAGAGAGAGTAAAAGAGAGAGAAGCATCAATGTGAGAGAAATATATCGATTGGTTGCCTCCTGCACGAGCCCTGACCAGGGCCAGGGTTGGGGAGGAGCCTGCAACCAAGTACGTGCCCTTGACCGGAATTGAACCTGGGACCCTTCAGTCCCCAGGCCGACGCTCTATCCACTGAGCCAAACCGGCTAGGGCTGTAATGCTTACTTAAGTTTAAAAATAGCCTCCCCGAAGCAGGTTCAACATGCGCCAAGTGGAAAATGACGGACGTAGGCATTCCCAGCCTCTGGACACAGATCCCGGGTCACACCAGCCTCTCACAGGCCGCAAAGCGCCGCGCTGGGCTCTGGCCCTGCAGCCTTCGCTTCAGGAGCGAGGGACGCCTCACACATTCTGAATGGCAGGTGTATGGAGGGGCCCGGGCCGGCTCGTGGTGCTGGGACAGTGGGGAGGGGGGGGGGTTAGCAGAATTTGGACTTTGTGGCTCTAAACTTTCTCCCCTTTCACAGGGTGGGGGTACTGTGTTCCCTTCTGAGGGTGGTTGAGACTGAGGTGTGTGTAGCAGCGTAGAACCAGTTTGTTAATACTGCCAGCCTCCCCATCCCTAAGGGAATCCTCTGATGGGGACAGCGGGAGCTGGAGAATGCAAAGTGCAAAGGCTCGGCTTTGGGGAAGGCATCGAGCAACCAGCCACCCCGGCAGGCAGCGGTGGTCGGGGCCTGGCTCTCAAAGACGAGAGGACCAGTGCGTGGCCGTTTGAGCCTGCTTGTGAAGCGCAGACAAGTCTCCTAACTTACCAGGCGGCCGAGGAGCTGGGCTTGAAGCTCGGCTCCCCCACGTTTTGGATGTTGGAGGCAAGACAGCCCCCCCTCGGTCTGTTTTCTCCTCTGCAGATTGGCTGGCCTGCAGCAGGCGCCCAGTAAACACGCACTCGCCTGCCCCTCTCCTGCTCAGATGGCAACGCCGGCGGCATCGTCATGTGATGGTCCTGCCCTCTCTGTGCTCGCTTGGGTGCAAGGGATCGCGGGAAGTGAGCTGGTTAGATGCTGACCGGAAGTAGTGGATCTGAGGGTTCAGGGCTCCCTTGTGGCCTTTACGGCTCAGCATATGGGGAGTCTAGGTATGCTTTTCCTGTCCTGCCCACGGTCATTCAGAAAGTGTGGAGTGGGGGGGGTCACTGTGGGCTGGCCCTTCAAGGCCCTAGTGTGACCTTTCGGAGATCTGGTGCTGCTGGGATGAGAACTGGGGGCCAGAGGCCTCGCTGCAGGGTCCTTGGATGGAAAAAGAGGTGTGTGCCTGTCTGTAGAGCAGCGGTTCTCAAGGGGGTTGAACGACCCTTTCACAGGGGTCGCCTAAGACCATCGGAAAACACATACATAATTACATACTGTTTTTGTAATTAATCACTATACTTTAATTATGTTCAATGTGTAACAGTGAAAATACATCCTGCATATCAGATATTTACATGACGATTCTTAACAGTAGCAACATTACAGTTATGAAGTAGCAACGAAAATAATTTATGGTTGGGGGTCACCACAACATGAGGAGCTGTATTAAAGGGGTGCGGCATTAGGAAGGTTGAGAACCACTGCTGTAGAGAGAAGGAGGTGGTGGTGGTGGTCTGCGCCATGAGCACCGTCTGGAATGTAAGTGCTGGAGGAGTCTGTTCACATGGAGGATACTGGAAAGAGAGAAGAATGAGTCATCTTTACTCCCTGGGACTGTGGTTCTACCTGCTGCTTCCATCGCCCCTCCCTCCCCCCGCCAGATGGATTTAACATTAAAATCCAGCCAAGTCTTCAACAGTCCCTTTAGAAGTTACCGAGTTCTCCTCCTCCTCCTCGGCTCTCTCTTCCTTCCCCTCCTACCTGTGTCCCTGTGACCCTGTGTCCCTTCCTCTTCCTCTTCCTCTTCCTGCCCTGCCCCCACCCCTCTCCATAGAGGGAAGAGCAGGCTAAGGAGAGGGGTAGTTGTGGCCTGTACGTAGATGTCCATTTTCTAGATGTGGTTTGCTTTTGCATTTCAATGTGGGGGTGGCCCCAAATGCCTCTGACCATCAAGTGCTCCTTGTGCCAGATGCTGGCTATGGTTCTAGTCTGGGAACCACTGACACTCATGTTTACTGAGGCCCTGCCCTTGCTGCCCCCAAGGGGAGTCTGAACTTGCACTTCCTAACCCAGCTCACATGGGGAGCCTCTGGTTTGACAGGTGGGGGTTTCACTCACCATCTTTTTTCTTTAACAAAGCTGGGAAATTATATGGCCACAATGAAGAAGTGCACAGCAGAAGAAATAAAAGGCCCACAACCCTCCCTGACTCACAGTCTTACTGATTTCTGAACATCTGATTGGGGTTATCTGCTTTGTTCACCCTGTTTCTTGAGCAAAACTGACACCCCCATCCCCACCCCCAATCTGCAGATTATATCAGAAGTCCAGAAGGCCAAATTTGAAGGTTTTATTTATTTAAGTGGGCAGTCCTAAAAATAGGCACACATGCTTGGATAACCCAAGAATTAAATCCCCAGCTTTTGAAATGGCTCGATTTCTGTGGCGCAAGCAGATGTTTTGAGTCCAGTTGCTACAAACGTGCTCCCCGGCGCTCAGCTCCAGTCCCTCGCCCCTTGTGGGTGTGGCCAAGGTCCTGACACCATGTTTGCATGCAGCCTTTCGCTCGGGAAGCATGGCCACATGCGTGCGCATCGAAAATGGATCTTTACGGGAACGTGGTCATTTCCAGAGCAACACATTTCAAAGCACAAACGGCGCTGCTTGGTCTCCGCCACGCCTAATTCATCCCGTCTCTTCTCGTGAAATCACGGGCGTGCCACACAGTCAAGCGGCAATGCGGCCTTTCCCCCTCTTCCCCTAGGCCTAAAATTGGCACAGAGCCCATGTACTGCTTCATCCTCAAACATCAGCTAATTCTTCTAATTGCTAACGAGAATAATAAGAAATTCCTTGTCCCCAGGGTATGTTGTTGGGAGGATCACTGTACCTGGGATATAATGAACTCCTTTAACTTCGGTTTGACTGTTTCACCTCCACGTTTCCCAAAGTCCTGAGGGTTATATGCCACCAAAAAATGAACCCAACCGAAGACTTCTTCAGCCAGAAGTCTGTTATCAAATTATACTCTACAGCAGGGATTCCCAAAATGAACTTGGGGAAGTTGACCTGTCTTGAAGGATTATGGTCACCACATATCGAAAGCTAAGCTTAATCTCTTTTCTCAAACCCACCCCCAGGTCCCAGTCTTCTGTTTTTGATAAAATGGAAGCACTGTCTTCTCAGTCCTCCAACTCTCCCTTCTTTTCTCCGCATACAGTTCCTGCGCCCACCTTCTCCCCGTTCCCACGTGCGGCAGCCCTAGACCAGGCCCGTGGCTGTGGATGTCCCCAGTCTCTCCCCTCCTCCTGCTCTCGGCGCCCTGCTCACGCTCCTTGTGGATTTCTCTCTCACGCATCACCCATCGTCACCACTTCCCCGCGGGACCTTCAGGCCTCCAGGCGGTGGTCCTCCCACTTGCACGTGGATTTGGGATTTCTCGGGGCGGGGCTTGCTGAGCGACCTTCAGGCCTCCAGGCGGTGGTCCTCCCACTTGCACGTGGATTTGGGATTTGGGGGAGGGGGGCTTGCTGAGCCACAGCCCCAGAGCTGCTCATTCGGGGGACCTGGCGAAGGGCTAGTGACATGCTTTTCTTACAAGGGCAGTGCGTCGCCCTGGTCATCCTTTGAGGCCTCGGCTCCAGGGCGAGCCGGGCTCCAGACTCCAGGCTGCCCTGGTCTATTCACTCCGACTTCCTCCCTGCTCTTGGGCTCAGCCGGTGCTCATTGGAGCCCCTCAGGTCACGTAAGGATACGCATCAGGCTCCTCCAGAGCGAGCTCTGTGTCTTAGCCCCTGATTCTCATCTTCGCGGTAACAGGTGTGGGCACGACTCAGCAGAGGGCCTGGGGGGAGTGAGGGGGCCTGGGCTTTGTAGACAAAACACTGAGCAGCGTCAGCAGCCCTCCCTGTGGAGGCCAGGCTGCCTGTGCCTCCAGGCCCCGGTGCAGGCAGCTCGGCCAGGAGGCCTTTGTTCACGGCAGAGGCTTTTCACACCTCTTCCTCCTCCTAGCCTTTTCTTCTTCCCATCCTCTGGCATTTAATTCCCCATCTCTTTTCTCTTCCTACGTAGTCACGATGCCCTGCGTCTTTTGGTGGCTTCCCGGGTTGAAGAGGTTTCTGAATCTTCTTACTACAAAGCCACAAAATTGCTTCTGAATTTTTTTTTTAAATATATTTTATTGATTTTTTACAGAGAGGAAGGGAGAGAGATAGAGAGCTAGAAACATCGATGAGAGAGAAACATCGATCAGCTGCCTCCCGCACATCTCCTACTGGGGATGTGCCCGCAACCCAGGTACATGCCCTTGACCGGAATCGATCCTGGGACCCTTCAGTCCGCAAGCCGACGCTCCATCCACTGAGCCAAACCGGTTTCGGCTGAATTTTAATCTGAATATTGTTTATAGCAAAGTCATTGGCTAAGAAGGACCGTTATTGTAGTTAGGGCATGTTACAGGGTGTCTGAGTAATAGTCGACATACTCATATTTTACAGGAAACAGGAAAGTTGTAGTTTAACTGAAAATAACCCTGGACATGGACACATGGTATCCCCATTTTACAGAAGGGAAAACAGACTTAGCGATTAAGCAACAATGACGCATGATTGTATTTCCATCTTTATGCACACGGAGAATAACTGCTTTGCTTTCTAAAGTAGCGTGTTGTAGTTACTAACTATATTTGGCACTGTGGCTACAGGTATGAGAAAGTTTCTGCCAAGTTAGAGAAGAGTGTGTGAAGATAGGAATATATGAGTAGGTGATATTAACTCCAGAAAATTATTAGCAGTTTCAGTTTTAAATACACATAGGTAGCGCTTAGTGGAAACTAAAAGAAGGTATATAAATGTAAAAACATAGAAAAAAGTCTGGAAGGGACTCACCACACTGGTAATAGGGGCTAGTCATTTTTTTCCTTGGTGTTATTCAAAAATTTTTCACTATTGTAAATAACAACTTGGAGGGGAGGAAAGAGAGCGTGTGGGAGGAGGCGAGAAGAATTATAATTAAAAAACAACAAAAGCCCAGTTGGTGTGGCTCAGTGGTTGAACGTCGACCTATGTACCCGGAGGTCACGGTTCCATTCCCGGTCAGGGCACATGCCCGGGTTATGGGTTCAACCCCCAGTAGGGGGCGTGCAGGAGGCAGCCGGTCAATGATTCTCTCTCATCATTGATGTTTCTATTTCTCTCCCTCTCCCTTCCTCTCTGAGATCAACTAAAAACTATGCTTTTTAAAAAACACAACAAGAAAAGGAATCCACCCAAACATGCCTGGCCTTCGTTACCTTAGGGAGGGTCTCCACATGGCTCTTCCCACCAGCTCTGCCTGCACAGCCGGACTGCTCTACGAGACCCAGGCCTGTGCCTCTTCTTCGCGAAGCCTTTCCTGTCTCCTTTCTTCACACCTCAGGCCAGCAGCGACTTCTCCCACGTTCGAGCAGTCCTTTCTCGTGGTGCCAGAAGTCCTGGTACCGTCTGTCTGATTCCCTAAGACAGTGTTTCCTGATATCCCTAACTAAGGCAGTGTTTCCTGATCATTGGCAACTGTGAAGGCCCCTTCCTGAAGTTAAAAGGAATTACAGGCTCTGGCATCACAGTAGCTGACCTTTGACTCCTCAGTCTCGAAGGCCTGCTTGGCGTTCCTATGGGTACCTGGACCCCTTGCAGTGTCTGAGGTCCCGAGGGCGCAGCAGCTCACAGGGTGAGAACAGCTGCCCCTTAGGATGACTGGGCTACGGGTCAGGAGTCTGCTGGGCAGGTGTGCTCACTGAGCCAGCGGGGGAAGACAGCGCAGAGAAGGGCGCACCGCGGCACCAGCTCTGCGTAGCTGTGAGTGCGCACGACACGCATGCACAGACGTGTCTGCACATCCTGCGTCTTGTAGCCAATGATCGTAACTGGCAGATGCTCTGAGAAACCGAAGTTCCCAGCCAATTACAGTGCAGTTGGCAAAGGGAAACAGTGGAAATGATCGCAAAGAGCATCTGGTCAGCTGGACCTCAATTAAAAAATAAAGACTGTAGATAACGTGTGGACGCGAAACTGAACGGCAGGTCGTTTCCCTAAGAGCCGACACAGGAGGGGTCCCCTGCCGCCCCTCAGTTCATTCACTCAGCAAACACCGCCTGCTCACGGGGCAGCCGCTCCCCAGGGCCCGGGGGTCAGGGCGGGCACGTGAGGCTGTTCCCTTTAGTGCTTTCTTCTCGCGTGCTCGCTCACCTGTCTGTCTTCCTCCGCAGGGCAGTGATGGCGCTCGGAGATCCACGCTCCTGGACAGTGACGAGCCCATGGCGTATTTCTATGACGACGTCAGAACCGTGTACGAAGGTTTCCAGAGGGGCATCCAGGTGTCGAGTAAGCACTGCTGAGTTTACGTGCTGGCGCTTAAGGATTCCACTCAGGAGTGGCCTTGCTTCGCGTCCCCCAGGCCTCCCCTCCTCCCAGAACCCCTCCGGAGTGAGTCCCTGCGCCCCCTGGCCCCTCCGCACGGCCCCTGTGGCAGCAGAGCAGGCTCCCCGGTGAAACGTGCTCGCACGTCGTGTATTGTATAGTCACACGCACATTAGCTCATTATGGGCCGACTTCTCCGCAGTCACGAGACCTGCCTACCTGGGTCCGGCCCAGTATTTTTCAAAGCTCTCAGTCAGGAGAAGCATATTTTAAGAAATAAATGCTGACGTCCCCAGGAAGCAGTGTTTCATCGGGGGCCCTGGGGACGTGGAGCGTCCCTCAGTTACCAACGGAGCGGCAGAGACCCATGTCCCGCACCTGCCCTCCCTTCCAGCCCTCTTCCCGGCTCCTCACGGGGCACGTCCCCTCCCCACCCATCGCACAGCCTGTTCTTCCTACCCCAGCCCAGGGCACTTGACATATTCTTACTAATCCTCTAAATTCAGGTGGCATCTCTCCTTTTCTCTAACACCTTCCTGGGCTATCATCTTCCATCCCCTTCGGTCGAGGGCGGTGTCACCCTCCTCCTCCCAGCATCCGCACCTGTGTTACCCGCCTCCTTCCGTCCCGTCAGCGCTGCTCCGTGACCAGGGCAGCCGCCTCTTCTCTCGGCACCGACACAGCCCGGCACACATAGCCCTCTTTTGCTTTAGTCTCTTCACTTTTGCTCGATCCCGGTTCCGCTCTCGGAATGGTCCTCGGGGCCCACGCTTCATTGAAATCTCTTGGCGGTTGGACCGTGATCTCCTCACGGTCACGGACTGTGGTGCCGTTGCCCTCCGTCCCCCACATGCTGCTGGTGACCTGTGCGCGAGCGGGGCCGTTGGCTTTTACTGGACCCTGGCAAGCGGGACTCTGGGTTCACTGTGTCGCCCCAGTGTTCCTGCAGCACATTCATTAAGCCCCACTATAAAGGGAAAGCAAACGTACTCCTAGATATTGAATTTACAAATTTCTTCAGAGTTAGTATCAGGGTAAGGGTTTGTCTACGAGAATAAATAGAAGGTAGATCAGCCTAGCATAAGGGGACATGAAAAAAAAATATGTATGCCTGTGTGTGTGTGTGTTATTTACCACTACCACAAAGCACATATGTGTGTAAATATACATACATTGTTTCCGCTGTTAGCAGAGGATGGGATTCATCTAGGACAGCCGTGGGCGAACTACGGCCCGCGGGCCGGATCCGGCCCGTTTGAAATGAATAAAACTATTGAAAAAAAAAGACTGTACCCTTTTATGTAATGATGTTTACTTTGAATTTATATTAGTTCACACAAACACTCCATCCATGCTTTTGTTCCGGCCCTCCGGTCCAGTTTAAGAACCCAATGTGGCCCTCGAGTCAAAAAGTTTGCCTACCCCTGGTCTAGGAGGATGGGGACTTACGTCATACTTCTGAGTGTGCCCTGATGTTAAGACAAGTCACGTAACTTTTGGGGCTCACTTTCTCTACTGGGAAAATGAAGGACTGACATGAATGATTCGGAGAAGTTGAAGAAAAGTAAGCTCAGTGTTTTTAGCCCATACTGATTGAAGGCGTGGCTTTATAGGTTATTTTACTCTTATTTCTTTCCCCAGAGGAGCTTTTGATTCCAGCTTTGATTTCCCGAGGCTACCCTAAGATTGCCCTTCCGTAGGAGAGCGTGACCAGAGCTAGATCATTGGAGTTTGCTGAATGACGGCAGAGCCAGCCGGGAGCTTTTAGACCTGGTGTTTCAAAGCTGTGCTGGGGCACGGTTTGCCAAGATCGCGTTCCCTGTGTCAGTGCTTCCCAGCCCCAGCTGCGCTTCAGGGTCAATGGGGGGAGGGGGAGGCTTTTGAAAAATACTAAGGCCCAGGCCCCATCCCTGTCCGATTACGTCAGGAAAGTTGCCAGCAGGGCCTGGGTATAGTATGGATTTTAAGTTCCCCAGCTGAGCCTGGGGCTAACTACGCTGTTCTAGAGCTAGAGTCCCCAAACTTTTCCTGTGAGGGGCCAGATAGTAAATGTTTTGGGGTTTGGGGCCATCTGGTCTCTTTTCAACGATTCAGCTGCAGCTTTAGATAATACGTAAGGGAATGAGTGAGGCTGCGTTCCAAAAAGTGTTTACAAGAGCAGGTGGCAGGCCTGATTGGCCCGGGCTGTAGGTGGCCCACCCCTTTTCTTGAGGAATAAAGACATATTATTTCTTATGGCCAGTGTATTTTCTTTTCCATCTGAAAACATCATCTGGTGGAGCTGAGCCGGTCTTTTTATTCTTGGAGATGACGACATACAACGTTTATTAGTTTTACGTATACAACACAGTGATTCCCTCACATAGTTACAGACTTTGCTTGTGATGGCGACTTTTAAGATCTGCTCTCTTAGCAGTTCTCGAACACACAGTACAGCTTGGTTAACCAGGCTCTGTGCATTACCCCCGGGACTCGCTTACTGACCCCTGGCAGCCGGGCCTTTATTGCAGCCCCTGAGGATTGAAGAGGCTCTGAGAACAAGGCCCCTTGGCACTCTCTCCTGCGTTGGTCAGGACGGCCTGAGTCCTCACGACGGGATTCTGGAACCCACACGTGCACCCCACTTCTCAGGGCCCCAGAGGGGACCGTGCTCTGCTTTTCCTCCCCCTTCCTCCAGGTCCCCACCCCAAACATGAACCCCTCAGCTGGCTCAAACACAGAATGGTGAAGCCAGATGTCTTAGGTCTCAAAGCGGAAGTGTAAGATGCCGCGGTCAGAGGGGAGATGACAGAGCTTCCGACTTCATTCCATGCCACGGGAAAGGGGCTGTGCAGGCCCAGCTCACACCGCTGGTGGCACAGCCTGGTTTCCTCAGGACACGTTCCTGTGTGCGGTCCGCTCTGACCGTCCGAATGGCAGCTTGTTCCCGGGTGAATTAGCCTTTCCTTCAACAGCTACAGCTGAGCTTAAAGTTCGCTTGGATCCACCTGTAGAAAGGAACATGTGTAATTCCAAATGTTAGTGACTTGGATTATATTAGTGAGCTAGCCTTTAGCGTGAATAATTAACATAAGTAATATGGGTCTTTCTTTCTGCTTATTAGGTACCTAAGTGGGAATCGGGACACATCCTGATATTTCCTAACTTTTGCATATGCCTTCTCTCCTCTCATTTCCTCCCCTCCTGCCCCATTTAAGAAACAAAATAGAAATAAGTAAACAAGCAAAAAAATCAAATCAAACCAACACCCAGGGAGAGTTGTTTCCCATCTGAACTCATTATTTCTAATCTGAGGACCACTAGAGTCTGCCGGAGACTGTGTAGAATGAGGTGAATACAACTTGAGATGTTGATGCGTGTGACACCCATTGCTTTCTCCTTTTGCAGATAATGGCCCTTGCTTGGGCTCTCGGAAGCCAGACCAGCCCTATGAATGGCTTTCCTACAAGCAGGTGAGTTTTCTGGCTCTGTGGGCGCCTTGCCCAGCTGTAGTGGTTCAGTTTGTGGGTTCTGAGAGCCATCGAATGTTCGGGCAGGAAGATCCCTGCAGAACGTATGTGCCTGACTAGCTCAGAGCTTTAGGATAAACATGCAGCATCCGGATGGGGAAGTCTGACACAAAGATTTGGGGAAAACTAGTGAAGTGATTTAGCTCTGGGTTCAAAGTACTTTATCTTTTTTATTTATTGATTGAGAGGGAGGGAGGGAGAGAGAGACATCAATTTGTTGTTCCCCTTATTGATGTATTCATTGGTTGATTCCTCTATGTGCCCTGACCGGAGATGGTACCCGCAACCTTGGTGTATCAGGATGACGCTCCAACCAACTGAGCTATCCGGCCAGGCCTTAAGCTCTTTATTTTGGAACCAATGTGGGTGCATTGTGGAGTAGAGTATAATTTTGAAGATAAAATTATAGAAATGTGTTGAAGCAGGTGGCTCCCCCCAGACCCGTGTTGGGGTAGGACTGCTCCTCTCTGCCGTGAGAGGTTCTAGAAGAGTTGAGAAGCCCCATATAAGTAGCCCTCAATTTGTAGATGAGGAAGACGGGTCCCAGAAAGGGATAGGCTCGCCCCTGGTCCCAGCTGGTTAGTGGCAGAAGCAGGGCCAGAAGTGGGGTCCGTGCCATCTAGTGTGGGGCTCAGCAGTGCGTCCTGGCAGCGTGGGACCCCTGCGACATGTAACCCCAGGGCCACCATCAACAGCCGCACAGGGACACACCTGTGTTCATCATGAAAACCAAGGACGCTGGGGTCTGGCAGTTCTCACTCTTGTCCCTCCCGTGTGGCTGGGTCAGCAGTCGTTTGTGAGTGGCAGGTAGCAGAGCAGGAGGACACTGACTGTAGCTGTAGTTTTATGATTCCGGTGAGTCCACACGCCCGTGCTTCTCCGTGGTCCCAGGGGAGCCTGCGGACCCACAGGAGCAGCTGGCAGTGGTGGCCTGGCTGCCTTTGTCCCCAGCGCAGCTGCCAGGAAGTGCTCCCTGCTCCAGGGGCAGGGTCTCCCGGCCTCCGTGAGCACACGCAGGCTTCCTCCTTCCAGGCTTTGTGTGGACGTGTGGTTCGCAGTTGCTGTCGTCCGGGGTGTGTATGTGGAGGGGTTGTCATTAGGAGCCACGGAGCCAGCTCAGGAGCCAAGCTTCAGGTCTCCCAACACCAGCGCACGCGTCCTTCCCTTCCCTCGCCTGAGGGTCATCGGCTTCCGAGGCTTTGCCTGGGTATCTGGAGCGAGAGGTCAAAGAGGCGAGAACGGTGGCACGCCTGGGTTGTAGGCGTGACTGGATGGATTTTGCTGTTTTGTTTGCCTTCCCAAAGCCAAATAATAGTGTTCAAATAGTAGTTTTCAGATCCCTCCTTTTTGCATGTGGTTCACAGACAGTGTCTGTGTGTTGCACATGCATCATTGCATGATGGTCTCAGGCCTCACAGCATCCTCAGGTGCTTTCTGGATTACCTGTGTCGCGTTACCCACAGCGGTATTTTCCCACATGACTTCTCTCGTGTGTCGGCGGGAAGCGAGAACTCCCCATTGCAGGCTGGGTTTTTCTGACACTGGACTCACCTGACACCAACTTTGGGTTTGTACATTCCCATTTGTTTTTTTTTTCACTACCTGGGGGCTCTGACCTTTGGGGGCAGCAACCCCTTTTGAAGAAAAGTACGGTCCCTCTTTCTAGAGACAGAAAGTCACGCCTGTTATCCCAGGGAGCTCTGTAAACACTGCAGGCACGTCCAGGCTCCCGTCCCTCAGTGCCAGCCATGGTTGTGAAACAGCCACGGGGTGTGCTGGTGATGAGCATCCTGGTGTCACCCTCTGCCACTCACCAGTGTCGCTCTCATCCCACGGCAGAGCCACGATGGCCCTATGGGCAGAGCCAATCAGGTTCTGGGTACAGTAGGTGTGCTTGACCTCTGACAGGTGTGGGCATGAGCTCAGGGCGCTCCTGAGAAGAAAGGAAAGAATTCCAATTTTAAAGATTTTAAAAGCTTTTTTAAGTTAATTTGGGCAGGAATGGGGAGAAGATGGGGCAAGTATATAGTCCTGCCTCATTTTTATAAATCTACCTATTTTTACTTGGTTGTAATAATAGTATGCATTTTTGTGTATTTTTACTTAGGATTGTTGCACATATTCTATGTTTGGTGTGGTTTCCGTAATTGTAATATGTATGCGCTGTGTGGCATTTCCCAGAGATGTGCATCGGTACTTAACCCAGCCGTGGCTTTCGGCCCCTGCAGTTTGGTGACTTTTCAGGGATGGGGAACGTCCAGCCAGCAGGCTGTACAGGCCCGCGGAACCATTTGGTCTGGCCCTGCCAAGACCAGAGGATTAGTAAATTAAATGTTTGACCAAATACAGCAGGCTAATTTTTAAGTTGATAATTTTGTATGGTTCACAAATTATGTTATAAATATCCAAATGGCTGTTGGCAGAAAAAGGGTTTGCCACCCCTGCAGGTAATTTTGAAATACATGTCTTTGTACATAAACATTTATAAGCCTTCTTTTACGATTGAATTATTTCCTAAGAATAAAGTCTCAAGAATGGAATTGGAGAGCCCAATGAGAAGAACTTCCTTATTTTTTAAAAAGATCTTCCCCAAACTTGCTGTTTCTGTCTTGATACCAGATGACAAGTTTTGGCTGCTTTGCTGCTCTTTATAAATACAAAAAAAAAAAAAAAAAATTCGGCATCCCTGTATGTCTTTTATAATTTGATGGGAGTTTGTAAAACTGGAGTCTGAATGGGCCTGGGTGAGAAGCCCTGCCCGCAGCTGCAGCCGTCGCTCTGCAGGAGGGCCCGTGAGGTCAGAGCTCTCAGGAGTGAGTCCTGGTGAGGAGGCCCGTGTTGTTCAGAATGTGTCCCCGACGGTGCCGTCTGCTCGCACCTTCTCTGTGTGGTGCTGCTCCGCTGTCCGAGCTCCGTTCCTGGCATCCGTCTGAGCTGTCGCTGGTTCTCCTCCCGCTCCAGGTGGAGGAGATGTCGGAGTGCGTGGGCTCGGCGCTGATCCAGAAGGGCTTCAAGGCTGCCCCGGACCAGTACATCGGCATCTTTGCCCAGAACAGACCGGAGGTAATGCCCGGCTTGCCCTGCCCACAGCCAGCCTTCCGGTGCCCACTCCCTGGGGGACCTCCAGGCCAGCCAGTGGCTCACTGACCTCCTTTCTGCTTTTAATCCTGCAGTCCCCGCTCTTGGGACCTCCTTGCCTTTCTGTCCATCTGTCCAAATTGTGCTGCTCTTGCAAGGGGCAGCTCAGTTACCTCCCCGGAAAGGTGGCCCTCAGGGCTCTGAGTCACTGGCTTGTCTGGTTAATTATCTTTCACACTTGCCTCAGCTCTCCCAGCACATTGCACCTCCTTTTAAGCAGGGTCTAGTATTTGGTCCTCACTATGAATCCCTCGGGGCCTGGCGTGGCGTAGTAGATGCACTTTAGAGCTAGTGTGGTCTCCGTGGAGGGTTCCCTGATGACATGTCGTGTTCTCTCCCCGCCCTTACCGTTTGTTTAGTGGGTGATCATTGAGCAGGGATGCTTTGCTTTCTCCATGGTGGTCGTCCCCCTCTACGACACCCTGGGAACCGAAGCCATCACTTACATCGTCAACAAAGGTACGTTGTGGTCTTTGGGCGGACACTGGCCTCATTGTTAGATTCAGTGGTTTACATTGGCCTATATTTGATTTGAAAGGGGTTTTATATTTAAATGTCCATCTACCTTTTAAAAAATTATACAGTCAAGCTCATTTTCCAGAGCATCTTGCTCATTGTACCTCTTGTTCTCCAGCTGAACTCTCCCTGGTTTTTGTGGACAAGCCAGAGAAGGCCATCCTGTTGTTGGAAGGTGTAGAAAATAAGCTGACCCCAGGCCTTAAAGTCGTGGTCCTCATGGACTCCTATGGCAGCGATCTGGTAGAACGCGGCAAGAAGTGCGGGGTGGAGATCACCAGCATGAAGGCCATGGAGGTGAGTCCTGCCTGCATTTCTGCAGGGATCCCAGGGTCATCTGGGCGCAGGTGTGGCATCCAGTGGGCCACACCGGCTCAGCGCTGGCTGGCGGCCTCAGCCAGGAGCGATACGGAGCAGAAACTCCTGTCCCGAGTGAAAGAGAATTCCACGTGCACACCCAGAGCCACTGTCCCACGTACAGCTTCCTCTCCTCCGGCGAGGTGCAGGGCTCACCCCTTTGTCCCAGAGCCCGGCACGCCGCGCCCGTGAAGGCGGGAACGTGACGCTCACTTGCAGGCGGGGACTGAGCTTGGTGCCTCTTTAGGCTTTGGTGCCTTTCACTCTCTGATTTGTGTCTAAAACGGAGCCAGGCCTGGACATCCGCCTCCTTATTCTTTTTCCCGAATTGCTTTTGTAGAGGCCTGGTGAGTTTCCAGCAGGGATGTTGGATTTGGTTTATTTTCACACTAAATTTCTTCAGATTCACATTCATCACAACGTTAAAGGTAACCATTCTGGGAAAATGAGTGCGGCTCACACTGAAATTGCCTGTTTGGCATCAGCTCACGTGAGAAGCTGATTCTCCCTTTTGGCTCAGAAATTAGAGTTCAATCCCAAGTTGCAGGCAGGAGGAGGACCTTGTGTGTACACATCATAGCAAGTAATAGTCTGAGTAGAGTCAGCAGTTCCCTTTCTGAAAACCTTATGTGCTTTCCTGGATCTGTTATAAATAGGGTTTAAAATTTATGTATGGCTTTCTATAAAGCATCAAGGCTATATTAAATAGGATCTATCAACCCTTTCCTGCGGAACTTCAACGTCAGAGAGAAACTGTCATTTGTTGTAACAGAGCCTCCTGCCTCACTCACAGACACACACACTCACACTCACACATCACACACTCACACATCACACACAGACACACATCACACATCACACTCACAGACACACATACTCACACACACACACACACCACATATTTACACAGTACTCTCACAGACACACACATCACATACAGGCACACATACACACATCACATACATGGTACCCACACATTCACGGACACACACATTACACTCACCGACACACTCACACTCATACATCACACACAGACACACAGACACTCACACACCGGAATTTTTTTTGTCTTTTTTGACTACTATATGATAAAGAAGTAATTTTAAGGTTAAAAGTGTAGATGGGTGAATGAAGATTATAATATAAAATTTATATTAAAGTCCTTATTTGTAAAAGACATTGCTTTATACTTACCTGTGTAATATGATTCATATTTTGTTTTTAAAAATTTTGTGAGCAAAAGATTAAGGTTTGAAGAAATGAACTTTTCTTGGCCTTGTAAAAGCTTATGTTTATTGTAAAAGTTGTTACTTGTATCTCTAGTTGATGCCTCACACCTCTGTTGATTTCATTGTTGTCGTACCTTTTTAAATGTAAGTATAGTTGGTATACAATATTATGTTAGTTTCAGGTGTACAAAATAGTGATTGGCATTTTTATACCTTAGTATGTGGCCCCCACTAATTGTAGTAATCACCTGTCGACACAGACTTATTTAAAATTAGGTTTATGGCTGATCTTGTGATCATGTGTATGTTACTATACATTTATGTGAGATCAAAAATAGAAATATTGGTATTTGGAATGTTTGCATTTTATCCAATATTTTATTATATAATTTTAAAACATGAAAATAAGTTGAAAGAATAGTACTGTAGATGGCGATGTACCCACCAAAAGTCTACAATTAACATTTTGATGTATTTGCTTAATCACATGTTTGTCGCTCACTCTGTCCCTCTATTCATCCATCAGTCTTTTATTTAATACATTTTCAGTAGGTTGCAGATTTCATCACCCTTAGAACTACAGCGTGCTAATCATTAACTGAATTCAGTGTTTCCTTTGCTTATGGCTTATGGCTCTTCTTTTTTGGCATTTGGAACCTGAAGATGGCAGCTTGTTTACTTTTATGATGACGGTGCTTTCTTCTAAATGATCACATAAGACAGGCTTCAGGCAATGAAGCTTTCTTGGCAAAGAGTGCACCAGTTTGGATAACAGTTCTGTTGGTGGCCATAATGGCACCAGGTGTTGGGTCTGTGGGGTCAGACTGGACCTGGGTTCAGCAACCTTTGTACTTGAGTTCTAGGAGAAATTTCAGGGCCAAGACTAAATACCAAAGAGAACATTTATTTAGAAAATCACAGAGGAGGAAGAAATGAGTCAGGAAACAAGTTACAGAGGCAAAAAAGAGGGCCCTGGAGCTAGGAGAGAGGAAGGGGAGGGCAAAGGGCCTGAGGGGCGGGGAGGAGACAGGAGGGGAGGAGCAGGTTGGATGTACTTATTCCCTCCTACAGCTTTTAAGGGTGGGATTTCAGGGGCGGTGCCAGGGGAAGGTCTCATAGAATATTCATCAGCTTTTCAGGTGTGTCCTTTCAGGGTCTCTACTGATTGCTGGCCAGGCAGGGGGTGTAGTCCAGTGCCGCTGGTCCTGGGATCAGCACAGTCCTGGGCGGGTTTTGCCGCTTTTCTGGGCCTGGAGCTGAAGTACTAGTACAGCTGAGGCCTAGACATTATGTCCTAGGGAGGAACGGCCAGGGGATCCAAACCGCAGGACCAGGATCTGCTGGGGGAGGAGAGGTCACCCTGGGGGTGAGGTCCTTGATTTTCTGGTTTTGCCCGTTGCTAGGCACCAGGGCTTTCTGCCCTGGTGAGTTTCTGTCCTTGGCTCACCGACCTTTCTCTGTCTAAGCGCCTACCACACTTCCCAATAAACTGAAAGCTAAATTGCATATCATTACTGCTTATTTGACTTACTATCAATTTTTGAAGAATTAGGGATCTCAAGAAGTTGTGTAAGAATTTTGAGTAGATGAGTAAGAATTTAGATCTGATGAAGATTATTTTGGGGAAAAAAGGAGGGAATTCTCATTGATTTAGTTCTTAGTTGGCTTCAGTTTGAATGTTAGTATTCCTGTGTTTAATCAGCGATCTGCTGTGTCTGTAACTTAAAATGAAGAGAAGATGAAAAACTGTTGAGAACTGCGCCGGACAGAGACTCACTGAGGCCTGCGCACACCTGTGTGATTTTTATTAATCTAGGTGCGCTCACTCAAGTGGCTCAATTTCCACAGGAAAAGAATATACAGTTTATTTTAAAAATTAATAGAGATTAGCCCTCGCTGGTTTGGCTCAGTGGATAGAGCATTGGCCTGCAGACTGGACAGTCCCGGGTTCGATTACAGTCAAGGGCACATGCTCGGATTGCGGGCTCAGTCCCCAGTAGGGTATGTGCAGGAGGCAGCCAATCGATGATTCTCTCTCATCATGATGTTTCTATCTCTATCTCCCTCTCCCTTCCTCTCTGAAATCAATAAAAATATATTTTAAAAATAAATAAATAAAAATTAATAGAGATTAATGTTGTTACAGAAACTGCTTCATGCAGTAAACCACCAATGTCACAGTGAACCCTTGGTGGGAGCAGCTGCTGGGATGCGCAGCGCCTCCTAAACGAACCCATCCTTCTTTTTGTTGTTAATCCTCACCTGAGGATATTTTTCCATTGATTTTTTAGAGAGAGTGAAAGGCAGAGGGAGCGACAGAGAGAGAGAAGCACCAATGTGAGAGAGACACATCGATTGGTTGCCCCCTGCATGCACCCTGACCCAGGCTGCGGATCCAAGTATATGCCCTTCACTGGAATCGAACCTAAGCCCCTTCAGTCTGTGGGCCGACACTCTAACTACTGAGCCAAACTGGCTAAGGCGAATCTGTCCTTGTAACCTTCACGTCCATTCTGGAGCGGCCTTAAATCCTCCGTCCAGGCCTATTTGATAATCAGAAGTTCCCAAGTCTTTTCTCCACTCCTCATGGGGGGGCACAGTACTGGGGCTTCTGAAATGGCTGGCGTTGAAACCTGAGCACCGACTCTTTGGATGAAGGTGTTCGCTAGGCAGACTGGGTGAGCAGGCACCTGGCTGTGCTCTGGTTTGGGGACCGGATGAGCATCTACAGCTAGTTCTTTGGTGACAGTCAGGAGCTGGGTTTTGTGAAAGGTCAGAATAGGAAGTTGGGGCCAGGAAATCTATCATAAAACACTCTGATTCCTGTCTTTTGAGTAAATCCTATCGCAGAGGCCATCCTAATACCATTTACAGAGTCTCATGTAAGAGAGATGTCTGGACAGTGGCTTCTTAGAGCCGTGGGTATGTCTTTTGGTTCAGGTTGACTTAAGTTGCCATAGTTGCCGTAATAGGAAATGTATGCTGTCTTTGGGCGGCCGCCAGTGAGTCCCACAGCGAAGTCAGGTGGAGGGACTTAATGCGATCTTCTTCTTTACATGGAGAAGAGTGTCCATTTAAGATGTTTTTCTCTTCTCTATAGGACCTGGGAAGAGCCAACAGGAAGAAGCCCAAGGTAAGACGGTCAGGCCTGCCCAGTCCCCTGGCATTCCCACTATCTGGTCTCCTCGGTGATGAGCAGGAGTGGTAGGTGACGGGTTATGGCTCACAGTTGTCTGTTCTGACTCATGCGCATTCTTCTCCTTTACTGTGCTTCAGCCTCCAGCACCGGAAGACCTTGCAGTCATTTGTTTCACAAGCGGAACCACTGGTAAGCTTCGCAGTGAACTTGCCTCTGAGTGGTACCTGCCAGTGTGTACTCCTGCCCCCTTTTGAGGACGAGTTACTTCGGTGGACCGAAGGCAGAAGAGACAGAAGTGGTTCAGACACTGTCTTCTTGTCCCTCTGTGAGACATTCTCAGAATCTGAGTGTCATATATTTCCTCAGCCATTTATTGAAGGTGACACTTCATCCATCGTCCTGAGACAAACTGTATCGGTGATTTACAGAAATACAAACAAACTCCTGGTTTTTCTTCTCTTATTGCCACACACCCTCCAAAATTTGCCCATAGCAGTAAAGGTTGTTTACGATACTAAGTTTCATTGAAAGGATTGCAGGTCGCTCAGGAGTTGATGTGACTCAGCATTTGGCTTTCCTGGCTGTACCTGACTCTGAGGCCCCTGAGACCCTAGCTAATGGAGTGTTCCCTGTGTCTGTTGTTCGTTTCTGGATGGAGTTTCTGTCCTCTGACTTTGCTCATGTGTGTTCCTCAGGCAACCCCAAAGGAGCAATGATCACTCATCGGAACATAGTGAGCGACGCCTCGGGGTTTGTGAAAGTGACAGAGGTAAACTTTTGGGATGTTGCCATCTTTCTTCATGTTCATTGGTTGGCATTAGGCCTCGAGAATGAAAGTGGTTAAAGGCAGGGGAGAAATGACTCTCTTGTGCTTTTATCTCCTAAACCAGTGGAGGGAAATAACTTCCTTAAGTTGGCAATGAAACATTAGATGCTGCTGAAGGTTTTGAGTTATTATTACTTTTATGGTCGGTTTGACTTCCATTTTATCAGAAGGACTAAAGCCTCAAACTTCAGTTGCTATCCAAGTGTCTTAGTCTGCGAGGGCTGCCATAACAAAATAGCCCAGGCTCAGCAGCTGAAACAGCAGCATGCTGGACGCTAGAAGTCCATGATCAAGGTGCAGTGAATTCGGGTTCTGGTGAGGGCTCTCTTCCTGGCTTGTAGACAGCCGCCTTCTCTCTCTGCCTCGCATGGCCTTTCCTCTTGTGCACAAGGAGGATGAGAGAGTTCTCTGGTGTCTCCTCTTCTTACAAGGACGTCGTTCTTGTGACCTCATTCAGCCTTAATCACCTCCCAATGGCCCTCTCTCCAAATATGGCCACATTGGGTTAGGCCTTCGGCAGATGAGTTTGGAGGGAACTGGGGGGAGAAGCCACCATGCAGTCCATAACACCAAGGGTATATTTCAACGTGCCCTTTAGAAAGTTGCTATTGAACAGCGTGACGCCTCTGTCTCAGACCCTTGGCACGGTTTGCGCAATGTGCGCGCTCGGTCTCTGTGGGTTCTGTCTGTGGCAGGAGCCTGCACCTCTTGGGTTGGGAGAATGGGCATCTCTGCTGGTGCAGAAGGCCGATCTCACTGCCACTTACACTCACACCCTCTTAGTCCAAAACCCCTCTCTTGGTATATACTTTCTAAACAGGAGCCAACCCTCACTACCTTACCAAAGCTCACTTCTCACTTTCTAATGGGCCTTCAAAGAAAGCTTCAAGTGCATCAGTGGCTCATGAGACAAATGGTTATAGAACTTTTGTTAAAAGTACTGTATTATTGGGGCATTCGCAATGTCGTAAAAACTTCTGATCATACTAATGCAGACGATGTTGTTGCACTAAATCGGAAAATTGAAAACTGTAAATACCGTTGAGTCTGATTTCTGATCATCTAGCACTTGCCCACAGAGAAGTACTAGTTTGGATGCAGGTCATCCTGGCATGAAATTACTCTCAGGTTGGGCATGTCCAGGCTGTGTCACGTGCTCTGGGACTCCTGTGCTCGCTCAGGACTGGCTAACGACGCGAGACTCCATGCAAACCCTCGCTGTGCTGGCCACATGGAGCGGGCCTGGAAGCCAGATGTCCGGACTCAGTCCAGATACAAACCTGTCGCCACCCGCACGTCAGGGGAAAGCAAGTCCCTGGCGCCAGCCCAGAGCTTGCATTAAACCAGGATTATTTCACAAGTGAGGGGGGCTTTATGGTAAAGCTGTTGATCAAACTAAAATACTCCAGATGCACTTGCGCTGTAGACAAAAGGAGCTTGGAAATCCAGTTTCTCCTACCTCCTCTCCCGCTTCCCCTGTACAGCATAACATGCTGTCTTACGTTGGACTGGATCTCATATTTCCACAACATAACGTGCTGTCTATGTTGTGCTGGATCTTACCCTGAGCGGGAATCAAGCTTGCTGGGGACTAGGGTACTGTAATTTTGAAATAATTAATGATTAGAGCACACGATCCCCTCGCATCCCAATTTGGGCAAAACATTTCTTATTTTGGCTAAAGTCCTGAGTGCATTCACTTTGTCATTAGAAATGACCCCCACCCTATCTGAGTAACTGAAGTATTGCTTTTCACTTCACTCCTGAGTGAGAAATACGTGCAGAGCGTAAGCAAAAGCCTTTTCTCCCCAGTGTTGAGGGATCGTGTGCTCTAAGTGACGTGGGAAATTGCTGGAATCTTAATGCCTCTCTGCCTGCTGGTGTCTTTGCTTACAGAACATTGTCAATCCCACCCCAGATGATACTCTCATCTCTTTCTTGCCTCTTGCCCATATGTTTGAAAGAGTTGTCGAGGTAAGGCACGGTTTTGTTTTCCTTGCTTGTTTGTGTGTGTTCTAAGTTGTTCTGTTTTACAGAAGGTACTTGGCCTGAATGCCAGTGACACACACATTTCGTTTTTACCACTTGCACACATGTATGAGCAGCTCTTGCAGGTAAGTCTGAGCTCACACCGCCATCCGTACTTAGTTTTTGCCGAGCCCCGTTTTAGAAATGGTGCTCATTATTTAAAGGAGTACAATTTTTTTTTTCTGAGCCTGAATACTTGAACTTGAATCATTCATTTTAAAATTAGAAGCTCAGACTTTTGAAGGATATGAATGTGGACATGATTCCAGAAAGATTGACTATAAAAGTTGAATTTTTATGAATACCATTCTGTAAAGGCTTCTGCTCTGTGAGATGTCTCGGTTTTTTATTGTGCTTGTTCATAAATGCACAAGTTGGCTTAAGACTAATTTTTTGTCAACAAAATGCTAAGTGACCTTGGAAAAGCAGGATGGTCTTGACCTTTGCCTGGGCTCCCAGGATACAACTGTGTGACTAGTTTAAAAACTGGCCAAGAGCCACCTTTTTTCCTTCTTGGATAGTTCTGGATTGTATTCTATTTTTTTTTAATGGTTTTTTTTTTTTAATCCCAATTGTTGAAAGTATTATATGTGTCCCCTTTTCCCCCATTTGACCTCTCCCCGCCTGCCCCTCTGGGTTGTATGATAGGAGAAATGAGCAGCATTCCTTTATTTAGCAAGTATTTATTGAGCAGCACCCGTGCCCCTCACCCAGAGCTGCTTACTAATGGCTCCGCCCTTGGATTGCCTGCACCTGGTGGGATTTCCTCACCCGAGGACCAGGGATCTTAGCTCCCATCTTCCAGTCTTCCTTCCGCCTCCTGCACACCTCAGGAGAGCTTGCGAGCTTAGCACGAGAGGGCAAATGAGTTGATAATGGACCATGTGTAGCTGGAGGTAGTGTTAGACATGTGCCTGGGAGGCGGGACACACGGACACAGCCTCTGAGCTTTCATTTTTAAGCAGTGAACCCTGGTGCCTTTCTAGTGGTTTCTGTTTTCAGGCTTGAACCATTTGACCTTCCATTGCATCATCATTTTTAAAATTTTATTTATTTTTTTATTAATCTTCACATGAGAATATGTTTATTGATTTTTTTTTTTGAGAGATAGGAAGTGAGGGGGGAGAGAGAGAGAGAAACATCAATGTGAGAGAGAAACATCAATTGGTTGCCTCCTGTACATGCCCTGACAACGGGATAAAGCTCTAACCAACTGGGCCACCTGGCCTGGGCTGTTGCATCATCTTTTTCTTGTTAAAATTTGAAAGAGGCAGACTACTTGCCAAGTGCACATGGCTCCCAGTACAGTTTACATCCAATAGGAAAGTATTCATGCAATAGGCTGCAGCTGAATGAGAAGCCACGCTGGTGTGAGTTGTCCTCGTGTCTCACCTGCAACATATTCAGTGGCTCTTTAGAGATTTTTAGTTATCCTATATAATAAAAGGCTAATATGCAAATCGAACGGCAGAATGACTGGTCACTATGACACACACTGACCACCAGGGGGCAGACACTCAATGCAGACACTCAGTGCGCTCCCACAAAGGGAGCACTGCTCAGCCAGAAGCTGGGCTCATGGCTGGTGAGCGCAGTAGAGGTGGGTGGTGGGCCTAAGCCAGCAGTCAGACAACCCCCGAGGGGTCCTGGACTGTAAGAGGGCACAGGCCGAGCTGAGGGACCTTTCCTGCTCGCCCCCCCTCCCCCGTGCACAAATGTCATGCACCAGGCCTCTAGTAAAAAGAAAATGAAACTCTGATAAGATTGGACTGTAGGTACTAGTAAGCAGCTGAGTTTTTGTTTTGAGAATAAATTAGACCTAAAGTGCCTGGAAGACTAAAAACACGTGATTCTTTAATGCCATGTCATTCAGTTAACATAGCAGAACCAATGTGATCCTCACCAAACCAGCATACCCTGGTTTCTGTTAGGTCCCCATCTTCAGGATGATCCAGAGAAATGCCCCATTTCCAGGTTGTACAGTCACCAAAGGCTGCAAGAACTGATTTTAAAAAGCTGCCTTAAGTGTAGATTTCTGGAAACTGCCCTGAAATGCTACAACCGTGTGTGTGTGTGTGTGTGTGTGTGTGTGTGTGTGTGTGTGTACGCACACCCCCCCCCCCCCACTGGAGTGCTGCAGTGTTGGTCACGTGTGCTTCCCCCCTCCAGTGTGTGATGCTGTGCCACGGGGCGAAAATAGGATTTTTCCAGGGAGATATCAGGCTGCTCATGGATGACCTCAAAGTGCTTCAACCCACCATCTTCCCCGTGGTCCCGAGGCTGCTGAACCGGATGTTCGACCGAGTAAGTTCACGATGCACAGAGCACAGGCCGAGGGCCGACCCCGAGTCTCGGGCTGGAGTCAGGCCTGGCCAGGCCCCTCTGTGTGGCCTTGGACAGTCCAGTCAGTCTCACAGAACTAGAGTTTACTCATCTGTTCATTAGCTCACAGTTGTTTTTAAGGAGAAGACACACTTATAAACATGAAGGCACAATGAGGTATGGGTGGGAGGTCATTTTGTTTCTATAATTAACTCTGAGCCTCTGTTTCCTCATCTGTACAATGGACTGTTGCCTCCTCTGCCTTCTGTCTGCCTCATAAAGTTGCTTTTTGCATCACATGAATACAGTGACTGTGAAGTGGTTTTATAAATTGGAACGCTCCAGGCACATGTAAACTATTGCTTAGCCACCTTGAGAGAAGTGACTAAGCCAAACCGGGGATGGAGAAAGCCAGCCCCTGTGGGGCCCTTCCAGCGTGGAGCACACGGCCAGGGCAGGGTCAGCAGTGGCGGGCAGTCTCCACGGGGACTTTGGCCTGGGCAATTGATTCTCTTTATTTTGAGGCATGGCTTCTGCCATCTGTGAGAACCGACTCATTTCTTAACAGTTCTTCTAGAAAAAACTTTATAAAACAGCTCTACACAGTTTACCCACCCAGAGTGTACAGTGCGTTCACAGAGTTCTACGACCATCCCACAGCCCACTTAGAACATTTTTATCACCTCAAAAAAAAAAAGCCCTTTACCTCCCGCTGAGCTGTCATCCTCCACCCTGCTACCCGCCTTCTCCCCTCAGCAAAAAATAATCTGCTGTTTGAATCTATAGATTTGCCCATTCTGGACTTTGATATGACTGGAATCATGCGATGTGTGTTCTTTTGTAACTGGCATCTCTCACTTAACATGTTTTCAAGGTTCTTCCAGGTGGTAGGATGTATCTGTACTTCATTCCTTTTAGCAGCCAGATAATATTCCTCCGTATGGATATAGCACATTTCATTTGTCCATCCATCCACTGGTGGGCATTTGAGTGGTTCCCACTTTTGGGCTATTATGAATAGTGCTGCCACGGACAGATGCCTGTGGACAGGTGTTTCCATTTCTCTTGGGCAGATACCGCGGAGCGGAATTGCTGGGTCATATAGCTCTATGTTGACCTGTTTGAGGAACCGTTTTCCAAAGCTGCACCGTGTTACATTCCCACCACAGGGCCTGGGGGCTCCGATATCTTCACACCTTCACCAGCACTTGTTGTTATCTGACTTCCCGATTCTAGGAATTGTGACACCTTCTCCTTTCCTGACTCCTTAGATTTTTGGGCAGGCAAACACCACACTGAAGCGATGGCTCCTGGACTTCGCCTCCAAGAGGAAAGAAGCAGAGCTGCGCAGTTGCATCATTAGAAACAACAGCCTGTGGGATAAGCTGATCTTCCGCAAAATACAGGTAGCAGCTGGTCTCACTGTTACTGGTCATGGGGACTAACTTGGGCTTCAGATTTTCTGGGGGGCTCTTTTTAAAAGAGAGGTGTGACGCTAAGAGAGAATGACACCTTGTTATTAATTCTGGCACGTGTCTAAAAATTAAGGACAAAGCCATTACAAAAACCTCAGGATCCAAGATAAATCAGTAAGATTGTAGCTGTCGAGCATGGAAAAGGAACCAGGATACTGTAGCCTTTCCTCGTCTCTATTTGGTCTTACTTTTCTGGAAGAAGAATATCACTCTTGAGGTAACTTTTTAGGCATGAGTGGCAAAGAAGAATACTATGTCTAAAAAAACACCAGAAGTGTGGCAGTTGCCACCAATCCATCACACTCTTGTTCTAATCCCTTAAGATACCAGCACGTGGGGGTGCCGCCTTACTTCCATCCCAGTTCAGAGCAAAGGGTGCAGTGTCGGGTGGGAAAACACTCCGGGGTGCTCCTCTCCGGCCGCCTGCGGTTCTCAGCATCGGCGAGCTCCGTGCGGCCTGCAGAGAGCTGGGGGCCAGGCAACGGGGCGCTCACCGACTCCCACCATTTAACCCTCTTTCTCTCCTGCCTGTCTTTGAAGTCGAACCTGGGAGGGAAGGTCCGACTGATGATCACGGGGGCCGCGCCCGTGTCTGCCACGGTGCTGACGTTTCTGCGAGCCGCGCTCGGCTGTCAGGTGAGCGGCTCCATGCAGCCCGTGGTCTCAGCCTTCGTCCCGCCCAGGGGTCTTCTTTCCACAGTCACTCGCGTTCTCCTGTGGGTGTCTTCTCTTTTTTTAATATATTTTTATTGATTTCTAAGAGGAAGGGAGAGGCAGAGAGATAGAAACGTCAGTGATGAGAGAGAATCATTGATTGGCTGCCCCCTGCACGCCCCAAACTGGGGACTGAGCCCACAACCCAGGCATGTGCCCTGACCGGGAATTGAACCGTGACCTCCTGGTTCCTAGGTTGACGCTCAACCACTGAGCCACGCCTGCCAGGCTCTCTTATTTTTACATAGACTGTCCCCTTATTCCCAGGTTGCTTAGAGAAAGAAGTAGGTATGTTTGACCCCAGGCAGGGGACATGCGCTGGTGTCCACACTGTGTGGTGCTGTTTGAGGGTCAGGCAGGAGGGTGTGGGTGGGTGGTAAGGAGTAGCCACCTGTGCACCAGGCAGAGAACCTGTCTTCAGGGGGCGGGAGACAGCAGAGACCAGCTGACACAGAGGACATGGCGGTGGGGGGCGGGAGGCCGAGCTGGCGAAGCCGTGCCTTCCTGGGTGGCCCGTCTGCAGGGGACTGTCCTCCGTGTCAGGGTCCTCCCTCGCCTTCCGCAGGTCACAAAGTAGAAAATGAACATGGATGGGGCTGGCTTTGGCGTGAGCGGGGAGACGTTGGGTCGCCATAAGAAAGCATGTTGTGGTATCGAATGAATTTACCAAACAGGAAATGCGAAGAGATTTCACCCCCGTGGGCCGTTACTCAGGGGTTGGGGGAACTTAATTTCTGTGCACTTCCGGCCACGGCTCCCCTTCTAATCATGTTTCCTCTCCTGTGACCAGTTCTACGAAGGCTACGGACAGACCGAGTGCACGGCCGGCTGCTCCCTGACCATCCCTGGAGACTGGACCGCAGGTACGGTGACCGGTGGGACAGGCCTTGTCGATGCCCTGCTGTTCGGAGTGGGATCGAGTTCACCGTTCATTGGTGCTGCGTCTCAGATGCGAGGCCCCGGGGACACAGCCCTGTGAATCAGGGCGCCAGAGCTGGGTGGCGGCTGTAAGAGGCGCTGCCTCCAAACCGGGTTCAGACCAGCAGAGCTCGCAGGAACTGACTGGGGGCTAGTGACCGCCGGTAACTTCAGTTAATGTACCGTGTGTGCTGTGCTGGATGCTGAGACTGCAGAGCGAGACGCGCAGGTCCTTGTTCCCAAAGGGACAACGTGGAGACACAGAAATAGTGGGCTCAGCCCCTGCCGGGGGTGCGGCTCTGTGTTGGGGCCTGAGACGTACACTGTGTGTATTTCGTCCCTGTGGGATACGGCCTGCTCGCTGTGAGAGGCAACGACCGGTCGTGGGTTAAAAGCATGTAAATGGCCCCGCATCCTGCTTGGGGGCCAGGGTTCCCACCCAGCCCGGCCACGCCCTCCCGTGTGCCCACCCGGTGCGCAGAGCCAGGCCCTGGTCTGTGCGGGCGCTACCACGGGAGCACCGTGTCCGGCAGGGTCGAGCATCCGCATGGCCCAGGAGCATGGTCTGCTCGGTGGGCACCAAGTCTGTGACCCGGCTCTGCGGTGTTCAGTGTTTAATGCCTGGTTCCTCACCAGCCGAAGGCTTTGGAACAGGGACCTCTGAAAGCTGAGATGATTAGCACGCGGGGAGGGTTATTTGCAGTGCTTTTGCAACCTGTCTAATTCCTGTCACTCCTGCGTGGGGAAGAGAACCCAACCCCACCAGCCTTCGGCAAGGCAGTTCCGTTACCTGTAAAGAGAAGCATCGTCCTGTCCTCACAAACTTCATCCTAAAACCCGGTCCTTCACTCGGGAAATGAAGGCCGTGTTGTCCAGAACCGGGGGCGGGGGGGGGGGGGGGTGAGAAAAGAGCCACGACTGCTCTTCTCTCCGCACAGAGAACCGGGACGGTAACAAGTTGTCGGGGAGAGGTGGCAGGTGGGCCGGGGCCATCGGACCAGAGGGGCCAGGGGAACGTGTGTGCAAAGCTCGCTTCCAGGTGCTCGTGGAACCCTGAAGAGCAGCATCCAAATTGTTCGCACTTTGAAAGGAGTTTAGCGCATCAAACCTGGGACAGGTTCCTGGAGACGTGAACCTTTCAAACGGCCTCTCTTTTAGGAGTAAACTCCCTAAACTGATTTGTCCGGGGAGACTGGCTGTAACGCAGCAAGCGAGTGCGTGCCAGCGGTTCTTGTGAGCAGGCCGACTGGTCATAAAGTGATTGGGCCGGAGCTAGTCCACCCCAGGACTAACCGTTCTTTCACTGCACACACAGGCCACGTCGGTGCCCCCATGCCGTGCAATCTGATAAAGCTCGTCGATGTGGAAGAGATGAACTACCTGGCTGCCAAGGGCGAGGGCGAGGTGAGCGAGGGCCGTCGTCCTTCACCCTCCTTGCCGTTGCCTGTAAAGCCGGCTGACCAGTGCGGCGCCCCGCCCCGCTCGGTGCCACCAGGGCCTCGGCGCCACTGAGCGTGATTTCCCTGGTGATCCTCGTCTGACGAGCCTCTTTCTGAAAGTCCATTTATGTTTAACTCCCGGGGGCGGGGGGGGGGGAGTGGGAGGGGCCACCAATGCCTCCTTCGGCCAGACATGCTAGGGATGGGGGCCCAAGAGCTCGCAAAGGCTCCGGTGGCCTGAGCCCTGGCACAGCTCCCGCCTCATTGCCCTGGACACCTGCCTGTGAGTGCGCTGCCGCTGGGCTGGGGGGTCGGGGGGCTGATTACTTTAGAGGGATCTCGTTCCCTCGGGGTCTCCAGCAGCTTTGAGCGGAGCCCAGAGCAGCATCAGCCCTGCAACTGGACAGCAGCTGAGGCTCCTGAGACAGGGAAGTGGGGCCCTGGAGGCGCCGCCCAGCACCCTCAGGTCCTGGAATCCAGGGCTTCTTGCTAAAGGTCGGGACACGCGTGTGCACGCACACACACGCATGCACACACACACACTCACTCACTCACTCACACTCACCCCGGTTCTCTCTGGAGAAGCCCCTGTGAATGCCACCGACAGGTCACCTTCCCAGGGATTGAGTGTGGCTGACACGCAGGCGGGCAGGTCTGAGGTGTGCGGCCCCAGGGCCTGCCTGCCTGTGCTGAAATGGCCGCAGCAAGTTAGTCCACAGCCTCACCGCAGAGACACCAAACCCTACAAGGAATGTCTCCTCCTGTGGTGAGGACTCCTGGGACCTCCTCTCTGAACAGCTTCCCGACACACCTCCGCAGGCCGTCACCCGCACCTGCTCCCCTTATTCTGGGGTGTGTCCCTCCTGACCTCCATCTCCCACCCCCCGTCCTCCCCCTCAGGTGTGTGTGAAAGGGCCAAACGTATTTCAAGGCTACCTGAAGGACCCGGCGAAAACAGCGGAAGCGCTGGACAAAGACGGCTGGCTGCACACAGGGGACATCGGGAAGTGGTTACCGGTACGGGTCGGACCCTCCCGTTCCCTGCCCCGGAGGGAAGAGCACGCCCCGTGCCGTGCCCCTGGCGCTGCCTTTCCCTTTGTCCTGGGCGAGTGGGGGGGTGGGCGGGGGGCGGGGGGCAAGCCTGTCCCTTAGCAAGCGGTGCAGGATTCTCACGGGAACTGAGCGGAAGGTTTCATGTTGGTGGCTGCCATCAGTTCTGGTTGCTGCTTCCTGTTTGAAATGCAGAGAGCCTGTAGCTTTTTACGGGCAGTGCTGTGCCTGCCTGAGGCTGCAGGTGAACAGGTGTCCGTGGTGGGCTGCCAGGGACAAGGGCAGGATCTGAACACCGGGGGTTCTTGGGTTCATCCTCTTAAAAATAGGACAGGCATTTCCCAGCTCAGACCGCCTCCTTTCTACTTGGTCTCAGGGCCATTGACTGTAGAGGAATTCCAGACGCCGCTGAGGAGCGGGAGGTTTGGCCGACGTGGCCCCCAGAGATTTGGCCAGTTTTGCAGCTGCAGTAACAGCCACTGCTTTTCAAAGTCATTAACCGGTTTAACTGCAAACACTGAAATGGCTAATGTCATTTTTATGGTGTATTGTTTGATTCTTACAGATCCAAGATGCTTAACACTATGACATTTGTATTGATTTGAAAAATGCCTCCCTAAGTAATTCAGATTTCAGATACCCACGCTCTTTAGGAATAAATTAAGTCCCTCTTCCCGGGTTCAAGAGGGATTAAGCATCGGTTCTCAGCCTGGCACTGGCCCTTGTTGAAAGCGGAGGACAGGGGTGGAGAGAGATCCTGGAAGTTCCCCGCAGTGGCCCCGGGTGGGGAGGGGTGACAGTCGGTGGGCACTGCTGGCATTGGGCTGGTCTGGCCAGAGACTCCAGGGTGCCACAGTGTTAGGTGGGCAGGTGACCAATGCTTCCCGAAGGGCCGGGAGCCCGGGGGCAGGGATAAACCCGTCGTGTAGGAAGCATTGCTGAGCCTCACTCTGTGCCAGCACTGTGGGAGGGGGAGGGGAGCCGGCTGTGTCCCTGGTTCGGGTAGGAGGCTGCACGGAGCTGGCCCCCCTGACAGCAGCCCCTTGAGCGCTGCCAGAGCTGGTGAGGGGCGAAGGGGGGTGCGCATGGGCTCGGCCGGGTCGCGCCTCTCTCCCCGCTTGGCTCAGTGGCTTTGGGACAGTTCTGAGTCTCTCTGAGCCTCAGTTTCCCTCTCTGTGAAACGGGATATGACTGACCCTGCCGGGCGTGGTGAGGATGGAACGAGGGCGCACAAAGTGCCCTGTGCAGGGTGTGATCCCGGGGCGGCCAGCCTGGCCACTCACAGCCCTCCTTTCCGCTGGACAGAACGGGGCCCTGAAGATCATCGACAGGAAGAAGCACATATTTAAGCTGGCACAAGGAGAATACATAGCCCCCGAAAAGATCGAGAACATCTACCTGCGGAGCGAGCCTGTGGCGCAGGTGTTTGTCCACGGAGAGAGCCTGCAGGTAGGTGCCTTCCGAGCTGTGCGCTCTGACGCGGGCGTGGCGAGGCCTGTCTCAGGCCCCAGTGCGATGGTGGGGCAGCTCTCTGGCCTGACCCGCTGGGATGTTGCGGATGCATTGGTGGTCTTTGCCGTCGGGGTTCTTCCTCAGAAAGTTTCTTCTCTTTACTTTCCACATGGTTATCTCACCCAGAGGACCAGGGGAGGCGGATAAAAGCTCCTAGGCTAGGGAGTGGGTAAAAATACGCTCCCAGCTTAATTCGGAGGGAAATACTGACATGGATTTTACAAAAGTTTAGCGTTTTCAAACTTATTAAACCCAACTTACTTACGATATGCCTCCCACATCCTCTGTGAACAAACGGTGGCTGTGAGCCAGCATGCACTTACAGTTGGAAACCAAGGTCAGTATTGTAGCGAAACGTCTACACGTTGGACAGATGGCGACAAGGGAGAGAAGGGGACCTAGTTTCCTGAAGGTTAATCATGTTATAAACTTGAGCTTTAGAAGAATGTTTTCTCCTAAAAGAAAGCGCCTGTTTCTCTTTGACCTGGAATCGTACCATGCCTGTCACTTGTTATTTATTTATTTACCTGCTCTCTGCCACCTTTTTGCCGACTTGACCCTGTTTTATTTTTGAAAGGTACACCCAAAAGTAAATAAAAAGCAGGGTCTTGTTAGATCTTGATCGCCAGTGGTTCTCGGAGGACATGGTTGTGAAATTCCTGATGCCGTGGACTTAGAGCCCAAGCTCTGCCCTGGCCAGGGCCGGGCTGGCGGGAGGGTCTGCAGAGGGCCTGCAGCCTGCGCCAGTTCCCCGGGGTCTGCGATGCTAGAACTTGCGGGTCAGGCCAGGTAGTAACCCCCCCCCCCCTTCTGTATTAAAGGCCTTTCTCGTTGCGATTGTGGTCCCCGATGTGGAGACGCTGGGCCGCTGGGCGGGAAAGCGAGGCCTGGCAGGGTCCTTCGAGGAGCTGTGCCGCAGCAAGGTAAGGGCGCCGGCCTCCAGCCTCCAGCCCAGTGTGCAGTGCGCGCAGGGCCTTCCCCAGGCTGCAGGGCTTCCCCCACAACCCCCCACCCCCCAGGCTGCAGGGCCTCCCCCACAACCCCCCACCCCCACCCCTCCCAGGCTGCAGGCCTGCGTCTCATTCTCCTGTCTCTTTAGGACGTCAAGAAAGCCATCCTGGAGGATTTGGTGCGGCTGGGGAAGGAGTCTGGCCTGAAGCCATTCGAGCAGGTGAGACTCCCTGGAAAGTGCCTCCGTTCTTGTAGGTCACAGGGGGGTGAGATGACCTCAGGACGTGCATGAGGAGGGCAGTGGGGTGGTTGGCAGGGAGGGGTTTCTCTAATGGGGAGGGGGGCGGGGGGGAGGGCGAGATTCTCTTCCTGGAGGTCAGGGAGCAGTCCTGACCTCTGCCTCAGCATGCCGCCCTTCCCTTGGTGAGAGGTTGGTTGGCACCAGCATCAGGGCCTATCCCCTGGGGCCGACGTGCTTGGGACTGGGGTTCCACCTGCCCCTCCTCCTTGCTGATTTGTAGGTCAAGGGCCTCGCTCTCCACCCTGAACTGTTCTCTATCGAAAACGGCCTCCTGACCCCGACGATGAAGGCGAAAAGGCCAGAACTTCGGAATTATTTCAGGTCACAGATAGACGAACTGTATTCCACCATCAAGGTTTAAGGGAGGAGGAGCGCTCGGAGAAACCACGTAGCTCCGCCATCTCCTCCTCCGGTGGCCTTCACGTTGGCGATTTGACTACAGAGCATAGGGAAGGGCGCCGTGTGTGACTTGTGCGTCGGGTTCTTGTCATAGGAACATTAGAGGAAGCGGGACGCTGCCCTGCGGTCGCCGGGCGTGGCAGACCCTGTCCCCGTGTGGTGACACACCATTTCCAAAACGAGCCTTAACAGTTGTCAAGGGAGACTTTACGTGTGCTAGGTTATTCGCGATTCCCTGGGTCCGGAGGCGGATGTGGAACTTGTCCCCCTGTTTTCCTAACCAAGGGACGCGGACTTGCTCTTTCTGAATGTCTGCTGCTTGCTGCAAACCCTGCAGCCGCCCGCTGCCCGGGAGAGTCTGTGCACTGGAAGGAACCTGTCCCTCACCAACAGCGTCCGGCTGGGACTGTCACGCGTGGACCAGAGATTGTTTTATCCCTGTCACCTCCCCTGCCCCCCCCCCACGCTCACGCCCCTCGGATGAAGGCTTCTGGAACACCTGCTCTTCCTCCCGACTCTGTTGGTCCTGTTGGCGCAGACGGTTCCCAGCGAAGCCCAAGACAGACAGACTCCGGACAGTGTTGACACCGAGTCCCGGACGTGGCCGCTCCCGGCGCCCACGGAGCAGCGTGCTCTCGGGCTCCTCTCCGGCCCGCCCGCCCTCTGTCCCCGGGGTTGTGAGAAAACCTGCCTTACACTCAACAGTGAGGACAAGCATTTCAAGAAGGAAAGACTCACCTGGCAAGACCACGCTCAACTGTGACGCCTCAGCAACTGTCCACGTCATCCCCACTGCACGTCCCTCTGTTTGTGACGGCCCACGGGTTTTTAACGTGGTTTTCGTATCAGAAGTTCACGTTGTGCTTCACTGGCTTTTCCCCAGAGTAAACTCTCAGGCAAGGCGTGTCTCCGAGGCGATGAGGGAGTGGATAGGCGTGGGCACGAATGGGAATGGACGGTAATAAACTCGCTCTCCTGCCATCACGCTTCCTGGCTCCTGTGAAATGATTCGGCAAAAGCCAGATTCTCGGGGTGGAAGGCCGGCACTGGCTTCCCGGGAGCCACGCCTCCCGGGACTCCTTTCAGTTAATTGGGAAATGAGCAGCATTTCACATCCCGCAGGCCTCTGCCACGGGCACGGGAGTACGTTGTCATCGTGCACTTGAAGCAGTCGCTTCTGGGCGTGAGCACGCGTGGCGCACAGCACGGGGGTGGCACTCACGTCCTCGTCGTGTGATGCTCCGTGGCCTAACCCGAGTGTATGTTCCTCACTGCACCAAGCGTCAGTAACTCGTCACATGGGGGTTTCGAATGTTTGCTTTAAGTGTTGGCTATTTCTATGTTTTATAAACCAAAACAGAATTTCCAAAAACAATGAAGGAAACCAAAATAAATATTTCTGCATTTCACGGGAGTGGAGCGTCTGTTTTCAGGTCGGGCGTGGCATTGGGGCAGCAGGCGTGGCCCTGGGCCCCGAGGGACGCTGCCTCCCCCTCCGGTCCCCCTGCTCCCCGACCCCCTCCTCCCTGCCTCCTCTAATGCGTCCTGCACGGCCCGGTTGCAGCCCTGCTGGGTGTGGAGAAGGAATCCACAAGAGGGAATAAGAAGCCCAGTCTAAAAAAAAAAAAAAAAGACGCATAGTCTAGAAAACCCCCTTTCAGGAGATGCGCTGTAGTGGGTGGTTCGGTGCTGGGCCGAATTCTGCTGTTTCCGTCAATCCCGTCTGTTCTCTCCCTGGCTTAGAACTGGTCTCCAAGAGCAGCGGCCTTGCCTGTGCCCTGTCCTCTACCCTGTCCTACCCTGTCCTTTTAAAGCTTTCCCTTTCTGTTGGTGTTAATCAACCCTCAATTTCTCTTTAAAATTGTTTTCTTTTTTCTTTTTTTATTGATTTCAGAGAGGAAGGGAGAGGGAGAGAGAGAAACACCAATGATGACAGAATCATTGATCAGCTGCCTTCTGCACGCCCCCGACTGGGGATTGAGCCCACATCCTGGGCATGTGCCCTGACCTGGAATCAAGCCAGTGACCTCTTGGTTCATAGGTCAACGCTCAACCACTGAGCCACACCACCGGGCTGTCCTCACTTTCTTAGCCTGTGTGTGTTAGCCGGTCTCCCCTCGGCCCCGTCCATCTTGGGTTTGCTGTGATGTTTGGCTTCTTCCTGTAACGCGCGAGCCCCGTGCACATCTCTGCTGAGGCTCCATGTCCCTCTGCCTGTTTCTTTCAGTGTCGAGACCCTCATCTTGTCTGTTCTCACCCTCCTCGTCCCCTCTCTCTCTAGTACCTTTCCTTTTCCCTCTCTCAGCGCGAACACAGCACTTGGAATCGAGTCGGTGTTCATTAAACAAGTCTTGCTTGAACAAATACCTGAATTTTTTAAACAAAATCCCTCTGTAATGAAGCTGATACAAACACTAGTTTTTTTAAAATTTTCTTAAAAAATATACAGTAAAATACACATAATATTTACCACCTTAATCACTTTAAGTGACATTTAGTGTGTCCACACTGTTGTGAGCCACCAGGGCATCCGTCCTCAGCGCTCCCTTCTCCTTGCAGAACTGGGACCTCCATCCCTCCTCCCTCCTAACTCCTCAATCCTCACTCCTAACTCCTCCCTCCTAACTCCTCCCTCCTAACTCCTCCCTCCTCCTAACTCCTCCCTCCTCCCTCCTCAATCCTCCCTCCTAACTCCTCCCTCCTCCTAAGTCCTCCCTCCTCCCTCCTCAATCCTTCCTCCTCCCTCTTCCCTCTTCCCTCCTCACTCCTAAGTCCTCCCTCCTCCCTCCTCACTCCTCCCTCCTAAATCCTCCCTCCTCTCTCCATCCCTCCTCCCTCCTCCCTCCTCCCTCCTCCCTCCTCCCTCCTCAATCCTCCCTCCTAACTCCTCCCTCCTCCCTCCTCCCTCCTCCCTCCTCAATCCTCCCTCCTCCTCCCTCCCTCCCTCAGCCCTGGCGGCCACAGGCTACTCCGTCTCCAACATGCTGACTTCCTTCTCCAGGTGCCACACACAAATGGGTCCAGCCTGTGTCCTCCGGTGCCTGGCTTACTTCCCTCAGCACAGCATCCTCAAGGTCCCTCTGTGTTGTAGGAGGTGCCAGCCTTTCCTCTCATGAGGCTGAATAATATCCCACTGTGTGTATACACCACGTTTTGTTGATCCGTTCACCGTTGATGGACACTGGGTGGTTCCCGCCCTCTGGCTCTGGTGACCAACGCTGCTGTGACCATGGGAGTGCCAGCGCCGGCTCAGCCCCTGCTCCGGTCCTTTGGGGCAGCCATCTAGAAGCAGTCATTGGATCCCACAGTGATTCTGCTCTCACTCTTTCTGAGGAACTCCGTGCCGTTTTCCACATCTTACACCAGCAGTGCGCTAGGGTTCGTTTCTCCACATCCTCACGTATCCTTGTTGGTTCTGCGTTTTGTTTATCTGTAACGGCCCTCCTGATGGGTGCACGCTGGTGTCTCATGGTGGTTTGGATGCATTTTCGTGGTGACAGTAAAGCTGAGTGTCCTTTCTGTGCTCACGGGCCATCTGTGTGTCTTCTTGGGAGAAAGCCTACGTCCTTTGCCCATTTTAAAAATCGGGTTGCTTGTTTGTTTGTTATTGAGCTACAGGAGTTCTTTAAATATAAGTATTAATCCATAAATACTTCCCAATTCTCTTTTTTTTAAAAAATACTTTTTTATTGATTTCAGAGAGGCAGAGAAACGTCAATGATGAGAGAGGATCATTGATTGGCTGCCTCCTGCACGCCCCACACTGGGGATCGCGCTCACAAACCGGGCACGTGCCCTGACCCGGAACCAAACCCTGACCTTCTGGTTCCTAGAGCAACTAGTGTCCCTGAGCCACGCCGGCTGGGCCCCTCCCGGTTCCTAACCTTCATGGTGCCCTGTTGGGGCAGTGCCCGCTCACCTACAGCGCGATGGTGGCCCTCCACCCCCCAGACCAAACCTGCGCCCCCAAGGCCGTGGTCTCTGCCTCAGACCTTCTCTCCAGCCAGGACAGAAGGAGGAAGGAGGCGCCCTCTCCCGCCAGGCCCTTGTGTGCTGGCTGCTTTCACTACCTGCCTCTCAGTAGCCCCCCCGCCCCCCGGGGGGCACAGCCTGAGCCCAGAGGCCCCGGTGGGAAGCGCTGATCCAGCCCAAGTGGCCCTGCTGTCCTGCGCTCATCCCACCCCTCCCGGCAGGCCCAGCTACCACACGCCCTCACCCTCTCAGCTCCAAAATACGGTCTGTTTTTAAGTAAGTATATTTGGCGTTTGGCAGTTACATAGTTTAGTCCCACTCTCAATTATTAGGTTCCTTGGAATACTGTGAAGGACTAAGAGGTGTGGAGTGTTGCTGCAGGCCAGGCACTGTTCTTAGCATTTTACACCGATGACCCATGTCACCTTTCAACTCTCCGAGCCAAATGCGGCCTCTGTCCCATTTCACAGATGAGGACTTCGGAGCACGCCAGCAGTTTGATCCCTGTCGGGCTCGGACAGGACCAGAGCCAGGCTGCCTGGCTCTAGAACAGCCTCGGCCTCGGGCTGCGGACGCTCTCGTCTGCCTTTGGCCATGAACTTGCTGACAAAACGTGTCGCTGGGTAGTGGCTGGGTGGCTGCTGGGTGGCTGCTGGGTGGCAGCTGGGTGGCTGCTGGGTGGCAGCTGGGTGGCTGCTGGGTGGCAGCTGGGTGGCTGCTGGGTGGCAGCTGGGTGGCAGTGGTGCTGCTGAGCTTCAGGCGAGTGGCCTGGGCTCCTAAGGATTGTCTTTGTCCCGGAGGGGCTCCGAGCCCTGCACAGACTTGTGGTCCGGGGTATGGCTCCTCAAAAATGACATGTGGAAGAGATCAACCGAAGGACTTGTATACATGTATATAAGCCAAACCAATGGACATGGACAACAGGGGGATGGGAGCATGAGTGTGCGGGGTGGGGGGTGGGAGGGGGAGGTTGGGGGTTAATGGGGGGGATGAGGACACATTTGTAATACCTTAACTAATAATAATTTTTAAAAAAAATGACATGTGGCTGCTCTCGGCGACGCTGGGAACCCCAGATCGTTAAGGACCCTAGCTTTGGTAGGACCAGCTGCTCTGCTTCAGGAGGAAGGCAGGGGAAAGCCGGCACAGACACGCGGCAGGCTCGTGAGGTCCCTGGGAAGGTCTGTGCATCGCCCGCTCGGCCACAGAGACTGGATTTGCTGTGGGCAACAGGCCGCACTCTGCACAGGTGCTCACGTCCTCCTCACCACGCCTCGGGTGGGCAAGGGCCGTCAGCGGGGACCTGAAGCCTGGGCAGGCACCAAGGTGGCCCCAACAGAGCCCTGGTGCCCTTGGTGTGTGAGCAAAGTTACCGGAGGAGCCGCGACAGGGAGTGAGGCCTGCCTGCCAGGAGAAGGGTGGGAAACCAGGGGTGAGCTCCCTGAAGCCAGGGCTGAAAGTGCTCAGGAAGAGGCAGAGGGGGCAGTTACCTCCCATGCTGGCGGGAGGGGGGATGGGTGGGGACAGGAATGGCTGCTGGACTCGCAATGCTAGTGTCCGCAGAGCAGGGAGCCCAGAGCCTGGTGGAGCAGGCAGAGGCGGAACCGGAGGGGAGTGGGAGAGGGAAGACAGCTCCTATTTTTTCTTTTGTTTGAAGTTTTCCTGTGAAGGACCTTAGATGGAAGGATGGTGCTGAGAAAGATGGGAGGGTGAGAGGTGTGCTCCTGTTTGCTGGTGGTGCAGATTTTTAAGACGGGAGATTGGAGATACCACAGCATCATGCTATGCCCATGGAATGGTCCTGGGGCCTGTAGGGGGGGCGGGGGGGAAGAGAAGGGAAAATATGCAGAAAAGACAGGAGGCTGCCCCTGGGAGGGGGAGGGTAAAACCCACTGTTGAGTCCAGAGATCAGCCACCAATAGGGAATCCCTTCCATCATAGTGGGGGTGCGGGGAGGGGGGATGTGTGGGTGTGTAAGCACAGATGTAAGTAGATCATGGGGGGGGGTGGAGGTGTGTAAGCACAGATGTAAGTAGATCATGGGGGGGGTGGAGGGGTGTAAGCACAGATGTAAGTAGATCATGGGGGGGGTGGAGGTGTGTAAGCACAGATGTAAGTAGATCATGGGGGTGTGGAGGGGTGTAAGCACAGATGTAAGTAGATCATGGGGGGGGGTGGAGGTGTGTAAGCACAGATGTAAGTAGATCATGGGGGTGTGGAGGGGTGTAAGCACAGATGTAAGTAGATCATGGGGGTGTGGAGGGGTGTAAGCACAGATGTAAGTAGATCATGGTGGGGGGTGTGGAGGTGTGTAAGCACAGATGTAAGTAGATCATGGGGGGATGTGGAGGGGTGTAAGCACAGATGTAAGTAAATCATGGGGGGTGTGGAGGGGTGTAAGCATAGATGTAAGTAGATCATGGGGGGGGGTGGAGGGGTGTAAGCACAGATGTAAGTAGATCATGGGGGTGTGGAGGTGTGTGAGCACAGATGTAAGTAGATCATGGGGGGGTGGGGGGGTGTAAGCACAGATGTAAGTAGATCATGGGGGGGTGGAGGTGTGTAAGCACAGATGTAAGTAGATCATGGTGGTGTGGAGGTGTGTGAGCACAGATGTAAGTAGATCATGGGGGTGTGGAGGTGTGTGAGCACAGATGTAAGTAGATCATGGGGGTGTGGAGGTGTGTAAGCACAGATGTAAGTAGATCATGGGGGTGTGGAGGTGTGTGAGCACAGATGTAAGTAGATCATGGGGGGTGGAGGGGTGTAAGCACAGATGTAAGTAGATCATGGGGGTGTGGAGGTGTGTAAGCACAGATGTAAGTAGATCATGGGGGTGTGGAGGTGTGTGAGCACAGATGTAAGTAGATCATGGGGGGTGTGGAGGTGTGTAAGCACAGATGTAAGTAGATGATGGGGGGTGTGGAGGGGTGTAAGCACAGATGTAAGTAGATGATGGGGGGTGTGGAGGGGTGTAAGCACAGATGTAAGTAGATCATGGGGGGATGTGGAGGGGTGTAAGCACAGATGTAAGTAAATCATGGGGGGTGTGGAGGGGTGTAAGCACAGATGTAAGTAGATCATGGGGGGGGGTGGAGGGGTGTAAGCACAGATGTAAGTAGATCATGGGGGTGTGGAGGTGTGTAAGCACAGATGTAAGTAGATCATGGGGGTGTGGAGGTGTGTAAGCACAGATGTAAGTAGATCATGGGGGTGTGGAGGTGTGTAAGCACAGATGTAAGTAGATCATGGGGGTGTGGAGGTGTGTGAGCACAGATGTAAGTAGATCATGGGGGGTGTGGAGGGGTGTAAGCACAGATGTAAGTAGATCATGGGGGGGGTGGAGGGGTGTAAGCAGAGATGTAAGTAGATCATGGGTGGGGGTGGAGGGGTGTAAGCACAGATGTAAGTAGATCATGGGGGGTGTGGAGGGGTGTAAGCACAGATGTAAGTAGATCATGGGGGTGTGGAGGTGTGTAAGCACAGATGTAAGTAGATCATGGGGGTGTGGAGGTGTGTGAGCACAGATGTAAGTAGATCATGGGGGGGTGGAGGGGTGTAAGCACAGATGTAAGTAGATCATGGGGGTGTGGAGGTGTGTAAGCACAGATGTAAGTAGATCATGGGGGTGTGGAGGTGTGTGAGCACAGATGTAAGTAGATCATGGGGGGTGTGGAGGTGTGTAAGCACAGATGTAAGTAGATGATGGGGGGTGTGGAGGGGTGTAAGCACAGATGTAAGTAGATGATGGGGGGTGTGGAGGGGTGTAAGCACAGATGTAAGTAGATCATGGGGGGATGTGGAGGGGTGTAAGCACAGATGTAAGTAAATCATGGGGGGTGTGGAGGGGTGTAAGCACAGATGTAAGTAGATCATGGGGGGGGTGGAGGGGTGTAAGCACAGATGTAAGTAGATCATGGGGGTGTGGAGGTGTGTAAGCACAGATGTAAGTAGATCATGGGGGTGTGGAGGTGTGTAAGCACAGATGTAAGTAGATCATGGGGGTGTGGAGGTGTGTGAGCACAGATGTAAGTAGATCATGGGGGGTGTGGAGGGGTGTAAGCACAGATGTAAGTAGATCATGGGGGGGGTGGAGGGGTGTAAGCAGAGATGTAAGTAGATCATGGGTGGGGTTGGAGGGGTGTAAGCACAGATGTAAGTAGATCATGGGGGGTGTGGAGGGGTGTAAGCACAGATGTAAGTAGATCATGGGGGGATGTGGAGGGGTGTAAGCACAGATGTAAGTAAATCATGGGGGGTGTGGAGGGGTGTAAGCACAGATGTAAGTAGATCATGGGGGGGTGGAGGGGTGTGAGCACAGATGTAAGTAGATCATGGGGGGGTGGAGGTGTGTAAGCACAGATGTAAGTAGATCATGGGGGGGTTGAGGGGTGTGAGCACAGATGTAAGTAGATCATGGGGGGGGTGGAGGTGTGTAAGCACAGATGTAAGTAGATCATGGGGGGTGTGGAGGTGTGTAAGCACAGATGTAAGTAGATCATGGGGGGGTGGAGGGGTGTGAGCACAGATGTAAGTAGATCATGGGGGGGTGGAGGGGTGTAAGCACAGATGTAAGTAGATCATGGGGGGGTGGAGGGGTGTGAGCACAGATGTAAGTAGATCATGGGGGGGTGGAGGTGTGTAAGCACAGATGTAAGTAGATCATGGGGGGGTGGAGGGGTGTGAGCACAGATGTAAGTAGATCATGGGGGGGGTGGAGGTGTGTAAGCACAGATGTAAGTAGATCATGGGGGGGTGGAGGGGTGTGAGCACAGATGTAAGTAGATCATGGTGACGGGCGGAAGCGGTGGGGCGCCTCTATCTTTTCCCGCTGAAGTGCTGTCCTTGTCATGGAGGAGAAGCGGAGCCCCGAGAGCCTGGCCATGGCCGAGCTGCACCGTGTTACACCTGCCTCGTGCCTAGGTTTGCTGCCCCTTCCTCTCCGAGGCGTGGTCCCCGCGAGCGCCTGAGCACCCTGAGCCCCATCAGGTGTTGGCCGTGTCGTGGCCATTGGTCCTCAGGCGCCGCCAAGCCCCCCAAGGCGAACACCCCTGCTCACCGTTGGAGTCCCCACAGGTGGAGGAGAGCAACTGCCTGGGGCTGGGCTTGCCTGGCCGTGTTTTCATCACACGCAGCGCTTGTTTCCACGGCAGCACAAGCAGGAGGGAGGCCTGCCGGCCGGTCCCCGGGTGCTGGGCAGAGCAGGGGGCCGAGGGCAGGGGGTCCCTCAGCACCTGGAGAGGGGAGGGCGGTGGGTGTGTTAAGGAGCAGATTGCACACCTCCCCCCCCCGCCCGCTGCACACCCCCCACCCTGCCCCCAGCCCCCACATGGAAGGAGGGTGGCACTGAGTCTCTCCCCACAGGGCAGACGTCCCATCCGTCAGCAGCTGCCCAGCCCAGCTCAGCTGGCCCCCGCCCTGTGTGCGAGAGCATATGCCCACGGCTGTTCGTGCGGAACTCACTCCACTCAGTGTGGGCACTGGGGAAACTGACCCACATCCCCCAGTAGCTGCATATTTAGCACCGAGAGACGGCGGACTGCCCTGCCTTCCACGCCCTCCACTGCTCTGTGCTCGTTGCTCGGATGGCGGGTGTTGCTGGGGAACCCTCAGCCGGTCCTTCGGGTCAGAGGGACTCTGCTCTGGGCTGGAAACAGGTGGGCTCCCACAGACAATGCTCCGTGGACGTTCTCAGCCACTCTCTGCTGCTGAGGTTGGGGGGCGGGGGGGACTGTTACTGTCAGATTTCCCTAACAGGACGTGTCCTGGCTAAGGATAAGGCTGCTGCGTTTCCCCCCAAGAACTCGGAAGCCTGCTGGTTGGGATGGAGGGGTGAGTGGGGCGTGCCATGGGTGCCGGCTGCAGGGGCGCCCACGGGAGGCGCACGGGAAACCAGTCGGCTCACATTCTGCATCAGGCAACGTGCAGACGCAGAGGAACCCCGTTTCTGAGAGGCCGGGTTCCCACACCCCCGATACTGCTCCCTCCGCCCTGCCTCTGGGGCCAGCCCGCCCCGCCCGCTGAGCTGTCCTGGGCCGGGCTCTGGAGGTTCGGGGCTGCACCCCCCCCCCCCAGTGGCTTCAGACCACAGCCTGCTGAGCCTGTCCCTTGGCCATGAAATCTGTCCACTACCCTCTGCCCCTTACCCCTCGGCCCTGTAGGGGCGCTGGCCGTCTCTTGCTGGGCAGCTGCACCGGCTCTTGACTGCCCTCCTGTGTCCTGGGTTGGCCCTAGTGGCTCCCTCACCTTTCCCGTGTGGCCCCGGCTGTCATCCAGAGGCGCCCCGGGCTCTGAGTCCGAGCGCTGAGGTGCTTCTCAAACTTGCTGTGCGTCCATCCCGGCATCCGAAAGCTCGGGTTCTGACTCAGCAGTTCTGGACTCAGGCCTGAAACTCTGCATTTCGCATTAGCTCCGGGTGATGCTAACGCTGCAGGGAGCTGGGGGCGCGGGGAGGGGCGCGGGGAACCCTGCTGTCTCCCTAGCCTCCCCAACTCTGTTCCGGCCACACTGAACTTGCAGCGCCCAGAATGCTCCCCGCTGGGCCTCGGAGCAGGCTGTCTCCCTGGCCTGGCCGGCTCCCCCTTCACTGCAGGCACCATGTAGGCGTCACCTCCTCCAGCCTTCTCGGACCGGGCGGCTCAGTGGTGTGCGGTGGAGGGGAAGGTGGTAGCAATCCTTCTACCTGTGGCAAGGTCAAGGGGAGAGTGAGCGAGCCTGGGAGTTTCAGGGCAGCAGCCGGAGAATGGGGGAGCTCCTTCCTCCTAGAGAAGGTCCTCACAAGGTCGTCTGCACACCCCCCCCCCCCCCCCGCCGGGTGCGGGAGGCCTGTTGACCTGAGGTCAGTGTCTGACGGGTCTCCCGCTGCTCAGTTCTTGGTTGAGCGGGAAGGATCCCTGAAGTAAAGACAGCAGCTGCCGGGGCCCTGAGCAAGGCCAGCCTCACCGCTGTCTGTGTTCTCAGGCTGCAAACGGGGTGTCTGTCCTGTGAGCAAGGTCATTGCAAGGGTGAAACCTTTTTTCGGAAGGTTCTCGACCACAGCTTGAGTGAGAGTCATGGAGACCCGTCTCTACTGTAGAAACTTTATTCTGGGACCCTTTCTTCTTTTCTTAAGAAAACAGTTTAAAGGGCTGTCCTTTCATTATTTTCTGTGCTCACTTGAGCTGTAAAATTACTTCCCATGCAGGGTGGAAGTCAGCGACGCCCTGGCCGGAGAAGTCCTGGAATTTGCTGGGAATGGAATCTGAGACATGTGACTGAGCCAGGCCGACGTAGCCATGTGATCTCAGCTTGGCAGGGGCCGTGCCAGTTGAGTCTGGAAAAAGTACATGCATTACCGAGCAAATACGTTGACCGGTCGCCCAGTGCCAGGGAGAAAGCATGTGACTCACGGGGGCATCTCGTGTCCCTGCCCTGGGTGACAGTGGAAAAACCTTCCTGCCCTCCAGCTTTCACGGTCGGCGAAGAGGACGTCCTTTCTGAACTGCATTTCCTCCTTCCTTAGAGGGAACATCCCCGTGCAGGCCTCCCTCCCGGCCTCACCCTGGCCCGCCCTGCGGGAGCTGCAGGCCTGTTGTGCTGCGTCACAATCACAGATGCTGAGCCGTTGGCCTGTTTACAGCAGATAATGACCTTGGCTTCTTCCTGAGGAAAACTGCCAAGTTTGGTGGGTTATGCCCATGTAGTCACTAGTTGGCACTGTAGAAAGTTAAAAAGTAAACTGTTCTCTTTTTCATAGTAGAAAATCGCACTCTTTTTAAAGGAAACTTACAGGAATGGGTTTGATAAATTAGGGGAGAAGAAAATGCACGAGGAGGAGGAAAACGAGTTGGGCAAGGGCATTGAAGACATCCAGTCTTATTCGTCTGGAACCGACTTTGAACTAATATTTACAATGTCTGCAAACCGGTGGCTCTGGTCTCCAAATACCTTTCCAGATCTCCTGTCCCGTTCTGTGTCTGCCCTCTAGAGGACACATGCTGAACAGAAAATTCAACCGGAGAAAAAAGCAGAGGCGCAATAAGAAATGACAAGCCCTTCTACATACCAGTATCTGGGGGAGGCAGCTAGTCAATGTGCCTCTCCCACATCGATGTTTCTCTCTCTCTCTCTCTCTCTCTCTCTCTCTCTCTCTCTCTCTCTCTCTCTCTCCCCTTCCACTCTCTCTAAAAATCAATGGAAAAAATATCCTCAGGTGAGGTTTATTTTTAAAAAAAAGATGACCAACTCCAGGGAAATGCAAATTAAAAAAACAACAACAACAGGTACTATTTCAATGCACTAGTTAGGTAAAAATTTGAAAGTCTTGAAAAGTTCTAGGTATCAACAAGTATATGGAGCCAAGGGTACTTTTATATACTGCTAGTGAGGCTGTAAATTGTCTACAAAACAATGTGTAAAAACTGGTTTTATCCTGTAAAGCTGAAAATGCCTTTAAATAACGAGGTGCTCGTTTTACCACCGAGTCTCTCCCTAGAGAAACCCTTAGACATGTATCCTGCAACACGCAAGACTGTTTAGTGCTGCACGGTGGTAACAGCAAAAACAAAAGCAAAGCAAAACAAAACAACAACTGATGTATCCGTACCCAGGAGCGTGGATCCGTACAATGTCGTGTATTTGTTTGATGCATCCCAAAGAATGAAAATGAACAAACTACAGCCCCGTGCAGCGACGTGGCTAAATCGTAGCTCTGAGTGAGAAAGAGCACCTGCAGAAAAGAAAAGGAAGAGCCTGGGAATGATCAAATTTACCCCGGGGAGGGATGGTAGCGGTTTATTTCCTAATCCAGTGGTGAGTACATGGGCGCTTCTTTTTACGTTGACATTATGTTAGGTTCTTCTGCATGCAGGACAGATGCTCATATTTTCTGTTGTGGTCACAGATGCCTAAGGCCACATTTAGCACTGTGACCGCTTTTAGCTGTAGGATTGGCGCAATGACTTGAGCTCATCACTCACTGTCCCACCGCCCGCCCCCCCCCCCCCCCCCGCGGCCGTGCCTCTGCGGACCGTTCCATCACCCACTGCGCCTGCGCGGCACGTCCACGCGCTCATTGCCGAATCCCTCACGAAGCTTTGCCCTCGGCTTTCTCCTAAACGTGTCATCGTTTAGCGCTTAGGTTTAAGCTTTTGGTCCACTTTGGGTGCATTTTTATTGATGGTGTGATGAGGCCCAACATCATTGTTTTGCAGGGTCCTCCCACTGATGGATGAAGAAACCCCCAGTTCTCGCCACTGGTTAAGGGCGGCGGCCTGGCAGTCAAACCCAGCCTATTGGGCAGCGCCCTGCACTAGACAACTGCGCAGGCGCCCAGCAGCAGGCGCCCCAGCCCAGGGTTTGGATCCGCCTCTTTGCTGAGAGCCCTTTGACTTTTGGGCTAGGGGCCCTCCCCTTTCCGGTTCCCGAGCAGTGGAGCCCTGAAAATTGGCGCAGGCGCGGGTGGGAGGGAAAGCTTGGCAAATCTTTGGCGTCGGGGCCGTCAGCAGCTGGTTGTAAGACGTGGACTCCAGCTCCGCGTTGTGTTGTATCCAGGCCGCGTTTTCCCTCGCGCTCTAGGACGGGGCGGGGCCCTGGGGGCGTCGGTAAATAAGGAAGGGGGCGGGGCTTGGTGCGTACGCGTGCGCGTGCGCGTGCGCTCTGCCCGGATTGGCTGCTCAGAGCGGCGCTGGTGTTGGCGGGAGGTTCGGGGGTTCTGCGGGCTGGGAGCGCGGCGGTGGCCGGGATGGCCTCCGCGGGACGGGTGCGGACACGGCGAGGCGCGGGGTAAGTGCTGCGGGCCCTGGGAGCGCAGGCCCGAGGCCGGCTTTATCTTCTCGTCCTACCGCGGTTTGTGCCCCTGGCAGCTGTGCTGCTAGCGAGGCGTCCTGGCTCAACCATTGCGTTGGTTTTCCCGTCTGTAAAATGGGAATAATAATCCCCCATAGGATTGCCGTGAGCCTTAAGTGGGGTTACGGTTTAACACTGCCGGGCGCGCAGGAAGGAGTGGTAGCTAGTGTTGGCATTACCCTGTGGGTGAGCGTCAAGTAGGCTCAGAACACTTTGAAACCAGCTGTCCAACAAACGCCGAGCGCCTGCCCCCTGCCAGACATCTCATTCCTGCGGCCTGTGCTCTGGCTAGTAGTCAGTATTCTTCTTTTCCAAGCCCTTGCTGGTTTTTTTGTTTGTTTGTTTGTTTATAACGCAAACCACAGATCTTAAAGCTGAACCACATCTCAGCGGGGTTGAGGTAGGGGGGACGACAAAGCTGCCGCTTTTTATATAACATTTTTATTTATATGTTATGTATAACATTTTATTTATGTATTTATATGTAAACTTTTTTTTTTTCCCCTTTGAGACTCATGAAATCTGTTCATCCCTCCTCCCAAAATGCACTGGTGTGCAGACAGCAAAACTTTTACATATAGTATCACAGGGGTTTCCATCTTTGGGAAATCTTGCCCCCACCCCCACCCCCGCCCCCGCCCCGCCCCCTTGCTCCTTGCCGAAGGTAAGAAAGAAACGACCATTTTGGGGAGCACAGTTAAGGCACGAGCTTAGGTTAAGAAGCTATGCATCTGGCTTCCAGTCCTGTTTCTGTTACTTGACGGTGACCACGGGAAGTCACTTAGCTCACCTGCACCCCCACATCACCAAATGTCGTAAACTGGATGCCTGTGCTGTCTTCTTTGGGTCTGGAGGTCAGAGACAGCCGTGGTTCTCCAAGTGGGGTTCCCCGCCCAGCGGCGTGGGCAGCACCGGGGACTTGTTAGCGATGCAAACCTCAGCCCCCAGCCCAGACTTAGGGACTCGGACCCTGTGGGGCGGGCCTGCGGTCGGGTCCAGCAGGCCCTCCAGGTGAGTCTGACGCCCGGCTGTGAGAGCCACAGGTGTGAGCAGTTTTCCCTGCTACTTCGCCTGTCAGTAACATCACAGCTAGTGCGCACGCGTGTTCATACGTAACCCGGGGTTTAGGCACGCACTGTCCGGTGCGGCCTTTGGCTCTCTTTATGTCCTTTTAGCAGTGCTGGTGAGACAGGGGCTCTGCTTTCTAAACGATTTTGTCAGAACCTGAGCTTCACTGGGTGCACGCTGTTGATGCAGGGAACGGGAAATGGGGTTTGGAAAGGGTTGCAAGTTAATGGTGTTTTCCCAGTTGTTTTAAAAATCTTTCCTAACTTTTGTGTGTGTGTGTGTGTGTTTTTGCCGTTAAATAGTGCGAGATATTCCAAGAACACTGTAGGAAGAACACGTTCCACGGGAGGTGTAAGTTATCTTTTTCTGTTTTCATGTGATTTTTCTCTTTTTTGACGACACGAATAACTGACATTTGGGGGGCGCCTCGGAGCCACGGAGCGGTCACTGGGCGAGCTCGTGTTTTGTTGTGGTGACGGGGTGTTTTCCTCTTCCTACGGCTTCTTCCACGTAATGGAGAGAAGGGTTTGGGCTTTGAATCTTTTTCCCGGACCGAGCCTGGTTTTATTTTCACTCGGCTAACTGGCGCTGTTTAAAAGTATACAACTTTCTGTGTGTTGCTGTTTTCATTTGTGGCCATTTCTCCCTGTATTATCGTTTTAAACAGCTGTGTATGGTTTCACGGCATCCCACTTACCCACATTACAGCTTCACTGTAAGGGAGGGTCTTAGACATTTCTTTAGCACTCTGGGTAGCCAGTTTCAAATTACTCTCCGGGGTTGCCCGTTTGGCATTGGCAGTGGACACTAGGACGTAGGGACGGTGTAGGCGGGTGCCTGCTTGCAGGGCGCCGGTCAGGGAGCCGCTCTGCTCTCTGCCCCGCCCTGGCTGGCTGGCTGGCTGGCTTGTGTGGTGTCCTGCCTGCTGCCCGAAGGCCCCCAGAGGGGTGCTCCTGCAGGGGCCCCTCAGCTCTCCACTCCCCCAGCCCTAGGTGCTCGTTCTGTGCATGGATTTCTCTCTGCCCGAAGTCCGGTGTGCGGGCGGGATTTCTCTGAGTGCTGCCAGCCCCCTTAGCTAAGTCCCGAGAGCCTGGGACGGGTTTCTTCAGCTCTCCTGCCCTCCCCTCCTGTGGAAGGCAGCTTCGCCTCAGGAGGATGGCGGGTCTGCCTCTTCTGGGCATCCCACCCCAAACACTCCTTGAATAATTTCCGGCGGGGGGGGGGGGGGGGGCGGGGAGCTGTCAGTGATCAAGTTTTTGTTCTGCCAGCTTTCCTCCATCTTGTTTGTATCTTCCAGAATTTCCTCGTCTGTTTTCCAGAGCTACTACGGGCGTTTTTCTCATTTTCTCTGATTTGGTCTTTCGTGAGGGTTTTGGGTAGCAAAGTTCATGGGGCTTATCTATTGAACTGCAAGCCCTGGACTCTGCCTCGATCAGGGTTCTAACCCTGGGTATCCTCAGAACTGCTGATGGCCCTTCAGACCTGTGGGGCTGTTCTGGGTCGAGGCCCATCGCTTTCTGTAGGTCAGGGGTTGGCAGACTGCGGACCGTGGGCCCCTGCTTGTGTCCAGCGCTGCAAGCTACGGAGGGCTTTCACGTTGCCAAACGGTTGGAATAAAGGAGGAAGTATCCCATGACCTGAGAACATGCTGTGAGTTCAGGTGTCAGGGTCCATAGTGAAGTTTATCCAGCACAGCCACGCTCCCCCTCTGCACCGTCCCCGAGCTCGCACGCTGATGGCTGAGCTGAGTCACTGTCGCAGGGCCCTGTGGCCTGCCGAGCCTCAGGTCACTACTGTCTCGTCTTTTATGGAAAAGTGCGCCTGCTCCTGCTGCAGATGATCAGAGGGGTCTGTGTGCGTCTCCCCCCTGCACCCCCGACCCCGCTCCCAGAAGTGTGAAGGGCGCTTCTGTCGGCCGCAGCGCCAGCAGGGGTGTCCTTGCTGACAAGTCCATCGGATTTGTGCTGTTCTTGTTCGTAAAGCCAATTCCGTGACTGACTTCATTCACTTTCAGAAAGCCGGCCAACCCCACAAGCCCACTGACGTGTATGATTTTTCTGAGAATTCTGGAATCTCGAGCGTGGGCAGGATGAGTGAAAATGAGAAAGATGAAGAACCTTATGAATCCTTCGGTGAGTATTTCAAACCTTCATCCTAAACGCTTTAGAGTAGTTGAAGCAATAACATTCAGGCTAGTTAGTAATGAAAAGATAGAAGTATCTTCAAATATAAAACTCAGTTGCCTGCGTATGAATAGAGTGTTCGGGGCAGTTCTTGGTGATTTGAATTAATTTTTCTCACTTCTGAGTCGATTGGAACTCAGAACTCCACTAAACATTACCAAAGTAGAACTCTTCTAGGAGCATCGGTCCAGCCAGTCATAACCAGTTCACCTCGTATAGTGTCTGTAAAGGGCCTGGGTTTAGGGAGAAGAGGGGGGTAAGTTCCCCTTTTCTTAAACACAGCGAGGCAGAGGATGCACCAGAGAGCCAGGGAGAGCTTCCCTGTCCTGGTGGGAGAAACCGGCTGGTGCCTGGCTGCCCCGCAGTGTGTCCGGAGGGACGGCTTCTGTCCGCATCACTGCCCACTGCAGAGGCCAGAAATGGTACAGAAAGTGGGGTTATCTTTTCACTGTTGAGTTCTAAGAGTCCAGCTTGTATGACTGGTTACATAGGGAGATTCAGGATTGATCTGTTCCTCTTGTTTTCCTTGTTATCCCCAGCAGTGAATCAATCCCTTTGCCTGGTGGAGGCCAATACAGAGTATATTGCTAACTTTAAAATGGTGCAGTTGGTGAGAAGTTCATTATTTAAGCAGCTGTTTGAAAAGATGTGTAAATTGGCACTGCCGTGCTAAAGTTTGAGCGTGAAGAAATGGTTGTTTGGCTCCCATCAGCATCCTTCTGCCGCCATTCAGCGCCGCCACCACGGCCACCAGCTTCCTTCCCCGGGACCGCCACCGGCCCTGAGCCCCACCCTGCCAGCTCTCCTGTTGGCCCTCTAACAGCATCTCCGTCTGCGCCTTTCCACCGCGGCCACTCGGCCTCCTCTTAGGTCTTCCCTATTCGGGTTAACTTTTCATGTGAGCTCAAGGCTCTAGCGAAGGGGGGGGCGGGGGGAGGGAGGACTGGAGTCCGTCACGAACACTCAGTGCCCACCCTGAGCGGCCCGGGCCTTGGAGTTGATAGTGCGGTGAGCGTGGCTCCTTCAGGGGAGGAGAGAGATGTCAGGCTTCCTGTTCGTAGTTACCTTTCCTCTCACGGAGACATTTTCATGCAGGTACAGAGATACAGGCGATCATGGGTAAAGGCCCTCTGATGGCTAATCCGATGTGTATTTGTGAGTGAGATGGTCTGCATTTTTCATTGTCGAGATGTGAGATCAAAAGCATTTGGGAAGTAGGTGGTGTGATTGATTATTTTGTTAGCCATTTAAACAAAATCACTTCGTGCTCCATTGTAAAGGAACAACCTTAAACCCGCCCAGGCAGACTTTAACGTTGCATCTTAAAACCTTTTGTAGAGCCTCCTCTGCACAGCACTGCTATCTACAGCGAGGAGGCTGAGCTCTCCCAGCACTGCGGGTCCTTTATCCCTTCACCCCCGCGAGGACAAGAAGCAAGAAGGAGGTACGCTCGTATTCCAGCACCTGTTTATTTCATTCATGGCTAATGGGATTTCTGAGCTCTTTAGATGGGGACCACCCTCCCACCCCCCCCCCCCACCTCCACCCCACCCCAAGATTCATCCGTCTGCTCCATGCTTCCATGTCTCTGGAGAATTATGTGTTCTTTTATGTTTTTTACTCATTTGACCAATATGAATAGATTTACTATAGTAAACCATCTTTGCATTCTGGGATAACCTATTGGTTTGACCTCCTTGCTGATCTTAGTATTTTTTTTTTTCTGTCCTGCGTTTTTAAACTTTGTCATTTTGTTTGGGATGTATCTTTGTTTGAAGTAATGTTGTTTGGCTTCTTTTTTAAAAAAGTTATTTTTTAAAAATCTTATTTTCATAAGAACACTTAACATGAGATCTACCCTCTTAACACATCTGTAAGTGTCCAGTGCAGTGGGTTAGCTATCGGTGCAGTGCTGTTCAGCCGATCTGTAGGACTTCACTGAAACTTCATGCCACTTCATGTCCCCAGCCCCTGGCAACCACCATCCCCTTCTCTGGTTCTGCGGGTCTCCCTATTTCGGATCCCTCCTCTAGGTGAAGTCATGCAGTGGCTGTCTTTCTGTGGCTGGCTTATTTCACTCTGGATCACGTCAACTTCAAATTCTTACATATGCTCCACCTCAGGGCCTTTTCGTATGCCAGTTCCTGCGCCTGATGGCTCTTCCTCTGTGATCTGCATGGCTTGCTCCTGCGCTTCCTTTTAGATTTCAGGTGTCAGCACAGCGCTCTACTTGGATAAAATTCATAGAGAATACCACCTTTCTTCACCAGCACATCTTTGCTGCTCTTTTTCTTACGGCATTATCTCTACCCGACCAATGTTTTATGTTCATTTTTAAATGTGTTCATTACGTCTCCCCAGTAGGAGCATCTTTTTTAAAAAGCAGGACTTCGTTCTGTCTGTTCACTGCTGTTCTCCGGGTGCCTAGAACGTGACCCTGGCACACGATAGGCATTCAGTGAATATTTGAATTCATTCCTGTTCACAGTGTCGTGGTTAAGGTGACGGGGCCTCAGCCCGTTGTGCTGGTTCAGATCCGTATTCTGCCACTGTCAAGTGCTCGGCCTGGGTCCGACATAAGACATTAACTTCTAGGCTCCCTCATCGGGAAATGGGATGATAATACAACCTGCCTCATGATTGTTTCAAGATCAGTTTATACTCTCAGGCTCTAAATCGGGTTGGCATCTAGTAAACTTTGAAATGGTAGCTTTTTATTTGGCATTTTTCCAACAAGCATTTATTGAGCACTAAGTACCAGGCACTGTATTAATAACTCAAAATGGGCGTAATCCTGTCTTCATGGAGCTTATGGAATAGGAGGTACTCACAAGGAGTCACTGGCAAATCACTCGGGGGGGCGTGGCCTCTGAGTTGGAATTAGGTGGGTGAGCGGTGGGGAGAGGAGTGGATGCAGGTGGGTCCCGATGGCACAGCCGCTGCCGGCTGTTGACCAGCTGAGGGCGCTCTGGCTGCGTGGCCAGCTCCCCGGTCCCATGTTGTTCTCCCCCAGCATTGCCGTCTCTGTCACAGCATATTCCAGGTACATGCCGTTGTTTCACACCACCGTGCCTTACACTTACTTTTCCTTCTACCTGACATACCCTTTCCTGTTTCTTTTTTTTTTTTTTCGTGTAGATTTTTTTTTAAAATATATTTTATTGATTTTTTACAGAGAGGAAGGGAGAGGGATAGAGAGTTAGAAACATCGATGAGAGAAACATCGATCGGCTGCCTCCTGCACACCTCCCACTGGGGATGTGCCCGCAACCAAGGTACATGCCCTTGGCCGGAATCGAACCTGGGACCCTTCAGTCCACAGGTCTACGCTCTATCCACTGAGCCAAACCAGTTAGGGCATTCGGTGTAGATTTTGTCTTTATTCAATGATCTTAAACAAGCGACTGTGAAACATTAAAGAAAGAACCGGCCATTGTTCTTTCCTGTGTTTCTTTGCCTGGAAAAGTATTTTTAAAAGTCAACTCAGGTGTCAGAGCTATGCTGTCTTTTCTCATCCCCAGCCACCTGTCCTCGTCTTCTCTGGCCATTGCTTGCCAAGTCATCGCTTGGCATTATCTTTCATCTTCCTGCCACACAGGGAACCTTCAAAGGAAGACTCTGAATTTTTAAAGTAATTTTATTCACTGTACTCTGCATTTTGAGATTGGTGTTAAATGTTTGTTGTATTGAATTGAATGCAGAAGATGAAAGAACTCATCTATCACCGGAGGTTCAGGGTTACTTTTTCTAAGGACAAAAGGAGTATTCCCACTTATTCCACCTAATGATGGGCCTGGTGTGTGCAGGTCTGCTTTTAGTACACGTGGTAGACCTGGGCGTGGTGACTCGGAGGAGGGTGCAGTTCTCAGATGTGACCACAAGGTGCTGCTGTAATGGGACGCTCAGCAGTACTTCCTACCAAGGATAAACGGATGTGGCCTGGGGGTGACAGGGGTGACGGGGGAGACGACCAGCGCATCTTGGCAGGTGGCAGCCCCCCCCATGACAGGCGGGAAATTTCACTCAGTGGTGCTTATTCTCCTGTTGGGCAAGCAACTTAAAACATGTGAATGAAAATGAAATGTGTGCAAGATGTTGACGGCTCATTCTTTGGCACAGTTCGAACGCTTCTGAAACTGAAGACAGTGAAAACGAGCCTGTGAAAGTTAGTGCGAAAAAGGTATGTCGGGGTGTTCTCTACCTTAATTTTTAGGGATAGTTCATATCCTGCTTAGATTGGCTGACAATAGAGAAAATGTTCCATAAAATATTCCATATCCTGTTTAGATTAGATGCAGATTTAAAACAGTTCTGTGGCAATGTTTTCCATAGAGGAAGAGTATTATATTTTAGAAGGTACTTTTTAGATAAGTGAAATGTTTTTATGTCTGAAGTGTTTTCCATGACAGAGGTCTCATATCTCCGTGTACCTTGTCAGTTGTAACGTTCGCGTACTGTGTTTAGATTGTGGTTTACAAAGACAGACTGGTGTACTGGGAGTATGTGGAGCTTTCTTTACTCTGGGTTGCCTGTCCTACCCCCTAATCTTGTCATCTCCCTGTTCCATCTTGAAGTTTAGAAATGGGAAGTGTGGGCTTGATGGTCAGCTACTGTTACGATAAGAGTGATAAGCATTTGTATTTTCTAAAGCAGTAATGCTGTTTTCTTGGCATAGCGAGGAAGAAAACTCAAGCCCATTAGTGATGAATCTGAAAGCTGCAATGAAAGGGATAAACCAGAGAAAATAGGTAGCCAGCGACCTGAAGCTGTGTCGCCTTCAGAACTTTCGGAGAAGTCAGCTGAACTTGGCACTTCTGAAAAGGTAGGACCTCCTGGTGCCAGCTCCTCTGTTGAGAAAGAGACCCGGCAACAGAGAGTCTACTGGTACAAGTGTCTGCCATTTCCTTGGCGCGAGAGAGAAGTTGATTGGAAATGTTTAAGAGGGTCCTAGCTGGTTTGGCTCAGGAGATAGAGCATCGGCCCAAGGACTAAAGGGTCCTGGCTGGAATAGATTCCAGTCAGGGTGTGTACAGGGAGGCAACCAATCGATGTGCCTCTCTCACATCTCTGTCTCTCTCCCACCCTACCATTTTTGCCAAAAATCAATGGAAAAATATCCTCAGGTGAGGATTAACAACAACAACAAATGTTTAGGAGGAGAATAAAACATGTTTCTCTTTCCTCCAGTTTTTAAGAGACTTTTTATATCTTTTATTATAAAATACTAGAGGCCCGGTGCACAAAAATTTGTGCACTCGGGGGGGGGGAGGTGCCTCAGCCCAGCCTGTGCCCTCTCACATTTGGGACCCCTCAGGGGATGACCACCTGTTGGCTTAGGCCCGCTCCCCGGGGGGGGGATTGGGCCTAAGCTGGCAGTCAGACATCCCTCTGGCAGCCCAGGAGCCCTCAGGGGATGTCCACTTGCCAGCAGGGTGCAGGCCTAAGCTGCAGTTGGACATCCTTAGCGCTGCTGAGGAGGCAGGAGAGGCTCCCACCACCACTGCTGTGCTGGCAGCCGTCAGCCTGGCTTGTGGCTGAGCAGAGCTCGTGGGAGCGCACTGACCACCAGGGAGCAGCTCCTGCATTGAGCATCTGCCCCCTGGTGGTCAGTATGTGTCATAGTGACCAGTCATTCCCAGTGGTTCTGCTGTTAGGGTCAATTTGCATATTACCCCTTTATTATATAGGATAGAGTCCTGGTGCATGGGTGGGGGCCGGCTGGTTTGCCCTGAAGGGTGTCCCGGATCAGGGTGGGGCTCCTGTTGGGTGCCTGGCCAGCCTGGGTGAGGGGCTGAGGGCTGTTTTCAGGCTAGCCATGGCCCCCAGCCACCCAAGCTCCCAGTGGAGGCTGGCTGGAAGCAGGTATCTGGGATTTATTTATCTTCTATAATTGAAACTTTGTTCCCTTGAGCGGAGGCCACAGCTGGCCAGAGCAGGTGGGAGGCTTGGCTTCCTCCATCGCCAAGGCAACCAAGCCTCCTGCTTGCTCCGGCTCTGTGGCTGCCGGCCGCCATCTTGGTTGGGTTAATTTGCATATAGTTGCTGTGATTGGCTGGTGGGCATGGCTTGGGGAGTAGCGGAGGTGCAGTCAATTTGCATGTTTCTCTTTTATTAGATTAGATTTTTATTTTAGAGTATTTGTAAAGTATGGAAAAAAAGATAAACTATCGTACAATTCTATCACCCAAATTTGGCCTTTAGTTTTTTTACTAATTTTTTTCTCATTCTAAATAGGACCAACTGCTTTCAGAGTTGTTTATGGCAAGAGCTGTTACTCCATCGTAACCTGAAAGCAGCTGATTCCACACATTATCTTAAATAATAAAAGTTCAACTTCCTCCAAGGCAACCGTTGTTAAGTATCCGCTGGAAGGTTGTTTTGGGGGTTGGGGGAGACAGTTTAATTTCTTTCAGTGTTTCCTTATATCAATTTAGATAATTTGTAGAATTCACTAATATTAACTTAGAAGTAAATAAGAATTATGGCTATAATAGTAGCTGACAGTGTCTGATAATACTGTCTTAATCCTTTTAAGAAAAAGAAAACAGCATTTGTGAACTTGCTTCCCAGCAATTGTCATGAGCTTGGCTCAAATAAATCTTACACTCACCACCCCCCCCCCGCCCCACCCCCCCAACCCCCGCAAAAAAAAAAAGAAGATGAAAAACTTAAGTAAAATTCTTTGCTGTATTATTTTTATAGAAAACTCAGAAAAAGAAGGCGTATCGTGGCAAAAGAAAGAAATCAAGAAGCGAAGCCATGGACTCAGGTACAGAAGAGTGGGTTATGTTTGACAGCTACTCAATGATTCCATTTAAAAATCCTTAGTTCCTTATAGGAGTTAAAAACATGTGACTTTGGAGTAACTTTTTTCCCCAGCATCTATCATGAAAATTTTGAACAAACAGCAAAGGTGAAATATTTTACAATATATATATATTCAGCACCTAGATTTTTCTATTAAAATTTATTCTCTTTGCTTTGTCAACTATCCATTAATCTATTTTAATTTTTCATCATATAGAATATACTCATTTTAGACATAATTTAGCATGTGATTTTTTTCTATAAGACTTCCTTCATTTAGCATAACTGTTCTCAGACTCATCCATTTATTTTGCATCATTTTTATTCACCCAAAAAGCTTATTGAAAAATGTTTCAGAGGAAAATAAAGCATTTTCTATTTACTTCAGTTTTTTTAAAGGAAAAGTTATATATTTTTGTTATAAAAATGATTATTTTAGAAAATTTACAATATATAAGGAAAATAAAACCATCTAATTCCATCACCCCAAAATAAATACCATGTTTTTTGTCTGTATTTTTTAATACTTTTATTGAGCTTTCTCATCTGAAATGGGATCATATTCTCATCATATTTCACTATATCCTAAGTATTCTACAATGCCATTTTAGAAGATATTTTGTTCAAGAATATGCTGTAGTTTTGTTAGAGATTGACATCTATGCTAATAAAGGGTAATATGCTAATTAGATCAGGACACCTTCCGGGAGACCTTCCGGACATCCTTCTGGACAAAGCCGTGGTGGCAGGGTAGAGGCCATTAGGGGTGATCAGGCCAGGGGAGGGCAGTTGGGGGTGATCAGGCCGGTGGTGGGGGGAGAGCAGTTGGGGCAAGCAGGCCAGCAGGAGGGGCCAGTTGGGGGTGAGCAGGCTGGCAGGCAGAGTGGTTAGGGGCAATCAGGCAGGCAGGTAGGTGAGCAGTTAGGAGCCAGCGGTCCCAGATTGTGAGAGGGGTGTCCGACTGCCGGTTTGGGATCGGGCCTAAACCGGCAGTCAGACATCCCCGAAGGGTCCCAGATTGGAGAGGGCTGAGGGACACCCCCCCCCCGCATGAATTTCATGCACTGGGCCACTAGTTCTATATAATAAAAGCATAATATGCAAATCGGCCGAATGGCTGAAGAGCAGAACGACCATCCAAGTGACCATGTTATGACACCCACTGGCGCCAGGCCAGCCAAGGCAGGTGCGATGTGATTGGTCGGGGGCCTGGCCATCGCCCCATGATCGCCCCACAGAGGGAGGCCCAGGCCACCAGCTGGCAGGGTGATCAATCGGGGGGCTCCACGATTGCCCCAAAGGGAGGTCCAGGCCACTAACTGGCAGACTATGGCGGGTGGGTGGGGCTTCCCTCTGTGAGGGAAGTCCACGTGCTGGTGGCCAGAGGGAAGCCTGGGTCCTGGGTGCCAGAGTGAAGCCGGTGCCAGCAGCTGGGGAAAGGAAGGCCTACTCTTGCACGAATTTTGTGCATCGGGCCTCTAGTGTATATATAACTACAAGTGTCTAAATCGGTACACTGAGCATCTGTTTGAGATCTAGAGGTGGCCTATTAAGTAGAGTAAAAAAGAAAGTATGGCTACAGAGAAGAGCTCTGGACCAGTGGTGCTAGACCAGCCGTGGGCAAACTACGGCCCGCGGGCCGGATCCGGCCCGTTTGAAATGAATAAAACTACTGAAAAAAAAGACCGTACCCTTTTATGTAATGATGTTTACTTTGAATGTATATTAGTTCACACAAACACTCCATCCATGCTTTTGTTCCGGCCCTCCGGTCCAGTTTAAGAACCCATTGTGGCCCTCGAGTCAAAAAGTTTGCCCACCCCTGTGCTAGACGATTAAATAAAGGCACAGCACAGTGATGAACAGGCAGCGGTGCTTCGGGCTGCTTTATCGGAAGTGAATATGGGAACCACTGAGACAGCAGTTAGGGCAGTGGTTCTCAACCTGGGGGCCGTGACCCCTGTGGGGGGTGGAACGACCCTTTCACAGGGGTCGCCTAAGACCATCGGAAAACACATGTATAATTACATATTGTTTTTGTGATGAATCACTATGCTTTAATTATGTTCAATTTGTAACAATGAAATTGGGGGTCACCACAACATGAGGAACTGTATTAAAGGGCCGCGACTCAGGAAGGTTGAGAACCACTGAGTTAGGGTGACGGTATAGACGGGCTTTGGGGCCTGCGCTGGAGCAGGAGCAGTGAGCATGTCTCCTCCATCTGCTGCTTCAACTGCCGCTAGTGAGCAGTTGGTGGGATGATTTTTGTTGTAGGCTTGCAGAGCCCTGGACTAGAGCCAAAGTATTGATAACCCACATATGACATTGGTTTATCTTAATGTTCTAGGTATGCCTGACTGTGCACATATTTGGTGTCTACAAGGAAAGCAAAGCAGTGACATCATGGACTTAGATGTTGTTTTGTCAGCATTTGAGGAAACCCTCCCCGAGTATAAGTAAGTGTTGATGGCATGTATGTACCCGATTTCCCCTGAAACACCACTTTTGCTTATCCCACAGCTTTTGATATGTAGTATTTTCATTATTCAGTTTTACAGATTTTTACACTTCCATGATAATTTTTCTTTAACCCTGTGAATTACTTAGTAGTATGTTTATATCCAAATATGTGACTTTTTAGTCTATATTTTTGTATTAACCTTCTATTTTATTTCAAATATGTTGTCAAATCTCATGAACTGGTGATACCCATCTTTTTAAATAGTGAGGCTTTCTTTCTTTCTGTTTTTTTTTTTGTTAATCTTCACCTGAGGATATTTTCCCATTGATCTTTAGAGAGAGTGGAAGAGAGGGGGAGAGACACAGAGAGAAACATCGATGTGAAAGAGACACATGGATTGGTTGCTTCCTGCACACACCCCGACCAGAGCCGGGGAACAAGCCTGAAACCGAGGTATATGCCCTTGACCGGAATCAAACCCAGGACCCTCAGTCTGCCAGCCAACACTCTATCCACTGAACCAAACTGGCTATGGCTGTGTCAAGATATTTTTAAATTTCCCTTGATATTTCTTTGACCCATTAATTGTTCAAGACTGTGTTGTTTAATTTCCATATATTTTTAAATATTCCTTTTGCTAATGATTTCTAGTTTTATTCCATTGTGGTCTGAAAAGGTACTTGTATGATTTTCATCTTGTTAAACTGGTGGCTTATTTTGTCTCCTCACATGTGGGATGTCGTGGGCGTGTTCTGTGCGCTGCGAAGGACGTGTGTTCTGCCGCTTTGGGTGGAGTGTTTGTAAAGGTTTCTCAGTTCCCGTCGGGTCAGTGTTCAAGTCCTGGCTACTGTGTGGTTACGTCCTTATTGACAGTGTTTCCGTGTGGCTGTTCCTGCACTTGCCTGGCAGGCTGCAGCTCTTTACGTGGTTTTGGGAACGCACATAAAGGCTTTGGGCCCGATTCAGCTGCTAAGTTGGTTTCCCTGTGGGGAATGAGGTCTGGGGCTTCCTCTTTCACTGTCTTGCTGATGCCACTAGAAATACTAGTTAACACGCATTTCATGAGAACTTTGATACAAAGGTCTGTACTGAAAGATGCAGCCGGCTCTTGTGCACTCGTCGCTTCTGAAGCATCACAAGGGCACTGGACAGTGTCCTGTGTGCCCAGGCCGAGCAGGGAGCCAGCCGCAGCCTGGCCGTGTCTGCTGCTGACTTGGTCCCTGTGCGTCTGCCACTCGCCATGAGGAAGCCAGGCTGGGAGACCGCGCTCTTCTCTCTCGTCCCAGGTCCTGAGTCAGTGTCTTTTTCAGGGTCCGCTTTATAGTTTTCCAAGAATGGGCAGCTGGCTTTTGGCTCCTTACTTGTTGGTCAGTCCAGACGTGTTACACAAGTACTCCTCCAGCTGTTAGCAGGCAGGAGCTGAAGTCTGCTGGTCATTGATCGGGGGCAGGAAGACCGCATGTCCACATCACGTGGCATCACCTGCAGACATGGCCAGGGTCAGGATGTGCAGCTGACCGCATACCCGCGGGTTTTCGGAAAAGTGTTTCCTGTTCTTTTTCTTTTGTTGAGACATTTCCAGTATTTTTAAGCCTGCGAAGGACTGATCATGCCGTCCTAGGTATTCAGATGCTCTATGGAAATTGTGTTGATGTGATAAGCAGAGGAAACACACGCTTTCCAACCCTTTTTTTGATACCTAGTGTGATCCTTTTTTTAAAATTCTGTTACAGACAAAGCATAGAATCTAAAATTTGCCAGGAAGCAGTCGGCACATTCCATTCTAGGATGAAAGAAGAACTCATCAGAATGGTAAGTTCACTGACACACATTTTCTGGTCTAAATCTTTTTTACTAGTCCCGAGGCAGCATACAGATATCGTGGAAGGACTGCATGTGCTGGCAGTGTGGGAATTAGCAGTATTTCACATGTGTTAAAATAAATGTGATTATATTATAGACTAACATTTAATTTTGGAAAATGTCATGCGGATATTTTGTTTCGTGTAGCTTGCGGAAGTCCAGATGTTGAAAACTCTGAGGAGGAGGAATGCTAAGGTAAATCACTTGTGATTAGAAGCTCATGTCGCCGAGTAGAGACTTGCCGGGGTTTTATGCCCTTCTGTTTGTGTAAGGTGTTTATCTTTTTAGTCTGGCTTTTATCTGGTTGGTCTTGTGGTTGAGAACGGTTAGTGCACGCTAAGGAAGGGAAATGGCTATGAAGCCCCAAATGGGTAAGGCCTGAGTAATGCATGTTTATCACTTTCGTGGATGTAAACAAGCAAAGCCTTTAGAGTAAAGAGCTGTCCCACGTCCCAGGTGACGGACAGCCTGGGAGAACACGGGTTGAGGGTGAGGAGAGCTCATTTCCTGTCCTGGCTCGGCTGCTCGAGTGTTGCACTGCCTGAAAACTGTCCGCCAGCAGGTGTGCCAGGAGGAAAGCCAGGAGCCTAGGCCCCGTCTGCTTATGGACCCAATGACCCCGAGGTTCTGGCTGTAAACTTGCATGAATCGGGAGTGGGAGAGCAGCTGCCCCTCTGCCTTTACGGTAGAAATGGGCTGGAAACATACACCTTTGCCTGCCAGTGACGACAAGGCTTTGCTCCTGTTTTATCCTATCATTTTAATCTCTGGTCAACTCTGCATTGCCTGTACGTGGGAACAGTCTGAATGCCCAGCCGTGGAGTATTACGTAGTGACTCCAAGTGCTGGCTACAGGAATAAAATTGATTATACTGAAATGTTCTAAAAGTGCACCCCGACCCTGCCAACCCGTTCCAATGTTTCCGAGTGTGTCAGGGTAAAATCGAAACTTCTCTGTGTCTCAGTGAAGCTCTGGCCCCACGTCTTTAAAGCCCTGGAGTAAATAGCCGTGCTCTTCTCCCGGAGTTCCCTGCTTCCCTTCAGAGCACATGGTCAGAAGTTGTAGTCACACACTGTTTGTGTGTAATGTCTCTTTCCCGAAAAGTTCCATGACGGAGAGAATGGGGTCTTGTTTCCCACTTACTTCCACTGTACCACAGTGTACTCGGTGGCACTCAGATATTTGTGAACTTAATCTAACAAAGGAATTTCTGTGTCACTTAGACGATTTCAGATATTGAAAAGAAAAGGCAGCGTTTGGTTGAAGTCCAGGATGAACTGCTTTGGTAAGAGAACGTCAGAGGCCTGAGGACTTCCCTGGAGGGACTGGGACGTGCCCATGGGCTAGAGGATCTGCTGCTGGGCTGTGAGAACCCAGGTTTGCCCGGAGCTCAGGAGCAGCTTTTAGCAAAGGAGAGTCGGCACTGCTCTCTGCCATCAGAGCTCAGCCTGGGCTGCGCAGACTCCAGAACCAAACTGCCTGGGTTTGAATCCAGGCTCTGCCACTTACGGGCTGCACAACCGTGGGCAGGTTCCTTAACCTCCCAGGGCCTCGCGCCTTCATTTGTAAATAAGCGTAAGACCTTCCCCTCACAGAGTTATGAGAACCGAATGGATAGATATACAGGAAGTGCTGTGTGTTCACGGTTGTTGACGTTACTGTCGCAGCGTGTGCCTTGGCGACACTCGTGCAGATCCATTCCCCAGCTTTGGGAAGCCAGCCGCCGAGAGAAAGCCGTTTCCCCAGGCACGGGGCAGTTCCCCCCGCCCCCTGGGTATTTTTGGACCTTGGAAATGGACAAGATTGTGATAGGGCAAAAAGAAGGCTTTTTGTCCATGCTTTTGCTGTTGCCTGTCTATTCCTGCCTGAGGCTTTTAATCCCATAGTCCCCAAGACCCTAAAATGAGTTTTAGGCTATATAGGCAGGTCGCCAACCTTTCGGACCTCACGGACCACACGTTGGCAACTGCTGACATAGGGCATATTCTTCTGTGGACTTCATCGTGCATCATATTTCAGAGTTTTAAACAGAAAATTAGAATCTTTCACACATTCATAATTTCAGAGCCAAACATGCCTTGAACTCTCCAGTCCATCATCCCTGTTTTTTCTAACTTCGCTCAGTATATCTACAACCCAGACTCATACACTTTATGTAGACTGTTACTATTCTATGTCATTTATTTTTAGGGAAACTTTGTGTGTGTGTGTTTGTTTTGCTTTAGTTTAGAACCACAGCTGAAACAACTACAAACAAAATATGATGAACTTAAGGAGAGAAAATCTTCTCTGAAGGATGCAGCATGCTTCTTATCTAATTTAAAGCAGCTTCATCACGATTATTCAGATATTCAGGAGAGACAGCCAAATGTAAAGGAAACGGTAAGTTCTCTTTACTTGTCACTGTGCTTCGTACCAGAAGCTACGAGGACTTGAGAAATGTAGATGCAACATAACAGTCTACTCAAAACCGCATCGCTCTAAATCCTTGGAAATGTGTTTGATCATTGCTGCTTTAGCTATTTAATTAAGGCTAGAGGAGTAGAGAAGGCTCCTGAAACACCTATTTTATAAAGGTACTAGAGGCCTAGTGCACGAAATTTGTACACAGGTAGGGTCCCTAAGAGGCTGCCAGTTGCAGTGCCGGCCAGGGCCTGCCTTTGTTCCACGCCACCCCCTGATGGTCAGCGCACATCATAGCAAGTGGTCAAACTCCTGAGGGGACACTGCATATTAGGCTTTTATATAGAGAGATTTACATTTCAGAGAACCAAATCCCATTCAGGGAAGTAACCTGTTTGTACAAATTTCAAATGAACAACTAGGCTTTATTGTAATTGTTATCATATAAGACCACCCAGACATGTTTTAAAGACAGGCCTGTTTGTAGGATTTTTTTTATTTGAAAAACAAGTCATTATCCCATAAAATGGTAGGTGTAATATTAGAAGTTGAAAAACATAAAAAGGAAATGTAGAAGAAAGTGTGATAAATTGTTTTAATAAATTTTATAGTTGCTTCTGGATTTTTGCTGCAGACTGCTACTGTTAGGAGAATCAGCTCATATTAGGAATATTTAAGTTTCAGAAAGAAAATTTATATGTATCATGTACATATAGCTTATGACCATATTTTATTCTTCACTTCTAAATCCAATTTTAAGGTTTTAGTTTTTTTAAATTCTCATTCGAGGACATATTCATTGATTTTTAGAGAGAAAGGGAGAGAGAGAAACATCAATCAACTGCCTCCCTTACGTGTCCCAACTGGAGATTGAACCTGCAACTTTTTGGTGTATGGAACAACACTCCAAGCAACTGAGCCACCCAGCCAGGTCCAATTTTAGGTTTTGACACTGGTCTAAAAGTTAATCCTCCTACAATAAGGTTTATTTGTAGGTTAAAGATCTGGAAATAGAACATTTTTATGTTATTTTTTTCCTGTGACAGTACCCAGCTAGTCTAAAGGTTGTCCTTGGAGATTTAGCTACTAAATGTGGAGAAATTGAAACTGAGATAGTGACTCTACCTTGTTTGAATACATTACTCTGTTTCTGTTGTAGCACCTGTCCTTGTTTATAGAGTATAGTTACTTGGGTATATATCTTACCTCTTTTCCTAAACTAAAGCTCTAGTATAAATGTTAGTTCTTCCCCTTCACCCCTCCCTGAGAGCAGGTGCCTCCTGGTAGCTCGAATACCTTAGGTTCTCAAATATGTAACTTAATTCCATTATTATGTGAATGGAACAGTCTGGCAGCTTTTCTGCTCAATTTTCATGTCTCAGAAAATCACAATCATAATTATAAAATTCTGTAAGGGGAATTTAATTCCTCTTCCATAGATACAGTTTACAACATGAAGTTTGGCTTTGTTAATTATTTTAAAATCAAGAGTTGGGGTTTTTTTAATTTTATTTTGGGTTTGTATTCTAATTTTTTTAATCATTAAGAAATTTGGATTGGCAACTTTTAAGACATTCAGTTGATCTTCCCAGTAAGTAATTTCTCCAGGTGATGGCTTTTTTCCTTTCATGAACTTTAACTTTTATGAGCCTGGAGTGCTCATTCCTTCGGTTCTTACAGTGAAAGTAAATCTGCCTTACACAGGACGAGATCTAGCAACTTGTTTCCATAATTCAAAGGCCACAGTTCTTGGAACAACTGGTCTGGTATGAGGTCAACTCAAGCCTTGCAGAACAGTTCCCTTGAAACCTATTTATCAATTATGTCCTAAGAAAATGGGTTAAAACAAAAGGAACGATCCTACCTCAAAAGATGAGTAGTTAATGGCTAGCTCTATTAAAATCGGCATTGACCTGTGTGGAACAAATAGGGTTATAATATAAAAGTTATTAGTATTTGTTCATCTAAATGATTTTCCTTCAACAGTATGACTCATCCAGCCTCCCAGCGCTGTTATTCAAAGAAAGAACTCTCTTAGGAGCTGAAAGCCATCTGCAAAATATCAACCATCAATTGGAGAAACTCCTTGCCCAGAAATGAGACCAGTCTGCTAAAACGTGCGGCCTGGGTACAGATGAGTCCCACGCTCCTGCTTATCGCTGAAGCAGCACTCTTGATAGATGTAAGAAAGTAAACGTGTCTAGGTGTTCAGGCTGATGTGCGGCCGTGTCACCAGTTTGACTGTACAGTAGCTCGAGAGGACATAATTAACTTGCCAGGTTAGTGTCCTGAGTGATAAGTTAACCTAGAAATACGCAAAATTAGCTGATGTGCATACAAACTAACTTTGGTTAATCAATAAGAGATTTCTACTGAATTTAAGTACACTGAATCTAATTTTCAATAAAACTGGTTTACTCCAGTAAAAACCAAGAATTGGAATGCAAAATGATAAAATTAATTGATATTAACAGATTTAACAAGATACTGTAATTTAATCTGTCTTCAGGCAAATTACAACCTGGTTATAAGTGCATAGTTAATTAGCTATTCTGTAATACTTCCACAATTACTTCGTCAGGAATTTCATCCACTCCACCATTATAACTGGGAAGGCTGTTCTCTGCAGCTTCTGCTAATTCAGCATCCTCAGTAGCTTCCAAGAAATAAGTATCATCAGGACCACTGTCCCAGTCAGGGTCAGAGCACACACCTCCTGACGATGCGCTGGATGATGGCACATGAAGGCTCTGGGTCCCAGCGTTCATGGTTTCCTGTGTTGCAAGCTCTTCTTCCTTTAGTTCCAAAGAGAAGGACGGGATAGGAGAAAACACTGTATTCATTCAGAGTATGTGACGATTTCATGGAGCAACCTGTGTTGGATTAAGGTATAAGACCAGTACAGCAGATATCCAAGTGACTATGCTACATGGTGGTGCGTTTGATACCGTCACCTTGAGAGTGAACTCTTGTTCAAATATTGCTGCCACTGTCGCCAGAACACTCTGGAAATGCCTGCAGTTCCTACGATATATCCTGTTCCAAAAAAAAAAACACCAAAAAAACAGGCGGCCTAGAGCAGGGCTAGGTTAATTTTTTTTTTAAAAGTGGATAGCCCAGCTGAAGGCAAACTGGAAAGTAGATCTATCTGAACAGACTTAAAGAAACAGTTTAGACAATTGTCAAAATGTGACTGGATTGTATATTATATAATTGTATTGTGTCAACATTAAATTTTCTGAATTTAATAAAATGCTCTTATTCTCCAGCTACATGCTTAAATATTAAGAGATGAAGGGTTTGAAGTTTGCAGCCTTCTTTCAAGAGATTTGTTAAAATTGACTGTTAAATCCTAACACCCCACATGATGGTATTTGGAAGTGAGGCATTTGGGATTGGATACATCATGAGGGTAGAGCCCTCATTAATAGGATTAGTGCCCTTAAGAGACCCTCAAGAACCCTCCCTTCTGTCACGTGGGACGTAGAAGCAGGTGCAACATAACAGCTGCATCTCTCTGACCGGGAAGCTGGCTCTCATCAGGCAGCACCTTGATCTGAGATTTCCCAGCCTCCAAAACTGAGCAGTAACGTCTGCTGTTTAGAAGCCACCTGGTCTGTGGTTATAGAAGCCCCACATGACAGAGACATAACTTTAAAACCGAAACCATTTATATAGTGACTAGGGGCCCGGTGCACGAAATTCGTGCACTGGGTGTGCGGGGGGGGGGGGGGGGCGGGGAGTGTCCCTCAGCCCAGCCTGACCCCTCTCACATACTGGGAGCCCTCAGGCGTTGACCCCCATCACCCTCTGATCGCCTGATCGGCCCCTTGCCCAGGCCTGACGCCTCCGCCAGAGGTGTCAGGCTTGGACAGGGGACCCCCATCTCCCCCTGATCACTGGCTCTGGCCCCCGCCCAGGCCTGAGGCCTCTGGCCCAGGAATCATGCCTGGGCAGGGGACCCCCATCTCCCTCTGATCGCTTGCTCCACCCCCCGCCCAAGCCTGATGCCTCTGACCCAGGCTTCAGGCCTGGGCAAGGGGACCATCATATCCCCCCAATCCCCGGCTCCGCCCCCCACCCAGGCCTGATGCCTCAGCCAGAGGAGTTGACCCTCATGACCCTCCGATCACCAATCACCGGATCAGCCCCTTGACCAGGCCTGAGGCCTCCGGCAGAGGTGTCAGGCCTGGGCAGGGGACCCCCAGCTCCCCGCGGTTGCAGGCTCCGCCCCTGCCCAGGCCTAACGCCTCTGGCCTAGGCGTCCGGCCCAGGCAGCGGGGACCTGCAGTGGCAGCGGGGGGCGCCGCGATCGTGGGCTTCGCTTTAGGCCCAGGCAAGGGACCCCTAGCTCCTGGGACTGCCAGCTTCGACCGTGCCCAGCTCCCATCGCTGGCTCCACCCCTACTTCCTGCTATCACTGGCCAGGGCGGCAAAGGCGCCTGATTCTCCGATCATGGCTGGGGGGGCAGGGCAAAGGCGGCCCCACGGCCGCCTTTGCTCTGCCCCCCAGCTCTTAGCTCCCCCCTGGGTTTCTGATCACTGTCAGTGGCAGGGGGCTTCTTCCTGCTTTCCCTTTGGCCTCCCTGCATTGTGCCTACATATGCAAATTAGCCGCCATCTTGTTGGCAGTTAACTGCCAATCTTAGTTGGCAGTTAATTTGCATATAGCCCTGATTAGCCAATGAAAAAGGTATCGCTGTACGCCAATTACCATTTTTCTCTTTTATTAGTGTAGATAACACTATACCAAGAGTACTTCCATCTGGCATTTTTGAGGGCTGACTAGATAAGCAGACCCACTGAAACCATAAACATGCTCAAAATAATACTCCAGGTAAAACAAGGATGCTATTCTTCCTCTTAGAGGCAGTTTATTTTTTTATTTTTTAAAAATTCATTTATCAGAGACTCTGACACCAGCTATTTAGCCCAGCTGCTAGAGACCAGGAATGAGGCCACATTCTAAGCGCTCACTTCGCTGACGCTGGCTGACCTTTGTTCTGACCGCGGCACTCAAGGACAGGCTGACGGAGGGTGGTGGGAAACCACCAACACCAAGTCTGCAAGGTAACGTGGCGCAAGAGTACTTAAGGCCACAGAGAAGAAAAGTGGACAGTTCTAGGCAATCTATTAAATCTGAAAAAAGTTCAACTTCATTATTAAATTAAGAAATGTAAAGTAAAACAACTAAAATACCACTTTTTTGCATAGTAGGTTGGTAAACATTAGAAAGCAAAATGTAGGGTAGCAGGTGCTCTCATAAACTGAAGTGGAGAGCAATTTGGTAATATTGAAAATATTTCTGATAGTTTAGAAATAAAAGCTTACAAAACTGTGTGTGTGTGTGTGTGTGTGTGTGTGTATGAGTGCATATGTATATGTCTATTGTATACATATATACACACACATACGTATATGCATACTCAGATACAAATTCTGCAAGATACATACCAAAACATTTACATCAGCTATATGCTATATATATAAGTGAGGATGATTTTCCCCCCTTTTAATTTTTATGTATTTTCTATTTTTTACAATGAATGTAAATTATTTTGGGTAAGAAAGTTTTAAAAGGAAAAATGCTGGTTTGGCAATCTACCACAATTTAAAATGTGTACATTCCCTTTGACATAATTCTACTTCTAGAAATTCTTCCTGCAGATTTATTTGGTTTAAAGAAACACAAAGATGAGTATTTTTGTATACTTTGTGGAGCAAAACTTTGCTAACACTTGGGACTGGTTAACAGATATGGAGCAGCGCAAAAGGATGCGGTGCGCTAATATGAACAGCGCTATACCTCGTTTCCCACAGTGTGTGTAAAAACTGGGCACATTTGGGTGAACACTACTCATAGCTTTTATACGTTGTACCAAGGACTAAGTCAGGAGAGAAACTAAAATCTGCACTTACCTCTTTGAGAAGAAACGGGAGGCATATTTCAGCAGGTAAAGGAAAACCTGTGTCGGAAAGAGAGTGGAACTGTTTTACACAGACATCTAATCTTCAGTTTGTGGTAAATGTAAAATTTAATAACTCACGGTCAGATTTGAAGTTTTCCGCTTTACATATGGGGTCATGACATTTTTGATACCAAACTTCATTTTTCAGATCAACCAAAATCCTTTATGTTAAAAAAAAAGTTATTTAATAGCCAGAATAGATAGAAAATTCAGCTACATGCTCTCTATAAGAGCTATGCTAACTCTTAAAGATGGAGAAAACAAAAATTTAAAAAGTAAAAAATATACACCAAGCAAAAGAAAACTGATTGCCAAAAATATACAAAATACATCTCCCCAAGAAAAAATACATTTCCTACTCTGTACCCAATTAAAATAGCTTCAAAGTACAGGTGGGGCAAAAGTAGGTTTACAGTTTTCATATGGAAAATAATACAATAGTAAACTCGGTTTTTCACATACTCAACTGTAAACCTACTTTTGCCCCATCCTGCTTGTGAGCAAAATTGACAATTTTAAGAATAAACCTTTTACCATAAGTTGAGATTTAAAAAAAAAACATTATTTTGATAAGTGACAACAAATAACCAATCAGTAAGGATATAGGAAATTTGAATTACATAATTAAAAAGCAATTAACGGCTCGGCCAGTGTGGGTCAGTGATTGAGCGTCAACCCATGAACCAGGAAGTCACAGTCTGATTCCCAGTCAGGGTGCACAACGCCCAGGTTTCAGGCTCAGTACCCAGTAGGGGGCGTGCAGGAGCCAGCTGAGCAATGACTCTATCATCATTGATGTTTCTATCTCTTCCCTCTCCCTTCCTCTCTCTGAAATTTAAAAAAGCAATTAACAGATTTGATGTAATAGTTATATATGAATACTGCTTCAAATAATTAAAAGCAGCTCTTTATAAAACATTTATAAAAATTGACTGCTAAAAAATTTATTTAAAAATTGCTAGGTACAGTGTGAATTTTACTAAATTTAAAAGTATTCATTCATACATGTTCCCTCTTCACAAAGCAAGTTTAGAAATAAAAAGATAGCTACTAAAATCCTGTAATTAGAAATTAAAAAACTTGTAAATAACCAGTTGACCCAAGAAAGAAATCATGGTAGAAATTAGTAAATGGTTAGAACTGAATGGAATTGAAAAGACATACTCAAATATGTGAAATGGATCTAAAGTTATCACAGAGGGACTTCAGATCTTCAAAGCTTATTTACAAAAATTATCGGCTAAAACAAATGAGTAACAATGGAAAATGAACAATAGGATAAATCCTAATAAGAGAAAAGGCAGGAAGTAATAACAAAATTTTTTAAAAATCAACAAAGGGCCAAAATGCGAAAATTGGTAAATTTCTTGTGAGATTAATTTAAAAAAAAAATAAGGTATACACACAAATGTTACTAGAAATTGCAGTAACTACAAATGTAAGTTATACTAAAAATATAAGAATATTATGAACTTTTGCCAGTTACATTGAAAATTTTGGTAAAGTAGGCAAAATACTAGATAGAAATATACCAAACTAAGCAAACTAAAGCAATCCTATAACCACTAAATTTAAGTAGTGTAAAATCGTCCCACACTTCATAAAAAATGAAACACAGCCCTGGCTGGTTTGGCTCAGTGGATAGAGCGTCGGCCTGCGGACTGAAGGGTCCCAGGTTCGATTCCAGTCAAGGGCATGTACCTTGGTTGCAGGCACAGCCCCAGTAGGGAGTGTGCAGGAGGCAGCTGATCAATGTTTCTTTCTCATTGATGTTTCTAACTCTATCCCTTTTCCTTCCTATGAAAAATCAATAAAATATAATTTTTAAAATAATGAAACATAAATGGCTAATATTCCACCACAGGGTAGTGAGACATGAACCCAGGAGAGAAAAATGCAGGCCAGCCATTCTCACTGCCTCATAGACAGTCCAGTGACAGACTTCCTAGGAACAACCAATGCTGCAGTTCCCAGGGACCAGAGCCCGCGGCAAACAGGACATTTACATCTTTCTAGGGAAATGGTGCCTGGATATCTGCTTGCAGTTTGGGGCTTTAATATTGCATCACCCTTCATCCCTTTCCCTGGTGTCGGTGTTTGGAGAGCTGGAGTTTGTGGTGTGGCTGTGATAAAAGAACCATAAACATCAACGTGGAAGGAGACAATGGTGGGGGTGGCAGTGTTTAAGAGGTTATGCGATGCTCAGGACACGCATCCCCTTAACAGTGATTGTATTAAAGAAGGGTCAAAGCTACAAACGCCCAGGTACAGGTTAGTCATGGGGATATAACATAGAGCATAGACTATGGTTAAGAATGATGTCTTGCCTATTGGAAAGTTGCTAAGAGAGTAAATCTTAAAGGCTTTCCTCATAAAAAATTTTTGTAACTATGGTGACACATTGATTTACTGTGGTGATCATTCCACTATGTGTACAAATACAAATTGATGAATTGTTTTTGGTAGCTCTTTGAAAAAACAAATTGTTTTTTTCAAAGAGCTACCGAACTGTTAGGGCAAATACTGGAAGCTGTTTGAAACTATTTCATGAACAGAACTTAGATATTTCTTAGGCCTCGGATCAATGTGAAGAAATTACCAAGAATCTAAGGGCACCTTGATCCAAGTCTGGGAACCTCTGGACCAATGCTGTCTGCTAGGCAGAGTCCTTATCCACAGAATGCTCTTGCAAGACGTTTCCGATTTCTGCATATAGCAACTAAACCTAGTCCACGGATATGAGGCACCGTTCCCTGAGAATGTCACATGCTATGTAACTAAGTATAACATGTAGATGTTTCACCACCTCAGTGCTCCCTGCTGTGTGCGGTGACTGCTCACTTCTGGTTCAGCTTGCTTTTTAAAAAAAATATATTTTTATTGATTTCAGAGAGGAAGGGAGAGAGAGAGAATCATCAATGAGGAGAGAGAATCATTGGTCGGCTGCCTCCTGCAGACCCCACACTGGGGATCGAGCCACAACCTGGGCATGTGCCTGACCGGGAATCGAACCATGACCTCCTGGTTCATAGGTCTATGCTCAACCACTGAGCCACACTGGCTGGGCTCTGCCTCAGCTTTTAACCTGAGTCAGAGAGCATCAGTGCAGGAAGAACCCAGGAGACCTGCCAGGTGTCCCCGGCCTCAGTCTGCTGCCTGTGCCTCTGACTCCTTGTCTGTTTCAGTAAAGCCTGACACTGGGTAGGAACCTCAGATTCCTGAGTGTGGTTTGACAGTGCACTCCTCAAATTCACTAGGAACCAGGGAAATTCATATGAAGCTACAATATTTTACACCCACCAGATCAGCCAACCAAATGTTTTAAACCTAACAAAGTTTTGGTGAGAATATGGAGCAGTAGGAAATCTGAAAACACTGCTGGTGGGAGTATAATTAGCATGGCCAGTAGGGAAAATAATTACCTAGTAAAATTAAGTACGTGCATATTCTATGACAGCAGCTATTTTCAGATACATATTTTGAGAAACTCATGTGCATTAGGCAATATGCACAAGCACATGGGTAGCTTCATTATTCATCACAGAAAGCGACATGTCCATAGGGCAGGTAAGCTGGCGTGTTTATACAGTGACCTCACACACAATCATACAGAGTGCACAACAGCTACATGCAGAATGGATGAACCTCACTAATGCAATGCTGACGAAAAAGTAAGTCAAAGCATGCAATTTACATAACGTTAAAAATAGTCTAAGATGAAATGATATACTGCTTGGGCATACAAACACATATGGGAAAAGTTCAGAAAGCGAGGGAAAAACTAAGACAAAACTCAGGATAATAGCTATTGTCTCTGAGGTCCAGAGAAGAGGAATAAATTGGGGTTGGGCCCACAAGCTGCTTCTGAGGTTTGACCAAGTTCTGCTCGTCCCGTGGGGGCAGCAGTGGCAAGTATCAGTCTGTAGAATGCACAGGTCCGGCACACTTTTCTGTGTGTACTGCACAGTTAAGGAAAAGTAGATTATGGACACATAATACTGGTAATTCTTCAGAAAGAAAGATAGCAACCCAACAATTTCAGAAAGTTAAAAGATGGTCATATACTGTATATGGATGATAACTTTCTGGTAAACTTAAATGCATAGAAAAAGACTAGAAAGATACACCAAAACCATAGCCATAGTCATCACTGGTTCAGGGACTAGGGGTGGTATCTTCCTTTGTGTTTTGCTATGTTACAGTGTTGTGTGTTGAGCATAGTTCTGAAATTGTTTAATGAATTAAGCTAGTGTGCAGTACAGCACAGAATCACACTCCCAGAATGCCTTCTAGTTTTCCAGCAGCTGCTGTGTGACATGTTCTCACGTCTGGTACATGTGCTGTATGTGCTGGACATACAGATGTCTCAGCTCTGACGGTAAATAGATAAACAGCACAATTTCTTATATAACATAACTACTGGGCTTCTACTCTATCCCTATTCTAACCATATCCTTTTATTGTTTAAAATTCTGTTTCTGGCCAAAACCGGTTTGGCTCAGTGGATAGAGTGTCGGCCTGCGGACTGAAAGGTCCCAGGTTCGATTCCGGTCAAGGGCATGTACCTGGGTTGCGGGCACATCCCCAGTAGGAGATGTGCAGGAGGCAGCTGATCGATGTTTCTCTCTCATCGATGTTTCTAACTATCTCTCTCCCTTCCTCTCTGTAAAAAATCAATAAAATATATTTTAAAAAAATAATAAAAAAAATAAGATAAAATTCTGTTTCTGGTTTTACTTCATCCTTTACTTCCTCTCCTTTGCCAGGGGATTAAAAAGAAACTAAAACTAAAGCAGGGCCTGGCATGGACAGCAAGCATTCAGTAAACAGCGGTTTCCTCCTGTGCCATTCTGTGTCTTGAACACATAAACATAACCTGCACTCCAACTCCTAACACTGAGAAGTTTCCTTCTTGTCCAACTTGTTCCATTGAGCTTTAGCCTCCGTAAGGTGTCAGGGGCCACCGGCAATAGGAGAGAGACCTTCCACCATTGTTCATCATCTACTGTCTCGTTTCTTTTAGCCCCACTGCATCCTACCTTAGTCCTCTAAAGGTTATACTATCTACGAGATTATTTTACCAAATAAAGTACAAATGAAGATGATAGGTGCTAGGTGGAAGGTTGTAATTAAAATATTCAAATTAAATGTTATAACACAAACTAAATATAAATTGAATTATAACTAAACTAGTGGCCTGGTGCACAAATTTGTGCACATTGAAAGGAAACAAATTAGAAGAAATATTTTAATATCGCTATTCTATTCACCCTTTCTCTATAATAGAAGTGTCAACCGAATTCACGATCAACAATGACAGATCGAACCACATGCGTGTGACTGGCGCCACGGAGAACTTTATTGTATCGCGTATGCGCAGATCAACTTAGCCTTTTACATATATAGATTATAAAAACAATTTTTAACTTTAAAAATTATAAATATTAAAAATATTGGTTAAAATGTAGAACTTATTAATAAACAATATTACTTACATGATATTATTACTCTTGTGGGCTCTTCCAATGTTTCCACACCAGCGATATTTACAAATGTCATAAACCAATAATTCTTCTGGAAAAAAGTAGTTCCAACGCCGAATCCCTAAAATGCAAATAATGTTTCTAAAGGCATTTTTACTCTATCATAAAACAGTCAATAAAAAATAAGATTGTCTTTACCTCCTTTAATGCCATTTTTATTCACCAAAGAAAGAACAAATTGATCAATTTCAGGGTAGGGCGAGGCCTGAAAACCTTCAATGTTTTCTACTGCAACAGAGAGAAAAATTAGTTATAAATGATAATGGTTAAAGTTGAGAAGTTTTGATTTAAGTTGTTTAGTATAATTTTGGGTTACCTCCTCCCCCTTGGTTCCCAAATCTCCCCTTTTTGCAATGTTCCTTTTAATCGGTCATGGATTTTTATTATCCTACAAGCAGGTAAAATTCAAACCTCTCGATTAAGCCAAATGTCAACTAATTATTACCAAAAGCATGTATAATCATATCAATTGCTTTCTTCACTCTAATAAGGAAGCACAGTCCCTTACACCCAGGAGCTGCCTGGTCCTATGAGGTGGGCTTGGGTGTGGCTACCAGGTGGCTGGGCACCACAGCTCAGCCCTCATGTTCTGTTCATCATAAACTATTTCACAGAACTTCAGCATCAGATGAGGTCATTCTGTGGCGATGATGATTCAAGACAAAAATGAACACATGTCTGAACACAGACAAAACGAACGGACATTTTCCAAGCCAAAGAAATGATCAAATACACCCTTATCTTGTCTAACATAATTAACTGCTATTTCTTACCTGGTTACAGCTTTAGTCTCCCTGAAGTCTGCCTTCTTTCTAGGTAAGATTTCTCGATATTCATCATAGAACTTTCCCTGATGGGCCCTCCTCAAAAGCCCCTAACTCAAGCCCGAATCCTAACACCCTTTACTGAGAGGCCCCGTGGCTCCCTATGGTGTGCACTCTCCATCGCTGTGACCAGTAATACACTTGGCTTGCTCAACACAGTGTGTTCTCTGGTGGTCTTTAGATGCAGGGCACTGACATTCAGCTACATTTTGTATCTAAGTGTCTACTGGAATAATTTAGAATAATATATTTACAATCTCATTCAACATTTAAAGATAGAATAATCTACTTTTCTAAAAATAAAGCCTGTATATTTCACTTACAAAAGTAATATACGCGATTGGATAAAATCTGGAAATATATTAAAGCATAAATAAGAGAAATTCCAAAACAATGTCTCAAAATAACTGTTAGTCATATAATAGGTTATTCATATTTTTTAAAAAACTTGTGATCATACCTCAACATATAATTTGAGTCTACTTTTTCTCTTAACATCATAAGTGGATATTTTCCATATTATATTAGACTTTGTAAGTTTTAATTAAATGACTTCAGAGAATTTTATACTACGGAACCAATCCCATTTTGTTGTACACTTAGATTGTTTTCAATTTTCACTATTATAAATAATAATAGCCCAAAGTCTATACTAATAAAAGGGTAATATGCTAATTAGACCGGATAGATTAGTTGTCCTTCTGGAGAAAGCAACGATGGCAGGGGTGGTTAGGGGCGATCAGGCAGGCAGGGAGGCAGGCAGGGGAGCAGTTAGGGACAATTAGACAGGCAGGCAAAGGTGGTTAAGGGCAATCAGGCAGGCAGGGGAGCAGTTAGGGGCATCAGGCAGACAGGGCAGAGTGGTTAGGGGCGATCAGGCAGGCAGGCAGGTGAGTGGTTAGGAGCCAGCGGTCCCAGATTGCGAGAAGAATGTCCTACTGCTGTGGGATCGAGCATCAGGCCTAAACCGGCAGTCAGACATCCCCCAAGGGGTCCCAGATTGGAGAGGGTGCAGGCTGGGCTGATGGACATCCCCCCTTTCTGACCCCCTCCCCCGCATGAATTTCGTGCACTGGGCCTCTAGTGTGTGTGTGTATACATATACATATACATATGTGTGTGTGTGTGTGTGTGTGTGTGTATACATATATATATAAATGTTCACTGGAGAGTTTATGTAGGAAATCTTAGGAAAAAAACCCTGTATGTTCTTCAGTATAGGAATGAAGAATATATACTTTTCATGAGAAACTGCAGCCATTAAAAGAATGAGATGCTCTCCAGTTACTGGAAATACAGGAAAAACCCTCCTGGTTAAATACAAAGCTACTGACAGTGGCCATCCCTTTGTGGACAGAGGATGAAGAGAACTCTTAGGTGTCTTATTTTAATATGTGTTCATTTTATATAAACAATGTATTACTTAGGTAGGGGTTTTTTCAAAATGGTATAAATGAAAATTAGTGAATAAGCTTTTTAAAATATCTCTTTAATTTTCATTTTGGATAGAAACTTAGTTATTTTAAAATATCAGTAGATATGAATACATAAGATTTAAGATTTTAAAGGCAAAACAGATTTAACATCCTTAAATTTTCATAGAAAATTATTTTTGTATAATTACCTGAAGTGCTGGTACTATTAAAATGCCCAGCCTGTTTTTGTTTATCCTCGGATGCGTCACATCTAAGTACTCGTAAAGTATCTGAGAATCTGAAGAAAATATGTTCAAGAAACAAAATAATATTAGAATTAAAGAGACATAGCTACAGAAAAGAAACAACCTCAAAGAATTCCATATTAAAATCCTCTGTTCAACAGCTATTATTCCAGGACCTTTATGCCACAGTTGCCTATAGAAGCACCAATCCTACCCACATAAAAACGAGTCTGGTGACCATTTAAAACACGGTCCCGCAGAGTGAGCCGAGGACTCCAAGACTGAGGAAGGGACGGAAGGGAGTGTAATCCCACTCCCCAAACAGAGTCTCTGAAATGTTACAATGATTTAAAAGTGTGAATAATGGGAAGAAAAGAGAAGGAAAAGGCTGGTGAGAGCAAAGGGAAAAATGGATTGAAATTAATGGAAATAAAAGAGGCATTCATAACCGTAAAGAATTTTGCCTTTAATTTCAAAAAGAAATCCTCTACTTGGATACACAAAAGACAACAAAGGAGGCTCTAATTCAGTAGAACTCTGCATTTCTGTGAAATTAATACTGAAGCTACAAAAGAAATGGGGGACTTCAGGCTGTATCTATCATAGGCCCCCTATGCTGCTTTTCCATACATGATAGGATGTGATCTTATTCTGGGGCCAACAACTGGGGGCAGCCATTGTCAAACAATTTTTCCCTGCTCCCATACTACTTCTAGATCTCAGAAACTGCTACCACTACTACAATACTTACTGAGCAGATACTATGCGCCAGGCACTGCATATATGTTTTTTTCAAAAAAAATATGTTATTATACCACTTTTATTTATTTTAAAAAATATATTTTATTGATTTTTTACAGAGAGGAAGGGAGAGGGATAGAGAGTTAGAAACATCGATGGGAGAGAAACATCGATCAGCTGCCTCCTGCACACTCCCTACTGGGGATGTGCCCGCAACCAAGGTACATGCCCTTGACTGGAATCAAACCCGGGACCCTTCAGTCCGCAGGCCGACACTCTATCCACTGAGCCAAACCGGTTAGGGCTGCATATATGTTTTAAATATAGTTTTAACTTATTTAATCCTAACAACTCCCTAAGACAGATGTATTATTTCCATTTTAAGGTAAGGGAACTAATACTTTGACATTACTTCTGAGATATGTTATGGAAGAACTCAAACAGCTCAGAAACATCTGAAGAAAAGCAACCATCTCCCACCTTCCTTGGGACTGCTGTACATTAACAATCCAGACACAATTTTCCCCACAGCAAATATTTTAAACAGTTTTATTAAAATTCATTTCTGTGGAGTTTCTCTTTAAGATTATATCTGGGGAAAGTAACAGAAGAGCAAGTTAACAAGGTAATTTAGTGCTTTGGACTAACAAAAACTGCAAGCCTAGAATCAAGGGGATTAAAGGCAAATATATTTATGTATATATTTTTTCATTTATTTCAGAAAGAGGAAGGGACGGGGGAGAGAGATAGAAACATCAATAACGAGAGAGAATCATTGATTGGCTGCCTCCTGCACACCCGCTACTGGGGACTGAGCTTGCAACCCAGACACAAGCCCTGACCAGGAATCAAACCGTGATCTCCTGGTTCATGGGTTGACGCTCAACCACTGAGCCACACCGACTGGGCTAAAGGCAAGAATTTCTGTTGAAAGAAGTCTTTCACACTTTTTTAAATGACCAAAATATGTAAAATCAAATGTTCAACAATAGAACAACTAATCAGAGTATATAAATACAATGGAAAATTATATAGGTATTAAAAGTTTTACTTATAATTAACTGCTGGCAAATTATTAACTTGGCAAATATTCAGAATATGTTGAGTGGATAAAACAGGTGACATACATATACCAGGGGTCCTCAAACTACGGCCCGCGGGCCACATGCAAATAAAAATACTGTATTTGTTCTCGTTTTGTTTTTTTACTTCAAAATAAGATATGTGCAGTGTGCATAGGAATTTGTTCATAGTTTTTTTTAAAACTATAGTCTGGCCGTCCAATGGTCTGAGGGACAGTAAACTGGCCCCCTGTTTAAAAAGTTTGAGAACCGCTGCCATATATTCTCAACAAATATTTTTTTAAATGATGGAGTTACATAAATTATATATGTATGGGCATATATGAAAAAATGAAATGTTAATAGTAATTATATTTCTAAATGCAATAAAACTATTTTTATTTTCTTCTTTATAGAAATGTTAATCATTTTAGAAAAACTTGAAAAATATGTAATATGTAATTATAAAAAGACATAAAGAGAATACTATGTGGTTAGAAAATAAATTTTACTATTATATTTCACTTAATAGACAAAAGAAAACAGTAATCTAGAATTTTAAGAACTGACTTTCTTGTTTAAGGTAGCATGAATTTACACAATTTACATTTTAGTGCTGTGCAATGCCATTCACTGTGCAATATTCACGAACACACAATGGTTTACTTCTGATCCTACATACCTGACATTGCTGACCAAAGAAGAGAGGAAACACTGTTCCTCTTCAGAAGTATTCTCTGACCGTGTAAGAGAAAATCTGTTATCTTCAGCGACCTCCAACACCACAGGCTTCCCCTTCTTTGATGACTTATACAGCCGAAAGTTCCTATTTCTTGTATAAACTCCTATACAAAAAATTAACAAAACAGTATGAACGCACATTTTCAGTTACTTGTTTTTATAGTCAGCAAGTGTGAAATTAATTTGTGTAGCATTTTTAGAAGAAACAACAGTTCTGATTCACCTTAGCAACCTAAAAAGATCCTGAGCTCCCCTCTTCCTGTGGTCACAATGAACCTAAGCTATAGATAGAAAAACGTCCTCTGGAAAAAACCTAGAATCTGGTGGAAGTCCCCCTTCACAGAGAGAAAATGAAAGGAAGCCACATCAAAACAGAGAGGAAGGGCTGAGACACATTCACGTTAAACCCCACCCCTGGCAGGGCAACCCATCACATGGCTGGGGTTAGGGGGGGAGGGAATGGAACCCTGAAATTCTCCTGGGGAACCCCAACTTTTAAGACCAGCAATTGAGAAACAGAACCTCCCAGACACCTGGCTCTGAAGATCACCTGCGTGGCTGTGGCAAACAGGCACGGCTCTTAAAGGGCTCACATGCAGATGCACCCACCTGGGCCCAGAAGCAGCCCTTTGAAAAGCGCCAGACTTTATGTGCAAGAAACCCATTTGTGGATTTTAAAGTGTTGGTTTGCATGGCTGCCCTGGCCTGTTCGGCTCAGTGGATAGAGCCTGTGGGAATGCAAGTGTTTCAGGCAGAGAACAAGTGCTCACACACCCTTTGGGGATGCAGGCTGGTGGGTACCATCTTCCCGCTCTCCCTCTGCCTTGTTAACGCCACCGGCACCATCTTTTCTTCTTTCTTCAGCAGGCGCCAGCTGGGCACGCCCTGTCTCACTCCTCTGTGCTCTCAGGCTGTGTCCAGAGCACCACTATCTCCCAGCGGGGCGCTTCTACACTCTGGTGCCCCACTTGTCACTCAGGGGGCACCCCATGATTGCTTTGCATTCGTGGGTCCCATAGGACTGTACCAATTGGAGAGGCAGTTCTTGGCAGGCTACCACCCCCAGGGCACTGCACAGACAACAGACTGAACACAGCTTTTCTGTGAAAGAGTCTTAATTGCTTGTCTTAGGTGCAGGTTTCAGGTTGGGCACACAATTTTGTGCACACAGAGCTACTCTCAGAGAATGTAAGCCAGGGGACCCTATCTCTGCCCTCTTCCTCTGCCTCGCAACAGCTCGCTGGCATGCCCCCCGATAAAGGAGCGTATACACTTGTCTGGCACCTGGTCTTTGTGACTCCTGCTCAGGAAACACCTCCAGATGGCCTGGCTCTGGTGGCCTTGGGGCTTACCCTTCCGGTCCCCAGGACAGGACTGTGTATATTTGCATTCTTTAAAAGCTGCAGCCTGAGGGTCTGGCTTCTAATCAGAATAATCGGGGTGCTGAGATGCTCCCTTTTGAGACACAGACTGTTTCTGGCACAGCCTCAACTACTGGGAGTTAATAGGGATTTTTAAAAAGCCTGCTTGGACAATCACAAAGGCTTGATAGACGAGAGCCAGGGCAGAGCAGGATTAACCAGACGTTCATCTCCTACACAAAGCCAACCCTTCAAGCCTGGGAGAAGTGGCTGTTTCATCTAATGCATAGAAACCAACAGAGAATTAAGAAAAACGAGGAGACAAAGGAATATGTTCCAAATGAAAGAACCAGATAAAACTGAAGAAAGAAAAAAAAACCTTAATGAAATTAACTAATTTACCCAATATAGAGTTCAAAGTAATGATCATGAAGATGCTCAACAAACTCAGAGAATGGATAAACAGCGAGAATTTTAACAAAGAGATAGAAAATATAAGAAAGTATCAGACATAATCACAGGGCAGAGGAACACAATAAATAAACTGAAAAAGACACTAGAAGGGTTCAATAGTAGAGTAGGTGAAGCAGAAGAGAGAATCAGTGAATTAGAGACAGGGCAGAGAATCAAATCACTCAGAGAATAAAAAAGAGAAAAGAATGTAAAAGGTGAAGACAGTTTAAGGGACTATGGAACCACATCAAGCAGACTACATTTTCATTACAGGAGTCGCAGAAGGGGAAAGGGATAGAGAGAGGAAGAGGGAGGAAAAGAGAGGAGGAGGAGGAGAGGAGGGAGTGATACATTGTTCTCTTGGGAGGTTTATACAACCACCCATCATCTGGTTTTGCATTAACTCCTTTAAAAAATGAACTCTGGCCCTGACCGGTTTGGCTCAGTGGATAGAGCGTCGGCCTGCGGACTGAAGGGTCCCAGGTTCGATTCCAGTCAAGGGCATGTACCTCAGTTGTGGGCACATCCCCAATAGGGGCTGTGCAGGAGGCAGCTGACTGATGTTTCTCTCTTATCGATGTTTCTAACTCTCTATTCCTCTCCCTTCCTCTCTGTAAAAAAATCAATAAAATATATTAAAAAAAAAAAAATGAACTCTGGCCTGGCCGGTGTGAATCAGTGGTTGAGTGTCAACCTATGAACCAGGAGGTCACAGTTCCATTCCCTGTCAGGGCTCATGCCAGGGTTGTGGGCTCGATCTCCAGTAGGGGTCGTGCAGGAGGCAGCCGATCAAGATCAATGATTCTCTCTCATCATTGATGTTTCTCTCTCTCTCCCTCTCCCTTCCTCCCTAAAATCAATAAAAGCCCGGCTGGCGTGGCTCAGTGGTTGAGTGTCAACCTATGAATCAGAGTTCAATTCCCAGTCAGGGCACTAAATAAATAAATAAATAAATAAATAAATAAAAAGATATTTTTTAAAAAAGGAACTCTGTCTTGGGAGGGGTGTGGATTTCTCCCAGCCCACCACCACTGGGAGCTGCTGCTTTGCCCCTGTATATGTTTCTCCTATTAAAGCTTTTATGAATTTGAATAAGGCCACATGTCAGTTCTTCAGAATCCATCCTGAATCTAGACTTTTGGGGCTTTCCCCAACACTGGAGAAGTCATTCATATTAAAGGATAGTTTTCCAGACAAGCAAAAGTTAAGGAGTTCATCACCACTAAACCACCCTTCCAAGAAATTTTCAAGGGACTCTCCGAGCTGACCAAAGAGCACTAACTCATAATAGGAAAACATATGAAAGTATAAATTATACTTGCAAAGGTATATGTGTAGTGAAAGTAGTGGATTAGTCACTTATGAAGCAAGTATGAAAAACAGCTAACTCTAATAATTAGTTAAGGGATCCAAAAATAAAAAATGTAAATTATGATATCAAAAACATAGATAGTAAAAATATAGAACTTTAGAATGCATTCATAGTTAAGTTACCAATTTTCTATATATTGTTATAAGTTGTTATATGTAAGCCTCATAGTAATCACAATGCACAAATCTAGAGTAGATACACAGAAGATAATGAGAAAGAAATCTAAACATACCATTAAAGAAAATCATCAAGCCACAAAGAAAAAGAGCGAGAGTAGAAAGGAACAGAGGAACAGCCAGGAAACAACAAAATGGCAATATGTATATATTCATCAATAATACTTTAAAAGTGAGTGGACTAAAAACTCCAATCAAAAGAGAGAGAGCACAAAATGGATTCAAAAACAAAATCCATCAAAGATTATGGTGAAACAAAGCAAGGCATTACATAATAATTAAGGGGTCAATCCAAAAAGAAGTTAAACATTTGTAAATATTTATGCAACCAACAAAGGAGCACATAAGTATATAATGGAAATATTAATAAACCTAAAAGAAGAAATATACAGCACAACAATAATAGTATGGAACATTGATACCCTCTTACATAAAGGGATAGACCATCCCGAAGAGGATCACTAGGAAAGCATCGGACTGGAATGACATGTTAGATCAGATCAACATAATAGACATACACAAAACATTGCATCCTAAAGCAACCTAATACACATTTCTTCTCAAGTTGCACATGGAACATTGTCCTGGACAGATCATGCATTAAAAACAAGTCTTAACAAATTTAAGAAGACTGAACTCATATCAAGCATCTTTTTCAACCACAATGATATGAAATAGAAATCAATTACAAAAAGAAAACTAGACAACTCACAAATATGTAGAGATTAAACAACATGCTATTTGAACAACCAAAGGGTCAACAAAGAACTCAAAAGAGAGATCAAAAAATACCTCGAGACAAAAGAAAATGGAAACGCAACACACCAAAACTTACTAGTATGAGATGCAGCAAATGCAGTGCAAGAAGTGTAGCATAAATGCCTACACCTCAAGAAACAAAAATCTCACCCAGCCAATGTGGCTCAGTGGTTGAGTGTCGACCTGTGAACCTGGAAGTCATGGTTCAATTCCCGGTTAGGGCATGTGCCCGGGTTGTGGCCTGGGATCCCCAGTTCGGGGGGACATGTAGGAGGCAGCCAATTGATGATTCTCTCTCATAATTTATGTTTATCAATCCCTCTCCCTCTCTGAAATCAATAAAAATATAAAATAAAACAGCATCAGAAATCTCAAACAACCTAACTTTACACCTCAAAGAACTAAAAAAGGAAGAAAAAGCAAAGCCCAAAGTTAGTAGAAGGAAATACCAAAGATCAGAGCAGATATAAATGAAATAGAGACTTAAAAAGATAATAGACAAGATCAATGAAACCAAGAACCAGTTCTTTGAATAAAGACGACCTTTAGCTAGACTCATGGGTTGGCTGGGGGGTGGGGGGTGGGGGGTGGGGGGGGGAGACTTAAATAAATAAAGTCAGAAACAAAAGAGATATTATAACTGATACTACAGAAATATAAAGGATCATAAGAAACTACAACAATCACATGCCAACAAATTGTACAACCTAGAATCTTACCTAATAATAGACAAACATGTAAATTGACCATCCCTCCACTACACTCACCAGGCAATCAGGAGAGCATGCAAATTAACCCAACAAAGATGGCGGTTAATTTGCATATGTAGGCATGAAGTGGCAGAGCCAAGACTGAAGGCTCTGTCTGGAGCAGCAAAGACTGAAGGCTCCAGCCGGAGCGAAGGCCTGGGTCCCGGGTGCCAGAGGAAAACCGGTGCCGGCAGCCAGGGAAAGGGAAGGCCTATTGCGCGAATCTCTTCGTGCCACGGGCCTCTGGTAAATAGACAAATTCCTAGGAACACTCTTCTAATACTGAATCACGAAGAAACAGAAAATGTGAATGGTTAATTACTAGTAAAGAGATTGAATCAATAATCCAAAACCTCCCCACAAAGTCCAGGATCAAATGACTTTAAATGTGAATTCTACCAAATATTCAAAGAAAAATCAATATCAATAGTTCTCAAAATCTCCCCCAAAAATAAAAGAGAACACTTACAAATTCATTTTACAAGGCTAGCATCATCCTGATAGCAAAACCAGACAAGGACTCCACAAGAAAACAAAATTACAGGCTAATATATCTGATAACATAGATATAAAAATCTTCAAAGTAATATTAGCAAACCAAATTCAACAATGCATTATAAGAATCATACCCCATGATCAAATGAGATTTATTCCAGGGATGCAAGGATGCGTCAGTATCCAAAAAACAAGCCATATGATATACCACATTACCAATATGAAAGATAAAAACCGTATGACTATCTCAATAAATGCAAAACCACAACTGACAATATTCAACATCTGCTTATGGTTAAAACTCTCAACAAGGTGAATATAGAGGGAATGTACTTCCACATAATAAAGGCCACATACGGCAAGGCCACAGCACACATCATACACAGGAAGCGCTAAAAATTTTTCCTCTGGGATCAGAAATTAGACAAGGATGCCCACTCTCACCACCCATTCAACAAAGTGTTGAAAGTCCTACCCAGAGTAATTAGTCAAGAAAAAGAAAAAAAGGAATATAAATTCGAAAGAAAGAAGAACTCTATTTGCAGATGATGTGATACTATATTATGTGTAAAAAGCTTTAAAGTCTCGAACAAACTACATATATATATACTAACTACCCCTCATCTGAGGTTTTGCTTTCTGCAGTTTCAGTTACCTGTGGTCAACCATGTTCTGAGAATATTAAATGGAAAATTCCTGAAATAAACAATTCATAAATTTTAAATTGTGTCCTGTTCTGAGTTTATGATGCAATCCCACGCCATCCTGCTTCAGCCTGCAAGGGGCATGAGTCATCCCTTTCACTTCTCACCCATTAGTCATTTATAACCATCTTTCAGATCATCTTTCAGAGTTGCAGTGCTTGTGTTCAACTGACCCTTATTTTATACTAGAGGCCCGGTGAATGAAAATTCATGCACTCGGGGGCAGGGGAGGGGCTCCCTCAGCCCAGCCTGCACCCTCTCACAGTCTGGGACCCCTCGGGGGATGTCCGCCTGCTGGCTTAGGCCCTCTTCCGGTGGGAAGTGGGCCTAAGCCGGCAGTCAGACATCTGTCTTGCAGTCAGGGAGCCCTCACTCCTTACCACGTCTGCTCGCTGCTCCTTAGCGCTGCCTCGGAGGCAGGAGAGGCTCCTGCCACTGCTGCTGCGCTCACCCAGCTTCTGACTGAGTGGTGCTCCCCGAATGAGAGCGCACTGACCACCATGGGGCAGCTCCTGCATTGAGCATCTGAACCCTGGTGGTCAATGCACGTCATAGCGGCCAGTCGTTCCCCAGGTCAGTCGATTTGCATATTAGCCTTTTATTATATAGGACAGTGATGGCGAACCTGTGACACGTGAACTCATTTTTTTGGTTGATTTTTCTTTGTTAAATGGCATTTAAATACATAAAATAAATATCAAAAATATAAATCTTTGTTTTACTATGGTTGCAAATATCAAAAAATTTCTATATGTGACACGGCACCAGAGTTAAGTTAGGGTTTTTCAAAATGCTGACACGCCGAGCTCAAAAGGTTCGCCATCACTGATATAGGAGGATGATAATGACCCCGAGAAGAAGAGCAGTGATGCTGGCAAAGAAAAGCCAGACAGCGCTTCATTTAAGTGGAAAGGTCAGTACAGTAAAATATTTTGAGAGAAAAACTACATTCACATAACTTTAGTATATTGTTATAATTGTCCTATTTTGTTAATTATTGTTGCTAATCTTTTACTGTGCCTAATTTATGAATTAAACTTGATCATAGGTATGTATGTATAGGAAAAAACCATAATATATATAGGGTCCAGTATTATCTACAGTTTCAGGCATCTACTGGGGTCTTAGAACATATCCCTATCGGATAAGGAGGGACTATTGTACAATGGAATTTTATTCAGCTAAAATAAACAAAGAAATACTATCATTTGTGACAATAGATATAGACTTCAGGGCATTATGCTAAATAAAATAAGTCAGACAAAAACAAATACCAAATGATCTTATTTATATTGTGGAATCTAAAAAAAGCCCAAACCAAAACCAAGCTCACAGAGAACTGCCACCACTGGTGGTTGCCTTGGTTGGGAAGAGGGCCAAGTGGGTAAAAGGAAGTCAAAAGATAAACACTTCGGCTCTAAAATAAATAAGTCCTGGGGATTCAAGTACCGCATGGCAACTATAGTTAATAATACTGTATCGTGCCCTCACTGGTTTGGGTCAGTAGTTAGAGCGTCAGCCTGCGGACTGAAGGGTCCCGGGTTCAGTTCCGGTCAGGGGCACATGCCCAGGTTGCGGGCTCAATCCCTAGTAGGGGGCGTGCAGGAGGCCGAATGATGATTCTCTCTCCCTCTCCCTTCCTCTCTGAATCAATAAAAATATATTTTTTAAAAATGCTGTATCGCATATTTGAAAGCTGCTAAGACAGTAGATCTTAAAAGTTCTCATCACACGAAAGAAAAATTTCTGTAACTATGTCCAGAAACGGATGTCAACTAGACTCACTGTGGTGATTATTTTGCAATATGTACAAATCAAATCATTATGCTATATACTTCAAATTAATGTTGTATACTTCAAACTAATGTTGTAAGTCAATTATACCTTAATTCAAATAAATAATAAAATGAAGGTGAATAAAATCACCTTCAAGGACAAAAATACATACAAAAATATACTTTTTAAAAATACATTTTACATTTTACCAGATGTAAGCAAAAGCAACACATAAATTAAAGTAAATTGGAGATGGCAAGAAAGAATGTCACATCCAGAAATAGCAAACTAGAGTATTTTGGAGGCAATCCTCCTCAATAAATAAGTAGAAAAGCTGGATAAATGTGTTAGGGGAAAACGTCTGAGGCTATGGGAGAGCTTTCAAGACGGTGATGATCTGTCACACCAAATCTCAGAAAAGAGAGAGGCATCAAAACATCCAGCATAGCCCTGACCATTTGGGCTCAGTGGATAGAGCGTCAGCCTGTGGACTCATGGGTCTCAGGTTCAATTCCAGTCAAGGGCATGTACCTTGGTTGCTGGCACATCCCCAGTGGGGAGTATACAGGAGGCAGCTGATCGATGTTTCTCTCTCATTGATGTTTCTAACTCTCTATCCCTCTCCCTTCCTCTCTGTAAAAAAATCAATATATTTTTAAAAAAATAAAAATCATCATTCTCCCCTTCAAAAAAAAACAACAAACATCCAGCATATCTCTCTCTCTCTCTCTCTCTCTGGTATTAAAGGGTAGATTAGAGATTACCTCTGCAGAGGAGGGGGTAATGCCTGGAAGGGGAAGGAGGTGCTGGGGTCCTGGCCACCTTCTATTTCTTGTCTTGGGTGGTGTGGTGACAGGATGTGTTCATTTTGTGGTAGCTCACTGACCTGTACACTCACAAACTATGCATGTTTCTGTCTGAATGTTATACTTCAATAGAAATGTTTTCTAAAAAAATTTTGCCCTGTACTATTAAGCCTGGCGCTTCTGTCCTACAGGGACCTGAGATCTCTGAACAGCAACCCGAGCTCCTGACTACATTCTGCTGGTGACCCCACGGTCCCTGTGGTGGCAGTAGGCACGGACAGAAGTGCACAAGGACAGTCCCACAGAGCTGTTGATGTGACTCACCTAGATCTACAAAAAGACGCTTTTTCCCTGCAGGATCCTTCACAACTAAGAAGGAAAGGTCAGGGCCGCTCCGCTCGGCGGACCCCAGCCGCTCCGGGGCCTTGGAAGTCAACGTCCAGCTCTCTCCTATCTCCTCATCTGTGGACATTTCACGGAAGGAAATTCCTCGTTTAATTGGTGGTTCAGAAAAATGGGAAAATGCTTGGCTGGTTGTCCCTGGAATCCCACTATCATCTTCATCATCTCCACTGGCAATCAAATGAAAAGCAGGCTGCAAAATCTTTCTCACAAAATTACCTAAAGAAAAAAAATTATGATTAATCTAATTCTTCCTTTTCACAAACTGTAACTTAAGATCTAGGTCCAAATCTACCCACTTTGACACTGTCAGGCTCCTTTTTACTTTTGGTTTTAGCACTGAGCTGTTACTACAAACTGGAACATGCCTCTCCTGTTACTTTCTTCCTCTTGTGTAATCTTGAACTTTTCTTCTTCTTTTTTTTTTGAATCTTGAACTTTTTCAGTCCCCGTTGACCCGGCACCTGGTGTCACTTGTAAAAACCATCTTACAGGAGAAGGTTAAGGTGAGATGTGTCAATGTTGCCAATACAGGACTGAGCCTATATTCACCAAAACACTCAACTTTTATTAATACAAATTGAGTAAAGTGTATCTTCACAATCCATGATTAAAGAATGGAAGTTTTTATTTTTCTTTTCAAAAAGAATGAAATCTTATCCCCCAAAAAGAATGAAGAGTTTCTCTGAGTAAGTGGTGCCACCAAGGTCATGCACAGAAACACCGGAGGACTGCCATCCTCTCCCGGGCCGGGCATCAGCCCGGTTCCCTGCACGGCAGGCCCGAGGACGCCGACACGCACTCAGCAGCCCACCGATGCTCTCCCGCCTCTCCCTGTACCTGGCCATTGATGATCGTGGCCTCAGAACCAAGGTCCAGAACTAAAACACTTAAATACATTCAGTATATTTCCACGTTTAGTCTAAGAGCTCTAAATATCAGCGGTACTATCTGTACCAAGAATAGACAGTATGACAAGCTGGAACTTTTTAAAAAAATTTATCTTTATTGTTGAACATATTACAGATGTCCCCCCCCCCCTTTTTCCCCATTGGCCCCATCAACCCTGCTCCCCCCTCAAGCCTTCACTATTGTCTGTGTCCATGGGCTATATACATGTATATAAATTCCCCAGTTAATCTCCCCCTATACCCCCCTGCCCCTCTGAGATTCGTCCATCTGAAGCTGGAACTTCTTTAAACTGTCATTTATTATTTATTATACCATAAAATCAAGTAATTTGGTAAAGCTGCTTCATGTAAATTAGATTAGAGAATACAATGCTGTAAACATTTTTTAATTTTAATCTTTAAAACTGGTATAGTCTGAGTTTGTCACTTTAGTTACCAGATAGCGTGAACCTTAAGTTATATAAGATATACATGCTTTAAATTAAAAAATCTTTCTCCAAATTAGACTTAATTACCTCCCTACTCAAAGAAACAAATCCACTGTCTTATAAACACTAAACATCACAAATGAAAGCAAAAGCATTTGATCCTTGCAATCATAAATAGACATGGTTATTTCTGGATTAGGGGAGATTAGGTAAACACTGAGTGAGGAGAAAGCATGATATGCCAAAGTTCAACAGAGCAATCTATCCTATCTAATAAGGAGGGAATATGCTAATTGACTGCCAAGCCCTCAAAGATTAGGGCGCCCACAGCCACAAGATGGCAGGGCCCAGTCACCTCAGCCCCACTGGGGCGGCAGGCGCGTGGTGGGCCCAGCCACTCTGCGCGCCTGCCTCCAGAGTGCCCCAGTCCCCTCAGCCTCCCAGCCCCCCAGGGCCGGCCCGAGGTGCAGGCAAGCCTCAGATGGCGCCTGCCCAGCCGCCAGGGCCGCCTGAGGCTCAGGTAACCAGGGCCGGCCGAGGCTTGCACTGCCGGCAGTGGCAGCAGCAGAGGTGTGATGGGGGCGTTGCCTTCCCCTGATCGCCAGGTTGCTTCCCACCCCTGAGGGCTCCCGGACTGTGAGAGGGGGCAGGCCGGGCTGAGGGATCCCTCCCTCAAGTGCATGAATTTTCATGCACTGGGCCTCTAGTCTATATATATAAAAAGCCAGCAACTGGAACGCTGTAACAACTGGAACGACCAATCCCTATGACACCCATTGCGGCCAGCGAACGAGCCCAATTGGGGGGTGGGGCCGGCCAGCCAACACCCCTACAGCCCCTCCCCCCAGCCGGCACCGCCCCTGATCGGCCTCTCCCACCCTGTTCGAGGGTAGGGCAGCTGGCCAACCCTCCCAAAGGCCCCTCCCCATAGCCCGCCCCACCTCCAATCGGTCCCTCCACCCCAATCAGGAGTGGGGCCTGCCAGCCAATTGCCTGCAGCCCCTCCCCTGAGCCAGCCCAGGCCTGATCTGCCCCGATCGGGGCAGGCCAGCTGGCCAACCTCCCACCTTTTCCTCCTCCCAACAGGCCTGGCCCTGATCCACTGATTGAGGCCGGGCCAGCCGGACCCCACCCATGCACGAATTTGTGCACTGGGCCTCTAGTGCAAATATAAAAGGAAAGAGTTAATTTTTCTGGAAATGCAGATTGACATCCCCCTGATAGTGAGCAGCACTAAGAGCAGTGGAGCCATGGCTAAGAACCAGGTGCAAGGGCAGCGCTCAGGAGGCCCTGCAGACCTTTGACCTTTGGCAGGGAGCTAACAGGGCCAGGAAGTGACAGTGTAACTGATATAAATACTAACACGGGATCCCAGGAAACTACTCTGCTTTAGACTTCCCTTCCCCAATAGTATCACCTCACCTCATCATTCATACAGGAACAATTTTATGGCTGGAAATAACTCAAAAGAACGTATCAATCACAGAAATTTCAAGGTCCTATGCCATGCAGGCAAGAGATCCAATGTATACATGTTGTGAGCATTTTGTGATCTCTTACATTACCCTAATTCCCCTTTCTGAAAAGCTAACAACAGGAACTAGAAATGTCACCAAGAGATACACTGGAGAAGGGAACTGAAGGGGAGATGTGGACTAATCCACAATCCCTGCATCCCTGGTGCTGGCGGTCCGTCACTTCACAGGAGAGAACCCTGTGGTCTGACTAGGCCTCTCCAGCCACACTAGACTCCCGGTGCTCCCCACACCAGGCACAGATGCCCATCTCTACCCCTCTGCTTATGCTGTCTGACAGCAAAGCCCTTCTTCCCTTCGTCCACAGCTGACATTTTTAAGCCCAGCTTGAATGCACCTGCTTTCAGAAGAGACATGCAGTAGAGACTGCTAATCATGTCACACTTCTGTTCTCCCTTCCTCCCTAGCAACACCTCTCAATTTAGCCTGTGGCAGAGTCACAGTCGGCTATGAGGAGCAAACAGGCATCAAGGAAATATCTTCTTAGGACTCTCTCCATGCCTGACAGCAGAGCCCACTTAATATTGTCATCCATTCAACAAGTTTATTAAATGCTTGCTAGTACTTATTATTGTTGCTTCTGCTACTATCCCATTATTGTTATTGATAAAGATATTATGTAATAAGCTCTAAAAATACAATAGTGAACAGTATCCCTGCCCTCAAGTAGCATTAGGTGGAATAGACAAAAAACCACCAGGAAACTGCCTCAGGAAGTGGTGATTGCTCTGACGCAACAAGCGCTGGGCAGTCCTGCGACCCAGAGGAACACGAGCCTAAGTCTTAGGGCTCCACAGAAATGGCTTCTCAGGTGAGGATTTCTACGCTGTCTTGACACACCAGGCTGGAGGCAGGCCCACGCAGACAGCAGCATCAGAGACCGCAGAGGCCCGGGACCGGAGAAGACATGGCCCAGCAAGAGCCCAGGAGAGCGAGAAGAGCCAGGTTTCAGAGAGGAGGCTAAAGCACAGGGGTCTCACTGTGCAAACTAAGATGGGGGCTTTTTCCGGAGGCAGCGTATTATGCTTCAAGGGCCTGAGGCACTCCAGTGGCATAAACAGGTCACTGTAGCTAGCTGACTGACCAGGACTGAACAGGGTGCTAGCTGGAACGCATCTAGAGGTCAAAGATGACACCACTGCTACTTGGGTAAGTGGATGGATGGTGACGCCACTCGCCGATATACATACCACAGGAGAAACAGCAAGTTTTAGGGGAAAGGTGAGGTGTTCGGTCATGGGGAGTTTGAAGCTGACCGTAGGGGTCTGGTGTCAAGAACAATAATCTTGACTGAAGAAAAAGTTTTGAGAGTCATCAACACAGAGATGGTAACTGGAGACATGACAGTGAATGACCATCAAGGTTCACAGGGGACAAGGATGGATTCTACAGTTACTACCACCTGAGGAATGAGAGAGCAGAGAATCACTGTACAACTAAGCTAACAACACAGGAGGATAATAAGGAGCCCTGGGCACACAGTACACTAGGTCCCGACTTACATTCCGGTGCTTATGTTCATGTCTTTTACCCTGGAAATTGTCAGGCACCTGTCCATCTGAAATGGGTTACCAGTTCCTTGAACTTCAGTGAATGGTCTCTGTTTGGACTCAGGAACACCTGCCTGCTCTGCCCTGTCCGATAAACACTCAGACTGTGACTTCTACTTAGACCTTGGTTTTCTGTGTCCCCATTCTGCCACTTGTTCCCCTTTGGACTGACTTCGGTTTATACCTGGAACTCTATTTCTAGGTTTACAACCCTGAATCAAGTACGCTGGTTACATTTTCAGGTTTATACATCTAGATTCCTCATGAACCCTAAGGTGTGGTCTGGAAAATAAACCGGACTTCGAGATGTAACCTGGAAACCAAGCCCCAGTTCTCAGGCACTAAAAGCTAAGGCGGAAGCGAAGATCAGAAATCCAGATCTGAGGCCTCATGGGTCAGACCTGAATTAGGACTCTCATGTATCAACCAGAAAACTTCTGCATGACTCCTGTTGCAGCAGAAACCAGTACCAGGGCATGAACGGCCATCCCAGTATCTACACCCAAAGACACCAATACCAAGAATATCCTGGGCAGGCTAATGTGTCCAAAATGTGTCAAGAAAAGGAAAACAGGTCTAGAATTAAAGGCAAAGCCTAAAAACGTGAAAAATCCTGTTTCATTTTTTTAGGATAGGTTAACACCCATAAAAACTGATAAATACTTACATAACTTAAGAAAAAAAGGGAAATATGAACTTTTACTATTGCTCCATGACTTAAAAAAATAGTATACTTGACTGGCTGGTCAGTGTTGCTCAGTCATTGAACATCACCTATGAACCAGGAGCTCATGGTTCAATTCCCAGTCAGGGCACATGCCAGAGTTGCAGGCTTGATCCCCAGTAGGTGTGCAGGAGGCAACCAAACAATGATTCTCTCTCATCATCATATATCTTTCTCCCTCTCCCTTCCTCTCTGAAATCAATACAAATATATAAACAAACAAACAAATAAATATAAAATAAAAAACAGTATATTTACCGACATGAATGTTATCTTTAAATGCCACATCATGGAGTTGAAATATTAAATGGCGGCTAAATTTCTCGTCAGTGCTAGAATCTAAGTTTAAAACATCTTCAGCTGAACAGTTAGCTCTGTATAACTCTTGAAGTGCTTTACAAACATGCTAAAAACACAAGAAACATATAAATATTTTTAAATGTTTTTCATGAGCAAAATTAAAATATCTTGGTACAAATATAATTTTTTTTAACTCACTTTTTATTTTGATTCACTATCAGAATATATTATACAATATTACCAAATTACTTATGTATTAAATTATATATTTTTAAATTATACATATTTATATTTACAAATTCATAGACTCTCAGGATTAAAGTCCTCCTAGAAGTTGAATAATTTAACTTACACATCTATCTCCTTTAAAATCACAATAAAAGCCGAAACCGGTTTGGCTCAGTGGATAGAGCGTCGGCCTGCGGACTGGGAGGTCCCAGGTTCGATTCCGGTCAGGGGCATGTGCCTGGGTTGCGGGCATATCCCCAGTAGGGGATGTGCAGGAGGCAGCTGATCGATGATTCTCTCTCATCGATGTTTCTGACTCTCTATCTCTCTCCCTTCCTCTCTGTAGAAAATCAATAAAATATATTTTAAAAAAATCACAATAAAAATATTTATTTTTAAGCATCTCTTTAAATATCATCTATGAGTTAAAAAGTCACTAATCCTGTTGTTTATCATTTTAGTTTTCAGAAAGTTCCTCAAGCAGATTGAGCCCAAACCCACCTCTAAGAACAGAGTTCTCCGAGACTAGAAGACGCTGACTGAAGGCCGTTATGCATTATAGTGAGGCAACGGCGTGGGTCAAGAACACCAGACTTGGACTCGGAAAGATCCAGGTTTGAGTTCTGGCTTTGCCACTTAACAGCTCTGTGATTCTGGTCAAGTGCAAACCTTACATTCCTCAACTGCAAAATGGGATATACTAGACCCTAACTTTCGGATTGTTTTAGGGAGGAAAAGAGAAAACGAGGGTAAATAGTTAGTGCAGTGCCTGGCACGCAGAACTGTTCCAAGCATTAGCCATGTAGCCATAGGACCAGTCGCTTCTCCTGAAGCGTCAGTCTTCTCATTTGCTAAACACAGTCACTAAAACACGCAGGGTTAAAATGTTTGTAAACTGCCAAGCACCCAGCTACCTAAGAGTCGTGCAACAAATTGTATTTATTAATGCTGTTTTGGCATTATTATAGCACCCCCCCCTCGCTCTCTGATCCTACCCTCTTCAGTAAATTCTCACTTTGCCTCATCTTTACCAGAGCCAACTACTTATAATGTAAGCCAGAGAATTAATTTTTTAAAAAATCCAGAAAATTCCTCAACTGCCACTTTGTTCTCAATGCTTCTTCTTTTTTACTGGATATAGTAATGTTAAAAAATATATGAACATAAACTGAACTTCCTCCTTTTTAGAAGTTTACTCAGAGAAGCAATACTAAGAGATAAACGTCAAAAGGAAGAGTAGCAAGAAACAGGAGGAGAAACATGGAACCTACACAGGGTGTCCTAAAAAAAAGTATACAGCCCTAGCCGGTTTGGCTCAGTGGACAGAGCGTCAGCCTGCGAACTGAAAGGTCCCAGGTTCGATTCCGGTCAAGGGCATATGTCCAGGTTGTGGGCTCGATCCCCAGTGGGGGACACGCAGGAGGCAACTGATCCATGATTCTCTCTCATCATGGATGTTTCTACCTCTCTCTCCCTCATCCTTCCTCTCTGAAATCAATAAAAAAATTAAAAAAAGTATACACTTGGAATGATTATAAAATCAGTGTTTATTAACATACAGTTCATTTGAAAACTTTAAAAGAACGTACAGAAATGAATAATTTTTTTGTCAATGCCTGTTTTCAAACTGATGACTGTTCTGGTCCAGGCACTGCTGATAACATGAAGCAATGGAATCATAAACATCAAAAATAATTTTGTTTGGTATTTGTGCATCTTCAATTCATCGGCTGTTGCCAGGTTTTGTACGGTAAACTTTATCTTTTATGTATCCCCATAAAAAAAAATGTCTAGTGGTCCTATAGGATAAATTTTCTTTGTTCAAAGCTTTGTCTGGCTTCACTCATTATTTCAAATCAGTTAAACCTGAAAATGAGTGAAAATTAAGTTAGTTATCAGCTGTTAGAGTGTGCATATATTTTTTGGAATATATATTACATAGGCTAGAGTCGCTTAATGAATAAAAATAAAGAGAGACAGATGGATTTAAGGAAAAAAACCTGAGTCTGTAAATTACCTCAATGAGTAATGCAACCATCTTTTTTCCATCGGCTCCAGGATTGGCAAGTTTGTTAAATTCCAGATCAAAATAGAGCTTGCAAACAGCATTTTCAGGAATGACTTCATAGCAGTGTAAGAGATGTTTTCTAAATTGAATAGTTCATGATTGTTAGGTTTGAATCTTATACTTTTTAAATCACAGAACTTGATCTTATATCTCAAGATACTATATTAGCTGTTTTAATTACATATAACTAAATATCTATATATATAAAAGCCTGGGTTGCAGGCTCAATCCCCAGTGGGGAAAATGCAGGAGACAGTCGATGGATGATTTTATCATTGACATTTCTTTCTCTTTCTCTCTCTCTCTCTCTCTCTCCCTCTCCCTTCCTCTCTGAAATCAATAAAAAATAACTTTTAAAAATAATAATAATAGATGTTGACTTGATAAAGAAAGGATAACTTGTGCTAAATGAAGAGTGGATGGTTTCACCACAAATATAAAGTTTGTAGTAACCTGAACAAGGAAAAATGATGAGGGAATTGTGTCATCAAGGGGCACATGTAGTACAGAACCTACACACACACACACACACACACACACACACACACACTTTCTTCTCCCAGCACCTGGTGAGATAATTCAATGTTGTGACAAGGAGGAAGCTCCAGAATTCAGTTCTAATAGTAAAAGGATAGTAACTAATTATGTGATTGAGAACCATCAAAGCTAATTCAGTCTGAATTCATTTCACATACATTACTAGATGAAGAAAATGTAACTTTAATGTGCTGTCCTTTACAAACTACTTACCGGGATTTATAATGAAACCAAAGCTGAACGTAGCTTGTTACAAGGTAAATACGTTGTCCATCGCCCACTTCGCATTCCAAAGCAAATACATGGACATCCTTTGTAAAATTAAAAAAATTCAAAAACTAATAAAATGAAAATCTAAAGTCTACTATAGCTATTAAATGTTCATAAAGAGTTTTACTATTCAAATTGTCAAACATGGAATTTGAACATTTTATTAAACATATTATTAAAAAAAAGAAAAATAATCTCTAGATCTATGCCAATCAAAATCTAGTTATTTGTATTTATTTTAGTCACTCAAGTAATGCATATGTAAGGCAGAAATTCAAATATTCAAGTTAAAAAGAGAAAGAAAAAAATCAGTTTTCAATCAGTCTAGCTTGACTTCCTATTATAATTGTATTTGCTAATTTATGAAATTAAACTTATTTTTTAAAATTAAACATCATAAATGATTTGGGATAAATTAATAATTCTTTAGTACATATAAAACATGTGGAAAACAATTTTTAAATGAAATATTCATAAGTTAATCTTAAAAGCTTAAAGGAAGTTTTAAAATGCTTAATTTTAACAAGCAACTATAAATTGTCTTTTCTATGAGAAACCAATCTTCTTTAAGTTAATTGCTGTGGCACGTGGTATAACTGTGTCTGCTGCCATAGAGAGTTTCTCCCAACAAAGGAAAACTCGATTCCTCTGTCCCCTTTTAGCGAAAGGCAGCTGTTGAGCCTAAAGAAACTAACTTCCATTTTCATGAGTGAGAAATGCTAGGAGCACGAAGTGGCCTGGTCTATGAACATCTTCCTGAAATAAACGTTATAGGCTGCTGATCGTTTAAGTGCAGCCACCATACTCCTCTGTGTTTTAATTCAAGATCAAATGAATCTGCCAGTATTTAAACTTCTGATACCTGAATGTGGTTTACACAGAATAAGCATGAAAAGTGTTCCTTATGTTTCCCAAACTATATGATAAGATCTGAGTGAGCCTCTCCTTACACAGCAAAGAAGGGGCCTTGTCTTAAACTTTCAGCACTGAGTTTTTGTACAGCATCAATGATCAGAACCACAATATATTGATGCTAGATTGCATAGATGCATCTTTTCATTACACAGCTGACCTTTAAACAATGCAGGGGTTAGGGCACCAACACCCATACAGTCAAAAATCTGTGTCTAGCCGAAACCGATTTGGCTCAGTGGATACAGCGTCCGCCTGCGGACTGAAGGGTCCCGGGTTCGATTCCGGTCAAGGGCATGTGCCTGGGTTGTGGGCACATCCCCGGTAGGAGATGTGCAGGAGGCAGCTGATCGATGTTTCTTTCTCATCGATGTTTCTAGCTCTCTATCTCTCTCCCTTCCTCTCTGTAAAAAATCAATAAAATATATTTTTAAAAAAAAATCTGTGTCTAACTTTTGACTCCCCAAAAACTTTACTAATAGACGAATGGTGACCAGAAGTCTTACCAATAACAAAAACAGTCGATTAACACAGATTCTGTACACGTACAGGCACAGCTTATTTTATTGCCCTGCAGATGTGTGTCATACAAGTTGAAGGCAACACCCGACAGCAGCAAAAAGATTATGATCAGCTTTACTGAGAGAAACTCACTTTAGTGCGGGGGTCTAGGACCAAACCTGTAATATCTGAGGTATGCCGGTACTATATTCCATATTCTTACCATAAAGTAAGCTAGCAAAAAGAAAATGTTATCAGGAACATTATAAAGGTGAGAAAGTGCATTCACAGTGTATACTGAAGAAATCCAGGAACAAGTGAACCCACACAATTCAAACCTGTTATTCAAGGGTCACCTGCGCTTCTTTATATTCCCCACAATGCCCCTGGAACAAATGTGTGCAAAACACATCTGATTTGCCCTAACCGGTTTGGCTCAGTGGATAGAGCGTCAGCCTGCGGACTGAAAGGTCCCAGGTTCCATTCTGGCCAAGGGCATATACCTTGGTTGCAGGCACATCCCCAGTAGGAGGTGTGCAAGAGGCAGCTGATCGATGTTTCTAACTCTCTATCCCTCTCCCTTCCTCTCTATAAAAAATCAATAAAATACATATTTTTAAAAAACCCAACACATCTGATTTGGGTTATTTTTGAGCATCACATCCTTTGTGAGGCCAGCTGCTCTTCTCGTCCCACTTGCCCAATGTGTTGGAAACTGTTGTGATAAACACACCCTATGACTCCCAAGCACAAAAGGAGATAGTAAAAAGAAACACATGTGTGCGTTGGCACTATGATTTAAGTTCCGGAGCTTATTAAATGTAAGCTATAATATTTGAGACATTTTCATTTCCTACTGTTTAAATTCAATTCTCCTTTCCCTAATTTTGTCCTTAAAAAAAATCTCATATGCCACTCATTCATTTTCTTGAATTTCTGTATTGTTTTAGTTTTACTCTTAAAAACTCATTCTATTACTTTTCAGTCTACAAACATGGCCACTCTTCCTCTAAGCACTGCTTCATTTACATGTCATTACAATTTTTAAAAATTAATTGGCACTAGACATGTCATTCTTTTTCATTATTAATATAAAGGAAATGGCTAATGACTCGTAGGGATGTTTTTCCCAAATCATGTGATATTAAGATCACAATTAAATTCTTTTGGTTGCTATATGGCCTGAAATAAAGACACACTTGATTTTTTTTTTCTTTTAGAAATCATTAAGTTACAGTAGCTCTAAAAACAAGGAGATGAAAACATTACCTCTTTGCAGCTTTTAACAAAATTAAAAGCCTGAGTTTGGCGAGGAAATAGTTTCCAAATAGAGGGCGGCTCTTCTGGCTTGGACAGCCTGGGCCTGTACACTGAGGACAAGGGCTTCCTTTCGTAACGGGATGCTCGCTCTTCAATTTGCTTCAGTTTTGCTTCCCATCTTCTCTTCATGGGGTCAGAAGTGTGGGGAGACCAAGTCCTATCCCATGTAAGATGGCTGCCAACTACACCGAAAACAAACACACACAGGGACATCAGTGTCTTTGTTTAGGATGAATTGTTTGGTAAAACTTCAAAACGCATTTCCGACTCTGCTTTCTATTGTATGTTTTATCTTTTTTTTTTTTAAATATATTTTATTGATTTTTCACAGAGAGGAAGGGAGAGAGATAGAGAGTCAGAAACATCGATGAGAGAGAAACATCGATCAGCCGCCTCCTGCACATCTCCCAGTGGGGATGTGCCCGCAACCCAGGTACATGCCCTTGACCGGAATCGAACCTGGGACCTTTCAGTCCGCAGGCCGACGCTCTATCCACTGAGCCAAACCGGTTTCAGCTGTATGTTTTGCATGAAGTTTTCATGTGAACGAGAACGGAGCTTGTTACCAGAAACTGTTAGATCCAGATCTCACATCTAACAATTTGTGGTTTTGGACAAGCTCCCTGAATCTTCCTCACCTGCAGAATGGGAACCAATCTCTTTTTTAATACTTTACGTAGTTACCTTGAGGATAAATACATAAGACTTATGAAAACGTTTTGTAAATTTCAAGGCCTCATGTAGATGTTTTTGTATCATTACGGTTTCCATTATGACCATTTTATCGCATCAGGTGCTCTCCACCTTCCCCAGCTGGTGCTCCTACCTTGGCCATCACTCTTGTGCTATGGTGAGTGTAGAGCTCATTTCTAGCCTCCGCTGTGCAGTTCATAGCTCCCTTTTCTTCTGTTTCTCTTCAATGCTCTCAACACAGCTGTTCGTTGGGAGGATAACTCAGTGTACACTATTAATGTGAAGTACAATATTGGCTAGCTTTGCTTTGCAATGTCTATAGTAATCATAAGGATGATTTTAAAAAGGAATAAATAAATCTTCTGTCTGTTAATTTAATGACTGTGTGAATGACTGCATTTTAACTCTTGTTTATTAGTGACATTTGTTTTTGTTTGCATACAATACTTTCATGTTAGCCACACCAAGGTAAGAAATCAGGCAATACTTTTCCAATTTGGGATTATGGTTTACTTACAAAGGAAAAGGGATATGTTTTTAGAAGGGTTATGAGTGTGTATGAGTTTGTGTGTGCACACGGGGGCGGGGGGGGGGGGGGGCGGGGGGAGTGCTGTAGATTGAAAATGGCCACAAATTCTTTGCCATTCCTCTCATCAAGAGATGCCATCTAAGCCCATTCCCATACTGACTCGGCTTGGACATGTGACTTGCTTAGGCCACATTACATCAACGAATGTAAAGCAAACAGAGGGTTAATAAGTGCATGGCATTGAATGTGGCGATCTTGGCGTCCCTTCCTTGAGACTGTCATGCTATAACTCTAGCCTCAGGGAGGATAAAAGCCACCTGGAGGAGAACCAAGGTACCCCAGCTAACAGCCAGCACCAACTCTCAGATGATATGAGTTAAGCCATTTTGGATTATACAACCATCATCAGAATTCAATGCATGAGTGAGCCCAAGTAAATTCAGGTGAGACCTGCTAAAGAACTGCCCAGGCAACCCACAGAACTGTAAAAAAAAAAATCTGTTGTTTTTTTAAAGCCAGTAAGTTTTGGCCTGGTTTTCATACAGAAATACATAACTGATAATAGTTTCCCTCTTCATTAATAACATTTATATCATAATTTGTCTATGTTGAAAACCTGGATATTAGTTTAAGTGAAATAATAATATATACTAAAGTATTTGAGGGTAAAATTCCTATTTACCTTTGGCACTGTCTTTCTGGTACTTGTACTTATCAAGTTGATAAATAGTCTCTTGAATTTTAGCAGAAAACTCTGAGACAACACAAACTCACAGTATTCCCTGGAAGAAAAAAATAATGACCCTAAAAGATTAAGAGAGGGTAGGAATGAATGTCATGACATGGTTAAAAAAAGAAAAAAGTTATTATCCATAGATTCCAATCTGACTTCAAACATAGCAGACCTTAGATTCTTCTCTCCAAGTTACAGCTAATCCACATGAAAATTATAAACCAAGAAGCAGAAATATAGTTCTAAAGGTATCAACATAAATTTCATAACCGATATGCGTAGGAAAGTAATGTAATTTCATTGGATTGAAGAAATGGGGCAATTTTTAATAAAACTGCTTTAGTTTTTGTTTTTTTTCAATACAAAGAGGTGTGACTCCTTATTGCTAGATTCTGAGTATTCAGTTCACTTTAATCTGCTTCACATACAGATAAAAATCCCCCACATTTAGACAACCTAATTGAGAAACCAACTTTTCTTCTGTGAAATCTGACTTTTAAGAAAGCCCACAGATTACTTAATGAAGAACATAAACACAGAATGCAATCAGATGCAAATTACAGCTCATGTACCTAGCCCATAACTGACAAGGAAAAACCACGTGGATATTCACACTTAGTGGGACACTGACATCACAAGAAACGGTTTTGATTTTGTGAAATTATTGGTATGACCATGGGACTGTGTCATACTTGCAAGTCATGGAGTCATAGTGGAAAACCAGTTTAGCACTTATTGGACTGAGAAAACCATGAATGTCAACAGAGAAAAAAGAGAAGTTCAATATATGTTACTAGAGGCGAGGTGCACAAAATTCGTGCAAGGGCCTTGGCCCTCGCAGCCCAGCCCACTGGTCGTTCAGGAAGGTCATTCCCCTGTCCAGTCTAATTAGCGTATTAGCTCTTTATTATACAGGATACCCTCATGTTCTTTGCACAGTTTGAAACTTTTAACAGCTGGGTTGCGGGCTAGAAGACAACTGGAGCTGGACTATTCCCGCAAGAGGGCTGGAGGACACAGCAGAGGCCATGCAGAACAGGAATGCGTCAGGCACGCTGGCGGTGGACTATCATATTCCTCATGCCTACCCTCTACGGGAACCATTTCAGAAACACCTGTAATTCCTGGTGGGGAAAGAGTTCTGTTTCACTTTTACATAATTGTACAGCAAAACTGCTTTTCACATAGGGACCGTAACTATTTTTATTTAAGTTTCCAAATTCCAAAGAAAAGTATTTGTGGTATTTTAAAACAGTAGGCTTTAAGAGCTCTATTATTTATTTCTAAACATTGCACCAGAGTTTTTATTTAATCATGTTTGATACTGATTTTATAACTAAAGGTGGTCAGGATAAAAGGCTAGCTTCTGCTAAAATGATTAGAGGAACTATAGGTTCTGGAGAAGGGGAAGTGGGGAGTGAGGTGGAGAGATGACAGACGAAAAAGCTAAACAGCCCGGTTTCCCTCGGTTTATGCCTAGACTTGCCTGCTGCGCCACTTGGCCTGGTACCCAGGCGCAGCTGGGCAAGGGGGCGAGTGCTTCCTGACAACTGGCTCCACGGGAGATCTGGGGCCTGCCTTGCCATGGTGTGCCCAGCCGTTTTCCTGCTTGTTTGTTTAATCACGAGCCAATTCTTATTCCCCAACTCCAACTTTTCCCTCTGCCCCAAGAATAGATACATCAGTATTTTGTGTTCTCTGGCATTTATGTTCTAGTTCTAGTATTTAGTAAGGTTCTAGTACTGGGCAATGTTTTCTTACTATAATCCTTTTATGGCCTTTTGGAATTCATTTATGTTATTTCTCCCACTGCTAAACTTTTCAAAATAAAGTATGTGATTAAAATTCACTCCCAGTAATAGTATTATAGAAATTTGCTTTCCCGATGAGTAACGCCTTAAGAAGTTAAGTAAAACCAATTCACTGACTTTTGGGTCTTCCCCACTTCAATTGCTTCACCTGCCTGTGCTTGAACAAAAGTAACTCCTATTTAAATTTCCCAAAAGTCTCCTATAAGGGATAGGACACACTGTCCTTTTCCAGTCCCTCCTTCCCACTATCTCCAGAGGGTCTCCCAGCCAAAAACCCTAACTCTGCCTGACTCATCACCCTGAAGTCCATTTTCATACCTCTGCATAGAAACTCACTCATGACTCGGAGCATCCCTCAATGCACTTTGCTTTACCGCAAGAGGACGCAGCTCCAGAATCCAGCCCTAAACCAGTTACCCAGTTTATGTCTTGTTGCCCAGCCTTCTCCCCTAATAAATAATGACCACTCACTGCCCGCACCTGGCCACTCCCAGGCCCACGTGCCTGTTGCACTCACGGGTCATGCCCACTTGCCTTTCCCACAGTCTTTCCCTTCACGGCTCAGGTCAAGTTCTGCCACCTGAGTTCTGCCACCTGCGGGGCCTTTTATAAAAAGAAATTGCTGTACTGACTCATCAGACAGTGCCTCCAGCCACAAGACCAAGTAAATTAGTGTAATTTAAGGGAAAACAGAAAACTGCTGCTGCTGTCTGATCGGGAGCATCGTTTTGGTAAGAAAGCTTAGCCCGGGGAGGGTCTGGGCATAGCAAAGGGCTGATATACCGGCGCCTTCCTTAGGAGCCACTGTATGCGAACGGTGGTTAGGAGTGGGAGTGGGTCCTGTTCTCCCGTTTTACTGCAGCAACAAGAAAAGGGCTGCCTGCACTGGTCCCCGCTCAATTTGGGAGAGATTAAGGAAGGCCTACATGTTATTCCTGGGGCCCGAGTTGAACTCCTGTAACAAAAAGCAAACCACTTCATCTTTTCTGAAGCCTGCGCGGGGATTGGAACGCACCCCTCCGGGGGTTGTTGAAAGAATAAAATAACGACCCAGATTCATGCACAAAACACAGGCCCCCGACTTGGGCCCGAATGGGCAGTAACAGTGCCGGGCCCGCGGGTTCTTCCCGCGAGAGCCCTGGTTTGTCAGAATGTCACGAACCCCTTGAATTTTGATTCTGAACTTGGTTGTCCAATGCGCGGGTACACTCTTCAACGAAAACAATTCCGAGTTTGCATCCAGGCCTGGAACGCCTAGACCCGAACGTGGCGGGAAACCAGGGGGGGCGGGGCAGAGGACGCCAGGGCGGGTCGGGGCCCGCTCCCTTCCTCCCCGAGTTCAGACCGGGCGTCAAGCCCGCCTTGCTCCCCTTCCCTCTGCCCCGGGGGCCCGACGCGGCCATCAGGTCACCCCCCTTTACCTCCAGAAACCCGCTTCCTGGGCGGAAGGCCCTGCCTCCACGGCGGCCGCCGCAACCCGGGGAGGCCGGATTGCGGTCTTCAAATTGCGCGCGGGGCTGGCATCCGGGGCAGGAAGGCGGGGGCGCGGCGCGCGCGGGCCAATGAGAGCGGCGGGGGCGGGGCGCGCGCGGGCCTATGAGAGCGGCGGGGGCGGGGCGCGCGCGGGCCAATGAGAGCGGCGGGGCGGGGCGCGCGGGCCTATGAGAGCGGCGGGGCCCGAGGGGCGGGACCCAGCCTGGTATCTGGACGCCGGCCTCTTGCCGCGTAATCTGAGCGGAGGCGGAGCCGGGAGGCGGCTCTGCGGAGGCCGGGCTGTGCGGAGGCTGGAGCTGTGCGGAGCCTGCGCGGAGGCTGTGCGGCGGCTGTGCGCGGGCTGTGCGGTGAGTGCTGCCCGCGGACCTTCTCGCGCGGGGCCGGCGGTCCCGGGCCCGCTCCCTCCATCCTCCCAAGCCCAGCGCCCCCGCGGGGACCAGCCCGGGCCTGCAGCTGCTCCAGGGTGGCGGAGGCGAAGGACTCGATCCGGGCCGCGGACCTTTTGTTTTGCCACGACGGGCGTTGCGAGGACTTGCACTGAGGCCCGCGGCGCGGGAGCCCCGGCCTGGGTGATGGGAGGTGGGAGGCCGGGCGGGCAGCGTGGAGGCCGGACAGCGGAGACCGGGCTGGAGATGCCGAGCCGGGGAGGACGGGAGGATCCAGAGGCCGGGACAGGAGCGTCCAGGCCGGTGGTGAGGGGCAGGGAGGCGGGCAGGAAGCAGGAGGCTGCACCCGAGGCGGGGTAGCGGGAGGCTGGGGCCGGGGCGGGAGGCAGCGGGCGCTTGGGGAGTGAGAGTGGCCAGCAGTGCGGGCTGAGACTTGGATCGGGAAGGTGCCGAGGAAGATCGGCGGCCAGAAACAATGGCCAGAGGGCAGGAAGGCCTCGGGCGGGAGGCGGGTGTGGTGCCGCCATCGATGGGGCGCTGGCCCTGCGGCTGCCCCTCCCTTTATTGGGCTGCGTTGTGGTCTCGGCTCTGTTCTGTCTCAGCTTCGATTTTCTCGCGTTAATTGTGTGACTCAGTTTCCCGGCGAAGTCATTGGAAGCCTTAAACTCCAATTCCTTCCGAGACCTCGTGAATCCTTGCAGCTCATTCATCCAGTGGCTTTGTATCCAAGGCCAAAGTCACCGGGGAGCTGCTTTGAACCCCACCCCCATCTACTCTCACCCCCCAGGCCACGTGGAAGAAGAGGGTCACTGTTTTCAGTGTGTCCTGTTCTCAAGGCATCTGCTGCTTTCCTTGTGACACCCAAACCAACAAACCAGGAACCAATCTCTCGACTCTTTCTCAGCTCCTTCCCCAGTTAGCCACCCAACCACCTTGACCTCCTGTATGTCCACTAGATCCGTCTGCTTCTTTCTATCACTGACTTAAGCCACCCTAGGCTCTCACCTGGTTACAGGTCTCCATGCTTCCAGACCTTCTGGCCGCCCCCATCCCCTCCCTACTCTTGATAGCACTGGCGGAGGGGTCTTTACAAAATAAAAACCTAGAACGCATTTCCTTTGCCCGAATGACAAACCCAGTCTCTTAATGCGTTTAACAAAGCCAAGCCCAGGTTGGCTCCTTGGTCCCCTCCCCCACCTTATCTTTTGTTATAGGGCCTTTTCACTTTCCTCATAGCCATGCATTTGTTTTGTTTTTGTTAATCCTCCCTTGAGGATATTTTTCCATTGACTTTTAGGGAGAGTAGAAAGGAGGGGGAAGAGACAGAGAGACACATCAATTGGTTGCCTCTCACAGCCCCAACCAGGGCGGGCAATCTAGCCTGCAATGGGTACATGCCCTTCAAGGGAATCGAACCCGCGACCCTTCTGTCCACAGGCGGTCGCTCTATCCACTGAGCCAAACAGGCCAGGGCAGCCATAGGGACCTTCATACTTGTTCTCTGCCTGAAACACTTGCATTCCCTCCCTCCATCACATCACATTTGCTTGAGGAACCCCGTGTATGTTTCTGCTCTTACTAAACACTCCACAGTTTTCCTATTATGTGTCCCTTTTGCATGTGTCACTTCCTGAAAAAAAAAGTCATATCCTTTGCAGTTGCTTGTTTACTGGTTTTTTCCATACCCAGGGCCTGGAACTGTCCACACTGCAGATTTGATTTATGCTTTCTTATTATTACGCCCTATCGAGGAAAGCTAAACTGTTTCAGGATTACTTAGCAAATTAGAAGATGTGGATCGGAAAGGAATGGTAGAGGTGAAATACGGAGTTGCTGGAACCATGTGAGTGTGCAGGATTGTAACAGGTGCTAGCACGGTGCTTAGCCCAGCCTGTATCAAAGTGTGCTCAGCCAGTTTGAGTGACGTGTTGTACATACGTGACCTCTAAGAATGAAACGTAAAGCTTAAGTCATTCCTGTCACAACCTGATTGTTGGGTGAGCTTTGGTTTTGTTCTGCTCTTTTGCAAAAGAAGGCTGTTGAAAGTTATAATGTATTTTAATGAATGGATGGACAGTTTATTGGAGTTTGGCAATAAAACCTGTTCATAGAAAAAAAAGAGAGAGAGAGATGAAACTCTGTACCTAATTAAATCAGGTTTTCTTTTACTATCCTGAAAAAAGGCCTTGCCTCTGAAAGACATTTACAATGCTTCTTTGCTGTTTTGCTTTCAAATTTAATTTAACACAATCTCTTACCGCTTCATCCCCCTTCTAATGCTAGAAAGCAGTCTTTATTTTCATGAATGGCATTAAATCCATTCTGGTGCCTACTTTTAGATAGTTTTTTTAAGCTCTGTTTCACAGATGAGAGCACTGACTGGTGTTTGTGGGGCTAGAAAAGATGTGGGAATTCTTAGACTGTTAGATACTGTTTTGTACACATTTAACAAATATGAATGTAATGGAGGGGGCTAGGGAATAGGTCCTCTGTAGTCAGAGGACCTGAGGCCTGGTCCCAAGGGCGGCACTCACTAGCTCATCCATAAATTAGGCATAAGTAATACACATGCCTCAGGCGGTGGCTGTGGGTGTAAAGTGCGGAATCTGTGACAGTGCTTCGTAAATCTCTATGTAATGTTGTTATTTCTCTGCCCGTTTTGTTCTTGCCTTCAAATTGCTAATAGAGCTTCTGAATTAGGGTGGAATAAGATGACATTATCTGACACAAACTTGACCTTGTCTGGCCTCTGCCTGGTTGGGCCACTTTGGAATACCAGTGAGCATTGTGTAAGGCCCACATGGGGATAGGATGTTGGTCTCTTCCATTCCTCAATACCCTCAGGATTTACTACAGAATCTGCACGCAGTTGGTGTTCAGTAGGTTATTATGGGACAAATGAATCAGTGCCCCTGAGACGAACTACTCAGTTTCAGACTTGCTCTGGCGGGCAGTGGTTGCAAACCTGAAATAACTTCTACTTCCACGGGAGGAGCGGTCTCAGTGGGAGGGAGGAGGCCTTAGAGCAGTGGTTCTCCACCTTGGCTGCACATTAGAATCACCTGGGAATCTTTAAAATCCTGATTTCTGGGCCTCATCCTCCGGAAATTCTGTTTCTTTGTTATGGGGTGGGGCCACAACATTAGTAACAAAGAAACGGAATTTCCGGAGGATGAGGCCCAGAAATCAGGATTTTAAAAAGATTCCCAGGTGATTCTGATGTGCAGCCTTATAGGTTATCTGTGATTTTTATAAAAGGTATCCAAGGTCCTTCACTCTGCCTGAGTGTCATACAACATATGGACTTTCCCATTTCCCCTTTGTCCCCCCAGAAATACTATCTTAGGGCCTCAGAAGAGGGGAAGTCAGACCCCTTGCGAGGCTCATGGCTTTGAAGTGGGGAGCACTCTAGTCTGTCTTTTTGGGTTTTGTTTGTATGGCACAACTAAAACTTAATTTTGTTGTATTTAATTTTATTTGCCAGTGGTGTGTTTTCACCTTAATTATAAAATTATTAACAGATCAACTTCACCAGGCCCAGTGACAATCTCCAGTTTTGGGGCTTCTTAGAAGTCCCTGAAGAAATCAGAGAGCAGATGGGAAACAATTGCAACAGAACCTCTAGCACATTATAGCTGAACCCTTATCCAAACTGCTGTGGAGAGTATGTTCTTTCTGTTTCACTTACTAAATCTGGAAATGTGACAGCTTTTGGGGACTTTGTCCTCTGGCAGGTGATGAATACAGTCCTGGCGTTTTTCATGTTCTTTGGCAGAGCCATTGTCTCCAGAAGTCCTTACGGAAGGTTCCTGTAGAGAGAAATCGAGATTTGAAAATATGTCTTCATGACTTATACTGGCTGCTTAACATGAATTGGTTATTTTACTTTTTTAGAAGTAAGTAACCCAGAAGCATCATAACCATTATTTCTGTTTTCCTTGTTAATTAAAGTAAGCCTACTATGTCCTATCTTTTAAATACGTACATTTTTACTGATTTCAGAGAGGAAGGAAGAGGGAGAAATAGAAACATCAATCATTGATCGGCTGCCTCCTGCACGCCCCCTACTGAGGATCAAGCCCAGGACTTAGGCTTGTGCCCTGACCAGGAATCGGTCTGACTATCCATTTTCATACCAGGGTTTTGTTTTTCCCCTCCTAATTCACTCCTGGTTCATAGGTCGACGCTCAACCACTGACCAACACTGGCCTGGCTACTGTATACCATTTCCATGTCTCTGCAGTCCGTTTCTTTCATGTAACTTATGCCTTTTGTCTCCTCTTGATTAGAGCTTCTCGTTAAGGATTTTTGTTTCCCTTCCCTGGAAATATCGCTCGTATTACCCTTCCTGTATGTGACTAAGCTGTGTGGACCAGCATGAGTCTGCCCCTGCAGATAGACAGATCCTGGTTTGCATCCTGGCTCTGCCACTTCAAAGTTGCTTAACTGCTCTAAGCATCAGTCGACTGAACTATGAAGTGGGAATCATTATGCCTCAGCATGGAAGGACTGACCAGAAATATGTAAATAAATAATCCATACGGAACAGTGCCTCTTCCCCCAGTCTTGCCGGGATGAGCCTGCTAGAGAAGAACTGTAATTACATAACACTTTGTTCACAACACTCAAGTGACATAGGCATTGTGGTTTTCTGACCTTTTCTTTGGCTAGCTGTTTTGGTAAATCTTAAAAAAAATTTTTTAAGAGATCCATATTCATGGAGATGATTCAAAAGTGAGCAGCGTTAGTTCTTATGTGTCATTTGAGATTTACAACCCATTAGGGCAGAGACCAGGCACCGGAACAGCCTATGTGGGTGACATGTTAGCTGAGTAGGCATCTCTCAGGCTGGTTATACTAATTTAATATCTCATTTTGAAAACTTTACCATTAGCACACTTGCTAACTTTTCATTTTAATACCAGGATTTTGGGTTTTTTCCCCCTCCAAATTTTAATACTTAATAATTTCAAGTCAAAATTTCAATTATAGCAAAAAAAAACAACTAACTTTTATTCCTCTGCCTTAACTCTGTAGATGATTAATCCTGCTTTCCTTCTTATTGCACTGATTTTTTTTTTTTTTTAATGTTCCCAGTAGGCTGAATGCTATGCTACCAACATAGCAGAAAAAAACTTATTGGGGAAATGTTTTGTGGTCATTTGCACTGATTTTTGAAGATCTGACTCTTGTAGCATTAGTGCTAAGTGCTGAAGGACTAGGGACTAGAGGAGATTGAGATTCTAAGACCCGAGTTCTGGTTGTCTCGTTTCAATGGGTAGATGTACTTAGAACTTCTCTGGGACCTAATGCCATCAGTATCCTGAATGGTGGAAATAATTACAGACAGCCAGAAACAGTGTTAAGTCACTGCTGAGCCAGGATATGTTTTTAAAACCCCTATTGTATATTTTCCTATTTATGTTTTGTCAAATGAAAATGTTCTAAGAACTTAAACTCCTGTTGGCAGCGAGGGCATTAAATTTTCCCCTGGGGGATAATTTTTTTGTCCTTCTAAGATGAGATCACCAGCCCCAGCACAGCTTGCATGCAGCCAGGCATTAGCTAATGGCCGTGAGGTAATGCCGAGTCTGACACCAACTCCTGCAGGCAGAGGGCCCTGCTCCCAGGAGTGGGACTGGTATCTTCATGTGGGAAAAGCAGATGGTGACAATGAGAGCAAATGTGCAGCTGTCTGATGCAATGAGGATTTTATTTACCGTGACCTAATCTTTTAATAGTGCATGAAGGTCCACTGACACTGTTGCAATATATATTATTCAGATCCTAATAATGAAGGAACAAAGTACATTATAGTGTTTGTTGCTGAGAAGTCCTTCTCGAATTATTAGACTCTGTTTTAAATCCTGTTCTGAAAGAATACATGTTTTTGTTTTATTTTAGCCACCAGCTACCTTCCTGAAACAAAACTGTCTATCTCATCTCTGCTATCAGAAAGTAGAGATAGGACCCTTATGAAACCAGATAATCCCTGAGATTCCTGTAGGTAGTGCCCAGCACCACACAAATCATATCTAGTAATTTTCTTGGCCCGTTTCCCAGTCTTGGGCAGTTTTTCCTAACAACCCCCACTGTACACATGACCTTAAGCCAACGGTCTTCTGTCCTCTTCTGAACTGACCTCTGAGCAAGATTTGAAGCAGCCCAACCCTCCTTGAAAGACTTCTGCGTGCTCTGGCACCCCACATTCACCTGATCCCGCCACCACCGACCACCACCACCTCTCTTTGGCCTACTTCCTCTGGTAGCCCTCTAAGTACCGGAGTGCCCAGTATTTCTCCAGCCCTGCTCTGGCCTGAGATCCAGCCTCTTAACCACCTTTATGTGTGCCTCTGCGCCAGCAGCAGGGTGGTCTGTTGAAAGCATGCTGTTTCTCCTGGGCTGAGAACACTCCGTGGTTTCTCCTTGCAGAATCGGAGCTGCTCTTGGCTCCGAAGATCGCCTTTCCTACTTCACCTCCCTTTACCGTGCACTGTCTAAACTGGCCTTTCTGCATCGTGAATACACCAGGCGCTTGCAGGACCTCTGCTTGCTGGTCCTTCCCCCAGCAAGGACAGCCCCTACTGGGAGCCTTCTTGTCACTTAGCTCTCAGTGTAAAGCTGTAATTATCCTTCCTCAGTTAAGAAAGAAAGATTGAGAGAGTAATGGGCCACATTACACACACCGTTACAAAAGGTTATTCTCAGGTTTGACTCACAGAAACCTTTACCAGTGCAGGGGAAGCAGAGGGAGGCGTGGCAACCTAATGTGGAAATGTCCATGCTATGTCTTACTTTGGAGAAATAATCTTTGGAATAATTCATATAAGGCAGTGATCGTATAGTGACTGACTTTGATTAATTTCTACTTTCTTTATATTCTAGTTAATAAAAGTATCCATGGATAACACTGACGACTCAGTGGATTCAAAGTCCATCAAGAATTCGGACATGTGAGTATTTCCATGGGATCCATGTCATGAAAGATGGTTGTGATACAGCAAACTAGTGGGGAAGCAGAGAGAGGATGGGACTGTCAGCCAAGACCCACTTGGCTTTCTACCTCAGCAGCTGTGTGGCTTTCCGCACGTTAACCTCTCCCGAGTCTCCTCTTTAAAACAAAGATTTCCCGGGACTGTGGGTAACATTGAGGGAAAGACCAGATCCATTGCGACTCGGAAGCCCGTCCCAGAAGCAGAGGGATCTCACAGGAGAGGCAGGACTCAAAGGCTCTGTCCCTCCCCACACTGCTCTGCAGGGCGAGAGGGTTCGTGTTGGGGGGGTTTGGGCCTCCTGTTTGTTTATGGGTTTTAAGACTAAAATGAAATGCCAATTCTCAATCTGGGGAAAAATTGCCTAGTTATAGATTATCTTTTACCCTTTATTTTCTCATTCTTTCTGTTTGGGATATTCTGTGTATTAATGCTTCCAATAACCAGCAGATAGAGAAAGGAAAGAGATAAAACTCAAACACTCTTTTTTTTTTTTTTTTAAATATATTTTATTGATTTTTTACAGAGAGGAAGGGAGAGAGATAGAGAGTCAGAAACATCGATGAGAGAGAAACATCGACCAGCCGCCTCCTGCACATCCCCCACCGGGATGTGCCCGCAACCCAGGTACATGCCCTTGACCGGAATCGAACCTGGGACCTTTCAGTCCGCAGGCCGACGCTCTATCACTGAGCCAAACCGGTTTCGGCTCAAACACTCTTAACTCCTATCTTTATTTCCTATTTGAGATCTCTTGTGATACTTTTAATTCTAAAAGTTTATTTCTGGGACCCAGTATTATTATTTTGGACTATTCAGGGAATTACAGGCTAAGTCTAGTACTAAATAGCAGTATTACAGTAATAGTATTAACAGGTTGCCCATAATAATTTAGCTATGATTGTTTAGTAAAGAAATTTCCCTAGAAATTAAACTTAGAAATATGAGCTCATTTTAGAGGATTTTCATTTCTTTTTAAACCCATTCAAAATTATTTACACATTTTCATATCTTTTATATCATAGTAGAACATAATTTAATAGCAAATTGCATGGGAGCCCAAAATAGACTTAGGTCTGTTTTGATCCTATGGTATGTTATCATCATGTTCCTAAGCTTTCTGAGTCTCCACTGTGTATCAGGTATGTCCCCTACCAGTCCAACTATTTTATTATTGCCTATGGAGGAGCTTGTACCCTAAGTGGGCAGCAGGAGAGCAGGAGGCGGTGGGGAATTAATTCCGGGATCTATTATCTGTGTGACCTTCAACAAGTCACTCAGCTTTCAGAGTTTGAACTTCCTTATCTGTAGAATGTGACTTCCTTAATTTACAACTTACTGTTCTCACCTTTTCCCAACCACTTTTTTAGAGCTGTGTGTAATGGGCAGTGCTCTCAGATAAAGTGCAGAGTATGTGGTCTGTAGATACCGATGTTTGTTCCTGATTCCTGGTCTAGACCAGGGGTCATGCTTGCACTCTCTTTTGGTCAAGTTCTATTGGAACATAACCACACCTGCTTGTTTAAATATTGCCCTGAGCTACTTTCACCAGCAGAGCGACAGACAGCGTGTGGCCTGCAAGCCTAAAATGCTTAGTATTTGGCCCTTTTTAGGGAAAGTTTGCTGGCGCTGGTCTGGATAATAGAGGTTTTGGGATAAGTGACCTTCAGACAAGCATTTTCCATTATTTACAATAGTGATTCTATGTATTAATACATTTTTAATTTGTTCAGCTCATAGGTTTTAAGGAACAATTTAGGAATTGTGATACATATTGTGTTTTAAAGTGAAAAATGTATTTGATGAAATTTTAGTAAAATTGAGAGGAAAGCAGAGTATAGAGATTAAAAGCCTACACTCGGAAGGCCAACACCTACCTTCGGCCTCGGCACTGACACAGCATCTGCGTGACCTTCGGCACATCGCTTAGCCTCGTGGTGGTCATTTCCTCTCTGCGAAAGGAATGCTACAAATGTTCACTGTGCTTCTGTGTGATTCACTTATATCCATGAGAACTGCAACCTTGGTAAACTGTTGTTTGATTTCCAAACAGAAAGCCCTTCCATGGCAGCAAATCCATGGACTCTGGAATATCTCTGGACAATACTTACAAGATGGATTACCCTGAAATGGGCTTATGCATCATAATCAATAATAAGAACTTCGATAAAAGTACTGGTATGTGTCATGACCTAATTTTTTTAACTCCTCAAATATTTGTACCATTTATATTTGGTATAATATCAAAGATAGTATTGATGTTATTACACTATGACACAGAATAGCCATGAAGTGGAGATAGAGCAGGATGCTACAGGCTCTATAACACAGATGAACTCTTCTATAGCTAATCTTCTACCATCATCAAAATCTCTCCCTTTTCCAACACCTCGCCTCCTAGCTGAATGTCGGCCTATCGGCCTTGACTTCTATAAATCTTGCTTCTCTGTCCATCTGCCCCCTCTTTTATGCTAATGAAAGGATTACAACAAATAGTAAGTAGTAGTGTTTTTCCTTTCCTGAAACTGCAAGGTACCTCAGAGGTCTTGTCTCATCTAATTTTTACAGCAACCCTGAAAAGTAACCACTCTTAGATGCCAAAGGTTAAGCTCCCTGCAGAGTCCCACGGGTAACTTCGTGGCAGAGCTGTCCTCAGCCTTGACGCCTGACCCCAGCCTGCTCTGAGCCCACTTCCTGTTTCTTCACTTCCCGTGTCCTGTTGACTTTTTCCTCTTCCCTGCAAAGATGACAGACTCCCTTCTCAATGAGACCTTTCTTTTGTCCTGCTTCCTCATTAGCTTGGATCTATTTTTTGTCTCCTTTCCTACATCTTAAAAACTTGTGCTTTAAGCTTGCCATCTTCACGTCCTTCCAACCCCCTTAAACCGGTATTCCCTGTTTTCCACCTCCAACACTCTACTGAAACTCCTGTTAGGTTCACCTGGCATGATCACCAGATTCCCTTCTCAGCCTCTGCCTTGTACAATTTGGATCTAATAATACCTTTCAGAATTTTTTTAGAGGATTAACAGTAAGTTGTAAAAAACAAAATTCCTCACAATCCTAAAAAGCTAATTAACATGGTGATATATTGCTTGCTATTTTTTCCTTGACAGTTTCTTTCAAAAGTTAATTTTATTCATAATATACAAGCAACATTGTATCCTGATTGTTCCACTTTAGGTAATATAAGCATATTTTATGGTGCCATATAATTTTTATATCTGATATTTTAATGATTATATAATATTCCACACCCTAAATATACCATCCACTTGATTTGCAAAATTGACCGTAAAGTTGAACATTTTGGCTATTTTTGTCAATTTTTTTCACCTATAAATTGATGCTCTGATAATTCTTTGAATTGGCATATTAAATCCAATTAGAATTAATTTTTATTTAAAGACACTGGAGGCAGCAGATTCAGAGTGGTGGGAAAATGGCAAGAAGTGAGATTACACTGGAAAGAGAAGCAGGATTTGATGTTAGGTTTGCTATAGAAGTGAGGAGAGACCAGCCGAAAATAGATGTAAATCTGAATGCACCATTTTTACTGTCTTTATTGCCTATAAATTGAGATGCCATGTTCAGCCATTAGATGTTGTGCCTCCCATTGCTAGTAATGGTTCCCTTCTCCCGTAGAATTTTACATGGAACCCGTGCTTTTATAAAAAAGGTCGTTACTCCACTCTTTCCCTAAAAATACTTAGACCAGTAGCCTGACTTTAGCCTTAGAGTGAGCTTCTTTTCTCTTCTGCTCGGAGAGTTCAAGGTCAGGTTTTCACAACGATCTCTGGCAGTCTGATGTTTCCTCTTCTACCACCAAGTGCCCACCAACCAGGACCAGAATTCAGTCACCTTGTCACACAGTGCCTGTCCTCAGCCTTCCAGTGTAAAACCTTGGGGCGTTAGCCCTGGCCAGTGTGGCTCGGTTGGGTGGGCATTGTCCCTCGCACTGAAAGGTTGCAGGTTTGATTCCCGGCAGGGCACATGCTCTTGGGGTTGCTGCCTTCATCCCTGGCAGGGGGGCGTGCAGGAGCCAGCCCATTGTTTCACTTTCACATCGATATTTCTCTCCCCCTCTCCCTTCCTCTCTAAAAATTTTTTAAAGGCCCCTTGGAGATTATAAAGATAATATATGCCCATAATAGAAATTTCAGATTAGCCAAAGAGAAAAATTAAAATCAGTCATAATTACACTACTCATAAATAATATTTTAGAGATACATTCTTTTTTTCATTCATGCATCTTAAATTTACTCAGTTCTAAGGTGTGTTCCCCACAACACTTTAGCATTTTTTTAAATACATATATATATACAGATACATATACATATATATATATATGTATATATATATATATATATATATATATATTTTATTGATTTTTCTTTTTTTTCCCAGAGAGGAAGGGAGAGGGATAGAGAGTTAGAAACATCGATGAGAGAGAAACATCAATCAGCTGCCTCCAGCACACCCCCTACTGGGGATGTACCCACAACCAAGGTACATGCCCTTGACTGGAATTGAACCTGGGACCCTTCAGTCCACAGGCCGACGCTCTATCCACTGAGCCAAACCGGTTAGGGCACACTTTAGCATTTTTAATCTGATTGCCTGGTACAATCAAACTGTACATTTATGGGAGCCCAGGAAGGACCCTGGGTCGAGGTCTCACACTAGCATTGCTACTGCGGAAAGTTCCTGAGCTCCTGTGCGCTCATCTCCTACATCTGAACAAATGAAGCCAATCATAGTACCTGTCGCATGGTGGGTGGGAGGATTAAAGGAGGTTGCCCATGGCAGAATGCCGGTGAACAGTATTAATTGGTAGTGGTTTGTGTTTTCGTTTTGTATTTCTTAAAAAGACATTGTGAAGGTAGCGATGTATATTGAAATAGTGGGGAACATAAAATCAAAGAAATACAGTTCCTCTCAGTGTGTGAGGTTGTGTATTGTTAGATACATATAATTTTTTTTTTAAAAAAATTATTATTGCCCTAGCTGGTTTGGCTCAGTGGACAGAGTGTCATCCTGCGGACCAAAAGGTTCCGGGTTCGAGTCCGGTCAAGGATACGTACCACGGTTGCAGGCTCCTCCCTGGCCCAGGCCCTGGTTGGGGCTAGTGCAGGAGGCAACCAGTAGATGTGTTTCTCTCACATCGATGTTTCTCTCTGTCTTTCCCTCCCTATCTCTTTTTCTCTCCCTAAAGATCAATGAAAAAGTATCCTTGGGTGAGGATTAACAACAACTAACTAAATAAATAAATTTTTTAAGAGGTATTTATTATTCTTTAGTCTTTTATAAGGAATGACCATTTCCCATGGCAGAATTTTGTCTACAATAATTTTAATGGCAGCACAGTATTCCACTATATAAACAAGTCATAACGTATTTCACCAAATCGCTCTGTAGGCATTTGAGTTGTTGCTGTTGGCACTGTCCAGCAGCTGTGAAAGACATCCTGGTGACGATAGCACGTTGGCGTCTGCTTACATGATGGCACACTGAAAGCTCACATAGGAAGAGTCTCAGATGCTAAGAAATTAAAGAGACTTCGTGTCACTGTGATAAGAATAATTGAATTTATTGTCGATTGTGTGAATCATTGTAAAGTTCATTTCATTGCAGAGCAGTTAATCTTTTTTAAAAAAATCCAAATAAAAGTAATGCTTTCTGTTCCAAGGAATGGCATCTCGGTCGGGTACAGATGTTGATGCAGCAAACCTCAGGGACACATTCACAAAATTGAAATACGAAGTCAGGAACAAAAATGATCTTACCCGCGAGGAAATTGTGGAACTGATGTGCAGCGGTAAGAAATAATTAAAAGAATGCCTCAATGTCCAGTTTTATCCAAGGACAATTTTATTGTCCAAGGTCTAGCTGTGATTATACATGTAATAACAAAACAGAAGAATTGTAGAACTACACTGTGCATAATCCTACTCTGTGTATCTTATATAGGCAAGATCAGTTATTCGTGCCCAGTCTCTAAAATGGTGTGGGTAGGTTGCTCTGCCCCTAGTTGGGTTTAGATGATCTCTTAGTTCTCTTCCCAGTTTCTTCATCTTATCCCCATATAGTATGTATGAGATTGTTGAATAGAGTTGTGTTCTTTTTTGTTTGTTTGTTTTCTTATTTGTAAACATTTTTCCAGTTTCTAAAGAAGATCATAGCAAAAGGAGCAGTTTTGTTTGCGTGCTTCTAAGCCATGGTGACGAAGGAATAATTTTTGGAACAAATGGACCTGTTGACCTGAGAAAATTAACAAGTTTTTTCCGAGGGGATTACTGTAGAAGTCTAGCTGGAAAGCCCAAACTTTTCATTATTCAGGTAATCTATAACTGAGCAACTTGCTACAGAGGATGTATTGGGGATTGATTCACTCAATTGTGGATTAGCCAAAAGATTTTTTCCCTGAAGCTACTGAACTATTGTTACTTTCTTACTCATTTTAACTACCACTAGGAGATACCGAATGAATTTTAATTTTAGACTTGCATCAAAAAGATTCTGCATAGCCCTAACTGGTTTGGCTCACTGGATAGAGCGTCGGCCTAGGGACTGAAGGGTCCCAAGTTCAATTCCGGTCAAGGGCATGTACCTTGGTTGTGGGTACATCCCCAGTAGGGGGTGTGCAGGAGGCAGCTGATCGATGTTTCTCTTTCATCGATGTTTCTAACTCACTTTTCCTCTCCTTTCCTCTCTGTAAAAAATCAATAAAATATATTTTTAAAAAAAGATTCTGCATAGTTAACATCAACTTTTACATAGCCTTTACATTTCTTAGAAATCAGTTGTGTGTGTACACATTTTTAAAAAATGAATGTTTATTCTCTAATGGCTAGGCCTGCCGAGGTACAGAACTGGACTGCGGTATTGAGACTGACAGCAATATTGATGATGACATGGCATGTCAGAAAATACCAGTGGAGGCAGACTTCTTGTATGCGTATTCTACAGCACCTGGTAAGAAGTCACAAACCCTGAATGTTATATGTAGGTTTTAAACAATGGAGAGTATGTTCCAAAGGCTGTCAATATTTCTATATCCATAAAAAATAGCTAACTTGTTTGAATTTTAGGGTACCTTGACCACAGAAAGGTCTCAAAAAGTGGTTTTTAACCAAGTTTGGCTAGAAAATAGACACCTATGAGAAAGCAACTTACAGTGTCATTCATGAACCTAATATCAGATAGGATACTGTATTGTAATATAGGCCAACTCACCACTTCACCCACTTCTTGGAATAGGGGAGAGGTATGTTTTCCAGGAATTCTTTGGAAGATGGGAAATAAAAAAGTTAAATATGAGTCGTACTTGGAGGGTAGAAGTGGAATGAGGGAAAAGAAATAAAGTAAATGATACACAAACAGGTGATTAGCCTCTGCTTTGTGTGTGTGTGTTGCACATATCATCATGTAAATAACTGTTGTGCGTACAGTTATTTATTCAACTGACTCGGGAGATCACAGAGTTTTGAAGTACAGGATAAATGTATTTTTAGACAGACTTACATTTTTAAATTGATTTTTTTAACCTCTAGGCATTTTTCCAAGTAAAGTATTTCTAAATTAAAAGCAATGAACCCAATAGTTAATCTGAAAAAAGTACAATAAATACACTGTTTCCCGTTGTGGACTTGAATACTCTGTAATGAGTGTATTACACTTTATTCGGGTGCCCTGTAGACAGAGTTAGGACACTCACATGTGTGCATACATAAGCAGTTTATTTCTTGGATAAACCAGTAGTCTGATTGAAGACCATGCTCCTTATAGTGAGCCTTTTGCTGCTTCATCTGCGTGTTCATCGTTCTTCCCCTTTGGGGGGAAGCCCAGAAAGGAGACCTCAGCAACTCAGAGGCAAAGTTCATCCACATTTCTTTTGTTTCCTGGTCCAAAGCAGGTTGTGTGCACAACACACATTTCTGTTGTTTTCTCTCCCCTCAGCGTCATTTCCCCGAAACCAAACGTGTCATTTATTTTTTCCCTTTTGAGGGTTAATATTACCGAGGGAAGTTTATGCTTGTTTTACCTTTATGGTTATATAGAATTTAGAATCAGATACCCATGGTACTTTGGTTATATTTTGCCTTGTAGGTTACTACTCCTGGCGAAATTCAAAGGATGGATCCTGGTTCATCCAGTCGCTTTGTGCGATGCTGAAGCTGTACTCGCACAAGCTGGAGCTCATGCACATCCTCACTCGGGTTAACCGGAAGGTAGCCACAGAATTTGAGTCCTTCTCCTTTGACTCTACTTTTCACGCAAAGAAACAGATTCCATGCATTGTGTCTATGCTCACAAAAGAACTGTATTTTTATCACTAAAGGAATGTATGATTTTTTCTTTTTAGTTTGTTTGCCAAGTGAGGAGAAGGGTTTATACTGTGTCTTCCCTCATTTAAATCTACTCTGGTACTCCCAGGAGTACTTTCATAGCAATAGAGCCACTATGACGCTACCTCAAACTCAGAATTGGGTAGTTGAAATTGAATTTAATTAGGAATAAATAAATGGTAGTGGTACAATTTTGAGAAGAACTGATTGTAAATTAAAAGATCTGATAATTAGCAAGTTTTAGTGGTGCTATGCTCTGAATTTTCAAGTAATTATGGAGTTAAACATTGAGTAACGAATTTCATTGATACTGATATGCTCTCATGTAAGCGTATTCTCATTTTCGTCAAACTATAGAAATGATGATAGAATAATGTGTGGTGATGGAATAATGTATCCTAGGATTTAGGGGCCATGTGCATGGCCAAGGCATGAGGATTTTGATTTTAGAATAGGTGTCTTTGGATGAATTAGCTGTGTTTTTAGGCCATTTATCTGAGCATATGGTAATGTTTATGCTCAACATGTATTTTGTTGTAAAAAAATCATGTTTAATATTGAAAAAGAACCTAAATATTTTACTTGAAAGTGTGGGCAATCTAAGTTGACATTTTTAAGGCTGAATACATCCTTACTAGCAGGAGAGAGAGTTAGAACTCTCGGGTGCTATACGGCAGCTCATCCACCAGCAGGTTCTCCCGGTTTGTCCCTGAGCAAGCTGAAGAGCTGCTAGTAAAAGCCTCCCAAGCAGACCAGCTGATAGCATCGTGAATTGAAGACATTCCATGAGGACACACTAAAATACAACTGATACGATAAACCGTGAAATGTGAGCAGGACATAGTAAATCAGTGCGGGGCACTTTGTCAGTCCAAGGTGGTTTGGGCCTGAGCACAGACAGCACAGCCGTGTAATGAAGGCAGGACCGCAGGCTCCGGCTCCAGGAAGAGGACTGTGTGCCTGGAGACCGTCCCAGAGGAGGGCTCTCCAAGACACTGAACCAAATCAGAAACTCTGAAATGGAAGCTTTCCAAAGAAGATGAGAGTCACAACAAAGACCGGAGCGCCCTCTGCAGTAAAATATCTGAGCATGCTCTCTTCTGCTGAAGTCTGCAATCAAAGGAAATGATGCTGTTATGATTGCTTACTGCTCTCCGAAATGAAAGGGCCATAGTACACAGGACTGAGAAGGCATCCAGTCTTCCCGCTTTGGTGCTTGGTGCCCGGGAAACAAGGCGAGGGAAGCAGCGCAACCATCCCCTCCCTCCCCCGCCACCGCCCAGGAGGCTTGGTTCTCATTCTCAAGCTTCCTTTTGCTCAAAGAAAGCAACTCGCATTTGTAAATGACAGTTTGTTTGTTTTTTACTATGTCTGTAACTTTTTCTAAGTAAACGCAGCAGGTAACGGTATCTTAAAGTGTGTTCTATGTGATGATTTTGTAAAGAGTTGCTAATGAATTTTTATTTCAAAATATAAATTCTAACAAAATTGCCAACATGGTCAAGCATCTTTTGTTGTTTTCGTCATTGGGCTACTGATTGAAGTTAAAATGTTTTTAACTAATGGCTTCCATTGGAAGGGCCAGATATTTTTGAGAGGGTGGCAGATGAGCAATAGGTAAGCAGGCCTCCGTTCTTCCGGCCCTCGCGGGAGTCCCTGTTCCTAAAATGGCCACGGCCAGGAGGGTACTCGGTTTGCAGAATCACAAACCCTAAATATGGGCATATTTTTTTGTTTGTTTTGTTGCTTTGTGGAAAGGTAACAGTAGAAAGGATATTGCTGAAATGAAACATTTTCCACCACATACGTTTTAAGTATGGCTAGTAGAGGGGGAAATAGAACTTGGGCCATAAGCCAGAAACCATTGATGGCCACTGAGGGCCACCTCTGGGAGGCGGCGTTGTGACAAGGAAGGTGGTCCCTTTCGATTTTACATACTTAGAAAAGGAATGTAAGAAAGTGTGAGCATGGTTGTTTTAAACTTCTTCCAATATTTCTTTCAGAGAGGAAGGGAGAGGGGGCGGAGAGATAGAAACATCAATGATGAGAGAGAATCACTGATCGGTTGCCTCCTGCACACCCCACGCTGGGGATCAAGCCCGCAACCAGGGCATGTGCCCTGACCGGGAATCCAACCCTGACCTCCTGGTTCATAGGTCAATGCTCAACCACTGAGCCACGCCTACCGGGCTTCTTCCAATATTTCTATACTGAATAGATATTACTTTGAAATCAGAAAACTAAATAAAATTCTCCTGATTGGGAATAGGAGAATCCTATTGGGAATGGGAGAATCCTATTCCCAATAGGAGAATGGCATGAATAACTTTTTAAAAACTCAATTTTAAGGCTATAGTTCTGACTGCGTTGAGAAAATCAAGCCTATTCTAATCTCTCTACTATATGAGAAAGGTGTGAAAAATAAAAAGACCAACAACTCAATAGAAAAACGGACCAGGACGTGAACAGACAGTTCACAGAGAAAGACCAAGTGTCCCTTACACCCAGGTAAAGAGCTTAAGCTCCATCATAATAAGGGAAATGCACATTAAACTAAGGTGTTACCTGTCATCTGTTGGCAAAAATCCTCAAGTTTGATGACATTCTGTTGGCAGGGCAGCGGGGATGCGTTGTCCCAGTGGCGGCAGTGTGAAATGCCGCCGTTCCCTGGGGAGGAGTATCTGACAATACTGATCAGATTACTCACTCTCTGATGTAACGGTCTCACTTCTTGGAAAGCAAAGTGCCCATACACTTGCACATGTGCAAAATCATATGCACAATTATTCATGACGACACTGTTTTAATGCTAAAAATGGCAGCAACCCAACTGTAAAGACAAGTTAAATACACGGTGGTGCATCCACACAGTGGAACAGGATTTGCTGCAAAACAGCATGAGGTAGATCAGAGACTGCGATTTATGGTTAAGTGAGAAAGCAGCATGTATGGTTAAGTGAGAAAGCAGCATGTATGGTTAAGTGAGAAAAATGAAACAGAACACTATAGAGAGTATACTGTGTTTTGTGTAAAAAGGGAGTTGGGGGGGTCGGGGGAGGTGTGGATATGAATATGCATATGCATAAAGAGATACCAGAAGGATTTAAAAATATATAAATGGAAATGGTGGATAGGGGCAGGGGTGGAAGTAAGATTTCTCATGTTTGCTTTTCTATATCATTTTGACTTTTTAAAACCATGTCAGGGTATTACCTGTCTTCAAAAATGGAATTAAAATCAAACAGAAGAGGGGGGTGTCACAAAACTATCTCAGTAACAAGAACATGGGTCAGTACAGGGATAAGGGTGGAGAGGGTGCCATAGTTTCCAACAGCTATGTTATGGGATTTCGTTTAGATTGTTTATTCTCTGTTTTACCTCAACCTCTGCAGATATTAGTTGAGAAATAATAACTTACTTAATAACATAACTGGTAGCATCATCCCCATGTGCCAATGTGTGGGTTGGATCCCCAGTTAGGGCACATACAAGAAGCAACCAATGATGGCATAAGTAAGTAGAACAATAATGCCTCTCTTTCTTCTCTCTTTTCCTCTCTTTCTCTCTCCCCCTGCTTTATTTCTCTCTTTAGAATTAATAAATAAATTAAGAACTTGAGCTTAAAGTAATTCTTGGTATCACCTCTTTTTTTTTTTTTTTTAATATATTTTATTGATTTTTTTACAGAGAGGAAGGGAGAGACATAGAGTGCCAGAAACATCAATGAGAGAGAAACATCTGCCTCCTGCACATCCCCCACTGGGGATATGCCTGCAACCCAGGTACATGCCCTTGACCGGAATCGAACCTGGGACCTTTCAGTCCTCAGGCCGAGGCTCTATCCACTGAGCCAAACCGGTTTCGGCGGTATCACCTCTTTAGTTGAAGGTGCAAACTGCAGTATCTGGTCCCTTAGTTTCTTAATTGATTTTGTAGTTGTTCCATCTTTATTCTTTGCGATATGATTACAGTGAATTATCACCTGACGGACAGCCCAACAAATACCCACAAAGGGATTTTTCATGCACAGAAACTCTACTGTTTGCTACATTGATAAAAAAAAAGAACTGAGGGACTGACATGTTTAGAAAGGTTCAAAAAAACAAAGGCAAGCATATCCCTTTAAAGATGTTTTTGCCAAATTTAAACTTGGAACAAAAGCTATTAAGTAGCACATTGCAGCTGAAAGAGTCCATTATCTAATCCACCCTTTTTTTTCAGGTGACTTAAATGTCATCTCAGAGACCCCATAGCCCCACACACCGTTCCCTTAGAGGGAAGCATGCTTGGCCAGTGTGTTGAAAGCTAAATCACTGATTTTACCAAAATAATTCCAAACACTCATTTCTGCCTGGCAGGTTTAAGGAGCATTGCGGAGGCCATTGTGGCTGGAGGAGAATAAGAGGGAGAGCAGGTGAGGTCCAGGGGAGATGGTACAGGGCCTTGTAGATGCGGTACCTGGAGGTTCCAACTGGGGAGAGAGCGCACATGGAAGGGGAGGAGGCTCCAACTTAAAGACCCAAGAAAGGAGACTGAGGACTGCCAGGGTCAAAGGTGGAAAAACAAGAGCGTATAGAGTGAGGGAGCCAAGGAAAGAAACTAGCACACGCATATTTAATATCTCGTAATCCTCTGAGTGAGTTGACTATAATATTTCCGGATCTATTCTTCATTTATACCTTTTCTTTCTAGACCTTTACATTTGCCAAAGCTTTTGCCCATTTTTAAAGCTAACTGATGATTCTGCTCAAAACCTTATTATTTATATTTCCAACTTTAATCAGAACATCATAGAGTCAAGAGCACCATGTAGAAATAGTAGTTCCCTATTTCCAGCCAATGCAGCCATGTTTCTATCTGAGCATTTACCTCAGAGCCACTGTTGCTGATGCAAATTGAGTTGGAGAGGACTGAAAAAGGAAATGTGGGGTGGGGTGGGAACCAGGTGGAGGGGAGCTATGGGGGGAATAAAAGGGGAACATCTGTAATAATCTGAACAATAAAGATTTATTTTAAAAAAGAAAATGTGCAAGGGATGTCTTTAGAGAGTTTCTATTGTTTATAAATCTGTGAGAATGAGTTGGGCTACCAGTGGTGGAGACAGTGTGTGTACCCAAATCTTGTTCTGTATCTGCACAATCTCATGGCTCTCTGTTCCCTCCTATGACCTTGAGACCTTGCAGCAAGAGGCAGATCAGACTTGTCTGACTTACGCCTATCAGCTGTAGTCTGATTCATCACTCTCTTGTCGCAAACCAGGCTGATACAAAATTAAATTATGCAAATATCAAAAATCGGGGTTTTTTTTGACAGATTCTATCTTTCTGTTTTACTTTGGATACATTATTCCTCTTGATCAACTTGATATCCTGAAAAAAATTATTTTGAAAAATCTTTAATGTGAGAAGTTTAATATGAACCTTCCAGGTACATCTCTCTGATGTTCAAGTCAATCAAAACCCTTTATATTTCATTTGAATTTCTAATGTCAATGCAAAATTGTACAAAATTAGAACCTGATTTATTCCTGTTTTCTCCCCCATTTCATCCCATCTGCTAATACACTCTCAAGCAAAGAGTGCAATTGAGCGGTTGAAAGAGTCCATTCTCTAATCTACCCTTTATGTTTCAAACAAAACAATGTTTTGGTATATGCAATGAGAACATGAAAAAGAAACATAAGCTAGCCTCAGAGCCACTAGAATGCATTCATATCCTTAAAGTTAAACCACTAAAAATTTGAAATAATTTGCCAAGGGTTCCCCTTCACAAACTTCTTCTGAAAACTCATCAAGTCACTGATGGAAGCTTATTGTGAAAGTTTATCTGAGAGCCTTAGGCCATCTACTCTGTGTTCAAACCCTGAAGTAAATGTCCCATCAAGTCACTACCCTGTTACACAACTACCTCAGTTAGAGAGGGGCATGATTTCAAATTGCATCCAGGAAATTCTGAGTTGACATCTGCACGCTATTTGGAGGGGTTCTATTTGTTGGACAGCCCATGTTTCAGCATGTGAAACTTCTAGGAAAACTATGTTCAACTGAAAAGGGAAGGAATGATTACATGACAAGAAGGAAGGATTCCTGTTGGTGCTAACGAGCGGAGCTACTCTTGGCGCTATGCAATGGTTACTGATTCCATCTTCAGGTAGAGAGTCGGTCCATAACCATGAGTCCTTTGGTCAGGATGTCTGCTTTCCTGCAGGATTTACAAACAATGATTTGTAAAACCGTGTTGATTTTAGCCCAGTCCACCGGTCTGGCCCAGTCAAAAGATTCAAGGAACAAGACATGCAAGGCAATTCCTCTGGAATAGCCGGGTTTATGTCATTTTTCATAACTACGACTAAGAAATATTTTTCACAAAACATAGTCCCAGTTCATTTCAACTCAATTCCCCCATCCCCACATCACCTCCCCCATTACACTTCCTCTGTTGGGTTTCATGTAGTTTGATTAGCATCAGCTCTGACATTGGCTAACTACCTACCTCTTTCCCAGTATAAACTCCAGCTTCTTCTCTAAAATGGAGGCAATAACATTTTCCTTCCAGTAGGAGTAACATGACAACATTTTTAAAGATAATGATGGAAAAGTTGACAAAGCACTATGGAAACATGGTAGGTTATTTAGATACCCATCGGTTTGCTGTCACTCAAAATGTCAGTAGCACTAGGGAAACTAGTTACTTATCAAGACATCTAGCCCTTAAATTTGCGACCACACTTCTAGTGGTTTTAAATACTAACTCATGTAATTCTCTTATCAACCTTATGAGGTGTCCCCAACTTTCAGAGGGGAAAAATGAAGTAAGCTGAGCATAGACTCAGAGCAGTAAGTGGCAGGGTCAGGATCTGAACCCAGGAGTTTATTTATAGGATCTTCCCACTTAACGACTATGCTAAGCCACCTTGAGAGAGAGCCCCTTTTGTAACCGGACAAACAATGGGTTCATGCTGCCTCTCACTACAATGAGGCAGAGACACGGTTGAATCATATATGAGCGTTTATTCCAGGACTGCCGGCAGCATGGGAGAGCAGCAGGTCAGCCCCAGAAATCTGCTCTGCAGCCCTCCATAAGCCAGCTGTTTATATAGCAAAGCACAAAGGAAAGGTAGGCAAAAGGGCAGGGCTCTTCAAAAGGCTTAGTGATATGCAAGGGCTGGGATTACATGGGAAATAGCCAAAGGGAGTGCCAAGTGGGCAGTTAACAGGTAAGCAGGCTGGAGGTCTGCAAAGGCCTGCAGATATGCAAAAAGGGCTGGGGATCTTCAAAGGGCTGGTGACTCTGGTTTCTGCAGCATAATTAATCTTTCCATGATAATAGGCAGCTCCAAACAGGGAGGAAGGGCTGCATCTCCAGGTCAGCTCCAGCCAGGGTAGCATGTGCCTTCTTTAATCAGAATAAAACAATCATGGTTAACAGAGCGGATTAATATTTCTTACAATACTAGCAGGCTCCCCAAATTCTATGGCTGCCCCTCTGCTGGGGTCCAACCCCAGCAGGTCCAGGGGTTCCCAAAGGTGTGGACGGAGTCGGCGAAGAAGGAATGACACGGAGACAGTGTTCAGTTGATCAGCAGCCTAGCCAGGATCTCTAGCCAAGTTCTGGTCAGGATCTCCAGCCAGGTTCTGTGTCCATGTTCTCTTGCTAGGTTCTCCAGCCAGGTTCTGTAGCCATGTCCCCTCGCTAGGTTCTCCAGCCAGGTTCAGTCACCAGGTTCTAGTCAGGTTCTCTTGCCATGTTCTATCCAGGTTCTGTAGCCAGGTTCTGTCTCTAGGTTCTTCAGCCAGGTTCTGTCTCCAGTTTCTGTCCAGGATCTTTTGCCATGTTCTCTCCAGTGAAGTTCTTCTGTCTCTAGGTTCTGTGTAGGTTCTGTGTCTAGGTTCTGTGTCCTGTTGTCTTGTTACATCTGTATTTATACCAGTTGATTCCAATCCTATCAATCTCTATTTCAAAGGTTAGGGCGTTTCTTATCTCCATTCCAGGGAGTAAAGATTATGTAGCTTTAGCATGATTGTTCGTAGTTAAAGTGATTAATTACCCACCTGGCACTTAGTTAAGGGGTTTTATTCCCTCCCTAACTTCAGGGGAAAATCCCTACCTGGGAAAACAACCTTTCTCAGAGAGGTGACCTTGGTTAAAACACATAGTGCCAAGAAGGTGAGCAACATATTAAGAACAGTATGCCATATACGCCAGGTCCCTTGAAACAGCAAGGATGGACCGGCTCCCGGCAAATTCCCCCTTTTTTATTTTTTAAAAGCAGGCATTAAAAAGAAAAACCCCAAATGCTCTCTTGTGTCCATTTTAAGAGTAGGATTGGCGCTTTCGGCTATTACCTGAGTTCTGATCTATCACCCCAGGGAGAGCTTGCCAATCCTGCACTTTCCCGGAGTGGAAAGGTTGTAGTGGGGTTAAGGATAAGGCTCCTTGGGCCTACCTCCTCCCATGCCTTTACATTTACCTTTCCTTCCTCAGAAAAGCATGGACATACTTCTTGTATAAAATGTTCTGTCTGACTGGGAGTAACCTTAATTCCTCTGCTAGCAAGCATATGTGTTAAAAGATCAATACAGAGTCTTATTTCTTTAGACTCAGTATGGCACATCTTCTTAATCTAAAGATCAATACAGAGTCTTATTTCTTTAGACTCAGTATGGCACATCTTCTCAATCTAAGAATCAATACAGAGTCTTCTTTGGACTCAGTATGGCACATCTTCTCAATCTAAGTTCTGTACTATCCACCTTCTTACCCTACTTATCCTCTATAGGGGGGTCTGCAGTACCCTGGTGGAGTCCTATCCATCCCGAGTGTGGGGTTCTCAATGGGGGGGGGGTTACCTAGGGGAATCCTGTTCCAGGGGTCCCCAAAGGTGTGGACGGAGTCGGCGAAGAAGGAATGACACGGAGACAGCGTTCAGTTGATCAGCAGCCTTGCCAGGATCTCTAGCCACAATCTCCAGCCAAGTTCTGGTTCGGTTCTCTCACTAGGTTCTCCAGCCAGGTTCTCCAGGTTCTCCAGCCAAGTTCGGTTGCCAGATTCTGTAGCCAGGTTTGGTTGCCAGGTTCTGTCTAGGTTCTATCCAGGTTCTTTTGCCATGCTCTCTCGCTAGGTTCTGTCTCCAGTTTCTGTCCAGGATCTTTTGCCACGTTCTCTCCAGCAAAGTTCTTCTGTCTCTAGGTTCTGTGTAGGTTCTGTGTCTAGGTTCTGTGTCCTGTTGTCTTGTTACATCTGTATTTATACCAGTTGATTCCAATCCTATCAATCTCTATTCCAAAGGTTAGGGCGTTTCTTTTTTTTTTTTTTTTAATATATTTTATTGATATTTTACAGAGAGGAAGGGAGAGAGATAGAAACATCGATGAGAGAGAAACATCAATTAGCTGCCTCCTGCACACCTCCTACTGGGGATGTGCCTGCAACCAAGGTACATGCCCTTGACCGGAATCGAACCTGGGACCTTTCAGTCCACAGCCCGACGCTCTATCCACTGAGCCAAACCGGTTTCGGCTAGGGCGTTTCTTATCTCCATTCCAGGGAGTAAAGATTATGTAGCTTTAGCATGATTGTTCATAGTTAAAGTGATTAATTACCCACCTGGCACTTAGTTAAGGGGTTTTATTCCCTCCCTAACTGCAGGGGAAAATCCCTACCTGGGGAAACAACCTTTCTCAGAGAGGTGACCTTGGTTAAAACACATAGTGCCAAGAAGGTGAGCAAACATATTAAGAACAGTATGCCATATACGCCAGGTCCCTTGAAACAGCAAGGATGGACTGGCTCCTGGCACCCCCCTTGAACTTTGACTATGGCACTCATGTCAACAAGTTTAGCCCTAAGCGTACAGAAAATCCCTGGAGAATTTAAAGTTTTCACTCAGTAAATATTTATGGAGTGTTTACAATTTCTTTGGCAGGCATTATGCGAGATGCTAGGACTGTAGAGATAAAAGACATGGCTCATGCCCTAGAGGAGTTTGTCGGAGAGGTGGGTAATGTAAACAGGGAACCTCTGATAAGAGGCTACTTCCTGTCCTTTCAGGTCAATACGAGTAAGTTGAGTCCCAGAACACCTACCTTTGGCCAGCCTCCTAAACTCCATCTATTTATATGTCAGAAAAGAAAGCAAAGGAGACTTGTTGACTCAATAGCTCCACAAATAGAAATGATTCTGGCCAATTCTAAAGCAGGTCAACTGATGGGCCTTGGTATCCCCTACTTCCCACAGACAACAAAGGTTCCAGGCCAAGCTGTTAGCATTGCTCAGCTTCTGAGGGCCTGCTCTTGACACCCTTGGGATACGCTTGGTACATGCTTGTTCTGGAGGGCATGCCTCAGGCCCACTTACCATGCAGCCTTCACTACCGCTACCATGATGGAGAGGGCACTGAGGGACCTTCTCTTCCAGGTTCCAAGCAGGAAACAGGGCACCAGTCCCTTCTAATTTGCAGAACCCAAGTCCAAGGGGCTGAAGAGTAGGGCCCCTTCTGAGACCCACACTAGTGACTGAATCCCCCTGGTACTATCCTCCGCAGGACACCCCCTTCCCCAAATCAGAGGACTCTGACTTAGTGGCAAGGAGAGGGGGAAGGGAAGAAGCTGATTGGCCTTTTATTCCAGTGTCACACCAGGCCTTCAAATGTGGGCCTCGTCTCAACACGGGGTGAGTAACGCTGAGCAGACGCCTTGTGAGTCAACTCTTGACTCACTTGAAAATTGGCCAGGTGATTTTTCGTCTTGCGAGATTAGCATATTCTACAGAATCACAGCAGAAATTCCGGGTACCGCACCCTGAAAGAATACTATCCTGGGAAATGTTTGTGTTCATCAGTTTTCACATTGTTTAATTTTATCAAGCCTCACTACCTCATATGACTGTCAAGCACTAAGGCTCCTACCTTCCACAGGGAGCCGTCCCACTCATTTTATGACTTTGCTGTTGATGTATCTTTCTCTCCTAGGCACAGGGGTTAAAAACCCACTCTCCACCAAGGTCCAGATCAGTGGTGGCATCATGACGTGTCCCAAGGGTGATCTAAGGACAAAGGACAGACCTGCTACTCTAACGTGGGCCTGCCAAGGAGCAAACTTCACCCTGTGTTCCCATGTTGTTCAACAATCTTCCTGAACCGTAGGTAAGTTCATCCCAAAAGTTGAAACGATCCAAGAAAATCTGCAAGGAGACATTTCCCAACCTATCTGTTGTCAATAAGAAGTCAGGTGTAGTGACCATGACAAGTACCTGCAACACACGACAGTGATCACACACACACCATGTGTTTGCTATTTTGCTCCTCTGCTCCACCCTATCTTTCCGGTCTGGTCAATGAGTGACAACAGGGAAGTAAAGGGGATCCACTCTCAAAGACTAAGGCTGACCCTCTCTGGATGCCATATCTTTTTTTTAAACGATTCTTCATATATACATGTATTTATTTATTTATTTCAGAAAGGAAGGGAAAGAGAGAGAAACATCAATGATGAGAGAGAATCATTGATCAGCTGCTTCCTGCATGCCCCCTAATAGGGATCAAGCCCGCAACCCGGGCATGTGCCCTTGACCAGAATCGAACCTGGGACCCTTCAGTCCACAGGCCAATGCTCTATCCACTAGGGCTAGGTGCCATATCTTGATCTAGTTACTGTCACTGTGGTCTTGTCTTCAGGAACTAAAAGATACCAGTTTATTCCTTTAATTGTCTTGTTGACATACCAATATTTAAATGCTTCTAAATGGAGAATCTGTTCTCATGTGCCACAAAGGCACTAAGGGAAAGTCCCCGTAATACAAGTGCCTTTCACCCGAGATGCGATGTGTGACAGTTAAGCAGCCAAAGGTGAAAAGACAAAGGTCCCCAGATGTTATGGGTAACACACTAGTCTAACTTCACACATTGTACCTTCCCTTCCCAACTCAGTGGAAAAATACAGAGATAACTAGCAACTGAGAGATTCGTGTGCTAGCCACTGAGGAATCTGTGTTGTTAGACACATGCACTTCATCTGATCCTAGCTGCATGAAAAAGCAACGCCAACACTTGTAGGGTAGCCCGTTTCTAGATGAGAGTTACAATTGGGCAGGAAATAATAATACTGAATAATGCTTAGGACTGAAGAAGCTGAATGCTTAAAGAACGTATTCTGAACTTTCTCACCTGGATACTAACAAATAGAGAACACTATATATCTAAGAATCTGAAGAACCAAAGGTGAGATATTTTATGAAGAACCACATTTAAAATAAAACCTTTCTAAAGAGGCAACAAAGAACATTATAGGGTAAGAAAATGACAAGAGGCCCTATATTCCATTTGTTAAGAATTCTCGTCTATTGTTTTACTTTTCTCTGTTTTTAAAATGACTTAGGTACACAAAATGGGCTCATCATAATCCTTGGTTTATGGCATATCTTGGTTGATGGTTCATCCTTGATTGTGCTTGGGCCCATATGTCAATATGTTTGAATGTATTTGAATAATTCAGTGATCACCGGTGAACCAACCACACACCCAAGGACTAGAACTGTGACCCTAACAACTACTAACATCCACTCTTCCCCAAGAGTAACCACTATCCTGAGCTTATGTTTATGATTCCCTTGCTTTAAAACATGTTTTGCTTACATATTATTTAGTTGTTTTTAAAAAACTTACCCATTTTTCTGTTAACTTGCCCAGTCTCCTATCCATGAACATTTGGTTTATTTCCAGATTTTAGTTATCATGAATGGCACTGAGTTTTTGGTGTTTTATAAAATGTTTTCTGGTACGCATGGACAAGAATTTCTCTACAGCTTATAGCAGAGGAATTACTATGCCGTAAAATATGAAAATGCTCAACTTCATGAGATAACCTGAACTGCTTTCCAAAGTGGTTGTTCTAATGTCAACTTTCACCAAATAACAAAGAGGTGATCTTTTTGATCCACAGTCTCTCCATGTTTGGTATTGTCAAACTGCTTCATATTTGCCAGTAGAATAGATGCAAAACATCACATAGTTCACTTTCCTGTAACTCAGGTGGATCAAATTTTTAAAATTTTACTTTTCAGTTATAGTTTACATTATTTTGTACTGTAATGCCAGTGGTCTTGATCCGGCATCAAGAAGGGTTCAGGAATCTGGAGAAGGTGCTATGCATAAATTAATCAAGAGTCTAGAGACAAAACATAATTTCGGAAGGCATTTTGGGGGCCAGAGGAGCTTGGCTAAAGAAACCAAGTTCTGCCCTAATCGGTTTGGCTCAGTGGATAGAGTGTCAGCCTGTGGACTGAAGGGTCCCAGGTTCGATTCCAGTCAAGGGCATGTACCTTGGTTGCAGGCACATCTCCAGTGGGGGTTGTGCAGGAGGCAGCTGATCAATGTTTCTAACTCTCTACCTTGCTCCCTTCCTCTCTGTTAAAAAATCAATAAAATATATTTTTAAAAAGAAGATTCCTTTAAAAAAAGAAAAGAAAAGAAAAAAAGAAACCAAGTTCTCCAAGTTCTCCTTGTTCCAGGCCCCCTGGCTCTTTATTAACATAATTTGTCCTAAGGAGAGGTAGATATACACAGCAAAGGGTAGGGTTAGATATACAGTAGGCATTGTTAGATTGGGGGAATTTGCCTACAGCTGTTCAGGTGTTTGGCCAGTATAAGGCAATAACATGTAAATTGAAATGCCCTTAGCTGTCTGGCAGCAAGCAATCATTTTATGCATCCTTTTCAGGTTTGGGGAAATGCCCTCAGCCATTTCCGGATGATTCAGCCCTGCTGACATGCTGGAATTGGCTTCCGTCAATACTGGTTTCCGGTGTACAGCATAGTGGTTAGACAATCATAGACTTTACAAAGTGTTCCCCCCAATATTTCCAGGACCCACCTCGCAGCATACACAGTTATTACAATATCTTATTACTGACTATACTCCCTGTGTGATACTTTTACATCCCAGTGACTGTTTGTCACTATCAATTTGTACTTCTTAAATCCTTCACCTTTTTTCACCCAGTCTCCCAACCTCCCTCCCATCTGGTTAATATTTTCCCTTAAATTATTAATTAAATCCTAATTAAATTAAATTAATCCTAATTTTTGGCCTAATTTAGTATTGATTGTTTTTTTTAAATAGCTCAAAATTGCTTCCCTCCTTTTAACCAAAGTTGCCCAAATATGAAGCATTATTTCTTTTGTTCATCTACTAAGGATGAATATATATTTCAGTTTACTTTTTACTGAAATTTGTTAATGTATTCAGATCAATGCATATAGCCTCTTTTTCATTTTCCATTTTGCACAACAAAGACACCCAGAGCTCAGGTCCCCACATTTACTGGTATTTTCTCTTCACAATGCTGCTTGCTAAGTTTTTTCTGTTTCTTTATTAACCACTAGAGGCCCGGTGCACAAAAATTTGTGCACTCGGGGAGTCCCTCAGCCCGGCCTGTGCCCTCTCGCAGTCTGGGACCCCTTGGGGGATGACCACCTGCTGGCTTAGGCCTGCTCCCCGGGGGATTGGGCCTAAGCTGGCAGTCAGACATCCCTCTGGCAGCCCAGGAGCCCTTGGGAGATGCCCACTCGCCAGCAGGGAGCAGACCTAAGCTGCAGTCAGACATCCTTAGCACTGCTGAGGAGGCAGGAGAGGCTCCCACCACCACTGCTGTACTGGCAGATGTCAGCCTGGCTTGTGGCTGGGCAGAGCTCCTCCATGTGGGAGCTCACTGACCACCAGAGGGCAGCTCCTGCATTGAGCGTCTACCCCCTGGTGGTCAGTGTGTGTCATAGTGACCAGTCATTCCCAGTCTTTCTGCTGTTAGGGTCAGTTTGCATATTACCCTTTTACTATATAGGATAGAGGCCTGGTGCATGGTTGGGGGCAGGCTGGTTTGCCCTGAAGGGTGTCCTGGATCAGGGTGGGGGTCCCACTGTGGTGCCTGGCCAGCCTGGGTGAGGGGCTGAGGGCTGTTTTCAGACTGGCCACACCCCCTTCAGGGTTGGGGTCCCCGCTGGAGTGCCTGGCCAGCCTGGGTGAGGGGCTGATGGCTGTTTGCAGGCTGGCCACGGCCCCCAGCCATCCAAGCTCCCAGTGTAGGCTGGCTGGAAGCAGGTATCTGGGATTTATTTATCTTTTATAATTAATTGAAACTTTGTTGCTTTGAGCGGAGGCCACAACTGGCCAGGGCAGGTGGGAAGCTTGGCTTCCTCCATCCCCGGGGCAATCAAGCCTCCTGCTTGCTCCAGCTCCGTGGCTGCCAGACGCCATCTTGGTTGGGTTAATTTGCATATAGTTGCTCTGATTGGCCAGTGGGCGTGGCTTGGGGCGTAGTGGAGGTGAAGCAATTTGCATGTTTCTCTTTTATTAGATTAGATACTTTCAACCATTCTCTACTTAACTTGTAATTTGACATATTTTTAAAGTATGCCCCTTCCATTGATTTGTCCTTACAAGACTGTAGTTTCCAGGTTATTTTTTTCTTCTCTGATATCTCTGATGTTTGATGCTGTTAATAAAATTAATGTAAAAAAGCATTTCTTTCTTCTACACTGATATTGGAGAAACAATAAAGTGATGAAGTTAACAGGTGTTTTAAGATAATAGGAAAATATTTTGTTGTTGTGGTTTTGTCTTCAAAGATTTTCACAAAGACTTAAAGGTTTATAAAAGACTAGAGGCCCAGTGCATGAAATTTGTGCACTGGTAGGGTCCCTAGCAGCTGCCGGCTGCGCGTACTGAAGTATGGTAGCAATCATCTCAGGCAGAAACTGTAGTTTAACTTTAACCCTGCTGTTTGGTTTCTGTACTTATTTGTTTTGTTTAACAATAGAAAAATTACTTTGATTTTCTTAACTTTTGTAGGCTATCCCATTCGATTGAATACTCCATTGTTGGTGGTTTGAATATCCCACTGATTGTGATCTTACTGGTTTTAGAAAGCACATTCTTCTGTACCTGGGAACCAGGACAGCACAATTACCCTAAATTGCCTCAGTGGCTACAGATAATGCGTTCCGGTTGACTCAGTGGTCCCAAGACCAGGACAGCACAATTATTCTAAATTTCCTCAGTGACTCCAGGCAATGTGTTTCTGTTGATTCAGTGATCCGGAGACCCAAAACTATAATTTAACTAACTTGCTCAATTCCGCTTCTGTAACTGCTTTTTTGCAAACCAGGTTCCTCATTCCAAACCCTGGGATGTAATCAATACCTTTGTGATTTTTGCCTGTATAAATCTGGTGTTGGGGCTATGTAATTACTATGAGATTTGGAGAGCATTACCCCCTCGTAGTCCTGGCTTCAAAATAAATGTGACTCCTTAATTTGACTTCTTGAGGCGTCCTGGTGTGATTCGCAGGGTACATTATAACAGTACTCCCTCCCTTCCCCCGGGCCGGCCCTGCCCCCTGGTCGAACTCCCAGACGAACTCCCGGTGGAGGGGACAATTTGCATACTACACTTTTATTATATAGGATGGGCAAAATTATCTGGTCAAAGTTGCATCCGCTGACCTCAGGCAAGGGAAAGTGGGTTTGATAAAGACTTCATACTTGTTGGGGTGTTTGCATCCTAAAAGAGGAGGCTGCAGAGGCAGCTATGGAAGGTTTGTGATGGATGTCAGGGGAGGGAAGAGAGTATCCCTATATTCCCCCATTTACATTTTGTTGAACCTCTGTTGTCTGGGGGAATATGAAAAGGAAGAGATCCTTATACTGCTTATTATAGTGCACATCACACTGAATGCAGTGATTTGTTGATTGTTCCTGCCAAGGCTAGAACCATGAGTTCCTCCAGCCAAAGGCCCTGGATTACTGATCTTTTCATCCCAAAGCCCTCGAGTAGTGTCTGCCCATGGTTCATTTCAATAAATGCTTGCTGAATAATATTTGGAATATTAAAAATATTTTTCATGTTGTTTTTTTAATTTGGAGGTTAAAATTTGATTTTCCAGTGCTTGTACATGAAAGGTGTTTATTCATAACTGTAGGGATGACGTTCTAATTTCTGAAGAGGAGGACCCAACCTACAAGGTATCGTAGCCTTGGTCATAACGAGGGTCAATTGTCTCTTCTCTTGTCCTTTAACGTGTTTCCTGGATGCACTAACCCTCCTGCATGTGCCTCTTACCTCCACCACTGGGGGTCAGCACAGATGATGAAATCAATGCCAGGAGTCCACATCTTGCAGGATCCCTCCACACCAGTTTTATCGCACAAAATGACCCCTGGCTCGCTGAAACATTATTAAATAGCCACCATTTGGGCCTTTACTTTTCTCAGGCTGCATTCCTACAGCAGAGTCTCATCTGCTAAGTGAGAGCTTAGTCTAAGGCTCCTTCCAGCTCTACGATTAATGGTCCCAGGTTGGTCCTCTGCGCCACCCACCCTGATTTTGGTGTGTTTTTTTAAAAATATATTTTATTGATTTTTTGCAGAGAGGAAGGGAGAGGGATAGAGAGTTAGAAACATCGATGAGAGAGAAACATCGATCAGCTGCCTCCTGCACATCTCCTACTGGGGACGTGCCTATAACCAAGGTACATGCCCTTGACCGGAATCGAACCTGGGACCCTTCAGTCCACAGGCTGATGCTCTATCCACTGAGCCAAACCGATTAGGGCTGATTTTGGGGTTTAAAGTGTGGAGATAAATAGTAGATGACCAGCTTCACCTGCAGGTCAGTAGTGGCTGAAGCCTCAAGGTGGAATTAGGTGCCTGGAAGAAGAGGCCCATGACCCCATTCAGGCCTCTCTTATTGCATGGTGACACTATTTCCTTTTTTTCTGCCTTTTTTAAAAATATATTTTCATTGATTTCAGAGAGGGAGGGAGAGGAAGAGCAATAGAAACATCAATATATCAATGATTCTGTCTCATCATTGATGTTTCTATCTTTCTCTACCTCTCCCTTCCTCTCTGAAATCAATAAAAAAATATTTTAAAAAAAGATTCATTCTTTTTTTCTTTTTTTTTTAAATATATTTTATTGATTTTTTACAGAGAGGAAGGGAGAGGAGAAAAAAAAGAAACATCAATATAAGAGAGACTCATTGATTGGCTGCCTTCTGCACGCCTCTCACTAGCAATGGAGCCTGCAACTCAGGCAATGTGTCCTGACTGGGAATCGAACCATGACCTCCCTGTTCAACCACTGAGCCCTGCCGGCCAGAGTCCTTTTCTTTCTTTTTTAAATTTGCCTTTCTCTTTTAATCTTCTTCTTGCTTCAACTCTGAAGAAATTACCCAGAAATTAAACACAAGGAAACTCTATGAGCCAAAGCAAGCCAGCCCAAGAGTGGCAGGCTCCCTCCCATAAGGGCCAAAGTCAGTGCTGGGATCCTCGCTCCGAGCCTGGCAGTAAACGCTGGTGCAGAATAAGGTGGTTCCAGAGGCCAGGAGTAGCCAGCTCAGAGGGGCCTTCTGCAGTGGGGCACCCGAACAGGCCAGGCCGTGGAAGGTGGACAGGCTTGCTGGCCTGTCCAAGGGCTCCTTCCCGTAGGTATCCAGGACCTAGGAGCTCTGAGCCGTGCAGGAGGCCAGTTGGAAGCCCTGGCGACAGAAAGTGGCCCATGGCCTGCACATGGCTATGGAGGGTCTGTGACTCCATTTTCTGAAGCTTAAATCTGGGAAACGGTCTGACTAGAGCAGCGGTTCTCAACCTGTGGGTCACGACCCCTTTGGCGGTTGAACGACCCTTTCACAGGGGTCGCCTAAGACCATCCTGCATATCAGATATTTACATGACGATTCATAACAGTAGCAGCATTACAGTTATGAAGTAACAACGAAAATAATTTTATGGTTGGGTCACAACATGAGGAACTGTATTTAAAGGGCCAGAAGGTTGAGAACCACTGGACTAGAGGGATGTTTATGAATCTCATGTCAACAATTTGAAATGGGGATTGCCTGGGAAAATCTGGTAGACACAGTCCTCAGCCAGTGGCAAAAAGGGGCTCTTTGCAATTTTTTTTTTTAACAGATAGAGAGGTCAGGCATGAGAGAAGTTTGGAACCCAGTTTCTTCCTTCCTTCCTTCCTTCCTCCCTTCCTTCCTTCCTTCCTTCCTTCCTTCCTTCCTTCCTTCCTTCCCTCCTTCCTTCCCTCCTTCCTTCCTTCCTTTCTAAAATATACTTTTATTGATTTCAGAAAAGAAGAGAGAGGGAGAGGGAGAGAGAGAGAGAGAGAGAGAGAGAGAGAGAGAGAGAGAGAGACATCAATGATGAGAGAGAATCATTGATTGGCTGCCTTCTGCACACCCCACACTGGGGATCAAGCCTGCAACTCAGGCATGTGCCCTTGACCAGAACTGAACCCGGGACCCTTCAGTCTGCAGGCCAACTCTCTATCCACTGAGCCAAACCAGTTAGGGCAAAGGAACAGTTTTTCAATTAACAATTTGTTAGCTTGATTTAGAGCTCTTAATTATTTAGACATCAGGCAAATGAAGGATGAATGTCATTTCACACCATGTTCCAATTTTTGTGACCTTGGAGTAAGAAAACGAAATCTTAGAAACTGGCTTTATATGCTTGAGTAATTTTCTAGAATTCCCAAGTTCATTAGCTTCTGTGATGAGTCACAGTTGTTCCTAAAATAAACTTTATGTTATCTTTAAAAATCTAGGGATATTATCTAGGTCAGTAATTAGAAGGTGCTTGACTCAACATTTCTGTGAATGAAAGCGTGTGAATGACTAAAAACAGGACAATTATTACCAGAGGGTTGCACCTCAGTATATTGCTTGTGAAGTTGTTGCCACTGACGCATGCTGGCTGCAGAGGGGGCAGGGAGCACCAGCGGCCATGCCTGTCTGGGATGGTAGGGGATGTGGGGGGCAAAGCAGAGAGAGATGGGCCCTGTTTTAGGCACAGATGAATCTTACGAGAAGAAAATGTAGAAGAAAAGAAAAGGTGGACTGTGGAGGTTAAAGTGGCAACCACAGAACTTGAATGGCAAAGGGGAGGAACCGATTTAGCCATGCGAAAATACTTACCAGAAATTGAAACCATTGACAAAATCAACTCACAGTGGATTAAAGACCTACATGTAAGATCTTAGCAATAGGGAGATTCACAAAGGGGGAAACATTCCTGGTTATTACTTTTTTTAAAATTTTAAATTTCTTTTAGTCTATATTTTTTATTATTTTATTTTTCCATCATCATTTATCCCCCCCCCATGCCCTCTTCCACGTCCACCCACCCTTCTCCCTCCTCAATCACCACACTTTTGTCCATGAGTTTTTTCAATCCCTCCACACCTCTCCCCACCCAACATTCTCATCTGTGGAATCTAATGAACAAACTGAACAACCAAGCAAAATAGAGACAGACTCATAGATAGAGAGCAGGGAGACAGCGGGGGGTGGGGGGGGGATGATAGTTTATAGTTTTTATTACGAAGAATTTCAAGTACATATAAATTTAGATAAAACACAATAATGTACCCTCAGGTCCTCTTCACCCACCCCCAAAACCAGCATCATCTGGAAAAGGTCCCCTGGCTCTTCCTTCCCGCCTGGCGCAGCCACCAGGTAAACCCAGGTGGGCGCTTCAAGTGCATTCAGGAGCGATGGAGGAAGCAGCAGTCCGAGGTCACGGCTTCCTCCTCAGGGTGCGCTGCTGGCAGTGGCGCCGACTCTCTGCGCTCCACAGCCTCCCTCCACCTGGCCCGACAAAGCAGCCAAACTGGGGTACAAGGCCCAGCAAGGTTATGCCATATATCGGGTTGGTGGTGGCCGCAGACGCCCTGTGCCTAAGGCAAGCCTGTCCATCATGGTGTTAACCAGCTAAAGTTCGCTCAGAGTCATCAGTCTGTCGCCGAGGAGCAAGCTGGATGCCACTGTGGGGCTGTGGGAGTTCTGAATTCTTCCTGGGTTGGTGAAGATTCCACCTACCAATTCTCTGAGGTTTTCCTCATTGAGCCATTCCATATGGCTATCAGAAGAACTCCTGACACCCAGTGGATCACCAAGCCAGTCCACAAGCACAGGGAGATGCAAGAGCCGTGGCCTTGGGAAGGGCCCCCAGTTCCACCACTGTTGGTGGGTCTCGCCAGTGCAGCTTGGAGAAGGCGCCGTACTCTCCAGCTCCACCGTTACCGCTGATATAAATAATGCTTGTAAAATTCTTACCTAATACACAGTTTACAACAGCTTCTCTTTGGTACATCTGGATTGCCAGCATCACGACTCTTGCACTTGGGGGCCATTATTAAGTAAAATAAGGGTCACTTGGACACAACCTCTAAGATAACATGACAGTGGATCTGATCACTGCAGCGGCTACTGACTAACGGGCGGAAGCATCTCCAGCATGGAGACACTGGGCAAAGCGACGGTCATGCTCAGGGTGGGATGGCACAAGATTTCCTCCTGCTCCTCAGAAGAGCGAGCAAGTCGAAACTTATAAATTGTTTATTGCTGGGATTTTGGTAGAGTTGAAAGAGGTTCGACCACGTTCTAGAGCAATTGGCAGCATCTGGTGAAGCTGAAAATAGGTATACTGCCAAGACCTGGCAATTTCACTCACACGTAAATACCCTAGAGAAACTCTTGCACATTTGTTTAAGAATGTCATAACAATATTCTTTGTAAGAGTAAAATACTTGCAATGGGGTAAATGTCCTTTATCAAGTTAGATAATTACACTGTCATTGTCATACAACGCAATAGTATATAGAAGTTAAAATGAATGATTTAGAACTACATGTATTGTGTTTTCGGATAAATCTAAAAAACAGGTTGCAGAGCAGTGAGAAAAGCACATTATAGAATTATATGTACAGTACATATAACATCATTATTTGAAAAACACAATATGTACACATGTATGTAGATATACACAGACATATATATAAATATTCTGCAGAAAGTATATATATAGTTCTCTGCAGAAGAAAAAGGACTACATATTTATAAAGGGATTTCCCCCCACCCCATAATTATTTTTCTTTTAATGCAGGAAAGGAAGAAGGAGGGAAGGGAGAAAGGAGGAAGGAAAATGGAAGGAAAGACCTAAACTAAACACGATGAAGCTTTGTGGTAGATTCCAGGGTGTTAAATTGCTCTTTATACTTTTCTTCACAAGTATTCTTTTATCCCCCAAAAGAATACTTAGCCCTTGTAAACATTCCAGAAAATACATAAAAAGGTGAAACAAAGTAATCTCTCATTCAAAGAAAATTAATCTTTTTAAAAATATATATATATATTTTTTAAAAAATATATTTTATTGATTTTTTACAGAGAGGAAGGGAGAGAGATAGAGAGTTAGAAACATCGATGAGCGAGAAACATCAATCAGCTGCCTCCTGCACATCTCCCACTGGGGATATGCCCGCAACCCAGGTACATGCCCTTGACCGGAATCAAACCTGGGACCTTTCAGTCCGCAGGCCGACGCTCTATCCGCTGAGCCAAACCAGTTTCGGCTAAAAATATATATATTTTATTGGTTTTTTACAGAGAGGAAGGGAGAGGGATAGAGAGTTAGAAACATCGATCAGCTGCCTCCTTCACACCCTCTACTGGGGATTTGCCTGCAACCAAGGTACATGCCCTTGACCCGCAGGCCGATGCTCTATCCACTGAGCAAAACTGGTCAGGGCAAGAAAATTAATCTTAACATTTACTGCATATTCTTTCAGACTGTGCTATACGTTCATTAGCCTGCTCGTCATATACATAATTTTTTGGTATCTTTCCTGGAGAGGTCAAAATTTCTCAAAAACATTCTTCTGATGCATGAGGTGAATGATACTGACATCTGTTCTTTTTCTGAGTCTTTGGAAGGGTTCCTTTCCTTCATTCTACAGTATTTTCTCATGGTTCCATAGTCCTGTTGACAAGTAGACTGTGTGGCTTGTCCTTTGCCCACTCTCCACTTGGGGGCTATCTCAGTCCATCTCAGATCTAGTCGAATGAAGGCTGTGTGTACACACACCGGTCTCAAACCAAGTCTCCCTGTCCGACAGGCATGCATTGAGAGCACCCTTGCTGTCTGAAATGAGAAATCTCCTAAATGCATCACCTGACTTCTGACATCCTTAAAACAGACTATGTAGATTGATGAGAAACTACAATCCCCGTGGGGCTCTGCTCCCAGGTGCCCCCCCCCCCCACCCCCGCCCCGCGCCTTCACCGCTGCGCCTGCGCATTCTGAATGCGGACTACAAGTCCCAGGATGCATCGTACTGCCATCGGCTTAGCTGCACTTCCTGCCGCGAGCGTCTTGGGTAATTGTGGCTCAGCGAATCTTGGAAAAGTTCAAGGTGGGCGGGGTTTGTGGGCCGCTAGGGAAGCTCTTGGGAGTAGCTTGTTTGTTTTCTGTCTCAAAAAGTAGCCGGTCTGCCGCCGGCATGTGGCTGTTGAGTTTCTAGGGTGCACAGTTTTTGCTTTTCTGAACCGGGCGAGGGTCCGCTCGCGCAGGCCCCGCGCCGGTGGCTCGCGCTTGCCTTGAAGTTGTCAGAAATCCCTCCCAGGGGCGAGATAGGCTGGCATCCTGGCCTTGATGGGAGTGGTGGATTTTTTTTTTTTTTTCTTTTTTCCCACAGACACCTGGTGGGAAATGAGAAGACTCTAGCGGAGTCTGCAAGTCAGATATTTCCCCCTGGAAACCCAGGCAGCGTCCTTGAACGACTGCCCTTGCAGTTTCGTACTTGGCTTTAGTTGGGCCTGGGATCCCTATTGTATGATCTTTGGACTCGTAATTGTTGGTGTTACAACCCTGGAGGAATGCCTGTGTGTCAGGGGAAGTGGGGAAGCCCCCAGCTGCAGTGATGGACGGAGACCCTTGTTGCAGGGTGCCCCCCAAAATGTGCACACACTTCAACAGCTGATAGCTCAGTTTTGAAAATGAAACGTGCCTTTATAATTATTCAAAGTGTGTATACATTTTTGGGGGGACACTATATATATATATATATATATATATATATATATATATATATATATATAGTATGTCATCCTTAATATACATAATTCATAGGAAACTACCATCCTCACCACAGGCCCCAGAACAAACCATTCCAATTCAGGAGTGAGAGGAATGTTGGAGTGAAATGGGTTTGAAGAGTGCGTGGTGGATGGGAGATTGAGCAGGTAAGAGGTGACCCTAACTTACTTTTTCAAAAAAAACACAAAAAACCGTCCCATTGAGGAGAAAGATGAAATGGTGGCTTGAGGCCTAGCTCTGCTATGCATTAACTCTTGACTCTCATACAGGGTCGTGTACCTCTTTGAGTCCGATTCCTCATCTGTAAAATGAGGATGGTTTTTGCTTTCCTCCCCACGTGACAGTTTGGTAAGGCAATTCAAACTAAAGCAGTGAACGTGGTTCTTAAACTCCAGAGCCACCCACAGGTGCGTAGGTAACCATAGTAACTGTACTGCGGCAAGTGATCAGAAAAGCCAGGTTAACCAGGCATGCTGGTTAAGAGGAGTGTCGGACTGATGGCCATGGGGGTCAGGGCTGGGAAGTAAAGCAGGTGCCTCGGGGAAGGTCATGGGGATCTGGCCCCCTTCACTTGCTTCCTGCCTGTGCGTGAGAGGAAAGGCACGCTCTGCTGCAGATGTTCTGCTCACCAGGATTCTTTTGTCTTCTCCTGAGGTTGTTGCTTTGGACAACAAGAAAGATGTTAGATTCCAAAGAACTTTATAAATACTCTGACCCAACCCCACCATAATTATTCGCACGCACAGGCATTTTTTTTTTTAAAGTCTAAAGGAATATACACTCACATGGAACCTTATCTATGTCTTCTTGCTTGTGTATAGGTACAAACAATTTCTAGGTTTTGTCCCCTCTGATAAAACATAATTTTTCTTTTTTAAAATATATTTTTATTGATTTCAGAGAGAAAGGGAGAGAGAAAGAGAGATAGAAACATCAATGATGAGAGAGAATCATTGATCGGCTGCCTCCTGCACTCTCCCTACTGGGGATTGAGCCCGCAACCCAGGCATGCACCCTTGACCAGAATCGAACCCTGGAACATTCAGTCCACAGGCCGATGCTCTAGCCACTGAGACAAACCGGCTAGGGCCATAATTTTTCTGATATGTGGGTTAGTGCTTATAAGAAAAATACTTAATTTTTATAAAGATAGTATGGACCTGGTCATTATATAACATCATATCTGATTTTAACTTCTTGTGAGGAAATATAGGCAGGAAGCAAAGTAGATTTCATGTAGAAGAAAGATGAGGGCCGGATATTTGAGGTTTTTGTTTTAGTCTTTCTGCTTCCTGTAGTATCTGACTAACTCTAGTTGTAATGTTTCATGTTTATTTAAGGTGTGGGCAGATTGTGAAAAAAATAGACACTTGGCTTCTATCTTCTGAGCTCTGTTTTTGCTTCTTGATTTTTACTTCTTTCTATTGTTATGAGAAATAAATGGGAGGGAGAGCCATATTTAAGAATGGTAGATTCTTTTAGCAGTTTTTTGTTTTGTTTTGTTTTGTTTCGACTCAAGGCCATTTCTTCACCTAGAGAGGAATGTGGAGTTTGGAGGAATGTTTGTTTTTCTGTCATCCAATTTAGGATGGCGGGACTTGCGTGGGGAACAGTGGTGACCCTGACCTTCCTTTAAGATTACAAGATAATTTTTTGTCTAAATATTAGGGATGGGATCATAAAAGGTTCATTGTTCAGTGCTCTGTTTCCCAGGTGGAAAAAATACTGATTTAAGTGGAATTACTCTCTGCTTTCCTGTGTATTTTGTTTTAGACATGTTCATAATAAAAAAAAAACCAGTACTTTCAAATTTATTATTTTCAAATTAAGGGTAGTTGATGTTGATTTAATTCAATGCCAAGTTGAGACTAATTGATAACCTGTCCAAGGCATTACAATATCTTGATGAATCCTTGCCTAATGGAATAGCCTAGGATAAATTTGAGTAAGACTCCACATATAATGTTGTTTATTTTAGTGGTGGGATATCCAAATCTGTATCCTTTCTGACAATTAAAGCATCTGGCAGAGATGAAAGTCTCAACCTCTAATATTAACCTTGTTTCATAGCCTCGGACTTTTTGTTACCCAATGGGGACCTGTTGGGAGTGGGTCTGCCTCAGGCTGGCATGTGGTGTGTGGGTTCTTGACGTCTTGCAGGAAAGGTTTCCCAAAACGAGTCCAGGTGATTTTGAGAGAACATTTAATAAACCCAGGGACAGTAAAACAAAGGAAAGGCTTAGGGTAGAAGAAGCAACAGGGGAGAGCCTAGGTGGTTCTCTGCTCTGCCTCCCTAGGAACGTTGTAGGACAGAAGTGAGCCCAGGTGGGGCTGCTGTTAGCTCACTGGAGACAGGGCCAGGGAGTAAGCACAGGATGAGCTGCTGCTGCCCGCTGCTCCCTGGTTGCAAGTCTCATGGGGACCCTCAGAGTTTAGGAGGAAGTAAAAAGTTCATGCCCAAGAAGAGGCATGGGCGTGCTCTAAAGCAAGCCCACGCTGGTGTTTTTTTGTCCTGAGGGTCTTATCTCTCTTCTGTGGGCAAGAATCTTAGGGGAGGGTTTCAGCAAAATATTCATCAGCTTTCCAGGTGCATTTTTAATATGGTGGTGCATCAAAATGAGTGTATAGGGGAGTTTGGGATTATTCTTTGGTCTGCTTTACTTTTATTTTGAGTCTGTCTGGCTCTAATTGTTTTATTTATTTATTTATTTATTTATTTATTTATTTATTTATTTATTTTCCTGACTTCATCTGTCCTTGGGTTTGGCTGGCACAAATGGCATTAATTGTATCTTTGCAGATTTTTTTCCCTTCATTCTATAGGTTGTCTTTTCACTGCCTTGATAGCATTTATTATAGCACAAGTTTTTAATGTTGAGTAAGTCCAAATTTATTTTTTCTTTAATTACTTGTTCTTTTGGTATCCTATCTAAGAAATCATTGCCTAACCTAAGGATGTGAAGATTTATATCTACATTTCCTTCTAAGACTTTTACAGTTTTAGTTCTTTTTTTTAAAATTAAATCTTTATTGTTCAGATTATTACATTAGTTACTCTTTTTTCCCACCATAACTCCCCTCCACCCAGTTCCCACACCACCCTCCGCCCTCACTCCCCACCCACTGTCCTCATCCATAGGTGCACGATTATTGTCCAATCTCTTCCCTCACCCAACACCCCTTCCCCCCCTCCCCAAGAATAGTCCATTCCCTTTCTATGTCCCTGATTCTATTACAATCGCCAGTTCATACTGTTCATCAGATTATTTATTCCCTTGATTTTTAGATTCACTTGTTAATAGATGTGTATTTGTTGTTCATAATTTGTATCTTTACCTTTTTCTTCTTCTTCCTCTTCTTAAAGGATACCTTTCAGCATTTCATATAATACTGGTTTGGTGGTGATGAACTCCTTTAGCTTTTTCTTATCTGTGAAGCTCTTTATCTGGCCTTCACTTCTGAATGATAGTTTTGCTGGATAAAGTAGTTTTGGTTGTAGGTTCTTGGTATTCATCACTTTGAATATTTCTTGCCACTCCCTTCTGGCCTGCAAAGTTTCTGTTGAGAAATCAGCTGACAGTTGTATGGGTACTCCCTTGTAGGTAACTGATTTTCTTTCTCTTGCTGCTTTTAGGATTCTCTCTTTGTCTTTTGCTCTTGGCATTTTAATGATGATGTGTCTTGGTGTGGTCCTCTTTGGATTCCTTTTGTTTGGGGTTCTCTGCGCTTCCTGGACTTGTAAGTCTATTTCTTTCACCAGGTAGGGGAAGTTTTCTGTCATTATTTCTTCCAAGAGGTTTTCAATATCTTGCTCTCTCTCTTCTTCTGGCACCCCTATAATTCGGATGTTGGTATGCTTGAAGCTGTCCCAGAGGCTCCTTACACTATCTTCATATTTTTGGATTCTTTTTTCATTTTGCTTTTCCGGTTGGGTGTTTTTTGTTTCTTCGCATTTCAAATCTTTGACTTGACTCTTGCGATCCTCTGGTCTGTTGTTGGGAGTCTGTATAATGTTCTTTATTTCAGTCAGTGTATGCTTAATTTCTAGTTGGTCCTTTATCACAACATCGAGGGTCTCATTAGATTTCTTGAGGATCTCACTAGATTTATCGGAGGTCTCACCAGTCTTCTTGAAGATCTCACTACATTTATCGGCGGTCTCACCAGTCTTTTCGAGGGCCTTATTAAGTTTATCAGTGGCTTCTAGACAGTTCTTTAAAGACCTAAAAGTGTGGTTTTGAACTCTATATCCAGCAGTTTGCTTTCCTCCAATTCTGTTGTTTGTGTCCTGTTTCTTTGTCTCAGCATTTTTTATGCTTCGCTGTGTCGATAGAGTGCTTTTCTGTGCTAAGTGTCCCAATTACCTGAGGTAGACACTCTTGGTGCACCCCATTGTGGGCTTTGTGCACAGTCTTGTTGTAATTAAGCCTTGATTGTTGTAGGTATCACTGTGAGGAATTGACCTCCAGGCCAATTGGCTGTGAGAATCAGCTGTGTCTGCAGTGGGAGAACTTCTGTGCTGGAGACACCCCTCTGGGGGTAGACTTGCTTCGATGGGGCTGTGGTGCTCACTGAGTCTGCCCCCTGAGTGTGTCTATTATGGTTCCACGGAGCTGCAAACTGGATGGTCCCACTCTGACCTCTGGGCTTCCTGGCTCCTGGATCTCTAGGGAGGTGCTAATCTAGCCTTTGCCTGAGGCTATCCAGCAAAAGGCTCCCTGCAGGGCTTGGGAAGGGCGGGTCCCACGGGATCAACAGGGCTGGGTTAGCAATTATGGCTGCTCTCAGTCTTGCCCTCAGAGGCTCTGCTTCTCAGTGTCCCAGTAATTGCTGCAAGCCCCACGGAGAGAAAGCTGCCCTAGGGTTCTGAGCGATGCCACACAGTCCCGCTTCTCCCATATGAGTCTGGGTCCCTAGAGACTCGCCCGGAGCTGGAGCTCAGAGCCTGAGACTCCCTCCTGATTGAAAACAACAACCACGCCCTCAGCTGCCAGCCCGCTCTGCATGCACTCCGCACCTTAGTATTTTACTTCAGCACTGTGCCTCCTCTGAGTCTTGGTATGTTTTTCTCTTTCCTCCTAGTTGTAGAACTTCCATTCAGCCAGCCTTCCTGTGGTTCTGGATGATGTCTGTTCTGTCTTTTCATTGTGTTTTTGAAGTGGTTGTTCGAGGCAGCAAACTCTGGTGTTTACCTATGCCGCCATCTTGGTTTCTCTACAGTTTTAGTTCTTATATTTAGATCTTTGATCCATTTTGAGTTAATTTTTTTATAAATGGTGTGAGGTAGGGTCCAAATGCATTCTTTTACACCTGTGTATCCACTTGTCCCAGCATCATTTATTAAAAAAAGACTATTTCTCCCATTGCATTATCTGACCAGCATTGTTGAAAAGCAATTGACCATTGATGTCTGGATTTTTATTCTATAATATTAAGCTACATCCTCATGCCATTATCACACAGTCTTGAAAAGTGTAGCTTTGTAGTATGTTTTGAAATTGGGAAGTATGTGTCTTCCAACTTTGTTCTTCTTTTTCAAGATTGTTTTGGATATTTAGAATCCCTGAAATTCCACATGAATTTCAGGATCACCTCATAAATTTCTGCAAAAAAAAAAAAAATGCCCACCATGATTACTTACATTTTAAGAGTAACACTATGGCTGTTATGGGGAGAACATATTATGGATAAACCAGTTAGGAGACTGCGTTAGTAGTCCAGGTGAAGGATGAGATTGGCTTGGTACAGAATGAGCTATAGAGTTTGTAAGAGTAGTTGGATTTTGAAGGTGTGACTCCCCAGATTTGCAGATGGATTATAAATGGGGTGAGAGCAAAAGAGATAAACTAAGGGTAATGAAAGGTTTTGATATAGGCAACAGAGTGAACACTATTGCCGTTTACTGAGATGGGGCATGAGGAAAGAGAAAAGGTTAGGGGACAAAAATCAAGAACTTGCTTTTGGACATGCTATTTGAGATGCCTATTAGTAATCCTTATGGAAATGTCAAATAAAAATATATATTGTGCAAGTCTGAAAAAGGTCAGAGCTGAAATATAAGTGAGTGTACAGATGATATTCCTTGTCTTGGGACTGAATGAAATGAGTGAAGGAAGGAGTGTGAATAGAGAGGAATCCTGAAAACTGATGGTGGGGTAAGAATGAAGTTGAAGGCCTAATGCTACCTGACTTCAAGATTTATTATGATAAAGTTACAGTAATCATGATGGTATGCTATTGTTCTAAAGATAGACAAATAGGTCAGTGGAATGGAATGGAGAGACCAGACGTATCTCCACATACATACAGACAATTTTCAAAAAGGTGCAGAGGGAATTCTGTAGAGAAAGTATTATCTTTTCAGTCAATACTGCTAGAACATTATATATCCCTATGCCCTAAAACACAAAACCAAACCAAACCCTAACACAATACACAATATACAAACATGGACTCAAATGGATTATAGGCTTAAATATCAAACCTAAAATTATAATAAAAGGTCTAGAAGAAAATGTAGGTGAAAGCACTTATGACATTGAGTTTGGCAAAGATTTCTTAGCTATAACACCAAAAGCACTATGCATTTAAAATATTGATAAATTGGATTTATCAAACTAAAACCTTTTGTTCTGTGAAACACTGTTAAGAGAATGAAAAAACTGAGAGGAAAATATTAATAATATTTATAAATCATGTTTGATGAAGGACTTGTATCCTTCATCAGACATGAAACTCAATAAGAAAACAACTTAAAAACATGAGCAAAACATTTGAACAGATGCTTCACCAAAAAAAGTTCATGGATGGCAAATAAGCACATGAAAACATGTTCAACTTCATTGTCAGCAGGAATATGCAAATTAAAACCACAGTGAGAAACCTCAACTGTTGAAATGGTAACAGTATAAAGTCTGACTACATATCAAATGTTGATGGGGATGTGGAGGATCCGGAACTTTCATACACTGCTGGTGGGACTGTTGAATCATACAAACACCTTGGGAAACAGTTTTGCAGTTTCTTAACATTTTACCAGTAAAGGTACACCTGCCATATGATCCAGCCATTCCATTCTAGATGTTTATCCAGGATAAATGCAAGCATATGTTTATACAAAGACTTGTACATGAATGTTCAGCAGCTTCATTGTAATAGTCCCAAGTTAGAAATAACCCAGTGTCCATCAGCAGGTGAATGGATAAACACGCTGTGGTATGAATAATACTCAGCAATAAAAAGGAATGAACCATTCATGCATGCTGCAACACGCAGGGATCTTAAAATTATGCTGTGTGAAAGGAGCCAGACCAAAAAGAAAGAGAGTCCAGATTGAATGATTTCATTTATAAAAATTCCAGGAAATGCAAATGAATATATGCAATAGAAAGCAAGTCAGCGGAGCGGTTGGCAGGGTAGGAAGGAGGGATTTCAAAGGGGCATGAGGCAACTTTCGAGCATGATGAATATGTTAATTATTGAAGGTGGTGGTGGTTGTGATGGTTTCATGGGTATTTGCATATGCCCATTGTACCGTACATATGAAATGTCCTCAACTTACTGTATCAATTATAGCTCAATAAGCTTTTTACATTAAACAAGTAGTAAGAATAATATACATATTCCCACCCCTCAGCTTTCATAATTTTCGACCTTCTGCCATTCTTTTTCCAGGAGTTTTGCTATAAAGGGGAGCAAAGAAAGGGGCTATACCTAGAAGGGGATATGGGATCAAGAGAGGATTTTTTTTTATTGGGGTGGGATATGCTACAGCATGTTTATCCGCGGATGAGGGGAGAGGACAAGTGGATACAGAGGGTAAGAGGAACTGTAGAGACTCCTTGAGTGGGCAGGCAAAGCTGGGCTGGTATCCTGTGTGCAAGGGGGGCATGGGCTTTGGAGAAGAGGAGAGCTCGTCCTTAAAAGGAGGGAGACAGACGTGGAGCGGGCTTGCTTAATATGCCACACTGGCTCTTTGTCAGTGATGATGATAATATCAACAATGGCAACAATGAGAATACTGTAGTTAAGAGGCCTTCGTATTAATTAATCAAATGAGTCACACATTCAGCAGTACTTGATTTTCTTGGATGAAGTTTTTGGCTAGGGCACCAGTGAGTGTCTTGTAGGTGCTGTGCAGATTGCTAGGTAGCTCCAGAGAAGGAAGGCTAACGCCTGTACTCCAACTCTCCTTTGAAGCAATGCTCCCTTAGCCTGAATCGGACTAGTCAGTGGATGGAGTAGAGAGAAAGTCCTCTTGCCTCTGTGATCAATGTAAGATTTATTGCCATTCAAGACTTTTAGTGTTAGTGGCATTTCCATAAGCAAAAATCTCTGTCCCGGCCCTCTTGTCAGTAAGCATATTGAGCAACTGGAGCTGTCATTCATTGCTGGTTTGTATGCAAAATTTTTTTAAAAAATATTTCTTTATTGATTTCAGAGAGGAAGTAAGAGGGAGAGAGAGAGAGATAGAAACATCAATGATGAGAGAGAATCATTGATCGGCTGCCTCCTGCACCCCCCTGCTGAAGATCGAGCCCGCAACCCAGGCATGTGCCCTTGGCCGGAATCAAACCTGGGACTCTTCAGTCTTCCGTCCCACGCTCTATCCACTGAGCCAAACTGGCTAGGGCTGTATGCAAAATTGTTCAGCCACTTTGGAAAACAGCTTGAAAAATTCTCATAAACTCAAGCATACACATACATTTTCTATATGACCCATAACCCTATTCCAGTGTATTTATTTAACCAAGAGAAAGGAGGACTTGTTCATACAAAGACCTACAAGCGACTGTTTCTAGAAGCTTTATTTATAGTAGCCCAAACTAGAAACAACTCAAAGGTCTTTTGAATAGCTAAACCAACAGGGATATATCCATGCGAAGGAATACTATGCAGCCATAAAAAGGCTGAACTATTGGTACCCACAACAACATGGATGAAATAAAAAGCTCTATGTTAAGTGAAGTAGCCAGATACCAAAGGTTATAAACTATATTATTCCATTTACATTACAGTCTTTAAAAGACAAACTATAGTGCAGTGGTTCTCAACCTTGGCTGCACATTAGAATCACCTGGGAATCTTTTGAAAATCCTGATTTCTGGGCCTCATCCTCCGGAAATTCTGTTTCTTTGTTACTAATGTTGTGGCCCCACCCCATAACAAAGAAACAGAATTTCCGGAGGATGAGGCCCAGAAATCAGGATGTTAAAAAGATTCCCAGGTGATTCTAACGTGCAGCCAAGGTTGAGAACCACTGCTTTAAAGCAAAGGAATTTAAAGAAGTCACAACATAGAAAATGGATTCTCTTTTTAATTCAGGCTCATGTTGAATGTGTATCTCTGGGCTCCCACTGATAGTCCAACGGTTCATTTTATTGGGCTGATTTCCAAGGCAACTGTTGTTTTAACTCCTGTGTCTTAGTGCTGAAACATGGCAGGCCCTCAACAAATATTGTGGAATGACTCTGTTGAATAATTTCCCCTCTGAAAGTATTGGGGCTTCTAGATCCTTGGACTCTGACTGGGTACAGGCGCACTTAGGGCGTAACCGAAGACCTCTTTAAATCCACGGGAGGATGGGAAGGGTTGATGCTACTGCTATTAGCTCCAGTGGCTTTGCACCAAACTCTTGGTTTCTCTTCACTCCAGCTGCAGCCCCTCACGTGTTCACTGCATGTTTTATTGCACTGGCGGTTGGAACCGTGCAGAAGGACCTAAACTTCCTCTGAAAATGTTGTTGTTGTTTTTTTTTACTTTCCTTTTGTGGCTTTGGCCACAGGACCTGGGAGTGTCCTAGGGAGAGTAAGTTCGAGCGTCACTACTTTATGATAGAAAACCACTTTAGCTTGTTCTTACCAGCTCAATCCAGTTTAGGCACCAAAGTCTTATGCTCCTAATCAAGCAGGAGCCTGTGAATTCAATTAAAATCTGGAGTGACTTCCTGACAACCACGGGTCGGGATGACTGCATTCCCTTAATGCAATTGGGCAGGACGGCACACGTCCGGAAGCCCGCTGCTGCCTCTCATTAGCAGCTTTCTCACCGCCCATCGGCCAGGAAACCGCTCCTCAGTCTGTGGCCGTTATTTCTCTGTGGACCCTCGACTCTCACTGTGTGTTTTCTCAGCAGACTGTGCCTGGAGCAGGTTGGGTTTGAATGTCATGGTTATTGAGCCAATTTGAAAATAAGTGGGTTTGTGGGAGTCAGAGCGAGAGGAGTAGCTGGTCGGTGAGAGGAGTGGGAAGGTAACGGACTGCAAGAGGGATGAGTCAGAGCTGCTCTGAGCTTCAGAAACAGCTCAGACTGGCCAGCTGTGGGCACTTGCCCCACCGTGTGAGCCAGTGAGCGATCGCCGCCCCCCACCAGGTGGGACAGGAATGAGCTGGGAAGTCCTGAGTAGGAAATCCCACACTTAAAAACTGTACCTCGCCGAAACCGGTTTGGCTCAGTGGATAGAGCGTCAGCCTGCGGACTGAAGGGTCCCAGGTTCGATTCCGGTCAAGGGCATGTACCTGGGTTGCGGGCACATCCCCAGTGGGAGATGTGCAGGAGGCAGCTGATCGATGTTTCTAACTCTCTCTCTCCCTTTCTCTCTGTAAAAAAAAATCAATAAAATATATTAAAAAAAACGGTACCTTCGGATCTCGGTTCCACTCAGGGACAGTCTTTGAGGTCTAGTCATCCACCCGAGCTCACAGGAGTGACTTGAGGGGGCACTGCCAAGAGGACATGTCAGGAACACACAGAATCTCAACTTTTTTCTTTTTTTTTTTAGTAATGTTAAATGGAAGGTTCTGGTGATATTGCATACTCAAAACTAGGCTATCGCTAATGCTTCATCACTTTTCTCAATTCTGACAGACAGAAAGTTTGCATGTACATTTATGCACACACCTACATGTGGTAGGTGGAAAAAGTTTGCAATAAAAAGAAGCTGAAGGAAAGAGGCCTGGCAGTGTGGTTCCGTCTGTACCAGTGATGTGTACCTAGGACCAGTGGTCTCACTGGGAAGAGGCTCAGAGGTGTCAGATGCAGAGAGAGGAAAAGGCCAGTAGCTCCAGGCTGGTGGAGTTTTGTAAAGGAAATCCCCCCTGAAGTTAAAATGTTATTAAAATAATGGGGTGCACTATCTAACTCATTCAGCTAACGTTGCCTGTCCATCATGTATTCCACTTCTTCCAGATACAAACTGTGGGGGCTAAAAAAATTGATACTTTTCCTCCCACCTTCTAAGTTCTATCTGGGCTAATAGTCAAATGAACAGAGACAGATTAACAGGAGAAAATGAAATTTTAATACATGCACATATGCAAGTGAGCTCCAGAGACAGTGAGGCAACATTGGATATTGACATTTTGGATGAGGAGGAAAGGGTGGGGGTGGGGCGGGGGTGAAGGTGGTATTAGATTTCAGAAGCGAGAATGGGTGACTTACAGCGAACGCCCATGGCAGGCAAATTCTTGCTAGGCAACTCAGAGACAATGGGGCAGAGGGCATCTGGCCAACAGCCCCGCGTAAAGCCCTCCAGTTTACCACACCAACTCAAATCAGGCCGAGGGGACCATCCCTGACGCAGGCCTCTCTGACTTTCTTGGGCAGGAGAGGGGGGAGGTTCAAAGGTCCTTTCTGAGTCTTACTTCTTAACAAACAGCTTAAAATCAGTATCCAAAAGGCAGCTTCCCAGTGACACAGCTTGGGTTCCCTTCCTGACCGTTAGGACCAGCGCGGAACAAGCCACACGCTCTCCGCCTTCTGCCGGCGGGAGTGAGGGCTCTGCAGGCCCCCTGCATGCAGGTGTTTCCTTGTTCAGACGCTCAGAAAGGGCTGCAGGCTGCTCGCTGACAGCGCCCTGTCATCTCAGGAACAGCGTTTTCTTTTCCTTTTCCCTTTTTTAGCAACACTGATGTCCTCTTTCTTCTTACGTTCAAAGCTGACTCTGGCCCGGCTGGACTGGCTGGGTTGGCTGGAGCGTGAGCGTCGACCTGTTCACTGAAGGGTCAGGGCACATACCTGGGCTGGGAGTTGGATCCCTGGTAGGGGCGTGTCTCAAAGGCAGCAGGCCGATGTTTCTCTCTCACATTGATGTTTCTCTCTCTCTCCTCCCCTCCCTCCCTCCCTCTAAAATCAATAAGCATGTACTGGGGTGAGGATTAAAAAAGAAACAAAAACAAACGGCCTCTGTAGGTCTGGAGCTTAATTGGAGAAATATTTTGAATTCCGCTGATCGGTGGCCCTTCACTGATTCCTGGAAGTGGAAAATATTTGCTTTGGTCTGAAGCAGCTCCAGGTTCCGTGCACCACATTCAGCCTCTTGCACCGAGTGGGCCAAGAGCTGCGGGTTCTCACAGGAGCTGGTGAACATTCTTTATTTAAAATGAAATCTGCACACCTTCCAGCAACTGCAGACGCATCCGTGGCTCCCGTGAACAAGGGCCTCTGAAGCGTGACACGCCAGGACAAAGCCCTCCCGCCCCGGCCGAGCGCAGTGGGCCTGCCTCCCGCAGCGTTCCCTGTGAAGCCTCTCATTAAATGTGCCCGGTGGGTCTCCCCTCTCTCTCTCCCCGGCAGGCACAAAGGTTTGCTTGCCATGCACCTACTCTTGCTTGTGAAAAGGCAGGTCACGTGACAAACCGTAACTATTAATGAAGTTACTCATTAAATAAAAGTGATGTATATTTAGAATATTCCAGCTGACCTTTCCTACATTAGCATTAAAATGATCCGCACAAAAAGCCGTAAGAATTCCAGATGGAGCTTTAAACCGAAAGCATGTTTCTCTTGCCCAGCAAAAACATAATCCCGGTCCCGAGGAATCTTAGACCTGACATTTCTTTTGATTTAATTAGATGCAAGCAAGGAACAAAAGCCAAATTTCAAGACTTGGATGTGTAATTATTTTTTGTCGCAAATTCCCCGCATGCTTTTCTCACATGTGTGTGGCTGGCCACGTCTTTCAGAGTGTTCTTACCGACGTTATCTTGTTTGACGTTCACAGCCGTCCTGTGAAGAACACAGGTGACAGAAGGGACTGCCGCCATTGGCAGATGAGGACACTGATGCTCCAGGAGGTCTCCTGGCGGAGAACTGGAGGTAACGCTCGGCCCCAAAAGTACGGATTTAACCTTCGCTGCTGTCCACGGGGCCTGGGGGCTGTGTGTCAGAGTAGCTAACACCTGTGTGTGAGCGTCATGGTGTCAGTGTAGGGGGGGAAGGCAGCCAAAAGATTCAAAAAGAAGAAAAAGAAATGGAAAATGGACCAAGAGGTGAGAATAACTAGGGAGTTATACTGAAGTGTGCTTCAGTGCAGCCAAATCAGCCCCGTGTGCCATAGGGGAAAAGTATTAAAAATATATTTTATTGATTTTTACAGAGAGGAAGGGAGAGAGACAGAGAGTTAGAAACATCGATGAGAGAGAAACATCGACCAGCTGCCTCCTGCACATCCCCCACTGGGGATATGCCCGCAACCCAGGTACATGCCCTTGACCGGAATCGAACCTGGGACCTTTCAATCCGCAGGCCGACGCTCTATCCACTGAGCCAAACCGGTTTCGGCGAAAATGAGCAACTATACTAGGTGCCAAATGTCAGGGTTTCTCAAAATATGGTCCACGAGGATTCTTTGGTTGGCACCCAGAATAGCCACTAGGCATTGGTATTGGCAGATACTGTAGTCAGCACAGGGGGTAACAGTAAGACACTCACAACTTTGAGATAAAGTTAACCTCTGGTGATACTGCTATCATCACCTGGTTATTATTTGACAGGAAAGGACTGGAGAGGAGACTAGATAATATAGGCACGTCCTTTATATAGCTCTGCCAGGAAGCTGCAGTTAACCCTCTACACGTCTGTGTCCCGCAGATCTCTTGGGGAAGGGACTGGACAATAGACACATGCCTAGTAAGGTCTGGGTGCTCACCTACCTGTCAGTCACACCTGGGAGCCAGTCAGTGGCCAGAATAGGCGTGGCCACAGCAAAAGCACGATATCTGAGATACTTAATCCCTGAACAAAGGAAGTTTCTCCCTCTTCCCCTGCTTCCCCTTCTCCCTCTCCCCCTTTCTCCTCCTCTCCCCCTTTCCCCCCTCTCCCCTCTCCCCCTTGCCTCTCCCCCTCTCCCCCTTGCCTCTCCCCCTCTCCCCCTCTCCCCCTCTCCCCCTCTCCCCCTCTCCCCCTCTTGCTGCTCGCCCCTGACCTCTGGCTTGCAGGGCTCTAACACCCTGTTTTGCTCACATGGCCCACAGCCAAGTGGACTCCACACAGTGGACTGATGGACTGTGATTAGCCTGATGCTGTTCCGGCCTCAGGTCCACTATGGAAGGGACACCCGGACACTGGCCCTACTTCTGGCTCTGCCAGAGCTCCAGCTGCACCTTTTTCAGGACTGGGTTAAGGGGCAGGGACTTTGCAACCCGAGAAATAGAATTCGGCAATAAACACCACTCATTCCCCTGTGGGCGCCTCCGGAAGTGCTCATTCCAGTGGTACCCCAAGAACCCCACTCCCACTCATGTCGGGGAAACTGGACCCACTGATTTCTCCAGCAGCACTGGGACTAAAAGAGAATGTAGCAAAAGATAATGCAGAGAGTCAGACCAAAGAAAAGTGGGTAAATATTGACTAAGGAGGCGGAGATGCCCTGAACCAATCACTGTGTTCTGTATACCAGGACATCTGCACTAACTTATCTGAGACTGAGCATAAGAAGTGTTATTAATCTGGAGAAACAGGAATCAACGGTGTTCACTTTATCTAGGGAAGGATGACTGTCAATTGGAAGGGGATGATGGCTGACCGCCACCTTCTCAAGCAGGACCTGGCAGAGGGGAGAGGTGGGGGCACGTAAGTGACAGTCACTGAGATCCCCTCCTCGAGCCTGGATGCTTCATCAGGTGTCCGGGGGCCTGGGGTCATGCTCTGAGGTCATGCTCCTCACGCTGCCCCTGAGGCACCTGGACCCCTGGAGGGCCTGAGGGAGGAGAAATGGTCTTTGAAAGACCGGTCCCCCTCACCAAGCCATACCCTGGGTCCTGGGTTATAGTGCTGGTCTCTGGGGACCAATCCTGGGGTTCCTGGGTCAGCACAGCAGAGCCCTAAGTCTTCATTTTTTATTGTTTTAGTCCTCACCGGAGGATATTTTCGCCATTGATTTTTTTTTTTTTTTTTAGAGAGAGGGAAAGACAGAGAGATTCATCGAAATGAGAGAAACACATCAATTGGTTTGCCTCCTGCACACACCCTGACCAGGGCCCAGGCCGGGGAGGAGCCTGCAACCAAGGTACATGCTCTTGACCAGAATCAAACCCGGGACCTTTTGGTCTGCAGGCCGGCGCTCTATCCACTGAGCCAAACGGGCTAGGGCAAGGCCTGGTCTTTAAATGTGATGAGCGTGCCAAGGCCCTTTGCCACTTTTGCCTGCCGGCTATGGACAGCCACTGTCCTTGGACCACAGCCTCCTGCTCAGCCTTGGTGACAGTGGACATGGTGCTTGTCTCTCTTATTTAAATGCACACTGCACTTGTAGCAATAGTCTGGTTCTAGGGCAATAGAAGCCCCATTCTGGGATTGGAAAGAATAGGGGTTCTTGTCTTGGTGTTACCACCGGCCACACCTTTGATATTTTGGGCTACTTAACCTGCCTAGGTTTCTTCATCTCATTAGGTGATCTTTGTAATTTGCCCAGGCATTTAGCTAATCAGGGAAAAATGACCCTTTGCCCCATTACCCTTCCCTTCCCTTACTCTGCTTTTCCTTATGTAAATTTGGGAGTAGAGCCAAAGAAAAGCCAGGAAACTGCATGTGGGACAGGAGAGCCTGTGATGGCCATCTTGGGGTGATATAGTCAGTTACAGTCTACCCTCTGGCCTCAATGACTCCCACCCCTTCCACGTGCAAAATACACTCATTCTCTCCCTGAGCCCCCACGTCTCATGCTTATGGCATTTGGATAGGCCGGGAGGGACTGAAAACAGGGTATTCCTCATGACTCTCCCTGTCCTATTCCTCTGAGCATGGATGGTTTCCCCCGGATCTTTACCTGTGCAACTGCAGGAGTTCTGGGTTTCAGGTTGTTCTGAGTCTATGCCAACAGATATGGAAGGAAAACCACCCAAGACACACACCCACCATCTTCTCGAGCTTTGTATTGATTTCCCTTCCCAAATGACTTTGCTATTATTTCCTTTCAGAGTCATTATTAGTTGCATTATGGATTCTGAACAGTGTTTTTATTTATTTATTTTTAAATATGTTTTATCGATTTTTTTTTTTTTTCAGAGAGGAAGGGAATGGGCTAGAGAGAGGTAGAAACATTGATGAGAGAGAAATATCATAGATCGGCTGCCTCCTGCACGCCCCCTCCCGGGGATCTAGCCTGCAGCCCGGGCATGTGCAGGGAATCAGTGACCTCCAGGTTCATAGTTCAGTGCTGAACCATTGAGCCACATCAGCAGGGCTTAACAGTATTTTTATTTTATTTATTTATTTATTTATTTATTTTTTAATCCTCACATGAAGATATTTTTCCATTGATTTTTAGAGAGTGGAAGAGAGGGGAAGACAGAGAAATATCAATGTGAGAGAAACATATTGATTGGTTGCCTCCTGCACGGTCCCCAATCAGGGCCCAGGCCGGGGAGGAGCCTGCAACTGAGGTACGCGCCCTTGACCAGAATCGAACCCGGGACCCTTCAGTCCGCAGGCTGATGCTCTGTCCACTGAGCCACACCGGCTAGGGCTGAACCGTGTTGTAGATGTAACCAGCGGGAGAGAGACCGTGGCATCTGCTCACTCATCTTCACTGGAACCAGATCCAGAAGCCGTTTCTTACTTTGTTTGCCATCTGCGAAGGAGAAACCATGCTATTGTTGAACTCTGCCGGTCCCGTCGCCTTTATCGGTAACTGTGTGCTCTTTAGCTTATCTTCCTACTCCCGTTTTACTGTAGGCAGCTGGGCGAGGCCAGGTGCACTGCCTGCACTGTGCCTGGCACTGTCCTTAGCGAGGTCACTCAGCTCACTGTTCTCTACTTCCCAAGTCACCACGCTGTCAACGTTGCTCACCTTCCCACCACCACATAAAAGCGCCCCCTTCCTTCAGATTCCAGTGATATTTTCCTCCTGTTTGCATAAGCCTTCACAGGCAGACTTCAAGGCCAGTCCCAGAGCCTTTGCACATGTTTCAGGCTTTTATTACAGCAGCACCCGCTCTGGTCCAAAATCTGCATCAGTGAAAGTTGAATCAGAGAAGCAAAACCATTTCAAGAGAAACAAGGCAATTCTAGTCGGGATTAGAGCGTATTGATTATAGGCGCTGGTTGAGCGGCCTGTGCAACCTGATGTCCCTGGGACAAGACTTGGGTCTTGGTCAGCAGGATGGGCTGGCTTCATGAGGGGACCATGGGCGTGAAGAGGTGGGAAGGGAGCAAACAGCAGCTGGAGACCCACGTGATGAACTGGAACCCACATGTCCCACGTCAGTCTCTCCTGCCTCCAGCCCTCCACCTTCGATGGTGAAGGCGACCTGCGGAAGAGCGGGGCACCTCACCGTGGAGTTTCACACCTGCCAGGACTCAGAGGAGCTGAAGAAACCATGGAGCAACTATGGGCCGAGCTGCTGCCCCAGATCAATAAGAGGGGCCGATGCACACACACCAGCCTCTGGCTCCACGCGTGGCTGCCGTCCCGCCTCTGCCCCCCACATGCTGCTCCGGTTCCGGGACACACAGTTCTGGCCTGGCTACATTGACACCGTACAAGGCCACCACAGTGCCAAAGCCCTGGCCAGGCCTTAGGGGTACAGCTGGGGACGCACAGTGGTCTGTCTGTGACGGCAGAGGCTGGCCATTTAAGGATTTGTGTGCGTCAGTGCAAAGGTAGGGAAACCGAGTGCTTGTAAATCTGTGACACTAGATCACTAACAAATAAAAATGAACACACGTCCAGAGTACATTTTACAAAACAGTATTGAAATGACCGTCGACGCTGCTCCAGGCTGTCCCAAAGCGACGGTGAGGAGATGAACGGGCTTTCTGCCTTAGTCTGCCATGGCGAAGCGCCGCGGTCTGCGTGGCTTAGGCCACAGACCTTGATTTCCTCGCAGTTCTGGAGGCTGGAAGTGTTGGCAGGGTTGGGTTCTTCGGTGGCCTCTCTCCTTGGCTTGCGAATGGCCGCTTTCTAGCTGTGTGTTCAAATGGTCGCCTCTCTGTGTGGGCACGTGTTTGGGGCTTCTGTCTGTGGCCCAAGTCCTCTTCTCATAAAGACATTAGTCAGTGGATTGTTGCCCATTCTGAGGACCCCGCTTTAATTTAATTTGCTGTTTAAAGGTTTTCAAACACAATCACATTCTGAGGACCCGGGGTTAGGACTTTAACATATGCATTCAGCCCATAACATTTTCTCTAGTACAATGTTTTCTTCTTGGAAGTTCACCAAGTTCAACTGTACATGATTGATAACCAAAGTCTTAAAAATATTCAGTATGCATCTCTCACATACCCACCATTTTATACATTATTATTTTTTAAAAATATGTTTTTACTGATCTCAGAGAGGAAGGGAGAGGGAGAGAGAGATAGAAACATCAGTGATGAGAGAGAATCACGCCCCACATTGGGGATCAAGCCCCACAACCCAGGCATGCGCCCTTGACTGGAATTGAACCTGGGACCCTTCAGTCTGCAGGCCAATGCTCTATCCACTGAGCCAAACCAGTAGACATTCTGATAATCCTAAACTGTCATCTTTCAGACACTGGTTGATAATATTGCACTATCCTGTGGAAATCCTCTGCCAACTGGTGCTGGCAGCCAGGACGGGCAGATGGACGTGCGATGGAGGAGACCAAGCACAACCTGGAATGGGGTGTCTCCTGTCAGAGCCCGTGTCGGTCTCACCACCTCCAGCCCTTGAACTTTGAAGATTCTTGGTGAGTTGCTTTAGATATCTGTGCTGAGACTATTGGGCTAGAAGGTGAGCTAGAGGGGTGGCCAAGGGAACATCCCATATTGCTAGGGGCCTGGAGTCTCCTTGCTCACCTGTAGCTGCTGGCTCTGGTGAGTAGCCTCTCACCTCGCCCAAGCTCTGCTCCCCTTCTCATTCTCTTGTTCTTTGCAGGGGAGGAAAGTGGATGCCACTGGGGTTTGCTAGGCGGCCGGCAAGGATCCGCCCAGGAAGGTGTGGGCAGGTGGGAGTGGGTCACTGGCCTTGCACAGGCAGCTCGTTCTGCAGTGGCAGCTGAAGAAAGAGCCCCCGCCACACCCTCGCTCCAGGTATCCCCCAGCAGCCACTCATGTACCCCCTGCTCAGGCCTCCCCTGGCTCAGGGCCTGCTTTCTCGCTTCCTGCTCTTACCTTTCCAACCTGACACTCAGGTCCGCTGTTCTGGCTCAGAGTTTGGCTTTCCTTCTCGACTAAGATTAGGTTCTTTCCTTAGGCTCTGGGCTCCATTCTGAAGAATTCCTGTGGCTCTGGCCTTGCAAGAATTTTCAGAGTCAGACCCTACATTCCCACTCAGTCTTCAGCCAAGAGAAGTCTCATCGCTGCCTCGGCACCTGCGGAAGCAGGTGGTTCTGTCTCTTCTTGTGAAGCTCCCATCACCGATCATATCCAGGTACCCAGGTAGGGATTGTCGCTCGAATATCTTTTTTTTAAAAATATATTTTTATTTTATTGATTTTTTTTTACAGAGAGAAAGGAAGAGGGATAGAAGTTAGAAACATGGATGAGAGAGAAATATCGATCAGCTGCCTCCTGCACACTCCCTACTGGGGATGTGCCCACAACCAAGGTACATGCCCTTGACCGGAATCGAACCTGGGACCCTTCAGTCCGCAGGCCAACGCTCTATCCACTGAGCCAAACCGGTTAGGGCTGTCGCTCAAATATCTGAAGTGGCATCTGGTATCGGGACAGCCTAGTGAAGACCGCCTGATTGTAACGTAGTGCACATCTCTGTAGGAACGGGCCCGGCACGTTAGAACAGTAACAACAGCTCCCCTGAGCAGGGCATAGTGCACGTTGCTTTATTCCATTATCTCCATTCCTCACAGCAACCCTGAGATAGCACACATATTCCCAGTTTTATGGATGAGAAAACTGGTTTCCAGAGAGCAACTTCACACAGTAGAACGTGTCAGAGCATTGACTTGGGCCCACATATCCCAGCTCCCGGGCCACACAGGCCTAAACAGAGGCACGGGTTCATGTGAAAACCAGCCTCAGCCCAGCCTTGTCCTCGCTCTCTACAGATTTACTGCACTTTCCTCAAGTCCCAATTCGAGTTCACTCAGTAGCCTCTGTCAGAACGCTCCCCTTGGTACTAGGCACACGCAGTTCCACTAACACAGCTCGTACGGTGACCCTATTCACTGACCTGCTTTGAGAAATGTACTAAACTAAAACTGGCACAGAAATGCGAGAGGAGGGATTGCTGCCGCTCTCTCCTGGGTGGCCTTGATCTGTGACCCTCCCTTTCTCATCTCTGCCTCAGGCAGATCGCCCCCTGCACCTCTCAGAAAGTGTTTGCACTTTAAGCCCACCTCCCTTAAAATCTTAAACATATCTTTTCTTTATTTTAAGAACAAAATAATACATTTGGGAACATGCCAATTTAACCTGGAGTCTTAAAATAAGTGCAAAATTGTGAAGCTGTCACCGTCGTGTTTATTAAGTAGAATTTGGCGTTCTTGTTCCATGGTATTAATAAAGGACGAGCGAAATACTTTGTATTTCCTTAAGATGCAGTTTGCAAAGAGATTTTCTTCTTTGGTCCTTAAGTATCTCTATGAAGATGAGGCAAGTTGGTCTTCTACAGAAGAGGACCCAGGCTCCGAGGGGGCAAAGGACTTGGGTGGTGCTGCAGCTGATATGGAGACCGGAGGTCCTTAGAGCTCAGATCTGTGCCCTTTGACTGTATCACATACTAGATTTATTTCCCTTTTATCCAGAGGGGTCCTGTCTTCTCCTGTGGTTCATGTGCTGCAATGAAAGAAAACCTCATTTTCCATGTAGTTCTGTCCCAAGTAGATCCTGGAAAAGGATCTGGGGTGTATCCAAGGCAACCCTTGAGATAAACTTAACTTTGCAAGTGTTGGGACATTTAAGTAGTTGCTAGCGAAGAGACTACTCTACGCAAGCAGGACTGAGGTAGTTTCAAGCGTGCGCAAAGTAATATAATTAACTGCCAGAGGAATTACTCTACATAAAAACATAAGCAGTTACAAATCACACAGCATTTTATTACTCACAAAAGTTCCTGATGCTGCGGGTACAGGCTTAACGGGATCCCGGTGGTGGTGTCCTCTGGGGTTCAACAGTTGGGCTGGTCCAATCTGGATGCAGGGGCTGAGAGCTTGGTCGCGTCTGGATCGAGAGGTACTAGCCGTTCTTCTGTTGTCTGGCAGGGAGCAGAGCATGGAGAGGCACAGTGTGGCGTTGTCTGTTGGACTGGCAGAAGGACGTGCCTTTGTGGCTGTCTCGACAGGCAAGCACTGTCGACTGGTCAGGACCCGTTTTTAAAGCCTGTTCATACCTGCAACAGTTCAGGTGGCTATCAGTGAATTATGTCAATGCACACATGTTAATCTTAACGGGGTGAGGGGCTACATGTGGTTATCAATCAGGGTGTGTACTCACAGGTGCATTTCTGGGGAAAGTATGGGTTTGTGTCACTCACACATATGGCTATCATAGTGATACGGAATTTTTGGACTGAAACCCGGATTCTTTGTCCGCAGGAATTGAAGAATGAATCCACGGACAGAAAGTGGTATAGCAAAGGTGGAGATTTATTGAAGAACAAGTACAGACTCCCACGTGGGGAGAGGGAAGGAGTCCCAAAGAATGGACTACCATGTAGGGAGGGGGAAAAGGGTCCCACTGAGTTCCTTTTCCCTATGGCTTATCAAGGCTGCAGATCCTGGTGCCTTGATATCTCCTCTGATTGGTCACTATTTCCTTAGACTGGTTATTATAGTAACTCCTGGGCTCAAAGGTCGAACCTCACATGCGACATGTGAAGTTCCTCCCCCCCCCCTTCCTTATTGTTTTTCTATTCCCTTTGGGCTTTCTTCCTCTCTCCTTCTGGATGAATGGCTTCCTTCTCTTTATTTTGTAAATATAGACCTTTTGCTGTTCCCAGCTCCCTCATTCTATGGAAATGTATCTGTTGCAGCTTTCCAGCTCCCCCATTCTATGGACATATACCTTCTGCTGCTCTGCAGCCCTGTGCTTCCATCCATGGTCCCCTTAATTTCCAAAATTTCTAAAATTTCCTAAACCTGTCCTATCTCACCCCTAAAATTCCTGTTTCAATAGCAAGTCACTCTGTCAGCAATCGAACTTCAAATCCTTATCTATGGGATACACACGTTTAGGGTAGTGGAGTATGTGTCCTTAATATCACACTTTAAGTTTCAGGAAAGTTAACTCAAACATTTTGAAACCTTTTTAAACCTTTTTAGACATTTCTATATATTACTACAACAAGTTCCCATGTCCTTAGATCACACCAAATAGTTGTGGACAGATGCACACCGCTCTGCTGGCTGTGGTGGGACAGAGATGTCCCTGAAATGACTGTGAGGAGAGTCTCTAAGCCTCCTCTGTTCCCTCGAGGCTGGAGATGCAACACACAGTCGCTTCCTCCTGCTTCCTGGTGCAACAGGAGAGGAGCATCGTCCATTCGGACTGCAGGTGTCACCAGTCAGGTCAGTGGGGTTCAGAGCAGCCCTGGCCTCGAGAAAGCTCCTCACTTCCTCACAGCTGCGACAGGAAAGAACAAATCTTAAACCCACTCTCTTTACCCAGGATTGGAGACTGACCTTCTAGGTTCGGGATCCAGTCTGGTAGTATGTGACCTTCTGCTGTTTTTGTCCATGAAGTGAGATCATAGGAGAACAAACCAGCCATGCAAAGAGGAAGAGGAAACAGGAAGTGGAAAGCCCCGAGGAGAGCATGAGCAGGGTGAGTTGAGGAACAGAAAGGAGAGCGGTGTGACTCACGCAGACATCAGCACACTTCTCTCGCAGAGGGCCACTCAGTCCACAATTGAACTGTTATGGGCCATCGGGGCTTGACTGCAACTACTCAGCTATTGTAGCACAAAAGCCACCCTGGGCAGTTCACACACGAATGAGTGTGGCTGTGATCCAGCGAAATTTTATTTAGGACACTGACATTTGAATTGCATATCATTGTCACATGTCACAAAATATTGCTCTTCTTTTGATTCCTTTCCCCTGTTTAAAGATAGAAAAACCATTCTTAGCTCAGTACCAACAATGGCAGTTGGCTGGCTTTGGCTTGGGGGCTGACCCCTGGGCTGAAGCACAGGGAGTGAGTGGGGAAGACAGGAGTCCCAGATGCAACCAGAGAGTGTTTGGTAGGTGGGGCCAGACCATGTGCAGAGGCGTTGTAGGGCAATGGAGAGAGTGTGGGTTTTATTTCAATCACCAGGGGGGAAGCCTGAAGGGCTCTAGGCAGGAAAGGGACCGATATATTTGAGTAACACTCTGTTGCATCTGAATCCAGGATGGACTGTCAGGAAGCAAAACTAGAAGCAGATGCCAGTGAGGATGCTGCTCCCTTAGACCCGGCGGAGACTATAAATTCTAAAATGAGAATCAGATCCCCACCCTCGCAGGGTAACGCTCGGGTGATAAGGTGTCCAAGCACCCAGCAGAGTGCCAGGTGCATAGGATATCCTCAGTCAATGTTCTATATGCTTCCTTCCTTCTCTGGTGGTAAAAAAGCTGGGTATATGGGTTTAGTCCAGATATCTCACTGTTCTCAGAAAAAGGGGTCATTCTGCTAAACATTGGTCAGGTAATGTCATTAAAAGCAAGCAGACATACCCTTAAGTTTTGTTAATGACCCTGTAGGATGTATGTGCATATTCATATTTTTGTTGAGCCACATGAAATAACTAATTTTTTTTCTACTGTTTAAGGTTTATCAAGATCACTGGCCTTATTGTTGCTCTGAAAACACATTTAGTTTTCATCTATTTCATTTTCCTCATTACAAGTTTTAATATATAAAAAAGGGTTGAAAAAATTATCCGTAGGTAAAGAGAGAGAAAACAAAATTATATTTGATCATTTTTGTCAGAATTAACAAACAAAACACTAGTCTTTATGTGCCATTCCATTTTCCCCCCAGTCTCTTGATTGCTCCTGGCATTGGAGAGGAATAAAAATGCAAGAAACACCAAATCAGGAAGTTTCCTGATATTAGAAAATTATCAACTTGGAAAGGGGATAAATTACATATGGGATCACACAGGACTGTGAGGTTGAGAGGAGGTATGATAAAAATCAAACCAACCCAGAATCCGGGTGTTAAATGAAATATTGTAGTTATAGGGATAAAGATTTTATACCTACTTGACCTTATGCACTTGGGAAGGTAAAGGTGGTTAGTCGGTAGTTATTTATTTATTTATTTTTTTAAATATATTTTATTGATTTTTTTACAGAGAGGAAGGGAGAGAGATAGAGAGTTAGAAACATCGATGTGAGAGATACACCGATCAGCTGCCTCCTGCACATCTCCCACCGGGGATGTGCCTGCAACCCAGGCACATGCCCTTGACCGGAATTGAACCTGGGACCCCTCAGTCCGCAGGCCGATGCTCCATCCACTGAGCCAAACCGGTTTCGGCAGTAGTTATTAACATTATACACACACAGCATCAGAATAACTATGACCATCGTTCTTGGCCTTTGAAGGCTCTGGGGGAGTCCCCCCTGGTTCTTGTGGTTCTGGTGGCCCCAGCGTCCCGTGGCCTGCAGCACCATCCCTGCAGTCTCTGCTTTTGTCTTCTCCGCTGTCTCTCATAAGGGCACCTGTCTTTGCATTGAGGGCCCAGCAGGACAATCTGGAATGATACCATTTCCAGACCCTTCACTTAATTATGCCAGCCAAGACCAATTCCCAGTAAGGTCACAGTCTCAGGTTCTGGGTGTGAGGATGTAGACCTATCTTTTGGGGGGACATCATTCAAGCCACTGCAGCAGTGAGCTCTGTCCTTGTCACAAGGTTACTTGAGGGAATTGGCAGCATACTTTGCCTCCATGCAACCTGCAAGTTGATACATTGCCCTAAGATGATTTCCTCATTGTTTCCACGCAGGGGTCCTCAAACTGGGGCCCGCGGGCCACATGCAAATACAAATATTGTATTTGTTCCCGTTTTGTTTTTTTTACTTCAAAATAAGATATGTGCAGTGTGCATAGGAATTTGTTCATAGTTTTTTTTTAAACTATAGTCCGGCCCTCCAACGGTCTGAGGAACAGTGAACTGGCCCCCTGTTTAAAAAGCTTGAGGACCCCTGGTTCCAGTGTGCAAATCTCACCTCCTTAACTAGTCCTAGGTTTTGTGTTCAGTACAGGCCTTTTAAAATGGAATTCATTAACCTGATTATTAGCTAGGCTGATGTTTTTCTTATGGTTAGACTGAATGCCTTAGTTTTTTATTGCTGCAGTAGCAAATTATGACAACTTTAGTGGCTGAAATAACACAAATGTATTACTTAAAATTCTGTAGGTAGAAGCCTGACATGAGTCTGACTGGGCCAGAATCAAGGTGTCAGCAGGGCTGTGACCCTCTCTGGGGAGATTCTTTTTCCTTGCCTTTTCTGCTTCCTTGGCTGGTGGTCTCTTCCTCCATCTACGCCCCCAGCAACTCTTTCTGACCCTTCCATTTCTCCCATTGCATTCCCCCATCCCTCCCCTTCCCCCCTCCCCTCTCCTCTCCTGAGACAGTAAAGGCTCTTCTCTTTTAAGAACTCATGTGATTAGGTTGGGTCTACCCAGATAATCCAGAATAATCTTTCCCTCTCAAGATCTGTATCCTTAATCTCATCTGCAAAATCCATTTTGCCATAAGGTAATGTACTCACAGGTTCTCAGGTTTAGAAAGTAGACATGTGGGGGACCATTATTCTGCCTGCTGCATCGGAGTGATGGGTTTAGGGGAGGAAGACTACAGAGGTAAAGTGCCATTCTCATCGCATCGTATTAGGGGTGCATGCTGTCCACACGGTTTATCACTGATGGCGGCGACTCTGACCACCTGTCTGAGGCTGTGCTGTCAGGTTTCTCCATTGCAGCTATTTCCCCTCCTGTTTCCACGCAGTCCTCTCTGGAAGGGGACGCCGTGCAGGCCACACTTACTGGTGAGGTGCTAGTTATGTTCCACCTCCTCGCGGGCCTACATAAAATTGTTTAAAATTCTTCTCTATGGGTTATTTGTCTTTCTCTCTATTATCAAAGATTTATATCAGTATGGACTCAGAGATATTTATACTTTGAGTTTTCACAATATTTATTGTTTATTTATTTATTTATTTTATTATTTTTTTAATATATTTTATTGATTTTTTACAGAGAGGAAGGGAGAGAGACAGAGAGCCAGAAACATCGATGAGAGAGAAACATCGATCAGCCGCCTCCTGCACATCCCCCACCAGGGATATGCCCGCAACCCAGGCACATGCCCCTGACCGGAATCGAACCCGGGACCCCTCAGTCCGCAGGCCAACGCTCCATCCACCGAGCCAAACCGGTTTCGGCTGTTTGTTTATTTTTTTGTTCAAATTGTTTCAGCACGTGCCCTAACTGGTTTGGCTCAGTGGGTAGAGCGTTGGCCTGTGGACTGAATGGTCCCAGGTTCAATTCCAGTCAAGGGCACATGCCCAGATTGTGGGCTCAATCCCAATAGGGGGTGTGCAGGAGGCAGCTGATCAATGAATCTCTGTGATCATGAATCTCATTATTGATGTTTTTCTCTCTCTCTCCCTTCCTCTCTGCAATCAGTAAAAATATATTAAAAGAAAATTGTTTCAGCACAGGCCGTCCAGTTGGCTCCTGTGTTCCTTTGACAAACCTCCTTCATTTTGTGTTTTGAGGACTTCCTTACTTTCTGGCACCAGGCTCCTTGTGTATTCCCTACCCCAGTCCTAGACTCCATCAGCTCTCCAAGGAGCTCTGGTTTCTTTTATTGGAGAGTGGATTTAGAAACCAAGATCTGGGTTTGGGTTCATCCAGTGAAACATTCCTTTCAAATGGTGTACTTTTTATCTTAGAGATTCTATTTGGTTCTTTTCAATATCTTCCATTTATTTCCCCATTAGGTTCATATTTTTCTTTAAATAGGTGTTCACAATATAATAGCTTTTTAATAACATCTCACTTTGCGATTCCATCATCTGTGGCTTTTATTTGTGTCTTTTCTGATTGATTGCTCTTTTTCTTTTTTTAAATTGAATTTATTGGGGTGACATTGGAATTGATTGATTTTTTTCTTGATTATTGGGTCATATTTTCTTATTTGATATGTTTGGTAATATTTTTTATTGGATTTTAGACACTGTGTATTTTACATTGTTGAATGTCTGTACTTTTGTGTGTTTGCTTTTTGTTTACTTTGATGAATTTGGGGCCTTTCTTAGGCAAGCAGTTTAACTTGCACATCAGCTTTATCCCTTTAGAGACCTGCCTCTCAGCTTTGCTAAACACATAGGAAGTAGCATAGCCTTCACTCCAGGGATCGTTCAGCTCTACAGAGAGTTGGATGATCAGTAAGGCCTCTTCCCTCTGGCTGTTGGGAACTCAACCAGTTCCGAAGTCTGCATGAGCTCTGGGAATATAAGTTTACCAAGCCGCGGTCCGTCTTTCCCAGCATTTTGGAGTACTGGTTTCCACATGTCTGATCCAGTACGCAGCTGACACCATACAACATTCAGGAACTCCTTTTCTGTACAGCTTCATCTTTTTGAGAACTTAGCCTCACAACTTGCAGCTGCTTCAGCCTCCCCAGTCTCTGAGCTTTGTTTCCTCACTCCCTTTCTTGGTTCGGTTGGGTCCCCCCTCCCCCCACCCCATTACTGCAAATGCAGAATGAAAATTGCTTCCACCAAGAAGCATAGGGAGTCATAGGCTCATGCCATTTCTCCCTGTTCTCAAGGATCATGATCCATGCTGCCTACTGCTCATGCCTGGGAACAGTTCTTCCCTATGTTTTGTCCAGTTTTCTAGGTGTTTACTGCAGGAGGACAAGGACAGGCCTCATTACACTTTCATGGCCAAACTGTCCCTTTAGTTCTGTACTGTGGGTGATAGTCTTGATATGGGCCTTCACATCATATCTTTATTCACATGTGCTAGACACTGGGGTGCTTTTTAAACTTGGAAAATCATGTTCCTTAAATTTTTCTGAGGAATTTTCTTATGTCTTTACTAATTTCCTGTCTACTGTTATCTCAGTTCTCATTTCCTAGAATTTCTACTAGATATTGGATCTTTTGGATTGAGGATCCATTTTTCTTACTATTTTTTTTTGTATTTTCCATTAAAAGAAGTACACTTTATGTGAGATTTACTTGTTACCTTCCAATTAGTCTATAAAATTAAAATATCTGTCATTTTTTAACTTCTAGGAACCTTGTTCTCTATTGTTGCTTCTTATAATTGTTTTTCTCTTATAAATGCAGTCAGTATTTTTTTTCACATCTTTAATGATATTAATTAAAGTTTTTTTGAAGTTTTCTGCATCACCTTTGTTTCCTCTGAGTTCTTTTTCATTTTTAAATATATTTAAAAATTGATTTTTAGAGAGAGAGGAGGGGAGAGAGATAGAGAAGTAGAAACATCGATGAGAGAGAAACACCCTTAATTAGCTGCCTCCTGCACGCCCCCCACTGAGGATTGAGCTGGCAACCAGGGCATGTGACCTGGCCAGGAATCGAACTGTGACCTCCTGGTTCATAAATCGACACTCAGCCACTGAGCCAGGCCAGCCACCCCTGAGTTCTTTATTGTTTGTTTTCACCGTGGTTGTTAGAGTGCCTCTTAACACCTTGGGTATTCCCTCTTAAGAGTGAGGCATCAAAAAGCCGGCCTGACCGGAAGTCTGTGTACATATGCTGGGCGTATACACAGGCAGTCTTCACTGAGGCAGACCGCGGGACCAGCTGGTGTTCGTACGGAGAGCACCCTCCTATCTGCTCTCTGGCAGATTTGTTCCGGATATTGGTGTTCTGGGTCTGAGCAGTGAAAAGGGGAAGGAGATTTCACTGTTCAGCATACAGACTCCCTCAATCCTCTCGCACTGGAAGAACTCTACCTCTGCCCGCTTCTGGAAGGAAGAAGTCAACACACTGCGTGGGTCCCGGAGGGAGACAGAGAACTGCAGGGCTCTAGTTGCTTCTTATACAGACTTTTAAGCTAACTCTGCTGACTCCTGGCGAGGTTTTTCTATCTTTGTGCCTTTTCTGGGTTCCATGTGGAGAGTTTGCTTGCTTCTCCCAGGTAGCCCTCCAACTCCCTTTGCAGGTGCTAAAGTGTGTCCTTCCTTCTCTCTGCTCAGTCTTATTCCTCTTTCAAAATCCTGTCTCCATATATGGTGGGCACTGACATCTATTAGTTTCCTATGAGGGATATGTATTTTTGTTGCCTGTTCTCAATGTTTCTTGGTGAATTCTGAGAGAAGGTGGTTGGGTAGATATGTCTTTACTTCGCCTTTCTGAAAACAGTCTCTCATATTTTTATAGCAGAAAACACGACTCACCATATTATGAATTCTTATAATCCATATTTTTGTTTAATTAAAGCTTAAATTTGGAGATAAACTAAATTTCAATCTAATTTGGGCTTCCTGCTGGTTAACTGAAGGAAATAAACTGTATAGCAAAAGGGTTAAAGGTGCACACCACCAGACATCTGGATACAATACAAGTTTAGTGCACAGGTGTTCTGCCCACATGACCATAAGTGAAACATCTGGACGTGAGATATTTTCTTCTTTAGTTTCCACCAGATGTTTTACATCGGAATGGACAGAGCCATGCAATTACAGTAACTTGTGAGTGGAATGCTGAGCTAACCAGTAACTTGGGCTTACTCTTCTGTGCATCCTGAATGTGACCATGAATAGTCCACCACCATCATGACATCAGCTGTCTGCTGAGGCTGCCCTAAGAGGGTCCGAGGAATCCACACCTGCAGGCACTGCCCTGGCGACTCTAACTCCCCTCTCTCACTCCTCAGGAATCAGTTCAAGTATCACAGGGAAACAGTTCTCAGTCTACAGTTTGAGAGGCTGGAGAGCTGCCTCAGGATCTTATTAAATGCACATATTTCTTCCACATGTTGGATCTTCGAGTCGCCCCCTTACCCCCATCTCTAATTTTTAATTGGAAAAACTGTTTTCCTAAGACTACCAATGTATTTAATGTATCATTCAGCAAAGCCCCTTGGGCCTAGACCAGGGGTGGGCAAACTTTTTGACTTGAGGGCCACAATGGGTTCTTAAACTGGACCGGAGGGCCGGAACAAAAGCATGGATGGAGTGTTTGTGTGAACTAATATAAATTCAAAGTAAACATCATTACATAAAAGGGTACGGTCTTTTTTTTCAATAGTTTTATTCATTTCAAACGGGCCGGATCCGGCCCGCGGGCCGTAGTTTGCCCACGGCTGGCCTAGACACAGAACTGGCTTGGGCTTAAGCAGCGGTTCTCAACCTGTGGGTCGTGACCCCTTTGGCGGTCGAACGACCCTTTCACAGGGGTCGCCTAAGACCATCCTGCATATCCGATATTTACATTTTGATTCATAACAGTAGCAACATGACAGTGATGAAGTAGCCACGAAAATAATTTTATGGTTGGGTCACAACATGAGGAACTGTATTTAAAGGGCCAGAAGGTTGAGAACCACAGGAAAGGATCAGATGAGTTTGTTAGGTGGGTGTTCTCTGTGGGACGAGAGGACATTTTAAATTGTGAAAGCTTCTACAGGGCTTTTTAAAGCTGGCCGTCTCACACACACACGCACACGCACACGCATGTACGTGCACACACACACGCACGTGCACACTCTGTTGTAACGTGTTTGTTAGGGGAGAGCCCCAACCCCACCGCCTGGGGGAAGTCTGTGAGCTCTCCTGTGTTTGTCCTTGCTGGGTTCCATTGTTCTGTCTGGAATTGTTTACTTTTGGGCTTGACATGAAAGTGCCATGTTTATGTGGACATCTATTTGCTGCAGAACAGTTCTTCAGAGGAGGCACAAAGAAAGCTGGACGAAGATTCCCACCTTTCCTGAGGCCACTGAGCTGGTGTCATGGACTTAGCAGTCGTGGGGAGCAGGCATGTACACAGCACTTTGTGGAAGTATAGTCCGTGGGCCAGACTCCACCAGCTTCCTTCCTGTGAGTGCGTCCAGCTGGCCTGCAAGGACGCGTGCTGGTTCTGTGAGGTGATGTAGATTTTATCAGTACGAAGCGGAGAGCTCTTCATGAGAGCAGGGCTCGTGCTGCATGGGAGCAGCTCCTTCCTTCTCCCTGTGCTGCACGTCAGGACATTTCCTCACCATCAGGGAGACAGAGATGCACAGAAAGGGCTAAATGGGCCTTCCCGAAGGGAGAGCAGGCAGATCCCATAAGGAACTGAAACGCCTGCCTGCTTGCAGTGTCTGCAGTGGCTCTATCGGCGGCTTTGGGTTAAAGCACTCCGGCCAGAAGGCCCTGGAAGTGACATAAGCATAGTGCACAGTCAAGAAAAATCTAGTTATAATGAATTATCCAGGGTGATTCTCTCCCTCCCCCTCTCTCTCAACCTAACAAAAGGGAAAGCAAATGTCAAGTGGTTTTATTTTTTCTCTTTAATATGCTCTGTATTTCCAAATATTCATTTTGTTTTAAAATTATCATTTTTCCTCAATACAAATATAAAGAAATTAGTAACCCCCTGTCCTCAAGGTAACCAATATTAACAGCTTGGTATACACACCTTTTTCCTTTTTGTTGTTGTTGCTAATCCTCACCTGAGGACATTTTTTCCATTGATTTTTAGAGACAGAGTGGAAGGGAGGGAGGCTGGAAGGGAGGAAGAGAAAGGGAGAGAGAGAGAGAGAGGGAGGGAGGGAGAGAGAGAGAACCTTGACCATCTAGGTCTTCTATCAAAGCTCTTATTTCCTTCAGAACACAAATACAAACCTGTAACTATCCTGTTGGCTTGCCTGTGTCTCTGCCTGGTGACATTACCACCACTAGAATGTAGGCTCCAGGAGAACAGGGGTTTATTGTGTCCCGACTGCCGGCCTTTGAGCAGCCCTGGAGCCATGGCCTTGCAGCCCCTCCGTGAGGGAGGGTGGGCATGTCCGGGAGTTGTGAATGTGTGAGGCTGTAAGTCAGAAAGCTTCCGGAAAGGCAGAGGGTCAGTGATGTGTCCCCAGAGCTGAGGACAGTTCCCTAGTACTAAATAAATGTTTGTTACTTGAGTGATGATTTTGTGAAGCAATTCTAATTTATTAGAAAAATAACCCATTTGAAGGGGGTTAACCTTGAGTGTATTTTTATTTAAAAATATTTTTATTGATTTCAGAGAGGAAGGGAGCGGGAGGGAGAGATAGAAAGAAACATCAATGATGAGAGAGAATCATTGATCAGCTGCCTCCTGCATGTCCCCTGCTGGGGATCGAACCCATAATCCAGTGCCCCAACCAATGGGAGTCAAACCATGACCTCCCAGTTCATAGGTCGATGCTCAACCTCTGAGCCACACCAGCCGGGCTGGAATGTATCTTTAAATTTCTTCCTTAGTTGAGATGCATTCATGGAGAGAGCAATTGCTACAGGTCCAAGCAATCACTGTCCCGACTCCATGCCCTTGCAAAGAAATGCGTCCAAATGCATCCAGGTATCTGGTCTTTTAGGATGTTCCATTCCACAGCTGGAGCATAAGCATGCCTTGCTCAAGAGGTCACTCTAGTTCAGCTGTGGGCAAACCACGGCCCGAGGGCCGGATCCCCCCGTTTGAAATGAATAAAACTAAAAATAAAAAAGTTTTATGTAATGATGTTTACTTTGAATTTATATTAGTTCACACAAACACTCCATCCATGCTTTTGTTCCGGCCCTCCGGTCCAGTTTAAGAACCCACTGTGGCCCTCGAGTCAAAAAGTTTGCCCACCCCTGCTCTAGTTTCATTAAGCTGCTCAGACAGTTGTTTTTGTGTTAGACCCAGGTGTTTGGTGGATTTCCTTGGTATGGCACAGGTTACTTTTTCCAGAGACTTCCAAAATGGTTACATATTGCTATATTGATCCTCCCCCTCCCCCAGGCGGAGATTTATGACTATACTAGTATGTATCTTATTAAAGGACTAAGAAATATTTCTTGATTGTGTATATCAACATCATGTGGATTTGGGGGTTGTCGGTACACTTTTGGTCAGCAGGCCTAAGCCTGCAGTGAAACTCATCCTATGCTCTGTGAGCCTCTGGCCTGGAAAATGAGAAACAATGCCCATGCCTCAGGGAGCTCAGGGGGGTCAGGAAAGGCTGAAACTGACGATGCCTCCCAGGGTCTTGGCTGGTTAAGGAAGTGACGGATACAAGGTTGTAAGGAGAGATGTTATGAGCTCAGCTTTAGACAAGCTTAGTTTGTTGCATCTGAGGAACATCTACCACAGTGATGGCGAACCTTTTGAGCTCGGCGTGTCAGCATTTTGAAAAACCCTAACTTAACTCTGGTGCCGTGTCACATCTAGAAATTTTTTGATATTTGCAACCATAGTAAAACAAAGACTTATATTTTTGATATTTATTTTATATATTTAAATGCCATTTAACAAAGAAAAATCAACCAAAAAAATGAGTTCAGAGGTGACACGCGCGTCATAGGTTCGCCATCACTGCCCTAGGAGGTGATGCATCCAGAGCTGAGAAGTTACAGATTTTGGAGATGCCACTAAATAGTGGCATCTGAAACTTCGGGCGTGGCTCAGAGCACTCAAAGGGAAGGAATGCAGAATGAGAAAATAGGGGGGCTGAGGACAGAACGTTTGGAAACACTGTGATTTAGGGGCTGGCAGAAGAGGAGCCAGCCAAGAAACAGAACAGGACAGAAGAGAATAGAAAGGCCACACGGAGAATGGGCAGCAGAGTGGGCATTATTAAATGTCACATAAAAGCCTGAGCAGACGAGGAGTGGCAATGGCCCTGCAGGAAAATCACAGCAGGTCTATGAATTAAAAATACCAACAGGTCTGTCCTGGCTGGGGAGATCTCAGGTAGCGGATTTTCGCCTTTCACCTCTCCTGCTGAACCAAGGGCAAGTCATGATTAATTCACAAGTATCTGGGTGCCCATGTGCTGGGCACTGTGCTAAGGATAAAACAACTTGAGGATGGCTCTGTTTTTCACAAGAAGGAATGGCAGCTGGTTCGACAAGGGAAGGGTTAGGGCTCCCGGGGCATGGTAGCAGGAGGGGCCGCAGGAAAAGCAGTTTGGTGCCAGGTCATAACAGACTTTGTATGTCTTGTCAAGTAACGTGGACTTTATTGAGGGGCGGGACTAGGATTGGAATTGCGCCTCTTCTGAAGTTATTTTCTACTTAACTTGGACAGTTAGTGTGGCTGCTAGCCTGGAGGGGTCCTAGTTAGGAGACAGGGAGCAGGGCCACTGCAATAACTGAAGGAAGCCAGGCGGGGGATGGAGAAGGCTCCAGCTCCAGAGATGTCTGGGAGTAGAATCAACAGGTCAACAGGATACTAAGGATTCCAAGTACAGCAGGTCCTTGAATAACATCATTTGGTTCAGTGTTGTTTCATTGTAACATTGATGAGATGCAGCAGGAACTTAACCCTTGTTTATATCGATTAGCCTCGGATAAAAATGGTTTTATACATTATTTTTTAAATTTTTATTTATTGATTTGAGGAAGAGAGAGGGAGAGGGGGAAGGAGAAGAGAGAGAGAGAGAGAGAGAGAGAGAGAGAGAGAGAGAGAGAGAGAGAGAGAGATTTGTTGTTCTACTTATTTATGCTTTTCATTGGCTGCTTCTTGCATGTGCCCTGACCGGAGAAGGGACTGGCAACTTTGGCATATCAGGAGGGTGCTCCAGCACCTGGCCAGGGCCTTGTAAGTACTTTCATTTAAACCCTCAGAACCCGATGACGATGATGTTCGTGAGGACTTATTGTATGTTGGGGAAAGAAGACATCAAGAATGACTACTGGGTTTTGAATATGCGCCCGTGGGTAGGTAGGATAACAACTATCCTGCAGAGTGTGTATACAGTGTCTCTAACTGCCTGGAGCGGTCACCGCTTCATGAAGTAAACAAGTGAATGGCTGTGTCAGGTAGGATTATAGGAAAGGGGATGAGACATATGTACGTGAGATCTGTTTCTGAGATGCCCACAAAACAGAATCCTGAACCCTCATCTGTCTCCTCATGGCATCTGCATGTTTGGGCACTTTTCTCTTTCTAGTCCATAATAGGATTCAGTACTTCTGTGACAAAAGGGGTGTTGGAGTTATGAGTTTAGAAAGGGTTTTACATCTAAGTAGCTGTGGCCTCCCAGGAAAGGACTCTGCTCTGGGTAAAGAGGTTGGGGAGAAGCTTGATGGAACTTCAAGTGGGGAAGAAACAGGCACAATTAGATGAGAAGCCATGTTTTTGAAACAAGGGCCCAAGGCCCAGTAGGTCCCAAGTGAATTGTGTGTCTGAGCTAACAGATCTTACCGTGACAGGTGCTACTTTTATTCCTCCGTTCTCCCCATTGTACAGCATTGAAAACCGAGCCCTCGGTGTAAACAACGTGACCAAGGATGCCCAGCTAGCAAAGTAAGGAGGCCTCGCTGGAAACTAGCTCAAGTGCCACAGTAGAAAGCCTCCTTCCTGGGCCAGCCTCCACCAAGGCATTTTTGAGCGAAATGGTGCGCATGCCCTCCCGCAGTGGGTAAGTTCTGTCGCACAGGCCATCACTCAGTCTGGGAGCTGCTACTGCTCACCTGCCAGGGGAAGGCCTGCCTTATCGCCTGCCGGCCCGCCCACAGATGGCAGCAGCCCCTCAACTGGCGACACCCTCAGCCACTGATAAGGGCTCAAGGACGGCCCAGGACGCCAGTCACTCGGCCCAGTTCTTGCATTAACACCTAAGCAATGCCGTCTTGTCAGTTAAATCGTTCCTTTGAGTGGACTGTGTTACAAAGTGCCTTAATATTCATTCTGAGAAGAGCGGGTCTAAACACCCCTTACACCTGCTCCCCTAACTGGATGGGTGGTGGGAGCCCCTTGGCCTCCCGGGACGCCCTCCTCCCTCCTTCCCAACCTCCAGGTGGCCCTGAGGATGGAGCGTCGGTCCCCGCTCTCCTCTCCCCCAGCCACTGGCTTCTGCCGGACCCCAGGCGCGCGCAGCGGCCCCGGGCGGGCCCCACCCCACCGCACTCGGGTGTTCGCGGGGCGAGCGTGAGCGTCCCTGGGGTGTGCACAACAGACTCACGAGCAGCCGCTTGTTGCTCTCGCTGCCGCGACGTGGGGAAGTGAAAATGAAATAGACTTTTCGAGAAATGATGAAAGCAGCGCTGCCTGCCAATGAACGGCGGCGGCGGCGGCGAACTTCCGCACCTCCCGGCCGGGCCGGCCGCCCGCCCCCGCCCCCGCCCCCGCCTCCCGGTTGCACAAGCCGGAGACAAACACTGGGAGGAAGGGCGGCGGGAGGAGGGCGGAGGGAGGAGGGCGGGGCGCGGGCGGGCCGGCGGCGCGGCCGGCGCAGGGCGCAGGGCGGGGGGATTTCCAGCCGCAGCTCCTCGCAGTTTCCTCTCCTTGTTTTGCTTTCGATCTGGACTGTTCTCAGCAAGCCGGGGAGTAACTTTTAGTTTTGCTCCTGCGATTATTCAACTGACGGGCTTTCATTTCCATTTCACACACCCTAGCAACACTCAAACCTTGCGGAATTGCACTGGTAGCGTGAAAAAGCACACTGAGAGGTAACATTTTTCAGATACTAGTTGTGTCTGTGAGTGTGTGTTTTCCTTGAGGGCATGTTTATGAGGCTCGGAGGGGACGTGTGTGTGTATGTGTGTGCAGATGGTCTGACACTGTTTTGCAGACGGAGAATGCTGGGGTTCATAAATATTAATACCGGTTTTTGGAGGATCAGTCGGCGGTGTTATGGGTCATCTGATTTTAGGGGAAGCAGGTTCTGCTGCTGTTGCTGCTGCTGAGGCTGGAAGGAGGAGGAGGAGGTAGAGAGGGAGGAGGAGGAGGAGGAGGTCGGTGGAGGTTTAATTTCACTTTTGGATTTGCAGATGCGGAGAGGTGGCTCCATGGACACAGACCTGCTCTGTGTGATTCTGCGCCCCAGGTGTGGTGTGTGGGGGTGCAGGTCCGCTGGAGTCGGGCCTCCTTTTCCAACAAAATTACCGTGTGCAAGTGTGTGCGTGTGCACAGACGCCGTCGCCTCCGATCCGCAGGCGGGGAGCGGGTGCTTGGTGCCCGGCGGCGGCGCCTCTGCCGGCAGCCTCCAGCGCCCAGAGGCAGGGACCCAGGTCCGCCCGCTGCCTGCGCCCCGCGCCCGGGGGAGCGGCGCCGCCCGCCGGGGCCCAAGGAAACTTGCTGGGGCGCCCGCCCGCCGCGATCGGGGAAGGGTCGCGGGCTCCGAGCGGGGCTGGTCGCGGGGCCTGGCCGGTGAGCCCTGCTTCCGCGGGGCTGGGCCGCCGCCGCCGCCGCCGCTCGGGAGGGACATCGCGTCCTCCTTCCCGTGGGCCAGCGCCCGGCCTGGCCCTGGGGTTTTGTCACTGCACTTGTCCTGGCGCGCGGGGGGCCCTGGCGGCGCGTCCCGGGAGGGCGCCGCGCCGGGGGTCATCGGCCCGGCCGCGGCCTAGCGCCGGGCCCCTCCCGTCCCCGCAGCGCCCGGGGCGGCCTCGCGCGCTGGGCCTGCCCGGCCTCGGCTACGGAGCGGGCGAGGTGGGGGCGGGGAGCCCCGGGGGACCGAGCGGTGCCCGGCTGGCCCGCCCGGGGGCCGCGTCCCCGCGGGACCTGGGGCCGCGGCAGGGTGGGGACGTGAATGCCCGCCCCGCGCCCTCCGACCCCGCTCTGGGTGCCGAGTGGCACTCGCCCGCCCGCCGAACATGGTTGGTGCACAGCCACGGCCGCCACTTCCTTTCCGCCTGCTCGGTCGGGCTCATCCCCGAGCGCTGCCCGCCGCGGCCAGTCGTGGCGCCCGCCCGCCCTCCGCCGCTCGCTCTGCCCGGGCCTGGGGGTGGGCTCTGCGCGCCTGTCCAAGTTCGGAGGGTTTCAGGGGTCACCGGCCCTCCTTCCCTGGACGCACCCGCACGCCCCAGTCTCAGCGCATTGGCCGCCCTCACCCCTCGCGCTTTAGGGGGGAGCGGGGAGGGGGCTGGCAGCCCGGAGCCCGGCGCAAAGGCCGTATTCCCGGCACCAGTTAGGCGCCCGGGTGGTCGCTGTAGGCACGACCCTTGCTCGTCGGCACTAAGTGTGACTCCGGGCACAGGCAGGAGAGGTGGCCACACTTGAGCGGCTTGGCTTTCACTGGTTGTTTAGCCCCACAGTATGGAGTTTAGAACTTGGGGACATTTTACCCGCTGCCTGCCTCTCCAGTCTCCTCCCTCCAGTGTGGGCAGTGCTCCCCGTCCTGGGTTAGAGAATGAGAAAATGCAGAACCTTTCTATATGCGGTACCTGTGGCCTTCTGCCACCGGCCTCCCTGTTGCCGGAGTCGGTCTGCTTTTGATGAACGGCCGGGGAGGGTGGAGGATAGTTACATTTCCTGTTGTGGATTTTCAGGAATCACCAAGGTTGCTGTCAAGCCTGCAGTCATTTATTAGTTTTCAGACCGGTTGCAAAGAACGTTGGAACTTAGCAGCCTGCAGGTCTCGTTGTTCAAGGGCAGGTGCAGACAGGGGTCTGGATGGTCTTGATGGTAGACAGATGCACGCTCCCTTACCAGGGCTGGAGGGCGATCCCTGTTTAACTTCATCAGGCAACAGTTTCAGGGTTCTCTAGTTTTTTCAACCCCCAATCTATCCTTCCTTCCTCCCCCCTTCCTTTTTTTTTTTTTGTTTTTTTGTTGGGGGGGGGGGAACCTAAAAAATCCTGGAAAAATCTATTTTTTTAAAGGAAACTCAGGAGATTGACTCTGTAGAGTGTAAACTGACATTTCTAAGGGGTAACCTTGAAACATCTATTGATTGATGTGGCAAAGTCCGGAATTTCACTGCAATTAGTGAGTGATTATAATTTATAACAGCCTGTTGTGTAAGAAGTTAGATTTTGGCCTCATAGATCAAAGAGTTCTTGTCTGTTATGATTTGTTACTGCTTCCTAATATTAAACATTTATATATTTCATTCTCAGTGAGTTGTCTTTTTCCTGTTGAACTTGAAAAGTCAGAGATAATTCCACATATCTCAGACTGAATTACCTGTAAAAATGTCATCGTCATCAAAAGTACGGGTTTGCAGTTAAATTGGAAGCAAGTTATGTTCGACAAATGGTTGCCTAAAAGTCCTGGCAGCGCTGAACTGTGGCCTCCTCGCTTTCTCTTCCTCTGCTTTCTGAAATGCTATATTAGGCAAATGCCCGATACACCAAAGCAAGTTCAAGATGTTGAAACTTAGTGGAAAATTTGAAACTTTGGATGTTTAACATTTGATGTGCAATGGTGGTCTCATGTTTCCAAGGCTATTGTATTTTTATTCTTCGTATTATCGAGTGTAAGCTCTGTTGTTTTTAGAGAATTTTCATGCAATTTCCTTTTGATAGAGACCAGACCACTGAACTGTAAATGGGGTATCTGGGGCATGTTCCATTATATGCTTTATACCAAAAAGGGCTTAAAGCAGACAAAGGCCTGTATTCATTTAATAAATTTCCCTAGAACATTCACTATGCCCCATAATTGCATATTGTTTTTGTGATTAATCACTATGCTTAATTATGTTCAATTTGTAACAATGAAAATACATCCTGCTTGTTAGATATTTACATTATGATTCATAACAGTAGCAAAATTATAGTTATGAAGTAGCAACAAAAGTAATTTTATGGTTGGGGGTCACCACAACATGAGGAACTGTATTAAAGGTTCGTGGCATTAGGAAGGTTGAGAACCACTGCTCTAGAGAGACTGCGTTCTAGCTAGTGAGCTGTCAGTATACAACTAAAAACCAAACACAGTAATTATCATTTGGGGTCAGTGCTGTGGAAGGTAATAATAATACTTAACTGTAGATCTGATGGTGTTGCTTTGGGGAACAGATGAGGTCCTGTGTATGAAAGGAGGTTGCATAAATTGCAGTAATCTACCAGTGTGTAAGGCATTAATTTATAGAATTATATCAGATTATTATTAATTAAAAAAAAAAACAGGAAGCCCTGACTACGGATTAAACACTGACTTTCTCTTAGAGAATTTTCAGCAGGAAGGGATTTTGCTTTTTCTGATACTACATAAATAATGGTAAGGGATTAAATACGGAATAACTTATGTACAGTATCAAAGTGTTTGACAATGAAATATGGTATTGTCAGTGATTTATTTTTTTGGTCAGAAGAAAGGTTAGATGGTAGTCATGGAGACCAAATTGTATGGAAATAACAATGGTTGGACCAATGTATTTTCCCTCTTATATCAGAGAAAGATCTTCCTAAACTCACTGTGCTTTAGTTTGAATCTTCTTCATCATTGCCTCAGACTCAGTTCGCTAGCTGTTATTACAGGTATGCCTTAACCGATTTTAGTATTTTGTTACGACATCTTTAAAAGGGACTCAGTTAACTTGTATTTATTGAATGCTTATTATGTGCCCAACACTGTACATGTGAAAGTAAATGTGAAACATGTAAAATGTTCTAGGGACATTTATATGTGAAAATAAAAGGATAGTATATATTTATAATATATAATGTAAAAATACATAAGGTAGCATATAAAAATAGTATAAATTGTTATGAAATGTCAGTTATTATTAATAATAAAGTCATTTCTTTCATCTGTATGGGACACCATGTTCCTGCCCACACAGGGGTCAGAGGTCAGGGCTTTCTGCCTGCCCCATTGGTGCCCTAGGTTTGGCTCTGAGTGTGTGTGATCAATATTTGCCCCAGGCATGGTGGTCCCCGTGGTGGGAATGGGAGTGAGAAGGTTTGATTAAATCTTGATGTTTCAGAAAACAACAGTAAATTATCTCTAGGGTCCACATTTAAGTCTGAAGCCAATACTTGATCTAAGGCACCCAAGGCAGCGGCGCCCGCAGGAAGTGAAGGCCACAGGCTTCTGTTGCTGAGTTTTAACCGTCTCCAGGACTTGGCCCAGCCTCATGGACGCATGCAGGAGGCCCAGATTGCTAGCATTTTACCTTCAGTGATCCCTTTAAAATGATTTCCCCCCTCACCTGGTCCATCTTTCGACAAATTGTCTCTGAAACAAATTGTGTTTCGTTGGGGAGACTTCATATGCCCATTTTTGTTACTCAGAAACACATAAGGATTCCAGTCAGAAGTCCTGATTGATTCAAGAGAACTGGAATCATCAAATCTAGTTGATCTACTTCCAGCTGGGAAGCTGTTTTCTACCTAAGTGTGTTTCCTTGGGAGGCTTCCTGAGGTGTTGGTTGTTCTGAGATGACATAGACAGCGGTCAGGGATTAAGCAGGGCGGGACTCTGTTAGCCCGGGTTCCTCCAGCTGCCGTCAGTGACTGAGCTCTGCTTGGGACCCAGGGACCCCAGGGCATGAACTATTCTAGTAACCCAATGAATGCAAACGTTGTGCCCTTATTTCATTTATTTATTAAATATTTGTCACAACCAGCCATGTCCAAGGCTCTGTGTAGTTGGTGGTGGGTACATGGAGTCCAAGTTCAGAGGCCTGGAGTTGTTTTTCAGCTCTTCATAACTCGGAACTCGCCAGTCACTTCCCCTTTCTGGACCTTAGTTTCCACATCTGTAAATTGGGCCTGCATAGTTCCGTCATCTTTGGACGGGGCTTAACGTGTGTATCAAAATCACCTAGGGGGAGGGGGCCTTTAGAAATCATGCAGGAACCTTCAGCTTTGCAACTATCTGCAGCCCCTTCCTCTCCTTCCTCTCTAGCCCTAAGGAACACCCCCCCTTCCCTCTGGTCAGCCTCTGATTTTCACGGGGATGTCCTGAGTCCCTACCCCTCTGGCGTGTGGGCCAGAGCAAAGTGGAGAGGCACTGAAGCAAAGATCTCCTCCCAGAGCCACGTCTTTTTTCTTTTTTCATTGGCTCAGAGGCTGTGTTATGTAGGAAGGTGAGCAGATGGAACCCGTTACCCACATTTTAGACCGTGCCCTGAATAGGGAATCTGTGGCCGCTCCCTGTTGGCTCTGCCCGTGTTGACCTTGCTTGTCATATAGAAATGGTAGTAGTGTGACGGTGGTGAAAGTTTGAATTTTCCACTCCGAAGAGGCCAGAGGACCTGGTCTCTTTGTCTAGAAAGGACATAACGAGTTGGGGCTTTGCTTTGTTTGTTTCTGTTTTGGCTCACATTCCTCTTCTTGCTTAGTAGTTAGCTTCAGTAAGCAAGAAAGAACCAGAGTTGAGCACAAACATCTCTGTGTCTCGTGCCCTGTGCACATGCCTGGAGTCCCCATTTTTATGGGAAACAGAAGGCGGTGTGGTTCTTTCTGATGATGGAGTCGAAGCATTTTTATCTCAAGGGCAAGACCAATTTAGTTCAATAAAATATCTTTTTTTAGGATTTTGCGTGACAAAAGCCTGCCCAGTTTTCATTAAACAAACATTTTTGAGAGTTCACTACTTGCTGTGTAATTTTCATAAATAATTTCTTTTCAGATGTACCTAGCAGTCTGCTGCTATCTGTGTAGGAGCATTTGATACTCACCAATGTGATCAAGGGAAAGATGAGCTCCAGTTTAATTTGTTCTTGATCATATGAATGTCAGGTTTTTGTAGGATCCAAAGAAATACTTTATAGATAGAACACACTGTCCTGGCCACATAAGCTTAGAATCCTAATTTCTCTTCCCTGCCCCTTATACATAGATTTCAGAGAGGAAGAGAGAGGGAGAGAGAGAGAGATAGAAACATTAATGATGAGAGAGACTCATTGATCGGCTGCCTCCTGTACAACCCCTACTGGGGATGGAGCCTGAAACCCAGGCATGTGCCCTGGCCAGAATCGAACCTTGACCTCCTGGTTCATAGGTTGACGCTCAACCACTGAGCCACACCAGCCGGGCAAGCATCCTCATTTCATGAGGTTGACATTTTGAGTGAGAAGCAACTGCATACAAACTGCTTTATTTCAGGGAGTATCTAACGTGTTATTTTTAAAGAGAACTTGGTTGTTGTTGTTGTTCTCCTTACCCTAAAATTATTGGAGACGATGAGAAAATGACAGTGGTGAGAAGGGTATCCTCACACCCAGGAAGGGTGCTAGTGGGTGTGTGGAGTGGTGGACTAAGAGTGGGGAAGGAGCTGAATGGGTGACAGTTGGGGGATGAGGTGATGAAAAGGTAGAGAATAGAATCGTGCCTCCTGAATTCTTGAGCGGGAGAGAGAGAAGGAATCAGGCAGGTAGATTTTTTTTTTTTTTTTTTTTTTTGTCTTGGCAGGAATGTCACTGAAAGCATTTTGTAGGTGGTGGGAGCAAATTGGTAGTTAATTGATAGTAACTCAAGGGCAAGTTGAAATCCTGGAGAACTCCCCACTTCTGACGTTGGGGTTAGGCCTCTTATCTGTGGGATGATGACATCTGATGGGAAAACTGCCAGGCACCAGGCAACTTGTCCCAGGTAAACAGGAGGCTCTGCGTGGTGTCACTGGGGCATGGTTGAAGCCGCCATAGAGGTAGTGATAGAGCTGGAGAGGATGGAGGAATTGATCCTCCACCGGAGGCCTCAGTCTCTCCCAAAACTGCCGTTGGAGGCAGCCACGGGCCCTGAGAGGAAGGTACATGTTGACAGAAGAGATCAGAAATGCCGCAGCAGCTCTCGCATGTCCTCCTCTCTTCGCCCATGCTGGTCTTCCTGCTGCTGTTTCATTGTTGTCAGGTTGTAGGAGGTGACTAGGGAATTGGGAAAATAGAACGAAAGGGCCAGTACTTCCCTGAAGGATAGATGGCACACGCTAGCATTGAACTCTGAGTGCCGGGACGGGCCTGCAGGTCACTGATTTTGAAACTATAAGCACTCCATCACTCCATGTTGTAGTTGGACTTGTACATTGAAATTAACTTTCTGGGATTCAGTTTAGTGTTACATACTCAAAGTCTTACAAATGTTAAACTTTCTGTTCTAGTAATTCCATTTCTAGGAACTTAACTCACATGAAGTAACCAGAGATGGAACAAAGATTAGGGACAAGGATGTTTATTCAACTAGTTTTTTGTTATAGTGGAAACTTGGAAATAACCTAAATACCCAACAATAGGAACACATTTAAATGAAATAGGGCACATCCAGACCATGAGTATAGAGAGCTTATTAACTTTGTGTTTTGGCATTTAATGATGGGAAAATATTTGTGTTATATGTTCAGTGGAGAAAAAGGGGATATGCAATTGTGACCTTAATTTTACTTTAAAAATGTGCGTATATTTGTATACACATCATTAAAAAAAACAAAAAAGCTGGAAGGAAACATTTGGATGGTGGGATTATAGGTGTTGGGCTTTCTCCCCTCCTTGAAACACTTGTCTTTTCCACATTGAATACCTAGACCAGGGGTGGGCAAACTTTTTGACTCGAGGGCCACAATGGGTTCTTAAACTGGACCGGAGGGCCGGAACAAAAGCATGGATGGAGTGTTTGTGTGAACTAATATAAATTCAAAGTAAACATCATTACATAAAAGGGTACGGTCTTTTTTTTCAATAGTTTTATTCATTTCAAACGGGCCAGATCCGGCCCGCGGGCTGTAGTTTGCCCACGGCTGCACTAGACCCTCTGGAAGCTGATGGAACGGGGGCGTGGGTTGTACTCTGTAGGTTCTCATCCTGACCTTTTGGAATGTAAGGCTTTTACAAACTAGAGCTGTCCCTAACTGGGCGTCATCTCTTTGGAAATGGACATGCTAAGAGAGGTGCGTCTCCCTGGCACTGTGGGGACTTAACCTGGGGACCTAGTCCAGGCCGAACCCATTTGTCCCTCTTGAGGAGATAAGAGAGGTGCAACTATGTTTTTGGATCAGAGCAATTAGCGTAGACAGATGGCTACAGATCCAGGTCTTGTGTCTTGTGAGGAGTTCCCAGAGGCAGTGAGTGCAGACGTTCCCTATCTTTCTGTCATTTACATTCCTGGGCCATGAGCGAAGGAATCCAGGGACGGCGTATCCCATCCCTCCAACCTTTACCAGTCTCCCACTGGAGGAGGACTTCGTGTGATTCAATCAAAGTGACCTCAGGCTTTTTTATAACTGAAGAACCCTCTGAATTTGTAATGTTTGTCTGAAAATTTTTTTTAGAATAGCTTTGATCCTTTATAGCTACCGGAGACATTTTTGGATGGTTATGAACTAGGGTTAGGTGTAGCTGTGGGGAGGTGAGAAGCAGAATGCCAAAGCACAGCCAGGAAAGAAGAGAAAGCATTGATGAGGACAACACTGTCCAATACAAATACAATTTTTAATTTTTAGTAGCAATGTTAGAAAAGCAAAGAGAAGTAGCTGAAATTAATTTAATAGTATTTTGTGTTACCCAGCATATCCAAAATATTATCATTTCAACATGTAATTAATATAAAAACTTCATTGAGACAATTTATGCCCTTTTTTTTTCATTCTGAATCTTCAAAATCCAATGTGTCTTTTATGCCCACACACATCTTAATTCAGCCTGGGCACAGGCTAGTGGCTGCCATAGTAGACAGTGCGGGATTAGCAAATGCAGCAAGGTGTGAAGAGGAGCATGGGGAGAAGCTGTAACACGGACAGACAGACAGGACCCAAACCTAGAAGGACTGAAGGAGAGCCGAGTTTGAGTGGTCGTTTTGGTTGTAACTGTGCCTGCATCTCCCTGTGCCTCCACCGACAAACCTTAGCTGTCTAGTCAGCCTTAAATAATAAAATGCTTCAAATTTCTTCAGAAGCAGAGCACTGTGTGTGCCATTCCTATGGGGATCCGTCATGAGCGTCTTGAATCTTCTTTCCTAGCCTCTTGAACTGTTACGAAATCCTTGACTCCTTGGATTTTTCCACGTATAACACCTCCATGGCAAGTTATTTGAGAGCTAGGATGGCGTTGGGTTTCTTTACATTCCCTCCAGTGCTTGATACCAGTAAGAACTAGATAAATATTTGTGGATTTGATTTTGAGCTGTAAGCAAAGGTTAGCTGAGGCGGCTGACTTCCAGCTCGCAAAGGTTGGCACAGACCTACTTGTGGTGGAACCTAGTTGTACATGCATTGAGCACATGGATGTTGGTATGTGTCGTTTTGTGTTAGGGATTTCAATATCCGCAGGGTGAAAATGTTCTTTTTTTTTTCTTGTGTACCTAGGCCTTTAAGAAATCTTTATCAGTCTATTCCTTTGACATTTAAATTCCAAGGATACTAATACCTTCTTGTACATAAATAAGCTATGTTTGCTGATAAACAGACTGCTGTCTTGGTGGGTTAGTTAGTTATTAACAGTAACTTTGTTGTTAACAAACTAGAGGCCCAGTGCACGAATTTGTGCACAGGTGGGGTCCGGCCGGCCCTGCCCCAATTGGCGGATAGGGACTAGGCCTGTCGGGAGGAGGAGAAGAGAGGAGGTTGGCTGGCCAGCCCCACCCCCCCATTGGGCCAGTTCTCTGGCCTCAGTGGGTGTCATAGCGACCATTCCGGTCCTTACTGTGTTCCGGTCGCTGGGTTTTTATATTTAGATACTCAGCCCTGTAGCATCTAGGCAGTGAAATTCTTTTGAAATCAAATACAGTATTTCACAGTTGCCTTCATTTGTTCTTTTGGACTGTAATTCTTGGGTGGGAGCAACAGACTTATCCACAGAGCCAAGGCAATTTATTTTGACTGAAGCCCACGTAAGAACTGCTTAGGTAGCATTTCTCTCCGAGATTAAATACGACCTTCACTGAATCATGTTAGCAGGGCCAGCAGCTAGAAAAATAAAGACTAAACCAAACCTTCAGCAAAAAAATCCCAGCTGCTCAGTGGCTCAGAGCTTGCATGATTGCTTTCTTCCAATGAAAACACTGTAGAGTAGATTTAAGTGAATTCTGCTGGGTTTGGGGATTTGCAACTGATGGAACAGGAAAGTACAATCTCACTTTAAAATAGTAATCTTGAAAGTAAGCCTTTATTGACTCTTCAAAGATTTTGTTTGTGTGGAAAAACTTAACTCAGGCATGGTTTCCCTGACCTTTAAGGCTAATGTCCTCAGGGTAGAATGAGGGGAGAGAATTAGACTTGAGGTGTAGTCCCAAGAGGACGCCCTGAGCATGTGGGGTGTTCTGGGGACTCCCAAGGACCCACACAGATGGCCTGCACCCCTTGTCCCCGTTACTAGAATGAAAGTGGGAACTTGGGGGGGCGCCTGGAAGGGAGGCCCCAGTGGGGAATGTAGATGACCTGTTATTTCCATTTTTGGGTGTGGTCATACTGCTATTGGAGAAGTCAAGGTTAATTTAAAATATTACTGGAGAGGATTTGCCTCTCTCACAGGTGCTTTTAATACATTAAGATTTTTTTTTTCTTCAAAGATAGGTTGCAATTTGGGAGATGGGGTAGAGAAGGGTCAACTGGACTTTTGGCCATTCATTCATTCAGTCTTTTATTTAACAGGTATTTATTCCAAGCTAACTACACGTAGAAGGAGATATTGACAGGTAAAGAAGCAATCACCTTGGCTTTGAGTTAGCTACATAGAGGATCTGCATTGCTTCCAGTCAGGAGCCTGATTTATACTAATACATGTAAAGCAAGATAAAACCGAACCAAGCAGCTGGGAGCTGTGACCGCCGTTCCAGAAGTGATTCTAGATATCTGTGTTCTAGGGTTCTTCCCAAGGCCGCAGGGCTTGTCTCAGGTTGTAGGGCAAGCAACAGTGCTAACACGATGCGTTGTTGGCCAACTGTATACATTTTCTTTCTAAAAGTCAGATTCTTAGCAAATCACAGCACCGGCATAAGATAAAGCAACACCTGTTTTGTTGCTGCTGCTGCTGTTTTTCTGCAGTTCTTCCACACTCAGTTGGGCAGGTAGACCTCAGCCGTGGTCTGGTGTCTTTCGTCATTCAGAAAAACCATGTGGGTCAGTCCTGATGGTTGTCTAGGTCCCTCTCCCTGGGGCAGGCACTGTACCCAGCAGGGCCAGTGCGCCGGTGAGGACTGTACTGTACTCCAACCCTCCCAGGGGCGGCGCCCGCAGAGGCTTTTCCTCAGATGGTTTGAGATGACATCACCACGAAGGGGAAATTGGCCCTTATTTAATTTTGAAAACTCATCCCTAATTCTTATTCTCTCTCTCTCTCTCTCTGTCTGTTTGGCCAGTGAGTGCTTCAAGTTGCCTGGAATGAAAGGATAATTATTATCCGTAACAGGACTGAAGGAAACAGTGGCAGCAAGTAGTGAATTCACAAACGCATGTCTAGAGCTTTTGTTGTTGTGCTGAAAGTTACATAACAGACAGCTTAGCATTATAATCATCTTTATACCATCCAGGGGTGTTCAGTGCACTGACAGAGTTGTGCGGCCCTCCTCACCATCCATCTCCAGAGCTTCTCCATCGTCGCAAACAGAAACTCTGTGTGTACATGAGCAATAACCCCCCCCCCCCCGCCCTCAGCCCCCAGCAACCACCGTTCTGCTTTCTTTCTCTCTGAATTCGAGTAGGAACCACATGTAAGTGGAATCATACAATATTTGAGATTTTGTAACTGGCTTACTCCACTTACCAGAATGTTTTCCAGCTTCAGCCACGTTGTAGCATGTGTCAAAGCCTCATTATTTTTAAGACAATAATGTTTCACCATTTTCTTTATCCGTTCATCTGCTGATGGGCACTTGGGTTTGTTACTATCATTTGGCTATTGTGAATCATGTTGTAGCCAGCGTTCGTGTACAAGTATCTGTGTGAGTCCCTGTTGGCAATTCTTTTAATCCAGTGGATCATATGGTAATTCTATGTTTAGCATGTTAAGGAACCCCCAAACTGGTTTCCTCAGTGGCTGTATCAGTTACATTCCCATCAGCAATGCCCAGGGGTTCCGATTTCTCCATATCCTCGCCAAAACTTGTTATCTTCTCAAGGTGGTATCTCATTGTGATTTTTATTTCTCTAATAGCTAGTGATATTGAGCATTTTTCATTTGCGTCTTGGCAATTTATGTACCTTTGGAGAAATGTCTATTCCAGTTCTTTGTCTATTTTTGAATTGAATATTTGGGTTCTCTGTTGTTGAGTTGTAGGACTGGGTCATTCTTTTTGTGGGTTCCAAAATGACATGCTAGTATGGCCTGGAAAACTGACAGATTCTCCCTCATTACAGTATATGTAGCGTGCAGCTCAAAAACATTGATAAAATTTTGAGATGTTGTAAGGCTGATAGAGCATCTACAGAGGAGTTAAATGATGCTGAATGAAGTAAGTCAGAGTGGAAGGGAAGATGGGGAATCACAGAAGACGAGAATTGGAAGTTTCCTTAGAGATTATCGTCAGCCCCTTCATTCCTTCAGCTGGAGAAATCAGGTGTCCGGCCCATGGTCATGTTTCCAGAGTAAGTGCCCGGCATGTGTTGTGAACTAACTGTGCAGTAAAGGATTAATTTTTTCCTAAAACTTTTAGCAGTGCTTGAATATGGGAGTAAATTAATTATTACAGCTGCTCACATGGTTCCTTCAACACCTGGGGTTCATGGAAAACATGCCCGGCTTTATCACTTTTGTGGTGTTAGAATACAGTGAGTAAAAATGTCCTCCATAGCATCTGGGGTCAGGAGAATTTACACATAATACGTTCAGTAATAGTTCAGTACTGTTAACGGGAGTGGATGCAAAAACTTTATTGCTGTAAAAACAGATCTGTTAATTAAAATCAATAGAAGCACTTGTATATTTTTTTGTGAATTATCAACAGAATGAGAAACCATTTATTTGCTTTGATAAGAGCTATGGTAGATGAAGAAACTCGGTGAACTATCACAGCTTCCCAGAAGTGAATTTATTATTCGTTTACTGCACAGTCTTCTCAACTTCTTTATTTCACTCAATCCTTTTGAAAAGTTGGTCTTTACTGAATAATACAGCCAGGCCAGATAGCATGAATTATAACTAAGAGTGAGTTATAAATAATTGGGAAGAAGATACATATTGTCTATGTTTGATAGAACACAGTATGGTAGGAAGAATTACAAAAATGTGTATTCCCTTCAGGCTCGGGGCCAAGGCTTGAAAAAAGATCCTTAAAATTGGCCTCAAGTACTAATATGAGAATGACGAAATTAAGCTGAAGACTTCTTCCTGCGAACAAATATATGTATATTTTCAAATATATTTTTATTGATTTCAGAATGGAAGGGAGAGGAGGGAGAGAGAGATAGAAACATCTATGATGAGAGAGAATCATTGATCAGCTGCCTCCTGCACGCCCCCACAGGGGATCAAGCCCAAAACCCGGGCAGGTGCCCTGACCGGGATCTAACTGTAGCCTCCTGGTTCACAGGTAAATGCTCAACCACTGGGTCACGCCTGCCAGGCTGCAAACAAATATTTTTAAAGAAAACTCTCAGGAGGATTCATTCCTTCTGCAGACATTGCTGAGCTGCTGTGTGTGAAGCCTGGGCTGTGGCGATGGGAAGTTGAAATGTCCTGTTCCATCACTTAGCTGGACGAGTAGGCAGGTAAATACTCACCTGTAGACAGAGAAAGAATGAAATATGTGCTTAATAGAAGCACAGCAAGGAAAAGGCTGCGGGAGGGAAGGGAGAGGAGGGGTGTCTTTGACCAGAGAAATGGGGACGCTCCACCGACCATGAGAAGGAGGGAGTGTCCCTCGGGCAGAAGGGTGAGCCCGGCATCTTCTGTTGAAAGAACAGCGAGAGCAGAGGCGTGAAGGGTTGAAAACCCCTACGTCTCTGGAGCACGGAGAGCTCAGCTCGCTGGTGGGGCGGAAGCAGTGTCAGAGGGGGTTCCTGGGGGCCCCCAACTTCCTTCCGGGCACATGCTCCTGTGTTTACCAGCAAGGAAGGCCCTGGTTGTGAGGGTAGAGGGTAGAGCAGGCTTTTGGAGGAGCTGGTTCCTGAGGGTTTGGAACCTTCTCCCCCTTACATTGTAGAAAGGGCTGCTGATGGCTGTTAGCAGGTGGGGTGCAGAGCTGTGTTAGGAGGAGATGTCAGGGTGTGTGTTGCCTCAGGGACACGATGCGCTGAGCTTTGATAATAGCCAGGCCTGGCGGTGCTTTCACACGTTCCTAAGAGGAAGTGATGCGCAAGCACAGCAGTGTTTGTGTCCGCTTGTTGGTTCCTTTGGATTTGGTTATAGAGGGAAGTGATTATGAACAGGTTTGCAATACTCAAGTGAGGTGGAGACGGGGACAGTTAGTTGTCTTTAATTCCGAGGAGAAACCCAAGTCAGGGAGCCAAGAGAATGGCAGGGGCCCCGCAACCACGCCTTCGCACAGCAGGCATTTCTAGGATAGGGCGTCCGGTGGCTCGGGACTTGGGGCATCTCAGCAGGGGGCCTGGACTGTGGGGTGCGGAGGCTCCTCCCTGCCCGGCAGGAGGGGTGCTTGACAGCTTCTCTGAGTGACACCGTGGGAGGGCCTGTTTATGGAGCCTTCAGGTCAAGCCCAAGCTACAGGGACTCAGGAAGCCAGGGCAGCGGGGGGCATCCCCAGGGCTGAGAACGGCGCCACCATCGGTGCGGAGGCTGTAACTGCGTGGCCGTCTGGCTGTGCTGGTAGCGTTCATTGGGTATTTGCTGGGCTCTGCACTTCATTGTAGGATACGGCTTGAAGGCCGCCTTCAAAGGCCCTGGAGAGTTCTTTGCTCTGTTTCAGTGTATCACGCTCTACATCTGTGACCAGTGACCGCCTCTTTGAGCCCATTAGACATTTCGGGGTGCCCGTTCCTTACATGAGGGCTTGGCAATCCCCAGGACTCAGAACGTGTTGGTTGAATTAAATTCTAACGATTGACCTAGTTCTCCTCTGTTGTTCCCCGTCCAGACGCAGACCCTCCGCAGTGCCTTGGCGCTAACAGGGCCCACGTGTGTGTTTGCAGTGAGGGACAGGGCCAGAGAGCAGGTGGAGGCTCACGGGCCAGGCTGGGTGTGCCCTGGGCCGCCACCAACTCAGGCGCCTGTGGAGGGGCCAGGAGAGGTGGCTCTCTGTGGTTGGCCGGTCAGTCAGGCTGTGTCTCTGCCCCATGCACCCATTTCCGAGGGGCATAGCTCCTGGGGTTACTAACGAATAGTTCACGCGCCGTCCACACCCCCCCCCCCCTCCCCCGCGCCCTGTGGTGCTCTTACGTCTGTTTGGAAGGTCCTTCCTTCTCATCCACCTGAGGATCCCTTACCTTTCCAGGGCCAGTTCACATGCCTCCTCTTCTTTGGAGTCTTCCAGAATTCTCACTCTCCTCTGGGCTTTTATAGTATAGTTACACCCCCCCGCCCCCCGCCCCCTGCAAATGCCTTCCAAAAGTCCCCCTGTATAAAACCCAGGTCACATGCATTGTGAGGTTAATGAGATGGTGGGGTGGGTCTGACGCAGAGAATGAACCCAGCACCGGCCCCAGCACCGGCCGTGTGGAGCGCCTGTGTTCAGTTGGCAGGGGTGCATTATGCCGTACAGTGCGTTGTTAGGGCTGTAGCAGCCTGTGTGTGCCTCCAGTGTCAGATTCAGGACACGGCCCCTTGTGTTGGAGTGGCTGTGCGTTGCATTGCAGACCTTGAGGAGAGAGGTCACGTCCCCATCTTGGTAGCCCTCCCCCTGAGTTTTCCCCAGTGCTTGGCTCAGTACTTAAACAAGATTTTTTTTTTTTTAAATCTCACCCAAGGATATTTTCCCATTGATTTTTAGAGAAAGTGGAAGAGAAAGGGAAAGACAGAGAGAAACATCCATGTGAGAGAAACAGGTCAATTGGCTGCCGCCTGCACGAGCCCCGACCAGGGCCCCGGGGAGGAGCCTGCAACCAAGGTACATGCCCTTGATGGAATCGAACCCGGGACCCTTTGGTCCACAGGCTGACACTCTGTCCACTGAGCCAAACTGCCTAGGGCTCAAGTTTTTTTTTAAATTTTTTTTTTAATTTTTTTTTTTTTTTTTTTTTTTTTTTACAGAGAGTAAGGGAGAGGGATAGAGAGATAGAAACATGAATGAGAGAGAAACATTGATCAGCTGCCTCCTGCACACCCCCTACTGGGGACGTGCCCGCAACCAAGGTACCTACCCTTGACCAGAATTGAACCTGAGACCCTTCAGTCTGCAGGCCGACGCTCTATCCACTGAGCCAAACTGGTTAGGGCTCAACAAGATTTTTTGAATGAGATATTGAATAAGTATAATTCAGAAGTTTGTACTTACACTTAGCCTGATTCACCTGGGAAATGCCTTGACAATAGTAAATTTTTCCTTTTCTTGGTCGCATGTTTTTGCAATCATTTCCCCTTGCTTGTTTATCATAATAAGTTTTATCCATCACAACATACAGTTCATATCTCTGCCTTTTCTCCACCATACCCTGCCCCCAGTGGGTAGTATGGGAGACATTGATCCCCCTCCTTAATAATTACTACATATGATGGGCAAGGTGCTGTGCGTGATATTTTGGGAAGTTTAAAGATGAATAAGATGGGATTCCTGCTCACAAGGACTTTGTACAGAGATATGTCTGTTTTCAAGTATGTGAAGCTCTGAGCTTTGGTTGTTTTAGAACAGTGGTTCTCAACCTGTGGGTCGCGGCCCCTTTGGCGGTCGAACAACCCTTTCACAGGGGTCGCCTAAGACCATCCTGCATATCAGATGTTTACATTATGATTCATAGCAGTAGCAACATTACAGTTATGAAGTAGCCACGAAAATAATTTTATGGTTGGGTCACAACATGAGGAACTGTATTTAAAGGGCCAGAAGGTTGAGAACCACTGTTTTAGAAGGTGGAAGGAATCAGAGGCATAAGAAGTCAGATGGGACGGGGCTGAGTGGTGGCGGCTGGGAAGCCAGCTTGGTTCAGCGGGTGGGCGGGGCCACTGGAGGGTTTTGAATAGGGTGACTGCACCGGCCGAAGGCAGAGTGGAGACGAAGCTAATGTTCCGGGAGGTGGGCGTGGACATCCTCCTCCTCCTCAGGACGGAGCCTGCGTGGCCCGCTCCGTGACTCGGTGGAGTACAGCTCTCCTATTTGAAGTTTCCTTGTGGAAGTCTTAGGGGCGACCGAAGCCATCGTCCCGTACTTTCCCTCCTCATGCACACTGTCCTCTAGGCCTTTCTCACAGTAGCGTTGCCAGGTTGCTATGAAGATGTCTTTACAGATGAGGAGACAAGGCTGGGGGAGATGATAGGTTGTGAGTGGGGAGGTTGGAAACCAGGTGTGCTTGACACCAAGCCCGAGCTCTCGCCAGCACCTTCTGCTTCAGCAAGGGCAGGGAAGGGAAGGAAACAGTGTGGTCCAGAAAGGGTTGGCAAGGGGAGCTCGGGGGGCGGGTAGTGAGAATACAGGGGACGCCAAACCCAGTGTCAGGTACTGTTGGAGCTAGTTGAGCAGCGGAAGTACCTTCTAAGAATATTTGAAGACGGTTGAGCCGTGTGCGGAGGAGACGGGCTTTGCTTCAGACGTACTCCTGTGCTCAGGGTGGGTAGCGGTGTTCGCTCTTTTCTAGTTGGACTTCTTTGCAAAAGTGTATAGTTTGTGTGTTGGATTTCGGCCTCATTTGCATATAAAGAATTGAATTGGATGCTGAGTAATAATAATAACAACAGGGATCTTCTGTAGCCCTTTTTTTTTGAGAGGTTCCTGGCAGAGGGGACGACTCAGAGGAAATCCCCAAAGGATAAGTGGCAGCAACAGCAGGAAGGAGGCTGCGGGCACAGCCTGTGGCTCCCTCGTTCTCACCAGGGGAAAAGCCAGGCAGCCCCCTTCAAGGCCAGCCTTTCTCAGCGCGTTCTCTCCAGGCGGCGGTCTTTCGGGAAGGCATAAAGCGCCCGTAACGGGTTTGAAAACATGGCAGCACACAGTCTGTCATTGTATGCAATAGGCTTTCTTGGAAGGTGCCAGGGTGCTGGCCCTTCTGACAATCTCTGTCATTTGACTTTTCAAACGTAAGCACTGAAAGCATTGCCGCCTCCCCTCTCCCTGTCCCCTCGTCTTCTCTGTGTTCCTGGTGGACAGTCACACCCTTTGCAGGTCTGGGAGCGTGGAAAGGAGGCGGGAGGGATGCAGCGACTTGGGTGACCCAAACGACGCAGGTAATTCGGGTCCTGCCCTTGGTCACATGCACCGTCCTGTGTCACTTTCCCCACACTTTCCCAGTGTCCCTGAGGACTAAGGTGTCTTCTCTGGCATTCAAACGGCTGGCTTTGATGGGCGGTCCAGGGATGCCCACCTCTTCGTGGGAAGAGGGGCAGATTGAAGTGAGCCCTCCACTTACCAGTAACTCCGCAGGGAAGCGGTGCCTTTCCGAGTTGGCTGTACTCCGGACCGGCCGAGGCGGTGCTCAGAGGACGTGCTGATTCAGGGAAAGCCGGCCGCTCCCTTTCCCGTTCTCCATATGGGAGGGTTGGAACATGCAGGAGGAGCCCGGCCCCATATGCTTTGAAATCTGTGCGTGGTTCTTGCTTTGCTGAGTTGCAGAATCCGATGCCACCCAGGTCCTGGAGTCCCAGCATGATTTCAAATGTATGAAACCTGTTTAAAAGCCAGTCCACCCTTGTAGGTCCTTATTACCTTCCATGAATTCTTCTAGAAAATACTCTTTAAAAGACGATGGAGTAAAAAAAAAAATGCTGTTAGATTTTCATAACTGAAGTGTACCTGGAACGTAATTTATCTGTGCAACTTTGTAAGGCTTTCTCATCTTGTTTTCTTTATAAGACAGAATATTACATTTGTATCTGCAACAGATTGAATGATCATTGAGTACCTTTTTTTAAAGAAAACATGCATCACACATGATTGCTTGGGAAACATTCCTAGAGGTGGTACGGCTGGGTCAGAGGATGCCATCTAAAATCTTTGACACCCGTCTCCCAGCTGCTGCCTGGAAAGGTTGTTCTTGCTTCTACTCCAACCCATAGCACCTGTTGAGATAGGAGGCACCGCCCTAGCTATTTGACCCTCATCTAACCCCGCAAAGCCCCATGGGAACAGAGAGGGTCAGTAACCTGCCCGTGGTCACACTGCTAAGTGCCAGAGCTGGGATTTGGCCCTTACCCGGCTGCACAGCCCACTGTCGCCTTTTCTGCTGTAACTGCCATGCCAGTGCCGGTCTGAGGAAATGGACCCAGACTGCTGTGAGGAGACTCTTTCTTCCTTCTGAGAGTCCCTGGGTGTGGGCTTGATCTCCTTAACCCTCATTCTTGATTCATCAGATAGGGGCAGGGGATTTTCCGGCCCCACAGCCTCTGGTCCCTGCATTCCTTAGGCAACTCGGAAAGTGTTCTCCAAGAAGCACGGTCCCCTTTGAGATCCGGCCCTTTGCCTTGTCCCGCCCTGCTGGCTGTGGGCTAAGAAGGGCAGGGGACAGCGTGACATCATTGATCTTTAAGACTCTCCCTGCCTCGTGCCCAGAGGCGTTGTGTTGCTGGGACCCAGGCCTGGTCAGGGTCTTGCGGGGTCATGAGGTCAAATAGAGGTGTGGAGGTTTAACAAAGCTTGTCTTAGGAATTTCAGGTTTTAAACCCATGCTTATCTTCACTGCTGAAATCACACAAAAAGTTTTCATCAGTGCAGCCCCGGGGTCACACAGGGTCAAAAGACTTCCTCTTTTAGGAAAAGCCCCAGACCGCTCACTTATCTCTTAGTTCCATCCTCGCTGGTGGGGGATTTGCATTGTTAGCTTCCCCTCCCCTAGAACAAAGACCCCGCAAACAGAAGGTGTTGGGAAATGCCACTGCATGTCCCCATGTCCCATCGGCAGGCCCGGGGACTTTGACACTCATGTTCCCTGAAATGTTCGGAACACGAGTTCCCAACATGAGGAAGCGCCGGTCGGAACCAGCACGCTGTCCAAGTAGAGCTTGGAAACGTGCCTGTTTTCTCGCACGTTCCCGTGTGAGCACCCAGAGGGCACACTCTGTCCCCTCGAGGTGCAAGCCTGTTCTCGGACACTTGCTCTCAGATAACGGCGCAGAGAGTCGGCTTTGGTGCAGACCCAGCGCAGCTTCCTGTTCTTAAATCAGGACAAGTCGTACCTACCTGGTAGGGTGATTGTGAGGGTTAAATAGATTGTGTATATAAAACACAGAGCCTAATACCAGGGGCATCTGTAAACAGCCATTGACATCATCACCCCACACCCCCCTTAGCTCCTGAGGACTCAGGAGGCCGTGTGTGTGTGTGTGTGTGTGTGTGTGTATTTGGAAGCAAGTTTTGACATTTTTATGCATCTGTTTATAAACAGTTCTGTTCAGCGCATGTGAATGTAAACGCTGGTGAGTGCCGTGGTGGGAAGGTGGAGCCTGGGGCTCCCTCACCTTGGCCATCCTCAGCCTCGGAGCGTTTTCCTCCTTCACACGCCAGGCGTGCGACCAAGTCCCCCAGCACCTGCGCAGGTCAGTGTGCGTGACACTCCTCCCATCTCAGTACCAGGGAACACGTTTGCCCTCTCATGCAAAGCTCTAGTAAGTGCTAAGGAAAGGGAGGAGGTAAGCTTTCCAGAAGGTTCCTTGAGTACCTCTGCCTTTGGGCCTCCACGGGTAGTTTTTTTGTTTCATGTCACGGTTTCCAGAGAGCAGTCAGGCTTCTATGAACTGGGAGAGTGGCTCATGGACCCCTCAGAGGATGGCGTAGTTCTCACTCATGCTGCATGGACAGCAATGAACCAGCTCAATTCAACCGACACTCATAAAAGTGTTCTTTGTAATAAATTTAATTTTTTAAAATCCTCACCCGAAGATGTGTTTGTTGATTTTAGAGAGAGAAGAAGGGAGAGAGAGAGACAGATAGAAACATCTATGGGTTGTCTCCTGTATATGCCCCAACCTGGGTATGTGCCCTGACTGGGAATCGAACCCCCAATCTTTTTTGGTGAGCGGGATGATGCTCCAACCAGCTGAGCACCCACCTGTCTGGCGCTAAATTTAATGTTTGAAATAAAATTTAAAATGTCATAAGAGAAGGAATAGTGTCATTGTAAAGGAAACTTAGGGGAGATATTTAAAAGAAGTTTTGAATCTTATTGAAAGCTTTTCTTATTTTATAAATAAATATTTTATGTATTAGATTGGTAAAGTAAAACATGTACTATATATATATATGCACATTGCTAGGCAGACCTAATTTTAAGTCAATAATAATTTTTAAATGGCAAGTTAGGATTTCAAATTTTGTGGAAATGTTAAGCAAAGGTATTTCCCCACTCTCTAATATGCAAATGCAGTTTGCATTCAAACCGTTCCATTTCAGGACTATAAAGGTGCTGTTACTCGCTAATTTAAACATAGTGTGTGCCAGATTAATTTATAATGTAAGTACAATTTAAGGAAGAAGAGGCTGATTTCCTTGTATATAACATGGGAACAGTGATATTTTCCCAGGTTAGAAATAACTTGAAATCCATTACAGATCCAAATCCCTCATTTGCAACCCAAATAGCTCTGAAAACTGAGAATTTCTGCTGTGACTCACTGGGCAGAGTAGCCAGCACAGAACTGGCATAAAGCTATTCATAGAATTTGCTAATTCCAGTCGGTGTGAATGCTCACGTCTTACAGCAGAAATACTACTGCGTTGGCTAAGTGGTTGTGATTGCTGGAAGTGTTATGTTTTGGATGGTATGTGCACCATATTATCGCTCTAAAATCCAAAAAGTTCTGAATTCCGAAACACATCTGGTCCAAGCCTTTTCAATGAGAGAGAGCGAACCAGTTCCCAGGGCAACTGTCTCCTGTAAGCAGAGGAGCCTCACGTCTGGTTTCCCCAGGGACTGTCCCTCTTCACATCCACTCAGAGGCAAGTATAACTGTTAACAGGGCCCCGTTCACGCTCGGAGGTTCACGCGCACCTGTTGGGTTCTTGGTATTGGCAGCTCCGTGTTGGTGAGCATCAGTACTTTTCTAGTGAATTCTCACAGACAGAGCTCTCAGGTAAACCAGTTCCAGTTGCTGTCTTGAAAACCCGAAATAAGATGAAGCATTGATTATGAGAAGTAATTTTTAAAGTGTATATACCCCACTGCTTGCTTAGAATCCCCACGGCGTTGCTACACACCTTTTCTGTTTTATGGGCCAGTGATCATGTTCCTCGTTGTAACTGCTTTTCCTAGGCTGCAGGGCCCCTCTGGGCTCCCCCTTTGACTGTCATGGTGCTGGCATGCATGGTCAGCTCACAGTCTCCTAGGCAAGCATCTCCAGGCCCTGGGAACCGAGGGTGAACAGGCAGAACTGGTCTTGGGCCTCAGGGAGGTGAGCGTCTAGTGAGGCCTGGCCTGGCCTGGGGAGAGGAAGGAGGCTTGTGAGGAGGTGGTTTGGAAGCTAAGACCTGGAGAGTGTCATTAGCCAGTGAGAGGGGGCACTCCTGAGCCTAAGGGACAGTAATAGGTGCAGACACTGTGGCCCTGACCGCGGGCTGGAGGTCCGGGAGGAAGGACGGGCCTCGCACCGCAATGGGCTTCAGGCAGGTCGTATTTGTGCTTTTTCTCCGCGCTCCGGCTGCAGGTTGGGGTTGGGGTTGGGGTTGGGGTGAGGAGGGCCCTCAGAGTAGCTCTTTGGTGCTGCTGTGTTGAAGGAAGGGATTGTTCCTGACCCGCTGGTTTCGCTTTCTATCTTACAGTGTTCTATTGGCTCCGGGAGAATGTAAATATGTGTTCTCGGAGGCCAAGGCGGCTGAAACCTTCAGCCAAGTCAGAGCGAGGAGAACTGCAGGGCATTCAGGCCCCGGATTCTACCAGTTGAGGAAAAGCTGTAGATGAGAAACAAAAAGCAAAACCCTGACTCATGGGGCCCTTTTTTGAGCCAAGCTCTTGCAAGGCGCTGGCAGTGGGAATATTGTCATGGGAGAAAATGAAACTGCTGGGAGTGCCAGCTTCGGGAGCTCTGGGGACAGCTGGGGGCTGGCCTGGCGTGCCCTGCGGAGGACACAGTGGCGGGGCCTCTGACGGCTGAATATCGAATCAGTGCGGTCGGTGGCCACCCAGGGATGGTGCTCCTAACTTCTGTTTTTTTATTGTGGTAAAACACACATACGTAAAATTTGCCATCTTAATCCTTTCAGTAGTTCTTTTTTAAAAGTTAAATTTATCTGGGTGACATTGGTTAATAGGATTATATAGGTTTCGGGTGCATAATTCTATGATATATCATCTGTGTGTTGTGTTGTGTGTTCACCACCCAGAGTTAAATCTTCTTCCGTCACCATATTTTGACCCCATTAACCTCTTACTGCCCCCTCCCCTCTGTAACCCCCACACTGTTGTCTGTGTCTGTGAGTTTTGTTTGTTTGTCCTGTTTGTGACAACATGGATGCACCTTGAGAACATCATGCTAACTTCTTTCCTCTGCTCTAACGTAACCTGTGAGGTAGGCAGTTCACTTGGTCGCCAACCTTGTGCCTTATAATTTAAAGAACTTCAATGAAATATTAGTACAGAAGGTTGACTGGAGGTAATCTTTGATGCTTAAATCAATCGGAGGGCCTTCTTCAAAACACACAGGCGAGCCTTTTGGTCGCCTCACTCTCCATTTTCTACACCACCCACCATGGAAACGAAATGTGGAGCATCCCTCCTCTCTTCCCCGGGGGATGAAGTGTGGGGGCTCCCAGCTCAGTGAATTGTTGCTTGCCTGCGCTGCCCCTCGGACACGGTGATGGATGTGTGTATTGATACAGCCGTGGTGCCTGGATCAAGAAAAAAACCGCTGGCTGTTGAATTTGAGTGCCACAAGGGGGAATTTTCCCGGGTTTATTGTATTCCCAGAAGTGCTGTCATTCCCCTCTGGGCTCTGTGTAAATCACCTGTGTACTTTGTTAATATCTTTCTCTCCAAGTCTTTTTCTTTGCCACTACTTTCAGACTTACACCGAAGTTGCAAAAATAGTACAAATAATTATTTTTTCTGAACCTTCGGAGAGTAACTTGCCAAAATGACGTCCCATCACTCCTGAATACTTGATGTATCTTTCCTGCAACCAGGGGCCCTCGCCAGGTGACCACACTGTGGCCGTCACAACCGGGCAGTTGACACTGGTGCCACCTAAGCCCCAGGCCCCATGCAGGTTTGCCGGTTGTCTCATCGATGCCCCTCGTAGCGCAGGAATCCGAGTCAGGCTCAGGTGTCATGCCTCTTTAATCTCTCCTTAATTCCCATGGGTTTGACTTTTTCTTTTTATTACATATTTGTATTGTTTTCAGAGATGAAGGAAGACAGTGAGAGAGAGAGAGAGAGAGAGAGAGAGAGAGAGAGAGAGACGCAGAGAGACAGAGAGACAGAGACAGACACATCAATGATGAGAGAGAGAATCATTGATTGGTTGGCTGCCTCCTGGACGCCCCTCACTGGGGATCTAGCACGAAACCTGGGCATGTGCCCTGACCAGGATTGGAACCACGACCTCCTGGTTCATAGGTTGATGCTCAAGCACTGAGCCACGCCGGCCGGTGGGTTTGGCATGTTTGACAATGACAAGCCAGGTGTCTTACAGCATGCCCGTCAGTTTGGGTTTGTTGGTGGCTTTCTCATGATTAGATTGAGGCTGTTTATTTTCTGTGAGAACATCACAGAGCAAAGCTCTATTCTTACTGCATCCTCTCAGGGGGAGCATGACTGTGCCCTGCTCTTTTATTGGTGATGCTCTTTCGATCATTTGGTTAAGGAGGTATCTGTCAGGCTTCTCCACTGTAAAGTTTCCCCTTTGTAATAGGAATATTTTGTGGGAGGTACTTTGAGACGCTGTAGGTGGCCCATTTCCCATCAACCTTTCACCCGCTGATCTTGGCGTCCATTGATGTTTCCTGGCTGAATAATTACTCTTTGATAGCTGCCAAATGGCGATCTAGTTCAATCATCTTCCCACACTTACTCGTTGGCATTCTGCTTTATGGAAAAGCTTTCTCTCCTCCCTGTTTACTTTTTTATAGGTCCCTGTTTTATTCAATGGGCTGTAACATTTTTTTGTCATTATTTGGATGCTCAGATTGTCTCCGATCTGGCCAGGGGGAGTCCTGTACCTTGGCTGCTATATCCTCCTGATGTTTTCCCAGCATGCTTTGAGCACCTCCTTGCTTTCTGCCTCCTCCCCCCTCCCCTCACCTTTTGCTTTCCCTGCCCTAGCCCTGTTTTTCCAAGAAGCCCCTATTCCTTCAGTGAAGAATGGAATTTAGGAACGAAGACTTGGGCCCGGCCTTGCTCATCTCCATTAGAGAATGGCTTCCCCAGTCCCTCCACGTGGACAGGGTCGGGGAGCGTGTGCTCTTTAGACATATACTTACACAGACACGTACTTTTTTGTGTCTGTTTTATCCCTCTGCGTACGGAGATGGATGGCAAACCATGAATTCAGTCCTATTCTGATCCAGCACCCAGGGTTACTCTAGGCTTTTGTTTTTCTCTTCTGTATTTGCACTTCCTTCTCCAGTAGTGAGAAACCTGTCTGTCACTATCCTTAATATATTAATTAACTTAGTCGCCTGTGTGTCTAATCTCATGTTCCGAAGGTGCTCACCTGAATGAGGATGCCCTCCTCACCTCTGTCCTCGGCTCCTGCACCCTGGATGGGGCTGCCCTCCTGAGCAGAAGCCCATTCACTGGGCTTGGGCCCTGACACCCCCATTTGGCCTGGTCTCCCTCCCGCCTCTGTCCTCGTGACCCCGCCTGGGCTCCAGTCCTCCACCCGCCAGGTGCTGCTGCCTGCTCCCCACAATGGACACCCTCTTTATGTTGCACCCAGCATCGAGGCATTACTGCCCCCCTCCCCTAGTGACTGCTGTGTTACGTTTGTCAGGGCTGCCGTCACAAGGGTCCAGAAGTCCGAAATCACAGGGTCAGCACGATTGGTTCCCCGGGGACTCCAGGGAGCTATGCTAACTTACATATGACTAACATAGAATACATCAAATATATACATAGTACAATTATACTTGTTCATTCCATATTAGCTTATGTATTCTGAGCATTTCCCCTACAAATGAAATAGTCTCCTCTAGTCATAATATTTCATTATTTGAATCTGCCACATTTTATTTCATCGCCTTCCTCCTGTGTGGTATTTGGATCAGCTTAAATGTTGTGCTTTTATAGATAATGCTCCATCGAGCAGTCTTGACCATGACTTTGTGTAAACTTGGCCCCGCCTGGGGGCCCCTTCAGCTCAGGCTCCCAGTGAGGACGCTGTGCAGACTGGGAGGCCTGGGGATCTCATCTCGATGCCTTTCTGTAGACCCCCATTTCACCTCAGCGTCCAAAGGCTGTTTAAATCTGAGCTCTGTCACTCAGTACCTCTGTGACCTTGGGCCTGTTACTTAACCTTGTGTGCCTCAGTGTTTTCATCTATAAAATAGGGATTTGAGGAGCTCCTGACTGACAGGCCTGTGGTGAGTCAAGTGAACTAATGGTCACAACTTGCCACACACCACTGTGCACTCAGTGCGTTAGCTGCTGCTAGTAACACCGGGGGTGGGGTGAGGGGGGTGGTGTGTGTGTGTGTGTGTGTGTGTGTGTGTGTTCCGGACCCGCCGGCTCAGGGTGTCTCCGGGGCTGGTAGGTCTAGAGCAGGAGAAGCGTTACCCAGAAGCGCCCATTCGCCAACAGGTTGCCTTCCGAAGGGGATTAAGCTTGAAGAGTGCGAATCAGGCTTTTCAAAACCAGGCTTTTCTCAAGAGGACAGTTTCAGTGCCGGGTGGGTGCCTGCCTCTTCAGAAACCCCACAGGGTGCTCTTTGCAGGTGTTTTGTTTTTACCAGACACCTGACCACTCACGGTGATTTGGAAAGACTAGAACCAGCCTTGAACGGTGTCCGTCTTTGGGGACAAGTGGGTCCTCATGCACACGAGCCACGTGTTCAGGTGTCCAGTGGCCACCTGTGGCTGGTGGCTGCCTTGTTGGACTGGGGGGCAGGGCGGGATGTAGAACATGCCCAGTGTTGCTGGATAGGACTGGTCTGTATTTATTGGGCGCCTGCTGGGTGCAGAATGCAAGACTAATAGTTCACATATGTGGCCATATTAACGTAGGTTTGCAGCTGGAACGGACCTGTCGTCTCAGGGGAGGGAGGCACATGGAAATGGAAGGGATTCGCATAAAATCCATGCGAGAGGCAGCGTGCTTTATGAATTCAAGGGAAGGCTTGCGTTGGCCCGAGGGGCAGTGGAAGAGATGGCATTTGAACAGTATGCGGAAGGATGCTTGGCTATTTCTGGGCGAAACCTCTTTCCTGAGCCCCACGTATCTAATTGTCCCCCAGCACCTCTCTTTGGGTGTCCCAAAGACATGTCACATTCAGTAGATCTGAGACGCAGCCCAGTATTTCTCCTCTTAAACCTTCCGCATGCCCTGCTGCAGGGAGAGGCACCGTCACCCACCTGTTCGGGGGAAGGAAAGCAGGAGGTCACAGAGGCCCCGATAAGTCGGAAGAGGGAAGGGCATCAGACATTTACAGAGAAGAGTCTGGTGGCCGCCACTCTCCTCCCTGAAGTCGGAGGCAAGGCCACTTGCCGGGACCGATGAGTGTGGAGTGAGTGAGGGCGTGTGAGGTTGGAGGGATCTGAAATCGCTCCTGCGGGGCCCGGAACCAGAGCTGATGAGGGAGGAGCAGGAGAGGTCTGCCATAAAGCCCTCGGGGCCTGCTTTCGTGTTGTGATGGGGTGTGGTCCAGCCCAGTCATGATTGTTGCACATGAGCGGTGAGAGGGGGAGTGGACATCCCAGGGACAGGGGGCAGGGAAGCGCCTCTCGCTGTGCAGGATGGACCGTGAGACTGGGGCCTCTCTTGGGAAAGCACCCGTCCTCACAGATGTCACACCATCCATGATTCTCCAGGGCTGGCTCCCTGGACAGAGCACTGTTTCCTGGAACGCCCGCTGGGCCACCGCCGTGCCGAGAGCCGGGGGCACTGTGGCATGTGCCGGGCATACACGAGCAGGTCACAGGTCAGTTTCTCTGCCGACCCGGGCTGCGAGGCCGCAGTCACTCAGGGGCTAACTCACCCTCTTCCCCAGCGTCGTTTGTGGTCAGAGACAGGGTCATTATGGTAAAGTCTCTGTGGTGATATCTCCTAAAAGGATGGAGAAAGCACACCCAGGAAGAAAATGGTGGGGAGAACGGCGAATATGCTAAACTATCAGCAGGATGGTTCTCAGTACGGGAAGCTTGTTCTGTGGTATTTAAAGGCATTTCAGAACTTTAATTTCATGTGCAGCTATAGCCATTGCTCGTGAAATTTATTCACCATTGGCCTCCCTGTTTCCCATGACTCAATGGGAGATGTTTATTGACCGTGGGATCTGGACGGCTATTGGGCGAATGGGCACTGACATCCCAGTGATACCCAGAGATGCCAGAACACCCCAGATGATAAAGTGCCTAAGCCCTGGAAGTGCTTATTCAGTAGGTCTAGGATGGGGCAGGATTTTTTTTTTAAAATATATTTTATTGGTTTTTTACAGAGAGGAAGGGAGAGGGATAGAGAGTTAGAAACATCGATGGGAGAGAAACATCCATCAGCTGCCTCCTGCACACTCCCTACTGGGGATGTGCCCGCAACCAAGGTACGTGTCCTTGACCGGAATCGAACCTGGGACCCTTGAGTCCGCAGGCCGACGCTCTATCCACTGAGCCAAACCGGTCAGGGCAGGTGACAACATTGCACAAACAGTTTTGGATGCTGGGGTAGGTAAATAGAAAGATATAACCACGACTGTGATATATTTAGGGTAACCATTGGCCGCAATCCTGCCTCATCATTCAAGGCTGGGTTTCTAAAAAATCCACGGGGCAGGAGAAGCCCTGCTTGAATTGCTGAAGATCTTGAGAAAAACTGGGTTAGAGACTCAAATTCTTGAATGAATCGATGACATGCGTTTTTCTAAAAGTTCAGTAAAATGAAACAATAAATGCATGACATAAGGATCACATCAGTGATACAGTGGCTATCACACACTTGATTTCCATTGCTTACCGACTCCGGAAGTTTAATAAAACTTTTAAAATTGGTTTTGCATTTGTGCGGAGAGTATGCACGCTGAGAGGCCTGCTTTATTCTGTGTCTGCCACCCCATCCAAATGTTAAATGTCATTCACTCATTTCATGACTTCATCCTCCAGGTTCCCACGAGAGGATGTAGTGACTTGAACAATGTAGGCAGAGAAGTAGTAAATAGAGCTGAATGGGCACGTCCCAAAGCCCTCCCCTAATATGCAGTCATATTGTCTTAGCTCCGAACATGCTATTAAACTGCTCCTACATTTCACGTGGCTGCCAGGAGTCAGTCTAGTTCTAAGGGTTTGCTTCTTCTCTTCTGCTTTCCACTTTCCACCTGCCACCCACATGCTTACACACATCTGTTTGCACATCTGGGGAGCAGCTCAGCCCAGTGCGATGCTTTTTATACTTTTTTTGACCACAGTGCCATATAATATAAAATTGAAATAAACGTTTAATGAAACAATAATCATTCTTTTTTTGATTAATTCTCACCTGAGGATATTTTTTCCATTGATTTTTATTTATTTACTTTATTATTATTTTTTTAAATTTATTGATTTTTTACAGAGAGGAAGGGAGAGAGAGAGTTAGAAACATCGATGAGAGAGAAACATCGATCAGCTGCCTCCTGCACATCTCCTACTGGGGATATGCCCGCAACCCAGGTATATGCCCTTGGCTGGAATCCAACCTGGGACCTTTCAGTCTGCAGGCCAATGCTCTATCCACTGAGCCAAACCGGTTTTGGCTTTTTTATTTATTTACTTTAAAAAAATTTTTTTTTAGAGTGGAAGGGAGGGGGAGAGACAGAGAGAGGAAAAACATCAATGGGAGAGAGACACATTGGCCAGTTGCCTCCCGCACTCATCTAACCAGCACCAGGGGTTGAGCCTGTAACTGGGGTACATGCCCTTGGCCAGAATCAAACCCGCAACCTTTCAGTCTGTTGGCTGACACTCTAACCACTGAGCAACCGGCCGGGGTGCAATGGTCACTCTTATTTGGATGATTCTCGTAGTTCTACTCTGTATTCTTGCACAATAACATGAAACTGCTGACCAATCCAGGAAATTGATTTCATCCCCCCCATGCATTGCAACCTGAGGCTTGGTAAACACTGGTCTACAGGCTTCTGAGTGTATTTCTCTGGAGTCAGGCGGACCTGTGTTTGAATCCTGGCTTTACCTCTTGACAGCTCCGCAGCTTGGTAAAGAGCTTCATGTCCTCACATGTAAGAGGGAGGTAGGAGCTGTACCTCATGTAGCCAGTGTGAAGATTGAATGAAATAATGCAGGGAAAGCGCTTGGCCTCCTGTCTGATTCCTAGGGAACACTTGACCGGATGTGATGATGACGATGATGATGACGATGATTTTTCAGTTTTCAACTCCAGTTTCCTCTCAGTCCACATAATTTTGTGCTGAAATTCTTGCTTTTGCTAAAAAGGCACACTAAAGTCAGTGTGAGGAGTGTAGAATGTCAGGTGAGAGGAACTTGTGTTTTGGGAAGGTTTACTGTATATCTTAGAAAAATTACTCCTGAAGTTGCGGTCACATTCCTACAAGTGTGCTGCCACTTGTGTGTTGTTTTTCTGTGCACTCCCATAGCCACCATCCTGGGCCCAAGCAGTCGCTTCGAGTGTATCTCCTTGCCCCCGTTTGCCCCGGATGAAGTGCTGCTTGGTTGACAGTGACACACGGCTGTTCGGAAGGTTTTAGTAGCCTCTGCAAACAAGCTCAGTCTCTAGCTGGCATTTGAGACCTTCCAGACAGACCTGGGTTCAAACCTTGCTTCTTCCTCTGGGGGCTAGGACACATTCTTTTCTTACCATTTCAGGCTGTACTTTCCCTCATCTCTGAAATGGCGATGGTAATATTTAACTGATTCGAGCTGCTGGGAGGGCGAGGGATGATTGATGTAAAACATCCCGTATGTGCCTCCGCCGTGTTGGTGACTAGGTCCTGTGCTCTGCCCACAGCAGGAAGCACGTAGTCCTCTGTCCTGCTTTGGCCACGGACTCCAGCCTTTGCCTCCCTGGCTTGCTTGCTCCCTTGTCTCTGCCTGGGCAGTTCCTCCCCATGCTAGGAGCTCTTTACCATAAGCTTTGCCTTACAAGCCCATCTAAGAATAATTAATGTATTCTTTATGATCTAGTTCACTTAGCTGGCAATTAATCCTATGCTTCCTTCTGATCGCTAGTGCAGTCTTTTATTGTTATAATTATAGTATTATTAGCTACCTTTATATGGTTTACCTCTCGTATCCCCAGTTAACTTATGAATTCCTTGAGGATAGTGATCATGTCGTGCACATCTTGGAGTCCTCCATTGCATTTAGCACACGTTTTTTGTTTTGTTTTGTAATAATACGTGTTTAGTAAATATTGTTGGTACAGTGATGACTGGCTACTGCAGACAATACGCGCCATAGGAGAAGAGGATCCAGTGGTTGGAGTTGTGAGAGAAGTTGTCATGATGAACACAGACCTGAGCTAGCGTTTGTTGGGAGGGTCACATTTCTCTAGGTTGGTAAGATGGGTGAGCACATGGCTATGTAGGGAGGGCTCTTAGGTCCAGGAATCCTCACAGTTTATGTGAAGGAAATGATACAGTTGCAAGAGATGAGCCAAGCCCTGCTATGGTCAGCTTCTGCGGCACAGACTCGAGTGTTAGCCCTGTTCTTAGCTTCCTACTGCCCACACTTTTGCCTTCACTCTTGCCCAGTGTTGACCTGTCTCCTGTGACCGTGGTAGCATGATCTGACTCCTATAACTGATGAGCTGTGGGGCTACTGGTAGAACAGTCTCTAAGTTTTTCTCTGATGCCTTAATTTTCTCTTCATTCTTGAAGGAAATATTTGCTGTATTTAAATTTTTGAATAGCAGTTATTTTCGTTCAGTCCTGTAAAGACATCTTTCCATTGTCTCCGGTCTTCCATTGTTCTTGTTGAGTAGTCCCTGTAAGGCTCCCTCTCTCAGCCAAGGATTTTATTATTTTAAATCCAGCAGGGACGTTTAGAATTCTCTTGAACAGAACATTAACATGATTTAAGTGGCATTTTAGGAAGATTAATATGCCAGTGAAACACAAAACAGAGAGGAGTTGGGAATGGCTCAGTAAGAAGAACAGTTACAAGCCCATCCTAACTGCTTCCTAAAGTAGGAAGAAAGCAGAGGTTAGGGTTGCTGAGCCTGGGTGTTTCAGACAGACCCGAATTAGTCTGGGCGTCCCTCCTTACGAGCAGGTTGCCTTTAAACACTTCCCCAGTGATCCTCTCATCTGTAATATGGGGTCATAAAGTCCCTGCCTTGCAGGGTTGTAAGAGTAAATGAGAAACTCATAGAAAATCCTGGCTTTAATGCTGGCATATAGTAAGTGCCCAATAAATAGGGGCCATTGCTATTTCTATACCAAGATCCAAGCCCTTGTTCTTTGAGATTAAAATTCAAGATCACTGTTAATGCCACTACTGAGGCATTGTTAACTCTATGGGGGATGTGCTTCGCAGGATGTGTGAATTCACACCCTGCAAATCCCAGCGACCAACTGCGCGCCTTTATGTAGCAGCCCTGATGCCAGGAATAGTCTAAATACCTGCCGCGTCCTGAGATGATTTACAGCTCGAGGCCATGGTTTTGAAGATGACCCCAACCCCAAAAATCAGAGGTGTAGTGGGAGCTGATTTTAGAAAGTCCCTGTTGTCAGGCTTGAGGGTGGCTCCTTCATATTTTAGATTTGTAGAATCCTAAAATGTCAGCATTCGCTTTTAAACCCAACACAGTGCACAAGATTAAAAGCTCACAAAACAGGGAAATCAGATAACGGGCCTTCGTGTTACGCAAGGATTCCTAGAATCTTAGATAACCCCGGATGTGATCTTTTTGAAACCTCTCATTTTTTTTAGACGATCAAAGTGTGGACTAGAACGAGGGAGTGACTGGCCCAAGGACACCCCGTAGTAACAGCAACGTCAGGACTGCACACAGGTGTTGTGTTTTCTGCTGTATTTTGGTTCTCTGTGTCTTTTCTACCAGTTCCATACCTTCTTTAACTTTGTTCAAGATTCATGTGGCTGGGGTATTGGTGCCCATGGGAACCTTGCCTTATAGAAAGAAGGCTGATCTATCAGTTTCAGTTTCATTGATGGAAGCGAGAAAATATAGGCCAAGTGAGTCTCTTTACTCGGTACTCTCAGTACTTGGTCTCCTGCCCCTCTGTGACTGTCTTCCCAGTCTCTTAGTCTCCGGAAATAGAATATATTTTTAGTATAAACTACATGATGAGCTTCTGGTGCCAGGCTCATTGTAGAACTCCACCTTCGCTTTCTTTCACAAAATGAAGAGCGCATGCTCAAATTCTGTTAGTCATGAGCAATCTGTGTTGAACTACGCCCTTTCTCATTTGTGTCATGTGCCAAGACTAATTCATTACCTGTCCAGTGTGGGAGGTCGGACCTGCCTATAAAATCAGTAAAAAAGAGGAAGTGCCTCCGTGTAAAATGGTTGGCTTTTCATTGTGTATCAGCAGGGATGCCCGGCTATTAAAAACACAAAAACCACCACGTGGACATATATGTCACTTTGGTTACTTGGTGTTAATCACATTCATGTGGATCACAGCTCGGGATGACAGTCCCTTGAAATTGCTTTATTAATCACCACTATATGTATGAAGACGTGGAGAACATCTCAGTGGTAATATTCTGGGAGTCTTTGATATGTTCAAAGTTGTCCTGTAATTATACAGAAGATGGCTGCCTTCAGCAGCACTCCAGCCTCTGCCCTTGTGTGTCCCCTTCCCTCTGTGTGCTCTCTTCCCTCTGTCTGTGTGCTCACGTGGCCTTCTCTGTGTGTGTGTGTCGTCCAAATCCCCTTCCTTCTGCAAGGACATTCGGTTCCTGTGAGGCTCTGATCACAGCATTTGCATCCGCCAATCAGTAACTGCACCCTAGGTGTGTTTCTGTATGAGGCTCCTCGTTTAACAATGGTTGATTCATTGACATTGAACTCCCAGCCAACAACACTAACTCAGGCCTGAGAGGCACATCTTTTCTCCACACTTCAGCCCATTCCTGCGGCTGTTTTAAACAGTAAAATTGCCAACACAGAGCAGAAAAGTGTTGCATGAAATAGACACTGAAAAGAACACTTGTTCACAGTGTGAGTGAAATGAGGCAGAATGTCGTCTTGTCAGACCTCGGCTGGGACCATGGGTGTCGGAAGACCCCAGGTTTTCACCTCTCTGCATGTCTGCTCATGACTGGGAAGGCACCCCGAGAATTGATCTGGGCGTTACAAATCAATTTTAGTGAGTAGACGACTTTGCAGATATGCAATCAGCAAATAATGAGGCTGACTGTACCTCTCCATGGAAGCTTTCGTTTTAAAGTCAGAAAGCTTTTTGAAATATTTCAGGTGACGATTTCCCCTCCTCCCCTAAATGGGTCATTTGTGGAAAAAAATAATATGGGAGGAAATAGCATATGATTATAACGGTGAGTCGGAAGCAGGCCGGTTTTCACATCCCCGTCACTTTCCGTATTGCTGAGATAGGTACACCAGGACGGTAGTGGCCCGTGGCAGTTCTGCTTGTCACGTTGTCCCCTCTGAAGACTTGGGACTACTGTAGCTACTCCTCAGGGTCTCCTCCCTCTACTTCCTGTACTGCTCTGGACCTGGCTGCCCCCTCTCGGCACCCCGAGATCTTGAGACCGGGCTGGCGGTCATCACCCTGTTGGGCAGAGCCCTCCCAGTGGCCAGTCGCCAGGAGGATCTTCTGTGGACATCTGCTCCCAGTGCTCCCCTGTAACTCCTCATCATTCCGCAAGCAGGGCTCTTTGTGTGGTGTGACAATTCTCTTCTTCCCTGTCTTCTGTTAGGCCAGGAGCTCCTGGGTGGCAGGGAATGTCTGGCCTTTTCCCGCTCCTGGAATATCATTCTCAGTAAATGCTCTGTGAATAGGTGGATACGTGAATGAGAGGAAGGACTTGAGAACCACGAAGAGCAGCTGTACTGGGGGCTCCTTGGGGCCGTTCCACACCCTTCTGGACTGTCCTTGAAGTCCTTTTCACTCATCTCAAAGAATGGCGACCAGATGAGTGGATGGAGCCCACCTGCAATGGCGACCCAGCTAGGCTGATCTTCAGAGCTGGCCTGGTTCTTGTATTGAAGGTCTCCCGGGTGGAGGGCTTTGTAGGATTGTAAAAGGACCTATAAGAGGTGGAGTTCCTGCTCTCAGAGAGCTTACAATTTGGTTAGGAAGGAAGAGTGCACACAGTTGAAAGTTCATAGTTAGGGTAAGAGTCAGATAAGAATAATGACAGCTTACAATAGCTTTCCGAAGGCCATGCTTGATTTCCAAATGAGCGTGTAAGACCAATGAGTAGGGTGGGAGTCACAGGAGGAGAGATTCCTTCAGGCTGGCATGGACTAGCAAGTCCTGTGGAGAAAGGAGGCTGGGAGCTAGATCTTGGAGGATGGGTGAGGGTTGCAAGGCCCGGGAAAGAGGAGAGGACATGGTATGAGCAAGAAGTAGGAGGCGTCTGCAGCAATGAGTGCATCCGAACTGGGGGAGATATACCAGGGAGAGACAGGTTCTAGGATTCCGTTCTAGAATTGGATTAGTCTCTATAGGCAAAGGATGCGGCCCCATGCTGGTCCTGCAAGGATGCTAGCACTCTGGCAGAGCTGGGGGCAGGGCATCCAGGAGGGAGGATGTCCTTTGGGAGCTGGAAGAGGGAGTTAATGAGGCTTTGATCATCTCAGCCCAAGTTTATCTGAATAGAATCCTCAGAGCTCTTTTTTTTTTTTTTTTTTTTTTTGAGAGGAAATGAGTAAAAGAAAGACAGCTAAGGATGGAGAGAGGATTATGTCACACTGGCCACGAAGTCCTAGAGAATGGAGGTCTGACTTGGCATCATCTTGGCTTTTGAATCCGCACTAAATTGAAATTTTTGTGTAAATAGGATGAAGATGAGGGGGCGATAGTGAGTTGTTAGTGATTCTACTCTGGATATATTTTGATGGACACGGGAAAGATGCCCGGAATGGATGTGGCAGGAGGGAAGAGCGCTATGTGAGCTGGCAGAGAAAAGGTGGTTAGCCGTGGGACCGTTCTCAGAGGGAAAGCAAGTCGGAGGAAAGGACGGATGGTATCAGGTCAGAGGGGGTGGGCGCAGTGAAGAAGATCCTCGTGGGAGTGAATGAGTGCACGCATTCCCATAAAGCAAGGCTGGAGCCCCAGCGCCAGGCGCTGTGAGCGCTGAGCGGGACGGAATATGTCCGGAGGGACCTTGGACCCAGTGAACTGGTCCCTTTAGAGCTTTAAAGTGGCAATATTGGGGTTCAAAGCATTTCTGTGGCCCTAATATCCCAAAGGAATGAATCGGTTGTAATGTCTTTCCCACAATCACGGTTTTGCACTGTCCCCCATGGTCCTGGGAGGATAATGCCCACAGGTGTACAGTACTGATGCTCTGAATGCTGGGACCTTGACGGTGTGTGCTGTTAACACAGCCTGGCTGGGAGGGGGCGAGACCTGGCTTTAGACGGGGTCACTCAGGTGCTGGGCCCTCTGGGTAGCTGAGTTTCTGCCAGTCCAGCCTCCGTCTGTGGGACCCTCTCAGCTGAGAGCCCGCTTGGCCTGTAGCACTGCCCCATGGAGACAGCCCCTCTGGAACTACCTGGCTGCTCGAGCAGGGGCAGGTGGCTCGAGGGTGGAGCCCCCGAATATGCCTCCCTCCCCAGTCCCCCGGACACAGGCTGTGGGATTACGAGGAAGGGGACAATAGAAGAGGGTCAGGCTGGTGTGTAGAACTTTCTGGTGTGGACAAGGCAGTCATTAGCAGAAGTGCCTAATGTGGATTATCTCTCTGCAGACGGGCACCATGCCGGTGGAAAGGATGCGCATGCGCCCATGGCTGGAGGAACAGATCAACTCGAACACGATACCAGGGCTGAAGTGGCTGAACAAGGTAAGTGTGATGGTGTGTGTGTGTGTGTGTGTGTGCATGCATGTGTGTGTGTATGCAAGCATGTGTGCACATGTGTATATGTCTGTATGAATATGTGTATCTATGTGTGTGAGTGTGTATGTGTGTGAATGTGCATGTGTGTGAGTGTGCATATGTGTGTGTATATATGTATGCGAGTGTACGTGTCTGATCCTTCCTAAAGCATGTGCATGTGGACCTCTGAAAGTAAAATTGTTCTTTGTGTTCAAAATCTTATACTTGTTCATTGCAAAAATCAACCAAGCAAAATTGATCATAGAAACATCAAGTGACATGAAGATCTGTATCATCCCAGACTGTGGCCCGCCCTTGCATTGCGGTCTCAGCTGGCCGCTGGTGCTCTGTGACGGCTGGCGGCGGCCTCTCGCTGTGCTTGTCGTGCCCTCCTCCCTCTCGGACTGCCTTGCTGCTCCTCCTGGCTCTCCAGGGCTGGAGGACATGAGGCTCTAGGACATGAGAGTCTAGGGTTTCGTGTTGGGAATGGGGCGCATTGACTGGTTTCCAGTATTTTCTATGTGAAGACAACTTTTGTTTTTGTCTTTTAAAAAAGTCCTCTTAAAAATTTTTTTTATTATTTCTTTTTTTATTTTTCAATTACAGTTGACATTCTATATTAGTTTCAGGTGTGCAGCATAGTGGTTTAAAACGTCTTCTCTTTGTTGTGAAACTCTGTGTGTCAACCTGTCCTAACAAATAAGCATTCTACCATTTACACTCCTCCCCCATATACATAAACACTCCTTATTTATCCTTCTCGAACTCTCCATTTAATTGATGCTAACTGGTAGGGGTGAATCAGGAAGACAGTATCTGTGAAAAATACAGAACAGCTGAAATTATATAGTTAAAATTTAGAAAAGCAACTAAATATAATAGATTACTAGAGGCCCAGTGCACGAATTCGTGAACGGGTGGAGTCTGGCCTGCCTGCCCCGATGGGGGCTGATTGGGGCCAGGCCAGCTGGGGGGAGGAGCTGTGGGAGGTTGTCCGGCCCCGCCCCTGATCGGGCAGGTTGGCTGGCTGCAGTGGGCGTCATAGCAACTGGTTGTTCTGGTTGTTCTGGCGTACCAGTTGCTGGCTTTTTATATATATAGGTAGATGCCTTCTTTGAGAGGGCCTGAGGGAGGTTTCTCTCCCACCACCAGGGATATTGCAATTCTTCTGAGCAAATTTCTTTATCCTCTTCTACCCCCCCCCCCCCCATCCCCTCTTTAATCTTAAGAACACGACAACTCATTTAGCTGGTCAGTCGTTAGCTCTCTATCACGTGCCAAGAGTGGAGAGCCTGATTGTGGCCACTTCTAACAGGTGTACAGGGTATTGCAGCATCATTGTTTTAGACTAATACCACTCCTGGCCTCATTTGATCGTTTCAGATATCTCTCAGATCTTACATTTTTTGTTCTTTTCCCTCATCCACTTTTATTTACTTATTTTTTGCTTATTTTTAATTGAATGGTATTGTATTTGAATGTGGTTATTGAAGTGAGTCGTGTCTGAAACCAGGTGGGGCATGAAGTAAATAGGAATGACTTAAGGAAACCATATGATCATTTCATGTGACCTGAATGGGGCCTTGGCTTGGGCCAGTTACTTTTTATTATGAGTATTAGCAAATACAGATAGTATGTTTGAATGGCCCAAAGACTGGAAAGAAGAGTGTAGCGAATTTCCATCTAGATTTAGTAATGCACATCTCGATTTAACAATTACCAACATTTTGCTTTATGTTTGTGTGTGTGTGTGAGTATGTGTGTGTGTGTGTGTGTGGTATTATAGAGCAACTCCCTGACAGTGTACACCTATAAGACTTAACATTTTTTCATGTCTTCATAATACTGTTGTCCATCAGGAAAATTAACTGTAAGTTTTTAGTATCATGCCATGAGTATTCCCAAAATACCTTTTTACAGTTGATTTTTTCCATCAGAATCCAAAGAATGTCCGGTGTTGTGTTTGGTTGTGTGACTCGAAGTCCCTCCTGGTTGTGGACAGTATGCCCTCCTTGGTTGCCCTCTTGCCATTGGTTTGTTGAAGGTCCAAGTCGGTTCTGGGTTGGTCCAGGTGCTCGCATGTGGTTCCCTGGGCCACTTCTAGAGGGAAGGAGGGAGGAGAGGAAAAGAGGGAGGAGGCAGCCACGCCCAGGCCCACTCTTTCTTGGCAGCTCCGATCATGCCCACTGTTGGTGTTTCATGCTGGAGGTCTGCCTGGACCCAGGCCGGGCCACTCTCCAGGCCCAGGCTAGCAGGGAGTCCAGTCCTTTCCCTGCTCTTCCCTGAAAGCAGGCTCTTGCCTGTGTAACTATCAGGGCACCTCGGAACAGGTAAGGAGTTCAAACAAAAATAGCAAGTGAAATTAGAACATCTTATAAATATTGGGGGAGAGGAAAGGCAGAGGGAGATGAGAGAACTGGTTTCCACTTGGTGCCAAGGTCTGATTGTTCTGCGTTGCTCAAGGTCATCTTAAACGTTCTTCTCAACTCAAGCAGTGCTTCTCTCTCCTGCCCTTCGATGTGGACACGGGTGGCTCTGGTACTCGGAGTCTTTTGTACACGGTGTGTGCGCCCACCACCTGTGCGGGCTGGGCACTCAGGGCTCCTGAAGTGCATACTGATGTCACAGACTGTGATGTCACAGTCTGCACAGATGCAGTGCAGTGCCATCACCATCCCATTGAACACGGGGATCGACGACCAGAATGCTTATTGGTCAGAATCTCTTTCCGTTTTAAAATGAATTTCACCTTTACCTTTCAACATGGTCTTTTTTAAAAAAGACGTGTGATGCATTTATTAGTGGTTTATTTAAAAGTTCCATGTAGGATTTATTTATTTATTTGTTTATTATTGATTTCAGAGAGGAAGGGAGAGGGAGAGAGAGATAGAAACATCAATGATGAGAGAGAATAATGGTTCAGCTGCCTCCTGCACACCCCCTACAGGGGATCGAGCCCACAATCCAGGCATGTGCCTTGACTGGGAATCGAACTGTGACCTCTTGGTTCATAGGTCAGTGCTCAACCACTGAGCCATGCTGGCTGGGCCCATGTGGTTGTTTTTTAATTTATCATTTTAAAGCGGCATTAAATACAGTCACAGTATTATGCAACCTTCCCCAGTGTCTAATTCTAAACTTTTTCATCACCTGAAAAGGAAACACTGTACTTCCTCATCACGTGACCACTCCCATTTCCTTCCCTAGCTCATGACAACCACGGATATGCTTTCTGTGTCTGTGGATTCGCCTGGTTCACACAATACGTGGCATGGGCGTCTGGCTTCTTTCACTTAGCACATGTTTGCTAGGTCCATCCATGTTGCGGCATATGCGTATCAGCACTGCAGTCCTTTGGGGGCTGAAGCATGCTCCAGTTGTGCAGTGTACGCACATGCGATGTTTTCTACCCATCCATCCGTTGCTGGACATTGGGATTACTTCTGCCCGTTGGCTGTTGTGAACTTTCATGTATAAACGTTTGCTTGAACACATATTTGTAATTCTTTGGGGACACATCCAGGAGCGGAATTACTGGGCCACGTGGTGACTCTGTTGAACTTTTTGAGGAACAGCCAATGTGTGTTCCACAGCAGCTGCCCCAGTGTCCATCCCGCCAGCCCTGTGTGGCGTTCCCCTTCCTCCACTTCATCACCAGCACTTCAGGATCACCAGGGTTTCGTTGTTTTTGTTCTCACCATCCGAGTGGGTGTGACATGGCATCACATTGTTCTGGTTTGCATTTCCCGGAGGAGGGGTGGTGTTGAGTCGTTCTTCATGTGCTTATTGGCCATTTCTTCGGTCTCCTTGGGTCCTTTGCTCGTTTCACGAGGATCTGTGATGGAGAATAGCTCACTTCAGTCGCTGCTTTGGTAGCTTCATGCTTTGGGCTTGGTTTCTGGGACAGCGGTCGCCAGCCTTTCGGATCTCACAGACCACCGGTGGTCCATGGACCACTGGTTGGCGACCGCTGTTCTGGGAGACAGTTTAGCTGTGTAGCTGTGTGTGTGTGTGTGTGTGAGTGTGTGTGAGTGTGTGTGTGTGTGTGTGTACATCCGCCTGCATGCATGCAGATGCTTGAAAAGATCCACTTGTGAGAATCAACTCTGTGTCTTATGAGATCGATATCAGATTGTGTCCCCACAGAACTCCTTTGACCTAGAAAAAAAAGAGCAACAGCAAATTCTTTAAGGGCCCCTGCCTTGAAGCACAAACCTTTAAACTCTGGTTGTGCACTTGAGGAAACCTGTCCCTGAAGTCAGTTCATTTTCACTGCATTACGTGACTTCCTCTTGGATTTTCATCTCCATGAAACGATAAAATCTCACTCAGCCCCGCTCTGGCGATGGCCCTTTTGGAGATGGCTAACCCGAAACACTGCAGTCATGGTGACGATACAGAACGAACAGAACGGGTTTACGAAAGTCTCTCGCTTTCGCTTCTTCTTTATTTACTGAATTGTAAACACAGCAGAATTCCCCCTTTCACAGCTTTTGGGGAACTCTCAAATGTCCTGACATACTCTCAGTTCAGGCTTGTGGAGAGCGGCTACAGCGTTTGGACAGGTTCAAGCTTCAGACTAATGAGAAGGCACAGTCCTCTCATGGCCACGTGCAAGTCCCCCCCGCTTGGAGGGCAGAGCCCTCCCAGCACAGTTACAGCCAACAGCTATGGTTGTGAGCTTGAACCTATGGTCCCAACACGTGGCCCCACGTGGCTGAGTGATGTGGGCTTGATAGAGTTCAGGTGCATGTAGTTGAATAGGATCAAAACTCACGAGAATGTTGTAAACATCTTGACCATGCCCTTATGTGGAATCTGGCTATAAAATAAAGACACGGCTTGTAGTCTGTGGTGCTGTCTCTCCATCAGAGAGGGCAGCGTCCCACCCAGACCCAGCTTTCTTGTTTTGTCTGTCTTCTCAATCCTTCACCGCCCCCTCTCAGGGTCACAGAACCTGGCTGAGCTGGCGCGGCACATAAGGCGCCCTATGTGAGGCTGAGTATGCCATGGCTGTGCCGGTTCACCACTCAGACTTTGTAGTCGGTTCTCTGCAGAGGCACCAAGCCCTTTTGGGTCGGCGGACCCTTTCTATTTTCACTGTGAGACCAAAGTGGCAGAAGATCCCTACTGACATGTTCTTTCCTTCCCTGTGTGTCCTGTGGAGATCCCAGACCTGGGAATGATCAGAACTAGCCTAAGAACTTAAAAATGCATTTTCCTGCCCGGCTGGCGTGGCTCCATAGTTGAGTGTCCACCTATGAACCAGGAGGTAATGGTTCGATTCCCGGTCAGGGCACATGCCCAGGTTGCGGGCTCCATCCCCAGTAGGGGGCGTGCAGGAGGCAGCCAATCAATGATTATCTCTAGTCATCGATGTTTCTGTCTCATTCTCCCTCTCTCTTCCTCTCTGAAATCAATAAAAATGTATTTTAAAAAAGTACATTTTCCTGCGCTTCAGTGTCCATAGAATCCAAGTCAGCAGGTTCTCCTGTAAAACTGGAAATCTTGTACATTCGAGCACCAGAGGCGAGGTATGCTGTGATGTGGCTGAAGATGGGAATTTAGACACTTATTGCCGAGTTTCTTGGCTAAATAATTTAATTCCGTTCCTCAGCTCCTTCAACTGTGAATTAGAACTAATAACATATATGTAGCTCATTAGGTTGTTGCAAAAGCAGAAGCGAGGCCATGTGAGCATGTGTCGTCACGTGTAAGATGCCAGAGGACCTGGGTGACCCCCGGTGCTGCCGGTTGAACCGGGTCACATGTGTGGTTTTACAATGAGTGTGACTTCGTTTCCAAAGCACTAGGTTCTAGTCGTGTTTGCCGGGGTTGATGTGATTTTGAGTTGCCTCTCGGGCTGTAAGAGAGATGGAAAGGGTCCGATATAAGAATCTTAGGGAGGGACTTTGCTCCAAGAAAGGAGTGTCAGCTGTGGTCATCGAGCATCTGGAAGCTCCGGCCGGGCCATGCAGGGCGTAGACGCAGGCTGAGCCTGAGCAGGCGGGATCCTCTGTGTCTGCTGCTGCTCCGGCCCATCGAGACACTTGGTCCCGTGACAGTGGCTTCGTCCACCCGACTTTCGCAGCACCAGCGGGGTCACTTTGGAGAGTTGTCTAATTTTTAATTTACTGGGGCAGCTGGGGCTCCTCTTCACCAAATGCTGGAAATAAGGGATAAGAATAAAATAAGCCCGAGACATTTCGGTCAGAGGCCAGTTGTCTGTGGTTCTTTAAAGAAAACGGCACAGGTAATGCACATGGGCATCTCCCAAGTCATCGCCTGTGACCTTGGAACAGGCCGCATTCCTGTTCTGCCAGGCCCTGCCTGGCCCTCAGTCTCACCCGGCAGGTGCCGAGGCTGGACCTGGGAAGTGGGACTTTACTGAGGATGCCCAGTGGGGAACCTTTCCAGCTGGAACTTCAGATGCCTCCACCCGGGGCCGCAGTTCTTACTGCTTCTCCTTTCAGGAAAAGAAGATCTTCCAGATCCCCTGGATGCACGCAGCGAGGCACGGCTGGGATGTGGAGAAGGACGCACCGCTTTTCAGGAACTGGGCCATCCACACAGGTATCGATGCCCCGCATCGTTCGGGGCGGGGCGGGGGGCCCTATGTCATTATCATGCTTTCTTTTTCCTTGTAGTTGTGGTATAATCGACCAATAAAATTGTAAGACATTTAAAGTTATGATTTGAGATAGGTGATCCTCATGAAAGGATGCCCCCCGTCAAGTTAACACACACCTTTACTTTCTCCCATACTTACCTGTTAATTATTTGGGTTATTTTACTGGGAACATTTAAGGTCTGCTCTCTTAGCAAATTTCAGTTCTACCACAGTGTTTATTTTTGTTTTTTTTCTACACATATAAAATCTCCTGGATTATGGGCTCGTAACGAAGGCTCTGGAAAACCTGTGACTTGCCCCCAGGCGCATCCAGGACACGGGGTGGGGGGGGGGGAGGACCGGGGGTGGGGGGTTGGGGGGGTGGGCCACAAACCTCATCACTCAGAAACGAGGCTCCGCCCATCCCACAGAAACTCGGTGCTTACATTTCCTCTAACGTAGAATTCTGGTTGCGTTCCCCACATGTGTGCTGGGGTCATAAAGAACGTATTTGTTCTGCAGCTATAAACTTGGATGGATTTATCTCCCTAAAAGGTAGCCAAGAATGTATTTATTTACAACAAAATTTAAGTAGGGGGCTATTTACAAGAATGGACTTTTAATACCTGACAGCCAGATGAAAAAGACACTCCGGTTCCCTGTGCTCATTGGCCTCGCGGCCTCCCAGCCTTCTGCATCCCTTACACTGGTTCCCCAGTCTTCTACCGTTATTTCTTCTCAAGCTGTTTGGTAAATTCAGGATCAATTGGCCCGAACTGTCCAGATTTTAAAACAAAAATTCCCTCATCCCAAGAACCATCTCAGTCCCAGGCAAACCAGGGCATTGGCCACTGTTGGCATAGCCTGGGCTCAGAGGGTTGGTTCTCTGTGCTACTTGGTGGCTAGCAGTCCTGTGTTTCCAGACATGTTTCCTGTGTGAGTCTTTCTCCCCCTCTTTTCCTCAACCTTAATTCTTCTGGCTATTTTGTTAGGAAAGCATCAACCAGGAGTAGACAAACCCGATCCAAAAACATGGAAGGCGAATTTCCGATGTGCCATGAACTCCTTGCCTGATATTGAAGAAGTCAAGGATAAAAGTATAAAGAAAGGAAATAACGCCTTCAGAGTGTACCGGATGTTGCCCTTATCTGAGCGGCCTTCTAAAAAAGGTAGACACACACACTTGCTAATGCCATGATCTCTTGATAGAGATTTATAGATTATAGCGCCTTTGGGATTTCCTTATTTCCACATCTGTAGTTCGCACTGTGGAAGGTAATCCTGCCCTTACCTGGCTGGGGGAATGACTCTCGGGTCACCAAAGGCAGGAAAGCATTTGAATTTTGGCCGTGTACAGGTTAACACGTGTACAGATTAATGCGTGTACAGATTAATGCGTGTACAGGTTAACGTGTGTACAGGTTAGCGCGTGTACAGATTAATGTGTGTACAGATTAATGCGTGTACAGATTAATGCGTGTACAGATTAATGCGTGTACAGATTAATGCGTGTACAGGTTAATGCGTGTACAGGTTAACGTGTGTACAGGTTAACGCGTGTACAGATTAATGCGTGCACAGATTAATGCATGTACAGATTAATGCGTGTACAGGTTTACACGTGTACAGTTTAACACATGCACGGCTTCTAGGCGAGTTTTAGAAAGCGTTTAATTTAGGGGAGCTGTTTCTCTGTATGCTCTTCATGCATTAACCCCAAACTATTTTCTGTTGCCACAGGAAAGAAACCAAAGACAGAAAAGGAAGACAGAGTTAAGCACATCAAGGTAATCATTGGTTGCTCAGGGAGGAGGCTAAAGTTGTGAACGTATAAACGGTTCCTGTTCTGTCTCGTAAACACCAATAACGTGACCTCTATGAAGTATTTGATCTTTGTTCTTTTGCAATGTGTGTGTTTTATGTGCTTTACACGTCTCCTCTTTGGCACGGACCCACTTGCAGACTCAGGTACACGTATCCCTGCTTCATGCAGTTTCACTGAGAAATCTGTGAATGAAGTCACCAATTCGCACAGAGCTGGCCAGTCTCAAGCCTCCCCCTGGTCCCCACACCATCGCCAGCTGGTTACCTAGTGTCAGCTAAGCTGCAGCAGCCAGCTACTATCTGATAACCTGGAAGTACATTTCCAGGCTATCAGATATGTTTGAAGGTATATTAAATGTTATATACTTGTATTAACTGTGTCACCTCTATTTTATAGATCTATTCCATGGGAGGCCATTGGTGTGTGTGGGGGCAGGGATGAGATCAAACGCTGTGTTGGTGTGGATCTCAGTAGCTCTTTCCTGCGCCACTGTGCAGCCAGCTCTCACCATCCCCACAGGTTCCCCATAGGGCTGTGTCTGTGTGGGTTTTTCAGGAGGCTGTGCATCTGCAGTTCCTGCAGTGGGGATCTCTGTGTGTAGATTGGGGAGCCCTGTAACTAGCCAGGGGGTAGTCAGGTATGCTGTGTAAAGCTGAGCATGAGCTTCAGCCTCTGGGCAGAGAGCAGGCAGCGCAGTGCCCGACCCCTGGGCCAGCAGAGGGGAGACCCTCTGGGTCGCTGCGCCCTGTTTGCAGATGAAGCTGGGCATGAGAGAGCGGCCTGATGTGGACCCAGAGGCCGTGGGGCACGAGGCCAAGGTCACGGCGTTAGTTAGCACTGAACTTAAAGGAGATGCCGAGGATCCCGATGTCTAACCTGGAATTGCTGTCGAAGAAAAACAAACTGTCCAGACAGTGCAATGTTTAAAAACAAGCCAGTTAGTCACGCTAGGAGGAAAGGATATTGAAAAATCGACTTCAGATATAAAGTTTGATGTGTGAAGGTAGTTAGAGTTGGAGGGAAAACGTAGGTAAATAGTTAACGTTTCAGCCATATGTACCTGTACAACGGAAAATAAATATTTTAGGCAGAGTATTTTAATAGCCATACCTCCAGTTTCATTTTCAGTATTTTTAGCTTTTGCCTTATTTTAAATATAGCACAGTGTTAAGGACCAATTTTGTTTTAACTTCTTATTGCAGACACTTAAAGAAAAATGCACAGGGAATGCACACTGCACACGAGGCAAAATTTTATACACACAGGAAGGAAACAAATGAGTAAAATTGACTCCGCACACCGTCACCCCAATTTCAACATGAATCAGCTGATGGCCATTTGATTGCATTAGTTCCTCCACCCACTTCCCTACATCTGATATAAAATTGCAGCTTTTCAGTCATTTTTGACCTCCATAATTTCATATGGGTTAGCTCAATATTTTGAAACAAATTCCAGACACTATCATTTCTTCCATGACTATTTCAGTCTATACCTTTAAAAGATAGGCAGTCTTTGAAGATGGGACGATATCATGACTGAATCTGAAAAAAGTAACAGCAATCCCCAGTACCATCAAATATCTAGTCAGTGCCCGGTTTCCAGCTGTCTCCTGCACGCTGTCATTTGTGTACACCTGTTTACCTAAATCAGGACTCACATCAGGCCCGCACGTTGTGGTTTTTGCCTATGTCTCTTAAATGTTGTGTTTTTTTTTAATTTATAGGCTACCCCTACCTCATTTTTTAAAAACAATTTTTTCCTTGCAATTGAAAAAACCCTAGCTATTAGTTGTTTCAAGTTTCCCATAGTTTGGGGTTTTTAAGGGCCTAGATTTTGATTAGTTTTGTTTAGTCAGATAAGTCTAAGTTCCCCACAAATATGGGGGTGTGAAGAAGTTGCTGTAATCACCAGTATGACTAGATGCTATTTCCTGCTCTTTCACAGCATCTAGCTCAGTGCCTGGGACAGGACAGGTGATCAGTGTATATTCGATCACGGAACACACGCCTGAGTGTTCGCTGACCAAGTAGATGCGTAAATAACTATGACGGGTGTGGGAGTGGGGGTTTTACATTAGAATGCAGATTTCATTTCACAGTTTCAGTTAATGGAGAAATAATAACCGAGCAACAGATGCTCACTTTTCAACAAGCTTTGATGAAACGTATCCCCCACATTCCACCGACTATCCAAAACCAACATGGGGGTTAGAAGATGCATCCTCGTTTACGTATCTCTAGGCAAGAAAGCAGCTTGCAGTGAAACCCTTGCACATACTTGATTAGGAGGCACACCCTCTGAGGGCTGTGGAAATGTGCACCTCAGAGTTGATGGCACGTGATGCTCCCCTAAGTCCAGGACACCTGCAGTCACGTCGGCAATGGCCGTGTCTCCCCACGGCCCCCTCAGAGGAGTCAGTTGTGGAGGGCACAGCCCTGGGTGGGGCGTGGCCACTTCAGCCCAGGAAAGAAGTGACAGGTCCGCTGTCAGGTGCAGCCGTGAGGGTCAGGTTCCATCCCAGCCAAGGGTACGTTGTGAAATCTTCCTGTGACGAAGGTCTGGTCCCTCAGAGGGACACTGTTCCTTCCGTAGAAGGCAGGCGATTCACCCTTGAGTTTCAGTCTGCGTGCATCCGCCCTGCAGGCAGCCATGGGAAGGCCTCCCAAGTGCTATGGCCCGTGACCGTGAAAGCCCTAGCGTTCTCTACGGTTTCTGCAGAGGATGCCGAAGCTCACCCTATGGGTCTCTGGAGGTGTGTGACCGAAGGACCTCATCCGCACGGAGCTAGTCACACGTTGCTTTCTGTTGTATGAGAGACACCGAGCTCTGAGTGCGCGTGTCCCGGGCACATGCCCCTGGATAGGCCAGGTGGCCTTCCACCGAGAATGCTGGCTCGTGTGTCGTGACTAGGTATGCAGATCTGCGGTTAAGCCAGCCCTGCCCCGTCTTCCTTCAGTTCAGGTGGATGGAGGCTTTAACCAGCCAAGGATGCTCGGAGCATGCGGGCCGGCTGTCAGAACCCTATGGGGTCACTCAGGCAGTTTAACTCCGTGTCACATGTTCTCAGCAAACAGCTTCCCCGGGACTGGGAGGCCCAGGCCCCCGGGCCACGCAGCAGGTGCAGAAACGTGCCTCCGTGTGCCCGACGGTCTCCTAGTGAGAAAACCCTGTGTGCTCAGTGAGCGTTCTCCCTTGAGGGAGACCCACCGGCACGGAGGTGACTCTGTCTAAGGAAGTTAAACGAAGGAACACCTAGTGAGTAGTACTAGGGTGTGCGTATGTGTGTTTCAGAAATGTCACAACGTCAAGCTCGATGAGGACAGAGGTGACTAACGCAGAGGCGTGGTAGCTGACGTTTTGGGGCCTCCACCAAGTGCTAGGCTCTAACTGTCACCTCACTTAGTGCTTCCTGTGACGGCAGGTCATGTCCCTTTCGCACATGAGGAAATGGAGGCACAGAGAGGTTGAGTAATTTTCCTGAGGTTGCACTGCTTCGTGGAGCTGGAGTTTTAATCCAAGTTAGTCCAACCCCAGAACCCTCACTCAGGGCCTCCCCGCCGTTCAGTGGCAGTGGGATTGGAGCCAGGCCTGGGGGGTGGGTCGAATAAAACGGAGGTCACTGTCCATCACTCTCCAGCACCCGGGAGCATCACACACAAGGGCCGGGAGAGGAGGGCTGCGGTGTGGCCTTCAGTGGATGAGCCAGGAAACTGGCGCAGTTTGTGAGGGAACAATGGGAAACAAAGACAGGGAGGGAGAGAGGGTGAGGGATGAATACTTCCTGCCTCAGAGGATCGGTTGCAGATGAAAGATGGATGCTTTGAAAGTCTGAAGTGCTTTGAGATCAAAGAATTGGTGTTAGGGTGGGAAATGGAGTCTAGGAGGACCTCTGACTCACTGGGTGAGGAGCAGGCCTGCTCTGGGTGAGTTCTGAAGGAGAGAGACCTCTGGGTGGAAGTTACAGAAAGCGGGTGATGGTTTAGCGGAACTTTCCAGTAGAGCTGTTGGCTCTAACAGGTGAGCTGGTAAAAAACAGCATGTTCCGTGTCCCTGTCCCAGGCCAGACAGGCCGCATGACCACCTGTCAGGGCTGAGAGTAGAGCGATCCCTTCATTGCCTGCTAGAGGTCTCGAGTTTTAAGCCTTAATCACTTGGGTGCTGCTCAGAGCACAGTGTGAAAGCTGGGGGCTCTACGGGGGGATCTTGTGAAACGCGGCAGAGCTGAGCTCCTTGGGAGGATGTGGGGCAGGATGGAGTTGACATTGCAGGCAGGGGATTCTCATGGCGCAGGACGCGGTGGGAGGAGGGGCTGCGGTAGGAGGTTTAGGTGAAGGAGGTGCAGCCGGATTGGGGAGCAGGAGACAGTTCTCTGGAGAAGGGAGAGTGCGGAGGGGAAGCCAGGAGTGGGGCCCAGGGGAGGCCCTGTGTGTCCAGCCCTCGGGATTGTGGGAATGGCGTGTGTTTTGTGGAGGAGGGAGCGTTTAACTCTGAACGTGTGAGTTTGAAATGACTGCCGCTAGGCAGCCGTTGGGGGAAGCTGGGTCTGACAGGCAGAGAGCTCAGGTAGAGGTGGAGGGCAGGTGCGGGTTGCGTGCTCCAGGATGTCATCGCAGGCCTTGGAAACCGGTGCCTTCTCTAACGGGAGGTGACCGAGACCCAAGGAGAAGAGAGGAAAGTGAGCCGCGAAGAAGGGCCCGGGGGGCGTGGCGGGAGGAAGAGAATGAAGGTCTCATTCCCAGGATTGAAGGGAAGGACAAAGGGGTTCTAGGCCCGGGCAGGAGGCCTCCTGTTCACTAGAGCTCCTGTCCTGTGACCTCGGTGCAGCGTGCACGCCCGGGGCTGCTTTCATGAGGCCCAGCTGTCAGTTTTAAATGTGTGTTTTGGAGAGACCTAGAGATGCTCGTCCTTTTATCTTTGAGGAGATTGGCTTTGCACAGGGGAACTTGGGGGTGGGGGTTGCATGAGGGTGGGAAATGGTCTTCAGGCCATTGTCTTTGGCCTCAGGGAGGGGACTTCTAGACAAGGGACTGGGGCACAGGGACGAAAGGGGATGGGAAGAGGAGGCTGTCAGGAGTCACCAGGCCAGGCAGGAGTGGGCACCACAGAGGCTGGGAGACACTGGGCACATCGTGGGCAAAGGCCGCTCATGCATAACCCACAGGATCTCTAGACATAGGCTCCATAGACAGCTGCACAGCCGTGTTTATTTGGGTTCCTTGCTTGAGAGAGAGAGAGAGAGAGAGAGAGAGAGAGAGAGAGAGAGAGTTAGAGTTTAGGTTTAGATACTCTCATTCCAATCACTGAACTTTCGGCCGAGTGTAGTGAAGCTCCCTGTTGTCCTGCACCCGGGCGGAGTACGGGGTACACTTCACTGTACAGGTCACTGCGCTGTCCTCCCAGAGTGCATGTGCCAAGGGGATGGCTGCCCTGCAGACTGACGTGGACGGTGCTTCTGAAGTGGGGACGGGGGGAGCCAAGTGGTGTGAGAACAGGCCCTCGGTCGCCATCACAGGAGCGGTGCAAGGTGCAAGGCGGGGGCCGGAGGAGAGGCTGGAAACGCTTCTGTCCGGGCTCCACGGGGATCGGTGTGGACTCGGGGCTGATTGAGACAGGGAGCTCCTGGAGTCGGACTGTGTTGCCAGATCAGAGACCGAGTTCAGTTCCTGTGTCTCCACCGGATCTCGGAAAATGAGTGTCTGAGTCATAGTTTTCTCAAGTGCAAAGTGACAAAATATCGCTTGCCACGAATCAAACTAGATCATGTGAAACACCCATCTTTGATGGAGAAATTAGGATGGTTTAGGCTTTTAAATATGTGCAAGTCTGACTGGCTCCTTACTTTGATAAGAAATGTAGAAGCTGAAAGAGTGACAAATAACTTCAGACAACAAAAGAAACCCATGAAAATGAGCAGTTCCTCCCAGAATTCCTGCAGATGTTCTGTGGTTGCTTTTGAGAGAAGTGAGGAAGTGGCAGTGACTGGAAGCCGGGCATGAGGGGCGGGACATGCAGAGAGGAGCTGGGGGAAGGAAGGTGCCATCAGAAAGGTGTGCCAGTGCAGCAGGTGCTCACCGCCTCAGAGGCAGCTCAGGCCTCCCGTCGGGGGCCGGAGGGTAGTGTGAGGGAAGGGGACTTGAGGAAAGGCCACTGGATTGGGGTGAGCAGAGTTGTACTGGAGATTGGAGATAATAGCAAATATTTTTTAAATTAAAATATGTTTTATTGATTTTTTTAGAAAGAGAGGAAGGGAGAGGGATAGATAGAAACATCAATGATAGAGAAACATCCATCGGCTGCCTCCTGCACACCCCCCGACAGGGGATCAAGCCCTCAACCCGGGCATGTGCCCTGACTGGGAATCAAACCTGTGAGCTCTTGGTTCATAGGTCAACGCTCAACCACTGGGCCACACCAGCCGGGTGCGAATATTGTGTAAATCCGTGCCAGGTGCGTGCTATCTCGCTTGGCCCTCCCTCGTCTTTATGACGCGGGCCCTGTTCTCAGGGTAGCGCTGCTCTCCATCCCTCAGGGAGGCTTCAGGAGGTGAAGTCCAGCGACTAGAGGCTGGCTTTGACCCCCGTCTGTGTGGCTGCAGAGCCAGGCCTGTCTTTCCCTGCCCCCAGGCCCCGGGAGTCAGAGCGATTTCTTGGGTGGGATGGCAGCAGGCCGCAGGCTACTGGGGCACAGGCACTAGTCCAGACGCTTGGCGTAAGGAAGAGCTGAGATGGTGACGCAAGTGACCGACAAGTGAGATTTCCCCAGGAAGGACAGACTTGTTACTTGGAACATGTAGAAGCGGGGTCGCTGCACGAGGGTGCCAGAGAACGGGGTGACGGCTCTGCCCCGCGAGGCTCTGCCCCGCGAGGCACCCTTCCTTATGCCCACCCCCCTTGGAACATCTGGTCAACCACGCAGTGAGAGTTCTCCTTCAAAGCTGAGCTGTACCGTGAAGTGATGTCTTTGCAGGTACAGGTGCTGTGGTAGGCGTTTCCAGGTGGCTTCATGAAGGAGGAAACCATTTCCCCTCCCTCCCTAAGTGGCTTCCCTAAGTCACTGTGTGTGTGTGTGTGTGTGTGTGTGTGTGTGTCGGGGGTGCAGGGGGAATGTGTGTTCATCGTTGATTCCAAATAGTGCATAAATAAGGTGATACGAACTTAGAGGCGTGGACTTTTCACAGCACAGTCCTGCCGACGTCCCGGCCTGCTCCCAGCCTGTGTTCCTCCTGCCCCTCCACCCTCCTCTCCATTTGGGCTTCCCAGAGCAGTTGTCCTTGTGGCATTTTTTGGGTCTGGCTCGATTGCCGTCACAGACACACGTGCAGTCTCGCTGTGGGGAGACCTCTCCCATCACAGTGCTGAGTCACTGTGTCCCTCAGGCGGCTCCCCGGTGGCTGGGCTCTGGGGCTGGGGGTGGGGTTCTGGTGGCAGGAAGAAGGCAGGCCTGAAGAGCGACCCTGAGGAGGAGGAAATGGTCTCATTGTTTCACTCGCAGGAACGTGTGGCTCCCGAGCTGCACGGGACACCCAGGCACCTGGACTCGTGTCTCTGAAGCTGTGGGTGTGGGCTGCTCGATGGACTCGAGGGGGAGGGAGGCCCTGGCTGGGAGTCTGGCCCCCACCCCAGGGCAGGAAGCTCAGTGGCCAGAGTCCAGGGCAGACCTTATCTGAAAGAATTCACCCACAGGGTTCCTGTCCCTGGGCCGTGATTGAGGTGGTTTCCTCAGAAAGGGAGGGAGAGCTTTTCCTCAGAAATCATAAAAGGGTTGGGATGATTCCTCCCTGTGCCCACACACGCCCTCAGAGAAGGAAGAGCGGGATCTAGGCTCAAAGTGCTGCACGCGGGCCTGGCGCAGCTGCTTAGCCTGGACTGTGGCTGCAGGTGGACGCGTGGCAGAAAGGCGGGCACCCACGTGGGACCACTTCCTCCGAGGAGGAACCTGCGCAGTCGGGTGGCTGAGGCTCCAGGCTGACGGGGGAGTAAGGGAGTGAGTGACCCAGCGTGAAAGAAAGCGACAGAGGGTAGAGGTGAAGTGAGGAGAGGGAGGGAAAGGAAGTGTTCTCAATTCTGTTTTCTTTTCTTCTTCCTAGCAAGAACCAGTTGAGTCATCTTTGGGGCTTAGTAATGGAGTAAGTGATCTTTCTCCTGAGTACGCGGTCCTGGCTTCAGCTATAAAAAATGAAGTGGATAGTACGGTGAACATCATAGGTAAACTGCTTTTGACATCTCCCTTCTTATACACACGAGCAGCCCGCTGGGGTCCGACACTGGTTAACCGTGATTTGAAATAACACAATCAGTGGGAGGGGGTCTTGGAACCGTCTCACCCTGCGAGTTCCGGCCCCCAGATTTCAGGGCTGAAAAATAAAGGTGTTTGAGGATCAGATAAAGGGACTCCGATGGTCCAGCCTCGAGGAACTAGGCCGAGAGGGACTTCCCAGGAGGGCCCAAGGAGATGCGAGGGTTTCATCGCCTCAATGGCTAATGATTAGCAAGTCGTGGTCTTTCAGTAATTTCTTAGGTGGACAGTTACTCATTTAACTTGGAACCGGGAGGGGGGACTGTCCCCTCTGCACCTGCTCCCGGCAGAAATGCCACAACAGTGGCCACGCTCATCTTACAGATGGAGAAACAGAGGCACAGAGACATGTCGCCAAAGGGCGCACGTGGGTTCCACAAGGAGTTTTGAGACGCGGTTCCACGAGCAGGAAGTAGCCTGGGGAACAGGGCAGCCCAGCCCCTAGTTTCGCAGAAGGAGGCAGTAAACAAAGCCACACATAAGGAAGGCTGCAAAGGGAAAGGATGGGGCGAGCGAGAGCCAGGGGCTGATGGAGGCTGGAGGCCTCTCCAAGGAGTGGTGTGTCCCCTGCAGCCGTGAGGAGGGCAGTGTGAGGGGCAGGGGGAGGGCCAGTGTGACTCGGCAGAATGAGCAGCCCGTGGGTCCCTGGGACGGGGGGCGGGGCAGGTCTCGGAGCCTTTGCAGGCCATGGGAAGGAGGTCGGCATTTAGTTCCAGAATGCTGAAGGGTGTGTTTAAAAATACATATATTTTTAAATTCAAGTCTAACAGTAAAATGCACACATGTTTGACATACAAACACACTGTAGACACCACTTGGAGGCTCCTAGGCGGGGGCGTGAATTACATCCCCATGAGCATCCCACCCATGAGATGCTGCCAGGAATGGGTGGCGGGGGCTCTGTCCCACGGTGAGGCCCAGCTCCAGCCCAGCCCCCGGTCGCCGCCCTTGGGTACCTTTTGGTCCACTCACCTGTGCTCCGGGTGGTAGACAGCGTGATGCTGGTAAGAACCAGAGATCAGTGGGCATGGAGGAAGCCTCCCACCCGGGCTCCTTCACATCTGCTTCCCGGTGGCGTGCGGGTGGGAGGCCGCAGCCACTGCAGCACTGCGGCCCTTGTGCCCTGCGCTTTGGGGGTTTGGGGGTGGACCACGTACCCGGGTTTTCCCTTGTGTGTGGAAGTCTTTGGGGGAATGCAGACGGAGGGACCAGACAGCGTTGAGTGCAGGCTGTGTCTCGGGCCTGGCCTTGCCGCCTCCGCGTGCTCACGCTCCACGGGGCACTTCTGCGTGGAGCCAGTTCTTCCTGAGCTGAGAGAGGTCATCAAGATTGAGCCTCTGGTCACTGCCCCTCCCTCCTGGCCCTGAGTCCCGAGGCCCCACGCTGCTGCACCCCTCTCAGGGCGGCAGTGGGCTTTTATTTATTTTGCCTGAGTCTCAGTGTGTAACTTCTCGGTCAGGTGATAGTTCGTTGCCCCGCTGCGATGGTGCCACGTGCACTTGGTACCGACGTAATGAGTCAGTACTTCGGGGCCGAGGCGAATGCGGGTGTGGTTAGCGATCACCTGTTGCCTTACGTGATTCTCTTTCTTGGCTTAATAATAAAATAACGATGGCAGCAAATGAGTTTGAATATCTCTCTCTGTAGCGGGTGGCCGTGGTGAAGGTACCTGATTATAAGTAAAGTGGGGCCATTTGCGTATTGGGAAGGGTGGGTAATGTGTGGTCACTGCTAACAGGACACTGCCTCGCTTGTTAACCCTTCCTGGGGCGCCTGTCCACACGCTCCCCTGTGACCACTCATCGGCCACCCTGTCTTCGTGATTTGTGGAGAGAGGGGAACACCGGGACCCTGATCCCAGGCCACTGGGATGGGAGGCTCCTTAAAAACACTTTCTTTCACATGACACTGTTTCTGGCTTCCAGTTCATTTGTTTCTAAACCCAGGGTTCCTTTCAGTTTTGTAATTAGGCACCAAGATGAGAGCATCAGGGTGCCTTCACCCGCTTTTATGAGCATATGTCTATAAGGTGGGAAGGGAAGTGAGCAGTTAATGCGGCAGACTCCTTCACGGTGTCTGCGGGCTCCGGGCTGGGCAGTGGTTGAATCATTAACTTCACCCGGTGGCTGCCAGCACTCAGCACGTTGTACTCTGGACAGGATGGCTGTTTTGTAAGCGAATCCCTAAAAGTGTAAAAGGCAAAGTGCACTGTTGCCCTGACAAGTGAGCTCTTGCATGATTACTAGGTTTTACTTTAATTCTTGCTACAACTCATAGCAGGAAAACACATGCACGTGCACACATGCATAGGTACACACATGCACAGACGCACACACGCATAGGCACACACATGCACACGCACACGCACAGATGCACAAGCACACACATGCACAGGCGCACACATGCATAGGTACACATGCACAGGTGCACACACGCACAGATGCACATGCACACATATGCACAGGTGCACACGCACATGCACACACATGCACAGTCGCGCACACATGCATAGGTATACATGCACACACATGCACCGGTGCGCATGCACACAGGCACGCACGCACGCACTCGCAGTTGTCAGCAGGCTGTACTCTGGGTTTGCCTTCTAGCCTGTGACAGCCGAATGCTCTTTCCCGTCTAGTTAGCGGTGCACACCAAGAAGGCGTGTGCGTCTCCATGTCTAAGACCTGTCTCCTAGCGTTCCCTCTCCCCTCGTGGTTAAAGGCACAGGTTAGCACCCCCAGCGACCTGCCCCAGCTTTCCCTTCCAGGAGAGGAGAAAGCTCGCCCGGCTTTTCTTTTCGCTTGTCGTTGGCATGGCATTATCCTGTGTGTGCAGCAGCTTCTGCTTTGAGGGAGCGGAAGAAGCGGCAGCCTGTTGGGCTGTTCTGACTGTGCCCGCTGGCGCCGTGCCCGGGCCACGGAGGCTTGGCTGAGCTGCACTGAAGCGGGTCTGGTCTCGGGCAGGTGCAGGAGCGGGCAGGTGCGGGGGTTGTCTGACGCCCCACCCAGGCAGTGTTTACCGCCCCATTGTGTTTCTTGATAAAAGGCTGCCCCACCCTTTCAGTGAGCAAAGGTTGCTGGGGAACTGGGAGGCCATTCCTCGTCCTGAAGTGAACCGACCAGTCCTAAGTGACTAGACCACAGAACTCAGGAAACAGTGTAATGTGGCACCCCCAATGCACCTTATAGAATGTCCTTTTTTGTTTTTTTGTAATGGCTTCCAAATTTGACTAACTTTAAAGTAGACTCTGGGTAGCTTCTTAGGCAAGCTTGGATACTCAGGTGTCCACAGGGAGGACTGAGTTTGCAGAGAGGAGCTTCCACACTTACAGGCGCCTGAGTGCCCCCACGCCCCCACTCCCCCACCCCGAAGGCCCTGGCACCAGGACTCACAGTGACTGGGGGGCGGCTGAGGGGACGCTCGGCTATGGCACTATGTCTTCATCTTTCCCGGCTCCATTGTTCCCCAGTTTTGACATTTTTCCTGGGGCTTCAGATACAAACCATTCCACTTACAAGATAAGTAGCAGCTTTAGGTGGATCTTTAGGTGGGCGGCACCACCTCCTACGTGGAGGCGAGAAGGTCTCCCATGCTGCTTGCGGAGGGCTGTGCCCCATGCCTGCTCCTGGGCGGGCCGAGCTCTCACCCCCCAGGAGTGGGGCCAGAGACAAGGCACCCACGTTTACCAGGACCCCCAGAAAACTCAGCTCAGTATGAACCCATGTGCGGTGTGGACCGGGATGTCACTCTGTCCCCAGACGCAGGACCGGGAGCTCCGGGCCGTCCTCAGCCTGGCACAGAGGTGACTGCCCGGGACACGCTCTGTCACCACCTGCAGCTGGGGTTTAGGCTGTCATTTTTTTAACCTTAAAATTATTATTTACCCAAGAAACCTGCCATCTCTATGAGGCTACATAACAGTTCCTCCTTCCCTCTCCCTCGCTGCCCCCTCATGAACTTAACTATGAAATCCTCCCGCCTCCCGCATCTTAGGTCTCAATTCCCCTTCTTTCTATTTCTTTTTTAAAAAAATACTTCTATTGATTACAGAGAGGAAAGGAGAGAGAGAGAAACATCAGTGATGAGAGAATCATTGATTGGCTGCCTCCTGCAGGGGGACCATGCCCGCAACCCGGCGGTGTGCCCTTGACCGGAATCGAACCCGGGACCCTTCAGTCCGCAGGCTGAGGCCCTCTCCACTGAGCCAAACCAGCTAGGGCCCTTCTTTCTACTTCGGCTGCTCCTCCCAGTCACCTCCTCTTTCATTCTGTCCCCTCCCCGTTCATTCTCCACATGGCGGTTTTTTAAATGCCCGTCTCCCCAGGTCACCATTGCCTGGAGGACAGTGACCAGTAGTCTTCCTCATGGCCCAGCGCCCTGGTCCCTGCCCGACTCCTCAGAACCCGTTTTGAGTCTGAATTATTCTGAACAGTTGGACTCCCACGTGCCGTGGGGAGAGAGCGAGGCTGGCTGTGCGCTTGCTGTGTGGCAGCTGCTAAGGCGCCGTGGGCACAGTATGCGCAGGCCCAGTGTGGGCTCGCGCTGCCGGCCCGAGAAGGCTGGCCCGGACTCCTGACCCTGGAGACCTGCTGGTGCCCTGCTCCGAGTTGTGCTGGGACACCGATGTGTGTGATGCTGTTTTCCCGGGAGGGGGGATATACACGGTGCCGTCACCTCTTGCCTCCCAGGCCCCTGACGGGGCGTGGCTGTCGGGGCAGCCTGCCCTGCAAGGACGCGGCTCCCTTCTCTATGACCCGCCCACGGACGGTCTCCCGCCATTGCTCTGGGGCTGCTAGACCAAACCATGACCATGTTATAACTGTTTTAAAAGTCCACCAGATTAGAAGTTAAACACGTGGTTTCCAGACCTGGCTCTGCGGTCCTTTATTTACCGTGTGATCTCCGGCAAGCTCCCTAACCTCGCTAGGACTCCGTTTCCTCATCCCTCATCTGTAAAACGGAAATAATGTACTGACCCCGCCCAAGCCAGATCCCGCCCTAGTGGACAGAGCACCAGCCGCAGACTGAAGGGTCCCGCACTCGATTCCAGTCCAGGGCACACAGCTTGGTTGCAGGCTCTATCCCTGGACCCAGTTAGGGCACATGTCCGAGGCAACCACTCATGTCTCTCTCACATCGGTATTTCCCTCTGTCTGTCTCTTCCCCTCCCTTCCACTCTCTAAGTCAATGGAAAAATGTCCTCGGGTGAAGATGAACAAATAAAAACAATAGTACTGCTCCTGCCTACCTCACAGGTACGAGGATCGAATGGGAGCGGGAAAATCATGGGATGGTTGAAAGGTGATAAAACACCTCAATGATGAGGACTATGAGATCAAAATGCATTCACACACATCGGAGTCGGAAAGTAGGCCCCCTCCGTGCTGCGGGATCAGGGCTGATGGTAACAGTTAAACGCAGGCCTCGGGTCGGGCCGAGAACCCCCCCAGCACCCTGCGGACGGCTGGCTACATGCCGCCCAGGGAGCTTCATCCTCGACCCTGCAGCTACCAGGCGACGCTGGCGATGTTCCCAGCCTCTCTGGGTTTCGGCTGCTTTCGGCTGTTAAGCAGTAGGGACCCACCCACCTTCCAAGACCTCTCAGCTTCCGATAGTCTCTCTCCGAGGCGTGGGGGCCCTGCTTTCTCCGGTGGAGCCCTGCACTGAGTCAACAATTGTTAATAAAGCCAGTCTGACCTTTTAAGGCATGAAACCGGTTCGTCAGGAGCCAGCCATGAATAATATTGTTGTAATTCTCAGCACTGGGTCCAGAGGGAATTGCATTCCTGCGGGCAGCTCTTTCCTCACGTGCTGACCTTCATAAGCCGGGGAAGCCCAGTGGGTTTCGAGCTCCTCCAGCCCTTGGAGACTGTCTTTGCCCCCGACACAGGACAGTGAAAAGGAGTTGCATTATTGACTATGAGCCCGGAGGGAGGCGTCTCATGAGGTGAGAACCGCATGCCTTTGACCTGAGAGGGGCTTAGAAAGCTGTGCAGCACGCGGGTGAGCTCTGGGTCAGGGGACGCTGAGTTTGAATCCTGGTTGTGCCACTTAACTCTGTCTGACATTGAATTGGTTACTTAGCCCTCCGGGATGTCTGGCCTCCCTTCTAACAGAGGATGAGAGCTGTACTTCCTGTGGGGGGTGGGGTCCTGTGGGGGGTGGGAGGGGCAGAGCTAAGTGCTCAGGAGATGTTAGGTTTGTGATTACTTACCAGAGGGTGCTGCCTCTGACCGTGTTGGCCGGAGTAGATTGCTGAACGTTTGCTCTTCTTGTGACCTTTCAGTTGTCACGAGTCAAGGGTTACTGTATGTTACCACCTGAGGCAAAGCTTGGTGGTCCGGGAGGTGCGTTCACATGGAGAGAGGGAGGGAGGGAGGGAGGGAGGGAGAGAGAGAGAGAGAGAGAGAGGTGGGGGATGGTGCCTGCAGTACATGCAGAGAGCGTCCAGATGCTGGGAGTGCCCTGCTTCTCCCTTGGGTTGCGACTCCAAGATGGACAGCTTCTAAAGTGTCCACAGCGCTGTTCCGGGGAGAGAAGGGTCGTCCCTGCCCGAGGCGTGCAGCTGCACACTCCTGGGGCCGCTGCCTGAGGGACCATCTTAACTGGGGGTGTGGATTGTAGCCCAAAACAGAGACTGACTTCTGAATCCCGGTCACCAGCATTCAGAACAGGAGGGTCGGGGGGTCACATACCTGGCGACGGAGGAGACACTCGGGTGGTGAGCACACAACAGAGCAGGCAGGTGTAGATGTATCAGATGTATTGTGCACCTGAAATTGGCTAATGTTTTTAACTGATGTTACCCAATAAATTTAATTTTAAAAGTTGAGTAAAGGTGCTGATCTACTTTTTTGTCGTAAGTCACATAGCTTAGGTGAGGCACAGTAACATTAACCCCCGTTAGGCGTACAGGCCTGTGAATGTTGACAGGGGCATGCTGCTGTGTAAGCACCACTATGGTTAAGACAGGACATTTTCATCAGCCCGAGACATTCCTCCTCTACCTGCAGCTTCTGGGACAATGACCATTAACCCAGGTCTAAAAAACCCACTTGCTGCGTGTCCTGACATTTTCTGGAAAACAAGTGTGTGAAGCCCGCTGTTTGCAAGTGGTCGTGGGCCGCTGCAGGACTCGCTGCCGTCGGGGAGCCCGGCCTGCCCGTTCATGCATCCAGCAGAGACGCGCTGAGCTGCTCTCCTGTGCCGGGCCGGGGCGTCTGCTGGGACTTGGCTCTCGTGCGGGTCCTCAGCTCTCGGAGGCCCTGATGTGATGGGGAGGTGACCACGGCGAGAAGCTTAGATGAAGACATACGGACTTAACTCACGGTGGGAGCAGAACGTCAGGCAGTGTCACAAGGCCTGTCACGCTGTGGTTCTGGCTGAACAGCGGGGACAGTGCGTGAGAGGCGCTCAGGAAAGAGAGGTCAGTCTGCTCCGGGGTGGCCGGGAAAAGGCTCCAAAAAAAGCAGGCATTGTGAGTCCTGCCTGTCGCTGGCCCTCCGCCCCTCCTCCCCATCCCTGTCACCGCCTCACTGAAGCCTTTGATTCCTCGAACTGGAAAAAACACGCCACTTCCTCCCCTCGCATCACATGGCCTCTCCCTACTTCCCCTTCTTCCCGCTGCTGTGCTTAACCTACTCTTCATTACCATGTGCCGGCGGTGGCTCTGCTGGCTTCTCCCTCACACACCAGGCCCTGGACCCCATGCCCTCTCTGCCCCAGTACCTGACAACAAAGTCTTGTGCGAAGTAGGTGCCCAATTAGCCTTGTTAGTTGAATCACAGCGTTGGGCGTTGTGGGAAAACAGTGAGGAGAGGCCTGCCGGGCGGCTCAGAGTGTCGTCCTGCGCACCAAAAGGCTGTGGGTTCGAGCCCCCGTTGGGGCGTGTGCAGGAGACAATGATCTCTCTCTCTCTCCCTTTCTCTTTCTCAAGTCAATAAACCAGTATCCTCAGATGAGGATTCAACAGCAACAGTGAGGGAGGGAATTTTGGCCTGAACAAAGGGGTAAAAGTAGGAAGAGGCTGAGCTGCCGTGTCTGTGGGGAAGGCAGCGCAGCGTCGGAAGTTGAAGCGGCTTTGATACCAACCACACGCACATAAGATCTGAGCGGCCTGAGAGAGGGTATTGCGTACACCCCTCTCCTCAGACACATTCTGACACCCGTTAGGTTTCTGTCTCCACCCCTAACTGCTTCTAGGACTTGAGAAGTCTCGCTTCCTGCTGTTGTATTTTATTTGGGAGAAGAGGCAGAAGGAACGTGAGAGGGGTCGGTGTCGCGCTCAGTGTGTGTCCAGTGAACTGTGTGACGGATGTTCTCGTGCTCAGACAGGTAGCCCCAGGGGTCAAGGGAGAGTTCGGGAGCCTGCCCGCCAGGTTTCTCCTGCCTTTCTTCGCTTTAATTTCCTCCCCTCCAGGAAAACCTAGGCACATCCACCTTCCCTCCCCTCCCCTCCCACGTGCTGCGCTGTGTGCACCCTTGTCACACCCCGCGTCTCCTCTCCCAGCCTGCCTTAGCGATCCATGGATGCCCCCCAGCCCTTCCCTGCCTTATGCACGTCTTTTCATCTCCCCCAAAATGCAGTCAGAGCAGGAACCACTTACAGACAAAAATGCGTGAGCAATGAAAAGACTGTGAGCACCCTAACCAGTTTGGCTCAGTGGATAGAGCGTCGGCCTGCGGACTGAAGGGTCCCAGGTTCGATTCCGGTCAAGGGGCATGTACTGTGGTTGCGGGCACAGCCCCAGTGGGGGATGTGCAGGAGGCAGCTGATCGATGTTTCTCTCTCATCCATGTTTCTGACTCTCTGTCCCTCTCCTTTCCTCTCTGTAAAAAAAAAAAAAAAAAAAAAATCAATGAAATATATTTAAAGAAAAAATAAAAGACTGAGAGCCGTGAAAACAGGACCTGGCCCGGGAAGGCTGACTTCTCCAGGAGAGGGGAGTGTCGCCTTCCTGCCGGACCTGCCTGAACATTTGCAGGTGGCGGGGGGCGGGGGGGGGGGGGGGGCACGTCCGGGACAGAGCACTGCGCGTGATCCCAGCTGTGTGGCCTTGGACAAGTCACTCCGCGTCTCTGTGCCTGGTGGCTGTATTTGTAACGGTGGTGACGCTTGCCCTGTCGTTTCCAGGGCAGGAAATGTTAAAATAACTTGCACACGCTGGCAGCGTGCTGAGGTCCAGTTTCAGGTGTGTTCCGTCCAGTTAATTGCCCACTGAAGTATGAGGTCGGCTCTGGGTAACAGTAGGCAGGGCATTAGGGGTAGAGCAGGAAATTAAAGCTCTGATAGTCACAATGGCTAAAAAATAAAAAAATAGTGACCACACCAAAAGCTGGAGAGACTGTGCGTAAGTTAGGTTATCCAGCCCAGCCCAGTGGCTCAGTAGGTTGGATGTCATCCCATGCACCAAAGGGTTGCGGTTTGATTCCCGGTCAGGGCAGACACCTGGATTGTGGGTTTGATCCCCAGTCCTGGAGGTACGGAAGGCAACCCGATTGATGTTCTCCCCTTCCTTTCTTCTCTCTCAGCATGTCCTCAGGTGAGGGTTTTTTAAAAAAAGGTTACCCATCCACGCTGGTGGGAATGTAAAATGGTGCAGCCACTCTGGGTAACAGTTTGGCAGTTTCTTGTAAAACTAGACATGTGATTGCCATATAACCCAGCAACTGCACTCTTGGGATACATCATCCCAGAGAAATGGAAGCTTACGTGTATACAAAACCTGCACACAGATGTTCTTAGCAGCCTTGTTTGTAAGAGCCAAGGGATGGACGTGACCCCAAAGTCCTTCAAAGGGTGGCTAGACCGAGGGACATCCAAACCATGGAATGTCACTCGGCAGCGAAAAGGGGCCAGCTCTTGATACGCACACCTCTCGACATACAAAGCCTGGATGAATAAACCTCCAGGGGATTATGCCGAGTGAAAAAAAAAAAAAAAAAAAGCCAAGCTCAAAGGATTACTGTGTGGGTCTGTTGAGAACACACTCTTGAAATGTCCAAAAGTAGAGAAATGGGAGACAGGTTGGTGGGTGTCAGGGATTAGTGAGAAGGGGTGGCTGAAGGAAGGGGGGCATGGTTACAGAAGAGTGACATAGGAGATGCTTGTGTGGGTGACTGTGGGCGGGTGTGTGAAGCTGTGTCTGTGACAAAGCCGCATAGAACTAAGTGCACACCCATCAGCACACGCAGAATGCGGCGACGGAGGAGATCGGAGCGGATGCATGGACGGCTGTCAGTAGCATCCTGACCTTGTCCTGTGGTTCTGCGAGGTGTTGCCATCAGAGGAACTTGGGTGAAGGGCACACAGGATCTGTCTGTTACTTCTTACCGCGGTTTGCGAATCCATAATAATCTCACTCTGAAAGGTTTGATTTAAAAACGTGAGGCGGGATTCGGAGCCGGGTGGTCAGAATTCATCTTGCCAGTGTTCTGGGGAGTCGATGCTAATGCTACACACATGAGTGAGTGAGAACTGGCCGAGCATCTGCCCACCGCTCTGCTCTTTCGTCCAGCAGGCGCGTGGCCTGGGGAGAATGAACAGGACACCCCAGCTAGATCCACGGTGGGTGGATTGGGGTGGTCCTTTCTTCCTACTAAGATTTGAGCATGTGTCTCTGAACCCTAGGACTCGGAACATAGCACACAGCTTCGTTTGGAGCAGGAGCAGAGAACAGAAATGGGTCCGTTCCAGGCACTGTCCGACTGGGCCTGGGGCGAGGTCCGGGTGCAGCCGCTGGTGGCTGGGCCTGGGCTGGGGTGGGACGTTGCCCCCTGTAAGGACGTGGGCAGGCTGCTGGGAACCGTCCCGGGAGCCCGGGGCTTGGTCTTCATCTCACGGCCGTTGGCACGTGGTGACAGAGACTCTGAGCCCTGGCTGGTCGGCTCTTGGGGAAGGGGCTCAGTCCTGAGAGAGTGTGGGAACTGGCATCGGGAGGCGTTGGTGCGTGACAGCTTTCCTCTCTTTGAAGTTGTAGGGCAGTCACATCTGGACAGCAACATCGAGGATCAAGAGATTGTCACCAACCCGCCAGACATTTGCCAGGTGGTGGAGGTGACCACCGAGAGCGATGAGCAGCCGGTCAGCATGAGCGAGCTGTACCCTCTGCAGATTTCCCCCGTGTCTTCCTACGCAGGTGAGGCGGGGAGCTCTGGTGCGGTGCGAGGGGCAGGGGAGGGCTCCTTTAGTCGGGGCGCCCGCCCTGCCCAGCAGACAGCCTCCCCTCTCTCCCGGGATTGTTCTTGCTCTGACTCTCTCGACCGGCATGCCTTGGGCGCATTTGTTCTCAGCAGACAGGGTCTCCACGTGTCTCCACTTGATCGTCCACATATTTCCATGCATGACTTAACACGTAATAACATTTCTGTGGACAAGTAAGTTCATTTGAGCCTATTTTGTTTGCACAAATTCTCAGAAATTTGGAAGGATGTCCGTAATGGAAGCTGAGCTTGGCCATGCTGGGTAGGACCGCAGGGATCATGTCCTCCAGTTCCTTCCGTTTGGGAAGTGGAGGGACTTGTTCCAGGTCACACAGTCAGTAAGTGTTTGGGTCAGGACTTGACCTCAACCTTCAGACCCCAAGCCTCATTCCATTCCACCAGGTTTATTTGTGACTCCCACATACATTCCCCATTCCCCTTCTCTTTCTTGATATATATATATATATATATATATATATTTTGATTAGGGTATTACATATGTGTCCTTATTGCCCCATTGCCCCCCCCCCCTTTTTAAGGAATGAATATATATATATATATATATATATATATATATATATATATATATAGTATTGATTTTTAGAGAAAGGGGAAGGAGAGGGAGAGAGAGGTAGAAACATCAATGAGAGAGAAACATCACCGATCGGCTGCCTCTCACATGCCCCAAACTGGGGATGGAGCCCACAACCTGGGCATGTGCCCTGACCAGATATCAAACTGGTGACCTCTTGGTTCCTGGGTCGACGCTCTACTGCTGAGCCACACCGGCTGGACAGTTCCCCTTCTTTTTCAACTCAGTGCAGCTTCTGATTGGCCAGGCAGCTGAGCCCGTTTCCGATGCCCCAGGAATGGCCTGTCATGGCAGGAACTGGCCAGACGGTCAGGGTTGGAACCCGACCCGTGGGTTCTCCATCCTTTCCGAGGCTCCTTTCCCGCCACCGTCGCATCGTCTCCGCTCCCTTCCCAGCGGTCTCCAGTCAGTGTCGCATCGTCTCCGCTCCCTTCCCAGCGGCCTCCAGTCAGTGTTTGGGGACTCGGGCACAAGTAGGAAATATGGCTGAGTCAGTGCTGCTGCTTGCGAACATTGAAAGTACGAAGCAAGGCCCTGCCGCGAGTGACCGCGGGCGGCTCTGATACGTGGCTCAGGGTCCTTCCCAGTGTCCCTTTCCCAGGCTGCAGGGGCCACCCCATGGGACAGGGCGTTGGTGAGCTCTCAGTTACTAAATAACCCGAACCCCAACTGTCTTTTTAACTGACTTTTAAAAAATTACGGTAAAATATACCATAAAATGGGCCATTTTGCTGTTTCGGCGGCATAAGTGCGTTCACGTTGCTGTGCAGCCCTCACCGTCGTCATCTCCACAGCTTCGTTCATCTTCCCAAACGGAACCTCTCCCCCTCCCCCGCGGCCGTCAGCCCCGTCTGCTTTCTGTGGGTTTGGCTACTCCGGGTGCCTCCTCTAACGTGGAATCACCAGGATTTGTCCTGTGGGGAATGGGCTTATTTCACGTGGCACAGTGTCTTCAAGGCCCTGCTTTCCATGGTGCCAGGAACACTAAAGCAGTGCGGGCACCGCCTTGGCTGCAAGAAGCGTCTCATCTGTCAGACAGGGTCAGCTGTCAGTTACTTAATCATCAGGCACGTTCTGCACGCCTGTGTGCGAGTCCCGCGCTGGGGTTTGCAGCCCCAGGAATCATCACTGCGCTTTCCTGCCTGTTCGTTGTGCCCTGGGAACCACGTGGATGCTGGGCGCCCATTGACTTCATGATCATGAGAATAACCCGTCAGCCTGGGCACCATCACGGTGCCCTGTTTGAAATCAGGAATCCAGGGCTGATGCGGGTGAAAGCCGTGGGCCCAGGGGTGAACAACAGGATGGCACAGTGAGCACCCACAGGGAGCTTATGCCAGAGGCCCGCTCTGAGCCCTGCCACCCAGATGCTGCCCCCGACAGCCACGCGGGGCTCTGCCCTCGGGACACGTCCACCTCTGGTGATCACAGAGACCACTGCAGGAGGCAGGGCGGAATGTTCCGGCCTGGGTTTCACAGCAGAGATAACGGGAGCCAGGAACATGGAGCAGCTCTGCTCAGAGCTCCGTCGCTGTGGCTGCAGCCCCTGCTGCACGACTCCCCAGGCGGCGCGGTTCTCCTCACCCGAAGGTGCTCTCCCATTGACTATTAGGGAGAGTGGAAGAGAGGGAAAGACAGAGAAATAATGATGTGAGAGAAACACATCGATGGGTTGCCTCCTGCACGAGCCCCAACCAGGGCCCGGGCTGGGGAGGAGCCTGCAACCGAGGTACGTGCCCTTGACCGGAATCGAACCTGGGACCCTTCTGTCCGCAGGCTGACGCTCTAGCCACTGAGCAAAGCAGGTAGGGCCCATGTGGTTTTTAACAGTTGGAGCTTTCTGATAGACTTCTCTGTGTGTGTCGAATCAGACTTCTCTGAAGTCTTCTCAGCGATGCTGGGAAGGCCTCCCCCTGCTGTTCCGCCAGCCGTGGCTTCTTGCGTTGGCATCAGAACCCCGAGAACAGCATTCCCCGCTCCAGGACATCGGCATGGGTCTCAGAAGAAGGCTCCGTGCCGGGCTGGCAGGTGCAAGCCGGCTCTGTTGGAGCCTGGCCTTCAGTCCTTCCGTTGTTCTCAACATCTGGATTCTCCAGAGCCCTGGGAGGGTGGGGGGCAGGCTTCTTGGTTGGAGCCAAAATGTTTCATCACTGCGGCGGTCCCAGAGCTGAGGGCATGTGGGAAACGTACCTGTGACTGGCCATGGCTGGTGTAAGTCTCATGTGTCGGATTTAGAGCGTGCTGCTAGGAAAGGCAGTTTTTTGGTTGTAGTCCCCTTTCCACCTGTATGTTCCCAATAGGATTGGCTGTTGGCCTGCTTTCCATGACAGGGTGTGGGTCTGTTTATTTGTTGGTTTGTGTTTTTTCTTTTTGGTTTTGCTTATTCAACTGTATTTCAACCTCTGCTAACCAATCCCATTCCTTTGTTTAGGAAACTGGTATTTGGAGGCTGTTGTTAGCTATTTCCCCTTCTGACACTGAAATGTAATCCCTGCAGGATCGCACACCACCCTCGGTTCTGCAAGTCTGTCTTTGGTCTAAACAGGACGGCGAGCGAGAAGAGAGACCAGGGGTTTCTCTGAGTGGAGGTCCTTGCCTCGGATGTTTGAAGGCAGCAGAGTGCTGGTTGGATCCGTCACACCTCCATCCTGGGGAGGGGGTCCCAGGGGCCCTGCTGGGGAGCCTAGAGGAGAGACATTTGTCTCTGAAGGTCCGTCCACAGGCCTCTCGCCTGAGGGGTGACACCAGGGTGTTGCTAGGTGGCTGCTGGTGTCGGAAAGGAAAGCCAAGGAAAGCCACCAGAGAGCTTGGAGAAGGCGGGTGAGAGGGTGGGACACCAGCTGGGGAAGGAAGCATGACACGAGGGACTGACCGGTCACAGCCCAGAGAACGGAGGTCGCCTGCTAACCAGCAGCCGGCAGCGAAGATGTGGGGTCCTGACAGAAACCATTGCATTCTGCTGGGGGGGGGGGGGGCAAGGATAAAGGTTCTTGGAGATGAAGACCACTCTGATTTGAACCTTTTAATCGAGCCCGAATGAAAGCGATTGAGCAAATGATCGAGGGAAAGAAATCGTCCTCAACCTTCCTGACACTGTCGAACAAGAACCTTCCAGAAAATGTACCAGGATGTCAGCGTGCAGAACGGCTTTCCTGGAAAACGTACTGTTCCTCCTGCTCTGTGTCCCGAGAAGGTTTGGCCGTGAACACTGGGCTGAAGTGCAGCGGGAGCCTAAGGCGAGCGCCCCCCTCCAGCTGTGGCCGGGAGGAGGGTCTTGGCGATCAGCTAGGCACCCCCCCCCCACCCCCACCCCCCCCAGTGGCCTTCAGGGAAGCGGGCCCAGGAAGGTGAAATGGATGATCGCTGATCGCGTACCTGTTAGCACTCGCAGAACTTACTCAGACCAGCAGGGAAGCAGCTCCCAATATATATATTTTTAAATTCCATTTTATTTGAAGTAACTAAAAAAGCCAAATCCAAAGCAATCAGCAGTAAAAGTGAACTAACTCCTGCTGGAGTTTCGGCACGAACACTGATCTGGAAGCAGCAGCCACAGGGGGCTTATTTGTGGGATATGAATGGACCCGGAAAGTGGCGATGATAACGGTGAAGTCAAACCGGGAACCGGGCCTGAGCGCCCCCCAGCAAAGCACTTGGAGCCGTGGTTGCGGGCAGCCCGAGGACCACTGTCACCTAGAGAGGGGCCCGCGTCCCCGGCTGCAGCGTCCAGCTGCTCCTGCTCGTGGGCGGAAGGCACCCAGGCCGGACCTTTAAACCTCGTGGGAAACAGTGTGGCACGCGGAGAGCCTTGTAGCCACTCCAGGGCATGTCTCAGTTCAGAAACACGCTCTCGGCTCACACAGGGTCAGCCGAAGCGAGAGCTCAGAGCATGTGTGTCTTTTCTTGCCTCCAGCTGCTTCCCTGAAGCCACAAGCTGGGACTTAAAGGGACTCATGGTCTGTGTGAGGTCTTCTGAGGAGCCTCGCCCAGGGTCTGCCTCCCACCCCTCCTGCAGCTGGGGCTTGGGCTGTGGAACCCCATGTCTGCATATTTCCAGCCCCCAACCATGCCAGTTGGCATCGTTTGTTTTTCATGGACAGGGAAAGGTACCTCTGGGGGCAGTTAGGAGTGGAGGGGTCAGGACACGTATGAAAGGAAGAGAAACCTTGGCTTCAGAGCCAGAGAAAGCTCAGCACAGCAAAGGGAAGTGGGTCTTGAAATTTCATCCGAGGCTGGAGTGGGAGCCACGGCCATTACCAGCGAGGCTCTGTGGCTCCCAGGCGGATGCTTTGGGGACATCTGCCTCGTCTGAGGAGGGGCAGGCCCTCCTCTGGTTGCTCATGGCCCGTCGGTAATCGCTCGTGCCCAGGAGAAGTCGCTGGAGAACAGTGGCCCTGCCACCGCAGGAAGGCTGCGGGGTGGAGCCGTGTGGTCAGCCTGCTCGCTGTCTTCGCCCAGGGTTTGTCCTCGGGTTCTCCGGCCTTCGTTCCAGGCAGCCCGGTCTGTGCCCTGTGCTCTGGGCGGCGACAGGGCTGGGCTGCGCCGGCCAGTCCCGGCTGCGCCACCAGCAGGAAGTGAGACGGGAGGCCAGTTCCTCAGTGGGTTTGGGTGAAAGGCTGAGAGGCCTGAGGGCCGGGAGCTCTTCTGCTTAATGGGAGGAGGATGGGCGCTGCTCCCCGTGAACACTCCTGGGGAGGCCGAACGAGGACTCTGTACACGGGTGCGGCCCAGCCCTGGCCGCGGCCTCAGCGAATGTTCGCCGTATGGTGGCCCCTCAGGCCTTGCCTGTAAAATGAATGACCAGCCTCAGGGTCTCCCACGGTCTGTATTTCCAGAGTTCTACACTTCGTATTTGGTTTTCTCAAAACTGTGAACGCTGAGCAACTGCACACAATTTTTTTTACTTAAAAAAGTTTTAAGATTTTTTTACTTAAAAAAATTAAAACTTATATTTGCTTAAAACAGTCTTACATTATATGTGGCTTGTGATCACCAGCCGTCGACTTGGACTGCGTGAGTCTGGCATGTGCAGATGCAGTGCGGCCAAGGCCTGGGGCTCTGGGCAGAGGCACAGTCCCCTGACCCAGTGCGCCCCGTCCCAGTCCCAGGCCCTAGCAGGCCTCGCCCCGCCTCGCCCACGCGTCACCGAACCCTCTTGGAAGGAGTGGCCTCCCGAGGAAACGGCAGCTCCGGGGAGTGGCTCACAGCGGGCAGGCGGGTCGGGACGGGCACAGAGCTCCTTACCTCTGGCTGCCTGCCGTCTAACCACAAACGCAGTGGCTGCCAACAGCGCACATTTACTAACGCCCATTCCCGAGGGCCGGGGTGCAGGCGCGGCTGAGCTCAGGGCCCCCTGCACACGTCTGCAGTCCAGGTGCGGCCCGGGGCTGTCCCATCTGAGGCCCGAAGTGGGGGTCTGTGTCCCAGCTCCTACGGTGTGGGGTACAGTAAACATAGTTCCTTGCTGGCTGTTGGCGGGAAGCAGCCCTTAATTCTTTGTCATACGAACCTTCCCAACATGACTGCTCGCTTCCTCGAAGCCAGCGACACTCTCCTCAACACACAGGTCTCGGTCTGGTTAGGTAATCACTCCCCCCCCCCCCATCACCTTCGCTGTGTTCTGTGGTTTAAAGCAAGTCGCAGGTCTTCTCCCCACCCCCCCCCCACTCCCTCCCAAGGAGGGAACCCCACAAGAAGGCAAACACCAGGGTGAGGATCATGGTGGCCACCCTGGAATCAGCCCTCCACAGTGGCCTGGGTGCAACTTACAAATCCCAGATATCAGCACCAAAGGGGTGTGAGGCAAGGAGGGATCTGAGTGAATGGGGTGATGGAGAAAGGCTGCGAGTTGGGACTTAGTGAGCGGATTGACATGGGCTGGGGGAGCGGACCCGTGTGGGGCTGGGGAGACATCCTTGGTGAGGACCGGCCTGGCCGGGAGGCAGGAGCGTGGGCGTAGGGCGCAGCAGCAGGGCACCTCACAACCAGCACCCAACCCTGGGAAGTGGTGGCCGTGAGCAAACATTGCCTGGCCCACGGGAAGCCAGCCCCCCGCCCCCCTCTGCTCTCGGACCTTTCTCGGAAGGGCCATGGCCACTCTGGCATCTCCCAAGGTCAGAGTTTGACCTTAGGAAGGGGATGGAGATTGGGAGGTCACGTACCCATTTCTCTTCTGGGAAAAGAAGTGCTGACACGTTTTCTAAACACTTGAGCCTCCAGACGGTTTGCGGGCAGGAATGACCGCCCTGTGTTTCTCTCTCATGAACAGAAAGCGAAACCACCGACAGCGTGCCCAGCGACGAGGAGAGCGCCGAGGTGAGCACCCGCCCGCTCCTCCCTCCTTACGTTCCTTTCCTTCTGGTCGTGAGTTTTACCCTTGGGATGTGTGTGTGTGTGTGTGTGTGTGTGTGTGTGTGTGTGGTCAAGTGTACAGAACATGAAACATGTCAGACTTTTAGGTTTTGAATGATAACATGACGCTTTGGGAGCTGACGTTACCATTGGAAAGAGAAGGAAAGGAAACTGAAATGCAGGCCAGCAAACGCTGATGTTCCAGCCGCTATGAACAGCCTAGTTCTCTAGCAGAAACAGTACGTCCCAGTGACCACAGCAGGAGCCAGATGTGAGCGCGTGACAGTGCTAAGCAAGTACCCACTGCACCTGGCGCCCCGCCCCTGCGGGCAGGTGTGTGGGTCCTGACTCTGGGTCACTGCTTCCCCTGTGTCTCCCTTTGCTAGGCTGCCTCGCACGTGGCTGTGCTGGTGATGGAGAGCATCCCTGCCAAAGCCTGCTTTGTGTCTGGGCGGGGGTCTGACCGACGGACGGCTGTTTGAATTAGTGGGTTCCCAGTGCTCCGCACACTCCCCAGTGTAGCCCAGGAATTCTGAAGAAACAAGACAGGTGTAGAGGCTCACAGACACCCCAGCCCACGTCTTCAAGGTCCTCATTCCAGCTCCTCTGAAGGAGGCTACCCTGGGGCTTAGCCATCTACCTGGCACCCTGGAGCTCCAAGCAGCACCCCTTTGCAGGCAGTCAGGGGCGCTCCCTGTGCGGGGCTGTTTCTCACTGCCCTCCCTCGGATCAGGCCAGACATGAGGAACCAGTCTCCATGACAACCGGCCACCAGTGCCGGGGCTGGGCAGGGAGCAGAGGGGAAGCAGATACCAAGCCGCTGCCCTGCTCTCCTGCCTGCATGGAACAGTCCTGGCTGCGCCCCGGGAGGCGGCAAATGGGAACCGACGAAAAGGGAAGAGGAACCACCGCGGGCGGGGCCGGCCCAGCTGCGATGGTGTCTGTGGAGGGCCTTGGAGTTGCTAAGCTCCCGTTCCTTCCACGACTCTTAGGAAATCAGTTTCCTAACACGTGGGGATGGTGGTACTTGTTTTTTTTTTTTTTAAGTGCCAGCCAGTAGCAGGGAAAGAAAACACACCTTCGTTGTTTCTCTTTAAAGGGACGACCGCCCTGGCGGAAGCGGAACATCGAAGGCAAGCAGTACCTCAGCAACATGGGCACGCGGAGCACCTACCTGCTGCCCAGCATGGCCACCTTCGTGACCTCCAACAAGCCCGACCTCCAGGTCACCATCAAGGAGGAGAACTACCCGATGCCTTTCAGCAGCTCCTGGCCCCCGTACCCCGACCACCCGCTCGCGGCCTCCGTGGCCCCCGCGCCCAGCGGCAGCCGGCCGGACCGCGAGACCCGGGCCAGCGTCATCAAGAAGACGTCCGACATCGCCCGCGTCAAGAGCTGTTAGGCCCGCGACCTCCCCGGCGGTCGGCCGTCGGCCGTCTCGGCTTCGTGTTGTTTGTTTGTATTTTATTTTTCTCTCTGACACCTGTTCTAGACACATCGAAGGACAGAGCCTCGGCCACAGGACAGTGACCGCGGTGTCCGACCGTGGTGTCGCCGGGCTTCTCTCTAACTCAGGACGCCAGCCCGGTGGCGGACACGTGTCTCTAGAGCCTGCTGGGTCTCCCGGGGCTGCTCCCCACGTGCAAGGACGGCATAGGACCAACCCCCACGCGGCTGCCTGCGGCCGCGGCCCCCTCGCGGAGCGGCCGCCTTGGAGCGAGCGGAGGAGAAAATGTGAACGAGCTGGAAGAGGTTACCCTTGTGAATATGTACATAGGGCAGGACTAGCGACTCCGGCTTCTGCACCTTATCGTAAAGCACTTACCGACAGACCTTTTCAAGCCCTGGCCTACTTCTCGGCCCTCCCCTGCCCCTCCCGGCCCCCCCCCTCCTCCCCCTCCCCCGGCGGCTGTGGGCTCCGCACGCACCCGTAGGGGGAGGAGCGGAAAGGGCACTTCTCCACAGATGTCCCATGTGCAGACTGCTTTAAGAGAGAGCATCTTTCTGAATCTGCTAATGCTTGAAGGCCACGCGGTACAAAGGAAAATGACCTTGAGATCTTACGCAAATTCCCAGATTTGAAGATAAAAAAAGAGAGAGAGAGAGAGAGAGAGAGAGAGAGAGAGAGAGAGAGAATCCTCTAATTCTAACCAGAGCAAGCTTTTTTATTTTTTATACAGGGGAATATTTTATTCAAGGTAAAAAAAAAATTCTAAATAAAATCGTTTTTTATCTTTTCTACAGCAAATTTATAATTTTAAGATTCCTTTTCTTGTTTCTCAGCAGTTGTTCTGACACCCTTGTGGCACACTGTTTTTTAATTTTGTAAAGGTGGAAAAGCTTTTATGAGCTCATGTAGCAATCAAATTATCCTGTGGATTGATAATAAATGAATATGATATATAGTTAAATTTTTAATGGGCGTCATGCCTGGCTTCGTCTGTCTGTACTTTGGAGCACAGTCACGGGGCAGGACCGACAAAGGATCGTTTCTCCTTGGGGACCAACGCATTATCCCGTTTCCGCTGCCAGAAACCCCAGAGGTTCCTCCTGGGAGGACAGGAACGGCCGCCTGCGTTGAGGGTGGTCCCGAGCCAGGCGCTGTGCTGCGTGTTTCCCGGGAGTCACCCTCCGCAGTCATCACAGCTGTGCCCAGGAAATGCCTTTCCTCAAGGTCACTTAGGTGGTCAGTCAAGGGCGTGATGGAGCCCAAGTCTGGTGTGGCGATGGGGGAGGCTTTTTACCGCCCACTGTCTCTGCTTGAGCACACGCTTTTCTCTTCTCGCCCAGGGGAACGACCGAAATGTCACAGCTGGTTCACATGATGGGCCCCTGGGCAAGGCATCTTCACCTGGAACTGTCTACTGGGTTCCTACTCTGAGTCTGTCTTCTTTCCAGGCCCCGGGGCCACAGACGGAGGCCTCAGACTTAGGGCACCTCTTTCCCGTGAGAAATGTGAATTTAAGGACCCAGACACCACCACCACCACCCATCTGGGCGTCAAGGTGTCGTCCTGACCTCGGGAAGCCTCGGCGCTGACCTCAGGCTCCCACTGTCTGTGTCTGTGTGCCTGTCTGTGAACCTGGGGAGCTGAGACAGCTGCCTCCCTCCTGCCCCCGGGTGTGGAGGAGATGGCTAAGTTAATATTTGAAAAGGCTCCGCAGTGAAGGACAAAGGGCTGATTTTATGCGCTCAGTGTGAGGCTGCAGAGGCAATTAGTGGTTGTAAACTGCTGCGCCCTGAGCAGAAATTAACTGGAGCGTTTTACTGGCTGATGCGTTGTGGTTGAGATGCCGGTTGGGGTGGTTGCTGGTTCTGTGAGGAGCCCTGCGCTGACAGGGTGACCTCCCCTCCGGGGTGAGAGGAGGAGTCGGGAGGAGGAAAAGGGTGCTCTGGCCTCCTCAGCAGTGAGCTCTCAGCTCAGCCCGACCCTTCTCTCAGCTCTCGGTGGCTGATATCCACATCGTTTTCTTTTGTCACCCTGTGTCAAAAATAAGTTTACAGAAACGGTAACGGAAGGTAGCTCTGAGTCCCGTGGCCTGGCCATCTAAGGGTTAAAGGTGGTCCCTCTTCCCAGCTCATATCCTGCCCCTTCCGGCAGCTCTGCTGGCCCCAAACCCATCGCCACCCCCTCCCCCCTGCCCTGCCCTGCTTCCTCCACTTCTATGGCTATAGCTAGACTCCCCCCAGAACCTGGCCAGGTGAAAGACAATTCAGGATTTGGAAATGCACAATTAACTGTTAAAGATCACTTCACCCGTGGCTAATGAGGCCGTGAAAAAACAGAATCGCGTGTGAATTATGTCGGAGAAAGACTGTATGGTCTCCGAGCGTCACTTGCCAGTAGTTGACATGAAGACAAACCCCTGGGGCGTGTCACGGGCCCTGCCTCAGACCCCGGTGTCCGTTAGAGGAAGTACCGGGCGCGCGAGCTCCTCGGCGGCATCTGTGTGAGCCGATAGGCTTTTATGATGGGCTGTGTGCGCGTGTGCGTGTGCGTGCGTGTGTGTGTGTGCGTGTGTGTGTGTGAAGTGCAGTGTGACAGCTGTTGGGACAATCAGTAGTCTCCATTCTCGGCAGCCAGCACTGGTCCCTCTCTGATCCTGAGAACATTGTACCTGGGACTCCAGGGACAGGGGCTTCCGCCTGCAGGGAGGTTGATGGAACCCAGCACATCCTCCCAGGACACCCTCGAGGGTCTATAAATCCATGACCACCCAGAGCAGTGTCCGCCTTTGGGTGACGTATGGGCCAAAGGTGGTGTTTAGTCTATTTACATATTTTTTAGAGAAGAAGAAACAGACATGGGTAAGAAATACACACAACACAAATCCATTGGAAATTAAAACCCAAAATAGTACCTTTTCTTTTTTCCCCCCAGATCTAAAGTGTCCTAACTGATCAAGTGACTGCTACTGAGAGGGAAATGTTAGGAGTGGAGAGGGAGCTTCGTGAGCTGGCTCCAGGACTTCCGAGTTTTCAAACTTGTGCTTTGGGAAGTATTTTGCAAGTGAATGAAAAGGATGTTAAGCCCCAAAGGGCCTCTGCTCCGGGCCAGAGAGAGGGAACACGAGACATTCCATTTGCCTGAGGCCATTCTTTGGATGTTGCATTCATTCGGTTTTAAAAGCCCCCTGTTATTCTAGCTACGGAGGACAAACAGACCCAGATAAAAGGGGAGCATAAGAAATTTCTGCCAAATTTCTAAGGAAGAAGGAGAGAGGCATGCTGGGAGCGGCTTGCCAGCAGGTAGCCACAATGGGCCCCTGGCAGCCCAGGCCAGCTCTCCAGTGTCTCGGCACCAGTTGTGGTTTGGAAAGAGAATGGAAGAGTTCAGCTACCTCATCCTGAAATTCCATCCTGTGGCAGAGCCAGGCCAGGGTGGGCAGGCCAGCGGGACCTGTTCCCAGGCTGCAGGAGACCCCGCCCCCGGGCTGTCACAGTCCGCAGGGCTGTCAGCTTCTCAGCCACATTGACCTCCCAACATGTGGACGGAGGTTGGTGACACAGTAGGCAGTCACCCCAGGGTCTCCTCCTCCTCCCTTGGGGTCATTACCCTAGAGGTCAAGACCACAGGACTGGAGCCCTGGGCTGCACCCTGAGGGAACATGATCGGCCACAGCCCTGGAGAGGAGATCGGGCACACATTCCCGTCAGGAGACACCAGAAGGTGGTGGGTGAGCTGTTGCCTTCTGGGGCTGCCTGGCCTCTGGGCCCCATCCAACCCTCTGGACACAGACCATCCCGGGCCCCGGCCTGGGCATCGCTGGCCCTGCTGTGCAGGCGAAGGAGGGCTTTTTGAGGTTCCCTGCCGGGGCCACGGTGACAGCAGGTGCAGGGCTCCTGTCTCTGCTGCTGAAAATAGTGCTGGAGGAAGGAAGTGGCCAGGCCTAATAGCCGGTTTTAGCAAAAAGGTTCAGTCTGTCCAAGAACTTGAGTCATGCTGTGGAAGGATCGAGATGAGGGCCCCTCAGAGTTCACACGGCCCGAGAGGAACATTTGCTGAGGCCTGTGGCCGGGTTTCAGCAGGGAAGCAGCGCCCGAGCTCCCGGTCCTCCGCAGGCCGCCTCTGGAGGGCCGCGTTCCCTGTGTCTGCTTTGTAAACAGGCTGGAGCAGGGGCTGCCGGCTCGGGGTGTGTGTGTGTGTGTGTGTGTGTGTGTGTGTGTGTGTGTATGGTGCCGGTTGTGCAACCGCCGCGCGGCCAGCCCCTTGCACACACGGCTGGAGAAACACCACCGTCACGTGCAGCCGCCTGTGCAGCACAAACAGTTGGTTTTAGTAACACGACTGTTTTTGCAGGTGCAAAAAAAAAAAAAAAAAAATTTCCAGGCTGACAGCATCTCTAAGTTTCAGTTTTGGTTGAGAAGAGCGTTTTAAAATCTCAACACCCAAACATCCATCCCCATGAATCATCAGGGAAATAGAATAGCGTGATGTCCCGCCCATCGGCCAGAAGCTGGGGCTGAGGATCTGAGACTGCTCCGGATTCTCCAAGTTCTCTCCAGTGCGCCAGTTCGAAGACGCTGACATTTCAAATCCCCAAAATATACTTGATGATACTGTCTGGAGTTTCAGGATAATGTCAGCAGCTAGAGGGGGCGCGCGTTCCTCGCGTTCCTCGTGGCTAGAGATGGCCAAGGCTTCATTCCTTCCTAGAATTTGCATTGATAAGTATCTGCTCCAGAGTTCGCTCCTCTGTCTCCCAACGGGATGATAAACTTGGACTTCTCCGGCCTTCCCTGCAAAACCTGGACCGTAAATGCTGCAGCGTTTTCTCTGGGAAGCTCACGTATTGTGTGTCTAATGTCACTGTGAAACACAGAAGCGATTTCACAGGCTGAGCCCTGACGTAGTCAGGGTTTAGGCAAATAGAAGTTTTAGTAAAAATGTAAAATGCAGCCCAGAGCTGTTGCTCAAATGTCATCCGATGGCTTCCGGGATTATTTGTGACATGGCTGTGACGTGGGAAGGAAATCACAGGCCAGCTTAATAGGTTCGTGTTGGCAAACCTTTAATTGCAAGATTGATTTAAAGCAGGGGTGGGGGGCATCCGGCCTGTGGGCCGCGGAAGGCCTGCGAAATCATTTGGTCTGGCCCTGCCAAGGCTTTGGGGGTGAGTTAATTAAATGCTTGCCTAAATATAGCAGGCTAACTTTTAAGTTGATAATTTTGTGCGGCCCTCGAATGATGTTTGTAAGTACCCACATGGCCCTTGGCAGAAAAAAGGTCCCCACTTCTGGCTTAAGGGCCCTTTGGGTCCTTATAATTCCAAATGCCTTTCTTGAGCTCCTCATGGATTTAACCCGGGGACGCAATCATCTTGCTTTGCCAGGGCTGAAGGGGTTCCTGGGACGTGGGACTTTAGCGCTAAAACGGGGAAGGTCTCAGGCGAGCTGGGAGGAGCTGGTCACCCTAAATTCAGTGCTGAGATTCAGAGGATTTTCTCAACCAGGTGAAAGCACCACGGGAGGTGTTATTGAGGGCATATTATTATTATTATTAAACATTTTTATTGATTTCAGAGAGGAAGAGAGAGGGAGAGAGAGAGAAACATCAATGATGAGAGAGAATCATTGACAGGCTGCCTCCTGCACACCCCCTTCTGGGCATAGAGCTGGCAACCCGGGCATGTGCCCTTGACCGGAATCAAACCCGGGACCTTTCAGTCTGCAGGCCGACGCTCTATCCACTGAGCCAAACCAGCTAGGGCTTGAGGGCATATTATTGATGAGTCCCTTACTCATACGTTGATTTAGTAGTAGGGTTCTGTTAAGAAAAGTAGATTCGTTCATGTAACTCTACTTATTGGGTTCCTTCTATTTGCCGGAACTGTTCTAAGTGTGAGAGAGCCGTTCCGTTCAGAGGTGATCCGAACACAGTCCTTGTGCTAATGGAGCGGAAATTCTAGCCAGGGTGGCCATTCAACCAGTCAATATTCTCTGAGTGACAGTAAGAAAAATAAAGCCAGATAAGGGAGACAGGCAAGGCAGAGACCTTCCAACCTTCACTTGAGCTTCAAGGATGGATGAGAGGGCTGGCAGTTGCAAGGACCAGCAGTTAGCGGGAAAGAGGAAAACAGTGTGTATCAGCAGCGTTCAGTTGCAGGAAGCAGAAACCACCCTCGCTATTTTAAGAAGGCCCTGAACGCAGAGCGGCCGGTGTTTCCGACGCTGAACTGCGGGAGGCCGTGCCCACCTCCCCACCCACCCGAAGGAGGGCCATCGGGGGGCCATCGCGGAAGTGCCGCCCGTGAGAACGCGCTGCTTCAGCTGAAATCCGAGCATCACCCCCACCCCCACCCCCCACCCCCATCTCCCGACACCCGTTACGTTAGTGACCGGACGCTGAGACACAGCTTTAGAGAGTCCCCCTTTAGAAAGCTTTAGGAGTCGCCATCGCCAGTGGTTACAGCCACGTCAGCAGGAAGGTGGCTTCCACGCTCACGCGAGTGCGTGTGGCTTAGTTCAGCCTGACGCACAGTTAGAAGCCCAGATGCAAGAAAGCCCCGGAAATGCGGTGCCCAGTGCTGTGCACAGTCCTCTGCGGCAGAGGGTGGCACAGGGGAGGCGGGAGTGGGCCCTGCCCGCCTATTCAGGTCACGCGTACCTCGAGGTCGCCACTCTTCACCGAGAACACCGACGGAAGCAAAAACTCCGAGGCTGGAACGCCCAGAGGGTGGCATCTCCTTCCTACACCGGCCAGCACAGTGGCACGAGGTTGGGTTCATGCCTCTAAGCTGAAAGGTCCGATTACTTACAAGGGTCAGAGTGTTAAACAGGCACCAGGCTTCTCATGAGCAAGTTATCAAGCCAGTCAACAGTGGGGCAGCATTCTGAAGAGACTTAAGAGCAAGAATGTGAGCCAAGGGTGGTCTCTCCAGCCAAGATGCCCTTCAAGCATCGAGGTTAAAGAGAACAGTTTCAACACGCAGTGACCAGGGGGTACGGCACACGTGCACAGTGGGACTCCTCTCACCAAGCGAACACCGGACAAACTTTAGCAAAAGGACTGGTGGTGGAAATGTATTTTATGATGCAATTGTTTTTGTAATATATTAGGACACATTAATTATTACATTATTGACTAGAGGCCCGGTGCCCGAAATTCTTGCACTCGTGGGGGCGGGGGGGGGGGGGCGGGGTCCCTCAGCCCAGTCTGTACCCTCTCAAAGTCCAGGAGCCCTCAGCTTCTGGCTGAGTGGCACTCCCCCTGTGGGAGCACACTGACCACCAGGGGGCAGCTCCTGTGTTGAGTGTCTGCCCCCTGGTGGTCAGTGTGCGTCATAGCGACCGGTCATTCTGCCGTTTGGTCAATTTGCATATTAGCCTTTTATTATATAGGATAGATTATGTAGTCTATAATTATACAATTGTTATATACTTATACATAAATGAGATATATATGTAATATATAAATATAAACATAATGTATAATTATAAAATTATATATTAATTGTATAGCTAAGGTTAAAACAAAGGTAAAGACATGGATTGAAGTGTGGTATCTATATATTATAGGTTCTGGTAAAGTAAAAATCATGCGACCAAAAATGAGAGGGGAAGGAAGAGAAAAAAGAAGGGAAGGGAGAGAAAAGAGAGGGGCAGGGAGAGGGACGGGAAGGTGGAGCAATAGCGTTGACAGTGGTGGTTTCTCCGTGGTCTTATTCGAAGTGTGAGATGCAGGTGCAGGGAAAACAGTTCTCATTTTGACGCGTGTCCCTGACCGTGTCCGGACACAGCAACGTGCATCTCCTGTTTAAAGGACAGTGTGTGGGAGGCGTCAAGTAAAATGAGCCTCAGACACAGTGTCCAGGGACAGACCTTCCCTGCAAGTCCCTGGGCCTCAGAGAGGGATTGGATGCTGCTTCTGCCTGCCCCTCGCTGTGCCCGTCCATTGTGCTGTGTGGGCTGCGCCGCAGCTTGTGACGTGAACACGGGCATCACATTGCCGAGCGTCAAGGTCAGCAGAAACATGGGCCGTTATAGGTTCGCTGTACTTGAACTGCAAGCAGAAGACAGAGCTGAGCGCTCCTTCCGCCACAGAGCCTGTGCGAAGCGCTCTGCAGCTCCTGCCGCGTGGTTGCCATTTACCGTAGGGTCTACTCAGTGATGGCGAACCTACGACACGACACGCGAACTCATTTTTTTGCTTGATTTTTCCTTGTTAAATGGCATTTCAATATATAAAATAAATAACAAAAATATAAGTCTTTGTTTTACTATGGTTGCAAATATCAAAAAAATGTCTATGTGTGACACGGCACCAGAGTTAAGTTAGGGTTTTTCAAAATGCTGACACGCCGAGCTCAAAAGGTTCGCCGTCACTGGGCTACATACACAACTAGGTCTTTTGACAACATGGTTTTTTAAAAAGTGCACGCTCACTGAAAAACTTATCGCTGCAATCTTTTTGCTTCTCAAGGAAGTTGGTGCTGAAGATGTAATTTGTTGATGATGAAGATGTAATTTGCACAAAATGTGTGTAGATCTTTATGATCCAGGAAGGGGCGTGGCGATATCACTGACCACAAGAAAACCCAGGGACAAGATCCACTACAGAAGCATCCGCATCTGTCTGGAAAGTGAGCAGTCGTGTTAAGAAGATGACGCTACTTAGCATGAGCAGCTGCAAAAGATGCGTGTACACAACCACAGCCCTGGGATGCAGTGATGGCGTTCAATTTAGATCCAAGGGCTATTCATCTAAATGAATTCTTTCCTCCTGGTCAGAGTGGCGCAGTGGTTGAGCGTCAACCTATGAACCAGGAGGTCATGGTTCGATTCCCTGTCAGGGCATATGCCTGGGTTGCGGGCTCAATTCCCCCGTAAGGCAGCGTGCCCCCATAAGGCTGTGTGCCCCCCGTAAGGCTGCGCCCCCGTAAGGCGGCGTGCCCCCGTAAGGCGGCGTACCCGGTAAGGCTGTGCGACCCCGTAAGGCTGCAGATAAGCTGGGAGTCCAAAATAATCTGAAAGTGTAGTTAGTGTAGTTAGTCTCTGATGATGAAATAGGCTAGAGCAGTGGTTCTCAACCTTCCTAATGCCACGACCCTTTAATACAGTTCCTCATGTTGTGGTGACCCCCAATTTCATGGTTACAAATTGAACACAATTAAAGCACAGTGATTAATCACAAAACAATATGTAATTATATATGTGTTTTCCGATGGTCTTAGGCGACCCCTGTGAAAGGGTCGTTCCACCCCCAAAGGGGTCGCGACCCACAGGTTGAGAACCGCTGCTCTAGGAGCTTATGCTGCAGGGTCCCTGACCTGCTGGGGCCTCTCCCAAGTCCTCCTGAGGGGCTAAGCATGGGTTCAAAGGTCAGATATTTATAAAATTTGCAAGTCAGACATTTAAGCAACAAATTAAGACTGCTGGCTAATTCCAGTCTGACTTCTCTGCTTCGATTTCTCTTGTGTTAGTGTTGGGAGTGGGCCCGGGCGATTTTTGCTTTCATGGAGTTTGAGTTGGAGGTATATTTAGTTTGGGTTAAATGGAGGCTATTTATGCGGTTTTCAGACCAAATCACATGTAGTTAGTTATTCATGACCTTCCTGATGAGGCATGCCTTCAAAGTGCTCCCTGGCCCACTGGGCAGGTGCTCCTGGTGTGAGGGTGTGAATGTGCAGAGTCCAAGAGCAGACTGCACCCACCCTGGAGCCCTCAGGGCTGGGGAGAAGCTGTGTTCGAAATGTGTGGAGCCAGAAGCTCATCTGTGGGAGGCTCTCCCGCCCCCCAAGTCTCAAACTGCTAAGGAGAGGGTGAGGTTCTCCCATGCAAAGGGGAGTTCTCCCCAATTGGGGATGACCTTGGTAATGCACAGTATTTAACTCTAAGTTCACCATACATATATTTTATTTTTTGTGAATCCTTCCATTGTTTTTCAGAGAGAGTGGAAAGGAGGGAGGGAGGGAGAGGGAGATGGAGGAGAGAGAAACATCTATGTGCAAGAGGCACATTGACTGGCTGTCTTTTGCATATGCCCGATGGGGCCCAGGATCAAGCCTGCAACCCAGGCACATGCCCTTGACCAGGAATCAAGCCCTGGACCCTTGGTGTGCGTGCTTACACTCTAACCACGGAACAACTCTGGCTAGGGCCATATATTTTGCTTTTTGATAGAATTTGCATGAACTAGAATTTGTCAGGCTTTCTATGTGTAGGGGACCCAAACCTGTAGCAGTATGACAGAGTACACCTGACAGAATTCCTGGATGAAAGACAGACCACAGAGCTTTCCCTGAACTTGAAAGCCATTCTGGATATTTATACGATATTGCCAGGGACAACCTGTAAAGTGCAAAAGAACTTTCCAACAAGCTAGAGAAAAGGCTGCATGATATTCATATTCTTTCTATTAAAGTATTTTAAAAATAGGTAGCTAATGAATGTATGTTACAAGTACGGTAGAGGTGTTCTAAGCAGTTAATGAGTGAACAATTTTAACTTTCTGGACTTCTTGATGTTTGTATTATTCGTCAGTTTTAAATTTATAGCTTGTTTTGTATTCTTTTCTCACTCTGTTGACATGCATACCTGTTTTCATTTATAACTAGAGGCCTAGTGCACAAAATTCGTTGTGGGGGGCGTGGGGAGTGGTCTCCCTCAGCCTGGCCTGCACCCTCTCCAATCTTGGACAGCTGGCTCCTAACCTCTCGCCAGCCTGCCAGCCTGATTGCCCCCTAACCACTCCCCTGCCTGCCTGATTGACACCTAACTGCTCCCCTATAGGCCTGATTGCCCCCAACTGCCCTCTCCTGCCGACCTGGTTGCCCCCAACTGCCCTCCCCTGCCGACCTGGTTGCCCACAACTGCCCTCCCCTGCTGGCCTGTTCGCCCCCAACTGCCCTCCCCTGCCGGCCATCTTGTGATGATGTTGCGTGTGATGCCACCGAGGCTTTTATTATATAGGATGTTGTGTTCTTTACCCACTGGGTTCCTGAGAACGGGTGGAAGGATACGAGGAAGAGGGCAGGGGAAGGAGACCGACAGGCTCCAAGAGGCCGAGAGGCTCATAACTTTGCCTGGAAAGGCAAAAACTTCCAGATGACAAGGAGTGTGATGGAACTCGAAAGCTAAGAATCCCGTCACATAGAGGAAATTCTGAGCAAATTTCGGGGCTCAAAAATAAGAGACTTTCCGATCAATGTAATGCTTCACGTGGTGGATGGTAAAAAAGAAAAAAAAAAAGCTCCCTCCAGGCACCTATCAAAACCACCCTTTGCTGCTCCTCAAGGATTCCGCAGATGCCTCCGAGGAGCAGGAACTCCAAAGCGATGCAGAGACCTCGCTTCACATCTGAGCTCAGCTACCCTGTGTCCCTGAGAAAAATCTCTCCAGCTCCCGAATTTCAGTTTCCTTGTGTGTCCCAGGGACACGAGAATCCTTTGTTCCACAAACTCACTGGTGTTGTCAGAATGAAATAATAGATGCAGAGCAAGCATGTCAAACTCGTGGCCCGCAGGCTACAACTAACATTTTTGCCTCCCAGCCAATATAATGGTATGTAAGAAACGTTTTAATACATTTTTGTAACTTAATTTTTACAATATCCTGTTACACATAATGATTAATAAGTAACTACAATGTTCGCTAATGACTGATGACTATAATCGTGTTGCATTCATTTCTCTTAGGCGTCTTACCTGCAGGCATACATACCGCTTCTCTCCGCTAATACTAGCAGCAAATATTTTAGCAGCCGATTGCCACATCATTTGTCTTGGACTGACGTATTTGGTGTGCGCAACAGGAAATATTTCGCTTTCGGAGAACAAGAAAAATAGGTTTATTTGTGTTATACCTATTAATTTGTGCAGTTATTCCATGTCTGGTAAGTTAATGTTCAAGAAAAAAAACATTGCAGAGCTGCCTCAAACTGATTGTCAAACTGCAGCGGGAAGGCCAGGGAGGGTTTGGGGGGCAGGAGGGAGGGGGGTAAGAGATCAACAAAGGACTTGCATGCATGCATATAAGCATAACCAATGGACGTAAGACACTGGGGGGTAGGGAAGGCCAGGGGATTGTCAAGGGCGGGGGGGGGGGGGGAAAAAGGACACATATGTAATACCCTTTGTAATACTTTAAGCAATAAAAAAGAAAAGAAAAAAACATTAATTTTTATTTGATGTTAACGATGACTCATTTATTTCAGCCCTCTGTATTCAGCATGTCTCTATCGAAACACACCTACGTTTCTATGAAAATTGAAGCTTTGGTTTTTTTGCGGCCCATGTGAACTGAAACATTGTTTATTTGGCCCATGTTAGCCTTTGAGTTTGACATGCTTGGTGTAGAGTCTAACACAGAATAGATGGTGCATTTTATGAACTCGCTTGTCCCTGTGCGTCCCATAAGCCTCGGTTACAAATAAGCTGTGATGGAGTAGGTATGTGTGTCTTACACGGGAGCGTTTCCATGGGAAGCCATTGGAGCACGCTGGGGAGCCACCACCTTGGCCTGATTATTTATTGTGTGTGAAGGGACGTGCTGGCAGGGGGCCTTCACAGAGCTCCCTCCCACTGCTGCCCCCGGAAGTGCTCACAGATCCTGAATAGATGGCATTGGAATGCACTGGGAACCACCAAGGCCATGCTATCAAACCCAGCGAAGCTACTTCCAGCAACAAATGTCAGCTTTGGAATTTTCCTTATGAAAGCTAAGGCCAGTCTTCCTGGGAGTTTTCAAACAGCTCAGCAAGCACTTGAGGCCTGCTGTCAGCACAGGACCTGCTTGCTGAGGAAGAAATAAACTACCTCCCATGCACAGACACTCGCAAAACTCAGTCACTGCCCTCACCACTCTGAGTATTCTGAGAGGCACGCTTCCTAGTCAAACGCTACGTACACAAAAGCTTTTTCTGGAATCAGACGTCGGCAGCGGATTAGCACGGATTCTGAGAGATTTCATTTGTCTTGTTTACATTCCTTGTGCAACTTCAGAACACTGTGTTCCCTTCCTGAAGATTGCACAACACCGCCGCGCAGCGCCGGACGGCCTTCCCACTCTGGCCGAGTTTCCTCCTGCTGGCGTTCTTTGCAGACAGCTCTGGGGCTCGGGGTGGGCTGTAGAGATAGTCAGACAAACCTGGGCTCAACTTCTTTTGCTGTCATTTGCGATGTACTCACTTAGTCTGACTCAGCTGGTTTTGCTTTCTTCTGTAAAATAGAAGTGATTATCTTTTCGTCTCTATAGGTCATTGTGAGGGTTAACTAAGACAATGTTAACCCTATGCAAAGCATCTGGCATAGTGCCTGCCCCCATAGGGCAGCGTGCCCCGTAAGGCTGTGTGCCCCCGTAAGGCAGCGTCCTCAAAGTGAAGCCATTATTATAATAATGGCACTAAGGGAACATGGGATGTTCTTTTGCCCTGGTCTCCAACACAAAATGCTGTGCCTTAGGTAGAGGAGGGTGGGGGTCAGAGGGAGAGATCAACCAAAGGACTTATATGCAGGCATATAGGCCTAACCCAGGGGTCCTCAAACTTTTTAAACAGGGGCCCAGTTCACTGTCCCTCAGACCGTTGGAGGGCCGGACTATAGTTTTAAAAAAAACTATGAACAAATTCCTCTGCACACTGCACATATCTTATTTTGAAGTAAAAAAACAAAACGGGAACAAATACAATATTTGTATTTGCATGTGGCCCACGGGCTGTAGTTTGAGGACCCCTGGTAACCAATGGACACAGACAACAGAGGGGTGAGGGCATGAGTGGGGAGGATGGGGGGTAATGTGGGGATAAGGACACATATGTAATAATCAATAAAGAAATTTTTAAAAAATGCTGTGCCTTCACTTAAAAGTCTCCAAAGATGCACACAAAAAATGTTCCATTCAAGAAGGTGCTACTAAGTCATATGGCTTCTTGGCTTTAGTAACTGTCTTTTTGCTGGGGTCCAACCCCAGCAGGTCCAGGGGTCCCCAAAAGTGTGGACAGAGTCGGCGAAGAAGGAAGGACACGGAGACAGCGTTCCAGTTGATCAGCAGCCTAGCCAGGATCTCTAGCCAAGTTCTGGTTAGGATCTCCACCCAAGTTCTGTGTAGGATCTCCAGCCAAGTTCTGTGTCTAGGTTCTCTAGTGATGTTCTGTTCAGGATCTCCAGCCAGGTTCTGTGTCCATGTTCTCTTGCTAGGTTCTCCAGCCAGATTCTCCAGTTCTCCAGCCAGGTTCTGTAGCCATGTTCCCTCGCTAGGTTCTGTCTCTAGGTTCTGTGGCCAGTTTCTGTCCAGGATCTTTTGCCATGTTCTCTCCAGCGAAGTTCTTCTGTCTCTAGGTTCTGTGTAGGTTTTGTGTCTAGGTTCTGTGGCCAGTTTCTGTCCAGGATCTTTTGCCATGTTCTCTCCAGCGAAGTTCTTCTGTCTCTAGGTTCTGTGTAGGTTCTGTGTCCTGTTGTCTTGTTATATCTGTATTTATACCAGTTGATTCCAATCCTATCAATCTCTATTCCAAAGGTTAGGGCGTTTCTTATCTCCATTCCAGGGAGTAAAGATTATGTAGCTTAAGCATGATTGTTCGTAGTTAAAGTGATTAATTACCCACCTGGCACTTAGTTAAGGGGTTTTATTCCCTCCCTAACTTCAGGGGAAAATCCCTACCTGGGGAAACAACCTTTCTCAGAGAGGTGACCTTGGTTAAAACACATAGTGCCAAGAAGGTGAGCAAACATATTAAGAACAGTATGCCATATATGCCAGGTCCCTTGAAACAGCAAGCATGGACTGGCTCCCGGCATCTTTTTAAATGTCCTATGGCTTGGCAAACAGGCTGATTTAGTGACCAGTTGGTCACTCTCTGAATCGATGCTGCTTGTGTAACATCTCTGGAGAGAGAGAAGGAATACCTCGCTGTCGACTGTGAAGAAGCAGCTATGTGAAGGGAAATCAGCCTTGTGTGACGATGACATGAACACTTACAAGAATCTAAGACACTTGTGTGTCTCTGCAGCCTACCCTTAGTCCTTGAGTGGCCACAGATCACATGTTATTGTTGCGTGCAGTTATGTACAATGAAATCTCACTTTCCAATGAATACATGTTCTTCAAACTTTCTGCACATGGGGTTACTCTATCAAGGTGAAGGCATCAGGCTGGCCCTGAGCAGTTTGAGAAAACTTACTTGGGTGAGTCTTGCCAGGGAGGAATGAATGGGTTGGTGTTTTCCTTGTGTGTGCTAAGCATTTGCTCTTGGAAGCTGATGATAAGCGCCCCAGGGTGCCTGGGGGTGGGGGGTGGGTGGTACTCATTATATGCCATAGTAGATGGAGAACAGATTTTAGAGTTACATTGGTCTGGATTTGAACCTCAACTCAGCCACTATCAGTTTACTTTGAATGAGCTACTTAATCTTGCTGAGGTACCTCAGTTTAAAATGAAACCTGATTTCTACCTAGAAGAACAATTGTTACTATTATAGGCAAAAAGTAGTACTGTACTTTGCACAGTGCCTAGTATAATGGGATAACAATCAATGATGGTTTACACGGCCATTCTTAAAAATAATCTAGGTCTGCATACAGGGAGGGTGATGCGCAGGCTAATTTGTTATGTAAGTGATACATCTCCACACAGGTCTGTTTGCCCTGGGCATCACATCACTAGTAGCTGCTCACGGGAGAACAAGGACAGCTGGGATTTATTACAAAGTGAAATCCAGGCCAGGGCCTGGTCCCATAGCCAATCATCTTGATGCCTGGCCCTGGCTTCCCAAAGTGGGCCTGGGGGCACTGAGCGTGCCCACCTATCTCCAAGGACCGAGGGAACACTCTCCTCTCCCACAGAGCCCTCTCACATGTGGTGGCATTCCCAGGGTGAATGGACACTGGGAACACGACAGGCGATGGCACTACTGCGCAGTGGACGTGAGCTGGGCCAGCATACCCTCACCGTCTGTGCTAGGTCCTCATGGGGAGGGCCGTCTCAGCGCCACGGCACCATCCCGAACCAAACGTCATGGAGACCAAGACAGCAGAGCACGAGCCTTTTGGACCTTGGTGGGACTAGGTTTGACCTGGTCGTTTACGGCATTAGCCACAGGCCTGGAGATGGAAAGAATCCGTGGTGTAAATGAGATGTGTGGCAGAGGGGTGGTTTGTCACCAAAGAACTATGCTCGCTTCCGTTGCTGGGAAGTGGGTGCTCAGCCAGGGGTGACATTGCCCAGAAATAGTTGCATCTAATTTGGGCCATTTTGACTGAGTTCTGGCCATCAGATTGTGGGTCAAAGTGATGTAGACGCTTCCAGGCCTGGCCTACGTGATCCTGTGCTCTCTCTGGGCAGGTCACACATTGAGGATGGTGTTGCCCCGTCCCGTTGGGGTCTCCGCAGGATTCTGCAGAGTGTGCTGCCTTGCCTTGCCTTGCCCTGTGTCAACTGGACACTGCATGAGTGGGGAGTAAATGTCATGAGTGACATTTTATGTCATACAAATAAATAATATTTTGCCACTGAGTTTTAGAGGCTTATGTTTAAAATATATATATAATTTCAGAGAGGAAAGGAGGAGAGAGAGATAGAAACATCAATAATGAGAGAGGATCATTGATTGGCTGCCTACTGCATGCTCCCTACTGGGGATCGAGCCCACAGCCCGGGTATGTGCCCTGGCTGGTAATCGAATCATGACCTTCTGGTTCATAGGTTGATACGAAACCACTGAGCCACACTGGCCGGGCTGGAGGCTCATGTTTGATAGCAGCTGGCACCATCTTAACTAATACAAGATGACATAGCTGACTTTTCCTGGGATATCAGCCCAGGAAGTCTGGAAATTTTGCACTGTAGTATCATCGAGGGTGTCTGGTAGGTGTCGCACTAAATAAAACCAACCTACCTTCAAGCAGTGGTCAGCACATGTTTGCGCCTCTCAGGACAAGAAGAAGAAAGCCTGAGCTTTAAAATTTAAGTCTAGAGCCTTGAATGTTGAACAAATTTATATAATTCACATTGAGCCCCCACCAACACAGGAGGAAACATCCACTTACTACAGATTTTTAAAGGGCACTTTCTTGGCATTTCTTGATGTGAATGAACATATTTGGAGTTACCTGCTCAGGAATTATTTGTTGATGAAATAATTTAATTGGGGAAGGATATCTAAGGACTTTATATTCCCATCCTACTTTGTGCAAAACTGTCCAGATGTCTTAAGCAAAGAAAAAAAAATAGTCCAAATAATTATCACTTGGATTCCTAAGTGTCTGGACAGTGTCTGTGGGTGACTGTTAACTGTCAAGATAATATTTCAGAATCTACTGTGCTTTGTTTTGTATTTTAACCCTTCCCCATATAAGGCAGGGTCTGGTGTAAGGACAACTCACTGTACTGCAGTCACTTTGGTTACTGAATTAGTCTGCTTTCCTTATCAGCCTCTCACACAGACTTCTCCGGCTGGGACGTGTGCCAAGTTCCTCACATTTCAGCCACATCAGGCAAAACTCACCGGAAGCGGGCACTTCCCTTCTCTTCCCAGCAGCAATTATTTTACCCAGTCACCAGGAAGTCCTGGCCCTGGCCATGGTCAGCTCTGTGTGTGTGTGTGTGTGTGTGTGTGTGTGACCACAATGTGGCATAAAAATAGATAGTATGATGATAGATAGATGATAAATAGATTAGATGATAAATGATAGGTAGATAGATAGATAGATGATAAATAGATAATAGATGATCAATGATAGATAGATAGATAGATGATAAATAGATAATAGATGATAAATGATAGATAGGTAGATAGATAGATAGATGATAGATAAGGCAGCAGAAAGGCTTTTCCCAGACTGCCTGGAATTCCTCACCTGTCTGAGAAGCTTCCTCTGTTGACTTCCTCCTGCAGAGACCACACCTACCCAGCCAGGGTGCTGGTCCACCTCATACCAGGAGGGCAGCTCACCCCGGAGGCCACGGGGAAGGGGTGTTGTACCTACTCTCAGTGTCTCTAGGCACCCAAATTCTGCTCGTTTTCTTTTCTAGAAAAGTGGTTTAATCCCCCAAATAACTCTTAGAATGGATTTTTGTCACATTTTCTCGAACCCAGCATTGCACCCGAGACTCTGGAGAAGGCACTAATTGTCTAACTGTGCTGGTGTTAGTTTTTCTGATATCATGATGACTGTTATCACAACTGTGCTTCAGGAGCACACCTGAGCAGTGCAATCCGCGAACACTACGTACCTGGTGCCCAAGCTCCTGTTGCTGCAGGAGAAGTTACCCCCCAAATTTAGTGGCTTAAAACAACCACCTTATTATGCCCATGGATTCTGTGGATTTGGAATTTAGACAGCAGGGATGCCTTGTCTCTGTTCCATGATATCTGGGGTCTAGGCAGCTGGGGTGACACAGCAGCTGGGGGATCAAGTCACCTGAAGACTCCCTTACTCACACGTCTGGTGTTGGGCCTGGGGCATGTGAAGATGGGCCTCTCCGAGTGGTGTGGCTTCCTCACAGCATGGCGACCTTAAGCGGTGGGACTCAACACAGAAGCTCAGGGCTCCAGGGCCAGTGCACCAGCAGCAAGACCAAGCCAAGGGCCTTTTATGACCTGGAAGTCCTGCAGCATCATTTGCACTGCATTTTCCAATAGAAATTAAGCAATCAGTTTATTTTATATCCCACAGGTGTCATTTCGGAAGGGCTGTTTGACAAATTTCAGCGTTAACTGCTAACTCTATGGACATAGTCAACAGAAAAGCATTTATTCTTTCTTAAAGTTTGGTATTAAGTGTATTGGGGTGACATTGGTTGATACAATGATATAGGTTTCAAGTGTACACTTTTGGGCCCTTTTAATACAGGGAGTGTCCTACTGCATCGGCAATGACAGCAATGCAGTAACAGAGTGGAGGGCACATGAGAGAGAGTCCATGTTTTCTTCCAAGCGCTAGTCAGTTGACGAGGACTATACTACAGCCATACAGTAGCAGCTATCATGACCACCAGTGACTTGCAGAATAAAACAAGTGAATCGCAAACCTGCCCAGATCAAAGGAAAGGAGCACAGCCCTGCCGGCACCGTGGTGTTTGTCCTGCAAGACCCATTTAGGACTTCTGATTTTCAGGCTAAGATAACAAATTTGAGTTGTGTTAAGCCACTAAGCCTGGGATAATTTCTTACAGCAGCAATGGGCAACCAATACAGCAAAGTGAAATGAGACAAGAATCCAGAAAATAGGTCAATAAACCAAGAGTTCCCAAATACTGAGGTTCCTACTGTAATGCCATATATGCATCCCTTCCCCCCCTTCTTCCCCCTGCCCCTCCTGCCTCCGGAAGAGATTAAAACCTTACTTCTGCAAAATCAGGCATGAAAATTAATTGGGTTTATGAGAAAAGGAGGGTTGGGGAAGATTATTAAAAAACCGTGGGCTTTACAACCAGAGCCCTAATTAAATTAGTATCAGTCGAAGATATTAGTACAGAACCTCCGCCGGCCCTGCATCTCTACGGCCAGCCCATCCTCGGCAGCTCTGCGCTCTGGGCGCGCGTGTTTTCCTGGAGAATGGCATGTGTCTAAGGGTACGTGTTCCTGATGGTGACCTGCCCATTAAAGTGAGAAGCAGGATCCTGAGACCGCCTTCTTGGCCAATCAGTGCTTTTCAAACGGGGGCGGGGGGCGGGGGTGTGAAGGTCTTTGCAGGCCCTACATCTTCGCTTACAACTTCCCCAAACACATGGGAATGTCCAGCTTCTGGAGGTTCTGAAACCAGCTCCTACTGGCACTCATGGAAGACACTTCTGCAAAAGATTCAGATTGTTTTCTTACCATCTTCACATAGTGCAGAAACTTGCTATTTAATTCCGAAAAGCCTTGCGTCTCACTGCTTCATAGTGTTGATCTGCTTAGGACAATCGAGTGAGAGCCGACTGTAATTGGCAGCAGCAGTGAGCTCCCAGGGTGCCAGTGGGCGCAGTCACAGTGCTCAGAGGTAGCAGTCCTCACAGACATGTGGCTGCTGCACGTGACATTGGACGGTGGGCATTTAGAAGCTTCTCTTGAGGAGACAGGGCCATGCCTCTGCTCGCACTTAACACACTGCACCTTCCTCCCGATTCCTTCTGGCGCCTCGCCCTGTAGTTCCTCCCGTGAAGCACCCCCTGGGATTTGGCGGCACTGGCACTCCGAGGAAATAGAAATATAGAAGAGCAGGTTCCCGAGATGCGTCCTTCCCCAGCTGCTCCAGCCCAGGCCCTTCCTATGATTTCCATGCCCCTGCCTCTCGGGGGGAACACGGAGAGAAAGGCCCACGCACCGGCCACTGCCGGACCGCAGGCCTTCACACCACTCCTGCCCCAGGTGTCAGGACCTCCTGTGCCCCAGCGTGGGCAGCGCCAGCTGTTCTCAGCCTTGGAGCCTCTCTGAATCCATGTCTATTCCTCACGCTCCACTCCTGTCAGGCGATTCTCTCCCCTCCCTCCCCCTGGCTGCCCCTCTTCATCTCCTCCCCCGTCTGTGTCTTTCTCCTCTTCGCCCTGCAAATCCACCCCCACGTGCGAAGATGATCCTGGTGGGAAGGAGCTGTGAGTGCTGCAGCTGCAGCCAAGCCCCGCGTGGCCCCAGGCTGCCCCTCCCTGTGCACAGGGACATCGCGGTGTCCTGGCCTGTCCTGCTCACGCTCTGCCCCCTGGACTCGGGGTTGGCCTTGGCCTTTGTTCTCAGAGAGCTACAGCCATCGCAGTGTTTTCAGACTCTCCCGCCTGCTGTGTTCTCAGAGCAGGCAGTGCCAGTGGAGAAACAAATCCTTCAGAGGGTTCAAAAGGCAGCTGTAAGGACAAGGGGAAACTGACGCCTGCACGTAGGCGGGTGCTGGGGCCTTGGGACTGAGGTTCCTCCGTGGGGGATGGAAGGCCCTTCTTTCTGCCCAGGACACAGCCAGCATCCCCTGCACTTTCCCTGCCAGGGCGCTGCGGGAGGGGCTCCCAGGCAAAGAGAAGCTGAGCTTCCATATCTGTCACCCCTCCCCCCTCCGCCCTGGAAGGATTCGGAAGGAGATGAGGGCATGAGGTGTGTGATGCAGCTTTCCCCCTCTTATTCCAGAAATCAGAGTGAGAGATGACGTCCACAATATGGGTTAGTAAGTGCTGCTAAGGCGCAGGTTGAATGCGTAAATGAAATAGATTTAAATTACGCATTAAGGCCCTCTACCAAGGGCAATTATGAACCCTTCTCTGGAAGTCTTTAAAAACAGGCTCCATTCCACTTAGTGTAAAAGGGGCAAGAGGAGGAGAGAGCTATGGATGTAATTTTCAAGGGGCCGGCCCCGAGCCCCGCCCGCCCGCCGGGCAGCAGCCCTGCCGGGTAAATATTTGCTCGCCGGTGGGCGGAGGGCATCATTGTGCGGCCGCACCTACCTGCTTCCAAGGTATCAGATTTTAAGCGGGTTTGGTGAGAAGGATGTTGGCCCCTGTGTCCTAAAGGAGGGGCTGGAGGAACAGTGGACCTTGACCTTCAGTGAACACCACAGAGAGCCGAGCTCCGTAATCCCCGGAGCCCTCGCCGCCCACGGGGTTAGCAGCACTGTCAGGCCCTGGTGCCCGATTCCAGGACGGGGCTGGGGAGCTGGCACTGGCACTGCCCGGGCGGGCAGGGGGAGTGGAGGAAAGAGAAAGGACTTAGGTTTTTAAAAAGTGCTGCCAAAAGATAAGGTTGTTTACGCAACTTCTAACACTGAAGAGGGGAGCTCTGAAGCCAGGAGAGGAAGCACTTGGGTCAGCAAATAATTCCACAGTTTGCATTAGCCAGGGGGTGGGGCGAGGGGCCAGGAGGAGGCTGAGGCTCAGCAGAGCCATAGAGCAATATTTTTGAGGGCATATCTAGGGCTGGGTGTCTGACTTAATTTTGTTTGGTCAGAGTGATGGTTTGGAGTGTACATTCAGAAAAAGAACTTCTCTGACGAGGTGCTAGACTACACAGAGAGGCCTCTTCATAGACGATCTTTTAATCCAGATGATCCGTGGATTCAAATGATGACTTCCCACTTCCTGGGTGCCAGATGGCTCTGCCACTGGCCTCACGGTGACCTCTGGGCAGCAGAGCCTTGCCATCGGGGGACAGGCAGTGCATCGAGGCATCGGGAGAGCCACGGAAGCTCCCTGGGGAATTAGAAAAAGGAGCCAGTCATCTACACGAGTCCTGGCTATTACCAGGAAGTGATCTTAAAAAAATGAAAATATATATGCATATCAGAAGTGGGCATATCTTTTACTGAAGGGCAGTTTGGGAAAGTTCATTCACTTCAAAGCATTAAAACCCACTTTCTCCCTGGGTGGAGACATGGGGACCCCCAATCCTGGCTGCTCTGGGCTCCGAGTGTGACCACACCACACCCAGGGACCTCTGTCCGGGAGGATAGGATCCACAGGAGGAAGCCTTTGCTTGAGTAATTTTGTGGAAGGGCAGAAACCTCCATGAAAGCTCCTCTGACTCAATGACAAGCTATTTCATCTCTCACTAATGTCCAGGAGGCAAGTCCAAATCCTCCTCAAGCAGAATTTGAGGAGGTCATGAAGCCTGGGGCATGCACCCCCACGCAGATGGACGGGAGTCGGGGCTGGGACTCCCAGCCAGCCCTACGAGGGTGTTCTCAGCAGAGGACACCACCCCGGGTTCTGCTGGGGCAGCTCTGCCAAGAAGACCCCGCCAGGCTCGAGGCAATGGTCCAGGTGTCTGAGTATCCACGTGACTGTTCGTGACATCGGGTAAAACTCAGTCTGGGGCCCGGTGAGACTTCAGAGGAAGGCTTAAATGTTGGCCGATGGTGTCTGTGTGAATTTTATTTTTAAGTTGTGACTTCCTTCCTGTACGTGTTGACCAGCGCATAAGCTGGAAGAGAGAGCATGGGTATCGCTGTACAAGGGCTGTTGCTCCAGATTTCTGGGTGGATTCTTGAGTCAACAGAAATCTGACACTGCTGAGAAGTAGCTGGCTCCTTCAGTCCCAGGCTCTTGGAGCCAGAGACAGAGGACCATGCACATCCACCCACATGTCCATCCATCCATCCATCCTTCCATCCACCCATCCATTCCTACCTGGAGCTGAAAACTCCAGAGCCGTGGGAGAAAGGAACTTCTGCCGCAGCATTTGCTGGGCCACAGCTGAAAGAGGAACTAGAAAGGAAGGCAAGATAGTGACATTTTGGAAATGCCTCTGGAGTTTTCTGAGAGTAACAAAGGAATCTGTCTTTAAAACCGCCTAAGAATCATCACTAGGGATGTAGCTTTTCAGGCTCTTGGATGTCTATCTTGTAACTGTTGTAAATGGAGGACTTGCCCGGCATTATTGCCTTTCGGATCCCCGGCTGAAGTGGGGTGGATGTGAAATACCAAACACAGATCCACATTCCTTGCCAAGAGGAAATCCCTTGATCATTGCTTCCCAGTAATGGTTTTTTATAACATGGGGTTTGAAAACATTTTTCTGGAGAGGGCATTTACCTAGAATGGAAAACTAGGCTAAAAGAGTTTATTTTATGAACTCAGATGGTTTCTCTCACTCTCCTCTCTGTTTCTGAGTTCTGTTTGGCTTAAATGTGCGAAGCTCTGACCACTGAGACCTTTCACAGATGTAGGTTAGGAGGACAAAGTGTTGAGATAGAAGGAATTTTTAGCCAGCAATTTCCCAATAGCATAAGATCTCCTCCTCCTCCTCCCCTTCCTCCTCCCCTTCCTCCTCCTCCTCCTCCTCCTCCTCCTCCTCCTCCTCCTCCTCCTCCTCCCCCTCCTCCTCTTCCTCCTCCTTCTCCATTTTCTTCTTTCTTCTTAGGAAAGGGAGGAGGAGGAGGAGGGGTAGAGCAGGGTGTGTGGGTTGAGGGCATGACTACAAGTTGCCTAGGGCAGAAAATGCTATCTCATAACATCATTTTAAAAGGAAGAGATTTTAGAAATGATAATATATTTATGGTTTGCTTCTTTCATTTTGCTCCATGCCTCTGACACCTTCATGCTTTGTAGTCACTCAAAGTGTTGCTGGCAAACCCCAAACTGAGCCAATGCCGTGGACTGTAGTGGCCACGCTTTTCCTAAAATGCTGGGGATTGTTTTAAAGGGCACTGTGTGTTTTCAGTTGGCCAGGAGATATTTATAGGCCATCCCCCGGGAGCACAGTGATGTAATGGGTCTGTAGGGGCACCAATTAAAGAGCAGGCGGGGGCCCTGCCCGCTATATTTATGACCTTGAGAAAGAGGAGGCCTCTTTGTAAGGAGAGGCGCTTACCCCATGGAGCCCAGCAGATCGGAGTGTGGGCAGAGGGAGCGGCAGGCAGCAAAGAGGCCCACTGCGGGGAGGTCAGCAGAAACGTTTGGCTGGGACCCCAAATTCAAATTCATACTGGGTTCTGGAAAAAAATAAAAGGAAGTGGCCCAGGCCTCTCTGGATCCCTGAGAGATGCCGGCAGGGAAGAGGGCATCTCTCTTCTCCTCCCCTCCCCTCCCCTCTCCTCTCCTCTCCTCTCCTCCCCTCCCCTCCCCTCCCCTCTCCTCCCCTCCCCTCCCCTCCCCTCCCCTCCCCTCCCCTCCCCTCCCCTCCCCTCCCCTCTCCTCTCCTCTCCTCTCCTCTCCTCTCCTCTCCTCTCCTCTCCGTTTATACTCACTTCTGCCCAAACCAGTCACCTGGCTCTTGTGCTCTGCCCAGGACTCTTCTTGATCTTTAGATGATTGTATCTTAACTCCCAACATAGATGGGGAGGCTGAAGTTTCGTGGAAACAATATGGCTTTGGAGTAAGTCGGACCTGGGTTGAAATCCTGTGTTCACACATTTATAATGTTTGACTTTATGTTCCTACCCTATAGAATGGAAGCACCAGCACCTACCCTGCAGGGTGCTTAGGAAGGGTAACGCAGATGGTGAGTGGCAGACACACACGGAGTGCCTGGTACACAACAGAGGCCCAGTGAAGGTTACGTGTCCCTCAGCCCCCTAAAGGGGTGCCAGTCCCATGGATCTGCCCGCATTGACGTGTGAGTGGAATAGACAGGGCATTGAATCTGGCTATGTTGCTTGCCAGATGTGGGGTCCCCTAATGTCATAAGGTTGTTTTCAGGATTAAAATGAGAAAGTGGGGGGACATGCCTATCACATAGTAGGACCTCAGTAAATGCTGGTTTCCTTCTTCCAATTTCTTTGGAACATGCCGTCCCCTCACCCCAAGATGACCCCACTTACAGCTGCATTCCCTGTCATTACCTCAGGTGGCACCCCCTTGGGTGACTCAGCGAGGTATAGGGGCCGACTTGAGGTTCCACGGAACCGCCACTTCCAAAACCAGCCTCACTCCGCCTTCCATCTTTATGCCTGCCTGCCCTTGCTGTTCAGCGTGACCTGATTTTTCCTGTGAAGCTAATTCCGGGACAGAGTTTTTCCTGAGCCCTGACCACATCGCATTTGTCAGAGTGGCTCTGACCTATCACACCCTCCTGCGCCTCCATCTCTGGGCGTGCCTTGTAGACAACAGCATGTTTTGAGCCCTTGAAGGAAACACCAGGCTCTATTAACCTAAGAGGAAAATCCAAGAATAGTCTAATGCTTGGGTCTTAAGAGCAAGTGACCTTGTTTCATAAAGGACAGTCATTGCCAGTTCAATAGAATAACCTTTGGTGTTATCATGGATCTAGCGGACTTCATGTGTGTAGGGGAGAAAAAATCATTTTTTCCTCTACCTTTCTGAATTGTTACTTGAGATCTCTGTAATAAAATACAGATTAACAAGAGAAAAAAGAATACAATTTTATTAACATACTAGAGGCCGGATGCATGAAATTTGTGTACTCGGGGGGGCCCTCAGCCTGGTCTGCCATGGAGGTGAGAGAGGCTCCTGCCACTGCTGCTGTGCTCGCCAGCCATGAGCCCAGCTCAGGGCTTCTTGCTGAGCGATGCTCCCCATGTGGGAGCACATTGACCACCAGGAGGCACCTCCTGCACTGAGCGTCTGCCCCCTGGTGGTCAGTGCACACCATAGCGACCAGTCGTTCTGCCGTTTGGTCAATTTGCATATTAGCCTTTATTATATAGGATTACCTTGGGTATACATGGGAGATACTCAAGGGTAAAAGACAGGAGGCTAGAAAGATTCCATTGGGGTTTTGCAAAGTGGAGTGTGAACAGCAGTATCTGCCAGTATTTGCATATCCCCTGCCAATCCAAGGAGGAAGGGAGTAGATGGCGAGGAGGAAGAGGAGTTTGATCATCGGATGGTTAAATGGTGTTGTGATAGTGTTCTATTAGAAGTCTGAGACAGTCGACATATGTTCTCTTGGCTTCAAACAGACCCGAATAGGGAACATCTGGAGATACCCACGCGCAGCAGCACTGTGTGTGAAACATCTGTGCGCCCGTCGTACACTGTGCTGGCTATTTGTCTGTAGGCTCTCAACTCAGTTCCCACTCTCCCTGTCCTTCTCCACAGGGGCTAGAAGCCTGAAAACTACATTTCCCAGATCCTCCGCGAGCTGGCTTCCCATGAGGTTCTGCTAATGGGAGACGCTGGTGGGAGTCTGGAGGGTAGGTGGAAGAGAGAAGCCAAGTTTTCCCAGCTTCTGCTGAACGGAGTCTGGCAGTGAATCAGCCTTTGGGTGAGTGTGGGTTTGTGCTTAGGAGTCGAATTTCAACAGCGGAGGCTGGTGCTCCTGCAGCCTCCTCGCTCAGGGTCCCTAGAGCCTGGCTCTGGCAGCGGCCCCAGCTCAGTGACAGGCACCGTGGGTGGGAGTCCAGCCTCCTGGTTTCCCGAAAGAAGTTCCAACCACAGCAGGGAAAAGCCGTGGGTTTACCAGCAGCCTCCGTAACTGGGCGAGTGTGGGTCCCGGGCCATTTTTTCTTTGGCTCCGTCAACCTGAGGATGGTAGCCGCTTCCTGCAGTGACTAACCTGTGAGCTCGCTCGCGTTCTCTTCTCTCTGCGCCGGCCTCCGATACGTTCACAGCCAGCTTCCCATGTCAGCGCCTTTCTATTTGAAATTCCTGAAGTAGTTCTGTTTTGCTGACTGGACACTGACCAATACACACATATAAGCTAGAGACAAACATTGAAGGCAAATCAAATGAACATTTCCATGTGTTTAATCCTTCCTCCACTTGCATTTTGAAGCTCACAGGAAGGAAACCATAAGCAAGACTTTATCCCAAAATTGGACAACAATTGAGTTCCCGGTCATTTGCACTGCAGCCGTCACCAACACAAAGAGGCTGACACAAGGGTTTTAAACAGAGACTTTCCATTGAGGCAGTGGTTCTCAACCTTGGCTGCACAGTAGAATCACCTGGGAATCTTTAAAATCCTGATTTCTGGGCCTCATCCCCCAGAAATTCTGTTTCTTGGTTATGGGGTGGGGGCCACAACATTAGTAACAAAGAAACAGAATTTCCGGAGGGTGAGGCCCAGAAATCAGGATTTTAAAAAGATTCCCAGGTGATTCTAATGTGCAGCCAAGGTTGAGAACCACTGCTTTGAGGGCTGCCTGCCTACAACGTCAATGATATTAATAACATATGTTCTTTCACCACGTGTTTTTGGTGAAAAACATCTTTCAAGTATGTTATTTTATTTAATGACCACAATACCCTTAGGAGTCGGGTATTATCACTCTCCTTTCATACACGAGGAAAATGAAACATTTTTAGTGGCACTGCTTGATTGCTTAGCGGCTACAAAGCCCCCTCTTTCTAGTTATGCATCCTCTCTGCAATGTGACCTAGCCGTTCCTCCCAGCCAGGGTGCAGGTTATGTCTCCACTCCCTCGAAGGTGCAATGACCTTGGGGCTCACTCTGGCTTAAACCATGTTCCAGAAGAGATGTGTGAGAGCCAGAGCCAGAGCCAGGCTCAGAGGTCTGCAGGTTCTGCCTTCATTCGCTTGGAACAGGTCCTGGAAATCCCTGAATGCAGCAGGTGCGGCCCCTTGGAGGGTGAGAGGCCATGCAGAGAAGAAGCAAGATGCCCCAGCCGGCAGCCAGCAGCCAGCACCCGCTTCCAGACATGTGAGTGTGGCCGCCGGGACCTTCCAACCGATTGCCTTTCACTGAATGCAACTGCACCAGGGAACCAAACAAAACTACTGGTAGAAGGGGAACCGCCCAGGTAAGCCTCAGATTTGTGAGAGATAAGAAGTCATTGTTGTCTCCAGTTACTGAATCTGTTACACACAATATGTAATTGGTACAGTAGCCATTTGTCGGTTTTGTTTTGTTTTTGCACCAAGCATCTATTCTACCTTCATTTGCTGATAGCGTCTCAAATCCCTTTCGTTGTGCTCGCTAATCAACTGCTCATCCCTCCCCTAGTCAAGGGGCAGGCACGTGACTCAAACTGGTCTAATTGGATGCAGTCTCTGGAATTTGATTTGACCAAAGTGGGGAAAATTCTGGGTGAAGCTACTGAGACCTGCTGTTAAGATGCTTTGGAGCCCTGGCTGGTTTGATTCAGTGGATAGAGCATTTGCCTACGGACTGAAGGGTCCTAGGTTCCGTTCCGGTCAAGGGCACATGCTGGGGTTGCGGGCTCGATCCCCAGTAGGGGGCGTGAAGGAGGCAGCGGTCAATGATTCTCTCTCATCACTGATGTTTCTGTCTCTCTCGCCCTCTCCAGTCCTCTCTGAACTCAAAAACAATATATAATAATAATAATAATAATAATAATAATGATAAAGATGCTCTGGAGCTGCTGGTTGTTGTCTGTCCCCGTGGTCGGAAAACTGCGGCTCGCGAGCCACATGCGGCTCTTTGGCCCCTTGAGTGTGGCTCTTCCTAAGCCTTAGGAGTACCCTCATTAAGTTAGTAACAATGTACCCACCTATATAGTTTAGGTTTAAAAAATTTGGCTCTCAAAAGAAATTTCAATCATTGTACTGTTGATATTTGGCTCTGTTGACTAATGAGTTTGCCGACCACTGGTCTATCCCAAACCTTAGCTGAATCAGCTTCTAAAGCTTGTGACCAGGTGCTCCTAGGTCATGCACTCTGACAGATTAGCAGCCAGATTAAAGCCACCATCTGCAAGTGCCAGCATGACCACTCCAGCCCACATTCGTCCCACCCACTTTCCACCCACCCATGTGGCCTCCCTGATTCTTTCCCATTGAGTTTCCTCATTCATTTCAGCATCTTGGAGGTGCCTGGCCTTTCTTAACAAGCACTTAGAAGAGCCAGTCACTCAGCTGTGAGCTGTAACTTGACTTCAAGATTGAATCTCTCACCCAATAACCAGGCTGGCGGTAACCAGAGCAGGGACCTTTAAACTGGAGAAATAGTGTGCCGAGCACAAAGTGTGAGCGTGTTTGAGATTTATTGAAGGATCATTGACATATGATAATGTGGGAGAAAAGAAAATGTCCCTGCTTTTTCCTCTTAGTTCTTCTGGCTGGTCTACTAATCGAATTGACACGAGACAGATGAACAGGAGAAAATAACCAAGTTGAATTGTGTATGTGCATTTGGGGGTTCCATAAGAATATGGGACCCCAGGGCACAAACCAGGCAGTTGAGGTTTGTATGCCATTTTGCGTTAAGGAGAAAGAGGGGGTAGGCAGTGGCCTGGGGCTTCCAAGGGAAGAAAAAGCAACCATTTGGTCAGTCAATGCTGCAGGGCCATCTTTAATACTGGGACGCAGAGAGGACTTTGATTAAAGGGGCCTTGCTAGGCTCCTCCCTGTCTACCACACTAGTTCATATTAAACTGTAGTTACTTATGGTGAGAACTCCTTTCCTGGAGCAGATGCTCTGTCTAAAATGTTTTAGGCAAGCCTGGCTGGTGTGGCTCAGCGGTTGAGTGTCAACCCATGAACCGAGAGGTCACCGGTTCGATTCCCGGTCAGGGCACATGCCTAGGTTGCAGGCTTGATCCCCAGTTAGAGTGCATATGGGGGGCAACTGATAGATATTTCTCTTTCTCTCTCAAATCAATAAAAACCAAACAAACACATATCATCAGGTGAGGACTAAAAAATATTAATAACCAGCTTAAAATAACCAATATCCCAAAGCGGTATATTTTGGGATTGCAAACTCTGATGCCCTTCAATAAAAGGTGCAATATTTAAGTGCACATATTGAAAGCCTATGATTTGGGAAGTTTTGTCCTATGTATACACACATGAAACCATCACCATAATTAGGATGATGAACATATTCATCGCCATCAAAAGTTCTGTTTCCTGTGCCCCTTCACGACTCCTCCCCCTCTCTCCTGCCCACATCCCCTCCTTTCCCCCATCTGCTTCCCGTCACTAGAGATGAGTTTGCAGTTTCTAGAATTTTATTTAAGTGAAACATACATGACACACTCGTTTTCCTCCAGCTTCTTTTACTCAGCATAATGTTGAGATTCTCCATAGTGTCTCATGTATCGGTAGCTTATCCCTTTAGGTTGCTGAGGACTGTTTCATTGTATGGATATACCACAGCTGGTTTACCCATCCATCTGTTGAGGGGCATTTGGGTCATTTCCGTTTTGGACTATTGCAAGTAAAGCTTCTACGACATTTATGTACCAGCATTGTATGGACATGTGCTTTCCTTCCGCTTATGCAAATATCTAGAAGTGAAATATGTCATAAATGCATATCTATATTTTTAAAAAAAACTGCCAAACTATTTTCCAAACTGGTTGTACTATTTTACATTCCCACTAGCAGTGTATGAGGGCTCCAATTCCTTCACATTCTTGCCGAATCTTGGTGTTTTCAGTCTTTTGAATGTCAACCATTCTAAGGTTGTGTATTGGGAACCCATGGTGGTTTCAATGCATTCCTATAAATGATAAATGCTGTTGAGCACACTTTTATGTAATTGTTTTCCATTTGTGTATATATTTTTTGGGGTGAAGAGTCTTAAAATATCTTGTCCGTTTTAAAAATGGATTTGTCTCCTTATTATTGAATTTTGAGAGGCTGATATTCTGTACCTTTCATAGTGAATCAGAAAACATCAGGACAGCCCTACCTGGTTTGGCTCAGTGGATAGAGAGTTGGCCTATGGACTGAAGGGTCCGGGTTTGATTCTGGTCAAGGGCACATGCCCAGGTTGCGGGCTTGATCCCCACTGGGGGGCATGCAGCGATCAATGATTCTCTCTCATCATTGATGTTTCCCTCTCCCTCTCCCTCTCCCTCTCCCCCTCCCCCTCCCCTCCCCCTCCCCCTCCCCCTCCCAAATCAATTAAAAAATATTTTTAAAAAATCAGGACATTTGGAAACAAAATGTTAGAGGCAGAAAAGAAATCACCTCCTCAGCCTGGGATGGAGCTGAGCTCTAACCCTGGTCACTGTCACCTGGTAAATGGAGCTGGTGCAAGGCAGGGGCTGGAGAAGACACACTGACTGGGTAGCGTCTGAAAAAGACTGCAGACCATAGGGCAGGAGAGAGAGAGGGCCCGGGCCGCGTCTGGGCTGTGACCTGCTAGAAGCAACCCAGCACAGTCACAAAATCTACGCTGTCCGCCGTTAACGCTAAAGAACTTCGCCTGAGGCAGGGTGACGGCTGCCCTGGTACTGGAATGGACACCCAGGGGCTTGGTTCATATGGAGGGACCCTACTTAGCCATGCGCACACACTCCAGGGGAGGTTTGTTGGAACTGGAAAGCTCATTCTGAAGCGCTTCCCGTCTTCATTCCCAGTCATGACCGCCGGCTTTATCGCGTAGCTAACGGATCTCAGAAACAAGTGTCACAGGTGACATGAGAGGTGTTCGGACCGCAGTAGTCCCCCCTTATCCGCCGTTTCGCTTCCTGCGGTTTCAGTTTTCTGTCGTCAACAGCGATCTGGAAGTGTTAAATGGAAGATTCCAGCAGCAATCAGTTTGTACGTTTTAAATTGTGTGCTGTTCTGAGTAGCGCGATGAAACCTGGGGTGCCCGGCTCCGGTCAGCGCGGTCGCGGCCCCTCCCTTTGTCCGGGTCCCCACGCTGCAGACGAGCCCTGTCCGTTAGTCACTCGGTGGCCGTCTCCGCCATCGCGTCCACTGTCCTGCTATCTCAGAGCCCGTGTTCAAGGCCCCCTTCGTCTACCTAATAATGGCCCCAAAGTGCGAGCCGAGCGATGCTGGCCGCGCAGATGCCAGAAGGAAGCGGGAGGGCACTGCCTTTGAGCAGAAGCGCGCGCCTTTATAGGCATTTACCATCTCACCGCATGGGAAGGGTGAGTGCAGCACAATGAGATACTCTGAGAGAGAGCACGTTCATGTACAATTTATTACCGGATAATGTTACACTGTTCTCTTTAGTTATTGTTGTCGTTAACCTCTTGCCGTGCCACATTTATACACTGAACTGTACCATAGGTGTGGATGTACCAGGACAAAACATGGTGCATGCAGGCTTTGGCACCGTCCGCGGTTCCAGGCACCCACGGGGGGCTTGGAATGGAGCCCCGGGTAAGAGGGACTGCTGTGTGCCAGTCTGATGAAAACACTGCATCAGACACCGCTGCCTGGCTCCCACAGGGCAAGATGACGGAGACAGCCTCGTGGACCGCGTCTGTCCTCCTGAATGCCGCCTCCGCCTCCGGACTGGAAACGAGGCCTGTGCCCACGCGCGCAGGGGGGTCTCGCGCCTGCCTCTCGCGGGGTGAGGCGCTCGGTCTCGCTGATAGAACATTGTCACACGCGCCGGAGCGAGAGCGATCGCAGGCCTTGTCAGCGCGCCAGGGGGAAGCGGGACTTCCTCCAGTCCACAGAGCTGGCTCTGCGACTTTTCGGCGCCTGCTGGTGTCCATGTGCTTATTTTATTTTTTAAATGATTTCTTTTTCTTTTCTTTTTTTTTTTTTAAAGGGGGGAATGATTATTTCTATTTCTATTTTTATTTTTTTAATATATTTTATTGATTTTCTACAGAGAGGAAGGGAGAGGAATAGAGAGTTAGAAACATCGATGAGAGAGAAACATCCATCAGCTGCCTCCTGCACACTCCCTACTGGGGATGTGCCCGCAACCAAGGTACATGCCCTTGACCAGAATCGAACCTGGGACCCTTGAGTCTGCAGGCCGACGCTCTATCCACTGAGCCAAACCGGTTAGGGCCACGTACTTATTTTTATGGCTGAATTCTGTCTGAGACTTGCTTTCGTGGTCACCTCTCCCCTGGGAAGGAAGTGGAGGGAGGACACCTGTGGCCCTCACCCACCTCCACTGCAGGCACCTGGCACACGTGCCCGCATTGGAGTGTTTGTGCCCATGGTTTAGGGAAGTTCTCAGAGGGCCTAAGGCTTGGAAACAGCGGGAATCTCTCGTCAGGGACCTTGGTTGCGGCAGACTTTCTTCATTCCTATGACCCCTCCTGTTTCCACATGTTGGTTCTTCATCAAACCCTTTCAGATAAGTGACCTCCGTTTTGTGTCATTGGAAGGACTTAGGAAACAAAACTAAATGGTGTTGAGCTAGGGGTGACTGAAAAGGGAGAACCCTGCTGCTCCAGGAACCACTTTAAAAAATGTGTGGTTTGTGTTTATACGTAAACACGTGTGGGCCAGCCAGTTTCAGCTTTCGAATGGCACCGAAGGCTGCTGTCCCTGGGCTAACACAACCCGACCCCGAGGCTGCGGTTTCTCCTCCCTGAGACCCGTGTTCTTCTTACAAAAGGCACAGAAGCCCTAGCCGGTTTGGCTCAGTGGAGAGAACGTTGGCCTGTGGACTGAAAGGTCCCGGGTTCGATTCCAGTCAAGGGCACATTCCCGGTTGCGGGTTCGAACCCCAGCAGGGGGCATGCAGGAGGCAACCAATCAATGGTTCTCTCTCATCATTGATGTTTCTCTCTCTCTCTCCTTCCCCCTTCCTCTCCAAAATCAAATAAAAATATATTTAAAGAAAACACGAAAAGGCACAGAAAACCTGCCTCACTCCACATTGCTTTAATAACGGAGTCAGTTATTTCATGTATTTGCTCCTTTAATATCTTTAAGGACCAGCCCCCCATGTGGGGTACCTTTCTCTGCTCCCAATCTCACTTCTTTGTAACACACACACCCCACTGAGCGATTCTACTTCTCTGTATGTCACTTTTAAGTAAGAGGATGCTTACTTATTGCCTTAACTGCTGTGAAATTCCTCTGAGAACCCCACACATAAAAGAGGTGAGACCACCAGGAGTCCTCAGGCTCCTGGAATTCCAGATTCTAAATGCCCTATTTTCTGTCTATTCTTCACGTTAACAAGACGATCCATTGAGAGCCAAGCATTCCTGCCAGATGAGCTGTTCTGGGTGTTATCTGTGTGATGTTAAAAGTGACAAAGCACTGTCTGCATGAACTCATCACGAGAAATGTACAAGTGCCACATGGATGTGTACATGGCAAGTGTCCGTGAACACACGGGAAAGCGGAGGAAGCCGGCAGGCCCGGGCGACCACAGTGAGAAGCCGTGTTGAGGAAGCTACCATCAATTCAACTTGGAGTCACTTCTCAGCCTTCAGCTAAGCGTGGGGCTCACTCTGTGAAGACAGTGCCAGCATAGACAGAAACTGTCCCGGGCTAAGCGATTCCACGGAGGGGTTGCTGGGCAGCAAGCGGAGTCTCAGAAAGGGCCTTTGCTCTTTGTTAGTGGCAAACAAAAATGTGAAGTTTTCTTAGGAAGGCAGCTCCCTCTTGAGAGCCCCGAGGGCGGGCGGGGCGGGAGAGGATCTGACTGGGACGTGTGCCAATGGCCTGCAGAAGACGTGTGCCCATAGGCCCGGCGGTCCCTGCTGAGGGCGCGCTGCAGGGAAGGCAGGGACAGCGTCTGGATGCAGCCAACAGCAGTGCTTGCTCTTTCTAAAAACGTGGGCAATGTATGATGAGGTTTGGTGTAGCACAGAGATGGCGAACCTATGACACACGTGTCAGAGGTGACACGCGAACTCATTTTTTTGGTTCATTTTTCTTTGTGAAATGGCATTTAAATATATAAAATAAATATCAAAAATATAAGTCTTTGTTTTACTATGGTTGCAAATATCAAAAAATTTCTATATGTGACACGGCACCAAAGTTAAGTAAGGGTTTTTCAAAATGCGGACACGCCGAGCTCAAAGGTTCGCCATCATTGGTGTAGCAGAAGGGTTCCTGGAGTTGTTTTTGTGTTTGTTTGTTTGTTTTTACAGAGAGGAAGGGAGAGGGACAGAGAGCTAGAAACATCGATGAGAGAGAAACATCGATCAGCTGCCTCCTGCACACCTCCCACTGGGGATGTGCCTGCAACCAAGGTACATGCCCTTGACCGGAATCGAACCTGGGACCCTTCAGTCCACAGGCCGACGCTCTATCCACTGAGCCAAACGGTTAGGGCAGGTTCCTGGAGTTTTAACCAGAAGCTCTGGGTGGGAAGCCCCCTCTGGTTCCTTAACCAGAGCTTTCCTAGGTAAGGAGTAGGCAGCATCTCTCACCTCCCAGAGAAGTTTAATCAGCGGGCACAGGAAAGCACCTGCCCAGGCCCCGGAACACAGTGGATGCTCAGTAAGTTAGTGCTCTCACGCTTCTCTCAAAACCAGTAATATGCATGCCCACTGAGTATAGCTCATACTTCATTTTTATGCTTGATTCCCCAAGCGGGCTGTAAAATCTTTGAGGGTAAGGTCCTGATATTATGGTTTGTTTGTTTTTGAAAAAACAACCAATAGCAATAAGCATAAGGAATTGATGTATATTATTATTATTATTATTTTATTTTTTTTTTTGGTCAAATGGATGACATTTCTTAAAAGTTCTTAAAGAAAACCCAATGCTGCTCTAAGGGGACTTCCTCTTAGTTCTAGAGACAGCCTAGAGGTTAGCCTTATGACTCAACTAAGAAAGCCCCCTGGGTACTGAGGCTGGGCCGGCCGAGCTGAAGGCAGGGATTTAGAGAGAATGGCAGAATCCCCTGTCTGCCAGCGAGTGTAAAGCTCCCTCTCTCTCTGCTCTAGGACAGAAGTCAGAGCACACACTCAGCTTGTGTTTATCACCCACTCAAAATGCAGGCTCCCTTCCCTCTCTGCTCTCACTTCATGTGCAGGCAGAGGGCGGACAGGGAACACACACCCTCCAGCTCCCAGAGCCCCCCTGTGCTCCTTAGGAAACCAGAGTTTGGAGCATCCCGGGTCCGTGTGCCAGACCGGCTCCTCCTCGGGCCCTGGCAGGGACGACAGTGTGTTACTCACTCTCTGAGGTCCCCACTGTTGAACTGGAGTCCGACAAATCATCTTGTCTCCTGGGCTCACCCAGAACCATCTTAGGGCCAGCAAGTTGCAGAAGCTCGAGGCCCCTGACACCAGGAGCATCCACGCTGCTTTGCCTGGGCCAGCTGGTCACCCCGAGTGCGGAAGAGATTCGATTTCTTCTGGTTCATAGAGATTTTCTCTCTTATTCTCTTAAATAGAACTCCCTTCCTTTACTAAAGATGAGGTTGGATAAGCACTTTGGGGTTTAAATACTTCAACAAGCCCTCGTACTCAGGGGGCTGTCGATATTTCTGAAGCTCTTTCAACTTTCCCCAAATCATTCTCTTTTTTTCCATTTATGCTGTCATCCATTCAAACATAATTCTGCCAACGCCGTTGTCTCGGTCTTGGATCCTTTAAGCCTGGGCTTGGTAAACAAATTTTCTTTCAACGACTGTCAACCATTCACCCACCCACCTATTCAGTGGCTCCAGGATCTGCTGTGTTTTTATTATGTTCCATAACGGAATTTTACAGATAAGCAACGCGAGCTCAGAGAATATACATAACTCTCCAATGCCCATCGCTGCTAAGAAGCACAGCTGGGATTTGAAGACTCCTCTGACATTAAGACCCATGCTTTTTATTCAACACCTCTCATTTCAACATCTAGCAGGAATAAGAAAAAGCTGGTGGCCATCCACCTATAATGATGGATCATTTCGCTCTTAAATGGACTTTTCCATCCATTCTACCCAATTGACTGCCAATATTACCTTCCTAAATGTCTTTGCCATTGTCTTCTCTAGGTAAACGTACCATCAATTCAGGAAGAGAGAAACAGGCTCGAGATTGCAGATTGGGAATATCGTTCAGGGTGGGCCATGCCTTAATTGCAAGATCTCCCATATTTTTAATGATACTGTACATGAGGAAAAACGTTTTCCTTCTCCTCTCCTATACCCAGTAGCGGAGGCCCTGGGAATTAAATGGACAAAAAGACAGATTAGCAAGAGAGAAAGCAGATTTAATTCTGTACTGATTCATGGGATTTCACCAAGGAATGTGATTGGGGAGGGGTCTTAGAATTTGGGGGCTTATATACTATCTTGGGCCAGTCCAAGGAAAATGGGGTTGGGGCTTCTGGTGGAAAGTTCTGGGAAGTAAATAAGGTTGTTCAGTAAGGTTCATTATGTGGATAAGAGGCATCTCAGGCTGAGAGTCATCTCTGGGGTAAGTTTCTTCCTGGTAGGGAAAGGGACACACCTGTCCAAATGGAAATTCACGCCCTGCTTTTAGACAGAGAGGGGGCGGGCAGAGAGCTAATTGCCTTCAGCCCAAAACAACCCTTACCACAGAGTGTAATGCTTTGGGGTGGTGCATTTCAGTCCTCGTCACACCTGAGAGCAGAAACCTGTAGCCCTGTTTGTGTGGTAGCGACACCCCCTCCAACCCCCCCGGGTTATGATCTCACTTGCAAAGGTGTGAGCTACGGAAGGGAGAAAAGGGTTTCTTTAGTTTCCTGTTTGTAGTGCTCCCTCTTCAAAGCTACCTTTTATTTACATCCATGATATGGCATGTGCTTTATGTACATTCTCCCCAGAACACTTCAAGGTGATATAAGAATCTCCATTTTGCAGATGAAGAAAGCGAGGCTCAGAGAGGTGTTAGATCGGTGTTAGTCAGGGTTCCCCAGAAGCACAGAAACAAAAGGATGCGTTTGTGTGTGTATAAAAAGAGATTTATTTTAAGGAACTGACTCATGAAACTATGCGCAAGTCCAAAGCTGGCAGGTGAGCCAATAGACTGGAGACTCAGGCAGGAGCGGATGTTGTAGTTCAAGTCTAAAGGGAATCTGCTGCAGAGCTCTGTCCTGCTTGGGGGAGGTCAGTCTTTGGTTCTATGTGGGCCTTCTACTGATTGGGTGAGGCACACCCACATTACAGAGAGCAGCAGCTTTCCTCAAAATCCACTGACTAAAATGTTCGTCTCATCCACAACACCCTCCCAGAAACATCCGCAGTAATGTTCGATCACATACCTGGGTACTGTGGCCCTGCCAGTTTGACACATCGAAGTCACTACCACCGCCTGTTAACTGAAAATCCCACACCCCTTTTTATCACTCCCAGGCTCCTCTCGGCGTGGCTTACTTGGTGACCTTGAATCGAGTTCAAGCCATGCACACTGATCTTGGGCAAAAGCTCCACCATTTTATGTGAAATGTCTAGTCAGTGCTATTTAAAAAGTCTTTATTTACAAAGAAAATCTTTTTTTTAAAGAAATATATTTTTATTGATTTCAGAGAGGAAGGAAGAGGGAGAGAGAGAGAGAAACATCCATGATGAGAGAGAGAATCATGGATTGGCTGCCTCCTGCAAGCACCCCACTGGGGACCGAGCCCACAACCCGGGCATGTGCCCTTGACCGGAGTCAAACCTGGGACCTTTCAGTTCGCAGGCCGACGCTCTATCCACTGAGCCAAACCGGCCAGGGCTACAGAGAAAATCTTTAAGGAATTTCTTGCCTCCTGGAACTTAAAAGGCAAACCCGACGTGGGTGGTTATCGAGAACACGGACATTCTCTAAGCATCCTAGCTAGTGAGCCATCTCGAGGACGTCTCAGCCAGTTTGGGAAAACCATCTAATACAAGCAAGTAGGCAAGATGAGAAGACAGGTTAGTTTTTGTATTTAAGCAAAGCCATTTTATTTTCACTTTCCGAAATAAGAGAAAAAGGAAAACAAAAATGGGTTGAGCATGGGCTAGGCATCGATACCATGTGTAATGAAGTTTCCCAAGAGTTGCAGTTATGCTTTAGCCTATTTTAAATAGCAATTTTGCTTTTAAGATATTTACAATTTTTATTAAAACCAAAAATGAAAGCTTCAAGCAAACCAATTTCCCAGCATGGGTTTCTGGGATTCCGAAGCTTTTCTTGGTGGGGCTGAGACTAGAAGCAGAGTTGAAATCTGGGCAAGGACGTTTGGGGAGGGGATGTCCAGCTGGAAGCGGAAGTTTACAGTGAGCTGTGAGGACTCGGAAACACGGTCTCGTCTGTCTTGCAGCAAAAGAATCATGTGCAACTCTATGGCCCAACACATCCCGACTTTTCATTCATTTTTATTTTTGTATTTTTTATTGTGATAAACATACATAACATAAAATTTGTCATTTTAACCATTTTTGAGTTTACAATACAGTGGCATAAATTATACTCATCATGTTGTATAACCATCAACACGATTTCCCAAATGTTTTCGCCCTCCCAAACGGAAACTCTGTCCCCACTAAGCAATTCCTCCCCACGCCTCCTGCCTCCAGCCCCTGGTGACCTCCACTCCACGCTGCCTCTGTGGATTTGCCTGCGCTGGTTCCTCACAAAGTGGAGTCATACAATTTTTGTCCATCTGCTGCTGGTTTTCACTTAGCATGATGCCTTCGGGGTAGCATGTGTCAGAACGCCGTTCCTTTTCTTGGCTGCGCATTCCCTTGCTGGGTGACGATCTCTGCTCCTTTGTGTGGGGGAGGATGCGGTAGGCAGGCGTCCGTGTGAGGCTCTTAGCTGACAGCACACGGAGGGCCTCCCTCTGATGGCCAGAGACGCGAATAGAATTCCTCCTCTCCTCTGACTTTCCGGATCGAGTTAATTTCCCATGTGCCCGGCGCCAGCTCTCCGCCTGGCCCTGGGGGGAGTGTACCCTCCAGGCCCTCAATTTTGCGGGACGAGAAAACATCCACCTGATAACATTTCCAAAGCTGATTACATCTTGTGGGCCATCATTTTTTTAAATAAAAAAATCTACACAGTGAAGATTTATTTTTTAAAAACCAGGTAGAATGATTGGAAGTTTAAAAACTCCTCTGCAGAGGCCATACCCTAGATGAGAAACCCTTTTCTAGTCCCCCGATCTCTGTCATCATGTTCCCCGAAGCCCCCCCCCCCCCGCCTGCTCCCTCCGATTTTTTGTCCTTTGCCACGGCTTCCCACAACCCACTGCATCATTTATGCATTCACTAATTAACAAACATGGAAGAGTTAATGATTAATTAATAATTGTAATTAATAATTCAATAAGCATATCACAAGCAGCTGTTAAATAACAATACTATTAAAATTAATTTTAACGATTGCTAATAATTATTACCATAAGTCATTATTTAGGAATTAATGATGAAATAAAAGTTGATGAAGTGTTGCCATATTTATCCACGATTCTCTAAAAGGCCTCCCATCAGGTATCACTGATTTGCCAGCTGGCCTCTTCTCTTGGCATCATCCTAAGAAACGGGCCTTTTAACCCTGGGGCCCTTCCTCAGCCTCGATGGCCCTGCTGCTGGCTCAGAATGAGCGTCTCGGGAGGATGCCCATGTCCAACTCGCTCCCAGTCATCTCACCTCCATGCGATCTCAGGGCCAGTGAGCAGCAGCTTTATGAGAGACTCTAGTGGACTTTCCGGCCCTGTGACACCAGCTGGTCTCCCCAGGGGCCGGGGAGAGCTGACAGGTGAGGCGAGTGGGCGAGAGACAATGTCAGTCACAGGGAAGGAGCTTGAACGCCACCCTTCACCCCGTAATCCCGCCTCTCCGCTTCTCCGATGAGCCCAGCTTATCCTGCTTGGGAGGGTCCAGCTTCAAGGAGGCGGAACTGATGCTTCTAACGGAACAGTGAGGGTCAGACATCACGCACGTGTGTCTCTCGGACACAGAGCGGGGCTCTGTCCTGGGAGGTGCTTGTCCCGTGGGTGGCGCTGTGGTCCTCTGGGCACACCTGGGCTTCTGGGACGTGGCTGGACTTTCCCGCCGTGAATTCTTGTGTGGTGGCAGGTCCTCAGACGGAAGTCAGAATTCGGGAGGCGGGCCTCTGGTCGGGAAGAGAGGGATCCTCAGGCATTTCCGAGCCTCACTCTCGGGTGTGAAACCTGAGGAACTGAGAAATGCTGTAAAGGATTCTGGGTGGCAGGGGTTAGGCACGGCCCAGGATCTGGGTGCCGTTTGCGACTCCCACAGGGCAGGTTAGGACGCTGTGCCTGCCGAGCCAGGATGCTCAGAGTCCTGTGTGTGCACAGCCAGTGCCATCCCACACGCGGGAAGCTTTGCGGTTAAGTGGTTCCGTGTTGCATTCATTGTGCAGAGTGGGGGTAGGTCAGGTGAGGCGGCAGGAGGAATGGGGGTATTAGAGAGGGGCGCCTATGCCCGCCATGGGCCAGGCTATGACATCGGGGGGGCTTCTCCCTGCAGCCCGTGCTGGAGTCATTAGACCCAGGGAGCGGGACTGAGGCAGAGCCGCTCCCCCATCCCCCCCTACCCCCCCACCCCCCTGCCAGTCGGGGTTGAGGACACATGGGGTTTCCAAAGCTGGTACCTTCTGGTGGCTCGTTTGATATTTTGAGGTCAAGTGAGAGCGACTCACTGTGCAAAGAGAAGTTAAATACTTGCTTCTTCTTTCACAGTCTCCTTCATGCCCAGTGTCAGGTGTCTGAGGGTTCTGGAAACCACCCCTGGGCCCACAAGTCCTTGGTCTTTGGTTGTCAGGCCTGGACGTTTCAGTATTTCTGTAAACATCCTCCACCTCGCGCAGTCCATCCAGACACCAGAACAGGTGCAAAAATCTTAAGGTTTAAGAACATGATGGGGAAAATCCTGGAAAACTGGCCGCTTACAAAACCCCGTGTGTGTTTCCTGAAAGATATGCCGCTTAAACTTGCCTTTGGGGCCGACCGTTCCCACTATTCGGAGTCGTCGCCATGGACAGGCTCCGTGGTGGGCACCCTCTGGTGCCACGGATGGGAGGGGGCACGAGGGTGCAGAATGGCTCCCGGCTCCCCCTGGACTCACGTGAGTCGTGGGGGAACCTGCGGCACAGCCTGGCCTTAGCCGGCCGCCTCCTCTCCCCGTGGGGCGCCTGTGTCTCTGCGCAGCTGCTCCTCCGGGCAGGAGGGCTCAGAGCGGCTGCCTGCCAGACAGACAGGCGGACGGACGGCAGCCACACGCTGGATGCGTGGGCATCAATCACCAGGACAGGCTGTGGCCCAGCCCTCCCCAGACTGAGTGTCTGGGGTCCACTGAGTGGGCCTGACCCCAACTCCATGCTGCAGGGGCCGGGCCAGCAGCATGTGTGACTCGAAGACGCTGGGGGCGGGGTGGGGGTGGAGGGGACCTTGGCAGATTGGGGCACGTGGCTCCATGGAGCGGGAGGAGCTGCCTGGGCCTGAGCCGCTGTGACGTGAGCTGCCGCCTCCCTGTGTTTTGAGAAAAGAAGGAAGTCTTGGTTTTTTAAACGTGAAATATCTCAACTGGAAGATGGATAACAGTTCATAGTTTTAAAAAACTGCACGGCAGGTTGATTACATCAAAGTCGAAGGTTCTTTTGCCTTAACCTTTATTCTCACACTGTGTACCAGTCCCTCCCACGACAGCAATGCGATGGACTCGGAGCCCCGCTCTCTCCCTTCCCTCCATCCCTCGGCGTGGAGCTACATGACCGCTGCATTCTCCCAGCGTCCTGTTAGGTGGGCAGGGGCGGGACGGCCACGATTCCTGCAGCAGAACAGACCCCGGGGCCTGATGGGCAGGCTAGGGGTGCCGCCGCTCACACGAAGCGCCCCTGGGCGTGGGGCACAAACCCCTGGTGCTGGAATGCACCCCTGTCAGCGTGAGAGGGGACACGCGGCTTCCATCGCATCAGCAGTAACATTGTTGAAGGTCTGCCAGAGGGAGGAGAAGGGAGCCCTAACCCCATCCTGTCCCAGCAGGGCACCTCCGGGGAGTCACAACACGGCAGCCCCGCCCTGCAGCTGTTCCCTGGTGCCCCTGCAGTGCCCAGAGGACGGCGTGAGGGTGCCCCGCTGGCTCACTGCGCTGATGCCAAAGTCAGCGCCAGCCCCTCTCACAACCTCGCGCTCGGCAAATGGGCCCCCTGGCATTTGGGGGCAGCAGGGGCCAGTGAGTCCCGGGAACCCCCGCAGAGCCGAGACCATGTCCAGCTAAGGGGCTTCCATGGGGCCGGGGTGGCTGGAACAGTGCTGCCGGGGGTGGAAGGCCGCTAACGGAGCCCAGGCAGTCTGCAGCGTGGGTGATGCCAGCCGCTTCCTTCCTACTGAGCCCAGCGCGCAGGGCCGCCGCCGTCCTCTGCGGGGTGATGAGAAGGAGACTGAGATGACAGGACCAAACAGATGGTTGGCTTTGAGCAGACGCCACATGTGTGCCACGGCCTTGGATCTGGGACCCCGCCCCTGCCTCCGTGCCCTTTGGGGCAGGGTCTGTCTGGGCAGCCTCCTTCCCTTGGGATCCTGGCTGCCCTGACTCTCCCCGATGGCCTAACCTTGCAGGGTTGGCTGTACGTGAGGCACCAGAGGAAACCGAGTGGGGACAGAAACGCTGCCCAGCTGCCTACGGCTCAGAACGCGGTGCCTCGAGCTCGTGGTTTTGAGGAATGATGAAAAACATGTGGTTTTACCCAATTTCCAAGAATCAGAGGCAGATTCTAGGAGGGTGGGGATAGTCTGTATTTAAAAATAGGAGAACGCATCTGGCGAGGAGATACACTGCCATTGAAAGACCTTAACGGCTTTTCCCAGCAAGGCCCGGCCCTGGGGGTGCTGGCTCCCCTGAGGTTTCGGTTTGGTAAAGACAGATTCCCCTCGATCTGTAATGTCCACTACGAGTGGTGAACATCCTGAGGGCGAGTCATCGCCCGCTCTAATCTGTCCTCACTTTGCCAGAGAGCAATTTCTAGAACTCAAGCCTGACCACACCGGTCACTCCCCTATTTCGATGAACTCATTGGTTCCCAGACTCTGCGGATCATAGGCCCAGCTTCTCCGGACCCCGGATTATCAGCGGCCCACGCAGCCCCGGCTCCTCTTAGGGTTGGTTTTGTCCTCTTCTTGTTCTGTTTCTCTTGCTCTGCTTGACTGACCTGTGGTTTAGGATTCAGGCTTTGAGGAATTTCCAGGCCAGCCACCCAGCACTGCCCACTCCACCCGAGTTCGGGGCGTGGCCCCCACAGGAGCCCCATGGTCTGTGTTTCTGACGTGGCGTGACGCGCATTCTTTGACGCGTCTTCTTCCTTCTTCGTGTCTTCCATCCATCACATCATGACACCTGTGAGGACCGTCTCCTCTTGGTTCTCCAGGCACGGATTTTCCTTTCAGTACATATGTCCTGGTTGCTGGGCCAGGCTCCATGGGTGCAGTGGCGGAACACACAGAAAGGAAGACGCGATTGCACGTGTGTTCGTGTGCTAGGGCTGCTCTCACAGAGTGCCACAAACTTGGTGGCCGAAGGCACAGAAGTGAATTGTCTCACAGGCGTTGGCAGGGGTGATGTGACCAGCGGGGATGTAGGAAAGAGGCCTGCAAACCCATCAGTCATACTGAATAGTGACGGCTCCGCTGGACACGTGTGGGCCTGGGTTGGGCCCATTTTGTTTGAAACATAACGTTCATGTGTTTGTTGATATTGTGGCCATCGTTGAGGAGACATGGAGGTGGACAGAGTGAAGTATCGTAGTATAATAATCATAAAAGCCCGCCACAATCCCTTCTTGTGGGCTATCCCAGGGATGGGCACCTGGAGGGGGCATCGGTTCCCAGAGGGTGGGCTGTGGAGTCAGTGTGTGGATAGAAATAACGGGGGCGGGGGGGTGGGCAAGTATGAGGAAGGGAGAAGGGTATTGTGGTGAAGATCAAGAGGAAGGGGGGCCTGAGGGACACATGCACCCCTCACAGAGCCCCCGGAGGAGACAGCAGGGGGGGCTGGGAGCGGGTCTGGGTGAGGCAAGGCGGGTGCAGCATTTAATGGACTGTATCCCCTGGGAGTGAGCGCCTCCTCTGGCGTGGGGATGGGCGCTTGCTTCTCCAGTCACCGGGTGGGCTCGGTGCCACCTGGAGAAGGGACTGGATCTCGGTATGTAAATTATATTTCCAAGTAGTAGGAAGGGACATATCAGGGTATGTATCTATTTCTTCTGAAACACCATAGTTATAAAGGAGCCGAGGAGGGTTAAAAAAAACAAACAACTTTTCTTGTTTGTCCTGGATTGACACAGGTTTTTAAAAAATCTCATTCCACTCGAGGAGTTGGCAACCATGGCTTACCCAACAACGGTTGCCATGGCTGCGAGGAGGAAGCAGAAAGAACCTCCGGGCATTGTTTCCTGGAGAAAGGGGAGTCTAGCTCCTGTAGCTCACTAATGGCTGAGCTTGTGTCCCTTGAGACCATAAATAGGAATAACTACAGAACACTTAGAGAAACACAGCCATGCCCTTTCTGAGGAAATCCCAGAACGTGCCCCAGAAAGGTCCCCTTTCTTCAACATTGTAGTTGGTTTTCTGTCTCAAGTGTCACCATGTTGTATAGTTGTATGTTCTCAGCATTTTAGGGATGCTTTTTCTCATGAAGGGAAGGGAGATGATGCGTAGTGGCCCAGGTTTCTGGATTAATTGGAAGAATTGTGGAAATGGCTGGGGAGGGAAGGAATCATGGAGTCACTCATGGCTCCCTGACCTTCTTAAGGCTGTTTTCAATGCCAGTGGGTTATGAACTGTAAAGTGGGGGTGTCAATAGTTATTAAGGGAAAATGACCTTTCCTTGGGCAGATGTGGTTTTGGATTCTGTCTTTAGTCCTTAGAGATTGTGTGGCACCTGTTATGTCATATCTCACCTGCAAACTGATTATAACACTTCTATTGAATATCACACTTAGGTTACGGGGTGTTGTGAGGATTAGAGAGGGCATATAGAAAACAGTGAGCACAGTCTATGGGATACATTTGCCGTTTGTGGTAGGCTGAATAATGACCCCCCCAAAGATGTCCACGTCCTCATCTCTGAAACCTGTGAATGTTACCTGGTATGGCAAACGGGACTTCGCAGATTTGATTATGTCAAGAATCTTAAAATGGGGAGATCATGCTGGATGACCCAGGTGGGCCTTACATGCGACAGATAGGAAATCAGATGAAGAGTAGGAGAAAGTGGTGTGACCACAGAAGCAGAGATTGAAGTGATGTGGCCACAAGCCAAGGAAAGCAGACAGCATCTAGCAGCTGGAGAGGCAAGGAACAGATTCTCCCCGAGTCTCCAGAAGGAACCAACCCTGCCCACACCTTGATTTTAGTCCCAGGAGACTCACTTCTGACACTGACCTCCAGAACTATAATAAATTTGTGTTGTTCTAAGTTACTATGTTTATGGTAATTTGAATAGGAAACTAATACAACTTTCTACAAATGGTGGTTATTTTCATTATAAAGTATAGTAGTCATTCAAAATATGAAAAATTGTACAGTGCCATGGTGTATCACAAATGTTCTTGTTTTATTCCACGTACATTGAAATTAAGTCTGTTGCTTCCAAACTTTGCATTTCAGTATTTTTCTATTATTGAATCCATGTATACCAAAACTTCCTTTTTTTTTTTTAACATTTCCAAGAAGATTTATATCTTCAGAGATAATCTAGTGTAGTCCTTGCCTCTTAGCGGTGTAGTCTATTGACCTCCCAACCCTTAGGGGTCTGTGTCACATAAGACGCGTCAACTACTCAATGTGAGCCCTAAAGTGTAAGTAGTTAAGGAGTAGGGAAAAGAAAATAATATCCTGAAGTAGACAGTGGCAGAGACTGCCAGGAGACTCCCAGGATTCATTTTGTATCAAGACTGTTACCTGGATACCTGGCCACTCGGTAGGGACTGCATTTCCCAGACTGCCTTGCATGTAGACATGGCCACAATGAGTTCTGGCCAATGAAGCGGAAATAGAATTGACATGTGCACCTTGAAGGAAATGTTCTTGAAGACAGCTCTAGGCATTGTCCCTTTTCATATCTCACTCCTGCTGGATGGATGGGAGGTGTGATGTTTTGATGGTTGTGTTGTCATCCATTATGTATTCCTTGCCGTTGGACAGGTTACTTCCAACTTTCCACTACTCCAAATAGCGCTGTGAAAGTATTAGCGTAGCCAAGTCTGTGCGATCACTCTTTTAAATGTTTTTTAAATGCCTATGTAATAAATGAACACCTTTCTTGGTAAAAAAAAAACAAACAACCCCACACATTACAGAAGTGACTAAGGTCCCCATTATGATCAGCTTCAATCTAGTCACTGTCACTCTTACAGAAATAACTACTGTGACTGGCTAATGTGTAACTTTCTACTATAATGTGTTTACATATATTTTCATGAATCTAAATAGAGCATATAGTGCTGGATAGTTCCTATTTGTGATGCTGGGAGTGGTGCTCAGACACTAACATGCTACATATATTCACTCGGTAGCATATCTTAGAAACATTTCCATATCAGCACATGTCGCGCCCTGTAGCTGCTTTGTGAGAGTCCATAATAAGGACAAATCACTGTTTATTGAGTTCTTTCCCTATTGCCTAGAATGTGGGCTCTTTTCAGTTTTTTGCTAGGGCAAACAAATTCCTTGTGCACATGTGCAAATGTTTCTCTGGGGAAATTCAGGGAAGTGCAATTGTTACATCATGGAGGAGGCACATTTTTTTTTTAACAGATACTGTCAAATTGCCCATCAAAGCAACTGCACAGTAACACTCCCACCAGAGCTCAGATGAGGGTGGTATGTTTGTCACTACACCCTCACCCACGTTTTATATGATCCAACTTTGGATTGTTGCGACTCTGATTAAACATGCTTTCTTGTGTTTTATTTGCATTTCCCTTATACCTAGTGAGATTAAGCATCTTCTCAAGTTCATTGGCCATAGTAGGTCACATTCCTGAAAGTTTAGTTGCTAGGTAGGTGAAAGGGTATGCAGTGTGTGTGTGTGTGTGTGTGTGTGTGTGTGTGTATGTATGTATGTATGTATGCATGTGTCTATCATCTACTCTTCAAAGGTTATACATTTTTTCCAAAGTGCCCTTCTATAATAATTGAATCAAATGAATACGCTCACTAAGGAGTATGTAAACTCTATTTTTTTTAAAAAAAATATATTTTATTGATTTTCTACAGAGAGGAAGGGAGAGGGATAGAGAGTTAGAAATATCGATGAGAGAGAATCATCGATCAGCTGCCTCCTGCACATCTCCCACTGGGGATATGCCCGCAACCCAGGTACATGCCCTTGACCGGAATCGAACCTGGGACCTCTCAGTCCGCAGGCCGACGCTCTATCCACTGAGCCAAACCGGTTTCGGCTGTAAACTCTATTTTTAAAATACTCTCTACAGCACTGAGTTTTAAATTTTAAAAATGTGATAGGTAAATATAGCATCTCATTTATTTTAAATTGGTTTCCTTAAGAGTAAAGGTGACTACATTCTTATAATTTTTGGCAGGTTATACTTCTTTTTTGTGTGCGATTGACTTATTTCTTTATTTCCCCCATGTTTGTGTGAGGTTTTTCATCTTTATTTCTGTGAGGATTTATAAGAACTCTTTACACACATTAAGAATGTTAACCTACATCTGAGGGTTCAATAAAGCCTGGGTAGTTCAATAAAAATAATATTTATAATATATTAATATGTTATTATATAACATATAATAATATTCCTAATACTAATATAAATTCCTCACCATAAAGTTACCGGCTGCCTGTAGAAGGAGAAACCACAGCACAAGGTAATGAATAACCAAGGGAAAGGCCTTGCCTAGCCCTGCAGTGACCATGTGTCAGGAACAGAGAACACTGTGTCCTCAACCGCTGCAGCCAGAGATCAAAAAAATCCAAAACAACCAACCAAACAAAACCTACACAGCCCCCTTCAAAAGTACTGCAAAGAGGTATGAACTATGAGCTTGTAGCCTTAAGCTTTGTTGACAATGTGTGGCAAGCCAGTGCTATTTTTGTTTATTCACTTCACAGAGTGATTGTTCCAGGTGTTTCCTCAGTGAAGATTTATCCCATCCATCCATCCATCCATCCATCCCAAACATTACCAAGTGTTCCTGGATGTCAGACCCTCCCTTTGGCACTGGAGGGAGAAATTGAGGAAGAAGAAAGCTTGGCCAGGCAGCTGTGTGGAGAATGAAAGCAAAGCACTAATGACTCTGCTGAGGGCGAATCCATCTCAACCTCATCTTGTTCCGGACCCCTTTGGAGTCCAGGCTCAGACCAGAAGTGGCCCAGCTGTACCCACAGAATCTCATCCTTCACTAGTTGTGCCAGCTTGGAGGTGGCCTGGTCCCCTCCCGCTAACTGCTTCAGCAGGGACTCGCTCAGGCCAAGGACAATGGCCTTCTCCTGTTGGAAGCTCTTTTCAAAGAGTAGAGAGTGTGACCCCAACTGCGCAGGCACCTGGCGGTTGCTAGATAGCAGCAGGCAATCCAGGCTCAACTCTGCACGTGGTCCATGGAGGACAGAGCACTTTCCGAGGGCAAAGCTGGGCGGTGCATGCCTGCAAGCCCCCTTTCCTTTGGCTAATCAAGAAACTGGCTCATATTCATTAAACCATGAGGAGTGTCCCACAGAATGGCAGGGATCCCCCTTGAAAGTCAAGAATGAATGTTAGGAAATGAAATGGTAGCATTAACCAAAGGGAAACCCTATTGGAATAGGTAGATTTTACATTATGGAAAAGGAACAGAGAGAAAGAAGAGAGAACAGAAAAAAGGAGTGGGTGGCAGTGAGGAAGAGAGAGAGAGAGGAGGGGGAGAAAAAACCGTCAGAGAGGTTTGCACCTTCACAATGACAATGCTCCCCCCACCTCCCAGCAGCACTGGAACTTGAGAGAATTTGGGGCCCTTCTACTTGGTGAAGGGTGGGAAGAGCAGCGAGATAAGATCAGGGGGCAGGATAGAGAGTCCAATTTGGGAAAATAATCTGGGTCCTAAGCATTGGACAGTTGCGGCTGAAACAACTAAGATAATCAAGCAAACAAACAAACAAACCCTAATCTCCCCTTGGTTTGGGGGATAGAGAAGAGAAGGAAGAAAAGAGGGGAAAACAAGGAAGAAGCATTTCTGATGCTGGACGCAGTGTCAGGTGCCTGGACCAATTCTAGAAGCCACGAGCTTGTGAGTCAACTCATTTCTCTCTTCATCTCTCCTCTGCGGTGTGAATCCCTCTCCCGGCTCCTGCTTTTAAACCTGAATGAAGTAGCTACTCTTCGTGAAGGAGACGAACACGCCAGAGTCCCTCGTGCTTTTTTGTTTGTTTGTTTGTTTTTTAATAACAAGTGGTCCCTCGCTTGGGAAGGAGGCTCCTAAAAGGGACCGATGGGGTTAGAAAGCAGCTGTTCCCCGGGTTCCTAACAGAACTGCAGACTTGGCCCGGGGCAGGTGTACGCCAGGTGCAGAACTCTGGGTACACATTTGTTTTGTTCCCGCTGTCAAGCTTGCAAACATAGTAAAAACTTTTCTGGGTGATTTGTCAACGGATTTACTTAAATTATTTATATCCAGACTCTGAGACTAGGTCTGTGCTTTTGAGCAATAGTGACACCCAGTGTTTGAATTTTTAGGACGGAAAGGAAGCTAAGAATGAGCAGGGAGGGAGGAGAAGACATCCGAAGTATAGCAGCTGTTTTTTATTGAGCTCCAACTGCGGTTCAGAAGGCGACACGATGAGGAGCTGCTAGTCCATCTTCTCTCTCTACATCAGGCTGGCTCGACTTAACAGTGAACGTGGGCAACCGTGTGAATGTGGGGCGGGGAGAGTCCTTTTCTGTAGAAAAGATTGCGTGCTGCATGTCATTAAGTTGACGCTGACTCCTGGTGACCCTATGAATGAGGGATGGGCCACATGTTCTCTCCTCAACAGCCCCGCTCGGCTCCTAGACTCATGCTCGTGGCTTCATTTACGGAGTCGACCCATCTCATAGTTGGTCTTCCTCTTTTCCTGCTGCCTTCTGTTTTCCCAGCATTATTGTCGTTGCCAAAGAACCCTGCCTTCTCATGATGTGCCCCAAGTAAGACAGCTTCAGCTTTGTCGTTTTTGTCTTCTGTGATGTTTTAGGTTTAATTTGCTCTGGGGCCCATGTGTTCGTCCTTCTGGTGTCCAGAGTATCCGTAGAGCTCTCCCACAACATCATATTTTCTATGAATACAATTCTTCCCCCCATCAGCCTTCTTCCCCGTGCAGCTTTCACACCTGTACATAGTCATTGGGAAGATGACGATGTGGATGACCTTGGCCTTGACCTCTAATGACTCACCTTTGCTCGTGGGGGCCTCTCCCAATTCTCCCATTGCTGCCCTGCTGTGTCTTACTTTCTCTTGATTTCTTGGCTGCAGTCTCCATTGGAGTTGATGGCTGAACCAATTTTATTCAGGGGCTATTTGGCTGTAAAAATTAATGTTCAATTTACTGAAGTTACATTTTAAAAATAAGCTAGCTCTTCCTTAAAATTTTTAAGTTCAGCTTCCAAATCATATTTTTAATCTATTAATAAAGTACATCTCAGTAATTATATTTACTATTTGGGAAGGTCTATCAAACAGCAACTGAAATACTTAAAAAGAAACCAGAATATGAAAAAATGGAAAAATGCACTTAAAATATGCTAATTAAATTTGTCATAGGATCCCCATAAATATCATTATCTTATTTATGAATTGATTATATTCAGATATCTTTTTGAGCATATCTGAATAAAAAGTCTTCCCAAATACTTTAGGTAACTTTTTTCAGCTATAGTTGACATTCACTATTATTTCATGTTAGTTCCAGCTGTACAGCATGGTGGTTAGACATTTATATAACTTACGAAGTGATCCCCTTGGCACCATATACAGTTATCACAATATTTTTAACGATCGCTTCCCTATGTTGTACTTTACATCCCCATGACTATTTTGTAACTACCGATCTGTACTTCTCAATCCCTTTACCTTTTTCACCCACTCCCCCAACCTCAGATAACTTTTTAAAATCAGGTAAGCATATAACTAAGGCACTTTAAGTTGCTAAAATGACTCAGTATTGTCTTCAAAATTAAAAAATTGTATCATTCTTTACACTGAAATCACAAGTGCAAATAAACTCAAAACACACTTTAAACTGTAAACACGAGGCTCATTATTTAGATCCTTCGACAGGGCAAATTTTCTTTATCACTACAAGCATATTAAATTCCAAGTAAACACAGATTATCCTGAAATGCAATATAATAGTATTAATAATAAGTTTGATTTACATATTAATTCAAACCTCCTGGCCTTAAAAACAACATGTATCCTACAAACTGTTAACGTCAACCCATCCCTATATTGAAGCTTGAGGAGGGTCATCAGCCCACGGGGGCCACAGTGCTGCTCCTTGCAATGACATTGGCGGGACACAGGAGACTAACTGAGAGCCACCGCCCCAGAGCTCCAGGCCTCCGCATGGTCTGGCGAGGCGTCCACACCTCGGGGCTGGAGATATTTGGGACTTCTCCCTCCTTGATCCCCATGAAGACTGTAGCCTTCTCCCTTCGGCTTCAGCTCATTTTCATTTCTTGGGCTCCTTGTGCACCGTTGCCGGCTAGAGGAGATCCTTGCACTTAGGATTTTTATTTAAATGTCCTGAAAGTTCTCTCTCCCACGTAATAATATTTTTAACATTAATCACCTTTTGCAGAACCTAAAAACAAAGTAAATGTAAAATAAGTCAGCGAAGGCCTTTCTAAAACGCCTTCCCATCCCGAGCCTAACTCTTTTAAATCGCGTTTCCACTCGGTTATTAATGTGTGAGCTTTTCAAAAAGTCTAACGCGACTCACGTGCGGGCGCAGCATGACCACATGTCCAAGCCTGAGGCGGAACCAGCGGGTGTAACCCTGGCTCAGAGGAGGCTGCAGGAGAGGGTATGTGCACTGGGAAACGACGGTGGAGGCAGATCGCTAGGTTAGAAACAAACCGGTTATAAACATTGCTACAGGGCAATGGAGCCTTGTCGTTGCTTTTCCGTCAGACGAAGATCATTTGCGTTTCAACCGGACAAAGACCTCTCCGTTAACATGTAACTGCACACGCCGTGACCCTCACCCAGTCCCGCATCGCACATGAAACAGAAGTACATTCCGCTACACAAGTGACGCGTAGCACACCGAAAGGTATGCCACCCGCCCTTCCTTCAAAGTTTTGGATAATTTTTTTCTTATTATTTCTATCAAAACACATTGGTGATGCAACATTTCCTAAAATGATCCATCGAGGAACCAAAGCCCTGGGTCTGGCTCTTACGCTGGGCTTACAGTGATGTAGCACCCGCCAACGTCTGCCTCCCCCTTCAGAAAAGCCGCTGAGCCCACCCGCTCACCACTCCTCCTCACAGTCACCTGTGCTTGAGGCGTGTCATACTGTTAGTTCTAGAACTTTCCGCTGAGCCACGCTAAGTGCTGCTGCTGACACTTTTATGTCCCAGCGTTTTTAAGCGACAATGACTGCTTCAGGGCTGCTACTTGGCAAACAGTGATTGTGAGAGGCTGGTGAGTTTAAGGGGCTGTTGGTTTCAGAGCTGTCAGAAGTGCGGGGAGGGGAAGCACGCGTCTTAGAATCCATGAAATGCAGCTGAAAGGTTCAGTCGGAAGCCTAGTCTTGTGCGTGGCATTTAGGGAGCACGCTGTATGTGTTGGGGTCTCCATCACTCCGTGAAGGGCGGTATCCCTTTCCCTCAGACCTACGTGGTTAATCCTAGTTACCTCCCTCCCTCCTGCAGTGAGTGCAGTGCCCCCGGGGGAGTGTGCTCCTGCAGGGGTGAGTGCAGTGCCCCCGGGGAGTGTGCTCCTGCAGTGAGTGCAGTGCCCCCGGGGAGTGTGCTCCTGCAGGGGTGAGTGCAGTGCCCCGGGGGGAGTGTGCTCCTGCAGGGGTGAGTGCAGTGCCCCGGGGGGAGTGTGCTCCTGCAGGGGTGAGTGCAGTGCCCCTGGGGGAGTGTGCTCCTGCAGGGGTGAGTGCAGTGCCCCTGGGGGAGTGTGCTCCTGCAGGGGTGAGTGCAGTGCCCCTGGGGGAGTGTGCTCCTGCAGGGGTGAGTGCAGTGCCCCTGGGGGAGTGTGCTCCTGTAGGGGTGCCCCGGGTGCCACCTTCTGCAGACCTTGGCTCCCCCTTTATGAGCTTGACGGCAGGATGAGGGTCCCAGGCTCTGCCTGCCGCCCTGGGGTCATGAGAATGTCCTCACAGGCCCATGAGGAGGGCAGCTTCTGTCACAATGCACTGAGATGTTTGTGTGATGATGGCTCCATCGCCTCCGGCTCCTCCTGGGGGTGGCGCCAGCTTCCTGGGTGGAGTGTCCACCATCACTCACCCTCCACAGGGGACACTTGTTTCTTCTTTTTGAAAACACGGGCCTGGTACACGCCAGGCATGTCTGACGGGGCAGCTCCCGTCTCCGCCCCACCCGCGGGGAGCACTGTTCGCCCCTTTCCAGCGTGTTCTTGCAGCCGAGCAAACAGAAACCCTGGACGTGGAGGTGACTGTTTCTATTTAATAACTAGGCCCCAAGCTGCACCCTCTGCATCACGTTATTTTGCAGCCACTCGTGTCAGCTCAGCTCAGGGCATGTGGAGAGAGGAGGGCGCGATCAATACTGTGCCAGGACCGCGGGCGGGGCTCACGCCACCTCGTGGCCCGGGAGACACTGGTCCCTCTTGTGTCCCTCTTGTGTCCACTGGTAACAGCCAGGCTGAGCACAAAGCGGCTGGGCGGCTGCTTCCGGCTCCGGCCCCTCTGAGGGCCGCCGGCTGCCTCTGGCCTGAGCGGGGGCCTGGGGGACCCCGTGTGTCCCCTGGTCTTGGTGTCTGCATTCACCAAGGCTCTGCCAAAGCCGTCCGTGGTCTTTGCCGGCTGAGGCCTTCTCAGCACGGCTGTGTCCCCTGGGGCACCGGGATGCGGGGACCCCAGTACCACCTGCAGGCCCCGGGCCCCCAGAAGCGCGTCACCCGTTGTAGATGCTGCGCTGAGATGCAGGCAGGCATTCTCTGAGGACCCAAATCTTCCCTCCTGGGCTTCCAGCTCCGTCAGGGAGCGAGGAGTTCCTAAAGCTCCTCTCTTCCTGCTCAAGAGCTGGTCCTGAGAGGGAGTAACCAAAGCCCCAGACTTTCTCCTTCTAAGCTGTCCCCTCCCCTTCCTCCTGTAGCCCCTTCATTACAGGGCCCGGCTCTCACCTTCACTCCCTCCCTGTCTCACATCCTCCGTGTAAGGCTTTTAGCTGGACCAGCTTAGCTGCAGCTGCAGGACATGGGGGAGGGGAGTACGGGGGTGGGGGATGGGAGAGAGTCTTAGAGTGGGTGTGTGAGGGGAGGGGAGGGTGGATTTTCTCTATCTGTGTGGACAATGACCTGGGTCATCTAATCTGGTTTTGACCAACTAAAGAAATGGAGAAAAATCTCTCTCCCAGCAGAAAACTGCTTCATGCTGACTACCTCACTGCAGCCCCAACAAAACCCCAACTTGGTGGTCGGTGTTGAGCAAAGATGTGCTCGTTATGGCAGAGGCCCGCCTTTCCGCCGAGGCACCAGCTGTGTGTGAAAGGGCAGGGAACCTTGCGTGGTTGCTGCGTGGACTTGGCCGCACAGCCTGGGTACTGCCCAGACCTGCCAAATGTGTGGGCTGTTTCACGGGAGACTTATGGCCCCCAGGGTGAGGACAGGAAAGCAGGAAAGAAAGGTGAGAAAGGGGGCTCCCGCCGCCCACACAACCACCATTGTTCCAGCTCATCAAAACAAGAGGCTAGAACAGCTGCTGGAAAGTACCTCGACGATCCCTTCATAGAAACAGGAGCAGAGAGGAAACAGTCAGTGCATGTTGGTCCCCGGGCAAACCATCTGCCAGGGAGGCCCTGCTTTGTCCTCCCTGGTTCTTGGTTCTCCCACGAGCCGAGCTTCTGGTCCCATGTCCCTGCAGTCTCCTTCTCCTCCCAGGGTTTTAGGAAAATCAGTCCTGTCCCTAGAGCCCCTGGCCAGTGCTCCGGGCACCCTCAAGGGTGAGGGATCAGGCAGGGGTGGGGAGAAGCACAGGATCCGGGAGAAGGCTGGCCCTGGGCCGAATCCCAGACCAGCAGACCTATGGCCCACAGCGATCTACCTAATCTCAGACTCAGTCTCCCCATCTGTAAAATGGGAATTATGTCATCCCCTGACTGTGGGAGTGAAATATACTCCTGGGGGTGAGAGTCTAAGCATGCCTCTAACCGGTGCCACAGCAGAGCCCGGGGGACTTGGCGATGCCCTTTCTGCCGGTTGCTCTCCTGGTCACAGGACAGTTTCAGAAACATGGTTTAAATTAATTCCTGGGAACCGTTTCTATATGTGATTTCGTGTGTCAGAGCTAACGCATGTGAGGAACAGCACGGTCAACAGCAAAGTGCTCAGACCATGAGCTCAGAGCCAGCTCCAAGCCCCAGCTCATGTTAAGTCCTTGAGCCAGTCACCCGACTTCCTGGATGTTAGTTTCTCCGCCTGCACGTGGAGGGTTAGGTCAGGTGGTCTCCGGGGTCCCTTCCCGTGTGGCCTCCTTTGGTTTTATAGCATTAAGAAAGCAGTGGCTGATGGTTCCCCTGTCTAAGGTCCTCTGGCCAGCGGTCCCATCACCAGCTCTTGTTCTTCATGGGGCTTCAGCCTCCTGGTCCTCAGCCCTCAGCCCTCAGATCCCGTAATCTCTTCTACAGGCCGAATGCTCCAACCTCCCTTTTCAGTTCGCGGCTCTAAGGAGGATGGGGAAGGGATGCTAGTGAGGGCTGGGCAGGTTCAGAGGAAAGAGTAGCTCAGTAGGTCCCTATTTGTTCAAGACTCTGGCCTTTTCTCTTTTACTGAAAAAAAGTCACCCAGGCCGCCCCCGCCTCATGTTACAAGGAAATCTGACCACTGTCCTAAACAGATGCTCTTGGGTCTCCCAATGAACCCACCGAGACATCGTTTTCTGCAGCTGTCAGATCCTTGGTTCATAAAGATCCTCACAGAAACGCCCGCAGCTCCCTGCCAGCATGTCCCTGTCTGTCTTAGGGCCTCGCGTGGCACCGTCCCCAACAGACTATCCATGAGCCAGAGAAGCCCAGCTCTGGCTTCAAAGCTATGAAGAGGTTTCGTCACAGGCCAAGCCAGTACTTCAGGTGGCCTCGTTGTAAGATGGGAAATGCAGCAATGGAAATAATTCCAGGTGATGTGTAGGGGTGGCAATGAGTTCGTCTAAACCCCGTCACACAGAGTGAGGTCCAAGCATCAGCATTCACAGTGAGGTCTCAGGACTGGCCATCACCCGGGAGCTTATTAGAAATGCAGGATCCCAGGCCGACCCCAGAGCTACTGAATCTGAGTCTGCATTTTAGCAGGACCCACAGGAGGTCTCCAATGCTCGGAACGCTTGGAAAGCTCTGCTCTAACCGCCTTGAGGAAGCAGAGGAACTGTGTTGAAAGGTCAAGGACTTATGCTGCTATTTATTTTTATTTTTATTTTTTTAGTAAAACAGTATCTTCTGGGAAGATATGGTTACCTGTGCATTCAGATTCACATACGACAGAAACAAGCATATGGAGACTTTCCCTCGCCCTCCTCCCCTCCCGTGGCGACGTGTAGAGCCACAGAAACGCACGCGGAGTGCAGGCAAAGAGACGCTCAGGAGGCTCCCTTGTGGGGAGAGAAAGCTCACAAACATGGGAAGTGGGAAGGGAGAGAGTAAGAGGAGACATTTCAAGTAGAGCGACTTCTGGGATTAGTGGGACTTAATGAAGTTTCACTGCTTTTGGGATTGAATTTACGTTTCTTTTGGATGCAATATGACATGAAAATGGGTCTGAAGGGGCACCAGGATTCTCCAGGACTCCTATGTCACCTCCCCATAACTCAAGGTCTTATTCTACTACGGTTTGCCCAGCATGGTACTAAGAAAACATAAGAATGTGAAATGTTCAAGTATTATTTTAAAGAGTAAAGATACGTTGGTTGTCGTAACCCACATAACCTCACGTTACAGAAGAAGATCCTCTGGTCTGGAGACTGAAAGCGCTTGCCCGAATGCACAAGGGGAGCCTGGCTCGGATGCCAGGCTATGCCCTCCGCACTCACCACCAACTAAGGCCGCGGCAACACCGGAGACGCCGCCTCTTCTTCTGAAAACGTGAAAGCAGAGATGTGTCAGGCCCTGTGCACAGCTGGGAGGAAACACTGAGCCTCCTGGCAATTACCCAACTCCATGGCAACTCCCAGCTGACACCCCGTCTGCGGATCCATGAAGTGGCTCTGAAGATCAGGCTCTAAGTCTGACTTGAAGAAGCCAGCCTTGAATTCCTCCCCCGCCAGGTGGCCAAGAGCCCAGGACCCCTGCTTCCCTCCCCACGGAGTCCTCTCCTCCCACGGGGGGTGCTGGCCCTGCAGAGGCGGCTTTGGCCGCATGAGGCAGGGTGGCCAGAGCGCCCAGCAGCTTCTTTCTCAGCAGCTCCCGGTTCTTGGGCTCGAGCAGGGTGCTGCTTTCTCCCAATGCCCTGGACAAACTGTGAGATTTGAAAGAGGAAGGCTCAGGGTCGGGGTCGGGGAGTTGTTTCAGTGATTGGAACAAACAGCCAGCCCCAACACTTGACTATTTCATGCCACAGCCTGGCGACTTCTACTTCTCTTCCCAGAAAGGACAAGTGGAAGCCCAGGAAGGGGCGAAGAAGAGGCAGGGGGCAGGAGGACGGGGGCGTGCAGGCAGGTGATGGCTGCCAGGACTGGTGTTGAGGTTGGGCAGTGGGAGCAGCAGCCAGGCAGGGTCCGGGGAGCATTGAGTGACAGGCAGTGGGGTGGGGGACAGCTCTGTCTGCCCCAGCTGGCGGGTGTCAAAGGTAAACAAAGCTGGACGCTGAGGGGGTCAGGATGAGTTTTAATGAGAAACACGCCACTGCAATGGGGAAAAGGACCCAGTGTGAACCGGACTCCACTTTGATTCGCACAGAAGTCACTGAGCGTGTTAAAGGGAGAAGGAGGGGCTGGGGAGGAGGCTGAGCGGGGGCCCCGTAGAGCGAGGAAGTGAAAAATTACAAAGAGTGAGACGGGAGTGGGACTGGTTTATGTGGAACCCATCTGGGCTGGTTAACTGGCAGCTGTCAGAGCTCGGCTCCCACCCCCCCTCAGGGGCTGGGAGGCGAAGGCTTGTCTCCAGGTGTCGGCTGGAACTAACAGTCAGTTCTTTTGGCCTTGCGTTCTCGGGCTCTTTCAGGGGGGCGTACAGTCACCCTAGGAATGCGGCCTTGAGCTCTTAGACGCGACGTTGATGTTTTGCTCAAGTCTTTATAGGCCAAGCTGGAGGCTTAGTTGAGAAGAGGGCTCAGAGGGGCCTGGCTGGAGTTGGGTCAAGTTGGGGATCTTTAAAAAAAAAAAAAAAAAAAAATATATATATATATATATATATATATATATATATATATATATATATTTGTATTGATGTCAGAGAGGAAGAAAGAGGGAGAGGGAGATAGAAACATCAGTGATGAGAGAGAATCACTGATTGGCTGCCTCCTGCACGCCCCACACCGGGGATGGAGCCCACAACCTGGGCATGTGCCCTGATAGGGAATCGAACCGTGACCTCCTGATTCATAGGTCAATGCTTAACCACCAAGCCACGCTGCTGGGCACGAGGCGAATCTTTGTCACTGGCCAGAGGTGGCCCCTTCACGCTGAAGGTCATCAGCGGTGGTCCCTCAAGCAGCGTGCGCTTCGATGCTGTGGGCGGCCTCACTAAACACGCGACAGCCGCTACCAGGGACGCGCTGGGCACCCTGACCACACGATTGCTCCTCGCCTGGGGAGTGTCTGGGGTGGTGCCCACTTTCAGCCCTGCCCCAGGGTGCTCAGGGGGGACATCGCCAGCTGTGTGAGTGGAGCCAGGGAGACAGGCTTTGGTGATGGAACCTGGTCCAGATCCCGGTTCTGCCGCTCATTATGCCTAAGCTTCCATTCCTCACCTAGAGAATGGGGGAAGGGCCTCTCTCCAGGGACTAGGGGGCCAGATGGGATTATTCTGTGGGGAGGGTGGCATCTAATGAACATTATGTACCTGTTCATTCCTCCTCTCCTCTCTTAGGAGAAAGTTCAGAAAGTCCTGATTTAATAAACAGGCCAAAGACCAAAACTCCCCTTGTAAGTTGGTTGTTTGTAACTTAGAAACAAGATGAATTATATTTGGATTTCCAAGACCACTCGCAAACACTCATCTATGCTAAATATAGACGGGTCCTACATGCTTATAACAGAAAGTGCAGAAGCAAAAAATCACGTTTGCCTGCAGTGTCAACACGCAAGATGTTTACAAGTGAGGCGTCTGCTCTCAGAAGGGCGACCATGATGAAGACTCTGACAAAACCCAAGCACCCGTGCTTAATTCTTGTCCCCTCGCCTGGTATATTCTCTGAAAGTTAAGAGAACAAACTGTAGTGCCAGGCTTCAACTCATGTCCTGACTCCTCTACTTATTACCTTTGTGGTGTGGGGCAAGTCACTTAACCTGAGCAGGCCTCAGTTCCCTCATCTGTGAAATGGGCTAATAACAGTGCGTGTCCCGGAGGATTCGGATGTGGTTCAAATGAAAAAACACATGGGCAGTGCTTGGTGGAGTGTCTGGATTAGACCAAGCTCCCCTCACGGTGTTCAGCCTGTGCTGCAGAAGCCTGTACAGGGGCATACAGTCACCCTAGGAATGTTTGGAGAGCTGATCTAAAGGTTGAGGGAGAGAGAAGGGACTCGCCTTGCCCTTAGAGGACAGCTGCACTTTACGACAGCCACAGATAGGCGCAGATTGCGGGCTCTCTGCTGGGCAATTTTACAGCCCCAATAGGTGTGGAGCTAGAGGAAGCGGAAGTCTAGAAGACCTACTGGCCCTCCAGCACCCTGCAGGTTCTCCGTGGAAACCACGCAGGAAGCATATGGCCTCAAGGTCTCCAAGCTCTGGTAACCCGGGAGTCAAAGCTCTAAGGTCCTGGCAGTGACTGAGAAGTGAACGGACCCGGAAATACAGTGGGGCCTTGACTTACGAGTTTAATTCGTTCTGTGACGGAGCTCGTAACTCAAATTACTCGTATGTCAAATCAATTTGAGACACGTGATGCTGGGCTGATGTTGTGGTGTTCACTGTGACATTTGCTGCGCCAACTAGCCGTGGGGTATCTTGAAGCTGGCTCGTAACCCGAATTTTAGCTCGCAACTCAAAGCAAAAAATCGGCCGAGAGATGGCTCGTATCTCGAAAAACTCATTAGTCGGGACACTCGTAAGTCAAGGCCCCACTGTATAGATTCACAAGGAAATTTTTATTTCATATCAATGAATGCTCACTAGATAGGTGATGATGGTGACAATATGCCAGGCTGTTAGCTTCCTCATTCATCCATCCATCCATCCATCCATCCATCCATCCATCCATCCATCCACCTACCAAGCAATGCTCCCACTGTGTGCACGGTACTGTTCTAGGTCCTGCAGGCACAGCAGGGACAAAGCAAAGAAACCCCTACCCGCCCTCCTGGGGCCGCCATTCCAGCACATGGGAGGCAGGAAGGAATAGAGAAAAAGAGGGAAGAGTAGAAAAAAGAAGGCGTGAGAGCAAGAGAAGTCCATGTGCGGGCTGGGAGGAACCCACTACACTCGTTCAGGGCACCTCTGGTTGTTACCGTGGTTCCTGGTTCCTGGTGGCCTCCTGAAGGTGAAAGTGCATGTCTGTTATTTTTGTGACATTCATGTGTGACGGCCACAAAGCTTCGCTGTGGGTTGACTACAACCCACGCGTGAACATCTAATACGGAGGAAATGACCCAGAAGTTCCCGGCATTCAATTTTCTCCTCAAGGCCGGGAGTATCTGCAAAGAATTCGAATATTTTATACAAAAGGTGGGAGGGACTCCATTGGACCTTGTTGTGAAATTCTCAGAATATGGTTGCAAATTGAGAGAGCAGGCCCTGTATACATAGAAAACAGGGAGTTGAAGGTGGAGGGAGGGCTGGGGGCCTAGGAGAATCTGAAATGGGCATTCCTAGGGCAGGCCTGGGTGGGGTGCCACAATATGACACCCTTGAGTCTGTGGGCTTTGCATGCTCAAAGTTCTGGGCATGGCATGGCACCTGTGACGGCGGTTAACTTGCCCACTTCGCTGATTTCCAGGGGCCAGCTGTAGCCACCTGACATCCCAGAGGACTCATGCCCTGCACAGGGCACCCGGTAAACTCTCACCGCTTCTCTCCCAACGTGTAAATCCACTCCTGGAATTCTGGGGGAGGATGGGGAGGCCTTCGCCCTTCCAGCGGGGGAGACCCAAGCCGGTGGGGAGTAGCTCAACCCCAGCTTCTGTCCTTCCCTGCCCCCCCCCCCTTTTCCTGCCCCACCGGCATTTCCACCCCACTCCCCATGCTCTCCCAGATCCTACTGCCACCACACCCGGTCCCACCGAGCCATCATCTGAGCTGTCACAGGGCAAATGCTGGAAAAGAAAAGTATCCTTTCCCACTGATTTTAGTCAAGACAACTGGGAAATTCTTATAAAGACTGTTCAACAGAACAAGAAGGAAAAGGGCAACAATTGAAAGCTTGGAAGCGAGTGAGCATAGGCCTCTGACCAGCATCTACAGTCTCTTCACAAGCAGACGCGGGCTCGGCACAGGCCCGGCTGCTGGAACCCAGCCAACCCTTTCTTTGCCTTTTCCGTTAAATTTAGCTGCACCAAGTGGAGTTCTCGTCCTTTCAGAACCCGCCTGAAAAGTTGGAGGGCTGGTGGTGGGCCAGTCCTGGGGCCACGCTCTGCCCCGGTTTCGCCCACTGCATGAGAGCAGCCTTACTCTACCTGGCCAGCTCTTCCTCCTCCAGGCGGGGCTCCTGCCACGCCCTCGCCCGGCCTGACCCAGATGATTGGTAGATGGAGCAATAGAGACAGATGGGTGGTAGGAGAAATAGCAGCTGGTTGAATGCTCTCAGTAATGATTCAGGAGAGATCCTGGAGCGGGGGAGGGGATTGCTGAGTGGTGTCTCTAAGTGGGTAAGAGGTCATGGGATCTAGCACACAGGTGAGGTGGCCATCTGGGTACAGGGAAGAAGGAAGGGCGAGGCTGGTCCGCAGGTGTTTACAGAATTTTATCAGCTTCTCGTGATAAGCTTTGTCATGGACTGGGAGTGATGGTGGTGGAGTGAGCATAGAACCTTGCTGCCCCTTACATCTTCTGCTAGCCAGTGGTCGGCAAACTGCGGCTCGGCAAACCGCGGCTCGCGAGCCACATGCGGCTCTTTGGCCCCTTGAGTATGGCTTTTCCACAAAATACCAGCTCTTCCACAAAATACCGACTTCTGCGCATGGGTCACGAAGTTTCAATCGCACTGTACATGCGTGCCTGCACGTGGTATTTTGTGGAAGAGCCACACTCAAGGGGCCAAAGAGCCGCATGTGGCTCGCAAGCCGCGGTTTGCCGACCACGGTCTCTAGCCCATCAACAGGAACACTTATTTCCAGCTCCAAAATATTTCTTTAGACTATCAGTTCGTCTCCAACTTCACTGCCATCTCTTCTGTTCAAGGCACCATCATCTCATCTGTACACTAAGATCGTCTGTCTTTTTGTTTCCTCTATTTTTCTTCTAGTCCATTCTCTACACAGGAGTATCTAATGTATGTGTATATATTCAACTGTGTATGTATAAATGTATACATACACACACATAGGTGCATATAAATACATGCTGCATGTAGTCACACTCAGTGACGCCTTTTGCACTTAAAAGCCACAGTGCTTTTCCGGGCTGTGAAGTCCTGCGCGAGCTGGCATGCTTGCGTTTCTGAACTCGCCTGTCCCACTCGCCAGGCGCGCTGGTCTTTCTTTGTTTCTTCAAGCTGCAGAACCTTTTGCCCTGAAGGCACTGTGGCCACTGATGCTCCCAGCTGCCCTGTCAGAGCTGCTGAGGTGAAATACCACCCTTTACGCATGCTTCCCTGACGTCTCTATCGCAGTTGGTCACCCCTGTGCTCCCCAAGTCAGCACCCTCTGCCTTTTCTTAGCAGCTGCGGCCACATGCCAAGCATTTGATTTGTGTTTTTATTGACTGTGAGCCACCAAAGTATAAGTGGCATTAAAAAGGCATTGTGTCCTGCCGGAAGCCAATACTAGCTTGTCATAATTGCAAGAGTTTCATCAAAAGGTTGATGGAACGTGGGGACTCAACAAGGGCTGAGCCACATATGTTGTCACCTGTTGGGAATGGCTGAGGGCATTTTCCCAAACCTGAAAAGGGGTGATTGTTTGCTGCCAGACAGCTCAGGGCATCTTAATCTACATGTTATTGCCTCCTATTGGCCAAACACCTGAACAACCATAGGCTAATTCTTCCATTCTGGCAATGGACTCTGTATAGGAAACCCTGAACCTTTGATGTGTATATCTCTGCCTCGCCTTAGGACAATTTGTGTTAATAAAAAGCATGGGGTCCTGAGATGAGGAGAACTTAAGTTTCTTTAACTAGCCTCCTCTGACCCCCAAATGCCTTTCAAAATTATGCTTCGTCTCTGGACTCTTCAGTTACACACACAGCCTTTCTCCAGATTGCTGAACCTTCTAGATGCTGGAACAAGAACCCGAGCAGTGTCCGTCTCACTCACCACTGTATGCTCGCCTCTAGCACAGGGCTCGACTCATGGAGGGCTCCGAATAAATATTTGTTGAACACGTTAGTTTATTACTCAGTTTCCATCTCTACTTATTCTTCCTATGCGTGTTTTTTTGTTTGTTTGCTTGCTTTTGTTTATTAGAGGCCATATCTTCTATATCCCACAGAGCATGCCAATTGGTTGGATCTTCTGGATCCTGCAGGAGAATGTTTTTGGAGATACGATTCTTCTGGGTCATTCAGACGGAATTCCTTTCCTGTTTTCTGTAGCTGTTAAAAATATTGTTGACACTATTACAGATGTCCCCCACCCCCCTCTCCCTTTTGCCACAAAAGGAGGTCCCCCTATAGGGCTTCCCCCCTGACTTCCCCATCCTTGAATGAAGTGACAGCTGTGTAGAGCTAGTCTTTGATGAGAGGTAGGATGAGCTGCTTGTCCGTGGTCATGTCCTCTGTGTGGAGTCCTATTCTCAGAACAATAGCGCGGGCAGGTGGACAATCCGAGTTCCTGTCCCCAATCCTGGGCCTACAGTCACCTATAGGATCTCTATCTTCCCAAACGGCCAGCGTCTCCTACCTTGTCTATCGGTTCTCAGACGCGGTGCCCTGATCCAGGGAGTACACAGACCACTTGGGCGCTAAGACACCGCCAACAGGCTTCTCCCCTGCTCTCCTGTCACTTAGAGAGCTGTCCTCGCGGGCGCTGTTTTTCCTAAGAGGCAATGAGCTACCGCCAGTTCCTCCTATTTTCAGCGCGTGTTTTTTGAAGAACTCCTGTCTCTGAATGAACACAGACCAAAAGGGAAATTGAATGAGTGGCTCTCACAAGGGTGCTGTTCTCAGAACGTCCCCAAGAGAAGAGAGACTGTGTCACCGGGAGGAACTGTGGGGGGACTTTCTGGTTGTCTCCATGTTCAGATCCTGGTCCTGGGATGAGGGGCAGCCTGCAGGGATGTACGGAATATCCTCCAAGCTTCTCGAGGTCTGTTTCCCGGGTGAAAGCCGGGACATGGAGGAGAAGTCTGGAGCAGGGGCGCCCTCCCCCCAGCTCTGCGGGAGGTCGCTGGTGGAGGCCATGCCCGTTTTCCGTCAGGTTATGCGGTGAGCCTCGATCTGGTGATGGGCACATGCGTGCTTTCCCCTGGGAGGCTGAGAAAAGTTGCGTTTTAGGGTTAACGATCAGATCTCACTGAAAACCACAAATGGATTTTTCTATGTTTGACACTAACTTGGTTTTCCTCGAAGCAGCGTAACTATTGGCTGTTGAATATGTGCTCCCCTCACTCAGCGGTAAGTTAGAGGCCAGCGCGAAGGGAGCTCAGGCGAGGACGTCTGTGTTCGTGTTTGTGGCGACGTGTAAACGTTCTTCCTCTGAGCGACAGCAGGCTCCCTTCTCCTCCAGCTTTCTCTTTTAATCAAGCGAGGAACAATCGTGAATGCCCATTCCTCTTTCATTTTCTCTCTCTTTTTTTTTTTTCTATTTTCAACTGTATATGAACAGATATGGGCTAGAGAAACATAGAATTAAATACCTTGTATGGGTCAATGAAAACGCTATTCTGGTCGTAACCAGCTTGGCTCAGTGGATAGAGTTTTGGCCTGCAGACCAAAGGGTCCCGGGTTTGATTCCAGTCAAGGGCACGAATCTCCCAGCCCATGCATGTGTCACATCGATGTTTCTCTCTGTCTTTTATGCTCTCCTCCACTCTCTCTAAAAGATCAATGGAAAAATATTCTCGTGTGAGGATAAAATAAATAAATAAATAAAAGTTTCTTTAAAACAAAACAAAACACACCAAAAAAACGCTATTCTGTTCTTTCAGGGGTTTGGGTGATTATTATGGGAAAATAGAACCAGAAGAGTTAGCAAACACACATTTATCACTCAGCAATGGAGATAATTTTAAATATATGTTTATTAATATTTTACAGTACATACAAAATATATTTACTATATTACATGTAAACATAACAGAGCACATTTAATATTTAATATATAATGGGAGTTACAAAGCATGTATTTATCACTTAATAGCAGAAATAATTTTAAATATGTAATATATACAATTGTATATAAAATACAGCAAATCTATATTTTACATGTTAAAATGTATTTTAAAATATTTAAGTACATACTATGTGTAATTATACATACTATATCAAGTATACACTGAGTGGCCAGATTATTATGATCACCTGATGTTTGTAGGCAAATTAGCTATAATTTCGTGCTGAAGTTGCTAGAGGGCCAGACCATTAAAATAGGGAAGCAGGTTGTTTACCATGACAATAGAAGTGATTTTTTTCTGAAGATATGGGTAAACAACGCGATTTAATAGCCGTTGACTATATATACATAGGGGAGATACACACACACACACACACACACACACTGACTGAGTGGCCAGATTATTGTGACCACCTCACATTTGTAGGCAAATTATCCGTACACTGCACCGTATGGGATATGGAAGCCGAAGGCCTCTTCGAACACCTTTGCTGTCTGCAGTTACCAAGATAAAACGTCTCCAATTCACACAGGAACACAAGGATTGGATAGTCGAGCATTGGAAAAAAGTCATGTGGTCCGATGAATCACGTTTCCAGTTGCATCATGCAGATGGCAGAGTGAGAATTTGGCAGAAACAGCATGAAAGCATGCACCCCACATGCATGAGTACACCCTTCAAGCTGGTGGGGGCAGTGCTATGGTTTGGGGCATGTTTTCCTGGCATGATTTCGGCCCTTTAATTCGTGTGGAACAACTCCTGAATAGCACAACATGCCTAACTATGGTTGCTGATCAGGTTCATCCTATCATGTTGATGGCGTATCCCAATGGAGATGGCTTCTTCCAACAAGACAATGTGCCATGCCACGGTGCTCGTATTGTGCAGGAGTGGTTTCAAGAACATGAGGGAGACTTTCCCTTGCTTAGGTGGCCCCCACAATCACCAGATCTCAATCCAATTGAACATTTGTGGGACGAAGTTAAAAGAGCGATCAGGCAGCTGGTTCCACAACCATCAAATCTTACAGAACTGGACAGTGCTATTCATCAGGCATGGTGTCAGATTCCTCGCATCACCTTTCAACATCTCGTGGAGTCAATGCCAAAAAGAATCACCGCAGTATTGAAGGCAAAAGGTGGCCCAATGAGGTACTGATGGAATGGTCATAATAATCTGGTCACTCAGTTATATTAATTATCTACACTAATAAAAGACAAAGATGCTAATTGACCGTACCTTCGCTATGCTCATCAGCCAATCAGAAGGGTATGCAAATTAACCCAACAAAAATGGCCATTAAATTTGCATACTGCAGGCAGATTCCATGCCTCCCTGCCTGGGGTGGGCGGCAGACCCACCCCAGCGCGGGATCCGGGCCTGCCATCTGCGACCGGGGGAAACAGGGCAGGCACTGTGGGATCAGGCATGCCATCTGCCACCAGGGGAGCGGGCCTAAGCCAGCAGGTCGTTATCTCCCGAGGGGTCCCAGACTGTGAGAGGGACAGGTTGGGCTGAGGGACCCCCTCCCCCCCGCCAGTGCACAAATTTTTGTGCACCGGGCGTCTAGTGTAGTTTATAAGTTGGAATATATTTTAAACATACACATATCTGTTGCTGAGATAAATACATATTTTGCAACTTCTCTGTTTTAGTTTTGTTTATTTGTTTTTTGATCCTCACCTGAGGATATTTTCCCACTGATTTTTAGAAAGAGTGGAAGAGAGAGGGAAAGGCAGAAATATCGATGTGAGAGAAACACATAGATTGATTGCCTCCTGCACGAGCCCTGACCAGGGCCCACGTTGGGAGGATCCTGCAACTGAGGTATGTGTCCTTGACTGGAATTGAACCCAGGACCCTTCAGTCCACAGGCTCTATCCACAGCTCTATCCACTGAGCCAAACCAGCTAGGGCTTGGTTTAGTTTTAAATGCACACACACATTCACACCTGCATCGTATTTACTTTTTTCTTTTTTTAAATATATTTTATTGATTTTTTACAGAGAGGAAGAGAGAGAGATAGAGAGTTAGAAACATCGATGAGAGAGAAACATCAATCAGCTGCCTCCTGCCCATCTCCCACTGGGGATGTGCCTGCAACCCAGGTACATGCCCTTGACCGGAATCGAACCTGGGACCTTTCAGTCCGCAGGCCGACGCTCTATCCACTGAGCCAAACCGGTTTCGGCTGTATTTACTTTTAACACAATAATCTAGGGACCAAAATGAAAACATTTAGCGCGTAGACTGTAGACTTTCGATTGGCAATAAATGTGGATGGGAGCCAGTGCATTTGCTGAGCAAGTCCTTACAATAAACCTTTGATATTGTCAAGATGAGGCCATTTGAGGTGAACTACATACACCAGCTCAGAGCGGAGGGATCGCCTTTATTTTGATCATAGAGCTCCGCCTAGTGGCCGCTCTCGTGCTGCCGTCTGAAGTGAGTTCTGAGAGCTCGCCAGCTTCCAAGGAGCATCTCTCCCAACCGGCTTTCTTCCTGCTTTTCTTTTCTATTCCTGCATGAGCTGGAGCTCAGCGTCCACCCGCCCCCCAGGTCAGGAGCCTTGTGTGTGGTTCTTAGGACTGGAGAGGACGACAGGCCCTTCCTGGCGTGTGATCAGACAGAAGGCGGAAGGGCCAGGGGCCTCTTGGCCGCTGTCCCATGGTCCTTAGAGGCAGCTGGAGGCTGGTGGCAGGGGGAGCCCTGGGCTGACCAGGGGTGGGCAAACTTTTTGACTCGAGGGCCACAATGGGTTCTTAAACTGGACCGGAGGCCGGAACAAAAGCATGGATGGAGTGTTTGTGTGAACTAATATAAATTCAAAGTAAACATCATTACATAAAAGGGTACGGTCTTCTTTTTTTTTTTTTTTAGTTTTATTCATTTCAAATGGGCCGGATCCGGCCCGCGGGGCCGTAGTTTGCCCACGACTGGCTTAGACTCTCGGGACCCCCAGGCCTTGGTCCTGGCTGTGCTTAAACGAATTCAAGGCCGGCTTCCTTCACTTGCAGCAGCAACAACATCGTAATTAATCCTCCTGGAGCCCCAGGTCCAGGAAGGGGAAACCAGATGCTCTCTGCCCTGCTCCATGCGGGCCAGCCCCCAGGTAAGGGCAGGGCTGATCCTAATGCTGTACACCGCACGCTCAAGACAGCCACGGAGCCTGACCGGGTTAACGGAATGGGCCGCCAGTGCCCAGGCCTCAGGGAACCAGAGTCTAGAAGGCTGGCGTGCCCCAGGTGGGCCAGAGGTGACTCCCGTGACCTTCTGCTTGACCTCTGGACCTGAGCTCCTAGGAGCCCCTGTGACTTCAGACTGGAGACGCTGCTTTGCCCTGAAGTGCACACACAGGGTTCAATCCCGGGAGGCTACCTGCCTCCACGGCCTCCCCAAGGCAGTGGCAGGAGTCACCCTTCCATCGCAGCACCTCATGGCCGAGCCTGCCTGCCGTCTCAGCTCCTCCGGCCACAGGTGTGCGGGGCCCTTCTTGGAGGAAGCACCGAGTTTGTCTTCACGGTTGAGTGGGCCTCCCTGTTGCGAAGGCACAGGATATAAAATGGCTCTTTGGGATTTGGCTCTCTGTGGAGTTCTTTGCATGCGGACAGTCTGCATTCCACAGAGTGACTCCCGCCTCTAAAAGGCAGAGGGCAGCTTACACTCCGGGAAGGTGAAAATCCAAAGTTGCTAGTGGAAGGCGGGCTGGGCCGTAGGACTATGGGATGGTGCTTATGGGACAGGCTGGGTTTCCATGGGAACAAGATGCAGTCAGATCAAAGCCGGAGTCAACTTTCCATGCTGGTCCTAAGCCTGGAATGAGGTGGGACAGGGACTTCACAGGCAGAGCGAGAATTTCCACTGCAGAGCCGTCCAAAGACTCAGCCAGGGCCAACGGAGTGGCTCCCCGCACACACTGTGCTGGGACCCCAGCCACGGTCACGCACCACCAGCCTGGCACTCCAGGGAGCCCAGCCGGGAGCGGGGGTGCGGGGGGGTGGGGGGGATGAAAGTCCTGTAAGCGATTTGGGGTCTTGGGGTTTAATGAGCTACAGCACCCACTTTCCAGGCCCCAGTCCCCCAGTTTATCAAAGGCTTAGTTACAAAAGCCAAAGGCGTGACGCCCACCGTGGAGCTGTAGTCCCTGTGCCGGCAGCCTTCCCGCTGGGGCAGAGGAGCTGAAGGAAAGGGTGGCCTTGCGGGCAGCTGGGTGCGATGCGGCTGGCAACGCCTCCTGGAAGCTGGCAGCCCTGGGTCTTGCTTGGATGGAACCCGTCAGGGAACAGATAGAATTGCAGAAGCAAAAGTACCTTTGTTACTTTATCACCTGCTTGAAAGGCTAGGCCAGGGATGGCGAACTCATTTTTTTGGTTGATTTTTCTTTGTTAAATGGCATTTAAATATATAAAATAAATATCAAAAATGTAAGTCTTTGTTTTACTATGCAAATATCAAAAAATTTCTACATGTGACCCGGCACCAGAATTAAGTTGGGGTTTTTCAAAATGCTGACACGCCGAGCTCAAAAGGTTCGCCATCACTGGGCTAGGGATTCACAGATTCCTAGAATGTGTGGAGCTGGAGGGGACCAGCGAGATTGTTGGGGATCCTATGTGACAGGCTAATGCGCTGACTGTCAGCCGGGCTCTGGGAGGAAGGCAGGGCCCTCCCCTCTCGGGATGGGAAGGAGCATAAAACAGCTTGGCCGTGGGGCACCTGGTCTTCAATGCGAGCCTCTCTGGCTCAGATCTGAGCCTCCTGAGCCCCCGGTACAAGGCATGTGTCAGGTCATTTCTGGGCAGGAAGTAACTTCAAGGTCGGACAGTATCTCGCATTTCCCCCAGGATAGCAATGAGGGCACTAATCGGTTTCCTATTCCCGCTGTAACGGGTTACTACCACATCAGGGGCTGAAAACAATACAAGTGTGTTGTCTTACGGTCCTGGGTCTCAGAAGTGCTCCTGGGTCTCGGAAGTGCGAAATAGGCCTCAAGCAGCGGAAACCCAGGTGTGGCTGGGCTGCTTTCATTTGGGAGCCTCTCGGGAGATCTGTTTCCTGGACCCTTCCAGCTTCCAGAGGCTGCACACAACCCCTGGCTCCTGCTCCCTCCCTCCCTCCTCACACCTAGCCACCCGGTCCAGGCCTTCTCGTCCTCATAGCACACCCCTCGGACCTCCTCTCTCACCTGTAAGGGCCCCTGTGATTTCACTGGCTACTCCCTGATCATCCAGGATATTCTCCCTTCCACCTGCTATGTTCACTTCCCTGTGGGAGAGCCATGATTCTGCCCCCACAGGGCGTCCCAGGGACAGTCCAGTCCGCACAGCATACCTTGGCCACCCATCGTCTTGACCTTTGAAGATTTGAATGCTCTTGGTTTCAACAGGTTGGAAGTGACAATCCATGACAATTGTTTGCCTATTTGCATCTTCGCTGCTGTGCATCGCCAGTACCTTAGCAGGGAGTGAGTCTGGCCTACCTCCCAGCTTTGCTGTCCCAGCACAGCTTTGCTGCTCTCATGCAATGATGCTCAGATTAGATCTCACAACATCCCTTGAAACTGATAGTATCACTCCAGGATTTATGGTGAGGAAGCTTATAAAATTTTGTGCTATAATTATATTGTCAAGTTCAAGGACTATGCACCTATTCCCCACAAAAATAAGAAGGTTTTCTCCGTGACTCATGCTTTCTTGCAGGCTTGAATCTTAAAAAAAATAAAAAAAATAAAATAATAATAATAATAAAATAGTAATCTTTGGCCACTAGAGGGAGACAGCTCTTTGAAGAACTGAGGCCCTTTCTCCTGGCTGTGGGTACAGACCGGTGAAAACGCTGTTACTGTTTATGAATGGGATCCAGGGCTGACCTCACAGGTGGACCATGAAGGGGCAAGTCCCACCCTCACCCTCAGTGCTAAGCTCAGTGAACCTCTTCCCCCACCTCCCCAGGCTCCCTCTTCCACAGTCGCCCAGGCCATTCGAAGCAAGGGCCTCCTAACCTAGCCGTTGGCAGCTTAACATTAAATCAAAATTCTTTGTGGAAGGAAAGCCCACTAAACTGTCAGAACGGATGCTATGGAAGAACACAGAATCACATAGGCTCAAGTCTGCAAGTGCTGTCGCGTGGGGTCTGACCAGTGGCCTCTGGCTACCCAGACAAGCCCTGTTGTGACCACGTGTCCTCTGACAACATTGCTCTGAAGTAGAAATCAGGCTGTGTTTTCTCTGTTAGAAGGCTCTGGCTTCCCCAACACAGATTTGCTGCTGACACCTCATAGTTTAAAAATGTAGCTCGGCCATATTTTTGACTGAGTGGTTGAGTGTCAACCCATGAACCAGGAGGTCACGGTTCGATTCCTGGTCCGGGGACATGCCCAGGTTGTGGGCTCGATCCCCAATGTGGGGTGTGCAGGAGGCAGCCAATCAATGATTTTCTCTCATCATTGATGTTTCTCCTCTCTGAAATCAATAAAAAATATATATTTTAAAAAAATATGCAACTTCTGTAGTAGAGGCTGCTTCCCTTGGGGGAGGGCATCCAATATGGTGATCACCTGTGCCCACTGGGGGCGCCATGGAGCAGAACCCACCCCAGGTGCCAAATAGCCCATCAGGAAGGCAGCGACTGCGGACAGGGCCCTTAGGAGTGATGCCCAGTGACGTTAGCGGGATGCTCTGTGTGACACGTCTCAGACACTGGGGCTTCTCTAGGTAACAACACAAACCCTCCCCTTCTCCCCCTCACACGTATGCAGAGATTCTGACTCACGCCTGGGGCGCACCACCACACACCCACAGGGGTGAGGGGGTGGATGTGCTGCTGTGTTGCTTCTGTATCTTGAGCAGATAAAGGGGTCTCGCTCTGACGTATCATGCACCTTGGAAAAACCAGCCCCCTTATTTTTCAGCCATGACTTAGAAAAAGAAACAAGATCACTAACTGTGAAAACATGTGGGGATCATGGCCAATAAAACATACATGTTCTTAAAATACAGACAGATCTATGGAAACAGTCCCTACGTACTAGGCACATCTCTTCGCCGTAACAGAAAGGTGCCATCAAAGAATGGCTTAACTGAAATGGAAATTTATTGGTACTTTTCTCATGTAAGCTTTCAAAAGTCAGGAGGTGGTTTGGGGCGGCAGGCCCGTCGTGCTCCACAAGGTCATTCGGGAACTCCGGCTGGTGGGACCCTTTGCTATCGAGCTCCTGTCTCCGACCCACGGAGGCTGTCCTGTCACCCCGTTTCCCCACGGCCCGGGAGTGCGGAGTGAACCCCTTTGGCTTTAAGCAGGTGTAACTTCCACTCACGTCCCAAATCTAGTCCCACGGCCTCTCTTGCCTGCATGGGAGGCTGGGAAGTTGGGTGTCTAGTTAGGAGGCTCTAAGCCCAGCTACCCCTCAGAGGAAGAGGAGACGGGATAACAGGGGACCGTTCAGTTGTTCCAGCCGCAGTCAACCTTCCTGCACTAACTTACGCACCCACAGCCTTCTTCATGGAGAATGAGGGCACCTGGCCCGAGGGAAACGGGCAGAGGCCCATCCGCTTCGCCGTCCAGGAACTCTGGGCAATGGGGAGTCCTTCAAGCAGGTCCAGCTGGGCGTCTGGGGTCCAACAAGCTACCTACGGATCCCCCCTCCCTCCACGACCCCAACGATCCCGTGGTGGAGTAGAAACAAGATTCTGCTACACAAACTCCCGTTCAGGAAAAGGCAGGAGGGCAGCCCCTGCCGCCACTGTCCGGGCACAGCGTCGTCTCCCCATCGTGGTGTGTGTGCAGCCAGTTCCCTGGGCACCCACCCGGCATCGCCAGCTGCCCTCTGGCAGGGGCTCCGTGGCCCTCGTCCTCCCTGGCCCCTGATTCTGCCTCTTGTCCAGTTTCCCCTCTGGCCACCTTGGAAGCAGGTGTGTGATGTCTGCCCTTCACCAGGCTGTTCGGGGTGCCTGGAGTATGACTCATGGGTTTGAATCATCACAGGGTTTTGCAGACCAGGTCTGTGGTTTCTTTGGCAATTTAGTTCTCTTAGAAACATAACAAGATGTTAATCTATTTTTCTCTGTCAATTTCATGACCAAGTAACGACAGTCAAGCGTCTTGACTGACATGTAATTATGTTACTTGCAGATTGTGGTCTTCTAGTTATTGGCCTTCGAGCTCAGCTCATTTTTTGTTTTTTGTTTTGTTTTTTAATCCTCACCCCAGGATATTTTCTGTTGATTTTTAGGGAGAGTGGAAGAGAGAGGGAGAGACAGGGGAACATCGATGTGAGAGAAACACATTGATTGGTTGCGTCCTACACGGGCCCTGATCAGGGCCCGGCCAGGGAGGAGCCTGCAGCCAAGGTATGTGCCCTTGACTGGAATCGAACCTGGGACCCTTTGGTCCGCAGGCCGATGCTCTAGCCACTGAGCCAAACTGGCTAGTGCAGAGCTCAGCTCATTTATCTCCCCAGCTACCAAAGGCACTTACCTTGTGACCATCAAAAACAATGAGCTTGAGTGGGGACAAGCCGTTGTCTCTCCCACAGCAAGCCCATTTGTATTAAGATGTCATTGTTTCTAGGCCTTTGTGGTAAACAGAGCTATTAAAAAAAAAAAAATAGCTCTGACTGGTTTGGCTCAGTGGATAGAGCATTGGGCTATGAACTGAAAGGTCCCGGGTTCAATTCCAGTAGAGAGGGTTATGTCCCTTGGTTGCAGGCTCGATCCCCAGAAGGGGGTGTGCAGGAGGCAGCTGATCGATGTTTCTCTCTTATCGATGTTCCTAACTCTCTATCCTTCTCCCTTCCTCTCTGTAAAACGTCAATAAAAAAATATATATATTTTTTAAAAATATAATAATATATAAGGATTCTATTGGTATTTTCTTTTCAATTTTTATATAGCATGCATTTTTACTTAACATCTTTGCTTCTATTATAGTATCTCTGTTGTGGCAGGATGCATGAGAGCACGATCAGCCCGCACTCTGAAGGAGGGAAGTTTAACCTTTATTTTGCAGATCGGCTAGTCCAGAGGAATTCCAGATTCAAAGACTGAACTGAACTCCTGGGAAGGCCCTGACCTATATATCTCCTCCTGTGGCGGCCCCTGAGGGTCCCCGCAGCTCTGCCCAAGTCAGCTGGGGCGGGGCCCTGGGGTTAGGCTCTGCAGCTCCGCCCAAGTCAGTCAGAGAGGGGAAGGAGACTACAGTTTTAACCAGATACTGAACTAGGTTGCAAGCCCCCCCCCCCCCCGCCCCGCCCATTTTCCTTTTCACCCTGATGGTTAGTAACATTGAGCATCTTTTCATATACCTGCTGTTGGCTGTTTGTATGTCTTCTTTGGAAAAAAATGTCTATTCAAGTCCTTTGCCCACTTTTAAATTATATTATTCTTTTGTTATCGCATCGTTGAGTTCCTTCTGTAGCTTGGACGTTAACCTCTTATCAGCCAGGTGATTTACAAATATTCTCTCCGTTCTCCAGGTTGCCTTTTCACTGTGCCGACTGCTCCTCGTGCTGTGCAGAAGCTTCTTGCTTTGCTTTAGCTCACGTGTTTATTCTTGCTGTTTGTGCTTTTGGTGTCATATCCAAAAAAATCATCGCCGAGACCAATGTCGAGGAGCTTTTTCCTGTGTTTTTTCCTGGAGTTTTATGGTTTTGAGGCCTAAGTTTAAGTTTTTAATCCGTTTCAAGTTAGTCGTTGCGAGTGCTGTAAGATAGGGGTTCCATTTCAGTCTCCTGCATGAGGCTATCCAGCTTTCCAACACCATTAATGAAAGGGATGATCCTTCCTCCATTGAGTAGACGTGGCTCTCTTGTTAAATATTAGTTAACTGTGTTTGTGTGGGTTTATTTCTGGGCTCCTCATGCAACCCAGTGGTGTATGTGTTTGTTTTACGCCAATACCATCCTGTTTAGGTGACTGTAGCTTTGAAACAAGTTTGAAATCAGGAAATGTAATGCTCCCAGCTCTGTTCTTTTTGCTCAGGGTTGCTTTGGCTATTCAGAGTCTTTAATACTTCCACGTGCATTTTAGGATTCGTTTTATTTCTGTGAAAAATGTCATTGGGGTTTCAATAGGGATTGCACTGAATCTATAGACGGCTTTGGCTAGTATGGACCTTTTAACAATATTCATTCTTCTCATCATGAGGGTTGAATATCTTCCCATATATTTGTGTCTTCTTCAATTTCTTCCATCAGTGTCTTATAATTTTCATTCTACAAATCTTTCACTTCTTTAGTTAAATTATTCCTAAATAGTTTATTATTTTTGATGGTATTATAAATGAGATTGCTTTATTTATTTATTTATTCTTTTTCAGATAATTGATTGCTAATGCATATAAATGCAATTGGTTTTTGTATGTTAATTTTTTATCCTGCAACTTTCCTGAATTTATTTGTTATTAATTCTAATAACTTTTTAAAAACTTTTTTCGAGTCTTTAGGATTTTCTATATATACAATCATATTTCTACAAACAAAGGAAATTAAACTTTTCCTTTTGGATTTAGATGCCCACCCCCAGCCCCCCGCGACTTATTGCTCTGGGTAAGAATTATAGCGCTATGTTGAATAGGAGCATCCTTGACTTGTTCCTGATACTAGAGGGAAAGATTTTAACCTTGCACCATTGAGTATTGTGGACAAAAGGGGCCACAGCTAACCTGACAAGCTCAAAGAAGGCCTGCATGGCGGTCTTGCAAACTCACAAAGTAATCACAAAGGATGGTCTGAAGTTAAACTTTAACTAAAAGCAGTCATGGTGGGTGGTTACATCCTAGGCCGGTATCGTCACTGACAAGGTCAACCTTTACCTTAATTGAGCCTGTCTGTCTTTTTGCATCTATAATAACACACCCTTTGAAATGTCTGGGTAACTTGTAACTTCCCTTTTTCTGGACCCCTTGGGGCCCAACCTAATGTGCTGGGCTCCAGGACAGATACCACAAATTCCTTCATTATCACGTTAATTGTTCCTGCACCCATCTAAGTATGTGTCTATTATTTTACTTTTGACCCAATCCCAGGGGCTATCACCAAAGGATTTCATGTAACCCACCTACATCCCTCCTTTGATTGTAATGTATAAATACAGACGTAACCTGCATTATCTCAATTCATTGAGGTTCTTCGTCCTGGCATATGTTGACAGTTTGGCTCAAATAAACTCATAAAAATTCTTTACAGGTTTCAATGCTTTTTTTTCATTAATAGTATGATGTTAGCTGTGGGTTTTTCACATATGGCCTTTACTATATTGATATAGTTTCATTCTCCATCTGCTTTTTAGCTATGCCTCTTTGTATTATTTTTAGTGGTTGCTCTTGGCATTAACATATGCATCCTTATTATAATCTACTTAAAATTAATATCTGATCACTTGACATTTTATTCTTTATATCTGACTTTCCCCACTTTGTAAATGAAAAAAAATGTCACAACAGTTTAATTCCATTTAAACATCCTACCCCCTGAATTTTAAGCTACTGTTTTTTATCTTCTAATTCTTCATAAATTATGTCGTAAGTCCCATCATGGTGTTATTATTTTTACTTTAAACTTATTTTTTTTGTTTAAAAGCAATTTTTTTTAAAAAATATATTTTATTGATTTTTTACAGAGAGGAAAGGAGAGGGCTAGAGAGTTAGAAACATCGATGAGAGAGAAACATCGATCAGCTGCTTCCTGCACACTCCCCACTGGGAATGTGCCCGCAACCAAGGTACATGCCCTTGACTGGAATCGAACCCGGGACCCTTGAGTCCGCAGGCCGACGCTCTATCCACTGAGCCAAACTGGTCAGGGCTAAAAGCAATTTTTTAATATATATTTTTTACTGATTTCAGAGAGGAAGGGAGAGGGAGAGGGAGAGATAAAAACATCAATGATGAGAATCATTGATCATCTGCCTCCTGCACATCCTCTACTGGGGATCGAGCCCATGTGCCCTTGACCAGAATTGAACCTGGGACCCTTCAGTCTGCAGGCCAATGCTCTATCCACTGAGCCAAATTTTTAAAGGACATTAAAAAAAAATATATAGTCATTTATATTTATCCACATATTTACCATTTCTGGTAACTTTTTTGTCTTCCTGTAGGTCTTAATTTTTTTACCTTGTATTATTTCCCTTAAACCTGAAGGACATTCTTTCCGATTTCTTATAGTACAAGTGTGTTGGTGACTAATTCTCTCAGCTTTCATTTTTCTGAAAATGTCTTTGTTTCATCTTAATTTTAGAAGAATATGTTCATGGGTCTAGAACAGCCGTGGGCAAACTACGGCCCGCGGGCCGGATCAGGCCCGTTTGAAATGAATAAAACTAAAAAAAAAAAAAGACTGTACCCTTTTATGTAATGATGTTTACTTTGAATTTATATTAGTTCACACAAACACTCCATCCATGCTTTTGTTCCAGCCCTCCAGTCCAGTTTAAGAACCCATTGTGGCCCTCGAGTCAAAAAGTTTGCCCACCCCTGGTCTAGAACATATTCTGTAGGGTTTTAGTCCTTGAAAATGTATCAAGATTCTAGTTCCTACGCCTGACCAGAGAGAGGGCCTATGGGACACTCGCCCTGGTCTGGGATTGGGGCAAGGACTTTGAGGAGCTAAGACTGCTGATTTCTAGGAAACGAGCGTGTTGACATGAGCCAAGAAGGGCCAACACGGGTGGGCAAACAGATGGAGGAACAGGACCAGTGAAGGTTGATGTTGGCCAACATGGCTGACTTGGATCACAGCTTCTGAACCTCATCGATTCTGTAGCTGGAAAGCACCTTGAACCTTCCTTCCGTCACGTTTCAGAGGTGAAAACCGAAGTGTGGGAAGGTCACCTTCCCAGAATCACGCAGGTGTCCAGTGCTAGACTCCCAGGCCCTGGAACCCATCTTTTCTCTCCTAGGACCCGTCCCTCCCCTCTCAGTGCCTCTCCGGGGAGGCCAGGGGCCACAGTGCTGACGGACCTGCGCAGCACATTCCCGGGAGCTCATGCGTGTCCCGGGGCAAAGGTGGTCCCACGTTCTAAGGAAAGTTCTCGTTCTTCTGCACTATCTACGTGAAACCCCCACGGGCAATGACCTTAGAGCATTGCCAACCCTTGGAAAACAAGTGGCAAGAAGCACTCTTCCATGTTCGGTGCCGATAACCCTCCCCAGCTGAGGGCATCCCCTACGGACAAACAAGGCCTTGGGCCACAGGCTCTGGGCACCTAATATTAACCACATTTCCTGGCCGAGTGCCTTTGCTTATTGTTGCTGAGCTTTCACTTCCAACCTCTTCTGGGTCACAATGTACACGACCAGGAGTCTGGAATCCCATCTCAAACGTTTCTTTCTTCACATGTTGGCATGTATGATAAAGACGTTCATGTACAATCATGTTGACCCAAAACCTTAGAGAAACTACTAAACATGATCATAAAACCATACGATCATCATAAAACAATACAGGGCACATCAGCAGTGCCGCCACCCAGACACGTCATAGTGTGATGCGTGGGGCCTTGGGGACCTAGGGGCCTGTGGACTCTAAGGAGAGCGAGTCAGTGAAGGGCTGGCCTCCTCACAGCTGGATCAGGCGCTCAGGGGGCTGTATTTTGGGTTGCAGCCCCCCCCGCCACCAGCAGCAGAGGAAAGTGGGTGCCCCTTTTATATTCATCTTTAGGATTTAGATTCCCTCACCTCTCCCCAAGTGAGCCCCAAGGTCATCCCCAAGGCAGACTATGCGGCCTTGAGCTATTATCTTCACAGTCCGGAAGCTTCGGAAACACCTGGGCCTGTCTGCTGCCCCCTCCCCCCTCACTCCAGGAGGAAGTTCTTCTTTAGGTTGTGTGACAGTGACAGGCATGGAATCAGCTCCTCAGTGCCTTCCCCTCCCTTCTTCTTCCCTGCCTTCCTCCCCACTCCCTCCCTCTGTCCCTCTTCCACCCCTTTTATCTTTTCTGTTTAGAATAACAACAATCTCCCACGACTCAAGGAAATGTAAATAACACCCTGTTCTCAAGGTAACACACATTAAGAATAAGCGCCCCTCTTTTTCTTATTTTTTAATGGTAAAAGGCGATATTTTCATGGGGAAAATGAAGTCTGGTGCCAAAGTCAGGGGAGATGGGGATGGGAATTTGGCCGGTGTGTTTTCTTTTTTGTCACACAATTTAGAAAGTGACTGGTGGTCTCGGTGGTCTCAGGTGAGGGCTAGACTCCAAATACGGGAGAACAGAAGGGAAGGCATGGGCAGAGGGCGGGGTGAGAGAGGCATTCAGACTTGATCCGGGTCAGGTGGCTGCTGTCCGCCTGCCTTCGGTCCCTGTGGAGCGTGGCCCTGAGCCTTGCCCATTTCACCAGGGCCCAAGCCACGTTGTGATGCGAAGCACAGCTCGCACGTGTGAAGCACAGCTATGGGCCGTGCACATTTCATCAGCCTTTTCCATTTCCGCCGCCCGGGCACCCTGAGAATCTGCACTTAGTGCTCAGGCTCTCACCCTGTGCCTCGCTGGACTTCCCTGAGCCCTGCTCAGCCTCCGCCTCCCGCCCCCGGCCTGTCCTGGGGTGGAGCCTGCATCATTCCCAGCTCTGCCTTTCCATGGCAAACTCTCACCCTCCAGCCTCCATCTCATTGCCTGCCCTCCAGGGCAATGCTGCCTCCGAACAACCTGCCAGCAGTGCCCCTTGCTGGCCCATGTGGGAACTTTCTCTCTGGCGCTCCAGCTCTGCTGAGATCCACTCCCTCCCGTGGATGGGTTTGGACACCAGCAACTTGGAAAATAAAGCAACAAACACTGTAGATAGAGGCATCGGAAACAGAGGTGTCCGAGACCCAGACAAACCATCAGTTTGTGAGCGCTATGGCCAGGGATTTGCCGAAAAGTTCACACACATGCCCACGGAGTTTGGTTTATTCACGGAGTGGAGAGGTTTGCATTCCTAAACTGTTAGGTGACAACGTGTAAGAGAGTTTAAATCGAGCAAAGAGGTGGGATGCCAGCACATGAAAAGATTGCCCTTTCCCCGGGCTCCTCCCTTGGGTGAACCCGAGTGCAAAATCCGTGCGGCCTTCTGTCATTTTCTAAGATTCCGCCTCTCTGTGGGCGCCTGTATTTCTGGAACATTCACCCAAAATAATAAGGTTGCACCGTCGCCCCTGGCATTAATTCCGGGTTGTTTGTGGATCCAGCTTCTCCCAAGGCGTCAGCCTCCTGGTTTTCCAGTAAAGGGTGAGCACGGATGTTTTTAAAAAATGGGTGCTGTACCCAGAGGCCTTGTTCCTTCGGATGACCGACCAGCTTGGAGCCCCAGAAACAGCACCAAGGGTCCGAACCAAAAGAGACTTCTCTCGGCCGTTGCACCGGACTGCGATGCCATGCCCACCCGTGGAGCCCGCTGGATGTAGTGCTGGGACCACGTCTGTGATGCTGGGACTGGCAGGCTCCCTTCATGTGGAAGTGACCCGGCTGGTGTGTAGCAAGGTAAGAGCCCTGAGTGCCACCTCCAGGGCTATCCACGGGATACATCAGGAGCTGAGCCAGGTGAGGGAGGCAGTCCTAGAGAATCAGGCAGCAGTAGGTCGTTTGCTGTTGGGGGCATAACCAGGGCTGGGAGGAATTTAAAGGAATGTGCTGCTTTAATCTTCCTGACAATCCTCCGCTGATAGAAAACATATCCAGGACCCCGCATGTGCTGTATTCCATCCCTGGGAGCTGCTTTCAAGGCAGAAGCAGATGCGGTCCAGCCCGATGAGCCTTTTCATCTAAAACTAATCTCGTAGATACGAGATGATAGAAATAGCCATGGGGAAATGTTAGGGGCAAAAAAAAAAAAAAAAAAAAAATGAGTATTGGCGACTAGCTATGGTGATGGGAAATATTAATCCTGCTCCTTTAACCGTGATCGCCTTGATTAAAGAAAGGACGTTCTGACCTGGCTGGGAGTTGTGTGCCCTGGGGACCTGGGAGTCAACCTTGGGCCTGGGGGGAATCCACCCTTGGAATGGGGTTCATTCCATTCAAGAGCTGCCTGTTATCACGGAAAGAGGAACAACCTTGTTGCCCAAACAAGGGGGTTCCACCCCAGCCTCCTACTTCCCCAGGCCTGTCACGCCTGCTTCCCTATGTAATCGCTGTCCTACCCTATATATATATGAGCAGCTGGCTTCTGGGGGGCTGCAGAGCAGATTTCTGTGGCTGACCTGCTGCTTGGAATAAATGCTCAGATAGGACTCAAAAAAAAACACGGTGCTGTACCTTTAAATTCTGAAAGTGAACTTGGCTCAGGGAGGCCAGCAGTCAAGGTCCAGCCCCTAGAAGAGAGAAGAGCTACAGATTCCCCATCCTCAGTCTTTGCAAGGCGACGGCTGTGCCAGCCGGCTCGGCAGGCTCCTGGCAGCATGGCAGTGCCGCTCCGGGCCCTCCTGCTGGTCCTCGCGCTGGGCCTGGCCCAGCCGGCCTCTGCCCCCCGGAAGCTGCTGGTGTTCCTGCTGGATGGTTTCCGCTCCGACTACATCAGCGACGAGGCCCTGGAGTCCCTGCCTGGTTTGAAAGAGATTGTGAGCCGGGGGGTGAAGGCGGACTACTTGACCCCCGACTTCCCCACGCTCTCTTATCCCAACTACTACTCCCTGATGACCGGTGAGTGCCTGCTGCTCTCCTGGGCGGGGAGGGGGGTGCTGGCGGCCAACAGGGGTCCGTCAGCGCCTGGCCTCGGACTCTGATGCCAATGTTCAGGTTCCCCTAGTCTCTTGGGACCCCAGAGACAGACAGGAAGTCTGTGTTCTCGGCCGAGGTGGTTGTTTTCATGGTTGTGTTGTTCTCACCACGACCTGCTTTGGATTCTCAGAGAGCGGAGAACAGAGAGCTGCGTGGACGGATGATTTAAAAAGGAGGTTATCTGGTTTTCAGGTCAAAATTCTAGCGAACTCCATGTTTTCCAAGTTCAAGTTTAAAGAGTCCATTGGTCCTCACGTGTCTGTACCAAATTCCTCCCGTCCCCTCGCTCTGCAGTCATCTGTCATCCGGGAGGCATTGGGCTTGTTTATCCATGTGCTGGGCTGTGCAGGTTCCACGTGCATTCCTGGATCGCTGGGGGCGGGGGCGAGGGGGGGGGGGGGAGGGGATGGCTCCGGCAGATCGCGAAGTGTCACTCAGCAATGCCACTTGGCCCTTTGGCCTTTTGGGGGCAGGTGAGCTAGCACATTGAAGGAAAAATCTGTGGTGGGCTTCAGATTCCCGTTTTTAACTTGTCGCATCTGTTATGAAATCAAAGCAGCACAAGCCTGGCCGGCAGGGCTCAGTGGTTGAGTGCCGACCCGTGAACCAGGAGGTCACGGTTCAATTCCCGGTCAGGGCACGTGCCTGGGTTGCGGGCTCGGTCCCCAGCATCCTTGATGTTTCTCTCTCTCTCTCTCTCTCTCTCTCTCTCTCTCTCTCTCTCTCTCTCTTCCTCTCCCTTCTTCTCTGAAATCAAAAATAGAACAAAAACGCCAGCGAACCCAGACTGCGCCCGGGTGCGAGGACGCAGGGTTGGGCCCGAGGGGACCTGCGTTGGGGATTGCGGAGTGTCAGTGACTCCATGGTCTCGCCCCGTCTGCATGGCGGGGACTTTCTGCGCTCGCAGTCGGGTTCCTGGCTTCCGGTTGGCTTTCCAATAACCTTTGTGGGGGCCAGCGAGGCGCTCCAGAAAGAATTTAGCAGACTGTCAGGGGGGCTGTTGAGAACGCACTGTTATTGCGGCGATGGCTGAACTCGGCCATGTGCTCTGAGCACAGGGAACACTGTCAGTTATGTGCGTGGGAAGGGGACGAGAACTCCATATCTCATCATGGATCCCCACAGCCTAGCACAGCCATAGGAGTCTGCAAAGACAATTGACGTATCCGACTTCATGTGTGGGTCCTCTGTGCACAGGCACATAAAAATGCCGTAAAGTTAAAGAGGAAAGAGACATTGGAGAACTAGAAATGAAGGCAGAGAGAGGGGGAAAAATCCAGGCTGTGCCTAAGCGAACAATGCATTTGTTGATTTTAAAACATTTCCCCAGCAGACAAACAGCAGCCTCTCTGCGGTGAGGAGGGGGGACAGAGCCCGCTGGTCCCCGCTGGGCGCGAGTCCCCCCTCGTCGGGAAGCCGTGTGCAGGCCGCCGGGCACACATAGATGCCATTGTGTGTCGCAGCCCGACTGCAGCTCTGTCCCGGGAGGTTCACACGCGCAGACCACCCCCTCCAGCTGCTTTCGGAGCCTCGCGGGGAGGCCCCATTCATAGCTGCCACGTGCAGTCCCCCGATCTCCGTGCAGAACGAACAAAATCCGTTTCAGAAAGTCAGGCTCCAGGGAGTAAAAGGGGCCATTGCCATCTGCACAGAGGGACCAGGCCCGTGGCACAGGCTTTTGTCTGTGGGACCCCCATTCCTGACATTCGTACCAGGAGTGATGTACACCGGGCCCCGCCACGCAGAGCACGCCTCAGGCTCAGGGGTGGCTCTGGTCACACGTCCTTTCCATGGTGGACCATGCAGCGCCCCAAAGTGCTTGACAAAGATCTCATCTTTACCCTTCTCCTCCCCCTGCTCCCCCTCATCCTCTTCCCCCTCCTCCCCCTCCTCCTCCTCCCCCTCCTCCTTCGTCCTCCTCCCCCCTCCTCCCCCTCCCCCTCTCCTCCCCCTCCTCCCCCTCCTACTCCTCCCCCTCCTCCTCTTCCTCCCCCTTCTCCTCCTCCTTCCTCCTCCTCCTCTTCCTCCTCCTCCTCCTCCTCCTCCTTCTTCTTCCTCCTCCTCCTCCTCCTCCTCCTCCTCCTCCTCCTCCTCCTTCTTCTTCCTCCTCCTCCTCTTCTTCTTTTTAAAAATAATTCTTTATTGTTGAAAGTATTACATATGTCCCCCTTCCCCCCATTAACCCCCTCCAGCCGGCCCCATCCCCTCATCCTGCCCCAGGCCTTCAGCACCCTATCGTCTGGGTCCATGGGTTATGCATATATGCATTCAAGGTCTTTGGTTGATTACCTCCCACCCACCCACCCTCCCCTGCCTTCCCTCTGAGATTCCGCACTCTGTTCCATGCTTCCATGTCCCTGGACCCACTCTGTTCATCAGTTTATTTTGTTACTTAGATTCTGCATATGAGTGGGATCAAGTGATACTTGTCTTTCTCTGTCTGACTTGTTTCACTTAGCATGACACTCTCCAGGTCCCTCCATGCTGTCTCAAAGGGTAAAAGATCCTTCTTTTTTACTGCTGCATAGTATTCCATGGCATAAATGTGCCACAACTTTTTTATCCACTCATCTACTGATGGCTACTTGGGCTGTTTCCAGATCTTAGCTATTGTAATTTGTGCTGCTATAAACATAGGGGTGCATACATTCTTTCTGATTGGTGCTTCGGGTTTCTTAGGATATATTCCTAGAAGTGGAATCACTGGGTCAAATGGCAGTTCCATACTTAATTTTTTTGAGGAAACTCCATACTGTTCTCCACAGTGGCTGCACCAGTGTGCATTCCCACCAGCAGTGTACTAAGGTTCCCTTTTCTCCACAGCCTTGCCAGCACTTGTCATTTGTTGATTTGTAGATGGTAGCCATTCTGACAGGTGTGAGATGGTACCTCATTGTCGTTTTAATTTGCATCTCTCGGATGATCAGTGACTTTGAGCATGTTTTCATGTCTCTTGGCCTTCTGTGTGTCCACTTTGGAGAAGTGTCTATTTAGGTCCTTTGCCCATTTTTTAAATTGGATTGTTTGTCTTCCTTTTGTTAAGTTGTATGAGGTCCTTATATATTTTGGATATTAACCTTTTATCAGATGTATCATTGCCAAATATGTTCTCCCCAGAGTGGGCGCCCTTTTCATGTTGTTGATGGTTCTTTTGCTGTGCAGAAGCTTTTTATTTTGATGTAGTCCCATTTGATTATTTTCTCCTCAGTTTCCTTTGCCCTAGGACATGTATCTGTAAACATATTGCTATGAGAGATGTCTGAGATTTTGCTGCCTATGATTTCTAGGATTTTTATGGTTTCACAACTTACATTTAAGTCTTTTATCCATTTTAAGTTTATTCTTGTGTATGGTGTAAGTTGGTCTAGTTTCTCTTTTTTTGCATGTATCTGTCCAATTTTCCCACCACCATTTACTGAAGTGACTCTCTTGACTCCATTGTATGCTCTTGCCTCCTTTGTCAAATATTAATTGAGCTTGGGTTGATTTCTGGGTTTCAACCCAAACCACACTTTCAAACTGATGTTACCCCCAGGAAGCTCCGTGTTATGTCTATATATGTTTAGATGGTAAAATGTATACTCTGATGGGAAAGACTGCTCGAAACTTAGGTCGGCTTTCCCCATTTTCTAGAAGCAATACTAACACAGGACAAGTCTAGCAAGGCTTGTGTTCATGTGCGGATGGTTCTGGGCAGGGCTTTCTGGTACCTACTGATGAAGCGAAGGCAGGGAGAGACCAGGCCGTGAAGCTGGTGTCAGCTCTGCTGTCCTGGAACCGACTCAGGGCTAAGTGCCGACCATTTCCCCCAATATTCATGCTTATTTTTCTACCCGATGTTGAAAAACTCCTCTTTTTTTTTTTTAATGTAAAGAAGAATATAACCATGGGGAATTATACTTGAACATATGGTTTGAGCATTTGAGCATTTTATGAACCAACAAAGGAGTCATGCTAGATGCTTTGGGTACTGAAAGGAAGGCTGTTTCAGGCTTCCCCAGGGTTCATAGGCGAGACTACGATCTCACTTCATTACGTGAATTGTTGCCCATAAGACACAAGGCGCTGGTGTTCTTCTCTTAGTGGGAGGAGGAAGCCTGGGTTCTTGGAAAGAGCCTTGGTTGGAGCTGGAAGACCTGGGGTTGACTCCTCTCAGCGTCCGGGTGACTCGGGAAGACTTGAGGCAAAAGGCATTGCACTGCCTCAGTTTCCCCAGCTTCCGGGCCTGAATCAGGCCAGGATCTCAGGTGCCACCAGATGTGAACACGAGCCATACGGAGGGAACTAGAACAAGTTAGGATGGCACGTCTTGGGAGGCCTGCATATAAGAAGGCAGCAAATGTCTGAAACTCCCAGGGAAGAGAATTTCATGGGAAGCCACGTGGCTGGTGATGGGAAATGAACAGTCACAGGATGTGGAAGGAAGCTCGGAAATCGAGCCCAGTCATTGACATGATGCCCCTGCAGCTGATTTTATGTTCTCCTTCAAGTTATATTTGTAGCAGGACACAATTTCCCATAGTGATCAGAAAAATCCATCAAACCATTGACTCCCTAGGGAAACAGGATCCTAAAATAGGGCCTTTTACTCAGAGCGCCTACACTCAAGTTGAGGATGGGAAACACCTCAAGTACCTACTAATATTCTAAAATGAATGACAAGGACTGCCGTGTTCCTCCAAAATTCGTGTGCTGAAGTCCCAACCCCCAATACCTCAGAGTGTCACCATACTTAACGGTAAGGCCTTTAGCCCAGCAGGCGTGGCTCAGTGGTTGAGCATTGACCTATGAACTAGAAGGTCATGGTTCAATTCCCTGTCAGGGCACATGCCTGGGTTGCAGGCTTGATCCCCATTTTGGGGTGTGCAGGAGGCAGCCGTTCAGTGATTCTCTTTCATCATTGATGTTTCTATTTCTCTCTCCCTCTCCCTTCCTCTCTGAAATCAATAAAAATATATTTAAAAAATAACAATCAGGCCTTTAAGAGGTGATTAAGTTAAAACGAGGTCCTTAGAGTGGGGCCCAATTAGGAAGAGGAGAAAACAGGCCACCTGAGGACACTGTGAGAGGCCGCCGTCCATAAGCCACAGAGAGAGGTCTCAGCAGGAACCAAACCTGCCGACACATTGGTCTTGGACTTCCAGCCTCCAGAACTGAGAAGTAGATTTCTGTTGTTTGGCCACCCAGTCTGTGGCAACTCTAGCAAACAAATGCACGAAGACCAGCAGGTAGTTTCCTAATATGCCACAGAGGACCAGGGGAGAGGGGGTTTTTCTTCCTTTCGGAGGAACATGTGAGCGCGTTCTGAGGGAGGTGGGCTCTGCGCTGGGAGAAACAGGCACGAGCATTGTGTGGATCAGTCTGTCTTACTGGGGGCATGAGCTCTCTTCGGGAAGAGCTGTGTGTGGCTCAACTTCACTGTGGTTAAAAATACAACCCCAGAGGGACTGGGATTGGGGGGCGGTCTATGTTAGTATTACTGTGGATCTTCCTGCAAGGTTATTCCCTTTTTGAATTAAATCCACATTTGATTTAAGTAAAGTTCCACATAGACTCCATGGAAGGAAAACAGCGATGTGTTCAATCCAGATCATGCGTTAGAATGTCGAGTATGTTTCCAAGCGGCATGGCACCGTTCTGCTAAGGCCAATGGCAACATTTGTTTGTAATTCTTTGAACAACTTCTTTTATTTTTTTATTAAAATATAGTTGACACACAATATTTTATTAGTTTCAGACGTATAGCACCGTGATTCTACCTTTATATACCTTACAGTGTGGTCACCAGGATACGTCTAGTGACCACATATCACTGTGCAAAATTATTGTGATATTGTTGACTATATTTCCTGTGCTGTATACTCTACCCAGTAGCTTAATTATTTTTTAAATAGAAGTTTGTACCTCTTATTCCCCTTGACCTTTTTCACCCATCTCCCACGCCCTCCCCTCTGGCAGCCCTCAGTTTGTTCTCTGTATGAGTCTGTTTCTATTTTCTTTCATTAGTTCTTTTGTGTTGTTTTTTAGAGTTCACATATAAGTAAGTGATTTTTAGATCTTCCTAAATTAATGTTTAGAAGGAGAAATTGGAATTAGGCTTTGTTTTATTTAAGCAATTAGCTGTCATTGAGGTGAACTGGTTACCATTTATGTCTAGTGATCATATGTCTCAAACGGTGTCTATCGATTTTGTTTCAAATCTTGATGATAAAGTTGGAGGCAGCAAGAGGGTTGAAAGGAGAAGGGAGCTGTGCCAAGTAAGGGATCAAAGCCTGGCTGTTGGGAATTTAACCAGAATGCTAGCCATCGGCACAGCCTGAGAGAGAGCCCAATTCCAGCCAAGACTGCTGAAGCTATGAAAGCCGAGGGCACAGCAAAGCGTGAGCAAGGCCAGTGGTTCAGGACCTCACAAACAGCCGTGAGGGGACAGCGCAGGCCAGGTTGTGTGTGGTCCTGGCTGTCGGGCCAGGGCTGGGTCTGGCAGGGCAACGCTGTGTTCTCAGATTGCTCAAGCAGCCAGGCTGTCAACATGGGCATTGTGAGAGGCTACTTCGATATTTGAGACATGGTGTACGGGCTGAATTGTGTGCCCCTCCCCCCCCCCTCCCAATTATAAGTTGAAGAAGTCCCTATCCCCAATCAATGCTTAGATTGTGACTGTATTTGGAGCTAGGCTCCTTCAAAAGGTAATTAAGTTAAAATGGGGTCAGTAAGGGGGTGGTGGGAGGGCTAACTCAATATGACTGGTGTCCGTGTAAGAAGGGGAGATCAGGACACAGGGGGGCACAGAGGGAAGGCATGAGCAGTCACGGGGAGAAGATGACCGTCTACAAGCCGAGGAGAGAGGCTTTAGAAAGGACCAACCCTGATGACACCTTAACTTTGGGCTTCTAGCCTCCAAATTTATGAGAAATCTGACTTTTGTTGTTGAAGCCACCAGCTGTGGCACGTTGTTATGACAGCTCGTGGAAACTAGAAAGGTGGGATGGTGACTAGGCTGCTAATAGAACGAAGGTTTTCCTAGACAGACTACTGCCACCCCCAAACCTATGTACTGAGGCTCTCTGGTGGCTTCTGCCCCGAGATTGAGGTAGTCCCGGTGTGTTGGTTTCCTAGGGATGCTGTAACCAATTCCCACAAGCTGGGTGGCTTACTTAACACAATAGAAACGATTTCTTCACAGATCTGGAGGCCGGTAACCTAGAATCGAGGTGTCGGCAGGGCTACACTCTCTCTGAAGGCTCCTGGGAGAACTGTCCCACACCTCCTCTTGGCTTCTTGTGCTTGTCTTCCTTGGTCTGTAGATGTGTCATTGCATCCCTCCAGTCTCTGCCTCCTCTGTCACATGGAATTCTCCCCGCGTGTCTCTGTATGTGTCTCTTCTCTTTCAAGGACACCAGTCATACTAATGGCCTCATCTTACCTTGATGACATCTGTGAAGACCTTGTTTCTCAATCATGTCACACTCACAGACACTGAGGGATAGAACTTCAATGTATCTTTTTGGGGAACACAATTCGACCCATAACACCTGACGTAGCGGAAAGAGCTGTGGGTCTGCTGCAGAAGACCTAAGCTCATCTATGATGTAACTTTCTGACTTTTGGAATTGAAGCAGTTCTTTTGAGTGTTGATATTATTTATCAGTAGAATGGAGAAAGTAAACTTGGCCAAATAGGCTTGTGGTGAGGCCAGAATGAGAAACGTGTAAAGCCAACATTCTGAAAACTTCCACATTACACACTGTATCAGGAAGAACAGGCCAACCCGTGTTGCAGTAACCAGCTATACCAGAGGCTTACAACACCTCAGGTGTACCTCTCACTCATGTACATGAGCCCTGAGGGTTAACTCTGCCCCATTTCCTCTTCATTTTGAGACCCAGGCTGAAAAAGCAGTTTCTAAATAACACATGCTGGTCACATGGCCAAGGGAAAACGGAAAATGGCTGAACAATGTGATAGTGCTTAAAACTTATGCCTAGTGGTGTCACAAGTCACACCCACTAACACTTTATTGGCCACAGCAAATCCTGTTGCTCACTCGATGCCAGTAAGTCAGGGGTGTACGACCTTCCCGCCACCCCCCGCAGTGGGCGCAGGAATCATCTTTAACATCACAGCGCCGTGTCACAGACACGGAATGGGTACTTGTTGCACTTTGGAAGAACCTTGTGGGTCTTAATTAAAATGAATGGATTAGCGATATCTGTATCTGAAGCTCAGGGAGGGTTACCGTGGTCTTGAACATTTCCATGAGAAGGTGGAACTAGAACTAAACACTGAGGATGAATGGAAAGATTGTTAGTAAGAGATGAATTTTGAGCCAGGTCTTAAAAAAAAAAAATCTGTAAAGACTGATCTGAGGGACATAACACAAGCAAAGTCAGAGATGCATTCACAAGACGGGAGGTGCTCAAGCCATTCAGCACTCAGGTGTGGGATAGAGGGTTAGAGGGGATGCATTTGTTTTCTTTAAAGACATTCAGTTGATGGAAGGCTTTGAAAGCTAAATTGAGCCCAGCCAGTGTGGCTGAGTGGTTGAGTGGTTGAGTGTTGACCCATGAACCAAGAGGTCATGGTTCAATTCCAGGTCAGGGCACATGCCTGGGATGTGGGCTTGATCCCCAGTAGGGGGCGTGCAGGAAGCAGCCAATCTATGATTTTCTCTCATCATTGATCTTTCTATCTCTCTTTCCCTCTCCCTTCCTCTCTGAAATCAATGAAAACATGGGGTTTTTTTGTGTTTGTTTTTTTTAAAAGAAAGCTGAATGGACGATAAGCCAATGAGCTCGTCCTTTTCTCCTTTTATACTGGAAACATTTGGCATCTTTTCTTTTTGATGGCTGCGAGGGGTTGAATTGGAAGGGTGCCCTTGAGGCAGAACTTGCTGATCGGGTAATGGGTGAACAGGGAAGGATGAAAAGTAAGAAATCCTGAATCTATCCCGAGGCTGTGAGATATTCAGGAGTCTGGGACTCTTATGAGCAGAGATGAGAACGTTTGGGGGACTGTTTATTGGGGAAGTAAAGTTTCATCAGAATAGATTTCAAGTTGGAGTAGGATATCTACCTGGAGTTGAAACTTTAGGGGATCAGAGACAACGTCTTAAAGGAGAGTCCAGAAACGTGTAGAATGCCCACAGGGGTAAGAGAATTTGCTCCTGTGAGTCCCAGGGGACCCCCGGCAATGGGCTTCTTATCGCCCTGTTTGCCACTCAGCTGGTGAGGGCACCTCTCACAGAAGCACAATTAAGTCTGTCTTCTCATCTGCATGATTTTTTTTTTTTTTCTAAATGTTGTCACTTACTTCCCAGGGACACCCAACAACAGGCTTCTACTGAAAACTCAGGTCTTCATGCAGCGGTTCTCAGCCTCCCGGCCCTTTAAATACCGCTCCTCATGGTGTGACCCAACCATAACATTATTTGCGTGGCTACTTCATCACTGTAATGCTGCTACTGTGATGAATCGTCATGTAAATATCTGATATGCAGGATGGTCTTAGGCGACCCCGGTGAAAGGGTCGTTCAACCGCCAAAGGGTCGCGACCCACAGGTTGAGAACCACTGTCTTAAATGGGTCCTGGTCAAGCTGCCTAAAGAGGCAGCTGGGTCAGGGAGGTGTCAGGCCACAGCAGCCTGGAGAGCGCTAGCCGGCTCATGCCCTGGGAAAAAAGTGTGTTCCAAGAATTTGCAAGACTAATCTCTCCTGGCACGTCATTATTTCAACTCCCTTCAACAGGCCTCTCGGCACTGAAGGGCCACTTCTCAGAAGGCATGTTTCTCTTGGCTTCCATGGTGATGAGAGGGAGGGACCTCTTGCTACATGGCGTTCAGCTGCTGGGAACCGGTGGCCTGAAGAGGGAGTGGTTAGGGTGGTGGGAAAAGTTTCTGAATGTGGCGAAAGCTTTTGATTATAAGAAGAGCAAGCCCCTTCTTAAGAAGGTCCACCCACCGGAGGCACCGAGGCCGCGAACCAGGGCTGACCTCCCCACCCCACCGCTGAGTGAAGGGCCCATGCCCTCCTGCCCAGGCAGCTGGGAGCAGGGTGGACCCTACCTCTTGGTACCGGCTTCCTCAGGAGTGCCATGTGCCACGCATGGGTTGGAAATGAATTCCGAGGGAGCCTGAGTCAGCATGTGAGTGTTTATTTCAGGGACGTGAAGCAGCACCTCCTTGGGTTTCAGAGTCCCCGTAGTGAATGGGGCCATTGTCTCCCATCTCCCAGGCAGGCGGGCAGCTGGGGGGCTTTTCTGGGTCCTGCCTGGAGCATTTGGCTCCTGGAGGATATTGTGCTTGATCATAGCCACCTCCTGCCTTCAGCCCTTTTCAGAGGGAGGAGAAAGGGGCCGCGGAAGGGCCCGGGCCCACGTGTGGGCTGGCTCATTGGGACCAAGGGCTGCCAGGCGGACATCGCACACAGACTTTGGGTCGGGACACTGCGGGCACTTTGCATTTGAGGAAGTAGCTCCCTGACCCCAGGCCCATTCATGCCCCTAAGAGCACGCCCTCCTGAGGCGGCGGGATCTGAGGGGGACCCGCGGGTGGTGGTGAGAATGTGTGCGAGCATCTGCCTCAGGGCACCGGCACTGTGCTGCGGGGCGAATGCTCCAGGTGTGTGGGAGCCCAGGTCCCCTGCCCGTCCCCCTTGGGTCTGTGCAGCCCTGTCTGTTCACCCAGGTATGTCTGATGGGAAGCAGGTTGGAAAGCCTACGGGGAAGTGACAGGCTGGCCAGGTTCCTTCTCCTGGTCTGCGCGACCCCCTGGGACTTCGGATGAGCCACACCCTCTTCTGTCCTCAGTTCTCGCTGCTTTCCACCGGAGGCCGCTGGGGCAGACGGCACCCTGGGGCTAGCTGTGCGCTCAGTGAGTGCGGAGTGTGCTGGGATGGTCTAGGCCAGTGACGGCGAACCTTCTGAGCTCGGCGTGTCAGCATTGTGAAAAACCCGAACTTAACTCTGGTGCCGTGTCACATCTAGAAATTTTTTGATATTTGCAACCATAGTAAAACAAAGATTGATATTTTTGATATTTCTCTTATATATTTAAATGCCATTTAACAAAGAAAAAAATCAACCAAAAAAATGAGTTCACGTGTCACCTCTGACACGCGTGTCATAGGTTCGCCATCACTGGCCTAGGCCCTCTGCTCCAGGACTGGGGACGCCGGGGGAGGGTCCGGGGAGACTGTGGGGCCACGGCAGGGCAGAGGGAGAGGGCGACTGGAAGGGCCGCTCAGTGACAACCTGCACCTCTTCCCCTGATGGTCGCAAGCCCACCTCTTTGTACGTTTGGAGAACGTGGTCTGTGGTTGCCGACGGCAGGCGGGGAGGCAGCAGAGGGCGGTCCCGTGCTTGTGGATAAAGTGGGCAAGACACCCACAGTGCTTCCCTAGGGGGCCCCGGCCGTGGGCTCTGCTCCCAGATGATGCTCACAAGTCAAGTCGAGGCCACCCGCGTGCTGCGCTCCTGTTCCCGGAGCCTCCGCCGGCACGCACAGGGCTTGGCGTTCAGGTGGACTGAGAACACTCCGATTTCATGGCTGAAGGCGAACCTTAAGCAAACAGAGGAATTTGGGAGGAAACCTCAAATGTTTGGCTTGCAGTCCCTCATGAGGAGAGCACAGGCCCAGCCTGCAGCATGCTGCCCACCCCGTGCCACCCCGCTCCTCAGCCCCGAACAATGAAAACCCACGAACGCACGCCCTCCCCGCCCCCCCCGCCCCCCCCCCCCCCCCCGCCCACGTGAACTCCCTCCAGGGCCCCAGTGCTCGCTCTGGTAGAGGAGGCGCACCCTCTCTAGGCTCTGCCCCTGGCCTGCAACACACCCCACCCGGGGGCCACCGGAGAGGGGAGAGTGGAGAGGGGAGAGGCAAGGGCACCTCAGGACACGGTGGCACCTCAGAGAAGTCGCCAGGGTCCTGGGGCTCGGTCCCAGCACTCCCTGGAGAATGCCACCCAGCCACTCAGCTGAGAGTTCCCGGAAGCCAGGCCACAGGCAGTTATTTTCAGTCTTTCACACCCGCCCCCCCGTCTGTGGTCAGGAATGCTCTGCGTGTGGAGGCAGCTCCCCCTGCCCTTGGTCCAGCCAGACTCCCCAGGGAGGGAAGAGACAGCAGGCACCCGAGGGGCCACCATTGGAGGCCACCAGGAGGGAAAACCTATCTTTAAAGGTACATAGAAACTAGGCTGTGGTTTCCTATTGGAGGGACCCCTGGATAGATGAGAGGCAAATCTATGGGGCAGCTGTCTCTCTTTTTGAACAATATGACTTATCTGTTCAAAATATGAAATGGAAAGAGTTATCTGGATCCAGTGGAACTTGCTCATCTTTGGTTGAATAGCAGACATTTTAACTTAGCATTGGCTAAGCCACTGTTTGAGTTCAGGCTGCTGTGACAGGACCACAGACTGGCGTCTTACAAACGACAGGCATGTATCCCTCACAGTTCCGGAGGCTGGGCGTATACGATGGTGGTGCCGGCAGGGCCGGTGCTGGTGAAGCCCTCTTCCAGGCTGCAGATGGCCATCTTCTCATTGAGTTCTCACGTGGCAGGAAGGCGGCAGGAGCTCTCTGGGGTCCCTTTCATAAGGGCACTAATCCCACTCACGAGAGCCCCACCCTCATGACCTAATCCCCTCCCAGAGGCTCAGCCTTAGCCTGATACCCTCACATTAGGGATTAGATTTCAATAGATGAGGTGTGCAAGGACACAAACATTCTGTCCACTGCACTCTCCTTGTGACTTAAGGAAATAGCATCACCTTAAAAGGGTTGTTTACATGGTGCTCCCCAGCCCAGGGGGCCTAAAGCAATGTTTGGTTTGCTCGGTCTGTATTGCCGGCTTACCAACAGCACAGCCAGGGCTCAGGAGGCCCCTGGTGTAGGCGCTGTCACTGTCCTTTGAACACTCTCACCCCCGGAAGCTGCTCCTCTGAGAAGCAGGACTAGGGCAACCTACCAGGTCCCACCTCGCCTTCAGCCCTGAAGCTCCCACTCCCCAGGTGGCTCCCTGAGGCTCCCCTGCAGGCCAGCCTGCACCCCACCCTGCGTGTGGTCTATACTTGCTCAAGGGCAGGGCCATGTGAAATGTGGGCAGTGTCAGCGTCTGGGCCCAGTGCCTGCTCGGAGGAGACACTTGCTTGGCGCTTGTTGGACTGCGCTGGGTCAGTGCCAGGGACTGGACTTCTGCCGGACCCCACGGTGGAAGACTCATGTCATCTGTCTGTCTTCTGGCCTCCAGGGTTTTGTTGTTGCGCCTCATCTGCTGAGGGTCCACTGTTTACTAACGAGACCCCAGCCATACTCCAGAGCCTTTAGTTCCTGCCTTCCCCTTCACACTGAGCGTGCCTCTCCTGTCGGGTCCTGAGCAACACCACAGCCCATTCCTCCTGTCATCATGGCCTCCCAGCACCCAGGGCTGCCCCCGTGTAGCTGGGATCGGGGGTGGAGCTCATTCCAGGTTCCGGTTACTCCCCGTCTGGCCCATTCCCCTGCAGCTTGGCCAGCTGGCCTTGTCCCAAACCATGGCAGCCCGCCCTGGCCGTGTCGGCCTGTGACTTTCAGAGTTCGTTTCAGCATGCATCCGTCGGTAAAATATAACACGGAAACCATGCGGAGGAGCTCGGGAATATGTAACCAAACCCACAGTATCCTGATCCAGAATTGCCCCCGAAGGCATTCAGAGTTACAAAATGTGAAAAGCAGAAGATGCCTTGGAAATTCGAGTGCGTTTATTCGTCTCACTGCGCAGCACAGGAGGCCGAGCCCTGAGACTCAGGTCCTGCAGCCAGATCAGGGCAGAAGCTCACCGAGCACAGGTCAGGGCAGGTCCGGCCAGGTCCGGCCTCCCTCCGGGGACCAGGCAGGGAAGTCCAGGTGTCCCTTCCGACCCTGCCTGCCTGTGGACCCAGGCCGCCTCCCTGCCCGAGCTCTCCGCTGGACGCTGAGCTCTCTGCTCTTCCATGGTGGGCTCCTCCAGGGGTTGCTTTGGTTCTTCTCTCACCCCGTTAACATCTCCAGGATGGGTGAGCTGAAGTGGAGATGAGATTCCAGGAAGCTTTCTTGTAGATTTTATCACAGATCTGGTCAGAGAGGAGATAGAACCACTTAGAATGCTGGGGTGGTGCTTGGACTCCACCCAGCCGTCCTCCCTACTTCCCAGGGCCACGGTGACACTGGAAGGCCGGCTGCTATTCTTTAAACTCTGGACATGGTCTCGCCAAGTTCTGATGAAACAGATAAGGGAATCTTGTTCCAAAGAATTCACTCTCAGACTGTCAACATGCATTTCAACATGAAGCTGAAAGCCAAGATAATCAGATGAAAACAAAAGATGGTGTTATTTACCCACTTCCCAACCACCTGTTTGACTGTGTGGGGGCCTTGAAAACTTGCCTTGAGATTCCATCAGCAGACATTGGACTGATTCCCAACCTGCAGCTCACCAGGGGCCAGTGGCGAACCCCCTGGGGGCCTGATCTCTCCACCTCTGCTCGGTCACCTCTGTTTCTGTTGGAGGCCTGTCTGGGAACGCGCAGTCCTCCCCTTTGCTTTGCTGCAGCCCAGGTCCAGCTCCCCTCCACCCAGCTTTCTCTTCCACAACAACACGTCCCTCCTCTAAAAGGCCTTGACCTTCGGGTAGTAACATTTCAGAGCTGGGTGGGGCTTGGAGATTGTGTTCTAATCTATGTATTCATGGACGCCTTTACCGCTGACTGTCAGAACTACCGAAGTTGGTGATTATCACAACATATAATGTCGGCGTATAGTCACACAGTACATTTGTATATGGACATTCTCCATGGAGGGCTATATTGAACGTTTACTTTGTGAGAGGGGCTGTTCTATAGATGACTGGGACATGGCCTCTGCCTGTCTTGAATGAGCTTGTAATTGGGACGGAGCAACTAAATAAATACATGTGGAAATAAATACAAGCACGGGACAGAATAGAATAGGCACAGGGGACGCACAGCACATTTCTGAGGCTGCGAGGTGAGGAGGGAAGGTTCGCTGAAGTGATGGTGTCTGGGTAAAGCCTGCAGGATTCGGACAGGTGGCAATAATGAGGAGAGTTTGGGCCCAGGAATAAACTAACTTTTATGATCAGTTGATTTCTAACAAAAGTGTCAGAAAAAAATTCAGTGGGAAAGGAATAGACAATTACTCTGACATTTCTTTCTATTTGTTTGTTTGTTTATTTATTGATTGATTTATTCTTTTTACTCTGACATCGCTGAGCATGTGGGTTTGAGGGAGGCCATCTGAGTCTAAGGCGAGAATGTGGGAACCTGGAGTCAAGCCCTTGGGCCTCAGGGCCAGAATGAACCTGGGCTCAAGGATTTGATAGGCTCTGCAGAGAGGGCAAGACTGTGTGGAGATCAGAGAGAGAGAGAGAAAAATCTCAGAATTAGACAAGAATGTAAGCTACTCTTAGGGTATAATTAATGAATTAGTGAACCGATCTGTGTTCACAAACTTGAGTGTCTAAGAAATAGTACATGCTTTGGTTTTCTTAACAAAAATCGAAACCCATGGGTGAACCTTGAAAACATTCTAAGTCAAACACACTACACAAAAGGACACATGTTGCGTGAGTCCACTTCCATGAGGTAGGTAGACTAGACAAGGTCACAGAGCCAGGAAGTGGAATGGTGGATACTGTGAGCTGGGGAAATGGAGTGTTTAATGGGACAGGGTTTCAGTTTGGGATACTAATTCTGAGGATGGGTGGTGGTGATGGTTGTACAACAATGTGAATGTACTTAATGCCACTGAACTATACATTTAAAAATGGTTACAACGATAAATGTTGTATTTGTTTATTTTACCACAGTAAAAAAAAAAATGAACCCAATTCTGGTCTTGACCCCCATCCCACTGGACTCAATAGAAATTCAGTTTCAGGCCCGACCAGTGTGGCTCAGTGGTTGAGTGTCAACTACTGAGGCAAGAGGTCACGGTTCTATTCCTGGTCAGGGCACATGCCTGGGTTGCAGGTTCAATTCCCAGTAGGGGGCGTTCAAGGGGCAGCCAATCAATGATTCTCATTATTGATGTTTCTATATTTCTCTCCCTCTCCCTTCCTCTCTGAAATCAATATATATATATATAATTTTTTTTCTTTTTTTTTTTTAAAGGTAAAATTTAAAAAAAAAATTCAGTCTCAGACACTACTGGTGGGTAGTGGGTGACCTTTCCTCCTCCGGGGTTACACAAAGGTCCTGAGTCATATAGAGTCCCAAGGCACTGGCAGCAGCCTGGCCATCGGTCCACCCTGGTTCCCCTTATGCCCACACATTGGTCCCTACAGCTCCAAGACCGGGCTCTGCTGCTCTGAGCTGGAAACCTCGTGCTTGGATTCCAGCCATCCCTGTTGTGTCTCTCATCTGTCAAGTGCTCCCCACGGAGGGCCTCCCCAAGCAGTACTCCCCATTACCGGCTCTCCCTGGCCCAGCTGACTCCCTCGTACCTTTCCACCAGGACCAGCTTCGTGGCGTGTGACCTGGGCACTCACATGGAGTCCCGTGCTTGCTCTTCTGCTCCGCTGCCACCCCTTTGCAATTCCTAATAGTTACGGACAAGGGATTCCACAGCTCCATTTGGCACCAGGTCCTGCAAATTCTGTGCTGCCTTCCTCTCTTCCTTGCTTCTCCCAAAGGCAGATGTCCTTCCTTGCTCCCCTCCCCTCCAGAGACACACTCACAGTGAGTTCCCACGGGCTCAGTTTGAGACGATAAAACGTCCCAAAGGAAGGCGTGTGTCCAGCAGGCAGTATCAGCTGTTGTTTCAGAAACACAGACCTCCCACAGACAATTCCGTGATTTTTGGTATGTTCACAGAGATGTGCAACTATCACCACATATACTTTTAGAATATTTCCATCACCCCAAAGAGACCTTGTGTCCTGTAGGTGCTCAGCATTCCCACCTCCAGCCCTAATCTACTTTCTTTAAAAAAAATGTTTTTATTGATTTTGAGAGAGGAAGGGAGAGGGAGAAGACAGAAACATCAATGATGAGAGAGAAACGTCACCAGTTGACTGCCTCCTGCACGCCCCCTACTGGGAATCGAGCTCGCAACCTAGGCCTGTGCCCTAATGACTTCCTGGTTCAAGGGTTGATGCTCAACCACTGAGCCACACTGGCCGGGCAAGCCCTAATCTACTTTATTTCTCTAGGGTTTTGCCTTCACAGTGCATGTAAATGGAACCACAGAATCCGTGTCCTTTTGTGTCCGACTTCTTTCGCTTAGCATAATGCTTTTGAGGTTCATCGTGTTGTATCGATACCTCATTCCTTTTATTGGCAAGAAGCATTCCACTGCATGAACAGACGACATCATTCGCCAGCTGATGAGCACATGGGTGTGTCCACTTTTCAGCTGCTGTGAGAAATGCTGCTGTGAACATTCACGGACAAGTCTTTGTGTGGAGATATGTTGTCATTTCTCCTGGGTACACATCTGGAAGGGGAATTGCTGGATCATATGCTAATTCTGTTTAACATCTGAGAAATTGCTAATGCTTGTTGGCTGTAGCCTTTTTACATTCCCATCAGCAATGCATGATGGTTCTCATCTCTCTACAACCTTGATAACATTTGTCATTTTTTTTTTATGATAGTCACTCTATTGGGTGTAAGTGGTATTTTCTTGTGGTTTTTATTCGCATTTCCCTAATGAGTGAATGCACTTAATGTAATGAGCTTGTTGGCTATTTTATAACCTCTTTGGAGAAATGTCTTCCAATTCTATTATCTATTTTTAAAAATTGGGTTATTTGTCTTTTTATTATTAGTTGTAGGAGTTCTTTATATATTTTGGATATATGTTAGGGATTTTAATTTGCAAATATTTTTCTCCTGGGTAGTGGTTGTCTTTTTATTTTCTTGATGGAGTGTCTTAAAGCACAAAAGCATTTGATGTTAATGAAGTCATGTGTGTATATATATGCACATGTACTTTTGGTATCATATCTAGGAAATAATTGCCTAACCCAACATCATGAAGACTTTTATACTTTTAGTGCTTACATTTAGGTTTGTGATCCATTTTGAGTTAATTTTTTGTGTATAATGAGAGGCAGTTGTCCCAGCACCATTTGTTGAGAAGTCTATTCCTTTCCCGCTGAATTTTCTTCTGACACTTTTGTTAGAAATCAACTGATCATAAAAGTTAGTTTATTCCTGGGCCCTCAATTGTATTCCATCCTTATGCTAGAACCACACTGTCCTGATTACTTGGCTTTGTAGGAAATTTGAAATTGGGATAATTCTTCCCATTTTGTACTTCTTTTTGAAGATTGTTTTAGCTATTTTGAGTTGCTTGAATTTCCAAATCACTTTTAGGATAAGCTTGTCAACTTCAGAAAACAAAACAAAAAACCCAATTAGGATTTTGACAGGAGTTGTGTCGAATCTATAGAACAATTTGGGAAGTATTGCCTTCTTAATAATATTGTCTTCTGATGCATAAACACGGGATATCTTTCCATTTAGTCAGGTTCCAAGTTCTTTTGGCAATGCCTTATGATTTTCAGAGCACAAGGCTCACACTTTTGTGAAATATTTCTAAGCACTTTATTATTTATGATGTCATTGTGAACAGAATTCTTAATTTCCTTTTTCAGCATATAAAAACACAATTGGTTTTTGGGTGTTAATCTTGTATCTGGCTGCTTTGACGAATTTTTAAAAAATTGATTCTAATGGTATTTTATGGATTCCTTAGGATTCTCTGATATAAGAATATACAAGGTCACAATTCCAGCAGTTAACATAAAAACATTCAAACCTGTAAATAATTTTTGTGTGTTTATTTGAGCCAAACTGTCAACAATTGCTGGGAAGCAGAATCTCAGCAGATTGGGGAGAATGCTCAAAGAAAGGCAGTTTTTCATCTATTTTTACATTGCAATCATAGGAGGAGACATAGGTGGGTTACATGAAATCCACTGGTGATAGATGAGAGAGGTGGGAGAAAGCAAAGCGGGGAAACCTCTGAGATTGGATAAAGAGTAAAATTACAGACACATACTTTTTAAAAAACATATTTATATTGATTTCAGAGAGGAAGGGAGAGGGAGAGAGATAGAAACATCAATGATGAGAGAGAATCAATGATGAGAAAGAATCATCGATCAGCTGCCTTCTGCATGCCCCACACTGGGGATTGAGCCCATGACCTGGTCTCATAGGTCGAAGCTCTACCACTGAGCCATGTCAGTTGGGCGACACATCCTTCTTTTACTGAGGTGGGTGCAGGATAGTTAACAGTCAACAATTAACATGATAACAGTAACAATGAAGGACTTTGTGGTCTCTGTCCTGGCACCCAGGACATTTGGTTGTGCCCTGAGGGGTCTGGACAAAAGGGAAGTTACAAGTTGCCCTGACATTTCAATGATATGTTATCATAGATGCAAAAAAGCAAGACGCTCAGTTAAGGTAAAAGTTGACCTTGTCAGGGAAGACACCGGTCTAGGAGGTGACCACCTACCCTAACTGCTTCCAGTTCAAGTCTAATTTCAGGCCATCCTTTGTGGTTACTTTAGGTCTTTTGTGTTGGCAAGACTCTGCCATGCAGCCTTCCCTGAGCTTGTCAGGTTAGCTGTGGCCCCTTTCGCCCACACTGCCAACAAGACAGCTGCTTCTTCCTTTCTAATCTTGATGCCTTTGCTTGATCTTTCTAATCACCTTGGGAGCGATGGGAGGGCATTTTTGCAAACAGAAGATGTCAAGTCTAGACAGGGTGAGTAGCGAGCCTGAGGTCACCCAGCCAGGAAGTGAGTAAGTCAGGACCCAACAGAAGACTGCTGTTCCCCAGGCATCACTCAGCTTTTACCCCATGGCCTCCGGCCTCCGGCCTCTGGTTGGGAGACGGGGAACCGAGGGGACAGCAGGTGGCTTCTGTCCCTGCAGCACGCCTGTAGCCTTCCTTTGTTACCTACAAGCAGCCAGACTCAGCCCAGCAGGGGGCAGAATGTGTACTTCCCAGGCGTCTAAGTATGTGTATGTCTATGTGTCTGTAGGCTCGGTGCTGGGCGCTTTCAAATACTATTTCAATCCGTCCTCACGAAACCCTGTACGGCGGGCACAGTGACCCCCATTTTACAAGCGAGGAGGCCAAGGCTGGGCCATAGCAAATTACTGTTCAGGTCACAGAGCGGTGAGGTCAAACTGCCACGTGCTCCCATGACCTCTCGCTGCCTCTCCCCGCCCGCTTTTAGGGAAATGGCTCTCAGGGCAGCACCCTCTGCGCCTGGCCCTCAGACAGCCTGGTGGTGGTTGTGTTATGCACACGGCACATGCCTGCACACGGCACATGCCCGCACATGGCACATGCCCGCACATGGCACATGCCCGCACATGGCACATGCCCGCACACACAGACACCCGTAGGGCATGCAACTCTGCCTTCGGGCTTCCTCCAGACTGAGCCACCTCATGGGCAACCAACTGTTTTAATCCCTCCTTTGTGTGTCTCAATGGACAATGCAAACAATTAGCGCTTCTGGGTTTGAGTATAAAAGAGAGGATTCAACCTCAGACACTTAGCTACTTATCTCAAACGGCCCAGGCTGAACAGTTGGGGGAAAGGGCTTAAACAGGCCTCTTTTGATAAACCACATCTGGGAGCTGACCCCCCACCGAGCTGCAACCCGCCCCCTCCCCCCCTGTCCCTCCTGATTGCCCCTGGTTCTGAGGCCTGGGGGCCTGGTGGTCCCACCCAGGCAGGGCCCAGTTGCCTGCCTCCCACTCAGGTGTCTCATGCCCCCTGACACTGAGGAGGAACTCAGTACACGCCTCTTTGTATCTGTTTCAAGTTACTCGGAAATGGCGTTATCCTAAATCTCAGCCAGTGTCCTTGTAAGCCTTTCTCTTCCGATCCCACCCCCACGCCTGACAGAAAGGGTTTCTGCTGCCCGTCTGTCCAGGGGGTCATTTTTGTCCCCCAGCAGATGACAAAGCCCATGGAAGTGGCCAGGGTCGCCTCCGACACAGCTCCATGACCCTCTCTGCCTCTTCTCCCCAGGCCCGTCCACACCCCGCCCAGGATTTAAGAATACGAAGCAGAAATGGGTATAATTAAGTCTTTTGCAAACTCGAATATTTTAAGAGGCAAGTAGGCACCCAACTTAAGATTATGATGGTTTGCCTTTTCACTGAATTCCAAATGGGTGGGTCGCCCAGGGCTCCAGCGGTTTAAAACAACAGCTCTCATGTTCCCAGGAGACTTAGGGTTGGGAGCGGAGGCCATTTATAACGAGTCTGGAAAAGTCCTCAGCCGCGACGCCGCTCAGGCCCGTGGGCGGGAGAGGCCTCCTGCGCTGGCCCAGCTCCACGGCCAGGTGGTTTCGTGGGCGGCGGGAGAATATGGGTTTCTCAACGACCAGAAATAAAAAGGCATTGCTTCTGCCAAACACCACCTCCTTGGATCCACTCAGCCGCAGTGTATATATTGTTTCCAGTCCGCTGCCAAGCCCAGCCACTTCTCCCCTCAGGTGGCCCCTTCCTGGGCTCTGGTCTGGTCACTTCTGCGCTGTCCCTTGAAGATCCCTGGGTGAGGTCAGCAACGGGCCGGAAGCAAGAGACTGGGTTCTAGTCTGGGCTGTGGTGGTAGCTCAACTTCATGGCCTCAAGGTGTTTCTAGGTTTAGGTTTTGTTTTCCTGACAAAATGAGGTGGATGAGGGCTCCAAGGAGTGAATTTGAACATTATCATCTTCTTCTTCTTTTTTTAATATCTTTATTGATTTCAGAGAAGAAGGGAGAGGGAGAGAGAGAAACATCAGTGATGAGAGAGAACCATCGATTGGCTGTCTCCTGCACGCCCCACACTGGGGTTTGAGCCCACAACCCGGCTGTGTATTCTGACCGGGAATTGAACTGTGACCTCCTGGTTCATAGGTTGACACTCAACCACTGAGCCACGCTGGCTGGGCCATCTTCTCTCTTTTTAATCTATTGTTGTGACCACCTCTGGCCTGCTTCCCCTGAACTTCCTGACCTGGGCTTGCTCATGTCCTTGGCCTTGGCTCATGTCCATGAAAGGCAAGGTGGGTATGTGACCTCATGCCCCTCTTCACAGCATGTCCTCCAAATGAAACTTACTTGATCAGAATCAATGTGACAGGTAGGGTGACGAAGCGAGCAAATGTCCTCGCTGTTCTCTTACATCTTAATCTCCTGGATTTCCCATCTTCACAAACAAAAACAAAAGCCAAGCGTGAAGAATTTTGCACACGCTCCTCACCCTGGTAACACCCCGAGCTATGATTTAAAAAGGGGGAGAAATAGGCTGGCTTGAGGTAGGATTTTTGGGATTAGAAACCTGGGCCAGAAATTTCTATTTAAAATCACACCCTTCACTACCCATTTCCTCGAAGAACAGCATTTCCGTCTTTTTAGCAAAATATCTAATGGGCCCCCTCCCCCTCCCGCTCACCGGAGCAGTCACGGAAGGAGGGCAGCCTTGGGGAGAAATCTCTGGCACAACCGTGAGGGATGATTTATTACATCAGCTCCAATCCACTTTCTAGCCGGGCCGCGGGCCGCTCAGCACGCAGAGCCGTGGGCGCCAAGCCTCAGCCGGGGAAACAGCCCGATGGGAGGGCTCGGGGCCATCCCGGGGGGGCGCAGCTGGGAAATCCAGGAGATTATGTTGTAAAAGAACAGCGAGGACATTTGCTCGCTTAGTCACCCTACCTGTCACGTCGATTCCGATCCATCTTTCTAGATCTTAAGGGTGTCAAGTCCAAGTGCTCACAAAGCCAGGGGTTGGCTTCTCCAGGCAATGTCTCCTATGACATGAGGAAGCATGTGAGATGCAGAGTGGCCAGGAGGTTTACAGTGGACCTCACGTTGGCAGGGCCATGTCTGCATTTTCAAATGTCTCCGCCATTTATTCATCTATTTATTTACTTATTTTACATTTGTAAAAAATTGAACTTATTGGAGTGACATTGGTTAAAAAATAGGTTTCAGATGTACATCATCTGCATATTGTCTTCTATGTTCAGCACTCCAAGTCCAGTCTCCTTCCGTCACCATGAATGCCCCCTCTACCCCTTCTACCTCCCTCCGCCCGCTTCCCCTCAGGTACTCACCATGCTGTTGTCTGTGTCTGTGGGTTTTGTTTTTGTTTGTTTTTGCTCAATCTTTTCACCTTTTCCACCCAGCCCTGCAGCCCGCCGTCCCTCCCCCTCTGACGGCTGTCAGTCCGTTTGTTCTCTGGATCTGTGAGTCTGTTTCTACTTTGTTAGTTTATTTTGTTCAGAACTGTCTCCACCATTTAAGTGGCGATGCATTTTCTTCATCATTGGCCCTCAGAATTGCGTCTTTTTGAGGGCACATTGTTCTTAAGTTTTCAGGCCTCTGGAGCTACTTGGGGTCAGCTTCCACCTGCAGCTTCTTCTGTATTCCTTTTCCGTCTTACAGGAGACGCCCGCGTGTGGCCCCGAGGAGGGGACTCCTAGTGACTTCAGCAAACAGAGTGGCCAGGTGCCCACCAGCGGCAGGAAGGAGTGTGGGCTCCCAGGCCTCAGGTGGCCTTGGGAGGACGGAAAGTGGAAGTTGGGGGAGAGGTGACTTTCTTTACTGGGAGCAAAAGCCTCAGACAATGTTTGACTTTGTTAAATAGAATTGGGTTGGTATTTTAAGAAAATGTTTGCTTTGTAAGTCTCGAAATTTAGCCCACAGAAGCCGAGCTCAGTTAACGTTTACGTAAGGACGCAACACTGGGGAGGGCTTCAGGCACAACGCTTGGCTTCTGGAATCGAAGCGTGAACCCTAGAATAAAATCAGAGACCGCTGGGCTTGTTGGACCCACGGGCCATGTTACACCCCGTCCTGGGACTGGCTCCTACAGGAACATGCTCCCTTTATGTTAACTGGAAGGACTCATGCCCGCTTTCACAAATGGTTAGTTAGACCCCAGCACCCAATACTGAGTCGTTTATTTTATTAAAGAACGTATGCCCCATGACAGCACGACTTTGTCTTACTCAGCCCTTATCCGCAGCTCACGGAGCCGTGCCCGTCTCATTCATTCCTTCAGTAAATACTCTCAGGGCACTTGCCGCAGGCGTTCATCCTTCATCCATCATCTATTCAGAAAGCCTCCCGCCCCAGCCCAGAGGTTCACTCATCAGGGCGCGGAGACACACAGGAACCAAGCAGGGCAACGTTTCTGCCTCAGGGAGCTGCATTGCCTGGGCAGGGCCACAGAAACAAACAAACACGGATACTACAATCCGTCCCAGGTTTCTCAGAGCTGCAACGGTCCTTTCTCCCCAGCCCTTCCTTCTCCATCTGCCTCCACCAGTGTCAGACCCGCACAAATGAGGGATTCTCTGTAGTTCTGCTTCCTCCCCGTCCTCCGGAACCTCCCGCAGTAAATTCCACGTGTGTCTACTCTCCTCTCCATCTCCGTCTTGAAGGCCACAGGCCCCATCAGGTCCCTGTGGGTCGCGGTGCAGACTTCGGGTTTTGTTCGAAGTGCAGGGAATGCCTTAGGGAGGTGGGTTTGAGCAGGGAGTGGTGTGACGTAACTTTCACTTCAGAGAGGCCACGCCGGCCAGGAGGGCATGGGAACACGGACCAACTTGGGTGAGGGCGGAAGCGGGGAGGCCTGTAGGAAGGAGGCTTCAGCTCCGACCAGAGCTGGCAAATGTAGGAACTGCAACTTGACTTTCGATGGCATCCTTCTACCATAACTGCTTTTCCTGCGTCCACCCACGACCTGCCGATAGCCAGATCCCATGGCGTCTTCCAACCTCTCTCTGTGGTGTGTTACCTTTGGACATTCCAGCTCTCTAGAGGCCATCTCTTTATTGGGCTCAGAGTTTCCTCCCTCCCCTCAACTTCACTTCTAGAAACTTCCACTGATTTCTCTTCTGTCAGCCCTATCACCTTGGGGCGGCTCAGAGTTTGGTCCTTAACCTTCTTTTCTCGTTCTCACCTCACCTCCATGATCTCGTCCTTTGAGAGGTCTGATCCCTCGCAATTATTGGCAATTCCCATTTTCACCGCCTCGGCCCCAGACAGCCACTCATGTACTTCACGTGTCCTTACCTTTGCCTTTTGTGGATATCTCACACAAATGGAGTCATTCCATATGTGTGGTCTCTTGGATCTTTTACTGAGCATAATATTTTTGAGGTTCACCCACATGTAACCACAGGCTGTTCCTTCATTGTGCTGAACAGTATTTCATCATATGGCTATCAGACATTTTTTATAATAAAAAAATCTCAAAGCTACAGGATCACTGACAGACTGTTAGGAATATCTGTGTGTCCTTCCTGTGATTCCCTAATCATTAACATTTGGCACGTTCACTTTATTGTCACTTGAGAAATATAGGTTTCAGGTTTTTTGTTTTGTTGTGTGTGTGTGTGTGTGTGTGTGTGTGTGTGTTTCTTTCAGAACCAGTTGAAAGTGAATTGCTAACATCACGACCCTTCACCCCTAAATAATTCAGCGTGTATGGCATATTCTCCGGTGTCACCACATGTCCTCAATTGCCCAAAAAGGATCCTTTATAACTTTTTTAAAAATAAAAAACCGAAAGGTTCAAGCAGTGCATTTGGTCGCCATGTCCCCTTGCTCTCCACGAAGGTGAAACGCCTTGCCCTTGTGTTTTGTCTGGACTCGCGTGATGTTGGAATTCTTGGAGAGCCCAGCCCGTTGTCCTGTGAACAGGCTGGATTTTGGATTTGTCTGATTTTTCTTTCTGGTTCGATCCGAGTTAAGCCTTATTTTGGCAAGAATATGACATGTTGAAAATCCAAACGCGGATGCGGTTTCGTGTGAGTTGGGAGCGGGCGGTGCATGGGTGTTGTCCTGAGGAGGGTCTCTGCCCCCCCCCCCCCCCCCCCCCCAGAGAGAGAGCGTGCGGCTCCGCTTGGCTGCTTCACAGGCTTTCTAACGTCGCACTCACGGTGACACTTGCCACTTGGAGAGGCTGTCCTTGGGATGCTGTTGGTGTTCATGGGGGACGTGGTGACTGGTGAGAGTGAGGAAGGGGCGAGGGGCCGAATCCCAGCTGCTGCTCCCGGCAGAGGTCTCTGTGGCCCCTGCACCCCGAGGCCCAGGTGGAGCCGTGGCGGAGCTGAGCCTCCTCCTGCCTCTTCCCTCTCCGCTGCTCCTTCCTGTGGCCCGTGATGTGATGATGTCCCAGGGTTCACCTTTACCACAGCCTGAGTCTCTCCCCAGGGAGCAGGTCTACCCCGGGGCCTTTCCTCCCAGCAGAGGAAGGAGGGGGCAGGGTCTGACCCACCCCGCCTGGATCCTGGGGCCACTGTGTGTGTGTGTGTGTGTGTGTGTGTGTGTGTGTGTGTGTGTTTGGGGGAGGGGGAGGGGACACAGCTTGAGACAAATGTCCACTCTCTGCCCCGCACTGCAGCCCGAAGGTCGGAGAGGTGGGAGAGGCGTTGGGGGAGGGGGAGGGATCTCCCCAGGCCGGGTGGCTAGAAGGACAAAGGGTCTTAGGGAAGCTGAGTGCCCACTGGCGCACCAGTGCCGACCGGGGTAAAAACCGCTGACCTCAACCAAAAGGGAAAAGAGGAGGGCGCTGCAGGGCTGGGGCCGGGGGTAATAAAACACCAAACGGCAAATCTGGAAAAGGGACGTGTAACCACGCAGGCGCGGGGTGGACGAGGACAGGGGAAGGCAACGTGAGACGCGGAGAGAGGAGAGTCCAGAGGCGATCCTCATTTCCCAGGTTGTGGGAGCCCTGGGACTGCCCGGGTGCGGGGCTGCCCGGGTGCGGGGGCTGCCCGGGTGCGGGGGCTGCCCGGGTGCGGGGGCTGCCCGGGTGCGGGGGCCGCCTGGGTGCACGGTCGCCCGGGTGCGGGGGCTGCCCGGGTGCGGGGGCTGCCCGGGTGCGGGGGCTGCCCGGGTGCGGGGCTGCCCGGGTGCGGGGGCTGCCCGGGTGCGGGGGCCGCCTGGGTGCACGGTCGCCCGGGTGCGGGGCTGCCCGGGTGCGGGGGCTGCCCGGGTGCGGGGGCTGCCCGGGTGCGGGGGCCGCCTGGGTGCACGGTCGCCCGGGTGCGGGGGCCGCCCGGGTGCAGGGGCCGCCTGGGTGCGGGGACTGCCCGGGTGCGGGGGCTGCCCGGGTGCGGGGGCTGCCTGGGTGCGCGGTCGCCCGGCCTCGCTGGCCTGGCTCTCTGCTTCGGTCTGGAGTTTTGGCGGGTTTAGCACCTTCACACGCAGCTCTAAGAATCCCGGGGCCCCTTCCAACAGTGAGCATTGTGGCCGCCAGCAGAGGGCAGTGTCAGGCCAGGCATTTCCCGGGCGCGGGGGGGGGGGGGGGGGTAGTGGGGTGGGGTGGGAGGGGGCTGCGCTTTCTCCCAAGGTGAGCCCGGTAATCCTTTTCTGAATTTGGGACTCACCTCTGGCAAACTGTCCGGAGCAAAATGTGGTAAGGCTTCCTCCCTTTCCCGTCAAGAATGTGGAGAGTCTTCCCCAGACCATGCTGTACAAATACAAAGTAGGAAACAGGCTGCCCAGCCTCCTCTCTCCCTGGAAACCATTGATCACTGCATCCGGCTGATAACATCGCCCTTCAAAGGGGGGTGAGGTGGCGTTTCCCAAATGTTCCAGACACCGTGCGAAACGTTGCCTGCCCCAAATGACTGGCCCCGGCGAGAGAGCATGTTATTTCCATTTCCCACTAAAGTTAAGTGCCGTGTGAGGTCCCACCGCGGGCACAGGATTCACACGTTAGAATGTTAGGCTCCAAAATGCTTTCTGCTGGGCCCCACGCTTCTCGTATCTCCCCCCCCCCCCCTTCCTGCCCGTTCTCACCCTGCCCTGTGCTTCTAACCTTCACTCAGGATCCTCTATGCCAGTGGAATCTACTGTCTGGACAGGGAAACCATCAGAAGGATGGTGGTGAGTTGCGCATTTGAGTTGCGCTTTCATCCCGAAGGCAAATGATCTTTCAGCAAGTTTCACACATGCTAAGAGCACCCAAAGGGGGTGCTATGCACAAATCATCAAGTGAGGCACGTGCCAATTCCAAACACCGTTTGTTTGTTTACGTGTTGGCCATGGATCAGAACAGATGAGCTGTGGCTCCCGCGATGACCTAAGTTCTCTTCTTCCCATGACTCGGCGGGGTGGGGGGAGGGGGGTGGGGGAGGGGCTGGCCTCACTTCTCTGTGGCCACACCTGGCCCAAGGCAGTGAGGGTAGATAGGCCGGCATCCCACCTCACACACTCTAGCAAAGACAAACAAGGCGGGCCAGGCCTGTGGCTGGGCTGGTTCACACCAGGTAGAGCCCTGGTATTGCTGATGGCCTCGCACTCCCGAACAGCTGGGTTTGATCAGTCTGTATCAACTCTTGGCCTTAGCGGTTGTTCCAATAATACGTTGATGTCTGGTCCGTGTTGCCAGAGATCACCCATCGGTCATCCCAGGTTCTACACCAATTGTACCGTTAGATTGGAGAACGTGGCTTGGATCCAAAATCTAAGTGTGCCCCCCCTGCTTTTTTTTTTTACTGAATTGAACTCCCCATTCTTACCCCCCTCCCCCTCCCCAGTCATGTGGTCCCCCCCCCCTCCCCCAAGAGAATGCAAAAAGGCCTCCGCCTGCCCACAGCAGACAGGATGGGACGGGACCGGCCTGGAGACTGTTTTTCGCCAAAGTAAACCGCCCCAGTAGCGTGAGGCCTGGAGCCAGAAAGATGTCCCTGGGGGACAGGAGGGAGTGGAGGGTGGGGAAGGTGGGCACTTGATCACCAGGGAGAAGGGAGGGGGGTCAGGACAGAGGTGCTGGTGATTCTCTGTGTGTAAGGACAATACGGCCACGAGGGAGCCTTTCTCCAGCTACCTCCCATCCTCAGAGGCCGCTGGGAGCACTCGGTGCAGAGGAAATGTGCCACTAAAGCAGTGGTTCTCAACCATCCTAATGCCGCGGCCCTTTAATACAGTTCCTCATGTGGTGACCCCCAACCATAACATTATTTCCATTGCTACTTCATAACTGTAATGTTGCTACTGTTATGAATCGTAATGTAAATATCTGATATGCAGGATGTATTTAGGCGACCCCTGTGAAAGGGTCGTTCGACCCCCAAAGGGGTCGCAACCCCACAGGTTGAGAATCACTGCCCTAAAGAGATTCCGTCTCCAAAGAAGTAACTCAAGCTCGCCCCTAAGTCCGCACAGAGGGGAGGGTGGACTCAGTTATCTGGACATTTCTTGAGCTTTGCTAAAAAGTCACTCTCCCAAACCAAAACGTGTTTACATAAAAACTCCAAATCTTACACGTCTGTCCTTGTGCGGGAAACTCGTTGCCTCCTTTCCTGCATTCTAGTCGTTAAGGAATGGCTCCAAGCCAGCGCCCGCCAGAGAAACAAATCAGCGCGTTCTCTTGAGTCCAGTGACCTCGAAAGTGGGAGCATGAATGTCTCTAATCAAAGGACTCCCCCTCCTTAACATTTCGGCTTATTTTTGCCTCTGCACCACCCGCAATAATCAAAGCCTGCTATCTCGGTCTTGCAATATCTGTGATTCCAACTCAAGTCTCGCCTGCATCTGGCGCATCCCGCAGCAGCTGCCTGTGAAGGTGAGCAAACTGTGAGCTGCTCTCTCAACATGCAGATCCCAGTTGCAACCACGTCTTTAACGCGCCAAGTTCTGCCTGCGGACAAGCAAAGAAAATAAGATGCGTTCTCCGGCAGAGGCGATCTGTAAAGCACATCTATTTCGATGTGTGAGCCAGGGGTTTTGAGCGAGGCATTGCTCATTCTTTCGAGTCCCTTGGATAGAAAGTATTTGTTTGAAAATGTACTGGCCAGGGTCTACACCAGGCTTCAGACCCGCCAAAGACTCAGGGAAAAGTGCTCAGAGGAGTCTGGTCCTGGGAAAGCCTGCCTTCTAGGACCCGCTCAGGCTGCCGGCTCAGAATCGGGGTACGATTGCTTCCGGAGGCCGTGTCAATTTGAGGTGATGTTTATGCACTCGATCTCCAAAATGCACTCCTTAGCGTGAGACCCGAAGGGTTCAGGGCTTTGGACGACTCTTTCCACAGCTGGACTCTTTCCAGAGGGAGAGGGAACGGAAGATTCTTGCTTGCTATGTTGGTGCTCCTGGGCTGGCAGCATTCCCCCCGTTAGGATACTTACGGTAACAGCACATGAGCGTGGACTGCAGGGGACAGGAGTGCGGCTGGCTTTCTGAGACGCAGGAAACTCCATGCGGCTACTTTCTTGAGAGTCTCCGAAGCAGACCTGGATTTTGAGGCCATTTCTATTAAAACGGCCCGGCCCTGCTATTAACGTGGCTGCAGGGTCGCTGGTATCAGAGGGTGTGGACTGGGCAGAGAGGCCTGGGTTGGACCGGGTTCTGCTCTTCTGCTCACTGCGTGGCCCGCACCGGGTCACCCAGCCACTCAGTTCTCCCACCTGCACAGAGGATGGTCTTGTCTGCCTCCTAGGGTGATGGGAGGCCCAACGAGATGGGAGCTAGAAGCACTAGTTCCCACCACGTGGCTGGTGGCCAGACACTGCCAGGTCGTCTTTTCACTGAGCCATCAGCAGGCACCTGTCAAATGGGCTCAGGCCTTTGCCTTCAGTAATGACCCCTCCTGCGCCTCACTAGGCCTCCGGCGCCTCCATGCATTGGCCCAGGTGAGCTGCTACCTGAGTAGGCGGAGCCCTGGAACCTCTCCCCTGGACCAAGCTGGTCTGCAGTCATCCTGTCTGGAGGGTGGAGTTGGCAGATGGCATTAGAGCCAGCGTGTGGGCACCGGCTCCCTTCCCGTGGGCTTGCAAAGGGCTGGGACCTGTACTGAGTGCCACTTCCTACACTGTGATTCATGCAGGAGGTCACAGTGGCAGAGAGCCAGGGCTCCGGGACAGGCTGCCGGCTGAAGCCTGAGTCCACTACCCCTCCTAGTGTGAGACTCTCTGGGCCTCAGTGGCTTCACCTGTGAAGTGGGCTAGTAGTTGTCTGTCTGACCACTTGGCCGGCATCTCCCTACTGTACCCATCACCTTCCTGAGCTGGACAGACTGCCCTCAGCCTGGTTCAGTTGTCAGCCAGACTTCCAGCAAGGGCGGGGAGGGTGGGAACAGAGGCCCGCCTTCAACTCCCCGGGGGCTGCCTCTGTGAAAACGTTACTGTCCTAAAAGAATCGTCTCCAGCTCCTCATTAGTATGTGTAAACCGTATTTATGTTGCCATGTTTGGAATAAATTGAGATGCCTAAAATATAAGTTTATTTTTCATGTTTCAACCAGCTGTTTTTAAAAATTGATTTCAGAGAGAGGAAGAGAGAGTGAGAGAGAGAGAGATAGAAACATCAATGATGAGAGAGACACTGGGCATTGAGCTGCAACCTAGGCATGTGCCTCAACCGTGAATCAATCGTGACCCCCTGGTTCATGGGTTGATGTTCAACCATTGAGCCACACCAGCTGGGCTCAACCAGCTGTTTTTATATCTAGTAGACACAGCCACATTCATCCAAAGGAAGCACACATGGACCCAGGAAAACACAATGAATGGCTTTAGAAATTAAAGATGAGTATTACTTTGTAAAAGTGACTATATACCAGAAATTAGGAAAGCTTTTGTATAATGAAAAAATTACTTACTGGTGGTTGTGGAACCTAAGTGTTTACCAACTCTTGTGTGTTAGGGAGAAGGGAGAAAAAAGGAGGAAAACATTTAACTGTTGCAGGAGCTGCCCCCCTTTTCACAGTGAGCACTCGGTCTCCTGGTACAAATTTTAAAGCCCCACAGAGTTGTTCTTGTTCGACCTCCGCACCACACCTGAGAACCACCTGAGGGGCGTGGTGTGTGTTGGCATCAGGAAATTCTTCACCGAAGCCTTGAGCAAAGGGTTTCTCTGTTGAGCGCAAGCATAGACAAATCAAGAAGTGTTGCAGGTGGCCCAGCCATTGTGGCTCAGTGGTTGAGCATCGACCTATGAACCAGGAGACCATGGTTCGATTCCCAGTCAGGGCACAGGCCTGGGGTGTGGGCTCGATCCCCAGTGTGGGGCATGCAGGAGGCAGCCGATCAGTGACTCTCTTTCATCATTGACGTTTCTCTCTCTCTCTCTCTCTCTCTCTCTCTCTCTCTCTCTCTCTCCCCCCCCCTCCCTTCCTCTCTGAAACCAATAAAAACATATGTTTATAAAGAGGAAGAGTTGCAGATGTAGAAAAGGGAGGGTCAGGTGGGCTGCAGAAGCCAGCACCTTTGTTTTGCTCTGTTCTTTCCCACCACGCTCACCCTGGCAACACGCACGAACGCGCGAGAGAGACAGGGCAGGTGGAAACCAGCTCGAGCACGTGCAGCTCAGACTGACACGGGCCCAGCTGCCAGTCGTCACCCCTCGCGGAAGGAAAGTCCGCTCAGCAGAAGCCCCAGAGCCGCCGAGGAGGTGGGGCTCCGTTTCCTGCTGCCTCCTCGCCAGGCAAGCTTCCCAGGCCGGAGGGATGCGCCGGGGACCAGCCCCGCAGGGTGATGGGATTAAGCCCTTGATGAATACAGCCTCCCATTGCCACCCCAGGCCCAAGCCACCAGGGGAATGAAACCCACTTTCCAAACAGGGCCCGAGGGGGCCTTGTTGGAAGAACTCCCCTCTACACGCGGAAACCTTTAACTCATAAAAGGACAAAGCGCTGGTTCCGGAAAAGCTCTGGGTAAAAGAACCCACCCTGTGTGGGTCTCTGGGCTTTAAATTCAAAGCATGACTTGTGCAATGCCCGGGTTTCTGTGATGGAATAAAAGGTTTTCCTTCATGATATGTGGGGTTTCCACATGTTCAAAATTGTATTTTATGTTTTTTCCTTGTTTTTGTTTAAAATTAAGTGTGTGTGTGTGTGTGTGTGTGTGTGTGTGTGTTGGGGGGGGGGGGGGCAGTCAAGAAGAAACAGCAGCAGCAAACAAACAAAAGCCCGCGTTGATTGAGCGTAGTCAGCTCGAGAAAGCACGCTTCATCCCGTGCCAAGTGACGCTCACGAAAATTGCAGCAATTTTTGATGCACTTGCCAATGTTTGTGTTATTTTTACTTTAAAGATGTAACAGATTGCCGCAGCATAAATAATTTAAGCCTCGTATTTCAGAGGCGTCCAAGTGCGTGTGTCTTTCGCTTCTGGCTTCTCTTCTGGGACGGAGCCGTGCCCAACAGAAGCAACCGCCGTGTCTCTAACACTCCATTTGGACCGTTGCTTTTTGGTGTTGAATCTGTTTTTCGCCGTTCTGTTCCAAGTGCCACAGGTTCTGTCACTGTTCAGTGTGGAAGCGGTAACTCTCCTTCTACAGGAAGAAAGCATCTGCTTGTGATCTCGCAGGAAGATCACCAGCTGGAAGGGGTGCAGGAGTCCTCGGGGAGAGACCCTAACCCAAGTCCCACAGGAATCTGCCATTTCCACTCAGATTCATACTCAGACTTCAAGCCAGGCACAATGGGTCACATTTTGCACACAGTGTCCTCAGTTTAACTTAAAAATAGCTTTAGACTTGGCAGATTGACTTCACACAAAATGATCCCATCCTCGATCAATTATTGGACTTCTCACTCTGTTGTGTGCCATTATGGTACAACTGAGAGAGAAGAAACATCTATGTTAAAAAAAAAATCAAAGGCAAATCTTTATGCTGCTCTATACTTCCTAAGTGTGGTTGAACAGCTTTTATAAACCGGAAACAAAGATCTGTATATATAAATCTATCTATATATATAGAAGGCTAATATGCTAAGTGTTCCTCCGCCTGTCCGACTGGTTGCTATGATGCGCACTGACCACCAGGGGGCAGATGTTCAACAGAGAAGCTGCCGAGCTGTAGTGACTTGGCAGCGGCAGTTCTCCTGGGGCGATTCCACCTTCGGCCGTGGGTTATGTTGTTGCTGGGGCACTGTCAGCCCTGAATCTGGTTTACTGCACACTTGTGTTTGCATTCCACACCCTGTACAATAACAACTTTGCAGAGTGCACTCTGGGACCCCTCAGGGGATGTCGGAGAGCCAGTTTCAGCCCAATCCCTGCAGGCCAGGCAGAGGGACCCCACCTGCCAGAGGGACCCTGCACACTCTGCAGACGCTGGGGAGAGGACACGGGATGTTGGCTCCAGGGCATTTTCAGCTGGTCTAGCCCAGTACCGCCCCATCCGCCACCTAATTAATTTCCTTTCAATGTGCACGAATCCGTGCGCCAGGTCATTAGTACAATATAAAAATCCCAGAACAATAACGACAGTGTGTGTTCTGTTTACTGCAGGCAGACATTCTGAGGTCCACCAGATGACCGGGAACTACATGTGGGACTCCAACAGCAATAAGTCATTTGACATTGGTGTCAACAAAGACAGCCTGATGCCTCTCTGGTGGAATGGATCAGAACCTCTCTGGGTCACCCTGACCAAAGCCAAAAGGAAGGTCCACATGTACTACTGGCCAGGTGAGTACATCCACCCACATCTCAAAACAACGTGGAGTCTCCAAAGACAAAGGATGCGGGTGACACGTGTGAAGACCAGGCCAGGGTTTGGAAAATGAGATCTTTATTCAAGAAGGATTGCTTTTGAGCATGTTTGTATAAAAAATTGTTTTGAACTCTCTAACACCAGACCAGGCACGATGCCATTTCCAGATCCCCCTGGTTCAGCAGTGCTGCTGTAGTCTATCATGCCTTTTCCGGTGCTAAATCTTAGATACACACGAGAGATAGTCACGGCGTGCTTACTTGCCTGGCAAGAGAATCTGGCATACCGTTTCTTTAGATTTTGAGCTCCTCTATGGTGTTGAAAAGATGATTCAAAGCACTTACAACTGTCAGTAGTGTATTTAATGAAGCCCCTTGAAATAATAGTCAATGAAAAACTAAATTACTTTACTTACTGCAATGAGGTAAGGAACCATGCAAGCTGCCCTGGCTTCTCTAAGGCATCTTCAGGATTCTCTCATCTCAGCAGTCAAACATCTTTCATTAAGGATGAGAGAATTCAGTGATAATCAACCTCGCATTGTCTTCCCACTGGTGGGATTTGTTCTCAGGTAAGTGTGCAATTTGACTTTCCCATGGGCATGGCTGTAGACACTATCTCCCTAATTCTTAATGGTGCAGCGCCGATGATTGCCATGTGGAAGAAGGTCTCAGGGAGGGTCTAGAAGAAATGAAGGGATAGACAGGGAGAAGCGGCCGAAGGGGTCTCATTGGCTTGGGTTGGAGGGCAGCAGCGGCCCGATAGAATTGTGAGAGCATGGCGGGTGGTGGGGGACGGCCACAGAAAGTGGAGAGGAGGATGAGTAAGCCAAGGCTGAATCACAGACGGCCCACACTGAGGGTGTGGCCTTCAGCCGGAGTTTGGAAGATGCTGGATGGAGGTGGTCACGTGGAGAGCTCTTCAGGGTGCTCCAGGCTACGCCAGCTCTCAGAGGAGCGTAGAACACAAACAGATGGAGATGATGGAGAGCCATGCTGTGGCGAGTGCCCTGAAAGTGCCCCAGAGCAGAGCTGGCAGGTACAGGGGAGCGGTGAAGGCGGGAGCAGGCTGCATTCACCCAAAACTGGGCAGAAGGACAGGCAGACACAGTTTCAGGGGGAGTGCTAGAGTTTCCTCAGAAGACACCTGGGATTGTGTCCGTCGCAGCTCCCTTGGCTGATATGGTAAGAAGCTTTAGGGCAAGGGAGGGGCTTCAGAGAGCTCCATTACTGTTAAATGGGGACTCAACTTCTTCACGGAGTTGGATGTGAGATCAAGGAGACAAGACAGTGCATCAGCCAGGCGGATCAGACTTGCTGGAGCAGCCAAGCGCGTGGGTCAGCCCGATGCGGGGAGGTCTAAGGCCAAAAGCTTGTGCTGCAGTTTGAGGTCATTCTCAGAAATCATTATTTTAAAAAAACCAAAAAAACAAACCAACAAGGGCCCACATGCAGACACAGGAGAGTGCAGGTTGGGCGCGCTGCCTCGGGGACCACCTTAGAGCAAACGCAAGGGCCTGCAAGGAGAGCACTGCCCGAGGCCAAGGGCCCTCTTCCACGCTTATCTGCTTAACCTAACACTCTGGTCTTGGAACTTGAGCTCTTCGTGAGCAGTCACAGAGCATTATTCTTGATCTCATCCTGGAGAATCTGGCTCCTTAATGATAATAAACAACTTGAATTTCTATATCACCGAGTATCTATAAAACCTCAAAGCTAATTTGCATGTGAAATATCTTGTTGCTCCTCCAAAACAGCTCCTCAAAAGGGCACGAAAGGGCCAGTCGCTCCCTTTGATTCACAGTTCAACAGCTAATGCGATGCGACGCCTTAAGATCAGCTCATGGTGTTAACTATCAGGAGGAAAGAAGCCGAAAGGCTAGCCTCGTAGAATTTCCCCAGTGACCTACATGGGGACTCGCAAAAGACCTCGCCGTGGTGAACTCCTGATAAGAATTGGATGAAAAGTCTCTGGTTTCCTCCACACTGTCCAGTCCCACGGAACGGGAGACACAGATAGCGGCTGAGTGGCCGCTATCTCCGAAGGCCCTGCCGCCCGGCCCGCCAGGATGGCCCGGCACCTTGGCTGACAGCTGACGGATGAGGGTCACCGCTCTCCTCTCCCCCCTTCCCCCTGGGCCCCTCCAGCCACAGCTAATAGCACGGCGAGCGTTCATTTGTCTCCGGAAGATGAAGCGAAGTGCGGTGGCATTTCTTCTAAACATGGCTGAATTTTGTTTTTCTTCTCGAATCCTCCTCTTCCTTCCCTGGCCCCGCAGGACGTTGCGCAGACCCCTCGAGGAGGCCTGGAAAACCTTCATTGCGCCAGGGAGCTGTGTTATGACTCTCTGAGTCTCGCCATTAAGTCAATATTTAGAAGAGCAATTTAGAAATGGCAGGAGTTCAAGTCTTCCTGTCAGGTAGATAAAGCAGCAGACTGAAAAATTGATCAGTGGTGAGGAGTCCAAAACACCGCACCTCCAGTCCCGAGAAAGGGAATATTGTAAACAGACCCTTTATTACCCCACCCCGTGGTGCCATTGAGCTGCGCAGGGAGAGATGTGCCTGGGGACATGATCCCAGGCCCGAAATGGAATACTCCTTTGGGAAGGCCCGAAGAAACCGGCCAGGAACTGCATGACTAGGGCCTAGTAATGTTTTGCAAAGGGTAAGAGCTGATGGTGTGTCCCTCACTGATTTTATTTTTATTTTTTTAAATATATTTTAGAGAGAAGGGGAGACGGAGAGAGAGACAGAATCATCAATGATGAGAGAGCATCATTGATCGGCTGCCTCCTGCACACCCCACACTGGGAATTGGGCACCCTGAGCATGTGCCCTGACCAGGAATCGAATTGTGACATCTTGGTTCATAGCTTGACGCTCAACCACTGAGCCACGCCAGCCGGGTTCCCTCACGGATTTTATTCCCCTGCCCTGTCCTTGTGCTCTGAGGTCCAAGGAATTTCATTGAGGGGGAGAAGGAAGAGGCTCCGTATTCACTTCACGTGGAGAGTAACCCAAAGCCGAAGGGCGCTTTTTCCGGACCATCAGTGCTACCGTACACAGTGGTGGTGGTTTTTAAGCTCATTCGTATGGCTCTCATGAAATACAAAAAAGGAACAAAAAGTAGAAAGCTTTTAGGAGCCTGTGGTTCAGACTCTTTGGAGTGAGAGCCTAAAGAATCTAAGTTCCACTTCGTTCCACATGCATTTTGCAGTGTTAACTCCCTACAGCCTCGCAATCAGGAGGACGTGAGGGCAATCCTCCGTGTGGCTCTGGGATGGTGCTGGGTGCGGTCTGGACCCTTCTACTGGCCTCTTCCTGTCCTGAGCAGGTGTTCAGATGAATAAGACACCTTCTATGTGGGTGAAAGACACACTTCCACCTCGCTTCCCCTCGCCCACTTGCCAGAGGTGAGCTGGGTGGGGAATTAACCATGGGTATCTGACTCCGCTTCTATCAAGTTTTAGTTGTTAAAAGCAAGGTGATTTCATCAGGATACGTAAGGAGGCACATATTAGCTATTGATCAGGAATTGTGGATTGCTCACAGCATCCTCTCCTTGTCTGCTGTGGTGGATCCCTGACAACCTTCAACTGGGCTGTGCTTAGATGCAGACACTTAGGCTCAGGGACTAGCAGGAGCCAGCATCAATCACACAGATGGGTGCGTTACCATTATGGCCCAGCCGTTTGACTCTATGTATGTGACTTCAAACACTTGAATAACAAGTGGAATTTTTTTCAGGCAATATTTGACATTGCAAAGACAAGGGATCCAAATTTTCACTAAATGTTCCAATAACATCCCCAATTTGTCATTAGAGTTTACGATGTATGTAATTTTAGAACCAGGAGAGGCCTTAGTATGTAGTTTGCTGGTTCCTACACTCTTTAGGAAACAGATAAAAACTATGATTTCCTTTCCAGATCAACACACCCATACATACTACTCTCACAATTTTGTGCTCATGGAATACAAGAGATCACAATGATGACACTTCCGAATGGTTTTCCATGGCAACATATGTCTCTATAATATCTAATTGATTTGATATTTTAAATGCGATGCAAACATGCGTTAAAAACTCACCAAAGTATACAATGAAACACAAGCTGTTGTCATTAATGATGTCTGGCAAAAGTAGGCGTGGGTCAAAATTCTCTAAGACTCTTCGGGTTGAATTCGCCTTGAATTACTCCCTTTGTGTGTGGGTAACTTTGGTAAAACTTCATCACTAAGGTTGTCTGTCTGTGTCATCAAGAAAAAGATGACAAATTCGCATTTCGAGTTGAGGTCTTCCCAAAGAAGTGAGTTTCAGAAGCAGGATTTCTAGGCGTCAACCATTTAATAGTCTTGTTTTTTTATTGATATTCCCCTTCCCCAAGCCCTTGCTACATTATTGTCTGTGTCCATACGCTATGCTTAGATGCATATATGTTCTTTGGTTAATCTCTTCCTACCCTTTCCTCCCTCTGAGATCTGCTATCTGTTTGTTCCATGCATCCATGTCTCTGGACCTATTTTGTCAGTTTATTGTGTTAGATTTCACATATAAGTGAGATCATGTGATATTTGTCTTTCTCTGACTGGCTTATTTTGCTTAACATGTTAATCTCCAGGTCCATACCTGCTGTTGCAAAGGGTAAGAGACCCTTTTTCACAGCTGCGTAGTATTCCATTGTGTAAATGTGCCACAGCTTTTTTATTCACTCATCTACTGATGGGCACATGGGCTGTTTCCAGATCTTGGCTATTGTAAATAGTGCTGCTGTGAACAGCAACCATTTCTGCTGCAGGGAAATTGAGGAGGCATTGCCTCTCTGCACTGCTGTCTGCAGAAGCAATTCCTGCAGCGTTGGAAAGTTTTCATAGCTACCCAGCCACATCCAACCCTCTTTTGTAAGATGATCGTATGTTGGCCAATAGAGCTCAGAGTCTCTCAGCGGCATCCAGATGGAATTGGAAAACCTTAAAGAGAAATCCAGGGCTGAACTCGCCTTCTTCACAAATCACAGAAAATGTGTTTCTTCATAAAACATCTTACAAGGGTGTGACTCAAGGCCCGGGAACAGGCTCTCAGGAGACAACTATGAACAAAAGCAGATACAGGCTTTTCTCAGCCCCTGAGAATTTACCATCCAGTCAAAGAGACAGATGATAATCTCACATTAGCCCACGTAAATGTAAAAGTGCATTTGTTCAAGGCATGATCATGGAAAGCATATTGCATCATGGCATCATCTATAAGGGATCTGGTTTCATCTGGGAGCGTGACTCAACACCTGAGAGGGTTGCTAAGGTGGGGAAGCGAGAGTGAGGGTGTTGGGTGGGACAGAGCATCCAGACTGAGGGGACAGCATGTGCTGAAGTCCTGGATGGGATGGGAGACACACGGAGGAAACCGAGAAGGGAGGGAGGGTGGAGTGTGGGTGAGGTGGAGAGAAGCTGAGGCCAGGCCAAGCTCTCTGGTTGGAGCTGAAGAATTTGTTCTCATCGTGGGAGGAATAAGAAGTCATTGGAAATCTTTAAGATGGAAGGTGACAGTATCACACTGGCATGTTGACAAGACTGCTCTGTAGCATGGACAATGGAATGTAGACATCCACCATGGATGGACAAGGGGTGACCAACCAGTTAGGATGTTATTGCTCGGACCCAGGAAAGAGGAGAGGTTAGCTAGGACCAGGACCACAGAAGTGGTGAGAAATCGATGGATCTCTAGGACCTGCTGATGGATTGGATTGGGGATTAAGAAATTGAGCCAAGGCCGGGGAGGGTCTTGTGCTCCTGTGGCACCAATGGCCTCCCCACATTTTCCAGCAACTCCCCAGAGCATGGGAGGGGGATCCAGAGGAAGAGGTCCTGACAGGGTGGAGAAAAGGGCCCAAAGTTGGTATTTCCTATAGTGAACCAGTCCTCGTAGAGAATGCTGGAGTCTTGGCTTTTGGTGGCTGAGGGCCGTTACCTGCACCCACTCCTCCCAGGCTGTGCCACAGTCTCGGCTGGTGCCAAACACCTCCTGGTCGGCGCCCTCTGCCGTGCCTCTCCTAGCGGGGTCGGGGCCGGCGGCTGTCTGATTCAGCGTGTGTTGGGACCGAGGTGGCACTTCCCCCACCAGAGCCCTTTGTGTGCAGAGAGCTGTGCCCCCTCCTGTTCTCCTGCTGTGTTTCAGCACGTCGCTGGGGCACTGGGGGAACCTCGGGGAATTTAGAGAAAAGAGCCGGAACGTGCCTCCTGGACCAATTCAGCCACCTCCTCACGGGGACCGCCACTTGACCTGTGCTCCAGTTTCATCATTTGTCCGACAGGGATGACCAGATGCACTTCGCAGGCTTGCTGGGCATATGAATGAGACAAGATATGTAGAGTATTTGACCAGAGTAGATGCTCAGTCCATCCTCTGCCCCCAGATTCCAGAACGAGAGCTTAGCCTATGTCTGTTTTTATGAGACACAGGGGAGTGCGCCCCCCCACCCCCCCAGCTCACTCTTAGCCCCAAAGAAAAATTCTTGAATTCACATCAGGAATTCAAACATACCCTGCAGCAAAGAGCACAGAGTGAGCACAAGCCCTATTTTAACTCGCCAAGAGAATTCAGGGCAACTAAGGGATAGGAGGGGGTGTTTCCAGAAAAGGGGTGGGCAGCTGGAGCTGGCCACTTTGTCATCAGAGAAGGAAAGGAGGCCAAAGCCTGGCTTTTTCATGTGTCGGGGTTGGGAGGCAGAGACCACGGACAGGGTACGTCATACACACGACCACACGCAGAGGTGGCACTCGCCATCGGTCAGTGTGGGCACTAGACTGGCCTCTGGCTATTGGCCCCAGGGCGGCAGAGGGGTGACGTGTGGGGCCCCCACACACAGCACTCACTCCTGGAAGTAACCCAGAACTACCTCACAGGTCAGGTCCAAGGTCCCCTCAGACACATGGGAAAGGGCCATTTGTCAGACTTGAAGATCACAGGCTCGGATTTGAGGGACTGGGGGTGGGGAGTCCCTGGACAGGTGCCAGAGCTCAGCAGCCAGCTGCAGGGCTCAGCTCTGCAGCAGAGGAATCGACAGCATGTTGCATCCTGAGTTGGCCCGGTCTGTTGTGGTCCAAACCCCAGGAAAGCACCCGTTTGGAGAAGAAGGCTTTGGTTGGGAGTACCTTGTGGGGCAGAGGTCAGGACGGCTTCCGTGGGCCAGCATGAGCTCGCTGCACTCATGTGATCAGTTGTAAGATTTGGGTGATCGGAAGCACAGCACCTGCCTCAGCCCCGGTAGCCTATCTGAGGGTCCCAGGGACATCATTCCTCACCTGGTTCCACCTGGGAGGGCAGGCCCGACCCCGGCACGGAGACTTTCCCACCGAAAGCCAACCAGCAGGTGCAGAGGGGAAACCCCACCTTGGCCCTCATCATGCTTTGCTGTAGCGTCACCACCGACTTCTAAGCGGAGACTCGGCGGGGTGAGGCACATGCTTCTTCTCACCCCGGCTCCCCGTTAGTCACCTCCGGTGCCACTGAGGCACGTTCATTGAGGCTTTGGAATCTGCTGTAGGGGACGCGTTGCTTCTCATCTCCTTTGTCGCCCGGGCTGGCTCCCTGCCCCTGCACACAAGGCCAGTCTTCAGCGGCGTCCTGTGCTGGGGCCCGCCCACCACCCTCTTCTCCATCAGAAGAGAGACGCCCCCAGAGGTCTCCCAGCCCTGTGGTCCCTCCTGACCCTGGGGATCAAAGGCCCCCCTGTCGCCCAGGACTTGTTCCCACAAGCTCCTGCGTTTTCCTGGAAAAGGTTCCATGTTTCTAAGTGAGTTAATTGGCTTAGCTGCTTTAATAAGCTCTCTTGAGACATGGATTCAACAATTGTACACCTGCCTCCCATCACAGAAAATGCAGCTCTCGGGGCTTATTGTTACAAGACGTGTCAAAGCTGGCAAGCGCTTGGAAGGTGAGACCTGTGCTCTAGGAAGTGGGGGGAATGTGAGTTTTATGGGATCCCCTTGGTGGTCCTTGGAGAGAGTTGCCAGGAAGCCAGGCTCCTGTGGGGAAGCTGTGGGCACGGCGAGAATGTCCCAGGGCTGGGAGAGCTGGCCACCAGCCGGCAGGGAGGGAGACATTGGGACGTTCACTTCTCCCATCCGTGGCTTTTCCGCCCTCACCTGTAAAATAAAAAGATTTGATGTGAGGCATCCATAGGGCATCGCTTGCCTTGTAGACATCATTGATTTGCATATTTATTTGGACAGTGTGGCCCATGGCAGTCAAGTGATGTTGTGATAAAATGGGTATATTAAAATAATTTTCTGATGATGGAAGTTAAATGTTTTGTAGAAATGCCTTTTTATAAATATATTTTTTTATTGATTTCAGAGAGGAAGGGAGAGAGAGAGAGAGACAGAAACATCAATGATGAGTCCTAGCCTGTTTGGCTCAATGGATAGAGCATTAGCCTGTGGACTGAAGGGTCCCAGGTTCAATTCTGGTCAAGGGCACATGCCTGGGTTGTGGGCTCGGTCCCCATTGTGGGGCATGTGGGAGGCAGCCAATCTGTCTCTCTCTTCCTCAGAAATCAATATATTTAAAAAAAGAAACATCAATGATGAGAATCATTGATCGGCTGCCTCCTACACAACCCCTACTGGGGATCAAGCCGGCAATCCAGGTATGTGCCCTGACCAGGAATCAAACCATGACCTCCTGGTTCATAGGTTGATGCTCAACCACTGAGCTACACTGGCTGGGCTGAAAAAATGTCTAATTCATTCATTCATTCATTCATTCATTCATTTTGCACAAAGGTGGCCCTCTGGTTGTCTGTAAGTTCCCTGTAACTCTGTCTTCTCCTCAGGGCATATTCACGAGGTTGTAGGAGAGGTTACTCACCCAGCCTCAGGTGGAAATATCAGTGGGAAGGTGGACTCTAGACAGAGATGAGACGATGTCCTAAAAATGAACCCTAATTAAGGGTAATTCCCACCCAGTTTCCCTGGGAGCCAGGAGGGAACAAGGTGGAGCGAAGGCAGACATGCCCTTGGAGTGGTTGTGAAACCGGAATCTCGCTCCGAAGCTCCTATTTGTTCTGTGAAACCGAGAGGTCCAGGCCGTCGCCTCTGTCTCCCCACAGATCCCCGCGCAGGGAGGCAGGCACCTTGGAGTGACCTGCAATGACCTCCTCTAAGCAGACTCCATGCTCCTGGGGAAGCCCAGCAATGGCCTGGAGGCAGCCGCCCCGAGGGTGAGCCATGCGCCCACATCCACAGTTGACCCCTGTGGTAGTTCCAGAAAGGGGCCCACAGACTCCTGGGCAGAGAACTGTCTGGTGGGATCCATACAGCACCCCCTCCAGTCTGCTGATTTCCATCAGATAAACACCAAGGAGAACAAGACCAAGCACCCGCGCTAATTCACGAAGCAAAACTAGCCTTGCTGTCTCTAAAACCACCCGTTCGCTAGCTCATGTTCCATCACATTACTGCATCGTGGCTGTCACTTCTTGCTGGCTGCTTTCCTTGTCATTTACTCATTCTGGGTTAGGAGATTCGAGGTAAGGGAAATGCGTCTCCTTTTTAAAAAAAAAAAAAATAATAATATTTTTTTATCGATATCAGAGTGGAAGGGAGAGGGAGAGAAAGATAGAAATATCAATGATGAAAGAGAATCATTGATTGGCGGCCTCCTGCACGCCCCCTACTGGGGATCAAACCCGCAACCCGGGCATGTGGCCTTGACTGGAGTGGAACCTGGGACCCTTCAGTCCATAGACTGACGTTCTATCCACTGAGCCAAACCAGCTAGGGCTGCTTCTCCTTTTGAGACTTCACCAAGGAGAAGCCATTGGACAGGACAAGGGAACAGAAGGATTGCATTTGCCCCTTTCTGTCCACTTGGGTAGGAGTCTAGTTCTGTCTCAGGGCACATGGAGGTATAGCTTATATTCAAAGTAACCATGTCTGCAGGACTTGCATTCAGCTTATTGATACTAATATTCAAATCCTCCATATCTTTATATAACTATTACATTTTATATAGACACATCTTCTATATCTGTTATTCTTTGCATCTTCCTACTGACAACGTTTGTATTTGGTTGGCAGCAGGCTCATACATCTTGGGTTCACTGAGTCTCTTGATTGCATTATTTTCTCTTGTGCTTATTTTAATCTCATGTTTTTAAATTTATCAAGGCCCCTAAGTATACAAAATCCACTGCTAATCTATACTAATAAAAGGGTAATGTGCTAATTAGACCAGGAGACCTTCCGGACAAAGCCATGGTGGTGGGGCCCAGGCAGAGGTGATTAGGATGATCAGGCCAGGAGGGGAGGGCAGTTGGGGGTGATCAGGCCAGCAGGGGGGGGGGGCCAGTTGGGGGTGAGCAGGCTGGCAGGGGGGGCAGTTGGGGGCGAGCAGGCCAGCAGGCAGAGTGATTAGGGGCAATTAGGCAGGCAGGCAGGTCAGCAGTTAGGAGCCAGCAGTCCCAGATTGTGAGAGGGTGCAGGCCGGGCTGAGGGACACCCCTCCCCCCATGCACGAATTTCATGCACGGGGCCACTAGTGTTGCCAATAAGAGGCCATGCTGAGTGATTGGCCTGGAAATGAAGTAAAAGTGATTAATGACTACAAAGGTGGGAAATCAGTGATGGTTATTGCTCTTCAGCCACACATGTCCCTTCCACCATAGCTACGAACTTGAAGAATAAGAAAGCGATGGAAGCTGTTAAAGGGTTTGCTTCATTAAAGGGTCTGAAGGCCATGAGACCAAGTTGAGAAGGGCGCATATCAGACACAAAGAAACTTCTAATGACCCGGATCAAAGACCAGCCACAGGACCATTTTCCTCTCAGCACCATGACGATCATGGCCAAGGCAAAGTGTCTGCAGTGCTGAGAGAAAAGGCTGGACCCACCTACAATGCTGAATTGACTGCTAGCTCTGGGTGGCTTAAATGACTCAAGAATCGTTATTAATTACGTAGTGTGAACGTGAGGGGTTAGTCTGGAGTACTGATGTGGAGGCAGCTGAAGAATTTTGGGAAACTCTAGATAAGCTGACTGTGGAGGAAAATTACTTGCCAAAGCAAATATTCAAGTTGATAAAACCCCCCTAATCTGGAAATGAATGCCTGAAATGACTTTCATCCATAAGGAGGCCAAGTTAATATCAGGTTTCAGGGCTTTTAAGGACAGGATAGCAGTCTTGCTTGGGGGCAATGTTGCAGGATGCAAATTGAAACCCTTTGTGATCTGGCACAGCGGGAACCCCAGGGCCTTCAAGCATATCAGTAAGTACACATGCCCGTACACTGCAGGGGCCAGGAGAAGTCACCCCTCTTCCAGGGTGCCCTGCTGGTTTGTTAAGCCTGTGAAAGGGAGAGAAGTAGGTTTGGAGAATAATATACCTTTCAAGATTTTACGTATTGTTGGTCATGCTCCTGAACATCTTGCTTTTACTGGTTATCTTCTTCCCAGTATCAGAGTGGATATTCTCCCTCGAACCACTACCTCTTTGAGTCAACCAATGGATCAAGGAATTATAGGAGCTTTTTAAAAATTATTTTATTTTTATTGATTTCAGAGAGGAAGGGAGAGCGAGAGAGAGATAGAAACATCAGTGATGAGAGAAAATCATTGATCGGCTGCCTCCTGCACGCCACCTACTGGGACCAAGCCCATAACTCAGGCATGTGCCCTTGACTGGAATCGAACCTGTGACCTTTCATTCTGCAGGCCAATGCTCTATCCACTGAGCCAAACCAGCTAGGGCTATCACAGCATTTAAGGCCTATTATCTGAGGGAGACTTTTGCTCAGGCTACGATGCAACTGAGAAAGACACGAAGACACTAATGCAATTCTGGAAGGATGCTGCCATGGTTCTTGAGTTAAAATTCATTGTAATTTTTAAAAATAAAAAAATCCATAACAGTGTTACTACAGGTCTACATTGCCACACATAGTGTCTAACTTTACTATATAATTCTATGTGTAATCAATAAAATTTTTTTACATCATCCTTTAACCCAGGCAAGTTTACATTTCTCAGGTGAACTGTATAATTATGCCAATATTAAATCCAGATTCATTTTAATCCAACAAAGCATTAAAAGAATATATGATTGATAATATTAACAAACATAATTATTATACAGAACACTTATGGTTTGATATTAATGTACAAACACAAAAAAGTGTGCAGTTTTTTATATATGAAATGTATTGAGTGCTTTTGGTCAGCATGATTGTATAGGTTTCGGGTGTGCATTTCTATCTTAGAAGATCTAAATATTGCACAGTGTGCCCGCCACCCAAAGTTAAAACTTCTCAATGCAGTTTGCTTTATCTGCAAAAGCCTGGTCAAAATTCCATTGCTTGCAAACTCACATAACTATATGTCAGATGTGCCAGAAGCAGATACCTGGCCACACTGTGTAAGGCTGGTAATCTTCTGTAGGATAGGCGGTGTCTTGCTTGCATTTGGGTTGTTGACCCTGAGCACAGAGTAGATACAAAGTGTGGGCCCGCTCATACCTGGCTGACTAAACTATCTTTGAGAGAAGAACAAACATTCACAAATTAACCTTCAACTGATGAAACACAGGTATCTTAAGTGCTATAACTGGCCAAGATCCCACTGGCATTTCTTCCAATGAGGAATATTTTCCAAGAACCCATGGGCAGGATTTACTCTTGGGGCCTCTAGCCTGTTCATTCTTCTCAACAAACGAGTCTTGGGCAGGCAGCTTCCTGGCTTCTGGGCCTCCCTTAGATAGGCTTGCTCTCCCTGCACCCATGATATCAGCCAGGGCGGGATGGCGTCTCCACGGAGCACTCCGCGCTTGCTCCGGTATGCCGGATGAAGGAATTCTTCTTGGGGGCTGCCCCACCTGCTAATAAATCAGCTGTAACCAGCTACAGACCAGATGGCTACCAGCTGTAGCCAGATGTACCCAGGAGTGGAGTTAATGTGATTCTTGACAGAGACACTCCCTTCTCCCTACATTCCCAACTTGTCCCACTTTGACTCACTTCCACCTTGGAAATCATTCTCCCTGGGCTAGGGGAAAGCTCGCCATCTGGTCTCCTGACACCCCCTGTCTGGGGCTGTGTTGTGCTGACAGCTCTCCACACACACCTTATTGTGTCTAACTTTGAACTTTTGCTTCTGCTGCTCTCTTTGCTGGGGATGTCCCTTTCTTTTCCACCTTCACTCCCAGCCCCCGACGCATTGGCTAGATGCAGTCTGTGCGACTGAGCCCAACATGGGCATTCAAGGAAGGCTTCCAGGAGGAGGTGCCCCTCACCACCCAGTAAGTGTGCATTTCACTCAGCCTTCACGCAGTACACTGTTTTCCTGTATGTCTCCTCCCACTGGACTCCTCTCCGGGATGCTCCGGGTTGGAGACCCCGGCTGATAAATGCCTGTTTCCACCTCGCCTGAACATGGCAACTAGTTCATAGTAGGTGCTCAATGAATTACCCAACTAACTCAAACTGAAACGGACTCAGCCCTCTTCTGCCTTATGTCCTGAGAAGGTTGGGTGACTCTTCCTCAGGGCAACTGCTCCTACCTCCCAGGGGGCTGGGGCAGAGAAGCTAAGGCCACCGCAGCCCCTCCCATCTGAATGCCTTTTATTCTTTTGCCTCATTTGGGGAGAGGCAAGGTCACGGCTCCGAGTCCTTGCTTTCGCTCAGTGATTTTTAGGCTTGCCAATCTAGGGCAGTCCCTCTAAGTCCAGTCAGACTAGTGGAATGCTTATTTTATTATTCCTGGACTAATCCGATAGTACCTAATACCTGATTCTAGAATAGGCAATGGTGCAAGAGAAGAATTAGTGGTTATGAAAAACTCTACAGGAAAAATGTTTTAATGGAGACATTTCTATGTACTAATTAATTTTTTGTTTCAAATGTGGGAATTGAGAAAGACAGTTATTAACCAATTTTTGCTAGTCCCTGTCAGGGGACACTGGTGTTGCATGGGAATGACATTTGAGAATTTTTGCTCCAGTTAAACAAAATTACAGTTAACTATGCCACTTATCAGCAATAAGTTCTTTTATTTCTTGAAAATGAACAACAACATTTTTTTTTTTTTTTAACTAATGGAGCCTCCGTCCTGAAATAGGCTCATCACCCTACCTCAGCCATTGAAGAAAGTAACCATTTATCATCTCTTTCCTTCTTAGGCTGTGAGGTGGAGATTCTTGGTGTCAGACCCACCTACTGCCTGGAATATAAAACTTCCCCGACGGATATCAATTTTGCCAATGCAGTCAGCGATGCTCTCGACTCCTTCAAGTAAGTGCCCCAGGTTCTTAGCCATACCCTTGTTCTTCCTGGTTTCCGGGACCAAAGATAAATGCTAACGTGAATTCAGAAGGCTTGGTGTAGGTGGAATGTAGGCCGTGATTTGGTGAATGCTTGCATCTCAGAAGATATCAACATGTATTCGGCCAAAAGGGAGGATCTGTGGTGAAATAGGTCTGGAAAATGGCCCTACCCTCTTCTTGGAAATGTACAAAGCAATGAGCACATCAGAAGATAGAACTTTATTTTCTTCTCTCCCATGAAACCATAACACGCAGTTTGGAAAATGCAAAAATTAGTAATAGCACATGCGAGTCTGTCAGGGAATGTGACCTACAAGGCAAGTCAGGACAAAGCCTCAAGTCAGTCTCAGAAATCCCTGGACGTGACAGCAAGATGGGTAGCCAGGTGGGGTGGTCTCCATGAAAAATCAGCCACCAAGAAGCTGGGGATGTTGGGCCTCTTATGTTTCCAGGGCTGGGCCTGGGGTCACCGTGGCTACTGAGGGGGCCTCCTGGGCAGGTCAAGGCACAAGACCCATAGTATTCAGAGTGGAGACCATGGAAGGACTTCCATGCAGGGCAGCTCCCGAGAGCCTTCACGCCATAGGCACTGGCCACATGAACGGGCCTCAGATAGCGTTGGCCAAGCATGAATCCCATTCTTGCCACCAGCACCGCAGGCATCATGGGGAGCAGCAGTGACCCCCACGGAGCTGAAAGGAGGAGACAACAGGCTAGCCTTTGCTATCTCTTAGAGTGATTCCACTTCCACGAAAGTCTATCAAGAGGGCACTCTGGGCACATAAGGGTTTAGGCTCTGATTGACAGGTTGGAGAGAAAATAGATTTAAAATACTTAAAAGCTGAGAAGGAACAAATTAAAATTTTAGGGTATTTGAGGGGGTGGTGGTGGAGGGGAGTGGAGACAGGGTTTGGAGGAAGTCACCTGTAAGTCAATATTCTCCACATGGTTTGTAACTGGGATGTGCCCTGTGATCTGCCTCCTGCCTACTCTGCGGTCTTTCCTTGCCCACAAGTGCTGGAACACCACCCGCACAACGACGAACTGGAATGTTGTGTGGCAGCCTCGTTTGTGCAAACAAAGCAGAATGGTGCGGCAGGCGTAGCAGATGAGCTGGAACTTTCGATGGGTCTATGTCTGTGTGAGGCTGTTTCCAGCACGCACAAATGCTAGCGCTCCCTACAGCCTGCCGCCTTGCCAAATATGAAAATGGGGAACATAGTTGTCACACAAACGCCTCCCAGTTATGCAACACTGTTTGGCAGTGGGATCTTTTTTGCATCCATCTTGTCTTGACAGCTGAATGGTGTCCCACTGTACACCACCCAGGGACTCACAGGTAGAGAAGCGCCGCACACACAGCTACGGGAATCCCAGCTCAGCGCTGGCCTGCACGCTGGTCAATCAGGCGGGCCTCCCTGTCCCGAGGCCCACCTGCTGCTGGAGGGACAGTGCTCTGTTCCTAGAGAAGTGTGTTTCCGCTTCCTGTTTCTAGGGAAGTTTTCCTTTTTTTGTTTCCAGGCATCACGGCACAGCTATGGCACCCGGGAGGCACAGCTTTACCGTGGAGCACAGCGTTCGGCGATGGGGAGGATGGTGTTTTGTTGTTGTGGGTAGTGGTGGTGCTGGCGGTGGCAGTGATGTGTGTGCACGTGTGTGCGTGTGTTTAGAAAGGCGCTGGGCTCCTCTAGAGAGAAAACACTGCAAAGAACTGGAGGCCCAGGAAAGTGGCCCCAAGCGAGGCCTCCACGTGGTGATTCTGGGCTAACACATTGCCCAGCATTGCAGGCGTCTCTGTAGACGGCCTTGGCCTCCAGGGCATGGCGTTCACATGGCCGCCGCGTGAAGGATGCCCTGGCGCCGGGTGGCGAAGGCCTGAGCAGGATGGGGCCAGGCCAGTGCAATTGCCATGTGGGCTCCTCATACTGCAGCATCGAACAGGGCCACCGAAATGGCCCCCTGTATAGGGGTAGAGAGTGGGATCTACTGTCCCCAAACTAGTCAGGACTTGACCTGAGAGAGAGGAAACAAAAGCAGGGGGCGGGGGAGAGGGATAATCGGCCAGGTGATGCTTATTGCCCTCTGAAGACAGTAGGATGACTTAGTCTCCCCCACAAAGAAAAAGGGGAAACCTCTTTCAACCGGTCTCCGCACTACTAGGTCACATCTCGTTTCCTCCTCACAAAGCAGAACAAAGGACCGACAGTGGTGAGCCAACATTTGTCCCATCTAGAACAGCGGTTCTCAACCTGTGGGTCATGACCCCTTTGGGAGTTGAATAACCCTTTCACAGGGGTCACCTAAGACCATCGGAAAACACATATATAATTACATATTGTTTTTGTGATTAATCACTATGCTTTAATTACGTTCAATTTGTAACAATGAAAATACATCCTGCATATCAGATATTTACATGACGATCATAGCAGTAGCAAAATTACAGTTATGAAGTAGCAGCGAAAATAATTTTATGGTTGGGGGTCACCACCACATGAGGAACTGTATTAAAGAGTGGCGATATTAGGAAGGTTGAGAACCACTGGTCTAGAACAATCAAGATGACTTCGCAAGTCGCAGCTCATTCATGCAAGAGTGTGACTCAAAGGAATCATCAATTCTCTTGGTGCGTGTGCTCAGGCAAAATGATAAGTATTTACCTTGCCATCAGCCCCAAATGACGAAGCGTGTTTAGAGCCCCATACTCCCCTCTGTTTTTTTCCGGCTTTGTCTCAAATCCTAGCTGTAATATGAAGAGCTCTTAGAGCTCTCACACATGAGTGTGCAAACACACACACACACACACACACACACACACACGCCTCCCGGTCGGTGGTCAGTGCTGCTTATTTAGGGTCTGTTCCCTCTGCTGTTAGTTTGAGGGGCAGCAGGAACAGACACAGGAGAGATAAGGCCTGACAGAAGGCAGGAGACATGGTCAAGGTCCTAAAGGTGGGCTCCAGCCAGGGACAGCCTGTCAGCAAAGGGCCCACGTCAGCTTCCTTTTCTGGCCTGGGCATCGCCTCCAGTGCTCATCGCCCTTTACCGACCCGAGTCATGCTCTTGTCGTTCTGCCTTTGCACGTGGACAGCTTCGGCATGGGGGGGGGGGGGGGCGCGTGTGGCACTGATGTCATCAACACCAACCTGTGTCAAAGCTCAATTGCCAGCGAACCTCGCTCTACGTGCGGGTGGGCACTCCGGGTGTTCCCCCTCACCCCACGCCTTACAAGGGAGCCCGCTCCTGACAGCTGAACGCGTGCCTCCTCGACTCGCTGGGACCAGAGCCCAGTCCTCCCCATGGGGTGTGGGACCCTGTCTTTCGGGGCCTCTCCTGGGTGTGGAGTGAGTGACATCTGCTTCCCAGGCGTTTCTCAGCCCTCCGTCCACACACACCGCTGCTAGCCTGGGCTCGTGCGGGTGGTGGTGGCACAGGGGCCTGGCGGTCTGCTCGCTGTCTCCTGCGCTCAGCGACACGCAGCCCCGGTCACTGGTACTTTGGTGCCTTGACACCGCTCAAGGGGACACCCAGGCACCTCCTGCCCACGGCCACGTCCCTGTCTGAAAAGAAAGCAGGCGAGATCCACGTCGCTTCATCCACCCCCCGGAGTCCTGTCTGCAGGATGTCTGTGCTTTAGTGGCGGGGGAAGGTGCATGATGCGGAGCCAGCGAGCCCAGGAGCTGGGCGGGGTGCGGGCGGGCAGCAGCCAGGTGAGCGGGCCGGCCAGCCTGGACGCCCGCAGGGGCCTGGACACTCCCACGGGGCTGGGAAGACTGACCGCTGTGACCTCTCAAAGTTGGTCAACAATGAGGGGCCGTGGGTGCGGGGGGGCCAGGCTGTGGCGACAGCTCCAGTGTCCTGGTCATTGTCCCTCCTCCCCAGGGGCCCCAGGAAGAGGGGCAGGGACACAGGCTCAGTAGACACTGGTGTCCCCTCTCTGCTCGACACACAGGGCAATGCCAGCCTGACACATGTCTGTGTGGAACAGAAATGGGGGTGTTTCTCCCCTTTGCCTCCCCCTTACTGTGTGGCAAGCACGTTACAAACACCAGCTCACTCAGTACCCAGGTAGGAGGCTCTGAGGAGGCTTTTCAGGCGGGAAATTGAGGCGTAGAGCGGTTTAGAGACCTCCGGGTTAGTGAGAAGGAGGTTTGCATGTGACCCCAGATGTGTCTAGTTCTGGGTGCCCATCAAAGCATAATTTCCCTAATGAAACTTCGCCATGTGCTCACGACACGAGTGTATGAGAATTATGCAGCAGGTCAAGTTAATTTCTTTCTGAGGGACCCAGGAGATGACAAGACGGGTTGAAAGGAGAATATAAGAAACACGGACGAGGAAAAGGATGGTCGAGAATTATGGGATACAATTATTGTAAGATGCAGAAATGCTTAATAACTTCGAGGATCATCAGACCATAATCTCTACCAGACAAAAGTACTTTCATCTCGTCATTTTCCAGCAGGTTAGCAGCTGCGTTTCTGGAGTCGGCGCTCCTCCGCAGTTACGTCTGGGGAGCGAGAGCCAGCTTACCGGACGCTGCCTGGTACAGCACCGCAAGGACAGGCGGCTGCTTTTCTGGCCTTATTTCTAAGTTTCGGATTGCTTTTGTGAACAGTCAGTAACGTCCACCATTCCTTGAAATTCCCCCGTTTCTCTCGCCCTAATTCTTTCTCTTTCCGACCCTCATCAGTAAGGAAAATGGATGTGACATTATGAACTTTTTACATTGAAAAAAAATCTGGACAGAATCCTGAGGTGATGGGGGACCTGAGTGTCCCTGAAACCCCGGGACTAGGGGCCCCTTTAGCTCTCAGGTAACTGGGCTGACGGCCACATGTCCTCTGGCACCGTTCCCGGACCTTCAAGCCATAAATAGCCACTAACAGACCCGCAGACATTCCCACCCATCGCTCCTCACCCGGCACTCCGTTACAAATGAGCTGGCCTGTGATGGAGCCCAGGCCCAGGTGGGACACAGCTGGCGACCAAGAATTTGTCAGCTAGACTGCAAGCAGGCGAGCGCTTCAGCCTGGAAGACGTGGGTCTCTGATGAATCAGGGAGACCCCAGCATCCAAGCCTTTCACGCAAGGCACGTGCATAGATCCCTGACTCGCAAGCATCCCGCAGCCGGTGTTGCCGGCATCTGGAGTTGACAGCTTCCTGACACAGAGCCATCAGGTGCCTCTGAGGGAAGCCCTGGCTTTCTGCTCACACGGAGATTTGTGGATATGGCAAATAGCCTAAAAGAAACCAGCCCCCTGGCTGCGGCGGCGAAGCGAGGTGTTGAAGACGAGATGACCTAAAAGCATTTCATTGAACTTGACTGCAACAGTGTCCTGGTTGGGAACTGTTCCTCACATACAAGCCCCACCTTGGAAGGGTGCACACCTACACACAGGACACGCCGTGCAGGCCGCACATCTGGGATGCTGCCTATACAAGTGCACAACACAGCTACGTGCTGAGGCTTATCTGAGGGCATGACTTTTCTGGAAGGTTCCATATGTTCAAGCATGGTGGTGAAGGAAGCGCCATCGCCCTTCAGTGGCGTGACCTTGGGACTCAAATTTAGGAATAAGTGAAAATGCATCAGGGCCAGCGAGACGTCCCCCCGCCGCCGACACGCTTAGAGATCTCCGTGACTTGTTCTCTGCTGTCTTAGATGCCGAGGGAGGGAGGGTTGGTCATTCGCACGTTAGTGAGTGTGACTAGTGACAACATCACTTGTGGGAAACACCTAAATAACAACCTAACCCAGTCCCCGTTGTGTAGGACGGTGGTCATGGCATTTGTAAAGAAGGGCCATTTATTTTTGTTCTAAAAAGAGAAAAGTGGCCCCGGCTGGGTAGCCAGTCGGTTAGAGCATCTTCCCAATGTGCTAAGGTTGCAGGTTCGCTCCTTGGTCCGGGCACATACAAGGATGAACCAGTATATGCATAAATGAGTAGAACAGCAAACCGTCTCAAAAATCAATAAATTTTTTTTTTATAAAATAAAAATAAAAAGAGAAAGCAACATTCCACTTACCTTGAAAGCAGAACTGTGACGCCCAGCTCAGGGCAGGCAGGAGAGCATCACAGCGTCCTTGAGTGGAGGCCCCCTTGGCAAGTCCAATCACAAGAAAGAGAGAGACTGTTAACAACCAAAGGGGTCCGTTCACTTGTGGGCATAAAAGCCAAAGCGAATGCGAACGGAAGTGAACAGCCCAGAAAATTACAGTTTACTAGTTGAGGAGATGGTGCCCACCCAGACTCACAGGTGAGCTCCTGCTCAGAGGCCTGGCTCCCCGATGGCGTCCAGGGGAGGGCTGTATAGAAGGGGAGTAACTCACCACGGTGGCTGAAGGAGGTGGGGTCGTGGGCTCTACTGACGGGTGGGGCCAGGGCAGCTGACCACTGCAGCAGGTCCTGAGGTCAGCCATGGCGTGGTGCTGTCTGGTTTTGTGAGGGGGTGGTCCCTAGGGTCTTTCTGCTCTCATGGGCCTGGGGCGGACACAACGGAAGTCCAGATGTCACCTGTAGCTTGACCGAAACTCTGTGTGGCCAACAGGTCTGAGGCTTTGTCCTTAAGACAGTGTGACGCTGACCAGAACCCGACGTCCGAAGGGCTGATGACTAAGGAAGCGGGTGGACGGGCAGAAAGGAGGCAGGGTCACAGCAACGAAATGGCGCTTCTGCGAGGTTACAGGACCAGAACCTTCTCTGGGACGGTGCAGTGAACGAAGTGGATATGGACACTCAGAAGCCCGGGTTGGGCCAGTCTCAGATCTGTGAGGCTTTGCCTATCTCCCAGCATCCTCTTTGGTCCGTTTCTTCATCTGCAAAGTAGCCACATGCTTTTCAGTCGGGACGCTCCTCACCGGAGCTCCAGACTTTGAAGGCGTGGCCAGCCGCAGCCTGGAGTCTGTACGTGGAGAAGTGAAAGCGACTCCGTTTCACGGTGCTGCCCTTGCTGTGTCTCACATCAGCTTTCTTGGGTTTGGTGGGATTCTTATAAGAGAACAAGAACCGTTTCCCCAAGATCAGTCGGATTAAGCAGAATGTGCTGTGGGCTGTTGAGATTTTTCAGAGTTTTCAGTGATTGTGTTCAGGGTGACAGGGTTGGTCCCGCCTGGGTTTGGGTCCCATACACCTCTCACTAGCTGAGTGATGCTGGCAACTGTATTGAACTCTTTGTTCAATACATACCTACCTTAGAGGACTGTTGTGAGGATTACATAAGATAATGTCTATAAAAGCCCTCAACATAGCACCTGACCCAGAGAAAACTGTCATTCCTAGAACAGTTACTATTACTATACACTCAACTGACAGTGTTAAAGCACCTACTGTGTGCTGGATACTAGGCTAGAGCTAGGAGAGTGAGTCACCACCCTAGGGCAAAAGAATTTCACGATTTAGAGAGTGAGAAGGACACACATACATGGGCAGCTACAGTCAACATGAAAAATCATAACCAGAGATGAACCTGGAGTGCCCTGTCAGCGCCCGAAGGGCCACCCGGCTGTGCCCGGGCATCACGGCCAGCTTCCCGAAGAGGCAGCACCTCCCCTGAGACCTGGGGCTGGTCACGTCAACCACACTGTCTGGACTGCTGTGAGGCCACTAGCTTCCCCTGTGGATGCTAGACCCGGGCACAGCAGGCTCTGAGGACACCTAGCCTTTCATTCCTCATGTCCCAAGGGTGGGGAGGCCACACCAGGAGAGACCAGGCCACAGTGCGCGCGCGCGCGCGCGCGTGTGTGTGTGTGTGTGTGTGTGTGTGTGTGTGTGTGTGGTGTGCATTTAATAAAGCTTTTCAAGAGAAATTAGGCATTCCCCCAGAGTGTTAATTATTAACCCTTGTAGAGTCCAAGCGAACCAATTGGCTCTCATTTCCTCTCCATTGCTTCAGTTTGTATCAGTTACTACTATTACCACCATCAGCACCGTCATCGTTGTTCTGAGGTACTGGGCAGAGCCAGGGCTGAGGAGGAAACTCGGGTGGCACACGCCACGTAAAGGCTTTTTTCTTCCCTCCCTGACTCCAGTTTCCATCACCAGTTCCTGGTCATTCCTGGCCCAGCCTCGAGGGCTAACCAGCTTGGGTTTTACCTGAGTACTCTGGCCAAGAGGGGGGGTTTTTCCCGGGACCCACAGAGGTGTGGTCACTGCAGGATTCCCTCTTTGTCCACTGGAGCTGACCCCTCCTGCGTCCCCACAGGACAAGGGTCCCGGAGTGTCTGCTGATGTCAGGCCCTGAACATGGGCCGTGGTGAAGTTTGCTCTGGCCCATCCGTGAAAACACAGTCTGGGGTTTTAGTTAGAGGCTTCCCGACCGCCCAGCAGTGATGGGACCGCCCTTAATTAAAGGGTTGCTTCTCATTTTTCTGCCCCCCTCGCCCCCATGCCAGCAGGTGGCGGGGACGGAGCTATCAGAGCATCCCTGCCTGTGACCACGCCTTCCACCCTTGGGACATGACGGGCAATGCCACAGCAGCCAGAGACGAGTGGCCCATCCACATGCCCTCTGACCCTTGTCACCAAGGTGCTGGACCGGCGTGTCTTGGAGCTGAATTCCTGCTTCTCCCCGCAGATCCCACCCTGTTCATTTTCACCATAGATTCTGCATTCTTTTGTTTATTTTTTATGTTGCATATTATCCTGTACCTGTTTCAGAGGCACAGCACAGCTTAGACAATCATGTCCTTTAGAGAGTCCCTCCTCCCCCCCCCCCCCCCCATATTCCAAGTACTCCCATGTCCCATATCGCCTTGTCATTTAGAGCCGACTGCCTTGCCGGCCCTCAGGGCGGGTTTGGGAATGCCGATGCCTGCCCAGGGGCTGGGAGCTGGGTGAGAGTGGAGACGGTGGGGCCTCTCTCAGCGCTGACTCTCCCCCTGCTGCCCCCAGGAATGGCCGCGCCGACCTGGCCGCCATATACCACGAGCGCATCGACGTGGAGGGCCACCACTACGGCCCCTCGTCGCCGCAGAGGAAAGACGCCCTGAAGGCCGTGGACACCGTCTTCAAATACATGGCCCAGTGGATCCAGGTGACCGAGAGCAAGGCCCCTGGCTGCCCTCCCTCCTGTCACTCTCCATCTGTCTCCTTGACGGTCACACCCCTGAGCATCATCGCTCCTGCCGTTGAAGCTGACAGGCCAGCCCCAGGCTGTGGGAAGTCCATCTTCCTCACACACCCCTCCTTGGGACGAGAGACCCCTTGTTTTACAGCCAGGCCCGGGGGCGGGAAATGACTGGCATTGTCAGCCCGCTCAGCGGTGAGATGGCCCGTACTGCACCAAAGCCGATGTCTGGGAGCCAGGCTGGGCTCTGTCCCTCGTTTGCCACGGCCTGGCTGAATGACTTTAGGCAAGGCATTGTTTTTCAGAACTTGGCTGGGCTGTAGTTTGCACATCTGTGAAGGGGGGAGGGACGGGTCTGTTACCATGCAAGTTGAAAGAGCCACAGATGACAGCAGTGCGGGCGCTTTGCTGGGTGAAAGGCCATATGTGCCGTCTTTAGCACCATTGGGTGGCTCAGGTGCCACCCCTCCCCAGAGTGCTTCTGCCCAGTGTGAACCATCTTCAGGGAGGGAGGCTAGATGATGAAATTCAGACTTGGTTACGTGTCCTTTCTTCTACAATGTGTAGCTTAAAATACCTCCCTCCCCTCCCCCTCCCCTCTCCCCGCTCCCTCTCCTTTCCCCTCTCTTTCTCCCCCTCCTCCTCCCCTCCCCTTCTCCCTCCCCTTCTCCCCTCCCCCTCTCCCTCTCTTACTCTCCTCCCTTTCCCTCTCTTTCTCTCCCTCCTCCTCCTCCTCTTCCCTCCCCCTCTCCCCTTCCCCTCTCCCCCTCTCCCCTTTCCCTCCCTCCCTCTCCCTTTCCCTCTCTTTCTCTCCCCCCTCCTCCTCCTCTTCCCTCCCCCTCTCCCCTCTCCCTCCCCACTCCCTCTCTCCCCTCCCCTCCCTCTCTCTCTTTCTGTCCCTCTCCCTCTCCCTGCTGTGATGACCACCTTTGTCCACCCACAGGAGCGGGAGCTGCAGGACAAGCTCAATGTCATCATCTTCTCCGACCATGGGATGACCGACATCTTCTGGAAGGACAAAGTGATTGAGCTGAAGCAGCACATCAGCCTGGCGGACCTGCAGCAAGTGAAGGACCGCGGGCCCCTCGTGAGCCTCTGGCCAGCTCCCGGGAAACACGCTGAGGCAAGAGCACAAGACACAAGACTGGGAGGGAGGTGGACGGGACGGGGGAGGGGAGGGGAGAGTCCGGCCACCACTCGTGCACGATCTTTGTCCTGCAGCAGCTGGTGGCCTCCATCGCGGTTCCAGCCTCCCCTGCCCCTGTTTTCTCTTCTCTAAAACGGGCGTGCGGGGACCCACCGCACTGACCTTCAGTGGCAACCGAAGGCAAGAAGGGGTGCCCAGTGCTTCGCGGGCTGAGTGTTTAGCCCTCAGTGGGCTACTGTACCGGCCCGGTGCTCACCTGCCGGGCAGGGTCAGAGGCACAGGCAGATGCTCTTTCTCTGGGGGCAGCCCCGTCGGACTGTCCCTCAGGGAACTGGAGACACGCAGGCGAATGAGCCGCTGAGGCCGGGTGCGCTGTGCGTCAGCTCCTCAGCGCAGGATCCACTCTGCTGGGTCCCATCCAGCTCCGTCATAACCCGGCATCTTCCCAACCAGGCCCCTCTGTCCACGCAGCGCAGCTTCCGCCCGGGGCTGCTGGAAGCACGGGGCATGCTGGCCGCTGCAAGGACGATGCACGTGTCACTCACTGTGATCACCACCATCCAGGGGTGCTCCCGCGAGGGTGAGGCTGTGATCACCACCATCCAAGGGTGCTCCCGCAAGAGTGTGGCTGTGATCACCACCATCCAAGGGGGTGCTCCCTCGAGGGTGAGGCTGAGCTCCCACATGTGCAGATGTGGCACCCTCTCGCTCCCCCGTCATTGCCCTCCAGGGACCCGGCACCCTGAGATAACAGGCCTCTGCCTACCCTTCTCCCCAACACCGATTACATCTGGAGAACCTGGTGCTGAGGCACCCTGAGAAAATGAGGAGGAGCAGGTGGCACCGTCGGGTGACCGCTCGGCCCCATGTGGCCTGGTCACCTCCCAGGGTAAGCTTCGGGCTCCTGCCGGCTCCCAGAGAAGTTGCTCTGGGCCAGGACGAGCGCCTTCCTCGGGGAGGCCCAGCTGCGGCCTAGGGGGGAGCCCGCCGTGGGTGCCAGGAGTAGGCCGTGGCGGGCCTGGTGCCTCCCCCATGCTCACAGCAGCGAGACACTAGCCAACGGGTGCTGGGGGGTTGTTGGAATTGATGGAGCGCAGGGGTGGACTGCGGTCTCTTCTCTTTGGCCCAGAGACCCCTCTCCCCACCCGCCCACCCCATCGGAGTCTGAGAGCTGTCAGTGTGGGGCTGAGGGACCAGTGGCCCACAGCCCCCCCTCCCCAGCGCTGCCCCTCCCCCGGCGGACAGGCCTTTTTCTCAGGAGGGGAAGGCGTGTTTGCACAATGTCCCATGAGCTCCCTCAACACGAAACGGGGAGAATATCTCACGCGGGGCAGGCGCCACAGTGACTGCTTCTTGCGGAGATGGCCCTCCCCGCACCTCCAACTTGGTGCTTAGGGAGGCGCTGCTTCCAGGATGCTTAGGCGGGGGCAGCTCGCACGCTCCTCCGGACCAGGCGGCTGCCAGCTGCCTCACGTAGTTGGTAGATTATTCACAAGGGGGGGGCCGTGTTTGGGTGATAGTGTGTCATGTGATGGACACGGCCGTGTGTGAGGCCCGCGATGTGTCCTTGGACGTTTCCCTTCTCCAAACGCTTCCTGCACATGCACCCACTTCCCCAAAGTGGGCTTTCTTAAGAAGGAAATCACGACGCACAGGGGCCATCGGAAACCCTCTGCCAAACAGCCCGAGGACTAATTCATTTCAGAGGCGAGTGGATAAACTCCAGTTTGCGGTCAGTTCCTCCGCGTCAGCCAGTGGGTTTTCGTTTTAGCCAGGAGCATGTTAAGCTGCTGCTAGATGTGGGGCCTGCGTACAGAGTTGACACGTCATCAGGGAACTCGCAGTGTAATTAGTGGCGGACAACTGGCGCTTTTCAGATGCGAGTGGAGGTAGGACGTGCTCTAGGTCAGGTCAAAGAACAAATCCTCTTCCTTTGGTCGTGGTGGGATCCAATTTCTCATTCTCTCTTTTATTTTAGCCCTTTTGACATAAATAAGCTTTTGTAGTTTGTTCACTTGTTATTCAGTAGATGCCAAAAATTATTATAAAATATGTGTAAGGTGTGAAGGACACTATTACGATGGCACCTGGTATTCAATGCACTGAGAAACAGCACAGTATGGTTACCTGTCGTGACTAACTCCTGTGTGCGCTTCTCAGACCCCATCACCCGTGCAGCCTCCTCAGAGAAAGCCACTGTCCTCAATTCTGAGAGATCGTTTCCCTAAGTCTCTTTATAGATTTTACCAAATATAGTCATTAGTTTTTGTAGTTACTTGAACTTTCTATAATAGGAAAACTCTTGTCTGTGTTCTTCTGCAATGTGCTTTGTGTGTGTGTGTGTGTGTGTGTGTGTGTGTGTGTGTGTGTGTCAGACTGAAATTCAGGTGTTCTGTGCAGCTGTAATCCGCTCCTCTTCGTTGCTATGTAATATTCCACTGCCATTTACCCCTCGATCCAGGTATCTCACTGTTGCTAGGCTTTTGGGCTGCTCCCGTTTGCAGGACGTATCCCTCCACCGACCTGCAGGCGCACATGTACCAGGGTTCTCACTTACCCCTAGGTCATGGGCATGTGGATCTCCAGCCTTACAAGGTAAACCCCCTTGTCTTCTGAGACATATAGAAGTTTCTCTTTTTGACGGAGTCAAGTCTATCAGCTGTTTGAGGAATTTCTTTTTTTTCTTTTTCTTTTTAGTCTTATAAAGTCCCCCCTCTCCTCCAGGTGCGTTAAATATTCACATTCGTGCGACAAAGGATGCAACCCCAGTCACGCCTGGTTTTCTCTGCAGATTTACAACAAGCTGCAGACGGTGGAGCACATGACTGTCTACGAGAAGGAAGCCATTCCCAGCAGGTTCTACTACAAGAGAGGGAAGTTTGTCTCTCCGCTGACCTTACTGGCGGATGAAGGATGGTTCATAACTGAGGTAATTAGAAAATATCCGACAACTTATGCATTAGACAAATGCTGCCAAACAACCACAGGTACTAGCTCTTCAGCCTTTACATGGAAAAGATTTTGTTTTCACTTAGGTGTCTTTCATAACACTATTTCCTTCTCTAGAGACTCAAGAGGCTTGGTCGGGTGACTTCTATTTGTTTATTTTTTGTTAATCCTCACCTGAGGATATTTTTCCTGTTGACTTTTAGAGGGAGCGGAAGGGAGGCCACGGAAGGGGCAGGCCTACGGCTAGTATTTTAGCTGCCGGAAAGACCTCGGGTGGTGATCAGCAATATCGACCATGCAGATGAGCAGACGTGGGGCCTGGGTGTGGAACAGTGGGGTTCCCGGACAGGGAGCTGTCACCCAGAGGACTGAGTCACCCCTGTGCGCTCGCAGACAGAAAGCGCCTGGTCACCAGGAAATGGAGCAGACCTGGTCCCACATGCCAGCGGTGCGGTCCCAGGCCAAGCGGGGCCCTCCACAGACTGGCCTTCCCACGTCTTGTCATTTCAAATGCCGCCGAGGGGGTCCCCCCGCCCCTCCCACTCTCTCCTCTAAGAGCCAAGTGCTTCTCCCCGCTTGCTCACCGTTCGGAGCTCCCTGGAGTGCGATTGCCCGAGGCCCCAGCAGCCTCACTGGAGTGGGTTTCCCAGGGCTGCGTGTCGAACACACATGCCGTCTCGTAGGTGCCTAGCCCATTGACCCCATGGAGCCAGCTTCCCGAGTCACGTAAAAGGCCTTGGGCTGGACACTTTCCAAGTTAGAAAACTCTAGAATTTCGTTGGAGTGTTTAAAAGCAAGTAATCAAGGAGGGTTAATGCACAGCTCGCCCCCTCTCACTCCTTAGCCCGGCGTCTCAGGCCTGTGGGTCCAGCGTCCGTGGCAGGGGAATCTTCCTGCTGGCTTAGCCACAATCGGGAAAACGGCTGAGCCAGGACAAATCGATGCTGGTTGGGGGCCAGTAAAATAGAATCCCTCTCCCTTTCTCCCTGCAGCCGCATGCCGCAAGCATGCATGGTTTTGCTTCCTTGGCACAAACGCCTTTCCCGTATAAATACCAACTTTTTGCCACCAGCTTAAGTTTTGCAGACTTGGAGCAGGTGGCTGCTCTAACAGGAAGACTTAACGGAGTCAGGTTTTCTTAATGGTCGCTTAGAGCAGCGGTCGCCAACCGGTGGTCTGTGGACCACGGGTGGTCCGTGAGGTCCAAAAGGTTGGCGACCGCTGGCTTAGAGTGCTGTCACTGAAAAAGATACAGATGGGGAAGCAGATTTAATTTGTCCCTCAGCACCACACAGCTTCCCAGTGTGACTGCTGACCTAGCTCCACCCCACACAGCCCCCCACAGCTTGCTTCCTGCCCCCACCCCCGACCCCCCACCTCCAGGCCTGCCCTCAGAGGTCCTGGTAACATCATCATCCCAGTGAACAGTCAGTACAGTCCCTGGAGGGCCCTCTCCTGAGTCCCACCTGTCCTTTAGCCCAAGTCAAATTCCATCTCTTCCATGAAGCACCCAGCTCGTCCGTCCCTAACGTCCTCCCTCTGGTGTTCCCGTGAAGCCCTGGCCACACCCCAGCTGCTACGTGGGTTTGCCAGCTTTTGTTCTCTGGCCTCCTGGAGTGGAAGCTCCTTGAGGTCAGGTCTGTGGCACCTTGACGTTCCGTTTTCCTCCACGGGAATGAGAACATGGCCAAGGCCGAGGACTGACTTCTTCAATCCGAAGGCGATGAACTGAATGTGGAGACGGTTGGTTCTTGGGTCGGCAGGGTGTTCACCTGGTGGCTTGTAAATCCAAAGCCAAGTAACTGAGGAGTTAAGTCAGGCCTTTGACTTAGATCACTGTTAGTAGCCCAGCGAGATTGCAATGGGGAGTAGGCGTTGAAAGCGCCACGGGAACTCTCCGGCTCCCCTTAGCCACAGCGGGAGCCGAGCGCAGGGCGCCTATCCGGTCCCTCCCAGCTCCCCAGGCTGACTCCTGCGGCCTCTTCACACCCCCCTTCCCCACCTGGCAGGTGTAAGAAGGGGCCAGATGTGGCCAGAACCTGGCGAAAGACCATGAAACACAGCGTCTCATGGTTGACCCTCGGAGCCGAGGAAAATGCAGTGAATTCAGGCCAAGCGTCTCAGGGAGGCCAGGACGCATCACCAGAGGAAAGATTTACTTTAAAAACTGGCAAACAGTATGCAATGCCAGGTTCAATTCTAAGGCCCAAGGATGAAGGGCAGTTAGGCCCAGAACACGCGGGAAATCAAGACGATCTGGGAGGCAGTGGCAGCCGGAGTGGCATTGTGCAGGCCTGGCTAATTGAGCTCCCAGAAGCGGGTGTTGAGTGCTGGGAGCTGCTGGCTTTCTGGTGGTGACGAGGGTCGTCTGTGTCAGCCGTCTGAGCACACAGGCCTGCCCTTTGCACCCCTGGCACACGTCAATAAACATGATGGGGACAGGGGGCGTGCGAGAGAAACCCCATCCACACCCTCCCTCCCCCCTCCCCCAGGGAGCTTGGTTCCTCTCCACCCACTGGCTTCCCTGTCTGGCATTTCTCATTTCTAGGATTAGGCTGTGTGTGGCCATGGTATTCCCAGGACAGACCAGGGCCAGAGCCTGTGCCATTTGTTCTGCTTTAGAAAGAGGGCACCATCTGAGACAGGGGCAGAGAGACAGGCAGAGGGACATCTCCTTGCAGTGGCCTGTGGCAAACACATATCTGAAGGCTCGTAGCCACCACCCACAGGGCCCCAGGAGCCTCGCCAACAGGGGGCCTCTCGGGAGAGCACGTGGAATGGCGATGCCACAGACTCTGAGCGACAGTGGTCCGTAAGGGAAACCACACTCCCCAGGCCCCTCACACACCCAGGTCAGTGCTCACCTTTTATTTATTCTAACCTGACCAGATTCGGGTCACCGAATTTGATTGACATGACCTCAGGCCGGCACCGAGAGCAGATGACTCTCCGTTGCTCTCGCTCCTTCCAGCAGCCTGGTCTATTGGCTGCCTTCATCTGTGGCTTTTCACACAGCCCTCCCTGCCTCGAGGAGCCTCAACCCAACTGTTCCCAAGGATCCCGATGCTGGGGGACCTCCGTACCCAACAATTATTTTTTTATAAGAGCTTCCCGTGTGGCCTCTGAGTCCCCAAGGCTACACACACACACACCCCCCAGTCCTACCCCATCTCACCTTTGGCCAAATCGGAAGAGTCTGGGCACTTCCCTAGGATGTCACCAGCTGGGGGTCAGGCTCCTTGACTGGCAGCTGGCGGATGGGCAGCCCGGGGGTTCGCGCTCTGGAGCAGGTCTGTGAGCCACACCTCGCTAGCGCTGCCTCCCACGCGAGCACCGGGAGGGGAATGTAGGAACCGTGGGACGATGGGGAAAGCCGCTCGGTGGGAAGGAGGAGCAACAATCCTTCCTTCAATGCTCCACACGCCACACATTCCATCCGGTCGCTTACAGGAATGGCCAGCTTCTTGCAGAAGCAGCCGGGTTATACCACCGCGTTTGAAAGTCAGTGAGAGCAGTGGTCCCTGGAACGGATTGTCACTGTCATAGAAACTAGTGCGTTTCCCTGTGACCCGGTGTGTTTGTATTTGTGGAATTTCGACTGGAATTTTTTAATCGGGTCATTGGTCTCCGTCTCCCTTTCCCCCGTGCCTCTGTCTCGGCGTCCTCGTGTCCTGTGGGGCTCATAACCGGGGAAGTCGCTAGCAACCCAGTGTCCTACCTGGCATCCAGGAATCGCGGCCCCCTGACTGCGACGAAACTAAACTGGGGCACATCCTGATCATCAGATCAGGATCTGACAGATAAGGAACAGCAACAGTCTAGCAAGTCAGAAATGCAATACGTGAGTGAAAGCATTCCCATGGAAAAACACGAGCTGCAGCTGGAGGAGGAGGGACAGGGGTAACGGAGATTCAGGAAACGGAGAGGCAGTGAAGTAGTGCCATTTGGCAAGCAGTCATGCCAGGGGCGATTTATGGGCTGAGAGGGGATGGTGTGCAATGCGATCTGACAGCTAAATACGCAGAGGCGAGCTCAGGCCTCACCCCACCCCTGCCCGGCCGGCATGGCCAGAGCGCCTTGCCCCACCGCCCGTGCATCTGGGACCGGCCACAGCCATTCACTGAGCACCTGCTGTGTGTCAGGCACTGAGCACGCGGCCATGTCATCCTCCAAACACTCTCGAGGCAGGTGTGTGGCTCCGCAGGGAACCTGAGCCTCAGGTGGATCACGGGGCTAGGAAGTGGCAAGGTGAGACTTAACCCACGGCCACCAGTTCCAAAGTCTCTCTCTCTCTACTTTATAACTGGCCGCCACTCTGGGGAGTGAGGAGGCAAGGGACAGGGAGGGCCTCACGTCCAGGGCCTGCAGGAGCGCTCAGGGACCTCTGGCCGCGGTCAGTGTACGGTGCGTGAGGACGGGAGACAGGTGACCTGGGTTTCAGTCCCAGCCCTGCCTCTCGCGGCTTTAAGAACAGCCATTCCCCTCGCCCTGTGTGCCTTGGTTTCTTCAACTACAGAGCAGGGACATACCATCCCTGCTGGGATGCTGTGGCGATGTGGTGAATGGCGGTGTTGGCTCTTGGTGAACCGCATGGCACGCTGACTACATGGGACTCATAGTCTTGTGCGCCGGCCTGTGCACTGCTGGTATGTGAGCTGTTTTACTTCTACTCCCTCACCACAACCAGCCAGTTCTACCTCCTGCGTTTGAACTTTCTGGGATATTGTACCTGCTTAGTAAGAGGATGGCTGGGCTCCCAGGAATGAGTGTCCAGTGGGCCATGAAGGGCTCGGTGTGTCCGCCTGGCTCCGGCTGCCTCAGAACTCACCTTCACGCCTTCTGTCTCATAAGAAAGCACCTGCAGGAGAAGAAGATGTAGTTCTGGAGGGAAGAAAGGTTCAGGGGAGGGTGGTCCTGGAACCCATGCCCATGGGGGAAATGAAGATTACGATGCCTGGGTAAGAGGAGCGTGAGTGCCCCCTTCGAACGTGTCCCTGCATGGAGAGGAGGGGCTGAGATTCTGAGCTGCTCCAGAGGGTGGGGCCAGAGGAAGGCAGGACAGGGCTGTGCGCGTGGAGGAAGGCGCACCAGATGGTCAGAGTGGACCACCTCTGGGCTCCAAGTGCTTTGCAAGAAAAGCGAGATGATTAGATTAGATGCCGTGTTTCCCAGTAATTCTGACAGCAACTGGGTGTCCTGCAATTCGGTTCAATGCTGCTACTCACTGTCCCGAGTTAAGAGCAGCCTCCTCACGTGAAGGGCTCGATCCCACAGCCTGTCCCCCTTCAGATGGCAGCCAGAGTCTGGGGTCCCCAGCCTACACATACTTGTATTTGATTGGCTACAATGTGAGGCTTCTCACAACCCCCTTCCGGTTTGATAAGTTACTGGAATGAAGCTCAGAACTCAGAAAGGCGCTGCACTTATGATTACAGTTTTGTTCTAAAGGATGCAACTCAGGACCAGCCCCGTGAAAATACGCCTCCTGGGGGGAGGGATGCAGAGCATGCTCGGCCCTGTTGGGGGAACGCTCCCAGCACACCAATGAGTTCGTCAGTCAGGAGCTCCTGGGCCATGTGGTACCCGGGTTTCATATGGGATGTCGCTGTGTTGGCAGGGGTGATGAAAGCGGTGGCCACGGGCCTGACCTCCACCTGAGAGGTCAGAGGAAGGCTGACAAGTCTAACCCTTTCCTCACAGGGCTGGTCCCTCCTGAAGCAACCAGTCCCTCCCCCAAGGTCAGGCCATTAGCCCAAACTCAGGTGAGGGAGCAAGGGGCTGCCTATGAATAACACAAAGATCCTGTCACTCAGGAACGTCCAAGGGTGTCAGGAGCTCTGCGCCAGGAACCGGGGGTGAGGGCCAAATGTACTTTCTATTATCCCGCAGGAACACGTGATCATCTCCTCGGTCACAAACGTGCTATATTTAGTGATTCTGAAACTGATTATGGCCCTGGCCGGTTTGGCTCAGGGGATGGAGCGTCGGCCGGCAGACTGAAGGGTCCCGGGTTCTATTCTGCTCAAGGGCACGTACCTCGGTTGCAGGCTGGATCCCGGCTCTGGTCAGGGCTCCTGTGGGAGGCAACAAATCCATGTGCCTCTCTCTGTGACTCTCCCCCTCCCTTCCACTCTCTCTAAAAATCAATAGAAAAATATCCCCGGGGGAGGATTAATAAAAACAAAACAAAACAAAAAAACACAACAACAAAATCTGATTACAAGGTGCAGGGTACAGTTCAGCTCTGAGGGAGAGAACACCTGCATGGCTAGAGCGGGTGTGGGCGGCCTCCGAGGGACTGAGCTCCCGGGGTAGGAAGTGGTCCGAGCGGATGGCCCGATGCTGAGAAGGCAGTCCCACGGCTGCCAGGTGCTCGCTGACCACGGTGTCGGGACCCGGGAAGTAACTGCCTTGTTGGTTTCAGAGTCGAGAGCTGCTTCCGTTCTGGATGAACAGCACTGGCAAGAGGGCAGGCTGGCAGCGCGGATGGCACGGATACGACAACGAGCTCATGGACATGAGGGGCATCTTCCTGGCCTTCGGACCCGGTAGGCGTTCCCCAGGCCGCGTCCCCGGGGGCTCGTGGCGGAGGGCAGGCTGGCCGATTGCTTTATGAGCCACGCTGAGCCAACCCAGCCGGTCTCCGTGAAACATCTCTCGCTGGCTCGCTTTCAAATGCTTCTTGGGTTTGGCAAATGTGGCCGAATAGTTTTCCTTGTAAATTTTAAACCTTGAGTGCAGCCCGGAAAATGTGTTCCACATGTTTGCGATTCATTTTTCACTTAATTCATCAGAATGTGATTTCACAGCCATCCGATGTCCGGGAACGCTTACCGGACGCCGGGGTGCTGACAGCTGCGAGTTTCAGCGCTGGCGTGGTTGCTCCCCGGCCTGGCTCTCCACACTTCTTCCTTGTCCAGGGCACCCAGCTCTGCGGGGGTCACTCGTTTAGGGCAACCAGAAGCTGACCTGCACTCCAGGGCAGCCTCGGAAATGACCCGGAGGCTGACTTTGAGAGTCAGCCAGGATGACGAGGGGGGTCTTGGATGAAAGCAAATGTACTGTGTCTTCCTCGACCAGATGAATTCTAAGGCGGGCAGAGAGCAGGGGTGAAGAGGGCCTATTTGGGCATTTGCTTTAATTATTTAGAGCACTGAAAATTCACATTTTGCAAAAGTTTATCAACACTCTGAGGATCATACTACTACCTGACACCCCCTTCTTAAAAAAAAAAAAAAAATTAGGATAGCCTAGCCAGTTTGGCTCAGTGGATAGAGTGTTGGCCTTCAGACTGAAGGGCCCCTGGTTCGATTCTGGTCAAGGGCATGTACCATGGTTGCAAGCTCCTCCCCGGCCCAGGCCCTGCCGTACAGGAGGCAACCAATCAATGTGTCCCTCTCACATCAATGTTTCTCTATCTTTCCCTCTCTCTTCCATTATCTCTAAAAATTAATGGAAAAATATCCTCTGGTGAAGATTAAAATAATAATAATAATAATAATAATAATAATAATAATAAAGATAAAGAGCATTCAACAGCCCCTACCAGTCAGTTGACTGGCTCATGAGCTATTATTCTCTTTCCCGCTACTGCCCCCCCTCCCTTCCCTGTTAAATACTGACCCTCATACCCACATTCCAAATGCCCCTTTCTGGATGTTGATCAAAATGCTTCCATCCATGAAATCCACGCTTTCCTTTCAAAGTATAAGCTAGAGATTACTCCTGGAAGCCCCGCTCTTCTTCCCGATGCAGCAAGACAAAGACAAGTATCAACCCCCTGCCGTGGCTCACTCCCCTTACCCCCCCCACCCCCACACACACAGTTGCTGAGAACCCGAAGTGTCAGTGTCTGCACCCTCTGAGGGCCCTCTGGCAACCTGAGCTTAGGGAACACATGGGTCCGAATCCTTTCCCACGTGGGATCCAAGTTCCCGATGCTGAAAGGAGAATCAGAAACAGTAGCAGCAAGCATTTATGGAGCCCTGACCGGGTCAGGACCTGGGCCCGGGGTTGGGGGGCGGGGGCGTGCAGAGGGTGTCCAGCATGTTGCCATCAACCAAGTAATAGCTCTCAGGTGCTCCCTGTCAGCCCGGCCCCTGCCAGATCCAGGCAGCTCAGAGCTGGATGAGTGAGTGATGAGACCCCGAGGACTCCTTGGAGGTCAACGGCTAGATTAGGCTGGAGACACTCCAGGGCCACAGCCTTTATACGGAGAGCACCAGACAGCCGGGCTTTCGTTCAAAACCACCACCTCCCCCTTCCCCAGAGAGAAAAAAAGATCACGAATGCAAAACAGTTGTCAGTTGAAGGAGTGTTTATGAGCAAGGCCCGGGCATATTTTAAAGCAGAAGCAAACCAAAAATGTTAAACAAAATACCAAAAGCTGCATTAGCTTCGGGTTGAGTTCGGTGGGGGAGATTCTGTCCATTAGCAAAGGCCTCCATCCCGGGCTCCTTGACTACTAAAAGCCTGAGTCTTTTATAGACCGAAAGACGACCCCTGATGCAAACCGCCGGGGCTCGTTGCAAAAATGTTCCCAGGCAGATAGAGCCGGGAGAGCCCCCGCCAACCGTCCCGTCTCTGCTTCTCATGAAAGATTGAACAGCTTTACACACGGGCTGTTTACTCAGAAGACAATTTAAGAGCAAGGCCATTAATAGCTCTCTCGCTGCACTTTGAGATAAAGGCACATCCTTGCTGATTAATTGTAGGTGCCTCTCGCTTAGGGAGGAGGCTGGGCATCCTTGTGGCTGCCCGCACGCAGGGTTGGAAGTCAGGGAGTCTGGCCCAGCTAAGAGAGAGGGAAATCATTCAGGAAGGTAGCCTGTCTCTGGTTAATCCCAGCTTCTAATCTGAACCACCTAATCCGGCCCCAAAGAACTCCAAGACAGCAGGCCTATGATTGAGTGAGCTGTGAGCAGACTCAGAGAACAGCCCTAGGTTGCAGGCACCTCCGGAGCCTGAGAACCTTCTTGCTTTGAGAGAAACAGTCTTTATATCTGAAAAATGTCAACCCCTGGGAATGCCTCAGATTCCCAGGCCGGTTCAGAATGTCACCTGGAGCTAGCAGAGCTTTGGCGGATGGAGTCCTCACAAATTGGGTGGGATATGGTTTTGCTCTTCAGGAATTTTCCAGAAGCTCCCATTCCAGCCTGAATCATTGGGCCCCAAGTCCCAGCCCTGCAGAACAGGAAGCCATGACCCCAGTGGAAATGGAAAGAAAACCGAGTTCTCCTTCCTGCTTATGGGCACAGGATTTGATTTTGTACTTTGAACGTAAAAGGATGCTCTATCTCTAACACTTCTGTCTGAAGAGTTTATCTCAGTGTTTCCGTCAAGAGTTAAAGAAGTGGGTGTTTGGAAGGCCCACTTTGGATTTACCAGCGTCTGCCACCTCCCACAGCCTCCCGCCCACACACACGGCAGGGGTGTGGCCCCCACGGGATGGGGCAGTGTGATCAGCACACCCAGGCTCACGGCAGGTCAGCAGGAGGGAGAGGACTTGCTTTCCCATCACTGGGGCGACCTTTCCATTGATTTCTCTGGCTGCAGAGGGATCCCCTCTGGGGAAGTACAGCCACCACCTTTGTTTACGTGTACGACTTGCCTTGATAGTAAGAAGGGTGGCATCCCGGGGCAGCCTTACGCTTGCCTCTCCCGGGAGGTTCTGGATTTTTTTAAAAACTATTTGTCCCCGGAGATGATGCTGACTTTTAGCTTCCTTGCTCAAAAGTAAAGTGAGCCCTCCAGAGGCTGTATGGACTGCTTTCTATCCATCATTTGCCCTCGCAAATTCCACATGCCTGCTAATAGCACCAGCTACCACGTATTGAGCACATACAATGTGCCTGGAGCTACGATGAGGTACCATTTCCCTGCCCGTTCCCCGAGGTCACCCAGCTAGGAGTGGCCAGCCCCACCTTCACAGGCCTGTGTCCCCGCTGGAGTTCGGGGCAGCGTCTGGGTTTCTGGAAGCACAGCCTGCCATCAGACCCTCAGCCCCTTCCCAACTCTGTAACCCCAGCCCCAGGTTGCTTTTCCTCATGAAGCCGAGCTATTTTATCCGCCAGTGAAAGGCTCCAGGGAAGGCTCCCATGGTCCTCCAGACGCGATCAGGAAGCCATCGCTGTTGCTCTGAGTGCCAGCTCCAGGAGGCTGTATGGTCCACGTTCCATCCAGCCCTGGGTCCTCTGGGAAGTGGAGAGACATTTTTTTTTTTTTTTAATCCTCACCCAAGGATATTTTTTCCATTGATTTTCAGAGTGCAAGGGAGAGATGAGGGGAAGAGAGGGAGAGAAATAGTGACATGAGAGAGACACATCGATTGGTTGCCTCCCCCATGTGCCCTGACTGGGACTGGGGATCAAACCCCCAACCAAGGTATGTGCCCCTAACCAGGAATTGACGCCACAGCCCTTTGGTCCATGGGCCGATGCTGTAACCACTGAGCAAACCAGCCAGGGCGAGAAATACGGTTGAGTTGCCGTGGGATCTCTGCAGTAGAAATTGGCGCCCTGGCCAACCAGTGCCTGCTCTATAGGTGTCAGGAAAGATAAGAATACCTTTAGCGGGGTTTGGCAAGCCCAGCAGGACAGCCGAGCTTCTGGCCACAGCTGCGCTCAGCGCTCTGCAGGAAGGAGCAGCTGCAGGTGGCCCTCTGCCTCCCAGTAAGACAGACGGTACACAGAGCACAGTTACGCTCCAGGTCAGCCTGGGCGGGGATTTGTCTCTTAAAGGAACTCAGCTCCAGGAGCCATAGAAAGTTACTTCCTTTCACAACCCGTGGCCTTCTGCACACTCCACGCCCCACGGACAGAGCTGGCGTTGCAATCCCAAAGCCACCGGGAGCCCGACTGTGATTCCTCCGCACGGGGACTCACCCCCCTCTGCCCGGTCACGGACTGTGATAACTTATTTGTTTGCCTGTGTCTTTCAGATTTCAAATCCAACTTCAGAGCCGCCCCGATCCGCTCCGTGGATGTCTACAACGTCATGTGCCACGCCGCAGGCATCGCCCCGCTGCCCAATAACGGGTCCTGGTCCCGGGTGGTGTGCATGCTGAAGAGCCCGGCCAGCGCGGCCCCGCGGCACCTGCCCGGGGGCTTGGCCCTGGCCTTGACACTGCTCTTGCTACTTCAGTAGCTGCTCCTTGTGTCCCAAACACTCAGACAAGGGGGCCTTCACGGGGGGAAGGTTTTATGTCCTAGTTGAATAATAGCTTCTTTAACACAATCAAGGCCACACACATTGAAACTATTTTATTCTTGGATGATTCTATACATAAAAATCCCTACTTCTTAAAAACAAATATCTGAACTTTATTTTTTTTCGGAAGATAAGGAAAATCTTGCTCTTAACTTGTTCGACTGTATGTCAGTGTGTCCTTTCTTTTTCGTTTGGAAATGCAGCTGAACTGTCTGAGCAAGGGCCTGTCGCTAGCAAACGGCCTTGGAGAGAATATTGCGTGAGAGTCCTGGACCCCACTCTGCCCCGCTCTGCACAGAACAGCCGCTCGCCTGTGCCCCGTGCACACCCAGGAGCCCGCCTGGGGCTCTATGGCCACAGGTCCTGGACGGTGCCTTCCTTCCCAGGGAAAGGAGGCTCCCCATGACAGCTGTGGCCGCCATCTGCGCCTGTCCCAGCTCATGGAGTTTTTCCATCTTCTACAAAAACCCCAAAAGGGTGTTATCTTAGCTTGGGCCACCCATCAATCAAAATCACGAAGGACTGGAGAACTCAGAATAAGGCGGCAGGCATGACTTCCCTCCCAAAGTCGGGATGCACAGAAATGGCCCCCTCGCCTCGAGGAGCAGAAGGGCTTAGCGTAGGACGGGGCTTCTGCGTGACTTCTCATGGGGTATCACGGCCTGAGGCCCCGCCCATAGCAGCCCCTGGGTGCTGTGGGGGGATGGATGGATGGCCCACCGCCTGCCAGGGTGAGGGCCTTCTCAGAGACTACACTCTTTGGATCACCACACACAATGTAGACTATAGCAACACCCGGCACACATTACAGCTGGGAAAGATATCTGGCTGATGAGCGAGTGGACACATTTGCAGAAATCTCAGTCCATTGCTTGGAATGGCGATGCCTTAAGCATAAGATTTATGCGTCCGTGTGCTGGAGCTTTGCTTGTTAAACAACAACAGCAAAGTGGACCCCTGAGTGACCCAGAATTCCAAGGAAAATCGGGGCGGGGTGCGGGGAGAGAACCTGATGGAATCAAACCCCCGTCACTCACCAAAAGGCCATTTGTTAGGAAAGTGGTGCAACCGCCCCCTGTGAGACCTGCGGTCTTAGCCCCTGAGACGAGCCGCTGAGCCTGGTTGAAATGTTTTCAGTTAATCATCAAGCCGGGTGCAGGGGATCTTGCACACACAAGGGACAGCTGCGTCTTTAAGTGATCGGAGTCATAGACACACGTCGTGGCATTAAAAATGACTTTGCGCTAAGCGAGGCGGATCTGCCGGTGCAACGTTGGTGCCAGGAAAACCACCTCGTGTCTCCTCGGGACGATGAAGCCCTTCCAGGCTGTTGCTCTCAATGCTCACCCTGACTCCGGAAGGCGAAGCCAGCCGCCTCTGTGCCTTGAATCGTGGGAGCAGAGGGTCCCTGCTTCAAAACGTCCACTTCCTCTCCACACAAGCTTTCTAAGGGCTTACGCAACGTGTTTTTAGAATGCAGCGTCGGATCCAAGGGAACGCAGGCAAACCAGCCTTTGTCTGGCTGAAAGCAAATCGGTGCCCTCAACACTGGCAGCGGCTGTGAAGTGCGCACCTCTTGTTCCAGGTTCCTCTCTCCTTAAAGGACGGAGCGCTGAGGAATACCGCCCGGCCCACCTTCCTGTGAAGCAAGGACCCTGAAAAGTGGGTCATCAAATGAAGAGGGGTCTGCACATGTATACTGTCTTGCATTTGTCTTTCATGTTCTATTCTACCCCCCCCCGCACCCCCCCCACACACACACTCATGCCTAAAACCTTCAAGTTACGTAATCAGATTTCAGATAGTTGTCTGACAAAGTGTAGTTACTCAGTAAATACTCCCGAAGCAATGAATGAGAATAAGGAACTTTTGGAATCATGACTATTGGTAACTAGTTAAGAGAATTCAGCCCCTAAATGGAGAAAAAACTTTGTGCCTAAAAGAACGCATGCATTTTAGCGGCTAGATTCTTTGGCTAAAGTCCTACCCCCCCCCCCCCCCCAACCCCCTTTAATTTTTGTTTTAAAGGTATATTCTTTCCCCCAGGAAAATTTTACTTTCTCTAAATGGTTTTGTTCCACAGAAGTAAAATCTGTGAGGACTACATACAGACAACCTTTTCTGGATTATTTTACTACTCCGTGGCTAATTCTAGGAGGATGATAGCGATAATCGGATTGCCCTGCCAGTAACAAAGATAAAGGGAAGGAAGATCCTTAAATTGAAGAGATGAATGGCCACTTTCCCTGTCTATAGGCACCATCTCCAGAACCTAATCCAATTACGTTCTGAAGATGTAAGCATAAGTTAGAACAGGCCCGAAGAATTCTTTCTCACCTTGAAGAGTTCTGAATGATAAAGTTCCAGCTCTCTTTTCTCTTAAAGTGGTCTGGGAAATCCATGTCAGGTCTCAGTTCAGACCCAGCCACCAGCTTGCATATGTGCTGGGATTGTAAGCATCCCCTGACCCACCCTCAGAGACATAGGCTGGCAGGACCTGGGTGGGGCCCCGAGCGTGTTGACACTGCAGTCACACTGATGGAAGGTCTGGGTTTGCTCTCAGCAGAAATGGTGCTGCAATGACCCTGGTAGACCTGAGTCTCCGGACAGTCCTTCATAACCCACCCGTTTCTCCTGGGGCCTCCAGCCCTCCTTAAACCAAAGCCGATCTGGTCACCCGGTGAGGGGAGAGGAGCGAAAAGGCAGCGTGGGCCTCCCCACACCCCCTCCTCCCTGTGGGGCTCCGATTCCCAGCGGTGCTATCAGACCAGCTCTTGTTCAAGACACAACTATTTTATGGATTTTCTAAGTGGTTTGCATTTCTGTAAATATCAGGGGATTTCCAAATATGATTGCACGTTTACTCTTTTTAAGCAATTCGTGACAGACCAAGTCAGCGCGAGAGGGTGGGCGTAGTCTTGGCAGACGGGTTATAAACATGGGGAACTTGGTCTCAGGTACGTGCCATGAAAATACCACTTCTGTGTTGCTTTGAGATCATAAAATAGCATTGAGTGCAGTGCCTCAAATGTTTAATAAATGTCCCATAAATATGTGTTGAATGAGGAAAAGAATAAATGTCATTAAAATGATTTGCTTACACCTCAGATATTCTCTGTCTTTAGTACCTCAAATTAAATAAACTTTTCACTTTGGGCTTGATTCCTTATCACCCAACCGGTAATTATACTTCATTCCGTAAGCTAGATATATTCCAGCCCAGCCTTACACATTTGACAGAAAGAAGGAAGGAAAAAAGAATGGAAGGAAAAAAGGAAGGGGAGAGGGGAGAAGGAAAGAAGGAAGAAAATTAGGTTTTAAATATACTGAGCATATTTACTTTTAAAATATGTAACAGCTTTATCGAGATTTAATTCACATGCCATAAAAAACTCCCAGTTAGCATGCTCATAGAACTCTGCAGCCATCACCACCATCAGGCTCAGAACCTTTTTATCAGCCTCAAAGCAACACCATGTCCATTCGCTGTCACTCCCATCTCCTCCCACCCCCACCCCAGCAACCACTCAACTCGGCTCTGTGCTAACAGATTTGCCTCTTCGGGATATTTCATAAAAATGGAGCCATGCAATCTGGTCCTTTGTGGCCGGCGTCTTTCACACAGCATAATGTTTTCAGGGTTTAGCATGAATCATTATTCTTTTTATTTCCAAATACTATTCCATTGTGCAGATATCCTGCATTTTATTTATCTGTTCACTAGTTGATGGACACACCTTTTTGGATATTATGAGTACTGCTGCTCTGAACATTCATGGGTGAGTTTTTGTGGGTATATGCTTTCGTTTCTCTTGGGAATATGCCTGGAGTGGAATTGCTGGGTCTCATGGTGTCTCTATGTTAAACTGTTGAGGAACTTGTCAGACTGTTTTCCAAATTGGCTGCACCCTTTTGGAATTTACCAGCAGGCTTCCGGACTTTGCACATCCTCACCCACACTTGTTATTGTTTAAATTACAGCCATCTTGGTAGGTGTGATATGATCTCTCATGGTGGTTTTCATTTGCATGTCCCTAATGACCAATGATACTGAGTATCTTCATGTGTCTATTGGCCATTTGTCTATCTTTGCTGGAGAAATGTCTGTTCAAGTCCTTTGTCCACATTTTTTACTTGAATGTCTGTCCGTTTTTACTAAGTTGTAACCGTTCTTTATATGTTCTGCTACAAGTCCTTCAGAGACACGATTTGCCAATCCCTGTCTTCTCATCGCAGGTCCTGCACCTGGAAGTGCTCCGCAGCCAATAGGAAGGGAGGTGACTGGTGTACCAAGTCGGAAGGTGCAAAGACCAACCCCCAGGAGTTTCAGATGCTGGGTGCTGAATGCCTGCAAGGGCCTTTCTTTCCTGAGCCACCCAGCACACTCCCTGGGCCAGGGCAAGCTCTTAGGAGCATCACTGTGGTGGTTCCAGGGTCACCAAGGTGACTTAGGAGGACCCGGCATGGCCTGGTCCACATGGGGCCACATGGGACCACCCATCATCTGGTCCTCGGAAAGGAGCCCCACACAGCTCACTTCCCTGTGCCCCGCCCCCAGCCTCCCCCTTCCCCCGCCTCCAGCACTGCTGGCTGCCCTGGTCTCCCTGTTGAGCTCAGGTGCAGGGCACTCCAAATTGGGTTTCACATTTTTTGCCAGAAGCCCTCATAAATAAGGCATAATTCTGTGAACTAAGGTTCTCCCAATTATGAGTCTTATTTAACTCTAAGCAAAAGAATGATTCATTTTCTTTCCTCTTAAAGGAAAGAAATCTGTCATGTAATTGCCAACAGTTTGTTATAGTCTCGTCAAGTTGAAAACACAGTCAAGTAAGTTTAATTGGAGCAGGTCAGAGCCCAGCCAGGTCTGGCTTATTCATCTCTGTGTATCCAGATCCTGGAACAGAGCTGGGCCCAGAGTAGGCCCTCAAATACTTGAGAAATGGATGCTAATGTTTTGAAAGAGCATGCTGACTGTGTGATGCAATTGTCTGACATCACGGAGCTGCCTCTGGGACACCTGCCCATGTGGAATGAGTCCCTCCAGAGAAGGCTCAGACTGACAGGGGCGGAAGAATAGCACACGCCATACCCTTTGTAGGGGTTGAATTGTTCCTCCCAAAAAGATATGTCCAAGTCCTGGTCCCTGGTCCCTGGTCCCTGGTCTCTGGTCCCTATGAATGGGACCTTGTTTGGAAACTGGGTTTCGCAGATGTAAGCAAGCAAAGATGAGGTCATGCTGTACTAGGGTAGACCCTGCGCCAATGACTGGCGTCCTTATAAGGAGAGGGACATTTGACCCGGAAACACGGGGAGCAGGTGATGGAGGCAGAGCTGGGAGTGATGCATCTGTAAGGATCAGTGGCACCACCAGGAGCTGGAAGAGGCAAGGGGAGCCTCCTCACAGACTTCGGAGGGAGCGTGGCCCTGCTGACACCTTGCTTTCAGAATCCTAGCTTCCAGGATGGTGAGATCACACCTTTCTGTTGCTTTAAGCTACCCAGTTTGCAGAAATTTGCTAGAGCAGCCACAGGAAACAAATACGCCATTCCAATTGCTTTCGGAGTCAGTCTCGCTCAGCCATGATTGCTTGAGCTCCTCCTCCATACCAGGTGCTGTACCGTGTTTGGGGAATATAGAGAAAGGAAGACACTGTACCTCCTCCCAGAACTCACAAGGCGCTCATTCCCTTTCTTCCATTTATGAGCAGAACCGAATTCTCATTTCTGTGCAATGAAATGTTCTGGTTGCTCCAGGCAATGCCTGGAGAGAGTGTCAGAAAACGGGAGCCGCAGGATGAGGGAGGGCGCCCCCTAGAGCAGAGGAGCTGGAGGCAAAAGCTCACCGGCTTGTGCTTCTGATGGCACCTCGTCCACCGCCCACCGCCTCCTTTGGGATCTTGCTCTTGGCCATTGGATGTCCGCCCCCCACTCTCTGCTCTTTGTCTGTATAATTATCTCGCAGTAAAAGCAAAAAATGATCACATTACTCACCTGAGTAAACACCGCCCTTGTCTCTCATTCCTGTGGAATTAATTTCCACATCCAGCGAGGCCCCGACATGTGCCATTCTCTGCTCTAACAGGGTCCCCACGTCCGGGAGCCCCATCCCACTCTGTCTAACTCACTTTTACTTTCCCCCTAGCCTGGATTGTCTGCAAACCCCTCCATACTCTTTTATTGTTTTGTTTATTACAAACCAGGTCACAGTGCTTTGTTTTTTGTTTTGTTTTTATTGAATTTATTGGGTGACACTGGTTAACAAAATCGCGCAGGTTTCGGGTAGGTGCACAGCCCTTTAACACATCATCTGTACACTGTATTGTGTCCCCCAAGTCAAGTCTCCAAACTATTTATGTCCCCCATGCCCGCCTCCCCTGCCCCCAACCCTCTCCCCCTGACACTGCATTGCAATACTTTTTTTCTCAAGTATCTCCAACTAGGCTATAAGCAAAACAGAATGCTGTGATTGTGTCTTCTCATTTTTGGAGTCTCCAAACAAAGTCTGGAGCAGCAATGACATCTGCCACAAACCAGTGGGTAATTATCTGGTGAATAAATGAATGAATTACTGAATGAATGAATGAATAGATGAATGGATGAATAAAGTGAAAAGATCAGGACACTGATCAGAAGCTCTGAGCTTGGACAGAGCTTCCTATACTAGCGATGGGTTGGAAAAGCCTGAGGCAGGAAGCGTTTCTGTGGAAAGCAGCAGGATTTGACAAATGACTAGCTGTGTGACACGGGATTCAGGGGGCAAGGATTTCTTTCCCAGAATTTCAGCAGGCCCCCTCGTTAGCCATGAACAAGGGGAAGTGGAGCAGATGGGGAGACAGAAGAGAAGATAAATGAGCTCTGACTTCACCATGTTTCCTGTGACTCTCACCAGGACTCCACTACCAGCCTGCACTGTCATTTCCCTATGGCTTGGAAGGGTTTGGAGTTGGTGGCAGGGGGAGGTGGAGAGGAGCTTTCAGAGGGAGGAGTCCTCTTCCTGGAAAAGCCTTGTCTACGCCTCTCCTCTCTCCTCCGCCTTCCTGCTGCTTCAGAAAGTCTGGTCTCAGTGGTGTTGGGGGGACAACCAGGAACCAAACTTCACCAAAGCCATGCCCCTGCACTCCCACAGCGGGAGGTGAGGGCTGGAGGGACAGGGATGGTGGTGGTGGGGGTTGGGGGGGGGGGCAAGAGCAGGGAACAAGGAGGTGGTTCTGCCTGCTCAGACTTAGAGGAAAAGAGCAGAAGGAATTCTGGAAGCTCATCACTGTCCAGACCATAGTTCAGCTCAACACAGCTAAGAGGGGCTTGGGGGCCAATGAGCCATAAACATTATTTCCCTGGGCACCTCTGGGAAGCTGCATGAAGGGTAGGTGGCTTGTGGGGGCTTTGGCATCCCGGATCCAGGCTGCTCTCTGCACCTGAGGCCTAAAATGAGCACCTGCCCGTGCCTGGTATCAGGAAACGTGTTTGACTCCAAGCGCCTCTTGTTTGTCTCGGGCAACTGAGCTGCCAATAAATTAAACAACTTGCCCAAGTTCACACAGCTAGGAACGAGAGATCCTGGTGAGTGTGACCCTGGGTGTGAAGACAGGCCTCACAGCCCTGGCTCAACCTGCCGAACCCACCAATGTCCGTCAGCCCTCCCTCGGGCCCCCACCCCCAAAACAAGCGAGTGAAGTCAAAGCAGGATCTTGCGAATGGCTTCAGACATTCTCTCAGCACCCACCCTCCCAACCTGTCACTCAGGCTATTTCTGGAACTGCCAATGGTGATCCCAAAGCCCCATCATATGACCTCTGTCAGCCCCTAACGAGGAGAAACCGTGTATCTATGCACATCGTGTCATAATCTCAACAAATTCCGTTTTAGTTTGGGGCACTGGGTTCCAATCCTGGCTGCCCCGAACTGAGTGAGGAAATTCATCGTATTGATGCCCAGGCTCCAACCCTGGAGATTCTGATTCTAATGGTCGGGAGGGGGGCCAGGTGTCTGTATTTAAAAGAAATCCTCCCAGGTTACCCTAATGTACAACCAGGAATGAAACACACCCAAAAGGAAGAAAAAAATTAGTAAAAGAAGAACAGTATGAGTAGAAACCCTTTAAAGAATGCTGAGGGGCATGCATGGCTTGCAAGATTTTAATGTGAGCATTGCCCAGGTTAGGAAATTCGTTGTATTCTGCCATGTTGTGGAAAATACATCTGTCAGGATGCGGGAAGGTCTTTAGTGCTTTATAATAAACAGCAAAGTAATAAAAAACCAGCCGGAAAACGGTTTCTGTTCAAAATGGACCGCGTTGGAGACACACTCACCGCAGTGAGTCACAGCAACTTCGCAAGGAATCCTGCTCAGAACCATCTACGCCAAACAGGAGCAACTCCGCCAATGGCCGGAGCCAGCTTCGGAGACACAGTCAGAACCGCAGCAGGCCTGGCCCTGGGCCTCAGATGGGAGCGTTCGTGGAGGGTGAAATTTAAATCGTCTTCGTGGGAAATGGTCTCACCTGGGTTAACGCCAGTTTGAACTGAGAAAACCAATCTAGCAATGAAATGAACACGGACGAGGTTACACGGCAGGGACCAGCAACGTCCCACCGGGGGAGCCACTGAGGGTCAATAAACCGCCGAGCAAATGCCCAGTAGAGGGCTTTGCATCTGGACCGGTCAGCCCCACTCCGTACTGACCACGGAAAGGCCATCCGGGGAGCGGTCCTCAGGTCCCACAGGTTCAGCACCACACGCAGAGGGGAGCTGCCCGCGGGGACCCGAGGGGATGGGGAGGCCAGCGGAGCGGAGGCCAGAGGCGTCAGATTGAGGAGATTCTTCCCCGATCCATTCACTTCAGAGGCTCACCTCACCTGCGTGCCTGCCTGATGGGATGAAAGCATCACGATTTCTTTCCCTGTGAACACCGGCTGCACTGTCCCAGCCCTCGGCTGCTACCCAGGCGAGTGCAATAATGAAACCTGCGTCATTAAATCCTCGGACTCTGATGCGGGTGGTGGGAGGGGAAAGGTGAACTTTTAACACAGCAGTTCTCAACCGTGGCTGCACATTAGAATCACCTGGGAATCTTTTTAAAATCCTGATTCCTGGGCCTCGTCTTCCGGAAATTCCGTTTTTTTGTTACTAATGCTGTGGCCCCACCCCATAACAAGGGAACAGAATTTCCGGAGGATGAGGCCCAGGAATCAGGATTTTAAAAAGATTCCCAGGTGATGCTAATGTGCAGCCACGGTTGAGAACCACTGTTAAGAACCATGACGACAACTACAAAGGAAGCATACCGTATTTAAACGTCTGTGTCAGAAACGAAGCCAAACCAAGCTCCTCCCCAATCAACAAAAGAACACACGGAAAAGAATGACAGCAAATATGACAAATGGCGAGTGGCCTCAACCTTTAAAAACCCGTAGGACTCAATAACACAACCATTTAGACTCCAATCAGCAAGTGGATAAAAGGCACAGGCCACTACATGCTGTACAAATACTTAACGAGCAGGTGAGATGACTCTGTAACGCCACAACAGGAGGGACCCTGAGTAGATGAGGGAGGCTGCCTGAACCCCCTCTCCTACGGGTTAGAAAAACTACTTTCAAAGAGAAATGTGAAAAGTACTGAAGTCAAATCCTCCACTGAGATACTATTTTAAAGTGGAAATAAGGAGCAGAATAACAGTCGGACAACCGATGAAAACCTGCCGGGAAAGCAGTCATGGAACTAGTCAAAACCACAACTGTGTCAAGATGAGCTCAATTACATCAGAAACAACATAAGATTGGGGGGGAAAAACATGAATCAAATTATAAAAACTCAGAAAGGGTTAAACTCAAGGAAGAATTAGAAATGAAGAAACAATTCCAGAAATGAGATCTAAACTAGATGGGATAAAGAGCTACTAATCCCAACAGATAATGCTTTAGGGCAGCGGTTCTCAACCTGTGGGTCGCGACCCCTTTGGCGGTCAAACGACCCTTTCACAGGGGTCGCCTAAGATCATCCTGCATATCAGATACTTACATTATGATTCATAACTGTAGCAACATGGCAGTTATGAAGGAGCAACGAAAATAATTTTATGGTTGGGTCACAACATGCGGAACTGTATTTAAAGGGCCAGAAGGTTGAGAACCACTGCTTTAGGGGAAACAGAAAGTAAAAATCAAAACTAAATGAAGAGAAAGTGACAAATAGTGAAGAGAGGCAAAGAACATCGAACACGAAGTAACAGGAATCCAAGAAGAAGAAAACCGAAGCGAAGAAAGGACACATGTGAAAACTAGAATGCAGAGGCAGTTTGCTGAGACGGAAAGGAAAAAGCTGACCCGGCGGGCCGAAGGGACACCTCACATACCTGGGAACGCAATCCAGAACCGCTAACATCAAAACGAAAATTTATTGGGTTTCATGACAAAGAAAACGTCCTTCGGGCATAAGCAAAAAGAAGTGATTTATCATGAAAAAGACTTTTCAAACACAGCACTTTATGGCAGAGGAAAATATACTAACATATTTGAGGTACTAATGGAAAGAAAATGTGATCCAAGGATTTAATATCCAGCAAAACGGATTTTCAAGTATGAACAGTCCAAACTGTCATCGACATGAAAGAATTTGGGAAATATTGTGGCCAGAAAATATTCCTCTTTTCTGATGAATCTATTAGAGAACAAGCTTCAGACAACCAAAGTGACCAGGGAAACACTGGCACAGGGCCTGGCGATGAACGTGAAATAAACAGCTTCGGCAGAGCGAGGAGAGAGCGCAGCACGCAGGGGCCGTACGCGTTGACAGCAAACACCTGACGTAGCTGGTTTTAAATGGGGGGCAGGGAGGTGGGGAGGGAATGTGCCAAAAAATTAACTGCTGTGAGCAGTCTGATCAGCGGTGGGAATATTTGTGATGCTATCACATAACTAATGTGGAAGAAAGCAGATGAGCCGACGTGAGCTATTTTAATTATATGATCCCTGTGCTATTGAGAGCCAGGGTTTCCAGTGTGGAAGAAAGGATATAGACTAGAAGAGGTTCAATAAAACCTCAGGGTCCTGGATTTGAATTACAAGTATCAGTAAAAACTCCTAGGGATTTTATCTTTAAACTAGAGGCCGGATACACGAATTCGTGCATGGGTGGGGCCCTCGGCCTGGCCAGCAATTGGGGCCATTGGGATGGTCTCATCCAGTCCTGATCATGCCGATCCTGGGGGGAGGGACCACAGGAGGTTGGCTGTGGGAGCGCACTGACTACCAGGGGGCAGCTCCTGTGTTGAGTGTCTGCCCCCTGGTGGTCAGTGCATGTCACAGCGACCAGACAACCAGTCATTCAGTTGACCGGTCCTAAGGGTTGCTTAGGCTTTTATATATATAGAATAGATATATACTTTCTAGCTCTGTCCACTAAAAAAGACTTAGAAACATCACATTCCCAGTAGCATTTCTAGTGTCTAGGTTGTGGTTTTTAAAACAGCAGTTCCCACTGAATGAAACCAGTGCTTCTTAAAGAAAATGTTGATTTCATGTCATCTCCAATATGTACAAAAAAATAAAAAGGCAAGAAAAAACTTAAAGAAAATACACCAAAGTATTAGCAGGTGTTTCTGGGAAATGTAGGTGATTTTCATTTTATGCTTTCAGTATTTTATAAATTTTCTCTAATGAATCTATACATACAAAAATTGACCTTTAAAATAAAAAACAGCGAACAAATTATGTTATAAAAATACACTTATAGACTAAATATATTTTTAAAAAAATGTATTGATTTCAGAGAAGAAGGGAGAGGGAGAGATAGAATCACCAATGATGAGAGAGAATCAGTGATGGGCTGCCTCCTGTACGCCCCACACTGGGGATTGAACCTGCAACCCAGGCTTGTGCCCTGACCGGGAACAGCGACCTTCTAGTTCTTGGTCCATGCTCAACTACTGAGCCACACCAGCTGGGCTAAAATAAATATATTAAAGTATATCTTTTGAAAGAGGATTACCAGCCAGCCAGAAGGAAGGAATTCAAAATCGTTTTTAAAGGAGCCCTTCTCTGAGGTCCTTCACACACATTGGTCTTTCTTGACAGAAAGGTTCAAGTCTATGGGCAGGAAGGGCCTTGGGAGCAGTTATGACACGTGCAGCCCAGAGCTGCCTGTGTGAGTCTCAAGGCTCTCCCAGGTGCTGCACCCTGAATCAATAACGCTGTCACTCTCCGAAGGCAGACATGGGCTGGGCATATCTGTACTGGGGAGCAGGAGAGTGTGGACGGGGCAGGCCATCAGCTTTCATTTCAAATGCTTATCGGTTGGTTCCCGGGAATGGGGTCCCTGGAGAACGTCTTTCCAGAGACATAGTGTTCCAGATAAATATGGAATGGAAGGATGTACGCCCACCTGACGCTCCCGGCAGAGGTACAAATGCCCCATCTCTTCAGCTGGACAGGGCAGGGCGTGGGCACACAGCATCTTCGGTAAAATGTTCTACAGGAGTATGTCCGGGTGGGTTCCCATTTCAGCGGCCAGAGGGTGGAGACCCGAGGACGGCGGCCAGAGGAGGAGGGATTTAACGGGGGGTTTATGGTAGACCCGACTGTCTTCACAAACCAAGTACCGAACGCCTCGATTTCCGTCCTGCAAACAAGGGCAACCTCAGGTGGCATGCATCTTGCAGGGTGTGGGGAAGATGAGTGAGAGGCTGTTGGTCAAGGCCCGACAGGCCGCTGGGGAAAGTGCTTGGATAGGCAGAAGGCGCCCCACATGCCGGGCGATCTCAGCACCCACCAGAGGAGAGGACGAAGTCCCAAAGGGGAGGGTGAGTCTTACACATACACCTCTGCGCCCGCTACGTGCGCCCTGGGCGAGGTGCATGCGAGTCTCCAGGCGTGAGGTCTATGTCACAGGAAGTCGAACAAAGGCCCGAGGGAGTGAACCCAGGGCCCTAGAGAGACCTCTGTGAGCTGCCTGAGGCCTGTGGCGTGTTCTCAGGCTAAGGGTGGTGAGAATCCCGGGTGATACTGATAAAAGGCTGGTTTTCTGGCCTCACCTCCAGAAATTACCATCGGCTCAGCTGGAGCTCTGACTGGGAATCTGCATTTTAATAAACTGGTTGTTATGTGTCCCAAGCTTTGAGAATCCGAGTTCTAAACTTTACAATCTGAACTGACACGTCGCTCTCCCAAGGCAGACGTGGGCTGGCATATCCGCAGTCCAACCCTAGTTCTCAACTTGCTTCAGAATGACAGTGGGGAGGGCAGGGGAAGCGACATTTTCTGGGACAGAGTCCGCACTGTTACTGATACAGTCACTCGTGTGCCCAGAGCAGCAGGTGCTGACTGCCGGGCTGGGGAGGTAGCTGGGATGGGCGACTAGCCTGTATTGTGCTGTCTGATACATAACCCGCTAGCCACACACGGCGACTGAACACTTAAAATGTGGTCAGTAGAAACTGAGATTTAATGTAAGTGCGACACAGATATCAGATCCCAAAGACTTAGTACGAAAAGAACATAACATATTTAATTCATACTTTTATAGTGATGACATGTTGAAATGACATTATAGACATAGTGTGTTAAATAAAGTATATTATGAAAATTAATTTCACTGGCTTCTTTTTCCTTTTCTAAATGAAGTTACTGGAAAATCTTAAATTGCTTATGTCACTCACAATATATTTCTATTGGACAGTGTTGTTCTAGAACAGTGATGGCGAACCTATGACACACGTGTCAGAGGTGACACGCGGACTCATTTTTTTGGTTGATTTTTCTTTGTTAAATGGCATTTAAATATATAAAATAAATATCAAAAATATAAGTCTTTGTTTTACTATGGTTGCAAATATAAAAAAATTTCTATATGTGACACGGCACCAGAGTTAAGTTAGGGTTTTTCAAAATGCTGACACGCCGAGCTCAAAAGGTTCGCCACCACTGTTCTAGAACGATTCCCTGTCTGGGTCTTCATCCACAGGATTCCCCGAGCTTGGAGTGTCTCCTTCTGGATAACACTGGCATGCCCAGAGCCCCTTCTCCATTTCCCCCTGAGCAGAGGTGACCATACTATACTGGCCCCTCAAGAGAGAGAAGAGGGGCCTGACCCAGCTCATTTGTTAGTCCCCAAAGCCTGGCAGACATCAATGCCCCCACAATACAGAGAGTCAAAGGGTTTCCATAGATTAATAATTTAAAAGATAATTAAAAACCCCAGCAGTGTCCAATGCTGGTGACCACTTGAGTGCTCTAGAGTAACGCTATCTCCTGGTGGCCGGGGCCTGCCTGCTGCCATGGGGAAGGGGGCACTGGGGTGAGGGAACTGGGTCCCCAGCTCCAGGGAGGGCAAGAGCGAACATGGGCCACGTCCCTTTCGCCAGGAGTAGACCTTGTAGACGCCTGGCCAGTCTTCTCTGCAGTGACTTTCAAATACATGTTTGAAGAGCATTTCTTTAATTCAAAGCAAGCCATTGCGCTCTTGTCCAGGCCCCTCGATCACTGGCCCAGATGCCAAGGAAGATACGATTCAAGCACCGGCAAAACGCTCTGCAAACGACAGAACAAGCAGAGATGTGTTTGTAGGTTATCTGGGAGCACGACCAATTTTACACGCAGAGGAAAGTGTAAGCTAGATGTGCTCTGGTTCCTGGCTGCTCTGGGGGCTGAGGCACCCCCACAGGCTAAAAGCCTCACCCGCTCCCAGCCTCCGCCTTTCTGGAGTCCCTCTTACTTGTGCCTCCTGTCCTGAGACTTGGGAGGCGCCCGCCATGGCCTGGCCATCTCTCCGCTTGAGTCCCAGGGTGGTGTGGCCCTTCATCCCTGAGTCTGGAGTCAGGGGCCACCGCTGCTTTGCTGAGTCGCCCAAACTGTAGCTTCTTGATTGACAGGCAAGAGCTGCAATTCATGAGGGAAAGCACAACCACAAAGCCAAACAAAAAGCCAGTGTTTCCAAAACACAAAGCTGATGGCATCTTGCCAGGCCCTGGAGTCAGGTGGGATCTCACTGGCCCAGCAGAGGGGGCTGAACCAGACTGGAAATTACCTTAAATCGCAGAGAGGGAGATGGCACCTTTCCTGCCTCAGGGCAGCCACGTGGCGGGCTGGCGCGCAGGAGGGCCCTGGGCGTCGTAGCCTGCTTGCCCGCGTTTTCCTAAATTGAAGGTGGCAACCTCGTGTAAGCAGCAGTGCACAAGAGCAGTCACAGGCATGCTTCCTGGCCAAGGACCCCTGTGGCAATGAGTTCCTCTGCAGCCAAAGGGGTCAGAGGCCAAAGGCTCTCCCAACTCCACCGTGTGTGTTTGACTTGTGGATTTTCTGGCAGGAAATGGGAATTTGGTTGATAATTACCAGGCGTACAGATAAGGTTTCCTCATTAAAGTCTCATAAAACCATGAAAATAAATCATTGCAAGTGGAAAGAGAAAGAAAATCTTCTGTTTAGACTTTTCCATGACCATGGAGGCCAATTATTTCTCCTCTCCCAGCCCCGTGACCTGGTTTTCGGCTAGCGCGGGGCCTGCTAATCAGAGGAAAGAATTTCGTCGAGACCTCACAGAACTTTCCTGATTTTCAGTTAATGGCTTGGCATGTCAAGGACAGGCCAGGCCTGGCAGAATAAATTATGAGAGTGCAGCTGAGGAAACACAGTCGAGGAAACCCACGTAATATATGTCTGCAGATATGATAGAAACATAAATAAATACTACAATTTCAGGAAAATCGAAGGGTTCATTTGGCCCGTCTGGGAGATGAAAGCTGTCAGGAGGCACGGGAGCAGGGACAGTCCCAAAGGAGACGCCAGCAGAAATGGGAACAGACCCCCCTCCCCCCACCCCCCTCCGAGGGCGTTCCCTCCTTTTCTGAGCTTCAGGGCCAGGCAGGAGGCGCCTGATGCGGCCGAGTTTCTCTCAGGAACTCCGCGTCGGGAATCTCCCAGCTCAGCCATAAGCCCTGGAGTTTCCCAGTGTTTCTACCATCACCGCTCAGGTCCCAAGTCCCAGCTTGCCCAGCATTTTGCTTTCTCCAGACTGAGACTGGCCAGCCAATCAGGACCATGGCATCACTGGAGCCATAGGAGTCAGCAATGGCCTTCAAGGTTTCACCAGGTCCTGAAGAACTCTGACCCTTGCCTGGGCGGAGCTGGTGCCCTACAAGAGCAGGGACATAAACACCCTTTTAAAGTCAGTTAGTAATCCCAGACGAAAAGTAATCCAGATGATTTATGCATAAGTTATATTAAATGAACTTCAGGGCCATTCAGGGCCCATGGCTGGGTGGTGGGGTGACTGACCGTCTGGTTTGACAGGGACTGAGGTGGACGTCCAGTGCTAGAACCAGACAAAGCTGGAGGCGCTGGTCACCCCACTGGGTGAACCAGAGACAGTAATTGAACCCCAGCACAGTGCTCATGTCGCCCTTCCCTAAGAGATGGCAACATTTCCTAGGCAGTGACTGAAAGCGCCTGATACAGGAAGGTTTTGATTGAAGTTGATGAGCCTATTTCCTCGCCTTCAGTGACAGGTACAGCACAGCATGAAGCTCCAGCCGGAGGCTCCATCTGCTCCATCAGTAATGGGAGTTATTGTCTCCGTCTGCTCAGCTGCCATAAGAAAATACCAGGCTGGGCGGCTTAACCAAGACATTTGTTTTCTCACAGTTCTGGAGGCTGAAAGCCCAAGACTCAGGTCCCAGTTAATTCTGTTTCTGGTGAGAGCTCTCTTCCTGGCTTGCAGACAGCCACCTTCTCATTGTGTCCTCAAAGGGCTTTTCCTTGGTGTGTAGGGACCAGGAGAAAGAGAGATAAAGGAAGCTCTCTGTGTCTCTTATTATAAGGGCACTAATCCTATCAGTTCCGGGCCCCACCCATATGACCTTGCTTGACTTTACTTCCTTAGAGATCACATCTCCAAATACAGCCACCTTAGGGAACACAGGAATTTGGGGGAGACATAAACGTTCAGTCCATAACAGTTATGTCACTCCATCTAACTGACCAGTTTTAAATCCCCATTTGTAAAGATCCATTGAGAACATGGACATGGCAGCCCTTGGTAGACCAGAACGCCCTATATGAGTTGATTGTATTGTGATGACCAGGGTGACGATTGGCCATCTGGATGGTGTTCTCTGTCTTCGACTGAAAACACCCATTTCTTCTTGCCCACCTTTCTGAGTGTAGTAATTGTTCAATGGCTTTTGTCTGCTGCTTGTCATTGGTGCCTTCAGATGAGCCCTAGAACTGCCTCCCCCCGACCCATTGCCACAGACACCCTCTTCTTCTCCCCCCGCCTACGCTGACCTCCCTCCCCCATCTGGTGCTTTACCCAGAAGCATGGGTCAACGGAGAGAGAAAAGGCAACACTCTGTGGTCCAAAGTCATGACCACTTCCCTGCTGCTACCTGGCAAGACTTCCGGATGCTCTGTCCTGCACATTCGAAGTCCCCAGCGCAGAACGGTATTTCCCATAGAATTGTATGAAGTCTCCAATTGGGCAGCTAACTTGACCCAATTCCCTCCCAGTCTCATTTGATAAGGAGGTGTGCCCATGTTCCTCTCTTTTCAGACGTTTGTATCAATGGCAAGCACTATGTTCAAGGAGTTATCACTGAAGATTCTGGAAGAACGACCGAGCATGGTGAAGGCGGCTGGGCACCATCTCTCCATCACCCGAGTCGTTCTCGTTACCCTTTATCTTAAATTGAAAACATCTAGGCAAAAATTTATTCCTAAGGCTCAGTGTGAGGAGCCCAGAGTTAAGCCCTCACTGACCTGGATTTTCATGGAGGTCGCAGTGCGACTACGTTCATAGGTTTTGCAGCTGTTCCTTCTGGGCTTCCGTTACCTGCCGTGTATTACAGAGGCTCCCGCCCTTTGTTGAGGGCCGTGTGCGACCGGGCAGAGGAGCCACGCCTGCGTGTCACAGGCGCTTCATTATCCAGTTGAAGTGCCCTTGAGGAACGTCTGCCTGGTGTAGGGGATGCTTGTTGAATGACCCCATGAAAGCTGGATTCTGCCACCTGCTCCTGCATTCGAGGTCATGTTCATACTGGCTGTCATTTCATGGCGGCTAAATCTGGGCATTTTTAGGTAAGAATTCATTGTGCACTGCTGGTGGGAATGCAGACTGGTGCAGCCACTATGGAAGACAGTATGGAGTTTCCTCAAAAAACTGAAAATGGGACTCCCATTTGGCCCTGTGATCCCACTTCTAGGAATATATCCCAAGAAACCAGAAACACCAATCAGAAAGGATATATGCACCCCTATGTTCATAGCAGCACAATTCACCATAGCTAAGATCTGGAAACAGCCTAAGTGCCCATCAGTAGATGAATGGATTAGAAAACTGTGGTACATCTACAAGATGGAATACTATGCTGCTCTAAAAAGGAAGGAACTCTTACCATTTGCAATGGCATGGATGGAACTGGAGAGCATTATGCTAAGTGAAATAAGCCAGTCAATGAAGGAAAAATACCACATGATCTCACTCATTCATGGATAATAGAGACCATTATAAACTTTTGAACAATAATAGATACAGAGGCAGAGCTGCCTCAAACAGATTGTCAAACTGCAGCGGGAAGGCCGGGGAGGGTTGAGGGGCAGGAGGGAGGGGGGTAAGAGATCAACCAAAGGACTTGTATGCATGCATATAAGCATAACCAATGGACATAAGACACTGGGGGAGGCTAGGGGACTGTCAAGGGCGGGGGGGGGGGGGGGGAGAAGGACACATGTGTAATACCCTTTGTAATACTTTAAGCAATAAAAAAAATAAAAATAAAAATAAAAATAAAATTTAAAAAAAAAGTCAAACTTAAAAAAAAAGAAAAAGAATTCAAGCAGAGAAGAACTGGTGACTATTCCCGGGAACGCATCTGTCGTTCCAGCAGAACTTTGCTTCTTCTATTGGGGGCGGGGGAGGGGGGATGCATGGCCTTTTCTGAGTACACACAGCCCCTGAATGTGTTCGCCTCTGTTTGGGTGCCGCACTTCGGAACAAACAGCAAGGCCATTCAAACCTTTAAGGCTAGCTGTGTCTGCACAAAGCATCAACTTGCTTACATAAGCGGTGCAAGTTAGTCATGGGAACAAGATTTTTTTTTTTAAAATATACAAAAGCCAGGAAGGACAAAAGAGTAACTCGGCAGTGGAGAACCCTGACAAATGCTGCTTAAGTGGGGTGACCAAGGTCACGATCAACAGTCATGCATTATGTTGAAACGTGCCCTTGAGATGATGTGATGAAATGGCACCTTCCATCAGGGACCTTCCTTTCAAATGCCCAGAACCCCCCGTCGGACCTTGAGGAAAACATCAGACAGACTCCCTCCCAGACAGTTCTCCTCACAACGTCAAGGTTGTCAAAGACAAGGACCGTCTGAAACTCAGACCCAGCCCAGGGGAGCCCAAGGAGACAGGCATCTGAAGGTAACGTGGACCCTGGATGGGACCCTGGGACAGAAATAGGACATGAGGGAAAACCAAGGAATCTGAATAAACTACGGACTTTGGTTAATAAGCATGTATCAGCATGGGCTCCTTCGTTGCGACAAAGGTACCATCCTAATGTGAGAGGTCAATAATAGAGAAAAATGTGTGAAGGGCATGGGAGTAGTATATCCCTATATACTCCCTCTCCTAGTCTCTGTACTATCTGCTTAATTTTCCAGTAAATCTAAAACTGTTCTACAAGTAAAGTCTTTTAATTATAATAATAAAACACATACAAGGCAATGGTACTTACTAGGTTGCCGAGGTGAAGGGATGTGTCAAGAATAAATAACATGTTGCCCTGGCCTTGACGTTTTCCTCAGTGGTTAGAGCGCCGACCCACGGACTGAAGGGTTGTGGGTTCCATTCCCGGTCAACTGCACGTACCTCAATTGCAGGCTCGATGCCTGGCTCCAGTCCTGGTGGGAATCAGAGGCAACCACTGGCTGAGTCTCTCTCACATCGATGTTTTTCTCTCTCCCACCCCCTCCCTCCTACTCTTTCTAAAAAAATCAATGGAAGAAATATCCTCAAGTTAGGATTTTTAAAAAAAAGAATAAATAAAATGTTTAGTTTTAAATATATTGAACCACATTGGACCTTCAGGGCATGATGCTAAGAGAAATAAGTCAGACAGAGAAAGACAAATACTATATGGTCTCACTTATATGTGGAAACTAAAGTCACACACAAACTCATAGGTCCAGAGAAGAGTTTGGTGGGTGCCAGAGGCAGGGGTTAGGGGGGTGGGCAAAATGGGGGGGAGGGGGTCAAAAGGTACAAACGTTCAGTTATAAAATGATGCATGAGTTCTGGGTTTTTGTTGTTGTTGTCTTTTAAGAAGAAGAAATAAAATTTCACCACACCCTTGAACATGGAAGTCAGCTAAGGAGAGAACACATCATCATCTTACTAAGTTTCAAGTTTTCTACTGTATCTGCTTCTTAATGTACAAAACATGCTTTGAAAACAGTTAATGAAGAAATCAGACACAAAGTTCACATATTATGTGATTCCAGTCATATGAAATACCCAAAGTGGGGAAATCTATAGACACAGAAAGCAGGTCAGTGGCTGCCAGGAGCTGGAGGGAGGGAGCAAGGGGGGTGAGTGGCAGTGGGGATGGGGTTTCCTTGGGGCGATGGGAAGACTTTGGAACTAGACAGAGGTGATGATTGCACAACATGTGAATGTTCTAAGTGGCACTGACCTGTCCCCTTTAAAAATGGCTCATTTTGTGTTAAGCAAATTTTACCTCCATCGAAAAGAATTAATGATATTAAAATAATTTAAAAAATAAAATAATGATAATAAAATAGTGATAATAGAAATAAGCCATACTATAAAAATCATGCTTTCGTCTGCCATTTTTTCCTTGTCAGACTCAGAATGTCAATGTAGCGTTATTGTAACACTGTAAATGACCATATAAAATAAAAGTCATTTTCATTTGGAAAAAAAAAAAAAGTCAGGAAGCAGTTATAAGTCAATAGGGTATCAGACCACAGGAAAGCATTTTGTGGGTGGATGGTGTGGGCCTAAAGGTGGGCGCAGTGGGGAGCCAGTTGGGCCAGAGTTCCCTGATGTGGGGCTTTCAACTTGAACTCCGTGGTCCTCACTGTCTCTGTGCATAAATCGAGAGGAGGGGGCCAGGGTCAACATGAAAAGACCCTGCCAGGGAGAAACAGCCCCGGGTTTTCAGACACACTGTGTGTGTGAGCAGGGGTGAGGGTGAGAAGGGTCTTATGCCCACAGCCAGATCATTCATGGCAGCGTTGATTGCCTTGATGAAGCCGACCAATGGGTGGCTTAGGCCTCCTGCAAACCCAGCGGGGGAGCCGGCCGGCAATGCGTGAGCCTGGAGCTGTTTCACCAATTCCTTGAGGCACTCGGTGCCGGGAGCCGGTCCATGCTTGCTGTTTCAGGGACCTGGCATATATGGCATACTGTTCTTAATATGTTTGCTCACCTTCTTGGCACTATGTGTTTTAACCAGGGTCTCTGAGAGAGGTTGTTTCCCAGGTAGGGATTTTCCCCTGAAGTTAGGGAGGGAATAAAACCCCTCAACTAAGTGCCAGGCGGGTAATTAATCACTTTAACTATGAACAATCATGCTTAAGCTACATAATCTTTACTCCCTGGAATGGAGATAAGAAACGCCCTAACCTTTGTAATAGAGATTGATAGGATTGAATCAACTGGTATAAATACAGATGTAACAAGACAGCAAGAGACAGAGAGAGAGACAGAACCTAGGCACAGAACCTACACAGAACGTTCTCTAGAGACAGAAGAACTTCGCTGGAGAGAACATGGCAAAAGATCCTGGACAGAAACTGGCCTCAGAACCTAGAGACAGAACCTAGCGAGAGAACATAGCAAAAGATCCTGGACTGAACCTGACTACAGAAATTGGCAAGAGAACCTGACTAGAACCTGGTGACTGAACCTGGCTGGAGAACCTGGACAGAACCAGTCTGGAGAACCTAGCTACAGAACCTGGCTATGATGATCACCTGAACGCTGCCTCCATGTCATTCCTTCTTCACCGACTCCGTCCACACATTTGGGGACCCCTGGACCTGCTGGGGTTGGACCCCGGCAACTCGGGCCATGACAACAGGGCCCGGGGATGTGGCAGATTTCAAAAGGGCGAGCTGGGAGCAGACCTCATCTCATGCCTGGTTTGGGGGCTGCCTTCCCTTTCCCGCAGCCTCTCCAGACACAGGCAGAGATGAACGCGTGTGCCCTGGGGCCGGGCCCCGCTCTGGGCTGGCCCACTCCTCCTGCCTCCGCGCACCTGCAGGCCAGTGTGCGAAAGGCGTAGGGCGAGGCGCTGGACGCTCAGAGACGCCGCTTCACCTCTCTCCGCATCTCATGCCCTTTTCTGGGAGGGGATGCTGAGTGGCCATGGCCCCGCTTCCCCTCAGACGGTGGCTTAGCGCTGGGGTGTTGGATGTGGAGTGCTGGCCGGAAGAAGCTCTGGGGTGCCGGTAAGGCCTTTTCACCACACACAGGGCCACGCCAGGGGCAGCAGCCAAGTACTGGTACCTACTCCCTCCCGGTTTCTCGCTCATCTCTCCTTAGGGTTTAAAGTGAGGCCGAGCTTCCCCACTAAGGGCTGGCTGTTCCCTAACTCAGAGCTCCCTCTTCTCTCACCCCATCTAAGTACCAGATGTGGAATTGGGGCGAGAAAGCCAGCATGTTCTGGCTCAGGTCAAGAAGCTGACATTGAAAATCTTTACTGCCTTCCACAACAACTCAACGTCACAGAAATCATGGCAGAAACCAGGTACGTATTTCCAAAACCAAGCAAAAGGTATTCATAATTCAGCTTCTGAAATGTGCCATCAGAAGGCTCCAAAAATAGGGCTGAATGAAACACTGCTGGATGCTATTTCAGGCTTAAAATGACAGTAAGTTATCCTATATCATAATATGTCCTAATATGCAAATTGACCAAACAGCGGAATGGCTGATCGCTATGATGCGCACTGACCACCAGGGGGCAGACACTCAATGCAGGAGCCGCCCCCTGGTGGTCAGTGTGCTCCCACAGGAGAAGCACTGCTCAACCAGAAGCCAGGCTCATAGAAGTGCTAAGGAGCAGCGAGCAGGCGGGAGGTAAGGAGTGAGGGGTCCTGGACTGTGAGAGAGATCCCGGACTGCAGGAGAGATGTCCAACTGCTGGCTTAAGCCCGATCTCCAGAGGGATTGGGCCTAAGCTGGCAGGCAGACATCCCCCAAGGGGTTCCAGACTTCGAGAGGGCGCAGGCCGAGCTGAGGGACTCCCCTCCAGTGCACAATTTTTATATACCAGGCTTCTAGTAATCAGATATAATGGGAACAACAAAATGTCATCCCTTTAAGTCCACCATTAAAAAGAAAAACTCAAACACTTAGCATACCTTTCTTCTAGTGCAAGACAGTATTATAGGGTGGCATCTTTTAGATGTGACTGCGCAGACATTTGTTCATTCATTCATTCATTCAACAAACATGTGTCAAAGGTTTCAGATGTGCAGGTTAGGGGGGTTGGGTCTCCTCACTGCCCAGGCTGATGGAGGCTCTACCATATTGTAGCTGCACTGTCATGAATTAGGAGGAGAAAACTGGAGAGCCACATAAACGCTCTTATGGCCAAGCCCAGAAGTGACAAACCTTATTTCTACCCACATCTCTTTAGTCAGAACTCAGCCACCTAGGCTCAGTCTGACAGCGAGGAAGGCTGGGGAACACAGGGGAGCAATGGATTTTCAGGAAAACTGAATGTTTCTGGCCTACCTGGGCCATAATGTCGATCAGGAACATAAGGGCAGATGGCTAAGCATTTCACGTCCAGGGGAAAGTGTTAGCACACTACCCAGAGGCGTCAGACAGGTGTGTTGCTTTAGGAAATTTAAACCAATCCCCGTATGAAGGCTGGGTCAGAAGGAGAAGGCACTAGAGCCAGGGAGACCGGTTAAGAAGAAGTTGTAACAGTCTTGGCATTTGGCAAGAAGAGTGGCCTTATTGTGACAGAGGAGAGTGAAGAGTAGAGATGGACACTACATTTTCTGTAGAAGATTGATGACATGCAAAGTTGGGGTTGGAAATCCTGATTTTGGAGTCAAGAGGAGATATTTGAAACTGTGAGAGCCTACCAAGGGAGAGGGAAGGGAGGTCCACCCAGAGCTCTGCGGCCCCTTGGCCAGAGAGGGTGACGGAGAGCAAGAATCAGTGATCTTAGGATGGAAAATAAAAGGACTGCGAATGAAAGGTAAAGATTTTTTCTTTCTGTATCAGTTTGGGACTTTCTGTATTTCCTAATTTATCTAATAGGAAGATGTGTTTCCTTTCTAATCCTATATAATAAAAGGCTAATATGCAGATCGATCGAACGGCAGACCGGTCACTATGACGCGCACTGACCACCAGGGGGAAGGTGCTCAATGCAGGAGCAGCCACCTGGTGGTCAGTGTGCTCCCACAGGGGGAGTGCAGCTCAGCCATAAGCCGGGCTCACGGCTGGTGAGCGCAGCGGTGGTGGCGGGAGCCTCTCCCACCTCCGCAGCAGCGATAAGGATGTCCAACTGCCGGCTTAAATGGGGAGCAGGCCTAAGCCATCAGTTGGACATCCCCTGAGGGCTCCTGGACTGCAAGAGGGTGGAGGCTGGGCTGAGGAACAACCCCCCCCCCCGTGCATGAATTTTGTGCACTGGGCCTCTAGTCTATAATAATAAAAGCACAATATGCTAATTAGACTGGATGTCCTTCCAGACATCCTTCCGGATGAAGCTGGGGCCGCAAGGGAAGCCCGGGTCCCAGGTGCCAGAGGGAAGCTGGTGCCAGCAGCCAGGGGAAGGAAGACCTACTCTTGTATAAATTTCGTGCATCAAGCCTCTAGTCTCTCTCTCTCTATAAAAGCCTGACCTACCGAACAACTGGTTGACGGATTGCTATGATGTGTACTGACCACCAGGGGGCAGACACTCAATGCAGAAGCTTCCCCCTGGTGGTCAGTGCGCTCCCAAAGCCAACCTCCTGCAGTCCCTCCCACGGCCCCTCCCCAAGGCCAGCCAGCCCCAATGACCCCAATCAGAACCTCCCACAGCCCCTCCCCCCCCCCAACCTCCCTCAGCCCCCACTGGCCCCAATTGCCGACCAGGTGGAGGGACCCCACCCATGCATGAATTTGTGCACCGGACCTCTAGTAAGATTATAATGTTCTTAGTCTAAAAAAAGAAGAAAAGAGTAATGTCAAATTAAAGGTAAGTTCCCTTCTCCACCAGCTCTAAAACCAACAATTCTTCCCAATTCTTGTGTGTATTTTAGTCCTCCGACTCCTGTCCTGACACACATTTCCTAGGAAGCCAATCCCCATGGGAACTGGGTGTGATGGTTCTGTATGGATGACATAGCACATACGCACAGACAACACACACAGCACTGTTCCCGGCAACTCAGTGATTCTCTGTCAGTCTTTTTAAATTGGATTTACTGAGGTAACTTTGGTTAGTAACAGTATATCGATTTCAGGTGTACAACATTAGACCCTTATACCTGGTGCTCAAGTGTGTGGTCACCACCAAAGGTCCAGGTTCCTCCCCTTACCATTCTCTGCCAGTCTTTGTCAAATCATTCTGTGACTCGTAAGTGGATGAATAGAAAATATCACAGTCATTCGACAGTATGAGAAATTTTCCCTTTCTAGTCTTTCCAAACTCTCCCCTCAGGCCGCCCACCACCCATCTTTATTTAATAAAGCTACTCGTTCAATGCCAAGTATTGCAAAATGTGAGCTGTTGGGCACAAGACAAGTGTAACTCATTCAGAACATAGATGAATAAGCACAATTCTCCTAGGGCAGTGATGGCGAACCTATGGCATGCGCGTCAGAGGTGGCACGCGAACTCATTTTTTTGTGGTTGATTTTTCTTTGTTAAGTGGCATTTAAATATATAAAATAAATATCAAAAATATAAGTCTTTGTGTTACTATGGTTGCAAATATTGAAACATTTCTATATGTGACATGGCACCAGAGTTAAGTGAGGGTTTTTCAAAATGCTGACACGCCGAGCTCAAAAGGTTCGCCATCACTGGCCTAGTGCCATTAGACTGGCAGAGCTAAGGGACTTGTCTTCATACATGAAGGATAACACCTGATTAAAGACAGAGTTTTGCCTTCATGTTGGACATTCTCAATCCATGGGTGACTTTAGCAGTCTCCTGTATCAACACCCGGATATACGTAAGTGATAGAAGGAGACATCTGTAGTACTTTCGACAATAAAGAGAACTTATACACACACACACACACACACACACACACACACACAACATGCGTGATAGAAAGACCACAGAGTAGCCCAGCCAAGTGATAGAAACCCTGGCTTTGGATTTAATCAGAGTGGATGCAGACCCTGGCTCTGTCCCCCTGGGCAAGCCACTGAGCTCCCTGTGCCTCTGCTGCCTCGCCTGTGACATGCCGGCAGCAATGGCCTCCACCGCCCAGGGCTGCTGCAGCGACTGAAAGAGATACGCGTGGGAAGCGCTATGCTCACACTCAGGGACCCCCCGCAGGTGAGCACCTTCCACGGAAAGCTACCTTATAGGTGAGACGGTGGGTTTGGCCACTGCTCCCTGGACCAGGGCTCTGTCATTCTAGAGACCCAGCCATCCCAAGGCCACAGCCGGATAACGAAACGCCTCCTCCCGCCTCTACTCACCCAAGGCCTCCACCTGGAGGCTGCGTCTCTGCCTTTGCTTCTCTGAACTCCCAGAGGGGCTGCAGGGGTGGCCGCCCCAGGCCTCGCCTCTGTGTCTGAAGCAACTCGTTACCTGAGGATTGCAACCACAGGTCTCTTTGTTTGCTGGTGGTGGTGCGGGGGCTTGGAGAGAACGTTTCTTTTTCCCCTTAAGTTTATCTTTACTGTTGAAAGTATTACAGATGCCCCCATTGTTTTTTGTGTGTTTTGTTTTTTCCCCACTGACCCCCTCCACCCCACCCTGGCCCCTCCAGCAAGAATGTTTCTGAAGCTACTGACTTTGATTAAAGGCAGAAATACTCAGACCTGTACCGCAGACGTGCAAAGGATTGTAAGAGACCCCTATGAACAATTAGACGGCAAAAAAGTGGCCAGCCTAGAAAAAAAAAAGGAATTCCTAAAAACATACAAGACCGAATCATAAAGAAAAACTGAACAGACCAATTCCTAGTGAGGAGACTGAATAAGTCATCAAAAATCTCCCAACAAACAAAAGCCCAGGACCAGATTGCTTCACTGGTGAATTTCATTCAACCTTTAAAAAAATAATATCAATCCTTCTTAAAACCTCCCAAAATATTTTAAAGGAGGGAACATCTGCAAACCCACTTCACTGTCTTCCCCTGATATAAAAACCGGATAAGGACACTACGAAAAAAAGAGAAAATTATAGGCTAATATCCCTGATAAACACAGATGCAAAAATCCTCAAAAAATATTTGCAAACTGAATTCAACAATTCATGGAAAAGGATCAATCGAAATTCCAAATGGGAAAGGGATGGGGTCATGCCCATTCTGAACCCTGGAAAGGGACCCACATTTGGGAAATATTAACTGTGAAACAATGCCAGGTTCAGGACCCAGAGATCTCTATCTCCCCATTGCTGCTTCTTTCCATACTCCATCCAGATCCGCTACTGAGTCCGAAACCAGCTCTGATTCAAACACCTTGTCCTTTGCGCATCTGATCCCCCCCATAACACGATCTCTCTTCCTCCAGTTTGAAAGTGTGGTTTCCATTCCCGTCCCCAGAGCTGTGTGAAATAACCATTTCTGCAGAAGGGGCTGTGTATTCGCTTTGGCTTCCCGGCTTCTTGATAGAATTGCTCCATTGCCTCCCATGGTGCGGCCGACTAGCCAGCGTACCCTTCGTGGGACCACGCTGGACAAATAGAGGGTCCCTGAGGGCGAAGGGTGACATTTAGCAAGTCACTGCTCTGGCCCTGCAACGAGGGAGAATGTTAACTGCCTGCTCCTGGCACGGAAAACCACTACAAGGACCTGCACACCGGGGATGTCAAACTGCCTTTTTAATCCGACACCTGCCCTGGAAACGCTTGGAATCCAGGACGCTCACAACCCAAGGCCTAAGATGACTAAACGCAAGTTCAGACAGGGCGAATGCAGACATGATTGTCAAGATTCACGGAGGGACAGGCATAATTTGGGAGGGAAAAAAAGTTCAAAATAGCAAAAAGCCCCAACAGGGACTATATATAGTACATGGTTTCCCCACTTAGAAACTAAACTGAGAGTCAAAGGCATTCGCTGTATTTAGACTAAAAGTCACAGAGGTTATTAAAAGACGTGGGGTTGAGAAGAACCTGTGGCTGTGAGCTCTTTCCAGAGGAGAGATGAAATTTCAAGGAAGGAAAAGGAGGAAAATCTAAATACCGGACATCCCTTCTCGCCTACGTTTTTCTAAAGAACAAAGAGTTCACCTCTGACTCGAGTTTTGTGTTCAAGTCGACTTTTTGCTTGGCACTCATGTTGACATCCCCCGCTCCCCAGGCAGTAAAACTGAGAGGGAAGTTGTAAAACACAAGCGTGTCCGACCCTGAGAAACCAAGATCTAGCCTGAGACACACTCAGACTCCCCAGTAGCCTCAAGTACATCCCACGTCACCCTTAAAAACACACGCAAAAAGAACAAAGAAAAACAATTCAGAGGAGCACTTTCTGTATCTTACAAATTATGGGGAGACATTTTCTCCTCAGTACCTTACCTGGCCACAGGAGAAACCTGTGGCTGTTTTCAAGGCATCGTCCGAGTCTATTTCAGATGCTCGCACTCAGAACAGAACCAGGGAAAGTACTTTTGAGCGAGGCAGAACTAGGGAGCGAGCAGGGAGACTAACATGAGACTATGACGTGCAGCGGAATGACAAACTGAACCCTGGCTGAGACCAGATACATATCCTTAGGGGGAAAAACGTAAAACAAACCCTGCGCATGAAACCACAAAGGTGAGCTTTTGGTTCAGTAGCTCCTGTTGGGACGAGGGCAAGTTCAGGCCCATGAGGAAGGTGGACGTGGTGTTGAAGGAAACGCTGGCAGAGAGGGGATTAGAACGTGAAACCACTTGGCATCTGTCAGCGAAGGACAGCTCCATAAAGACTCAGGGGAGCAGGCAAGCAGGCCAGGAGGCCGAGGGACAGGTGCGAGAGGCAGCCTTGTTTCCTGGAGTTTCACGCACAAAATCCCACCATGAGAGAAAGACGGGACCCACCTGTCCTCCAGAGAAGCCTTCCCTTCAGAAGAGGGGGCCCTGACGCCGGACACAGGGACACACCAGGGTGGGGTCCTGGGAGCCAAGCTGCCTACTTCCTCCTGGAAAAAAAAAACACCACACACAGTAAAACGGAGTTGCTACTTGTTTTCGACATTCCTGCGACCACTTTAGAGACACGATCTCTCAGTTTCAGGCCTCAGATTACCAGCTCGAATATCATCGACGCCGGGTGCCCTGGGGCAGAATCGTCAGGCAGGCGGCCCGTTCTTGGGTGGCCCCAGCTGTCTCCATCTGAGCTGTTTCCATGATGTGTCTTTCCTGCCCCCCGCCAAATGTGCTGGGTCTGCACGGGACCCCCGCAGTGGTGGTGGGTGGTCGCTGATGCTGCTCTGCTCACGTGGTGTTGATGTTACACCTGTCCTAGCCCAGGGTCCCCGCCTGCATGAAGGGTGGAGGGCCCGGCCTTCCCGGAGGCAGCCCACCTCCCAAATCCGAGCCCGGGATTTGTAAGGAAAGCCTCCGAGAGGACAGGAGAGGGGCACCGGCTCTCTGGGCTCATTTGAGGCCTGAGTCTGCTCTCTGAAGACTGTCAAGAGCTGGGACTCAAGCCCTGGCTGGTTTGGCTCAGTGGATAGAGCGTCAGCCTGCGGACTGAAGGGTCCCGGGTTCAATTCCGGTCAAGGGCACATGCCTGGGTTGTGGGCACAGTCCCCAGTGGGGGGCGTGCAGGAGACAGCCAATCAATGATTCTCTCTTATCATTGATATTTCTCTCTTTCTCTCCCTCTCCCTTCCTCTGTGAAATCAATAAAAATATATTTTAAAAAAAAAAGCTGGGACTTGAGAACCCGGCCAGGGGACCAGGACTTTCCTAGCCTTCGGTAAGAGAAATATGCTAATCAAGCCCTTTTCTGAAGGGAGTGAAGTTCAAAAGGAATTGTTCCCAGCACTCCCTGGGAAAGGCAATGCCCAGACAGGAAGAGCGCAAAGAGGCAGAACTTGAAAAGAAAGAAAACACGAAGGTGTCATCACTGTAGGTGCACTTCAAAGACCAGGAAGTCCCATCTTCCGGTGAGGAGAGTCTAGACTTCCACAGCCTTCTGTTGAGGTGTCTCTACCTATATCACACCTCCACTTCAGCCTGAGGCTCAGCGCCCAGGCGCTAGCTATATTTCAGTACTTCTAACACTGAAAAATTCAAAGAAAAATGAACTGCCTTAGAAACACAAAAATACTAATACACAATTCAGCTTGAAATACATTCAGCTTCAGTGATATATCTCCTAGCGGCCCGATGAACAAAATGCGTGCAAGAGTAGGCCTTCCTTCCCCCACTGCCAGCACCTGCTTCCCGCCGGCCCCCGGGACCCAGGCTTCCCTCGCAGACCCAGCTTCGTCCAGAAGGACATTGGGTCTAATAAGCATATTATGCTTTTATTACTATAGATCGTACTAGTTGCTAACACAGCTGGGGGGGAGGGAGGGACTTAAACAATAGAAATGCATGTTCTTACACTTCTGGAGGCTGGAAGTGCAAGATCAAGGTGTCGGCAGGGGTGGTTTCTTCTGAGACCTCCCTGCTTGTGGACGGCCATCTTCTCCCTTTGTCTTTCCTGCGTGTGTGTCTGTGTCCTAATCTCGTCTCAGAAGGACAGCGGTTGTACTGAATTAAGGCCTCCCATACACCCCCATTCTACCGTAACTACCTCCTTACACGTTCTATCTCCAAATGGTCACATTCAAGATACTGGGAGTTAGCACTTCAACAGTGAGTTTGGGGAGACACAAGTTAGTTCATGATATCTATAAAATATATTATGTCCGTGTGATCACATTTAGAATTCACAGATGTTTTCCTGAAATCGTTTGTAGGTTCAAAGTTCTCACTGTATAAGAATTCCTGGCTGTTCCCAATGATTATTTCAAAGATCATTCCCAATCGTAAATGAGGTAAATTGCTTGTAGACAGGTATTCACAGAAGCAGTCTGTAGTTCTGGCCCCACTTGTCTGCCCTGTGGAATCTAACTGCCCGTTTGACCCTGGGTATGGAAGTGATGGAAGGAGCAAACCCCCAGACCTGCTTCACCTGCAGTTCCCGCATCGTCCTGGTGGCGGCGCCATCAGTACTCCGGTCAAAAACCATGAGTCCCATTCTGGATCCTGAGTTTTCCCTCAGCCTAAATCTGACATGTAAACAAACCCTGACGGCTCCAGCTTCAAAGACGTTCATATCTGCGCACTTCTCACCACCTCTGTCACCCTTATCTCACCTGATTGCTCCCGCGCTGGTCCCTCCACAGCCTACTCTCAACCCTGCGGCCAGAGCCATTCTGGTAAACCTGTCAGACCATGTCCAACCCCGTAATTTTCCATTCCACTCGGAGTGCAAGTCAAGGCCCCAAACTGACCTTCAAAACCCGTGCGAGCTGCTCCCTGTTCCCTCTCAGAGCTCCCGCCCGCCCACTCTCCCTGCCCAGCTACACGGGCCTCCTGCTCTTGTCTTAGTAATTCCCTCTGCACAGAGCAGACTTCCTCCAGATGAGACAAGTCTAACTCCCTAACCTCCTGCAAGTCTCAGCTCACATCGAACCTTCTCTAAAAGGCTTGCCCAGCCTCCACATTGGACAGTTTCTCCCCCTCCCTGGGCCAGGGTATTCCAAACCTCCCCACCCCTGCTCTGCGAGCCCTCCCTTCCCTGGTGTTGCTTAGAGTTCTCGCTGCCCCACCTGCCGCTCCCCGCTCCAGGGGAGCTCAGGGTCTTCTTCATCAAGGCGCCCCCTTCACCTGAACCGAAGCCTGCCACAGGGTGGGCCCTCAATAGCTGTTGTTAAATGAATGGGTAGATGAGTAAACGAAAGTACAGAATTCTTTTCAACACTTTCAACAGTGTATCAAAAAGTGGCATTTAGCCCTGGTTGGGGAGCTCAGTTGGTTGGAGTGTCATCCTCACCAAAAAGGTTGCGGGTTCGATCCCAGGTCAGGGCAGATATGGGAGGCAACCGATCCATCTCTCTCTCTCTCTCTCTCTCTCTCTCTCTCTCTCTCTCTCTCAGCATAGGAGAGATTACTTCAAAGAGAACAAAAATCAAACTGAACTGAGAATTTTTTTTTGGTATGTTATGTACCAAAAAAATTAAAATGATAGTTATAGACATTTTGGATAATATAATTGTGGTATAATAGTTTCATCCTCAGTTAAAAAGTTCTTTTTCTTTTGTGAAGGCCTCAGAAAAACTGTCTTGTACATTCAAGGACTCAGAAAATTTCAATGCCACATCTCTATGTGTCCGTCTTAAAAATTTATCCACAGATGCGTAACAATGGACTGAAAGGGAATTATAATTCCAGCCCAGCACCAGTAAGTTGTTGGATAAAAGGACTGGCCACTTGTCATTAAAGCCAATTAACAGTGTTACATCTCAAACAATCATTGTCAATAAGTAAGTGCAAATGAAATTTAGATTTCTCGTAGCTGCAGAAGACACATAATGTAAAGCAACATAAGAAACGACAATCTGGGTTTTGTTTTCATTAGAAAATATTTATTAAGAAACTATACACTGAACAGTCCTGTAAGTCTCTGTGGAAACACAATGCCCCATTGCCAGAGAGCAAGGTCAGAACCACGGCAGAAGAAAAGATGCTGGGAGGGATGGACCCTGGGGGGCTGGAAGTGAGGGAATGGTTATAAAATTTAAAAGCAGTCATCCTCAAGCCTGCTCCTTAAAGTCCCACTCAGGAGGAGGCCCTGGCCCCCGGGGCGGGCAGGACACAGTGGGGAACAGCCTGACCTGGGGCAGCGGGAGCAGGATGTGGGGAGCAGGGAGGGGCCAGACAAGCACACACCTTCAGGCTCTGGAGAGACCCAGAATCCCTGTGTGATATTCACCAGGGTGCCTGGGAGGCCACCGCAGACCCTGGGAGGATTTTTATTAACAGTGTCTGGAAAGATGATGACGAAGGAAATGGTAGAGCAGGAAATATAAGCCAATTTCCTCACTTTATATTGAGGAAATCAGAAGATCATGCATAATCTCAACTTTGCTAATTTGTGAAAAATAGTTGGAAAACATAGAAAAACTTAAAGGTGAGCAAAATGAAAAGAGAACATACCTGGTGAGATGGACAGTCGCTGCCTTGAGTGAGATTTGGAGCCAGGAAAAGCTCTCCTGCTGACCAGGGTCCGGAGCTGTCGGTGCTGTTGCTAGAAGCTCATGACTCAGGTGCTGAGAGGACCAGGCACATCCAGGAGCTGTTTGGAGCCTGAAGAAGCTTGAAGGGAGCATCAAAAGTGAAGGATCGTAAGGTCTGAGAGAAGCGAGGCCTCCAACAAATGACTCTTCTCCTTCTGTGGGTAACAGCTCCTGGCTTGCCACTGGATCCCGGAGGAGACCACAGACCATGGCCACCAGGTGACCAGACACTGGACACTTGCCATTCATGAACTGGGTGTCGTCTGACCCACTTGGCCATTAAACTGGAAATCCCAAGAGGTGTTCAACCATTATGGAAAGATAATCCATATAGGTCAATGCCTGACACGTCCTGAAGGTCATGGAAGGCCCACAAGCATGTAGCACACACGCCCACCCCCCCAGCTTCCCGTGGCCACACTGGCAGCCTTGCCCATACCCATGGCCTCATGGCAAATTCTCAATAACCCACTGACTGTAAGGAAAACCATTCCAGCGGGTTAGGATGGCTCTGTGCCATATGCCAGCCCAGCCCAAAGTGGACGACTGCGGTCAGTCATTATGGGCCAACTTAGGGTAGCCCTGAACACTGGGGGAAAGGAAGTCTTCCCATTGGGCAGCACTTAGCCTGAAAGAAGAGGTGGCCGGGGGTAAGGCCCTGCATTCATCCATGGAGTGGTTAACACTTGGTCATATTGTCAGAGACAATGTCATGGTTAAAAACCCACAACTCTGTATGTATGTTAGTCTGACTCTATTTAATATATATGTATACACACACACAGTGGGGCCTTGACTTACGAATTTAATTCGTTCTGAGACCGAGCTCGTTAAGGAACTCGTTAACTCAAATTACTCTATCAACTCAATGCAAAAAATCAGCCGAGAGACAGCTGGTATCTCAAAAAACTCGTTAGTCAGGACACTCATAAGTCAAGGCCTCACTGTATGTATGTATGTGTATATATATATATATATATATATATATATATATATAGTAATATATAGTTATATATAGTTATATACATATGTAGATATCTATTCTAATAAAAGGGTAATATGCTAATTAGACCGGACATGTTCTGGACGACCTTCCAGACAAAGCCAAGGGCCATCAGGCTGGCAGGGGAGAGCAGTTAGGGGAATCAGGCTGGCAGGCAGGTGAGCAGTTAGGAGCTAGCAGTCCTGGAAAGCAAGAGGGATGTCCAACTGCTGGTTTAGGCCCAATCCGCTGAGGGGTCCCGGTTTGGAGAGGGTGCGGGCCAGGCTGAGGGGACCCCCCCTTTCCCACTGTGCACAAATTTCGTGCACTGGGCCTCTAGTATTATATATGTACATAATTGTAAAATGAAAACTATGTATGCCATAATGGTAACATTACAAGTGGTTTTATTTTCTTTCTATTTTCTTAGATTTTCCCACTGCATATTACTTTTATAAACAGGAAAAGAGTTTACTATTGTTTTAGAAAGGAACCTCCTTATGGCTCAGCAGCACAAAAACCCATTCGGCATGCTGTGTGGAGTTAATTTTCCTCTGAAGTCTGTCTTCTGTAAGCAACCTTGTGGTTGGTGAGCCTGTGGACACGTCCCACCATGACCTTCTGTGAGCCTGGTTTGGCAGAGTCCATACTGAAGACAGTGGAATCATGATCATTACAACTGACTCAGTATATAAATAGAATGCAAAATGAGAGGCCTTTTGTCTGTCCCAACTCCCCAAGGCAGCGTGGCGTCACTGAGCAGGCTAGGCTTCGGGTGGGATTGGCTGATGTTTGATTCCTGACTCTGCTGTTTACCAGACTTTGGACAACACAACTGACCTCCAAGTCCAGATTTCCTCTTCTTGAAAAGTAGAGGCTGCCAACCACCTCCTCCCATCCTTATGGTGTGGTCACCATACCTCAAAGCAGGGAGTCAGGTAAGATACCTATTGACCGGTGCTGAGCACAGGGCAGGACCTCTGCGTCCATTCGACGCACACCCACGGGGAGGCAGAGTGGATGGTGGGGCTGGAACAAGGGGCTGCTCAACCTTTCCAAGCCCTGAAATACTGCTGACGTCTACCAACAGGAAGGGAGTCAGAAGTCTCAATTTACCTCCTGCCCAACACAGTCTGACTGACTGAGTCATGAGCGCTGGTTGGCTAGCTGAAAGAGGGGGGAGGAGAAGCTTGGTAAGCACCTCCCTTCTCCCTTGGAGCCCTGATTCCTCAGCAGGTTACCCAACTATGGGTGTGAATGGATCTCCAGTCACCATCCATACTCCCTTAGGCCGATGGGAAACCACAGAATGGAAAGCAGTGTTTACAGGTTTGTAAGATCACAGAGCAAGTCTACTCTCGTGAAGGCAACAGACAAGCACTCTAGCATAACCCTGGCTTTCCTCTGTTCTCCACGTTAGTTTGGGAAATGCCTTGACTTGAGAAAAATAAATTCTAGCACATCCCAATTGGATGAATTTGAGAGCAAGAAAAGAAAGAGCCCCGCGGGTAGGAAAGCATTTTCTGAACTCCATGCCATAGAAAGGCCTGCACTCATCTCTGTCCCTGTCCCTGTCCCTCCCCAACATCACGAGGAGGCTGTGGGGCCCGGTGCCACAGGGACACAGGCACTGCAGCCCATGACTGCAGCCCCCAAGAGCCAGTGGGAACATCTCTTCCCAACCCTTCGGGTCCTGTGACGTGTACTGACAGCCTGGAATCAGTCGTGCTGGGAGAACGCCTTACCAACAGCACCCACACACGTGGTTTGGAGTTAGACAGGTTTGGATTTGCAGCCTCGGTTCCCAATCTTATTAGCTTTGTACCATGAGTAAGGACCATGTGCTCTCCTGAATCTTAGACCCTTCGTCTCTGAAACCAGGGTGATGAATTCATCTTAAGGTCACCAACTCTAACCTATTAAAGTGCCTAACATAGTAGTGGAGAAATAAGGGAGGCTCAATTATTATTTTACTAGAGCCCCGGTGCACAAATTCGTGCACCAGTGGGGTCCCTCAGCCTGGCCTGCGGGATTGGGCTGAAACTGGCTCTCCGACATCCCCCGAGGGGTCCCAGATTGCAAAAGGGCGCAGGCCAGGCGGAGGGACCCCACCAGTGCATGATCAGGCCAGGGAGGGACACGGGAGGTTGGCCAGCTGGGGATGGACTGTAGGAGGGCTCCAGGGCATGTCCAGCCCATCTGTCCTGATCAGCCAGACCCCAGCAGCAAGCTAACCTACCGGTTGGAGCGTCTGCCCCCTGTGGTCAGTGCATGTCATAGTGAGCAGTTGAGCAGTCTTAGCATATCATTAGCATATTACCCTTTGATTGGTTGAATGGCCAACCAGACGACTGGACACTTAGAATAATACACTTTCATTATATAGGATTAAGTTCACATTCCCTAAAGCAGCTGAACACTTTCTGGAATTTTCTAGGGAGCTCTGTTAGCCTTCCCTATGATTTTAAGGCAACAAGGGATAAAGTATGAAGGAAGGAATCAACCACAGCTCTTATCTCCTAAATAGAATCGCAAGGGGCTCGGCCGTGAGGAAGGCTAGAAATGGCCAGTGGGCCAATGCCCCGAAGTGCTACTCATCCCACAGTGCCCTCCACCTCCGGTGTGATGTCCACGCTTGTCACATCTGAAATATCCCCAACCAGCCAAGTGCGCCAGTGGCAGTGACTGAAGTGTGGGCAGGTTATTCCATAACATGAGGTTATTAGTCAACCTTCAAACCCTTTGAATGTATCAGAAAAGAAAGAAAAAGGTGCATGAGAGAGAGAGAGAGAGAGAGAGAGAGAGAGAGAGAGAGAGAGAGAGGAGGAGATAAGGGAGGAGGAGGAGGAGGAGGAGGAGATAAGGGAGGAGGAAGAGGGGAGGAGGGGAAGAGCAGGAGGAGGGGGAGGAAAAGGGAGAAGAGGAAAGGGAAGGAAGGGAGGGAGAACAGAGAAGGGGGGAGAAAGAGGAAAGAAAGTGCACAGCTCTTTTTTCTGGACTTCCCGAGTAATCTATTACGTCTGGGACGGACAGCCTTGCAGAAACATCTGGGACGCATCACCTGCCTTCTGCCGCACCAGGGAGGAGCTGAATTCTGGATATGAATCTAACACGGGGCAGCGATGAGCCCCCCAAAGGGAACAGCAGGCTCTCCTGCTTTATTGCGTCAGATGAGAGGATTCCGGGGTTGAGGGAGCGTTTGCATTGCAGTGTCCAGGTGGGAGTCCTCAGGGCGCTCCCCCTCTAGAGAGGCACAAGCCCCAGCTGTTGCAGGGAGACGCCGACGGAAACCAAGCTCTTTGCTCTCTCTGTGCGTGCACTCCAACAGCCACAAGTTCAAGGCCTTCTGAGACACTGGTCAGCCAGCGTGGGACACAGTCTCTTTGCCACTGGGACTCTCCTCTGTACACCTTGAGGATTGCTGACAGTTTGCAAAGTGTCGCCTCCAGGGAAGGCTGGCGTTCGGGTCACCTCTCGTGGAGATCCGGGGTTCAGCTGAAACACCACAGGCAGGAACCGACAGGGACTTGACTGCTCTCATGGTTGCTCATTCAGAGTCCACTTCAGTCGCAACAGGTCTTGGGGAAACTCTGAAGTTATTTCTGTGATGCCTTGATTTCCTTTTCTACGGGAGGAAGCATCAAGTTCAGGCTGCCTCCGGGACTCTGGGCATGTGTGAGCAGATGACTAGGAACCAGGAAAGACATCCGCATGATTAGCAGGAAGAATAGTATCTGTTCCCTGTGTACGTGGAAACGATGGGTTTCAGTCAAAAGGCGGCTGAAAGTAGCGGGCATTCCTTTTTTGATGACCTAAACACATGACATATTTATAGGGTTTTTTAAAAAAGCAATCATTTGCTTGCCAAGAAATTTATTTGCCTGTTATTTTAAATTAGGACAAAAAGGTCTCCAGCTTTTATGTGTTAAAAATTGTAACTGTTTATTGGGGGCATGGGACCAAAAACCCTCATTTTATTGAAGCTTATGACATATGCTCAGCTATTAACCTTTCATAGTGAAATGAGACCATTCCTTCTAAGTTCTAGAATTCAATGAGAACCTAAACATTTCCCCCAATATTGTTTTATCACAGACAATTTCTGGTTCCGGGATAGTGTCCCGCATTACAAGGCCTTCAAAACACCAGGGAGAATGAGTTTTTAAACTCTTTATCTCCCGATGGGGTTTTGATCTTCTGCTGACTGTTATAACTTGAGAATAGGGGGCCTCCCTTGGGGGGAGGGGGGCATTCGTGAGTAGTCTGTGACTTGGAGCAGCTGCTCTTCCCCGTAGATCATTCTTTCTTGATCGGCCCATTTGCACAGAAAGCTCCCACGAATAAGGGGTGCACGCCGGACAAACAACACAGAGCCGCTGCCTTGAGAGAGAGATGTCAGGTACAAAGCTCCCCCAGCGATAAGTATCCTGAGTTTCTTCACTAAAGGAGCGTAAGAGGTCGGAAAGCCTGTTGCATCTTGTGAGTCTAGTGTCACCAACAGAGGGGAACACTGTCCAGCAGTTTCGAGGCGGCTGCCATGAAGAACGTCTTAGGCGAGAGGTTGCATCCTCAAGCGAGTTAGAGATGCTGTTATTCGACCCAGGCGCACAGGAGGAAACCATGCAGCTTGCTTTATGAATGTGTCCCTGCCGAGCTGAAGACCACATCGGCCTTGCGTTCTGCTTGGGGACGTGGGAACGAGAAAGTGGAAATAAGTGTTTTACCGAATTTACTGGGACACGGGTTTCCAGGGTACAACTCAACAGACCATCGTCTGCGTAAAATCTGAATATGCTGCTCCTGGCCAGGCAGAGGAAAAGGGCATAAGAGCAAAATAGTTACTTTCTCTGGAAATATTTATGGTTAGAAATGACCGGTTCAGTTCCCCATGGTTTAATTCTAGAGGTGCCAAAGGCAAGGGACCCTTGAGCCTAGATCTGTTTTGCCAAAACCGAGTGAGGAAATGTGTGGAACCTCATCTGCTAAAGAACTTCATAGACTACACACCAGAATCCACCCCATGGATGCAGAGTCGAGGACTGGCCACAGTTGCAGAAGCATGAAAGTGGATGGGACCTCTAAATGCGTTAAGAAATAAACTTTATAATAACTGCAGGCGGAGTGTCAGTGGACACAAGCATTGGGAAGGGTAAGTTGACCATCTATTCGAAAAGCCTTGAACACGCACATAGCTTTTGACCTAAGAATTCTAATTCCAGGAAACATTCCGATTCTTTAGGGGTGTTCGCTGCAGCCCAGAGCGTCAACGTGAGGAAAACGTTTAAAGAAATGACCGACGATGAGGACCGGAAGGCAAACGATTTGAGGAGAGACTGGCTGTGCAGCCACTCAGAGGCACATTGCAGAAGAATATTTAAAGATGTGACGAATGCTCATGAGACTGTGGGAAAAGGCAGGTTGCAAAAGAGTTGGGACTGTCTGGTCCCAGTTTTGTTTGAAAACTCACAAAAACATTCAAAGGAAATACATATGTCAAAGTAACACCTGTCTTGTTTGCACGTGTGAACACATATGTGTGTGTTGGACTCTCTCAGGCTGTGGCCACACGATGGTACATGGCTCAGTAATTCACAGACCCGGCGAGAGATTTGTTCAGGACAGGTTTGTATTATAAGCTTATTCTAACTTTACTCAAGTTATTTCCAAATCTACAAATATATTCTATGTCAAATACTTTTCAAATATCAGTTGTTCAGTTTAAAAAATATTGCTACTGATGCCTCCCTGGGAGTACTTATAAAAACACCCGAGAATATACGAGTACCTCAGCCACAGACTCCACTGAGAAGCTTCTTGAAAGAGTGGCCCTCCATTACATAGGCTCTTCATTTAGCTATTCAAACTTACCAACAAAACAGAATCAGCCTGGCCAGTGTGGCTCAGTGGTAGAGCACCGGCCTGCACACCAAAGGATCGCTGATTCGATTTTCGGTCAAGAACACATACCTGGGTTGCAGATTCCGTCCCCAGCTCTGGTTGAGGCACCTGCGGCAGGCAACCAATCGATGTATCTCTCTCACAATGACGTTTCTCTCTCTCTCCCTTCCACTCGCTCTAAAAATTAATGGGAAAAATATCCTCAGGTGAGGCTCAACAACAACAAAACAAAACAGAATCAAAGGAATGCCCGGTGACTATGACCGATCGGTGACTTTGCTGAAGGTCACCCCACCCCAGTGCCTACATCCCCCTGCCACCCTCACACACACATTTCTTCATGCATTTGTTCCGTCAGTCCCTGAACGCTGATGCCTGTGTCAGAGCAGAAAACACAAAGATGACACAGCCCCTCCCCTCAACAGCCTCGTTACAGACCACCGGGACAGAAAGACGCCGAAACAGGCTCTTCTGAAATTACGCAGACGGTCATGTTCACGGGCATCCTCCCTTTGCAGGCTCTTCTATGAGACCAACCTCTTTGGAAAAGGAAACTCTGGGAGGCCGTGGCTGGCTTTCCTCCTGCACATGAGAGACTGGCTACAGGGAAGAGCTGAAGGACTGAGAAGGAAAAAGTGGCTCAAAGGCAAACTTAGCTTCCCGTGTTCGCCAGGGGGCAGGCAGCCTTGGGCGGGGCTCGCTCCTTGTAGACGTGTATCTAAAGGGCGAGGGTGACATTGAGTTGAGAAGCAATGGCTGTGGGGGCCGGTGTTGGTGGAGAGGGTATGCCTGGGGTCAGCATGCTGTTCATATGTAGCAGAAACATAGCATCTCCATGTAGTCATGAGAATACCTAAGGATGAGGTCTCCGGTATACATAGGATTCTGTAATGGCAGGAAGGAATTTTTTAAGGATGTCTTGTCTTTGGAAAATGTGAGTGGTTGTATACAGCGTCTCGGCTTGACAGTGACATAACTGTGCTTGGCTTTTTAGACCTACCTCTGAGGGGACAGAAAAAAAAGGTGAAAAATTTCTGATTCCTGAAAGCCATTTGAAGAAACCCCACCACACTTCACACTACTACTTTTGGAGGAGGAGGAGGAGGGCGGTAGTGAAGGAAACAGGCTCAATCTTAAGGATTTTTTTTTCCCCCAAATAGCTAAGCCTGGGTACCACCAGGCTCACTGAATCAGAATCCTGCGTGAATAGGGTCTTAGTGGTTGAATGTCAACCTAGGAACCAGGATGTCACGGTTCGGTTCCCAGTCAGGGCTCATGCCCAGGTTGCGGGCTCAATCCCCAGGGTAGGGCGTGCAGGAGGCAGCCAATCAACAATTCTCTCTCATCATTAGTATTTCTATCTCTCTCTCCCTTTCCCTTCTTCTCTAAAATCAATAAAAAAAAAATATTTTTTTAAAAAAGAGTTGGATCTAATTTACATAATTTGGCCATTGAAAGGAGTTAAGCAGGAGAGTCACATGTGGAGTTGCATTTTGAGTTCAGAGTCAGATTTGGTATCGAAGCATTTCAAATCAAAAGTAAAACAGAGCAAGACCACGGCAAACTCACATTGATGACTACGGGCGGCGTGGTAACTCAGCACAAAGTCATAGATGTTTCCGGAGTCTTAAAGGCTTTTTCTGTCGCCAGGTGCAAGTGTATTGCTTTGCGAATGATGCCTTGACACCCCCAATGGACCCCAAGTGGATGTGACTGTCAGAATTCGGGGCGTGTTAACATGAAGCAGGGAGAACCGCTCACCAGCACCTGCCTGGCCCTGGGAGGTGACGGTGGGGAAGCCTTCCCAACGTCAAGGGCTTCAGAATCCACTGGGGTCCACGGTATGTACCTGGGGACAGGAAGAAAGGCAAAGACACCCCAGGGCTAAAGTTCCTGGAGGGGGATGGGCTACAACAAAGGACTTCCTGCGGAACATCAGGCTGAAGACAGTGAAGCAAGTGTGATGGGGGCGGTGAGGGTGGGGGGATTTGATGGCTCCATCCCCAGACACGGGCATAAGGCATGGCACGTGACAGTCTTCCAGGGTGTCACTATCCGATGACCAGCTCTGATGTTCTGTACCAAAACTGCATTAGAAAATGTGTCTGTAATGCTAGCTGCCCTTGTCCCGCACACGCACTCACAGCATCCACGAAGGTAAACATTACCTGGGAAGGGTGAATTACGTCCAGTCTCTCTCTTCCCAGTGTGCCTTTCTCCTGCCTTTAAGTCTTTGTCATCAATGCCTGGGATACTCTTGGGGCCCCTCGGTCCTTCCCGCCTTTGAGGGTCCAGCCTAAAGCCCAGTGGCCTGTGAGAATGTCTCTGCCACCACAGTGCCATGATGGCGCACTGCCCTCTGACGCCACAACAGCACGCGCTGGTTCTGTCGCTTACCTGAGGGAGCTCAGGGAACCCTCCTAGACGTCCCTGTGAAGTCGGGGTGGCAGGATCCAGCCCCATTTTTGTAACAGGCCAGCATGCGGAGCCTCAGAGGTCGGATGAGTGGGCTGGCTGTCAGCTCCAGGCAGGTGGCTTTCCCATGCTCTCCTCAGCGTTTCGCACCCTGGTCGCATGGCTGCTTGTCCAGGCATAGGGGTGGCATTCCCTTCTGAAGCCCTTAGAAGACAACGATCATGACGTTTACTTTGTGTCCCTGGAGCCGACCGGGGTGCCTAGCAGCCAGAAAGGGAAGCACTGACATTCACTGCTTAAAATACCCATCGTATCAAATGAATATTCAAATGCTATGACAATACATGCGTGTATATTTGTGTACAATCTTCCTATTGACTTTGGTTCCTTTTTGCAAATGGCGTTTTATTTATTTCTGAATTTAGAAAAGCAGTATTCAGGGTACTATCAAATTTAAACTTCATTTATTTGCCTAGCTTTGCCAAACCCCAATCTACAGTAACAAGGTCCTGGATTTAAAAAACCCATCCCCTTTAATGGACTACCTTTTGGGGGTGATGTTTTTTCAAGTCTAGGATTTAGCTATATTGATTACAAACAATGATAAGGATTAATTAACCACAACATGAACTGACAAGCGTGGGTTCAGGGCACAATAGGAAGTATCTGGAGACTCTCCATTAGATTCTGAGGGGAGAGGGGATGGTTGTGACGAATAGTTTGGGGAGAATGGTTAAGCACCCACTTCTCCTGGCCACGAGTGCTGCATTTGTCTCCCTACATGACGGCATTTTCTCGGTGCCTAAAGAAAGAGACCATCCTTACCTTCCCCCATGAGTCCTACCTCGGATGACAAATCGGATTGCACGTCACTGAGCCCAGGCGGACGGCTTTGCTCTGGAAAGCAGGGAGCACAGCGATCTGCAACTTTAACAAATTAATAAGGCTTTTCATGCTCAAGAGAAATCAGCGAGCTTTGGGGTTCAGCCCCGATCAGAGGCGGGTGGCCAGAAGGTGCGAAGAAAAAGGAAGGGCTTAGCTAACCAGAGAGGATTAAATCAGAGGACACACCAAGTCATAACGTGTGGCCTTTCCTCGGTTTATGGTGGTCATAAGCTTTCTTTATGAACGGTGTTCTGAGTGTAGAATAACATGTGCTTATGGTGATACAAGATGGTCACCTGCAGAAAGCTAAGATTAGAGGAGTCTTTTCGTAGAGGCAAGGCTTTGAAGAGGCGGAAACCAGAAGCCTCTGGCCAGCGTCTCCCTTTGGGAACTTGACCTTGCAGTCACGCAGTGCGCCCTGATCCCCGTCACACCCAGGGCGGGAGCCCAGGCACGGTTTCTGCACCCTGTGCCTCAGACAGTGGCTTCATTCTAGTGCCATAGCTGAGTCCCCAATGCCAACACCACCGGTAAGCCAGAGCTTGGAGGGGAACCTGGGGTCTGACGTCCATGACAACCCAGAGCAAGGCTTTACATTTTATTTTATTTTACTTTATTATTTTTAGCTAACCTGGCTATTTGGGAATCATAGCAAGTAGTTGGTTAGAACTCTCTGGTCACATTACAGCTACAAAATGAGTTAGCCACCACTGGGGACATTGTTGTAGGAAGATATACAGAAAGATTACAAGAAATCAAAACCAAGAACTTGTTTTAAAAGCTTGGGACGGGGGGGGGGGGGGGGGGGGGCGGGGGGGTGGTGTGGGGGGTGGAGGAGGGGAATGAGAACATTAAAATGAAAAATTAGCTGTGGCGTAAATCTCACAGATGCAAAAGGAGAAGGAGCAGGAGGGTGGGGAAGAAATGACAAGAAACAGAAAGCAAACCATGTGGCTACGACGCGGGGGAAACTGAAATCAGAGGGAGAGAGAGAGTGAGAGTTCTGTTCCACTTTTGTGGACAGTTTGCATAAATAATGGCCAGCTGTCTTTAGATTTCAGATATGGTTACGAGGACACAGACTGTGGTCATGGCCGGGCGTACTAGCACGCCCGCCGCTCGCAGCCCTCACTTCCCCGCAAATGAACTCTGCACTCCGCCCTCCAGCTGCCCCCACAGCCCACAGCTTCTCCTGCTGAATTCTCTGGCTTCTGGCACCTCCTTGCACCCCTCTCCCATGGAGACTGTCTCTCTGTAGCCCAGCCCAAGGGCCAAAGGAAGGCATGAAGGCTCTTAGCAAAAGATGAGAAAAAAGGAGATTGGGGGAAAAGAGTGGCCTGTGGATACAAAGAAGGAAAGGTAATATAAAATGAAATTTAAAACACTAGCAATCAGTGGTATATAGGTATATATAAATTATATATCCCTATATTATTAATATATTACTATATTAATAAATTTTATATATATATATATTATATATATATATATATATATATATATATATATATATATATATATATATATAATGGAGGCCAGGAATGAGTCCAAATACTTAATAGACAAGATAGCATAACAACAAACACAAATTATTGGTTTTACGTAAGAAAAGAGTAAAGTAAAATACAACCTAGGTAATAGAAAAGAAAAAATAAGCATGGAAGTTTACAACAAAGAGAGGAAAGGAAGACATGAAGGAAGGTGAGCTGGGAGGAGTGTGTTCGATGGGATTTGGGGTCACCCATGTAAGTGGTCACCCAGACAAGCCCATGCTGGCTCAGGTGCAGGATGTTCCCTCCATTTGAGCCACAGGCACGAGCCCCCAAGTCCTCACTCTGACTGAGGAGGGAGACTGGCCCCTTCATTGAGCATCTGTTCCATTTCACCCCTTGCACCCCAGACCCACACCTCCCTCTCACGCCTAACATCCACTTCTAATGCAACTCTTTAACGATTCACCAGAAACCCGTCCCAGCCTATCTCGAGAGCAGGTGCCTTGATTTTTCTTGAAACTCCTGTGTGATGCATGCAACGCGCTCTGGGAATGTTCATCACACACACGTGTCCCATGCGTCCCATGGTTAACTATTCACTTTACAGGGAAAGTCTGGAGCCACTGCGCCCAAAGGGGTGGAATGTCACTGAATCTAAGTTTTCCCACAGTAGGGATAAGCTATCACCGTGAAATGAATTATTAAAGTCAAGTGAATAACTTCTTTTTATTATTCAGTGGCTCTTGATTTCATAGCTGGAACAGGGCTGGGGCAAACATGGAGAGCTCTGCTTGGAGTGTCTTTATGGAAGGAAAGAAAAATCCCACCCCTCTGCATGCTTAAACATAGGTCAAAACCATACCATTTCCTTTGGAAAGAAAAGATTCTTATGAACTGTGACCATTCTCCCAAAGGGGCCTGAGTCCCGCCTTCCTTCTCCTCATTGAGCCGCCACATTGCCTCCATGTCAAGCTGACTGGACGAGCGGAGAGGCACACCCGGCCCCTCCCTCAGCACCGCAGCTTCTGGTCCCGGCATAAAACTCACAATGCACTCTCAGTATTCTTGCTCTTCCTAACTTCACTCTTGAAAAATGGAGTGTCTGTCCTGGGGCAGTTTGAAATATAGAGACAAATGCTTTCAACTAAAAATAAGGCTTGTCCTTCCCAGTTGTGGCCTTGGGGTCTCCCCACGTAACCCAACAACTGCCATTGTCCAACGCAGTAAGCCTGCTTGGGCATTGTCTTGACAAGAAAGTCAGGCTCCACTCTGCAGCACCGTATTGTGTTTTATTAAGAACTAGTGGCCCGTTGCACAAAAATTCGCACAATAGGCCTTCCTTCCACTGGCTGCTGGCACGGGTTTTCCTCCGGCACCCAGGGCCCAGGCCTCTGGTCCAGCCACAGCAGTGAGGCTTGGCTTTTCCACTCCGGTGGCTCCCAGCCCCTCCTTCCCCCCCCCCCCCCGGCTCCTCGAGCGGAGCCCAGGCCCCCAGCCACTCCTTGAGTGGAGTCCAGCTCCATGGCCGCCGCCATCATCAGTCTTGGCTCCGTGCCTGCATATGCAAATTAACTGCCATCTTTGTTGGGTTAATTTGCATAATTGCTCTGATTGGCTGGTGGGTGTAGTGGAGTAATGGTTAATTTGCATGTTTCTCTTTTATTAGTGTAGGTGCTGGTTCCCTCGGCTGGTGTGGCTCAGAGGTTGAGTGTCGACCCAGGAACCACGAAGTCACCAGTTCGATTCCTGGTCAGGGCCCATGCCTAGGTTGTGGGCAGCTGATGGATGATGTGTCTCTCTTATGGATGTTTCTATCATCCCTCTCCCTGCCTCTCTCCCTAAATATCAATAAAAACATTAAAGAAAAGAATGCTAAAAAAAAATGCTATGTCTTAGCTTAATTGTTTGAACAGATCACTTTTGGTTTGAGAAAATGGAGTCCATTCTCCCAGAACAAAGATTAGCCACCACTGAGGAGAGAGAAAGGAGCACATAGCAGATTCTGAAGGCAATCAAGCCTGGAGGCTTTCTGAACTTGTGCAAGCACCTCATCGCAGGATGCGAGTATCTGCGAATGCTTACAGGAGTGGGGAGGGGGTCACGTTTATTTGGGGATAGGAATTGAGTGCTAACAAATCAACATCCACATTTCTTTATAATTTCCTATAGAAAACTTAATTATATGCATCTCTAAGCCTCAGTCTTTTACATTTGAATAGTCAAAAATGTGATGTTTTTCAACATTCCTGGAAAAAAGTTTTGACCAGAAATTTCCATTTTTAGCTGTTTTACTTCAAAAGCTCTCATCATGATTGTGTAATAAAAATCGGTTATGAAATCATATTAACGGAGCAGAAAAATAAATTGATCTCACCTATTCTTTCTCGGGCACCAAAAAGAAATCCACTTAGACGTATAACCAAATGTTATTTAATATCTTAAAAAGTAACACAATCCAAAATGGATATTTCACACAACACTACATAAACAACATGAACACAATATTACCATATGGAGGGACTTTCAAATATAGACTTACAAAAATCCCTGTGCTTTTTTTTCCTTTTAAGTTATTATACTAAGCATGACAAGTAATCATCATTTACAATATGGCACACTGACACGATAAAAACCATGTTACAAATGTGCTGTTATAAATCAGTAACATTAGGGAAGACATTTCATGAACTGTAATTATTTCATATGAAATACTATACAATATAAACAGAACATCCATCTTGGATGACCTTTACAGCAACCAGAGACCAAGTAATTTAAAATTTTTTTTTTCAGTGCAAACACATTTTATTCAAGGCAGTCTTGGCTGCAAAACTTCTAACATACAGTAAATCCCACTTGCACTTCTTAATTCATTTACCCCTAATGCAATAGTCACATTCAGTCACTCAGAGAAGGATACCTGCAGAATTATGATCCCTTTAAACTGAACGTTGAAATTTGATTCTCTGCTAGAAAGTCGTATCTATGTCAACTACTCTAAGGACCTTAATTTGTAGCTGTCAATACTTACAGGAAGGTGACCCGGGGTTAGCTCTGGTGCTAACCATCATGTGCGCACAATACCACACACGACTTCGCCCTTCCAATGTGGAAACCGAGGCGGTGTATGGGTATCTAGGTGGTGGTGGTCGGGGGGGAGGCGGTAGGGAGGAGGCAGGGAGGACCATGGAGGACAGGAAGGCGAGGAGCTGCTGAGTGTGTAGTTCATGATAAATTTCCTAGAACGGCAGAGGACTGAAATTGGAGCTCTCAGATCTCAGATTTGGTACCTCTTTTTGGTGGGAGCAAGGGGATGGGGTGCCAAGGTCAACCTTTGGACAGGGAGGTAGGCAGCTGTATGTGGGCCAGCCAAGCTTCTAGCCTTCCATGGGCTTCCAGGGATCACTGCCTCGCGTGGCAGACAGCCCCTTCCCTCGTTGGCAGGGTGTGTGTGTGTGTGTGTGTGTGTGTGTGTGTGTTCACATTTGAAGCCAACAGGAGCGATTTAAAGCCCGAAAACAGATAATACAATCATAAGAAGGAGGTTTAGTCCCCTTGAGCCTTGTAGAATGCGGAACCTTGCAAACCAGCAACTCTAAGTCACAGAAACCACAACTGTGAACACACAGGAGTGTGTGTTAGGGGAGCCATCGCTGGGGAATCTCTGGGCTGCTGCTGCCAGAGACACCGAGAGGAACTCAACCAGGGAGATGCCAATGTCTGTTTCAGACACACCAGGACGTTTAATAATGAGTTGTGTGTGTGTGTATATAATCTATGAAATGGGGAAATACTGGATGTAACCTTAATACTGTCAACCCTAAAGGGAGAGTGACGGAGTGGCAGCTGATTCGGTTATCTGACTTGGCAAAGATCAGACCGATGGTAATCTCTTTCCTGCCCCTATTTTACTGACCCAGAGCAAAACAATGTTTCCATGGCTTCTGCATTCGTGTCTCCTGGGTTCTGGCTTCCCCGAGCCCTAAAGGTGTGTGGGGGAGTCACTCAGGAATAGAGAGACCCCCCAGACAATGGGCAGGACAGGCCGGGGGAAGCGGGGGCTGGGGAGAGGGAAGGGAAGGGCCACTTCTGCGGGTCCACTGGCACCGCCAGAACGCGGCCAGCGGGCCCTGTGACCGGCCCGTGGCAACAGAGAAGGCCCTCATCCTGTGCCCTCCTAACGTGAGGGCACTGCCAACCAGACCAGCTCCCTGGGGAATCCAGATTCTTCGGAGTCGGGCCTGATAAGGGCTGACTTGCTGTCACCTACGAAGCCTGAGAACTTGAGACAGTTCTTCACCGAAATTTCTGCCTCGGCACCTCCCCAGCCCGGAGCAGCCGCGTTCCTTGAAAGACGGCATTTTAGCACAGGAATCACAGAGCCGACAGGCAGCTGCCAACACGGGCGTGTCTACCTACCGCTGACCGCAGTGGCACCGGAATGGGCCGAATGGACGTCCCCCTTCAGAAACCGCTGCCAGGAAGGTGTACGGAGGCGTCACCTTCCCAGCGCCCTGAACTTATTGAATGAAAGCGGACAACGGTGGAGAGTTGTATTCGTTTCTCTTTGACTTTATTAGCACACATCAGGAAAAAAAAAATCTCATTGTGTTGGGTGTTTGCTCGGGATGGTCTATCCAACAGATAGAACAGAGATCATCGCTAGCTGCCACTGTGTCCTGGGTCATCTCGTCTGTCACTCCTTCCGTGTGTTGGCTTCGAGTACGGGCACGGCACGGAGGACCCGCGCGGGGAGCTGTCTGTGAACCCGCACGCTCTGGAAGCACTGAGAGACCCGACATGAACGTGCGAAGTCATTACAGGTCGGGGCTGGATTCTAATCAAGCTCCACAATACTGCCCACGGCCTACACGGAGCCGTTCCAGAACCTCGCCACGACTGCAGGGTGGGCAACAGGCCTACGATTTGGACTGGAAACTTATTTTCAAGTACACTTTGTGGTGAGAAGTGGTTTTCCTGGGTGGAAGTTGAGAAAGCCGTGCCAGCCTAAAAAAGGAACGATGCTTTCGTTGTCATCGAAGAGGGTTTTTTTTCTCTCTCCCCGAGGTGACTGCAACAGAATTGAGATTTGCATTTTAGAAATGCTGGCCGGCTTGTGGGAAAGGGAGGCTTGGGAACAGCTGGTGTCTGGCTCATTGTTACCCCAGATTCCCTCTTTAAAAAAATGTCTGCTTCCCGAAGTCAGAGAAGTGGTCTTTTTTTTTTTTTTTTTTTTTTGTCATCTTTACCCAGCTAGTCGCCTTTCAGCTCTCCAATCCGCTTTCCGTATTTGGCGCCCGCCCTTAATTAGGTCCCCTGAGATGTACAAATATATAAAATGGAATACAACCTATGGAGCAGGAGTTGTGGGCACACGGCACAGCTCTCCTCATGGGAGGGACGTTTGGGCGCGACACGCCAGCACGTGGTGAAGGCAGAGGGGACCAGAGTGCTCCCTAGTTGCGGTCTGCATTTCTTGTCTTCGGTTACTAAACACCTAGAATTCACATCAGATTTTCATAGGAGTAAATTGCTACGTTATGCTTACCAATTGGCTCTTTGCCAGGGGGAACTTTTAGCAAGAAATGGGGGGGGGGGGAGACAAGAAATTTAAACTTCCTCCCATTCATCACAAAACCAAGTGCGCTGTGGTGGGGAGGGGAGGAGACAGGCTTACATCTGAAAGTGAAATAATGCCGTGAAAGGAAACCATGGCGATGAGAAAGTCATGAGTCCACAGAGGCGATCGCCGACACACACACACACACGCACGCACGCACGCACACGCACACACACACCACGCCGTGGCCTGGACTCCGCTTTTCTGACCGATACACACCAACGCACGGCTGCCGCGTCATCAAATTTATGGAGGTAGTTATATGCAAAAATAAAAATTACCATAAAGTAATATGCTGCATCATAATAATACATAAGTGTGCAAAATGCCAACAGATGGGCTGACCCTTTAACGTTGAACGCTACACAGAGATTCAACCGGATTCGATTCTGTAAACCTTTCGGATGACAAGCTCTTAAGTGAAGCCTCTATACGCAGCCGTGGACACAAAGCTAGCATTTCCCCGGAGGACAAGGGTGTCCTCGAAGCTTGGACCCCGAGAGCCTCGCTGTGGACCATCCTGGGTCACATCTGCAATGTGCTTCCTGCCTCTCCCTCCCCGCTTTGGGAAGCCCGGAGAGATCAGACGGGGCTGCTTCTACCTGGGACATCCTATCACCTTTAAAGTCCCTCGTTCCTATGTTCATGGCTGCTGGTCTAAGGGAGTTGTTTTTTGTTTTTTTAATTACCCCATAGCATCAGGCAGAAAGTGTACACATTTTATTGGAACAATGACTTCTGTAAACCGATTTCTTGCGCAATAGTGATAAATTCCTATTTTAAAGCTTCTAAAGGTCGTGCTCTCTTTTCCGGGTCATCCAGCCTTTGACTCAGATGATGGCGACTTTCAGAGGACCAGCCAGAGGCTGGCGGGCTGTCTCAATGGTTATGTTATTTATGAACCGAGTGTATGGTAAACACTTGAGGGCTGGGTTTTTGGGTGGGGGAGGATGAATTTAGACAGAAGAATTTAGTTACTGTATGGTAGACAGCTCCCCAAGGAAACGGACTCGGAATGGAGTCTCTTAGAGACATTATCCTTCCTTCTGGACATAGTTAAGCGGGGAGACAGCGTGCCTTGCTGAGCCATCCGGGCATGCCTCGGAGGAAATAAGGCATGACATGGCACGCCGACTGACGGGAGCCTTTTCGTGGTGTGGGAGCTGACCGAGGCATGTACTTAGGTTTCACCCTAAGCACAGACAAGGAACCTACGCTGCCCCGATGCATCCGGTTCCCCGCGCAACTTTCAAATATCTGAAGGAGCGCGAGGGAGCGCCCACATGTTGCAAGAATCAGTCTGGCCGCGTATGCGCCTGCATTCCCTAAACGGGCCGCCGATGCAGCCTAACCCAGGGCAGGGGCGCTTCACCAACGCCATGCCGCTGGCTGGATCTGGGATTTATTTTGGGATATGTATTTTATGGCTCCAAACATCACATGCCATGGAACTAAATAAACTTTTTTTTTTTTTTTGGTCAGACCATTTACTTGCGTCATCTGTAACCCTTTTGCAAATACTTTCCCATTACCTACAGCTTGACTCCATTGTTCCCATAAAATAAATCGCAGGGCCCTGGGAAAATCTCTTTCCCGGAAGGCTGAAGCTTGACTATTTGTCATCCCTCTGCTGTCGCCTGGCTTCTTTGCATTCAACGTGACATTGTAAACCAAAGCCAAATGTGAACAAACCATCTCAAAGTAAGTTGGGCTGATCGCCGCACATCCACCTGAACGTGCCTCCTGAAATCGGTTACACAGTCTCTGTAAACATCACTCTGGCATAGTTCATGTATGCATAATGGTTATTCTGGTCAATTTTAAGGGGAGTACAAGTTAGAATTATACCACATTTGCAGAATGAGCACATTCCGTTGTTCATTACATGGGCACATGTATACCTCTGATCAAAAACTACTTTTAAAGTTCTCTCTATAGATATCTTCCCAGGAATAAAAGGCCTGAAGTTCAACTCTCCCTAACTCTCTGCTCTTTCCTAGAACCACTAAAAATTATCTCCCACCGCCTAATTTAGGCATTCTATTTAAAACTACATAAAATAGATTTATGTCCTTCCATTAGAAAGAATAACATCCCCAGGCCATACTCTTCATTTGTATCACAAAGAACATTTTGCTTTTAAACAAACTAATTATCATATCTATTATCGTAAGATAGGCTCATCATCCCTTTCCCAGCCTCACAGATCCCGACTCACACCTCTTCTACGAGTAGAGTCTGCATTACCTCTTCCGGCAGGAGCGCTGAGCCCAGCCAGGCTGGGGGCCCCTGCCTTTCTACCCACTTCAGATCCAAAGGCCTATATTCCTGTTGGTGATTGTGGAAGGTGAACACTCAGACAAGCATCTGTGACACTGAAAAACAAAATCCTGACGACACGCACTCCCAGGATCTCCATCCCGACCCCTTCGGACACACTTCCACGGGCTCCTGCAACCTCGCGCCATGAAAACTCACAGTGAGGAAATGACGGGTGCCTAAGCGATTCACACACCGGGGGCTGGGTCCCTCCTCGGCTGTTTGGCATGGATCTCCCTCCCCGCGGGCCCTGGCATTGGACATTTTGTGGTGGCTTCGTTGTTTTTGTCTGTTTGTTTGGAAGTGTCAAGAAGCAGTTCTGCGGCACCATCTGCCCACAGACTGGGAGCAACACGCACCTGTGGCATTTGAAAATGGCGTTGGCAACGGCATGACATTGGAAATGCAGATTACACTTACAGTGTCTAGACTTTCCTATGTGTGCTCAGTTACAAGTTAGTGAAGCAAAAGTGTACATATCACCCCTACTGCTATTCTGTTGCTACAGAGCCATACATGGGAAAAAGCAATACTCTGAAAGAAAGACTTTGTGTTTTGCTCTAGCCTACTTAGCAGCACAGTTTAAGTAAACACCAAAACTGTGGTTGAGATGCTTGTCTTTCCGAAGATGTAAACATCAGTCCCAGTGTCGTAAACTTGGCTGTGTCGCACGAGACGGAGATCGGAGGCCGGACGACGGTCACACACTCGTCACGGAAGCCTGCAAGCAGTTGGAAGGTTTCTGTAATTTCTCAGCTTCGTTTGTTGGGGGGTCCGTGCTTGCTCGGAAGTTGAAGGCCGGGCCGGCGCCGCCATGGGCCGGGCTCAAGGTAGGGTTCTGACGACGGTTACTTTCAACAATGCTCGACGTGTTGGAGGCCAGGCTCTCCCGAGTGCTAGAAGAGTAAAGAGGGTTTGTTTTGTTTGGTTCTGAACATAAATGATTACATAGTGATTCCAGAGGAAGAGCAAACGATGGCATTAATGGATTTCCTTCGTGGGCTCAGAACGTCACAGACAGACCACCTCCCCCTGATCATTTACACATGCGCCTGCACGGCCCCAGCGGCGGTGCACACGTGTGCAAACCAGCAGCCCGAGGCATGAAGGGTCCTCTACAGCTACGTGCGCTTTAAATGCCTTCCCCTCCTGACCCATTCGAGGAAACGCCTTCAGCATTCAGTGTCATCTCTAGCTATCACATCAGTTTTTTTTTCAATACTCGTAAATACACATGTGTAATGATTTCATTTCAGGCTGGGAACTCATTGATACAACTGCTGCTTTACCAGCTCGGTAACTGTACCCTAATGGTTCTGTCTGCATTCTCCACGGGCAGATTCTGACGCTGGCGGAGCTCAAGCTTGCCACTGGCTAACCTGCTGCGCTGGTGGAAATAAAATTCGTTGTAGACACCTTCACACCTCTGTGTCAAATGTTCACACTTTAGAGAAAACACATTATGTTTTCAGAGGAGGAATCGTAGATGTTACTCGTTTGTGAAGTTCACTTTTATCCGCGTACCTCCCCATCCCCAACACACACACACACGCACTTTTGGTAGAAATATTTTATACTTTAAAGGATTCTTAGAGAATAGAAGTAACCTAAAGACTTTAGTATCTTGGCTTCTCTTCATTGTTCTAAGTTAGAAATACCAGAAGCTAGTTTATTGCTCCAAGAGCTTTAGAACATGTAAAGATTCCAAATGTGTGGAGCAATAGCAGGAATAAGGTTTTTTGGCCTGATTGGTGGGAACTGAGTGGATGTCCATGTTCAAGGTCCTCCAATGGTAATAAGAAACTTACCGGCTTATAAAGAGACAGAAGAAACCATCAGGATGCTCAAAGCATCCATCCTCCTGGACAGAGTCAAGGTTTAGAAAACATTTGATGAGAGCTGGTCCCAGGACTGAGTTACGCCTGCGGAAGCTAGCCTGCAGGTCAAAGGGCAACGGTGGACATCTACTGTCTCCCCGTCTCCTCCAAAACTGATGGCAATTCTGTCTGAACCCTAGACCTCGGCAGCCCTTACTAACCGGTTACTTCATCCTAACCCCTTGTGGCCTTGAGTTTGCTTCTCATCAAAGAGCCAAGAGTTTACTGTTCAAAAGAAACTATGTTTGTCAACTACCAAAGAGACAGCTAGACATTCCTTGACTGCAGAGGGTACCGGCAGACGGTTAAGACATTTATAGAAGTTCCTCCATTGTGCCTATGGCCAATCTGGGCCGACTACAGAATACTTAGCACATCAGGAATACAGGGATGGAAAGTGCCGGGCTTTCCACTTACCTGGCCCCTTCCCTAAGAAAGTCCACTGGAGGCTTGCCAGCCCTACAGCCGAGGCACAGTCAGGGGAAGGAGGGAGGGAAGGAAGGAGGGAAGGAGGGAAGGAAGGAAGGAAGGAAAGGAGGAAGGAAGGGAGGGAGGGAGGGAGGGAGGGAGGGAGGAGGAAGGGAAGAAGGAAGGGAGGGAGGGAGGCAATAAACATGTAGACCCCAGAGATTTCGTGACAGGTTCCTTCAGTTTCACCCTTAATCCTGATAATATTTTCCCTCAGGTATTTAACATCCTCACTTTTAACACAGGGAGAGTTACGTGATTTACCTTCTCACAGAGCGACCACGAGGAATCAGGCGTCGGTGAAGAATTTGCACACTGCAAAGCTAGACAAGTGTAAATGATTTCTGTTCTGCATCTAGCATGTAATGCATAAAGTAGCTACTGTGTGAGTTGGTTTGGGAATCCATGGGGGTCCTTTTCTATGAGGAAATACACTTCAAGTTCCAAAAAACCCACTTTTAAATCAGCTTTTAAGGCATGGGCTTAACATGTGCCCGCTGTGGGCCAGGCACAGTGCCGGGCACTGCAAACACACCTCACTGCGACGAGCTGCCTACCATCTTGGTAGCTGTCTGTGCTCCAAGATGCCTCTTCGCCACGGTCAACCGACTAATCGTGATAAATACATGCCGTCCTCCAGTTTCCCCAAAGGAGACCTTTCATTGTTGCTGTTAGAACGAGGCATTCTGTGTGTGGCATTCCTATCCAGGGCTCAGGATATGATGAACAAGTTCATGAAGCTGGAGCATTATCAGTAAAAATATCCCTCAAATGTAAATGCTCTTTTTGAATAAGAGAATTAATGGTGCCGCCTTGAGGTCTCCGGGTTTAGAGGCAGAAGACCTGAGCCCAGCCGCTCTGCTGTCGTCTGCCCTCCTGGAACATGTGTTTCGTGCAGCCACCGGCACACGGCACACGGTACATTAGACAGACACATCCCTGGCAGCCTCTGATTTTCACATTATGTTCATCCACCAGGTTGGGGCTCAGATTTAGAACAGCAAACTTTTCATGTCAAAAAAATGTCCTTTTCAGTATTAGATCTATGGCATAGCTTAAGTTTCTATGTTTTTTTTCCTTCTCAATCCCCTTTAAGTTTCTAAGAAAACGAACTGAGGAATTCTGGGAATGTGGCTGAACTTGATTGAACGCTGAATGTGGCAATCACCATGTTTGTGGGGGTTTTTGTTTTTTTAGTTGAATCTCAGTTGCTCAGTGGATTATTTACTGAAAGACCCAAATAAATGGCCCACTTAAGATTTCTGTATCTCACAACGCTGGGGAGGTGTCAGTATGATAATGCTATTTGGCTAAAATACTCCTCACGCTAGCGAGTAAAACTCCCTATAACTCAAATATTCTCCTTTGTAGACTATCCTCACGCATTCGTTAGAAAGGCAGCTCAGTGAATTTACTGAGGTGTACAGAAAATACAGTTTAAAAATGGGTGTAGAAAAGAAGTTTGTCATCTAGCCTGTAACCAATGCGCATTAAATATGAAAGGGATTCAAGAAGGAACCCCTATGTGTGAACTGCACGAAACTTCTGGGTGAGCTACACATCCCTACAGAGAGAATTCTACCCAGTAACAACGGACAGACACAGAGCTAATTTGTGGAAAATGTCTCCTCAGAGCAACCTTTACCTTCTACCATGACAAAACACTTAGAGAAATGCAAGTAAACTTATTTCAAGAAATAATCTCATTCATAAATTCTTGAGTTAGAACCATTAAGCTACTCGCAACGTCTCCTTTAGTATCTCTGGAGGTCTGACGCTCTCTCTCAGTGGAGATCCAGGGATCAAGAGGCAACGTGAAAGGTTGGGAACTGCTGTGTGAAAAGCATCAGGTGGGTAGAGTCTTAATAAGAAAGAGTGGAACGTAAGGTCCAGGCCAGTACACCACACCTTCCGTAAGTGATGGTCTTGAACTTCAACCATCCATTACAGACCTTCAATTATGCCTGCATGGTACCCACTGCTAGAAATTCAAGAGGAGAAAAGAGAGTAGAAGAAAGAAATAGAAAGAAAAAAAAATGTACAAAATAACTGGTAAATAAGATTTGACTTGGAAAATAGCGAGCAAAAGTTATTACGTAGAAAAGTCACTTAATGGGCCAGTCGTTTTCAGACTGAGTGCCAAGCTCCTTGAGGTCCCTCAGGGCTCTTCAAGGGATGGCAGCAGAGACCTGGGACCCCTGGTCTCTCACCGCTTCAACCAGGGTGCCAGCTCTGTGGTCTGTGTAGATACTGGACTGCCACACGGGTTAACTTGGAAAGAAGGTTACATGACAATAATGATGATGATGATGATGATAATAATAATAATCAAGAACTAGTCCTTTAAGAAAAAACAACAGCCTACTATGTGACAAACAGATGAACGATTCCCAATTCTAATTTTGGGATGGTCTGTCCCCAAATTACCCAGAGATACAGTGAAATGATCACAATAGGACTAATTATCATTGTTAATAATGAAAATAACCATATCTGGATACTTGTTAAAATGATAAATATTATAAAATCTTGGGAATCACAGCTAGTGAGAAATGTCCATCTCTCATCGTATTTCTGCATCTCAGAGTCACCAATCTGGAGTAGAATTTAGGAGAATGAGGTCCCGAGTTGCTCTTTGAGGAGAAGGGAGAGTTACGCAGGAAAAAAGGAAGTTGCGTAGACTCTCTTGCTTTCTGAACCCCCGAACCACTTCAATGCACTGGATGTGACCACTGAGCGTTACATACTCTCAACCGCCCAGCCTTCGCCGAGTCACCAGCACCTCCTAAGAACAAGGGACTGCGACTAGAGGGCCCTGATTGGTTGTGTCAGATCTACAGGAGGAGGAAGGACAGTGTGGCACGTGCTTTGATCTAAGGGAGCAGAGTCCCCCAATCTTTCTGCAGGAGGAACCAGGTCCATTTCCTTGTGGGCACACGAGTGGTGAGAGGAAGCTGCATGAGGAAGGTGGAGAGGGCCACCAGGCAGCTGGTTACCATGGCAACAAGCTTCCACATCCACTGGAAAGGTTTTGAGACCTGCTGTTCCAGTTGACCCTTGAACAATTCAGTGGTTAGGGGTGTTGACCTTCCCCCACCTGCACAGTCAAAAATATGTGTGCAACTTTTGACTCCCCTAAAACTTAACTACTAATAGCCTACTGTTAACTGTAAACATTACTGGTAACACAGCCAGTTAACACTTATTTGTATGTTATATGTATTATGTACTGTACTCTTACAATAAAGTCAGGTACAGAAAAGAAAATGTCATGAAGAAAGTCATAAGGAAGAGAAAATACATTTACAGTATTTATTGAAAAAAAAATCTACTCTTGTCCAGCCGGTGTGGCTCAGTGGTTGAGCATCGACCCGTGAACCAGGAGGTCTACAGTTCGATTCCTGGTCAGGGCACATGCCTGGGGTGCGGGCTCAATCCCCAGTGTGGGGCGTGCAGAAGGCATCCAATCAATGATTCTCTTTCGTCACTGATGTTTCTGTCTCTCTTGCCCTCTCCCTTTCTCTCTGGAATCCATAAAAATATATTTTGAAAAAGAAAAAAGTGGCCCCTAATTGACCCGGGCAGTCCAAACCCAGGTTGTTCAAGAGTCAAGTGTACATTCTCACTAGAGGGACTCTTGTCCTTGAGCCAATCAATTGATTCCCAACCCCCACTAACTACTCATTCTGCTCAACCTTTGAAGCACTTAAAAAATCAAAAACAAACACCCGTTCTTGACCAGCACGGGGGCAATGTAAACATTGAAGAAGAAATACTGGGAATGTTGGTCTTAGATTGGACTGAGGCAAGTGTGAGGGGTCAGCCAACCCACCCGTCCAGATTGGCGCTCTCTACAGCTGCAGAAACATTGGTGTCAAGTCCTGCAAAAGAAGCCAGAGACAGGCAGTTAACCACACAGCGCACCAACCCGAACCCTCGTCATAGAGCCGAGCTGTGCCACCGGACGCCTTTCCCCGGCGTCTGCACCCAGCCCGGCCCGGTGGCTGTGTGTGCGCGCAGTGCCTCTCCCTACCGTGGGGAGTTGAATCCACTGTCCACCGTGATGCTGCTGCTGTCCATGCTGTCCAGGCGTGCCGAGTGGGTGGTCCTCTGGTGGCCGCTGCTGTCCGTGTCTTTGGGGGCGAGGAGGGTGAGGTTCTTCTCGAATTTCCTCTGCAAGTCTCGCTCCTTCTCCCTTTCAAGGAGCCACTGCATGGTGCCCACATCGTCTCGGTTTTTCTCCTCCTCGGTGGTCTTGGTGGCCCCCTCCTCGGAGTCGTCGTCATCAGACACGTTGTAATAGTCGAAAGAGGCTTCCTGGTTGCCCCCCGGCTCCTGCTGGCGCTGGAGGGCCGGCAGGACCTGCGCGGCCGCGGTGCCCAGGGACGGCTCCAGCTTCTCGCATCGGCCCGCCAGCGTGTCCGCAGGTGCCTTCGGGTGCGCTTTGAGGAGGGACAGGCTGGGTTTGTGGTAGCTGTTTACAGACAAGGTGCTGTGCAGAGGTTTGAACAGGGTGTCTTTGCTGAATATCTCTTTCCTCTTGTCCAGGCTGCTGGGCTCGGCGCCGTGATGCTGGATGAGGCGTCCATTGGCCATCCCTTCCGCCGCTGCGCCCGGAGCAGCCGGGCCCCCGCCTGGCCCTGTGGGCGACTCCTCCCTGTGCCCTCCCGGCTCCCTGGAGGAAAGCGGGGTCTGCCTGTCTGACAGAGGCACCTTCTTCACCCCTTCGGCCAGGGCCAGAGGCTCCTGGTCCTCTTTATTCTTTCCCAGAGGCGATGGCGCCGTGAGCACCGTCTCGCTGGACGTGTTGCACTGGAAATAGTCGTCCGTGGCTGTTTTCGTTGGACAAGAATTGAGGTCACCGAAGGACGGCAAACTCTCGGGGGGTTTGCCTGGCTCCAGGAGGCTGCACGCGCTGGACGGCTCCTTGCTGCCGCCGACTATTTCCGGAATACACACCTCTTTATAGCTCGGGGACAGAAGGTGAGCCCTTTGATGAGCGGCCGTCGGGGCGGGCCTTAGCGTGCTGTCGTCAATGTAGGGCTGGATGGGGGTTGGGTCCTCCTGGCTGCAGCCTTCGGCCAGGTCATCAGGCGTCCCCAGAGAGGACGCGCCCAGGGGACCCTTGGAATTGTCCATGGACCTGGACCTCTCCTTGGCTTTGCTGGACCTCTCGTTCCTGGACCGTCGGTCCTGGGTATGGCTGTGGCTTCGGTGCACTTTCGAGTGGGAGCTGCCCCTGGAAGGTTCGGGAAAGGGCATCTCAGTCCTCCTTTTGGCCAGTTCCCCCGACACGTCCCACTCCGGCGTCATGGGGAAGTGGGGCTCCAGCACGCTGGGGTTGCTGTGCATGATGAAGTTCTCGCCTTTGTGCTCGATGATGAAGCAGCCCTCCCTGGGCACCCTGGTCAGGGGGTCGCAGAAGTCGTACTCCCGCTCCCCAGGGACGTCCAGGTGAGAGCCGTCGGATGGGTCCCCTTTAGACGCGCGCGTCTTGCTGTGTGAGCGCGACTTGCCGTGCGACTTCCGATGGGTCCGGCTCTTTTTACTCCTCCCGCTGTGATGGGCGGAGGACCCCGCTTTGCTCCGATGCGCCTTCTCCTCCTCCAGCTTCTTCATCAGCGCCGTGTGCCGCATGACGTTCTCCACCGTCAGGTCAGGGTTGATGCGCCGGATGATCTCCATCTCCACCTCCCGGGGGATGGTCGTGGGCGTGTCCTCGTCTCGCAGCGGCCACTCCTCGGGAGGGAACTGGGCCGAGAAATTGGCCAGCTGCTTGGTCTTGTCTTTTTTAAAACTCAGCCGGAAGAGCTTGAGCCCAAACTTCTTGGACTGCTTTTCCCCGTCTTTAGGCTTGGAGAGGGTTTCCGTCTTGTAGGAGAAGTTGACAGTACTTTTGCTCTTCTCGGTGGGTGGCACCTGGCAGAGGGAGGGCGGGCAGTATGGGTCTTTGCAGTCCTTGGCAGGCTTCCGCTGCAGGGTGGACGCGTGCATGCTGTGCATGTCCTCCCGGCAGCAGTGGCAAGAGTCGCAGTGGTTTCTGGGCAAGGTCCTTTCCCTGACGCAGCCTGAGGCAGAGGGCGTGATGGTTCCGGGCTGGGGAGAGGTGCACTGAGACCGGTCGGGTATCCGCTCGTCCAAGTGGTACCACTTGCTGTTAGTCCTTATGAGGGACGGGGTGATGAAGTACGTCTGCGGGGTCACGATGAAGTAGCCCTCGGGGGTCGGGTAGATCTTCCGCTCCCGCACCAGCGTGTTCAGGGTGTGCCGCAGGATCTCCTGGCTGGGGGTGGGGACACCTGCAAGCGAGGGAACACACTCGTGAGAAGGGAGAGGAAGCATGTGGTGGGCTCCCGATTTTTTATTACTTATTTTATGTTCCCTTTCTTCCCCCACGGACCTCGTCGAGTCCGACCTCACCCCCTGCCCCAGGCCTTCACCACCCTGTTGCCTGTGCCCGTGGGTTATGCACACATGCATACAGGTTCTTTGGTTGATCTCTTCCCACCCACCCTCCCCACCTTCCCTCTGAGATTCCACAGTCTGCTCCATGCTTCCATGTCTCTGGATCTATTTTGTTCATTAGATTCCACGTATGAGTGAGATCATGTGATACTCATCTTTCTCTGACTGGCTTATTTTGCTTAGCATAATCCTCTCCAGGCCCATCCATGCTATTGCCAATGTGATTCCTGATGTTTTAGTCTGCTGTGTCCCCCCATGATTCATAGAGTCAAGCCCCAAACCCCAACATGATGGTATTAGGAGGTGGGGCCTTAGGTTTAGGGGAGATCATGAGGATGGAGCCCTCAGGATGTGACATTAGGGGAAGAAGAGACCAGAGCCCTCTCTCTGTAATGTGAGGAAGAGGGTCCTCACTAGACAGCAAATGTGTGGGTGCCTTGAACTTGGACCTACTTCTCAGCCTCCAGAACTGTGAGAAACTAATGTCTGTCGTCAAAGCCAGCGAGTCTATGGCCTTTTGTTACAGCAGCCCAAACGGACTAAGACAAAACCCTATTAATCTGGCCAAGCTTCCAAGGATTATCTACAGCAGGTAAAGAGCTTTCAAAGGTGTTCATTAAGTTTAGTGGGAATACTGGTTTTCTTTGATGACCCGCATGAGTATTACCACTGATAGGATGGGAAAATACAAGAGCTGGGGGTGGGGGTGGGGGGGTGGGGGAGGGTGTTAGATGAGGTTAGGTTGCTACTGTGGTTACAAAGCTTTACTAAACCGAATCGGTAAAGGCAGAATATTTTTAAATGAGGGGAGACATGAAAAATGTTTTACATGATCTGATAGAAACGAACAAAAGATTTTTTTTCAATAAAAGCAACTAGGGGACAGGGTTGAAATAGCCATCTTGGTATTGAAAAACCAATCTAAAATAGAGGCTCCCATATATATTTGGAGGTATTCTATACTTTTTTTCAAGATTAAGTTTACTGAATAAACTGAATTTTATAAATTACATAAAAGGGCACGCGGACTTGACCGTTGTTAATTATGTAGCACTCTCCAATTTCCAATCACCTCCTTCAATGTGGGACGTGATGTGAGCCCGGGTGGAATGCAGGTCAGAGCCTTCTTCCTGGCCTAAGGCAGCAGCACGGAGGTGGGTTTCCTACTTCGTAACCCGGGAGCCCGAACAAGTCCACTCGTGAAGGCTTAGACCTTCTACGTCTGTCTGGTCGCTGGTCCCAAGCTGCCATATTTGTGAGACTAGAGATCTCAGAAGGAAATGATAGACACTCCTTTGTACAGTAACTGATACTGTTTTCAAAGGGCTTTGTGTGCGTTTTATGTCCAGTTCTACCTTAAGAGGCAGAATGAGGAGGATACATACTTAAAGTACACATTCTCCAGGCTGTAGTGCATTTGCGTTATTTCTTGGCTGTTCTCTACTCCTCACTGCCAGGCACACTGAGGGTGATGATATTCACCAGACTGGCCTTAATGCTAAGCTGTCATGCGTCACTTGGCTACAGGGATACGGTCTGAGCAATGGATTCTCAGGCGGTTTCGCCATCGTATGGACATCTCCGAGTGCACTTACATACACCGAGGTTACAGCCCATGACACACCCAGGCTGTATGGTGTGTGTAGCTTATTGCGCCTGGGCTACAAGCCTGTATAGCATGTTACGGTACTGACTGCTGCGGATAGCGGTGACGTAATGATAGTATCTGTCTGTCTAAACATAGAGAAGGCACAGTAAAGTGCAGTATAAAAGATTTAAAAAAATGGGGAGGGGGTTAGGGGACTGGGTGAAAGTTGGGAGAATGGGTGAAAAAGGTGAAGGGATTGAGAAGTAGGAATTGGTAGTTACAGAATAGTCGCGGGATGTAAAGCACAGCCCAGGGAACACAGTCAATAACACTGAAATAGAACTACGTGTGGGGTCAGGTGGGTACGCAACTGATTGGGGTGACCATGTAGTAAGTTATATAATGTCCGATCACTGGGTTATACACCTGATACTACTAAAATAGTGTATGTCAACTGTAACTGGGAAATAAAAAGCTATTTTTTATAAAATGGTGCACCTGCACAGGACACTTCCCATGCATGGAGCTTGCAGGACTCGGCGTTGCTCTGGGTGAGTCAGTGGTGAGTGAATGTGAAGGCCCAGGACATGGCTGGTCACCACTGTGGACTCTCTACCACTCACTGCCCCACGACCCCTCCCTCTGTTTCCTCCCAACAGGGTCAGAAATAGAACCCCGAGGCTGTCGATGCTGCTCCGTGCCCGGGGGGGTGGGCCGCACTGATTGGAAACATTGAGGAGACGCTGGCTGGGTAGGGCATAGGTCACCATAGTGACAGGCAGGAGGGAATGAAAGGTGGCCCGAGGATCAGTCGGAATAGAAATCAGGATAGAAAGATAGAGGAACACGGATGGGGCTGTCGTGGCCAGGTGGCTTGGCTAGCACATGTAGGGGTAGTGATCAGATTAAGAAACTTTGCGTGTTCATAAAAAAAGAGGGTGTTTACCATGGAGGGGACGCAGAACTGAGGACTCAATATTTGGACTTGGGGAATTTGTCTTCGGTTCCATTGACCCCATCTGGCACAAAAGGCTCGCTCTGGCATTGAACTGATGGAAGAAAGACAACTTACCTATGCTTTATATCATTACAACCTGGAAATATTTCCAAAGTCCGGGGACAGGCTGGCCCCACACAACCACAGAGAGCTTTTATAAAGGGGCCGTGGCACTTCACACCTGTTCAGGTAGCTCCGGGGGACCTGTGTCCCTGTACAGGACCTCAGGCCCTTGACGAAGGATGCACAGCAACGTTCTCCGAGGACCGTCTGACTAGGTGTGGAGGGCTGTAGCCCCCTGGATACATAGGGCTCAGGGACGGGCTCCTCTTGCTGAAACAGGTCAGCGGCTGTCAGTCTGGGATGTAAGCTGTGCCCTCGGAATTGAGGTGCTGTCAGTGAAAGGGAATCGGTTGCCAAGCCCCATAGATACTAATCCCGTCAGAGAGAAAAATTCCTCCTGAACCACATGCCCTTCCATTTCCTACAGGAAATTCAGCTCCACTGTAACCTTACAGGACCACCATCCTATACACGGTCTGTCGTTGACCAAATATCCTATGAGGTGCATGACGGTAATCTGGAATGTACAGGTCAGGTTGGATCATACTGCCGATATTCAACCGAGTCTGACCCACGGAAAAGGCAGTTTCAGTGGAGACAGAACATTTGGGCTCCAGGGCCAGGCTGCTGGCTAGAAATCCATCGCTGTTCACTCATGCGACTGGTTGAATCATGCCTCCCACCCTCTGCCATTCATATGCTGAAGTCCTGCCTCCCGGGACCTCAGAATGCGACCTTACTTGCAGATGGGGGACTTTCTAGAGATAATCAAGTCAACATGAGGTCACTAGGTGGGCCCTCATCCAACATGCCAGGCGCCATCTTTAGAGGAGAAGTCTGGACATAGAGACACGCATAGAGAAGACAGTGGCAGGAGACCCCAGGAGAAGACAGCTGTCTGCGAGCCAAGGACACGGTCCTGGAGCAGATCTGTCCCTCAGCTTCAGAGGGAACCAGCCAACTCTACCGACACCTGGTGTCGGACTCCGAGCCTCCAGAACTGTAAGGCAATACATTTCCGTCGTTTAAGCCACCTGTACCATGTCGTAGCTGCTCTACAAAACCAATACAATTAGTATCTTCTTGGGCAACTTAACCTCTCTGAGCCTCTACTTATTACCATCAAAATGTGGATCCTAATAGCACCTACGCTCACAGAGTTGTGAGTTTAAATGAGTGTAATGTACGTACAACAGTGCCCGACATATAGTGAGTTCTCGATACATATTAGCTATGGGTAGTCTCAACTTTGGGTCAAGACCCATGGAAACCTAGATTACCTTCAAAGGACACTGTATAGCAACCCAGAACAGCCGGGTAAGCTGAGAAGGGTAGGCCCCCCCAATCCTTCCAAACGGTGAAGGTGGGGAACGAAAGCATTAGGGGACGGCCTGGGGATTCTCAAGGGGAGAGAGGCCATGAATGAGATGTAGCACACACACCTGTTTCGTTACCGCCTTCAGGAGGCACCCTTAGTGACCAGGTGGACAAGGTAACAGTGCCTACGAAGAAGGTATTATTTCATAGAACTGTCTCATTGTGGGCCCGCATGCTTACTTTCAATCTAGGCTCTACTCTTGGGAAACGCACACTGGTTTTCATGCAAATGATTCCAAGGCCGGGATAATCGCAATGTTTCCCCTAAATTTCATGAGAGTTTCTGCACAAAATAAAAACAAATTCCAGGTGAATTAGTGATAGAACCCAAACCTTATCTATGCAATTCTCGAGCGCCCGTATAAAACAAAAACTGCTTATACACGAGAGAAAGCAACTTATAAAGAGCTGCTACGCCCCATTAACAGTCAGAACAACTTCACGCAGAATTCAGCTCCTGAGAATAGACCCCACTTACACTGCAGTCACATGAATGACACCCCAGGAGCTGTGCAGCACAGTCATCCAGAGGACAAACCCACGTGTAAAACAGGGTATCTCACACAGCAGCACCCGTGCAGTCAACACTAAAACAGAAAGAAGCAGCCCTGGCTGGGTAGCTCAGGTGGTTAGAGCATCATCCCAATACTCCAAGGCTGTGGGTTCAATCACGGTCAGGACACATACAGCATCAACCAATGAATTCATAAGTAAGTGGAACAACAAATCCTCCTCCCCCCATCTCTCTCTCTCTCTCTCTCTCTCTCTCTCTCTCTCTCTCTCATCAATGAAAACAAAAAATTAAAATACAAATAAGTTTTTCCAAAAAAAAATGGTAAGGTTCATTTTTAAGGCTTCACAATTGAGTTTACTATGCTGTTGTATTAAAGGAAAAGGCCCAATTCATAAAAGTGGCTATTACTACAAAACAAAAATTTACCTGTATTCTAGAATTTGCTGATTGTAGGCTTAAACAACAAAGACCAGCTTTCCACCCAACCTAACCCCTCTCTCACCTTCCTACTGAAAGGAAACGGGTTTGCCTGGAAGTTAACAAGGAGAGACAATCAGAGATGGGAAAATGGTATAAAACTTAAGGCAATTCGTAGGTTCCCAGGGTGGGATTCTGTTACAGCAGCGATTCTCAACCTGTGGGTCGCGACCCCTTTGGGGGTCGAATGACCCTTTCACAGGGGTCGCCTAAGACCATCGGAAAACACATATATAATTACATATTGTTTTTGTGATTAATCACTCTGCTTTAATTATGTTCAATTTGTAACAATGAAAATACATCCTGCATATCAGATATTTACATGACGATTCATAACAGTAGCAAAATTACAGTTATGAAGTAGCAACGAAAATAATTTTATGGTTGGGGGTCACCACCACATGAGGAACTGTATTAAAGGGTCGTGGCATTAGGAAGGTTGAGAACCACTGTGTTAGAGTTTTTAAACATTACATATCATTTCACACACATTAACTGAGAAACTGACAGAGGGGAACACATCACCAGGAAAAGTGGGGAGACTCAATCTGGTCAATCCCTGCTTCGTTTGGGAGCAGGCTTTCTGCCCTCCCCCATGGTGATGTGCATTTCCACGCCCGGACTGTGAGTTTGGCCAAAGATGTGTGACTGGGTGTGACATCACCAAAGGGCTGATGAACCCTTGTGCAACTGGCTGGGCTTTCTTGTGCATCTGCTACCCCAATAATAGACAGAACAGGACTCTGCTTGAGAGGATGGGGTGCAGGTGGAGAGGAGCCACCTGGCTGCGACCCGTCTGAATCAGCTGACTCCTGGAGCTAAATAAATGTTTATTGCTGAATGCCACTGATGTTCCGTGATTGTTTGTTACCCAGCTTTTTTGCAGCAAACACTAACTGATACAACCAACAGCTTATATAGGGTGTCCCAAAAAATGTATACACACTTTAACAGCTGATAACTCACTTAATTTTCACTCCTTTTCGGTGTAACTGATTTGAAATAATGGGTGAAGGCAGACTAAGCTTTGAACAAAGAAAATTTATCCTAAAGTGGCACTAGACTTTTTTTTTATGGGGACACATAAAAGATACAGTTTATGGTACAAAACCAGCACAGTCAACGAGTTGAGGGCACACAAGTATCCGACGAAGTTATTACTGATGCTTGCGATTCCATTGCTTCGAGTTATCAGCAGTGCCTGGACCAGACAGTCATGAGTTTGAAAACAGGCACTGACAAAAGAATTATTCATTTCTGTAGGTTCTTTTAAATGTTGAAAACGAACTGCATGTTAATAAACACTGACTTTATGAGCATTCAAAGTGCGCATACGTTTTTGGGGGACACCCTGTATTTACTAAGGTCTCTGGTCAGTTGAATGAAAAAGATGTGAAGCGTCTGTGCTTAACGTAAGTAAGCTCTATTTCCATCGAGGTAGTGGTTGCATCCAAGCCAAGCTGACAAACTGATGGCCCAATAATGTGTTTTCCTTGGCTTACGTGTCATCGGCACACCCAGGGTAAAATCTACCCGCACACGACTGCCAATACTTAGGATGACGTAAAGATGCCCCATAAAACTGCATTTCCAGATTCTCTTGAAGAAGCAGGAGGTTTGGCAACTCTGGCAGGGCCTTACTTTTTGGAAGAGAGGGGATAACATAGTGGGGCTGAGAAGTGGGCTGCCTCCTGGAGATGGGCCCACAGTCTTTAGCTCCTCCCCATTCCTAAGAGCTTTCAGCATCGGGAGCAGCCAAGGCCAACCACACAGCAGCTGGGTCACTGTCTTATTATAACATTTAAGAGAAAACATTTCATTTTTTCTGTCATAATGAGATCTTAACTAATTTACCAAATGCCATGTTCTTAAAACTCATCAGGCCATGACGTAAACATGCCGATACATTTATCGTGATCTCTCTCTCTCTCTCTCTCTCTCTCTCTCTCTCTCTCTCTCTCTCTCTCTCTCTCTCTCTCTCTGTAGTTTAATCCCTTAGGACTAAAATTTTCAGTTGTTTCTGACTCGCTCCCAGGACTCATGATGTTCATGTATTTAAAGAAGGTTGTGCGGCAAAGGTTGAATGGAATCTCGGGAGTTTTTGCCAGAATTCCTCACGGATCCCAATTTAATTTCTTTTGCTCAGTGCCAATTAAAAAAGTATTACAGCTGAAGAAGGCAAATTATTTTGGAAGTAACCCAGGTTCCTTAATGTTTAATTACTAAACTAAGAAAAGTTCCTGGTCACTTTTGGCAACGATTTTCCCCCGTTAGATTCAAACACGAGAGGACGCGTCCACGCGCAGTCCGGGCGCAGCCAGAGCCCATGTCCACGTGGCAAGGGCTCCCTGCTTCTCCCATTACCTGGGAAGCACGTGGTCAGGTGCTCCATCAGGGCCTCTTGGGTGACGGGTTTTCGTGCCGAGTTCATTGCTGAGATGGCCAAGCAAAGGATTTCCCCGAGTGGAATGAACTGGGATTGACTGATGGGAGACATACTGATTGGTGACACATCACCTGCAGAAAGACAATGTTCACAAGTGAGCGGATCATTCAAAGAGCCAGCCATCTGTCACACGCACACCTCACACACACGCCCCTCCCATGACCACACCTGCCCCCGTGTTGTGAGCACGGCCAACGCCAAACCCTGGCGCTGTCCACATCAGCGCGGGCCGTCCACTCGGGTGGAAAGACTCCCACAGAACAGCGGGAGCTCCAGGGGCCTCGACACACAGAACCTGCCTTTAAACCCGGCCACTGGCTTCGCCAGACGTAGCACTGAAAGGCTCGAGGCTTTGAGCAACCATCTCCGCTTTTATTAACTTGGAGCCGATGTATTTACTAACTGGCATCTGCATCGGGACGGATGCATTTATTGGTAACGAGGATTCATTCATTCAAAAGGTGACTGCCGTTCGGGTCAGGCATCTGCTGGGGGCATGGGAACGTGAAGAAGGCCTCTCCCCCAAACACCTCTGCCCCCAAGTAGTTCCCATTCAAGTGGAGGAGACAAGTAAGTAGACCAAAGTTCAAGGTGCACCAGAGGAAGCTGAACCCCAACTCTGGAGCAGGGAGGGGAGGTGGGCGTGGGGCTGAGAAGCAGGAAATGGGAGGTTTTATGGGGACCTGTAACCTGAATCCAGGACTGAAGCAGGAGTGTGTCCGTGGCTGGGAGGCGGGGTGCTGAAGGGGGTGGGAGAACCCAGCAGCAGGTGTTTCTGGCGAGTAGAGGGCCCACAGGGGTGCAGGCACAGGCAAGAGCCGTGTGACCAAGGCCTGCATCCTATGGGGGATGGTGAGCCAGAGAGGGACGTCAGGAGTGACAGTCAGACGTGAATCAGAAAGATGGCTGGTGGCCGGTAAAGCCTGGGCTGGGGGTCAGGAGAGGGCAGATTACATCCAGGAGGGGCTGAGGCCTCTGCACACGTTTGCTTTGCATCTAAGAGCGTTGGCGGGGAGGCTGACCCCGGCGGCCAGGGGCTACCTGGCTGGGCTCTGGAGGAGGTGACAATAGGCAATGCAGGCCTTCACTCCCGCATCTCTTCTCTGCGGCACAGGGTGGCGATTTCTGAGTTCCGCTCGAGAATTCCTAGCCCCCCACAGAGGGGGAGGCTGGGAGAGCAGGAAAGTCTGCTCCCACACCCAGGTGCCCCCCGTTTCGGACTTTGGGGCTCTGTAAGGTCTCACTTGGAAGAGGCCCTACAGAGAGGGCGAAAGCCATCGGCAGAGCAGAATGTCTGTGAGCTAAGTTTATTTCCCGCGTGTACTTACATAATCGCTCCTCTCTGTTTCCTAAGCGTGCGTCTCTCTTAATAAGCTGCATGGCCAGCCGGAACCCAGCCCCAGGTCAGCCAGGGGCATTAAGCAAGACCTTCCCGGAAGGTGTCTGGGCAGCCCGCTCACTGTCAGGCACTTAGAGCTGTGCCCAGCGCACCCCAGAGTTTGATGGAGTCCAGAGGCCCTTTGGGGAACAACTCGAACCCTGCTTCGATGGGCTGAGTGGGAAATGGTGTGATGGATGAAACCAGGCTGCAGAGCCTGGGGATGAAAACCACCAGGTGAGGGGCAAGTCGAACAGGTGCACCGGACGCAGCAGCAGGATCCCGGTGTCAAAGGCCTGAACCAGTGGCTCTCAGCCTTCCTGAGGCCGCGACCCTTTAATACAGCTCCTCATGCTGTGACCCAACCATAACATTATTTTCGTGGCTACTTCATCACTGTCATGTTGCTACTGTTATGAATCGTCATGTAAATATCTGATGTGCAGGATGTATTTTCATTGTTCGCGACCCACAGGTTGAGAACCGCTGGAACACCTCCCTACCCTCCCTGCAACACACACCCCAGCTCGTGTCAATGCTCCCCTCGCTCTTGCACCCCTTGAAGCCCCCATCAGCTCTGCTGAGCTGCCATTCTCTGCCAGATGGGTATGAGGAGAGTGTAGACATTTTCCTCCAAACCAGAGAGAGTGAGAACTCAAATTCAAAACAGGGTGAGGCCAGCAGAGTCAGCACCAGCAGAAGCCAGGAACCCACCGAACTTAGAACCCACCAACGCTGGGGCCTCTGGGACGTAAGTGTCACAAAGAGAAGGCCCCTGGGGCAGTCTTGCACGTGTCTGCTGGGGTGGCAGTGGGTGGGAGCTGGAACATGGAGCTTCAGGCTGTGCTGTGGGTGTGAGTCTCACCCACTGGCTGGTGAGGCTCCGTGCATATCGGGGATTCAGAAATGACAGAATTATGTGGATGGATCACCTCTGTGGGGTCCGTCCCTAGATGAGTAAATTTAAATATTTAAAAACTTGTTGCACCATTAAATTTAAGCAAAATCTTAATCTGAAGCAGGGGTGGGGAACATCTGGCCCACGGGCCGTTTAAGGCCCACAAAAGCATTAGGGGTGAGTTAATTAAATGTTTGGCCAAATACAGCAGGCTAATTTTTAACTTGATAATTCTGTATGGCTCGCGAATGATGTTTTAAATATCCAAATGGCCCTTGGCAGGAAAAAGGTTCCCCACCCCTGCTCTAAAGCCTAATGTGCAGAAGATGAACTAGTGGTGGCGGCGGATGAGGACAGGTGGGAGTGGGGAGCTATACCTGTTCTACTCTCCCCTCCCCTCCCCTCCCCTCGGGGGCCTGCAGCTCAGCCACAGCCACTTAGAGATCTCCTCTGGGCTTCCCCTCTCCCTCCGCCTTCCTCAGGAGAGGACCAGGGCACGGAGGCCAGGTCCCTTGATGAAGGGCTAGGATGGCCAGGTGGACCCCACGTCACCTGGGATGACTTTGTAAATTAGATAAAAGAGAGGTGAGGCCGGCTGTCAAAGGGGAAGCTCAGAGCCCACCCGCCCGGGGACCTTTGACCTGTGTGCCATTTGGAAGGCAGCGCCTTCACAATGAAGGACGTCTCGGGAGACCAAAAATACCAAGTTACTAAATATGATTTTTAAAATGCAGGTCTATTTTCTGATTTTGTATAAGTTACAGAGAACTTGGTCTCTCTGTAGAAAAGAAATAACTCTTAGCAAACTTAACTAGTTTAGGTCACATTCGCCCTGATGCTTTTAGCTGAAATTATTTGTTTAGTTCAAATGCCATCTTCTACGCAAATTTCTTTTCACTCATTGCAGCCAAATAAATAGAAGAGGCAGCATGCTTTAAGTGTCTGGATCGCATTTGCTTTGAAAAAACTCAGCCCCGCTTTAATAAAGAGTCTGTGCAATGACTTTTAACTTGGACAAACTGGGATGTGGGGGCCCTAAGAGACCATCTCCACGTCACATCCTCTGAGTATCGCACTAAGATACATTACTATCCGCTCCCTCCCACCCCCAGCCCCACCGCCAATCCTGTTCACGCTCAGTCCGAAGGCTTCCTGAGTCCCTTCCCTCTCCTCCATCCCCGCTCCACGGCGCCATCGCCTCGTCCCTGGCCCATCCTAACGGCTGGCGACCAGCTTTCCCTCCTGCCCCCACGCTCTCTTCTTCACAGAACAACCAGGCCTTCTTAGAAAAGCACAGAACACACGCCACTTCCCTGCACGAATTCCTACAGTGCCTGCCGACTGCACCTAGAAGACCGGAGCTCCTCGCCAGGCCTGAGTGGCCGCAGGGTCTGAGCCTGCCGGCCCACCCCTGGGACCAGCCCACCGCACCCAACCCGGGGCCCGAGAACTGCTTGGCGGTGTGGGAAAACCACACACACTGGTACTGGAACCAGACTGTCTTCACGCCGAGCTGTGAGTGAGCGTGTGAGTGTGTGTGTGTGTGAGTGTGTGAGTGTGTGAGTGTGTGTGAGTGTGTGTGTGAGTGTGTGTGTGTGTGTGTCCGTCCTGGTGTACTGTCTGTCTCTCCCACAAGAACGTAAGCTCCTGGATAGCAGGAAACATGAGCCATGTTCCCACCGCATTCCCAGTGCCTAGAATAATGCAGAGCTTACACCAGACACCCCATAAATGTTTGTTGAATGAATGAATATCCATTTATAACTTTATAATCCAAGGACTTTCTCAGGGTATTTTAAGGATTGTGATTTTCTTAACGTATTTTGCTCAATAACTGAAAATCAAACAAAATTTAACAGATCAAATATACCTAATTTATATGCAATTTCTAAGACTTCCCCTATTAATAATAATCCCCCCAAACAGAGCAGTTACCATAGAAACATAATGCCCCCCCCCCAAACAGAGCAGTTACCATAGAAACATAATTACATACTAAGTGATGGTTTAGGGCATGCATTTAGATCTGTACTAAAGAAATCATAGGTATCTCTTAAACAACATAACACATTATTCCAATTTACCATAGATCTTATATCAGACCTTCTTCATGAGTCATCTAGTCATTGTTAAAATATACTACTAGAAAATTCTTCCAACTGGACCACACTTACGCTCAAAGAAAACAAGGGAATATAAACACAGCTAAGACATTGCTGGTCATCACCATCTAAAGAAACTACCACATTGCGCATAAACTATGAATTGCTGCTTGTCTATAATTGACAGGATAAATTTTTCCACTGTCACACTTAGTCCCGAACACGTTCATAAAGACAAGTCATCTAAAAACTCACAGCTACTTTGTAGGCTAACAAATTCTTTCTAAACTGCGATAATGCCGTCCTATTGTTCTAACAAGAAGGGGTAAATAGGTTTTATTCCAGCTTTATTTTCTTACAAACATCCATTTAGGTACCGTCCTCAGGGAACACTTGTCAAATCCGGGATGATTCAGATATAAGCCAAGCGCGGTGCCTTGGACGGAGCAAGCATTCAATAAATTTCTGGTAAGTGAATTTAAAATGTGAGAAGGCGTGAAAATGTTACCATCGTAGGAAGACGTCTTTGCTTGTAACATCAGATGTAACAGACCTCGGTGAGCACTTGGAGATTGCGTCCATCTAAGGTGCTATGAGACACACGAGGACCAGGAGAGATCGGCCCGGTGGGGACGACGGAGTGGAGGATGGAGCCACGTGGGAGGTGGAGAGAGCTGCGCAGAGCACGCAGCGTGCACAGCCCGGGGTGCCAGGCGAGCGTTGGCACCGCAGGGGCAGGCTGGTGGCGAGGTGAGAGGAAACAGCAGCCAGATCCTGGTTGAGCAGAAGGCTTTGATCTTATTCTTGATGCTAACGAGGAACCACTGCATGCATTCACACAGAGGAATTACACGACGTGGCTGTGATAGAAAACCACTCTTGTGCGACGGTGGAGGACAAACCGGTGACTATTAGAGTCACCCAGGCAACTGACAAGGAGGGTCCGGACGACTGGCAAGAATCGGGCACAGGCTGACTTTCTCTGCCTTTTACTCTGTGCAGCTAGTTACTGTCTCAGAAATAGCTTCTTCACATGCATACATTTTTACTATTTAAACCCCTCTATGCGTTCTCCCATTCAACTTTCGGCCAGTTCCTTTAGCTGGAATTCTTTCAAAAAATTCTCTCTCACATAAGTCATCCTCTGAAGAAATTATATCCTCTGAGTGCTTATCACCGACCCAATACCTTGAGGTACTCAAGTTCCCAAACCGTTCCAATCTTGGTTCTATTTGGGGAGGGGGGACTCCACCAACCATCCTGTGATAAAGACCCGTCTTTATGAACCCCATTTTCTCTTTCGGTCATTAATTGGGGTCCTCTGTACCGGAACTCTGCATATGAGGGAGGACAACATGACTCCTAAGAAGATGTGACTTCCAACTCTCACTCATCGCCTCCCAAGACACGCCCACAGCTTTCCAGAAGACACCTAGTGAAAGAGCACACACAACTCGATTTTCTTCCATCTAAAGCAGCGGTTCTCAACCTGTGGGTCGCGACCCCTTTGGCGGTTGAACAACCCTTCCACAGGGGTCGCCTAAGACCATCCTGCATATCAGATATTCACATTACAATTCTCAACATGACAGTTATGAAGTAGCAACGGAAATAATTTCATGCTTGGGTCACAACATGAGGAACTGTATTTAAAGGGCCAGAAGGTTGAGAACCACTGACCTAAAGTGACCATCTTCATACTAATGAATGAGGAACGGCGACATGATAAATGGCAACCTTCAAGTACTCCGACGTCCATCTTCCCTGTCAGCCGTCGGCAAGTAATCTGGTTTCCAAGCACCAGCATTCCCGTTCCCCTCCTTATTGCTACGGACTATTTTCCATCATAGAAACCGATGTGTTCTGCCCGCCGGATCGAACAGTTACCTGTGATCCTAATGAAGCTCATGCTTCCCAGGGCAGCTCTGAAACTGACCTGCTTTGTAACTGGGAGGTTCGGGGGACACTGTGAAAGCCCAGTCTCTTACAACCAAACACAGCGACCACTCTGGGTCCAGCTCCTCATCCGGGAGATGACAGTTTCGAGGAAATGATTTCAAACATTCATTCCTTCGGGCTCTCAAGTGCTCGGATTCCACATCAAGGCATAAAAACGCAACGCAGAACTCCCGTCTAGCTGTGTCGCCATCTTGCAGGAGACCCTGTTTTCATGCCCATCCAATCTGAGAGGGTAGGCTTGGATTTTAAAGAGAATCGCCAAGACCTGGGGCTGTTAATTTTCCCCTTTTGATAAAGGCTCCATCATGTACTCTTTCTAGTGCAAAGCCTTGCTCCGCTTTGTTCCTCGGGACCAACGTGAGCCTGTTTTTGTTCTCTGAGCTGCCAAAATTAACACTAAAGTTACAATTATAGATGCCCATAAAATTACCACATGGAGCAGATACTGCGACCCATAAAAACGGTCCAACTTGCTTGTAAAATGTACAGGCGCACAGCGACAATACAACTCTATTCCTTTCCACAAACCAGCCATAGAACTACTAATGGGCCAAGTTTTACCTTAAATACCCGTGGGCCTGGGGAAACCGTGAGCTCGCCGGGGTTAAGCAAACAACTTCTCTGACGCAAGGCATCAGGCAAATCTTGTGTTTTACAATTTAGTTCAATTTATTAACCCCGGTTTTATGGATAAATGTCGTTCGGTTTCTTTTAACAGACGGTCTACTACGATAATTTTTAAAAGTTGTTCTAAAGAAAACACACTTTCCCCTCCCAGGCCTCTCGCAGGCGGCAAGGCCCTTTCGGGGGGCAGAGCGAACGGCGCCCAGGAGCCCAAGGCTGCCACCTCTCCTGTGAAACCGAACGGCTGTGCTTGACTTTCAAATGTTTGTATTTGAGATTTCAAAGAAAACCGCCACTGAAAGAAGGCACTTTGTATCAATTTATGGTACGTTTCGTTTAAAGGCCACCGATTTCAGAAATCTAAGGCTGAGCCCTCATGGCAATAGTCGATGGAGGGAAAGTTGACGTGAAAAGGAATTTCAGAACATTTAGAAATTCTGTAAGAGCTTCTCTGAAGTTTGTGAATGTTGTATTTCAACATTTGATGGGTCTCTTAAAGAAGGTCCCATTCCTAAGCTATTATTTGAATAAATTATTTTCATTCAAAGGACAATGTACATATGAAGCTCTTGTTAATAATAAGCCAATGGTGGCCTATGTTAGCTCTGACATACTAAGAAACTTCTAATGACAGTAGGGTTAACCAAGAGCCAGCGAGGTGGTATGCATGCGTGTGTGCACGCATTCCCCCCCCCCCCCACACACACACGCGCACACACACGCACATATGCAAATAGGTTATGTCTACCATATCACCTGAACCTTTCTGTCTAACGCAGAGAGGCGTCTAATGCAGCCAGGTGAAGTGACAAGTCAATGGTTTACAAGGCAGACCCTCATCTTCCCCAGTCTACAAGTTTTCATTAATAAGCAGAGACAGACAAGCCAGAAGAAGTGGAGGATCGGGGAGAGAGGGGCAGTCAGTGGACAGTGGTGGGTGAGGCCTCGTAGCCGACTCACGAGGATGATAACTGACATCCTCTCTAATGAGCAGCTAACACTTTGGGACCATCTGCTATTGCGATAGATTTGTAGCTTAAAGGCGACATGCTTCAGCCCTTGCCGGGTGGCTCCGTTGGCTGAAGCATCGTCCCATGCACCAAAAGGATGCAGGGCACATACCTAGGTTGAGGGTTCGATCCCTGGTCAGGACACATATGGGTGGCAACTGATTGATGTTTCCCTCTCACATCAATTTTCTTCTCTCTCTCTCTCTCTCTCTCTCTCTCTCTCTCTCTCTCTCTCTCCCATCCTCTCTAAATTCAATAAAAGCATATCCTCGATTGAGGATTAAAAAAAAAAAAAGGTTACATGCTTCAAACCTTTGCTAAGGCTCCACATTACAACCTGAGTGTGGCGTGTGCCTGGCACCATGGAATAAAACCTAGCAGAGTACTAGACGCAGAGCAGGCACTCAGGCTTGTTGAATAAACAGGTACTACATATACAGACAAGGCAAGGTAAGACCTTGCTAATTACCAAGATGTTTCCCATCACCAGCTTCCACCTCACTCTCTGGTCCTGCATCCAGGACTAAGTTAAACCCATTTGCCACCAAGGATGAAGTCATGATGAAATGCCAGTCCTCGCGGACAACACTGAACGAGATCTCTCAGATGCCATGCCACTCTGTAAGGCACTGGCCAACGAGCTCCGGTGGAAGACAGTGTCTTCCTTTACTTTATTAAAAGGGCACCATGGAGAATGGGACCTCGGTTCCTATTTTACTTCTCCTCCACCTCCACTGTATAGCAGAACCCAGCCTAACACCAGCGACATATTAGATGCTCCGACTCCCACGGATGGGATTTCTCAACGCTATGAACAAATCCGTCTCGAAGCCAGGGTCATCCTTGTCCCCTCTCTATAAGTTAGAATCACCATGCCTGTTTCTCAGAACTGTGCCCTTTGCCTCCTCAGTTTAGGAATCACAATATTACTGTGACTGATTTCTGTAAAATACAATTGGAATGGAACAAGAAGGCCTGATTAAATACAGTTCGGATATGTGTATGTTGATGGTTCCCAAATTACAACAAAATTATACTGAACGGCTGCTGCCGACTCCCCAACAGTTGAACACCCGGCCAGCCCTTCCGACGGCCATGGGGGTTTTATGAAAGAACTACATAGTGCGTACAGGGATGAACGAGTACAGGGAAAACTCCCGCCAAGAAGTAACTTTTCTCTCCAAAATTCGGCATCACGGGACCGCGGCAGAGGCCAGGAACTTTGTCATCGAAACCTTAGGTTCAGAGCCCACTTCTGCTCCTCAGGAGCTGTGTGAGTGATGGCAAATGAATTTTTTGAGTCTTGATTTCTTCTTTTATAAAGTATGCACAGTGATGTTTACTTCATGGAGTCATTGAGGGGATTCAATGACATAATGGCTGTGAGTGCCTACACGGTCCCTGAGACCTAATAAATATTTCGTAAGTGGTAGTTAGTATTAAAACTGTCTTCCCCAAGCCCATCTGAATTTATTCAATATACTCTTATATGGTGTTTGAATTTCTACCAAGAGGGAAATCATCTGGTCCTAAAAAAAAAACAACACCCTGTTTTTTTAAAACACACACACACACACACACACACACACAAACCAGAGACATCTGTGGGAAGGCTAAGGGGCAGGGTCTTTCTTACACTAGAATTAATTCATTTAGTCAGATTGCTCACCTCTTGATTCTTATCTGCGAGCATGTGCACCGAGTGAATAGAATATTTTGACTGGGAGGCAGGAAAGTTAATATTTATAATAGATATAAACATACAGCATTTGGGATATATTACTGGGTTGCGAGAAAATGGTCTTAAAGCAAATGAGAAACATTCATTGCATAGGGACTTCAGAGAGAGAAGAGCATTATGGGATGGGGAAAAACATGAATAAAGAGTTATAAGAATATAAAAAATTATCAAAGAAAGTTGGTCTCTTTCAAAATTTTGGCTGGGCCCATCTTTTACTTAAAAATGAAAAAGGAAACTCAGCATTTAAGTAAGTACTAAAGATCAATGCACTAGGAATCAAGTAATTTCGGAAGCCACCTGAGATGCTAATAGTCATTTTGGTTCTCTCTTCTAAGCAAAATGTCTTGTAGGATTAAAAAAAAAAAATCTCCCACACAAACTTTCAGAGTTCTGCATACTCCTTACTCCAGGGTGGCTTGTCCAGTGATATTATTCTTCCTAATTAAGGAAACCAGAATCAATGTCCACAGGTAAGGGCTCACCTGTACATTTTTCTTAAAATAACAATCCTCAATGAGCAGGGTGAGGCACTGTCCGCAGCCCCATCTCAGGAAGAACAAGCCCCCTTCCTACAGTCACATGCAGAGACCCTGAGGCCGGGCTCAGCACGACTCTACCCCTCCAAGACTCTCCACGTGCACAAAACAGATCATTCTCACCCTCTGTGACAAATTAACACGTTTCAAACGTAATCAACTAGTTACCGAGTGGTTTCCATGTGTAGGGAACTCCAGGAGACGTGAATTGTAGACAAAAGCATAAATCTTGATCCCTGCCTTCAATGAGCTTACCACTGAGGTGGGGAAACAGGATATAGATGTGTGAGAATACAAGCAATTGTAACGTGTTCCAGTGACTGTTTAAAACACCCTTAAAGATATATAACAAGAACAGGCATGAATGACCAGTAAATCAATTGTCATATAAAGTTATTAATATTTAACTACACATATATGGTCCCCAAAATGTATACACACACTTTGAATAACTATAAAGGCAGTGTTTATTAAAATACATTTAATTTTCAAAATTGAGTTATCAGCTGTTACAGTGTATATACATCTTTGGGGAAATAAATATATATGTACACACACACACACACACACACACAAAGAGAGAGAAATGAATGCCATGAGAAGACTGAAAAAAGACCTCCAGTTAGAGTAACCAAGGAGAGCTCTGTGTGAAAGAGGCGGTCTATTATTATAATTTTTTAAAAGTTCTTCTAAAGAAAACATACTTTCCCTTCCCATGCCTCTCGCAGGGGGCAAGGCCCTTTCGGGGGGCAGAGCATATGATTATGAGTAGAATCGATGAGTGTGGGGCCATTATATAATCACTAGAGGCCCGGTGCACAAAGTACGTGCACTCGTGCGGGGGGTGGGGGGGTGGGGGGGGGTGGGGGGAGTGGTCCCTCAGCCTGGCCTGCAGACTGCCCTCTTGCAGTCCAGGAGCCCCAGACTTCTGGCTGAGTGGCACTCCCCCTGTGGGAGCACACTGACCACCAGGGGGCAGCTCCTGCGTTGAGTATCTGCCCCCTGGTGGTCAGTGTGCATCATAGCGACTGGTCATTCTGCCATTCAGTTGATGTGCATAGTAGGCTTTTATTATATAGGATACTCTCAACATATTATGCTTGTAATTTTCCTGACCAAACATCCTTTGAAACATCCAACATCCTCAGCATGCTTCGAAGATGCACACAAGTGCTACCCAAAGAAGAGCCCTCATAGACCATGAGGGAGGACGGTGCCTCCCTGCCTCCCGGGAGAGGGTGAGTTATGGGATGGACATGAGAGCGAAGAGGAGAGCGATGTTCACGGAGCCCAGCCAATACACAGCTTGCCTTATTTTCCAACGTTCTCATTATTATTACCAATTACAGAAGGGATTTAACACTCTCAGAAACGTCTTTAATAAAAAAAGTGCCCAAGCTATAAACTTGATGGGGTGGTAAACCATGCTTCTAGATGTGCCGAGTTTCACTCTGGCGGCGGGGCCTGTCCTCTGCTTTTGAGGACCCAACTTCAGCGTCTCACTATTTGAAAAAAAAATTTTTAAATAAAAAAGCCTTTGTGTGAAAAGCCCACGGATGTTGTAAGAAAACAGCCCTGCCGTAATCGGATGAAGTTCGCCTCCTCCCCTGCTGGGTAGCAGCAGCCTCCGTGAGATGCGAGTGAGGTCCACACCATCTCGAGCAGATAAACCAGGCTCTCTTGGATCTCAGTATAATACCTCAGTATGGGAGCAGGTTAACAGGCCAGCTCACGCCTCCCATTTCAGAGGCCAGATTAATGGAGAAGAAAACATTTCAAATAATCTTTCCTGAAGGCCTCCATCAGAGGAGCGAAGAGATATTTCGGCCGATGGGAATCTGAAGCAGTTTAATTATTTCCCGGGTGAATATCCCGGTGCTGCCTGACTTCCCAGTTCTGAGCTGATGCCCTGGAAACACCACGCCGGCGAGGTCGGCCCTGGAGGGCAGCCTCCGGGGGCACAGGGCATCGGGCATCGGGATGGCTTGAGACTGCGGCTGCGGAGACCGAGATCGCTTCCCAGAGGACAGCGCACCCTCAGCGGAGGGGCGGCAGGCATTTGACCGTATTTCTATGCACACAACCACTCGGGAAAGCAAAGCGGGGGCCACCTACCTGGCCCTTTCTGGACTGGCTCCATCCCCCAGCAGCGGTGGCGCTAAAGCCTGGCGCCTGCTAGGGGTTTGCGTCCAGGCGCAAGGAGGAGCCAGTGACAGACACGGGCGTCCTAGATAGAATCTGGGATAAGAAGAAAGAGTGAACTTGCGAGTCACAACCTCCGAAATGAGCATTTCAGCCGGGCGGGCGGCCGGGGGCACGGCGCGGAGCGGAACTTCACCTGCGCGGGTCTACTTTACAACTCGCGGCTCTTCTCAAAAGTCAGGGCTCGAGACACGGGCACCAGTTCAGTTCAAAAGCACCTGACCAAGGCCTTGCCCGTGGACGTGGCTGGTGACAATGTTAGGGGGGGGGGGAATCCTCTGTCCTTTTATCCTATTTGCCTGGCACGGCGGGAGGCTGCCCCAGCCTGTGCCAGGGGCCACAGCCACGGGCCACAGCCACGGGCACCGCGCCAGCATCCCCCTGCAGCCTCGGGAACCTGCAGTGTCACTCCTCTGCCGCCTCGCTCTCTGCAAAGTGAAGTCATAGGGATGGATCAGCCAACCTGCCTCCTCGCTGCCCTGCCCAGAATCCTTTGTGAGCTGAATGAGTCATCGCTCCGCGAGAAGCTCCAGCCCCGGTGTGTGCGGGCTCCTTTGTGCGCTGCGGGGACGCGGGCTGGGGAAGGACCCAGGCCAGGCTGCGGGGCACAAACTCTTTTTTTTTTTTTTAAATCATTAAAACAGGAAAAAGGGCACATACCTCCGGATGCTTAAAGAAAAACACACATTAAAATTGATCTAGCGTCACAGACTCACCAGTCTGTAATTATAAACCTGGCACATTCATATTCTCTCTCTCTCTCTCTCTCTCTCTCTCTCTCTCTCTCTCTCTCTCTCTCTCTCTCTCTCTCGGCTGGCTTTTCATTGTCATGACGCACGGATCTCCCTCCTGTGTGTGTGCCAGGCCATTCTACTGTGCCCTGGATCAAAGTTTAGCTGCAGCGAGCCCTTTGCCATAAATTCCAGTTGCGTGCAAGTCCTTGCAAGCCTGGGTGTCAGGCGGCGGCGGCCCAGCCGGCAGCCTCGCAGCAGAGCCCGCAGCCGCAGCCGGGAAGGCAGCGCTGGGAATGAGGTCACTGTGTCAGGGACTCGCTCTCCGCGTGAGGCTCTCCTGAGCTCACAGCACAACTGAAATCCACGGTGGTGTGATTCATAGGATGTTTTTACATCGCTGCTTCATCTGCCTTAAAAAAAATGTCTACGTCTGAGATCACTAAGGCAAAAAAATAAAATAAAATAATAAAATCCTTCACACATCTGAAAAAAATGTCGCTTGGCGGCACTGCTTGTACCCCACTCACTACTCGCTCCACGCTGAGCAACCCCCGCAGATGCACGTGTACGTATTGTATTTACACACACACACACAGACACACAGACACGCGGAGGAACTTATTTCGGCAGAACCAGAGAGAACACGATCTGCCTCCACTCGGAGGACAAGAAATAACACAAACATCTCGGGGGGGGGGGGGGAGTGGGGGAGAGGAGAGAGCGATAGAGATGGTAGCAATCACATCAAAACCAGAGAAAAAGGGAGTCCGAGAGGAAAAGAGTAATCCCGACAGAAATGAGTTCTGTTGTATCCGCAATCACGCTGCCCACACTCCCCCAAGCGAAACAACACCGAAGCGGGCACCTCTCACGGTCTCCATTCAGGAACCAGGGAGATGCCGGCAAATTAACCCACCCCCAGAAACCAAACAGATTTGGGGAGCAGATGATATTCGTACAGCCAGTTCTCCCACGGCCTCACGGACACAGAGCTAAGTTTCGATGAAAACAAAATGCGGGGTGGAATCCGAGCTGGGAAGAGCAACAGTACAACAGACTCCTCGGGAAGACTCCCATACCTCCCCCATGCTAAAACCCTACCACGATCAGATCCTCTCTCAACTCCTGGGACGCAGCCTGTCTCCCGGCACCTCCTCCCACGAGCCCTGGTCTCCCCGGAGCCAGTGCACACCTCTTGTGTAACCCTACCCAGTGAGCCCCCCCCCCACCCCCCCTTGGGAAGCTGAGAAAATGTGTAACCCCCTCTGCCTGATAACTCACCCCATATCTACAAATAACAGCTCAGTCCCTATGTCCCAGGTCACCTCTTCTAGTTGCGCGCACTCTGGGACATGTAGAACGAAGCATGCACTATGTTCACTCGTCGATCAAGTGGTACGTTTGGTCCCAGCATTATTCAATAAAGCTTCGTCAGCTCCTGCAGCCCTCTGACACGTTCAGACCCTCTGCCCCCATCGTCTCCATGGACGGCTCCCCCTCTGGTGTTATCAATTTCCCTCTTCCAAAGTTTGTAGGAAGAAGCGGGTATACTCCAGCTGAGTCCCACCCACGGCCCTCCTATTCCCTCCCTGGTTCTGGACTCTACAGCCACGAGGTCTAGGACGCCAGCAGGTTATTGGCTGTTGTGTCAGATTTCTTCACATGAACTATTAACTCAGGTCCTACTTAGGCACTTAAGAAGAAAAACATCCTCCATGATGCCTTGTATGTTTTATCAGAAACTAGAAGCCCAGTGCGCGAAATTGCAAAATCACAAAGCCCCGCCCACCCGCGCGCAGCCTCCTTGTGACCAGTCTTTGGTCGTTATAGTGTTATGACCACTGCATTTTTATTATATAGATGGTTTGTTCTTGATGTTCCCTTCCAATGTATGATTGTCTCTCACTTGCTCAGTCACCTGGGTCCCCATCTGTTCCGTAGACGGAGCCAGTGGCCCAGCACCTGGGCCTCCTACCCGGGCATCTCAGCTTTACTTAACTGTCTGTGAGTTGGGTGCGTCGTTAGTTATAAACCCACCTAAATCCACCTCACTCGGCCCATTCCTGTCAGGCATAGTGTGATGGCCATCGGGTCAGAAAGCATGCCTAACACACACCTGAAGAATGCAGTGATGCTGCTATATCACAGGCGGATCAAAATGAACATCTAAACAGGTATCTTTGGTCTGGCAATGTAAGAGCCTGTGGGGAGCACTTCTTGGTCGCCAACAACTCAAGTTTCCTCTATGATATAGTAAAGATTAAACAAGTGGATAAAGGAAAAACAACACCCAAATATTCAAAGAAAAGGGATGGAAAAATACAAAGAAAAGTGTATCCAAACTTTCTAATATCCAAACATGTAAGCTTCCGTCTACTTATAGGCCTACTACGCCCATATGCAGAAAGTCATCTAAATTTTACAAGGACCCAATTCGCTAAGAACCATTATTCTCCCCATTTTAAAAAGAGATGAACCGCCTTCCTCAGCTCCCACAGCTGGCAGGTGGCTGAGGCAGGATTTGAATCTGGGGCAGGAGGCCTCAGCGTCTGTGATTTTAACCACCACACATACTGCCTCTCGACTCCTATAATAAAATAACCAGGAGAAATACTTTTTAAGAAACCCATAGCTCAATTTTTAAATTTAAATGGAAGCCCATTCGCCTTGTTAGCATGTGAGGCCAATGAGGTCAGGTTCACGGGCTCTGTTTCCTTTGTGGCCGTGTTTGCCCGGGTCCACAACGCCCAATGGACTGACCTCCAGCCTCAATCCACAGACTCCTGCTACATGACCAGTCAAATGGTGTAACTGATCGGGCAAAACCATAACCATAAGCTCATGGTGCGGTCCTCCCAACTGCAAGATGGGTTTTATGAATGGACACCTATTAGCCTCAACACCGAAGTAAAGGCAGGAAAGACACTCCGATGTTTTAGATCGCAGCCTGTGATGGAGAGACAAGCTCGAGAATCAACTACAGACACAGTCAGCAGCCCTCCTCCTCGCCCTGGCGCCTCATGCTCCTTTTAATAACAGCGTCAGAGTTGCAGTAAAGATTGACAGACCTCATACAGCACATCGCAGAGGTGCTGTGCTCCGTCGGGGAGGTGTGGGCAGAGGCTGTGGTTGGCACTGGGCTGGTCCCTGGGCAGAAGATCAAATAGTAGCGCCACACAGTGACAGCGCCATCCAGGCTCTTAAAAACCTGTTTTGAGGACTAATGCTGTAGCACTAATCTTAGAGCTACTATACCTGATAAAGGAGGGAGCAACGGATACCCTTGAATCAATTAAAAATATTCACTGGGTGCTTAACTGCAAACGTGTGAGACAGTTTAGACAATGAGGAGCATGTCCACCGGTACATGCAAACTTTTTCATGAACCGATGACCTGGTCTCTCCTTTCATGAAGCTGATAATGCAACTGAGGAGATAAGATACTCACACATAAAAAGTGCAAAGAATACAAGACTGTCAAAAGGGAGAAGAAGTAACAGGCACACCTAAGAGCTCGCGAGAAAGAACCTGGACTGAGCCCTAGCTGGTTTGCGTTGGCCTGCGGACTGAAGGATCCTGGGTTCAATTCCAGTCAAGGGAATATGCCCCAGTTGCGGGTTCGATCCCCAGTAGGGAGCATGCAGGAGGCAGCCAATCAATGATTCTCTCTCATTATTGATGTTTCTATCTCTCTCCTTTCCCCTTCCTCTCTGAAATCAATCAATCAATCTGTATATATATGAACCTGGGCTGAAACAATGACCTAGGACCTGGAGAGGTGAGAGAAAAGAGAACGGGCACCGCTGGTTAGCATGTGCGCTCCACGAAGAGAGGGATTTCTGTGTGCTTTGTGTTTACAGATGTATTCCTGAAAAGTGCCTCGTCACTGGGAGGTACTAAATAAATATGTACCGAATGAATGAATGGATGGATGAATGACCTGGACAAAGAAACCAATGAACCAAGGTATGAGGATACTGATGGGAAGGAGGTGAGGAAACATGAGGTGGGTCTGCCTGGGGCTGAGGTTTCTACTGGGAAGTTGAGGGAGAGGAGGCAAGAAGGGTGGCCTAACAGCAGATGAAGAACAGTCTTTACTGGGTAAGAAAATTACCCACCTTATATTTACCATGAACTTCACTTGGCATTAGTTATAGCCATTAGTAAGGTTCCTCCCTAAGAAGCATTACCCCTACATGAACCCCGAGTTCTCAACAAACAAGCATTTCTAAGCTTAGGGCAGCTCATGTTGACTGTATGCTCAGATGTTGCTTCCCCAGGGACTTCTCTGCCTACCCCCATCATCAGGCCGAAGTCTGCGATGCCAAGACTCTCTCCTCTTTGCAAAAAATGTACCAATACCAGAGGAAAAAAACCCTAATCTGTTGCAGTATTATAAGCTAAACTACCCTAATTCAATGTAGTTCAAGTCAACAAACACGTACTATGGACAACGTGTAAGACACTCTGCTTGTTGCTGAGGTGAGGATAAGACGAGGCAGTCACAGCATTCAGCCTCAGTTCTGCATCACTACCTGAGTCACTCTGACTCATTCAGGGAAGGAGTTCCATCAGAACAACAACAACAACAAAAGGTGGTGGTTTCTCAGAGAAGAGAGAGATGGTGAGGAAACGTGGTGAGGAATGGCCAGCGCTTCAGGAAGGACATGGCAGCAGCAGTGGGCTCCAAAGGTGAATGAGTAAAGGGGAGGGAGAGAAAAGTCAGGGCTGTCTGTCCAGGCAGCGAGGCAGTGTGCACCGAGACCATGCAGGTTACAGAGTTCAGGCGTCCTGGAGAATGGCCGGTGGCCACCGAGCTTGGCTAGCATGGCAGGACATAGGAAGGAGACAGGTCAAGTGTCGGTCAGGCTGACTTAAGATGTTGAAGGTGAGATTGCAGGAGAAAGGCATTCAGGGTTTTTACAGAGGGTGATGCTACTGAGGCAGAAAGCTTGGGTTACTCTGGCAATGGGGTACAGGATGCATCCAAAGAGAGAAGATAGTTATTCGGACAAGGAAAGAGCCTGTTGCGAGACCCTAAACAAGATGCGGAGAGCGCTTCAACCAGGAGCAGAGAGGAGCAGAGGGAGGAAGCGCATTTCTGTTTCACAGAGGAACTGTCCAAAGTTCCGAGCATGAAATATTAGGATGCTAGCAGAAATTCACTCCCAGGAGTACTTGCCCATCATCTACCCCAAGACTGTCCGTGCCGTGGGGAGCGTCTGGCATTCAGAGTCGTGCCCGGGGTAGAAGAGTAGTTCAAGGTGAGGAATCAAGGGAGGAGGAGAAATCCTCTGAACAGAACCCTGGACACCAATAACAGATCAGACTTTCCTGCTTGCATGCAAGCTGATAAAAAGGCACACATTAAAAAATCAACGAAAGTGGTTTTAGAAAAAACAGAAAGTTCTAAAGTTTCCAAGGCCTTTATAGGCCAGGATTTACTCAGTTAAGTGCATTTCTGTTACGGAGGAAGAAATCATTGCAATTAAAGTTGAATTAGATGCAACAGGTACAGACCAGGAAACTAAGCAGGTAAAGACCAACTACACTTGTTTCCCTGCAAGTATCAGAGCGCACCTGGATGAGTACAGAGTGAAGAACAGGCGGTTCTGTGCTACTCACTGAAATTCTCAAACGTCTCCGGATCAGATCAATCCTCAGAGGGCTGGGAACACAGAATAATGACATTTTAGAGCCGCAGCAGACACTGAAAGTCATCCTATATAATAAAAAGCTAATACGCTAATTAGACTGGATGGCGGAACAACCAGTGGGTGGGGCTGCAAGGCAGCTGGGCTGCGAGGACCCAGCCCCATGCACGAATTTCGTGCATCAGCCCTCTAGTCTAGTATATCATGATTTGACTGAGGGTAAGCCTAGGGTCCAATGGGGAAGCTGACTTGCCCAAGGTTGCAAGAGCTGGTCCTACAGCCAGAACCAGCACCCAGGTGTCCTGATTCTCAGGGAAGACATGGTTCTATTGCTCCACCAGACCTTGTAGAACTTACTAGAAGAAAATTAAACTCTAACGCTTCTCTGGATGCACTTTGGGTCAGATATTATTAACTTGGCAGGCCGATGTCCACTCTTCTACACAGCATTCACTACGTTATAAACCATTTTCCTACCCTTCATTCTTCTAATCAATGTCCACAGAAGACAAGGGACAAAACAATGAAAGTAAAGTGAGTAAAACTTGAGAACCTGTGAGTTTTCAGCTAAAAAGACAGATTTTTAAATGTGAAGTTTTGCTATTAAACTGTAAGGAAACTATGGGAAAGCATGGGAAAATATTGTGGCCCCACCCCATAACAAAGAAACAGAATTTCTGGAGGATGAGGCCCAGATATCAGGATTTTAAAAAGATTCCCAGGTGATTCTAATGTGCAGCCAAGGTTGAGAACACTGCTCTAGAGTCTAGGGCAGCCGTGGGCAAACTACGGCCAGGGGGCCGGATCCGGCCGTTTGAAATGAATAAAACTAAAAAAAAAAAAGACCGTACCCTTTTATGTAGTGATGTTTACTTTGAATTTATATTAGTTCACACAAACACTCCATCCATGCTTTTGTTCCGGCCCTCCGGTCCAGTTTAAGAACCCATTGTGGCCCTCGAGTCAAAAAGTTTGCCCACCCCTGGTCTGGGGCCTAGTAGACCAAGCATGTCAAACTCGAGGCCCATGAGCCACAGGCCTCGTTTATTTGGCCCATGGTAGCCCTTGAGTTTGACATGCTTGCCCTAGACCAGTGGTTTGCAAACTCATTAGTCAACAGAGCCAAATATCAACAGTACGATTGAAACTTCTTTTGAGAGCCAAATTTTTTAAACTTAAACTATATAGGTAGGTACATTGTTATTCACTTAATTAGGGTCCTCCTAAGCTGGCCTTTGCTAGAAACGTCCTCAATCTGATTGAGGTACGTTCGCTGAGGTCGACCCCTTCCAACTCTCCCATCCACACTCGTCTTGTATACTTGTTTCGCCCAGGCCGAAAAATGACTTCTATGCATGGGCCACGAAGTTTCAATCGCACTGTATGTGTGCGCCTGCACGTGGTATTTTGTGGAAGAGCCACACTCAAGGGGCCACAGAGCTGCATGTGGCTCGCAAGCCGTGGTTTGCCGACCACTGCCCTAGACGGACTCCTCGTGTCTACTCTGTTTCTATTTCCACTGGCAAGCAAGTGAACAGGATTCAGGCTGTATTCTCAGTACCCAAAAGAGTGGGTGGAAACAGTGGTTTCAGCACTTAAAATGGTCAAATAATTGTCGACGACAAAAACCCCATGATTTGGGCTTTAATTTCCTGTACACATTCCTTATCACCAACTTCTACTCCTCCACTAACTTCTTCAGCTGACGTTAGGCCAATCCTCAGCGTCATCGCCACACATCGTCTCACGGAAGTTAGATCATCTTACTAATAAAGTGTTTATAAAACTAGGGGGTGGGGAGCATAATATCCTGATGTTAAAACATACAAACCAGTCGTATTCTTTTGCCTATTATGAATGGATGAAAAATGAACTTTCTTTGCTCTGTAGGATCACAAGGACTATGCAACCACCTGTGTTTGCTCTGTCCAATACACTAGCTATTAGCCACGCACGGCTACTTAACTTGAATCACTAAACCAAATTAAAAATTTAGTTCCTCTGTTTCAAGTGCTCAGTGGCTACCTGGGTGTTTACCATTTTGGGCACAGCACATATAGATACTCAACAATGGCTACATATAGTACTCGCCAACAGCTACATGGGCTAGTATTCACCATATTGGGCACAGCATTTACAAGGTGGGGCAAAAGTAGGTTTGCAGTTGCTCATGTGGAAAATAATACAATAATTAACAAATAATCATACAAGAATAAACTGTTTCACTTACGACTGTAAACCTGCTTTTGCCCCACCCTGTAGAGGACATTTCCATCCCCTCCGAAAGTTCTACTGGACAAAACCGACCTAGTTAATCAGTAAGCAAAGGCCTTTCTTGATGTACAAGCTCTATGAGTTTTAACACATACGTAGATTTGTGCGACCGCCGTCTAATCAGGATGGAGTCAGATAGGACAGTTCCATCGCCCCCAAACCCTATGGTGCTCCTTACTTGCCCCTAATCCCTGGAAACCACCGATGTGTTCCTTGTCCCTTTTGTTCTGCCTTCTCCAGAATGTCATAGAAACAGAATCAGACAGTATTTAACCTTTGGAGACTATCTGCTTCCACTGAGCACAATGCTACTGAAATCCATCATGGGGCACACTCTTGGAGCAGGGTTTCGGGGTCGTATGGCCAGGGTGGGTTTACGTTTATAAGAGACCACCAAACCCCTGTCCAGATTGGCTGTATGATTTTGCAATTCAACCACCAATTGTAGTTCTGGGAGCTTTTTTTGGTTTATTTTTTGGGATTCTCTATGTCAGTGGTTCTCAACCTGTGGGTCGCGACCCCTTTGGCGGTCAAACGACCCTTTCACAGGGGTCGCCTAAGACCATCCTGCATATCAGATATTTACATTACGATTCATAACAGTAGCAACATTACCGTTATGAAGTAGCAACAAAAATAATTTTATGGTTGGGTCACAACATGAGGAACTGTATTTAAAGGGCCAGAAGGTTGAGAACCACTGCTCTATGTAGTCAACCATTTTGTCTACAAATAGGGACAGCTTATTCCAATTTGTAAGTCTTTTAGTTCTTTTTTAGGTAATTTCAATATGAGGTTGAATAGGAATGGTAGAAGTGGATGTCCTCGCCTTGTTCCTAATCAAGGGGAGAGTATTCAGTCTTATTAAGTGTGACGCTGGCTGTAGATGTTTTTTACCCTACAAGGGAGTGGTTTTCTATTCTTGGATAAAAAGGGTTTTTTTATTATTATAATAAATGTATGTTGAATTTTATCAATTGCTTTTTCTGAATCAATTGATATTATCCTCTGATTTTTCTTCTGTAGTGTGTTAATACGGTGGATTACACCAATTGATTTTCAAATGCTGAATTAGCTTTGCATTCCAGGCCTAATCCCCACTTGATCATGGTTTATTATTATTATTTTTTTTAATATTGCTGGATTCAATTTGCTAATATTTTGGGGGAGATTTTTGCATCTAAGTTTATGAGGAACTTTGGTCTGTAGTTTGTCTTGTTTTTATTGTACTATCTGTCTTGTTTGGACATAAGAATAATGCTCATTTCATAAAATGAGTTGGGAAGTGTTGCCTCCTCTTCTAGTTTCTAGAAAAGATCATGTCAAATTGGTGGTATTTCTTTCTAAACATTTGGTAGAATTCTTCAGTGAAACTATCTAAACCTGGAATTTGGGCGTTTGGGTTTCTTGGGGTAAAAAATTTTAACTATAAGTTAAATGTATTTAAAGGATATAGGACTCTTCAGGTAATCTATTGCTTCTTGAGGAGTTTTGATAGGATGTTCTTTCTAGGGTTTGGTCCATTTCATCTAAATTGTTGAATTTATGTGCATAGAGCTGTTTGTGGCATTCGCTTATTACAATTTCAATGTTTGTGGAGTCTGTAGTGATATGCCCTCTTTCACACCTAATAGTCCTAATTTTTATTTCTTATTCCCTTGTATGAATTTTCTTGATCTTTTTAAAGGATCAGCTTTTAACTTCATTGGTTTTCTCCATTAATTTTGTTTTCAAATTCATTGATATGTATCATTATTTCTTTCCTTCTGCTTGCTTTGGATTCATTTTGCTCTTCTTTTTTTAGTTTCTTTGGGTGAAGGCTTAGACTGTTCACCACAGATCTCTTTCTTCTTCCCTAACATAAGCATTTAATCTATATATTTCTCTTTAAGCGGCTTTGTCTGCTTCATATGAATTGTGGTATGTCCTATTTTCATTTCTGTTCATCTCAAAATACTTTCTACTTTCCCTGAGACTTCCTCTTTGATCCATGGATTACTTAGAAGCATGTTGTGTAATTTCCTAGTATTTGGGGATTTATCTGTTATCTTTCTGTTGTTGACTTCCAGTTAAATTCCATTGTGGTAAGATAACATACTTTGAATTATCTCAATTCTTATAACTGCTTTTAGGTTTGTTATGTCTCAATAGCTCATCTATCTTTGTGAATGTTCTCTGAGGACTTAAAAGAACTGTATATTCTGCTGTTTTGAGGATGAATATTTTATAAAGGTCAGTGTATACTATATGATCTTGGTGACCAATATCACCCCAATAAATTTAAATAATACATTGTTTAAAACTTTAAAAATAAAAGGTCAATTGGATCTAGTTGGTTGAGAATGTTGTTCAGTTTTTCCATATTTTTATGGTTTTCTACCTATTTGTTTTATCACTTTCTAAGACTTGTTGAAGTCCCCAACTATAATCACCCATTTCTCCTTTCAGTTCTATTTTGCCTCATACTTTGAAGCTTTGTTGTTAAGCACATACACTTTTAATACTAGTATACTCTTTTTTGAAAATAATCTATAATAATAAAAGCATAATATGCTAATTAGACTGGATGTCCTCTGGACGAAGCCGGGGTTGCGAGGGAAGCCCAGGTCCCAGGTGCCAGAGGGAAGCCGGTGCCCGTAGCAGCGGAAAGAGGGTCTACTCTTGCACAAATTTCATGCATCGGGCCTCTAGTTATTTTTATAAGAACACTTAACATGAGATCTATCCTCTTAACAGACTTTTAAGTGTAGAAATAATACAGTATTGTTATCTACAGGTACAATGTTGTATATCAGAGCTTGAGAACTTACTCATCTTGCATGACTGAAAGTTTATGCTTGTTGATTAGCAACTGATTTCCCCTCTCCACAGCCCTTGGCAACCACCATCCTCTTCTTTGCCTCTATGAGTCTGACCTTTTACATATCTCATAGGTGGAATCCTGCAGTATTCCTCCTTGTGTCACTGGCTTATTTTACTTAGCAGAATATCCTCAAGACTCATTCACATTGTTGCATATTGCAAGATTTCTTTCTTTTATAAGGCCCAATATACTTCATTGTCTGTATATACCGTATTTTCTTTATCCATTCATACATCAGGGACTATTGTGAACAGCACTGCAAGGAACATGGGAGTGCTGATATCTCTTCAAGATCCTGCTTCCAATTCGTTTGGAAAATTCTCAGAAGTGGGATTTCTGCCATATAGTGGCTCTATTTTTAATATTTTGAGAAATCTTTATACTGTTTCCCATAGCAGCTGTGCCATTTTGCATTCCCACCAACAGTGAACTACAGTTTCCAATTCTCCACATCCTTGCCAACACTTGTCATCTTTTCCTTTCTTATTTATTTATTTATTTATTTATTTATTTATTTATTGGTAATAGCTATCCTAACAGGTATGAGGCGCTATCTCATTGTGATTTTTATTTGCATTTCCTTGATGATTAGAGATGTTGAGCATCTTTGCATATACCTATTGGCCATTTGTCTATCTTCTTTGGAGAAATCTCTATTCACACCAGCCCATTTTTTAATCAGGTTATTAGTTTTGGAGGTTTTGTTTTATTGTATTTTTGCTATTGGGTTATAGGAATTTCTTGTAGGTTTTAGAAATTAACCTTTTACCAGATATATGGTTTACATATATCCGCTCCCGTTCTATATTTGTTTCCTTTGCTGTGCAAAAGCTTTTTAGTTTGATGTAGTCCTGCTTGTTTAATTTTGCTATTGTTGCCTGTACTTTTGGTGTCATACCCAGTGACAACCATTGAAATCATTGCCAAGACCAGCATCATGAAGCTTTTTGTCTACATTTTCTTCTAAGAGTTTTATAGTTTGGGGTCTTAGGTTTACATCTTTAATTCCATTTGGAGTTGATTTTTGTATACAGTGTAAGAGGTACATACATTTTTTTAATGTCATCTTAGTGAACTTATCCATTTATTTTATTAATGATCCTCTTTGTCCCTGGTAGTTTTTCTTTCTCTGAAGACTACCTTTTCTGACATTGACATGGCCCCTCAAGCTTTCTTTTAATTAGTGTTGGTGTGGTATATCTTTTTACCTTTTATACCTATAGCCTATTTATTTCACCATATTAAAATGTATTCTTTGTAGACAACATATCCTTTAGTCATTTAAAAAAATCCATTCTGATAATTGTTTTTTGGTATGTTTAGATAACTTATAGTCAATATAGTTTTTAATGTTGGGCTTTAAATCTACCATTTTATTATTTTTTTAATGTTTCTACCATCATTTTGTTCCTGTTTTCCTTTTCCTACTTTCACTTGGATTAACTGGATTTTTTTTAGTATTCAATTTTTCTTGATCTATTGAGCTTTTAACATATTTCTTTGTATAGTGTTTTTAGATGTTGTTTTAAGCATTTTGGTATTCATACTTAAAATTTTCAGTCTACTTAGAATTAACATTTTACTACCTCAAGTGATAAACATTACACAATATTGGCCCCTTTACCATCCTCTATCTTATAGTAGTCATATGTATTACATCTATATACACTGAAACTCCAATATGTTATATTTGTTTTCCATCATTATACAAGGATCATGTATAATCTATATTTATCTAAATATTTATCTAAATATTTACCACTCTTGCTTTTCTTTTGCTCTGGTTGTTTTCTGTCTATCAGCATTTATTTTAGAGTAGAACTTCTGGCAGTCAACCATTTTTGTTTTATTTTATCTGAAAATGACATTATTTCACCTTCTTATCTGAAAGATATGTTCACTAGATACTTTCAAAATATTGTTCCACTTCCTACTGGTTTTCGTGGTTTTTAATTAAAACTCTACAGTCATTCAACTTGCTCTTCTACTGTACGTTATAGGTCATGTTTCTCTGGCTGCTTTCAGGATTTCTCTCCTTTTAGTTTTCAGCAGTTTATGATGTGTCTGAGTATGGATGGCTTTATTATCTTGTTTAGGATTTGTTGGGCTTCTTGGATCTGGAAGTTTACATCTTTTACTACATTTAGGAAGTTTTAGGCATTATTTCTTCATACTTTTCCAAATCACACCAGAGTTTTGATGACACAAATGTTAGATGTCTTTGGTATTGGCTCATATACCCTGAGGCTCTGTTTGGTTTTTTGCAATCTTTTATTCTCTATTGTGGAGACTGGATAATTTCTATTAATCTGTCTTCAAGTCCACAGACTCTTCATTTCTCTCCCTTCTGTTATTGAGCACATCTATATGTTTTTATGTTATATACTTCAGTTCTAAAATCCCCACGTGGTTCTACATTATATTATCTTCTACTCCTTTCCACTCTACTTTCCCACTCTTTCCACTAGTGTTTGAGCACACTTCTTGGGCCCTGTTATAAAGCTGATTTAAAGGGTTTGTCTAATAATTCTAACACGTGACACCTCAGCGTTGTTAACTGTTGGTTGTCCCTTCCTATACAAATTGAGATTATCCTGGGTCTTTACGAGTATATGCTGAGTAATTGTGCATAATGTTGATGATGATGTTATGAAAATCTGAGGTTTTCGATTCTTAGGAAAATGTTGGTTTTCCTTTTTTCGTTTGAAGGAGGCGATCAATTTGGTTACGTTCAGGCTGCAGTTGCCAAATCGCCTCCCAGCAGGTGTGATGTGAATGTCACGGTGCTCAAAGCCTTTGCAATGCTCCCTAGAGCTGTCCCGCGTGTGTGCCATTTGATGGTCCACCTGAGGCCCCTGAAAATGCTCCTTCGGGTCAGACGTGTGCACAGCTCAGAAGTGTGGCCTCTCTCTTGAGCTCCCTCCTCTCTGTGATCTCAACACCCTGCAGTTCCCTGGGGCCCCTCTTCCATGGCCCCTCGGCCTTTTGGCTTTAGTTTCCTTGTTCAGCCATGTACTCCCAGCAACCGTGTCGCGGTCTGGTGCCAAGTGGTGGGAGGAGAGAGGGAATTCACCGGATACTCTTGGGAGCGCAGCTACTCTCATCAGAGAGGGAGGATTCCCCACCTGCACAGTGAGGTGACTGCCAGACCCCACTGCTACTGTGCCTGTGCGGCACTGAGTGTGGGCTGGATGGGAAAAAATGAAAAAAGAAGAACAGCGATTTCCCCATGCACTGTGAAGGCCAGAGTCCCTTTTCCTGCTCCTCGGGCGAGAAAGTGAGAAATTATCTTAGAGATCTCTCTGACGCCGAGCTGGTGTGGCTCAGTGGTTGAGCATCGACCTATGAACCAGGAGGTCAAGGTTCGATGTCAGGTCAGGGCACAAGCCCAGGTTGCGGGTTCAATCCCCAGGGTGGGGTGTGCAGGAGGCAGCCGATCAATGATTCTCTCTCATCAGTGATGTTTCTATTTCTCTCTCCATCTCCCTTCCTCTCTGAAATCAATTTAAAAAAATATATCTTTAAAAAAAAGATCTTTCTGTCCATACCAGTATGCCCTGTTGGGTTCTGGGCCTATGCCAGGTGATACTAGAGGGGGGAGAAACAGGAAACTCACAACCAGAGTCATGGTAGTTTGATTTCTCGTCTCCTTCCCCAGTCTGCCTGCTGCCATCTCCCTTTCGGAGCCTCTGGGCAGCGGCTCCGTGCGTTCTGTCCAGGGTTCAAGCTCTGTTCAGGGGAGAGCAGGGCGGACTGTGCTCACTCCGTCCCGCTCAGGAGTGGAGGCTTCTATTTATTATAGTTACGTTTTACTGTTTAAAAAACCTTCATAATAATTCATACTTAAGTACTTTTGATAATAGAAGCAAATATGTTAGCTTTGTTCATTGTTAAAGTCTTTATAAAGACTTACTTTTATTTTAGGGAGTAGTTAATTGAGATTAAATTTTTTTTTAATTTTAGTCTCAAAAGGATGTCATTTCAGTTCATCCATTTCCCACATACCAAACCCCTCCCTCTTTACAGCTCTGTGATAATGGTGGTTAGACACAGTTAACTAGAATTCACTTCCTTTTCTGCGGTCCTGGCCTCTTTGGCACAATGTATTCTTGGGAATTGCTAATGAGAAGCTAAAGTGATTGACACGCGCGCTGCTATCTCATTCCCCCAGCCTACCCTCTGGCACAAGCACTAATGAGTTTTCTCATCAGTATGAGACGAGCCAGGAGAGAGGGGGCCCCCCCAGTACCCGCACACCAGATCCCCGGCACCAAGTGTAACTACTGCTCTCAGTGATTCCTTTTTGACCCTCTCTCCTTTCTCCACACTCCACGTGGAGGAGTACCGTGCGCCGAGGGCCCCTCCTGAGGCTGGCGGAGGCCGGAGAAACAAGTGTGGCCCGAGACTCAGTGTCCACTCCTCCTACTTTTCCTTCACACCGCTGGCATCTGTGGTCCCCAGAGGTGTGTCACCCAAATCCGTCAGTGTTGGAGCGTGACTAGCTTCTGTACTCTATCAACTCAAACAAGGCCGCCCAACGCAAAACTCTCAAACATTACATCTCAACAACTACTCGTGTGCTCACAGCCATTCATAACTTGACCCCAAAATTCCTCCGACCCACTGGTTACATCATAACGAGCTCTATGAAGACAATGTCTGTATCACACGCATCATTCAGCACGACCGGGCAAGGGCGGGTTAGTCATAGGACAGCACGGGCCCAGTGAGCAGAGTCGTTAGCCGTCAGCACGATGGGCAGGCAGGGAGAATGTATAACGCTACCCTATTACAAAGTAAAACCTGGAAGTCACAGCTGTGGCATGAGGGGCAGGGCAGGGTGGAGGGAGGCAAAGGGGGGGATGGGGAACATCTGTAATAGAGTCAACAATAAAAAACAAAAACAACAAATAAAAATTTAAAAGCACATTATACATAAAAAACAAAACAACTTTCATTGAGTCCAAATGAGGATGTAAACTCTGGCTCCTGGCAGCAGCACCTCGGGGAGCCGGGCGAGAGGAAGGCCGCTCAGCTCAAACTGATTCGGGGGGCTGCCCCCCTGCTGTTAGTGGGGAGTCACCCAAACAGGTTCCGTGAGCACAGGGAGTGACCACCCTTCCTTCTGCATGACACCCCATGACACTTGAAGGGTACGCTGAGGCCAGGATCTGGTGGGGACAGTGGCGTGGCCTGGCCAGGGAATGGGGCCCCCGGGGCTTCCCCTCACAGCGTGACAAGCTGTGCTCGGGCTGCTCTGTGCAGTGGGCCACCCAGAGGAGCTCCCCACCCAGCGAGGCAGCACCGCTCTCACGGCCCACCCTGCCGCTGGGGAGCCCATTACACCGAGTCACGGTGTGGACATCTCGGGTGGGTGTTCGGAGGGCAAGGGCACAGGAGATGTCTGAAATATGCAACACCACTGTTTGTTAAAACAATGAGAAGTTATGAAATGAAGGAAATCTGATTTCTCACTCAAATTCAGGACAGGGAATTCAAATGAACCACCTCCCCCCACACACACACAGTTATACAGGGAGAACGAGAGAGCCGACAAGGGGGTGTAAATGTTCTCATGCCTGAGCAGAGAACAGCTACACCGTTCCACAGCGGCACAGGCTACACAGCGGGTGGTGACCGATCAGCCCCTTTACACTTTGCTTTGCTTGGATCTGTATTCCTAGATCAACAGTTTCCACAACACCAGACACAGACACTTATCCCTGAAACCCTGCCCCGGCTCGCGTGGCTCAGCTGTTTGGAACTTCGTCCCGTACAATAAAGGTCACGGGTTCGATTCCTGGGTCAAGGCACAAACCCAAGTTGTGGGTTCCATTCCTGGTTGGGGCACCTGTGGGAGGCAGCCCATCGATGGTTCACTCTCACATCCATGTTTCTCTCTCTCTCCCCTCCCCTCTTTCTAAAATCAATATAAGCATGTCCCTGGGTGAGAAAATAAATAGGTAAATAAGTAAATAAATAAATCTGCAGGCCCTGCAAGTTATAAAACCAGAGTTAATATACTAGGAATGAGTTCAGACAAAACTAATCTTAAAATGTAAACACTTCTGAATATTAAACTGTTAATGTAAAATAGTTCTAAGTTTATAAATTTACCAACCAGTTATTTGTAAGCTCTGTTATAATGAAAATATCATGGTGTATTTTTTTCTTCCACCTTTTAACTTTTCTCCTTGTCCTTACTCACAAATCACTGCCCAGTTTTTAAACTTCACCATCTTTTTTTTTTTTTTGCTACTGTATTTTTTTAAGTAACACATACATCGATAAAGGAGACTGTACTCTTAATGATCTGTTCAGATTAGTAATTTTTTCTGTTAACTTAAAAAAAAATCAGTATGTGTACTATGCTCATATTTTAAATAATGAAGTCGTTCTCAGAAGAACAGCAAAACTGTCCCCTTTAAAATCCCACTCCCCGTAAAACGCTTATTTTAAGACCAAACGACTGATGAAGGAAGACATTCTACCCATTGTGATACGGTACACTGTCACTTCATGCCAGAGTCTAACATTCTTGCCCAAGGAGCTGAGAGTCCCATGTACGATTCACCTTTTACCCCTCCTACCCTCCCCCTCCCCAACCCACCCCAACCTGGTCTCCAGAAAGAAAAGCATTCCCTGGCAACAAAGACCCTTGTGCTAAGTCGGTGGGGCACACGGGGTCCAGGAAAGGGTTAGTCTCTTCAGCTCCGAGTCTTAGCACAGGAGGCAGGATTCCTGTCTCCCGTGCTGTCCTGGGCTGGTCACCTGGGAGCCAGGAAGATGACAGCTAGACCAGTCCTTTCCAAAGTCTGGTCCTACATCTTCTGTAGACAAGGATGTCCCCCGGCCATGCTAGACTGATTGATTCTGGCATAAAGGGACGCCGAGAAAATTTTTCATAAAGGTAACTTCTCTTGATTAAAGAACTGGTTTTTTTACTTATGTTCTTTCCTTTTGTGTGTGTGTGTGTGTGTGGGCGCATGCGTGTGTGCATGTATGCGTGTGTGCATGTGTGTGTTTAAAATGACCTTGCTGTTAATGTTATCAGTCCCCTCTTTTATGCTAACAGGTATTATTTTTTAAAAGATTTTTTAATTGGTTTTTAGAGAGAAAGAAAGGGAGAGGGGAGAGAGAAACATCGATGTGAGAGCAGATCGATTGACTGCCCTGCACACCCCCTACCTGGGATCGAGCCCACAGCCTGGGCAGGTGCCTTGAAAAGGAATAGAACCCACAACCTTGCAGGGCACGGGATGACGCCCAACCAGCTGAGCCACACGAGCCAGGGCATAACGTTTTTTAAAGGCTTTACTTGCCGGAACTAAAAGCTGGGGATCTTCTGTTGGTCCCACACATTGTACTGAAATGTTTCAGTTTGCGCAGACCCAGCGTCTGAGAAGCCTCGGGTTGGATTTCAGATGGGCGACAGCGGGGAGGGCAGAGGTACGTGAAGTCCCGACAGGCACCCTGCAAGCACCCCACACCCTCGTGTCGTCCAGGGTTTTGAAAACCAAGGGATACCGACGCCGATATCTTCTCGATTAATGAAAGGCATTGTTTTCAGCTACTTCACTCGGGGGTGCTAGTCAATTTACTTTTTAACTGGACGCCTCATTATTTTTCCTTAAGCTGTATCTTCTTTATTTTGGCTTCTCTGCTTTCAAATAAAATGGATTTTCATATTTTAATTTCCAAGATTAACGTGACTAAGTCACTGTTTGATACGTTTCAGTGTTCCATACTTTTTTAGCAATGGACGCTATACAATCCAAAGTTGATGATCTTTTTAATTCAAAACAGGGTTCTAACTACCTGCCTTCTTCGTATCTCCATTTCACCATATCCTACAATCCAACGCTGTCTGATTCCAGTCAACTAAAAGGACACAAACCAATCAGAGCACAGGGAAACATGATCTAGGTTAGGAACACTTGGGCCCCAACATCCAAAGTCAGGGGTGCCCCCCCACCCCCCAGCCCTTAACGTTTCTGATAAAGCCACCGTAAGCATTTCCCTGTGTGCACCCCTCCCGTTATCTTAACCACTCTCCTCTCCCAATGTCTACCCAGGACCTCAGAAATCTCTCCCCTCCTCCTTCCTGTTAATAACAACGCCTGCACCCCCTGGAGTGCCCGTGGGGATCGAGCAGTGTCAGGGAGTCCTTAGACTTGCCATGTCGCTCATTCGCCTTTTGAAACAGATGCTGCTGTCTCTACAGTATGGGTGGACCCAGGAGGGTTAGGTGACTTGCCGAAGGTCACAGTTAATAAATGGCTTTAATGACAGAGAATCATAAGTAACGATGATACCCCCGGAGTTATATGGAGGGGGAAAGTTTTGGAGCAACATTCAACCAAGTAAAGAACAATGTGCTTGATTTGACAGCTCTCAAAGGTAGTTAGAAGACTACTCGCAATTGCCAGGAGTCCTACCTAGGCCAGTCCCTGTCGTTAAAAGCGTGTCACTCTGAAGATGGATAAAGACTTTTCATGCTACGTTTCTGTTTGAGAGTTTAGCATCTTCTGTTTCCCACGGCCACCTGCAGTGCTCTCGCGAGAGGGAGACTGACTGTGTGGTTTGGCCTGAGTGCAGGGCCCCAGCACAGCCTCTGTGGAAAGCGCGTTTTTTTGTCACTGGGAGGGTGGGTGTCTCCGAGAACCACCAGCCTGTCAATCAAATACAGGTGGGCGGGACTAGATGGCTGTCAATCAAATGCAGGTGGGCGGGAGGAGATGGCTGTGCGGGCTTCCAGCTCTGGCTTTCCAGTTCCAAACAGTAAACCTCTCAATGTCTTCGGGGAAACCAGCCACGTGGAAACCATTAAAAGGAAGCCTGGGTTCTAAATGCACATGGAGGGTCTGCGTTTCCTCTGCGGGCTTCCAGAAAGGAGTGCTGGCCAGGGCTCGGCCCTCAGCTCACCGCTCTCCTCCAGCCCACCCCCAGCGCAGGCACTCCCGCCCTTCTGCACAGCTGATGGGCACCAACTACCCTCTCTGGTCCTAAAACTCTCCCCTGACTTCCAGACCCACCGCTCTCTCCTTACAGACAACCCCGTCCGGCTGTCCCCGTGCCTCGAACTCAGCGTGTCCAGACCAAATTTGTTAGCTTTGTCACAAAGCCTGACACCTCCTGTATCCCTGAGCTTAGATTCCACCCCACCACCTATGCAGCCATGTGACCAGTGAATGCCAGATTCCTGTCTTTGCTTCTCTGCCCATCCCTCTAGCCCATAATCCAAAGAGTCAACAAAGCCAGTCTACTCAATGTCTAATGTTCTGTTGGCCAGATCTTGCCTCTGGGTCCCACCTGAACCACCAGAAAACCTGCCGGTTCCTTCCACCCAGCACCCTGAGCGTGACAGCCAGAACATGCCTCCTGTCTGTGCTCCTATACTGATGTCATGTCCTCGGTTTCATCCGCTTGAAAACAGGGGTGTAATTCATATCAAATGCTCTAGGCATGTGCTATCAATGGCATCCCTATCTTCAAGCAAATAAAACCAAGAATCCTATATAATAAAAGAGCAGTATGCAAATTGGCCCTAACGGCAGAATGACCGGAACAACCGCTGGACCAGTCACTATGAGGCGCACTGACCACCTCTTGGTCCCTTTCCATGGCCGGCAGGCTCCGATTGCCTGATGGCCGCCCGCTGGGGGTCTGAGGCCAGCGAGCGGGTGGGAACAGCCAACCTCTTGGTCCCTTCCCCTGGCTGCCAAGCACCGATCAACCCGATGGCAAACGGGGAACTGGGGGTGGGTGGCGGCGGGGGGGGGCGGGGCCAGCTGCGGGCAGCTGGGGAAGATGGCCCTGATCGCAGGCCAGGCCTAGGGACCGTACCCGTGCACGAATTTCATGCACCGTGCCTCTACTATTACATAAAAACAAGTGATTAAAATGTTATTGTCATATTAGAAAGATCTTTCTGTAGAATAACTTACCCAAGTAGAAGAAACAAATCATTTTTCTCCTATCCCAGCAGGAAAGATATCCCATTAAGGCTAAGAGAATAGGGTCATTGTAGCAATTAAATGCAAACAGGAGATTAAAAGTACTAACATTTATTGAGCACCTTCTACCTGGCAGGTACTATATGCTAGGTACTTTATGTAGGTTACCTTCCTTTTTTAAAAAATATACTTTATTGATTTTTTTACAGAGAGGAAGGGAAAGACTTTTCACGCTACGATTGGTTGCCTCCCGCACCAGCCATCATGGGGGCAAGGGATCGTGTCTGCAACTAAGGTACGTGCCCTTGACTGGAATCAAACCCCAGACCTTCCAGTGCCCGGGCGACACTCTAACCACCGAGCCAAATCAGCTAGGGCAACATTACATTTTTAAATGGACAAAATCAACATGGGGCATTGAGTTCCCTATTCCAAAAGGGTTGACATTTGAAACCTAAAGCCTTAAAGGGATGTGGTATTCACAGATGCAAAGATCTGGAAAAGCTGACGGGCTGTTGGGGAAACTTCCCTTCAAAGGAACTTCCCTTGAATGAAGACCGAGCTGTGTACACAAGTCCCCTCACTCCCACCCGAGAGGCGGTGACTTCTGTGACTGGTGAATAGGAGAGAAGGCTCACCTTAGAGAGGGTCAGTGACCGAAAGTTACACGGAAGGAACGTGGAACAATCAGGGCTTTGTCTTATTCCAAAGCCTTAACGCCTAGGATATTCTACCTTTCACAGCCCCTCATTTGATTCTCCTTCTAAAGTGTTGCTTTTCCTGCAAAAACCCTTGCCCCGGCTGCGCAATAAACCCATGTTATAAGTGTGGTGGGCTTGTGACTTGCTTGTAATGGGTGAATTTTTAAAGAAAGTATATATTTTTAAGTTGCTTTAATCCCTCAATCTAGAAGCATATTTTCCCCCTCTAGACTTCTCCAAAGGGTCAAATTTTTGAAAACTTGACAAGCCATCAAGTATTATCAATTGCACGTTCTTATTGGGCAAAGCCCTTTGAGAAGCTACTAGCTTCACTTGATCATATCAGCGATGAAAGCGAGGCAATGCAATACCGTATCTGCCATTAATCTCTGAGCGCATCAACCAGAAGTCATTCACCGTGGAGCCTGTCACAGCACATAATGACTCATGCTAGTTGGGGCTTGCAATTTCTCCTCGTCGAGAGGGCTTTTGAACTAATAAAAAGCTTATGAAACAGTAAATGCAGCAGAAACTCTCTGTACTTTTCATTTTACTTAATCTTCCACATGTTAATGTGGCATGTGTAAAATGCTCCGAAATGACTTAATAATGAAGATTTGGGGAGATAATCTGATCCACGGAGACACAGTAAATCACCTCCATACAAGGTTAGAACTTTGTTACTTGATGAAAGGAAACAAGTTAGCTTATAGGTACACAGAGTACAGAACAGGTATGATTTCTAAATGTTAAAGGAAGGATCTCTCACAGCTTGCAAGATAACAAAGGCAGCGGGTCCTGCCGGCCACCAGTGGACTGTTCTGCAGAGCATCCGATCTTGGGAGACCGGACTCATTAATGAACCTGAAAATCGTGTAAATGAACATAGCATGCCTAAGGCGGGAAACCACACCATTAATTTCTCCCCAGAGCAATGGAGGTAACAGAACATCCCATTTTCCATGGAGAAAAAGTGCCTATCTTATCAACAGGTGGATTTCTTCCTGCCTTGGCCACGGGGTCGCTGCGCCCTGCTTTGTTTTAGACAAAGGACTCTCCGGCTTCCTCCCGGGGCCTCCCCATTCAGGGCGTAAGTGCAGGCGGCCGGCTCTGTCGTTTACGCCACGACACAGGCTCAACGTGGTGGAGAAAAGTCACAACCCGAGGTCCCATTTGTGCCACAAGGATTCAGAACCGATGGCAGCATTTACAACCTGGACATACTGCCACGTACTGCCACGTCTATTCATCCCTGACAAAGCCTCCCTTTCCAAAGACGGACGCAGAGAAAGCACACAGATGGGTCAGGCGAAAGCAGGCTTTACATTCTGTAAGAGAATCAATGCAACCTGGCTTGCAGCAGGGCCGGGTCCTGACTCCTGGTCTGGTATTTCGTGAGCTGTGATGGTTCCAACCACACGCCCGGGGCCTGACCTCCCGTAAAGCAAGGGAGCTGGCAGGTTCGCCGGGCCACGCCGCCACCGCCGCCGAAACCGTTCGTTATTGTTCGGGGCGTTTTTATTCTTTGTTTATCCATTTACAGGCTTGTAAACTGTTATGAGCTCTCTGCGAGGTAAAGACAACAGGGTGGCAAGATGACGGCTCGACCAGCTCCAGCCAAAACCTGGCTCCCATGCCTCCCATTTCTCACACGACGACCCAGGCCATCCACACGCTTCCCCCTTAGTGATCCGAACGGCACCGGGAGCGGCTGCCCTCGCCTTCCCCGGGCACCAGCTCCTGCTTATGAATGTGAGGAGACGTTCTCTCACCAGCCGCCAAGGCCCCGGAGAGAAGCCACGTCACCGCCTCAGAGCGGAGCGAGGGCTCGGGGTTGAGCTCGTGTCTCCGTCACACTGGCATTTTGATGTATTTGATTCACAAACAGCCCGTCCACATCCCCAGGTCTCTGCCTCTGTAGGTACAGCGCCCCTTTAGTGCTTTCCGTTTCCACTGTCAAACCCATGATTTAGTAGATAATTTTGGAGCAGCCGACTATTCTATTCAATTAATGATAAACCACAGATGATCAATATTAGGCTATAAACCGGCCAACTTCAAGGAATCGAAAATGAACCCAACCTCCTGACCAAGCAAATCCGACACGCTGCACAGCCGCCTCCGTGTCTATTAGAAGACACCATAAAATAAAAGACTTTAGAGAGTAATCAATGCCCGAGCATCCTCCCCCAAAATGAACAAGTTTGCTTACCCAACAAAAACGCACTCTAACATAGCATTTATCCATCAACAGCTATTGTCACTGACGCCAGCAATCAAAAGAAATGTTGACGCTAAGCAGGATGACTAATATGGAGGGTGATCGCTTTTTTTAGAATACGCTCGAGACTCTATATGCAACATACACACGTGCTAAGTTCTCCATCACATACACATGCACGTATAGAAGAGCGAAGAAAAGCAGCTGTAAAACTTCTCCCCACGTTACAGCCAGTAATGAATGCAAATAGGAATGAAAACACTCTAGACTGCAGTCTTTTGGAGGCAGGAGCTCCTAATCCCCAAAGATTCAGAAGCATTACCTCATTGCAGCCTTGAGACAAGCTGAGCATTCACTCTAGGTCTTACCCAGCATCCTCCGGTTCACACAAAGACAACAGAGGCGTGACCAATCACATTGTGGCTAGCAGGCACTGTTTCAAAGCCCTCTCCCAGCATTACCCATTGACATGCTCGCTGGCAGCCTGCTGAACTTGTCGTCATGGCAACACATCCCAGCTGCTCACCCAGGCTTGTTATATTACTTTTCCTTTTCACCACTCACTTAGCTAATTAAAAATTTAGGGCCATGTTTTGCATGTTGGACGCAAACTGAAACAACCGAAAAATGCAGGGTCCCTTCTCTCTTGTCTTTTTTTTTCCCCCCTCCTTTCCCCAATGGAGCTTTAAAAAAAAAAAAAAAAACGCTGAGAAAAGAGATGTGAAGGACACTCCCATGAAGTCCCAATATAACCAATCAATAGAGAGACTGCATGTAGCTCCAGCCAGATGGAATTTGTCGCTAAACCTAATCTGCAGCAAAGCAAAACCGAACCAGGAACGTCGCCGAAGGTGTCCTTCCTGGTTTGAAAAATCTAAGCCAATCAGCAGAGATGATTTATGTTGACATATTCGCATTCTTCCCGGTCAAAATGTCCTTTAAACATTTTTATTTAACACGATTCTGATTTAAAGCAGCTTTACCCACAATTCCACAGTGCCAGCAGAGTAAATAAATAAATAAAGCACGGGGGGGGGGGGGGGAGGATCCCATAAAATCCGCCAGGATGGCAAGCGCTAAAAGAGGTTCCAGCAAAAAGCATGTCTGTGGACCCGCCATATGTTTTAGATTTGACCACCAACAGGGACCCCTGCTCGGGCAGCTCCGCAGTGGAAAACCCATGCGAAGAAAACGCCAGCTTTTGTTTACCCAAGCTCAGAGAAATCCATGACAGCCTCCCCACCTGTTTCAGAGGTGCTGCCTCACATATGTCACCTTTAAAACACACACACACCCCCTTGTATCCCTCATTATACCTAGAACCTGAATGGATACCAAAGGCATTCTTAGGGTTCTAAGGTAAAATTTTCTCTTGTTTTTCTTTTTCTTTTCAGCTTCCCACTCAACCTATTTCATAGAGCAGGATGAAAATTAAAATTTAAAGCTATATTCATTGTGAATAAGCAGAGATAACAGGCATCAACGTGGTTCTGAACATCCAAGGGGTACAGTTTCTGGGAAAAGTCTGTACTAATTTCAATTAAGTGGGAAAACCAAGATATCAAAACCAGATGGGGGAGGCGTGGCCTCTGCCTCCTCCAAGCAGGTCCCCCACTTCTCCCACCTGAAGTCACGGCCGGCGCGAGGCCAAGTCTATCACGAGGTGGATGGGCCATCGTCCCCACTATTGCCCACATCTCCGAACTGTCAGGTCTGTCACCAAATGCCCCCGAGAAGAAGTCCCACCCCCTGAGGTGGTTAGAAGCAGAAATGCCAGGAAGTGGAAGGAATTTTGATTTGCCTGGGAGGCTGAGGAGAGGCCTGCGGCCTCCGCAGGTCAAGGGGAGAGCACAGGCAGAGCGAGTTGGGGTGTTGAAGGTAAACAGTGTTTACCCTCTCGCTGTCTTCTCACGTCAAGTCAAGTCACCCACAGGTGGAGCACCCATGGCGAGGCTCCCGGTGAGACAGGGCAGGTTGTAGACAGCACCTCCCAACTCCCACTGCAATGACAGTAAGAGGAAGAGAAGGGGAGAAAAGACGAGAGCAGCTGAACCATCCAACACTTCTGGGAGCTGGAACAACAGATGGAGGGAGGGAGCGAGTGAGGAGAGGGAGGAAAGTGTAAACAGACACACGGGAGGAGAGGGTGGTGTGGGTGGAGTGAGGCTGAAGCACTGGTGTGTACAGTGGGTCTGAGGAAGTGAGTACACACACTGCGGGAGAAGGGACGCACGAGTCGCGGCCGGGAAAGGAGCGAGGCCTGGGATCCACAGCCTCCTGACTGCCCGGCTCTGACCACGTGACACTCTGCAAGCCATGCCACGCAGTGCAATGAGCCCACACGGAGGGCATGGTGTTGGGTTCTAAATACTAGTCCCCACGGAAAGCAGAGAGTTACTTAAGAAATCACCGATTCCAGGCCCAACATGGGAAGAGCATACGTGAACCAGGGACATCGTTTTGTGCCAGGAAGCAAGAAAACGCTCAAAACCTGATGGGACGCCTCAAAAGACTCAGGGACCAGACTGACGGGCTCCCAGGGCCAAGTCAGAAGAAAGTCGACCGTTGACTGGCGTGTGTGCCAAATACCGTAAGACACGGACTAATGAGTCCACGAGTCCACTGTGACACAAAAACAGACAGAAATCCAGGGGATGCAGGAAAGGGTGGGGCTCTTATTTCACACAAACGAACGCCAATTTATAACTTCAAAAGAAATTACAGAACTAGAATTTACACTTGTAACCACCACCGCAATAAAAGTGATTCAAGCAAGAATTATTGACGTATGATAAAACTTAGGGTAAAAGATTGTTGGAGAACAAGATATTCATACAGTCTCAGAACAGCAACAAGTACATTACTATCTATATATATAAAAAGCTAATATGCAAAGTGTCCCCTCGGGAGTTCGACCAGGAGACCGGGAGTTAGATCCCTCGTTATGACATGTGCTGACCACTAGGGGGCGGCGTGAAATGAAGGAAGGCCCTGGCAGCCAGGGAAGGCAGGTCTCAGCTGGCAGCCAGCAGCCAGGAAAGGGAGGCCCCAGCCGGCAGCTGGAAGGCCCCAATTGGCCCTGATTGCTGGCCAGGCCTAGGGACCCTACCTGTGCACAAATTTCATGCACCGGGCCTCTAGTTTAATTACAAAGGGGAAAAGACAGGGGCACACCACCATAACCCAATGACCAAACTGAGCCTCACCAGTGAGCCGAGAGCTCGTCTGTGCCTCCTAATGCCCTGCACTGAAAAGAACGCAACATCACCCGTGAGCATCCCCTGCCAAGGGCTTCACCTAACCCTGATCCTGAAGAAGTAAACAGCCCCACTTCCAGTTGAGGAATCTTCTGCAGAACACCGGGTCTGTAATGTTCAAGGTTAACCGCACAGAGGACAGGAGGGAGCTGAGAACCATTCTGCCTTAAAGGAGACGGAAGACACACAACTCGTGATGCTGATTAGAGCCTGGGATTGGAAAATAAGAGTTAAGAGTAAGAAAAAGGGGCATTTGTGGGATATTTATATGGGGCATTATTGGGATAACCGAAAAACGTAAATATGAACTGTCCACTAGGTAACAGCAGTATATCAACATTCAACTTCCTGAATTTGGTGATTCTCGTCTCATTATGTCAAACAACATCCTGTTCCCGGGGAATGATCCCTTAAAGGTGAAGTGTCATGATTTGCACCTACTTTCAAATGGTACAGAAGATAGACACACAGTGGATGGATGGATGGACGGACGGACGGAAGGAAGGAACAAATGTAGCAAAATGTTAGGGAAGGGTACACTGGTATCCATTTCATTCATTTTATAACTTTTACGTTACACGAAATAAAAGCTGGAGAGGGGAGAGAACTCTGGAAAGTCTCTGGAATGCAGTTATTGCTCGAGATGAGGGATGGGACAGACGGAAAGAGAACTGTTGTTTGAAGAACGTTATGAGGAGACTTCAGCACTCGGTCCCACTCCTCAATCTAAGGTAGCTGCCTCTTACCCGAGGCAGACAGCAGAAATGTTACTTCCTGGAGAGGTTAAACCAGACAGCTTTTTAACTTAGGGGCCCAAGCAGAGCTACGGGAGCTGATCAGATTCTGGATAAAATGGGGTCATGCGCCATACTGCTCCTCCCTTCGCGAACGCTTGCAGCCAGTCCAGAGTGTGCCACTCGCTCTGGGGAATCTGACGGCGGAAGAGAAAGGCCCATTGCCGCCGCTCAGACCTCCCTGCAGGAGGCCCACCAGAGGACCAGCTCTGCCCCACACAGAACTCCCACCTGCGTCTCAGCGCCTCCAGAGACCAAAGCAAAGCAAAGACGAGGGAAGGGGTTTAAGGAAACAGAGACAAGGCACAGAGCAGGAGAACCCTCCCCACAACCTTAGCATTAATATTCCCCGGAAACTGTGGGAGATGTGGCCCAGCAAAACAGGGACGTAAGCTGGGAATGGGAAGACGTGGATGGAGCCTAGGGAACAGCGGGTCCAACAAAGGAGCGGTGAGAAGAAGGCCCCAGAGAACAGCTACCCGCCAGCCCAGGAAGCAATCAGCCCAGATCGGAGGAGGACAGGGTACTCCCAAAGGAAATTCTCCAAGGAAACGGGACAATGGGCCAACTCTCTGAAATCCTAGACCACTAAACACAATAAACACTGGTGGGCATAGGGCCCATCTGATGGAGCATTCGGAGAAAAATGTTAAAGACGGACACAGAAAAATCTATGCAAGTAAAAAGAGACAATCATTAACTCCAGGTGAAGCAAATGGCTGTAAATGTTCTCACAGTACAATACTTGGTCTTTTGAAAAATAAAAGTTATATGCACATCATGATACGAACACTGATTATGGATTTATTTTTAAATTCGTATATAATTACATTGAGAGAATACGGGAAGGGGAAATGAGTATATGAGGAACGCGAAATTTTCATGTACCTTACCAGAAAGACAAAAGGTAAAATCCAAAATTAATAAATCAAGATACAGCATCACAAGCACATTATTTAGAAACTAAATAAATACTAAAAAAATAAATAAAAGCGTCTTAGAGCATTGCCCCTGGAAAGTGGGAATGAGAAATGGTGGGAGATGGAGGTGACAGGTGATAGGTATTTTTCACTGTACTAGATAGGAGGAGAAAGAGTGTGTGTGTGTGTGTGTGTGTGTGTGTACTTACTACAATATTTATATTATTTGACTTCATAAAGTATATACATAATTACCTTTGCAAAGTAAAAATTAACTTATAAAAACAAAACTATGATGACTAGCACAGGCGTGGGTAGGGCAGAAATTAGTCCATTAGCCATGCCTTCATGGCGCACCTCCTATGGGCCACCGCTGACGAGCTTGTGACTTTGGGGAAGTTTCTAACCTCCTAGTGCCTTAGTTTCCCCTCTGTAAAAGGGGTATGATAATAGCACATGCCACATTAATAGCACGTGGCACAGAACAAACGCTCAATCCAGCAGCAGAGTGTTCAAACCATGACAACTAGGGCCCTGGGCTGGCCACTGCGGTACAACATGAACAACATGAACAAGAGACAGCCCCTGCCCTCCAGGATGCCCGGGGGAGGTGGCCATAAAGAAGCAATCACAACACAAGGCCATAAAGGGGGTAAAGGCCCATGGGGCTGGGAGATACATTCACAGACCCCACTTCCGCTCCGCACCCTGGCAGGAAAGATCTGCATTTCCAAAGTAAACTTTGGAAAACACTAGTCCCAGTAAACATTTCTTAGAAAGAAGTTTTGTGGTCAAATCAGCCTGGGAAACTATTGGTTACGCCTCCTTTGGGAGAGTGAGCACTCGTCGTATTGCCATATTTATAGCTCCAAGCTTCCTACAGTCCAGAAAAATGGTTTAACTTTGTTTAATCCAGTCTTCCCCTAACTAATGTGACCACAGAGCCCTTGTCACTCCAGAGCCCCCAGTGCCACAAAGCGGGTCCTCCACTAACACGTTCTGGGAACCATGGCCAGAGGTCCTAAAACTGCCGATTTCTCAGCCTTTCCAATTCCCTTGTCATCCACCCCAGTTATTTTAACCATCTGAAAAGTTTCCATATTTTTAAAGCAGCAAAGAGGTTGTATAATAGAAACTCCCCTAACTAAATTACTTTTGTGAAAAGGAATCTAACGTGTTGATGAGATCTGTTGACAGACTTTTGAAAATGATCATACGGTTGATTTCAAATCATTCAGAACCAAGGAAAAGCTCCAAAGAAGTTTCTAGAACAAAGGTAACATCAGTACTCAATGCTTTACCCTCATGTTTAGAAGGACAGTATGAACTGTGGGTAATGTGTGAACTGGGACGTGGTGTGGCTTTTCGAGTACGTGTAATGACTAGAGGCCCGATGCATGAAATTTGTGCAAGACTAGGTCTTCCTTCCCCTGACTGCCGGCACCGGCTTCCCTCTGGCACCCAGGATCTGGTCTTCCCTCGCAGCCCCAACTTCGTCCAGAGGGTCGTCCAGAAGGACGCCCGGTCTAATTAGCATATTATGCTTTTATTATTATAGATTCTGTATCATAAGACCTCCGTTAAAACAGCCTTAAGAAAAGAAAGCAGCACATGGCTTCTGCAGCAATCTTCCCGTTCTGAAATATGCATGGCTTGGGTTAGTTCACATGCATGTGCTTCTCGTGTCTTTTGAAGGCACTCAGTCCTGAAGTTTTCTGGGAAAGAGCAGCCGGAGATCCTGTGCGATTTACCTCCCAGGAAACAAACTGCTTAATGTGTCAAAGAAAGAGTTCTGAAAGAAGCCCTGGACGGTGAGGACAGCCAGTCACCGAACATATATACTGATGTCAGAGAGGAAGGGAGAGGGAGAGAGAGAAACATCAATGACGAGAGAGAGTCGTCGATCCACTGCTTCCTGCATACCTTACGTCCTCTCCTTTCACCTCAGCAGCACCCTCTGATCTCCATTTTCAGAAGAAAGCACTAGAACGTTCACAGCTTGTCCAGAGCCATGAGGTCCCTGAGCAACAGCCCAGAGCACCTGGGTCCCTGCCCAGTGACCACTCCCCAGACTGTGTGCTGAATCCACTCCTAACAAACGTAGCTCTCCACTGGGAAACACACACCCTGGCCATTCTGAAATGCTCCCCATGAGTATAAGGACAAATAATACCCATGCAACCTAAGAACAGTCTATGAATCGCCTTCTAGTTTTGAAAGGAAATAGGCCCCCCAAAGATGGTTCACCCTCACTCCCTACACACCCTGAAATGTGAGCCTGTTACAGCAGTGCCTTGTTATACAACTCAGGGCCGCACGGAATCAAGTCAAGAGCCAACTAATGATGCGACAACGGGCCAGCTGCTATGGGGTTAGTATGTACTAGTATGTACCACTAGTATGGGACTGAGACGCGCAGGAGGGAACATTGAACTCTGCGCCGAAGAACCCTTAACACACCACCGAGCAGGTCCCAGCCGAGGCGTCTTCGGGAAGGAGTCAAGGGAAAAGGCATTTCAGGCGACGAGTGTGTGAGACACAGACACGGAGCGAGGCAACTGTCCCTTGATTTCATCCGCAGGACGAGCCGGAGAGGTGGTACTGTTATTTATTCACTTTTTACAGAGTGGGAAATAGAAGCAAAAAGAAGTCACATAAATCAGACGGCACGTGGACATCGGAGTTCTGTGCATCACCAAAGGGCTGAGACCAGAGGACATATTCTGGGATGCGTATTTTATGAGACGCAAAAGACAGGCCCGCACACTAATTGGGTAAGTAACAGCACTGAATGCTGAGACGGACAGGGAAGTCTGACTCATCATGGTCTTTCCCTGTGCTTGGCGCTTTTCACGCAATCCCACTTAATCCGCACAACCACGATCGTCTCTGGAGGAGCTATTCTGACGACAGTTGTTTTATAACTAGAGGCCCAGAGCACGAAATTCGTGCATGGGTAGGGTCCCTAGCAGCTGCCAGCTGCGGCCTTCCTTCCTTCCACACCGCCCCCTGGTGGTCAGCGCACATCACAGCGAGCGATCGAACTCCAGAGGGGACACTTTGCATATTATGCTTTTATCCTATATAATAAAAGGCTACTATGCAAATCAACTGAACTGTGGAACAACCGGTCGCTATGACGTGCACTGACCGCCAGGGGGCAGACAACGCAGGAGTTGCCCCATGGTGGTCAGTACACTCCCACAGGGGGAGCGCCACTCAGCCAGAAGCTGGGCTCACGGCTGGCGAGTGCAGCAGCGGTGGCGGGAGCCTCTCCCACCCCTGCGGTAGCGCTAAGGACCCCTTGGCGGACATCCCCCAAGGGGTCCCAGCTGCAAGAGGGCACAGGCCAGGCTGAGTAATCCCCCACCCCCATCCCCAAGTGCACAGATGTCATGCACCGGGCCTCTAGTATATACATAGATGACAAATTGAAGGCGTGACATTTGCCTGAAGTCATGCAGCAAATAAATGCGGGATTCAGCCAGACTGAGATCAAGTCAATCTGACTAGCAAGCCAGGATTTTAACCACTAGGTTACCCTGCTATCTCATGAAACGCCGAGAGGGCATTGCATACAATTAAAAAGGGTTCGTTACCTCGGATTCAGCCTAGACTCGTATTTGTTTTAGAAAAGGACCAGCTACACCTAGGAAACATGACTGCTTTCGTACCAAAACCATTTGCCTGGCCTGCCCGTTTACACAGAAAATATTGTAGATAGTTCCATTTTAAAAAAAGACTGTAGTCCTAAAGGAGCTATGCAGTTACATTCAAAATGTAGTCTTCAGATTGAGAGCCTGAAGCACTTCATGGCTGAAGTTTTTAAAGAGCCTAAAGAAACGTTCGACGAGAGGACAAGGTGGCTGCGGTTCTCGGCCAGGGGAGCGGGGCTGACGTGTCCCCGCAAAACAAACTGGAGACAAAAGAATATGCTCCTGGGTGAGGGTCAGACCCAAGTCTTAGGACCCAGCGTCCAGTGTCTGTTCGTCCCCACTAAAGCGGTGTGCTTTGACGCAGGGATGTAAGACAACTTCGCTGTCCCGTGTCACATGGTTCCCCTCGGTCCTCTGCAACACGCATAACCCCCGGGCAAGTCGAACCTTCTTTGCTTTCACAAAACGTCTGCTCCCGAGAAACGCAACGGGTTCCATTTGAAATGCAGGCCCAGCGGCACACATAGAACCTCGCGTCCACTCGAAGTCACCTGAGCACAGCTCACCTTTGCTCAAAACACGGATGAAACCTGGACATGACTTATCAAATCTAAAGATAAAATTACTTATTGTTCTAAATAAACGAACAGTTAAAGCCAATCGAGTTACAGTCACGTTGCTTTTGTTTTCTCACCAGTGAATGGCTGTGCCGTCACAGCTCTCTCCTCAGCTAAAGCGAATTCTCTCTCCTGCTCTCCATCCCCCAGATTCTGCAAATAAGATTCTCCTGCATTTTCCCCTTTTGGAAATACAAAATTAAGTCATTGTTGTTGTTGTTTTTTACATAAGAAAAAATAAAAATACAAGAGAAAATTTTTAAAAATAGCAATTATCTGGAGAGTCACTGCTCCAAATTGGCAATTGTTGGAAATTTTGTCATAATCTTTTCTAAGGAAGGAATGGAAACTTTTAGGTAAAGGTGATGCATTCACTGTCTCCAGACCCAGAGGGAATCATACTCATGGCTTGATGTCAATCTTCCATACATTTACAACACTTTTACATAGTAAGTGAATGAATGCATGAGTGATGTGTGCGGGGTTTTCAGGCGCAAAATAAACAATTAAAGTGCACTGTTATCATGTCGTATATTGTTCGGCAGCTGTGTCCACCTTCTCTGTCGATGTGCTCAGTATCTAGTAGAAGGTCCGGACATGGTAGATATCAGATAAATATTTGTTGAATGAAAGATGGGTTTATAATAGGGCAGCTCCATTGTTTGTTGAGTACACAGAATCTTCCAAACATTCTTTACGAGCAGACGTGTCGGTGCTCAAATGCAAACAGAGAATTTATACCTAAATGACTTTTTCGCCCATTTTCAATGCATGCTCAAGATGCTCAACATCACTAATCATCAGGGAAATGCAGATCAAAACCACAACGAGGTATCACTTCACACCTGTCAGACCGTGGAGACAAGAGATAACAAGTGCTGGCAAGGACGTGGTGAAAAGGGAGCCCTGTGCATTGCTGCTGGGAATGGAAACTGGTGCAGCCACTATGGAATGCAGTGTTGAGGTTCCTCAAAAAAATAAAAATAGAGCTACCATTTGATCTGGCAATTCCACTTCTGAGCATTTATCTGAAGGAAACAAAAACACTACTGAAAAACAGGTGTCTGTGCCCCATGTTTATTGCCACATTATTTACAAGAGCCAAGATATGAAAACAATCTACCTAAGTGGTCCACCAATGAATGAATGAATGAATGAATGAAGAAAATGGAATATGCATGTATTATGTGGCCATCAAAAATAAGTAAATATTGCCAGTGATGACAACATGGACGGACCTTGAGGACAGTATGCTAAGGGAAATACGTCACAGAGAAAGACCAATACGATATGATCTCACTCATATGTGAAAGCTGAAAAACGAAACGAACAAAACCAAGCTAAAAGACACAAAGAGGCAGAGGATTTGGAGTGGACACAATGGATATAACCTCCAGTTATAAAATAAGTCAGTCCTGGGGATGAATGTACAGCTTGGTGACTATCGTTAACAATACTGTATTGCATATTTGAAAGTTACCAAGAGAGTAAATCTTAAAAGTTCTCATTAAAAGGAAAGAAGTGTAACTATGTGTGGTGATGGATGTTAACTGGACTCACTGTGGTGATCGTTTTGCAACATGGGCCGGTATCAAATCATGTCGTACACCTGAAACTTATATCATGGTCATGTCCAGTAGACCTCGATATAAATACATTTAAAATTTAGAAAAATAAAGGCATCTTCAATAACTACCTGAGGAGGAACGAGATCGTCTTAGTTGCGTGTTCACTAGAGTTTGGAGGACCCAGTCAGTACCGCGTGCACTAGTCCAGCTGCGCCCTGGGGCTGGGGGGCCTGTTTGTGGAGGGGTAGGGAGCGCCTGTCTTCCTTACGCACAACCTGGCCAAGGCTGGGCACTAGGGGCGAACTAACCATCGCCTACTGCATTCCTCTCGTTTAGTATCATCGACTCTTCTTCGATGTCTTCCCCAACTTCCAAGGAAGGTTGAGTTCGCTCCTTCTCCCTCTGTTAGAGGATTTATAACCCTGTAATGTAGCTGCGTGGGATACATGTCCGTCTTCTGTCCACCACACCATGGGTGTCTATGAATCCAGAGCCCTTAGCTCAATGCTAAATAGCTACAGCAGCGCGAATCTCCTGGCTAGATGTTTACAGTCTCATAAAACTCGAGAATGATTCTGCGCTTCCATTTCTCCTCCTATGTTTTGAATTCTTGATTGCTGTATTTCTCCACATTCTTATTTTAGAAACATTTTTAACATAAAGAATTCCAAATATTCAAGAGTTGAAAGAACAGGACATGGAACACCCCTGTACCTACCACCCAGCTTAATGAACACATTCCATCCCTCTTTACGGAAACCCACGCTGGAATCAGAGATGATAGATTACAGCTATGATTTAGTCAAGAAAAACTACACAAACTCACATGCAAAGAGGAGTCCCTGGCCCTACACCAAGAAGAGATTTTCATTTAAAATAAAATATTTTAAATCTTTTTTTTTTTTTAAGGACTCCCTGCTTTAGCTAAGTTATCAGTTGAACAACTAGCTACTGGTCCTATTCACGATGAGAGTTCCTGGATTACCGACTTTGCAAACACAGGGCCCTTGTCCCCTATGTCCCATACCAACGATCAATGCTAGTTCAGGAAATAAATACATTTTATAACGAAGGGCCACTCTTCTCTTCCAGCCAACACTTTCCTCTGGAATAATGAGCCCTATTAAATTCGGAAAATCTCAGTTTCTCCTTCTGCCATTCTGCAAGCTGACTGCATCACAGATGTTTTCCTAGAAGTTCTTCCTGAAAGTTCTAACTCACGCCTGCCAGGACTGGGATTGAAAGCCCCAGAAATGCGATGAGCTGATAAGTAGCTGCTTATCAAAATACAAAGAAAGGCCTATTTCTCTAGGAAATGGAAACATACAACAAGGACAATAAGAATGACTCATTTCAGGTCCATAAGAACTGCTTTCAAAAGTTAACTATTTAACAGTGTTGTGTTTTTTTTAAATAAAACAAAACAACCACACGATAGGGAAAATCCATGTAAATGTCACGTCTCAACATTGGGAATTGCACCGGCCCTGCAATTCTGCGAGGTCCTGGCTGCTGTTTTTCTCAAGTTGAAACAGTCGTTGGCCCATATTTTACAAATAAGACCTTTTTTGGGAGTGCCTAAAAAGCCCATTTACAAATGGAAATTATGCGACATCGATTTTCTTTAAGAAAAGGAGAATTATAATTAAAAGGGAGTAGAGACCCAGAGAGGCGTGTGTACAGGTTAGGAAAAAGAAGAGTGAAGGGTGATCTCACAGGCATGCACACGCTCAGGGAACCAGAACCTCTCAGTGACCCGTCACAGGACTAACAGCCCGAATCCGGTCCGGTCCGACGGAGTGAGTCCTGCGTGTCTACGCCCACCTATCTTCCCTGTTGTTTGTGAAAGCAGGAAGCTTGCACGTATGTGCATCACAAATAGGTGAGAAACGTGCTGTACGGCTGCCTAAACTAAAGGAAATTAGCGGGTTGATCCATCAACAGTAAATCGGATTGTGCCTTTGTTGACACGTCTACTCCCGGTGTCAAAGTTTATTTAACTGCTGGCTGCTGATCTGTTAACATCAAAATTACATTGATGGAGCCAAAACCAGAGTCCTCTGCTGTTGACACATCAGGCATGAAGGCTAATTACTTACTAATCCTTGAGGGGTTTTACCACTTTTGATGTATTAGCTATCCCTCAGGACTATACATATTTTTTAATGGGTTGAGGGCAGATCCTTCAACACATGTACAACCTAATCACGGAAGAGCAATAGGTTGCCAGGCATGACGCACAGACACATGTCAACAAGGGAGTCGTTGTCTCGTCATAGAGAAGTCCAGCTTTCCCTCTCTAGCCAAAGTTTACAATAAAATATTCACCATCTATTGAGTTATAGTTCATCCTGCTAGTGGAGCTATTTTTAAAAATATATATATGTTTATTGATTTTTAGAGAGAGAGGAAGAGAGAGGGAAAGAGAGAAACATCAATTGGTTGCCTCCTGTACACAACCAACCAGGGATCGAACCCACAAACTTTCGGTGCATGGGACGACGCTCAACCAACTGAACCACACCGGCCAGGGCTGGTGGAACTTTTTAATGCACAAAGCATAAACTTAATATTAATTCCATTTGCTGATACTTACTATGTGCCAGGCATTGTGCTAAGTCCTTTAAGCACATCATGTGATACCCGCCGTGCCTATCACCATGTGCTTGATACTCACTCCATAGGCGCAGGGCCCCCCTACACAAACACTGAGGTGCTCAAGAAATACATTTGGAATCCACAAAAGAACTGAAGAGAACCAGAAGACTGGTGAGAATGAATATTCTGAACAAACGCATATACTAAAGTCTCTATCAGTGCACTGAAACCATAGTTCAGTACAGTCACTTCAGAAAGTAATCGGTTTGGTTCATGAGAAGATCAACCAAGTGCGTTTTTACCAGCCCGGCATCCCTCCCTCCGACCTATGTGAAGGAGCTGGGTCAGAGGCTTGCGGCATGACGAGCGGCCGGCAGCCATGGCACATGAAGAGAGCAGCGGGCTCTATGGATCGAGCACTTCCTCTGTCCGCCGTCTCTTCTGTGACGGGGTCTCGGCCACCACGCATTCCCGGGACAAGTATCGGATGCGGGAATTATGAAACCAAACCCAAGGGCATTAGAATCAATGGGGTTGGAAATGTAAAAGCAGCAATGAGCGTAGGATAAACTGTAAGCCACGCATCAGGAAGGGCAACGAGGACTAGGAAATGTTAAGGGGAAAAGTCGGGCTTTTGTATTGCTGATGAGGGAGTCAATTCAGTCTAACCGCATTAGACAACAATACTTGACCTCTGTCAGGCGTCACGTCCGCAACCGCGTGGGTTATCTCAGTGTCAGATTAGGTCGCGCTGCATTCCTGGTGAGGGAGCGTCAGAAGCCGGCGGCCCTTTGGCGGTCGCTGCGATAAAGAGCGGCGCGGGGTGGAAGTCAGCGTGCAGCGCGAGGGGGTGGCGTCCCAGCCTCCTTCCCGGGACTGAGAAGCGGCGCAGGGCCCAGCCTGTGCACACGTCTCCTTAGGAACTGGGGTTACTGCAGAATAACATACTTTCCAAATTGCTCCTAAGGCTTTAGGACATCATTTAAATCAGGGGTCCTCAAACTTTTTAAACAGGGGGCCAGTTCACTGTCCCTCAGACCGTTGGAGGGCCGGACTATAGTTAAAAAACAAAACAAAACTATGAACAAATTCCTATGCACACTGCACATCTTATTTTGAAGTAAAAAAACAAAACGGGAACAAATACAATATTTGTATTTGCATGTGGCCCGAGGGCTATAGTTTGAGAACCCCTGATTTAAATACTTATTTAGCCATTTGGACCTAACTACCTAGTAAACAGAACAACATGAGGTTTGGGGGGAGGGGTGCTGGTGATTGTTTCGTTGTTGTTTTTATTATTATTATTGCCTTAGAAGTGCCATGAAAAACTTACTGAGGCATGAAAGAGACCTGAACCCACAAAGTCAGGGAACCAGTGGTTGATTGCAAGGAGCACCGATTTCAGAGATGATAAAACAATGTCCATCTTTAATTCAGGGAGTGCTGTAATGAGGACCTCTCTGGACGCATCATATGATGTTTGGGATTTTTAGGGGGATGATGCCTCTTTGCCACGTCATTTTGCCTATGAGGAAGTTGAGGTGCAGGGCAATTAAGAGACGTGGCCCAGGAGCACACTCGAACCTGAACTCCAGCCCAGCACTGTGGACTCCAAAGTCAGCAGTCTTCGCCCTCCCACTGCTCACACTCCTCCAGCAACCACTCTCCCACATCAGATACGACTGTCAGGAGACGCTCAGCAATGACCAAAAAGACCTGTTACCATCTGTGGTGGCCCCTAAAAGGATCCGTCTAAGTCCAGTGACTGTGACCTTATTTAGAAGAGGGTCTTCGTAGATGAAGGATCTTGAGGTGAGAAGATCATCCTGGATTAGCTGTGTGAGGCTGCACCCAGTGACAGGTGTCCTGGAAGACACCGAGAAGAGAAGACACCCAGAGAAGAGGAGGCGCCCCGAGGAGACAGGCGGAGATTGACGTGATGCAGCCACAAGCCAAGGAATGCCGGGGCCACCAGGAGCCGAGAGAGGCAGGAAGGACTCACCAGCCTTCGGAGGGAGCATGAGCCTGCTGACACCTAGATTTCGGATTTCTGACTTCCAGAACTCTACGAGAACAGACTTCTGTTGTAAGCCGCCAGGGTTAATGTACTTTCTCACAGCAGCCCTAGGACACTAATACACCACGCTAAGGTCCAGGTCACCAAGCAGTTAAGTTTGTTAAACCACGTAAAAATCCCTATTACCCAGTTACTAATACCCATCCTTAGGTCCAGGCCACCACGCAGTTAAGTTTGTTATAAATCAGGTAAAAATCCGTATCACCTGATGAACTACTGATAGATTTTACAAGTCCAACATCTGAAGGCAGACAGGCTTCTACCCAGTCTGTACCAAGGAGGTGGCTCTTCTCATCAATTTCATCATATAGCTCTCATTTTAAAAATAATTCATTTATGCCCAGCTGGTGTGGCTCAATGGTTGAGCCTCGCCCTAGGAACCAGGAAGTCAGGATATTTATAATCAGTAGTCTATTAGACCAGCACTTTTAATCAGAGCTGATATAATATAATGAGTGATATTACAAGTTGAAGGCTTGAAGATCTAAAATGCATTTCAAAACAAACATCCTGAAATTAGGCAGGATGTTGTCTCCCAGGTGACGACGGTGAGTTATGGAAATCAAAGTCACCCTACGGAAGCCGTGGCATTTGAAAGAACAAACTCTGTGAATAAAACAGATTCTTACTGTAAACAAACTGATGGAAAAATAACTTGGAAAAAACTATCATTGGAAAAGAAGAGATGGTGAAGACCCTATAAGGCACAGGCAGTCACTAAAAACTCATAGAAAAAGGAACATTTGCAAAATGAGATATAGCCAATAATCTATAATAATAAAGGCGTAACATGCTAATTAGACTGGACATCCTTCCAGTCCTTCCAGATAAAGCCCAGGGCTAAGAGGGAAGCCCGGGTCCCGGGTGCCAGAGGGAAGCTGGTGCCGGCAGCCGGGGGAAGGGAGGCCTGCCCTTGCACGATTTTCGCGCATCGGGCCTCTCCTACTGTAATGACTATGCATGGTGTCAGTTGGGAACTACTCTTATGGGGGGGATCATTTCATAAGATATATAAGGGTGTACCCACTATGCTGTCCACCTGAAACTAATATAATATTGAATGTCAACTATAAACAGAAAAAAAATGAAGTGTTTATAAACCAAATGGCCTCTTATTTCTTCAACTGCAGATGGATTGTGGTAACAGTGCTACTCAAGCTACCTGTGGCAAAGGAGGCTTTTGTAAGAGACAATAAAAATGAACTACTGGGGGGAAATGAAATAAAAAAAAACAAAAGCAGCAAACCTACACTTTTTCATTTTTCCAAATAAAACACAGGAAAAAAAGACAAATATTAGAAAGTGTGTCCATAAATAACTCATCTAGAGAAATGTTGTTATACTCATAATTCTTTGTCATTCTGTAATTTAGAGAGAAGTAGTAATCCTATATTAAATGTCTATGCTCACACCCTGAACAAACTAAGTATATCAATAAAGTTTTTAATGTGACAAATGAGTTTGCTTCCTGCTTGTTAATTTACTGATCTAACCTGGTTGGATGGTGATGCTATTTGCAGGGATAATGTGTATCTAAAACGCAGCGGTGTTTTGTTTTAATAAGTCATACTTGGGAAACTGGTATCACACGAGGAATGTTAATGGCGGTGGGGGAAGAGTTCAAAGCCATTTCAGCAAGCTGGCAATATTTTTCTAACTGTTCCTCAAAATAGAGCCAGGGATACTGAGTTTTCAAAACTCACCTTTAATCTTTCATCCGTAGTCAGTGCCAACAATCCACCCAGTGAAGTCGGAACTGAGTTTAAAGCATCCATTGATGAAATAAAAGGCTTCGGATCCCGTAGCCTGGTGGGCTACAGAAACTAATCTTACAGTGGGGCGTGTGATAACGACTTCCTACGAGCTCAGCTCACACACCACGCCTGGACCCAGTGGGGTAGTCCACAAACAACGTGCTTAGACACTGATCAAATGTCGAGTTGCTATCAGCTTGTAGGTGCCTACTTTCAATTTTTAAATATTTCAAACGACTTCACTGAGGCATGATTGACATACAAAAGCTGCACATATTTAATGTATATAACTTGATGACTTGGGCGATAAATATATACCCATGGAATAGCATAATATCTAGAGTTAACAACACTGTATTGTATACTTAAAATTTTGCCAAGAAGACAAATCCTATGTTGTGTTCTTAACACACACACACACACACACACACACACACACACACTAAATAAAGAGGGCAGGAGGTGATGGATATTTTTATATTTTTATAACTTTGATTTCAAGTCTATCGGCATGTAACTCACAAACTAAGGAGTAAAAACATATGTATATGGCAAGAGACTACATTATGTTTCAGATGGCCTTAACACAACTACTAGCTCTGCCTTCAAGGGAAGGCTATTTCTTTTCGTTTTATTTCAGCTTTATTGCAGTGTAACTGACAAACTCTCAGTTTTTTCATGTAAGTCCTCATGGACCTGTCCACCAACCCCACTCTAAGTAGGTCTCAACCCAATGCTAACTCCCCTAGCAAGGGCCTGGCCTCACATCAGAGGGAGGACCGACAGGAGGGGCGGAGTGTGTTGGAAGTGACACAAGGAGACTCTTCCCTCTCCTTCAAGTCAGATAAAGAATTCATTACGGCCTTTCAAGCGAGCTATGTCTAAATGGAGAATTGAAATTAACTAGATTCGGGTTTAACAATTTTTTTTAATGACAGGTTTTTATCTCAACTGAAGTATCACAGAGGTTAAACAGTTTCAATGTGTTTGGGATTTTCCTTGCATGTGCTGACCGCTCTCTTAGACAGGATGTGGTTCAGAGAAGAAAAAGGCCGATAAAGGTCCATCAAATGGAATGGAGACCATCACAGTCCCCACCAAGGATGCTTTAACTGCATCAAAGACACCCAGGCACTGCTCTGAGTACACAGAGATCTGTGCACGTGGACATTCAAGATGCCGTCAGGGTTCCTTCCCTCCTCACTTACAAGGCCTATTTCTACTGGTAAGTTTGTTAAAATTAATAAGATAATGCCTTTGTAAAGAAAACTCATCTATATATGTAAAAGGCTAATACGCTAAGTGTCCTTCCCACTGTCTGACCGGTCGCTATAACGTGCACTGACCACCAGGGGGCAGACGCTCAATGCAGGAGCTGCCATGACGCACACTTGCCATTTACAAAAAACCAGCAGCATGGGCCTGGCTGACAAAGCAACACTCGGCTGCCCCCAAGTGGGACACAGGCCCCCCACCACCCTGGAGCAACATCCCACCAAATCGCAGCTGATGCTGCTGAGACCCCATGGCACAAAATGCAGCCCATGGCCCAGGCCAGCCTGGAAACGGTCGCTGTGGGTGCTGGGTAATGACATCACATAGCAACGCCCAGCTACCTCACCCTAGTGACTAGCCTCCTTGGAGTTTCTTCAGCCCAGGCACACGACTTGCTTTATACCCAACATTTACACTGCAACCAAATGTCTGTGAAGCGTTTTCCCATGCCTCATCTCATATGATCCTCACAGAAGTCCTGGAGTAGGTAGATAGGAGACTCGGTGGAATCCTATTTTCTTTTCATTAGCCAGAAAACGGAGATTTAGAAAGCTTAGAAACTTGACCCGATTGAAAATATTTCTACTAATTAATTTCCTTTCAATGTGCACAAATTCATGCACTGGGCCACTAGTAATACATAAAAGCCTCTATCCTTTGGCCACAACATTACATCTCCAAATGTTTTAAGAATTGCTCATTCTTGAAAAACTTTTCCAATCGTTAGTTACTGATGGAAATAGGTGACACAGCATTTACAAGACTTATCAGTGGTTATGAGAGAGAACACTGCAGGAAGTTATGGAATAAGACAAACTGTCCGCAGCCCACAGCTGTTCCTACTGTATGGGAATATAAGCAGGCTGGCAACTCTAAATGTTAAAGACTTCCACACACCTGTATTTCTTTTCAGTAAACTTATTTCTGATTAAGTGTCTAAAACAGTTCTTAGTTTCTCATGAAACGGTTTTTCCACTCATGGTCTTCACACACAGTTCTGCCTACAGGACATCATGTGTAATCACAATTTCAATGTTTTGGTCCAGATTTCCCGATTTTGAGCAACTTTCTTATATCAAAAAATAAATAAAAAGCATAAGTCCTTAAAATAAAATTAATTACAATAAATCAAAATCTTGTATTCCACAAATTCATGACCCGCTGTGAAAGAAAAAAAAACAAGCCAAACCCTCACAGGAGAAAGATGAAGTGACGCGCGTCGGTCACAGCCCTGCGGCCCAAGAGGAGCCGTGCTGGGGCGAGCGGCATGCGCAGCGTCGGGGAGGCCCGTTATCCGGGGCTTCAGCGGACACAGGAGGAAGGTTCCGGAGACAGCGCGGAGGCTCCGGATGGAGACAGCCTCTGCCCAGGCCGGGGGAGGCGGCAGGGGTGCTGACGTCTAAAATCTATCAGCAGTTGGCTACGCTTAGCAAGTTGGGTTGGATTGGCAAGGATGTCCCGTTTAATTTTATTTACAAGTGCAGTGTTTGAAATTCCTACAGCAAAGTATTTCCTTTGTCACTTCTAAAAAATAACTTTTTTCCCCTTCCATGAACGTTCTGAAATGTAAAATCCAAATCTGGAATGCAGAGAGTTCATTTCCATGAAAATGCAGGGTGCTGCAGGGCCCATAATGCAGCATAGATCAGGTTTTCCACCTTAAAAATTAATGAGGAACCTAGAAAAAATGTCACCTAATTGCTAGTCTTACATCTCCTCCTGGCAATGCCAACACCATGGGCAGAGGAAGCTGGCAGCTCTGAAGGGCAGTTGGGAAGGACGTCCCGGACTCCAGGCACAATGCCAGTCACTTTAATATGCCATCACCCCGTCCATTCGCACAACCACCTTATAAATGAGGCCTCAGCAGTTGTGCTGCAGGTGAAGAAAGAGACTCAGAATTTTTAAAGATGTTTCCGGATCATACAGCTCCCAGCGCCAGCGCTGGGATTCAGTTTGGTCTGATTTCCCTGAGCTACCAACGCTCTGCCCTTGTGCCGGCCTGGGACCACTCCCCCGCTTTTCATCCTCTCGCCTCAGGTTTCCTTCCGTTTTTTTCTGGAACAGGGAGACGGATCCATTGGCCCTTACCATGCTCAGAGGAGCTGATCCCCAAATGCTACATTTTCGGCCTAAGGGAAAGACAACGCTGCAGATGAACTTGAAATCGCTTCTTTTCATGTTCCTCTTCTTCTCTGTCAGCAGGGTGACACCAAGTAGAGACGTTTGGAACATCTGTGAGAAGGTGCCATTGTATCCAGGGGTTAAGTTTCCGGGGGCTCGCTGCAAGTTCCACAGTGCACGGGGGAACGGGGGGGAGGGGGGGGGCTGGACCCCAGAATGCGTGTCCCTGCTTCCCGGCGTCCCAGTGAACTTCCATTTTGTGAAATATTTATTTGTAATTATTTTCACTGAGGACAGAACTCCAAGTGACACAGGAACAGAGCTGCTGTGCCCAGCTTTAGGAACACCGCATTTTCGAGGATTACCGCTGGACGGGAACACACGTGGCTGGGCTGGAATGGTGCCTTGAGTTTGTCCTCGTTTCAGAGAACGGTGTCGCCCGCGGGGATGGCGATCCTGTGGGGGCCACCCAGGCAGCTCGCCCGGGTCGGCTGTGTCTGCACTTGGCGGCGAGGCCCCGACAGGTGCCGGCCGCTGACCACTCATAGCTTCTCATGAAGCCCTGGCCTCGCATTCGAATATTAAAACACACGTTCTTTCATTATGAATTACATTCTTCGTGTCTCCCACTTCTTGTATAATTAGGTAACACACTGATTTTTTTTGAAATTAGGGGTGTTGGTGAGATTATGTTTCTGGATAGAAAAAGAAGCATTACCAAAGTATTTGTCCTAAAAAAAAAAAAAAAAAAAAGGTCTGTTGAGGCCTGGAGGGTCTCAAGTCAAGGGATTGTGGGATAAAAGAATTTGGATACAGTATTTGTTTTCATTTACTGTCACTAGGTGCTGTATACCCACGTAAGTCAATAAAGGAGACAGAAATAAAAGACAGGTTAAATCAAAATAAAAGATAACTATATACGTAAATCAAGGTGACTGAATAAGTCTTTTCTTCATTAAAGAGAATGGGGGTGGGCAGGGCATTCAGGAGAGAGGAGAAGAGGTTATTCAATTAAATACCATATTTATATTTTTATCTTTTAATAGGTTGCAATGTGGTTTGAATTTCTTGTTGCTTCCAGCACTATATCCTCTTTTTCTGAATTCTTAAACAATGTACCGTCCATTTACTTTCTTTTATTCTCCCTTTGTCCACTTTTCCATTTATTTAATTTTAAAAGCATATGATATGTAAATATCTACCTAAGATATCTCAAATCCTTTGGGAGGGAGAGAGGATGAGGTGCAGTATACATAAATGAGAAATGATTTTCCAAACAGAAGATACTGCCATTTTAAGCACAGTATTCCCCAAAATGGAAATCATGATAATGCCCACATTGGGCGCCCTGTATTATGACCCAGAACTCCCTTGTTTTTTTGTATAGATTTTTATGTAATCACTTTAATCTCAATATGATTCAATACTTCAGAAAAGCCGTTCCCAATTACGTCTTTGGCAAAACCTACGCTACCAAATTTAAAATTAACTACTGTCGTTTAAAACACATTGGGGGGAAAGCTACGATACTTGTATCTGTCCGCAAATTCAAATAAATGTTTCTGGACGTAATCCAGATAATCTGCTTCTGAAATCACCCAGGAGCTTAAGGAGAAACCTAAACTGATGCACCTTAAAAATGTAAATAGCAAAGCAATGTAAACAGGAACCAGTACAGCATTCAGAAAGCACTGTCATATTAATTATTATTATTATTTTCAGGGCCATTTAGAATGTGGCTCTGCCTCTTGCCACCTTCATATGTACGTCCTGGGAATATATGGGGCGATATAGGCAAGCTCTTGAGAATAAGAACTTTACAAATAGCAGGTGTCTCTGGAGCCGTAGTCTGCAAGTGGCTGGAAACACAGTTCAAGTAGGAGCTCTCCTGCCGGACAGGCCTTCATCCTACACTGTAGCTGCAGAAACAGCCGCACCTTCCACAGCTCTGAGGGGCCGGTGGGGACCCCATTTCACAGCCACGCTCGAGTTGCTTCGAGAGGAGCAGCCATAAGAGCACTTTTCTCAAGGCTCAAAACAGTAGCCAGATTATTCAAGACCCACGCGATCCTTGGGTGAAACAAAGCAAATCTCTGCTCTTGAGATCGTATGGGAGTTGAAGCCGTAAGTCACAATGCCAGGACCATATAGCGCAGGCTGGTTTTCAGGTTAACACCGAAGGGGAAAGCTGTCCCTCAAATATCTGTACGTGTATAGCTGCACAAATGCCTCCAACGCAACATAGCCAAAACGGAAGTCACCAACACCTCCTGCCCCTGCTCCCAACCTTCTCCTCCCCAGGCGTTTCCACCTCAGCAAGTGACGCCACCCAAGCCTTCCTGCTCGTCCACTGTATCTGAGGGATCAGGTGGGTCTCCACACACAGCTCAGGGCGCCCCCACTCTGCCTGTCCACCGCCACACCTCCTGGCCAGGTCCTCCTCAGGCCCGGGCCCTGGAGCAGCACTTACATGGTCTCCGTGCCTCCCCTACTGCTTTCCACAGGGCCGAGTTTTATCGCATCGCTTGCTAGGTTAAACACTTTCCCCGGCTCCTTGTGTATCGCCTCTTGAATGACATCCACGTTCCTTACCCCTGGAAGCAGGGTAACCATGAGTCTCAGTCCGTCTGGCATAGCTGGGGCTTATGACGGCCATTCTGGTGTAGTTACCAACATGCCCCTTTCGCTGGCCCAAGTGGCCCAGCTTGGGTGGTAAACGGCATGGTCGCCTGCTTGCAAAGGCCCTCCCGGTCCCCCTTACTCTCGACTCAGTTGGGCTTCTCCTTCCCTTGCACACTGCCGTCCAGGCGTCCTGCGTTGCTCTCAGTTCCTAACTTTCCCCAATAGCCTGCAACTCCATGAGAACAGGAGCCGTGCTTTTTCTGTCCCTGGACTCCGGCACTAACACCTTGCTTGCATCTAGAAGCTCGGTCTCACAGAAGAAGCCAGCAGGAGAGAACACCAGGAGTATGGCAGCTCCATAACCAATATATTGTGGCAGATGATAAGTGAAGATCTTTTGAGCAATTTAAAAAAAAAAAAAAGTTACTCTCGCAAGCTAGAATTTGGATTTAATACAATCATTTCAACAACGAGTCCTAGTTTCCAGATGACTATTTTTAAGGGCGATTTTGATACTAATCAAGACACTTTCATTATCCCCAATAGAATCACCTACTGTGGTTTAGGCTCGGTCTCTCTGGCCTGAGACACCTCCAGCAGCTACAGACATCGCCCGGAATATTATGCAAGGAAAAAAGAGAACACTGGAGATCGGAATCAGTATGGAACCAGGTTTTCAAAATTACCGAGGGATGGCAAAAAAGGAAAGATGGCTCTTCCTCAAAGGAAAAAAAAAATAGGAAAGAAATATAGCTTTCTAATCTTATATTAAGCTTTAAAACTTTATGAAATCCAATTTCCTTGTTAAAAAAACAAAAGCTATGGCTGGCTAGCGTGGCTCAATGGTTGAGCAACAACCTATGAACCAGGAGGTCACAGTTCCATTCCCTGTCAGGGCACATGCCCAGGTTGCAGACTCCATCCCCAGTGTGGGGTGTGCAGGAGGCAGCCGATCAATGATTCCCTCTCATCATCAATGTTTCCACCTCTCTCTCCACCTCCCTCCCTTTCCGAAATCAATAAAAATCAATCAAAAAATATTTTTTAAAAACAGCTATGTGGCTGGGATAACTAGCTGTCCATAGATGTGCAAAGGTGATCGGGGGCAGTGAACATATGCCTGGCTGGCTGCTGCACCTCAGACATGCATTTCACTACGACTCGGCGGTATCCTGGCCTCCACCATTCAGTGCTGCTCAACGGTCTCTTTGAGGGCACGTGTGGGGGTGGAGTGGGAACTGAGAGTTACGAACCCTTCGCAAGAGTCTCTCTGTGCGTTTAGTTCTAGTGTTTACAAAAGGCTCAGAAGAACCTGGTGCGATCTATGGCCAGAGAGTCCATCACCTCCTCAGTCTCATTCTGAATACCGGCAATACCAGCCGGCAATGGATTATTGACATAGATTGTATCTCAATATTGCACTCGGGGAGGCAATGACCCAACGTACTTCCACTTACTGTGGTACGAGGAAACAAGGCATACTTCTCCTACACCCACCACTCTTTTCCTTGAATTCCTGCAACATTTGTATCTAAGTTATGTACAGTGTTACCCCAGGGAAGGCCAATGTCACCACAGAATCAAAATATAGCACAAAGCCCTTGACTTAATTATAGCTGCTCACTGGGTATACAGGGCACACAGCCCTACATTCTTTTGGTCTTGCCCTATACGCTGTACAAAAGAAACCAGTCATTAGTAATGGATAGGTCCCCTGACTTCAACAAATCTCTGCATTTTCCAATATGATGATATTCCATGTAATTTTCCCAATAACTAAAAATTTTAAGTTACCTCTTTACAGATTGTGTGTATGAAACCCAAGAGAGCAACGAAAATGAATTCAGAGTACATTCTCAGTATGGTTCCAGGAGCTACTTTTTCGGGGCCTGAGTTATAATCACAGGCCCAAACATCACCCCATTTTGTATTTCACACGCTATCCAAACTTCTTTTTCTCTGGAGGAAAGATGGCTTTGTCAGGCATCTCCATTTCCTCTACATTCCCAGCACCCAACGTAGGACCATTTCCTACAGGGCACCACGTCGGTAACCCCCTCCTGTCCCAGGAGCTGTGAGGACAGACCCACAGGGCCCCACCAGCCTGCACGCTGGTGCCAGGCTCGGCCCACACACCGGGTGAAGGCCCCCACCCACGATGGCAGGACACACGATTAAAATTCGTGCCTCCGCAAAATTACAAGTTTGTTCTGGGCCCACTTCCTGACCACCCATTGGTAACTGAAACCTCTCATGGAGCTCTGCAGGCCAGGGCTCCCCTCTCTCCAGCGCTGTCTCCAGGGGAACATACACTTCTCCAGAGTCTTGAGAGGGCCAAACCCAAGCTCCTCCAGGCACTGAGGCAGGCAGCCTTACGCGCATGCGTTTTGTTGTCGTTAATCCCAAGAGTTGTCCTTTTGCAAAGAAAGACAGCGACTGGGGCTGTGGGCATCCCATGGACTGGGAAGACGCAGCGATGAACAGGAGGGCGATGCCAGATTGAGGACCATCTCATGGTTCAAACTGCTCCCCTCCTAACCCAGGCCGCAGCACAAGGGCACCGAGGACAGCGGCCTGGGCCGAAGGCCTATCTGTTACCGTGGTTCTCAACCTCCTGGCCCTTTAAATACCGTTCCTCATGTTGCGACCCAACCATAACATTATTTTCGTTGCTACTTCATCACTGTAACGTTGCTACTGTGATGAATCGTCATGTAAGTAACTGATCTGCAGGATGGTCTTAGGCGACCCCTGTGAAAGGGTCGTTCGACCGCCAAAGGGGTTGCGACCCACAGGTTGAGAACCGCTGTGTTAGGAAGTGGCTGCCACTGCCAAGGGAAGCCAGCAATGCCAAACGGAACCAGGCCCTCTGTCCCGCGGGGAACAGCGCGCAGTCCTGTCCGCGCTGTGGAGCACCATGACCCCCGCGCGGGTCCTAGCACATCCTCTGCAAGACGAGCCGCCAACAGCGGGAGAGACGCAGGGCCGAGTGCGTTTCTGGGGTGCAGGTGGGAGCCTGTGCCCCACTGAGGGTCTGCTCCCTGACCTGCAGACAGAAGGGAGGTATTTCCTCAGGGAGGGGACCGGCAGGCTGAGGGCAGAGCCCCCCGGATGTGGAGCGCTGGGTGAAGCCCCAGAAAGGGCCAAATGCAGCCATAATTAGGATGTCACCCCAGCACACACGCACATGCCTACCTCCTATCAGAAACATCAGCTGGCAACGTGATGACTGTTACTTCCTAAGTGCTACTTCCAGATCAGCAGCACGCGGACTGAAGAAGTACCACGTCTATTCCGCAAAACCAACCTATTCTACACATGCTATTGAAACTGCTCCCTGGAGGTCAGGGGGGTTGTAATTGCTGGCAGCTAAGCCTTTCCTACCTGTAAAAAAAAGGAGGGGAGCCCTAACCGGTTTGGCCTGCGGACTCAAGGGTCCCAGGTTCGATTCCGGTCAAGGGCATGTACCTTGGTTGCGGGCACATCCCCAGTAGGGAGTGTGCAGGAGGCAGCTGATCGATGTTTCTCTCTCATTGATGTTTCTAACTCTCTATCCCTCTCCCTTCCTCTCTGTAAAAGATCAATAAAATATATTTTTTTTTAAAAAAAGGAGGGGATAATAAGAAATACATGACCCCTTTTTGGAGACCCAAAGCTGCTTATTTCCATACTCAGACCACACGCTTATTATTAATAACTAGAGGCCCAGTGCACACGAAATCGTGCATGGTTAGGGTTCCTAGGCCTAGCCTGGCCTCCGTCGCATGGCCTCTGCCGCCCTGCGACGCTACGTGAAGCTCCCCGCCCCAGGATGCTCCGCAATGCTTGGGGCCCCTTGACTGCTCCACAAGGCTCCCCCCATCCCGCGACTGCTCCACGAAACTCCCCAGCCCCACGACAACTCGCTGCCACCTGGGTGACTGCTCCCCTAAGCTCACAGCCACCCCGCAAAGCACCCCACCACCACCACTCAACAGTCCCCAGTCCCGCACTGCTGCCAGCCCGCTCCCTCCCCTCCATGGTGAGCTGGTGAGCAGCTCCAGGGCCGGGGGGGTGGGGGGAGCCTGAGAGGTGTTCCATGCACTTCATGGTGACCAGTCGCCCGTTTGGTCGTGACGCCACCTAGCTCTTTATATATATTAGGATAATAATAACTAATAACTGTTACTGAGCACAAATTATGCGCCGGGCACTATTCTCAAGGTTTTACATTTGCTAAGTAATCCTCAGAACAACCCCACGAGGAGGTGAGATCATTAGTCCCACGTACGCCGGGGACACAGAGAGGCCAGGCTACACGGCGGCCTCTCCCAACCCTGGGCCTGGAGTCACTAGTTGGCACTGACTTTTTCTTCGGCTGAAAACCACCGGAAACATCTGTGTGTGCAAAGAATTGATAAGTGGCTTGGGAAGAGATCAGGGCCCATGACTGCCACTCATCAAGACGGGCTGTTCTGATCCTCAGAGTATGCTGCCGTTTTTGTACTAACACCACTTTTTTCTTCCTGTTTCACAGTCTGTTGATCCTTCGCTTGCTGCCCAGTTTCCATCTCCTAATTCTTTTACGGGTCTGGTTAAAAACACCATTTGCTTTACTGTAATTCTAAAGTGGAGGGTGAAGTACTAAAGGTTTTTACTAAGAAAACTCAGACCTGGATTTGAATCTTAACTCCGTATAAAGTCCAAGATCAGATTCCTCATCAGCAAACTGATACATTCATAGTGCCACCCTCGTAGGATGGGTGGTTGAATTAAGTGAGACTATAATTGGCATCTTAGAGGCCCTCAATTAAGTGATGTACGTTATTATCACAAATTCTACAATATTCTTTGGGAAAAACATTGTGTTTATCATTTATCTCTTCTGGGATATTTATCATTTTGAATGTTCATCTTGAATGGTACACTTATTTTTAATTTTTATCATTTATTTATTTTTATCTTGAACATCATCCTTTTCCACTTTACCTTTTAAGTCTATCTTGAATAATTTATTTTCAATATCTGTTTATGTATTTATGCATTATGACTTCTTAATGTATTGTTTGTGAGTTTTAAAGACGCATCTGCTCTCATAATGACAGCATTATTCCTTTCTTTTTAGAAAGAAAGCAGAAGACTCGAGAGGTCTTTAAGGAACTAGAATGAGCTCCTCCTCCCATCTAACACAACTGCATTTTAATTTGAAATCTACCAACTTGGAGTTTGGGGATTACGCGTTAGGACTAGGTTATCTTTTGTGAGCACGCACAAGTGGCATAAACAAGGTTTCCGGGGACCACGCCAATAACTGAAGAAGGAAAAAATAACCTATTTTCAAATACTAACGGAGCGGTCTCTGATATGGCAACAATTGATGTGCTAATGATAAATAATTTATCCATCCTCAGATTGCCTAAGGACATGAAAGTAATGACTCCATTTCATTAAGCCTTCTATAAAATTTAAATCTTTCACTTATTTAGAGAAATCTTCCTCCTAATTATCCCAAATTAGTGTAATTCCAGACCTGGTTAGAGTTATTACATTGTCTAGTGCAGTGGTCGGCAAACTCATTAGTCAACAGAGCCAAATATCAACAGTACAACGACTGAAGTTTCTTTTGAGAGGCAAATTTTTTAAACTTAAACTATATAGGTAGGTACATTGTTATTCACCTAATTAGGGCACTCCTAAGGCTTAGGAAGAGCCACACTCAAGGGGCCAAAGAGCCGCACGTGGCTCGTGAGCCGCAGTGTGCCGGCCACGGGAGGGGAACATTATACCCGTAGCAAGTCCCCCTGACAACGGCCTTGTTAGATGATCAATTTTTCTTGACTGGAGCCAGAGGAGAACATGGGTGGTCCTTCAGGGAAAAAAGTCTTACGACACTCTCCTCAGATGGCAATCACTCTTCAGACAACTTCAAAAGCGAGTTTTGGATAACTCTGAGAAAAAGATTCAGATTTTCGCCTATTGCATTTCTTTCCCATTTAGATTCGCCATTTCGGTATCCGGAACACCATCATCAGGGAACCAGCCAGAAGATTTGGCGGAATCCACGATCACCTCATACACGGCACCAGCGCTTCTGCAAGACCACAGCCCCAGGGGAGGTGACCAGCGCTGGCTCCACCCCCAGGTGACACGGGGGGGGGGGGGGGGGGGGGTGTCTCTGATCCTGCTTGGCTAACTGCCAATCCTAGAAAAATGCGAATGTCTGGTTTTCCTACCTCTGCATTTCAGACTCAAGTGCACCAGTTATGAAATCATCCCATCAAATTAAATTTAAAAGGAAATGCCACCACAAACGCATGGCGTCAGCCTCCCCTCCCACAGGCAGGAGCAGTACATGGAGACCACGCTTTCCTGTGAGTCACACTCACCACGTTGCCATGGGTTACAGAACTCATCCTCCTTGACCGCGGAAAAACTGGGAGAAACTGCTAAGAATCGTCTCCATGACCCTCCTACGGGGAATTGCAAGGACACTCTTTTCTTTCTCCGCCAAACTGAAGACTTTATCATATCCCTCTGACATACTCTGAGCCATACTGATTCTTAGCAAAGATACAATCCATTTACCCACTTCTAACCATCTACATGTTCATCATATTCATCAAAATGCCTGGCTTATTAATTTTTTGATTCCCTTGGACTGAATCCTATTTTACATCACTCAGACCCGTAAAACTCCTCCCTCTTTGCCCCGTGGTACCGTTATTTTAAATCACTGGGCTGGGTACTGTTACAGTCAGTTATTTGGATGCTGGCCTATTGTTATACTTGGAATAATGTTCCGTCTAAACTCTTACAACAACAGATGGTAAAAGATAGACTGCTCTGAATCCAGGGTTTCTTCAGCAATTTTTCCCAAGTTAAGAAGAGGACAAGAGAACATGAGTCAGCAGGAGAAAACGGTTTACAAGTGAATGAAATTATATTTGGGGGAGAGGGAGGGGCTTCTTTCCATCTGAAGTTTCGAATTTGTTGTCAGCTACCTTTGTGCCAAACAAGTTGGTTCCTAGGAATTGGGCAAACCCTAACGATGTCAACCCGGCCAAGAGCAGGGCTGCCCACGGCATGACTGACAGCCAGTGGAGACAGCCGAGGGGCTCATGATGGAAGGAGAAGAAACCCACTCCGAAGAGAAGGTAAGAACCAGCAGCCGGGAAAGATTCAGCTGTCACCTGACCCCCATCCCCACCCTCTGCCAGCTTTGGGAGGGGGCAAGGCCCGGGAAGCCTCAGAATTCCAGCTGGCAGAGTAGCGATTGTTTTCATGGAATGTACCTACACAAATACTGGAGGTGCGAGCCTTTGAATAAGCAGGAACTCGAACATCTTTCCTCTCCGCACAACAGAGGCCTCTCGGGCGGGGGCCCGAGGGAAAGCGCCAGGTGAACCCCGGGGGGAGTGAGAGAAAATATTTCATAATTGCTTAAAAATCAGGAGTTAATTTTCCTAACAGCTAACATATAGGCGTTGGATACATACATGATTGAAAGTGTGTGTGTGTGTGTGTGTGTGTGAATAAGATCTCCGTTTTGTCATCTGTGCTGCTTCAAACATGAATTAGCGGCTGCCTCTGGGACTGTTCTGACTAAATGAGGTCATTCTTACACGTGCGCGGGCCGGTACCAAGTACATGCTCAGTAAACGGGTTCCCTTCCGTGGGGGAAGGGGAGGGGGGTCAAAGGCTCCGTCTGGATATCGACATTTCAGGAGCCCTTGGGAGCTCTGCTGCTGTGTTAGGAAGCCCATGCTCAGGCCCTGGAAGGAAGCCTGTGCCTCAGCCCCAGGCCCTCCAACCTCTGGCTTCCCACCACCACGCTGAGCAGAAGCCTGGCAGGACCTGAGTCCACGACAGACAGACAGACAGACAGACAGACGCTGAGTAGCCGTGACCCACGCCTCCTGGGAGCCCCAGCCTCAGTCCCGGCTTCAGATGCTGCCGGGCTGCACTGGAGAGAGAGAACGTGCTTTCTCACCTCCGTCTGCACTTAACGACGGAAACCTCCCCTTCTGGCCCTGAAGATCAGGACGATGGGATGATACCACCACCTACGAGGCCCTCTGCCTCCCAAACGCATGTCCCCTGACATGCTCCACACGTGTCAATCACCCGAGCCGCGCAGGGCACAACACGCAGGAACACGAGGTCTGGAGCCTCCGAATGTAGGCTTCAGCCAGCCAAAGCCAGTGCCTGGACTGCACTTCGGAATCCTAAGGAGAGGAGGCCCGTGAAGTTCCAGGAGTTGGCGAGAGCCCTGCGAATGAAGCAGCTGCTCAGCACCCTTTCCTTCTTCTCTAGGTGCTTCCCCTCGGGCTTTGAGGAAGCGACACTGGGGCAGGGGGTGGGGAGGGCGGAGAGGTGAATATGAACAGGGGGAGAGGAGCCTCAGGAGTGGGTACAGGAGGAGTGGGAAGCGGGGAGGCTCCCAGTTCCCCATCGGGCCGGCAGTGGTTCCCACGACCGCCTGGAAAGCGAGGGGCGGTGGAGAGGGAGATGGTGGGGCTCTGTCCCCAGACCCCCAGGCCCTTCTCACCAGCTGCTCATGCAGTCCTACTGGAACCCGGGCCCCTGGATCCCCAGCCGTCCGTAAGGGGGCACCTTGGCCGGAGGGGCGGGGCCGGCACTGCAAAGGAGGACGCCGCCCTCGGTTTGGGGAGAGGCCACTGAGCCCCACTTTCCAAACGGGCCTTGAAACGGGGACCTGCTCTCCCAGCCCGTGTTCCGCACACTGAGTCCCGGGGACATCGTCTTATTGCCCACGCAGGCCCCACACACGGCTCCGCCCTCGGCGCCACCCTCGGCTCCCCCGGGCTATTTCTCCTTTACCTTCACTGAAACGTCAACAGGAAAGCCTTGAATTAACCGTGTCCGATCACACACGCGGAGCATCTTTCTCCTATTTTAGGTGAAGCCAAGTTCGCTGGGATTCATATCGCACAGGAATATTAAATACACGACGATTCTCTACCACTTTCCTAAGAAGGAAATCCAAGGACAAGCAAGCCCACTTAGGTAAACGAATAATTCTGGAGATTTCTTAGGAGACCCCATACTCAAATCAGGAAGGAAGGGAACAGTTGGTTTCCGATGAAATGAGCACCAAACCGAAGAATCGGACTGACCTCTACTTTAGTTTTCAGCTCTGCCTGACCCTGGACAAGCTGCCTGTCATCCATCTTCCTTTTAAAAAAGAAACAACAATATTTTTTATTGATTTCAGAGAGGAAGGAAGAGGGAGAACGAGATAGAAACATCAATGATGAGAGAGAATCATCAATCAGCTGCCTCCTGCACACCCCACACTGGGGATCAAGCCCACAACCTGGGCATTTGCCCTGACGGGGAGCCTAACCGTGACCTCCCAGTTCACAGGTTGACACTCAACCACTGAGCCACGCCAGCTGGGCTCGTCTGGGCTCGTCCCCTTCTTCTGCACCCTCGGGTGTAAAACATTTAGAAACGAGTCGATCCTGCAGAGTTTTGTCCCTAAAGAAAGAATGATATAGTAGCAAAACTGTACTAGGTTCTTCCTGTGTTGGGCACTATGCTAATTATTTTGCATATATTTGCTCACTTATAATCCATACAACAACCATAAATCAGGAATAATTTTATCCTCATTTTCCAGACAAGAAGCAGGATAAGCTGGTCATCTAAGATGCCGAGACTGCACAGGCAGCGAGTGGGGGCCGGGCCCCAGAGCCTCTGGCTGCAAACCTAAGTCACACGCTCTGCTATCTGAAGTCATTCACGAACCTCCGGCGGCAGCCAGCATCGCAAAGGCAGCAAGTCCCCTGGCCCCACGCCCGCACTCATCGTTCGACTCTTCTGGGCATGCTCTCTCCCTGGCTAAGCACACCTCTTAAAAGCATTTTTAAAAAGTGTATCAACAGTCGTAACCAGTTTGGCTCAGTGGGTAGAGCGTCGGCCTGTGGACTGAAGGGTCCCAGGTTCGATTCCAGTCAAGGGCATGTATCTTGGTTGCGGGCACATCCAGTAGGGAGTGTGCAGGAGGCAGCTGATTGATGTTTTCTCTCATCAATGTTTCTAACTCTCTATTCCTCTCCCTTCCCTTCTGTAAAAAATCAATAATATATATAAAAAAGTGTATCAACAGCTACTCATTGTTTGTTATAAATAACCCGTGGGCCAGTGTGGAGGGAAATAAAAGTCTAAATACTCTTTTCCATTTAAAACCACGCAGATGAAACTTCAAATGCGTTTCCTAGGTTTCTTGTCCCATTATAATGTAAGCTTCAGCACCTAATCTAAAGTGAGGTTTTATCTTAGAAGTTTAGTGCATTCACGAAAGCTATATTGTTTCATAATTCCACCAAAGACTCACGTGGCATTTTTAAAATCCCAGGACAGACGCCTGTATACGTACCACCGGGTGGATAGCTAACCTGCCAGCTCACTCCTCCGGCCCAGTGTGAATGGACCAAGACTGCCGATCAGCCCCCAGTTACCCTGGAGGCCTCGCTCTTAGCATCAACCTCCGGGCACCGACTCAGACTGCAGTGAAAGAAAGAAGTGCCACACAGAGGTCCCGACGTCACTGCCACCGCCGGGAATGCTAGCAGGGCCATGGGTCCCCTGCGACCTACCGGCTCCATACCTGGCGCCTGCTACAACACAACCAAGCGAGACATGAGCCATGTCCTCAGAGTTTATGTCTAGAGGGAGGGCCCGACAAGAAAATGACAACTGCCTTGCAAATAGCTCAGAGGTACACAGGCGTGGCTCGTCACCCCAGCCCGCGGCGCTGCCTCCAGCGGGAACAGGTGAGCTGAGTTTGAAACACGAGGAGGTAGCCGGATGCCAAGGGCAGGGGAGCTGGCATTCGTGGGGAGGGCCTGGGACGAAGGGCCCTGGGAGCTTGTTACAGAATGAAGGGGACGTGGTTGCAAAGTAAAACCCGACCATACTTCCTGACGTCGCCTACACGCAGTTTCTGCTCCGTGTCAGGCTTGGAAGGGACAACTACCAAGCTTCTCCGTGTCCTCTGGGTTCTTAGTTATCTGTGAGGGAACCCATGCTGCCTCTTTTAACAATCCTAATGACAAATAACACAGATAGGATGTTTCCTATGTGCCAAGCTTATTTCTAAGTGCTTTACCTACATGAATCCACCAAAACCTAATGGTATGCACCGTTACTATTCCCACTTTGCAGGCCAGGAAACGGAGGCCCTGAGGAAAAAGGTCCCTGTCCAAGGCCACCCAGTCAGAAACGGAGAGGCGGGGTCGTATTTCTGCTCTGAATCCTGGCCTTTTTTTTTTTTTTTTTTAATATATTTTTATTGATTTTTCACAGAGAGGAAGGGAGAGAGATAGAAAGTCAGAAACATCGATGAGAGAGAAACATCGATCAGCTGCCTCCTGCACATCTCCCACTGGGGATGTGCCCGCAACCCAGGTACATGCCCTTGACCGGAATCGAACCTGGGACCTTTCAGTCCGCAGGCCGCGCTCTATCCACTGAGCCAAACCGGTTTCGGCCCTAGCCTTTCGTTCACAGAAATGCGCTGGGTCACGCAGAGGGCCACAGGGAGGCGTGGATCGGTGAGGACTCTCGGGCAGCCGTGACCAAGCACAGACACTGTGGCCGGCAGCACACGGGACGCCCCCTGCGGCTGCCCCACTGCCATGGAGCGCCATCTTCCTGCAACACCACGGAGGGCAGAGTGTCACTGGTGAGGCCAAGGTCACGCCCATGCCCTCGATCTCAGGCAGTCCACGAAAGCAATCCCAGGGCAAGGTCTGCATCTGCAGGGCGGAACGAGGTCCTGCCTCCCACCAGGGGCCACAGGTGGTGCATGAGGTCGCTGCTCTGCTGAAACAAAACCCCACGGCTGGGTGGCTGGAAACAAGCCAAATGCATCCTCTCCCGTCTGGAGGCTGAGGACAGAAGCAGGCGCGTTTCCCTCCGAGTTCCCGAGGGAGAATCCGCCCCAGGCCCCTCTCCTGGCTCCTGGTGACCAGCAATCGCTGGCCCACCTAGGCCGGTGGACACGTTGCTGTCTCTGCCTCCTTCCTCACCTGGCCTTCCCCCTGCAGCTGTGTCTCTTTTCTTCCTATAAGGACACCAGTCATACTGGATTCAGGGCCCATCCCACTCTGGTATGACTGCATCTTAATTTCCCCTGCAAAGACCCTATTTCCAAGTACGGTCCTAGCCACAGGTACCCGAAGTTAGACTTGAACATATCCTTTGGGAGGACAGACTCAGCTCATAACCGTAGGAAATGACACAGGAAGGGGGTTCAGATGACGGGCAGCCAAAAAAATGACAGGTATCCAAGGTACCTCAATCGCTATGGGGGCCTTCATTTCATCTCACAATGAAATGATTTCAAAGCAAAAGCTGGATATGCCCAAAGCAAGAAAAGGTCTAAGAGCGGTCTGAAGGGAACCAGCTAGCTAGGAATTGGAGTCGGGTTGCACTGGGGGTGAACTGGGAGCTGGGTGGGGCCTCCCTCTCCAGCCGCACCCATCAGAAAGACAGGCCTTCTCCCCGCAAGCCTGGCAGGCATCTGCCAGACAGCTCTCTTTTATCTTCAGAGAAGACTTGGCCTGGGGGGCCATCATGGATGTAAGCAGAAAGATAAATGGAGATTTTAACTGTGAATATGAGTTACCTAAGCCATAATTTTTCAACTGAATAGGTATAAGACAGATGTTTAAAATATACGTTATTTACAGAGCTGGTCTGGTCTTTTGTGCTGCTACTTGTATTGCTCTAACTTTTTCCAAACCCTGACTATAAATATCAAAAGCATATCCCTTCATCAACAATCCAGTAGCTTCTGAATGAATGCAAACACCAATAAAACAAGTCCTAGAATTAAAAGGCACTTTGTTTTTACAGACAGGAGAGCAGTCGGTCTCCAAGAAATCCTAACCTCAACGGCCCAGGCTTTCAGAAACCCACGTAGGACTCAAAGTTACGGGAATCCAACCGATCCTCCACCTGCTGGAAAGTAAATCAGTCATCGGCCCCCTTTAAGATACGGAGCATGAAGTACAAAAAGCTAAGCTAGCCTGGCTGGTATGGCTCAGTGGTTGAGCGTCAACCTATAAACCAGGAGGTCATGGTTTAAATCCTGGTCAGGGCACATGCCCAGGTTGCAGGCTCGATCCCCAGCAGGGAGTGTGCAGGAGGCAGCCAACCAATGACTCTCTCTCATCATTGATGTTTCTATTTCTCTCTCCCTCTCCCTTCCTCTCTAAAATCAATAAAATTGTATCTATAATAATAAAAGTGTAATATGCTAATTAGACCAGACGTCCTTCCAGACGAAGCCGGGGCTGGGAGGGAAGCCCAGGTCCCGGGTGCCAGAGGGAAGCTGGTGCCAGCAGCCGGGAGAAGGAATGCCTACTCTTGCACGAATTTCATGCATCAGGCCTCTAGTTTAAAAATAAAAAGCTAAGCTATTCTCATGTTCCCAACTAACGTGGCTAAGTGGGTGACCTCCAGATACACCCCAAACCCTAACTGTTCACCTGTGTGTCTAAAGGACCTCTCTGCTTGGACGATCAACCCATAGGCCCCAAATGGAGCTCATCGCCTGCTCTACTCCCCCAGCTTCCTGGTCAGTCATTGCTTTCTTCCAGCCAAAATCTCTGATTCGCCTTTGATTTTCTCCCACCTCTTACATCGAGTCAGTTACGGTGAAGAGTCAGTTCCTTGTTCTCCCGATTCTCCCTTCCCTCTCCACTGCCCATCCCTCCTTCCGTGGCTGCTGCAGGCTTTCCACCATGTGACATGAGGACCACTCGGCAGGTGACGGGAGGTCACTTCAGTTGAGTATTTTTCACTGAAAGAGTAACGCATTAATTCTAATGGGGATTAGAAACTGTAATTATCAAATGAAACTTTTACTTTCACATAAAATATAACCTCTTTTCAATTCATTTAAATAAAGAAGTGGGTCAAGTTAATGGGAAATATGACATAAATAACAGGTGGGATACAGACATGGGTAGGAGAACCTTGAGGGGGGAGCGCTGATGCCTAAGCGCTGGAAACCACTGCTGTGTGGGGGTCCCCCATCACCTACTACTGGACCCCATCGCCCCTCCACCACCTGCCGGCCTCCTGGCCTCGGGACTCTTCACGTGCCCTGCACACCACAGCCGGACAGACGCCTCTTCCAAAACCACTCCTCTCATCGCTTCTCTCCCCAGCTCACCCCATACACTCTGAACTCTACCTACGTTTCAGACCCCACCGGCTCGCTCCACATTATCTCCAGTTACTCCCCGAAGGGACAGCATGACCAACCTCACGTAGACATTTTCACTCCCAGCTTCATGCCGGGGTTCATGCTGCCTCCACAACCTCCCCCCACCCCATCTTTCTCCTTCTCTGTCTCTTGGAATCCTACCCAGTCCTCCACGACACAAGCAAGTCCTCCCTCCAGGCAGCCTTTTCGAACTGACATTCTCCTGCTCTCTGACCTGCTATGCCACTTATGCCAGCCGTACCCACCGCCCCGCTGGGCTCTTGATTATATGCTATTAGTTACTGTTTTCTAATGGTCGGCTCGTTGCGAGCTGTGGTCCTGTCTACCACTGCAGGAGGACGCCCCTGGTCTACCACTACAGTAAGAGGTCCTTGGAGAGTAGGATCTTATATCTTTGCAGACATTTATGTACGTGAATATATATTTATCCCACAGTTATGAGAGGATGACTCACATTAAGAGTTCAAACCATCTCTTCATCCAACTTTTTAAGAGAAGCCATGTTTTATTCATTCATCCAATAAACATTGACTGAGTGCCTGCTGTGTGCCAAGCTCTGTGGTTGCTGGCAAAACAGAGACGTGAATAAAGCACGTATGGCCACTGAGGGACTTGCCAGCTAGCACAGGAGACACACACGGAAACTCCCAATGCCACGCGATGTGACCAAGTCGCCATAGCACACGTACCTAACACATGCCAGGAGGGGTTCCTCTGGGAAGGATTGGAGGAAGACTTACAGGGAAGGGGAGAGTGGGTGGCTCTGGAAGGGGGTTGAATTTCTGGAGTCTGGAGCACGGGGGGTGGCGGGGGGGGGGGGGGGGGGCGGAGAGAAGAAGTGCTTGGAAAGGTGGCCTGGTCATGCCATGAAGAGCCTTGGCCCAGACCCTCATCCCCAGGCCGGAGAGGCAGTAAAAGCAGATGGAACATGACCAGCTTTGCTTCAGGAGAGGTTTCAAAAAATAAAACCGCCTCTGGGCACACGTGGAGGAGGAACTGGACTGGAAGCAAGGTCAGTCTGGAAGATATTATAACGGCAGCGAAGGTTTAAACAACAGAGATGAAGGGGGGGGGGGGCAGATTGTAGAAACATCTAGGAGGTAGACATCATTAGGCGTTTCTGACCAACGGGTTATGCATTCCACTGTCAAATAGTCTAGGGATGAACTACTTAAGGGTGAGTTCATTATCAACTTACAAAATTACCCACGTCATCTCCTTCTTGCGTGGCCGTGACTAAGGTTAATCAAGAGTTGACTAGAGTCTATATCCTTACAAACTACAAGAACCTCTACTTTATACCGTATAGATTAGGCACACACAGGTGTCCAGGACTGATCTACGAAAACCTGTCCCAAATTCCCGCGTCAGCAAATCGTCCCAGCCGCGAAGATCTCACCAGATGTTGCTTCTGGGTTATACCTGCACTGAGCATACGCGATCCTGTACCAAAGAACATAGCATTGTCTGAACTGTCCTGACTCTCCAGGGTACAGGGAGTTGAAGCCAGAATTGCTCCGGAGGTGTAAAAATGCTCAGGGTTTCATACAATATGCTCATATTCCTTTTTTCGAATAAAAAAGCTCACCAGAGTGTAAAAGGCATTGAAACACCCAGGGAGGTGACCTTTGGTAAGCATAGTGTTCCCCTGGGAAATAAAGAATAAAGCCATTCACCACCGCGTGCAATATCCCTCACGTCCACTTGCCTGGTGAAAGCAGTCAACACAGGTAGTTTCAAATTAAAACCCGGCCAGGGCAGCCAGGCTGAAAACGGATCTCTGAGAGCAAAGAGGGAAGCGAAGGCAACAGGATGCTGTTTATGGAAACGTGTATATGATTGCAACTTGCCAGGTGTTTATCCATCACGTCCCCACACCAGTCCCCTGGCCACCAGGACAGGCCCTAAGGTGCAGACAGTTATTGCAACGCTTGGGGGGGACAGGAAATAGGATTCCTTCGCAAAATGAGCACTTTCCCCACATGCCCCCACATACGGAGGCACGTGACGCCAATAAGCAGAAAGGGCAGAGGTCATGCCTAACGTTTTCTGTGTAAGCGCTCGGAAACCCCGCGCCGGCTCATTACAGACCCCCTGCCCAGGCAGTTCTGTAACGGGAGCATGGACCTGGGGGGCCTGTCCAGACAGGAGGGGGTTATGTGACTCGCCAGGAGCACAGCTGGTTCGTGGCAGGCCCAGATCAGAACCTCGCTGTCCATTCTCCGCTCTCAGAAAATCCCCCCCACCCCCATCTCTTCAAATAACAGGACACGAGGAACTGGGACACTATCAACGGTGCCCCAGAACTCATTTCTATAAAACTAAAACTAATAAACGAATGAAGGTGGTGTGCTGCCCAGTCCTCCCTCTGTTTATAATAGATCAACGGGGGGTGGGGGGGTGGGGGGGAAGGATTTACCTTGTCTTAATATGTCAGTTTAGGGGCCTTTGTTTCATCTTTTCAAATCCTTTAAAACGATAGTGTGAAAAGTGCTTCATTGCTCTTGAAAGTGGCAAATATCAAACTAAAAGTGCCATGATGGGGGGTTGGGGGGGGGGGGTGTCTCCTTCATAAGCAACACTTTTTATGAACAGGCTCCGTAGAACTTGATAGTGGAAAACCGCTTTCCAATCTTGACCAATAGAATGCCCAAACCCGGTGACATGACATGTGGGATGTAAAGGGGCACCCAGCCTCAGGGCTAGGGAAGGGGACCGAGAGTACAGTGCAAAGTTGACAGCATCATTTGTGCCAAGGGGTCAAAGTTCACACAGTTCTAACAGAGGATCAGCAAAAAGCCATGAACACCATCCCAGGGAGGCACATGAGCCTGTTTTCCTCTGTACAGCACTGCGGACCACAGAGAGCGCAGAGGAGTTTTACTTTCACCTCTCGTTTTAGCAAATGAGGAAGAATGATCCCACACCCATCTGCTCTACCCCCTTCTCTTCTTCGATTATTCATCTTGAGCTGAACAAAAGGCAAGACTTCCCACCCGCCCCCACCCCCTTCTACCCAGAAACTCACATTGGGAAATTAATCTTCAAGATGAACAATGAACTCATCGCGTGGCCTGTGAACTTGCTGGTTGCCAGGAGGCCTGTGAATGCTTAGGATTATTTTTGATTTGGCAGCACCAATCGGGGGCTTTCACCGTCATATAAGGCATGGCCGGCAAGATTTAAAGTTTCAGAATCCTCTAACTGGCCTTCGCAGGATATTTTCAAGTTTTAAAGGTGTCTACTCCAACCTCTAGAGCTTAAGTGTGTTCATCCTGAAGGTGTACAACCACAACAATAAAAAACAGGCTAAATGTCAAGGGTATTGATGTAAATCACATTTCAAACTGGTAATTACTTCTTAGTGGAGAAAAGACTGCTTGAAAGGGTGCTGTCTCATTGGAAAGCTATTATGGAATGCCTGCAATTTTGCCTTAATAAACGGAGTAAAACTTGAAGTACCTACTCTGTGATAGCGACGCCAGACCACAACAACAACTATTAATAAAATTTCCAAGGATCTCTCTCTTTACCTAAAGTTAAAAAACTCAACAGCAACACGTTTCCCCAGAGTTTTTTAGGAATACTTGTTGGGGGGGATTTCTAAAAAGTCTCAACGAAGTGATTTAATTTAGTATATCTCTGAAGAGGCTTGCCTTACCCTCTGAACCCAACAAGAGAAAGTTCTTTATACTCACAGTGAAGTATGATGATACCAGCAGTCATCATGCTAAATGACTGGACAAACAGAAAGAAGAAATACGGAAAGCCTCCTGTGTTCCCAAGCTGCTCCACTTTCCATTTCCTGTGACAAAGGTTCTGTTTGTATCTAGAGCCGCTAACCTGACCCAAGTGGACTTCCTCTGCATTTCCTAAGAGAAAGAGACCTAACCGGTAAATGATCTCAAAGTGTTCCCATGCCCCATCTATTCCTGCCAAGGCTCCTATTTGGAAAGGAGCCATATTTGAAAAGGAAATTGATAAGATCCTCCCCGCCCCCAACTAAAAATAAAGATGCATATGAGCACGGCTTCATCTACCCTCCCCGGGTTCACTGTAGGTGTCTGAACATTCACAATTCCCTGCCACTGGCGATAACACCTTTTCTTATGCGCATCAGCTAACATTTAAGATAAAGAATAAATGGCAGCCCTTCCTCCCAGGACAAAGCCAGGTGATAAGCCATCCGGGAGCCCCAGAAGAATCTAGCAAGGCTCTCAGGGGGGGCACTTCCAGAAAACGCTGAATGAATGGCAGGGCTCTTCTTACCCCGCCTTTTGGGTTTCTTTTCTCAGAAGCAACCTAACATTGAAGCTGCACAGAGAACCACCAACCGGCCTGAGACAGCGGATCCTTCGACATCACCCTACGCCGTGCTTACGATTTGCAGGTCAAGAAATGAAACGAGGAAAGAGAATCAAGTGAAAATGCCTGGCAGAACTGGCCACGGCGGAGAAGTTCTTTGGGGAAGAATGAAAATGTGATCCTAATGAAGCTAGGCCAAGACAAACAAAAACAGGCTCCGAGCAAACGTGCCCGAGATCATTCAACAAGAGCCCTGCAGGTCTGCTGAAGGAATTATGGCCACCTGCCTCCTGTAGCTTCACACTTGGTCTGAGCACTGGCCTGCTCAGTGTGGAATGAAGCCATTCGAACCCTTACGCACACAAAACCTGGATCACCTGAACACTCCGTGCAGATATGGGTTTACGTACACATGTGTTCTGGGGTTGGATTTAGGTGTGCTTCAAAATTGACTCCTACGAGTCAGAAGACTACAGCAACCACAGCTGCAATGGACTTAAATTACTGAAGTACAAACTGCAGTTGTCACTTCCTTTGCAGATTGGGCTGTTCGTGAAAGAAAGCCCAGGGAGCCTTAGTGCCAGCATCCTTATGTCGCTAGGTTTGGCAATAAAAAACGATGGTTATTTTATTTAGATCTTATATTCAGGGAAATGCGGTCACAAGACATTTTTACGGCATGAGATACTGCCCCAGTGTTTTAAAACTTGCTGTTTTCGGAGGAAGACAGTGGGGTTAGATAGACTCTTAAGTACCAACCACAAGCTTAAAGCAATCTTCCCAGTGAAGACCGGACTGGCAATGACTGGGGTTAAATGTACTTTCATTACGCGGTGTTTAGAAGAAAATTAATTCTGCTGGGATGAAAAACAAACAAAACCTGATGTCTTGAACATGACTGCATACACATGGTCCACCGTGAAGTCAGGAGAACACCAGGAAAGGGCGCCAGCATTTCCTCCCTCCAGCCTTTCCTCGGGGTTTTTCTCCCTGGGCTCCCGAGTCACACACCAAAGCCCCTCCGTGGCGTTTCCCAGGGAACCTGCCTCCTTCGGAACCGCCTAGGCCGGCTCTGCCTTTTAAGATGCAGCCCTTTTCGAAGCCTTCGGCTCCATTCACCGTATTGTTTGCCCTTCCCGTCTGACACGCAAAGACACAATACAGCCTCCCTTCTTTCCACACAACCGAACCCAAAGCAGCCTATGTTCAATGCACACAGAATCATGTGAGCGCTCAATCCGCATACACGCCAGTACCCCACAGAACGCATTCAATGAGCTCCAGCAGAGTTGGCTGCGTGCACACGGCCGAGTCGGGAATGCATGCGGGCTCTTCCCTGACTCAAACCATTCAGACCTGTGCATGGAACCTGCTCCCTTTCCCGGAAGGGGGGCTGTTTAAATGCCCACGGGGATCACTGGCCACAATGCAGGCGCCAGCCAGCCCGGGGCTGCGGGCGACCCTGGGCGCAGGCTCCCCCACCGAGCTCCCGGAGGCTGCTGCTCGCAGCTGGCGGGCATTCATCCCCCCGCAGCCCCAATGCCCGGCGCGGCCCCCTCCCTATTTTACCTAACTAATCGCTCTCCAACCCCATATTGAGAGGGCCTGCTGTGGATCTTGCGGAGGTACAAAATGGTGGATGTGAGCTAATTTTTTTCCTGCTTTCCCCATAACTTATCGCATCCATCAGCGCCCGGCCTCCCCTGCCAGCACCCCGGGAGCGGCGTGGGGAGCCCGCCCCGCGGCCCAGGCCCGGGGGCAGCCACGCGGTTACCAACCTGATGTCATGTAGCCCCGCGAAGCCTGGGGCGCGAAGGCCGCGGGGAAGCGCTTGTGCAGGCGGTAGTCCTTCTCGCTGCGGGACCTCATTCGGTCCGAGGCCCGGTCGGAGAAATCCGCGCTAGGCCAGGCTCGCCGCAAGGTTGTGCTGCGGGTCTTCTTCATGGTGCGGAGGGCGACCTGCTGCCCCGATCCTGGGGCCTCAGTGCCGGGGCGCAGCGTGCGGCTTCATCCGTCTACGGCGGGCACGACCGGGGCGCACACGGCGCGCATTTTCCCAGCCCCTCCTCGTCGGTGTCTACACCGCCAGCAGCGGGTCCGGCCCTCCCCACGCCCCCACACCCCCGCACGGCCAAGGCTCCGATTTTACACACGTCCCACAATGCATTACACTTCATTTGCAATCCGCCCGGCTTATAGCTTCCAGATTCCAGGGGGAAAGGCACGTTAGGAGGCTCCCCGGCCCGGAGGAGGCGGGGAGGGGGCGGGCGGGGTGGGGGCGCCGAGACTTGCAGCGTGGAAGCGATGGGAGCGCAGACAATGGCCCGATTCAGCGCAGGAGTGCTGAGCCAACCGGGAGCCCGGCACAAAAGACCCAAACAAACAAGGAAGCCCCAGCCTCCGGGGCTGCCCCGGGATCGGGCTCCCGGGCAGCCAGAGGGGCGGCTCAGCGCGAGGCGTGGGGATGACAGTGTCCCAGCCCGGTCCCCCTGGGCCTACCCGCCGCGCGGCCCGCAGTCCCGGGTGCGGGCGGGCGCTGCCTCCCCTGCAGTCCTCGGGGGGCCGTCTTCATCCCAGAGGCTGGAGCGCGCGGCGCGTGTGCATCGGGCTCCGGGCGAGCTCTGCGGGCGGCAGCTGCGGCCGGGGGGCTCCGGCGGATCCAGGAAGAGCAGGAGGCGTCCTCGCGGCTGCAGCGTCTCGTCAACCTGGCTCCTTCCCGGGCTCGGGGTGGTGTGCGTGCCTGTGCGCGTGTGTGTGCGCGCGCGCACGCGTGGGCCCCGACACGCATGTGCCCCCTACACATGCATGCTCCGACTCACTGGCCAGGGCGGCGACGGAGCCATGGCTGCCGAGGATGCGGAGCGCGCCGCCCGACACCCGCACGGTGGCACCGCGGCTCGGGTTCGAGCGCGCAAAGCGGCTCCCGAAGGGCAGGAAGCGGGGCGGACGCCCGGTCTCACGCTGATCGCCCAGGTGCCTCCAGTCCGCGCGCGGATCCGGCCAGGCTTCTGGTTTCCCGGTGAAACGCCCCGCGGAGGCGCTGGGGCCTGGGCTGGCGCCCCGGGTTGCACACCGAGCTGGGGTATTTACAGATTTTGCGGAGGGGCCCTCCCCCTCGCAGGCAGGGAGAGAGACCGCGCGGCGGGGACCGAGATCTGCGGGGCCCAGCTCAGCCCACCTGCGCCAGCCCCTACGTCAGCCGGAGCCGGGGAGGGGCCCCCCGCGAGCTCCTCCAACAGCCGCTGACGCCGGGCGCCCGGTCTCCGCCGCCGGGAGGACGCAGGGCTGGGGCTCGGCTCTCCCGCTCTCCCGGAGCCCCGGCGGGAGCCACGGCCAGCCGCTAACCGCCTGCAGCTCCCCAGCGCCGGCTCCCAGCCCGCCCGGCTCAGCTGTGGCCGCTCCAACCACCAATCGCTAGAGGACAGCGGGGCGCGGGGAGGCGGGAGGCGGGGGCGCGGCGCCCCAGCCCAGGCGCCCGGCCGGAGGCGCGGGGCCGCGGGGGTCAGCGGAGGTCTGGGCGAGCCGCATGGCCGTGAGTCCCCGCGACGCTGCGCTGCTCCCGGCGCTCCGCCAGCACTCAGCTCCCTGCCTGGGTTTCCAACGGCGCTCCGGTGTCATGCACAGCAAAACAAGCCTCCGTTTCCTTTTTCCACACCGTGTTTTATGTCGCCTCTCTGAGCGGGTTTCCCATTTGTGACGATGCCCCGTTCAAAATCATTTTCCTTATGTTGCGGTTTCATAACCACAGGTGCCTTGGTGGAGAGACGGGGTTCTAAAACGTATGGGGCTATGATCTTAAGCTGATACCGGGGGGGGGGGGGGGGGGGGAGCCAGCGGGCTCTAAATGGTTAAGATTCAGTTCTAGCATAATTCAGTGCTATTCCAAGGCTTGAATTCTTTTTTGGGGGGGGAGGGGAGGCAGCAAGGTTTTGGAGAACCCTGCAGAGCGGGACGGGGGGGGGGGGGGGGGGTGTGTTTCAGCCACAAGCATTACAGAATCCAGAACTAGAGCCCCCATTCAATATCTCAAGGCTGCCCTCTGTAACCTGAGGCTAATGTAAGTAATCTCTCTCTCTTGGGATACCCGGGGTATAAAACAAACAAAAATCATTAAGCTTCATGGAACTTATATTTATACTAATCTAAGTTTATGACTAACTGTAAACCAATTAACTAATGTTCCGTGATATTTTTTAAAAGTTAGGAAAGGATAGTCCCTCCCCCCACCAAAGACACATTTTGCCAAAAATGTCTTCTTTATTGTAAGAGGACTACTCAGAACAGAAAGACTACAGCTATAGAAGCTACAGAAGACTAAATGTGTAAAGAAACAGAAAGGTAATAAACAATATTGCATTGATGAATGCAGAAGATATTAGCATTTACGTATCTTAATTCAAAAAACAATTACTCAGGACCTCCCATGAGCCGAAAGCGGTTATATGACTGATTACAGTAGTAATGACTGAAGGCTAATGGTGATTGCTGTGGCAACGGTGCTATTTATTCATTCCGCACATAATTATGGACTGTCTAGTACAGGCCTGCACTGGGGTGGGTGTTGGGCAAACAGAATACCACATGGTCCCATGCAGCTTCCGGTCTAAGGAATAAGCAAATAAGTGCACAGATTGAGTGCATTCTACAAAGAAGAACAACCTCTCTGGGAAAATGACAGTTCACCGGAAACCTACAGGGTGAGGAGTCATCCCAGCAAAGAGTGGGGGAAATGATGTTACAGAAAGTGGGCACAGCACATACAAAGGCCCTGGGGTGGGAAGGAATCTTGGCTTCTGTTGGGAGAAGAGAAAGAAGGCCAGTGTGACTGGAATTGGAGCATGAGAGAAAGGTGTGTGATGAGGTCATGGAGGAAGGCGAGAGCCAGATCATACAGTGACTTGCAGACCATGTTAGGGGTTTTGTATTCTATTCCAAGTGCAGTGTGAGCCACTGAAGGGCTGTACGGAAAAGAAAAGAAAAAAAAAGCAATGTTTTAGGATTTCTATGAAGAAGGGCTTGAGGAGACAATCTGTTTGAAGGGAGGGGTCAGCCCAGAATTTTCTGGAAAGTAAGTCTGAATTGCAGTTAACTTAAACCAGAAATATTCATTGTTCCTATGAAAGAACGGGAAGGGGTAGCGTGAGAGATATTATGGAAAGAGATCTACACCTCCACTCAGGCACCTCTAAATGCGGGCCTAGCAGGGGAGTGACATCATCGAGTGTCCATACTATCAGCAGATGCCCTTGCAGCCAACGCCACAAAGCTGGGCACAGAGGATGCAGGCAGTAAACAGGCTGAGGTGGCTGAATCCGAGCTGAGAGCAAAGTAGGAGAGGAAGGGCCGATAAGCAATGTATCCATTCAGATCACCGCACAACATCAACCGAGGTCATGAAGGTAAGGCTTGAATCTAGCAAACAGCCTACTGTGAGACCAATCCTATCTGAAGACAGTGGGTGTGAAGTTCCAGTTGTAGCCACTGTGCAAATCAGACTCCATGTGTGCTCCTGTCCCATGGGGAGACTCCCAGGTCCCATGCAAGCCCTATGTCCCTAGTCCTGGGTTCAAATCGGTGGACCTACCAGAGACAATGTGGGTTATGATCTGTCCGTCAAGTAAGCTCAGGTGCATAGGCCCAGGACCTACTAGGAAAGTTTAGAATTAAATAGAGAGGTGACAAAGCAAGTCAATTTTATAGTATTAGGATTTTTAAAATTCAGGCTTAAGAATAATTTGTACATTTGGTATTGCCATATCAGATAACAAGAGACACTAATCAGACACATTTGCGTTGTGATTCTAGTTCGAATGTGTAATTGATTTTAGACTTGTCGTTTGGGGTTGAAAAGTATGAGAACTTTGACTTTGAAATTCTCCTCATTTAAAACTTCAGGTTATTAGATTTGCAAGAGCTGAATGGATTAAAGAGCTGTAAGAAGGCAAACTCCACGAGGCCAGGAGTTTTCCGCATTGTCATTCGTTGTTCTCCTTTGTTCGGAGCTGTGTCTCCGGTGGCCAGCGATGCCGCCGTGTATTTGATAACTAATGAACCTGACTGAGTACTCTGGGACACTTGGTTCGAAACCTGCCCAACCACACATACTAAGTGCTTCTTAAATTTTAAATATCGTAAGTTTATAAATGCAAGGTAGGTTTTTAAGGAAATGCACTTCATTGTATTTCTAAATGAGTCTTCAGTTTGAGTTGACAGATGTTTTTGAAGGCTTCCCCTGCAAGCTACAGTGCGTAGTTGATTAAACATTTCCAAATCTACAAAGAGAACGAATCAAATTCAAGACTGCAGGACAATTTTGACTTTGGATGGTTATCTCTAGTAAAGGAAATTTTGATTTTTTAAAATTTTTACCCTTAGAACACTGAACCTTAATTAAAGGCCTCCGTATCTGTAACTGGTCTTTGCTGTGCCCAGAAAGCCCCCCTGGGACATTGAGAAGCCCATACCGACTGTATGGACTGAAGGCTATAAAGTAGTCCGGAGACACTGAACCACTGAAGTGAGAAGAGGGAAGACTGATACGAGTGGAAAATAACTGTAAGAGGTAACGGGCCTGAGTCCTGACCTTGTAGCCTAGAGAAGAGGAATTTCAATCCAGGGCCTCCTAGGCCCACAGTGCTCTGGGGTACAGGGACACCCACTGATATGATACTGGCTACTCCAGTCGTATACCAGACTCTTCAAACTCAGGAGCAGTCTACTGAACCACGGCCACAGTGCCCACAGCCTCCTTTTGTCTGCCAATGTGCGACTTTGGTGCAGCCAAAGACCTAAATACGCAGAAAAGAAACAGGTGTCTCTGGATGGATGGGATGGGTGGATATATACAGCAAACTTCGTGATTAAAATATTTGTTAAATAAAAATCGGAATTCTAAGTCTGACAGGAATGTATCTTTCTTCTTCTTCCTGAAATAGGATTTGCAAAATATATTTATAGTTTACTTCTACTAAATGTGTTGTGTAGTCAAATGAAAAATACACACCTATCTGCACACCTTGAAATTGGGGGGCTGTGTGGCCCCAGTTATAGAGCGCCATGGAATCTGGAAGAGACTGCTTCCCGGAGGAGGAGGGCTTTTAGAGGCCTGTGAGGTGGAGGATTGGGGCAGGTTCCTATGTGTCACATATCTATATCCCTATGTTCATATTTATATATATATATCCATATATATATATGGATATATATATATATATATGGATATATATGGACTGGTGCACGAAATTTGTGCACGGGGGGGGGGGGTCCCTCAGCCCAGCCTGTACCCTCTCCAATCCAGGACCCCTTGGGGGATATCCGACTGCCAGACATCCCTCTCACAATCTGGGACCGCTGGCGTCTAACCACTTGCCTGCCTGCCTGCTTGATTGCTCCTAACTCCTCTCCCCTCCCGGCCTGATCACCCCTAACCTCCTCTGCCTCAGCCCCTGCCACCGGGGCTTTGTCTGGAAGGACATCCGGAAGACATCTGGTCTAATTAGCATATTACCCTTTTATTAGTATAGATATGTATATGTATACATATACGTATACGTATACAATACATATACATATACATGTACATACATGCACACCCAAGTGGCCTAGGATATTTCAGCCTCCAAAAGCAGCTGAGGTAGCCAGCTGATCAACGCTTTGTCCCTAGGGCACTTTGGGAAATACATTTTGTCTCCCTTCACTCAGACTCCAAACTGTCAGTTACAATTTTATCCGAAAGCGCCAGCACTAAGGGTCTTCCTGAGAAGATGCTCCGTCCTTGTGCAGCCCCACTGTGTGTGCCTTGGCGGTGGTCACATGGCCAGCATTTGGATCTGCAACTCCTGATGAGGCTACCTGAACAAACGTGATCGGAGATGAGGGTTCCACTGTGAAGCGAGTTCAGAAAATGTGTTATCGTTAAAACAGGCCCGCTGGGCCCCTTAGAGCCTTGGATGTGCTAATGCCCCTTGTCAATCACCAGAAAGTTCTCAGGAAGCACTAATCATAGGACCAGTTGTTGCTGGAGCACATTTTGGGAGACAGAGCGAGACAGGTGGTGTTTGCAACACCCCGGGAAGGGAGCCATCCTAAGGGGAACACAGGTTTGAGAGAACCGCTAAGAACGCGGGGAATGCAGAGCTGGTGCATGCGTACAAAATCTGAACTGGGTTCTTCTTAGTCTCTTCATGTAGGTATGGGGTCACCTATAGTCCACTCCTGACGGGGCTGGACTGAGCAGTGGCCGTCAGTGCATTCTACTCCCACAGAAAGCAATGTTTGGGGATGGAGGGGCTTAACAAGGAGAAGTAACTCAAGAGGGGCCAGGGTCCCTTGGAGGCCTGTTGATGGGGTAAGTGGGCACAGTCTCAGGCCATTTCCAGGCCAGACTGATCGCAGTCAGAGCAGCAGAGGGCACAGAGGCGGGTGATGCCAAGGAGACTGCCATTTCATTACTTTGTTGGGGGCCTGGGAAAAGTTTTTGAGCGCCTTTTTTTTTTTTCAATTGTGATGGTAATAATCTCTCTCTTAAAGAGCTGCAGTGAACATCTGAGATAAATGTAAGTGTCCCAGTTCACTGCTGGCAAGTAGAAGCACCAATTAAAAAAAAAGCCAATCCTAGTATTACTATTGATCACTACGGAGGGAAACTATTTCAAAAACCGGAATCCTTGCTGAATCCTTTTGTTCTATGAACTCTGCTTTGCATCAAATAACAAGACAGGCTGAATGGGGCCCAGGATGCTATAGGCCAGCGATGGCGAACCTATGACACGCGTGTCAGAGGTGACACGCGAACTCATTTTTTTGGTTGATTTTTCTTTGTTAAATGGCATTTAGATATATAAAATAAATATCAACAATATAAATCTTTGTTTTACTATGGTTGCAAATATCAAAAAATTTCTGTATTTGACATGGCACCAGAGTTAAGTTAGGGTTTTTCAAAATGCTGACACGCCGAGCTCAAAAGGTTCGCCATCACTGCTACAGGCGGTAACAGCGACACCATAGGGGCTGTTGCATTGGGTAAAGTACACAAACTGGGCTTAGACAGCAGAAAGGCAGCGACACCCAGCCCAGCGAGCATGTACATGGAGGCTATGGCACTCAGCAGTGCCCAGCACACCTGGACCCAGGTGGAGAGGTCACCGCAAGCAAGAACAGAACCCGAGAGGATGGAAACAATCTACGTGTCCATCAACAAATGGATACACAAAATGTGGTCTGTACCTACGGCGGGATATTAGTCAGCCTTTAAAAGGAAGGGCATTCTGAAAGTGCTATCACATGGATGAACCTTGAAGACATGAAGCCAAGTGATAAAAGCCAGACACACAAAAGGACAGACATGGAAGACCCCACCTAGGTGAGGTACTAGCATAGTCAAATCCATAGAATCAGAAGGAGAACCAAGGTTGTCGGGGCCTACGGGGGAGGGAACGGAGGAGTTAGTGGTCAGTGGGCACAGAGTCTCAGTTTGGGAAGATGAAAAAGTTCTGGAGATGCCGGTGGTGATGGCTGTTCAACAATGGGAATGTACTTAATGCCACTGAACTGTGCACTCAGAAATAATAAACATGGAAAATGCTATAAATACATAATCAAAATTTAGAAAATTTGGAAGAATAGAGAGCAAGGAACAAAGTCCCAGTCGAGAGGTGGCCTTGTGTGTGCAGTGTGGAGGACCGACGCCTGTGAACTGGTCCTCCTACCTGCCCGCGCTGGGGGCACGCGTCCTCCCTTCATTCTCTCCGAAAACAAAGACCATCAGGTAAACACAAAACAAGCTCCAAAGTAAACTGAAAGGGTCAGGCCCCACCCAATTATTACTGGGAAATGGATCTTGCAAGAATGTATTTGAATTTGTAAAGATCTAGAGGGGAAAAAAATATTTGTTTTTGTTTATAGACTGAAGTTTTTGCTCTTGAAAATTGATATGAACAAACACTCCATTTGGGCCCTGGCGGGGGGGCTCAGTTGGGTGGAGCATCATCCCAATATGCTAAGGTTGCAGGTTCGATCCCTGGTCAGGACACATACAAGCAGCAGCCAGTGAATGCATACATAAGTGGAACAACAAATCGATGTCTCTCTCTCTCTCTCTCTCTCTCTCTCTCTCTCTCTCTCTCTCTCTCCCTCTCTCTCCCTCTCTCTCCCTCTCTCTCCCTCTCCCTCTCTCTCTTCCTCTTTCTAAAATCAATCAATATATATAGATATATTTAAATCTGGTCATTTGCACAGCCAGGAGCCACCAGGCACGCTCTCACAGAGAACAGGCATCCTTTATAAAGACCTAATATTTCTCTGAAACCCAAATAAATGAATAGGTTTTCTCACATTGAAATCCATTAAGGTTCAGATTAACTATAGTTGCTTCGAGTCGCTGTCCTTCACAAGCTGAGGGAGAAAAGACAGAGATGTAATGGCCTGGTTTACATGAGGTGACAGTGTTAGCAGTTCACTGAGTCATTCTTCCAGTTTATTGGGTGCATCTCAGGCTTAGCCTGCGTACACAACAGTGAGTAACTCTCGCTTGGACTGCGAGCTCCTCTGAGTAGCTCTGCTGGACCACCCAAGACTTTAGCCACAACTTAACGCCATGTCCAGGGAACTCCTTTGTTCCGCTCAGAACTAACCACAAAGGCCCAGCTGAAATCCCAGGGGGTCCCTCCGACGGCGGGGCATCCTATCAACCTCACTGTATTCCGAAAAGGTCAGCAAAATTGTAACTTTCATCGCTTTATAAAGAAAAACGCATACCTGAACTTAACATCGAGCAATCCTGAAAGCACTTTGCTGCAAGATAACCAGTGGACGTTTATGCGGTAAAAAGTGTTTTCATGGTTACTCATCACATGACAAAACCATGAAGATCATGTGAGTTGAAAATCCACCTACTGAGCACAGATACACGCAATAGGGAGTCACACCCTAAGTAACATACCGCACAGGGCCACCCAGAAGCGGCCTCCACCCGGTGGGCTCGCAGATCTCCCCAGGTGACACGGGCCCGGCCACACCCACAGTGCGTGTCTGTAAGTCCCCACGGTTTCTCCCGGCGGCCCAGGGAGTCACCTGGGGCTCTCGCTGCAATATGCGCAACACACCGGACTCCGTCCGCTTCTCAACCACGTCATGTCCATCTCCAGGGCTCCAGGAAGCTGCCCGGTTCGCCCGATGCCTGTCATCTCCCATCCTCCTGGGAAACTCTCACTCATCCTTCAAGTGCAAATGGCCGTCAGTTCCCCAACCAGCTCCCCACCTTCTCCCCCAGCCTCTGCTCCCATCCTCCTGCAGCGTCCAAAGCCCTCGCTCTGTCTGTGTAACAAGAGGTGCCTCTCGACTACAGGGCTCACACACTGGAGCACATTATAACTGTGCGGAGTCAGCCAACGCTTCCCCGGTCTGTGCTCCTTGAGACCAAATGTCCACCGAGCACTTGCTATGAGCTAGTCACGGCTACGAGTTCAGGGATACAAACGTTTAAAACCAAACCCAAATCACAGCAATAAGAACAGCCTTCTGTCACGGAGCGTGTACAGGCCAATGAACGGGAGAAAACAGCAACCCATATAAATCAGGACATTGTGCAGAAGAGGAGCTAAGGATAAGCATGACGGGAGAAAAGAACTCCGGGGAGGAAGACCGCGGCTGGAGGTTTGTGATTTAAAATGGGGTGGCCAGGCGATATTCCGTTGTGTGTATATTCCAGGTTTTCTTTATCCAAACCTGGTGATGGGCACCTGGATTGCTTTCATATCTTGGCTATTGTAAATAGCGCTGCAATAAACACAGGAATGCGTAGATCTCTGCAAATTCGTGCTTTGGATTTCTTCAGCTATATACCCAGATGTGGAGTTGCTGGGTTGGAAGGTAGTTCTGTTTTTATTGTTTCGAGGAACATCCTTGTTGTGTTCCATAGTGGCTGGGCCAGTTTGCCCGGGGGGTATTAGAGGCCTCAGGAGGGTCGCATATTAAGTGATATAAATGCCTACACACTACGCTGTACACCTGAAACTAATAAAAATAGATTGAATGTCAACTGTAATTGAAAAATAAAATAAAATAGTAAATCAATCAATGGGGCGGCCAGGGAAGACTTCACCTTATTAATCACCTGATGCCCGAGCCTTTCCAAAGAGAGGCTCTCGGCACCCTGTGTGCACGCTCATGTCAGCCCCTCCCTGCTGTGTTTCCTGCAGAAACGCAACAAATGACCCTGAATTTATAAAGTGGGTTTGGAATCGTAAAGGAACTAATATTATACCTCCTTCCTTTTCCCTCTGATCTGCTTGCAGCTAAGAAATAATAAAAAATGCCTTACGTTTGCCTAGGGCATGATTATTTATTGAGTCTCATAAGGTCCGAGGCCAGCAAGGTAAGGGTTATCCTAATTAAAGATGGAAAAAATGGCCCTGGCCAGCGTTGCTCAGTGGTTAGAGCACCAGCCTGTGGACCGAAGGGTCGTGGATTCGATTCCAGTCAAGGGAACATATCTGGGTTTCAGGTTCATTTCCCAGCCCGGTCAGGACACATACGGGAGGCAACCAGTTGCTGTGTCTCTTTCATATTGATATTTCTTGATCTCTCGCTCTCTCTCTCCTTCCCTCCCTCCCTTCCATGCTCTCTAAAAAAAAATCAATGGAAAAAATATCCTTGGGTGAGGATTAAAATTTTTAAAAAGATGAAACAAATGAAGGCTCAGAGGCTGTAAGTGATTTGCCCAGGGTCACAGTCCAGGGTGTTTTTCTGCCCCACCCCTCTGCCTCTGTAATGACTGATGTCAGCAGATTTAGGGTTATTTGTTCAGTGCTTTTGTGTAGAATGAATATTTATCCAAATCTTTATATTGCTAGATTCACCCCCCAAATTTCTAAGTTATCTTATGAGGGTTTTTTAGGCATGGGGGCGGGGGGGCTTTTTTCTGCCAAGGGCCATTTGGACATTTATCACATCATTCGCAGGCCATACAAAATTATCAACTTAAAAATCAGCCTGCTATTATTGGTCAAACATTTAATGAACTCACCCCTAATGCCTTGGCAGAGCCAGACCAAACGATTTCACGCACCTTATACGGCCCCCTGGCCGGACGTTCCCCACCCCTGAATAGGTGCATGTAAAATAGAAGACACATTTCTCCCCATGACTCAGCTGACTCCCTCAGTGGGTTTCTACGGACGGCACCTGAGACTGGAGTTAAGCCCTTCAGACTCATCGACATGAAGGTTTCCTGTCTCAGTTCTGCCTGCAGGTCACCCTCGAAGGGCTTCCCCGGTAGTGAAAACCACCCTGTGACACGGACGAATATGCGACGGTGGGTCTTTCTCCCAACACGCGGCTTCCTGACATGTAAGGAGATGCCATACATAAACAATTAAAACCGTGTGTCAAAAAAGAAGCAAGTTTTGCCGAAACCGGTTTGGCTCAGTGGATAGAGCGTCAGCCTGTGGACTGAAAGGTCCCAGGTTCGATTCCGGTCAAGGGCATGTACCTGGGTTGCGGGCACATCCCCAGTGGGAGATGTACAGGAGGCAGCTGATCGATGTTTCTCTCTCATCGGTGTTTCTAACTCTCTATCTCTCTCCCTTCCTCTCTGTAAAAAATCAATAAAATATATTAAAAAAAAAAAAAAGAAGCAAGTTTTTTGCTAGTTTCCTATTCCATGACTTCATAATATTTAAATTCCAGACTATTTAAAAATAACTACTTTGAGTCCCAGTGAGTGAGAGGAGATCTATGTGATGTCATTTAATAATCACTAACAGCATTTTTAACTCTAACGTAGAATGCAAAACACACAGATGTAATTATTTAATCATTTCTGCTAAGTCCACCTGAGAGGTTTTTTTTAAACTTTCAACATTTAGGAGTAATTAGGCTAATAGGTAATAATCTTCAATCTTCCTATTAGTTTGGTATAGTAAAGGTGCTGTGAATTTTTATTTCAAACACAGAGGGATTAGCTATAACCTATCCGTCATTCCAGTAGCTTTTATTAGGGTTACTGTATTATTTATTTGTCAAGTAGGACACATTTTAAAGTTTAAAAAGATGCTGTTGATTATAGTAGCACATAATGCTTTAAGCCCTAACCAGTTTGGCTCAGTGGATAGAGCGTCGGCCTGCGTACTGAAGAGTACCGGGTTCGATTCCAGTCAAGGGCAGGTACCTTGGTTGTGAGCACATCCCTAGGAGGGAGTGTGCAGGAGGCAGCTGATCGATGTTTCTCTCTCATCGATGTTTCTAACTCTCTATCCCTCTCCCTTCCTCTCTGTAAAAAATCAATAAAATATATTATATTAGCACATAATGCTTTAAGCAGTACCCTCCTGGGTTACCCTATTCCCTTCCGGAATCTTCTAGGTCCATTCTGTCATCTGGGCCCCCGTCTTTGGGGCCAGGAAGTCCGCGCCCCTGGCCAGCAGTCTCGGCCTGAGACGCGGACACTGGAATCGTAAAGAACGTCTCCAGGTGAGCACTGTGATGAAGGGGCTGTGGTTCCCCTTTGCTGGGAACTCAATTGGTCTGGCCGTTGGGTGTTGGCCAATTGTAATAAATGCACTTTCAAGAAAGATACTACTTTAAAGGAGGGCTTCCTACAAATCCCATGGCAGGGAGTTAGCCACCAGCGGGTTTAAAGGGCAGGACCGTGGCTAGCGGCCGGTCAGAGAGGACCACAGGCTCTCCCCATCCACCAGTGGTGTCCGCTTTGTTCAGCTTCCAGAGCGGAGGTGTTTCCTCTTCCTCCCCAGCACCACTGACAGCAGCGGAGGTCCCCACAGCGGGGAAGCCTCATGTGTCTCCTCACAGGGGAACTAGGGGCGCCATAACTCACGCTCGGCAAGGAGGCCACAGACAGGAGGCCACGGTCACAGAAGCTGGCCTTTGGGGAGCCCAGGGCCAACCCTCATCACAGCACAGCTGTTCTGACCGTCGGATTCAGCAGCTACATCATTCCTCCCTCTTCTCTTTCTTTTTTAAACACGTGTGCGTCTTAAACCAGCCAAGACCAATAGCAGAGAGTAAAGGTAAAACAAACACAACAATAACAATAACAGCAATCAACATACAATAACCAACAATAACCAAGGCACAACAACCAACATACAACAATATCTACAACAACCAAGAGATAACTACAACACCCAACACACAACAGCAATCAGCATACAACCAACACATGACAACAGCCAACACACAACAACCAACACACAACAACCAACATACAACAATAACCACAACAACCAAGATACAACTACAACACACAACACACAACAGCAACCAACATACAACAACCAACATATAACAACTATAACCAACATATAACCCCCAACAACATACAGTAACAACCAACATACAACAACCTATATATATCAAACTACATACAACAACAGCCAACATATAACAAGTACAACCAACATACAACAAAAACCAACATACAGCAACGAATTGAAAGGTGAGGAAGAAGGACTTTTTCCCAATTCGGACAGGTCGTGGGGAGACGACCAATACCTTGGATGGGGGAGTGGGAGAAAAAATCTTAAGCAAATCCCAAGGCATGCCTGTCGCCGTGGCCACCTGACCCTGGCTCTGTGATGTCCCGGAAGCCAGTCTGATCCAGATAGAGCAAGCCTTAAGCTAGTTCCAGACCACACTTCTCTCCACTGCAGGTTCCAGATGTGATGACCAGGACTCGGTACCCACGCACAAGGCGGGATATTCCTTTTCTACCCGCTGGCTTATGCCCTCGGGGGTTTACTCCAATGACTGCTGCTTCCAGGAAAATCCTGCTTCCTGCTTCTTACTCACAGGACCCAACTCTCCCTAACTTTTCTCTAAGGAAGAAAATGTCTCCAGGGAACACTTCTGGGTTTAGCCAGCTTGACAAAATTCACAGCATCTCATCACAGCAGACAAGCAAGGAGGGAATTTTTGTTTTGTCCTGTGTCCTGCGACATGAAGTTCCATGCTAATCTGACGTATTGAGATGTAATAGTCATTGAAAACCTGCTTTAGTGGCTTCCATCACTAAAGAAATTGAAGATGAGTCCAGCAGCATGGCTCAGTGGTTGAGTATCGACCTATGAACCAGGAGGTCACCGGTTCAATTCCCAGGCACATGCCCGGGTTGCGGGCTCATCCCCAGTGCCGGAAACAGCCCATCAATGATTCTCTCTCATCATTGATGTTTCGATGTTTCTATCTCTCTCTCACTCTCTTTTCCTTTAAAAAAAAAAAAAGAAATTGAAAATGAGAAGCTAAAGAAATATATGCATTATCAACCCTGTCCCCCAAAAGGATCAACCCATCTCCCCTAAAATGCTTTTCCTGGAATATGACCGATGGTGAACAGAACATGTCTCCAACCATAAAATACCTCATATCCCGTGCTGGAAACTAGAGCACTGGGAGCTCAGGGTATTCACATCTGCTGACACGAAGGAAAAATCAGTTCCAGACCCGCCACCAAAAATAACCACGACTCTCTCCTTCTCTGTGGTGACACTGATGCTTAAGGGGACACAAAATAGAACAGCTGCAACGTCTTTGGAAAACATCGTGCAAAAATGCACTCGTTTAGGTAGAAAGGAGAACGAAAACACTCCAAAACGAGTGAGTATCTAGTCAATGCCTCGGCGGCTGTACGGCGGGCACGTTTTGTCAGCGATTCCCAGTCCTTCACAGCCCTCTCTTTTCATTGACCCACAACACCCACCACTCTTAACAGAGTTTGTTTCTCCCTGGGGGGAAAAATATTTGAAAATAAAATGGTCATATAATATCTATATATACAGTATAAAAGGCAAATAGGCAAAGTGTCCCCTCAGGAGATGGAACGGGAGACCGGGAGTTCGATCGCTCCCTATGATGTGCACTGACCACCAGGGGGAAGCGCAAAACATGGCAGGTGACCAGCGGGGAGGGGTGGGGGAGGCGCACTGAGGGAGTGAGAGAAGGAGGAGGGGTGAGGGGCTGATGGGTCCTAATTGCCGGCCAGGCCTAGAGACCCTACCCGTGCACGAATTTCGTGCACTGGGCCTCTAGTTTATTATAATAGATTTTTGAAAAGACTATAGGACATTTGGCAAGATTGTGGAATTAATGCTAATTTACTTAGGTTAACAGTATCATACTTACATTTTTAAAAAGTGTCTTAATCTTTTGGAGAGACATACTGAAATACTTATGGGTGAAATAATATGATGCCTGGGTTTGCTTCAAAATAATCTGGGCTTGGAGAGGAAGTAGGGAGGCAGATGAAACAAGATGGACCATAAATTCATCATTGCTGAAGCTGGCTATTGGCTTTATGCTTCTATTCTCTCCCCTTTTGTACATGTTAGAAATTGTGCATAAAAAAATAAAAAAGGAACGGCTATGTAAAATTGTCTCAGTGTTTTTTTAAGTTTTCAATTACAGTTGACATTCAATATTTTATTACTTTCAGGTGTACAGTATAGTGGTTAGACATTTATATAACTTACAAAGTGATCTCCCCCACCCCATAAGTCTAATTCTAAAATAGACTGAATTTTAAATCTCCAACAATATGTGCATTCCTTGGGAAATTTTCCTCCTGACTCTGGACAGGGATGGAAAATATCACTAAATGCTATTCAGCAATAAGTAACCAACAACACTGGAGCAGTCGGTAGGAAAGCAGGGTTCAGGTCCCGGCTTGGTCACTGGCTGGCTTTGTGACTGTAAGCAAGTCTCTTGACCTCCGTGGGCCTCGTTGCCTCGTTTCTAAAACCAATGGGTCTGACCGGCAGTTCCCCAAGGTCTCTTCCAGCTGTAAGAGTCTATGAAATATGAAGCCTACCTAACAATTAGCAGCAAACATGTCAGACGAGCAGTTTCAAGTGCACCCCCGGCACAGTGAACCCCGACAGCTGCTAAAACTCTGCCATCCATTTGTTCAACCACCAAAACTAAGCATGCGGCCTAAATGTCGGAAGAAAGATGTTTTTCTGACATCGACCAAAGTCTTGGCTTTGTTCCTCTTTATGCAGCCAGGGGCAGACTCTAGACTGGGATAGTGAAGGGATAGAATTTAATTGAAATCGGTTTCACAGAACTCGCTATATCCTGGGATTAACTGACCCTCTGGGAAATGAGAGTTTCATGTCTGGGAAATGCCCTGTTTTCTCTTTTATAATTGCTTTAAAAAATGGGAACCCAACACTCAGGAACCCATAAAGATCAGTGTGTGTGCAGCGTGAAGGGTCAATGAACAGAAAACTCTTTGCACAGAAAAACAAAGACAGGTCGAAGGGGATGGCGAGAATGGCATTTCATCGCCAGGATTCAGTTCCCCAAATTCCATTTCGGAGTCCTCGTAAAGAGAGATCAGGCCGGGGTTTGTTTTAGAACCAACATACCCACTGCAGTTTCTCAGGACAGCGAGTGGGGTGTTTATGTCCATGAGACTTGGGGTCCTAATACCCGTCACTTACCCAGACGTCTCACGTAGCGCTGTTGGTCATAAAGCATATTACCGCATGGTACGTGAGCTGCAGCCCTCGTTACATGCAATTAACTAAGCTCTAGGTCAGTTCAAGTTCAACCCCGTCAAAATTTGTTATTTTATGGAAGTTTTTGTTCACACGAAGTTCCATCTCCAGAATAAAGGATTCCAAACTTGTCTCAACCTATAAGTCTGGTCAGTCTGTGTCAGTGTTACGAAGCTACATGCTGATTGGCTCACACGCCATAGAGAGAATGAAATCAGGTGGAAACTTTATTTATTTTTATTTTCATCACCTGAGGATACTTTCCCATTGACTTTTGGAGAGAGGGGAAGGAAGAAGGAGAGACAGAGAGAAGCATCAATGTGAGAGAGACGCATCCATTGGTAGCCTCCTGCACGTGCCTCCAGCAGGGCTGGGGACCGAGCCTGCAACCGAGGTATGTGCCCTTGACTGGAATCCAACCCGGGACCCTTCAGTCCGTGGGACGACACGCTATCCACTGAGCCAACCAGCGAGGGCCGGATGGAAATTTTAAACTGCTGTATGAAGTAGGCTTGAGAAGGGATGAGAATAGCATATAGTTACACATAAAAAATTATTCTTTCTATGCATTTCTGCCTAAAAATCATCTTGCATGGAGATTTCAATATTTTAATGAGGTTTTTCTGTACACCCTGGGTGTAGAATTCACGTTGAATTCTAGTTTTCCACACAGCAACCATTTTCTTTAGTTCTCTGACGAACACTTAGCCTAAACAGTGCCACAGTGATGTCCCTTCCATTCACGGACAAATCTTTTCTTGTTCTCCACCGGGGCCTAAGATTGTCTCTCCCCCTTGACGCCTGAGGTTGCACTTCTTTCCTGGACCATCTCGGAGCCCACAGGTAACTTCAGCTGCCCGTGGCCCACAGAGAAGACAATTTACTTTCGTCCCACTGAAGGCAGAGAGGCCCTTAAAGGGGCCGGCACCCTCCACGGTGTCGTTCGCTATGTTTGGAGAGTGTGTTCGCCCTCGTTCCTTCACTTGGTATCTGAGGCATGAATAACCCAGCCAACGAGGCAAAGCTAACTCAGACATAGAACGGTCCACATTTCAAATATCCAACATGTATTCCTTGGAAAAATTCCTTCCTAACAGTCTGTACACAATTGGGGGAAGAGGAGGGGGAAAAAAATCACTAAATCCTATTTAGAAAAATGTTACCAAACAGTCAAAATTTCTACCCCACGGGTTGGAGGCAAGATGCTCACACCTTGGCAGTTCCAATGTTTAACTGAGTGGAAAATAAGGAGCAGAGATACTGCCAGCTCTTTCTGTTGCCTCTCTCACCACCTTCCCTGGGCCCATCCCTTTCTCCTCATCTCTCACCTTGAACGGGCATGAGCCCCAAGTTCATTCTAAACTCACGCTTTAGTCTCATCTTTCCCATGTTCCTGTTCTCCAAACATACATTTCCTGGTCATATTTAATGTAGGTGACAAAATTATCTTTGTTCCTGATCTGGCAACGACATTCTCTTTTTAAAATTCTCACAGTACCACCCTGGCTGGTGTGGCTCAGCTGGTTGAGTGTCCTCCCCTGCACCAAGAGGTCGCCCGCCGGCTGGATTCCGGGTCAGGGCACATGCCTGGCTTGCAGGCTCAATCCCCAGGAGGGGCCGTGCAGGAGGCAACCAATGTTTCTCTCCTTCTCTCTAAAAAATCAATTTAAAAACCGTATTTAAAATGCTCACATTTACCTTTCAATTCCTTTGCAAAATGAACACAATGTTTACCCTCCACTTTAAGACTTTTGGCTGTTGGCTGGTTGGTTGGTTGGCTGACTGGATTATGCCTGGATCCATTACCTTAGAGCTAACAGTCTGATGGCTGAAAGGGAAGACTAGTGCAGCTGCCTGCTTCTGCGCTCTACGGCTGAAGAAACAGGCACGGCATGACTTTACCAAGGCCACCTCGCTGGCTGGCAGCACACCGTGGACTGGACGCCAGGTGTCTGACTTCTGGGTCAGTGCCATCTGTGCCCTGTCGTGCTGTCACTTTCCACAGCCCGCATTCCCGTGGCCCCGCATGCTTCTCTCGTACCACTGGTCCCTGTCGCCTGCCCCATCCCCTGCGCCTCCTGCGAAGCCGGCCATACACCTAAACTGGTGCCCGCTGACCTCTCCATCCGCGCGGCAGCAGCGAACCAGCAGTGCCGCCTGCCACTCCTAAAACTGCCGATTTCCCCAAGAAGACCACCTATGCGGCTGTCCGTGGGAAACGGCGGGAAGTGCCTCACGGATGCGAGGGGTCAAGGGGGCAGAGGCCACGTGGCACGCCGTGACTCGTGCCTACACAACCCCTGCTGACATTCGTGACGTTAGAAAATGACTAAGTGTATCCGCTGTCCCGCCATATTCCGAACTCACCGAAGTTTGTACAGGAGCCTGTGAATCCACCCAAGCTCTGAGGGAGGTCTGTGGTTTCCGCCATAGTACATTTCGGGGGCGTTTTTATTCTGTGGGGACATCGTGTTTGATGTCTTGACTGAGAGTAGAAAAGTGTGTGAGTGGTGTGTGCAGGATCCATGAGGGGACAGATGGGATGGACAGGAAGTGGGGACCAATGGGATGGACAGGAAGTGGGGACCAATGGGATGGACAGGAAGTGGGAACCAATGGGATGGACAGGAAGTGGGGACCAATGGGATAGACAGAGATTGGGGACCAATGGGATGGACAGGAAGTGGGGACCAATGGGATAGACAGAGATTGGGGACCAATGGGATGGTCAGGAAGTGGGGACCGATGGGATGGTCATGGATTTGGGACCAATGGAATGGACTAATGCCCCGTGTACGGTGATTTGAGAAGGCTTTCTGGCCCCTCATCGTGTACACACAGGCCTGCGACCACAGGCGGTCGGTGCGTGCCCTCTGACGGCTCCAGCTATTATTTTCACAATGAACACCTCTGTGCAGGGTTCATCTTAGTTTAGAGAAAGAAAAAAAAAATCCATCAATGAGTACAGAACCATTCCAGAGAATGGAGCTTTCTTTGTAATTCTCCGGTGAAAAGAAAAACAAAGCAAAAAAGAAAACTTCGGCTTACCCCTGATGAGCTATCCTTTCTGCTCTTAATCTCAGCACAAAGGTTCGGATTAGAAGCGCTGGCATGAAAACAGCCTGCCGTCTGGGCTTTGAAGTCTAATGATGACAATCGCTGAAACCTTTGGCAACTCTGGAGAAGGCAGAGTCCCTCACAACCCTTTGAAATGTTAACGACAAACTGAAGAGGTCGTTCTGGGGGGGATTTTTCATAGAAGGGGCACAATGAGCGTGCTTTTTAAATTCACACGCGGTCAGTTTCCTCCCAACACCACGGCTGCATGTATGTTCCCAATTTGCCATTGTCTGCAATTCTCATTCCAAATCAAAATCAGGAGCCAACTTCCTGGATGGGGCGCAGGACACAACTGCTGAAGCGGAATAATTGGTCCTTATGAAGTGACACATACTTCTCATTTTGAAGCTGCTCTCATTTTTTTTATTTTTTATTGGGCAAACACGCCCGTGCAGATCTAAGAAACAGTCTTTCCCCCAAACAACCCCAAATTACAACCAAATGAATACAGCTGAAGCAGCACTAGACGGCAATGCATCTTGGTCCTTCTCATTCCTGGAAGTGCTACCTACGCGTGGCAGGTCGCTGAACCCGAAGATGTCTCCGGCAGGGCCAGGCCACAGCAAAGTCACACAGAAGCAGCTTGACCTGGACCAGTCCCTGGGGGCCCAGCTCTCCTGGGTGCAAATCTCAGCCCTCTCTCCTACCGCACGCGCCCTTGCTTGGTTCCTACGCTTCTGCAGCTGTTTTCTCATCTCAAACATTCAAGTGATCATTCTTACCTGAAAATACTGTTGTCGGGATTCCATAAGATCAGTTGTGTAAAAGGATTAACCACAGTGCAACACCAGGTGCTTAGAATTTTTTAAAGCTTGAAAAAAACACCTTTATCTTCCACCAGAAACTCCAAGCTTCCATGTAGCCGACTAAGGCACTAGAGAAGGCAGAACTAAATTGCAACCAGGACGCCTGGCTGGTGTGGCTCTGTGGTTGAGCATCTGAACCAGGAGGTCATGGTTCAATTCCTGGTCAGGGCCCAGGCCCAGGCTGCAGGCTCAGTCCCTAGTAGGGGTGTGCAGGAGGCAGCCAATCAATGATTCTCTCTCATCATTGATGTTTCCATCTCTCTCTCCCTCTCCCTTCCTCTCTGAAATCAATACAAATATGCATTTTTTAAAATCACAACAACCATAGGCCTCATTTTCTCCTTTCATCAATGCTAATCTTCACACGCTCTGCCCTAGTCCTTCTTTGGGTCAGTGAATTAGTCTAGAAACGGAGTCGTGCAAACACAGTAGTGAGTGTTCCCATTTCCCTACTTCCCAATGCTTGATCAGCACGTCTGCTGAAGGGATGCAGTCTAGCGCTTCTCAAACTACTGCTTGGGTCCTGTGAAAATGCAGAGCCTGCAGGTCTGGGTGCGGTCGGAGAGTCTCCATTTCTCTCGAGCTCCTATGCGGGGCTGATGTGCTTGTCCACAGACCGAACTATGAGTAGCAGGGTTCTAGCTTAGGGGCAACAAAAGTCAAAGACCCTTAGAGCTTGGAGCTAAAAGAGAAAACTTAGAAATTGTGGGGGATATATGTATATATGTTTTTATTGACTTGAGAGAGAGAGGAAGGGAGAAGGACAGAGAGATAGAAACTTCTATTGGCTGCCTCCTGCACGCCCCCTACTGGGAATCCAGCTGGCAACCAGGGGATGTACCCCCGACCAGAAATAGAACCAGGGACCTCTTGGTTCATCAGTCGTCACTCAACCACTGAGCCACACCGGCCAGATGGAGATTGTTTTTTATCACAAAGACGGTCAAATTCAGCTCACACATAGTTGTGTTGTTTGTAACTTGTGATCCTCACAGTGTTTTTAGAAATTGGGAAATGTTTACAGATTTACAGCATCAAGAAAAGAAAACCTGAAGATACTGTGGCACGGGGCCTCTAATCCTAAATAGCAGGGAAGGCGGGGGCTGAGTGTGACTGTGGATGGACCACGTGCTCTCCCGGACCTCACAGCTCCGTGGTCCTCCCCAACACAAAGGCCAAGGCGACGGCCTGCGTATCGAGGTGCAGGCCCTGTGGTGAGCGTCTCCCATGCTAGAGATCTAGTTCTCGATCCCCCAGTCCCCACGGTACTCAGAGGGGCACAGGTTTCGAGATAAACGAGAATGTCCATTTGGCCACTGCACTTGTTTACATTACCCACCTGGCAACCCCCGATCCACCCCCCTCACTCTGAAGACAAGAAAGTGGGGGGCACAGCAATTAAGCAACTTGGCTCAGGCCCCAGCTGGCTGCGGAGAGAAGGGGAGGTCCCGGGTGCCTGTGCCTGCGGGATGCTGACAATTACTAACAGCTGGGCAGCCGCCCGAGGGCCTGTTGGCACCTCTCAAATCACCAAGTTGGCAACCTCTCCCCCTGGTCCAGGCTTAACGTGACTAACTACCTTCATTTGTAAAAACCTCCTCTCCGGTGGATCCCCATTTCTGGCTCTTAATGCCATAAACAAGGGCTACCAAGAAGCCTGCGTGTCACCTCCTCGCTGGTCAGAGCCACAGGCCGGCTGCTGAGCCAAAGGAAGCGAAGCTCACACTTCCAGCCGCCACGCCTTGGGGGAGGGGGCGGGCGGCGGGGGGAGGGCCCCTTGTGCAGCCCTGCAGGCTCGCTTGGGAGGCAGCCAAGAGCTTGGGGCCCGGCCAAGTCGGGGGTAATGACTCGGGCTGCCTGGAGTCGCCCTCCGTGTTCAGATACAGACAAGGGCTCTGTCAGACACGTGTGTGTCGGGGACAGGGCTCTGGGGTCCCCGAGAAGCAGACTGCAGCCAACAGGAGGTCTCCGCCTCCAGGGCAGGGCTCGGAGCTCAAGGTGAGCACCTGCCCAATGTGCCTGTGACAGCCTCGCCGCCCGCCCCGGGGTCTCTGGTGGAACCCAGGGGACTGATGCAACCGGCAAATAGCAAGACCCCCTCCGTCCCAAGGGCCGGGTTCGACGGTGACCCTCCTCAGCATCCCTCTTTAGACAAAATTCACCTGCCAGGCGAGGCTCCCAGAGGCCTTTGCAAAGCAGCACCAACCGCTGCTGCGACATGCAGGGAGCTCCCCGCACAGCCCAATGGCCCATAGACCCCGCTCTTCCCCCTGCCCCCCCCAAAGGAGACCAGCCCGGGGCAAGCGCAGGGCTCCCTCAGAAAGCCGCCAGCCTCGAAGTGCCACCCATAGGGGAAAACAGAAGCACCACGCCGCTCCCTCTGCCCCAGCTTCTAACCCTGACCTCGGGACTCCCCTCCACCTCCGATCCACACCCGTGGAGACTGGAGGGAAGAGAGAGAGGCAGGAAGAACTTGGTGTTTTTATTTAAGAACTTGGTGTTTTTATTTTATTATAATTTTTTGTTGTGGTGAATCCTTACCCGAGGATATTTTTCCATTGATTTTTAGAGAGAGTGGAAGGGAAGGGGAGAGACAGAGAGAGAGAAACGTCGATGTGAGAGAGACACATCGATTGGTTGCCTCCCGCATGCGCCCCGACCAGGGCCGGGGATAAAGCCCGCCACCACGGTACATGCCCTTGACCGGAATCGAACCCGGGACTCTTCCGTCTGCGGGCTGACACTCTATCCACTGAGCCAAACCAAGGAGGGCGGAACTTGGTGTTTGTAAAGAGAGGAGGAACTACAAGCAGATTGGGGCTCAGTTTCTCCGTAACCCCGGTCACCTCGAGCCCCCAGGCTGACGGCGCTGGGCAGGGCGCTGCACAGCGAGGCGCGGAGAGCCGCCGGGGCTGCGCGAGGCTCTGGGCGTGCCCGTGACCCTGCTCCCGGGTCTGCACGGACCCAGCACGGCCCGCAGCACGCCGGTTCCCTGACGCTGTGCGGCTGCCAGACGGAGGTGTCCCATCAAGAAAAATGCCATTCGAAAGAGCGCCGTACAATCGCTTAAAATAGGACACTTTGAAACACTCCACCAAGTGGTAAAGGCTCTGGAGATGAATAATCGCCCGTCCTCCTAAAACAGAGCTTTCCCGGCGTCAGCCCGAGATGGCAGCTGCTGACAGAGAGTTCTGGAAGCCGAGGCCAGGGCCGCATGGCTCCCCTGCTCGAAGGACAGTCGACACAAAAAGACTTTCTCATTCGGTTCCCACCGCAGGGAGGCCTGGGCGGGAGAGAGAGAAGAGGAGAACACTCGGGGAACTGACCGAGGTCCCCTTGCCCAGGGGATGAAGACGCCCCCACATTGTCACTATGAGGAAACCCCCCTGGAGCTGTGGCTGCCCCTGTGGGCCGGACGCGCCAGGCCTCTCTCGTTCCCTGCAGGTCTCTGCAGCCGTCGGCGAGGGTATTGGTACAATCTGATCAGAACACGCTTCCCTAAGAAAGATGGACGGGGCGTCCCCTCACCATTGACTTAACAGGAGCCACGAGCAAACTGTCTCAGATGCCCGGCCCCGGGGGAGGCAGGCGGGCCCCTGTGCAGCCAAAGGCAAGAGCCAGGGCTTTGGCGGCAGGAGACTGCGGGCTGGAGAGCAGAGTTCACCGCACGCTCCAGTGTGAGCAGATGTCGTTGCCAACCCCGCCGGCGTGACAACGCGGGGATGCAGCCGTGTCCACGCCGGGCAGGGCGGTCGCTGGATTTCGGGGGAGCATCCCAGGCCAATTTTTAGGGGAAGCACAAATAATAATGGTGATGGAGCTAATTCTATGCCTGACTTAAAAGCTCTCCTCCGAGGAACCCCATGCCTGTCCGCACACACGTCTCGCCCCGCCTTGGGCGCCTGTGGGATGGTAAAGGGGGCTCCCGCGCCCGCAGCCTCTGTGGAGACCACCGCACACCACGCGTCTCAGAAGGAAGGCTGCCCGCCGCTCAGTGGCTGTCAAGCATCTTCGACGCCCTCCCGGAAACCCAGAGCACAGCACCCCCAGAAATAAACCAGCCCCCCGAGTTCCTCTATGGGCGCGCACACAAAATGCCCCGACAGATCTGAAGGCGCCAACAGGACGGAACATGTAGGGAAAAGACGCACGCCGCCCTCTCTGTTAAACACAAAAAGACAGCTTCTGGGAAAAAACAAAAAGTTAACACTTTAAAAACCTGGGAAGGAGCATCCCCACGTCTCGGAAGGAGACTTTCGGACATTTTCACGTCTCGTGGTCGAGGCCGGGGTTTCTGCGGCCCTTCAGCCCTTCGCTGAGAAGCAGGCAGCAGAGCCCCGCGGGGCACTGACTCCCCTTGTGGGCGCAGCTCTGAATCCCACTGTCAGCCACACAGACCGGGCAGGGGGAGCAGGCACAGGGTCCAGAAAATAAACAGACGGCCTGTGCGTGCTGGGGACCGAGCCATCCATCCATCTCTCTATGCGGGTTTGCCCTGCTGGTTTGCGGAGCTCGTGGCGGAAGCAGTGCCTCGCCTGCCTGCCATCTGATTCTCAGGCTACAATAGACCCGGCTTCTCACTGTCAAAGCCACCGCCGCCCAGTCCCCAAGAACCCCCTCCTGCTGTGATCGGGCAGCGTGCTGTCTCCAGTCTCTCACACAGAGCCTCTGTATTTCTCCCTCATATTTAAATTTTTAACCCACCTGTGTTTGTTTAAAGTACCTATAATGTTTACCTAGCTCTTCCTTCATTCACAGTGTGCTTCAGTGTGAGCCTGAACTGAAGATATTTCTAATAAATACGTCACCTTGAACAAGATCCAAATGCCCACCCCCTTCATGCCATGAGGTCTCGGTACAAGTTAGAGTTTATCCATATGATGGTGGGTGTGTGTGTGTGTGTTTTTTTAACCCTGCAACACTTCATAATACACTATTACACTAATATATGAGGTACAAATTTTCATCCTTACCGAAGTAACTCACTGGGATCCATAAGACCCACTATCTTCCTATTAGAAACCCATATTTCTGCAGCGACTTACAGCTGCACTTTCTCCCCTATTGAATGTTTCATAAGAAGAGCTCACGGTCTGTCAGAGAAATTTTCCAAACGATAACTTATTACATAAGGAATTCATTTTTTTCCCCCTAAAAAGAGCCGGGCCTGAGGTGGTAGTTACAAGGCAGGATAATCACAAGCAGATGTAAAAATACTTGCACGCGGTAAGAAAAAAAAAGAATAAAATAAACTTTGTATATTTTGCTCCTTTAAAGAAACGTCAGAGACGGCAGGCGGTCCGCTGGCCCCTGATTGTCATTAATTGCCATTATTATGTGCTGCTGATGGCTCCTAATGGCACTATTTTTCCGAGCGATGGCTTTATATTATTTTTCTGGCACGAACGCCTGCTCCCAGGCATCACAGTGTTCTCATATCAAAACTAAAGTGACTCGGAGATTAAAAGCAGTCCGTGTAATTTTACTCACTGGCATTAGTACTGAAACAGATCAGGGTACATATTTCTGGAGGTTCAAAAACTTCTTCGAGTTTACAGTGAGATTTGAAAACAGAACAGGAAGCGCAGATCAGAGGCACTAAAATAAGACATGCCCTGCGAAGGGCAGCCAAGACGAGAGAAAGCCTTGCCGTTCCCCGAGGAGGGTGCACAGTCGTCAGAGGAAGAAAGACAGTTGAAAAATAAAAACCAAACCCCCCAAAACCGTGGGCACCGCTGGCGCAGCAGACCCGACTCCAAGGTTTAACGGCTGCGTTTTCCGCACAAGAACGCCCCCTCTTACACCCAGCCGGGCATGGTGCCCGCTCGCCAAGAGGAGGGCTAAGGCGGTCCCGCGGTAGTTAAAGCAGATACGGAAAGCGCAGAACGAAAAAGCTCATACACAGTGAGGCAACCATCTGTGAGCCACGCATAACCAGGATCTGCATGATTCCCAGGCTCCTTAAGTTTCTCAGGACAAAATCACGTAAGATTTCCAGCAAGGACACCTTTCCATTTAGTAAACCCCAGGAATGTGGGCTTGCTAGGGGAAGGGCAGCTGGAATTCACAGAAGCTGTGAAATTAAGGATGAAGTGCTGTCCACAGACAAGATTCTAGTAACCAGCACCTTCCCCTTCAACACGGTCATCAGTGAACATCTCAGTGCCCTGCTCAGCGTAAGACTGAGATGTATAATGATGGCGAGCCAGGCCTTCTCGCGGTAGAAATGCCATGGGAACCGCTGAGCTGTTCGTCTGGTTCTCAACCTTCCTAATGCCGCGACCCTTTAATACAGCTCCTCATGTTGTGGTGACCCCCAACCATAAAATTATTTTCGTTGCTACTTCATCACTGTAATGTTGCTACTGTTATGAATCGTCATGTAAATATCTGATATGCAGGATGTATTTTCATTGTTCGCAACCCACAGGTTGAGAACCGCTGGTCTAGGGCTTCTGATCATTAAACCGAGTGTGCTCTCATTCTCAGCATTCGGACATGCACACAGGTGCTCCTTGACTTGAACAATGTATAAACCACAACCCACTGTAGAACGCATTGTCCCAAGAGACAATCCTATATAATAAAAGGCTAATATGAAAATCAACCGAAAGGCGGAACAACCGGTCGCATTGATGTGCCCTGACCACCAGGGGGCAGATGCTCAACGCAAGACTGGTGGTCAGTGCGCTCCCACAGGAGCACAGCTCAGCCAGAAGCCCTGAGCTGGGCTCATGGCTGGCAAGTGCAGTGGCAGTGGTGGAAGTCTCTCCTACCTCCACAGTAGCACTAAGGATGTCCAACATCCCCCGAGGACTCCTGGACTGTGAGAGGGCGCATGCCAGGCTGCAGGGAACGCCCCCCCCCTCCAGTGCACAAATTTCATGCACCAGGCCTCTATTATTATTATAAATTGTAATTCACATCACAGTCCAGAGTACAAAAGGTCAACGCAATCCCTACTGTAGATGAAATCGCTACTCAAAGCCCTTGGATTCACACTGTGGTTCTAGTCCCACCGGGCAGTCTCGGGATTCCAGCTCAGACATATCAGCACTGTAACCTCACAGCTGCGGACGGAATGAAACAGGCATCGACAGGTCGTCTAAAAACACATTCACTGCTTTAAATGACTCTTTTCCTTTGGAAATACCAGTTCTGAGCGGATCCAAAGCAATTCCTGAACAAATCCCGGGAAACATCCATGCGCCACTGGGTGAATGGCCTGTTCGTAACAGAGCCCGGAACAAGGACGTCACCAGAAGCGGCAGGGAAACGCAAACCCTCGCAGGGTCGCCTCGGGCGGGCCGGCCGGGATGACTTTTAAACAGCGTGTCAGTGGTTTCGATGCAGGTGACCTTCCAGAGAAGGGCTCTGCGGCAGCTCCCGACCGTCACGGATTGTTTCTGTTTACACGGTTACATCACCCCACAAGCCGTTCGCACAGCCCGCCACGGGAAGCCGTGTCCGACTTTCGTCCAAATAATCACCGCATTTACAATGAGGGAGACCAAAGTGAATAGAAGGTACACCCTGTGTCAATACGTTAATAGTGTGAGAGAAGCCTATTCCCAACATCTGCCAGCGATGCCCAACCCACCTTCACTACGGAAGGAACACAGGTCCTCTTTGCAAACTGTGTCATCACGTGGCCGATAGATAGATGAGCACACATCACCTCCAACGATGAAAATATAACCCAGCCAGCTGAAAAGGTGATACATGAGCGGCTCTAACCTCTCTATGGAACTCCTCTGGCCAGAAAGGAGCCCAGAGAAGCCTGGAGAACATCTGTTTCCAGCCAGCCATCCACACGGCCCGCTGACAGCCGGCCTGGACTCCCCGCAGCTTCAAGGGAGGCCGGTTTGGACGCCTCGGCGGCGGTTTCCATTTTCTTCTCTGTCTGTTTTCTTTCCTCTGGCGGCCACTCTGTGGTGTCACAGGACAGAGCTCGCCTCAGGTTTGTCCTGTGTCCTGAGAACAGCCCGCCTGCTGCTGGACCGGTGAACGCCGATGTCACCAACCAGAGCCCCCGGGGAGCACAGGAACACACCGCCGGGGTTCCTTTCGTCGATCCAAGTTGCAGGGGACACTCTCGATTGACAAGACCCGCATTCTCACATCTGACCATGACCACGGCACCAAAGTCAGAGGAACCGGGAGAAATCCACACACCACCCAACACACCCAACAAGAGTTGGGGCGCTCACTGCACTGTAACGAAGACGTATTTTCATGGACAAGAGCAGAGACGGGGGAAAGGTTCATGTTTAATCTAAGCACTTATCTTTCTTAAAATAAAAGGGTTTACTTTTTTTTTTTTTTTACAGGTTAAACTGGTTTAAACAGGTTATACAAATGGAAGGCACAGGCTTACTTCGTACCTAGGCCATAATCATTATTATGCTGCTCTTTTGCCCTTAGATTCGTGATTCTCAAGCTTTTTTTTTTCTTTTCGTTTTTAAATATATTTTTATTGCTGATAGTATTATAGGTATCTCCCATCCCCCCCGCCCCCCGCTTCTCCCCCTCCTCCCAGCCCCTACCCACCCACCCCCAGGTCTTCACCACCCTATTGCCCACGCCCATGGGCTATGCCTATAGGTATATAAGTTCTTTGGTTTTAATAAACCAGAAAATTCAGCTAATCCTAGCACCTTTTCCCGGCTCGCTTTAGGTTTTGCTACAGCCCATGGGTATTGGATTGTTGCGTTCAGGAGAAGAGCTGGGCCGGCAGGTGGGATCTGGGCACTGCTGTGCCACCCCCCTCATTCATGACAGTTCCTGCGTCCGAGGCTTTTCGGGGGCCCGAGTGGCCTGCCCCTCAGCGAGGACCCTGACCTCGGAGGTCCTGCCACCTCCCCAGCCGACCTCATGAGACTCAGATAGGCCTTCCCTTAGCCAACCTGTAGGTGTAGGAAGGACTTAAAGAAATGATCGCCCATGGCTCTCTGGGATTCTAGTGTCGTCTTTAAAAATATCATGATGCCTTATTAGCAACATCGTTCCTGTGATTATTGGCCTGATGTCCAGATGTTTTCCTAACATTTTACCTCAGATGCCACAGAGAGGCTGTGGTCCTGGTGATAACACTGAAGAGATACAGACTAGCTGAACAAGGGCTCAGATCCCAGACCTCGGACCCGCTCAAAAAACCAAAGACGTCAGCTAACACAACGCAGTAATTCAATTCGGCGCCATACAGATTCCAAACTCCGAGAGTAAAAAGCTGAGGGAGTTCTGACTCAGCCAAGGATACCTCCTCCCTCTGCGTCCCCGGGCTCCGCTCCGCGGGGTTCACTCCAGCTTGGCCCTGGGACCACGCTGCCATCTGCTTCCCTCTATGGGCAGCCAAGGGCAACTAGGGGAGGCTGCCGCACCTCCTGAGCCCAGCACAGAGCCTGGACCAGCCCAGGGCTCACTGGACATCCACCGAGTAATTGCACAGGCCGAGAATGAACTGCATGGGACAGGAGCCTGGATGGGACACGCTCTCTGAGTCATCAAAGCCAACCCCTTCTCAGGGTGACAAAGGAGAGAGAGCCGCTGGTCCCACTCAGAAGCAGGGTCATGGTTTGGTTGGGCCACTGCCCTGAGTGACAATAGCATTTTTAAGAATATATTTTTACTGATTTCAGAGAGGAAGAGAGAGGGAGAGAGACATAGAAACATCAATGATGAGAGCGGATCACTGATCGGCTGCCTCCTGCACACCCCCTACTGGGGATCCAGCCCGCAACCCAGGCATGTGCCCTGACCAGGAATGGAACTGGGACCTCCTGGTTCATAAGTCAATGTTCAACCATAGAGCCCGCCGGCCAGGCATCACTAGCCTGCTTACCTGTGCCTAAATTTTACTCTATTCCTAGATTTTTCAAGCAATATTACAAGAGAAAAGTTAAACTTAGAGCAATAAGAAGGGGTCCCAAAGAAGGTGTGAAGTGCCATACAACGAAATGTGTCTTTTTTAGCGCAGATATAGATCAAATTCTCGTGTTTTTGTATGGGAACATGTTTCCATCAACAATACTGTGAGAAACCAGAAAGAAATCTTACCGACAAGACATTAAATTTAAGAGTACAAACCACCAACAATGTGCCTCAAAAGTCTGATACTATGGCCATGACCACAATGGTCACCAGTCAAACCTGACGTGTTGACAAGATGGGGGGGCTCCAGTTTAATCTGATTCATAAACAAAGCCAACAGCGGGGGGAAATGTGAACTCCTCTGACCTTTGTTCCTTCTGCGAGCGATCACTGTGCCTGTGCTAACAGGAAAGAGTGACAAAATTCTAGACAGCAGTGATTCATAACCTTAAAAAACAACATAATTCTCTGAAAATGACAAACAGCATGCCAGAACAGTATCATACATTCGTGCACCATGAATCTTAGCGAAGGGTTACGTTTCTCTGGGACACCCCTCCATTCCCCGCCGTGCGCCCCCCGCGCACCCCCCCCCCCCCCCCCGTGTCCTGCTCTGCTTCATTCCACGCCTTCCAACCATGGTCTGCGCGGTCCGGTCGACCTGAAAGGAAGTAGCCCTGATTCGGCATCTTTCTCAAAGGTCGCCACGCCTTTCTCCCTGCGCTCTGCCCTGCCTTCCTGGAGGCTTAGCACTGAAATCCTTCTAGCACAGGGGACAGGCTCTGAACACCTGAGTAACCCGCACACGGTCCACAGCCAATCCAGGTCGATGCTAAAACGGACACTCGCGTCTTCTGACTTTCAAGGCTTCCCTCTGACGCTATCACCTACACAGCAGCCCACCTGGTGACTTTCTGAGAAGGAAACGGATCAGCTTAGTGGGAAAGGCATCGCTCCCATCTGGAACAGCAGTGAACATACATGGATTTCTTTTAGAAAAACAGCGTTAGCGGCACCTTTCTACACGGCAGCAAGTATGACACTTACCCAACGAAAGGGAACATGATGCAGAGTTCGTGTGCACGGCCTGTGGAGCCCAGACCGCGGACCAGGAGCCTGCGTCCAGATCCCAGCGGCTCTGCTCCTATCACCTGGACCTCCCTCGCTCCCAGGTCCCTGACCATGGACCTGACAATGGTGATGATAACACTGGTGTCAGCTTCAGTGGGTTACTAGGAGAATTAGGTGAGTTTGGGTATGTCCTTGACCGTGGTCTGGTGCTATAAAACAGTTAACTTTTTTTTTTTTTATCGCGTACGGAGGTGCTACTTGCGTAAAATAAATACTGCAAGGAAAACTCAGTAATTTCATGCAAAACAAAAAAGTCTGAGAGTTCCCAAAACACAGATAGTTGCTGTTTTAGAAACACTAACGAGGGGCTTTGAAACTTCAGCTAAAGAGCAATGAACAGAAAAACAACAACGGCATCAAATAATGCAAACACATCTCTGCCTGGGCCTCTAGCACTTACACAAGAGTCCTGATCTAATGAGGAGAATATAATATATTCAGCTCCCTCCTCCTCGGCCCCCTCTTCTCCATAAATCACACCAAATGCTGATTCAAACAGATGGCTCTTGACTCGTGCCCTGAAGCCTGAAGCCTGAAGCCTGAACCATCCTCCTCAGACACCAGGAGTGTCAGGACAGGTTCTCCACCGCGAACATTCCCTCCCCGCCCGTGGTTAGGACCTGGAGAGGGTCCATGAGGGAAACAGCAGTCACGTCTTCATGCGAGGGACAAGATGCTCGGGGCAGTGTGTCTCCGCCGCGCTGAGCACATGGTGCCAGAGAGCGGGCGAAGGTGCGGCCCCTGACGGTGGACAGCAGAGCCGCAGGCACCTGCATTACTGACCGCTCAGAAGGACCGAAACCCCCGCGGAAAGGATGCCAGCGCATCCTCCCTCCCCCAAGCCGGCCGGAGGCGTTCTCTGTCCTCACACTCAGGTCCCGGGGGCAGGAAGACAACGGGCCCGGGCCATCTCAGGCGGAGCCTCCTGTGCCTCACCGTGGCCAGCTCCCTCTTGTATTATTGCTGCAGTGTGCCCTGGGTCACAGCCCTCACGGGCTTAAAATTTGCTTTAGCGGCCACCCCACTGCCAAGGTGGTTAAACACCTCCCGTCTGACCCCCAGAAACGCCCCCTTTGCCTCCACGTTGCTTCCTTCCCCACGCAGCCCGCCGCAAGGCTCGCTCGCCTTCCCGTCTTCGTCGATGCTGTTTCTCCCGTGCTTGGGGTCCCCTTCCCTCCTCTCTGCCTCCCACACGTCCAGTTCCCTGAGCGTGTCCGCCTCAGTCACTACCTCCTCTCTGGCAAACCTTTTCCTCTACCTCCCTTACATCCCTCGTACCTGCCTTGCTCGGCCCTCCCCACCCGCATGACCACCCTCCGTTCTGTATTCCTATGACGAGCTCAGTACGACTAGCGTCGGTATTACACTGTCCATCGCCCCCAGCAGGGTGCCCGCTCGCTTAGGGAAAATAACAGCGCTCTTTCCTCACAAAGCCCGCACCCTCTCCGCACTTCACATGCTCGTTTGCTGCAATTTCCAGAGCCAATGTTCCTTCCTTTTCTATGGCCTCTGTCCACCTCGTGGACCAAGAGGTAGAAAACCAGCAACCCCACCCAGATCCGAGGACCCAGGGAGGGAGCATGAGTCTTCACAATCGATAATAAAAGGGTAATATGCTAATTAGACTGGATGTCTTCCAGACATCATTCTGGATGTCCTTTCTGCCAAAGCCGGGGTCCCGGGTGCCTGCGGGCGGGCCAGAAGAGGAAAGCCCGGGTCCCGGGTCCCGGGTGCCCGAGGGAAACCAGCGCCAGCAGCCAGGGGAAGGAAGGCCTACTCTTACATGAATTTTCGTGCATCGGGCCTCTAGTGACACATAAACTGGCCTTTCCTTTCCATGGAGTTGCCGCTGTGCGTAGAGCTCAACAAGAGACTGAACGCACACAGGCCCCCACGCAGAGGTTTAGCCTTCGGGAACCCAAAGAGCAGACACGTGATGGAGGACCAGGCAGCAAACACTCAGAATCCAGTACTAACCACAGGTGTGGAGCATTCGGCCACCGCAGAGAGAGAGAGAGAGAGAGAGGGCGCACTTTGGTGGGCTGAGCTGGTCAGGAGTCTTCCCACGGGATCTGGGATCTGCAGACGTGGGAGTCCGCGCACAGGTGCGGGGAAGGAATACAACGCCTCCCAGTTTGCTAGGAAACACCACGGGGTCCACGCAGAGGCAGCGGGAATAGCTCAGGAAGAGACCAAACATAGGAAATGCCAGTGTGCCGGCGATTATAAAGCAATGTGTTTTGTGAGGACAGATAACCAAAGCGGCGACGGGCATAACGCTGGAGGGTGGTTACGGAAATGGAGGCCGAGAGGTCTGGGCCAGATCCACAGCAGCGTTCTCCAAAGTGGGGTTCACAGGATGACATTCCCACACATGGCTACTCAAGGGGCGGAGGTACAGGCTCGCTCGGTAGGTAGGTAAGTGTGGGAAATCCTCTCCTCTTCCTCCCTCCTGGAGATTGACAATGCATAGTAGGGTAATAAAGGCCCTGAGAAGTCCTGCAGTAAAGGGCCCCGTTTTACCTCTGGGGTTCCTCAGACTGCAAAGACTTTCAGAACCTAACGTAAGAAATGTTAAACTCCAAGCAATGCAGGAACATGTTTAAAAGTGTAGAGCACTGAGTTAACAAACGGAGAAGCCAACAGGGATGGAGCGGGAGCTAGGAAATGGAGGGAAGCGAAGCTGTTAGGGAGATGTGACCATCTGTGAGGAATTACACAACTGAGGCTAGAAGGGAATCAGGCACATTCCCACAGACTTTGCCAGAGTTCAAGGGGGGTGTCTGTGAACTATCAGAAACAACTCCTGAAAGTTCAGATACAGTTGGGTGAATCCCTAAGACAGTGGTTCTCAACCTTCCGGCCCTTTAAAGACAGTTCCTCATGCTGTGACCCAACCATAAAATTATTTTCGTTGCTACTTCATAACGGTAATGTTGCTACTGTGATGAATCGTCATGTAAATATCTGATATGCAGAATGGTCTTAGGCGACCCCTGTGAAAGCGTCGTTCGACTGCCAAAGGGGTCGCGACCCACAGGTTGAGAACCGCTGCCAGAAGACAAGGAGGAGGAGGGGAAGTGGGAGGGAGGGAGGAGAGAAAAAGAGGAGGAAGGGGAGGGAGGGAGGGAGGAGAGAGAGAAGGAGGAGGAGGGAGGAAGGAGAGAGAGAAGGAGGAGGAGGAGGGGAAGTGGGAGGGAGGGAGGGAGGAGAGAAAAAGAGGAGGAGGAGGGGGTGGGGGAGGAGAAGGGAGGAAGGAGGGAGAGAAAGAGAAGGAGGAGGAGGGAGGGAGGGAGGAGAGAGAGAAGGAGGAGGAGGGAGGGAGGGAGGAGAGAGAGAAGGAGGAGGAGGGAAGGGGAGGTGGGGGAGGAGGGGAAGGAGGGGGAGAGGGAGGGGAGGGGAGGTGGGGGACGGGAGGAGTAGCCTGTATGGACACAAGTAGAGAAGATAGCGAGGATCTATAAATGGACTCCTTTCTATGTAACTACATCTCCTTGTGGACGATAATCTAGAATCAAAGCCATGCGTGCTTTAGTGACTTTATCTTTTAAATCAGGTAAGAGGGTTCCTGCCTCAGCATCTGGGACCCAGAGGCATAAGCCAGTTGTGGCAGGAAGCGATGGGAATGCTACGATCGAAGGGCAAAGTCATTAACATTCGTGTTCCGAGCAGGAGTGGCTTTCTGGTTTTCCACACTCGAATCCCCGCTTACCCAGGCGCTTTGTGCGAAGCACACGGAAGTGCTTTGCATATGGGGACGTTAAACCTTCCACAGAGGGGGGGTGTCAGGCTCAGTGACCATTTAATTCCTCCAAGAGGCCGTTTAATAAACGACACAGCAGCTCTCTGGGCGGCATGTCCAGAATCTGCACGCCTTGGGGTGTCAAAGGGTGGCGCCCAGGAAGGGGGCTCTCGGCCAGACGTGGGGCGTGACAGGGTCACACACTCTGTTCTGCGGAGCCTCCAGAGCCTGTACCCCAGCTCACCGTGGGCATCTGGGCACCATTCCACATCCGCTCGCCGGGACCCTCTGGCAGGAGGAATGGCCGTAACTGACGTCCCACAAAGAACCCTCTGGAAGCACAGGGCTGCCTGCCCCTGCAGGAGTGAATTCGTTTTAAGGCAGGAGACGCTGGGCCATCAGGACGTGAATAATCCAAGTGTGAGAACGGGCTCTGGGGTGGGGAAAGGTTCTGCAACAAGCCCGAAGCCCGAAGCCCTCGCAGCTTCAGTCGCCTCACCCCGAACAGGAAGTCATCACACCTTCCCCGCGGGCCCCACAGGTCTTGGGGACTCAGGGGACCGCACACGGGAGTGGGCTGCATCCCGGGAGCGGCACCCCGCGGGGTTCTGCGGCAGGCGCTGTTAGAAAGAAGAGGCGCGGCCTCTGCCCCCCTCATTCCCGCAGGACTTGCTTCCCCGGGTGCACGGACCCGCTGGTCTTAGAGCCCTTTCCACCGGGAACAAGCCCGCTTCCCCGTCGTTTACTAGGCCCTCGCGGAGCGGGCCTGCCTACCCAAGGGCCGCGTGCGCATGCCGTCCAGCCTTCGGCCTGTTCTTCATCCACATCCCCAGCTCCTGCCACGGCGAGGCCTCCCGCTCCTCCCTCTGCACGGCTGCTCCTCCCAGGTCTTCCCGGCGTCGCCTCTGCAGGGGACCTTCCCCCACACCCTTTAGAAAGAAGGACCTCTGATGGCCAGGCCCCGCCCATGGACCTACCTTCCTCTCTTCGGAACACTGAGCGTTATCTCCAGTCACCTTGCTAATTAACTCATATTTTGCATATTTTGCATATCATGCATATTTTGTTGTCCGGCTCCTGCCTCTAGGTTGGATCTTGGCTGCCCTCTGCCCTCTGCTCTAGAGCCCGGAGCCCAGGGCCCCTGCCCTCACTGAGTGTCTGCCGAGCAGGGAGGTTGGGGAAATGGCCCCGTGGCAGGAGGGAGGGGAGGCATACGGCTGGGGGTTGGTGAGGAGGTCTCCATGGTGCTGCTAACGTTCTCGTCTCCACCTGGTCACAGGCTGTGTTCACGCAGTGATAATTTATCAAGCTGCGAATCTGTATTTCGGCTCTCTTGGGGGTCTCAAGTCAACCTAACATGGTTTTTGTTGGGCTACTCTATATATATAAAAGCTTAAGGACTGTTTGTTTGACCGTTTGACCGGTAGCTATGCTGCGCACTGACCACCAGGGGGCAGACGCTCAATGCACAGGCATGGGAACATGGAACAGACTGATGAATCTCAGAGGGAAGGGGGGAGCGGGGAGGGCAGGAAGAGATTAACCAAAGATCTTATATGCATACTAGAGGCCCAGTGCATGGATTCGTGCACCAGTGGGGTCCCTCGGCCTGGCCTGCGGGGATCGGGCCAAAATGGGCAGTCCGACATCCCCCAAGGGTCCCGGATTGCAAGAAGGCATAGGCCAGGCCGAGGGACCCCACCGTTGAACGAATCCATGCACTGGGCCGCTAGTGTTTATATAATCATGAACACAGGAATGACGATCACTGTTCCCATTTCTGAGGTCCCTTACCCTCTGCTGGGCACTGCATCAATGCCATTGCATGGAATCCTCAAAACTGCCCTGTATGTAACCAACCAGCACTGCCGGGAGCTGGTCCATGCTTGTTTCAAGGGACCTGGCATACATGGCATACTGTTCTTAATATGTTTGCTCACCTTCTTGGCACTATGTGTTTTAACCAAGGTCTCCTCTCTGAGAAAGGTTGTTTCCCCAGGTAGGGATTTTCCCCTGAAGTTAGGGAGGGAATAAAACCCCTCAACTAAGTACCAGGTCGGTAATTAATCACTTTAACTATGAACAATCATGCTTAAGCTACATAATCTTTACTCCCTGGAATGGAGATAAGAAATGCCCTAACCTTTGGAATAGAGATTGATAGGACTGAATCAACTGGTATAAATACAGATGTAACAAGACAGCAAGAGACAGAGAAGTAGACAGAACCTAGGCACAGAACCTACACAGAACGTTCTCTAGAGACAGAAGAACTTCGCTGGAGAGAACATGGCAAAAGATCCTGGACAGAAACTGGCCTCAGAACCTAGAGACAGAACCTAGCGAGAGAACATGGCAAAAGATCCTGGACTGAACCTGACTACAGAAATTGGCAAGAGAACCTGACTAGAACCTGGTGACTGAACCTGGCTGGAGAACCTGGACAGAACCTGGCTGGAGAACCTAGCGAGGGAACTTGGCTACAGAACCTGGCTGGAGAACCTGGACAGAACCTGGCTGGAGAACCTGGACAGAACCTGGCTGGAGATCCTAAGCAGAACCTCTCTGGAGATCGAGACCAGAACTTGGCTGGAGATCCTGGCTAGGCTGCTGATCAACTGAACGCTGTCTCCGTGTCATTCCTTCTTCGCTGACTCCATCTACGCCTTTGGGAACCCCTGGACCTGCTGGGGTTGGACCCCGGCACAGCACAGCCCATTTTACAGACGAAGAAACTGAGGTGCACAGAGAACAAGTAGCTCGTTGTGGTCACACAGCTAGTAAGCAAAGCACTGGGATCCCAACCAGTCCAATGTAATTCTAAAATGCGCACGTGCAAACAGTCCTTAAGAGTTATGTCTAACCTCAGGCCGGTCCTGATCTCTCCCCAGGACCTGTTCTGCCTCAGGCTGTCACAGACCAAGAGTGGCTGACGCCTCCCCTCACTCAGACCTTCCCAGGTACCTACGGACACCACAGATGGACAAGCTTCACCTCTGCATCAAACACAGCAGAAATGGTCTAGGCCAGTGGTTGGCAAACTGCAGCTCGGCAAACCGCGGCTCGCGAGCCACATGCGGCTCTTTGGCCCCTTGAGTGCGGCTCTTCCACAAAATACCACGTGCGGACACGCACGTACAGTGCGATTGAAACTCCGTGGCCCATGCGCAGAAGTCGGTATTTTGTGGAAGAGCCACACTCAAGGGGCCAAAGAGCCGCATGTGGCTCGCGAGCCGCGGTTTGCCTACCACGGGTCTAGGCAGGTACAAAGGCAGTCAGCAGGCAGAAAGGATGCCGACTGCCCCTGAGCAGCAGCCGGGGACCGGCCAAGGTCATGGGGTGGCCGCTCTCACCAATGGGTGGCTTCTTCTCTGATCCGGGGCCTCCTGTCTGCTCCTGCACGTGAAACCTGCCCACGTTCTGGTATCTCGCCCTGTCACGTAGGACTTGGGCAGAAGTAGCACTTCTGGTTAGGAGAGGTCCGGGGGAAGAAGCCGGGGTGGCGAGGAAACAGGCTTTGATTCCCTTCCCCCGAATAGCGACGCGCATCGCTGGATTCGTGTGCGACAACGGAAAGGGGTCTGTTTCTGCAAATAGCAGGTCGCCTCGCAGCGATCAGCGTGGCTGCCAACACCAATCCCCTTGCCAACGACTAACGGTGGCACCAGCAGGACCAAGTTTGGCAGGAGGACCGCCGGAGAGGCCCGACGCCGAGAGGAGCCTCGCGTGGAGATGGCATCGTTTGCTTTTCTTCCCATGTGTCTGAGGCTCCCCCGGTTTCCACGGGGCTCATTACCAAGGTGTCAGACTCTATCAGAAATCTGATGGCAGCCACACATTATCAAATAAACAAAGAGAACCCTTCCTTATCCCCTCTTTGAAGTTTCCTTAAGTTACGCTAACCATCTTCCTCTGCCAACCTTCCTGCCTCTCGCATAATGGGAGCCTCTCTAATTAGCATATCACAGACGCTCCCCATCTTCTCTGCACGTCCGAATACATTTTTAAATGTTTCTCTTAAAGTGCATCAGGATTTCCGCACTCTACGAGGAGACAGGAGAATTAAAGCAACGTGTCGGCTGGATGCTCCAATTTTTTTTTCTCTTTTTTTTTAAAGCTTTATTGTTGAAACTATTGCATCTGTCCCCTTTTTCCTCCTATTGGCCCCTTCTAGCCTGCCCCGCCCCCGCCCCGGCCTTCACCATGCTATTGTCCGTGTCCATGGGTTATGCCTCTTTTCTTTGTTAACTAGGACAGAGGCAAGGAGGGCAGAGGTCACGGGACTGGCGGCCAGAAGTCCTGGATTTGGTTTTGGTGGAGCTGCTGATCAGCTGTGTCTCTTTAGGCAAATTTTGTGCAGCTTGGATAATTTCTTTTCTCCTGCACACACACACACACAAGACAGGAGCCAGTTATGTTCTTTGATTTAAACATTCAGAGTGAACTAAACACAAAGAAAGGTATAGACACTAGCAAAAAGGGAAGTGACTTGAAAGGGACACAGATATTTCACCGCAGAATTAGATATGTCCGTCCCCCCCCCCCGCCCCCCCGCCCGCAGTAGCGTATAAATACCCTGAAATGGTCTGAAGAGTGCAGTTACCCAATTACTATTGCAAATAATTATACTTATAGACGTGGAAAAGTAATCAGATAGGTTAGGTACCAAAAAAGTGGCTACAAAACAATGGAGATAATGAAATCACAATTTGTAAGCTATTCTTCTATATGAGGATGTTTAGCTATGTAGATATGTAGCCATGTAGAGAAAAGTTTAGGAGGATAAATATCAGAGCATGAACAGGGATGCTATCCTAGAGTTGAAATATGTGATTTTTTTTTTTCCTTCTTTCTCTTTAACTGTATTTTCTAATTTTTTTCTACCACGCACATGAACCACTTGGGTAATTTTTAAACATCTCCCCTGAATAAGTAAATAGACCCTTTATAAATATTAACGAGCACAGCCGAGGTGGTGAGGATTTGGCCGCGGGCAGTGGCAATGGGAATAGAGAGCAGGAGGCGGCGCTGGGAGCAATTAAGGAGCCAGAGCTGTCAGAGCGGGTGGCTGCCGGGGCGAGGAATGTCCGGGAAATCAGAAATCCGGGCCATTCCCAGATTTCATCTCCAACACAGAGGGCCGTTCGGAGGGCAGCGGGCTTGGAGGAAAAGGTCATTTCCCCTTAGCCATGGTCGGTCCGAGGTGCTGAAGGGTCATTGAAGAGAGACCCAAGTTCAGAGAGGGGAAGGCGGGGGTGGTGTGGGTTTAGGAGTCACCCCACCCGGTCAGGCCGGGTGCCCTCCAGGGGTTCCCACAGAGCCGTGTTCCCCCCTGTGGGGTGGCTTGCAGCCTGTGCAGAGGTGACCCGCTCACCACAGTCCCAGGGAGGCAGGGGCCCACCTGCCTGTCATCACCTGCCCTCCACACCTGGATGGGTGCCTGGTGCGTGGCAGGTGCTCAGTGACCACCTGGAAGGGGGTGGCTGAGTCCCCTGAGGGCCGGCTGACAGGGGAAGAGGGACAGTAAGGGGGGGGGGGGTGACTGACGGGCACTCAGAGGCCGGAGGGAGCAGTCCAGGCAGGAAGCGATGCGAAGCAGGGCCATGCAACTTCCCAGAAACCAAGGAGCGAGGCCAGGAGCAGGACGAGGCGGGGCTGGAAAGGGTCCTCATGACAAGGAACCCTGACTCAGGGAGCACAACTGCAGGCGGCAAACAGGAATGAAAGCAGACGGCGAAATCATAGCTCCGGAGGGGCCGAGCCAGGCACGACTTCGGAATCAGAGAGGCAGCGGGCAGGCTGGAGGGGGCTGGCTGGAGGGGGCAGGCTGGGAGAGGGCAGGCTGGAGGGGGCAGGCTGGAGGGGGCAGGCTGGAGGGGGTAAGCTGGGAGGGGCAGGCTCACAGGCTCAGAGGTGGCAGGCTGGGAGGGGGCAGGCTGGAGGGGGCAAGCTGGGAGGGGGCAGGCTGGGAGGGGGCAGGCTGGAGGGGGCAGGCTGGGAGGGGGCAGGCTGGGAGGGGGCAGGCTGGAGGGGGCAGGCTGGGAGGGGGCAGGCTGGAGGGGGCAGGCTGGGAGGGGGCAGGCTGGGAGGGGGCAGGCTGGGAGGGGGCAGGCTGGAGGGGGCAGGCTCGGAGGGGGCAGGCTGGAGGGGGCAGGCTGGGAGGGGGCAGGCTGGGAGGGGGCAGTGTGGGATTGGAGGATCTCCCGTGCGAAGGCAGAGGGAGGCCTGTGGGACCTCCCTGCCCCCTGACCCTGCAGCACGCCCAGCCCACACTCCCCTTTCCGCTCCAATTACACGCTCACTCATTCCCTGCTGCTTCGTCTTCTCCCCTCATTAGATGCCACCGACCGAGCCTTTGGGACCTTCCCTAGTACATTCTCCACACGAGCTGCCAGTTGTCTAAACCCCACGGGGTACGTGCCACAGAGAAGGCAGCTGCGGACACAAGTGCATATGCAGTAACTTTAAACAGAAACTGCGGCCAAAAGACTATTTGTAAAGTAGCACCTCGATCTCTTCCTCCTCTCTTTCCCCAGCAGCAAAACACCCCATTCTACTTGGCAAGGGGGTATCACCCCCACAGGGTCCATGCCAGCACATTGCAAGGTCACGGTTGTGGGGACCCCCCCCACCCCGCCCGCCATCAGCTGTGAGTCAAGGCCTGTGCAGGCAGATCCCCGGGCTGCCCTTAGGTTTGGATGGAGACAGGCCTGTGATTGGCCTGGCCGGGATCCCGGGGTGCACACTCAGGGCGTTTCTGTGGGCAGCACCTCCCTGCAGAAGGACTACCCCCAAATTCTCAGGGAGCCCCCAGCCGGAACGAAACCCTAGATGGGAAGCTGACTCAGAACAGACCTGCCCAGGCAGCTGCAGACCTGGGCGAAGATGCCCTGACCCACACTGGCAGCTGCGATCCGGGAATCCCCAGGCTGGGCGGTGGACTCGAGACCCCTAGCGAGTGGGCACCCCCAGGCAGCTACAATGCCAGGTGTCGCTTCGAAAAGCAGGCGGGAGGGCGGCGAAGGGCCCGCCTCCCCCTCCACGCGCGCACTTCCTCAGCACGCCATTCCCCCCAGGCCTTCTGCGGACCTTGCAATAGGAGAATCAACTCTGCCCACTGAGCACTTTTTTCTTACGCTTTAAGATACTTGTGTAAACATTTTTAAAAAGTGTATTAGAAACACATTCATAGTAAACTTTACCAAGGATTTTCCCACGCGGAGATTTTTTCCAAACGTATGCGAACCATGTGACCATTCGTTCTCCTTCAATAATGAGCTCCGATTTCCAGCTACTCCTGCCATAAGTCACACTTCCAGCAAGAAAGAAGGGAACATGTGGCGGTTATAGGAACATTTTTAGGGCACTGGGGCCCATTTAACATTCTGAAGCAATAACCTATCCAATAGGACTCCAGTGTCCAGAAAGCCTCATGGCCCCTTCGCATATGTAAGTCACTCCCCTAAGGCTGGTCTGAGAACCCAGACTCCGCAGCCTTGAGAGGAGCGAAGGGGCTATGAGTGTGAGAGAGCGCCCCCTGCCGTAGGAGAGACCCAGTTCAGGTCTAATTACAAAGGGCACAGTTGGGTGCGTGGTTTTCAGAATTAAACCCTTAAACTAATGTGTGTGATTCAACTTCCTTGCTAACCTGATGCTCTACAGGTATGGGAATTCATCCGGTTGTTTCCACTCACCCTCATTTTAAAACGGACAAATGCTCCATATTGGAATTTTAGGTTACACACACACACAAAAAAAAATGGGGCAAAGAGTTTCTTGTTAAACACTAAGATTGTAGGGCTTGCAAGGAAAGAACAAATCTACCCATGAAACATTCCATGTCCAGGAGACCGGTCTAAGAGTCAAAGATCTAGGATTTTAATGTTGCCCAACTAGCCAAGATTTGCCAAGGTTGGTACTGTGTGCATATGCACATTTAGCCAATACTCCTGCTTATCAACCATCTCCCATCAGCGCTGGGTAGAAAAGCAGTAAGTGACAGTTCACTGGCCGCCATCAATTGCTAATTTCAAGTTAAAATCATCCCGTTCGTTTTCTTGTCTGTGCCCAGACCAGACCCACTTATGAGAAAGCTTTTATTTCTCAATGAGAATTCTAATACTGTCCCTCATCGTCCCATTTACCTTCTAGGTAAACATTCTAGCTACATGGGCCTCTCCTTCACTTATGCCAGTGATGGCGAACCTATGACACGCGTGTCAGAGGTGACACGCAAACTCATTTTTTTGGTTGATTTTTCTTTGCTAAATGGCATTTAAATATATAAAATAAATATCAAAAAATATAAGTCTTTGTTTTACTATGGTTGCAAATATCAAAAAATTTCTATATGTGACACGGCACCAGAGTTACGTTAGGGTTTTTCAAAATGCTGACACGCCGAGCTCAAAAGGTTCGCCATCACTGACTTGTGCTATTTCAAAGCATGCATTCGCTTTTTACCTTTAAAAACCTGTCATCTACCCCCTTTCCACCCACCCTCTAGGTCCCCAGTAAATTTAGGGTTTTCAAGGGCCAGAATTAATCATTTCAGGTGCAAGATCCCCGAACAAATATATGTCCTGATTCAAGTACACACATGTGTGCACATACAACCTAAAACTTAAACACACACACACACACACACACACAAAGACATTCCATGTGGGCTCATCGGAAAGTACCTTGTTTTAGACAATAGAGAGAAACTAAGTCATCGATGACAGTGAAGAACCAATTCATTATTCAAAACACCTACACGTGTGCTAGGATGGCCCTTCCACAAGATTCCTGAGAGAACACAGAAACAGGCTGTCTAAGAACACTCGGGAATTGGAGAGCAATTTCCAAATAATTCTACATTTACGGAGATCTCAAGAAAGCAGGAAAGCCTGGACTAGGGAAGGTTTATGGGGAAGGTATTTCCCACACGAGGCACACAAACACCTCGTCCGGACGTTCCAGATTTTAGACAAATGAACTATTTTTTCTGTCACCAGAAAAAAGAAAAAAAAAAAGCTGTCAGGTTTCATGAAATATCGCAATGAAAACTTCAGACCGGTTTCTTCTAACAGCACACCCCAGAGTTCAGTGACTTACTCTCCAGCCCGGCCCGGCTTCCTGGTTCTGCCAGAGGCCTGCAAAGTGTGCCGCCCGGACAGTCCGTGTCCGTGGCTCACCGCACCGAGGGCCGCCTCTCACCCGCGTCCCCTCGGAGCCAAAGACATGCGGCTCCCTCCCACCGTGGCCGCCCCGTGAGCGAAACTGCCCTCGGGGTCTTACTGCATTTGGCACCGCAGGGTTCCTGAGAGCTCACCCAGCATTAAAGGCAGCCACGTGCGGTGTGCGATCCCACCTTCTGTTTCTGGTTTCCCGCCATGGCGGGCGCTGGGACAGTCGGACGTGTCCTGACTGCATTGAAAGCAGCACTCCTGCAGCTCTTCCTGCTGCAGGCGCTCCTTCCTCCCGCCCCCGCCGCTCAGCCCTGCTCACTTTCCCACGCTCCCCTGGAATGGGAAGGGCTTGTCTGGGCAGGTGAGATAACACTCGGGAGACATTAAAACCCACACTGAAGTCATTAATTACCTGCAGGGCCGCCCCGACTCCCTTCAGCCCCGTCTCCCAACACCTTCGCTTGAACCTGAAAAGCAACCAGAAGAGCCTAGTGCCGAGGAGCAGCTCTCTGGTCCTTGGAACCACTCGTATTTTCTAGAACAAAGCAGCATGGCAGCCGAGGGGCCGGCGCCCTGAGGAATTGCCTTCCTCTCGTTGCCTCTCCCCTGGACGGTGGGAACGGAGAGCCCTACCGGGGCCCAGCATGCGGGCAACATCAGCCCAGCGTGTAATGATTCCCAACCCAGCCTTCAACTCTCAGAAGGGTCCTGGTTTCTCCAATACTTGGCTGCTTTATCGACAGATCTGACCTCAGGTCTGGAAACTTCTTTACATGCGCCACGTGTGTTCCAAAAACTAGGTGGCACTTCTACCGCCCAAATCACGGGTTCCAATAACCATTTCCCCATTCTGTTAAGAACTGAACACCTAAGTGCTACTTACTCTTACACCAACTCATGAAATTATAAATTTTATGAGAGAGGGTTTTGTTTGTTTGTTCAATCCTCACCCGAGGATGTTTTTCCATTGAAGTGAGAGGGAAAGAGAGAAACATCGATGTGAGAGAAACACATCGATTGGTTGCCTCCTGCATGAGCCCCTGACCAGGGCCTGGATCGGGGAGGAGCCTGCAACTGAGGGACATGCCCTTGACCAGAATCGAATCCGGGACCCTTCATTCTGCAGGCCGACGCTCTATCCGCTGAGCCAAACCGGCTGGGGCAGCCGTGGGCAAACTACGGCCCGCGGGCCGGATCCGGCCCATTTGAAATGAATAAAACTATTGAAAAAAAAGACCGTACCCTTTTATGTAATGATGTTTACTTTGAATTTATACTAGTTCACACAAACACTCCATCCATGCTTTTGTTCCGGCCCTCCGGTCCAGTTTAAGAACCCATTGTGGCCCTCGAGTCAAAAAGTTTGCCCACCCCTGGGCTAGAGCAAGAGAGAGGTTTTAATGAGTTTTCTTTTTCCTTAGTATAAATTTTTTTAAAACCCATCTCTAACTTCATACAGAAAAAAGAGTCCTTCCTGGTGTAAAGGGAGCTCCTTTGAAGGCTAAGGGTGTGGTCAGATGGTTCAACCCAGAACGATTTCGAGGTGGGTGTGATAAGGCAGCATCGGCCGTATCTCATTTGTTTGCTGCCGGGTTACAAAGGAGAAAATTGCAACATCTTCTTTCGGCATTAAAAAAAAAAACCTCACTAAAAAATTATTGTGGATTATCCATAAACAGCAATCACTGTCGATGGAAATCATATAGAACAAGAAATAGGAGGCCATAGCTGGGGCCTGGGCGAGATGGAGCTCTTCATTTTGTTTGGTTTTTGCTTGACTTTGTCCTTGAATAATCTAAATCAGTGGTTCTCAACCTTCTGGCCCTTTAAAGACAGTTCCTCATGTTGTGACCCAACCATAAAATTATTTTCGTTGCTACTTCATAACTGTGATGTTGCTGTTGTTATGAATCGTCATGTAAATATCTGATATGCAGGATGGTCTTAGGCGACCCCTGTGAAAGGGTCGTTCGACCGCCAAAGGGGTCGCGACCCACAGGTTGAGAACCGCTGATCCAAATAGACCTCTCAGGCATAAGAAAATGCAGGATTGGGGGGCAGCGGGTATAAGGGAAGGCCTTGGGGGAGAAGAATCAACCAGGAGGTGAGGGACCTGAGAAAGGGTTCCTGGGGGATGAAGCGAATAGGAAACAGACACACCCCCTGTGGGAAGGGCTCTGCTCCTGGCAGAGAACCCCGTGCTGCGCTCCCTCCCCAGGCCTCCCCGCACCCAGCCTCAGCCCGTCCTTGCCTGATGCCCATGCCCAGCCTGGATTTCGAGCTGCGCTCTCTCCCCCAAGCCCAGTCGCATCGCCAGTCACTAACATCTACATGTCCAGGGGACAGCTCAGACTCTAGGGATTTATTTTCGCTCGCACAGGAGGGCTGTTTGGGCCTCCATGTGTTTGATAAGGCAGCCACCTTGGCTCCAACCCAGCCTCATTTTCCTCTTGCCGAGTCCTGTCTTGCTCTCTCCAAAACAGTGCTTGTGTCCATGCCCTCGGAGGCCGCATCCCTTCCTCTGCCTCCCCAGCCGGGACCACCTGATCCCATGGTAGTGGGCTCAGCCTCAGCCTCAGTTCCCCTGGCCCATCCCACCCCGAGAGGGAGACCTTTCATTTAACCCAAGCCAGCTCCACGCTGGGGTCTGACCTCAGGCAGCGCTGACTGCCGGCCCTTCTCTAAAGTCCCGATTTCCATCCAAGAGCTCCCAGTTCCCTGATCCCTGCCCGCCACCCCTCCCACCACCACCACCTCAAATAACAGGGCTTCACCTCTGTGCCTGGTTCCCAAGCACCTGCCTTGTAACAGCCCAGGAAATCAGGCTCCTCCTAGGCCTGCGATGCTTGCCAGCTTCCCAGCTTGGCCCTGAAAAATGCTTACAACCTGCTAGCTCCCCGCCTCCCCCCCCCACCCCTTCCCCCCGCCACACACACACACACACACACACACACACACACACACACACACACACACTGCGTCAGACCCACCGCTAACTGGGTGTCAGGGACTGGAGGTGGCCACACCTCTCAGAAACCAGCAGCGAGAACTCCCCTCAGGCAAGCACAGGGCTGGAAACCGAGCCCTCAGCAGAATTCTACCTGCTCCCTTCGGGCCCTGGCGTGGGCGCTGGGCTCCTGGGCCAGCCGTGGACACACTACAGGCTTCGGCCGACTGTGGCTCTAAGCTGACACTTCTGGGTTCCCCCCTGTTATAGGACTAGACAGTCTGTATTTCTGATCCTCATTTTTAAAAATTATATTTTCATTGATTTCAGAGAGGGGGAGAGAGATAGAAACATCAATGATGAGAGAATCATTGATCGGCTGCCTCCTGCATGCCCCCTACTGAGGATCGGGCTCAAAACCTGGGCATGTGCCCTTTACCTGAATCGAACCCAAGACCCTTCAGTCGCAGGACGATGCTCTATCCACTGAGCAAACCAGCGAGGGCCTAACCCTCATTTTTAACCCCCTCTTCTCCAATAACATTGACAACTCGCTCCAATTTGGATGTGGTTTGGGCCACAGCCGCAGGCTGCCACCCTTCCCAGCAGCCACCTCCACCTTTACCTGCCATCTCTCCTGGTTTCTGCCTATGGCCGCCATTGCCCATTGCCTACCTAAGAGCTATCCTCCTCCTATTTTCTTGGCTTACAGAACCCTGATCCTTTGACCTCTTGAAGGACAGGCCCAAAGACAGGAATCACAACATGTCACGGTCATCTCATTTTCTCTTGGTCAGTGACTGATATAAGTGGGCACGTGACCTCTTCATGGCTCATTAAATGTAAGTCTTCTGAGAGCATTTTCTGTCCCAACTTAAAAAACAACAGTATTGCCATAACCGGTTTGGCTCAGTGGATAGAGCGTCGGACTGCGGACTAGAGGGTCCCGGGTTCGATTCCGGTTAAGGGCATGTGCCTTGGCTGCCGGCACATCCCCAGTGTGGGGTGTGCAGGAGGCAGCTGATCGATGTTTCTCGCTCATCGATGTTTCTAACTCTCTATCCCTCTCCCTTCCTCTCTGTAAAAAAAAATCAATAAAATATATTTAAAAAAACAAAAAACAAAAAACAACAGTATGAAAATGCCTTGCGCCAATTCTTTGCCTGGAATGCACAGGCAATGCCTGGAGCTGCAGCAGCCACCTTGAGATCCAAAGGCAACAACAGAGGATGTGGGAGCCACGACTGTAAAGAAAGAAAAAGAAAGATGGGCCTGAGCTCCTGGCATCCTCATTGGGCCACTTCCCTCGCCCTTGCCAGTCCGTCGCGGGTTTCTCGTTGAGTCAAATAAATTCCTAGTGTTAGTCGTTTTATGTTACAGACAACCAAGCCCTGTTCCCCTGATGGGAAAGACCCATGAACAACATTACTTTCGAGGAAGGCTGTGCTGTTTTGGTGCCTCAAGTTGCGTAGATCGCGATCCCTCCATTTCCTACCACCTTCATAGTCAATCTCTCTCTTGTCTGACTGCCTTATGCGGAAGGTAGTAAGGTAGCACGTTGCATGGAGCTCACACATGTTTTCTTTTACATATACAATATCCTTAAAGCACGTGTGCACAGAGTGGTCTCCGTAAAAATAGTGGAAGAGGGAATTCCATGGGCCAGTCCCTCCACCAAACAACCAATAAACTGCAAAAAACTGTCAGAATCAACTCTATCTGAAATCTGGCAACTTGTTAAAGGTTTACAGCAACCAGGTGAACACATAATCCTGAAAAAGGCTATTAAATATCAACAGGAGGACTCGCAGCATTTTCTCTTTCTCTGGCCCCACGTCCCCACCCCCTCTGCCCAGCTCAGCAGTGGTGGTGACGATGGCAACCGGCTTCTCTGTGCGGGTTCCTGGTACTGCAAGAAACAGAGCAGACCTTCGTTTCAAATAAGTGTGGCTGTTTGTTTTGACCTTCCTGGTGGCCCCCTGAAGGCCAGGAGCAAAGGGCTTGTCTTCCTATCACCTAATTCAGATCTCTCCCTGGGTGAAGAGGTGAGTACTCAAGAGGCATTTGTCAAAAACGTTTAAAGGCTAATGGATTATCTGCTGTCACTTAGGGCAAGGGATGCTGTTTGGGGCAAACAACAGACACACCAAAAAGCCTGGGGGGAAAGGTTAGCAGTGGGATCCTCTGGGAAATAAGGACTTTGAACAGTTCCCTCATATTCCTGGGAATCTAGAAGCTCATACGCATGCCCAGAGCAGGACATATGCACAGAAAAGACCTGAGAAGGCCCTAATCTCTCCCTCCCAGCTGACTTGCAGGCTCTGCACAAGCGGGAAGTGAAGAGTAAGGCAGAATTGTAAACTGCACAGCTAATTGTGGAAGGCATGCTCCACACAGCCAACTGGGTCTCTGGTTTTATTTTTATTTTTTCCTTCATCTTCCCCATCATCTCCTCCCCCTCCTCCTCCTCCTCCTCCTCCTCCTCCTTTTTCTCAAGATGTTTAAAGAAATATCTGCCAATCACTAAGCTAACCAAAACAAAGACTTCAGTGGCCATATATGACAAGGAATGCCGACTTCACAAAATTACATCAGAAAACTCATTAAACAGACTAACAAGAGCAGCCACAAAAAGCAGGAACAACAAGCCCTGGAAAAGAGGGAAAATCTGACTTTCAGAGTAGCCACATTACAGTACTCAACACATTCAGTTTCCAACAAAAATTTTTAAGACATGCGAAGATACAAGAAAATATGGCCCAAACACTGGAATAAAAAGCTAATAGAAACTGTCTCTGAGAAAGCCAAGGTACTGTACTTACTAGGCAAAGACTTTAAGCCAACTACTTGAAATATGCTCAAAACCTGGAGGAAACCATGTACAAAGAACTAAAGAAAACCATCAAAATAATGCCTCACCAAATAAATAATATCAATAAGCAAAAACTATAGAAAGAACCACCCCCAGAAAACACACCTCTGGAGTATAATAACTGAACTGAGCAGTTCCACAGCAGGTTTAAGCAGAGAGAAGAAAGAATCAGTGAACTTAAAGATAGGTCAATTGAAACACCGCAATCTTAGCAGAAGAAAGAAAAAAGAATGAAGAAAAATGAGCAGAACCTAAGACAACTATGGGACACCACTGAGCATACCCACATATGCTTAACAGGTGTCCCAGAGAGAGAAGTGAGAAAGGGGCAGAAAGAACCTGTGAAGGAATAAGAGCTGCAACACTGACCTACATATCCAAGAAGCTCAATAAAATTCAAGTATGATAAACTCAAAGAGGTCCACGCTGGGTCACAGTAGTCAGAGTATTGAGAAACAAAGGGAGAGTCATGAAACCAGCAAGAGAGAAGAGACTTGTCACATACTGTCAGCTTAACCATAAGATTAACAGCCGACTTCTCATCAGAAACCAGGGGGGCCAGAAGGCAGCGGGTTTCATTCTAAGTGCTAAAAGAAAAAAACCCAAGTAAGACCTTTACATTCCGCAAAAACTATCTTTCAAAAATGAAAGAGAAACTCACAGACAAACAAACACTGGGAATGTCTGTGGCGTGTAACCTGCCCTAGGAGAAACGCTACAAGGAGTCCTTCATGCTACAATAAAGGGCACTAGCAATAACTTGATCCACACGAAGAAGTAAACACACTGGCAAAGGTAACTACACAGTGAATATAAACGTCCGTATTAATGCATAGTTATTTCTTTTTCTATAGAATTTAAAAGACAACTACATAGAACAATAATTATAACTCTGTGTCGATGGGCACCCATGGTAGAAAGATGTACAATTTGTGACAATAAAGCACGTGTGCAGTAGGGCGAGAGGTCGCATTCCCACAGCGCTGAATGGCAATCATCCCCTAGAGAAGACACCCTCTCTCTTTGCCACGTGCTCCCCACTTCACTCTTACCTGCTTGGTCTCTGCAGGCATTTGGCTTATCAACTCCGGTGTTGAAAACTGCTGCCAAATTCACCACATCTCTGCTTAGGAACCTCAGATGGTTCCTGATTTCCTAGCAAATAATATTCAGGCTTCTTGGTCTGGCGTCAAAGACAAGGTAACGTGCCTCTTTTCCATCTTTTGGGGCTCATCTCTTAACAATTCCGTGTGGAATGTTCCACACTCAAGATAAATGATTAATGATTCCTATCTCCAATTTCCCACGCCCACTTCCCACCTGATGGGGCTTTACTGAAGCTCTCCCAGGTCCGGAGGGAAGGACCTTCTCGGTTCTGTGCACGTGAAATCCCTCCAGCCCATTGCAGGACCATCCTTTATCCATCCCCCTCCCAGGGGCCCTCGCTCCCTCTCTGGACTCCTGGACCGCTTTAGCTGTACTGCTCTGATTGTGTGTATCACTTTCCATTTTGTATTTAGCTGGGGTGGACATTTCTATCTGCTTCATGAAATTCTGGTGATAACTGAATGGTGTTATTTGTAATCTGTAAGATGCTATGCACTGTGAAGTAACACGTTAGCCTGGGGTTAGAGTCCGTTTTTTAGTCACATTTATGTGTCTCACAAAACTCTCAACACATAGTAGGTGGGGAGCCCAATAAATTTTTGTGAAATGGAATTGACATGCTAACTCTGTGGTGAGATGAAGTTGAATAATTTAAAACAATTTACAAGCATTTTTTATTAAGGATCATAGCATCTTATCCACAATTCCTACCAGAGGTAGGCAATATAAGAATTTTTTTAATGGATGCAATTAAATGACTCACTGCTAGTTTTAACACAAGCAATGGCTTATTTTACTACTTGCATCTTTTTTGGTGTCCCTCAATGTAAAAATTCTCTGACCTTGGGGCTATTTTTTCACAATTCCATAATCAAACTGTCTAACAGAAATGAGACAAGGAAAATGGACTGTGTCGTGGAGAGCAAAAGTATATCCAGTTTTTTAAAAATATATATTTTTTCAATACAAAAAAATTGTTTGAAGAAAACTGCTGATTTAATAATAGAATGAAGCAATTGCTCACCTTGGTTTCACTCACCTACAAATGTCAGGCAACCTAAAGAGGGAAGTGAGCTCACAGATTTGTTCTTCTGGAAATCAGTTCTTGCTTTCCTGAGGACATTTCTCAGCATGGAAATATTCAACTAAACCGTGGGAACTCTCCATGACAGGGCTGAGAGTCTGAGCAAAAAAAATGAGTGTCATCCTAACACCTACTTGTGATGGTGTGTGTGTTTCTTTTTCAGAGATTTGTATTTCAGGATATCAACAAATACAAGTTTACCAAATGGAATCATGTAGAATTTTTAGATTAGAAATTGGAACTGAGTATAGATGAGATGAAAGCACTAAACAATTCTCAAAATGTTATACCTATGCTATTTAAAGTTGATTATATACAAAGGCATTAATTGAGCAAAAACAAAAGTACAGAACTATGGGTCAACTATAATTACAATTACCGCAAATGCATGGCATATGAAGAAAGAATGTGGAATCCATGGATTATGGAATTATGGGTGAGTTTTTTTCCTTTTTGACATTTTTCTCTCATATTATTATCATTATAGTAATAAAAACTCAAAGGAGATAAGAAAATCTAGGGGTTTTTGTTTTGTTTTGTTAAAACCAGAAGAAAACAAAAAAACTTTAAGCACTCAATGTAGTGCCTTCTGTCCTCACTTTTGAATACAAATAATATTTGCAAGAAAATTACTTTTACTCTGCTAACATTACTAGCAGTTCTGACCTTTTTTTGCACTCTTCTTCTGTACATTGTTTCTACAATTTCCATTTAAGACATGAAAAGAATTGACAGATCATGTTCTGTATTTTTTAATTTGGAACAGAAAAATTCCTTAGCCCCAAGTTTGGAAACAACCAAGAATTCTTGGGTTTGAAGTAAAACTCCAAAAAAAACACTGGGTAATTAATCTTTCCTTTTCCCTCTAATACTGACGCTTTCCTTTTTAAGGAAATGGTTACAAATTTGTTCTTTTTAAATAACCCTCTCTAAGCAGCATTTTCTTTTTAGAAATAAGAGAGAAACATGTGTGCTGATTATTTTAACACGTTTCCTTGAGTTCCAGGTCAGCAATCCTGACCGACGCTCACTAAACATCTTTCCTCTCATTTTCTATGTGCTCCCTCACTACCCTCTAGAAATCAGAAAAGTATGTATATTTAGTCACTGGACCACATTAAAGTTCTGCAATATTTCTGTGTCACTTACGTTTAGTGGTTTCAGATACATCCTTACTTGAATAGCTAAACATAAAAAAAATGGCTAAAATAATACTCACAGATACTATTTTTTAAATCTGAAAGCCATCCAAGTCCTTCCTAGTCTATGAATGATATACTTCTCATCATTGATATTTATATACTTTTTTCACTTAAATACTTGGCTTTGACTGTTCGCTGTCAAATTCTATTTATTTTCCACATGGAATGGGATCGTTTAAAAATCTGTTAATAATTCTGAAAGAACTCTCCTGGATTATTCAGAGAAAGTTCTATGATGCCACTAAATAGTGTGCAGCTGTGGGTATTAATATGTTGAGCTGGAATTCACTTTATATCTACCCTTTTTAAAAAAAAATCTTTACATTCCCCCAATTCAAATTTTTAAAAATTCGCTCAGACTTCAGCCAAACGAGTGGATTATGCATGTTAAGACTGTGGAACAACACTGGGAGGATTACACAATAATCTATGTTCCATGAGGGCAAGAACTTTTGCAATCCCGCTCCCTGCTGCACCCCCACCTCACAGGATAGAGCGTAGCATACAGTTGGCACTCAATGTTTGTCACGTTTGTTGAATTTGTGGAATTGAATCACATAAAGATTTACTAGTCAAAGAACTGCAAATAGAAATGTTATCAAGTTTGCTGTCAACAACAAAGAAATTATTTCTCATGATTCCTTTCTAAAGTTGAACCTCTTAAACACTGAGGCTTTCTATAAAGAGCCAAAAGGAGCATCATTGATCGTGTGGGCTAGTTTGCCTGGCTGGCCAGCGGTCAGTGCACAGGACAACTCTTGTAGGTGGTAGGGTCCGTCCAGTCACTTGTCATTTAACTACACCCAATGACCACCTGTCACCCGTGGGCACAGGTGCCTCTCCAAGAGGTGAACATAGCTCTCTATGGCAGGTAGAAATAGTCTCAGTACATTTTTTAAGTATATATTTTATCGATTTCAGAGAAGAAGGGCGTGGGAGAGAGAGATAGAAACATCAATGATGAGAGAGAATCATTGATCGGCTGCTTCCTGCATGTCCCACACTGGGACCGAGCCCACAACCCAGGCATGTGCCCTGACTGGTAATCGAACTGTGACCACCTGGTTCATAGGTCAACGTTCAACCACTGAGCCATGCCGGACAGGCCATTTGAGCCTTTTAACAGCCTTCCTATCTATATATATAAAAGCCTAAGCAACCATTATGACTGAACGACCGGAACGACCGGTCAACCAGTCACTATGACGCACACTGACCACCAGGGCGCAGGCGCTCAACACAGGAGCTGGCCCCTGGTGGTCAGTGCACTCCAACAGCCAACCTCCCGCGGCCCACCAACCTCCTGCAGCCCCTCCCCCCGGCCAGCCAGCCACCCCCCGCCCCCCATAGGCCCTGACTGAAGGGGGTGGGGGGCTGGCTGGCCAACCTCCCAGTTTCCTTCCCCTGGCCGGCCAGCCCCCCAATAGGCCTGGATCGCTGGCCAGGCCAAGGGACTCCACCCATGCATGAATTCGTGCACCAGGCCTCTAGTTTATAATTAAAATTAAGATGACCCGCAGTATTCACACCATCACAGGGTCATTAGATTATATCAATAGAAATGCATCTCCCTGTCTTTCTTCTCCATCTCTGCACTCGTTCTTTGAACTCCCATTTCAAACAGTCCTGACACATGTGTGTGAAGTCCTAAGGTCTCCAGGTGGCCTAAGGAATGGCACCACCTGGTATAGCCCTCCCCCTCACCCCAGTGGGCCACCGACGTCACTCACCTTCCTTTTCCTCAAAGTATTTCCCAGGGCTGGGCTGGCCATCCAAAGGCAAACAGCTGGAAATGCCCAGACTCACACACAGGGGACATGTTCTTCTGTGGCAGGTGTCCTGCCCATAGGGTGACTCCATCCGGGTCCAGCACAAATCCAGCAGCTCCTCAGAAGGCAGGACAGAGACGTAGGACTCGGCTGCCCTGGTCCCTTGACCCCACACTCCTGGCTCAACGGTCAGTTCTGAGCCTTTGGGCCTCCTTTGTCCCCAAAGGTCGCTCATCCTGGTACCGCATGGAAGGAGGTGGTGAGAAGGAAGGAGAAAGTGAGCTGCCTTTCATTGAACAGCTGCTGTGTGCCAGTCGCTGCCCGCGGTGACGGGTTAGAAATGTGTAAACTGTTCTCCTCAATCCTCAGACTTTTGTCAGCTTCCAACATCCTTGTTTCCAACCATCCTTGTTTCACTCACAAGGAAACTTAAGATTACAGAAGCTAAGGGGCTGTGAGTGGCAGGACTGAGATGAAACCCAGGAGAGGGCCAGGCCTGCAGCTGCCCCAGGAGTCCCTCCTTCAGGAAGGTAAAGCAACTCTTGGGGACCCATGTCAACCCTTTTGATGGACCTACACCCCTAGAGGAACGGACAACCAGACAGCTTCCCAGCCAATGGAGACCCAGGACCCCGCATCCGCCCCTGTCTTACCCCGCAGCGACCCCCGCTGCAGGAGCCGGCCGGCCACCAGGGTTCCCACACCTGAATCCCAAGCTTTGATGAGCTAAACACACTCAGCCCCTCGGAAGTAGCTCTCAGGTGCAATTCCCAAAGCCCAGACCCTGTAAGAAGCCACGCCTAGTAAAGTGATCCTGCCTCACAAACATGGCTGTGCTCTTGAGACACGAGCCGTCGAAGAGCACTGCATGCTTGTCCTGACTGCTTACCACCCTTAGAAAATGACTTGCTCACTCCCTGCTTTTTCAGATTGTTTTTCTACCAGCCATCTTGGTGTGTTACTCTCCTACACAAGTTTCCGTCTCATCCTGCATTTCAAGAAAGCAAAATTTACATGTGAAACTCGTTCATTTTAAACACGGCGGTCCAGGGTACCAAAGAATCCTCTTCACGTCCTACCCAATATGAGCTTGTCCCTAACGCCCTGGACAACCTAGCGTTAAATGACTGCGACAGGATGGTGACACTTCCCTGGGAAGAGGAAAAAGGATTTACTCCCCCAAACTTTCCCAACACTCAAACTGAGCCACAAAATAGCAAGAAGATCAAATATGACACAGCTGGCAGGACGCGGGAGCTGAAACAGGAAACTGCTGTCCAGCCTCAGAGATAAGGTTCAGGCCAGGGCTTCCAGCTGCCCGGGAGGGAGTAGGAAGGAGCTGGGGGTGACGGTCACACAGGCCTCAGTCCAATCTCCGCCTGCCATGAACTTGTGATGGGATCTCCGGCAAGTCTGCCCAACCCCCAACTTCTGGTCCTGACCTCTACAGGACCTGGCTAAGTGACTTGACAGGGTTGCTGTGAATAGCAGGTAACATAGCAATTCTCATTCTCTCTCTCTCTCTCACACACACACACACACACACACACACATGCGCGCGCACACACACGCTCTATAACTGCCGAAGTCATTACCATTATACAGCATTGTGTCTGCATGGTCGGGTAGGTGGAGTACAAGGCAGGTCATAAGATGCAGAATTCTGCTGGGCACCCACTGGCCCGAGTAAATTTCATCCCGCACATCAGCAGCTGAGCTCTCTCTGTGCTGTGTCTCCTTCTCAAGCCTCTTTCAGCCTGTAAACCCACTGCTCAGCTCAGAGCACAGATGCCTGGGATCTGACATGTGGTGACATGATGTGGCGTGTTGGCGAGAGCGATTACAGGAACTCACTGGCCCTCTGGGAGCATTCATTGCAATTTCACTCTTCTTACGAAAACAGCAGTACGGAGCTCAGGGAGTGTTGTGGACTGAATGTCTGTTTCATACACACACCCCAAAAAATGCATATGTGGAGGCCCTACCCCTTCGTATGATGGTATTTAGCGATAGAGACTTTGGAAAGTAATTAGGTTCAGATGTGGCCACAAGGGTGGGGCCCCATGATGGGATTAGTGCCCTCCTAGGAAGAGGAGGAAAGACCAGGCTCACTCCTTTGGGCCAGGTGAGGCCACAGCGAGATGCTGGAGGTCCGCAAGCAGGAAGAGCGGCCTCACCAGGAATGGAAGGGCCAGCATTTGGCCTTGGGCTTCTAGCCTCCAGAACTGTGAGAACGTCTGCTGTGGAAGCCAACAAGTCTACAGCACTGTGCTACATGGCAGCCTGCGCAGACCAACACAGAGATGACGCAGAAAATAGTGACAAGAATGATTTTTTTTCAGGCGTCGCAGTGGCCGTCATTAACAGGGAAGACTCAGAGGGGAGGAGTGTGGCATTTGTCAGCAGCCCACGACACACGTGTGCTTTTCCTGCCCTCCATCCACCAATCGGTGAGCACATACCAAGGGCATGGCAAAGGCCATCCCATTTGGCCCTCACAGCTCTTCTACGAAGTAGCATGATTTTCTCCACTGGACAGTGGGAGAAACGGGGCGTGGGGAGCTGGGTTCAGGGGAGAGGTCAGAGTCCTGCCAGCATCAGGATAGGAGACGGAGCCCCCTCTGCCCGGGGGAGGGCAGGGTGAAATGTCCAGCCCAGGCTGGCGTCACTGCAAACCTCACGAAGCCCAGCAGGTGGGCCCCTGCTCTGTACCCACTTCACAGTCAGAGCTGGTCCGTGGCAGGGCAGCATGTGACCTCAGAACCTCCGGCTTCCAGGGCAGCGCTCCCTCCCAAGGCCAAGCTGCCTTCACCTGGAGAAGAGACGGCCATGCACCTGCAGACCAGCTCCTCTTCCTCCCTCTTCACAGTCACCTGTCGCCCGATCCTCCCGTCTCTCTCCGAGTCCTCTCACCCGGTCACTCCCTCCCCCTACCCACTGCCCCTTCCGAATGCAGGCCTGGGTGACGGACCCGCCGCCTCACTTCCCAGCCTCCTGGGTGTGTAACCCATCTTCTAAGAGCAATAGAATCCGCCTCCTGAATGATCACTCCCTCAGGTCACTGCCATGCTCAAAAGCCGCCAGGGATCCCATGTGTCCATCCCTCCCATGTCCAAGTCCAAGGCTGCCGACCCCCATCCTTGTCCCTTCAGCCTGGTGGTTCTCAACCTTCCTGATGCCGCGACCCTTTAATACAGTGCCTCATGTTGTGGTGACCCCCAATTTCATTGTTACAAATTGAACATAACTAAAGCATAGTGATTAATCACAAAAACAAGATGTAATTATCTATGTGTTTTCTGATGGTCTTAGGCGACCCCTGTGAAAGGGTCGTTCGACCCCCAAAGGGGCCGCGACAAACAGGTTGAGAACCGCTGCCTTAGCCTGACACTGTCCATCTGTCCAGGCTCTGCTGGCAACAACCTGTGTCTCATCTGGAGGCCACTGGGGTCCCCGAGTCCTCCTCTGTCTACACTGCGTGCTCTCCACACGGCTCTTCCCCAGAGGAAGACCTTGAAGGGGGTGGGGGGAGGGAGATGCAGGAGCTGGGTCATCCATGGTTCAGCTCGTCTGCTCTGAGGCCTGGGCCGCCTGCCTCACAGCCTCAGCCAGGGCGGGGCTCCAGGACGGTGGGGGCGGGAGGGACAGGCGGGGGAGGCCTGACGCAGCTCCCTCGGGGGACACACTGACACGCTGCCCGACTTATTGCTGTGTTTCCTTCTCAGGCACTTCGCTGTTAACTGCAGGGTGTCCCCCAGAAATGTACATACACTTTCACCGCTCACAGCTGTTAAATGAAAATGAAATCGATTCTAATAAACTCTGTCTTTATAATTGTTCAAAGTGTGGATACATTTGGGGGGGCAGGGGGAGACACCCTGTATATCTCCTTCTTTCTCACACTTCATCTCTTACTCTGGCCTTGACAGGAGTGGGCGCGGCCGGGAGAGAAACCTACCAGACTAACACCCACGGCTCTCTAATCTGGGTTTTGCCATCTATTCCCGAGGAAAAGTCCATTCGGAAGGAACCGTGAGGCGCTGGGGAGAAATCAAGTATTTCCCCTAAAGGGGTGGCTTTTTACCTCTGCACATAGCGGCTCAGCCAGCCGGGAAGCCAGGTCTGTCGCCCCGTCTATATTTAACTGTCTCCTAGCACAGCGCGCGCAAGAGAAAATTGTTACAGAATTAGCAGCCTCTGACACAGAGCAGACAGGCACAGTCCCTGAGGAGAGGAGGTGGCAGAGAAGTGGAAATAAACGACAAACGCCCAATCGGAACTTCAGCTCCACGCTCATCTTCTTTCTTTCTTTCTTTCTTTCTTTCTTTTCTTTCTTTCTTTCTTTCTTTCTTTCTTTTTTTTGGAAAACATAATAGCTGTACAACATAAACATAAAGCAGGAATCAGCAAGGTCTGGTCCAGTCCAAATCCACCTCCCTGTGGCCCACGAGCTATGAATTGTTTGTCCATTTTTAAACAGTTGAAAAAAAATCAAAACCATAATATTACATCCCATGTGAAAATTATGTGACAGTCAAGTTTTGGTGCCCATCAATACATTTTTTGGGAACCCAGCCACGCTCCTGCATCTGCACGCGTCTAGGCAGAGCTAAGCAGCTAAGACAGAGACCCTCTGACCCATAAAGCAGGAAATATTTGCTCTCTTGCCCTTTTGTAGAGAAAGTCAGCCAATCCGGTCTAAAGCTCAGTCCCCGTGGAGGCTCACGGTGCTTCTGTACATGTGTGCGGCTGAACAAGCATGAAAGTGGGTGGAAAACATACAACACTCAGCCCGCGCCACCCGGCTCAGTGGACAGAGCGTCAGCTTGCGGACCGAAGGGCCCTGGGTTCGATTCCACGTACCTCGGTTGCAGGCTCAATCGCAGGCCCCGGTTGAGGTGTGTGCGGGAGGTAACCAATCGACGTGTCTCTCACATCGATGTGCTTCTCTCTGTGTCTCCCCCTCCCCTCCCCTCCCCCTAAGAAGTAAAATCAATGGAGAAATATCCTTGGGTGAGGATTTACACACACACACACACACACACACACACACACAAACAGACAGCACTTAAATATAAAAGCAACTTCATCTTCCACTTAAGTGTTTTCACACAGCATCCTGAGGAGTCCCACCGGCCAGGTGACGTCCCTTTGGGAGACATCCGGGCCAGGCTCTGAGAGTCTCACCCCTCTCTCAAAAACAGTTTGGCTTTCATCCTAACCTATTGCGATACTGTGTGTAAAATTATTTGAAAAAGGGTTGTTTTTTTGTTTGTTTGTTTAAAAAAAAAAGTGAGAGGAGTTTGAAACTCATGGCGCCCTGTGTCATCTATGAGAGACGACTGCAAACTCAAGCCCAGGTCCAAGGCCGTGAAAGGAAAGAACCGCTAAGTGTACCTGAAGCCTACACACCAGGACTGAACACCGGCAGCCCTGCCCGCTGAGCAGGCGTCGTGCAGCAGCGCGGAGGCCGGCCTGCTCTACGGAGAACGATTCCCGTACGAAACACGCTGCCTCCCCCATCTGCACACAGCCCTGCAGGACACTGTACTAAATATATAAAATTACAAAGCAATCTGATTCACATGCCCGTATTACGGCCACACAGCCATTGGTAGCCCAATCAAAAACTCGAAGGGAACTACAAACAGGGTTGCCGGGTACCTATAATTTATTTTTATAAGTAATAAGTCATTAACAGGTACTTCAGGAGGTAATTAAAGGGAAATTGATAGGAGCCGACTGGAAGGCTGGGAATGTCCGTGTTTGCTTTTTTAAGGAAAGCCATCGTCTTCTAAACTCCATTCAAAGCATCTGAAAAATTAGTTTAGTCGTGTGGCGTGGAACTAGTAAACTGATACGGGCCAGGTTCCACCTAAAAAAGCGGCTTTTATAGATTCGTAAGGAGACGGAGTCTGCAGGGTGCCGGGGGCAGGCAAGAGCAAGTCTGGCTTCTTAAATCCGTGCGTCAATAAAGGCTGTGAGAGCGACTAAGGAACTAGGAAGTTACCTGTGTGCTGTATCTTCATGAATATATGTGGTAATAAGCATGAAAAGACCAAGTGGCTTCGTTATCCATCTAATTTCTGTACAGGGATTAGATCTGAAAATTGATTGCCTAAGCCGCACACCCATGGGTGAGAATGAAAGCCATGCCAGTATTCACAATTCCACAGTCCATTTTTTTCCATGTGAATGACTCTGAAGCTGTATGACTCCGCGGGAAAATAAAATTCCCAATAAAAGTACTAGTATTGCTCTTATCCATGATTGTTCAACATCTTGATTAATGCAAAGTCAACTCTGTTTATTTTCATCAGTCACCCGGTAATAAATTCTGAAAATAGGGTCGTACTCTGCAATCATCTGGTAGATATTTTGGAACGCCTTGCTTAAATTCATTGTTTATTTTTTCCTGCCCCTACTGTCTAAACTCCTTACCTGTTCTAAAAAGACGTTCTACACATCGCACTCTAAGTAGGTCAGGTCCTTATGCCGCACACCTGAAACGTGTCCAGTGTGGCCTGTCGACGACATCTCCACGAAACTGAAAATAAGTAAACAAACAAACAAGAAAACGAAGTTGCTCCAAATGTCCTAAACTAGTGAGCGAGGCAACTTCCAAAAAACCTCGCTTTCCAGCGTGAAGCTGCTGGCCAATAAGAGGCCGGAGTGGGCCCGGCGTGGTAGACAGGCTCTGATGACGTCACAGGATCGTGCTGGAAATTCTCCACAGGCCGCCAGGATGCAATGTGTCTGGGAACATGCTGTCATCACACTCCTGTGCATCTTGGTGGCCAGATAAACAGATTGAGACCAAATCTCAGGGCGTGGAAGAGGGGCTCTGGCAAGTCTGAAATACGCACATGAGACAAGCCCATGGTAATAGGATTCCCATCAAAACCGCTATCTGTGTTATCATCTTTTTTAAAGAAATTCTAAGAGGCTGAGTTTTACACAATCAAAATGCAGCAAATAGCACCCCCTGCTGTCCTCTGCCACTCACACTCACACAGTTGCAGATGTGCAGGGAAAGCCTCACTGCATTGCGCTGGCAGGGACGTCACGCCTCGCGTCACAGGGATGCTGCCGCCCTTCGCGTGCCCCCTGGTGGGGAGACTGACCCTGAGCCAACCAGCCAGAGGGGGACAGAAAGAGCCGATAGCAGTCATTCTTCAGATGACAGGAGTTGGCTGTAAGCCACACAAGGACAACGATGTGTAAAATAAAACAGGATTTTCCAAATAGGTTAGGAACCATTATTTTAAGTCACCCATCCATCCTCAAAACATTCGGCCTGACGTACACTTTGCCTGCTTCTAATGAGGTATTATGACAACATCCCAATCTAGGTACGAAAGACTTGATTCCAAGAGGGACAATTGTTTTTTGGCGTGCCCCTTTCCTCAACCACCGGAACACCCGCCCCCTCCCCGCCCCCCCCCCCCCCCCCGCCCCAGGAGGAAGGAATCTCTGCTTGCTGTCTCCACGCCCTCAACCTCCTGTGTGTCCCTCGAAGGCCACAGTTGACAAAACAAAACGCAGTGCCCTTACGGTGTCCGTCAAACTAGTGTGGAGCCACCACAAACACAAGGCGGGCATTCTGAAAGTTTACCATTTCATATTCAGACGTCAAAGGTACGTATTCTTTACTCATGCAATCAGAATAATGTGTAGATGCCACATTAGCATATACATTTTATAAGAACCAAAGTAATCCATATATATTTCAAATCATTAATATTTAATTTATATTCATTACTATGTAAGTAATATAGCTGTCATGAGTATTAATTAAAATATTATTATTATATAATTAACAAAAATTACTAGAATGCCCTAAAATGGAAAGAAGGTGCCATGCACAGCCAAAAAGCCACAGTCCTGCCTCTCGCCTCCGCCAGGACTCTGGGCTGTCCCCTCGCCTGCAGACCTGCTCAGCGTGACGGTAACCCTCAGCTGCAAACCTCAGGACTGGCAGGGGGAACCCAGGGGCCCCTGTGGTGCTGATGCTGGCGGTTCCCAGCCAGAACAGCCGAGGAGCCGCGTCTTCCATCTTCCTTGTCCACAGTGCCCTCTCGTGGCTCCCGGGGAAACTAAGTAACTTGAATTTTATTTCTGCCTGCATGTAGGAGGAGAATGTTAAACTCAGGGGCACCCAAACTTTTCCGGTCAGTGCGATGGTTTATGTTCTGTGTCTTCTTGGCTAAGCCACGGTACCCAGATACTTGGTCAAATACCGGCCTACGTGCCGCTGTGAAAGTATTTTTTAGATTAACGTTTAGTCAGTGACTTTGAGTAAAGTGCATTACCCTCCGTAATGTGGGTGGCCTGATCCTGTCAGTTGAAGGCTTTCGGAGAAAATGATTGAGGTCCCACAAGAAGAAAGAATTCTGCCTCCATACTTACTGCCTTCGGACTCAAGGCTGCAACTCAACTCTTCCCTGGGTTTCCAGCCCGCTGGCTTGCCCTGCAAATTCCAACCTGCGGCCCCCACAGCAGTGCGAGCCAATTTCTAACATTAAGTATATTTTTCATACATGTATACATACATGTGCACATGCGTACATGTGTGTACATGTGTGTATGCGTGCGCCTATACATACATATACATGCCCACACATCCTATTGGTTCTGATTCTGGAGAACCCTGACTAATACAACCAGTGACTCCCGAGTGCTTCCCAGAAAAACTCATGTCCCTCAGTCTCCAAACTGAAGCTTCCACCACGAGACGGGATGATGGGGGTGACTCACGTGAAGCCTGTCCCCTCCCTTTCCTGCCAGTCTCCACCTGTCAACCACAGGCGGTCCCAAGTGGGGGCAGCACGCAATAGAGGCCCAGCTCCTGCAGCTGTTGGCACAGTTTTGAGCGAGAGTGTCACTGTGCTGGCCTTGAAGGGAAGGTCGCTGCCTGCTCAAATAAACGTGTCCAGTGTGGCCTGTCGACTACATCTCCATGAAACTGCAAATAAGTAAATAAACAAACAAATAAACAAAGTTCCTCCAAACGTCCTAAACTAGTGAGCGAGGCAACTTCCAAAAAAACCTCACTTTCCAACGTGAAGCTGCTGGCCAATAGGAGACTGGAGAGGACCCGGCGTGGTAGACAGGGTTTGTTTGTTTGTTTGTTTACTTATTTTCAGGTTCATGGAGATGTCGTCAACAGGCCACACTGGACCCGCTGAAGGTGTGCGGCATAAGGACCTGACCTACTTAGAGTGCGAAATGTAGAACATCTTTTTAAAAATTTAAAAAAAAAATTTTTTTTTAAAGTGAATGCCACTCAAACAGATATGTGCACACCCATATTCACAGCAGCATTAGTCACAACAGCCAAAAGGTAGGAACAACCAGTATCCCTCAACGGATGAATGGAAAAAATCCAGTGCAGACATAAAATGGAATACTATTCAGCCAATAAAAAGAATGGCGTTCTAACACTTGCTACAATACAACACTTGCTTAAACACACTGCTCAGTGAAATAATGCACACACAGAAGGATAAATATCGTATGATCCCCTCATGTGAGGTACCCGGAAGAGGTGAATTCATAGACAAAAAGTAGAATAGGGCTTCCCAGGGGCTGAGGGAGGGGCAGTGATGAGTTAGTGTTTAATAACAAGTACGAATTTCAGCAGGGGATTATGAAAAGTTGTCGGTGTACAGAGCAGTGATGGGTAAATAATACTGTGAAAGTATTAAAATGATAAATATGATGTTATGTATATTTTATCACAATAAAAATGAAGTGAGCTCCCTGGCGACTTTTGTCCCCATCCCTGGGGCCCCTTCGGGGACTCCTTCCTCCCTGTTCTCAGGGCCTTCCTCCTGCCACTAACGCACACACACCACCACTCAGCGGCATTCCTACTTGTCTGTATGTTTGCCTCCACATTTTTTCTATGAGTCCTAACAGCCCGGGATGAGCTTTAACTAATCCCCACGTCTCCAGGACACAGCAGAGCACCTGGCGCATAGTAGGTACTCAAAGAAGCGTGTTCCAGAAATGATTCTCAGAGAGGCAGAAAGGGCAGCTCCTTCAAAGCTTTAGTGAACCTGCTTCATCATTCTAGAAACACATTCCACAGAGAGAGAAAGTGCCAAAGAACGGGATTAACAACATCTTTTTCAGTACAACCCATGTGATGGCAGACTAATTGCTCACTGCGCCACAAAACTCCAACACCTAAAAAACATTTCCAGACCATCCTTTTGCCCATAATTTAAATCTGATTTTTATAAAACATTACTAAACATGTCTAAATTTTCCATCAGGGTCATTAAAACCTAATTTTCACAAGCCACACAGCTATCTGCGTTTTCAGGAACTGTCCAGCCACCTGTTTCCTGAGAAGGGGGACAAATGGCAAGGACCGTACAGAAAGATTCCGAGTTCCAGGCAGAACCCGGGCCAAAGAGCCCAGCGTCTTTCCTGCCAAACTTTTCCCTGGAGTTCTGTGGGCGTGGTCTGAACAGGACAACCTTTTAACCCCCTGCATCCTGCCTCTCACATCCTCCTGCCCTGTGGACCTCCAGCAGCTAACAGCTCCCACTGAAATCCGCCGTCCCCCACTGCCCACCCACACCCCACCCCCACCAGAAAGAAAGCCACCCCCCCCCCCCCCGGCTGCTCAGGCCTGAAGGTCAGCCAAGTCCTTGGACATCCAGGAGAGGGCCTGGCCCAGGGCCCCTGAGGCTCCTCAGGCCGGCCTAGGAATGGCTTAACCACCAGAGGGCACAACTTCAGAGCAAAGACAAGTTCATTCCATGCAGCGAACAACAATAAATTATTTCCTAAAAGCGCAGCCCCGCCTGTTACGACAACCTATTAAAAACGTTTTGCAAAGCGTCGGCCAATACCCCTATTATCGTGACTTTCCCAGGCGTGCTGACGGGGGATCAGATGACACCAAAACCATAACGAATCTCCTATTCTTGCAAGAGGACCCTCAAGTATTGCTCCTCGGTCGTGAGTGAAGCACGTGACTAATTTCTTTTCAATGAGCTGCTGGCTAATTTCCAACAGATGAACCCCGCGTCTCCCCAAATGCCCGCATCTCACCTCCGCATGAGGAATGACCAGCGGCCAGGCCAGACAAGCCCTGCACAGGGTCCAAGGCGAAGCCAGCTCCAAGGTCAGAGTGCAGGCACCATCGTCACCGTGTCCCCCACCCCTGGCCTCCGCTAGACTCCCTCCCTTCTCCCAGGGAAGGAGGACGCACCGGGAGCTACATTTACCGCCTGTGGGATTCAGAAACAGCATCGCCACCGAAGTGGAAACCTCTCAGTGCACCTAGAATGTACCCCGGCCGATTGAGAATTTAATAAACCACACCTGCTTGCGTTTGGCCAATGGGAGGAAACTGTTTTCCTTTTAGTCAGAACATTAAGTTATATTTGGCCCAATTTTCTACCATGTGCAAGGCGGGGGGGGGCGGGGGGAAGAGTTGGCATAAAAGCAAATAAGAATGTACCAGGTGGTCCTCCCTACTCTATTAGGGACAGAAGTGAGACTGGTTCTCACACAGACACTGGACACAGCCCTGTCCCCTCCCCCACAAGGCCTTGTGCCCAGAGCCCGCTAAAAATCCAGCGACAGCCCAGAAATAGCCACAGGCAGCTTAACCCAGCAGCAATGGGGCAAGCTGCAACCCCACCCAGCACTCATTAGCGCGGGAACAAATGCACATCAACTGCACAGGCATCGTGCTTGGCACACAGTAGGTGCTTAGCAATTGTGCACTTTTCTTCCTGTCTCTTCGGGGTTATGAAGCCCTTGGCCCAGAGAGAACTGCTCTGTTCCAGTAAGAAACACAAGGAGATGGGTTAACACAGTTTGTTGCTGCTGGGACTAGTTAGGTGCTTTTGATGGCAAGTAACCGAAACCCCATGTCAGGCGGGCTGTTCCAGCCACTTAGAGGCGGGCTGGAGTCAGGATGGGCGTGGCCAGCGGCTCAGACCATGTGACCAGAGACTCATTTCCACATGCATTTTAAAATGTGTGCTGCTACTCACCCAGTGATTTACAGTTTAATACAAAAGCACAAGGAAATGAGAAGCAATAATCTTCTTCTTTACAAAAACTGTCAAGTTCCATATAAGTTTCTCGTTAGATCCAGTTCTAGGGGTTGGAAAGACCCAGCAGGACAATGGACTAAAAGTCTGAACAGAAATGCAATGCAAAGAGGCTTTTGCCATGTTTCCTCTTTTCTCTCTGCTGCTGCTGTAACTCACAATCCCGCAGCAGTCTACCTTTATTAATTTATTTTTAATTATAATTGACATGCATGAGTTTCAGGTTTACAGCATAGCGATTCGACGTTTATGTAGTGATCACACCAGTAAGTCTAGGAGCCATCTGCGGTCTTTAAGGCCACGGCAGTCTTAAAGAACATGGAATACAGAGATTAATATTTTTAATATTTCAAACAAGAACGTGTGTGCTACAGTTAAACGCAAAGCACAGCAGATTAATTAAATGTCTCACCGGAGAAAACCTCGCCGTTCCACAATTCAGTTTTGAAAATACCTTTTCACGAGTATAAAAAACGATCCAGACATAAATCAAACATCATTCTACAGCCCAAGACAAAGATGACAGATGTTTAACACCTTGAAAACTACCCCCTTGGAATAGGGAAACCTATTTAACGTTTATTTCTAAGATCTCTTTCTTAATGTGAGTTGGCAAAATGTCTGCGGAAGACATTAGTCAGCCTTATAAAGGCTGCTCATAAAACAGCCGAAATGAGCAAATTGCTGTTCTAACCTCCCGGCTGGCACCCAGGCCCAATGCTTGCTTCCTAGTACTTGTCCCAACGCCGGCCGACCTGATGGGACTCCTGTCTGAGGCAGCAGGTCTCAGCAGTGATTTTTAGTGTCCACACGATTACCCGTCTTGTCTTAAAGGGCCATCTTGGTTAAATACAGAAAAAAAAAAAGTCCATCAAACACAAGGCAAGTCAAGACACTTTCCTTTGAAGTGAGCAAGGTCCCCCAAACAAAGGGGTGAATACCTTCAAAGCCAACAGAGCTATTTCACAGACGTGCACGTGCCCAGGCCCCTGAAGGCTGACTCGCTTGAGAAGACATTTTCCAGGACATGAGAGCCAAGGCTGAACAAGAAAAGCTTGTATCCTACAACTCCCATCTGTCAGCACGGGGATTATGCCGCTAACATGCACGCATTTACCCCCACACGCTTATTTTCTTTACTCAAAGACTCATCACGAAGAACATCCAAATTCCTATCCATTTTTAAGGGCAGGGGTGGGGGGAGCTGACATCAGGACGTTCCACTTGCCATTGATGAAGAATCAAGTGGAAAGGCAGATGAAGAATGGAATGCAGAACACGCCCAAACCGTGCCCATCTCTTCTTCCGGGCTGTTTCTTCCTTCCACCTTCCCTGTCTCTGTCAAGAGCTCTGCCCCTGTGCCACTCAGACCAGGTTCCAGCCTCGGAGGCAAAATGGGCCACTAGCCTCGACTGTTGTCTAAACCCGGCCAGTCCCCACGGCCGGCTGGCATCTCCTTGGAAATACCTTTCATCGCCCCCACGCTGCGCCTTGCAAAACGCAGGGGTGTGACAAATGTTTGCTGAGTGAAGTTCAGTAAGCACACGTGTTCAGGTCCTTTGCTTTAAAAGTCACTATTAAATATAGGCTATCTTTTGTCTGGGTCCTGCTCTGCACAAAGGAACGGTAAGAAATGTCTGTGCAGCCATCAGAGAAATTTAAACACAACCTGGAGAGTTGGTGTCAAGAAACAACCGATCATATTTTTAAATGGGATAAGGGCGTTGCGATCATGTATTTTTTAAAAGCCATCACTTAGGGGTACAGACAGAAGATAACAATTCACACTGAGAGTACATGATGCCTGGGACTTGCTTTGAAATCGCCCAAAGTGGAGGTGAAGGCACGGGAGGTGGCGCAGATGAAACGGGCCAGACCATGTGTTGGTCGTCAGCGAAGCTGCCCAAACAGGAGTTCTTGACATCATTCTCTCTATCTCAGTGCATGGGCCGCACTGTTCAAACACGGGCTTTTGTCTTATTTCAGGGCTAACAGAGTTCAAAGGTGGCAGCCAGGCTTTCCGAGTTCACACCCTGGCTCTGCCGCATGGCCTGCCGGCTGGGTTACTCAGCCACCTGTGCCTCAGGTCCTCCTCTGAGCTAATCACAGCCCCGCCTCCCTCCAAGCTCTGTGCAGAAGGTGAAATGAGCGATGCTCCGGGCAGTGCTGGCGTATGGCACGTACTTTATAAATTGGCTATTTCTGTACTACCACTTCCACTCCTATCGCCAATGCTTTTTGTGTTATTGCTTATTGAGCTGTAAGCTCTAAGCTGAGAACAGAGAGGAACAGAAAGCACAGTCTTTCTCTTTCGAGGGCCTTTTGGTCCAGCTGGGGATTTAGGACACAGAGGAAAAGGAGGAGAAAGTACATTTACCTAAACACATCCTATGTCCCAGGCTTTTCACCAGCGGTTCTCAACCTGTGGGTCGCGACCCCTTTGGCGGTCGAACGACCCTTTCACAGGGGTCGCCTAAGACCATCCTGCATATCAGATATTTACATGACGATTCATAACAGGAGCAACATGACAGTGATGAAGTAGCCACGAAAATAATGTTATGGTTGGGTCCCAACATGAGGAACTGTATTAAAGGGCCAGAAGGTTGAGAACCACTGCTTTTCACAAAGGGCAACAGGGCTGCACCTCCAAGACCAGCAACAGGGGCAGGGAGGCATCCAGGCCAGAGGAACGGGATGGACGCCCGTGCTGTGCCCTGGGGTGAAGGAGCAAGCCGTTCTCGGGGGCACGGGAGCATGAGGGGCACAGCTGAGGTCAGGACAACTGGTGGCAGTGATTAGAAGACAAAAAGAACAAGAACTGATCAAACCCGCAGCCAGGAACTGGTCGGTTTTCTAAATTACCTGCAAATGAAAAATGCAGATCCCTGGCCCCGCCCCAGCCCTTTCCCTAGCCCACCCCTAGGCCCTACCCCGCCGGCTGAATCAGAGTCCCCTGAACAGCACCCAGGAATATGTTCTCACTGCAATCCCTGTGGGTGGGCGGTGCCGAAAACTTAGACCAGTGGTCGGCAGACTGCGGCTCTCGAGCCACATGCGGTTCTTTGGCCCCTTGAGTGTGGCTCTTCCACAAAATACCGACTTCTGCGCATGGGTCACGAAGTTTCAATCACACTGTATGTGGGCGCCCGCACGTGGTATTTTGTGGAAGAGCCACACTCAAGGGGCCAAAGAGCCGCATGTGGCTCGCGAGCTGCAGTTTGCCGGCCACTGACTTAGACCTTCCAGATCAGATAAACAGGGAAGAGAGGAGACTTCAAATGTACCCAGAGGTTCAGTAACTTAATGGAGCTCACACCCAAATGATGAGCCACTCCTCCTGCCCTCTGGCCACCATCTGTCACCCTGTTGTTGGCAGACTGCTCTCCCCCACCTCTGCTCAGTGCCATGGTGTCAAACCCTGCTCCCCTGCCCTTTCCTCTCCATGGAAGCGAGCCCCCCCACCCCTGCCCCCAGTTTCCCACCCTCAGGGTGCAGCTGGGTTTAGGCTCAAGCCCTCCTCAGAGACAAGCACTGGAGGCAGGCATCCGGGGCTTCAGGAGGTCTGGGCATGGAGGGGGCAGGAGGAAGGGGTGGCATCCTCCAACCACGTTAGCAGGCAGAGCCTTCGAATACCCACACCTGCAAAATGAAGGTGGCTCCCTGGCCCCATAACCCCCTCTGGTGGCACACAGCCCAGGGGCGAGGCCTCCTCTCCCGTCTGCCTTTTCGGCGCCTGGTGCAAGCCTAGGTCAGGAGACGGGATGCCAGCAGGTGCCAGAGGTGGCCTCTGGCATCCCTGGGCCAGCCTGGCTTCTGCAAGCCGCTGCCCTCCGGAGAATGAATGCCCCGCTTCCTCACCCACAGCCCCTCCTCCACGAATAATCAGCTCAAGATCATCAACGCATAATCAGGTGGCAAAGAATGTCCCAGCGATGGAGGGAGGGGGGTTTCCCACCCCTGAACCCACAGAGCAGTGGTTCTCAACCTGTGGGTTCCGACCCCTTTGGGGGTCGAACGACCCTTTCACAGGGGTCGCCTAAATACATCCTGCATATCAGATATTTACATGACGATTCATAACAACAGCAACATCACAGTTATGAAGTAGCAACGAAAATAATTTTATGGTTGGGGGTTACCACACAGGAGGAACTGTATTAAAGGGTCGCGGCATCAGGAAGGTTGAGAACCACTGCTGTAGAGAGATGATCCTGGACCCTCAGTCCAACCCCCACCTCTCTTTAGCAAGTCCCTTTGCTGTGCAGCCTCCGTGGTCTCTAAGGACCAAGGCTTGTCTGCCACACGTCTCCCCGGTCCAAAGGCCACAGCCGTGTGAGGATAAAGGACGCGGCGGGCGTCTGGGTGCACAGGCCGGGAAGAAAGCCCACTGGGGACCCCGCATTGAGCAGCCCAGGCTAAGAACCCTGGTCACGCTGTACCGATCTGTCCCCTCCCAGGACCCACAGGGCTCGCCCAGCACACGGCTCCGGCTCTGCACCCAGCCAATCATTCCACAGCCCCCGGGGAAGCCACGAGCCCCCAGGAGCTGGGTCCAAACGCATGACGCCCGTGTTCCTCCCACGGGGCCGAGCTTCTCCCACTGCGTGTGCGCGGAATCAGCGCTCACGTGGCTAAAATCATAGTTTCCATAGAAGGTACATTTTTCTATCTTTGCTTCCCTCTGAAGTTTATCTCACAAGGCAGAGAAGTGGAGTTTCTGTTAACCAGTTTGTCAAGAAGTAGGAAATTTTTTTTACAATCACACGATCTGATTTTTGTGGTTGTGTATTGGCAAAGCTGTGGAAGTTAATCAAGATGTTTGGCTGTTCATTTAACTCTCTATAGAATGCTTTCCTACCAGATGTAACTGAAATTTACCTAAGGAAATTATCCAAGGCCCAAGGCCCAGGAAAATAAAATAGGCTTAAATGAAATTACAAGGTGAGAAAGATTTTATATTAAAACTAGAGGCCCGGTGCACAAAATTCATGCACGGAGGGGGGGGGGTAGGGGTCCCTCAGCCCGGCCTGCACCCTCTCCAATCCAGGACCCCTCGCAATCTGGGACCACTGGCTCCTAACCGCTCACCTGCCTGCCTGATCGCCCCTAACCACTCTGCCTGCCTGCCTGGTTGCCCCTAACTGCCCTCCCCTGCCAGCCCGATCCCCCCTACTCACCTCTGTCTTGGGTCCCCCCTCACCGTGGCTTTGTCTGGAAGGATGTCCAGTCTAATTAGCATATTATCTTTTTATTAGTATAGATATGGGGAACAATAGGAGGTGGTAAGCTTATTTTGTTTGCTTTATGAACCAGAAAAAAAAAAAAAGGAAAGTTTTATACGAGAGTATCCCTGCTTACGTTTCCTATTCAAGCCAGTTTGACTTTATTGTGTGATTATTTTAATCCCAAATAATGTCTAAGTAGGTGTCAGTTTATGGGATGAAGCTCAACAAAACCGTAACATAAACCTGTCAAATTGCCACCTCCCTCAGCGATGCCGCCTCGGGTTTGGGAGGACACAGAAAGATGTATCTGTTCCAACTGCTTCTCGTGGCCGCGGAGCGACTTTACAAGGCACATGGCCCTGGGCGTCTGCGGGTCTGGGCGGGAGAGCGAGACCGAGGCTGTGTGGAAGGATAATGCCGTGCTGTTGGCATCCCCTTTTTAATGTTCGGTGTGCGCACCCCTTACAACAGTTAGGATGCACCTGGGAACAAAATCTTTGCTCCGAGCATTTCCAGTCCAGAGGCACGGCTGGCGGGGGCCAAGGGAACCCAGGAACATGGGGCCAGTCGCTGGGACTGAAAGGCCTGCCTGTGGGCGGGCTCCCAGCGGCTGAAGCTGTCCGCCGGATGGCCCTGGGGACAGGCCACTCCTGCCCAGGCGCTGCTGGCTCTGGCTGGAGAACTGAGTGCAGGCTCTGTTGTCACCTCTCGTGGACAAGTGGCTGGCGACGTGATTGGGAAGGAAAGGCCGGGGCAGCACATCCCACATCCGCCCCCGTCCTGGGCCCCGGAGACTACGGAAGAGCAGGGGCTGGTGGAAGGAAGGCCTGAATGCACGGCTTGCCTCGGACAATGGCCTTCTGCACAGCCCTGGCCTCAGGTGTAAAAGGAGCAAGGGCCTTGATTAGATGGCTGTAGCGAAGTTTCTATTGAAGGAAGAACTGGGTGAGATAATCTTGGAGGAGCACCTAGAGGTCCCAGCAGAACCAGAGGGCAGTGGACAGAGCAGGGAGGAGGGAGGGGAAACGGGCCGGCAGGCGGGGGGCGGGGAAGTGCGGGAGAGCTGGGCCGTGGAGATGGGCAACGGGCCTGATGTCAGCACCCCACGCTTTACCTGACGTCGGGCAAGACACTCAAGCTCTGAATTTCTTGTAACATGGAGAGAAGAACTCACAGAGTTTCTGTGAAGATTAACTACAATCATGTCTACAAATGGGTTACTTCCGAATCTAACCCAAAGCGAGTGTACGGTTAATAGTGGCTTTTCCCAAGCTCGTCCTTAAGCAGTCAAGGCAAGAGTGGGGTCAGCCTGACAAGGACAGGGCTGGGTGGGGCCTGAGAGGGCGTGGGGGCTGGGGAACTGCCCCTTGCTGCTGGGGGTAGGCATTGCCAAACCTCGCCATCTAGCCTTCGAGCCTCCCAGCCTCCCTAAGGGGCCCCAGGCCCATCACTTGTAACATCAAAGCAAAGGACACCAAAATGCATGAAGCTGTGACCCCTGACCTTTAAAGCTAGGGAGCATCACCTTCGATTCTGTTCGGGGTCAGGGGTGGAACTCTCCAGAAGGTGGGAGGGAGAGAATGGCAGCGCTCTGCAGCGGGGCAGCACTCTGCTCCGGCTGGGTGCTCCGGGGTAGGCTTCCGGGCGCACTTCATCCTGCCTGCCGCTACAGGTCTCCACCTACTAACCCCACGGAAAATGAAGCCATTATCTGCATTCCAGTCCCATACGGTTACTCACGGGCTCCCAGCCAGCCGGGGCCCTCGCCCAGCCCCTGGGCACCATTCTAGGGCAAAATAAAGTCCTTACACTGTATCAGATTAGCCTCAGGATGGGGGGCCGGGATGCCAAGGGGGCCGGAGCAGAAAACAATGCTACAGTGTAATGTCTTTTATCTTCCAGTTTCAGGGTTCCTTGGAAAATCTCAAAAACCACCCCTGGACTGAGCCAACTTTTACTCTACCCACAGCCTGTTACTCAGCCAGCAGACCTCCAAGGCAAGTAGGGAAAATTCAGTCCTTTGCAAGATACATACTAAGCTAGTAATATACTGCCATGTACCAGCAGGGTGAATAAGCAAACCCAAAGGTAAGGGATAAATGGGTACATTTGTGTTTTTCACTTCACTTACTCCCCCAACAGAATAAGCCACGTGCCAGGCCCACAGCTGGAAATCCAAGCACAGGTGGACACCGAATCCGCCGGGGGTTCTGCCAGGGCCCCGGCTCATCATCTGACAGGCGTGAACCTGCCGGCCAGGGAGCCCAGCAACTGCCCTGGTGCCCAAGCCCTGCCTCAGAGGACAGAAAAGGCCGCTGAGCCAGGGACGGGGACCGACCTCCGCACCAGGTAAGACCCGAACAGGAGGGATGAGCAGCAAACACAAAGCGAGACGGAAGCACAGCGGGTTATCAGCCCCACGGGCAGAGAAGATCATCTTAGTCATGAGAGCAAAATAACCTGGAGTTTTCAGGTTTTATTAACTGGAACACACCTCGAAACACAGAAACGAGGGGACTATGCAAACCCGTGCCTACCCACTGATCGGTATTGGTGGGCTTTACTTCCATTCTCATCCATTTCATGCATTCTCTCTTCCCATTCTGAGCACTTCAAATCTCAACTGTATGGCAACACCATTTTCTAGAACATTCGATGACCCTGTTTTAGGGCATCACCCTGCCACCTTCTCTTCCGGGGGCAGTTCCACTGGGAAGAAATGAAGCCACAGGCCTGCAGTGGGCAAGTCGAATGGAGGAACTTCATTTTCCTACTTGCGATTTACGCTGGCAGTATTTTTCAAGCCTTCCCACCCCACGCTTCCTTCCGGTAAACACGGAAGTCTCTATCAACACAATGATATTTTCAAAAATCTTTATTTCTAGGAGCCTTGAAATATACATATTTTTTCTTCCTCACACAACGTATTTGAAGAAGGCTGAGAATGCTCGCTCACCACAAGTACAGTGAGAGACCCTGTGAAATCGAGGGTTCTCTGCTCAGTTTTTTGTTTTTTGGTGTGTGTTTTTCATCCTCGCCCGAGGGTATTTTTCCATTGGTTTTTAAGAAGAGTGGAAGAGAGAGGGAAAGACAGAGAAAACATCAGTGTGAGAGAAACACATCAATTGGTTGCCTCCTGCACGAGCCCTGACCAGGGCCTGGGCCGGGGAGCAGCCTGCAACCGAGGTATGTGCCCTTAACCGGAATCGAACCCAGGACCCCTTTGGTCAGCAGGCCGATGCTCTAACCACGGAGCCAAACCAGCTAGGGCTCCGCTGCTTGTTTTCATAGGTAAAGTGAAGGGGAAACCGGCTGGCTACTGTATGTCACGGGAAGAAATAAGGTAATACCTGGAAGAGCATGTCTGTCTGTTTCAATGCCAATAAGATCGCCACAGTGACCTGTACAGGACGCCTGGCACCTGAATCAAGTCCCTTCTCCCAACTCCTCCTGGAGTTCTCTTTCCTCAAACATGGGTGAGAAGGGTCTCTCCTCAGAAGCTCACAGGTGCGACTCCACCAGCGCCCAGCGTAGATGCCTGACTTCATCCGACAGGCTGATGTGACGGAACTTCCGAAAAAATCACTTACAGGGCGCCTTGAGAGGGCCATCAAGTCAAACAATAAATTTTAACATGTTTTAAATTGGCTATCAATGTATGGACTATGCTGGTGGTTTTTAATCCCTTGACGCATCCATTTCAGTGTATTCAGGGTTTCAGATTTTACTATCAAATATGCCATGCTCCAACTAAACACTGTTCCTAAGTGCAAAGAAGGTGGTCTTTTCCCTGGCGCTCCCCAAACCGGCTGCTCTGTCCCTTTACTCGCAGATCTGCGCGCTCAGTCACCTCCGATGGCCCACACAGGGATGAGCCCTGTAACCCGCACTCAGTGGCTGACAGAGCAAGGGGCATCCCCAGGTGCTGGGCACACCCTTTGGATGCCACAAGCCATCTCATTTAAGGATCGAGGTCTTCTCCTAGATTACTGAGCAGATTTGGAAACCAGTGTTTTCTAATTCAGCCCCAGAATAGTTAGAGGGTTTCTTTTCCCTTTGTTTGATTCATCCACTAGCTTGTAAGAATGCCAACATTTCAAAGCTTTAGCGGTCTCCCATGAGAAAACAGTGCATCTGTTTTCCTTCTACCAGGACTTCAGGTATAGACCGCAACCAGACCAGGTGAACACAAGTTCATCATCACAGCCAACAGCCAGCACGATGTCTGCTCTATGGCTGTACGGGAAACTCAACAGCTTTAACGCAGTCAACTCAGGAATTCAGCACTTGCCTTGGAGTTGGACAAAGTCAGCGACTGGAATTTCTTCTCCACTTCCTCTCCAAAGACGTTTTGACAGATGTAAAAATGCTGGTTTTGCTGGTGAGGCTCAGAGGTTGAGTGTCGACCTAGGAGCTAGGAGGTCATGGTTCGATTGCTGGTCAGCGCACATGCCTGGTTGTGCACTCGATCCCTAGTGGGGGGTATGCAGGAGGCAGCTGATCAATGATTCTCTCTCATCACTGATGTTTCTATCTCTCTCTCCCTCTCAATAAATCAATAAAAATATTTTTTAAAATAATGCTGGTTTTATGAGAATACCCCTAGTCAGGACTTCTTTCGTCTCAGTTAACACATTAATATAAAACATTCACAACTTTTGTGGATTTCTGGTAATGTGTTCCAGTTCCATCCGATCTCATGTGCAGAAGAAAAGCAACATTGTTCAGAGAAAAAATTGAAACTTCACCATTTTTTTAAGTAAGGTTTGCATGAGTCCTTGCTAAATGATGTCATTACTCAGCTCTTTATAATGCACTCAATATGTATCTCACTCTTTACAACATACATTTGTGAATTCATACATGACGCACGCATCATAAAATCACTTATCCTCCCGCACTGGTCCGGGAACTCTGGAGCTTGCTGGCCAGGCCTGAAGAAGATGCTGACGCTGGCCTTGGGGGCTGGGGCCACTCCAGCACCCAGTCATGGAAGCAGACTTTTTGATCATTTCATGTATCCCAACTTACACAAAAACAAAGTGTACATTTTGTTAACATTTTCTTCTCAGGATATGCACAAATAACTTGTCTACATCTTTTAAAAACATATTTTTATTAATTTCAGAGAGGGAGGGAGAGAGAGATAGAAACATCAATGATGAGAGAAGATCATTGATCGGCTGTCTCCTGCATGCCCCCTACTGGGGATTGAGCCCACAACCCAAGCACCTGCCCTGACCAGCAATCAAACCGTGGCCTCCTGGTTCATAGGTCAATGATCAACCACTAAGCCACACCAGCCAGGTTAACTAGTGTAATTTTGGCATCTGCCCTCCTAAAAAAAAAAGAAAAAAACAGAAACTTTTCAGCATTGCTTTCACTTTATCTAAGGCGCCACATTGCTCTTCCTGCCTCGGGGTGGCCCAGCATGGCCGCTCGCACGGCTGCAGAGACCTGGTTAAAAGGCCCTGTGTTCCCCTCCCTACACGGGTGTCACGTGGCGGAGCACGAAAAGTGAAGTCCATTATTTCCTGTAATTATGGTCTCACTTCACACCCTTTCCCCTCAAGTATGAGAAAGAGAACTCTCTCCCCTCCCCTGACAACGAAAGTAGTCTGTGGTCGGTCTTCCCTCGCGCCCGTCAGGAAGCACAACAGACCAGGTTCTCCGTGGCCTTTCTTCATCACCCAATTCATTTATTTTATTTCCCACTGAAATGTAATTAACATACCAGCTCACTTACTTTTCTTCTTTAGTCCAAGCCTTGTTTTCTAAGGCAGTGTTGTAACTCCAAGAAATGTAATCTGTGCTATTAGCTGCCATCATCACTAGGCTGGTACAGTTTGTAATTTTTTTTGCCAAGTTTGTGCTTCTGCTGGATGTCGTTCCAATTCCCGCACTTAGCACCCTCAGCCTGGTCATCAGTCTCCTGTGACTTGAGGAGGCAGTATCTTAACTGAAATGCCCGGCCAACTTATTGGCAGGAGGACAAAGGCAGCGTGACGACCTCCCTGCTTGGAAACTTAAATATGTCAGCCATTCACAAAGGACCACATTCACTCACTCTGAGTCCACACGCTTCATGGTCAGAACGTTTGAGTCCAGAGGGCCGGGGCTTAGGGAAAACAGATCACGTTCTCCCTCTCGCCACACCTGCACAAGCTCTAACTCCCTCTCCTTGAAAGTAAAAGCGGTTTTTGAACAGCTCATACTCGTTTTTTATAGGTGAGACCTTTTATTTATTTTTTTAAACATGTTTTTATTGATTTCACAGAGAGAGGAAGGGAAAGGCATAGAGAGAGAGAAACATCAATGAGAGAGAATCATCGATAGGCTGCGTCCTGTACACCACCTACTGAGGATCGAGCCTGCAACCCGGGCATGTGCCCTGACCGGGAATCGAACCAGTGACCTCCTGGTTCATGGGTCCACGCTCAACCACTGAGCCACACCGGCCAGGCAAACAGCTTACACTCTTGACCTTCACATTGGCCAGTTCAGATGTACCTACTAAAGAGGAGTCAGTCTTACAAATAGTCATTGAAAGTATGGTGACCCACAAATGCAAGTCAAACTGCTCAATTTACATTCTGCTAGCATGTGACTGAGCCCTCTCTCGTCTGCTAATTTCCCAGAACTTTTAATGAGAGGAAGAGAGAAAGAAAACTTTTTAAAAAAGGAATACTTGTTTCAGCACAGCATGTTTCTACAGATCTAAAGTCATTTAAATAGTTGAGGCAAATTAAAAGGTATCATGCACAATGTGATTTTATCAACTAATCATCACTCTGAGTACATATCCATATGAAATACAGTTTATCCAAATTGCACGTCCATTTGCTGGCTAAATTTGCCTTTACATTTTACTACAAACATCACCATATACGGCTGGGCTTTCTTACTTCCGGCCACTTTGTAAGGGGTGGCATCTTGTTGAATCGAGATCAAAAGAAACTGATATTATTTTCAGAGAACAAAGGAACTGGGGGGCGAGGGGGAGGGTTCTGAGCTTGTTTCTTCCATTGGGACAAAAAGATAAGAGAAGGCGTTCATTTTTAAAAGAAGAGAAGCCAAAATTCATCAAATTAAAGTTTCCTCCCCCAGAAAACCTTGGATAATTAATTGGCCAGACACTGCTGCATTAACACCACCCGCCGTTTCCATCCGACGTCGCCTCCGTGGACTTCTCCCCACTGCAGGTTTGCTTCTGTTTCGACAAGTTTCTATTCTCCTTTTCTGTCTTTACGTCTTGGTTTGGCACGAGCAGTTTCCAACACAAATCAGTCTCTTCCACAAATGTCTTTAGAACCGGTTTGCTTCAAATAAATAAAAATCAGCCCTAAGGTGCACTGAGTAGCCAAAGTCCACAGAATCCGAGTGTGTCCTGTTGTTTACAGGGGTTGCGGTGGCGAATTGGCACGCTCACCACCACCACGAAAAAAACGATTCAGAGCCATGGGCGCCCCGGCCTCCCAATGTCACCGCTGCCTACCGGACGTCTCTTGTGAAACCCTGAGCTCCAGACTAGAAAACCAGCCTTTCTTGCGTTTCTCCACAGTCTGGGGCATTTCGTGCTTCGCACATCGATTGTAATGTTTCTGAAGCGTCATCTTCACCCTCTCTTTCCCATGAGAAAGAACCCCAGTCCCATTCCACAGCACTGTCTATTGGGGGGGCCAGTCCCAAACCACACAGCCACCTGCTCCTGTGAGCAAGTGGGCATGCAGAAGAGCCATCCTCTTTAAGGCGACAGAACGTAGTTAACGATCGCTTTGCTATTAAGTGTAAAAGGCAGGTGCAGACATTGACAACTGACGCCAAGTAGCTCCTGGATGAGCCCGAGAAGCCATGGTCCCGACGGGGCTCCCATGCCTGCAGGTCCCGGAGGACACGGGTGGGGGTAGGTGCAAACACAAAGCCTCCAGGGATGGAGAGCCTGAGGGGCAGTCCCCACGGCAGCAGGCGGCAGACTCTGCTTTCGGGGCCTTCCGGGGCCGAGCAGCCGCGGAGCCAGGCTGAGGGCGCTCACTCACTGCAGACTGGGGACAGCACTTACCTGCACCCCCATCCCTGCACCTGCCCCCTCCTCTGAAGCACTAACAACCAACCAACCGGCTCCTTTCAGTCTCTGCATTCTCCTCGCTCCCAGCTCCATGGCAAGTCCCTCAGGACGCGGCTGTCTGTGCCTCTGGGGCTGTGCCCAGCTGGCAGCACCCTCTGTCGCCTCCTCTCAGGGCCCAGACTCAGGGCTGGCCGCAGTGCGGCCCCACTGTTTGAATGGATGTTCTCAAAAGTTTCTGTGCTCACTACGCTGCACTCGTAGGCACAGACCCTTATCATTTAAAGGAAAATATATATCGCGATGCCCCTTCCCACCCATATTCCCAGCCAGGGCTCTCCGACTGGAGTCACCCCAGGACGAGCCCCAGTGCCCGTCTGCAAGGAGGCTTCCCTTAGCAAGGCCGCTGGTCCCGAGGCAGGTCTCACGCCTCCTGCTTCAGAAGCGCCTGGCTTGGTGGCTAAAAGCCCAGATGCCTCCATGGAAATCTCCTGGGCTGGTGGCAGGATATCTGCGCTGCTGTTGTTTTAAATTTGTTTTATTGATTTCAGAGAGAGAGAGAGGGGGAGAGAGTGATGGAAACATCAATGGTGACAAAGAATCATCGATCAGCTGCCTCCTGCACGCCCCCCACTGGGGACCGAGCCAGCAACCCCTATATGTGCTCTGACGGGAATCGAACCATGACCTCCTGGTTCATAGGTGGACGCTCAACCACTGAGCCACACCAGACAGGCAGGATACCTGTGTTTTCAATAAGCCTCCCCCATCCCCCTGCTCCCTGATTCATAGGCCGCCAACATCTATGAGCCTCTAGGGCAGTGGTTCTCAACCTTCCTAATGCCGCGACCCTTTAATACAGTTCCTCATGTTGTGGTGACCCCCAACCATAAAATTATTTTCGTTGCTACGTCATAACTGTAATTTTGCTACTGTAAACAATATGTAATTATATGTGTGTTTTCCGATGGTCTTAGGCGACCCCTGTGAAAGCGTCAGTCGTTCGACCCCCAAAGGGGTCGCGACCCACAGGTTGAGAACCGCTGCTCTAGGGGGAGGGAGGGAGGGTGAAAGGAAACTGAATTTGAAGTCGCCGCAGGCGCACTATAACCCCTGTGCCCGTGTGTCTGGGCTCAAAGACAGGACTGGAGAAGGTCAGTGCTGAGCTTGGAGGGGCTATGTGTCCTGTCCGAGGTCACCAGGTGCCTCAGGTGCCGTCTCGCCTGGTAGGCTAGGCTGGCATTCTCTCGCAGGTGGGGCCACACAGCCCGCCAACTTCACACTTCAACACTCTATTCATGAACAGTCACACATGTGCTGTATGCACCCTACTACCCACATAGCCATTCACAGAAGCTGTATCTCACGTTGTTAATGTTCAAAACAAGAAAAACTTCCCTGGCACCATCACCCGAGTAATTAAAGCACACTTCACCACACCGAGGGGAATGTTGCGTGAGGACCATCCAAGAGGAGTCATTCCTTCAGACCTCAGACTCTTCGTGTAACTGTTTATGCAGAAAATGAAAATACCCGACTAGGAAAATACTAGTAAAACCCCTGACGAGGAGGCGCGATGCCCTCCTTAGACGGGGTGGAACAGAGTTGATGGTCGGCTTCCTCACAGAATCTCAAAACACAAAGGCGGCAGCTCGGCCTCTGGGTCAGAGAGAGCGGGGCGAAATCGGAGATCTCTTCTTGCTCAGACCAGGGTCCTCCCTGACCAGCCCCTCCCCCCATTTCCTCTTCTATCAAACAGAAAACAGGGTCGTCACTAGGTCCTGTGACTGTAAGTGAAATAGTGCATAACGAAGCCAATGTTACCGCAGGCGACTGATGGAAACAAGTTCCACCCTATGGCGCGAGGCACCTGAGGGCCTGCTGTCCATCAGCTTCCCCTCCGTAAGGATTCCCTGAGGCGACACGTTCACGCGCTCAGAACATGCCTGACCTACAGCAACATTCATGAACGCTTCTGCTCCTTCTCCACTCCCCGCTCCTCCAAGCTGAGTGGAGCCGGGAAACACTGAACACAGGGAAGGCGCGGGGCACACAGCCCGCCTCCGGGATGCTCCTTCCTCGGGAAACAGGAAGTGTTCTGTTCCGATCGGGCGTGGAGGGAAGATGCCGGGGCGGCCCCTCCGCCGGGAGCATTCGGAGACGTGGGGTGTGAATACTGCTCTCCGCTTCCTACCTCAGAGCTTCACAGTCCACTCACTCAGCCCTTTCTAATAAATCAACAACCAGACTCTGATCAAAGGGAAGGGACCAACCTGGACAGATGAAGCCGGCCACAAAGTCCCCCATAAAGGAAAAAAAGGATCATTCCTGTCGCCTGGATTCTATATTAACTCCGAAGTCAGCAGGCTCTCCAAGTCCTCCCAACCTTACCAAGGCCCAAACAGAACCAACCTAGGGGGAGGGTGAACCTCCAGCGGGCAAGCGGGCACTTGGGGGCGGGGGGTGAGGAACTGGGTGAACGCTGGCCGTATTTCTTTGTGAGACAGTTGTGTCATTGTGACACTGAGGCCAGGGATCACCGTGACTGTCATCGATGAGATGAAGAACTGGAATTTCCTTCCGGAGGGATGGGGGTGTCCGTGAGCCGCAGCATCCTCTGGCTTCCTCAGCGGGAGTCCCGAAGTGTCCAGAAGCAGAGAGAAAGGAAGACAAGGCGAATGGTCCAGACTGGACAGCTCCTTTCCCATGGGTGGGGGCGGGGGGGGGGGATCAGGGGAGGGTAGAGGGGGGGACCCTACTGCAGGACCACAAATTAGAGCCGTAGCCCCCCTCCCAGCCCTGGCGAGATTGGCAGAGAGAACTCAGAGCTCAGCCCCGACCCCCGCACCCCCACCCCAACCGTCAGACAGGTAGATAAGATGTCCAAGGAGAGGCCCAGATTCCCAGAAAGACCTTCCAACCTGAAGTCAGCCCCACCTCGTGTACTTCAGTTTCCAAGGCTTCCGTGTGATCCCCGCACCCGTGACTTCTCGTCTCCTGCCCCCTTGCCAGTTATCCTGTGTCAGTAGCATCCTCCCCCACCTCCCGTCTTCTCCCCTCACTCACAGTCTGTTTCACACCTGGCCCATCCCACTGCCCAGCTCGGCCTCTCCCAGCCCCGCCCACCCACCAGGGCTTCACAATGAGCAGGAAGGATTAAGAAACTGAGCTGCCCTGGCTGGTTTGGCTCAATGGATAGAGCATCAGCCTGCGGACTGAGGGATCCCAAGTTCAATTCCGGCCAAGGGCACATGCCTGGGTTGCAGGCCTGATCCCCAGTGGGGGGCGTGCAGGAGGCAGCCAATCAATGATTCTCTCTCATCATTGATGTTTCTCTTTCCCCCGCTCCTTTCCTCTCTAAAATCAATAAAATATATTAACAGAAAGAAAAGAAACTGAGCTGGAAGGTTGGTGGGGCCGTGACTGTGTAAAGCACAGGTGCCACCTTGAGGTGTCGCGTGAAGAGGAATGCAGAGGGCAGGACAGGGGACCATGCCCCGCGGCTGCAGACACTGCCGGCTCTCCGACGCAGGCCTGCGGGCAGCGGGGCCGACAGGTGGCTTCCAACTGCAGGATGGCCCCAGAGAAGAAAGCGGCCTGAAGGGGCAGCAGCCAAAGGTGCAGGGACATCTGTAAATGCCATTCTGTTGTCAACACCGTTTCTGGGTGGTGTCCCCTCTGGGAATTAGATAAGAAGAAGGTTCTGCCCTCGTCTTCGTACTGAAGATGTGAGGAAACTCTCCTGGACTCTCCCAAGAGTGAGGGTCACTTCCAAGGGTGGAAGGGTGATGATGGGGGGGAGCATCCTGGAATCTCCGAAGATAACCTTCCCTAGAAGCGCAGGTGCTGAGTGAGCTCTATGGTCCTGACACATGAGGAGACCTCTAGTTTCCAGAAAATTTGGAGGGGGGTGGGGGGAAAGGTAGCTTAGAAGTAGAAAGTCAGAGATGTAATCCTAATCTTTTGTTGCAAAGGTTTAAAAGGAAAAATTGCCCAAACCCTGGGGAAAGTGGTTGGAGGGAGGAAGGGAGGAAGGTGCGAAGATGCAGCAACATTCCTCAGGAAGGAAGTAGAGGACCCCTGCATCCCAGCCTCCTGGGAGCCAGCATCCTCCTAGCAGCCTCCCAGCAGCCTCCAGCAGCCTCTCAGCAGCCTCTCAGCAGCCTCTCAGCAGCCTCCAGCATCCTCCCAGCAGCCTCTCAGCAGCCTCCAGCAGCCTCTCAGCAGCCTCCAGCAGCCTCTCAGCAGCCTCTCAGCAGCCTCTCAGCAGCCTCCAGCATCCTCCCAGCAGCCTCTCAGCAGCCTCCAGCATCCTCCCAGCAGCCTCTCAGCAGCCTCCAGCAGCCTCTCAGCAGCCTCCAGCATCCTCCCAGCAGCCTCTCAGCAGCCTCCAGCATCCTCCCAGCAGCCTCTCAGCAGCCTCCAGCAGCCTCTCAGCAGCCTCCAGCATCCTCCCAGCAGCCTCTCAGCAGCCTCCAGCATCCTCCCAGCATCCTCTCAGCAGCCTCCCAGCATCCTCCCAGCAGCCTCTCAGCAGCCTCCCAGCATCCTCCCAGCAGCCTCTCAGCAGCCTCCAGCATCCTCCCAGCCACCTCCAGCAGCCTCCAGCAGCCTCCAGCAGCCTCCAGCATCCTCCCAGCAGCCTCCCAGCAGCCTCCCAGCAGCCTCTCAGCAGCCTCCAGCATCCTCCCAGCAGCCTCCAGCATCCTCCCAGCATCCTCCCAGCATCCTCCAGCATCCTCCCAGCAGCCTCCAGCAGCCTCCCAGCAGCCTCCAGCATCCTCCCAGCACCTCCAGCATCCTCTCAGCAGCCTCCCAGCAGCCTCCAGCATCCTCCCAGCAGCCTCCCAGCAGCCTCCCAGCAGCCTCTCAGCAGCCTCCAGCAGCCTCTCAGCAGCCTCTCAGCAGCCTCTCAGCAGCCTCCAGCATCCTCCCAGCAGCCTCTCAGCAGCCTCCAGCATCCTCCCAGCAGCCTCTCAGCAGCCTCCAGCACCCTCCCAGCAGCCTCTCAGCAGCCTCCAGCATCCTCCCAGCAGCCTCTCAGCAGCCTCCAGCATCCTCCCAGCAGCCTCTCAGCAGCCTCCAGCAGCCTCTCAGCAGCCTCCAGCATCCTCCCAGCAGCCTCTCAGCAGCCTCCAGCATCCTCCCAGCATCCTCTCAGCATCCTCCCAGCATCCTCCCAGCAGCCTCTCAGCAGCCTCCCAGCATCCTCCCAGCAGCCTCTCAGCAGCCTCCAGCATCCTCCCAGCCACCTCCAGCAGCCTCCCAGCAGCCTCCAGCATCCTCCCAGCATCCTCCCAGCAGCCTCCCAGCAGCCTCCAGCATCCTCTCAGCAGCCTCCCAGCAGCCTCCAGCATCCTCCCAGCATCCTCCCAGCAGCCTCTCAGCAGCCTCCAGCATCCTCCCAGCAGCCTCCCAGCAGCCTCCAGCATCCTCCCAGCAGCCTCCAGCATCCTCCCAGCAGCCTCCCAGCAGCCTCCAGCATCCTCCCAGCAGCTTCCCAGCATGCCCCAGCACCCGATTCACTGTGAGGACAGAGGCTGCAGTGTCCGGGGTAGGAAGACGGAACCACCAGACTGGGTTCCACCCGCTGAAGACACTGGAGAGCCTTTAGGGCGCCCTGGATTTATGAGAAGGGGGGTGTTTTGGACGTGCCACTTATCAGCCGGCATCCTCACAGACCGAGGGACTGGCCACACTCCGCACGTGCTCAGCATTTGGGAGAGAGAAGTGACATCCTGGTTTTGGAGACAAGTCACTCGACATTGACAGATGGGCTGTCATTCAGAGTAAAACCGAGGGCACAGAGGTGAGCGCTCAGGCTGGGAGGACCTGGCGTCTGCCCCGCGTGGCGTCCACACCACCCGGTGAACTTTCTCCTTCGCTGGGTCTGCCCCCCCAGAGGGTCTGCCCTCATCTCCACACCCCAACACTCTGGTGAATCCTTTCGCCTCTTTATCTCGGTCCTTTCTCCAGTTCTTCAAAGAGAGGCCTCTGGTGCTGGCCCTGGCCCTGGCGGTGTCCAAACTCACTGTCCTCCATAAGAGAGACGGATCGCTACCCAAATATCAGGAGTGGCTTTAAGCATCCTCTGATGTCCCTGGTTTCAGTTTGTTAAAAAGCTCTTGGCGCATGACCCTCTGAAAGATAAACTTACATTATACTATACTGTACACATGTTATATATGAACAGACTGCATTTACAGCGTGTACTTGACCAGTACATCTATTTAACCTCCTCACTGAGATAAACTATAAGCCAGATAATTAGTTCCCCAAATTAGGAAGCGTCTGCGGTTACGTTATGTGTTCAGCTATTTACAGAACGGAAGGGCTGAACGCTTGTTTTACCAACGCATCAGGCGAGTAGAACAATAACACAAGCACAATCTCCAAACTCGGAGTGACGACGCCCACGCCCAGACATACGCTGAAAATCCTGTTTCTAAAAGCGGTCACACATGCCGGTGGGAGATATTTTATGCAGAATGAAATGTTTCAGATTATCTGTAGCAAGTAGTGTGTACAGAACAAACCCCTCTGAGTTTTTTACCCCGAAACATGGGCTCAACCTCGGGACGAAAGCACCCGAAGCACCCGAGTGTTTTCACGCAGGCAGACGCCCTCCTGGTGTCGCGCCCCCTTAAGAAGAACCTGGTGACACCCGGCAATTTCACCTCCGGATGCGGGAGGGAGACAAGCATGTGCGCAGCATCGGGATTGAGGCGTCAGAGGCGACAGCGACAAATCCCTGCAAAGCCTCGGAGCTACCCCAGGAGGCCTCAGGCCCAGAAGTTCATTCTAAATGCTTTACTGCGATGAAACCAACACGCCTCTCGCGGAAAGAGCTTTGAGCCGGGGTGAGGTCATTCATAAAAATATTTTTATGGCTACCTGGAGATTAATAAAACTTGAAATGCATCATTGTTCACTGTTTAGACTTACCGCTGAGATTTTGATAAATGTATCTTTTTAACTTTTTGTTTGTTTGTTTTGTTAATCTCACCCGAGAATAGGTTTCCATTGAATTTCAGAGAGAGTGGAAGGGAGAGGGAGAGACAGAGAGAAACATCGATGTGAGAGAAACACACCGATTGGTTGCTTCTTGCACGAGCCCCGACCAGATCCCCAGGCCAACGCTCTATCCACTGAGCCAAACCGGCCGGGGCTGCCCTGAGATTTTAACATGGGAGGGAGGCTTCCTTAAGAGTGGGGTCCACGTCTGAAACTTTTCTGGGCGTCCTACAGACCCCAGCCCCACAGGCTATGTGTACTGGATGCTCCCCGCCTTGCCGCTGCAGAATGAATCAATGAGGCCCCACATGACCTGGAGTCGGCCAGCGCCTCTCAGCTCAGCTCCTGTCACCCCTTCCATTCCATTGTGGCTCTCCAGCCCCAGGCCCCTGGCTTTCTTTCCTGTTCCCCCAAGGCAGTGGTGCTCAACCTTCCTGACACCATGACCCTTTAATACAGTTCCTCATGTGGTGGTGACCCCCAATTTCATTGTTACACATTGAACATAAATGAAGCATAGTGATTCATCACAAAAACAATATGTAATTATATATGTGTTTTCCGATGGTCTTAGGCGACCCCGCTGAAAGGGTCGTTCGACCCCCAAAGGGGCCGCGACCCACAGGTTGAGAACCGCTGCTCCAAGGAGTCCAGCTGATTTCCACCTGGCCCTCCTTCATACACCGCGTGCTCCGTGAGATGCAGCATTGCAGAGCAGGCACTCAAAGCCCTGCCTCTCCCATCTCGCTTCCTGGGTCCGCCCCTGGCCCTGTCGCTTACCAACTGGGTGTCCTTGAAGAAGTACTTGTCTTTCTGTTCCCCAATTTTTTCCTTTGGGTAAAATAATGATACTAAACAGTGTAGGTGCCTTAAAGATGAGTTGATAAAAACAAAGCACTTAGAAAACAGTAAACGGTCAACAAAGGCTGGCTCTGACCTCGTTTCTCCCCACCACTCTATTCTGTCATCTGCTTAATTTTTACAGCAACATAACTATCTGCAATTCTTATTTCTTGGTTTAATTTTTGAAATGTCTGCTGCCCCACAGAACGAACCTCCAAATGTATAAGGACTTGTTCTCCATGTGGGTTCCCAGAACAAATGCCCCAGTTGTTGAGTGAATCACTATCTCTAATTCAAAAAGCTCTGTAACACTCGCTAAGCAATCCCAGCCATCATCCAGGAAAGCCCCTCAATTTGAAGTTGACGTCACTAAAACCAACTTTTGGGGGCATGCATGTAAAATATTTTGGAGTATACATTCTTTAAAAGTATTAATAATTCGGTTTCAAAATTTTAGTACTTGGAGAAACCACTTTAAAAGAGCAACTCTTTCTGAGAAAACCAACAGACATTGGAATGGAATATTGAAATAAAACCTTGATGCTCGTATGATCTAGGGGCCTGTGGTCGGCAAACCACGGCTCACGAGCCACGAGTGGCTCTTTGGCCTCTTGAGTGTGGCTCTTCCACAAAATACCACGTGCGGGCGCGCACGTACAGTGCGATTGAAACTTCGTGGCCCATGTGCAGAAGTTGGTATTTTGTGGAAGAGCCAGTATTTTGTGGAAGAGCCACACTCAAGGGGCCAAAGAGCCGCATGTGGCTCATGAGCCACGGTTTGCGGAACCGCGGTTTGCCGACCACTGATCTAGGCAATTTGATAATGTAAAACGTAAGTTCTCATTTAAAGTTGAAAAAGCGTATTGGGTCCTAACTATTTAACTATCAAAGGATAAACTGGGAAAGCGGAAAGAACCGTGGAGGGACCCAAAGTTTCATGAGCCGCAGGAGGGGGGAGCACCCGGACTCACACAAAGGCCTACGGGTTCACCCCGGCGACAGTGGCATCTCCCTCGGCAATGGGAATGGTCCCACATCAGAGAGCACATCCTCCCAGCGCTCGTCATCCCTCCCCACAGCTGTTTCCACAGATGTTAGCTGGTGCGCGTGCCTGTGTCCAATCCTCTCCCGCCCCATCCATCACCCTCACTGGTCCCAGATTCTCATTATACAAAAGATCAAATCATGTCCCTCTCTCCCTGATTAAAAGCCACCAGTGGCTTCTAAATCTTCACACCACGCCCTAGCCACCCTTTCCATTGTCTTATCACACCGTTCTCTCACACACACACAAAACCAGCCAGTTCCCAAACATGTCATGACCAACCCCCAAACCCGAGACTTGGCTCATGCTCTTGCCGGGGAGGAGAGCTCTCCTGCTCTGAGTGAACCCCTCGCTCCCCGCATCTGCACCAGGCCCAGCTCAGGGCGTCCTCGCTGGGCAAGCTCTCCACCAGCTCAGGGGGCAGGAGTGACTGCTCCTTGCTCACTGTCCTCTAAGCACTCACCACACTCTTAGGTCCTGTCAGTGTCCCAAAGCAGCCCGCCTGCCTCACCCACCCCCCTCACCGGCCTCTGGAATCTCAGGATGGCACTCGTAGGCACTCGATAAACACGCGTGGGGTTTAACTGAATGTAATTCACTGAAAATGTCCAGCACAACTTTAAAACGTAACTCGTTCCCTGCGCACACACATCCCCTTTGTCGGTCCTGGACATCAAGTCTGAACTTTTCCGCACGTGCTGAGGGGGTTACTGCTAAGTCGTGAACTGGATATTCCCAATGCAAACGGCTTTTCCTCTGTGAGCTGCTTCACTCCCTGCTTCCTACTGAACCCCGCAATCATCTCCTCCTAGTCCGACCCCACCTGGAAGTGTACAGTTGCTTGGAACCTCCTACTTCTGGGATTACAGGCCCAGAAATGCTTGTCACTTCAGTGCAAATGTTTCCAGGTACCCAACAAAATGCTAGCTCGCCATCCGTCCTGCGGTGGGGTGGGCGGTGGGCTCTCCTCGCCGCCCTGCAGCTGGGCCCAGAAGGGCGCCTCACACACCTCTCTCCACTCGCTCTTCTCCCTCTTCTCCACTCGGAGGTGCTGGTGCGCACACCCCAGGGTGGGGGGGGGGGGGGGGAGCTGGGGGGGAGCTCCAAGCCATCCCTCTCCTTCCTCACTGAGAGACTAACGGGGCAATTTTATTACCACTCTCTCAGAGGCCACGTGGAAACAATCAGATTGTGTCAATAATAATTTGCCACACGAACAATAAATTTAAACAGGCATTTGCCGACCAGTTATCCAAGAGGACGACTGGAGACTAATTAATTTATGCCAGTGGGAGGAGTGGGAATACGCCTTCAGTAGTGCTCATCTGCGTTCTGGTTTTCTGGCTGTTCCACGCTGATGGAATAATTAGCCAAGATCACAAAACCACACCAACATCCCTGAGAGCAGTGTAGCTGGCACAGTCTGGGGGTCAGTTGAAAGTTATGCTGCAAGAAACGTGTTACTGGCAAAATATCAAAGCCAGCGATTCCTGCTTGTGAGTAGAAACGGGTCAGATTCAAGGGTCTCCCCATATAATGTCACTCACTCTTCAGAGTACAGCCATAGCCAGGCTCCCTCTGAGGATATTCTGGGGTGGCTTTTTGTTCTTTGGTTTTGGGGATGAGGGAAGAGTTGTAGTTTTTGTTTGTTTGTTTGTTTTTGAGCCTATGAACTTGTCAACACGGCTACTGTGGCTCAAAATAAAAGGCTGTGAGCCAGTCACCAGTGACTCCCAGACTTTGGAATTTCAAAGCTCAATTAAATATATATATATGTATATATATTTCAATAAAAAATTAGGAAACCTTTGCAGCAGACACTGCAGTTCCTTAGAGAATTTTTACAGTGGGTAAACTCCCTCAAACAATTCAGCCTTTTACCCTCATTCCTGGAGCAGAATTCCGGGAGAGATGCTGAGCCCCCACAAGTTCAAAAGAAAGTTACCACTTGGATCCCAGCCGCCACCATCCCTGCTGGTTCCCGGATGTCTCCGTCTTCCCAGGTAGTGCCTTTGCTTCCTACCCGAGCTAAGGACTGATATTGTTGGATTATACTATTTTTGTACGTGTTTGAAATTTGCCAAAAACAGAAAGTCAAAGATTACACGTAACATCAAGTTTAAAAGAAAACTGTTAACATGGCAATGACCACACGTGTTCTTACATCCTCGGTGTCGCCGCCCTACAGCACAAGAGCAGATGGGGCCTCAGAGGCATTCATCCTGGCCCCTTTCCTAAAGCAGCTTAATGACAGGGACGCCACCGAGGTTTTCGCTAAAGTCAATAAAGGAGGAAATTAAGGCACCTTCTGAAATCCGGCACAGGTTACAAAACAAACAAGATGCAAGCCTTACCAGGTTTTTGTCTATTCGATTCCAGGGAAGTTTTGTCAAGATTTTCTGCTACGCGAACACAGACCAAGCACAACAACAACAACAACTGCATGCTAACTGCTGTCACTGTGCCAGACGCCTGGAGGGAGACAGTGGCGAGTAAAAGCGGGTCCTTCGCTGGAAGGCAGCGCAGCCAGTGGACCAAAGTAGCTGCTGAACTTTTGACCTCCTCCCAAAATGTCATGAAAGAATTTCTCAACCTTGGGACTAGAAGGTTCAGAAACACGACTCTTGACTACATACGCGTGCAGCCGCCGTGCCCACGGTTAACACTAAAAAGGGGTTTCTAAAGGAGATGCAAACGGGGTGGGGAGGAATATATAAGGGGGGCAGTGAACACCAGCTCCTCACAGACCACGTGGCGGCGAGTGTCACCCACGGGGCGCTCTTCCGAGAGACGCTGTGTCCTCTTCTGCGGAGGATCGGGCTCTCCGGGCCCCCTCGTGTCCCTTCCTTCCGGCAACACACAGACGACCTGGAGAAGACGCAGTGGAGGCGGGACACGGAGCACGAGACCTACAGCTCGGCCTCGCGCAGAAAGGCGGCGAGGAGAGGCCACCAGCGCCAGCGCGGCCGGGCTTCCCCGGAAAGGACGCGCCGGGGCGGCCGCGCACCTGAGCTGCCCGCCGCCGCCCGCCGGGGAGCGCGCGCACCCGATGCTACCTGCGTCCTCTCTCGACTTCGCTCCGCTCGCACTCACTCCCCGGCCCGATCAGAAGGTGCGGCTCGCCGGCCCCGGAGCGCCCGCGGACCCGCCGAGCCTCCCGCGCCGCCGCCGCCTCCGCCTACCTGGCCGTCTCCACCGGGCCAGCCCCCACCGGGCCAGCCCCCACCGGGCCAGCCCCCACCGGGCCAGCCCCCACCGGGCCAGCCCCCGGCACCGCCCCGCCGCCGGGGAGGCTCCTCGGGCCGCCGGGAGGGGGCGGGAAAGGCACACATCCCGGTTCAGGTGCCAGGCGCTCCCCAATCCCGCGCGCGCAGAGGCCGCCGGCCCCTCCCCAGACCGTGCGCGAGGGGGGCGCCGGGCCCGGGAGCGGCGGGGCTTCCCGGGTGCGCGCTGCGGGCTCCGACGGCGGGGGCAGGGGCCCCGCGGCCGGACTCACCGAGGCAGCGGATGTGGAAGCCGGAGGGCGGCCGCAGCGCCCGGCGCGCCCAGCCCTCGCGCAGCGCCTCCAGGTGCTCCTCCTTGCCCTGCACCAGCAGGACCTGCTCGTCGATCCAGCCCAGGAAGAAGGTCTCCGCCACGGCGGCCGTGACCTTCTTGTTCCAGAAGTGCTGCATGTTCTCGGCTTTGAAGTCGGCGAAGATCTCGTAGCCGATGTGGTGCCGGGCGAGCTGCCGCGGCTGGGCCGGGGGCGCGGGCGGGGCGGCCCGGGACCTCTCCCCCGGCGGACCCTCGGCCGGGCCCAGGACGATGGCCAGCGAGTGCGGCGCGATCTGCAGAAACTTCTCCATCTTCGGGGGCATCGGCGCCGCCGCGGGACCCCGCTCAGCGCGGCCACCGGGGACCGGGGAGCGGGGGCCGCCGAGGGGACGCCGCTGCGCGCCCAGCCGGGAGCGTCCGCGTCCCGGGCCGGCCGGCCTCGCCCGCCAGGTCGCCCCGCGCAGCCCGCTCCCGCCGGGGTCTGGCGCGGTCCCCGCGGCTCCGGGCGCCGCTCGCGTTCCTGCGGCGGCTCCCTCGGCGCCCGGCGGCCCGGCTGGGGGCGGAGACGCGGGAGGAGGCGGGCAGCTGGCGCCGAGTCCGGGATCCCTCTTGGCTGGACTCGCCCGAGGAATCCGCACGGTCCGACGTGGGAGGTGGTCGGGGCGGCACGGATGGCCGGGGGAGGGGGTGCGCTTAGGTGGCGGCGCTCGGGGGAGACCGGGAGGCCCCAGGGGCACCCCGCGACCCTGGGCAGACGAGGGTTCCCGGAGCTGCAGTAGTCGCTCCTCCCCACGCCCCACCCCCGCCCCCACCTTCCACCTCCCACCTCCCACCTCCCACCTCCTGCTGGAACAAGTGGATTCACTTGCTGGTTGATGTGCCCTTGGAAGTGGCTTTTTAAAAAACTTACTCAAACAGGAAAAGTTGCCAGCAGTTCCTAATTCCACCCTCGGTGGTGTTTCCTCTCTTCGTCCATCTGCCACCTCCTGCGGGCTTCTTGGAGGAAACCCAGTAATCGCCAGTGCCCTCCCTCCGCACAACCCTCAGTTCACAGGGGGTGCGGAAATTCACCAGGAAAGGTACGATTGTGCTTTAAAAAAAGAAGACTTCATTAAGCTTGTTTCGGTACAAAGTTCTATTTTGCTTGTTTTTCATGGAGAAGGACTATACAGGCATACCAGGGAGATATTGTGGGGCAGGTCCCAGACCACGCAATAAAGTCACACGAGTTGTTGGTTTCCCTGTGCATATAAAAGCGATAGTTACACTACACTGTAGTATATTCAATGCTTAGCATTATGTCTATTTTTAAAATGTACATACCTTAGTATTTATAAGGAACCATGCAAATGTTCCATTAAGATGTTTGCAATAAAGTATAAAATTAAAAGAGCAACTTTTAATACAAATGCTCTCACATACAGATAGCAAGTTCTTCACACACACACACACACACACACAAGAAAAAGTATTGAAGGGCCATCCTAGGGTCTGTACAATGAGAACTCAATGGAATTAAGGAGTTACTTTAGGGAGTCCTACCTCTATCATCTGCATTTCAACCTCATTAACATGTCATCACCCTTCAATGACTACTCACTAAACGCCAGGCAGTGTGTGAAGAGCGTTTTATAGGAGGTGCTATTTCTCTAATTTTTTCCAGAAGACCGATAAAATGGCAATACACTTTTTGAGACGTGCAACCCAACCTATTTTCATTTTCATTAGCCCTCGGTTCGCAGCGGTCCCACAGCCCCCTCCATCCACAGGCCCAATTGTTTCTGCTCCATGTCAGGCCCTCAGGCTTCGCCCATGAACATAGAGCTATCTTTTCTTCCTCGGTGTTTGCCTCTCTTCCCCTCCCCTCTTCCGAGTCTCTGTCCCCTGCAGCCCCGGATCCGAAGCTGCCGCCACAGCAGGGAGCTGGCACAGAAGTGAATTCCTCCAAATGCTGTTATGAAGACAAAAAGCCAGTCAGAGAAAAATAGATGCAGGGGAAGCACTAGCCCAGGAAACAGTCCTAGCATCACTGCAGCAGGAGGCCAATGCTTCGAAGGTGTCGAGCAGGTGCGGTGACAGAGAGAAGGGGGGAGGACCCCCAGAGCAGCAAAGAGTGGGAAGGAGCCCAACTTGCCCAGACTGCCGGGCTCACCCTGTTAACGTCACAGAAATCAGAAATCCGATGCTGTGTATTGTATCCCCTTCAGAAGGGAGCCTGAGCTACGCAAACCGCTGCTGCAATGCATACCACACTGTCATTAATTTCATAAACATATATGACACCTGCTGCTAGTTCACATGAAATAACAAGAGCTGCCGTGAATAACAAAGCAGCATGATGAGCACAATTTATATCTATTTTCTCCTACTCACTGGAATGGAATCAGCTCATTATCTGTTGTTGGTTTTCATCTAATTGCCAAGTTCTCCCCTAGATTATGTCTCCTCCACATGAGGCAGTGGATGCTCAGTGTCCGTGATCCCCAAGTGGAAATTATAACTGGCTAGAGACCCTGCCATCTTGCCCAAAGCAAGTATTCTCAAGTACACAACCCCCCCACCCCCACCCCACGCCTCTCCCCACACACACAATCACTCAGATAGCAGGCCTCCAAAGGCAAGGGAAAGGCCAGCTAAAAATAGACGGTTTTAGGAAAATGCTCTGGATAATCAGATTACTGCTATCTGAATCATGCAGATATCCAAACAACTTTGAAAGGCAGAAACAGCCATTCACAAGAGAAAGCTTATCGATCTGATTCATGTTGTGTTTGTAAAACGTGGACTCTCAAAATCATCTGTATTGGGCACTCAGTTATAAACAGAATTAGATGCTTATGCTGCTTTACACATAATTGCTTTAGAAATGAGACTGACCAAAGAGTTTAGAAAAATGTTACATGCAGTTGGTTATTCTTGGTGATTCAAGATGAATTAACTTCTAAACATCTATTTGTTTCAGATGAAAACTATAGATGTCCTCTTTTTTGAAAAAGTTAGGTAGCTTCATTTGCCCGTGGCTCACCTTTCCGTTGTACTGTCAGGGGGACTGTGCTGCTGATTTAGAAGCGCAAGATGGTGGCACATCAACAAGACGTCTTTGCATTCTGTGACAGTTACTACAAACCTTGGTATCTTTTCAGCTCACCATTTTTCATGTATCCTATTGATCTTATTTAAATACTTTTGAAGGTGTAAACATAATTTGAAAAAGTAATGAGATAAGCACTCATCTAAATATTGTATTTCATACCATGATTAAATATATACATACAGTAAAGAGGACATGTTTTAATAGAAAACATATTTATTATCAAGAAAAAGTGCACTCAGACCTGCCATTTCTAGCAATAGAGCATGCTGGATATCCTAAAAATCTCTCAGTACAAGCACTTAAAAAGATATAAGTAAAAATGGCCACCTGTAGCCCTGACCTTGTGCTTCTAGGTAGGATGGAGCCGTGTTTGTCAGACCAGCGATGCTGCCAGGAAATACTAGAAAAGCTAGATAAAATATAAACGTTTGTGCAAAGACATCACATAGTTGCTGAAGCAATAAGGGAAAAGAGCAATAAACCTTCAGAGGGGAGCTCCGTGACGCAGCCACATTTCCCTACATATTATTCCTTCTTATTTATATAAAATATCCAGAAAAAGCAAATTTATAGAGACAAACAGTGGGCGGGAGGTTGCCGAGGGCTGGGGTGGAAATGGGGAGTTGACCTCTAATGGGCAAATGGCTTCCTCTTAGGGTCATGAAAATGTCTTAAATCCGGTTGTGGTGTGGATGGTACAGCTCTGCCAACATACTGAAATTCTTTGAATTATATATGTAAAAGGCAAAGGTCATGCTATGTGAACTACTAGTATATCTCAATAATGCAGTCAAAAGCAACGATAAAACAAAATAAAAATAATGAGATAAAGTGTGTCCTGAGAACATCTTTTAATAGTTTGTTGGCCTGATTTAAGCTGTGGAACACTAACGGTGTGGTGTGCGGGTCTCCGTCTGCGCTGGGGCAGCCCGTCTGTCATGGTCACAGTGGGACCTCCCACAGGAACCAGCAGGGAGAGGTGGGGGCGGGTGTGAGGACCATGCCAAGACAGTGGGGGCAACGCACGGGTTTAGGAAAGTTCCAATCTCGCAGACGAGGCCGCATGTGCTGCGAGTACAGCTGCTCAGGGCTGAAGTATCCGTTACTCAGGGGTGTGGAACTCACTGCACAGCTGCGTGCAGACCCCAAGCTGAGAGCACAGACAATAATTTCCTTCCTGCTTCCTCCGAATGCTCCACTCACCTGGATCCCTCCACAGCCCAGGCTTGACTCACCTTTCTCTTGAAGATCACAGACAACCCACAGCTGGGAGGGTGCGTTCTGGGAAGGTACGGCTTCTCTGAGGGTGCACTGCTGCCCCCTGGCTCCTGGAGCTCAGCCATAGAGACCCGTGGGCCCTTTTATAAATCACCAACCCCTGTAAGTCTATAAGTCTATCCTAATCAAGTCCATGGGTAAAACTAAAAAAAAATAACAATAGATTGGGAGTAAAACAAGCTTACTTGATCATAATGTGGGTAGAACCCAGCAGCTACACAGAACTGTCTAGTATCTATGCTACTGTTACAACACGGAGAAGCTGGGGAAGGTGTTGCAGCTAAACAAGGCAGTGCCGTGGCTCTGAACATGGCCAGGCCGGCCCCAGCACTGTGAACCCCGAAAGGGGAGTGCTGCCCTGTTCCTCACGCCTTAATTAAGAGCTAGGTGCTTCTTCATAAATCTTTGCTTGGTGGCCCGAGATTGCCTCCTGGATTTGATGAGTCAGACTCCAAATGTTAAAGCATCGCCGCAGGCAACATCCGCTGCTCAGATCTGCCCTCTGCGGGCAGCGACTCTGGGAGGCTCAGATCCCCAGGCCCTTACCCGCCCTGCTGCCCTCCCCTTCCAGGGGTCGCCCTCCACAGAGGCTGCCTCTGCACTAGGAGGGAATCTGCAGATGCAAGAGGCGGACCCTCCTCTATCCTCCCTCCTCCACCCTCCTCCATCCTCCTCATCCTGCTGTCCACCCAGGAGCCCACCACCATCTACTGGCCAACGGGCTCTCCTGCCCTCTCCCAGTTGGACCTGGCCAATGGCTGACATTGGCAAGACATGGAGGCCAGGAGGAGAATGGGGCACTTACCCCTCGGCCCTTCCTGGTCACGTCCCGGGATGGGCAGTGTTGTGTTCCTCTACCCAAGGCCATGGTTCCTCTCCAGGCCCTTCTCCCCGATGGCCAGTCTCGCTGGGTGGGCGGCCTCCCCGTGACCTTGCTCCTGGAGGTCTAGGACTGATGTAAGGGAGTCCCTGCCACCGCAGCCCCAGGACGGGTCCCTATCCCCGTGAGAGACTCTGAACTCTGCGCGCTCCTTGTAAACAGTCCCTTCATAAGGCGTTCTTCATCGCCCCGTTTTCTGCCAAGATGCCAGCCATTAATAGGAGTTACCATGGGTGAGTGGGATTGAGTCGGAATGATAGTTTGCCACTTTCTGTTCTTTATTGGGTTTTATATTTTTAAATGAGTAGGTATTACTTTGGTAATTAAATACACACACACTCCAAAAAAAAAAAAAAAAAGCAAAACTAAGCTAAAAGTAAGTAAATAATATTATTCATAATAGAATACTTGTAGGACATTTACCTGTTTCTTGTCACTTAGGGGAAGAAGTTCGCAAAAAGCTATAGTAGGTTCATTCTATAGGACATAAAGATTTGCATGTGAGTGTATGTGCTTGTTACATTGACAAAAAATACATTTTAAGTCCCTAAAATGGAATTAATTCATCACCAAGGATAGCTTTGTGAGCCAAAAGAAAACTTTAATTTGTTGAGGAGCAAGAAATTAAATTATGTAGTATTATACTATTTGCTCTAAAAACATTATTTCAAAAATGATGCATTTGCTAAAGATTTAGGGAAGCATCAACACTCAGGTGTAGCTAAATTAGAGATTCTCCCAAAAACCATTTCTGTTCAAAATAGATGCTTATTTTGAAAGTGACATAGCAACGTTTTCCCAAGTTAATGTTCTTTCTCATTCATAATTCAAAGCACTTACTTATGATTAAATATAATATTAACTCTGATGTTATATCGCTATGCTTTAAAAAAAAAACACCTAGGGATGCATATGTTCAATACAACATTCACTTAATATATGAGAGTATTATTAAATACTCTCTAACAAAAAATTAGAAACACCTAATTAGGTACAACCATTAGTAATCAAATGGCCCAGTACAATAGATTCAGACAATGGGATACTATAGGCAGTTAAAAGGAAAAAGCTAGACCCATGTGTACCATAGTGAACACATCTCAAAACCATGTTGAATGGGGAAAAAGAAAATACCATACTGAATACTGTGCCATTTATGAAAAACAAAACCCACAAACAACACTATGTTTTTTTTGCTTTGTTTTATTTTTAAACAAAGACCTATTTCGTATCTATTAGGAGCCAAGCGTTCCTCTACGCACTTGACAAAGAGCAACTCACTTCTTTTCCAGAGCAGCTGCCAGATTTCCTGCGGAGGAGCACACTGGGCCCGGAAAGGTGCGGCTCCATCCACAAGGTCACACAGCTGGGAGAGGGCAGCCCTTCGATCCGTGTCACGGTGGTCAGACTCCACAGTCTCAGCTGCTAACGGCACTGCCTCCCATGGTTCTGGAGAAGCCAGATGTTGGCTCCGGGATTAGACAATGCCTGGCAAAAAAAGGCTGCTCTGGGTAGCTCACAGCTCTACTCCCCATCTCCAGACATCTGCCCGCAAGCCATCGGTCACATTCCTCCCTTATCCAGCCACACAGCTTCCGGGGTAGATATTCAAATGTCTTCGGACCTTTGAGAACAGAACTTGGACAGCTGGAAAACTCCTACACTGCGGAAGAAGTAAGGCCATCCATTCTAGAATTCCATCTATGTCCTTCCTGACTATCAGAGACTATGAAAAGCTGGATTTCTATCCTGTTACTAAAGGGGTGCGCTGTGTTGGAAATAACCCTGGACTTAGAGTCAGAATATCAGGTTGGTTCCTGGCTCCAGCACCCCAGAGCTGGTGATGTTGGAGAAGTGACCTAGACTTAGGGATAAAGGTGGTTGACTGAACACACCTTCCCCAAATCCCACTGGAACTACAGTAAAGAAGAGGGATAAATACTGTTGTATTAGACAGGGGAGCAGGGGTGCTGTTGTTTGATCATTTTAAAGAGGAGTCTTCCATTATCACTCACCAAACAAATGCCTAGTGAAGTCCAGGACTGTGGGGAAAAGGGTTTTACAATCTACATTGGAGATATGAGACCAACATACCAGAAAGAAAAGTGAACGTTAAAGATGATGATGTGACCTTGCTTCATTGTGTGGAGGAGGGTCTGGTTGCTTGGAAATTTCAGAACAAAAGATCAGGGAGGACTAAAGTGGCCGGAGAAAGTTTCGTGACAAAGAGAAACATTTGCTAGTTCCTGAGGGGTCTGGATAGTGGTGTAGACAGGACAAGATACTCCACGGGAAGGAAACATGATCAAGTAGGAACATGTTTGTCATGGATCGGTGGGAACATGAGCCTGACTCTCACGTGCTGGAGAACAGCGCACCTGTACTGCGCTTTTATAATCTCTATCCACCCACCCACCCACAGCACCTGGCAATTAGCAGGTCTTAGCTAATGTTTTCCAAAATGTAACTCAAGACCAGAAACACAGAAGCCAGGAAGAGGAAATTTGGATGTGATTCTGGAGGAAATTAAATAAATGTCTTGTCAACTGGGGACAGATGTTTCCCATGCTCCTCGGGGAAAGTCAGTCCACAGCGAAAGTCACAAGGCGGACCAGGAACAGAGAGAGTTGCGGGCACGTGTCGTTATAAAAAGCACTGGTTCTGGGAAGACCTCCTCTGGATTGTAGACAAACGGAAAGGGCAAGAAGTCCACGCTAGACAGTGGCCACAGCCACCAAAACCAAATGGTCAGACCCTTTCCCGTCCGTGTGGTACAGCCCCGAAGCCAATCTTTTCCTCATCAGCAACGAGTTGCTGCCCATGTTCAGCGAGTTACCAAAACATCCACCTGGCATGCGTCTCCCCTCACAGGAAAGAATGATGACTTTAACTTGGAAAATTCCTCATTGATTACAGACGCGCTCTACAGTTTTCTGATCATGTTGGTGCTGGCATGATGGACCATAAGGGAGATGTACATCAATTCACCTTCCCTTCATGTGACTATTATGATACTGACAAATTACACAGAGCTTGTATCGCTTCATGTTTTCCACCTTATCACCCAACCTTTATATCGTTTACAGAGAAGATGGGCACCTAGGGAACCTCTTGGTGACAGGCTTCCCCCTCGATCCACGTGCAGAACCGCGTTCATCCCTGTGAGTCCGTCTGAAGAAGCACAGATTTCTACGACTGAGGTTCTTGGTGGCACCTCACCCCTCTTGGTGCAGAAAACTCTTACCGACATCTCTTCCCCTGTGGGATTTTCACATCGAGCCTGTGAGTGTGCATTCCTCTTGTGTCTACATGGTCTGGGCACCTCTCCAACACAAGGCAGCTTACCCAAGACCTGATTGAAGTCCATGACACGGCAATTTTGCACAGTGCTCTTTCAAAACTCAAAACTCGAGAGAACAAACAGTGGAGGTGGCTGTACTGTAAACAGTGCCACCTCGGGCCCACCGAGCTCACCTGCTCAGGAATTCTAGAGACAGAAAATTGCTTTATTGTTGCTTTCGCTTTATCGAATGCTTTCATCAAGAGCATGGGAATAAGTCAACTTTCAGGCCTCAGATTTCACCTGGAAGCTTAATGTGAAGCTAGTAGAACGCCGGCCCCACTTAAAGGGATTTGAAAGCCCACTTATGAGATGCACTGAAGTCTGGGAACCTGAGGCTCCCGGCCTATGCTGGCTCCAGGCCCGTCCGGCTGCTCTCTGGCAGCCCCCGATGGCCCAGTGAACTTGAGCTGACCTGTTACTGCCTTCTGGTTCCCACATGCTGGAAATTCCCCTCATGAATCCCTGCATAATCATTACTACTTTTGTATCTTCTCCAGTTTCCATTTTTTCCTCTTATTTTGCTTTCTAACTTGTTTTCTCCCTCAGTGCGCATACTTTCTTCCCAACACTCATGAGGGCATTTTAAGTGTGATTCCAAAAGAAGACCAAAAAGCGCACAAATTGATCAGCTCAAACAGTAGAAATATTGGTTGAGTTGTCCAGAACCAAAATGGTTCTTTACATCCCTCTCTCTCTCTCTCTCTCTCTCTCTCTCTCTCTCTCTCTCTCTCTCACACACACACACACACACACACACTTATTCCACAAACAATAGCGCGTAAACACTTCATTTTTCATTTAATGCAGATACGACCCCCATTCTAGGAGCAAGAATCAGGTCTAATTAGAGGAGCAAGAATAAAATGCTCTATACATCTGTGGTGAGTCTGTCTCTCGGTGTGTTTTATTCTTGTACACTGAGATGTGTAAGACATGTAGCTTTCTTCTTCTTTAACCCATAGTACTTTATCTTTCAAGCCACCATTGCACCATCACCATGACATTAGAAGCTTGATCTCATTCAGCCCTTTGCTGAGGTTGTGTGTAGGTTTGGGTGGGAGTACCAGGGGTCATGCGTGATTCCAAGGCGTCCAGAGGGGAGGAGAGTCACCAGGCCTCGGAGTCGTCTGTCCACACAGGCATCTGCTTAGACAGGCGTTGCCTGCCTGGCCCCTGTCCTTTGGTCTACACGGGTCATTACAGAAAAAGTTTCCTTTTAATCTACACGCTCCTTCCAGTTGGGGGGTCCTCTCCCTGAGTCCTGGGCTCCTTGTGGGCACGCGAGAATCATCCTGCTGATTTTGTGACATGCTGAGGGTAGAAAACTTTTTGCCACTATCTAGCAGCCCATCCCACAGCCATCTCTTCTCCGGGATCTGGGGCCTCCCTGGGGCACGAGGAGGGCAGGGGACACATTCTCTCTGCCCTCTGACACACAGTCTGTGGCTTTGCTGCTGCCTCAAGCCACGATCAGAGAAGCAGAGGCCGGCTCTCTTTCTGGAACCTGCCTACATCTACACTTGCTGCTTTCTATCACTTTCATTCTGTTCCTATTAAAGAAAAGCTTGTTCTTGCATTTTTTTTTAAAATGGCTAAAGGCAAAGATCAAATTGCAATGCCGCTTAGATTCCATTTAAAAGAGATACAATCTGTATTTTAAACTGCCTGTTGTATAATAATCTGGCAATGAAATCTTGTGCAACTATTTAAACATGATTTAAAAACTGGGAGTGTCAACTTGATCATCTGCAAGGGCCTAGACAAAACCTTGTGAGGGTTTGTTGGACCAAAAAGTTTGAAGACTACTCCAGAAATGAAAAGAAATTATTCTGAATGGAAGTGGAAAGACTTGCATTTGAGATGGATTTTGAAAAGTTAATCAAGCCTAGCCCATTTGGCTCAGTGGAGAGAGTGTTGGCCTGCGGCCTGAAGGGTCCCAGGTTCAATTCCAGTCAAGGGCACATGCCCAGGTTGCGGGCTCGACCCACAGCGTGCAGGAGGCAGTTGATCAATTATTCTCCCTCATCATCGATGTTTCTATCTCTCTCTCCCTCTCCTTTCCTCTCTGCAATCAATAAAAAATATATTTTAAAAAATAATAATTAAAATTTTAAAGTAAATATTAAATAAAAGGAAAGTAATCAAACACTGCAGGGTGGAGATGGCTGGGGGAAGAAGGCCCAAGCAGAGGCTGTCCCGGAGCCCTGGAGAAGGAAGGTGCAGTCATGTTGAGGAACGTGTGAGTAGCTGGTGTGCCTGGAGTGTGCGCCGAGGGCTTGGTTTGTCCCATGGATGAGCCTGGACTTGTTCCTGGGGCGAAAAGGAGAAATGAGTATATCTTAATTAGATCAACCCTTGGCCAAGCCTAAGAGGACACTGGCTAAAACTCTTGGAAATTTAATCTCCAGAATATAAAGAACTCCTACAATTAAGCAGCAACAACAACCCAATTTAAACATGAGCCAAGTTCCGGAGGCAATGGCGGTGGTAGCACAACAATGTGAATGTATTTAACACCACGGAGCTGTATGCTTATAAGAGGCTCAAAATGGTACATTTATGTGGTGTATTTACTGCGATTTTCAAAACAGTTTTCAAATGGTTAAACTATAAATTTTAGGGGTTGGGGGTTGGGTGGAGGTGAGCAAAGGGACGGGGAATGGAGACATCTGTAATAGTGTCAACAACAAAAATAAAGTAAGAAAATAATAAATTTTATGTTATGTTTAAGTTAAAAAATACATTAAAGGTTTTGGGGTGTTTTTTTTGTTTGTTTGTTTTTTAACCTCTTCCTTAGAGACTGGAAAAGGCCTGCGCAGGCTGAACATGGAATTTGAGCTTGTTTTGAACTCATCACTTTTGCCCTTGGTTAGAGCCCTGGCCCGGCCCTGCCCGTGTGCGCCCGGCCCTGTGCTCTCTCCATCGCCATCTGTCCCCTGCTTTCCTGCCACCACAGCCCCGAGCTCCACTCAGAGCTCCATTCAGTCTTTGTTTGGGAAAAAGCCACCATGAGCTCCTTCGCGAGCCCCTCGGCGCCTTCCAACCTGCGCAGGCCTCGTCTTAACGGCACGCGTGGAAGCTGGTGTCCCCTGGCCCCCATCTACCTGCCGACCTCCCTCCCTCGCCTCTCACTCCTGAACAACAAACCGCCAAGTAAAATCCACGCACCCGCCGCACTGTTCCGCGTGCATGAAGCCCGGCTACCCCAGGCCTGTGCGCGCTTCTGGCTCCTGCCGGCTCGTTCCACACACAGGACTGCGCGTCTGCAGGTGGCGGGCTGAGCTCATGCTGCCTCCTCAGGCGATGAAAGCAGTTTCCTCACTGTGACGCGTGGCTCCCGCGAGAAACCGATCAACAGGAACTGACAGCCCGCGGGAAAGTGCCACCAAGGAGGAGTCCTGGGTGCAGTGGGGGTGCAGAGGCTGGGGGGTGGGGGTGCAGAGGCTGGGGTGTGGGGGTGCAGAGGCTGGGTGGTATGGGGGTGCAGAGGCTGGGTGGGGTGGGGGTGCAGAGGCTGGGGGGTGGGGGTGCAGAGGCTGGGGGGTGGGGGTGCAGAGGCTGGGGGGTGGGGGTGCAGAGGCTGGGTGGGGTGGGGGTGCAGAGGCTGGGGGGTGGGGGTGCAGAGGCTGGGTGGGGTGGGGGTGCAGAGGCTGGGTGGGGTGGGGGTGCAGAGGCTGGGGGGTGGGGGTGCAGAGGCTGGGTGGGGTGGGGTGCAGAGGCTGGGTGGGGTGGGGGTGCAGAGGCTGGGTGCGGTGGGGGTGCAGAGGCTGGGGGGGTGGGGGTGCAGAGGCTGGGGGGGTGGGGGTGCAGAGGCTGGGGGGATGGGGGTGCAGAGGCTGGGTAGGGTGGGGGATCAGAGGCAGGGGGCGTGGGGGTGCAGAGGCTGGGTGGGATGGGGGTGTAGAGGCTGGGGCGGGTGGGGGTGCAGAGGCTGGGTGGGATGGGGGTGCAGAGGCTGGGTGGGATGGGGGTGCAGAGGCTGGGTGCGGTGGGGGTGCAGAGGCTGGGTGCGGTGGGGGTGCAGAGGCTGGGGGGGTGGGGGTGCAGAGGCTGGGGGGGGTGGGGGTGCAGAGGCTGGGGGGATGGGGGTGCAGAGGCTGGGTAGGGTGGGGGATCAGAGGCAGGGGGCATGGGGGTGCAGAGGCTGGGTGGGATGGGGGTGTAGAGGCTGGGGTGGGTGGGGGTGCAGAGGCTGGGTGGGATGGGGGTGCAGAGGCTGGGTGGGATGGGGGTGCAGAGGCTGGGTGCGGTGGGGGTGCAGTGGGGGTACAGAGGCTGGGTGGGATGGGGGTGCAGAGGCTGGGTGCGGTGGGGGTGCAGTGGGGGTACAGAGGCTGGGTGGGATGGGGGTGCAGAGGCTGGGTGGGGTGGGGGTGCAGAGGGTGGGGGGGTGGGGATGCAGAGGCTGGGGGGGGAGGGGGGCGGGGCACCCGGCCTGGGGTAAAGATGGGAGGAGGTGTCCCAGAGCCCAGAGCAGAGAGGCGCAAGCAGGTTTGGGCTCCGCAGGGTCCCGTGTGGACAGGATGAGCGTGGGGCCCAGCAGTGCCTGGCGCTCCCTGAGAGTCGACAGCCTCGAGTTAATTTTTCCAGCTTCTCCTGTTCAGAACTTCAAACGAAGCCTAAGGTCACAGGAGAGGAGCAGCGCTGCATCTTCTGAGCTTTGGCTCCAGGGCCGCACGCTGCTTTGAGGAGATCCACGCCCTCGTCGTCTCCTCGCCCTGTTATTTTCCTGTTTCCTTGACCCCAGGGAGGACGACATGGAAGTCATATGCATTCCGTGAAACCACCGGATGTCAAAAGCGTGATCAAAGTGCTGGGCGTGCCTCACAGCAGCTAATCGCAGGCTACGTCCAAGGGGGAAGCAGAGTCTGAGATCCAGGGGCCTCGGGGCTGGTCCCCCTTCCCCACCCGTGAGCAGGAGTGACTTCTCACCTCTCTGCGTCTTGGCATTCTCCATCTTACACCCTGCAATCCAAGAGGAGCTGCACCCCCGACCACACACACACACACACACACACACACACACAATGCAAAAATGGGGGTGTGGTTAAAATTCTTTTACATAGATGATATCTGAGGGTAAATATACTATTATTTTAATCTTCCTAAATGTTTGAGACTTTTGTGATAAAAATTTAGAAAATAGCCCTGGCTGGCTTGCTCAGTGGTTAGAGCTTTGGCCCCCCACACTGAAGGGTCTCAGGTTAGATTCCTGGTCAAGGGCACGTACCTGGGTTGTGGGTTTGCTCCCCTATCCCTGGTCAGGACATGTGCAGGAGGCAACCAACCGGTGTGTCTCTCTCACATCGATGTTTCTCTCCCTCCCTCCCCCTTCTGTTTCATCCTCTCCCTCCCTTCCACTCTCTCTAAAACTCAATGGAAAAAATATCCCCGGCGAGTATTAAAAAACAAAACAATGAGAAAAGAAAATTCCTCTCCTCCAGCTAGTCTCTCCGCATGACCTGTGACCCCCTCCATCCAGATGGACAGTGTCAGGCTAAGGCAGCGGTTCTCAACCTGTGGGTCACGGCCCCTTTGGGGGTCAAACGACCCTTTCACAGGGGTCGCCTAAGACCATCGGAAAACACATATATAATTACATATTGTTTTGTGATTAATCACTATGCTTTAATTATGTTCAGTTTGTAACAAAGAAATTGGGGGTCACCACAACATGAGGAACGGTATTAAAGGGTCGCGGCATTAGGAAGGTTGAGAACCACAGCTCTCAGCGCCTGTCTCAGGTTCTGCTTTAAATCAGAAGCCGGTGTGGGTCCCGTTGCCTCTCAGATCCCCGACTGCTCTTTGTGGCAGGCCGTTGTCCCACCTGGGGCCTCGGGCTAACTCGTTGGGCTGCATGTTAAGCACGCGCGCTCCTGGGCCCACCTCCAGGCCAGCAATACGAGCAACACTGGACCGGACGGCCTTCAGGACTCCCCGGAGCTGTAACCTGTCATGAGTGATGACAAACAGCTGGGTGGTGTCGCCATAGGACAGCATCTCTCCCAGCTTCTCCGCCTTCTTCCCCACACCCCCTCCGCCCGTCCACGACTCACAGCGCGAACCGACGCTGTCGTTCGCTCCACGGACTGGCTCTCCCGGGCTCTGCTCACTCATGAGCCTAAAGCAAGAGAGTTCAGGACACAGGGGGGGTTCGGGAGGGTGCTCTACAATCCAGAAATACTGTGTTGGTCATCTTTTAAAACACAATTGCTCATCTCTTTCTCATTACATTGCACTGTGTTGCATAAACTCTGCTGACTTAACTACGGTTTAAGAGGTACTTTCTGTTGTTCAGAGCTTTCTTTTTCTTTTCATGCTTTTTTTTTTTTGTCCTCAAAGAAAAGCTTTGTAAAAGCAGATTTCAGTCTAAAAATATGAATCCTTTCCTTTAGGAAATCACCACTCCCTTCCTCTCACATATTTGAGGAAATACTGCAGACCTAATGGTCATGCAAGGGAAACCCAACCAACCACAAAACAAGGTCCCGATCAGTGTTTCCACAGGAACCGACACGGCGAATGCCAAGATGATGGCAGGTGGGCGGGGCCTCTTTCCCCTCCACGTCAGGAACCAGCGGCTGAATGTTAAAGAAATCTTAAAGTCAACAAAGGTCCCTTTCATTCGGGGGCACACGAAAACACGGGACTGAGGCCTGAAATTCCAAGTCTCTCAGACCTCCCTGTGGCTGAACGAACTGCAGGAATTCACGTAATAACCCTCCGGGGAGACCCTCCGTCAGAGCAGGTCTGTGCCCAGCGCCATCTGACCCCTTCACACTGACCCTCCCTCTCCCCGGCTGATCCTGGCCCTGACCCGTCAGGGTTATGGGGCGATCACCAGTTGGCACACGGGGGACCCTCCAAGGAGCCCTGGCTGCTCTCCCCTTTCCTGCAGTGCATTTCAACGACGTGACAAAAGCAGTTGAGAAAAGATTCAGGCCAGGAATACACACACTTGCTCTGACTGTCCAAGGCATGAAGCCAACAGAACAGGAAGTCACCGGGGCCAGCTCCATGGGCACCGTCAGCCCCTGAAGTGAGTGTGCATCGAACGTGTGCATGACACATGCGTGTTATCTACCCATTTTCTATGCAGTTAGAGATCATCATCGGTAGGTACAGCACAGTTAAAGGACAGAGCCGTGTGAAGGCAGCGAGCTGCTACAGCCTGAGCTCGCACCTGCAAGGAGAGAGCTTGGGGAAGGCTTTATGCAGAACAAGCCGGAGAGCAGCAGGAAGTGCCATGGGCTTCCGTCACTCACCGCCTTGATCCAGGGCTGGGATCTGGGCCTCACTGGCTGTGAGACGAGGGCAAAATGCTCAAGCTGGCTCTACAGTGGCTCATCTGTGCAATGGAGGTAATATCAGTACTTATCTCAGAAGGTTGCAATAATACACACGTACACAACATATTGAGACATGTATATGTATATATCCTTAATCCATTTCCTCACTACAATGTCAACGCCACGGCGACAGGCAATCTTGATTCTCTGTTTCTCTGGTGACTGTGCTGTGATGTTTTAGCTGAGCTGGGACGCACCCCCAGCATCTCTCCCCGCATGTTTCCGAGTCGGGGTTGACCACGAGAGAAATGGGTGCGATACTTGGAAGTCACAAGGGATTTCTTGCCTGTCTTTCCGCCCTGAGGGTCAGCACAGGGCTCTGAGCAGCGTGTGGCCACGCGTGGGAGCTGATCTGCCCACGTGCCCCTGGCGTGGGGCAGCAGCCAGGCGCCTGCCCCTCCAGGTCCCGCCAACCTCCTCCTCCGGCTGCTGTGGGTTCGGGGCCAGGCGAGTGCGAGTGCGCAGCTACGCGGCGGAGCCCTCTGGCGGGAGGCAGTGAGGGATAGACAGCCTGGTTTGCTCTCATGGTCACAGTCTGCCCCACGGAACCCATGTCACACCTCACTTTCCTTCCTCCTGGCTGCCACTGGGCACAAGCTCGTGCGATCACAGCATCGACAGTCATCCATCCTTTAACAGTCACCACAGCCCTTTTCAGCTGCATCTCACTGTTCAGTTTCCCAGCGTCAGGGATGGTCTCTTCTAAGGCCTCCACGGGTAAACCCATTCAAATCCCAGCAGCCACTGTGCAAAACAGTACGGGATACAGGGTTCCCTCCAAAATTAACTAAAAATAGAACTGCCATATGACGCAGCAATTCCACGTCTGGGTATTTATCTGAAAAAAATCCAAAACACTGTTGAAAAGATAGATGCACTCCTATGTTGATTGTAGCATTATATACAATAGCCAAGATATAAAAGCAACCTAAATGCCCACCAATAGATGAATGCATAAAAAAGCTGTGGTGTAGCCCTGGCCAGCATGGAACAGTGGTTAGAGCATCAGCCTGCACACCAGAGGGTCCCTGGTTCGATTTCCAGACAAGGGCACCTACCTGGGTTACAGGTCTGACCCCTATCTGTAGTTGGGGCACATGTGGAAAGCAACCAATTGATGTGTGTCTCTCTCACATTGATGTTTCTCTCCCCGCCCCCCCCCCCATTCCACTCTCTCTAAAATCAATGGAAAAATATCCTCACTCTTTGGGTGAGGATTAAAAAGAAAAGCGGTGGTACATATATACGACGGAATATTACTCAGCAAGGAAAAAGAACGGAATCTTGCCATTTGTAACAACACGGATGGACCTAGAGGAGACTATGCTAAGTGAAATAAGTCAGACAGAGAAAGACAAACACCATGTGATTTCACTTACATGTGGAGTCTAAAAAACAAAGAAACAAACTCATCGATACAGGGAACAAATTGATATTCATCAGGTGGGAGAGGGATTGGGGGGAATGGGTGGAAAGGTGAAAGGGAACGAAAAGTTCAAATGGGCATTTGTAAACATAGTTCTGGGGATGCAAAGTACAGTCAGTGATGTTATAATAACTGCATGGTACTAAATGGGCACTAGGTGTTTTGGGGTGATCACTTCATAAGGTATGTAATGTCTAATCACTACGCTGCACATTTGAAACTAATATATTGTATGTCAACTGTAATTGAAAAATAAATTTTAAAAACATTTCCAACAGGCCCCAACAGGTACAAAATACGGCCTGTGAGGGAGCCGTACACGCCCAAGAACGGATTTATATCAACAGAAACCTGGGGGACATTCCCAATAAAGGAATCACAGCGGCAGGAATAAAACGTTGGATTGGACTGAGTTTATTTGTATAAATATAAAGTAGCCTGTGTTATGTAATGTAAATTGAAACGGACATTCAATTCTTGATTCAATGTGTCAGCCCGCGTGGCTGGGAGTGACGCTAAGTCTCTGACAACATTAAAGAAATAGCGAAGAGGAGGCTTCGGGACACAGCGAACGATGGGAAAGGTGGCGCTGGTCTCGAAGACACCCCGCCTTCAAGAATAAATGAAAAGGAACGGGTGTTCTCCTCACCCGGGTCTGAGAGTCAGTGCTGGTGAGGTGGAACTCTGGCTTTCACGCCGATTTCTAGCATGACCATCGTGGCTCCTTTTCCCCAGCCTTGCGTGCCATTTGCAATTTGCAGATCGTCTTGCCTGGGAGATGTGGTTGATTTGAATGAGATTCTAACAGTCAGGTAGCAGCTCAAGCATAAAAACCTTCCTCTCTTTCCAGCTGTTCTTTCACGGTGGAACTAGTCCCTTCTCCCCCGTTCCACGGGCTTATGGAGTCCACCAGTTTGTGGCTTTTCAGCGTGACACCAAATTTCCTGTTTCTGTCCGTTCAAGAAGTTGAAACGTCTTCATTTGTGTGGTGATTTTAATTAACACGCTGGAAGCAGAATCCAACAGACCATGTGACCCAACCCTCGACCGGGAGGAAGCAAGAGGGGCCTGGATTCAGCGCCAGTTCTGGGGTTTTCAAGCACTCTCCCCACTGCTATTCCCAAAACAGTACAGTGCTGGAATTTTAGCAGAAAAAGTCCTATTGATCTAAAGAATAAAATCAGCTGCCTGAATTTTTCTTCTTTTAAGCAGATTCAGGCCCAGCATGTTCTTCATCTGCTTAAATTCTGCTTCTTATTATGAAAACAAATCACATACTTTCTTTTTTATTTACTCTTAATGTAAAGACCTTAGCTCTCAAACGGAGAACAATTATGCAGACTCGCCATGAATCTAAGAATCTGAATCTCACTGTGGGAACTAAATGAAAAAAAAAATTTTTTAAGTCTAGGTAAAAGTAGGAAGAGGGAAGTGTTCTGAAAATCATTGCCCAACGTTTACATCATGTATAACATCCATCACGTAGTTGATATCACTTTTGTTCCATGAAATTATTCAAGGGGAAAGATGTGGTCTCTTTCTCTGAACTTACATGAAATTTGCCAATAATTTTAACTTCTTTTGATCTATCATTTTTATTTTCATTGAGAAAAAAAATCATTTTTTTTAATCACACCAATATCATAGTGGGAAAGTTCGGTTATCATACAGAGAGGATGCTCATTCAGCGTCTATTATTTATTTGAAAATTTTTTTAAAAACTAACTTTTGGTTGTCTACCACACCATGTAACCCCAACAATATCTTAATCCCAATTTATCAAATTACTAAATTCGGAGCAATTTATTGCGGTTTTACATTTTCCCCGTCGCAAGGTATAAAAAGAGCATTGACTGCTGCCACCACTGTCCTAGGAGCGTGACAGCTTCGCAGGCACAACCTGCTGGTTCATTGCTTCATAAGCCTGCACTGATTTGTGCCATTGCAGCAATTTCATGCTGGATTTTCCAGTATCAAAGCAGGGGTGTGGCCATCCTGTAGAGATAGCAATTATGCAAGTGCAAACGTAGAGAAGTCTGCTAACCAGCACTTACAAACTGAGGCACCCCTTCAAAACAAGTATATATATATATATATATATTAAACACTTTCTTCGAAGGTGCCTTCATTTTCTTTTGTAAAACATGACAACCTTTACAGTAAATCTCATTGTGTAACAATCATTATGGAACATTTTATAATAACTTCTCATATACTTGGATAAGTCAAAAGCATTTAAGGTTCACACGTGTGATCTTCCTTCAAACTGTTTCTAATCCAATGGCAAGATTCATAAAATGCAAAGATTAGGAGGCTCTTATAAAATATCCAGTTCTTCTGACTTCTAAACATTTTCCATATTTTTTTTTGGAAATGTTTAGTAATGCAATTTAAACACTATTTCTTTTCTTTCTGAATCTCTCTGCCTTGGCAGTTATGATTAGATTTTTTTTAAATGATTATTATTAAATCAGAAGTTCTTGATCTTGCTTAATTGCTAAGCATTTGGATGCCCGATTATGGAAGGGCCTCCCTTAAATCGCATTTAAATGACATCTCGTGAACTACTTCTTCTCACTTTGGGCTGTGGATTCGTGCTGAGACATTTACCTGAATTATAAGTAGGGTTACCATATAAAATAGAGGACATCCAGTTACATTTGAATTTCCCATAAACCACGAAAATATTTTTAGTATAAATATGCCCCAAATATTGAGTAGGATATACTTATACTAAATTTCTTTTCATGGTTTATGCAAAATTAAAATTTAACTTGGTGATATGTATTTTTAAAACAGCTTTCTTAAGATATTCATGTATGATAAAGTCCCACCACTCTAATTGTACAATTCAATGGCTTTTAGTAGAGTAACAGAGTTTTTGCAACCATCACCACAATCTACTTTTAGAACATTTTGATCACCCAAAAAGAAGCCCATTAGCAGTCACTCCCCATCCCTGCCCCCTTATTCCGCAGCCCTAGGCAACCGCTAATTTACTTTCTGTCTTTATAGGTTTGTTCATTCTGGACATTTCACATACGTGGACTCACACCACTCATGGTCTTTCGAGACTGGCTTCTTTCACTTCACATGATTTCAAGATTCCTCCGCATTGCATTGTGCCTCAGTTCATCCAGTGCTTTCATTTGCTAAATCGGCAACCCTAATCCTGAGGTGACAGAGAGAAGCGCCATGCCTAGCACAAGGCCCAGAACTGTTCTCTACTCCCAGGCCCAGGTCCTGGAGCCACTCTTCCAAATTCTTGCCCCTCCTTTGCACTCAGCACTGGCCATTCCGGATTTGCAGACCCGGGGTCAGACCTTCCCTCGCGTAACAGGATTGGGGCAGTTAGAGGAGACGGTGACAAGAATCAGAGATAAAGGTCGGACAAGGAGCTGGTGCCCCAGTTGGTGGCAAAAAGGACCTGCCACAGCCGAATACACAAAACCCACAAGCCCCAGGGAGTCGGGGCTGGACGTCTGCTTCCACTCCTCTGGGCCCTTTCGGGTGCCTCTGCCCTGCCAGTCCCTTTAGAACGCCCCTGGATGTTGGTGGACAGCAGAGTCCCCCTCTCTGAAAGGCTGGGGAGGAAGGCTATACAATCCCACAGTGGGAGGGACCCACAATCGGAAGTTCAGGTGGGGCTGGCCTTGGTAGCGATTGTGGTCCCAGGGCAGGTGGATGTGATTTAGAGGAACAAAGCAGTTTTGCTGGACAAGTCCAAAGAGCTTGACTTCCCATCTGCTAACATTGCTCTTCCCCGACGGGGGACCCCAGCCCCGACCTGCCCCACGCCCCAGCCCCGACTCTCCTACTCACGTTAGCTGCCCTCGGGACGTGCCACTGAAGACCCGAGGCCCTGCCTTCGCCCTGAGAGCCCCCTGCTCTGGCCTCAGGGAACACTGCTCTGTGGGTGGCAGACCTCCTGGACTGCTCTGGGATTCTCCGATCAGACTACAAAGGAGAAGCTTTAAAACCTCAGCCAACAACTTCGCCAAAAGATTTCTTTCTTGTGTTCTCTCTCTGTTTTTTAAAATATATATTTTTATTGATTTCTGAGAGGAAGGAGAGGGAGAAGGGGAGAGAGACAGAAACATCAATGATGAGAATCATTGATCGGCTGCCTCCTGCACGCCCCCTACTGGGAACTAGCCCGCAACCGGGGCATGTGCCCTTGACCAGAATCGAACCGGGGACCCTTCAGTCCACAGGCTGCCACTCCATCCACTGAGCCAAAACCAGCCAGGGGTTCCTTTCTCTCTTTGTGCGACTCCCTCTGCCTTCCTCGGAGGTAGAGAGTTTGATTTTCTGATGGGACAGGCCTTAGGAGAGCTGTGTGACCCGTTCCTGAGGGTGAGCGGGCAGGTCCTGCCTCTCCGGGGATGTGAGCAGAAAGCTCAGGGCCCTCTCTGCCTTGCGTGTCTCTGTTCCCTCCTTAGCCGTGTGGCCCTGCAGACCCCACACACAACAGACCGGTGGGCGGCCGCGGGGAACACGAGCTAAGCCAGCCTGGTGCTGGGTTAGGCGATGCAACACGGAGCGAAAACGCTGCGCCCGACTCTCATTCCAGCCGTACTGCAGTCACAGCTGCACTTCGTGGTGGGACCCAGGGAAAAGGGACCTTGCACACTCAGGGGTGTAGTTCCACAGAAATGACGCGTTCTACAATACCGCAGCCTCCTGTGGGGGCTCTAGGAATTCTTATTCCAGCAGCACCCCAATAACCCCACTTTCCCCAGCAACCGGTGGGGACGTGGAGCCCTCCCCACCTACAACACTTTCGCCAGAAGGGAACTTCAGGGCCCCGTTTCTAGACACGTGGGCCTTCCCAAGCCACAGTGCCAGGCCCCCTGAGTAGGGCTTCCCGATAGGACGGAAGAGTGCAGTGCGGGATGTGAACTGGGCAGTCCCACCCTCTTCCTGGAGCACTGCCCAACCTCCACACCCTCACCTCCACGGGACTGTCCAGGCCTCTCAGGGCAGGCCAGGCACGGGACCCATCCCTGACTCTCTTCCCACTGCTGCTGGGATACGTGCCTTTAAAGGTTACTTTGATCACCTGAAACACCAGTCAGAAAGAATGTATGCACCCCTATGTTCACAGCAGCACAATTTACAATAGCTAAGATCTGGAAACAGCCCAAGTGCCCATCAGGAGATGAGTGGATAAAAAGCTGTGGTACCTCTACGCCGTGGAATACTATGCAGTTGTAAAACAGAAGGATCTCTTACCCTTTGAGACAGCATGGAGGGACCTGGAGAGCATCGTGCTAAGTGAAATAAGCCAGTCAGAGAAAGATACATATCACATGATCTCACTCATATGTGGAATCTAATGAACAAAAGAAACTGATGAACAAAGTAGATCCAGAGACAGAGAAGCATGGAACAGACTGAGGAATCTGAGAAAGGTGGGGGGGGGGGGGGGCTGGGGGAGGGGTGGGGAGTGATTAACAGGGGAACTTATATGCATATATGCAAAGCCCATGGACGCAAACAACAGTGTGGTGAAGGCGGGAGGGGGAGGGGGGGGCGGGGGGCAGGTGCAGGGGGAACAGGGTCAATGGGCAGGGGAACATCTGTAATACTTTCAACAATAAAGACAAATTAAAAATAAATAAATAAAAATAACGTTTATCGTTTTTTTCTTTTTTTTAATTTTTTTAAAAATATATTTTATTGATTTTTTACAGAGAAGAAGGGAGATAGAGAGTTAGAAACATCGATGAGAGAGAAACATCGATCAGCTGCCTCCTGCACATCTTCCACTGGGGATGTGCCCGCAACCCAAGTACATGCCCCTGACCGGAATCAAACCTGGGACCCTCCAGTCCGCAGGCCAACGCTCTATCCACTGAGCCAAACCGGCGTTTTTTTCTTAATAGAAAAGAACACATTTACTACAGAAAACACTTTAAAACAGATAAAAGGAAGAAGACAGAATCGCCTATAATCCAATGGCCCGAGAGGAGAGCTGGGGAGCGCCCGCCTGGTCCTCCCGGGGTGTGAGTCTGTGTAGCCGCAGACCAGCGTCGCACCCACGTGCGGCTCAGTAACTTGCTCGCTCCTCGCCGCGTATCGCGCCCATCTCCCCGTTACTACAGATCTCTCCGTGCCCAGGGCTACACGTTCGGAATAAAGGGAACCCGCCAGGGAGGGGGGCCCTCCTTACAAAGAGAGAGCTGTCTGTCGGCTCAGGCCCCGCGGGGAGCGCTGAGGACCTGCCAAGCCAAACAGCGGAGAAGAATGGAGGAGGACACGGGTGGGGCGGCTCCCCTGGGAGCGGAAATGCCAGGGGCGCCCAGTTTGCCAGGAGGCCCTGCCACCCACCTTTCTGTCCCCCGCCGCCTGCTCTGCGGGTGCTGGTGCCTGTCCCTGGGAGCTTCTCACTTGCCCTCGGTGGGCAGCTGAGGCCGGAGGCAAAGGGGGGGTGGGGGGCGGGTGCTGGGGCTCAGGGTGGGAGGGCACCTTCAGGTGGCGGGCAGCCTCAGCTTTCTTCCCGGACCATGTTTCCTTCTGGGAAGAAGCTGTGGGTTTAATGCCACCTTCCTCCAGGTGAAGGCGCTTTGCACGGATGCCTGGGAAACGCCATGGCCCTTCTCTGAGTGGCTGCGCCCCGTAAGGAGAGAGGCGATCACCCGCCGGGCAGACGTCCCCTGGGGCTGTGAGGGTGGGCGTCCGGGTCTCCCACAGCCCAGCCAGGGGGAGATGCCAGGGGCCCTGGGGCCGGGGTGAGGGCGCTGCACCGGGTGGGAGCGGGGGACGCACTCAGCCAGCAGGGGCTCCTGAAGCCTTTACAGCCAGGTCCCCGGGAGCCTTTCCCTTCCCGGCTGGGTTCCCATCGTAAAGCATAAAAGGCTCATTGTCCTGCAGCCGCCCAGCCTGTCGGACCACTTTGGGGATTTCGTTCTGCTCCACGAAGCAGAGCCCGTCCCCCCTCCGGTCCTGGGTGGTGGGGGTTTTCCGTGCCCGGGAGCCCAGCCACGCGCACAGGGGCAGCTGGTCCGTTTTCCAGGCAGGAGACCAGGCAACGTGGGCAAGAGAGGCTTTGCCCGCCCAGGGATTCGAGGACAGTCAGCACCCCACGGTCTGCGAGAGGAGGCCTCATCCTGGAAACCGAAGGGCCTGGTGGGTCGTTCTGTGTATTGACAGACGCTCTCCGTGGACCAGGCTCCTGAGCCCACTGCTCTCTGGCCTGACCTTGGCCTTCCCTCCCTGCCCTTGGAGAATCCCGTTTGAGTAAGAGGCCTTGGTCTCTGACCACCCTGGTCGCCTTCAGCCCGTCCCCCTGCCCTGCTGTGTCCTCAGCAACGCCCGTCCACTGAGCCCTCCCTGCTAAGTCCTCGCTCCCCTGGCAGCGTCCCCTCTGCCGCACCGTCCTCAGCAAGTGTCCTGAACAATGTTTAACTCTGTGTGCGGTGAGAAACCCCTCCGCCGATGAGGACCTGTTGGTAAAGATTGAGTGTAACATAACCGATTAAACGTAATTCCACCTTTCCTTCCTGTCAGGCCCCTGCACCGACCCCTTCGGAACATGTATAACCCTGTAATTGTTGGGGCTGAAACGGAATTTTTGGACTGGAACCCGGATTCTTTGTCCACTGGAGTCAGAGAATGAACCCACAGACAGAAGGTGGTACAGCAAAGGTGGAGATTTATTGAAGAACAAGGACAGACTCCCACTGGGGAGGGGAAAGGGTCCCACCGACTTCCTGCTTCCCTGGTTTACTAGTATCAAGGCTGCCGTTCCTGTGTCCTGACATCCCCTCTGATTGGTCGACATTCCCTTTCGAATTGGTTACTATGGTGACTCCTGAGGCCCTCCTCTCTCCTAGTCCCTCCATTCCTTCTTGGCTTTCTCCCTTCTTCTTTATTTTGTAAATATAGACCTGGCTACTTCCAGTTCCCTTGTCTTATGGAAATATAACTGCCCCTGGCTTCCTTGTGTTACGGAGATGTACCTTCTCCCAGTCTGTAGCCCTGTGTTTTTCCATGGACCCCGGTTCTAAGAATTCCCTAAACCTGCCTATATTCCCCTAAAGCTCCTGTTTCAGGGTCAGTGAAGGAGGAACGCACGAGGCCGAAAGGGGTAAAGAATTGTGAAGTTATTAGGTCACCTGGAAACCCGAGGGGCTGAGCCCCCACATGGCGTCAGCACCCAGGGATGGGCAGTCAGAGTTTTTAAAGGACTAGGCGAGCTTTTTCGGAGGGGAATTCTCTGGCAAGTCCGGAGGGGAAAGTTACTGGTCTTAGCAAATGGAATGTGGTCCCACCAACCCCACGTCCCTGTCTCCAGCCTTCCTTTCATGATTATTTCATAGAAAAGGGGAAAACAAGCAAAACCAAATCTGAACTGCATTCAAGAGAGCTGCCGGCGCCAACTCCTGGCTCTGAAAATTATGAAGAGGAAGAATTAAGTTCCTAAAAACTCTATTTTAGGGTGACTTAATGGATCTGACAGATGAGGGGGAGAGTTTCTACATAGAATAATTGCAGCCAATGAATGCAGAAGAGCATTTTAAAGTTACATTTTGCAACTTCTAACGAATTGAGGCAGACTATTGCGAGATGGCTGTTTAGCTAAAACATGTCATAAAGGGATTAGGCTGTCATCCTCGAACCCACGGAGCAGTCCTAGCCCACGAGAGGCGAGGCAACCAGACCCTGTGTGTGGCAGTGGGATGCGTAGCATGCCGTCATGAGATATAACCGCAAAAAGGAAAGGCGGGCAGGAACCCCGGGACGCAGGCACGCCATGCTCCCTAACTCCAGTCCACAGCAAACACGGGGGCCAGGGACACAGGCCCAGTGACACCCTGGGAAGAATCAGCCGCCACCAGACTGTGGAAAAGTTTAAAGAATGACTCCACTTCAACACCTCAATGACAAGGGATGAAAAGGGAGCAGGGACTGTCCTACAGTAAACGAAACTTTAAAAAGACTTGGAAGACATAACGATGGGCCTTATGTGGATGCTGATTCAAACAGGCCGACTAGGAAAGACTGCTGAGTCAGGAAGATTGGATCTATATTGTGAATTACACTCAGTAAGGAATTATCGATAATTTATAGGGTGTCCCAAAATTCACGCAAGAAGTAATTTTGATAGAAAGCACAGGTTTATAATTAAAAATTGTAAATTTTTTATTGATTCAGAAAGTATACAGTATAGGGTTATGTATGGAATAGCACATCGGGTAAATGGCCTCCACAGCTTTGCTGGCACATACACAAAGCCGTGATCCTCATTGGTCTTCATTGTCCCTGCTCCTGGGCCATAATTGGTACTTGGGAATGCTTATCAAATTGAAGGGATTGAAGTCAAAGGGCAACAGATACTAGAATCTGTTCTAATATCCAAGTAAAATTAGGCTTTTATTTTGTTGTTGTTGTTAATGCTCATGCAAAATTCAAATCTTGAGTGAATTTTGGGGCACCCTATATTAATAATGCATTGTGGCTACCTTTTTAAGACGTCCTTTTATTTATGGGTGGAATTATATAAGCAGGGACTAGTTGTAGGTACAAGGCCGAGTAGATGGCCAAGTACCAGCAGCTACTAGAGCTGAGTACAAGCACCTGAGTGTGTTACAGTCTCTACTGTTCTGTACGTTTGGAAGTTTTTACAATAAAAAATAAAATGCAGTAAAGGATGGCAATCAGGGTGGAGAAGACACTGTAAATGTAGTCTGAGCAGCGGTCAGCTCTGGTAAAAACCGTGAGCCATCGCAGGGCTCCTCCGTCCTGGGCCTGCAGAATTCAGCATTTCCTCTCCAACACAGACAGGGAGACAGGGCTTCTTTTTTCTGTTAAATCTGGTTTTGGGATTCAGCCCTTTGTTGAGACAATGATGTTGATTATCACCCAACAGCGAACATTTTTCAGACTATAATCTCCAATCTGATGAGCATAATAAAGCTAAAAAGAGACGAGTTTCATCCCCAAATCCTCCAATTCCAACAGAGAAAGCTCCTCCCAGCAACAGCGGTGGTGATAGCAGCTGCTTTCTTTCTGTTCTGAGTCCCCCCCTAACCCCCACCACCACCACCCATTCTCTTATCACCGAACGTGACCCTCTGGGGCAGGAAGACAAGGCCGGCTTCACTCAGCGGGGGCCGGTCCAGCGACACGGGAAGCACGCACCCCGGCCCTGGCAGGTGGATGCGGCCAGCACGGCCCTCATCACCTGGAAGCGCTTCCTGGATTTGTTTGTTCTGCAAACATGTAGGGGTGCCCCAAGCTCAGCTCACATCACAGGATCCGCCAGGAGGACGGGAATGCGCTTCCAGACCAGAGAAACGGAGGACCCGCGCGATGGACAGGAAACAGCTCCCACATCCCGCCCGCAGCCCTGCCTCCCGCTGCTTCCTCACTCCCCCCTGCGGTCCCTCCACTGTGGCTGCTGTCACATGGTGAAAACATTCAGACACACTGACAAGTACGGTGAAATGAGGCTCCCACGCGCCTTTGCCCACCTTCACCAAGTACCAACATCGCCCGACACATTCCTCCCAACCTGCTTTGCCCCGCGTCTGTCTCCGGAGCCCTTGGAAGTAAATCGCAGACATCCCCTTAGCCTCCTGTCTCACCCCCGCTTCCGGGGCGCTGGTCACCCTGGCGGAGTGTTTACACGCCGTCTCCTCGGGGCCATGGGTCTTCAGGAACCGGTCCCGTCATGGCTTCAGCAACCAGCGCCGGAACCGGCCCCCGGTAGGCGCTCCAGACACTCCCGCGGCTGTGGCTGTGGGACGACCGCATGAGCAACCCACCAGGCCCTTCCTGAGTTCCTGACCCTCTGAAACAGTGGTTCTCAACCTTCCTGATGCCGCGACCCTTTAATACAGTTCCTCATGTTGTGGTGACCCCCAACCATAAATTATTTTCGTTGCTACTTCATCACTGTAATGTTGCTACTGTTATGAATCGTCATGTAAATATCTGATATGCAGGATGGTCTTAGGCAACCTCTGTGAAAGGGTCATTCGATTGCCAAAGGGGTCGTGACCCACAGGTTGAGAACCGCTGCTCTGAAACCAGCCAAGAATGCTTGTTGTTCTAGGCCAGTGTCGGCAAACTGCAGCTCGCGAGCCACATGCGGCTCTTTGGCCCCTTGAGTGTGGCCACGAAGTTTCAATCGCATTGTACGTGCGCGCCACACGTGGTATTTTGTGGAAGAGCCACACTCAAGAGGCCAGTTTGCTGACCACGGTTCTAGGCCATCTGTCCTGCAGCAATAGATACCCAGAACATCAAGCAAGTCACTTAGTCTCTCCGTGCCTCGGTTTCCACATCTGTAAAAGGGGGACAGTAACAGTACCGACACCACGCTGGGCTTTTACTAGTATTAAACGAGGTAAGCACACAAACACTGGCAGGTTGCAGCACTCAGGAAGTGCTGGGGACCACCGTCTGGGAACAGAAATCCTGACCAACCGACTACGGACGGTCAGCACCAGTCCTCTGCCAGGCGTGCTGATCCAGGGGGAGGGTGAATTCCGTGGCTGAGCATCCACCCCCAGGTTGCTGTGGGTTTGCATGCTTTCAATGGCTGGGGAGAAGATAGAATCTACCATACTTTGCGTGGCGTGCACAACCTGAAACCGGGTGTGCATGGCAGTTCTGACTTGGGTCCCATCACACAAACCCCTGCCCCGCCTCCCGTGAAACACTGTGGGAAGCAGAAACAGCTGGGCCCTGAGACCACCTCTCTATTCTCAGGTCAAGTCCACTGAGCGGAAGGGAAGGTTTCTCCCAGATTTGATCTTTGAAGAAAACCTGAATAGGACTCAGCTATGGCTTCCTTTGCCCTCCCATGGAAACATGGCATTCTGTACTTTCAGGGGATTGTAGGCAGCTGTTTGCCCCGGTGAGAGGATGGTGGTGGAGCCCACCAGAGGCAGGCGTGAGGATCGCGGGTTAGGAATGTTTCAGAACAAACCCACAGCCAGACCACACACACTTCTGTGTTTGGTGTCCTGCATTCATTCGTTCAGCCGTCTCTGATCACTAGAGTCGCACCCACCTGCTTCTCAAAGTCAGTCGTTACTGCTTCTTCACTTCACCATGAGACAGCACACTCCATCTCGGAGGCTTTTTCACACGAGCAGCCAGGACCCTTTAGGGTCTTTTCTGGGCTTTTGGTCAAGAAGGGAGATTCCGAAAGGCATTTGCTGGGACTGCCTGTGTGAACCCTCCCCTCAGAAGTCCGAGCTTACCTTTTCCATTTGCTGGGTTTTGTCCTTAAAAGTACTGCCTCTCATGCAATGCCAATGTGGAACTCACAACTGGGCATCCTTAACAGTATCATCGGGGAGAATACCAACTGGAAGACTTTTAATACTGTGGGTGGAGCTGTAACACTGGCCGTGAAAGAAAGGACTCAATTCAAGCCAAAGTCAAGAACCTTTCCTTCGAGTGACGCGAGACACTGAAAGCAGCCGGTCCCCTGCTCTGTAGCGCCTGGCGCTAGGGTCCCAGGGCACAGCCGTGTCGCAGACTGAGCTCAAAGTGAATGAGAGATATCTGCAGGCACGTTGAAAGAGAACACATTTATTTACACCAGTTTCCTTTTTATAACTCCCACACGTTTAAATAATCAACATTTTCAGGAAATCAGGTAGTTTTAAATTAAAATATTTAAACAAAGAGATTTTCACAATGTGATTTTTATTTACATGAATTTTAAAGAACCTAAATGGTTGTTTTTAAACTGCACAACGTAACAAAAAGCTCTTATTTAGACCTTGAATCTTTTTAAAAACTTTCCTGTTTGGGGAATTACGCTGACAACCAGGTCCTTGCAGTTTGGGCCCTTACAGATAAGGGTCTTAATGACACACACAAACCCGCCCCACAGACGAGCCACGCTGGGTGGGAGCTGACCCTCTGACAGGATTTGGTGGTCAGCGAAGCCACGTGCGAGACAGCTCAGACAGCTCCGATGGAAGCTGTCGGCAAGTGTTCTGATCGGTCACGGTGGCTGCTCAGCTGTGTCCGCGCCGTGAGCACACACTGAGCTGTGAGGATGACCACCTCGGGGTGAGCCCGTGGGCTGCGGGGGATGGAGAGCTTCCTGAGGACCCGGTGCGTGCCCCTCCCGTGCCCTCCGTTAGGGCTGGGTTTTCCGGAAGCTGCACATGCACTTCACTGCGTTGAAAAGAATTTACTGTTCACAAGTGACTTTCACCAATAACGGTCTGACAGCTGTCACGTCGCACTGACAGATTTCAAAGATTTATTAGTGAAACTACGCAGAGGACAGGCTTTGCTCATCTCTTATGCACGAGTTCCTCTGAATAGTTGGTATAACATCCATTAAAAAATAAAGATTAACGTTCACCACGATCAATGCTACAGCTCGGAATGAAAGTCTCAGGGAGCTCTGTCCAGCGTCTGCGAGCCCGGCCAGGCCCGGCAGGAACGTCACGCAGCGGCGATGGAGGCGTCGTCCCCGAGTCGGCCCTGTGGCTTCGAAGTGAGAAAACAAGATGGTTTACAGAGTAGTAGTGACCCATAAGCTCTCTTAATTGAAAAGATTTTTAAGTTCTTGGAACTGTTCACAAAAACAGTATAAACGTGTGCAAATACCAAAATAAATGTATTTGCCTTTCATCTCGGCTTCTTTCTTCACTTGAATTTGGGCCGGCAACTGTGTGCTAGGTCCGGTTCCTTCTGACCCCCGCAGACACCCCCAGCTGATCAGGCACCTCCACCTGCTGACCCCACCTCAGCCACCTGGTGTTCTAGCGCCACTGCCAATCTATCACCACTGTTGGTGGGGCAGAGGGTATATGGGAAATCTCTACCTTCCTCTCAATTTCGCTGTGAATCCAAAACTATTTAGACACTAGAGATCTAAAATCATGAATATGACTTTTCTGTTTCATTTCGTTTTAAACAATTTAAAGTATGGAATAGGATAAAAGCTTGGAAGGGTTAATAAAGCAATTTTTCTGCAGATGCAAAAAAGTGTGTAAACCTAGAAAAATAAAAGCTAGAGAAATTATGAAGGACACATGAGCAGAAACTAACTTGTAATTTACCAAGTCCCAGGTAGCAGGAACAAGGCCCAGTTCCCCCAAACCTGACAGACAGGAAAAGGGAAACTGTGCAGTGGAACCTGCCATCCCCGAACGGGCACCAATGGAAAAGGAGAGGGGCTCACACATGCTGATAACATCTGCCTAGTGGGGAGCACAGACTCTCGGGGGGCAGCCTCGGCTCAGGCACTGCGAGTGGCTGACTGGGAGGCGAAGCGCGAGCTACACGATCCACCTGTGTGGCCACCTCCCTGTCACACACTATGACCACCCACCGTCTTCTACTGCAGGAACCTGGAGTAAGTCAGAACAGTGAACCACAGCACAGTGCCCAATAGATGGCCATTTTCAGAAAAGACTCAACCTACATAACTTTATTAACCAATGTCACCCAATAAATTCAATAAAAAAAGACCCCAATTCGGTATTACACCATTAAACCGAGAGAATTAGGAGAATTCAGTGATCATATTTAGAAAGTTAATCCATTTGGATTAAAAATTAGTTACAATTAACTATAATTTAAAAACATACTTTATGAAAGCCAAAGAAAAAACACATTTAAGGATTCTATAAAGATAAATCATTTACTTAAGAGAGTAAACATTTTTTTAATTAGATTCTATAAATATAGTAACTTTATAGAAATGGATAGCAATACTGCCAAATTCAGAGGGTAAAAAATCACAACTATCACTGTGAGTCTCAAATTATTGTTTAGCGATGTTTACATGGAAAACAAATCTTTTGTTTGTTTTCAAGACAGTATATTTAAAAGGCAGATGTCCAAGCCTTACCTTTACAAAAATACTGGTCGGTATGAAACGCCTGAGCAGCTGGTTTGTGAAGTTGGGAAATCTAAGCAAGTTGATGTTGAGAGATGGCAGCTGTTGGTATCCAGCCATGAGAGGATAGAAGTTGTATAACATTTCCTGTTCGGTGCCAGGTAAGATCCGTAACCGAATCTAAATCACAAAAGTCATAGATAATCAGATACACAGATCTGCAATATCTTTGTCGTCACCCCTAGAATATTTACAAATGTTTGGACACCCAAATCTCTCTGGTGAATATTTTCTCTCCCCCATTCCATCTTCCACAGATTCCAAAAGGTAAGGCTGAATTAGTACCACACGGATGATACGTGTGTAAGACATATGCATGAGCCTGGCAGCTGTGGCTCAGGAGTGGAGCATCGACCAACGCACCAAGAGGTCCCCAGCTGGATTCCGGGTCAGGGCACATGCCGGGGTTGTGGGCTCAATCCCCAGGAGGGGGTGTGCAGGAGGCAGCCGATCAATGATTCTCTCACATCTCTCATGGGTGTTTCTATCTCGCTCTCCCTCTCCCTGTGTCTGTCTGAAATTAATAAAAACATATTAAAAACTATGCACATGATTTCTGTCTACCAAGACCTAAAAGGCAACTATACCAGCTTAAAAATGAGCACACTCGACGGAGTGATATATTCTGTGTCGTAGGCCAGGCAGAGTGCAGTCACAAAATAGTAAGGATAATTTACAGAAAATTATCTTTGTAAACATGACGTCAACATAAGACACACTAGTTGTTTCTTGTGGGTTTTTTTTAGGAATTTTGTTAAGGTGAGTAACTTCAGGGGGAAAGAGATGTTTACAAATTTTTAACAATACTTTAGAAAAGAACACAAACTGGTAAGATTTTGGAATTTTACATGATCCAATTATTTTTAAGTTAATATGTGAAAAAGATGAAGACACGCAAGAAAAGCTTACTCATTTGCAAATGAGTGCATGCAGGTCCATGCCACAGATAATATATGTACATGTGCACCAATATACCAGAGCTAAGATTATACTTACTGTGTAAAAGTTTAAATTAGTGTATGAACTACAGTATGCATCATATATAGTTCTATTTCGCATACGCAGGGCACAGATGACTAGTCAGGGTATGTACTTCCAGGTGTTATGACACATTTGTTCCTCTAATTATGTCCTATTAATAAAAAGTACTTACTGACGACAAAACACTGCACTAGCAGTGCTGAAGAGAATTAGGCATTTTAATATAGGTAGTCATGCCTCCAGGCCTCAAAAGCAGACAGACAGACACACACACACACACACTCATTAGTCATTAAAGGGAAATCTAAGATTTTCAGGAATCCCCTTATACAGCCCAAGGATTTGTGAACTCTTGTTTTCAAGGAGAAAGGACCTATACATGTGATCGTAATGTGAGGTCTGCCCATTGATCCCGCCTCTGTAACAATGTCTTCAATCCACAGAAGAGACTGAAGATGCACTCCTATCAGAATCCCAGGTCCACGGTCAGTCTTATCAGCCCACGTGACATGCACAGTTCTCCACGCCCTGCCACACCTGGTGTCTACAGGAGCATCCCAGTGAGATGCGAACTGTACCTGCTTAAGGCCCGAGAACATAAAGGCGTCGCTGGGCTCCACGGAGACCTCCAGGTCCTGAACCAGGTTGGTCTTGTTCTGCAGGTGATACCGGACGGGCAGCGATTCCCTGACTCGGCCGAACGACGGCAGGTCTGCAGGGAGGACACGATCCTCTGGGTTAGAAAACAGCTCAACCTCTGTGGGGTCTTCTTGCAAATGACTCTCCTTCTACAAGACACGGGCTTATTTAAACTATCAGTATCCCTGCGCTCTTGCTAAATAAAACTTCCTGATTGAAAAAGGCCACAGGACTATGAAAACACAGGGGAAGACGATTCAACATCTCCTTTGAAAGTGACTGACTTAGAAAGGGTGTTGGCTGTCGGAGGTGAATTATATTTTAGGAATAATTTAAAAATCTACCAAAGGTTTCCCCAAGTATCAACCGTGGTTCGAAAAGGGATGGCAACATCCCGTGCCACTGATGGGGGCACATACCATGGAACATGAAGTATTCCTGCCCCAAACCTGAATCTGACCACACCTACAGATCCAACTACCAATTTATAGGGCACAGAAACACTTAGCAATAATGCAGTGCAATCAGCAAAGTCCAGCCTGCAGCAAGCTCCTCAGGACAAATGACTGGGCCCCTCGGTAAACAAACAGCAAGGCCGAGGGGAGGTGACGGGTGGAAGGCGATGGCCCTGGAGGGGAAGAGTCAGCCTGCCTCCCAGTTGCAAAACTATGCATGGCAGAGACCGCAGGCACATAAGGAACATTCAGTCGACCAGGGAAATTTCAACACTAGAATTCAATAATATTAAGACAATTTTGCCAGTTTTTGAAGTCATGACAATGGTATTCTGATGAGGTTTAGAAAAATAACCACTAATATTACAGATACACTCTGAAATATCTAGAGATGAAATGATATCTGGATTTGCTTCAAAATGATGGGGTAGGAGGAGTGTGTAGAGGCACATGAAACAAGACTGCTCACAGCCCACTTTGGTAAATGTCAGGTATTTTCATAGTCGAAAGATTTTAAGTCTCAGCAGCCGAAACACCCTTCTCCTTGGGGTCCTCTGCCCGTGGGCCTGCATGCGTTACCTGCGCTCACGTGCAGGGGGATGTTTTCCACGATCACGTGCGGCAGGGTGATGGCGGTGCTGATGGCAGGGAGGCTGTCCGCGGCCGAGGTCCTGCGGAGAAGGGCACCTCAGTCACATGTCACGTGCAAAGTCAATCAATCAAAACAGGGACCGTGGACAGTCACCAGCTGGCTAAGGTTTACTCCTGACGTGCAGAAATCCAACAGGGAACCACTAAGCCGTTAGAAGAGCAGACGGTGAAGAGCAACAGCGCTGACATCGCTTACCTCTTCCAGCAGATAACGTACTGCCCCGTGGCCACTCCGCCTTCCACGCTCCCCGCCGCCGGGCACCGCAGGCAGAAGCACTCGCTCGCGCTCTCTCCGGTCTGCAAGACAACTACAAGCGCGAGCCTTTCAGCCCCTGAGAGGGACTCCCGAGTGAGCAGAGCGTCCCGCCGGGAAACAGCGAGAAGATCCTGGGTACGTGTTACTCAGAGACCCGGACACTGCGGCTCACAGGCGTCCGCACGTCCCTGTGCCGTGTCTCTTCTAATCCAGCAATAAAAGCAGGCGAGCAGCTGCCTGTCTGTGACACTCCCCTGGGGACTAGTGCAGGGGAGGAGCCTGGAGTCAGAATAACACCCTCTGGTGATTATTATTATTTCTCTAAATGACTTCATGTCTCCAAAGGAAACGCTTCCCAATAGGGAAAAAAACACAAAAATACAAAAACGGGTAATTTTAGTTATTCCTTAAAGTGGTCCGAATGGCATTCCAGGAGACTCCGACTGTCTGAATAAGCACATACTGCTGAGATCACCGAAACGGATACATCAGACAGTGACTCACTATTGCCCAACGTGGCTACTTACCTCTCGTGCAAGGATGCGCTCCTCTCACCAACTTACAGCAAATCTCCTGATAACTAGATAAAGGCTCGTCTAAACCAAGCCCTGCCCACCCTCCGCATGTCCTGGCCTGCAGTGTCGCTCCTGTGAACGCCAGCTGGCAACAGTGCCATCTAATGCCAACCTCAGCAAATCTAGGAGCAACACCCGAGAACGACAGCCAAGTCCCTGAACATTAGTAACTGTTTTTATGGGTTTCCCATGAAGAAGGCTGTGATGAATTGATGGTTGTGATTGTGGTAGATACCAGAAACGAAAAGGAAAAAAGCTGCATCAATCTTCACTTGAATTAACTACTTTTAATTAATTTTTAAGGACTAGGACCAGTTAGTACAACTCACATCAATTCAACCCTGCTAGAATAGCTTTTTAAAAAAACCTGAGGTGTTCAAATTAATTCCCTTAAAGTCCTCCCTAATTCTAAGAAGTTAAAACCAAAATGATCACAGACTTCCTGAACAATTAACATTAAGGTCAAATTTATGGCCTAGGACAGCTGTGATTTTTAGTGTGTCAAACGCAAACTTTACAGTGCACCAGTGCTGGTGTTCTCGGAGGCGGCAGACTGAATAATGTCACCACCCCCCAAAGATGTCACACTTAATTCCCAGAACCTTTGAATGTCAACCCCATGGCGAAAAGGACCTCACCGATGGGATTAAGGGTCTTGAAACTGGGAGGTTATCCTGGGTCACCAAGGAGGGCCCAATGTAACCACAAGGGCTGGAAGAGAGGGAGGCACCGGGGAGTCTGAGAAGGAGATGTGACAATGGGAGCAGAGGTCACAGAAAGGTTTCTGAAGACGAGACACAGCTGGCTTTGAAGATGGAGGAGGAGCCACAAGGCAAGGAATCCACATGGCCCCAGAAACAGAAAAAGGCAAAGGGAAGGATCTCCCTGGAGCCTACAGACACGCAGTCCTTGGTTTTGGGACTTTTGACCTTAAAAAATAGATACTGTTCATTGATGGAACAAACGCTGATGAACTGTGAGGATGCAGCGAGATCGGGGCTGAGAAGCAGGGTGCAGGAGGTGTGCAGAAGGGGAACGGCCGCTCTAAGTGAGACGCCATAGAACCAAAACACAGGCTACAGACAGAAACAAGAGTTAAGTCCCTTTGGCACCTCATCAATGTTATGACAAAACAACACTGAATGAAACCATGTCATTCGCGGACCTGCTGTAATATTTTCAAGTACCTTTTTAAAAAAGTAACTTCCTTAGAGTAGCAAAAATCTGAGTTTTTAAAAAAATGTATACTAAAATTGTAAATGATACCTTAATTCTAAATGTATTTGTGAGCGTAAGTCTCAAGTTCCTTTCCTTACCAAAAGCTAACTCTTACATTGCTAAGTACACATATGCACACACACATGTGCATGCACACAGGCACACACCTAACTCTCTGCTAATTAAGTGCATGAGCCACAGTCTCACCTTTGTCCACCTGGGACTCCAGCTGGTCCACAGACGCCATGGTGGGCGCGAGCTGGAGCTCGCTGGAGACGATGGTGAGGGCCCAGGGGGAGGCGCTCAGCAGGTCCGTCATCAGCAGGAAGGGGATGTCGGCGTAGACCCTCTCCAGGTGCTCGAACTGTCACGAATGAAGACAGATAAGCCCGCTTTATTTTTCCTGTTGATTCCTAGAACCTAAGTGATTTCCAATCCGCTTCATAGGGACGTACCTTTGTAGAAACAAATTTAACTGCTACGTCGAATGGAAAGACGGTTTCTATCGTTACGGTTTCATCCTGCAGGAAAATGTGAAAGGCACATGCAATGGTTTTCTAAATCGTAAGCGTCCGTAGAGTTTTCAAAACAGAAGGCATACCAAACAGTCTAAATAAACAGTCCCAACTTATATAGGATTTCCCCCTTAGATATCTGTAAAAATCCATGTAGAGAGACCGGACTCTTTTTCTAATAAATTATCTTGCATATTATCATCACACTGCGAGCGCTTGCTTGCGCATTATTTATCTCAGGACCCGGTGAGAGTAGGCAGGCAGGCACTGTCACCGTCCCACAGCAGGAGCCAGAGGTGAGGAGGACACTGGCGGGCCTCAGGCCACAACGCCAGCGGTGCCGAGCATAACATCTGGGTCTTCTTCTGTCGCCTCGACTCCAGGTGAGTAACATAGCAACAGTGATGATGACGTACTGTGACGCCGTCTTTTAATCACCACACGTGCATAATGCAACGCTCAGAACCCAAGGAAACACATGCCGTTATTACCGCCACGTGAAGATGGAACGGTCACATGGCTGGTGAGAGACCAAGGCAGAAACGGAACCCAATCGGACCCTGGAGCCTGCCTTTAACCACATGCTCCACCTGCTCACAAGCGCTGCACTGAACTGTAACGTTCTGATTTTGCAGGCAAGGAAACTGAGGCCGGAAGAAGTTGCACGGCTCGCTGAGCTCCCAGGGTAGGAGGCAGTGCTGAGGCAGCACCCTCACCACCTAACCCGCCAGCCAGGGCGCGTCTGGCAGCATCCAGCGAGGCCAGGAACTGTCAACAGTGCGCCGCAAGCGTGTTTAAAACATGCAGCACCTGACTGTTTAGTCAGGGACACTGACCGCTTTTCCCTCAGATTGAAGAATTAAAAAATGACAACAGCCAAACAACAACAGCCGTTTGGTGTGAATCAAAACTATGCTTTTGTCAGATTGGCAAAAATATGCTTTTGGTGTCACAGAATCTTAGCAATTAGGTTCTGTGTGCCACGCGGTGGAAAAGGTTGAAAATCGCTGAGCTGAGTAAAATTTTTTTTTTCCTTTTGTAAATCCTCACCCAAGGACATTTTTCCATTGATTTTTAGAGAGAGTGGAAGGGAGGGGGAGAGACAGAGAGAGAGAGAAACATCAATGTGAGAGAGAGACATCGATTGGTTGCCTCCCACACAAGCCCTGACCAGGGACGGGGATCGAGCCTGCAACCGAGGTACGTGCCTTTAACCGGAATTGAAGCCGGGACCCCCGAGCTCAGTCGGTGTGGCTCAGTGGTTGAGCGTCAACCTATGAACCAGGTCACGGTTCGATTCCCAGTCAGGGCACATTCCCCGGGTTGCAGGCTCAGTCCCCAGTGGGGGTTGTGCAGGAGGCAGCCGATCAATGATTCTCTCTCATCACTGATGTTTCTATCTCTCTCTCCCTCTCCCTTCCTCTCTGAAATCAATTTTTAAAAAAGATTTTTTTTTTTAAAGAAAGAAATCGGGACCCTTCAGTCTGCAGGCCGACGTTCTATCCACTGAGCAAACCAGCCAGGGCTGGATGAAACTTTTAACAGTATATTCCATGCCTTCCTCCTCCCACTTGGGAAATACTCCTGATTTCCTTGGGATGGTTTTGCTTCCCAGTAACTTATAAAGAGCCCACTGCCCAGACTCTGCAGTGACTGAACGACAAATCCCCAGGTAACTAGGCCAACTGCCCTGCTGAGCCGAGAACCCAATTTCTAGAAAACGCTGAGACAACAAGGCTGCCAGGAGTAAGATACTAAATACTATAGTTTTCCACTAATAGATGTAAGCATTACATAAGATAAGGTTAAATCTATATAGAAACATGCCCCCCGCCCCCAGCTCTATAAACAGAAAGCAGACCACTAAGAATTCCATCAGAGTCGACAGCAGCTGCCTGAGCCGTGAACTCTGACAGCTTCCCTGCTGTCACTCTCCTCGGTGCGCACTTACCACACCGACTTTCCTAAGAACCTATTTTAACAGAAAAATACCTCATAAGGGAAACCTCCCTTCCTCCAAAACCTCCTACACCAGCCAACTCACCGCTTTTATCTAATGTGTGACTTTGTAAATAGCAGACAGGTGTAAGCTCTCAAGATTTGTGTGCATGAGTGCTCAAACCTTTTGATTCTCTACGTGAAAAGCCATGCCTGCCAATTTTCTAATGTCTGAGCAATGAATGCCTTATTGTACTGTTTATGATCAATGTAAGTGAGAAAAAAAAATCAACCGATGTTAATGAAAATCTGAAACAGACTATGAGCACCTGCTTTTCGACAAGTAAATGAAACAATATGACGCCTCCTGCAGGAGCCACGAAAAACAATAAATACCTTGTGACACTTGCAGACGATTTCTCTGTCTTCAATAGTGGTAGTGATCAGGTAAGACACATACACGAGGAACATTCTGGAACCCACTGTGCCACAGCGGATGTATAATGTTTTTTCCAGCTGCAGCAAAATAAAAGTACTTTAACGTAATTACTATTACAGCTTTCCATCTGATATATAGGGTGTCCCCCAAAATGTAGACACACACTTTGAATAATTATAAAGACAGTGTTTATTTAAAATACATTTTGAAATTGAGCTATCAGCTGTTAAAGTGTGCATACATTTATGGGGGAAACCCTGTATATTCGGGGATAATGTCCCCACCTTTTATCCTTTACTGTAGCAACTGGTTAAATGCTGGAACACTTTCTACAGGCTGTTCCTGCACAGGGTTCAGAGTGGGATCATGATTACTCCATCTTTTTACCATCATGCCCAGCTCTTCAAGAAATCTGTGTTTGGTTTGGAATCAAAAGTTGACTGAAAAATTATTTCACTAAGTTACACACACAGTGTTATTTAATTATTTATCAGGCAACTAAATCTCTGTATTAAGGTCATTTGTTCTAAAATCCCTCGTGCAAAACCTGAAGACATTTACACATTTGTGTAAATTGGCATAAAACAGGCATAAGTGACGTCACGTTTCTTGTCTCAGGGAATGCTACGAAGTGCTCGAAGACTCACTCCATTTAAACTACAAGCTAGCAGCCTTTCTCCCGGCACCGTCCCCAATCACCTGCTCCCCGGGACGCAGGTCCTCCACGGGAATGTCGGTGAGCAAGGCCGGGCAGGACTCATCGCACGGCTCTGTCCCGTGAAGCGTCACCTGAGTTTTCTGAGTTAGATTGGCATCCTGTCCTAAAAGGGTTAACATTGTTTTAGAATCCGGAGAATTCAAAGCTTATCCTCACAGTCTACACTGCACCCAGTGCACTGCGTCATGGCCATTTTAAGCAGACCTCCTAGAGCCCACACCACGGACCAGACTGAAAAGGCATGCGTACCGGGTTTCAAACCGGCAGTGAGCTTCACGTCTCGGATCCGGGTCTTCTCGTGGGACTGAACGGTCACAACCAAACAGTACATCTCGTTCGTCAGGGCAGGAGGGTCGTGCCGCAGGCGCACCGAGATGCTTGGAACTCTGGAGATGACCCTGTGGGGAAACCGCAGCTGAGGAACCGGTCGCTTTAGAGACAAACGAGCCTCACAGGGACTCGACACGCAAGGCGCCCACCTGGCAAGCCCGACTCACATGGTGCTGGCCTGGACCAGGACGCTGTCCCAGTGCACCTCGTCGTCGGGGAGCTTGGGCCGTCGTTTGAAAGAGCGCGAGGCCTGGAGGGCTTCCTGGGTGGAAGCGGCGTCTCCGCCTCCGCCCTGCCAGTTTAAAACCACGCACCTTCCCGCCTCGTGGCCCAGCACCAGGTCCACGGAGGTGATCTGAAAGGAAGAGGCCTGTCAGCAGGGCCAGCTCATTCTTGTTCGCCACCACCCCCCTCCACAAACGCGATCGGAGGCTGCTGGCCTGTGGAGTCCATGCAGAAACCCAGGTGCGAGAGACGTCAGACTCCCGCTGCCCTGGCCGGGCGGCTCCGCTGGCCGGAGTGTCGTCCCGCACACCAGGAGGGGCACACACCTAGGTTGCAGGTTTGATCCCATGGTCCGGGTGCAACCAAACTGATGGATGTTTCTCCCGCTCCTCCTCCCTCCCCCTCCTCTCAGTAAAATCAATTAAAAAGGCAACAACAGAGAAACTTGCTGTTAGAGTCTTACCCTGGCCATTGATGAGCTGGGACCCTGGCTAACACTAGGTTTAAAATTCTTTGCCTTTAAACAGAGAATAACTTGACTTTTTAGCTAAGACACTGACTGCTATGGTTTTAGCACCTAGCATAGTGCCTGACATAACAGGTGCTCAATCAGTGGTTGCTGAGTGAAATAAATGAATGTTTTTGATAACCATTAATATATTCATAACCTAACTCCACACATTTTTCCTGAAGACATCTCTGGTATTAGCAATGAAATTCTTTACTAATTGAACAAATGCTCCTTTCAACTAAATCCACCAACAAATGTATTCAAAATAATATCATTACGATTTACGTCTAATAGGTTTCCTTAGGTACCTTGTAAAAAATAAGTAATTAGGGATTTAGTCAAAATCATGAAGATTTCTTTTAAATGAATATACAAAATCTCTGGATATTGGGTAATAATAAATTCAAAAGACTCACAGAAATTGTTATCGGAGTACTGGTAGTATAGTCTAAAGTTTCCATCTTAGAAAGGGTTCCAAGTTGACATTAGCCGACGGTTCTCAGTCAAACCATGGAAAGCATGCGCTTAATAAGTGCTTACTGCATACGAATAACTGTTCCAAGCAATTTACATTAGCTAACTCATTTCATGCCCACGAAACACTAAGAGGTAGGTCCTATTATTAGCCCCATTTTACAGATGAATAAACTGAGACACAAAGAAGTCAAGGAACTGCCCAAGGTCACAAGCTAATATGCTGGAGAGTTGAAATTTAAACCCACTTAGTTTGGCTTCAGAGTTTATGCTCAATAAAACATTACTTTCATTGTATATGCCTGAAAGGCATTTTAATTATCTATATTTTTGTTTTATTGCTTAAAGTATTACAAAGAGTATTACATATGTCTCTTTCCCCCCACCCCCCTTGACAATCCCCCAGCTTCCCCTACCCCCCAGTGTCTTATGTCCATTGGTTATGCTTATATGCATGCATACAAGTCCTTCGGTTGATCTCTTACCTGCCCCCCTCCTACCCTCCAACCCCCGCAGCCTTCTGGCTGTAGTTTGACAGTCTGTTCGAGGCTGCTCTGCCTCTGTATCTATTTTTGTTCATCAGTTTATAATGGCCTTATTATCCATAAATGAGATCATGTGGTATTTTTCTATATTAAATGAATCCTTTTATATATATATATATATATATATATATATATACACATATATATATATCTTCCTTTTTTACCTTTAAAATACACAATCAGCAATGTTTAAACATCAAAATGACTGAATTGTCACATCATACAAAATACAATTGCTATATTATATGTTTTGTTTATAATTCCTTAGGGGATTATGCCAACATTAAAAAATAAGGTTGGTCTTATGTACTAACAGGAAATGACGTCTAACATACGCTATGAAGTAAAAAAGCCAACCACTGACTACACAGTGTATTCTCAGTGAAAGGGAACCCCAAGCCATTATGAATGGTTTCCCTGGCAAGTCCAAGTGGCAGGCTTTCTCACTTACTTAATAAACATCTGTATCACTTGAATTTTCTGTGGCACACACATATACTTGTATCATTTAAAATCTCTCTTAAATAAATTTCACAACTAACCTCAATTTTCTTTCCCACATCTTCAGTTTTTGCAACAAATTTAAACACAAACTTCCTCGTTTTTCCAGGAACTAAGCACATCTTCCCCTGAGTCAGGTTTTCTAAAACTTCGCTTGCTTTGGACGCTTCCTGGATCACACAGAACTGGTTGTATTCCTGAAAAAGAGGTCAGCAAGAGCCGCAGTGTATGACGTCAACATCATGCTTTGCTTACACTGAACACGCGTGAGCTGGCGCTTGTAAGGCTGCCTCCACTGAGCGGTGCCTCAGGAAGGGCTGCCAGCGGAAGGAAGGTTTTATGCAAAGCAGGCGCGTCTCCGCACCGGCTCAGGCTGCAGTGTCCGTGCTGGGCCTTCAGCTCTCCTTTCCCCGTGCGCTCACTGCGCTGCAGTCTCCTGTCTTCCCGCTTGCACCTCTGTGCCATTTCCCACAGACGCTTCCAATTCTGTCCTGTTTCCCCAGCCAGAAGCTCACATCCACACCTGCCTCGGGGTAGTCCCACACGACCCAGATTCAGCACCCAGCTGCGCGCCCACCTGCCTTCGCACAGCGGCTCCTCTTCCAGATGCGCCAACGCAGACACGTCCTGGATAAGCCCATGGACGCACCACTCCCACCCAGTCCTCAGATAGCGAGAGCGCCCAGGAGCTGCCTGCACCGCAGCAGGTGGAGTATCTTCTCAGAAAACTCCCACAGGTTATGCTGTTACTTTCCCGAATGTTCATTTCTAGTCCACGCTTATGAAATCTAAGAACGAGCCATCACTTTTCCTTGATTTGTATCTTGAATTTCAAATAACACATGTTCAGAATATAATCTAACTCTAAAACTAACTGCTTTACATTTTAATATTTTTACTAGTTTTTCATTACAGAAATAGTCTATGCTTGTTATTTAATAAAGGAAAGAAATAGGCTAGTAGGATAGGAGCAAAGGAAACTACAAGTCTCTACACTGACCCTAATTCCGGATTTAGAGTATTTCCTGGCGAGCAAGAGTTACCTGTCCTGTGGAGCTCACGTTCCAGAAAGGAAAACAGTCCTTACCGAACAATCAATCCCCCACAGCGAAGCCACACCTGTGACAAGCCCTGGGCAGGGCTGTGGAGCCTGGCGAGCTCAGGGGTCACGTGGTCAGGGAGGTGTCCCTGAGGGAGTGAGGCTTTAAGGGGCTACAACACCAGGAACTGAGCAGATACAGAGAGCAGGGAAGCCAGGCCAAGCAGGTGAGGCAGCACATGCAAATGCCCCATCCCGACAGTGCACCATCTCCCTACAGCTGGAATCTGTAACCATGGAAACAGGACTCACAGACACAGAGCGGAATGGTGGTTACCAAGGGGTGGGGCAAGTGGGGAGAAGCTGGTCAAAGAGCACTAACTTGGGACAGATGTAAGACTTTTAACTATAAGGATTAAAAAAAAGAGCACTAACTTCCAATTATTGACGGGTAAGTTCTCACGCACAGCGTGGTGACAATAATGAACAACACTGCACGCATCACGGAGAGGTGAGAGAGCAGGTCCTCAGTGTGCGCACCACACACACACACACACACACACACACACGGGGACTACGTGAGGTGATGTCGTAATACACGTGGGGACAAAAGCATCATGTTGTACACTTTGAAGTTACACAGTTTATATCCTATCTCAGTAAAGCTATAAAAATTAGCCGAACCGGTTTGGCTCAGTGGATAGAGCGTCGGCCTGCGGACTGGGGGGTCCCAGGTTCGATTCCAGTCAAGGGCATGTACCTTGGTTGCGGGCACATCCCCACTGGGAGGCGTGCAGGAGGCAGCTGGTCGATGTTTCTAACTTTCTATCCCTCTCTCCTCTTCTCTGTAAAAAATCAATAAAATATATTTTAAAAAAAAAAAAAGCTATAAAAATTAATTCATCAGAAAGTAAATAAAATGTTTTGGCTCTTTTTACAAAGGCCCTGCCCTTTACTCATCCTACCCCATTCTTTGTCCTCTGTCTACACTCAGGAACCCAGCCTTACTGAATGTCTTGTATCCTCACCTCCCACCACCAGCTCCTCTCCAATTCCTCACAGGAAGGGTCAGGTGCATCAGGGGAGGTGGCCTCTGCACCTGCCTTCAGAAAAGACCTCCAGTTGGTTTCCATAACATTTCTTCCCCTGTTTTGTTACTGGAATAAAATTTCTTAAAGCTTTTGCTTTAAAATTCTCCAACTTCTCAGGTTCACCATGATATCAAGAATATTGTCACTCTCAGTAAGTGCTTGCTGGTTAAAGGCTCCATATGCTTTCCAGGTGACCGAGGTAATTATCTACTAAGTGAGCTTATAACTGAAAGTTAGAACGTAACACAGCACTTGACTGGACACTATCGCACCACACAAGTGTTCACACGTGGGAAATACAGCGCAGTCCCCATTCTGCAGAGAAAAGCTGCTGAAAATGCGACTATTCAAGAAGGAGACAGTGTGAGCTCCGGGGAGGGACATGGAGGGGCACAGGTTTACATATTTACTCTTCATTTATATCTATCCCACCTCAATTTCTTCAACATCAAGCACATAATCCTATACAATAAAAGGCTAATATGCAACTGTCCCCTCGACCGGGAGTTCGACCAGGGGGCAGGGCTGGCCAGCCAACCTCCCATGTCCCCCCACCCCCGGCCAGCCCCACCCCCGATCCAGGCACCCGGCCGGACCCCACCCATGCACGAATTCATGCACTGGGCCTCTAGTAGTTTAATAATGAAAAACTAATATCAATGCTATATGCAGAGCAAATGATTTTGAAAATTATATTCATTCTGAATATATCTTATTTGGAATTCAAGTTACATATTACAAAAATATATAGACAAAAGTTCTTAGATTTCATAAGCATGGAGTGAAAAACAAAAATAGTAGGAAAATGTTAAATTTGAATTGCTGATATAGAAGTTGAGAAATACACACATTGTTTAATTTCCCACAAAGTCATTAAGACCTAAAGCTTGCTAAGCTCACTCCGTCTAACGTCACGGGAGCGGCAGTAAGATTCACACGTGGTGAGGCCCTGAGCAGGCACCATTACCTGGTTATTAAAGCTGACACAGAGCTTAGAGAACCTGATGGGATGCGGACAGTCAGCCTTCAGATAAATATCAAACTGCACAGGCACATCAACGTGGAAACTGGGGGCGTGAAACTTGGCTTTGCATTGCACTGGAAAGAAACAGAGGGACCGAGTCACACACCAGCACATCCGGGCCCTCACACACGGCTCTCCGATCCTCGCTCTGCGGGAAGGACGCACCCACATGCATGTTCTCACCGGCTGCTATGTGGGAAGTGCTTCGATGCACACAAAGGGAACTCACTTTTTAAAAACAAACCAAATTTAAGTAAACTACAGTTCCAAAACCAGCATTAATCTTAAAAACACCGTTGCTCCTGACATGTAACATAGTATTTTAAAGGAAAAAGAACCATTTTGTTGCTTTTAATTTATTCCAAAATACCTGCCCTAGACAGTAAAGCACATGTGTTTCAAATAAGACTCTTCAAATGTTTTTCAAATAACATCTGAACTACAACTGAACAAAGTAACCTTAAGACATAAACTATTAAAAATTTTGATCATCAATGGGGAAAAATAAATAAAATTAGTTTATTTATAAGATGACTATAGTTTGGAAATTCTTTGATTTCTATAATTATTATTCTGCACCTATTCATTGTGTAGAAATAAGGATACTTTCCCTGAAATAACACTGCAGATGATGGCTACCCACCAAATGGCACCAAGTGCTGCACCCCGACGGTGAACATGTTGCTGCCGGCCAGGGAGACCCGGTCCGCCCACAGCTTCTGGGCAGTTTTCACCGCGGCGCCGTCACAGTCAGGCTCAGGCTCAGGACTTTCGTTCTGCACAACACAGAGTTACACACTCGCTCAGCTGGTTACAGAACACACACATGCAGGATTCAGATCGAAGCGCACACAGCCTTGGAACTCGCTTTACAGGAAGAATTCCAACCTACCATTAAAACATTGATGAGGTTCTTCTCTATCCGAGATTTCTGGTCATCTTTCAGAGTTGAAGCTAATAGGAAGGAAGAGGAGAAAAAACCGGAACTGTAAGACAGGCAAGTCCGCCCACCGCCCCCCATGAGGGCACTAAAACGTCACAGAATGTCTCTGCTAAGCACGATTGCAGAAAACTGACGGACAGCTTTCTAAAGCCAACCCCCACACTTTATATACTTGCACTGAAGTCTATGTGAAAACTTACTTTCTGACAAGCCTTAGAGGCAAAAGAATTTTGTTTTTCTCAACTACAAGTCCCTCAGCTATTGTAAATTCCACAAAAGGTATGAATGCCTTCGCTTTGCAGTGACCTGCACACGGCAAAAGTACTACCGGATATTGGACATAATCATTCTTCCAATCTTAAGAAGCTTCGAGTTGCTGAATAATCTTAAAAATTCAGAATTTAACTGGAAGAACAGCAAGTTACCCCTTCCAAGGAGTTCTAGGGAATAAGTAATGTAATCTTTTAACTGGGCCATCAGGTAGGAACACTTGAGAGCTGTCGTCAATATCGACGTGAGCAGAGTCCACCAGCCTTCGGTCCGGTAATCACACATCACGTAGTCCAGCAACCTGGAAGATGATGGAAAGACAGGCTGAACAACTTCATAGGATGGGGGTGGGAAGAGTTCCGGGAGAAAATAAAGTGCCCAAACTTCAGAAAATCTTACTGAAATAGTTTAACAAGTATTCTCACATTTAGCTAAATCTGAAGCTCCCTAAGACTTTGAAAAGGATTGTATAGCAGATAGTAATTAAAAAAATATCACAGAAATGGAGTGTAAGAGAAGTAGAAATAAATAGGGAAATATTAAATCCTTCAGTACAAATTTCTAATTGTGCTGTAAAGTAATCATAATACTTGTAAAAATACAGTGAACATGACTCACTTCAAAGCTTTGGTGTAATCCTTTGCGTAGTAATATTCCTCTCCCATCTGGACCACTACAAAGGAAGAAAGATTTGATGTACATAATGTAAAAGCATTCCAACTTGATGAAACTGTGGCATGTTATGGATACATACTTAGATGACTTTTCATTCTCGGACACTTATACTTCTTAAACTGCGCAACAGCATTGCTTAGAAGAGTTATTATTATTTCCTGTTAGAAAAGATAAAGTGTGAGACGTCCTAACAAAAACAATCCCATGTTTTACTTGAATACGGTACAAAATAGTTGGCACTGGGGAAAAACTTACCGAGTGAACAACGTTTCTCTCCTTCAGCTGAATGGCAAGAATTCCCACCTTCTCTTTTTCAGGATCCGAAAGGTCAAAACCTGTATTAGGTAAGACCCAACCCATTTTAGAAAGCACATTGAACATAACTCCTCCACACGAAGAGGGGGTGTGCACACTCCTCGAATCCTTTCCTTCAATATAATGAATTTACAATTCTCAAACATTCTAGAACTTTAAAGATTGCCAGAGGCAGCTTTATTAGCATGGCGACTTCTCTGTGACCTCCGTTAGAGAGAACGTCACGGAGCTCAATATTCTTTGCCAGGTGGAATCAGCCACCTGAGGAGTAACACCAGCATCATTTTCTACACAGAATATTCTTCCTGGAGATGAAAGGAAATGATTTCTCAACACTTGCCACAGAAATTGCTCCAATTGAATTAAGTATGCATAAAACACAAAAAAAGATGCAGAGGGATTATTTTTAAGGTGATACAAATGCTGTTTTAAAATATCAAACAAACCATTAAAGTTAAGGCAACAGATGTCCAAATATCTTAATCCTATCCCATCTTTAATTTTAAATTATTCTCAGATGTAGTGATACAAACACTCTAAAAACTAAAAAACGAAAAATCTTTTGTAAAGTATTTTAAAAACACACATTTTCACCTCAACGTAATCTGCTCTGCCTAAAGCAGCCAAGAGAAAAATCATGAGAGCCACCTGCCCTCTGAGGCTGCGAGAAAGGGAGGGGAGTGCTTACTTAGTACGCCTTGCCGCCAGGGCCTCTGTCCGTAGAAGTCCAGAGCGCCTGTTTGTGTTTCCAAGGGGTCGGGACTGGGATACGTCACCGAAGCCTGCGGATGAAAACACGACCCGAGACAGGCGTCCATGTAACCCACCACAGCCAGCTCTCCCTCATCGGACAGAGGAAAAGTGTCCATAACACAAACACCAACACATTCAAATACAAAGTGGGACTGCTGATCATATTCACCTACCTTCTGAGAAGAAAACGGAACTCCAAGTGAAAATAAACTGACACCACTATATGAATGTAAATATATACACACACTTCCCACCATGTGCTTATTTTAAAGGTGCTTATGGGGAAACCGGTGTTTAAATACAATCATCCAAGAGAAAGGTAAAATGAAATGTCACGTTAAGAAACTATGCAATTAACAGTATGTCTCAGATTCTTGAGAGTCCTCCCTCGGGGAAACCTCGGGAAGAGAAAAGTCCAGAGGCATCCTCTCCGGTGGGTCAGAATGGTGCTCACGTCTGCGTGCCCTTCCGGCTCCGACAGCCGCGCGCACAGAAATGCAGCACTGGACTTGGTGTGGCACCGGCTGAGCTGTGGCTTTTATTTTAAAGTAATTTTCTCTTGTCTAAGTCACTAGCTTATTGACAATCATAAGTCAGTTCTTCAAAGAAAAACTGCTTCACAGGCGAAATGGAGCCGATTATATTCAAAGGCTCGGAAAAAATTGCCCACACCCATTAGTTTTATCTCTTTCAAGAGAAGAGGAACCAACTTCCCAAACGGCAGATGGCATGGGGGTCGGTAACTTACCTCAGGGCTGCAGAGGGTTTTTGCGAGCTGCTTCCGCTCCTGGGCGTAGTACGCTGCCTGCTGGTAATAGAAACCAGGATTCTGAGTTTGAATAGCTGTCAACCCTAACTTAATAGCTTCATCAAATAAATCTCCAAAGGCCTGGAATCTTAAAGAAAAAAAAATCAAAGAATAAACAAAGAATGAAAAGAAAAAGAAAAAGCTTACTTTTATAATTATTCATCCTGGAACCATAACCTCACCAGACTGGATTAAAATAGTGCTACTGATCAACTATAAGTAAGTGGGACTTCCTGCATAAACACTAATACACACTAATCAATTACAGGTAACAGATTTTGTATCTAAGTCCATTCTTCTGAGCTGCAACCCTTTATAATATCCTGCCAAACTAGATGCCAACATAATTGCCACCATCAAATACATCCGTGACTCTGGGAACTTCATTTTAGCAATTTTTAAACATGGGTCTCAAGTAGGAAGTTCCATGTCCGTAGAGATTTTGTTTTGTTCGCTGCTACATTCTCAGTACCTAGACACATGTTAGAAAGTCAATAGAGGCCCAGTGCACAACATTTGTGCCTGGGGGGAGGGGGGGGATGGGTCCCCTCGGCCCGGCCTGCGCCCTCTCACAGTTGGGGATCCCTTGGGGGATGTCTGACAGCCCAGGGAGTGGGCCTAAGCCAACAGTCAGACATCCCCCGAGGGGTCCTTAAAGCTGCCACGGAGGCGGGAGAGGCTCCTACCAACGCCATGTTCCCCAGCCATGAGCCCGGCTTCTGGCTGAGCGGCGGTCCCTTGTGGGAGCACACTGACCACCAGGGGGCAGCTCCTGCGTCTTTGTGCATCATAACGATAGGTGGTTCTGCCGTTCCGCTGATTTGCATATTACCCTTTTATTATATAGGATTACTAGAAACATACTTATGCAAGACCATTAAAAACCTACTTACTGATAAAACTCTGCTCAATTTAAATGAAAGTCCATGCCAATTCTAGCCCTCCATATCACACGTATTTTTTTAAATTGTTGACAGTATTACAGATGTCTTCCATTTCCCCCTCCCAAGTATTAAAAAAAAAAAAAAAGGCATCCTAAAAGTACAATTGAAAACATACTGTTTAGACATCCATGCAGCATGCTCAAAGGACAACTCCGCACTTCCGATTTTTTTCTTACACAAGTCGATGTGTTTTCGAAACTGAGCAATTGCATCCAATGGGGTGTTGTGCTGAAAACACAGCCTACAGATCTGCAAAATGTAAAATCAACCCCAAAAGAAAAAGAAAATCAAAGTCAAAGGCATATTCATTTAAAAATATGTAAACACTGAGACTAACCTTCAAGGACTATGGAGCTTCCTTCTCTGAAGTTCTTGGAGATAAAATCGATTTTCTCTATGACAATATAGATTTTCTCTATGCTAAAACCAGAGGCTATGCCCCTTTGATAAATGAATAAAATTACTCAGTATTATACTGAGTCTATTCTATACCTTAAAAAAAACCCTGGAGTTATCATTTATATTAGCCAGTCACTTATTTCTGGGTTTCCAATCTTTTCCTACTACAGGATGCAATAAATATCCTCATATGTATGATTTGCAAGTTAGCACACATGTCAGATAAATTTCCTGAAATGGAATTGCTAAGATCAAAGGCAACATCCACTTGAAATTTGTACAGTCATTGCAAATTATTCTCTATGGAAGTTGGACCAATTTACACTTACAGAAACGATGAATGAAAGTTGCCATCTGCCCTCACATCACCAGCCCAGCGCCAGCCATCTTTAAAATACTGGGTGTGGGAAGATTAACCAAAACAAACAGCGCTCACCTGCCTTCTGGGGGCATCTATTTCTACCACAGATAAACTTAAAATGCGTAAATAATATGAATAAAAGTTTCCACTACGGTGAACAGATACACCTTTCCTATGGCTGTGCATGAAACCAAGGAAGCCTTGTATGGTTCTAACATGTCAAACCTTTTAAAATTCAATACTACAGGCAGCTTTCTTCTCCCTCCTTCCTGCTCCCACTTAAACAGACAAAAGACCCCCTTAGGACTCTGACACCCATAAAACTCAAACCAGGCATTACAATTAGGCTGCTAAGCACCAGGTGTCCTTGAGATAAAGGACATGAAGGAGGTACATTACTAATCTAATACTTTTCAGAACAAGTAACTGATTTTGGTTTTTAAACTTTAAAAAGATAATGTGATACTTAAAAACAAATTTTCTTTATTTGGAATTAGAACTCTTACCTTGTAGTTTATAAATCCTGCCATGGTCTTAATTTCCAGAATATTCGTTTCATGGGCTCTCAATTCATGTACAAGATTATAGGCGGTCCGATAATTCCTAAGAAAAACATGAGGGAAGTGAGTAATTACGCTATAAATTAATTTTGAAAAGATTCCTAAGAACAAAATTATTAAAATAACAAAGAGAATGGAGAGTTGACATTTCTTAGCACTCAACAGCTCAACAACATATACATATTAAGCTCTGATTTCCTGAAAAGTGATATATGAATTAATAATGTGTGAGTCCTAGCTGATTTGGCTCAGTGACTAGAGCGTCTGCCTGCGGACTGAAGGGTCCCGGGTTCGATTCCAGTCAAGGGCACATGCCCAGGTTGTGGGCTTGATCTCCAGTAGGGGCGTGCAGCCAATCAATGATTCTCGCTCATCACTGATGTTTCTATCTCTTTGTCCCTCTCCCTTCCTCTCTGAAACCAATAAAATATATTTAATAATAATGTGTGAGAACCTTCAATGACTTTTCATTAAGAACAGTACCATCACGTACAATGAACAACATAAACTGATGAACAAAAACAGATCCAGAGACAAAGAAGCATCAATCAGACCGTCAAACCTCAGAGGGAAAGTAGGGGGAGGTGAGGGGGAAGGGGGAGAGATCAACCAAAGGACTTGTATGCATACATATAAGCCTAACCAGTGGACACAGACATCAGGGGGGTGAAGGCATGAGTAAGGGGATAGGGGGGCAATGGGGCAATAGGACACATGTATAATACCTTAATCAATAAAGAAAAAAAAAGAACAGTACCATCACATGCACTTTGCTCTGTCATTAACATCTGTCAATAACTGATAGGAAAAAAGTTGAAAAACTAAAGAAAACTGGAAAATTGTCCAGAATTACATTTAAAAATTAGTATTGTTGCCCAGCCAGTGTGGCTCAGTGGTTGAGCATTGACCTATGAACCAGGAGGTCACAGTGATCCTGATCAGGGCAAATGCCTGGGTCGTGGGGTCAATCCCCAGTAGGGGGCGTGCAGGAAGTAGCCAATCAATGATTCTCTCTTATCACTGATGTTTCTATCTCTCTCCCTCTCCCTTCCTCTCTGAAATCAATATTTGTTTTTAAATTAGCATTATTTAAAAATAAGTTATTTCTTAAAAGCATCACACAAACTTCTCAAGCAAATAGAAACTGTTCTAGGAAAGGTGTTATCAGGGCAGCACAGGTCAGTAGCGTTTAAACCCAAGTGTCTCTCCAAGTTAGGTGGGTATCACTGGTCTCGGGAGCAGGCTGGAGAGGGGAAATGTTCCAGGGCGGCTGGCGCTGAGGGAGAGCGCGGGGGACACAGGAGAGCCTGGCCGTAGGAGGCCTTCCCTGAACATGGACGGCCAGGAGGAAATCTCAGTCTTCTCCAAAGAAACTGCTCCTAACTGCACCAGGTGACACTTTTCTTCCCAGCAGTGCTTTTGGACAGAATTGGAATGGAAGGTTTTCAACTAATACCCTGGATTCAAAATACACTATAGTAAACTCAGCTCTAATTATCTGAATTTGTTGAGATTTAGAGAACAATTTGGTACTTAGCGCCTCAATAATCACACAAAAGAGGTATCTTCAATATTCCTCTGAAAAATAGACATGTTTTTATTTATTTCTCTATTTTTCTCCCTGTACACTTAGCCTGTCCTCAATTTGAGAATATACTGCTGTTTTTATCCCTCTGTTATACTGCCACTGCCAAAGCTAGAAAGAGATCATGTTTTATTAAATTGTGGCAAAGGAATGAAAGGCTTACCCTCTGCCAACACATCCCCAACTGCTCATGAAAGCGCTAAGCAGAGAATTGAATGAAAAATGATGCTATTGTCAGGCATTAAAAACTAAAAAACAACTTTAATTAAAATAAAATCATGCCCTCGCCAGTGTGGTTTGACTGGAGTGCTGTCCTGTATACCTAAAAGCTTGTGGGTTTGATTCCCAGTCAGGGCACAAACCCAGGTTGCAGGAGGCAACCAATCAATGTTTCTCCCTCTTTCTCTGCCTTCCTCTCTATAAAATCAATTAAAACACAAATATATAAACAAAATCATAGCTTAACTGAGTAAATGCACTATACAACTCAAATTCATAGTCTGATTTAGATAATGTTTATATGTATATTTAACTTTGGAAGAAAGCAGTCTTAACACAGCATTTTACTGAATATACAATAAGTAGAAAGTGGGAATATTTTAATATTGTTTCTTTAGTTCATGTCATTTAATGAAAGTAGACCAGAAAGCCTTATAACTATGAAATTTACTTACAATAACAGAATTTTTTTAAATCTAAAAATATAATATTCCACTCATATCTAGATAAACTAAGTACTATATACCTGAATCTAAATTAACATAAACATTTTAAAATTAGTTTGGTTGTGATTCAGAAGTTGCCATTAATATTGTATTATTAACATCAAGATAAGAAAAATTTAGTTTGACAACTGTTAGAAACTTACTTCAGTGCATTTTGTGTATCTTGTTTCAACTCACTGAAGAAAGCTATTTTAAACTGATGTCTAACAAATAAAAGCTGAAAAAAGAATAGAAAAAAACATCATTACACATATTCTCTTAAAAATATAAAATTTTTAATAATTTTTATTGAGACACAAAAGAAAATATTCAAAATCAAAGTTCAAAAATTATTCCAACAAATAAGTATAGTTAAGAAGGCTATAAAAGTCTACATTTAAGAACATTAAGGGCAAAGGATACAAAAACTAATTAGCTCTTAAATGCTTTAAAACGCCCTGGCCTGGTTAGAGCATCAGCCTGCAGACAGAAGGGTTACGGATTCGATTTTGGTAAAGGGCATGTACCTAGGTTGCAGGCTGGATCCCCAGCCCCAGTCGGGCACATTTGGGAGGCAAACAATCGATGTATCTCTCTCACATCGATGTTTCTCTCTGTCTCTCTCCTTCCATCCCTCCCTCCCTTCCACTCTCTCTAAAATCCAATGAAAAAAATATCCTCAGGTAAGGATTAACAAAATAAATAAGTAAATAAATAAATGCTTAAAAAAAACTTTAAAAGTACTGAAGCCCTTTAAAAACATCGAAGTATTAAAAACATTCACTATCTCCCTCAAATTAATCTGCTCTAGAATCTTTATTATTTCCTTCTTAAGGGAAAAACACATACCTGGTGTGTTGTTTTATTCAAAAATTCTTTATGAGATTTCACTCTTCTGATTTCTGTGTAGTAATAGGTCTGTGCATGTTCATAAAAGGCGTTTTCTAATCTATTAAAAAACAGAAAGTTGCTCTGTGAACTGGACAATGGTCACATAATTTGTGAGATAAGGCTCTATCTGCAGGCTAAGATATGATGGGACTCAGACCCTTTTCAAACATTATTTAAATACTAAAGGCCCGGTACATGAAAATTCATGCACTGGAGGGGGGTCCCTCAGCCCAGCCTGCCCCCTCTCAGAGTCCAGGAGCCCTCAGGGGTGGGAAGCGACCCGGCAATCAGGGGAAGGCGACGCCCCATCACACCTCTGCTGCTGCCACTGCCGGCAGCGCAGGCCTCAGGCGGCCCAGGTTATCTGAGCCTCAGGCTGGCCCTGGGTGGCTGGGGGGCTGAGGGGGCTGGGGGACTCTAGGAGCAGGCGCCTAGGGGCGGGCCTGGCCTTGCATCTGCCACCCTGGTGGGGCTGAGGACACTGGGTGCTGCCATCTTTGAGGGCAAGGCAGTCAATTAGCGTATTCCCTCCTTATTGGCTGTGGGCGCCTCCATCTTTGCGACAGTATGAGGGTCAATTAGCATATTCCCTCTTTATTAGATAGGACATACATAAACATTGAAAATGAAGTAAAACACGGGCCAGAAATAGAGACACTGTCATATAAAAGGAAAAATATGTCAGAAAAGGCCATATGGTAGTCACTGAGAAGTACAATTTAAAATATGGAAAAGTTTTTTAAATGAAGTTGACCTAGAGGTACATATGATGTCAATGAGGTGATGTTACATGGCAGTTCAGTATATGCTGTAAGATTATATTTATTTTTATAAAGAAAGACATTTTTAGGAAGGAAACAAGTCATTGCTAGTGGAATCACTTCTCAGCCTTTTGGTGAAGATCAAGTGTAGTAAGATGTTGACAGTGGTTATCCCAGGGAACTGGAGAAAGTTAAAGAGTTGACTAAGGGGATTTTACTTTTTATCTCATATCCTCAACACCATTTGAATTTTTTCCCCAAGAACATCTACTTTTTTTTTTTATAAATGGGTCTAAACCTCCAATTTCTCAATGCCTAATAAACAATCTAAAGAAAAATATTTCAAAGACCTTCATTTACCTTATAATATAACCCACAAGGTGGTCAGTGTGGGGCAGGACAAACAAAGATTTTCCTGAGAGTTCACACGCATTACATAAAGCTGCAGCCCTTTCTGAAGCCATAACATCCTCTCCTGTTGACACGGCCCACAAAGATAGAAAAAATAATTAATGCATTCTTCCCAATGAGCATTTCCCCAAACCTGAGCAATATAATCCTATATAATAAAAGCCTAATATGCTAAGTGTCTGGTCGTCCAGTCAGCCATTCAACCAATCAAAACGTAATATGCTAATGATACGGTAAGGCCACTCAACCGCTCGCTATGACGTGCACTGACCACCAGGGGGCAGTCAACCAATCACTATGATGTGCACTGACCATCAGGGGACAGACGCTCTGACCTGTAGGTTAGCTTGCTGCTGGGGTCCAGCCAATTGGGACTGAGTGAGATGGGCTGAACACACCCTGGAGCCCTCCTGCGGTCCCTCCCCAGCTGGCCAACCTCCCACATCCCTCGTCTGCCCAAATCGTGCAACGGTGGGGTCCCTTGGCCTAACCTGCACCCTCTCGCAATCCAGTGCATGAATTTCATGCACCAGGCCTCTAATTAAGAATAAAAACCCAAACCACTGTCACTATGCCAGTGGGATTCCTGGCACCCTTGAGAGCACTGCAGGTTCTTAGAAGTGACACAGTACATTATCTGTCAGGAAAATACTATGGAATTTTCTCCTGAGCCAAGATACACTAAGTTATGCCAACACAGAAGCCACATTACTATTTCAAAAACCGTAACTAAAACTGGAAGAAATAATTCATGAAAGTGGATTCAGGATGCTACAAGTTTCAACACCGAAACAAAAAATATTTTGGCCTCTCAGTACATTTGTGGCCAGACCAGGAATCAAACCTGTCATCTTTTCGGTGCATGGGACAATGCTCAAGCAACCAAGCCACTGTGGCTGGGCAAAACCTAGGCATTTTCTAATGAGAAATTAGAAATCTATTGTCCTGACCGGTTTGGCTCAGTGGATAGAGCGTCAGCCTGCGGACTGAAAGGTCCCAGGTTCGATTCCGGTCAAGGGCATGTACCTGGGTTGCGGGCACATCCCCAGTGGGAGGTGTGCAGGAGGCAGCTGATCGATGTTTCTCTCTCATCGATGTTTCTAACTCTCTATCCCTTTCCCTTCCTCTGTAAGAAATCAATAAAATATATTTTAAAAAATGTTTAAAAAAAAATACTATTGCATTTTTCTTGGCCCTATTGCAAATTAAGAAAAAAAATATTACACGAGGAATATAATTTTAAACAAATCTCAGATAAGTAAGTAAACAACGTTGTTTAAAAATCAAGTGCTAACTGTTTTGTCAATTGCTATATGCCTACATCAAGAGATAAGTGACAGGGAGCAGGACTTAAGAAGATCTGCACTCTTAAATATTCTTAAATTTTTACAATAAGCATTATGCATGTGTTACTAGTACACTACCTTTCCCATAACTGAATGCATAAAAGATTTCGACATTAACAATTATTCTTCTTGGTAATAAGAACTGGAGGCATAAAACAATTAATTCATTATTAACTTTTTGATACCTGGGGGCAACGGGGTTTTCTTCTGAATCAGAACCACTGCAACTTTTGTGTTTCTCCCTTGTAAACTCTGCCTGCAATGGAAAAATTATAACATTAAATAATTAAATTGTTTTTTAGAAATATACTAGTATTCAAGCTCAGATGGTGTCACTCAGTCGTTGAGCATCAATCAGCCCATGAACCAAGAGGTCATGGTTCAATTACAGGTCAGGACACATTCCCAGGTTGGAGCTCCATCCCCACTAGGGGGCGTGCAGGAGGCAGCCGACCAATGTTTCTCTCTCATCATTGATGTTTCTATCCCTCTCTCCCACTCTCCCTCTCTCTGAAATCAATAAAAACATATTTTAAATACATGTATGTATTCAAGACCTTACATAAAATACATTTGATAATTCAAAGAAATTTCAACTAAAAAATCTACAAGATTAGAGGAAATCTTCCCCTGCATACAAAGAAACATATGATTTCAACTTCAAAAATATAATCTCACATCAAGCTTTGAGTCCTTACAAAAGTATGTTTGAAAGTAAAAGTTTAATATGTACTTTTGTGTAAAAGTTATAATACAATATCCTTATAGTGATACATTACAGTAGTCATTCAAAAGAATTATTTTGAAACTGAGCTGGTGATACAGCAAAAGTATTATGAGGCTAACGAGCAAATTACAGTATCTTCAAAAAATAGAAATGCAAGAAAAAGCATTTGAAAAAGCACTCAGACCAATTCGTCTTCTAATTTCTTCATCCTGCTCAGCATTATTTAAGTTAATGTGAATGCTTCCTGTTTGGAACTGAACACGTTTCACTGGAGTTCAGCAATCCCCAAAGTGACCACTGCAGCCTAAACAGTGCCCAGTGGCCATCAACCTAACGGGCCGACCTGACGAGCGCGAAGACCAGACCTGACTATTTCCACTCTGGTGGCGCACTCGGACTGCTTTTCCTTCCACTGCGGCTCGTCCCAGTCCAGCTCGTAGAACACAACCACCAGGGCTGGCACCAGGTTCAGATGCTTGTTCATCCAGCCGGTCTTCAGGATCCCTTTCGGAATGTACCACTCGTAGGAAGTTCTCTGCAAATATTGGCAAAAGGTGAAGAGTTACTTGATGACAACAGCAGCGGAAACTGCCTGTTCTTGAGCCCCAGGCACTTTATGGGCATTTGACTCACTCAGTGTATACCCAAGCCATTGTTAACAAGATGAGGAAATCCCAGCTTACGGAGACCAAATAGCCAGAAAGTAGTAGAGATGGGATCTCAACCCCAGCGCTGTGACTAAAGCATGAACAAAACCAAGTGTTTCTAATGATATTAAGGCTCTCAAATACCCTGGAAGCAAACAGCCCTTTTCCAGGTAAATTTGACTTATATTCCTCACCATTTCAAGTGTCTGTTCTTGTAAAAGCTGCTCAAATAAACTATTATCTGAAATCCAACATAGCTTCATTTGTTGCAAGACATACTGCCAAGATGGCATTTCGCTTTACTTGTAAACTGTGAAGACCATGGGTCCTACAATACTGGTAATGACGAACGGGGAATGTGAAACCTTCCCAAATAGAGAGGCCTTTATGGAGATTTGGGGTTTTTTAAAAACAGATGAAAAAAGAAAAAACTAGGCTCACTGTATAAAAAAAAAAAAAAAACCCATTATTAAACACACCTGCAGTGTATTAGACTTGACAAAAACCAGGGTTTTCTCTACCCATCACTGTAACCATCCCTTTAATAAACTCAGGGGTTTTCAAGCTCAGACAGTAGGAACAACAAGGATATATGCACATACAGAGAGGGAGAGGGAGAAGGAAAGCCCCCATGCAATCATAACGCCGTTACCTTGGGTCTACATTTGGGATACTCGTGGTCCCCTGGGAGCACCTTGAAAGAAATTGGTACCCGATCCGCCCTCCGGTTGGCACAGAAAGCATCCCAGACGGCTCGGTGGACAGCATTATACACCACATCCAGGCCGGTGAGAGCGACAAAGGCCATCGGCCGACAGCATAACTCCACAGGGAAGTCCCACTGTGTGGGCCCCATGTTCAAGGCGTTCTGAAAGGCCTACAATACAAATGTTGACACATTCATTAGCTCATTTTTTAAAATCCCAAATCCATTTCTAATATGTGAATCGCCACCATTTAGAAAACATTACAAAAAGGCAAAAGACTCTGAAGTGTCTTCAAATACAAAAGAAATCAAAAGTTTTTTAAAACTTTGATTCCTAAATTGACCTATTGACATTTGGTAACTATTGGTACTGTATTTTTAAAAAATCTTTCATATTACAAAGGTAGTCAACTTTAAAACGAATCAGTATTTTCAGTAACATCTCAAAAATCCATACAGAACTTTGGAATGAGCAGAGCAAGAAAGCAGAATGCCATCAAATTAAAATAGGTCTCATGACCTACTTCAGCTATAAAGAAAAATTATTGACATAGATATACAAAAACTGTAATTATCTATAATTTCTCTAATTGCTAACATCTAATTTCTGAGTTCCTAAGATATTATTAAAATGATGTGCTAATTATCTCGTCGGTCCTCCGTATCTCGGGTACCACATCAGCAGATTCAATCAACCCTACTGTGTAGCCTACATGCATGTTCTAGCAGTCACACAAGAAAAGAGAAATAGGTGGAATTAATTTTAATGATATCCTATTTAACCGATATATCCAAAATAATACTTATCATTTCAACGTTAATATAAAAGTTGTTATCAAGATATTTTCCTTTTTTGTACCAAGTATTCAAAATCTGGTGTGTATTGTACACTCAAAGCACATCTCAATCTGGTCTAGTCTATTTCAAATGTTCAGTAGCCACATATGGCTACTATACTGGGCAGCGCAGCTCTAAATTATTGCAACTCTGTCCCAAATAATGAAAATTGTACCTGAAATTCTTGCACATTCTATCCTAACAGCATTGGCACTTGAAATGGGTCGTGCTTATTCTGCAGCAAAGGACTGGGATGGCAAAGGGCAGGTACAGAGGCCTATGAACCTCGATGACAGCCTCGCCTAGAGGAAGCCACGGGCGTGGACGGATGGACGGAGGCGCAGAAGTAGCAAGCGAACACCCTGGACGGGGACCACGTAGTGCAAGGGAATAATGTGGGAGCCGGCATGCACGATAACAGGGAAGACTCTCGGAAAGAATGATGACGCAATGCCAAGGAAGGCGACCTGCTCAAAGTGGAAGGTAAATGCATGTGGTCACTATTTTTTAATTAATGGAGGTTCAGGGTGCAGCACAAGGCGAATGAGGATAAGATTCAAAGAAGTCCAACTACAAAACGACCAAAATAGGAACGACAGTTTGAGGCTTGGATAATGGGGAGAGAAAAAAAAAAAAGCTGATGTTGAGGATGTGACCCAACAACTGCCTTAAGAAAAGGGACCGCCCCAGGATCGCGTACGTCAGGAAAGGCGGAGAAGCAATGCTGAGCCCTAAAAGCAGGTCTACCTTCCTCCCCAGCCCCCCTTAAACCCGGAGGCCCTAGAAACAGGTGCCCAGGGGCTAAACGAGGAACGCCAGCATTGCACCCGCTGACACCGCTGGAAAACGCAGGCCCTAACATCAGCCTTAGGAGCCAGCGCTCTCCCGCGGCGGTGTCGCCTGGCCCGCAGGTCTCCGGCCCGGACTCACCCAGGCCGCGTGCAAGCGGCCCACTGCAGCTGTGGCCGGTCGCCTCCAGCCGGGGAGGACGAGGGGAAGCGGGCAGGGGAGCCTGAGACCGCCAGGCCAGTTCCTGCAGCCGCCGCCTCACAGCCGGTTCCAGCGAGCAGGACGTCCCTCCGCCCACCTGCGCATGCACAGGAAGCGCTTTCTGGGCCTGAGTGACAGCGCTCTCCACCAATCGCTACCCGGGAACTTTACGCTGATCCACAAGACGTAGGGAAGGCGCTCCATTTCCTACAGGTGCTGGAGCTGGGCGGAGCGAGGCGAAGCCAATAGGAGAAGCGAGAAGAAAGAGGGGGCGGGGCCTCTTCCTCAAGGCTCGGCTGTCTCTCTCCACACGCACCGGCGCCCCGCCAGCCACGGCCTCGGGCTCCGCGCCCTCAGCCCTTCCGCGGGCGGCTTCGCGCGGCCCGAGGGCCCGGGGTGCGCGTGACTGCGGTCTTCGGGGCGAAGGGCGTGCCTCCCGCGGCCGAGGGCGCGGAACAGGGACGTCCCGGCCTCGGGGCCGCCGCTCGCGTTTCCCTTCGTGGTCGCGAACGCCGCCCGACCGCCCGGGAGGCGCCCGCGCCCCGCGCGATGGGTGCCAACGAGGACCAGGAGGTGAGTCCGCCCTGCACGCCCCTTTCCGCGCGCAGGCGCGGTGCCCGGCCCGAGGGAGCGTGGCTGCCTCCCGGCGCCCGGACGAACGACCCCGCACGTGCCCTCGCCCCCACGGCGGACAGAGTGAGGCTGATGCCCCCGGCTGACCGGTGCCCTGCGAGCCCGGCCGGACGCGCGCCGCCTCTGGCCGCCCCATGCCCCGCAGGTGTCCGTCTGGTCGGTCCGGGGTCGCCCTGTCTCCCCGGCGGCGGGGATGCGTGTCCTGGGTCCGCACGGTTGACGCTTGTGGGCTGAGTTGTGCCTGATGAAGCCCGATCGCCTCTGACTCACAGCCACGGGCGTGTGGTAGAGTTCAATCCCTGATGGAGGGAAACATGACGCTGGTGTCCCCGGGGTCTGGCCGGTTCTTGGCTGGAATTGTCCGTCTGGCAGCTGTGGGTTCTGAGCACACACCCCGTTGAAGGGGATGCTCCGTGTCATCGGGGAGCGGGGGAGGGGGCCTTCTGATTTTGTGATGGGGCGGATGGAGAGAGGTCTACGGCGCGGCAGTCAGGACCGATCGATCGGAGTTTCCGAAACAACCGGGAGCCCCTGTTCGTTCAGAACCCGGTGGAGGAGAGTTAGCGCCTGTGCCTGATGGAGGCCATGGAGCCTGTGGATCGCTAGCCAGCGGGCGCCTGGGTCCTTGCTGAGATATTCTTGCCAGGGGATCCTCTAAGCCAGCGGTTCTCAACCTTCCTGATGCCGCGACCCTTTCATACCGTTCCTCATGTTGTGGTGACCCCCAATTTCATTGTCACAAATTGAACATAATTAAAGCATAGTGATCAATCACAAAAACAGTATGTAATCATATATGTGTTTTCCGATGGTCTTAGGTGACCCCTGTGAAAGGGTCGTTCGACCCACAGGTTGAGCACCGCTGCTCTAAGCCAAGGCATGGAGAGTTCTCACTGGGAAGCGTGGAGCGCAGGGTGTAATGTTGCTCCAGGTCTGGCCCGTGGGCCATTCGGTGGGTTTATTTGAGCCTTTCTCGGTGTCCATTTTTTTAAGATTCCCCTGGGTTCATGTGTTCGTGGGCGGATGACACGCCTGTCTGTGTCCTGTTTCCCAGGGGTGGGGCACAGTCCTCTGCAGTTAGATTTACGGTCAGCTAACCCCGGCCCGCCGTGGCTCTAGTCTATGCAGTGCCGTTGGCCTTTCGCCCTCGGAGGACTTTACCCTCCCCAGTGTCACCCTGCCAGCTTGTCTGGCAAGGACTGTCTGAATTTTCGTCCTGCCACCTGCCTGATTCGTTGTCCCATCGAATTGTCACCCGCTAAGTTGGCAAGGCTGCCCTCAGCTGTCGTGCTTGTCCAGGTCAGTAGTGGAAATATAGGAAGGCTGAACGATCCACGGAGTAGCACTATATTTTGAGTACGTTTGTTCCAATCTAATCTGAGTGGGGGTTTTTTTGTTGTTATTATTACTGATATTTAGGGAGAAAAAGTGGGGAGGGACAGAGAGAAAGAAACATCAATGTGAGACGCATTGGTTGGCTGCCTCGCACTTGCGCCCCGGCTGGGGACGGACCTGAGACCTGGGCATCGAACCCACCACCACCTTGTGGCCTACGGACGATGCTCCAACCCACAGAGCCGCACTGGCCGGGTGCTGCTCAGTTATTCTTGACTCTAGTTTGAATTTCTGTGAAAGTAGCGAGAGAAATTGTGGGGCCTTCCTGTAATCAGGTGACCCTCTCTAGGAAGGACTGTTGACATAGACGTTGTTTTTCATGTGCTTGCTAGGTCTTAGGAATGACTTCTTACTCTCAAACACTTTCTTTAGCCCTAGCCGGTTTGGCTCAGTGGATAGAACGTCGGCCTGTGGACTGAAGAGTCCCAGGTTTGATTCTGGCCAGGGGCACATGCCCGGGTTGCAGTCTCGATCCCCCCTGCCAGCCCCCCGTAGGGGATGTGCAGGAGGCAGCCGATCGATGATTCTCTCTCATCATTGATGTTTCTATCTCTCTAGCTCTTTCCCTTCCTCTCTGAAATCAATAATAAAAAAAAAACCACTTTCTTTAATAACCTGTTCTAAAATGTTGTCCACATAGATCAGATCCTCCCATCTTTAGTTTGTAGAATTCATGACTTGCGTGTTTTTTAAACTAAAATATGTATCAAGTGCAGTCTCTCCTTGCTTCTCAAGTGTTCACCAGTAATCATAACAGCAGCGAGTCTTCTCCTCTAAGCCACACGGTCCTAAGACATATTTCCAGGCAGGGATTACTCTTACTACCCTTTTTCCCATCTTGGGTAGGTCTTTGCCAACCTTTTTCTGTCCTTAAATGTTTTACTGTTCTTCTTACTGTCCTTCAGTGTTTTTACAAGTTGTGTATCATTCTGTGGGGAGGGTCACAAGTATAAAATGTGTAAGTAATGCTTTTTCACACTCTGTCCAAGCTACTCTTTGGCAGAGTGATGAAGGCACGTGCTCTGGGATTGCTTTAAACCTAATCTTATCCCCCACCCCCGTTTGGAAGGGGAAAATAGTGAGATTTTCTTCACAGGACTGATGTGAGACTTAAGTGAGGTAACACACTGTCAAATGCTTCGCAGTGCCTGGCACATAATTTTGAAGGATTAGTATCAGTATTATTGTGTTGTGTTGGTATGTCCATCTACACTAAAAAAAGAGAAAGATGCAAATTGACCATCACTTTGCGACACCCACCAGCCAATCAGGAGTGAGTATGCAAATTAACCAACAAAGATGGTGGGTTAATTTGCATGTGTAGGTGCCGAGTGGCCAGGGGTGGGGTGGGAACATCCCCAGGACACAGACACTCTGAGCTGGCAGCGGCCAGGGGCAGGGCGGGAACGTCCCCCGCAGCAAGCAGGCAGACAGCAGGGCCCTGCTTGCCCCTGGCCGTGGCAGTGAGGGGCAAGCAGTCCCCCGCAAGGTCCCCACAGAGAGCAGACACCAGGGCCTGCGGTGGCATCAAGCAGGCAGGTCCACAGAGAGCAGAGAACCATGGGGAGCAGGCCTAAGCCATCAGTAGGACATCCCCTGAGGGCTCCCAGATTGGAGAGGGTGCAGGTCAGGCTGAGGGACCCACCCCTCACCCCCACCCCCACCCCCATGCACATATTCCGTGCACCGGGCCCCTAGTCCTATCTAATAAAAGAGAAACATGGTAATTAGCGTACAACCGCTACCCTTCCGATTGGCTAATCAGGGCGATATGCAAATTAACTGCTAGCCAAGATGGCGGCCGGCAGCCAGGCAGCTGGAAGCGAACATGAGGCTTGCTTGGTTCAGTGACGGAGGACTCCAACGTTCCCCACCTGCCTTGCTGGCCTCTGAGCTTGCAGTTTGAAACATTGTAACAAATATAGAAGCTAAACAAAACCCCAGAAACCTGCTTTCAGCCGGCTGGGATCTCAGAGCTGGAGTTATACATTGTTTTGATTATAGAACCCAAGGAAACCAGATACCTGCTTTCAGCAGCAGAGGCCTCAGAGCTGGAGCCAGAGCTAAAGCTGGCCCAGAATAAAAAAGAAAAAAAGAAGCAGTTGGGAGCTTCAGTCACCCGCCAGCCTGAAAACAGCCCTCAGCCCCTCACCCAGACTGGCCAGGCACCCCAGTGGGGACCCCCACCCTGAAGGGTGTGTGACCAGCTGCAAACAGCCATCATCCCCTCACCCAGGCTGGCCAGGCACCCCAGTGGGGACCCCCACCCTGAAGGGTGTGTGACCAGCTGCAAACAGCCATCATGCCCTCATCCAGGCTGGCCAGGCACCCCAGTGGGGACCCCCACCCTGATCCAGGACACCCTTCAGGGCAAACCAGCCAGCCCCACCCATGCACCAGGCCTCTATCCTATATAGTAAAAGGGTAATATGCCTCCCGGCACCGGGATCAGTGTGACAGGGGGCAGCGCCCAAACCCCCTGATCGCCCTGCGGCTCTGTGTGTGACAGGGGGCGGGCCCACAACCTCCCTATCCGCCCTGCTCTGTTCATGACAGGGGAAGGCGCCCCAACCCCCCACACATGCCCTGCTCTGTGTGTGATGGGGTAGAGCCATAACCTCCCCATCGGCCCTGCCCTGAGTGTGAGAGTGGCGGCGCCCCAACCCCCTGATGGGCCCTGCTCTGTGGGTGATAGAGGGCAGCGCCCAAACCCCCTGATGGGCCCTGCTCTGTGAGTGACGGGGTGGCGCTGCAACCTCCCCATCGACCCTACCTTGAGTGTGGCAGGGGGCGGTGCCCCAACCCCCCAATCGGCCCTACCCTGAGCGTGACTGAGGGTGGCATCGCAACCTCCCAATCCGCCCTGCTCTGTTCATGACAGGGGAAGGCGCCCCAACTCCCCAATCGGCCCTGCTCTGAGCCCGACCAGGGGCTGCACCTAGGGATTGGGCCTGCCCTCTGCCACCTGGGAGCAGGCCTAAACCAGCAGGTCGTTATCTCCCGAGGGGTCCCAGACTGCGAGAGGGCACAGGCCAGGCTGAGGGACCCCCCCTCTTCCTCCCCGAGTGCACAAATTTTTGTGCACCGGGCCTCTAGTGTATATTATAAACATCTAAGGCCAAATACGTCAGTCAACTTTTACATAGTGAAGTGGGCTTGAATCAGGCCCTCTATTTCTAACCCATTTGTACCACTAAACAAAATGCACTTGATTCATTTCTTTCAGATGGAACTGGAAGCATTACGTTCTATATATGAAGGAGATGAAAGTTTCCGGGAATTAAGTCCAGTTTCATTTCAATATAGGGTAAGACATGACATGAGTAGGAGCATTTACTACTTTACTAAAGAAGACTAAAGGTTGCTATAAATGCTGATTTTGTTTTTAAATTTAGTGGTTTGGATTTATCATGTTTTTGGATTTTCTAAAGCATTTAAATGAAGACACATCACCATGACATCAATTATTTATTTAGTTAGTTAGTTAAAGCCTCTCCTGAGGATATTTTTTTCATTGATTTTTAGAGAAAGTGGAAGGGAAGGGGTGAGAGAGAGAGAGAGAGAGGCATCAATTGGTTGCCTACCTCATGCTCCCTAGTGAGGGGAGGGCACACGAGGGAGGATGTCGAACCTGCAACCCAGGTACATGCCCTTGACCAGGAATCAAACCCATGACCTTTGGTGTGCAGGCTGATGCTCTAACCACTGACCTGACCATGAGCATTGGAAGGGATTCATTCTAAAGATCATAATTAAATATTCTGTCTTTGCATCATTTTTTACAAGCCTGAGAGTTCCCTTTTCTTCAGATAGGTGAAAATGGTGATCCCAAAGCCTTCCTCATAGAGGTTTCCTGGACAGAAACATATCCCCAGACCCCTCCAATCATATCCATGAACGCTTTCTTCAACAACACCATGTGAGTAGGGTTTTATTTTCATTGGGGTTTTCTTACACTCTTGCTTTTCTGCTAGCAATATATTTCTTGTGCATTCCAGATCCTCAGCCGTGAAGGAGAGCATATTAGCCAAGTTACAGGAAGCGGTGGAAGCCAACCTCGGCACTGCCATGACCTACACGCTGTTCGAGTACGCCAAGGACAACAAGGAGCAGTTCATGGAGAATCACCATCCCGTGAACTCTGCGGTGAGTGTGCCGTTTGTTTTTGCCACATTTTCTTATTGTTTCGATTTCACTGTTAGTTAATTTGAACTAGTTTTTTAATTGGAAAGAGATTGTTGGTTTAAAGTGAATTATATCTGAGTTAAATAAGAGCAATGAATTTTAGATTTCTTAGCTTCCATGTAACTTTAAAAATTTTACTCTCCAGATTTTACCCTTCCTATAAGACTAGAATACTTCATGTACCCACCAAAACTGATATTGTAGAATCCATATTTTCAAGTTTATTTCCTCATAAAACTCAGAAAGGGGGTTTCTTACGTAGAGCTAAAATATGTATGACATTTTTTATGAGGATTATTTCATTGTAAGTGGTCTTGCCACCGGTCAGTTTGAAGGTATAGCAGTTTAAGGAGACTTTATTATATGGAAAAAGTATACATTTTTTTCTAGAATTATTTTAGGGAAGAAGCATCTTTGATGACCATGAGCATCTGTGTATTAGCCCCTTTACACCACGTCCTGCACTAAAAAATGTCTGTGGCCAGTGCTGAGTTTTGTCCGTGAACCAAGCTGTACACTGACAGCAAAGGCCACGTCCTGTACTTGAGCGGTTCTGGGTTCCACGTGCCCAGCAGAGCACAGAACACTGAGAGACAGCTAGAGAAGCAGTTTGCCCAGCTCTATTTTAAATATTTCCTTCATTTCAGGGAAGTAGGGTATTCTTAAGTATTTTTCTAAAGACTTATTTAAATTTCCAAGTAATAGCAAATTAACTAAATTGTAAAATTACCATGGAACTTCAGAGCTTCTGCATAATGCTGGTGTCAGATCTTCTTGCTGAGGGTCCTGGTTGCAACAGTCGCACTAGTATTGTGCCCATCAGTGTGCATTCTAGTGAATCCAGTACACTAGTTCGCCTGTACTAATAAACGAATCTAACAGTGGAGGTTTCTTTTACTTCACAAGTCTAAAAATTATTAACCTGTTTCAGGATGTAGCCATATTTTGTGTAATTCAATAAGCTTAAGACATGGGTCTAAGAATTCTTTTTTTCCCCTAGACATCCATAAGCAATATCCTCTCAGTTGAAACTCCTAATGTAGCCCCATCCAGTAAGAAAAAAGACAAGAAGGAACAGCTTACAAAAGCCCAGAAACGCAAGCTGGCAGATAAAACAGGTTTGTATTTGTTTTTTCTTTTTATGACATAAAGGAATGTGTTGCTTTTTATTGCGCTGTAGGTACTTAATAACTATGTTTCCATTTAGAGGATTAGTCTCCACTCTTTATTCTGGGGACAGTTGGATCAGAGACTGTCAGGGCACAGATGTGTATTGAAAATACTTTCTCCTTCCCCACAAGAGAGAGCCATGTGAAAAGAAGGTAGATGAGCGGCAAAGTAACTATAAACCAGTCCTGACTTTCAGGAGCATTAGAACAGCATACGGGCCCTAGCTGGTTTGGCTCAGTGGATAGAGCATCAGCCTGCGGACTGAAAGGTCCCAGGTTCAATTCCGGTCAGGGGCACTTGCCCAGTTGCAGGCTCAATCCCCAATAGGGGGCATGCAGGAGGCAGCCAATCAATGATTCTCTGTCATCATTGATGTTTTTATCTCTCTCTCCTCCTCCCTTCCTGTCTGAAATCAATAAAAATATATGTTAAAAAAAAAAAAGAATAGCATACAAGTGTGTGTCCTACTTGTACCCTCTCTGTCATGTGTGGGATTTTCCTGTTTGTTTACCTCTATGTCAGATATGTGTATTATTGAAAACTTCTTGAAATACAGCTTTCATATGAAATGAAGTCTGGTACACCATTTGATCTTAGCACAATAAGTACTTTAATGTTTTTGTCTATAGTTGACTTACTTATACAACAGCAATGAAATCTAAGAATGGAATTCCTGTCCTGCCTGGTTTGGCTCAGTGGATAGAGCTTCGGGTTCAAATCCAATCAAGGGCACATACCTCAGTTGCAGGCTCGATCCCCAGCCCCTGTTGGGGCGCGTGCAGGAGGCAGCCAACTGATGTGTCTCTCTCACATGGATGTTTCTCTCTCTGTGTCGCTCCCCCTCCCACTCTCTCTAAAAAATCAATGGAAAAATATCCTTGGGTGAGGATTAGCAACAGCAGCAAAAAGGTGGAATTCTGTGTGTCTTAAACCAGAGTCATTTCAGGTGGACCTTTAGAAGGGTATTGTAAACCCCAGCTTATATCAGCAATAATGTTTTACCCTTTTCTTCAACCTGAAAATTGGCAAATTATATCAACCTGTAAATCTTTTCCTAGTTAAATAGAGTGATATTACCGTGTGTGCTTGTAGACATTTATATACATGTACACGTGTGTGCATATGTTTACGTCTTTATGTGTGTGTTACTGGTGCGAGGTTACAGCTGCTCTTTATTGAGAACTGACCCTTTTACTTTGGTGATAAAGTTTAAAATAGTGTCCTTTTTAAAATACAGTGCTGGTAGTTTTCTGGTTATCTATATTTTGTTTAATGTCTGTGGCAGAATAAAAAGATAGCAATCTGTATTAACCCTCAAAATACATTTTTGAAATTGTAATGGTTTGTGAAATAAAGTCTGGGAATCCATTATGTATACCAAAGTCAAAGCAGCATAAATACAGCATCAACCACTAAAGCAGTAAGTTGTTAGCTGTAACAGCCTGGTTTCTAGAACTTGGGTTCATCGCTTTTTGGAATGTTTAGCATCTGTGTCAGTCAGTTCATTACCTGTTGCTTTCATACATGATGACCTCAGTCACTCCCTTTTCTTACTGTACCCCTACCTCCATCTCCTTGATGGTGCCCGCCTAAAAGCCGTTATCTCCCTGTGATTACAGCACAGGGGCTTGTGGCTTGGAGCTCACATTCTAAATAGAGCTGTAATGGGACAGCCATGGCTGGCACTGTGAGTGAGTTTTGGTTCCCAAGTCTGGTGAGCTGCCTCCATTCCCTCCTAACCAGGAATCGGGGGATAAGACTCTTCTTGGCATGAAGGAGAAAAGAACCATTAGCATCTAAAATTGAGCTCCAGTAATATTGCTTCTCTCCTGTAATAATCAAAGGCTTGCTTTCTGTTTCCCTTGCTATAAAATTAATGTGCTTGTTTCAAATACAGATTTTTGTACATTTTCTAAAATGAGACATACAAATATATCAAGCATAAAGGAAATCAAGCCATTTTAAATTGAAAAATGTTTAAGTGTATCTATTTATTAAACCACTAGAGTCCCGGTGCATGAAAATTCATGCACTGGAGGGGGTCCCTAAGCCCGACCTGTCCCCTCTCACAGTCCGGGAGCCCTCAGGGGTGGGAGGTGACCTGACGATCAGGAGAAGGCAATGCCCCATCACACCTCTGCTGCCATGGCCGGCAGCGCAAGCCTCGCTGGCCCTGGTTACCTGAGCCTTGGGCGGCCCTGGGAAGCAGGGGGGTGAGGGGACTGGGGGACTCCAGAGGCAGGCGGGCGGCAAGGTCGGGCCTGCCTGGGGGCGCCTGCCGCCCTGGTGGGGCTGAGGGGACTGGGCACCGCCATCTTGTGGCTGTGGGTGCTGCCATCTTTGAGGGCGGGGCAGTAATTGGCATATTCCCTCCTTATTGGCTGTGGGTGCCGCCATCTTTGTGACAGTGTGAGGGTCAATTACCATATTCCCTCTTTATTAGATAGAATTCTTTAAATTTGAATATTTTATTAAAGGAATGAAATTCTTTTACTTTATATATTGTAAATTCTTATATAAAAGTCCAGCCTGCTTTAAGCACTCCCAACAGATTAAAGCCCTGTTTAAAAATGTCAGATTAACTGGTGACCATTTTATCAGGACACAGGAGTTGGTAAGTTGGCCAGGCCTCCTCTTAATCTTGAGCCAAACGTTTGTCCGTGAGGCCTCTTGCCTTGAGCACAGCTTCCTGGAGTGAAGCACTGGCACATGGAACAGTAGCGACACAGCTTCTCGCGGAGCTACGCCGTGCCCTGTGACAGCAGCAGGTTCTCTGAGCAAGTCCTTGGAGCTGACAAGTGGATGGGTTTCTCTCCCTGGCGTTACCCGCTCACCTCCGTACTTTTCCCCGAGACCAGATTTTGTCTAGAATGAAATTAGGGGACTGGCAGAGGACACCCCTGAAGCTCTTGGCTGTGCGCCCAGGAAACTGCTTCCAGGCACAGTAACGATACGTAAACTTCATCTGCTGTGCAAATGGGGCCTACATCCTATGTATTCGAATATTCACTTAAAAATCACTGGTTGGTCTTAGAAACAAAGTTCCTGTTTTTTCTCCTCTAGATCACAAAGGGGAGCTCCCTCGAGGCTGGAACTGGGTGGACGTGGTGAAGGTACACAATCCTTACTTCCCGCCTCACGCCCTATGGCATTGCCATCAGTACTGACGCTTTCTCTCCCGTTCTCTCCCCCCGCCTCTGGGTTTCCCTGGGACGTCTGTTTCCTCTCCTACACTCAGCATGTAAGTATTTGTAACTGCAGTGAGGTGTGATGTCTGTGTACGTACACCATAGAATGGGCTTGCTAAACTATGACTCTAATTAATGACCATATGGAAACTGAAGAAACACATCACAGGAAGATATGCTTTGGTTTCTTAGGAGAAATTAGGCATTTTACTTAGGTCAGGCCGTAGTTGTAGTTTCCTGTCGTTATCAAGAAAGATTTTCTGTTTTTGTTGTTTACTTCCATTTTGAATTTTTCTGCCAACTACTCTCAGTATTTTTCTTGCACGAATTTGTAGCTTCAAATGTATTAAACTGAGACCTAACACAGTGCCAATCTTGTCAGACTTAACTAATATGATCCAAGGAGAGTTAAAGATAGTGTTTTAGTGAGGACCTAATGGGCATATTCTTACAGTTTATTTTAAAGTCAGCTGTTTGGGCCATGGGATGCCTTTTCCATAAAAACTGTTTAAAATAATCTTTGTGCTTCTAGTATGTAATACAAAAATAGGGGGTGGAAGCTGGAGGTGGTTTAAGTTCCCAAACCTTTCTGTCTCTGGTTCCAGGAGCTGTAAATGCTTACCTTTGATATGAAGTGGAAATAACTCAATATGATAGCTTAAACTTGTTGAATATTTCTTTTATCTTTTTTCATAGTTAAGCAAAAGTGGCACTAAAGATGATGAATAGCGCTTGGAATTGGAAACAAGGGAAGAACATCCTTAAAAAGTAAACTGGGTTCAAACTCGTCACTCTTTTCTGGCATTGAGGTGGCTTTTTATAAAACAATTTTTTTGTATGTTTCTTACATAAAAATGTTTTCAGCTGAAAGTTCATGAAGAGATTTGGTTTTATTAAATTATTTTCACAAACTTGCCTTAATAAAAGGTGAAATGTTACTGTTTAATATACTTTGGAAGCCTTTTGAGCTTTGTCAGTGGAATAAGAGGAATAATAAGTAATCAGTGTTATCTTATATGATCTTATTCTAATGGATGTGATTACTTTTTTTTTTTAAGACTTTTCCAAAACTCCTGTCCCAGGGAATAGAGCACTGAGTGAACAATTATTCTGAAGCATGATCCAGATTCATAAGCTTCTCCTCTTAATCAAGTGTTCATCTCTTCTCTCTCCCCATTACTGAGGCATGACTTGCTTCAGAGAAACTTAAATCCTGGATTTGAGCTTTACACATAATATTCTTTGTACTGCCTCCCACCCCCACCCCAGGGTGAACTGCTTCCCTGTAATAAGTGAATATTGGTTTATGCTTTTCTCTCAGTTTGGATCATGATGTTTGATCATGAGAGCTTTCCATGGTGTGTGGAAGAGGAGAATATAAAAACGGATCTGTCTCATACATCAGACAGCATCTGAACAGAAGTGCTGGTTCCAATTTAAACGTTTCTCTTCACTGCACTACCAAGACAGGAGTACAAGATGCCTTAATCTTTAATTTTTGTATTGTTGGAGCCAGTGGTCTTAATAAATTCCTGTTTATCTGCTATCGTATATCGTTTGTTGTTTGGTAACTGAGGTCTTGTACATGACTTAGCATACAACCACGTTCCATGTTTTGTTCCAGGTATTCAAATGCATTTCTCACCCCAAGCATCGTCGTAATAATAGAAGTATTTCAAATGCTGAACTGTAGTACATGCTTGATTGTTTTTTTAATCATTAAAAGAGGAAACCGTTAGTGCAGTTTTTCCAGGGGGTTACTGATGCCTTTGTGCGTTTTACAGTGATTCTGTTTCTGCTCCCAGCTTTAAAAATACTTAGGGCTGCTGCTGCAGGGTCCCAAAGAGACGTTGCTGGTTCCTCGGCTGCACTGTGCGGTGTGGGTCTGCGCTGTTGAAGAACAATTATGGTTTTCAAAAGTTTCCTTAGCATAAGAGCAGTCTGAGTTGTGTTCATGGTTTTTACTGAGCTAACACTGGCTTCAGTTAAATTATGAAATAATTATAATTATGGTGAAGAAATTTAACCTCATTTTTAAAAGCTGAGTAGCATTTTATTTCTTGAAACTAGAGGCCCAGTGCACAATTTGTGCACAGGTGGGGTCCCTCAGGATGGCCTGCAGGGATCGGGCCCCAGATCGCGCCCCCAGCCTCGCAGCCCCGCAGCCCTACCTGGCACCCCGCCCGGCTCCATTAGCACCTGGGAGCCAGGTAGCAGCCCCACCCCCCATCACCGCTACTGGTCGCCATCTGCGGGGCGATTCGTCAGGGTCAAGCCCCTGCCACCGCTGCTGCTGGTTGCCATCTACGGAGCAATTGGCAGGGCAGTTGGGCCCCCGCTCACACCCGCCTTGGCCTGGCACCGCCCACTCACCTGCTCCACCATCCCGCCCTGGTCCCGCTCTCGTTGAGGCCCATCGGGGTTGTCAGCACCTCCACTGCCGCCCGTGCCAACCCCTGGTGGTCAGCCACATCATAGCGAGCAGTCGAACTCCCAAGGGGACAATTTGCATATTGGGCTTTTATATAGAGGTAATATGATAGAAACATTAACATTCAGGGCTACTGAAATATGCTGACTTTATTTTGGGGTTGTGTTTGTACTTTTTTATTGTGTTGATTTGTCTGTTGTTTTTAAAGAAGCTACTACATCTGCTAGTGGAAGAAAAGCCTTTGTTTTGCTCTGAAGAGTCTGAAACTGTTCAAGCTTATCACGGTTCATAGATTACAAAGAATAACGCTAGTAAAATGCCAATGAACTATTTTTACTCTTTTTATATGACATGTACAGATTCCGGGAGGCAATGGTGGCAGTGGTGCCTCTTACCTCCTTATGTGACTCTTGAACATTCTCTCATCAATAGTGCCATCACTGTTCAACACTCCCAGTATATTTTCTCAAACTGTTTACTTAAAGTTGTATGGAATGGCATAATTAATAAGCAATAAAATCTGGACTACACACAATGGTGTTTCTACGTTTTATTTCAAATGACTTGAGGGAGAATTGTTTATTTTATAAACGTGCTTAGTCTTAGAGTGCAAAGTGTACCCTCCTACTAGAAACTGTTCAAGCTATTGGATTAAAAAAATGTTTTTTAAATGAGCTGATGGGAAGGTAAGGAGTACCCAGTCTGAAACATGATGTGAAAGCTGGGCCCTTGAGGTTGAGGACAGCTTTTTATTTTCAAGCCTCAGGGGCCCAGAGGCAGGAGGTGAAGTCCAGGGCTAGTCGGGGGTGAGGGATCACACATACACCATCCCTCCCTGCTTGAGGCTGAGCACTGTCCCCCGAGGGAAGCTTCCACCTTGAATGTTGTTGATGGAGGGGTAAAATGTGAATATGCATGCATGTGCTCTCCTGACCACTTATAGCAGGGTGCCTCTCACGAATTTCAGCCCAGATTCCTCCCCATATGGACCGTCTGAGAAAGCAAACAAACACCTCAAGCTGGGAGTTCCGTTTGAAGTGGCATCAAGTGGTTAGCGCCCTTGACACCATAGAAACGACCGCAGATTCTCTCTGGAAGAACCCACCTTCCGAAGAAGCCCGCCCATAGAGCCCCGGACTGTGTTCTCACAGTCACAGCCCACAGCGCACCAACGCAGGCACTGTGAGAGCCTGCTGAGGAGGAACAGGCGGGGGAGTAAGAGCCTCAAGAGTAGATACTCAATTATTCAGAAGAGATTGAGTAAGGAACAACAAGCTATTAAAGTTATCAAGTAGATTTGGAAAAGAACCAAATAGAACTTATCAAAATGAAAAAGAATGACATTCAAGCTGCAGATGAAGCATTGCTTGCCAAGTGTATAAATGCCCTGCGGAATGGAATCGGGTTTTGGACTCGCTCTTATTTTGATCATAGCATTAGCATGTCCGTCCTTCCGCATCCTTTCTCACCAGCCCCCCATTTTAGATTAGCTGGGTGGGTCGTGCCTTCACAGAGCTCTGCTCCGACTACAGGTGTGCCCCACCCGGACCTTGTGTGTTTTCATTAAGCGATAGAACAACAACGAAGTGATATATGTATGATCTAAAGTGTGTGTGTCAGGCCCAGCCAGCATGGCTCCGTGGTGGAGTGTCAACCTATGAACCAGGAGGTCACATTTCGATTCCCTGTCAGTATACACCCGGGTTGTGGGCTGGAAATGCAACACGTGCTGTTCAACATGTCAGGAACATTAATCATTGATTTTGCATTTTTCCCAAAGACCAATTCAGTAAAGCTACATTGCATAGTGTAATGGGAGAGGACCAAAACATCTGATTTTGAGTAGGATCCTTCAACGACTTATAATGATGAAAATCCTTGCCTGATAGTTTTTGCTTATTGAAGAACTGAGAACATCTAAGAGCTAATGCCTGAATAAATAATTTTAATAGCTAATTTCTTACAGATAGGGACCAAGAATTATAAAATTAGTTCAATTATCCCACCATTTCTAGAGGAATACTTGTTTTCTTCCTGGGTTTTCTATATAAATCCAGCTCCCAAATTAAATTGTCATAATCGTCAGATGGTGGTGACCAAACAGGAAATACTTCAGCTGCCCATTTCTCCCTATTTTGCTGCTGGTGTCTGGGAAGTTGTAGGTGATCTTGCGTGTTCTGTGAGGCCTTCTGAACCTGTCATATGCCCCTTTCTGTGGCTCCCACAAATATTTGGCCTGTTGGGACACTCGATACTTTAAGGAACAACCCATCTCTGCCCAATTTCTTCCATCAACAAAAGAGAGCGCAACTTACAAAAGGAGGAAACTTAGGGAGGAAAGCGCTGATGGTTTGATAGTAGGACTGTTTAGTTGTTTAATTTGGAGTACAGGAAGAGACGAGGAGAAAGGTTTCCTCACTGTGGACTTCCAGCGGGTAAGCCTCGCTGTGTGGACTGAGACTTCACTCCTGCTCCTGCTGCGAAGTGAAACAGCCCTGGCTTTCCGGGGCCAGGGGCGGGGAGGGGGAGCGGGGGCGGGGGGCATTATTCTGAATGACTGTCACCTTAGCTGTGAAGGGACATGCGCGGGTTTGGACCCTTGTATCCTGGGAAAATAAAACCACTGAAGTTTCTTTGGAAGCAAACACTTTATTAATGTCTACATTCTTTTGACTATTGTAATCTTAAAAATCACTATTTTCAAATTCTACCCAATCCTGTTACTTTTTTCACACATGAAAGTTGAAACCGTTTCCTCCTCTGTTTTGTTTCTCTAACGATCACTCCGTCTAGAACTTGCCAGTTTGCCATTTCACTTGACCAACACGGACTACACTAGAACATTCCTTACCTTCCAGGGGCTGCTCAGAAGTAGTTTTACATTGATGGGTGCTGGTCATTTAGAACGTTGGTGATAACAGAAATCAGGGGTTTTGGTTATACCAGTGGCCAGCCATCTGCTAAAGAAAATTGTAACTCCCACGACATGCTGACAAATGCCTTGTGTTAAATTTCCCTTCATTTCTATATTTTTATTTTGTATGTCAATGTTTTTAAATTCCTTATTAATTCGTTATTTTTATCAAAGTCGTACGTATATGTAGTCTTAGAAGTCAAATAGTTCTACATGGCTTTTACCATAAAAAGATCACTTTCTCTGCCACACTCTTCCTACTGACTCCTACCCCACAAAGGTAGTTGCTCGCAACAGTGTTTAGCTTAAACCAGCCCACACCCTGGTTGATGAATCAAAGGGTGTGGGAGAAATAGACATGCATCAGAAATGACTCCAAGGTTTTGACCTGAGCAAGTGCAAAAAAGCAATTGATAGAATTATGTATTCTCCCTACATTATTCTAGGAATTTAAAGTAATCCCAGTGATTGCAACTGGATTTTTACACACACACACACACACACACACACACACACACACAGCAACCTTGCCAGCTGGCGTAGCTCAGTGGTTGAGCATCGACCTATAAACCAGGAGGTCATGGCTCAATTTTCTCTCTCCCTCTTCATTCCTTTCTGAAATCAATCAAAATATATTTACCAAAAAAAGCTTATTTTGAAGTTCTTAAGGAAAATTAAGAATACTAGAATTGCTAGAAAAAAATATTGAAAAAGAAAGGTAATAAAATGAGATTAGTTCTACCAATTATTTCGGACAACAAGAATTAAAGTGATAGGTGCTGGCACCTGCTCCCATCAATGACATGAAATATTCTGCAGAAACAGACTAAATCTGTATAGGAATTTGACATGTGATCACTCTAGAAAATATAGTACCTTCAATAAATGGTGTTAGGACAACTGGATAGCCACGTAGGAGGAAGAAAAGGGAAGACATTCCTACCTCACACTTTACATCATCGTAACTTCCAGATAAATGGAGAAAAAAGGAAATGTTGAAGAATTTTAAATGTATCTCAGGATGAGACAACCTTCCTTAACTCTGAAGTCATAGAGAAGATGCTAAGTTTGATGACATAAAAGTAAAAAAAAAAGCCTGCTTTGGAAAAAAATTACATAAATAAGATAAACAACAAACTTACTTTCAATATGCACATTATTTTTATATATATATATATAAAAGCCTAAGCAACCGGTATGACCAAATGATCGGTGCAGCCAAATGATCGGAACGACTGGAACAACCAGTCGACCAGTCACTGTGATGCACACTGACCACCAGGGGGCAGATGCTCAACGCAGGAGCTCCCCCCTGGTGGTCAGTGTGCTCCCACAGCCAACCTCCCGCAGTCCCCCTGGCCAGCAAGCCCCCATCAGCCCACCACCGACCCACCATGGTGGTTTCGCGGCGGCGAGGGGCCAAGGGCTAGCTCCCTCTTCAGGGCCGGTAACCTTCCCCCAGCCAGCCAACCTCCCATTGTCCCTCCCCCTGCCCCGCCCCCCCCCCCCCCCCCCCCCCCGGCCAGCAGGCCCTGATCAGCCTGGCGATCACTGGCCAGGCCTAGGGACCCCACCCGTGCACGAATTCATTCACCGGGCCTCTACATATATGTGCATACACATGTAAAGCTCTTGGAAATTATCAAGAAAAAGAACAACTTAATAGAAAAATGAGCAGAGTATGTGATAATTTCAGAAAAGGAAATGTAAGATAAAATTGTGATAAGATTCTATTTTTCTCATGGGATTGGCAAACACTGAGAAGTTTGGTAACACCATTCATTTTGGAAGGTGTGAGGAAACGGTTCTCCCTGGCGAAGGTTCTGAGTGTAATTTGGCACAGCCTCGATGACAGACAGTTTAGCAGTATCTATCCCAATCACACCAGCCCTTGGCCCAGAAATTCCACTTGTCGGAACATCCCACCTCTACACTTGTCTGTGTGTGAAATGTCCGAGTGCATGGATAAGGACCGAATTATGACTTGTCCGTACTCAGTACCAGTTAGCGTCTTTAGCTGTTTCCTGAGCCAAAGGCCCCAGATTGAACTGGGGACCAACTAGGGGCTGCGTGGCAGACGAAAGGGGCACTGGCGTCGGAACCAAGCCAGTGTGGTAGCAGGTGTGACCTACCACCCTGTCTGTGTGAATTTAAAGAAAGGGTTCCTCTCAGCCTCGAGCACTGCAGCTCTCAATGGGGAATCGTTGGGGGAGGCAGACCTCGCCCAAGCTCGCGAGAATGTCAACCTGCAAGGCTTCCCAGCTCCGCCCCTGAGCCGTCAGAGTAGGGGTCACCGGGCATCCGCAGCACAACTGGCCAGCATCCCGCTAGCCTCAAGGCCGGGGGGCCGGTGACCTCATGCTGCAATGGATGCTGAGCCCTGGCTGGGGTTCAGCCGCAGCACAGCCCATCACAGTAGTCCCCCCTTATGTGTGGTTTTGCTTTCCATGGTTTCAGTTACCTGCTGTCAACCACGGTCTGAAAGTATTAAGTGGGAAATTCCAGAAATATAGGGTCACCCCAAAAAATGTATGCACATTTTAAGAGCTGATAGCTCAACTGATGTTTCTCTCTCTTCAGGTTTAACCCATTGGAATGAATAATTACTCAAAGTGTGTCTACATTTGGGGGGCACCCTATACACAGCTCCTACATTTTAAATTGCGTGAAGTCTGAGTGGTGTGATGAAATCTCATGTCCTGCTGTGTCCCACCTGGGATGTGACCATCCCTTTGTCCAGCGTCTCCACGTGTGGCCACTCCTGCTCAGTAGTCACACAGGAGCCACTGCAGTTATCAAGTGCAAGCTGGGTGATGCAGGCAGTCAGGATGTAAAATTATTATTATAACTAGAGGCCCGGTGCACTTCATGCACAGGTAGGGTCCCTAGGCCTGGCCGGCGATCAGGGCCGATCAGGGCCTTCCGGCTACTGGCTGGGGCCTCCCTTCCCTGGCTGCCGGCTGCTGGCCGGGGTCCTCCTTCGTTCTGCACTGTCCCCTGGTGGTCAGCACACATCATAGCGAGCGATCGAACTCCTGGTCTCCTGGTCTCCTAATTTGCATATTAGGCTTTTATATATGCACTAGAGGCCCGGTGCACAAAAATTTGTGCACTCGGGGGGGAGGGGGGTCCCTCAGCCCCTAGGTGCAGCCCCTGGTCGGGCTCACAGCAGGGCCGATTGGGGAGTTGGGGCGCCGCCCCCTGTCTCGCACAGAGCAGGGCCAATCAGGGGGTTGGGGCCCTGCCCCCTGTCACGCACAGAGCAGGGCCGATCAGGGGGTTGGGGCCCTGCCCTCTGTCACGCACAGAGCAGGGCCGATCAGGGGGTTGGGGCGCCGCCACTCTCACACTCAGGGCAGGGCTGATGGGGAGGTTATGGCTCTACCCCATCACACACAGAGCAGGGCCTGTGTGTGTGGGAGGGGGGGGAGTGGGGGGTTGGGGCGCCGCACCCTGTCACACACAGAGCAGGGCCAATCAGGGGGTTGGGGCGCTGCACCCTGTCACACACAGAGCCGCAGGACAATCGGGGTTGGGGAGCTCCCCCCTATCAGGCACAGAGCAGGGCTGATCAGGGGATTGGGGCGCCTTCCCCTGTCACGAACAGAGCAGGGTGGATAGGGAGGTTGTGGCCCTGCCACCCATCACACACAGAGCCGCAGGGCGATCAGGGGGTTTGGGCGCTGCCCCCTGTCACACTGATCCCGGTGCCAGGAGGCCTCTCAGCTCCGCTGATCCCAGTGCTGGGAGGCATATTACCGTTTTACTATATAGGATAGAGACCTGGTGCACGGGTGGGGGCCGGCTGGTTTGCCCTGAAGGGTGTCCTGGATCAGGGTGGGGGTCCCCACTGCGGTGCCTGGCCAGCCTGGATGAGGGGATGATGGCTGTTTTCAGGCTGGTGGGTGACTGAAGCTCCCAACTGCTCCTTTTTTTCTTTTTCTTTTTTTTATTCTGGGCCAGGTTTAGCTATGAGGCTTGGCTCCAGCTCTTAGGCCTCCGCTGCTAAAAGCAGGTTTCTGGCTTTTGTTTACCTTCTGTATTTGAAACAATGTTGCGATCCTGCTGGCTGAAGCCCGGTGACTAAAGCAGGTTTCTGGGGTTTTGTTTAGCTTCTATATTTGTAACATAGTTGCTTAGAGTTGCAGCTCAGAGGCCAGCAGCGGCAGGCGGGGAACGTTGGAGTCCTCCGTCACTGAAGCAAGCAAGCTTCATGTTAGTTTCAAGCTGCCTGGCTGCCGGCCACCATCTTGGCTGGCAGTTAATTTGCATATTGCCCTGATTAGCCAATGGGAAGGGTAGTGGTCATATGCTAATTACCATGTTTCTCTTTTATTAGATAGGATTACATGAATTATAATAATATTATTAGTTATTTTCAACCTCTCAATGTGCCTAACTTATAAATTAAACTTTATCATATGTATGGTAATGTAGGCAAACACATAGCCTGCCGTGTGAGGCCTCCAACCGGGAGTCAAGGGCACAGCCCATGGGATGTTGGTCTGTCATGCTGAGCAGCTGTCATCTGTTGTGCTAAGGATAGTAAAGTGTCTCTCTCAGGTCCCCTGGGTCCTGTGTGTTTCTAGCAACTGGAGCTGTGGCACCTTGCTTCCTTTGTCGTCTACTGGGAGGTGGGATTCTTCTCTGAGAGGAATGATAGGACCTTGAATTACAAGGTTGTTATGAAGATTAGAGAAGATATCTGTCAAGAGCCCAATACTGTAACGGGTACAGAGGAGGCAATAAGCGGTAGTTGTTCTTTATATAAATACTAGAGGCCCATTGCACAGATTTGTGCACCGGTGGGGTTCCTCGGCCTGGCCTGTGCCCTCTCACAATCTGGGACCCCTCGGGGGATGTCGGAGAGCCGGTTTCGGCCCGATCCCCTCCCCACTTCCGTCTGAGATTCATCAGTCTGTCCCATGTTTCCATGCCTATGGTTTCTGCTCCTGCATTGAGCATCTGCCCCCTGGTGGCCAGTGTGCATCATAGCTCCGGCCAGTCAGCTGCTGGTCACTTAGGCTTTTATATATATAGATCTTTGTCACCTTTGATTCTCAAATCAGATGTCTTTGAAGATCAATATCACGTGTTTGTCCGGCGACAGTCTTGGCTGGCTACCATGCCACCGTACCGATAACTGGAATAGAGGCAAACACATTGCTAACCCTGTGTTTTCAAATGGGCTCCCAGCCATTAGTGGCTATAAATCAAGGTCGTGTGCTTTCAGCAGCATTTTTTTTTTAATGAACAGAAAGAGTAGAATAGAAGAGATCAGAGCACAGTAGTGTATGTTCTGGCATAGCTACTGTTTTCTGAAACACGTTCAGCTTGTTCCAGAACCAGTGTGTGTTTATGTGCTGGGTTGCAACGGAAAATGTACTGTGAGTTCAGTTTTGTATTTTCAGTCTAAAATCACTTTTTCTAAATCCTAAATCGCTGCTTGGCGTAAACATTTATTAGGGTGTCAAGAGACTCGGATCAAGCAATCTTGTATTTAACCAGAACAGTGCTTGGATGGGACCCACGCTGGAGGGGGGTCAGGAGGAGTGAATTTTAATTCACATCAGCTGACCGGAGCGCTTTGCTTTATCCTGACACCCACCCATCTAGCAGGGCCCCAGGGAGTTCAGTTTGAGGGTTGCAAGAAACAAATTCAAACGTTTATTGCCCACAAGTGGAATCTTGCTTTAAAATTTTAGTTAAAATTCAATTTAAAATTTAGTTTAAAATTTAGTCGCCCATCTGGCATAGCTCAGTGGTTGAGCGTCGACCAATGAACCAGGAGGTCACTGTTTGATTCCTCATCAGGGCACAAGTCCAGGTTGCAGGCTCCATCCCCAGTAGGGGGGCATGCAGGAGGCAGATGATCAATGATTCTTTCTCATCATTGATGTTTCTTTCTCTCCCTCTCCCTTCCTCTCTGAAACCAATAAAACATATATTTAAAAAATAATAAAAATAAAATTTTAGTTTTCTTCTAATGTAGGGGGCAGGATTGTGCGTTTTATTGAAGCCTCCTGTTTCTTTAATAAAACTGCAGAATTCATTTGGTTCCCACTGTTTCCCACCTGAGCTATACCACTGAGTCATCCTAACCATGCCGTGCTTTATGGCTGAACACTTACTTCATTACTTACTGGGCTGAGTCAGTGATTAAGAACAAAAATGTACTCTATGTGGGCACCCACACTGTGATTCCTTAAGCAGCATGTCATTCTGCAGCAGGGATAAGCAGTTTACAATTTCTCCATCTTTCTAAGTTCCACCCTTAAACAATTCCCCTTTCCCATACTCAGCGATTTTATTCATTATTGGAAGAGAGGCGGAGTGGCAGTGTTTTAGCAGGAAAAGCCTCCCTGACACCTCCACTGAGACAACGGGCCCAGGTCTGGCTGCAGAGCAAACCCCTGAACCTGTGTCAGGATCTGGCGACATGGACTCTTGTCCCTCTTCCTTGGGCCGTTGTGCCGATGATCTTCCCAGCACTGTTCTTAACTTCTCTTCCCGGGGAAGACTATACTCTTTTTCTTTTTAAATATATTTATTTATTTATTTATTTTTATTTTTTTAAACACATTTTTATTGATTTCAGAGAGGAAGAGAGAGAGAAAAAAAGATAGAAATGTCTCCTGCACACCCCCTACTGGGGATCGAGCCCAAAACCTGGGCACGTGCCCTGACCAGGAATCGAACCATAACCTCCTGGTTCATAGGTCGGCGCTCAACCACTGAGCCACGCCAGATGGGAGGACTATGCTCTTTTGACCATCACTGATTCACTCATCAGCACGTGGTTCCTGTACGGATTACAGCTGTGACTGGGGCCAGGCAGTCACAGAAGGTCAGGAGGAGGCCACCTCTGGGCACTGCTGGAACAGGACAGTCAACTACAAAGAGAGAGACCCGTATTCCCACCTGCCGTCTGGTGCCCCCATGTCTGTCCCCCTCCTCTGTTCCACCGACACTGGGAGCCCAGAGCTGCCGAGAAACCCCAAGTCCCCATGGCCTGTCCCCATCCTCTTGCATGTCCCTCAGCCCTATCCAGGTTCCACGTCTCCTGCCCCCATGAACACTCATGCTAAGGCCTCTGATTAAACATCTCTCTCCAGCTCGAAGGAAACCACTTGTTTCAAATATCTTGTCTTCCCACTCTCACAGCCACCCACCTAGTCCCAGCGAGCTCACACTCACCGCTGTCCCCTAGCCACCGAGTCACACCCCGGCTCTTCCCGAGCCCCTGAGCCCCGGGGCTGTAAATCCACCGCTGAGCTGTGGCCTCCAGGACTCCTGCGGGTAGCCCTTTCTCTCTTGCGTCTGCGGTTGCCATTGGGCCTTGTGCGCTTCAGCCAACGTCACGCAGACAGGGAAAACCAAAGCCCTTGCCGACGTCCCCCATCTCCACCTCCTGCCCCTCTCCCACCTGCTCACCACGCTTCTGCTCCTGCCCGAGCTGAGCTGAGTGCTGCGCCCCTGCCAGGCCCGTCCACCTCCCCGCGATGGACACGCTCATCACTCCCATTTTACAGGATCCACTCATTCCAGATCACCTCTCACCAGCCCGGCCAGTGCTTTCCGGTTGCAAGCTGATGTCACTCTGGTACCTCTGAACCCCCGCTGTTTCCCTGACAGGCCAGCATCCTCCCTGACCCAAAAGGATGCATTCGCACACACAGTGGGACCTGCACGACCAGGAGCCTGTACTGCTGCGAGGCTGGGATCCTGGGATGGGGGCGCGGGGGGGGGAGGGGGGTGGCGGGGGCGGGGGCGAGGGGCTCGGGCCTCCCTGGCTTCTGACATCCCCTGAAGCCCAGGAGTCCAGGCAGGTCTTCCTGATCGGAAGGAAGTTTCTGTTTGCATTCCTCAGGAGATCCCTTCAGCCTGGCGCTCAGCCAGCAGGACAGATGGCCTTGATTTCAGCAAATGCTTCTGGCTGACAGCTTCCAGAAGACGCGTGTCACAGACAGCAGCAGCTCTGCGGAGGGGGCAGGGACACGCGGGAAGCCTGCGGGAGTGTGGGGCAGCCCGTTCTCCTTGGCGCATCCCCTGGCTCTGAAATATTCACCCAGCCCCCGTGTTCCTCCGCCTCCCCAAGCACACAGCTCAGGACCGGGCTCTCCAAGGAGCCAGGACAGCGTTAATCCGCCACCCTTCCTTCAGGCCACCCCCGCCCCCCCAAAGACATGGGAAATGTGAGAGCGCACCACCAAGTGCTGCTGAGCGCCCACAGGCAGCGGCAGCTGAAGCCCCGGGGCTGCCAGGTGGGAACTTGCTGCTGTCACCTGGGATCAAAGGAGAGTCCCACTGAACGGGGCCAGGCCGTCCCAAGAGTGACTCAGACGGACTGGGTTTAGGAAAACCAGGCGATGGGCGCTGCTGCCGCCCGAAGGGGGAAGGAGGAGCAGTGCCAGGGCCTTAAGGAAAAGCCAGTGCCCTGGCCCGAGTGGCACTGAGACTGGAGGTCGGCACATGCACCAAAGCGTCTCGGGTCTGATTCCCGCTCAAGGGCACGTACCTGAGTTGCAGGTTCGAGGCCTGACCCATGTCGGGGTGCATGCAGGAGGTAACCAATCGATGTGTCTCTCTCACATCACTATTTCTCTATCTCTCTCTCTCTCTCTCTCTCTCTCTCTCTCTCTCTCTCTCTCTCTCTCTCTCCTTTCCTCCCCCTCCCTTCCACTCTCTGTAAAACAATATACCAACGGAAAAAATATCCTCAGGTGAGGATGAACAAAACAAAAAATGACAACAACAAAAAAGAAAAGCCCCAAATCTGAATTTCTGTGTAGACTCTCCTGAATTGTAACATTAGTAATTTAAAGACAGGGTGTCCCCCAAAAAAGGTATGCACACGTTAACAGCTGGAAGCTCAGTTTTGAAAATGAAATGTACTGTAATAAACACTGCCTTTATAATTATTCGAAGTGTGTGTGTATGTTTTGGTGGGGGGAGGGGCATCCTATGTTTTAAAAACAGGCCAAATAAACCTCGCCGTGTGTCCGGCCCTGGGCCACGCGTTTGGGCCCAGCACAGCAGGGCCGTGATGAGTGCTGTGCAGTGATAAACCGGACGTTCACAGGTGGCCTCCCCGTGGCCCCTGTGTCCAGCCTCAGTCCCCGTGTCCATTTCTTTGGTGTGAACATAGCTCGTTTATATCTGTGCGCACTTTCATGTTGAAAGTAGAAGTAGTAATGGGTTTCATAAGATTATTTCTTCTTTTCGTTTTTATTTTTAAGTCATTTTAGATCTACATAAAAATGGCAAAAATGATACAAAGAAATTCCTTGTACCTTTCACCCAGATTCGCCAAATGTTGCATTTATTATATTTTACCACCTTCCTGTTAACCCGTTCTCTCTCTCCTCCCTCAGTCTCTCTCTCTCTCTTTCCTCACAGATACATATGTGCACACACATTTCTGAGCCATTGGAGACAACGCTCTTTGCTCCTAAATTCTTGAGCATGTGTTTTCAAGGGCAAGGATACCCTCTTGTACAAGGACAGCACAGTGATCAAAATTGGGAAATGAACATCGATACAGGGCTATTGCCAATACACAGACCCTTTCAGATTCCATCCGTTTTCTCCAGTGCCCTTCACAGCGAAAGAAGAGCAATGTTTTCTGTGCCAGGATCCAGCTTGCACTGTGTTCCCTTGTCCCTTGCTCTCTCGTCTGGAACCCTGCTGGGGTCTGTCTTTGTCCTGTGCGACCTTGACATGCTCTAGCAGCGCGGGCCTGGTTGGTAGCATGGCCCTCGGTTCTGGTTTGTCCGATGTTTCCTCGTGATCAGATTCAGGCCATGTATTTGGGCAGGAATATCTCAGAGGTGGTATTATGTCCTCGGGGCGTCCCTTCGGATGGCACATGACACCTGCTCTTCCCATTCTTGGGGGTGTCAGCTTTGAACACGTGGTTAAGGGTGTGTCTGCCAGGCTTCTCCACCACGAAGTTACTAGTTTTGACCTTTGCAATCATTTAGTAAAGAGATGCTTAGATACTACGCAAGTATTTTTTTCTGTCTCCAATTCCCACCCATCATTTCTATTGCCGACTCCGGCTTGAAACCACTGTGACTGCGGAGGCAGCCGAGTGGGGATGTCCTCATGCGATCGCGCCGGCGTTCCTGCACTGCCACTACCGGACGGCACTCCCCTCCGCATGTCACGGACACCAGCATGGGCTCGTCCCCGTGCTGGGCTCATTCTGCAATCCATTTTTCATTATATAGTTTGCTGTTCAATTTCCCCCATATTTGGCCAGTGAATAAATACTCCACCAAACTGGCACCATGTCCTTTTGAAAGGGCCCCGTTGTAGTCCTAGCTGGTTTGGCTCAGTAGATAGAGCATCGGCCTGTGGACTGAAGGGTCCCAGGTTTGATTCCGGTCAAGGGCACATGCCTGGGTGCAGGCTTGATCCCCAGTAGAGGGCATGCAGGAGGCAGCCGATCATGATTCTCATCATTAATGTCTCTCTCTCTCTCTCTCTCTCTCTCTCTCTCTCTCTCTCTCCCCCCTTCCCCTCTGAAATCAACAACAACAAAAAGGGCCCTATTGTACTTGAGCTATTCTTCAGTTTCTGGCACAGCAATACTCACGGTTTATTTCTTAATGAGTTCTTGAACAAAATCCCAAAATGTGGTTCAATGAAAGCAGTTCTGTGGAGCCAAGATGCTGTGATCCAAAAACACTGGTGATGGTCTCGCTTGATTCAAGGAACTGTAGGGTTGGGTGCTCTTCCACCAACATTTTGTGGATATGATTTCTCCTAATCAGCTTTTTGATAAGATTTGGACATCAGACAAGTTCAGACTTTGTTTCCTGGCCACAGTCAGCAGTGTTGTTCAAGAATGTCCCATGGTGATGAGAAGGTTTATGTCTGTTACCCAAGAAGGCCGCCACTCGCCACCGTGGAGACTGAGCACTTGAAATGTGGCTGGTGAGGCTGAGAAACTCAATTCTTTTCTTTTTTTAAATATATTTTTATTGCTTTCAGAGAGGTAGGGAGAGGGAGAGGGAGAGGGAGAGGGAGAGAGAAACATCAATGATGAGAGAGAATCATTGATCGGCTGCCTCCTGCACGGCCCCTGCTGGGGATCAAGCCTGCAACCCAAGGATGTGCCCTTGACTAGAATTAAACCCGGGACCCTTCAGACCACAGGCCAACGCTCTGTCCACTGAGCCAACCGGGCCTCAATTCTTCATTTAAAGTAGATTACTGTCATTTTAATTTCTATAACCACACGTGGCGAGTGGCTACCCTGTTGGACACACAGATCGAGAGGGATGGTTTCCGATGACCTTGACAGAGGATGGAGTTAACTGTATTAGAGGAGAAGTGATTAAATGCAGCCCTGAATGGTTACCCAATTAAAGAATTTTTGGAGTTATTGAGCTTCGATCATGTGAGTGGTTGCGTGTGGGCATTATTGACAGAGTGGATTGTGAGGCCACTGTGTCCCACCGCGGCCACTCCTGACTGACAGTACCATCCAGCATCAGCTTCTGGGGCGTTTATCCCAATGTTCTTCCTGGGGGGCCATGCATGCGGGTCATCAAAGACCTGTGACACCGGGGCAATGACGGGAGGGAGGGAGGGAGGGGGGCAGAAATAAAAGTCTTACTTTATGTGCCCTTATCTAAGTTTCACTTAAATGTCCCTAATTTATGAATTGTCTATATACTTTATGGAAAGACAAACAGGGTTGTCTGACGTCAGACCTAGGTTGCCTGGCAACAATGTGACTGGTCCAGAGGCCCCGCCCCCAGCAGAAGGGGCTGTGCTCCCCCGAACCTTCCCACAAGGTCAACAGGTGCTGGCAGCAGGCGCCCCAGACAACGAACTCGTGAACAGCTGCCACCTGACCTCAGCCTGCCTGATGCCCACACAGACATCGTGTCCCAGTTGGCAAGGCCACGCTCATGCTCTACAAACGGGGAGAGCAGCTGAGTGGGGGTGGGGGTTCCAGTCCTTCTCTCGGAGTCTGACCTGTATCAGTGCAACTCGCACCACCCCCTCCCCAGGTATCACCCCCCCCAGGTGCCGCCCCCACCCGGTGCCGCACTCAGAGTGGAGACCTGGGTGCAGCCCGGCCTCTGCAGCAGGCGGCCGTGGGCTCGCTGCTGGCCTGAGGCTGGGTGGGACAGCTTTGGCTTTGACCCCCTCCTTCGGAGCTGGGAGCGGAAGTGAGGCTGCAGAGTAGCCCTCACCTTGTGCTGAGGAGGCCACACGGGTGGGAATGGAAGCCGGACTCCGAGGGCCACAGCGTAGAACTGTGCGGGGCGGCAGGCGGGTCCCTTCTCGCTGCTCCTCGGCTGTGGCCAAGTTCCCAGGTATTTGCAGCTGAAGCATTTCTAACTAACGCACCTTCCCCATGGTGCCCCTGTGTGTGTACATGCACACGTGTGTGTCCCTGTGTGTGCCTGTTGGTATGTAAGGCCAGTGGATTTTTAAAATAGAGTTGGGGCGACCCTACTACCCACATCGTCCTGCGTGATCCTTTTTTACTCGACAGTGCATCTGGAGGCTCTCTGCAGCCGCCCTTTTAAGCAGAGTGTACACAGCCACCGTCTGTCTGTTCACGTCCCTCTTGATGGTTTCCCATGATCAGCCGCCGCAGCCACGTTGTGTGCTCTGTTCTGGGACGTGCATCTTCCGTGTGCGTCAGTATTTCTGTGGGAAGGCCCGGGGCGGAGGGTCGCTGAGCCAGAGGCCCTACCCTGTGCATGTGACATTTGCAGTTGCCACCTCAGGACTGTCCCTCTAAGCTCCTCCCGACAAAGTCAGAGCCCGTTCGCCATACGCTGAGGCAGCAGAGTGTCGGCTTTTAACTAAGGAAACAGGGCCCCTTGCTGTCATTCTCGTGTGCGTTGATCTGGCTCCTGGAGAGTCTGAACATCGTCCCCTGTACTTACAGCAATTGTATTTCTTTGGACGGTTAGTGTCTGGCGCATACGCCTGCGCGGCTGTTCGTCCTGGTCCTGTGGGTTCGCAGGAGGCTTTCTGTGCTGGGCAGAGGCGGGACCACCTCCAAGCAGTGTTTCTGCCTGCACGCCGCCTTTAAGCGAATGCCTGCGCTCGCCGCTGCAGACCCTGAGCTGGCAGGGTCCCTGGGGCTGCCCGCCTCTGGGAGAATGGCTTCCCTTGCTGACAGCCCGCTCGTCTGCCCGTGCTGCGTGTGTATCTCTCCGCTGTGGTTTCTTCATGAATCTGATGCCATTTGCTCTCAATATTCCAGAAATCTCCTCCCCACCCAAATTCTGATTCATGAACAACACCCTTTCTTTTGATGGATTTATTATCATAACAAATATAACGTGTAGCATATGAGTCAGATGGTGGGGGCTGGGAAGGGGAGGTAAAGACAAATACTGACTGTGTCGTCCGCAAGGAGGACGCTCCCTCTGCATTGGCCCCATCTCTCCGGCCATGGTCAGGGCCACTTGTCCAGTAGCGTCGGCACAGAATGGAGTGCCACCTCGGGAGGAAAGCAGTTCACACGCCAAGAGGAGCCAGTGGAAGGTGTGGGTTTTTCAGAAAAGAGGGGAAATAAAAGTCATTTGTTCCGAAAGGTCAGAGCTACTATCTGCTTCAGTGGTTAATCACAGACTAATAAATTATTACAGACATGTCTCTCCCGGCTGTTTTTAATTAAATGGGAACATCCCTGGGATGCTGGTAGATGATCCGATGTTTAAATCTTTAAATGCTGGTGAATTTGGCCCTGACCGGCTTGGCTCAGTGGATAGAGCGTCGGCCTGCGGACTGAAGGGTCCCGGGTTCGATTCCGGTCGGGGGCATGTACCTGGGTTGCGGGCACATCCCCAGTGGGGGGCGTGCAGGAGGCAGCTGGTCGATGTTTCTCTCTCATCGATGTTTCTGACTCTCTATCCCTCTCCCTTCCTCTCTGTAAAAAATCAATAAAATATATTTTTTTTAAAAAATAAATAAATGCTGGTGAATTTGAACATCAGGATTAGAACATCAAAAATTGAAACTAAGGCAGGTGAAAGTCCGTGCACGGTGCAGGAGACAACTTGAGGAGGAGAACTCTCACATGGGAGTGTGTCCAGCAGGGCCAGCTGCACCGGAATGAGGAGATACAGCAGACGCCATGGCCTGAGGTGGGACGACCCGACCCCATGGCCTGAGGTGGGAGGCCCCGACCCCATGGCCTGAGGTGGGAGGCCCCGACCCCATGGCCTGAGGAGGCAGGGAGCAGGGCCACATGAGGGCAGGGCTCGGGTTCAATAAGTTTGTTGGAGAAGATCCCTGGTAGGTGTGGCATGGCGTGGGCCTGCGGGGATGCAAGGACTCTGCTGGCATAAAGAAGCAAACTCCAAGCAGGCCTTTAAAAAGCCTCCGAGCCTCAGACATTAAATCGCTGTGTGTGCCCAAAATAGCTCCAAGGACAGACAAGTGGGTGTGCACGGCAGATTAGCGTCCGCAGCCTGGCTTTCCTGATGGGCCTGTCTGTGAATTTGTGGCGAGCTGTCATAGTATGATCCGTTTAATGAATCAACAGCTTTTCTCCCTGTGTCTGAGAATTGTGGCATAACCTGGGAGGGATCGGGCTCAGGCACCTTTGAATTCAAAGGCTTTCGTGCAACTCAGTAAACTCTGCCTGTAGCATCTGGATTTGAATCGACACTTTATAATAAAAACACGGACATTCTGCCAGCAACCAGGAACATGATTTATTTAAATATCTTGGCCTAATCACTTATCAGTTCCTGATTTGGAAAGGTTTTTTCTCTTCAGTCTTGATTTGGAGCTTAGCTGTACATATTACTATGCTGATGAGTTGACTGCAAAACCAGATGTGCTCTTTCTATATGTCTGCATTCCAGAGGGTGGCATTCTCCAAAATGTCACGCATGCATTTGTACACACACACACACACACACACACACACACACACACACAGCCAACCCTCCCCGAGGCGCCATTTAGAACAGCGGTCCTCAACCTGTAGGTCGCGACCCCTTTGGGGGTCGAACGACCCTTTCACAGGGGTCGCCTAAGACCATCGGAAAACACATATAATTACATATTGTTTTTGTGATTAATCACTGCGCTTTAATTATGTTCAATTTGTAACAATGAAATTGGGGGTCACCACAACATGAGGAACTGTATTAAAGGGCCGCAGCATTAGGAAGGTTGAGAACCACTGATTTAGAATAAAGGACACCTCTAACCACACCTCTACCCAACACTCACTAATAACGACTTGTTGTGAAGAATACAGATCGAGGCTTTGGCAAAGTAGCTAGTCTTGAATGCCCTTTGGAATTTTACCCGCAGGCAACCCCAAGCAGTTAAAATTGTATCTCACCTCGGATGAGACTTGCTGAGCCTGCAGTGCCTGGGTTCAAACCCAGCCAGTCTGGCTCCGGGCCTGGGGTATAAGGAGGGATCTATTTGGTCTTTGCCCCTGGTTCCTGCCTCCGAGTGAAATGGTTGGAAGTTGCTGAATGGCAGGAATGTCTTTTGTTATTCATAATCTTCCACCCATCACATCTGGGTTTACACTGATGAGGTCACGCGGGGAGGAGCCCTCCATTAGCCTCAGGATGGGGCTGGTCACCAGGAAATCCGAGTCATTAGACGGTTGGAACTCCGGCTCCACATGCCCACCTCTGGGAAGGGTGGGGAGCGGCTGGAGATGAAGCTCTATAAAGGTTCTTGAATAACAAGATTTGATGAGCTTCCCGCTTGGTGAGCATATCCAGGTGCTGGGGGAGGTGCACCCCAGAGAGGGCGTGGAAACTCTGGGCCCACCCCCACCCTGGCTCCGTGTGTGTGTGTGTGTGTGTGTGTGTGTGTGTGTGTGTGTGTCCTGATTTCACAGAGAGGAAGGGAGAGGGAGAAGGAGAGATAGAAACATCAATTCAGGCATGTGCCCTGACAGGGAATTGAACCATGAACTCCTGGTTCATGGGTTGACGCTCAGCCATTGAGCCACACCGGCTGGGCCTGAGTTGAACTCTTTATAATAAACCAGTAAACCTAAGTGAAGCACTTCTGAGTTCTGTGACATGTTCTACCAAATTACTGGACCTGAAGGAGGGGGTGACAGGTCACCTGATTTATAGCTGGTCGGTCCGACGTACAAGTGGGTGGGTAGGACTTTGAACTGGCATCGGAAGTGGGAGCAGTCTTGTGGGACTAAGTCCTTACGTCCGTGGACTCTGATACGAACCCAGGTCGCTAGCGTCCACATTGAACTGGATCGTGGAACACCCGTGAGTGTCAGGAAAATGGGCCTTTGGGGCTCTCAGCTGCTACTCTAGGCCCTCTCCCAGTGGGAGTGGGCCCCTGTGAAACGGATGCTATCTCCCAAGGAAGTGGCAGAGGAGGAAGAAGAAAAGTTAGTTGAGTACACAACTTTGTTTTAGGGACAAAAGAAAAGGCAAAGGAGATGGGAAAACAGTCCCAGGGCGAGGAGAGCTCGGCACCACAGTGTCAGAGAAACCCAAGAGCAGTCCATGTCAGGACGCAATGCCTCCAAGACTTCAAGAGGGGGAAGGTCCATGAGGACTCCTCCTGGACTCGGGGGATATGGGTGACTTCCCGAAGGACAGGTCCCGAAGAGGATCAGCGTCAGGACACACTGTGCGGAGGGCTCGGATGCGGCCCACAGCAAGGAGAGAGAGATGGCAGTTATGGGAAGAGGTGTCTGTCGGGAATCTTGCTGTTGAACATAATGAGAAAGTGGTATGGAGACATGAGCTGTGAGCACAGTACACAATCTTTGTATGTTCACTTTTGTTGAGTTAAACACTTGAAACCTCTATAGTTTTGTGAACCAACGTCTCCCCAATAAATACAATTTTTTTAAAAAAGAAAGACATAGGAGGTGCTCAGTTAATTCACAAGCAAATGAAAACAATAGCTTGCATTTATTTTGTGCTTTCTATATGTCAGGCACTACTTTCTAAGCACGTTACCTATATTAGCTCATTTATTATTTCCAACCACACTATAGGAAGTACTGTTACAATCCTCATCCCAATCACACACGAGGACACAGGGGCACAGAGAGGTTGTCACTTGTCAAAGTCTGTGCCTTAGGCTGCACACCCGGCCTGCAATGATGGATTTGAAGGTCAGATGGAGGTAAGACTGTTAGAACAGGGTCTTATTTTAAAATGTAAATCTATAGTAAATTACAGTCATCTTCATTAGTGATTTCATTCAGTATCCAGGAATGGGTATGACAAGGAGAGGCAGTGGGGAGAAAACCTGGCAGAAGTATAAGGTACCTGAGCATTATAAAAACCACTCGTTTCCTCAGCACCCAGCACCATGGGCGTCATGGGCATCCCGTAAATATTTGTTAGAGAATAAATGAGGCCCGGCCAGCACGGCTCATTGGTTGCGTGTCAACCCTTGAACCACAAAGTCACAGTTTGATTCCTGGTCAGGGCACAGGCCTGGGTTGTGGGCTCAATCCCCACTGTGGGGTGTGCAGGAGGCAGCCAATCAATGATTTTCTCTCATCGTTGATGTTTCTATCTCTCTCTCCCTCTCCCTTCTTCTCTGAAATCAATAAACAATATTTTTAAAAAAAGAGTAAATGAGTACCTCCAAGCTATGAATGATTATGATCAAATTGGTAATGTTTATTGATAATAACATAATTTTTAGTCATGATGAAAAGGAAGAAGTAAAGAGAAAAGTAGCTGTTTTTCATTCCATAACTTCTTTAGTTTTTTACATGATGCTTGCTTCTTTTTAAAACCTAAATCCAAACGATATTCCTCCCCAGCCCTGTCTTAGTCATTCGGGCCAAACCGCGTGGCTCATAAACAACAGAATGTCGTGCTCACAGCCCTGGAGGCTGGGAGTCCAAGACCGTGTGCTGGCAGATGCGGTGCCTGGTGGGGACTCAGAGACGGCCCTTCCCACTGTGCTCGCATGGTGGGGGGAGGTCTCTCTCTGGCCTCTCTTTCAGGGACAAAGGAGAGTCCCACCTGCAGATACCGCCACCTTGGGGGGTAGGGTTTAAACATGAATTTGGGGGAGACATTCAGACCCTAATCTGCAAATCAGTTTCTGTTCTTTTCCTCTCCTTAAGAGTCCCTGGGAGTGTTTGTTTGTTTGTTTGTTTGTTTTGCTGTGTGTGGTCTTTTGTTGGGGTTTATTGGGGTTTTTGGTGACCTATGTTGCTGAAACAGCAGAGGGAGCGCACAGGAATACACCGAGGCCGCTGCTGTCCTTATCAGTGCTTCCACGGCACAGAATACTCAAACCCAGCCCTGCCCGTCGCTTCTGCTCCTCTAGGAACAGGGTCTGAACAGGAGGAGGAGAGGCACAGTCATTAAAACAAGGTGCTAGAGCCAAAGCATTGCTTTTATGTGTTGAGAAAACCCAACTTATCCCACAACACATTCCAGAGGCACCTGCAGGAGCAGCACTCTGAATTCGAGACCTGCCAACCTACACACGAAATCCCACTCCCCTGGGAGAGAACTTGGGCCCAGAGGTCTCATAGCGTGCTGCGTCCCCTCCACCAGCTTCAGGCCTCCTTGGAGGGGGTCCAGCTAGGAGGAAAGTTCTGGACTGCAGCCAATCTCTTTTCACGACACCATATACTCACTCACTTTATGTGTAATGTCATCACGGAGATATTTGGGTTTAACTGAACCTTTCTAGGCATCCCACCTGTTTCATATGTTTTTGTGATGGTTAATTTTATATTTCAACTTGACTGGGTGCCCATATATTTGGCCAAACATTATTTTGGGTGTTTATGCAAGGGCATTCTGGGTGAGATGAAATTTTGATTGGTAGAGCAAAGCAGACTGCCCTCCAGAATGTGGTGGGCCTCATCTAATCAGTCGAAGGCCTGGATAGACCAAAAAGACCCACCCTCTGCTGAGTGAGAGAGAACTATCCAGCAGGTTGCCTCCGGCTTTATCGGAACCGTGAGGCCCCCGAGTCTCCAGGCTGGCAGCCCATGCTGCGGATTAGCATTTGTCAGTCTCCATAATCTTGTGAGCCAATCCCTTATAATAAATTTCTTTTTATATGTAACCACATCTTATTCGTTTGGTTTCTATGGAGAAGACTGACTAATAAAAATTTGTTTCTTTCTTTTAATTATTTATCATTTCTACCCTCTTTTATCCTCTACTTGTTTGGAGCTTGTTTCTGTATTTTAGTGGCTATCCAAAAAATCATAAGATACATACCTAAATTTTCAAAGGCTAAAGTTTGTGAATCTCTTACTTTCTTCCAGATAATACATCTTCATGCTTTAACTGTTAAGACTTTATTTGTCCCCAGTCTACTTATATTATTATATTGTGTGTTTTAGTTCTCTGTTGTTGTTGTTTTTAACTTCTCAAGTAATGTTCATTTGAATTTTCCCAATGAAAATCTGATGTCACAGCTTCCCAGAACATGGTAAAACTGCTCTTCCCCGCCCTCTGGAATTGGATGTGATCGTGTGACTTGCTTTGGCCAGTGAAATGTGAGCATTAGTCACCTGTGTCACTTTTTAGGGGTAGCCATTGAGGGCCACTCTGCATTTTGCCATTTTCTTTTCTTCCTGCCATGGCAACCATTGTTCTAAAAAGTGGAGCCAGCATTCCAGATGTTGGCTGTCCCATCAGCCTTCATCCCTGACAAAATTCACATTTCAGAACTTAATGAAATAAGCCTCAGATATTTAAAAAATACCATTTCCTGATTTTGGTGTTGAATGCATGAGCTGTTAACTATCCTCTTATTAGTCTTCCTAGGCTGTTACTAGTTCATCTCCCACCTCTTCCCAGAAGGAACATGGCCAAAGCCGATCAGTGAGCTTCGGGGAAGTAGGGGTTAAGCTTCAGTTTTCTGACTTTCCATTTACTGATCCAGACACCAAACTAGTTGAAGCTAGTGCACGAGCCTTTTCTTCTTGCTGCATCTGAGAGAGTTCTTGGCATTCTCCATCCGTGTCAGACCCACTAACACAGAATGGGTCACTGCGTTGCTCTTATTAATATGCTGAAAATATTTGCTTCCGACATCTGTCATTTTGCATAACGATGAATGCAAATCACTGCCACCATCTGGGATGTCAGAGCACAGGGGGCTGTGACTGCATTTCCCTTCGGATTTAATTTCACAGTGTTTTAAAAGCCTTGTTTTCCTCCCATGATCCTCCTAGGGGAAAATAAACAATTATCCTCTGCGTGATAAAATTACTACAAATTGAGAGACAGTTATGAGCATAATTTCCAACTAATTATGTCACAGGAGCATGAAAAGTGCAGAACTGATGAAACAAAATGAATTAGAGCTACTGAGAGATCCTGTGCTTTTTATTTCGTTGTTTTGGTCCCTGAAGGACGGACTGTCTCAAGCTGCTTTACAGCACTGAGAGCTGTGATTCAGAAAGACCCTGAGGAGCTTGCTCACAAAGGTCCGGGCAAAGGTGTTGAGTGGCTGGCCAGTGGCAGATGGCTACAGGTTGCATCAGAACCCCGGAAAAACAGAGCTAGCCTAACGCAGAACGTCAAAACTACGCACAGGAACAGGAAGTAGCAGCGAAGAATAAGATGACGTCTATACCAGTGCTTCCTGTTGGGGCGTTGATGTCAGAAAAATAACAAGATGAGACCTCTGAGGATTATTTCTTCTATAAAAACGATTAAAAACGATTTCAAATCTCAGAACATCGTCTTTTCAGCAAATGGTCCTGGAAACAACTTGGACACCCACTTGCAAAAGAAAAAAAATGAGTCTAGACACAGACCTTACACCCTTCACAAAAACTCATTCAAAATGGACCCTGGGGGTACAGGTAAAATGTGAAAGTATAAAACCTCTAAAACAAGGGAGAGTTTAGATGTCCTTGGGTATGGCTGTGACTTTTTTGACACAACACCAGAGGCACCATCCACGGAAGAAATGATACGCTGGCCTTCATGGGAGTTAAAAACTTTGCTCCATGAAAGGAAATGTCAAGGGAATGAGAAGACAAGCCACACTCCAGGAAAACATAATTTGCAAGGCATATCTGATAAATGACTGTTATCCAAAATATGTAAAGTGCTCTTAAAACTCAACAATAGGAATCCATTAGCACCAATTAAAATGGGCCAACGACCTTGACAGACACCTCACAAAAGATCTACAGATGCACATAAGAATATCAGAAGATGCTCCGCAGCATGTGTCACCAGGGCCATGCACATCGAAACAGCAATGTTTTGGTGTTGTCCGTGTTTGGGATTTTCACCATTCCCATAGGCATGTCGTGAAAACTCATTGCTGTTCTAATTGGCGGTTTCCTGATGGCAAATGAGGCTGAGTATCTTTCCATCTGATCTTCTTCCGTGAGGTGTTCAGATCCTCTGCCCATGTTTTCCCCTTTTAAATAGACTTTTAAAAATCTCTATATATGTTTTTATTGATTTTTAGAGAGAGAGGAAGGGAGAGGGATAGAGATAGAAACATCAATGATGAGAGAGAAAATCATTGATTAGCTGCCTCCTGCATACTTCCTACTGTGGATTGAGCCTGCAAGCTGGGCAGGTGCCCTGACTGGAAATCGGATGGGTGACCTCTTGGTTCTTGGGTCAATGCTCAACCACTGAGCCACACCAGCGGGGCAGGACTTTATTTTTTAAAGCAGTTTTATGTTCACAGTATATACATAGCCTTTTCAGATTGGCTTCCTTTACTATGTAAATATACATTTAAGGTTCCTTCCTGTCTTTTCATGGCTTCGTAGCTCATTTGTTTTTAGTGCTGGATCATACTTCATTGTCTGTCATCATCCTATATAATGAAGAGCTAATATATAAATTGTCGTCAAGCCCTCATGCCCTCGAGCCCTCTTGGCCTCACGCAGGAACTGCTCAGACACTCAACACTGGGGAGAGAGGAATGGGGAACAGCCAGGCTGTGGCCCAGGAGAGGGACAAGCCGCATGACCCGCGGTCCCCGGCACCAGCACCTGCGGCCCAAGCGAAGCCGGCCCAGGTCCTGGCTGCCTGCAGCTGGTTGGAGGAGGGAATCCTGGGTCCCGGGTGCAGGGTGAGGCAGAGGCCGTTAGGGGAGATCAGGCCAGCAGGGGATCAGTTAGGGGAGATCAGGCTGGTAGGGGAGCAGTTAGGGGAGATCAGGCTGGTAGGGGATCAGTTAGGGGAGATCAGGCTGGTAGGGGAGCAGTTAGGGGCGATCAGGCAGGCAGAGGTGGTTAGGGGCGATCAGGCAGGCAGAGGTGGTTAGGGGCGATCAGGCAGGCAGAGGTGGTTAGGGGCGATCAGGCAGGCAGGCAGAGGGGTTAGGGACGATCAGGCAGGCAAGCAGGCAGGTGAGCGATAGGAGCCAGCAGTCCCAGATTGCAAGAGGCAGTCGGACATCCCCTGAGGGGTCCTGAATTGGAGAGGGTGCAGGCCAGCTGAGGGACTCCACCTCTCCCCTTCCCTCTCACCCCCCACCTCCATGCATGAATTTCGTGTACCGGGCTTCTAGTTTTATATAATGCGATGAATAATTATATTTTTAAGTGTGTGATATCTTGATTGCACATGAGACTTTTCTGGCTTCTTTGCTATAAATTCATTTATTAGATTACCAAAAATGATCATTTTGATGGATGATGGCCACCCCCCCCCCCCCGCCCCCTCATATGTTTTCCTGGGAAATCCGAACAAAATGAGGGAGAACTCCCTAAAAAAAATTATAATTTTAGCAATTTCCTTTTCAATCAATATCACTGAAAGCAACATTAGTCACTCTTGACAAGCACAAGATCACAAATGACTGTGGCGAATTTTTAATTTTGAGGATGTAACTACTTCTGAAGCGGTTAAGAGCACTTATGTTCTGTGACAACATTGGAATAAATGTGTGGTAAATTATTTTGAAATATAACGTCTAACCAACCTAGCGATGATGATTCTCAGAATAAATTTTCTAAAATAGATTTAATTCTTCATACCAATCAATTTTATGTAAATCTGAATTAAATTTAACATTTAAAATCTTCACAGTGGTATTTTGAGGTTTCTCTGACATTTCCTCTAACGCGTGGAAGTTTTTGAAACTGGCTTCATGACTTCTGTATAACTTAAGACACTCACTTATGTATTCTATAATTGTACCTTCAGTTACAAGGAAAATCTAATTGAAAAGTTTTCTTCCTCATTGGTAATTGGTTCATTTGAAGCCTCTTATGAAAATAGTGCTCTTTTCTATTGAATGCAACGACCTTTAAATGGAATGTGCAAGGCTGTGGGAATTTGCTTTGCAATATCCCAGCAGCTCTAACCGGAGATCCTAAACTCTGAGAATTCCAATGGCTTCCCCATATGCTCTACCGCCATGCCCTGCGCGGCTTTCCTTCTGGAATAACTCACTGACAGGCTTACTGCCTGAGCCCCACAGGGACTGTCCTCACCCCCACCCCACCCCCAGGGCCCTGGCACTGCCCCCATTCGGAGCACTCTCTTCTCCCGGGGCGGCAGCTGCTGCCACTGCCATCGTCACCCACAAAGCCCAGGTCCTGGCCTGGCCACCGTGGGACTCCACGTGCCAGACTGTCCCCCGGCACATCGTGTGCCTGGCCCCCCAGCCAGTTGCCCGGTGCCAGGGCCCCTGGCAGCTCTGCTCACAGGCACATTCCCTTGTCCCACAGGATTCCACTTACAAAACACAAACTCCAAGATGAAATGATGAAGAATGTCAAGATGGCACCCGCGGAGCATTAAACACATGCTGAGTGACGGAAGCTCGTCAGGGAGGCCACTAGCATATGATCCCGTGTATACGAAGCCCAGCCTCAGACTCAGGAAGCCAGCCTGGCTTTCCCTTGCCCGTTCCCCCCTGTGGTGCCACCTCCCATCAGCAGCCCCTCCGGGCCACTTCAGGTGGCGGCAGGCTTCCTTTACCCCGTGTTCCCCGCCCCCCACCCGCTGTCGCCCAGGGCAGTCACCCCACCTGCTCCGTAGGCCCCTGCACATGGCAGGCCGTCCTCCCAGTGGCTGCGCCTACTGCCTCCGTGGCTTTCGAGACTGTGACTCCATGGACGCTTGCTATCCATCTGAGCTTCTTTTTTTCTTTTTTTTTAAATATATTTTATTGATCTTTTTACAGAGAGGAAGGGAGAAGGTTAGAGAGTTAGAAACATTGATGAGAGAGAAACATCAATCAGCTGCCTCTTGCACACCCCCTACTGGGGATGTGCCCGCAACCAAGGTACATGCCCTTGACCGGAATCGAACCTGGGACCCTTTAGTCCGCAGACCGACGCTCTATCCACTGAGCCAAACCGGGTAGGGCCATCTGAGCTTCTGATCAACGCCCTCTCTTGCTCCCGGTAAACATGCTTCCTGTCTTGTCAGATAAAGGACTGACATTCCTGGCATGAATGGGACCATGTGTCTCTTCCCCCCCATGGCCCCTCTAGCCTCCCTGGGGGTGGCAGTGTCTGGAAGGGAGGGGTGCACACAACATTCGAAGAGACCAACAGTCTGGCAACGCAGGTCTGGAATTTGGCATCAGCCCAACTGGAATCTCGCAACCGTCGTCAGATTCAGTGGTGCCGTCCCCTGCCAGGCTCCGGGCACTTGATACACAGTGTTTCGGTTCACCATCCCGACAGTCATTGCCCCGTCGCGCTCACAGCAGAGGACCCAGACTGGTGTCACCTCGTCAGCAGCAGTGGAGCAGGAATGGAAACAGCGCTTGAGTTTCCAGCGCCCCGTCGCCTGTGTCTGAGTGCGGCTGGGGGGCCCGGCCGCTGCCTCTGGGTCCTAGACGCCACTATTTTATTCGGAAGGCCTTCCCATCAGTCCAGGAGCCTCTAACTGCCATTCCGTTCCATAGTGAGTGGCCGATGCCACTCACCTGGGGATTGTAACGGTGGCTCAGGGCGGCTCCTGTGCCACAGCAGCCATGTTCTGAGTATTCGTGTTCAGGCGATAAAATAGCACCATTTGTGAAACTCATTACTGGCAGGTGAGCTGCATGTCCCTGAAAACATCGGTCAAGGTTATGTTTGCAAATGAGCCCCAAAGTGTCCTTTATAGACAGCTAGAGGCCCAGTGCACGAATTTGTGCATGAATGGGGTCCCTCGGCCTGGCTGGCAATCAGGGCCGATCTGGGCTGATCGGGGCAGGTTGGCCAGGGGGAAGGACCACAGGAGGTTGGCTGTGGGAGCACACTGACCACCAGGGGGCAGCTCCTGTGTTGAGTGTCTGCCCCCTGGTGGTCAGTGCACATCATAGCTACCAGCCGGTCTTCTGGTTGTAAAGGTTGTTTAGGCTTTTATATATATCGATGAGGGCTTCTCAAATGGCCAGTTCAGACCTTGCTCCTCTGCAGTCTGAGACTCCACACAAACCTCCCCTCCCCAGAGTTGGGACTGGGCTGCATTTGTAAGGCTAGACTCTAGAGCAGCAGTTCTCAACCTGTGGGTTGCGACCCCTTTGGGGGTCGAATGACCCTTTCACAGGGGTCGCCTAAGTCCATTGGAAAACACATATATAATTACATATTGTTTTTGTGATTAATCACTATGCTTTAACTATGTTCAATCTGTAACAATGAAATTGGGGGTCACCACAACATGAGGAACTGTATTAAAGGGTCGCGGCATTAGGAAGGTTGAGAACCACTGCTCTAGAGACTGGTCTCATTTGGGAGAGTCTGGAAGTTCCTGGCTGCTTAGGACGTCCTCAGGGAAGCATCACCAGGTAAAACCTGCACGGACTTGGTGGCGGCAGCCCTGATAGGCCATCCATCCGGTCAGAGCTCTTTAGAACGTGCTGGTCCCACTGTGCGAAGTGCCACCAGAGGTTGTCAGAAGCGAGGTGAGCCAAGGGCCGAGGGAAGGCTCTGCTCAGCCAGAAACACCCGGATCAAACACGACACGTTCTGCAGCTCGTCTTCTGCATCCCAACTCATAGCCAGCCCTCTGGGTGAATTACCCTCAAACTGGGATCTAGAAATTATTTTTTTAAATAGATTTTTATTGATTTGAGAGAGGGAGCAAGAGAGAGAACATCGACAATGAGAGAGAGACATTAATTGACTGCCTCCTGCACACCCCACACTGGGAATCCAGCCTGCAACCCGGGCATGTGCCCTGACTGGGAATCGAACTGTGACCTCCTGGGTCATAGGTCCACGCTCAAGCACCGAGCCACACCAGCCAGGCAAGGATCTAGAAATTCTTGCAGAACACGTATAACAGACAACCATGGCTCTACATGAGCCACTATTTTTTCTTGTATGAACTTTCTGTATAGAGTGCCCAGCAGCTGAGGAATGGATAAATACAATGTGTAGATCCACAGAGAGGAATGTCATTCATTCGGCAATAAGAATAAATGAAGTATTGATACGCGCCACTACATGGTGAATCTTGAACACATGCTCAGCGAAAGAAGCCCGACACAAAAGACCACATGGTGTACGATTCCATTTCTACAAAACGTCCAGAACAGGCCAATCTACACAGACAGGAAGGAGGTGAATGGTCACCTGAGGCTTGAGTGGGGGCGGGGGGGGGGGCGGGGAGAGAGGATGGGGAGTGACATCTGGAAGCCCGATTATGATGACGTCTGTACCACCTGGCGAATGTAAAAAAGATGGTGAGTTGCAGGCTTTAAATGGATGGGCTGTGCCCTGGCTGGTGTGGCTCCGTGGGTTGGGGGCCATCCCACGCACCTAGAGGGCCCTGGTTCGACTCCGGGTCAGGGCACATGCCCAGGTAGAGGGTGAGCAGGAGGCAGCCGATCGATGTTTTGCTTTCACATGGATGGTTTTTTCTCTCTCTCCCTCTCTCTCTCTCTCTCTCTTTCTCTCTCTCTCAAAGTCAAAAAAGTATTTTTAAAAAATGGATTGTATGATAAGTGGATGCTATCTCCTTAAAGCCATAAAAAATGTAATTGGGTTTTAAAGTATCAATGGATTGCTTCAAATTATAATTTTACTCTAAAAATCAGAACAGCCTCACTTCAGAGTTGCATTTACATCAATCACTGTATGAGGAGGCCGAGTTCGTAGTACTGAACATGACAATTTAAAAGGGCAACGTTATAAATAGCCTGTTCTCCTACTTCCCCGCTCCTAACGCTACTCCTGTCCCTCCCCGCCTCCCTGTCACCTTCCGATCGAGGACAGCCCAACAGCTGTCACAGCGCCCAGGAGGGCGAGACTGCGGTGCGTGTGCGCTGGGAACGGAAGCTGCTAAATAAAGCTGAGAGCTGGTGAGTCTGCAAGGCTCACGGCTCCTGTGAAAATATGCTAACTCAACCGCACATGGACGCCAGCAAACAGCTCCGTCTTCTCACAAAGCTCGGTTTAAACCGCCAGGCACAGCCTCTGCAAACACGGAGCCTCCGGGGACCCAGCCCTGCAGAGGCAGGAGGCAGGAGAGGAGGCAGGAGAGGAGAGGAGGCAAGAGAGGAGGCAGGGGAGGAGAGGAGGCAGGAGAGGAGGCAGGAGAGGAGAGAAGGCAGGAGAGGAGGCAGGAGAGGAGAGGAGGCAGGAGAGGAGAGGAGGCAGGAGAGGAGAGGAGGCAGGAGAGGAGGCAGGAGAGGAGAGGAGGCAGGAGAGGAGAGGAGGCAGGAGAGGAGGCAGGAGAGGAGAGGAGGCAGGAGAGGAGTGGAGGCAGGAGAGGAGAGGAGGCAGGAGAGGAGAGGAGGTAGGAGAGGAGAGGAGGCAGGTGAGGAGGCAGGAGGCAGGAGAGGAGGCAGGAGAGGAGGCAGGAGGCAGGAGAGGAGGCAGGAGAGGAGGCAGGAGAGGAGGCAGGTGAGGAGGCAGGAGGCAGGAGAGGAGGCAGGAGAGGAGGCAGGAGAGGAGGCAGGAGAGGAGGCAGGAGGCAGGAGAGGAGGCAGGAGAGGAGGCAGGAGAGGAGGCAGGTGAGGAGGCAGGAGGCAGGAGAGGAGGCAGGAGAGGAGGCAGGAGAGGAGGCAGGAGAGGAGGCAGGTGAGGAGGCAGGAGGCAGGAGAGGAGGCAGGAGGCAGGAGAGGAGGCAGGAGGCAGGAGAGGAGGCAGGTGAGGAGGCAGGAGGCAGGAGAGGAGGCAGGAGAGGAGGCAGGTGAGGAGGCAGGAGGCAGGAGAGGAGGCAGGAGAGGAGGCAGGTGAGGAGGCAGGAGGCAGGAGAGGAGGCAGGAGAGGAGGCAGGTGAGGAGGCAGGAGGCAGGAGAGGAGGCAGGAGAGGAGGCAGGTGAGGAGGCAGGAGGCAGGAGAGGAGGCAGGAGAGGAGGCAGGTGAGGAGGCAGGAGGCAGGAGAGGAGGCAGGAGAGGAGGCAGGTGAGGAGGCAGGAGAGGAGGCAGGAGGCGGAAGGTGCTCCCACACCTGCCTTCGTCCAGAACAGCGGGCGAGGGGACCACACTAACTCGTGGGGTCCACAAAAGGGCAGTGGGAACGTTGGGCCTGGCGTTTCACCTCATTTCATGCTTTCGGACAAGTACGAAGGCGCCATATGCCGTTACCGATGGAAGCCTGACCTGGTGGCTGACCAGAGAGCCATGGAGAAAGGGCTGGTGCCCGTGCATGAGCCAACAATGTTCCCGCAGCCGCCTCGAGCTGGTCTGAGCCAAACCGCTGGCCCTGCTTGGCCTCATAAGCTGGGTGTAACCTTCTGCTTCTCTGACGGAGACCAGAACCGTTAGATGAGATGCCGGTGGGAAGCTTCTAACCGCGGGACAACAGGTCATCGGGGGTCGCAGAGTGTGATGCCAAAAGCAGCGCACAGCACCTCTGCGGGGTTCTGGACCGTGACACTGAACCTGAGCCTGTCATGTAGATATTAGGTCCGACTATCAATGTCCAGGAAGAAGGGGGTTTGCAGAACAAGCTGAGTGGCACCAGGAGGAAACCCTCTGCCACCGTGGACTGTGGGAGCGCCCGCAGACAAAGGCCTCGTTTTCTTGGACGTTTCACAGCTTGTGGGAAGGGGACCCCTGTGCAGTAAGGAGATGGAAGAGACCTAGCAGCCACGTGTACTTGGAGATACTTGCTTGGGTCCTGCTTCAAACAAATAGCCTGTAAAAGCACATTTTTAAGATAAAGTGGGGCAGCCCTAACGGTTTGGCTCCCTGGAAAGAGCATCGGCCTGCAGATCAAAGGGTCCCGGGTTCGATTCCGGTCACGGGCACATGCCTCGGTTGCAGGCTCCTCCCCAGCCCAGGCCCTGGTCAGGGCTCATGCAGGAGGCAATCAATCCATGTGTTTCTCGCACATCAATGTTCCTCTGTCTCTCCCTCTCTCTTCCACTCTCCCTAAAGATCAATGGGAAAATATCCTCGGGTGAGGATTAATAACAAAAAGCTAAAGAGGGGCATTTCCAATATGCTCTGGCTATCAGTTTATCTGGAGCAATGGGTATTGACCTTCTTAAGTGACCAATGTCAGAGAGGGTATGTTCCTTGAGAAGTCTTTATGAATGAGGCACACGGAAGTACATATATGAGACAGTGTCCGAGATTTGCTTCAAAATGCTCGACAACGCTCCACAACTTGCAGTACAGCCAGCGAGCTCCCTGCAGCTGCTTCCCGTGCCCGCGGAGGCTGTCATCAGAGGCCGTCATCGGCTCTAACCCTTGCACAGTGTGCTTTTGCATTCCTCTGGGAAGATAATCTGATGCTAACCCACTAATTTAAATATGGTAGGAATTCGTGACTCTACAAGCCACCAAAAGATTAAAATAAAACAAATGTCAGGCCTGGCATCGTTGGTTAGAGCGTTGTCCTCATACGCCAAGGTTGTGGGTTTGATCCCCAGTCCGGTCACATACAAGAACCACCCAGTGAATGCATAAATAAGTGGAAGAACAAATCATTGTTTCTCTCTTTCTCTCTCCCTCTCTCTCTCAGTCAAAATCAAAATAAAAAAATAAAGTGAAACAGCCCGGCTGGTGTGGCTCAGTGGTTGAGCGTCGACCTACGAACCAGAAGGTCACGGCTTGATTCCCCGTCAGGACACATGCCCAGGTTGTGGGCTCAATTCCCAGTGTGGGGCGTGCAGGAGGCAGCTGACCCACGATTCTCTCTCATCACTGGTGTTTCTATCTTTCTCTCCCACTCCCTTCCTCTCTGAAATCAATAAAAATATCTTTAAAAAAGAAAAAATAAAGTAAAACAAAATTCACCTTTGACTAAATGGAAGGCAAATTACAGAAAACCTCCCAGTGACCAAGCTTAAAAGAGAGGTTTAGTTCTCTCAGTAATTCTCCTATGACAGAGCCCAAGGAATACCAGCTGTGTAGCCAATGGGGACAGGTCAACGGGGACAGGGGAGAGGCAGTGTCAACCCAGGAACCATAACGCCCACAGGTTGCTGGGTAATTTCCCCCGCTCTTCCTCCCCTAAACCTGCCACTTCTGCGAGCCACCTTGTCTGCTCCAGGCTGGAGTTCTCCTTTCAGTCGAGTAGAATGGGTGGCCTTGGCCTTCTGCGTGCCCAGGGCCCGGAATTTAATTCTGTGACCCTGGCAGGGAGGGAACTTGCCACCTGCCCAGTAACCTCTTACGCAGCTGGCTTCCCGGGCCGGGGTAGGCTGTAACCAGAAACCAGTCCCGGTGCGAATCCCTCCTGACACCCAACTGCTTTCTTGGACAGTGTTTGAGGGGGTGGTTGAACCACGTGGCAGAACTCACACCAGGGCAGACGAGATCAAGTGTCCTAACGCGAGCCCCTGGGCAAGGCATGGGTGCTCGAGACCCAGCGCCAGCTTCTCGGTCAGTACTGCCGAACAGAAATGTGCGAGCTACACAGGGAATTTTACATTTCCTAGCAGCCAGAGATAAAATTAATTTGAGTAAGATTTGTATGTAACCCAACATCTCCAAAATACGATCACTTCTACATGTAATCGATATTTGTAAAGCTACTATTGAACTATTTTACATTCTTTATATACTAAGCCTTCCCAGTCTGGTGTGCAAATACGCTATAGGCACATAGCAAAGTGGACTAGCCACATCCCAAGGGCTCAATGGCCCCATGTGGCCGCTGGCCACCGTACTGGACAGCACAGTTTTAAATGATTGACGGGGAAATTGCTCAGATCTAAACTAGAAAATCTTCAGCAGTACGCAAGTACGAATTAAATATTTTTATTAGCAGGGGAAGAAATATTAAATCCTTACATGTTTGCTTCTGTCCTGTGGCTGGCGAGATGGTGGGGGACTCCAGGAGCATTGGACGTGAGCTGGGCCTTCTCCGCCTGGGTCAGAAGCCTGTACGTCGCGGGTAAAGCATCGCGGATCGACACACCTAGTTCCCACAGGCTGATCAACGTGGGTGGGTCGTGGTGAATGCATAGTTCGTAAGTCCTAAGAGGAAGAGGAATTCATAACAACTAGGGAATTATGGAGAGAACGGAAACCAAACCTACTCCCCTAGTTTTAAGGTTTAATAACGTTTACAGAGCCCAGCTCTGGCTAAGGACCAAGCTCTGGCTGCGAAGTTACAATGTCAGACCCACCCCCCAGGCTCCCTCCTCACGCTTTTAGTTACATTACATTCACACCCGCCCTCTCCCACGCCCCAGTGTCTGCCGTGTGCGCATTCCACTGGTTTCCAATGAGTGTGTTTTACCAGCTGAGCTCACGTGCCCGGAGTCCTGTTCATTGAGACTCAGGAAAAGGCACCTACCTCTCACCATGGCAGACCTTGTCTCGTTGTACAAAAGACCAGGCAGGTGCCGGTTGGGGTCAGGAAGGCCTCTGTGCCAGTTAATGAAAGCAAATCAGGTGGCCACCGGTGCCCCCCCCCCCCCCCCCCGCCCTCTGCAGCCCTCCCCCACCCCCACCCCCAGGGCCACAGCCTACCAAGCTATGAAAACTCGAAGCTTTCTTTCTTGGCTGAAGACAATTAGCGCAAATCAAAATACAATGTTTAGGTAAAATTCATGAGGACCAGACAGGCAGACGGAGCAGCCTTGGGCCCAATGGACTGTGGCCAACTGGGAGCTGTTCTGGTTGGAAGACCACTTTGATTGAGATCCAGCGGAACGGGAACAATCCTAGCATTTATTTTAAAACGGAGTACACACATCTGCGTCGTATTTGGGAGTGCTGGCTTGTCTCACACTATTGTCATTATTGGGTTGAGTGTCATTATTTTACGAGTCGTGCGATATTGCTGAGACAAACGCCCCCTTCTCCATTTCCCCGGGGGGAAGGGCCCCCAAATACAAGGATTTGCCGCCTCCTAAGAGTATCCCCTTCTGTGGGGAAAAGGGGGGGTGGTGTAGGCCGGTGACCCACAGCAAAGACTCTTTGCTGTTTGCCAATGTGACTCCTTCCTCAGGGAAAACATGGGCTCGATAAAGTGTTGCGAAAGTCCCAGGAAGGCCCTGTTTGTTGCAAGGTCTGGGCAATGCCAGGCCCCACAGATGATTCATCCAATTTGTAACCAAGGAGGCAGTACAGAGGAGGGTTCTGCCGAAGCTCACTTGGTCACAGGAAGCCCCCTGCCACCACTTTGTAAACACAGGACCGCTTGTTAGGAAAGAGAGGCCCTGGCCCGCACGTGCCCGAGAGAGAGAGAGAGAGAGAGAGAGAGAGAGAGAGAGAGAGAGAGAGAAAGAAAGAGAGAGAGAGAGAGAGAGAGAGAGAGAGAGAGAAGTGGGTGTCGCCGCTGCCACGAATCCATTATTTTTAAAAGGGCCAGGAGCTCCCCCAGAAAGACAGGGGCCAGTTTGTGGCTCTGAGCCTGACCATGGATGCAATTCTCTGTTGTTTTACTCCTGAGACAGGAGGCCACCCACGGTCAGCTTCACTGGTGAGTTCCAGCCTGGCCCGTGTGGCTCAGCTGGTTGAGAATCATCCAGTGCACCAGAAGGCTGCCGGTTGATTCCCGGTTGGGGCACATGCCTGGGTTGCAGGCTCCATCCCCAGTGAGGGGGTGTGCAGGAGGCAGCCGGACAATATTTCTCTGTTCCTCCCTCTCCCTTCCTCTGTCTCTACAATCAATTTTTAAAAAACAAGAAGCTCCAAATCTGGCCCCCACTCAAGGAGAGGGAAATGGGGCGCCACCTCCTGAAGGGAAGAGAGTCAAAGAATCAAAATGAAGATTTTAAACCCCCACCACACTCCTGGGGGCTGCCCCTGCCGCCCTCACACCCACGCTCTGTGGGAAGCGCTGCGGCACCCCGAGGAGGTTCGGTCCGTGTGGTACATCCTCCCCAACCACCTCCAGGCCTCCTGAGACGGCCCGGAGAGAACAGCCTAGTCAGCGCTTTGGAAACTTCGGGTTTTGACCCATCAGTGTATCTTGGTCAATTTTTAAATAGATGAGATGAGAAAATGCATGTGTGTGTTCCACATAGGAAGGCTAAGTTTCACGAAACATTTATTTCACTGTAATTCATGCATTTGCTTAAATATTTGTTGAGGACATACAACATGCTAGGCACCGTTCTGGACAGTTGGGATAAATCGTGAACAACATAGACAAAGATCCCTGCTCCCCAGGAGCCTACGGACTGGGGCGAAGATTCAGATCACAAAGATAAACATAATAAAGTATTTAGCATGTGCAGAGTCTTGATGGAAAAAGGAACAAGTGAAGCAACATAAGGGGCTCCGGAGCCAGGGGCGTTCGTTGTAATTGTACGTAAGGTAAATAAGTAGGCCTCCTCGAGAAAGCGGCGCATGAGCGATATGTGTGCATAAGCAAGTGCGTATGCGTGCGTGCACATACATGTATGCGTGCGTGCACATACATGTATGCGGGTACCGAGTTTACTACAGAATTAATTGCTGGCTGTGAATAGGAAAGCCACGGCTGCTAGCCCACAGTGGGCCCAGGTACAGCGGGAAGGAAGAAGGCAGGGAGAACAGGAAGAGGAATATCTTTTCGTCCCCTCTGCTCCCAGCTCCAGAGCTAGTACCTCCATGATGAAGAATGAGGTTGGTGAAGAATAAGCTTGCTAAACCTAAGCCTTTAAATTAAAAACTCACCCCAACTTTTAGCAAGTTCACTCGTACGTTCACTATTGCCATGAGCTACTATGTGTGTCGGTCGCATAAAGAGCAAACCCAGCCTGGCCGGAGTGGCTCAGTGGCTGAGGGCTGACCTGTGAACCAGGGGGTCACAGTTCGATTCCCGGCTGGGACACATGCCCGGGTATGGGCCCAATCCCGGGGTGGGGCGTGCAGATGACTCCCTCTCATCACTGATGTTTCTCTCTCTCTCCCTCTCCCTTCCTCTCTGAAATCAAGAGAAACAGATTTTTAAAAAGAAGAAGAAGAACCACCCCTGTTATGGTAGGGAGGCCTGAGCAGGTTCCAATCTCGACCAGGTGGGAGGTGGAGCATCATCCCATGCACCAGGGAGATTCAGGGAATGTTCTGGAAATTGCAGTTCTGGGGGAGACAGTGTAGGGAGGATTTCTATTGAGAAGGGAAAAGTCCGTGCAAAGACCTGGGAGCAGAAAACGCGTGGTGTAGAGAGACGACGGATACTGTGATTCTAAACTATGGGACGGGAAGGTGGTGAGATCAGAGCCAAACTGACTTTAAAACCCGTGTCAGGGAACGTGGCCTCTGTTCTGAGAGTAACTCGGTGCCACTGCAGGGTGTTAAACGGGGAGCAGTTTGCATTTTAGATGAGGAAACGCATGTGTGTGTTCCACAGAGTAAGGCTACGTTTCACAAAACATTTATTTCCATTTATGTTCACTCTGGCCAAAGTGAATAGCAATGCAACATAAGCAACTTATGAGGTATGCAAGACCATCTGCTAAAGCATGGAAAGAATGTATTAGACCCACTTTTTCCCAAAATAAAATATGTTAAATTTTACTAATATGTATTTAATCTATTGCATATTTAATCTGTATAATATATAATATTAACATTTAAGCTTCATAATATACTTAATCTATTTAATATATAGATTTTGGCATAGAATTATATTTATCTTTGTAAAAAATATTTTTATTGATTTCAGAGTGGAAGGGAGAGGGAAAGAGAGATAGTAACATCAAACACTAAGCCACACCAGCTGGGGATATAATTTTATTTATAATTTATAAAAATATATATATTGGGGGGTACATGCTCCCAAATGCTTTTACTGATGGGAATGTGCGATCAAACATGTTTAGAGACCACAGGGAGAGAGGAGATTGGAAGGGTCCCCGGGCTGGCCTTCCCTCAGTTCCTGCAGGCTTCCTCCCAGCTCTGTGAGAAAGGGCTCCAACCAGGGGCCTTCTTTTTAAGGGTTGGGGAAGCCTCAGGGTTTGTTCTGTTAAATATATATATATATATATATATATATATTTTTTTTTTTCAGAGAGGAAGGGAGAGGGAGTGAGAGGTAGAAACATCAATGATGAGAGAGAAACATTGATCAGCTGCCTCCTGCACGCCCCCTCCTGGGGATCAAGCCAGCAACCCGGGCATGTGCCCTTGACCAAGTCAAACTGTGAACTCCTGGGTCATAGGCCAATGCTCAACTCCTGAGCCACGCCAGCCAGGCTCCAACCAGGGTTTTGTCACAGCTGAGGAGCCGCTGGCTCAGTGACCTAAGGACTAGGTGACAGGACTTCATGGCCAGCATCCCAACTCTGGCCCAACAGAGCGGTTTCCAGGAAATGGAGGAACCTGGCGGTCCAAGCAGAAGTCCTGGCAGGACCCAGGGAGGGAAGCTGGCGGGGCCGTTGGGCAAACACCCTCAAGGCGGAGAGAGCCCCTGTTTGGCAGCCGTTCAGTAGCGAGTTTGTGCGGAGGCACAGGGGAAGGCCGCTTCACAAAGGAAGAGCTTGACCTTGAACTGTATTCTTTTCTAAGAGGCACCGCTAACGATTACAGAGGCTGTTGTCATGGTTACTCTTGGTTGGCCATTGGCTGTGATAGTGCAGAGCTGTGGCCACCCAGGCTGTCCTGCTGGGAGAGAGTGTTTCCACGCTGAAACTCCTCCCACGCCTTTGATGACCTCTCTCCAGGACAGCACTCCGAGACATGAAAAGACCATTTAATTCTGTGCGCTACGCTGCGCTGTGAGCGCATTGCCAACAGGGGCCTTTGGAAAGACACGTTTCCTTATTTGAAGCCGCTTTGTATTGAGTTTCCACTTGTGTTTCCTCTTCCCTTAGCTTTAGACTGAGTGTATGTAAAGCAGGATTTTGCGATCAATCTTTGTTTATTGGTGCGTGCCCCTTTTAAAAACCTTCTCGCTCCGTGCACTATTTCCAGCCCTTTTGAATCTTTTACAATCCTCATCACTCGCCACTAAATAATGAATAGTTGTCAAGTGCACTCTGAAGTTTTTCAAATGGCAGCCTTTTTCAGAAGACAATTTAAGTGACATGTAACCAACGAATAATGCAAAAATTCAGATATTACAGTGTTATACATTTTTATTTTGCTCATAACATAAAGTTGTTAAGCATCACTTCGTTGCTATCCCATGAAAACCCATGACCACTGGTACCAGCTAAACTGTCGGAAGGAGGGTAGCTTCAAGAGAGGGGACCTCACAAAGTCTGTCTGTTACCTGTTTCATTGAAATTCCTTAGACGTTGTGACAGTGGAAGACCAAACAAGCCCTAGTTGGGAGGTTAAGTCAGCAGAACTGCATTGTGTTGAATTTGGAAGGTACAAAGCCATAGGTGAAGACATACCTGGCAAGTTCCTGCTTGTGCCCTTGATGGTGGGTCCAGTCACTGAGCGAGGAGCCCAGCTTTGGGCAGGAAGAGGACCAGCTTTGAGAAGGAAGGCAAGAAATTCAGTGTTGACCCTGAGCAACTTTGAGACCTCCAGGTAGAAAGGTAAAGGGAGTGAGATGGCTACAGAGTCACTTGGGGGGTCACTAGCACATAGGTGGTAAGTGACGCTATTGGCAGAAGTGAGATTTACCAAGGAGAGCACAGCATGAGAACAGGGCGTATGACAGAGCATTAAGGAATCCTGATATTTCATGGCCAGAGGATGGGAGTTTCAAGAAGGAAGATAAAATGTGCTAAATGCTGTTCGGCCATCGGGTATATGAGCACGGAAAGATGCGAAGGCACGGGAGACCCTGACATAAATTTACGCGGATGTGATGTGAGTGGGTTGAGCAATGAGAGGTGAGGAAAGAGAAAACATAAGACTATTCACACCCATCAAGAAATTTAGTTACCAAGGAGAGAAGAGCAATGCGGGGGTGTTTGGAAGGTGTGCAAATCGAGACATCATTTTTTGTTTGATTTTGCTTTGTTTTAAGAGGAAGATGAACAGGTTGAGAAAGGGAGAGGTGGAAGCCACAGAAGAACCAAGAGATCACTGTAAGAGGCCAAAGTGGAGGCCACAGGCCGGGAAGAAAGAATAGCTCCTAATGTACCACAGAGCGAGAGCAGGTCATTAGGGGGAGTTGAGAGATTTCTTGAGTGAATGCTTCAAGTTACTCTAAGAAGCTGAGAATAAGAAGGGAGGTGACAGGATCAGAGGTTTGAGGAACAGGAGAGAGTTTCAAAACAGCCGCTGAACAGAGGGGATGAGTGAGGAAGCCAGAGAAACCAATCAGGACTTCCAGGCAGTGGAGTCCTTCTGAGATTGGTGATGGTTAATTTATGAATGCCCCTTTCACAGGCCTCGTGGAGAGATTGCCAAAAGTTTATTCAATTATGTTCCTATCTTTCTTGATAGTCACTTTTAAGGAGGACATCACAGCAATTGTTTTCCTCTGCATAGTTTTTATTGTGTATCTTTTTCTCTCATCACCCTTGAACATCAAGCCCAAGTCCATGAGGAAGAGTTAAGGTGACTGAATCTAATTCTTTTTTTTCTTTAGTTAAAAAAAAAAAAAAAGTACCAGAGTGGCTGAAAAACTAATCCTTGAAACCTCCAAAAATACTCATCTCAGAATTTGTATTTGAATGCCAACCAGGGCACAGAGGCAAAAAGACAGTGTTCTTGAAGTGTGGGTTGGGGGAGGGATTAGCTAAAAGTGCACAGAATTCAATGATTCATAAGAAGTGAAGGAATTAGTAAAATGTGATTAAGTAGAGAGTATGCAAAGCCAAGCTCAGAAAATTTAATAAAACCAAGAATTTGAGTGTCCAAAGCAAAGTAGCTTTGTCACCTTGAAAAAGACTATATGAGACCATCAATGGCCTAGATCAGGGGTGGGCAAACTTTTTGACTCAAGGGCCACAATGGGTTCTTAAACTGGACCGGAGGGCCGGAACAAAAGCATGGATGGAGTGTTTGTGTGAACTAATATAAATTCAAAGTAAACATCATTACATAAAAGGGTACGGTCTTTTTTTTCAATAGTTTTATTCATTTCAAACGGGCCGGATCCGGACCGTGGGCCGTAGTTTGCCCACGGCTGGCCTAGATGGTAATAAAGACAATGAAATAAATGAGGAAGAAGATGGTGAATGTTGAAAAATGGGAAGAATCTATGTACATAAAAGCCCAGCGACCAAACAGCGGAACAATCAAAATGACTGGTCAACCAGTCGCTATGCCGTGCACTGACCACCAGGGAGCAGACGCTTAACACAGGAGCTGCCCCGTGGTGGTCAGGGTGCTCCCTCAGTGGGAGCAGCCACTTAGAGGGCAGATCCACAGCCACTTGGCTGACCGGGATGAGTGGCACTCCCACAGCGGGCCATCCCCACAGGCCATGCCCCCCACCAGTGCACGATTCTGTGCACTGGGCCTCTAGTATGAATATAAAGAGGAACAAAGGCAGGATTTACAGAAAATGTTGTAAATATACCAGCATGTACTATGTCGTGTGGGCTCTCACCATTAGGAAGTTTCTGTTTCCTGGAGCCCTGGGGAGAGAGGCAGCGAGTGACTTTTTTCCGCTGCCACACTGTTGAAGGTCAGGCAAGTCCTAAAATGGGGCTGGTCATTTCTTTCCATCTTGAGCTTGGGTCACTCCCTCCTGTGTTCTCTGTTGGGAGATGACCCTTCTCCTCAGGCGTGCACATCCTTCTCCTTTAGTGTCCGTTCAAGAAAAGTCGAAATGAAAGACCAGTATCTAGGCCAAGAGGTTCCTCACCATCCATCCACTCCGCTGCCCAACCCTGGAACCTGCCTGTGCTCAACTCTGCCATCTCCCTCACCTCCCACCCACCCTCAATCCATCTGCAAGCCCGCTCAGTCCTACCTCTGCAATGTCTTTCAAATCCATTCACTTCTCCCTCAGTCCCCACTGTGTCTACCTCGGACCACCCCTGTTTCTCACACAATCTACAGCTGCCTTCAGAATGGCCTCCCTGCCCCATCTGTCCACTCCCACCCCTCACTCTTCCCTCGTTCGGTTACTGCACGGCCAGAGAGTTCTCCCCAGTGCAAATCTGACTGTGCTAGTTCACCGCAAAGTCACGCAGTGGCTCCCTGTCGCTCTGAGTGTAAAGCCCCAACTCCTTCGATCCTGACCTCCAGCGCCCTCCAGGCTGAGCCAGCTCTGCATTAACTGGGAGGGGCTCCTGTACGCCTGCCCCTGCGGCCACGCATAGTGTCAGACAGACACCTACCCCACACCCGCAGCCAACACTGCAGGCGCATCAGGTATTTAACATTTTTAACTTATTTATGATAACACAGTGCTACATAAATTATTTGCTTTTTAATCCCAAATAAACCAATAGAGAACAAAGGAAAGGAACATTAGAAAGAAGTGATTAAGGGAGATAATGGCTTTTCAAACTTGACTTCCTGAAACTCAGTTTTGAGTCACTCTTTCACCCTATGTTCAGCTTTAAAGACCAAGTAGTCCACTTCAGTCTTCTCAGCGCCCTCCTCTTATATGGCTATACCAGAAGGTTCTGAAGATGACATCACTTGAGCGCTGGGTCAAAATGTCATACAGAGGTATCCTGGTACGTTCATCTCTTCTTGTCTCTTGACCAGAAAGGCCAGGGTTTGGAAATCTCCACTGCAGTCCCCGCCTTAGCTGTGCAGTCCCAGGACCAGCTTCCCTCGGTTGGATACTAGAGAGAACTGACGACATTTTAAACGTCAGATAACAAAAGGCACACAAATCTTCAGTTGCCCTTGGCTGCCATGCAGCTCAGAGGTAAGTGTCGGGCTCGATTAAAACGGCCCTTGGCTTAGACCCCGGCCCAGGAAACCCTGAGTTAGAAGTGTTCAGACCGCGTGCTTGAGCGACTGTAACCTCCGTACTGTGAAGTCACAGAGTGGGCACGCGAGGAGATTTCACTCAGGCCGCTCGGTCCCACAGCGAGCCTCAGGAAGAAGGCAGTTCACACCTCTTGTTTTCCTCCGTCTCTCATGCAAGTTCACTAGTTGCTGTCCCATCCGTTTACACGGTCCGCATGCTGGAGAAGACATGCTTTGGGTACTGTGCTTTTTAGCTGCATTTTAAAAATGAACTATCAATTTATTTAACTTAAACGTATGCATGCTTTTTAAACAGTGGTAATGGTTACCGACTAACATCTCAGTTGGATGCCATGCTCTCACCTTGCATAAGTGTATTTTCATGCACACAATTCCATTAGGTTCCAACCGACAAGACGGTCTCATTTCAGGAAAGTAACCCTTCACCAATCTGGAAACTAAACTGTACAATTATCTCCCTCCTTCACCCCATGGTTCTTATGAAACGATCCACATTTTAATCATTCTTCATGTAGCTTTGATTGCAAATTCTTGGGATCTTCTCGAGTGGTCTGGCTTAACAAACGCATGAATTTAAAACAAAATGAACCCTGCATATAGCACATGCCAATTAAGCCAAAGTTTCATCACAGACAAGTTGAAATCTTTCGGTGTTGAAGCTTTTGTGGCTTACTAATCATTTCAACGGTGATTTATTTCTGTACTTCTTAACTACCCTCCTGTTTCCTGTACGTCTGACTAGGCTCAGTGGTGGAGAGCAACATTAAAGTAATAGAATATAATTTTCTTTTCCTTGAAGGATTATAACCTGTGGGGGTTAAGGAGATAGAACCTGTCTACCTGGAAAGTTGTTGTGTGTTTTTTCCAAAGCAAAACAAGTATTAATTATATGGGTTTGCATTTGGTTCGTCTTGGATTTCGATGAAGAGAAATAAGGAAGGAAATCTCGGTCTAGGCGGAGGAAGAGCATGAACAACGTTTACATGAAGGAAGTCAGGAGTGAGATGTGGTGTGTTTGTGCCCAGAAGTGGGCTGGGTGGAAAGCTGGGGCAGGGGGGGTGGGCAGAGTTAGAGAGAGAAGTCGGACTCTCCCCACACAACACTGGCTGGAGGGCCGCCCGTGGGGCTGGGGCTCTGGGCGTTGATCTCTCCGCTGATTTACACTGAAGAGCCATCGCAAACTCTTGATCAGAGCAGCGAGATCAAGGGAAGGGTGCTTCAGAAAGAAGCCCATGGGGGCGCTAAGAGGCTTTGTAACTGTGAGACAGGAATAGGGTAGGAGAGTTTCATCGGCGTCAAGAGCTGTCTGAGCTGCAGGAAACCTCTAGCTTCTACAGAAAATAAGGCTTAGCACAACAGACAGGAGGGAAGGGGTGTCACAGGGTAGTTTTGTTCAAAGACTGAAGTTCCCAGCCTCGCACTGTGACATGGTAAGGCTTCATAAACACGATAGCTGTTGTCGTCATGGTGAGACCATGTTGCACGATGCTTTCATAGAAACAGAGAGCGAGGAAGCTTACATTTGCTGCGCGCCAGCTGGTAGATCAGATTTATTCTTATCTGCCCATAACCCCGATGTGTGGGTGTTAATATCTCTATTTACACCGTTGCAGATACAGACTCAGAATGGCTAAGAAACACGCACACTCCCTCTAAATCCACCTAAAGGACAGCGCCTGGACTTGTAACCAGGTCCGTCTGGTTCCGAAATCCACGCCTTTTCCACCCTGTCTCTGAATTAGGAATCAAAAGACCTGCCAGGAGCGAGGAGAGCAAATGCACAATTGAAAACCTGCTAATGCGACAGAACGTGTCCGTGAAGGGGAGCACAGGGGCCCGGGTCCGAGAGGCAGCACGGGGCGTGGATGGAAACACAGACCGCTGGTTTCCTCTGAAAACACGCGGTGCTGCCGCTCCACTCGGCTGGGGAGCGCTGTCGGTGCGGCAGCAAAATGACACGGGAAACAAGGCCTGGCTCCCTGGGGCCACAGAGGGTCCGGGCTGCGGGGACACCGGCCTGCTCTCTGCTCCGAGAGGCACAGGGCCGCTCCGCGGTGGCGTGGAGAGAGAAACCACCCCCACCCAGGCTTCTGGAGTCCCTTCTACAGAGCATGCGGTTCCCAGGGATTGAAAGAACTGGAACTTCATTTATTCACTTGTGCTTAAATTTACATTAAGGAGAGGAATTCGAGAACCGTTGGTGGGGGAAGCTATTCATTCAGAGTCCCACAGTCCTCACTGCCCCCAAGGGGGTCTCCTTGTCAAGGGCAGTGAGAAAGCACCAGCCATCGCTGGGGGGTGTGTTTCATACAAATATATTTTCCCTTTGAGCAGGCCTCTCCCAGACTCCCAGTTCCCTCTGCCCCAGTCCCTCTGAGCCAGCAGGCCTGGCCTGTGGCTGTGACAGGAGCCGGGCAGCTCTGAGCCACCCTCCTGGACCTCCCTCCTAGGGGCCAGAAGGTTTTTCCTGTGGGCCTGGGGCAGGGGGTGTGGACCGGACCAAACGTGTTTCCTGGAGTTGTTTGCCTCCCGGAGATCCTCTCCATGGCCACCCAGAGGTTCATGCTAACAGCCCACCCTCCCCAGAGGAACCCTGCTGACCCCTTCCCTTCTCACCACACCTCCCACCCCACCAGGAGTCTCCAGCAGGACCAGCCCACCCGCCAGAGGGAGGACACAGGGCCATCCCCGGAGAGGGTCCCTGCTTCGGCCACCCTCGCAGGGTTCAAGCAGCGAGGAGCGGAAGCATGAGATGCTGTTTTAAGGGCATGAAGATTCCACATCGAAATGCTTTGAAGGCCACGGGAGAGTCCTCTTAGCAAAACTCTTCCTCCCACCCGTGCCACACTCACGTAAGCCACTGCGTGAAGAACTCCTGAGAGCCCGTATCAGAATGGAAACAGCAGATCCCGGAGCCAGCAGGGCCCCGCTCCAGACTCACAAGCAGCGCCCTGAGCGTTTCGGGAGGGAGAGCGAGGAGCCTGAGGCTGAGGCGCAGTCTACCCGGCTCTGCCGAGACCATAGGGGGCACCTGACACCCCACGGATAGGCCCTTCCATGTGTTGGGGGCTGGATTTTTCGTCTTGCCTTAAAGAAACACTGTTTTCTTTACTTCTGATAACACGACTCCATGGGCATTTGGAAACATTTTTTTTTTTCTGGTAGAACAGTAACTAGAACCTTTTTTTTTTTTTTTTCCAAAAAAGAAAAAAAGCCCTAACCGGTTTGGCTCAGTGGATAGAGCGTGGGCCTGCAGACTGAAGGGTCCCAGGTTCGATTCTGATCAAGGGCATGTACCTGGGTTGCAGGCACATACCTAGTAGGGAGTGTACAGGAGGCAGCTGATCGATGTTTCTCTCTCATCGATGTTTTTAACTCTCTATCCCTCTCCCTTCCTCTCTGTAAAAAATCAATAAAATATATTAAAAAAATAAAGATTTCCATTTGAAGGAAGTATTAACATTTTCCTGACGTGTTGGCCCCTGAGGGTGGAATTAGCATTCAGATTCAGATTCGGCCCATGGGATGCAGGTCCCTGCTGAATCCTCCTGGGCGATCAGGAGAGCATTACTGAGCCGAGTCCGAGGGAACAGGGACCGCACATCATGAGCTTAGATCTCATTGTCCTGATACTGACACGAGATGCCATTGCAAGATCTGACACAGAGGAGATATATATGTATATACACATATACACGTATAACATATACTTACATCATTCATGAAGGTGGAGTAATGGAGATGGGGAGACCTGGATGGATTAAGTGCATGTCTTGGAAGCAAAAGAGACCAAATTTGCTATTGGACTAAGCACGGATGGGGGTGAAGAAAAGAGAAATCAAAGATAATTCCTACCTGTGCATTCTTAGCCCCCCCAGCAAATCCACCAACTTCCTGGTGTGAAATGTGGGTAGGGCAGTGAGGGGAGCTCTGACATCAGGCCCTCAGCATCTCTGAGATGAAATCCCGGCAATGCTGGTGGAAACATCTCCTCTGGTAGGAAGGTCAGCAGATACTTGTTCACTCGAGATGAGTAGACACATTCCCGACTGTCCACGCTGACCGGGTTGCCCAGCTCATCCACGTGGTCCCGCATTTGACAGGTGAGAGAGGGGAGGGAGCTCACAGTAGCACCAGGATCGGCTCACATCTGGATAGCTCCAAGCGTTCCATCGCTGAACGTGGTTCTCCGGGCTCCCGATTCTACGTCCAGGGTCGTCCCACAATCTGCAAAATATTCGCCCATTTTGGGAACAAACATTTAAAATTTACATACGGAATTATAGAGTGGGAAATAAATAAGATTTCATTTTTCTGGCCCTTTTAAGCTGTCATTTTACAAAAATCAGTTCTGCATGAGTAGGTACTCCATAGACATAATACAAGGCTCAAAATACAGAGAGGGGCACACAGTAAAAATCCATCTCCCTCCCACACCTGACCTCCAGCCAGGCCTTTTCCCCTTCCCTCATGGCAAGCAGTGACACTGCTTCTTGTGTACCCTTTCAGACAAATGTTAACAGCAATCTTTTCTTTCTTAATCGTTTTTTAAATGACAGTAGACATACAATGGAGAGGGAGGGCTAATTAGGTTAGTCTCAGGTGTACCCCCAGTGATCAGACATTATATAACTTACCAAATGATCATCTGGATAAACCTCGTACCCATCTGACACCAGACACGGCCGTTAGAATGTGACCAGCTCTGTCCCCTATCCTGTACTTGACATCCCATGATTGTTCTGTGACTGCCAATTCCTACTTCTTAATCCCTTCACCTTTTCCACCCATCCCCCAATCTTTTAAAAGTATGTAAAATGCACTCTTGTCGCTTTTTTCTTGTGATCAGAAACTCCTCTATGGACACTCTGAGCAAATCACACCTATAGTTGCTGTCCCGGTCATTTCTCAGGGAGGCTGAGCAGTGCCAACCCCGAGGATTTGAAAGTTGCTGTGTTCTTTCAATATTTTGTGCCTAGCCTCTCCATTTTTCTCCTAAACTTTCTGTGTCCACAAACAAATGGACATACAGCGTCAAGCATTCACAACATGGCTGCTGAGAATGTACAGCTTTCAATCACCAACCTTTAGAATAATCAACAGAAAGCCAGTTTGTTTGTTTTTTGTTTTTTTAATTTCTGAGAGACGAAAGTTCATAGCCTTGTCTTTTCAGATAATTCTTCATGGTCTGTGACCTAAAATCAAGAGCCATAAAGAATTCAATTAAAGGCAGAAATCAAGGACCAAACCTGTTGCACCTCTGTCTGAAATGTCGCTAATATTTGAGCACCTGTACAAACACTCCCGGCCCCCGAGCCCAGCTGTTACAGCTCACGCCCTCTTTCTTTGCTAGGATATTAAAATAACTCCCTTTTGTTTTCCCTGCATCATCCAGGCTGAATCCTTCTGGGCGAACAGGAGAGCGTTACTAAGTAAAGTCAGAGGTAGGAACAGGGACCACACAGGAGTCTAGATTTTATTGGACTGATACTGACATCGAGATACCATTGTAAGATTTGACACAGAAGAGAGAGATATGTATATACATATAAATACGTATAACATATACTTACATCGCTCATGAAGGTGGACTACGGTAGGAGTAGAGGAGATGGGGAGACCTGGATGGATTAAATGCATGTCTTAGAAGCAAGAGACCGAATTTGCTGTTGGAATAAGCATGTGTGGGGGTGAAGGAAAGAGAAATTAAAGATAATTCCTAGATATTTGACCTCTGCTGCTGGATAGATGCAGTTGCATCTTGAATTGGGGTGGGATAGGGGAGGAAACAGAATTTGGGACGGCCGGAAGTTGTGCTTGAGCCACCTGTACCTCAGGGACCTGGTGGACAGACTTACTTCCATGCCACCTCACTGGCTCCTTCTCCCCGTCTTCTCTCTGGGTCTTCCTCGTCTCTCCCACCTCTTCCCACTGGAGGGCCCCAACCTTCCTCCTTAGACCTGTTCTCTGTCCACGCTCACTCCCTTGTTGACTTCCTCCTGTCTCATTGTCTCATCGCTTTAGAGGCTACCTTTATGCTGATGTCTCCCAAGTGCTCATCTCCAGGTCAAAACTCACCCCTGAAGTGCAGGCGCATTGATCTAACTGCCTACTCAGCATCTCTGACACACAACTCAAACTTTCCTCCAAAACTAGGGTTACCAGATAAAATAAAGGACACCCGGTTAAAGTAGAGTAATAGCAAATAACTTTTTAGTGTAAGTATAAATCATATTACATGGGACCTAATTTTTTAAAAATATTTTTTTATTGATTTCAGAGAGGGTTAGGGTTAGGGAGAGAGAGAGATAGAAACATCAATGATGAGAGAAAAATCATTGATCAGATGCCTCCTGCACACCCCCCAATGGGGATTGAGCCCACAGCCTGGGCATGTGCCCTGACTGGGAATCAAACCATGACCTCCTGGTTCATAGGTCTGCTGGAAGCTATCCATTTGCCTACACCAGTGATGGCGAACCTATGACATGCGTGTCAGAGGTGACATGGGAACTCATTTTTTTGGTTGATTTTTCTTTGTTAAATGGCATTTAAATATATAAAATAAATATCAAAAATATAAGTCTTTGTTTTACTATGGTTGCAAATATCAAAAAATTTCTGTATGTGACACGGCACCAGAGTTAAGTTAGGGTTTTTCAAAATGCTGACATGCCGAGCTCAAAAGGTTTGCCATCACTGGTCTACACTATCATAAAAGTGCAACAGGGAACTCAGAAGGCTGATGGACCTTGAGCTTTAGCAAGGGCTAAAGCTATACACCGATTGTTCTGTCAGGACAATTTCCTGACCTAATAGTCTCAAAGTAAATCTTTACTAATATTTATTGACCTTTAAGATAGTCTATATGCTACTGGATTGCCTGCCTAACTAAGGGCAAGATGTGTATTCTAAAATTGAATAAAAGCTAACAGGGCCTGGGCCCCAGTGAAGCCTTTCCACTAGAGAAGGGTTTTCTGCCTGGCCCCCCATGATTTCTAAATTCATATTTTTTGTCCAGTGTCTTCATTTGTGCTTGGCCCTTTTCCATATCCTGAACCCTAGCCATGCCAGTTGTGGCATTCACATAGATCGACGCTCAACTACTGAGCCACGCCAGCTGGGCCACAGTTATTTTTAAAGATGTATGCTCTTAGACTGGTTTGTAGAGTGAGAGGAGTGGTACAGTAGAAATAAAGTGATGAGGCAGGGGATGAAGAAGGATACTGAAAGAAATAGACCATACTTGCTGTCTGGTCTTAACGAGAAAAAACTCCTCATTAGGGAGACTTATTAACCCTAACAAGACAAGAGATGGGACATAGTGGAGGGGTTGGTTTAAGATATGCACAAATAGGAAGGAAGCAGAGAGTGTGGCTGAAGGCACAGTACTTCGGTGGCTGTGATGATGGGAAGATGAGGGTGTATCTGATTGCTTCTCTGCAGGTGTATGCGTGTGTGTGTATCTCTCTATTAGGTTATAAACTCTGAAAGAACATTTGCCCTGTAGCCCTGTCCCTGCCCCTCCCCCACTTAGTACTAACACGAAGCAGCACAGGAAGACAAGAGGGTTTCTGTCATTGCATCAATGTACAACTGAAGGGTGCAGTATACCCCAAATATGCCACTTTGGCTAAGGATTATTTTGAGTTAAAGGCACTTAAATAAAGGGCAATTGGCAGAGGGTGCTGGGCCTTCCGTTCCCTTCCGAAGCCAGATGGTGCAGCGGAGGTGGGAAAGGTCCCCCTGCACCAGGAAGAACAGAACACCCCTCTCACCCAGAGGGGAGTCAAGGCCGAGGGTAAGTCTGTACAAACAAATCTTGTTCAACTAGCCCTTCTCTTCCTAGCGACATCTCCATGATGAGCTGCCCAGGCCAAAGTCCCTTTGTCTCGTCTCATTCTCACAGTTGACTAATTTGGTATCATCTTTGTCCAACGTGGTGTATAAGCATTTGGTTCTAACCACTTCTTTAGGTCTTCAGTTTCCTACAGGGCTCCCGTGTGTGTGTGAAAAAATGTGTGCTCTCCTCTTGTTCACGTCTTATGACAATTAAATTCTCAGGCCCAGCCCCACCAGCATGGTTCAGTAGTTGGGTGTCGACCTATGAACCACGAGGTCATGGTTCAATTCCCAATTAGGGCAAAAACCCAGGTTGCAGGGCTTGCTTCCCAGTGTAGGGTGTGCAGGGGACAGCTGATCAATGTTTCTCTCTCATTGTTGATGTTTCTATCTCTCTCTCCCTCTCCCTTCCTCTCTGAAATCAAAAATTTTTTAAAAAAAGAATACCCGTGTAAGCAGAGTGCACTAGACGAACTGTCCTGCTTCTGATAATTGCCTTCCCTGTAATTATGTTCTGCTTCCACTGGAGCAGACCTAAGTGTGTGTGAGTGGGGGGCAATCCTGGGCCTTATGTGAGTCTCCTGATCATGTCCCTCCTCTCAGATGGGGCATGTCCCTGACTCCAGAGCGGAGGCTGGTCTTCCTGTAGGGAGGCCATGTTGGTGTGAGAAGAGCTGTCCCGCTGGCTGCTGTGAGGGGCAGGATGTGGGTACCTAACTGGGTACTTTTGCTGGATATTTGCTGTTCCTATAGCTTCCTTTCCCCAAAATATACAAGACTCTGACCAATCTGTATCTTCCTGGATGTAGCATTCTGGGCATTTCTTCTACCTCCCTACCACCTTGCATACTTGCTGTCTGGTCTTCCACTTCTCTAGGTGAAGAACGCCTGGAAAAGAACGCATTTGTACAGACAGCCGTGGGGGAGGTCCTCCGGGATTAGAGCCATGCAGTTTTGATGTCTGGATAGCAGAAGATGGTTTCCTACTTTTTGACACAGGAAATCAAAGGTAGTAAGCTGACCCTTCATCTTTCCCAGTGGAAAAGCAAGCCCTGTGCAGAAGACTTGGTCATTCGAGAATCTGAGCTCATAGCAGATGCCAGTAAGACATCAGCAAGCCCTGTCTTCCTTTATTCAGGCCCAACTGCCCAATAGACAACAGTATTTTGTGATGGTGACGATCCATTTCATGCCTCTATAGCAGTTTGTATTATGTACTGTTCTTTGAAGAATTAAGCATCATTAAAATTAATTTCTTATGTCCTCTACTCAACCTCAAGTTTTACTTCTTGCTTTGGAACCAAAGCATTCAGGGGACATGGGCTTGCTTGTTTTCATTGCTTTTCTTTCATGTTTTTAATACTGTAACATTATATACCAATAGAAATGTAATGTCTGTTTTCTCCCAAACATGCTTTCTTCCAGAAGATGAACTAAATACATCAGCTTTTAAATTTAGATAAAAAACGCAATAGCTAAATGCTCCCATGATGACCTGACAAGTGGACCCCACATCAGAATTGTCAGTGTTTCTTAGTAATATATACAAGCACTTGGTCCTCTCAACATCTTCATTCTAAGAAAATGGGCGTACTGAGAAGGGATGACATGTTTAAAGACCAAAGACAGGCCGGCCTCAGTGGCTGAGTGTTGACCTATGAACCAGGAGGTCATGGTTCAATTCCTGGTCAGAGCTCATGCTCAGGTTGTGGGCTCAGTCCCACTAGGGGACATGCAAGAGGCAGATCAATGGTTCACTCTCATTGATGTTTCTCTCTCTCTCTCCCTCTCCCTTTCTCTCACAAAAATTAATAAAAACATTTTTTTTTTTAAAGACCAGAGACAGGACTAGATTAACAAAAGTTTCATGACATTCATTAAAAAAATATTTATTAAGGACATATGGTGCATCTGCACTATTCCAGGCACTGATCACACAGCTGAGAACAGACATAGCTCCACCAAGGAGGTGGAAAGAGAGTCAAATAACCATACGATGGAAAAGTAAAGGTAAACGGCAGATAACATTAGAAAATTTTTCCTTTTCCTTGGTGTTCTTTCTTTTCTTTTTGCATACCCATTATAGACTATCTCAAATTTCCACAACTTCAAGATATGTTTGGATCAATGTCACAGCAGCAGGACTAACGATATTAAAATTCTCTGAGAAGGCCAAGGTCAGATAAACAGCCTTTCATGAGAGGCTCATAGATTATGGTCTCCTCCTAACATAGGTGGAGCTGGATAAGCGTTCAGGTGGGTCAGAGGAACAGGAGGCATTCCAGGGCATAAAGTAGGTATTTGTGGAGTAGCTGTGGGGGGAGCGAGTGAGATGGAACTCTGAGCAGTCCGTTGCAGGCAGAGGGAGGAGGAAGTGCAAAGGCCGGGGGCTGGAGAGTGAGCCACGTGCTCAGGGCACAGCCAGGTGGCCATGTGATTGGAACAGAGTGAGCAAAGGAGAGTGAGTGCTAGGAGAACTCAGAGTCTGAAGCCAGAGCAAGTCTTGAAGGCATTGTAATTACTTTGGATTTTACTATGGGACGGGTCTGTTAGCAGAGGACTCTAGCAACTTTGTAGGAAACAAACAGAAGGGCAAAGGTGGAAACAGGAAGCTGGTGGGGAGGCTATTCCAGCAGTTCTGGCGGAAGTGATTGACGCTGGTCTCGGGGAGGCCAGGAGCAGGAGCAGGAGCAGCAAGCTGCGAGTATATCGAAGGTCAAACCATCAGAATGTGCAGACAAACTTGTCCTGGAGTATAAGAGAACAGAAGCAGTCAAAGGTGACTCCAAGATGCTGGGCAGAAACAACTAAAAGTTGGAAGTGCCTTTTACATGAAGAGGAAGACTGGAAACTGGGAACGAGTAGGTCCATGGCCAGGAAGGAGTGTGAGTCAGGAGCTACATGTTAAGTTTGTTTTGTTTGTTTTTTCAAATATATTTTTATTGATCTCAGAGAGGAAGGGAGAGGAAGAGAGAGATAGAAACATCAATGATGAGAAAGAATCACTGATCGGCTGCCTCCTGCATGCTCCAAACTAGGGATCGAGCCCACAACCCAGGCATATGCGCTGACCGGGAATCAAGCTATGATCTCCTGGTTCACAGGTCGATGTTCAACTACCGAGCCACGCCAACTGGACACTATATGTTAGGTTTGGGACAGCAAAGGAAATGTTGAGGAGCAACTGGATATGTAAGTCTGGATGTGGGGGCTGGGAGCTGACACACATTTGGGAGTCATCAGAGCATGGAAGTTGTTTATGCCACCAGATGGGGAGGTGACCAAGGGCGTGAGGGTGGATGGAACAGGTTCCTGAAGTCTTCGCCTGGGGCGCTGGAATTTGGAGGACAGGATTCAGCGAAGGCGACCAAGAAGAAACCATTGGTGACTTGAAGATTCGAGAGCAAGTGCACTTTGTATCCCGGAGGCCAAGTGTAAGAAAGAGTGATCATTGGTGTCAAACGCTGGCAGGAAAAGATAATGGCGGAGGACTGACAATTGCTTTTGGTAACATGAAGGCAGTTTTGTTGGGGTGCTGGAGAAAAAGCCAATGTGAAAAGAATGAAGGAGAGAAAGTGAGACAAAAATAGACAACCCTTTTAAGGTGTTTCTCTCCAGAGGTGAGCAAAGAAAATGGGACATTAGTTGGCAGGGGACGGAGGGCTGTTCGTTATTGTTTTTCCTTCTTGTTTTTAAGATTGGAAATATAACAACATTACAGGCCAACAGAAAAGTCCAACAAAGGGAACATGAACAGCTGAGACAGAGGGAAGAGTTGCAGGAACAAAGCTTCTACCCATGAGAAGAGGGACGTTGGCCTTAAAAACACATCTGTCAGGAGGCTGAGAGTCTGCTGGGGCTGGCAGGTGATCTCTGGCTCACTCTGTGGTTGTTTTAGTGAAATAAGACGCAGGTTAATCACCTTCATGATTGTGAAAGGAGGAGTGGTCCTAGCCTAGAGGGTTAAAGGCAGAGAAGAGCAAGTAGAATAGGGTCTCAGCGAGTGAAGGAGTCACTGGCGTAGAAGCTGTGGGAAGACCAGGACACTCCAGGGCCTGCTGAGCTTTGTCATGAAACGAAGGAATGAGCAGTCAGCACCGTTGTGAGTTAACCCAGCTTCCTTCTCGCCACCCGGATGCAGAAGTGAGGTGGGCTGAGTTGGATTGAAACAGGGTTGAGGGAGGGAGACACAGGAGCTGAGAAAGAAGGAACCAGGTGGTTAGCATGGTAGACTGTGGAAGGAGTCAGGTAAAGAAGCAAAAGCCAACCTGAGGAGGTAGGTGCAAGGCTGGGAGGTTAGGTGGGACTATTTTGGAGGTCCTGGCTCAAGTCAGAGTACAGAAGGGAGTGAGCTAGAACCACAGGAGGTGGAGGTCGGAGGGCAGGATGCTGGAAATGGACCATTCATTTTGGGGGTAGGAGGTACAAGATTTTGCAGAGTCTAAGGTAACACCATGGAAATGGGTGGCTGAGGTAGCATAAACCATGTGAGGTGAGAAGGTCAAGGCCAAAGTATTGAACAGATTATTTCTGTCAATGATTTCTAATGTTTTTGCTCTACTAACTTAAAAAAAAAAAAAACCACCGTGTCTTTACTCACACATATAAGTTGACCTCTAAAATGTTTCATCATAAGCTTACATGATTGCAAAGAATATATATCCTGGCACATTTTCTATACTGACATTTAAAAATAGAACCAGTATATCACTCAAATATATTTGACGGAATAGAAATACCATACCATACATTTTAAATATACCAACAAATTAAAATTTAACATTATTTTCCCCCCTGAAATTACATTTTTATTCCACTTCCCTGACAAAATAGTATCCCAATGATGTATTTTTATCCTTAAGTGCCATTGGATTACCCTATTATAATTCTTTGCCACAAAAATATGTATGTCTCTAAATTAAAAACTTTCTCCCAAATTGAGTATTACAATTATTAGTTCACAATTGATTAAAACGTTATAAAATTGATCATTTATTAAAAATAAGTAAAAATGTATTAAACATGATAAATACTTGGGAGTGCACGTTATGATGATCTGAGAAAAGGAGGTATCCCAATATCAGTATTTCAAATGTTCCCTAAGGCACCCCAGAACCGTCAAATTTGAGGCACCTAAGTGGGTTGTTGTCTAACCCAGGACGGTGTTCAAGAAGATAAGGAGGCAATGGGAGAAAAAACTGGTTCTTCTTCACCTTTTTAGAGGTGACGTGTCACCGTAAGATGGTGACAGGAGAGCTTTGCCCTTTGTTTTTTAGTGAACTGAGCATGACTGTGAAAAGGGACATTTCCCCTTGCCCGTCATCCTCACTTGCACTTGACACTTTATTCTCTTCGGATTAAACATTAAGCTATTCTCAAACTAGTTTTACCAAACACACCTATAGAGACTCACCAGGAGCCTATGACTTCTCAGTAGAGAGACGCCATCAGCACATCAAATACCACTTTGATGTAATTTTCTTGTTTCAAGAATAATTTGATTCCCGCATTCTTCAGTTATTGATCATCCTGACGACCCCAACTAATTTCAAGATGGAACAAACTACGAGATTTCCCACTTTCTCACTAAACTGCTGGAAATGCGTTCTGCCAGTGACTGTCTAGGCTGGAGTTCTCGGGCAGTTGGCTACCCCTTTTCCCTAGAGGCCCTGTCCCTCCCTCACCGCCCCCCCTCCACACACACACAATTCAGGTTTTGCTTCTCTCTACAGATAATTCTGCCTTTTCAGTAAATGCATTTTACAGAAACAAATTATACCACTTTGAAATAACAATGAAAATCTCCAAGGAAAACATTGAGCTGATCTTTACAGGGTCTAGACTAGAGCCAAAGGAGTACCATGATATTAAATTCTAATAAATTTCAGAGCCCAGTGGGAATACAAGATTATTACCCAGAGGTCGATTCTCACGCCTACTTGACCTGTATGGTAATAATAAGATGCGGCTTGAATTCAGATCCGTATTATTATTTGCCCTTTATGGTCCACGCTTCCCCAGAAACAGGTACAAGATTATGAACAATGGTCTCTTATAGAGTTTCTCTGATCAAATACAAAGGTTACGGTCCCCGTGTGCATAGGAAATCTAGGCCAATTCTAATCAAGAAATAATTGAACAAGTTAAAGTATTTTCAAGACTTAGTGGGTAGGCCATAGAACCGTTATATTTGACAAACAATTCTTATTTGAACAGTATTGTTCCTCATCCCATCAGCTTCATTTAATCTACTCTTGGAAAGAGAAATCTAATTGATCTAAGATGAATTTGAATACTGTGAAGACTTAAATAGAAAGGAAATAATGTAGAGCCTTCTTTTTTTTCCTTTTCTTACCTAGCCATGGAAGTTCCTTTATTTTTCACCGTGCGATTAGGAAAGGTCTAGATTGCCAGCTTCACTAAGTCATACCTTTAGTCAGAATTATCCCAAAGTAACTTAAATGGGTGAAGAGAATACCCAAGGCGACACTCACGCACCAGACATCCAAAGCCAAAGCTACTGTGAACGTTTTGTGCTCAAAACAGAATAACTTTCCAGTCACTATTTTGCTACCGTCTAGAATCACTTTTCTTAATCTGTGAGAATTTCCTTTTTAAAAAAGTTGATGAGGAATTAAAGTTTATAACCAAAAAGTCATAGATACTCTTTAGATCACAGAGGAAAACTGACATTTGGGGATATCGGTCTCAGGAAGGCACAAAAGTGCAATGTAAGTCCATCGTGGAGCCAGGGGGTTGCTATCTGCTACCATTTCACTTTCTTGGGAAGTACAAGTCCTTCTCTAGACACTGAAGTCATGGCCGCCCGCTGGAGGCCTGAGCCGTGTCTCTAACCTCACGCCTGCAGAGAAACCTGGCCATCTGGCCTACCACCTCGGCTTCTAGATGGGAAGCTAGTGAGCTGTAAGGGCTCTGGGCAAGTAAAGTAATTGGAACTTGCTGTTCAAAGCAAGTCTACAGCAAAACAGTGCTATCTGAACACGGTCACGAACAGGGAAGGAAAAGCCCAATTTTTTAAAAAACCAGAACCATCCATTGAAGCTCAAGCACTAGAATCTACTTGTTGTGACGCTGGACACACATCTGACTAAATGCTTTTCCAACACACAATGAGCCCAAAGAGGAAGACAAGCTACGAGGCAGACAGTTTTAGCAGCGAGGGAGAACGAAAATCATTCACAGCAGCCAGATTATGTTAAACACCAGCCAAGGGTAGAGTACAGGAAGTCGCTGTATATTAACTCCGTGCGGAGTCCAAGGATGAAGACTCCATGTGCCGCAAGGGATGGAAGGACCTATGGAAGACAGGCCCGTTTCTATCCAATATGATAAAAACGTGAAAGGCTACGTTAATGCTTATACACACAGCTACCCAACAGACCAAAACACACGGCTGCACCACAAATCTCATCCCTTCAGTGTTTATGACAGGCATGGGCGTGACACTGCCCGACTCTTAAGGAAACTGGATTTTTTAAAATAGCGGAGACTGCTAAGTCAATAACCTACTGGCAAGCGGGTAGTTGCGGAAGTTACCTGAAGGTTCTAAGGGGGTTTTCAGGGCTGGAAGGCTAGGCCCGAAAGCAACCGTAGACAAGTCCGCCCGGAACTCTCGCTCAACCCCAAAGAATCGCACCGGAAGGGCTGCGGTGTTTCTCCTGAGATTAGAAAACAGGTGAGATTAGAGGCTCCTGAGGAGTCGGGTAATGCCAGTTACTCTAATACTGACACAGATAATGCCGGCGATGCCTCGGGGGGGGTTACAGAAACCTTTATTAAGAGGCACATTCTGTCTGCACGTAGCGAGGTAAATGCCTTTAAATTAAGACATGTTAATATTTCTGTTTTAGGCTAATAAGCAAGGAACTGCAATGATTAACCTTTTGGTGCTAAAAGCGCTTCCCAGACCAAGATGACAGTAGTGCTCAAAATTCTCTTCAAATCCTTTTGATTACATCATGCAGAAAGATTAAATCTGCTGGTCATGGTTTTCACCCTCACCTAATATTAGTTACTAGTCACACCTTTCATAAAAGGAGGGTAGCCCCGCTGGAGGGGCCGAGTGACTGAGCGTCAACCTATGAACCAGGAGGTCACGGTTCGGTTCCGGTAGGGGGCGTGCAGGAGACAGCTGATGGATGATTCTCTCTCATCGATGTTTCTATCTCTCCCTCTCCCTTCCTCTCTCTGAAATCAATAAAAACATAAAAAATATTTTTTTTAAACATAAAGGGAGGGTAGAGTTGGGGCTGAGTCTTCATAGGCAATACTACATAGCTGAAATTTAATGACTCCTTTGGTTTCATTATGTGTTTCGGTAATCTCCTATTCACCGAAAGGGATACCCATTTTCCATTTACCAAAGCGATATGCTCCTTTTTCCAAATAAATTGACATCAGAGTGAGTTGTTCTTACGAAAACTATTAATTAAACAACACTTTTAAATATAAAATTAGAAAGGTGTGTGGAAATGTCAAAACCCATCCAGATCGTTCTGTCCGAAGCTTAGAAAGTGCTGCTTTAAAGGCATGACCACACACGTGAATTAAACGCTGTTACTCTATGAACTATCCCATTAACTTTGTGACTGGGACTCCTTCCTCCGACTGACGTTAAGGAACATGAATAATAGCACTTTCAGGATAACCATATATTAAATCACTCATTTCACAGCTGACTCGGCGGCAGGGGCAGGACAGGGACCCAGAGGGGCCGAGAGGTACACAGCTCTGGAAGTCCGGTCCAGAGCACAGCCCTCAGGTGGATGTGGGCTATGATACAGGAGCGTCGGTCCTTCTAACTGGTGTGTGATTAGGAACACAGTGAAGGTAACTGCGAGAGAACTTACACTTGACTTAAAACAGAGTAGAACGACATCCGTCTCTAAGGACATGGTTCAGGAAGGGATGGAGAGCCGTCTAGCGCATTTATACCGACTGCTCCTCGGACAGGCGCGTCTCATTTCAATGGGGGAAATGAGGACCGATCTCTCAGGGAAGCCACCTACCGGGTATATGAGAAGGGCTGGGAGCTGCCGTTTTTCTGGCTTGCTGTAGAGACTTTGAAATGTTAAGGTTTTGTACTCACTTTTCATGCCTGCATCCAGGCAACAGGATGAGTTACCAGTTCATTTGAAGTCATGACCAAAGACTCCAGCTGACCTCCAGTTCTGACTGGCACTCCTGGTCCATTCACTTTGCTGCTGTCAGCGAGTCACACGCACCTCTCCCCTCCTGGAGACTTCCGACAGGCAATCCCCGCCCGGCCCTTCCCGGGGAAAGTGTAGCTATTCGAAGAGAATGATCTCATTTTCCTAATACCGAGTATAGCAGGCTGTCTGCCTTTACTCCCATTCGCTGCAAGTGCCTCGAGGCTACAGGCTTTTGTCTTGTTTTGGTCACTGCTTTATCCCCAGTACTCAAAATGGCGCTTCGTAATAATACCTACGGAATAAATATTTGAATAAATGAGTCAAAGCACCGCATTCCCTTTTGACACATGAACTGGAACTGACCATGTGCCTGTTGAGACTAACCGGTCAGGAGTCCTAGCTCTCGCTTCTCGTCTGCCTGCTCAGATTTCACTCCTACACTAATCCACTCCTCCCTACTACATGCATCTGTCCCCTTCTGATGCAATATTCCAGTCGGCATATGCGCATGCTGTCTTATCCCTTACACGTTAAAACCTTTCCTTAGCTCAGATACTCCATGTATCCCTCCGTATACATGAAAACTCGAGTCCATTTGCTGACTCTACTTCAATCCCTTTCTCTCCAGTCCAGAGTTTTATCCCCTCAACTTGCATTCTGTTAAACTTAACAATCCGCCAGTCTCACGGTTAATTCACTATCCTCTTCTTACTGGACAGAACTTGAAATCACTCTTCTGGAAACTTCCTTCATTTTTGTTTTTTTAAAAAATATATAGTTTTATTGATTTCAGAGAGGAAAGGAGAGAATCATTGATTGGCTGCCTCAGGGATCAAGCCAACAACCTGAGCATGTGCCCTGACCAAGAATCGAACCTGTGACCTCCTGGTTCATAGGTTGATACTCAACCACTGAGCCACACCGGCTGGGCTCTTTTGTTTCTGATGTGCCACATTTTTCTGGCTTGCCTCCCTGAGAGATCTCAAAGTCTCCTTGGATGGGTCCTTCCTTCTTTATTTTTAAATATATTTTTATTGATTTCAAGAGGAAGGGAGAGGGAGAGATAGAAACATCAATGATGAGAATTATTGATTGGCTGCCTCCTGCATGCCCCACATTGGGGATTGAGCCTGCAACCCAGGCATGTGCCCTGACCAGGAATTGAACCGTGCACTCCTGGTTCACAGGTCGATGCTCAACCAGAGCCATGCTGGCTGGGCCCCTCCCCATTTTAAATGCTGTAGTACCACAAGTCCCCTTCACCCCCTTTCTGGGTCTACATGGTTGCTGCTCAAAATGTGGGTCCCTGCACCAGCAGCATCAACTCACTGAGGGGTGGTGAGAAGTACAGCATCTCAGGCCCCATGCCAGACTTCCTGAATCAATCTGCAGTTAAAAAAACAGGTGACTCATAGGCATATTAAAATTTGAGTAGCACTACTCTACTTACAGGAGTGATTTCAGTCACATGACTAAACTCCTTTCACAGGCTAACTCAGAAATGCTTATCTTCTGTCCCTGCCCCCAAATCAGCCCCCAACTCCATGGGCCAGAGTCCTCCTGATGGCTGTATCTTCGCAACACAGGCAGAGCCCTACCACTCAGCCCTCCCACCACCCTCGTCTAAGTCAGCAATATTTTTGGTGCAAGACTTGAGTCTCCAGAATCTCTCTTCACCAGGCTCCCTACAATAAATTTTCTGTGTTGTATCTAGAGTGATCTTTAAAGAACATGGACGCTTTCCCAATTTCCTACCCGGGCTTCCAAGAGCCAACATCTCCTAGCCCCTCCCACAGTCAGATGCTCGTTCTACTCCTCCCTCCCCTAAATCTTTGTCTGCCTTACTTCCCACTTTCTTTCTGTGCTGGGCTTCCCTCTCAGCACTGACAGCTCCCTGACATGATAGACATCTGGCTCTCCCGCCAGAATGTATGGTCCACGAGCAGGGACCTTTTCCTCTCTGACACCACCACTGCTCGGTGTCTAGCACACAAGCATCGAGCATTGAGGCTTCAGGTGTTGTTGGTGGAACTGTTGGGGGCAGGGACAATTCTTGGTATGTACCAGCACTTATGTCTGTCACATAAAAATCTAGATGTAGAGGCCGAAACTGGTTTGGCTCAGTGGATAGAGTGTCGGCCTGCGGACTGGAAGGTCCCAGGTTCGATTCCGGTCAAGGGCATGTACCTGGGTTTCGGGCATATCCCCAGTGGGAGATGTGCAGGAGGCAGCTGATCGATGTTTCTCTCTCATCGATGTTTCTAACTCTCTATCTCTCTCCCTTCCTCTCTGTAAAAAATCAATAAAATATATTTTTTAAAAAAAATCTAGATGTAGAGAACCCACCAGCAGTCTTCAATAGGTTCAAATTTCCAAAATATAACAACTAGTTCTACAACATTTCTGTACATTAGAAACATCTGGGGACTTTTTTAAAATTCCAATACTTAAGCCACATTCTAAATGAATTAAATCACAATTGCTGGGGGTGGGACACAAGTACCAGTATGTTTTGAAGCTCTCAAGGTAATTCCATTGTGAGTTAAGTTTGGGAACCACTGGTATATGGTATGCATTGGTAAGCATGACATAAGATCTAAAATCTAGCCTGGTCGTTGTGGCTCAGTGGTTGAGCGTGGACCTATGATCCAGGAGGTCATGGTTTGATTCCTGGTCAGGGTACATGCCCAGGTTGTGGGCTTGATCCCCAGTGTGGGGCGTGTAGGAGGCAGCCAATCAGTGATTCTCTCATTGCTGTTTCTATCTCTTTCTCCCTCTCCTTTCCTCTCTCTGAAATCAATAAAAATAAAATAAAAATCATATTTTTAAAAAAGATATGAAATACATAATACATTAAAAAAAATGCCAGTCATAATGTTATGCAAACTTAAGACTTCTATTCCTTTTAGGTATAGAAAACAAGAAGAAATTCATGAAAATAAAACTGTTTCAAATGTTAGGTCAAGAGAGCACATCTTTCACGATTTCCTACATTTGTTTTCCTGTCAAGACTAATCCAAACTTGGGCACTTCTATTTGGAAGTTTATTATTTACTGATATGCCTAATCAAATTTATGTATTAAAAAGTGTTGATTGACCTAGCCGGTTTGGCTCACTGGCTAAAGCATCGGCCTGCGGACTGAAGGGTCCTGGGTTCGATTCTGGTCAAGGACACATGTCCAGGTTGCAGGCTCAATCCCCAGTAAGGGGCACGCAGGAGGCAGCTGATCAATGAATGATTCTCTCACATCATTGATGTTTCTCTCTCCCTCTCCCTCTCTGAAATCAATAAAAATTAATTCCTTTTAAAAAGAAAGAAAGAAAAAGTGTTGAATCCTGTGTAAGTCACATTTAAAAGCTTTTGGGGGCTTTGCACATACTCATTTTTAATGGCATCAGGTAAATAGCTCTATCCTGGTCACAAGGATGTAATTATTAAGACAAAATGCTATATTCTTGAGAGAGAAAAGGGTTTTAAAACTCAACAAGTTACAATAAAATAAAATCTTAATCATACTAATATTCCTTGTTCAGGAAGTAATATAATGAACTCTAGTCACCAATTAATATCCTTAGGACAGAAGTTAATAAAATATTGTGCATTTACCTGTCTCTAAGCTTGCCTTTAAAGTGTCTTCAGAAAAAGGAGGACCTATGTATTACTTTCAACAATAAAGATTAAGAGAAAAAAAAAGAAAAATAATAAAGTATCTTCATACCTCAAAACGAAGGACAAAATTAATGAAAGAGAAAAACAAGTCATGTAATTATTAAAATCCTCACTACAGTGAAAATACTGAAGATTTCCAAAGAACCTTGGGGATATTTAAGCCAATCTCCTATTACGTGCACACGAATAACCTGACACCCAGCTGAGGTGGGAGGACATGCCTAAAAGTCACACAGGAGAGCTAGAAGAGAAAAAAAACAATTTTTTTCCAAACAAGCTGACAGAATTTTTCACATGTTAATCAAAAAAAAAAAAAAAATCAAGATCATCAGATTAGGAATGAGGAATAAAAAGTATGTTAAACATAAATATAAGGACTAGTCAATCTGCTGCCCCCTGCCACCCCCAAAAAAATTCTCTGAATATATGGACATACATCCCTTACCCTTAAAATATTAGGATTTTGGAAAATTCTGTTTACAAACACATTATTAATTGCATTGTTATAATTAGCTAATTAAATGTGAAGGTATCAACAGCACCAATACCAGAAAGTAAACGCACTGTTACTTAAAATAATATATAATTACTGATTGGGACAGCAATGAACTATAGCCACTAGCAAAACTATTTAAGCTACTGTTTGACATGAAGGCAATATTTAAAGACTAGTATATGCCCTTTGCCCAGCGAGAGGCCTGGGTCTAGGCTTCCCAATGGTGGGTCAACGTAGAAAATATTAAATAGGATGGATTTCTTTTTTCATTGCTCAACCTTGAACCATACTACATAACCCCAATTTTGCCAGTATAAGTCAGTGACAGCATTCTTGGCATTCTAACCACTCTTACCTGTCCCAATTAAAACAAAACAAAACACAGGTCCCTTATTAAGCATTAGATTGGATGTGTCTAAGCAGCAGCAGCAAGGCATTTATAAATGGGCCTCTAACAGTGTATCAAAATGCTACTAAGGAAAAGACAGCAGCAAACGCTCTAATAAGAGCACATTATTCCACATGGAATCCCAAGTTACCATCTCTAATTTCTTAAATCCTAGAAAGACTAGAGATGAACAAGTGTATGTGTAAACATGTGTCAACGGGGCCAGGGAGAAAGCTCTAAATGGTATATAGTGCTCACATTTAAATCACCCACGGTAACTGTAATGCTTGCAGAGAACTCCAACTATTATCTAACATTTTTTAAGCACGTAGAACTTAAAAAATGCCAGCAAAACTTTGGTGTTAGCCCAAAACATAGAATCACATTTTAAGTGAAAATGAAATAGGCGTGGGTTGTGAAGTTTTCCTAATGGTCACCCCACCCTCTCCCTCGTCCCTGCTCCTTTCATCAGGGATCTACAGACTACCTGGTTCAAAATATTTGGTAATTCAGTGCAGAAAAGTAAGGTCACAGACAAAGTACAACAACTTTTAATACATCATTAATACTAATGATTAAAAATTATTGCATAGTCTTATGCATTTACCCTAAAACATTTTCTGAAAGTAAATTCTGAAAGAATTATATAAAAGACAAATAACCCTTTAAAACGTGGATGGCCTTTACTACCTCGATCTTCTATCCTTTTTTGTCTTTTCAGTACTTTTGTCCATTGTTTTCTCATTATCTCCCCTGCACTTTGGGCAATACCATTTCCCCTTTGGTTTGTACGTAAGTGAAACACATGAAAAGTGAAACCACTCAATTGGACACTGTTCATTATCACAGCCGATCATCTCCCCGTAAGACACTTGGTTACATAAACAGTATGTAGGTTCATTGGGATCTATTGCAAACTCCACAGGTGACGTTTCCCTTTCCTGCTTGGCCTTGGAGCGTTTCTTTTTCTTGGCAGACTTGGATTTCTTTTCTTTAGGTGGCTGATCATCACAGTCTTCAATGCCATTAGTCATGTGACATAAGTCACGGCTCTCACTGGTTCGCTGTCTTCTGGGTCTCCTTGAAGATCTTTCTGGTTGGCTGGCATCTACCTTTGCTTTATCTGAGACTCGTTCACTTTCAGCAGGATCCTGAAAACACTGTGAATGAAGCTCCATTTGCCTTGCCCGATTTTCCACCAATTCGAGCATTTGTGTGACAATCTGAATTTTTTCATCTCCCAATTCTTGACTATTGATTAATGCTCTCTGGAGATGCTGCTGTAGGCGTTTTTTCTGGTTTGAATCATCTTCTTTCTTGTATTTTTCATAGACATCATCAATTTCCTTTAATGTTTCTAAAAAAGAAAAGGAAAAATCAGGTTATTGTGTATTAGCACATACAGCATTTTTCAAGTTAGTTATCTTTCACAGAATTGGAAAAGTTAGAATGAACTCAAACCATAAGACCACACTCTTTTTTAGTATGTGTACATTAAAAATACATTATTTCCCATACAAAGACCATATGTTATCAAATATAAAAGTATATTTAGAAATAAACTAATAAAAAAGAGAACACAAAACTCTAATATTCATTAATCAATATTAAAAACAAAATGTGCCGTAGCCAGTCTGGTTCAGTGGAGAGAGTGTTGGCCTGCGGACTGAAGGGTCCCAGGTTCGATTCCCGTCAAGGGCACATGCCCAGGTTGCAGGCTTGATCCCCAGTGGGGGGTGTGCAGAAGGCAGCCAATCAGTGATTCTCTCTCATCATTGATGTTTCTATCTCTGTCTCCCTCTCCCTTCCTCTCTGAAATCAATACAAATATATATATTTTTAAATGTGTGGCTACCTAATAATCAAAAGTATTTTATGTGACCTGACCAGTTAGTGTCGGCCTGAGGGCCTAAGGATCGCAGGTTCGATTCCCGGTCAAGGGTACCTCAGCTGCAGGTTCCCCAGCACCAGTAGGGACAAATGTGGGAGGCAATCAATCCACATGTCTCTCTCACGTCAATGTTTTTCTCACACCAGTTCTCAATCTCCCCCTCTCTCTCCTCCCTTCCACACTCTCTAGGAATCAATGGAAAAAATATCCACGAACAAGAATTTTTTTAAAAAAGTATTTTGTGTGGTCAGGTTCACTGTATACCACTTTACAGTTTACCTACTGCCATATTGTCTACACTTCATTTGAATCTCAAAAAAATCCTGTATATAAAATTTACAGGCCAGACTCTAGCTGTAAAACTTAAATTCAAGGACTATGCTGAAGATTACTGCCCAATTGCATTTGCAGGATTTAGTTCAACCAATGGCATGCATGACTCCAGAGAGACACTACACCTTTAATTTCCTATCATACCCCTGGACTTCCTTAAAGCAGAAGTAGCTCTTAGCTTCCCATCATATTAGTTTTAATGGCTCGTTTATTTTGCCACAAGAGATAATTCTGAAACTTAAACTATTTCCAGAGTAGGTTTAGGTTCATGTTCTGGCATCAACTGACTAAGCTACTAACAGAATTACAGTAAAGTCAGCATTGGATCACTATATTTTTGTAGATAACTCAGCAGTTGGTTCTAAGTAAGCTTTTTTGAATTGCTGATTTAGTTATTGTATAGCACCTGGAACACATTCAATCAATTAAAAATAGCTGAGTCACACAAAAAATATAGCACCAGATATCACCAAAATTTGCATAAGATTAGTTTTTATTCAAATGTTGTTTTTTAATCCTTATGAGATTTAACACTATTTGAAAGAGTTCTGTCTTAGTAAAGATGGAGAAACAAAAAATTAACTCTAATTTATCACACCACATACACATAGCAGATCACTGTTTAGATCCCAATATTATTATTCTAATGATAAGAACAGAAATATTAATTGAGTAAAATACATACAATGGGGCTGTCTGCAAGTAAGGTAATACAAAGCAAGAAGCTACTCCCTGAAAATTGTAGGTACTCACACCTGCATAGCATTCTTTTAAACAAAGGTCTTATCTAGCCCATTTGCCCAGGTAGGTATGTAAGTAGATTTCTTAAGAACTTAATTTTCCTCCAGGAAAAATAAGCTACATATTTTCCTGTACACGCCCCCTCCCCCCAAAACACACAAAATTTACAGAGGTTAAAAATACAGAGGAGATCTAACTGGTTTGGCTCAGCTGATAGAGCTACGGCCTGCGGACTGAAGGGTCCCGGGGTTCAATTCCGGTCAAGGGCACATGGCTGGTTGTGGACTTGACCCCCGGAAGGGGTTGTGCAAGAGGCAGCCGATCAATGATTCTCTCTCATCATTGATGTTTCTATCTCTCTCCCTCTCCTTTCCTATCTGAAATCAAGAAAAATATATTAAAAAATAAATAAAATAAAGGGGAACCTTATTTCAAATATTCTTTATCTAATAATCTAATAATCAGGGCTTAGAAAGCTAATTATAGCATACCAACACATACAGCTATACATGAGATAAAAATTCTCATTTTTAAGACACCTTAATTATGCAGTGAAAGAAACTAGTACTGAGACACGTCTGTGTGATCAAGACTTTCTCATTTAATCCCCACAGCGCCCCACGAGGAAGCCACCACTTCCGCACGGAGAGAAAGTGAAGCTCAAGAGACAACCCCAGACTTTTTTTCACTGATTTTTAGGGAGAGTGGAAAAGAGAGGGAAGGACAGAGAGAAACATCTATGTGAGAGAAATACATCGATTGGTTGCGTCTTGCATGAGCCATGACTGTGGCCCCGGGTCAGGCAGGAGCCTGCAACCAAGGTATGTGCCCTTGACCTGAATTGAACCCGGGACCCTTTGGTCCTCAGGCCAGTGCTCTATCCACTGAGCCAAACCAGATAGGGCAACAACCCCAGACTTTTAACTCTTCCAGATCTGTATGTCTGGCTTCACCAAGTAAGCATTTTCTCCTACGTTGAAAGGAAGACACTGAAATTAAGTATTAAATTTTAGCTCAAAGGTTATTTACCCAGGAAATTATGAACAAAAATACTGGAACAAAAATTGAGGTTCTCTAACAATCAAATCCCATAATAAATACTTCATTATCATAATACTTTCTTCATTTCTCTATTTTTAACTTTTGATGGTTACTTTTAAGGTTCCTGAGTAATTTCTAATAAAGTATCTTAAATAGTTAGGAAATTTCTTTGACTGCTTACATAATTTGTATCACTAAATATTGCAGTATTAGATCCAGAATCGGAAAATACTTGAAAACTAGCAAATAAATTTTAAAAAACACAAAAGTATTTAAGGTTAATATATGTAAAACAGAAAGCTTAACTCAGCACGCACATGCAGAGTGAAAACTAAATCATTTTATTTATTTAAAAAATATTTTTATTAATTTTGGAGAGGAAGGGGGAAAGAGAGAGAGAGAGAGAGAGAGAGAGAGAGAGAGAGAGAGAGAGAGAAACACAAATTATGAGAGAGAACCATTGATCGGCTGCCTCCTGCAAGCCCCCGCCCCCCCCACTGAGGACTGAGCCTGCTACCTAGGCACATGCCTTTGACCTGAACCAACCTGGGACACATCAGTTCTCAGGCTGACACTCCATCCACCGAGCTAAACTGGCTAGGGCAAAACTAGGTCGTTTTTATATTAATCTTGGAACTAATCACAATCTTAACACAGCTGAAAATTTTTTATGATCTCTCAATCATTTAAGGCCTAATACTATTTCTCATGTTAACAGAGCTACTAATGACAATTCTAGATGGTCAAAATGAAAGATTTCCTTGTAACAAATTGTCCCTCCCCAATTAAAATGAAAAAAAAAAAAAAGCTTCACTTTTGTGAAGGCAAATATAGGTATGTGTTTTTACAGAGATGTGAAAACCTTTACTAACTTCAGTGTTATCGGAAAAACTAAAAATTCTGAATATACAATTCTTAAGCATGTATGTATCATTTTTTAGGTTACCATGTATGTACTGTGTGTGTATGTGCTTCAAGTCTGTAAAAAAAAAAAAAAAACCTTTGGAGAGTTTTTCTTTGAAAAAAATAAAAATAAAAATAGTTCAAAAACAAGCCTGGCACCCAAAGTGGCCAGGCTGTGGGGTCAATCACTGCCCACCTAATTGAACAAGTTACTTAAACTCCCTGCACATTTTAATTTATCCGTGAATTTTCACTTCATAAGGTTACTGTGAGGATTAAATGAGATAATGTTCTAGACTTGACACAGCATATGACACACTGCAAGTAATCAGCATTAAGTCTCCTCCTCCTAACATGGACCAGTCCTATCAACTGTGGGTTCAGAAGACAGAAGTAAATTACAGATTCGAAAACAGAGACATTTAAGTATCTTAACATGCTACGGGCCTGAAAATGCCGCCCCAGAAGTGGGTTCCTTAGAGGCTAAATCATTAGATTTACGACGTGACTAGAAAAACAGGGAACGGGCCCAAGAAGTTCTCTCTGTAGTGTCCGCATAGCTGTTCTGTCCACGTTATGTCCCAGGTCTGCGCCCCGACCCGGGGGCAGCTAACAGCACAGCGGCCCCGGGAGACCCCTCCCTCCGCGGGCAGGCGAAGGGCCCCTAACAGTGGGCGGCCAGCGACACTCTGTAGAAAGCGGACCCCGTCCCCGCGCCGTGGGCACTGACACCAAGGGCGCCTTTCGCCTCCTCACTTAAACTTGGCGGAGGAGGGAGGGGTTAAGGGACGCCAGGCGGTTGCCCGGTCAACCACCCACTGCCTCCTGAGACCCGGAAGTGAGACGAGAACCGGAACCTACGCAGGGCCAGGGTCGGGGACGCTCCCGGGAGCTGACCGTCCTCGTCACAACTGAATGGTTGGCAAAGAGCCGCAAAATGACAGCAGACCTGTCCCCCACACTAACAGTGACTCCGCTGCGGACGAACTGACGTCCCGCACGCCAGCCCAGCCGGCTCCGCCCCAGCCTCCCGGCGGCCAGCCATTTTCCCGGCGGGCGAGAGCGCGCGTCCGCGCCCCTCCCATGCCTACGTCACGCCCAGGCCACGCCCCCCGGCGCCGGGGGCCCTCCCCGCCACACACCCCTCTTCCTCCACCCGCGGGGACCCCTCCCCTTTTAACCATTCGGCTCGAGGAGCTGGGAAAAGGCTACAGCCCGGAACTCGCCCAGGGGCGGCAGGGGAGGACCGACGCCCCGATGGCCGAGCCCGGAGCGGAGCGCGGAGGGAGGGAGGGACCTCCCCCGAGTCCGCCTTCGCGGTCCCCTCTCGCCCCCTCCCCCCGCACGTTCCAATGCATATGCTCCTAGGGGGGTGGGGGCCTCAGGGGCTGGGGGAAGCCAGGCCCGGAGACCGCGGGAGCCCGGCCACTCACTCCCTGCAGCCCGCCGCCCGGCTGCACGCTGCCTCGCCGGGCAGGAGGCTTGCGGCACGGGGCAAGCCGGACCCAGGGCCAATGCTTGTTGCTTAAAATGGCTGATCCCCCTCCACGCCAGCTGCAGCCGCTGGGTTTGCAGCGTGGGCTGACGAGCAGCCCCCACCCCCACCCTGAAGACCCCGCCGAAGTCCTCGCCGATCGCGGGAGGGGAAGGGAGGGCCGCGAGCCCGGCCTCCCGCCCCTCTCCCCGGTCCCACACGTCAGACCCCCTGTCTGTGCAGTCGAGGAGACTGTCACCGGAGAAAGGGAAAGTGTCACTTCCCCGGGCTGGCCCCGAGCGCCCGGCCCGGCGGCCCGCGGGCGGGGAGGACCCGCATGGGTAGCCCCGCGGCCCCTACCTTGATATTTGTTGTCCAGCTCCCGCAGCACAGACACGTTCCTCTGCATGTCGTGGGGCAGCGACTCCACACACTCCAGGTAGTCCTGCACGTAGCAGGTGAGGAGCCGGCTGCGCTCCCCGGTCAGGATCGCCGCCGACGAGTAGAGTTGCTGCTGCTGCTGCTGCCCTAACATCCTGCCGCTGCTGCTCGCCGCCGCCGCCGCCGCCGCCTCCGCATCCAGCAGCCACACATGCAACAGCCACGGCCGCCGCGGCCACCCTGCTCCGCAGCCCGCGCCGCGGGGACCCCGGCAGCCGCTCGAGAGGGCACCGCCGCGTCCCCCGATCTCCACTCCCCCCAAAAGCAGCCCTCACTCCCCGCCCCCGCGGTAACCAGCCCAGGGGCGGGGCGAGGGCGAGATCAGGGCTCCCTCCTTTTTGTCCTCCCTCCGCGGGACCCGAGCAGCGGGGATCCCCCCAGCGGAGCGGGCGCCGGGGTCTCCGGCGGTGACACTTCCGGCCCCCCTCGGCGTCCCCAGATGCTACCAACGCCGTCTCGCCGCTCGGATCCCCATGACAAGCCCTCCGCTGCCCCTTTTCTCCCAATCACCCGCGGCGCCTGTCGGAGCGTCTCTCACTGGCCTGTCCCCGCCCCTCCGCGGCGGCCGCCACTGCGCCTGCGCAGGCCTCCCTCCTAATAAGGCCGGGGGCCCGCCTCCACCGCCCTACCGGAGGGTTCGCATTCTCCCGCCTTCCCGCCGCCGCCCGGGTGATTGGTCCGTCAGCTCTCGGCCCGCCCAAACGGCAGGCCGCACCCCGCCCCCTCTTAAAGGAGAAGGACTGGCAGGCCCACCTTTCCTCCCCAGCTCGGAAAGGGACTGGCGAGCGAAGGTGGGGACCCCGGCGTGGCCTCCTTCCCGCGGGGCGGGGGAGACACGGCCCGGGTCCCTCGGCCCGCAGTTACCGACTTCTTCCCCATCGGCGGGTCTAGCGCGGCCCTGGGCGAGCCTTAAAAGGAGCAGCAGGCGGCCGCTTTGCGCTGCAACCTGGAGGCAGTGAGGCCGAGGGGACTACGGGGCCCGGCGTGCAGCGCGCGCGCGCTCCCGGCATGCGTCGCGGCGCTGCTCCCGCGGAGCCGCTGCCGGTCGCCGGGCCACCGGCTCGGCGCTGCTCCGAGCTCCGCGCCTCCCCCCGCCCCGGCTTTCGGGCCCTCGGGGCAGCGGGGGGCGGGTCGCGGAGGGAGGCGGCGCGCCCACGGGCCCCCTGCGCTCGCCTGCTCTCCCAGGCGGCCGCCTTTTGAATCTCCCTCCCGGCCTCCGCGCGCTTGCGTCCCCGGCGCCCATGTGTCTTGCAGGTCCGTGCACCCCGGCTCTTCGGGAGTCGCGTGAAGTGCGGCTGCCTGTGCCCTGGGAACGTGTTTGACCCGCAGACAACCTTCAGTGTTGGTTGTTTTTTCCTCTGTGGGCAGGATGTTTACGCATTGAACGCGGGCGAGGGCTTCCAGGCGGCGCAAGGCGCGCACACCTACACCTTTCCATCTGCTTTTACCCTCAAACCGAAGCCCACAGGGCGGCCGGGGGAGGGCGGGGAGTGTAGACGGGCGCACACTCCTCCGGAGTCGGACCGGCCAGCGGGTAGTTTCTGCGCGTGTCCATGGAAAGCCGGCCCGGGAGCCGGTTCCGTCCCAGATGGGCGCTGCGCGCGTACCAGCGAGTGCCCGTGAGATAAACGGGGGTCGGCAGGACGGATACACGGCGCTTCTAAGGGGGTGTCTGTACCCAGGTCCCCCGAGAGCAGTGCCCTGGAGTCAAAAGAGAACTTTGAGCGGGAGATCAGTTGGGGTTCCGCAGCGGTGGTGCCACCCGTATGGTGACCTGTGGAGAGCGCTTTGCAAACAGCTGTTCATAGTAACCGTGGACGTGCAAAGAGACATTTAGACCTTCCTCTAGAACAGTGGTTCTCAACCTTGGCTGCACATTAGAATCACCGGGGAATCTTTGTAAAATCCTGAATTCTGGGCCTCATCCTCCGGAAATTCTGTTTCTTTGTTCTGGGGTGGGGCCACGACATTAGTAACAATTTCCGGAGGATGAGGCCCAGAAATCAGGATTTTAAAAAGATTCCCGGGTGATTCTAATGTGCAACCAAGGTTGAAAACCACTGATCTAGAGGAAGTTTTAAATGTCAACTCCCCAAAAAGCGCTCCAAGAAACTCGAAGTATTTATTGGAAACAATATCTATCATCTATCTATCAAGGAAGACAGCTAGATAGATTGCACAAGGACGTGGAGATGTGCCGCCAGCTCGGCCAGGTTCGGTGACCCTGCGTGGGGGCGGTGCAGGATGGAGAAAAGGCAGGTAAGAGAAGAAAGCTGGGTCCGGGTGGGACGCTGTCCCCTCTGATGGAGAGCTAGGACAGCACCAGGGACTACACGCCGTGTCCTTATTTTATAGCCAGATTCCAGGAGGGAAAGTCAGGGCGTGATCAAGATGTTTACCACATTCTCCGTGAGTTTCGATCCTACTCAGTTACATGCACCTGAACTCTGTCAAGCCCACACCACCCAGCCACGTGGGGCCAGTGTTTGGACCATAGGTTCAAGCTCACAACCACAGCTGTTGGCTGTAATTGTGCTGGGAGGACCCTGCCCTCCAAGCTAGGACCTGCACTGGCCGTGAGAGGACTGTGCCTTCTCCTCAGTCCAGGATTGGACCTGTCCAAACGCCAGCCGCTCGCCACAGAGGTTGTCTTGCGTTATCCTGGGATCATGGAGGTTCTGACCACTTGAATATTAGGCAGCCCAGGCCGTCCAGTGCACTGTATTTCTGAGAGCCGTGGAGGGGTTTTATTGTCTTTCTTTCCATCGTTCAGATGAAGCAGATGGGTCTTGTAAAAAAAACAAAAACAACAGTCGCAGTTAAGAATGGAAATGTATTGCCTTTTATCTGAACCCTGCCGTTTCTGTTTACTCGCAGATGTGAATCGGGACTTCATTGAAGGCCCCAAATAATGCAAGATGCCTTGTTTTCTATGGACTCAGGTAGACGCTGAAGGCACCAGTGGGTTTTCTTCAGCCTGGGAAGTGATCTGCAGGCAGAGAAGACAGGCGGCTAGAAGCCAGAAGTGAGGCAAGGCAGTGGTGCAGAATACGGAGGGAACTCCCTCAGGAGCCTAGAGCAAGGTGCGAGGGAGGAAGGAAGGATGAGTGTGGGGGAGGCCTTTCCTAGCGTTATCTTCACCTTTCATAATTCAGCTGAACAGGCAGAAAGGAAGTAAAAATGGCAAATAATGATTTTTTTCAGCTTGTGTTGGTCTAACTCTAAGCCCATAAAGAACACTCTAAGATGGTGATAGGCGTGTGTATGTGAATTATTTCAGATGTGCTTTTCTTGCTATATCAATTTATAAACGTTTACCAAAGGCGTGGCTTATTCCTACCGAACTTGTGAAGGCATTCTGTGGAGAGAGAGATGTACCCACATGGGGAAAGAAATCGCCATGCTCCCCAAACTCAACTTTTGACCTTATTTGCCATGTCCTTTTCTGCTCAGTAATTAGTTAACTGGAAATGTTAGGCTTTTTCAGATTGGGTTCCCTTATTCGGTTCAATGCAGAAGTTCCCAATTCTCGCCCTGGCCAGGTTGCTCAGTGGGTTAGAACGTTGTCTGCATAGGCCAAGGTTTCAGTCTGGCCAGGGCACATATGAGAAACAACCAATGAATGCGTCCGTAAGTGGAATAACAAATCAATCAATCAACGCAGAAATGAGTGGAATGACAAATCAACGTTTCTCCTCTTCCCCTCTCCTTAGCTCTCAAATAATGTAAATAAATAAAAGTTCCCATTTCTCTGCAACAAGAAGTAATTGGTGAAATTTAATCCTGTGAATAAAGCAAAAAAAGGTATCTGATCTGCTCTTCAGTATATTTTCTATCATAAAGTAACCCTAAAAAAAAATAGTAACTGAAATCTCCAAATTAGTAGAAGTGCCTGGGATTACCTTTAATGTCTAAATCAGCTACTTTGAGAAGTACCTGGTGGGAAATGTTTATGCTTCTCTCTAAACCTATGTCCTGCAGCCCTTGTTTATACTGAGAGGGAAGCAACAACTTCAAACTCTGATGGAAAACAGTAGCAAAGAGTTCTGAAGAATTCCTCAAATTCAGCAGCTGCGTGAGTCCGGCCAATTAAGTTGGAAATCTTTTATTTTTTTCAACTTTTTAATTTTAAAAGCTTTTTATTATGGAAATTTCAACCACACAAAAGTAGAGGTAATAGTACAATAAATCCTAATACACTATTCACCTAGCTTGAACATTTATTGATATATGGCCGATATTGTTTCATCTAGGACACCCTTACCCTTGCTAGATTATTACCATTTTATCTCTAAATACTTTAATTCTGAAATGATAAGAGATAACTTTTAAAAACATCTGCAATATCATTGACCCGTAAAAAAAATATTACTATCATTTAACATCAGGCAGTTTGACTTTCCCTGTTGTCTTGATACCTTTTTACACTTGGTTTGTTCAGTAGGATCCACACTTTGCATTTGACTAGTGAGGTTCTTTCTAAACTAGTAAGAGGCAATTGATTCCCTATTTAATTTAGGGAAGCAGATTGCAATGTTTTTCCCAAGGAAGCTATTTAGATGGTTGAAAAGCACTGTTAAAAATATAGGGATATTCAGGAGGAAAGAGATCAAAGAACTTCTATGCATAACCCATGGACACAGACCATAGCGGGGTGAAGGCCTGGGGAGGGGCCAGGAGTGGGGAGGAGGAGGAGGTCAATGGGAAAAAAGATGGGGCATCTGTAATACTTTAAACAGTAAAGATAAATTTTAAAAATTATATATAGGGAAATTCAAGAAAATAACTTTAAACAAAATCTTCATATTAAAAGAAGGTCACCAACTGATAGCCCACTGTAGAAATGTAATTGTGCCGAAACCGGTTTGGCTCAGTGGATAGAGCGTCGGCCTGCGGACTGAAAGGTCCCAGGTTCGATTCCGGTCAGGGGCATGTACCTGGGTTGCGGGCACGTCCCCGGTGGGAGATGTGTAGGAGGCAGCTGATCGATGTTTCTCTCTCATCGATGTTTCTAACTCTCTGTCTCTGGGCACGTCCCCGGTGGGAGATGTGTAGGAGGCAGCTGATCGATGTTTCTCTCTCATCGATGTTTCTAACTCTCTGTCTCTCTCCCTTCCTCTCTGTAAAAAATCAATAAAATATATTAAAAAAAAAAAAAAGAAATGTAATTGTACCTAATGCAACTAAATAAATCTTTAAAAATCTAGGCGTTTATTAATTTAACGCATTATAGTATAATGTGCCATACAAGTCCAGTGAAGCATTTTAAATTGTACTGATAAAAACCTAAAACTTTTAAGTCAATTCATTAGTACAGCAGGCAACTCAAAAAACTGCATTTCCAGTGAGCTCAGTTTTAAAGCATTTTGTGTTATTGCATAAGTAGTACACACTAATTATAGGGGGGGAAAAAACAGAAAATAGAGCTAAAATGAAGCTTTTAAAAACTGACTACAAACTGCAGATAACTCTTCTCAGTGAGTACACCCCCAAGATGCAATTTCATTTTAGTATTTTGCTTTAAGGAGACACTAGCTAGGACTAAAGGACATAGTTAAAAAACACCAAGTTCTCCAAATAGAATATTACAAATCTGAGCAATGTCAGCCTGTACATTCAATTTATGAGGTAGACAGCTCAGAGTTAAAATTGGTTCCTACAATCAATCCTATGGGTTATAGTACTGTTCAGCATTTAGAATGACTGCTAACAGAAAAAAATGATCCTAAAACATTTTAATGAAGGAACTGAATTCAGACTGGGACTGTAGTCAAGAGAACACAGTATAATATCCCATAACCAAGAAGAAAAACACATATTATCTACTTATCCCAGAGAGAAAAAAATAAACATATGGTATACTTTGCATATTGCTGACCAGAAAAACATTCAGACATTTTCCTAGATGGTTACCATAGTTACTTGAACTGTTTATAACATCAAGATGGGGAACTAGGTCACGATATTGAAGCAGTTTAAATTATGCAATTATGTTTCCTAAACAGGGGAAAGGGTTTAAAATTTAGGGAAGAAAGATATGTTCAAAGTTCAAACTCTTATCAAATTTTGGTAGTGAAACTTAAAAACTTGTCCAAAATTAAATAGAAATAAACTGTTCAGCCTATACAAATAATGTGATGACTAGATCCATAAGTGTGATGAAAGACATGCCAGCATTCTGTCATTGTGGATACCCCTTTAGCTTCGTGAGCTATCTTAAAATGTTTTTGTAGATAATCAAAGCCAAGCCTTTGATTACCTACAAATCCAACAATAGCCTAGCACAGTGGTCGGCAAACTCATTAATCAACAGAGCCAAATATCAACAGTACTTCTTCAAAATAGACTCGCCCAGGCCGAAAACCGACTTCTGCGCATGGGCCACGACGTTTCAATCGCACTGTACATGCGCGCCCGCACGTGGTATTTTGTGGAAGAGCCACACTCAAGGGGCCAAAGAGCCGCATGTGACTCGTGAGCCGCAGTTTGCCGACCACGGGCCTAGCATCTTGAAGTTTCCAAGCCACTGTAAACGGAAGCTTTGACCTCTTACCATCTTTGAACGTTTAAGATTAAAGTTTAACTCAATGCCTGTCAGATGCTACTCTTAACTGTGGAGATTTTCCTATTAATGTCATCAAATGGACACAGAAGAGCGGTGGGGAGGGAAGATACTGAAAGCCGTGTTAGCATAGACTTCCCACTTTCTTAAAATTACTGTTCTTTTTTTTTATTATTTTACTAATAATCTCACAAAAAGATGGTTTTATCTAGGAACCATGTATATCTCACCTTATGCATGTGTTTCTGGAAAATTGTGTTTAAACCTTATTTTGCGACAAGTGATTTTAAATGTGCCAGTTCTATAAAATAAGACACTCAAGTTCTGAAAATGAAAATATTTGTTTATTACAAACAACTGGTCTGGTTTTCTTTCGTTTCCTAGACTACCTTCGGTTGCTTTGTTCCCGCTGAGAGCACGGAGGCTGTGTCTTCACTAGCGAACTGCAGCCCAGGTGTAGTTACCTTTGCTTGTCCTTCTAACTGGTGTTCCTTCCAGATCCTTTAGCATAATGTCCTTTGTCACATCTCCAGGGAGAAGAGTTTGTAGAAATGCCATCTGGCTAAAGTATGTACTAGAATTAGAGAGATTGTTCTTAAAGATATAAAAGATATGGGGTGGCGGGGAGGGGTGTATATGGAGAGTAACAGGCTAAAAAGCTTTCTGTTGTGGGAAAAAGAGAAGAATCAGAGAAAGAAGTGATTATTTGAGCCATTAATGATGGTGGTACAATATTAGAATTAAAATTTAGGGACCACAATATATAAATTCTATCTATGGAAACTACTTACGTAATTTATGATAATAAAAAATACAGTTATAATTCTGTAGGGTTGGACTAATAGCCTATCTGACCTTATCTTTGAAAACTGGATGTTGATTCTAAAATAATTCCCAAATAATAATAATTCCAAGAGCCTAGTGCGGAGATGGCGAACCTTTTAAGCTCGGCGTGCCAGCATTTTGAAAAACCCTAACTTAACACTGGTGCCGTGTCACATATAGAAATTTTTTGATATTTGCAACCATAGTAAAACAAAGATTTATATTTTTGATATTTATTTTATATATTTAAATGCCATTTAATGAAGAAAAATCAACCAAAAAAAATGAGTTCGCGTGTCACCTCTGACACGCGTGTCATAGGTTTGCCATCACTGGCCTAGTGACTTTTTTACAGGATGTTATCTTTAAAATACCCCTAACTTTTAGTATTCAGGCAGAGTATCTCCGGCAGAAGAGCCCAGCGGTATCTGCTGATAGTAAGTAATTGCCTCTGATTTAGGGCCTGAGAATCTGGAGGAGGAGGGAGACTTAGTTTTATAAATGCCATTTCGCCTATTTGATTTTATTGCTATATATTTATGTAACTTTAAATGTAAAAGAAGCAAAAAATACTTTCTGTGCCTTCTGGAGTAACAAAATGCATATGTGTATTACCTTCTAGAAAAGGAGCACAGAAGTAGATGCACTAAATATGTGGGTTTAGCTCACCTTTATGAGAATTGTATACTTTGCTTACTGGCATACTAATTGCACACATATTATTATACGAAATTAAAATCAAGAAATACCACAATTGGTAAGTTTGAAGCTTTTGAGACTCCCACTTTAGGAACTAATCTAGGCAGTTTGGACACAAACACATTTTTTTGTGAAGGTTTTTAGCTGTTTCGAAGCTTCGAAGTAGCCTTTCTCTCATTCAGTATAGTTTTCAATGTGTTTAGAGCTTTCTTAATTGTTATGTCATCTCTCTCAGTTGAGTATTTTAAGTTAAGGTGGAATCATTTTTATCGTTTTTGTGACTCGGGTGTTGAAAGTTCATAATAAGGCTGATGTTATGTTAATGCCATCTATAACTTCTGCCTGTGACCTCAGAAGGCCCTGTGAGATATGTCCACCCAAGAAGGAGTGTTTCCTGGGAATCTCCTAGTGAGCTGGGGTCTTCTCTCCAGGACTGGAATTGAGCAGAAGTGTCTAATGAAGGGGACCTTGCACGTAGATAGTAGCTGAGAAAGGAAAACGGTTGGGAGGAGAGCCCAGATGGCTTGTAGCAAAGAGGATGCGGTGCAGGAAGCAGCTATTAATATTCCTGTTGTGTGGCTCAAAGAACTCCAAGAGATTAGTTCTCTCCCACCGAGCATATTTTTCCATTTGGGATAGAAACTTATTTATTTTTCCAATAAAATCGATATTAGTAGATAAATATCATACAGGAAGAGGCTTGGACACAGTGGCCTGAGTGCTTACAGTACCTCCTGTAAGATGTTTTTCAGAAAATTATTCTTCAGTGTGTGGTGTCGCTTTGTAGGAAAGAATGGGGGTGACCACTCTGCTGTAGTGAATACTGGCCTGTGGGGAGAAGGAAGGAGAAGCAAGAAAAGAGCAGTTAACGGAAATGAGGTCATATGGAAACAAGGAGAAAGATTCAGGAAGTTTCTGGGAGGTAACAACTGGATTTAGTAACTGCATTTGGGGGGTGGGGGAGAAGAGAAGTCATCTAGGGTTTTGGCTTGAGCCGCAAGTAGATCATGGCAAGGCTATGTGAAATTGAGCATCCAGGTTTGGGGGAAATTTAAATCATATAAGGATTGTAACCCTATAGTTTTGGCATCTTTGGGCTCTATCAATCTTAGGCCTCTTACTTCAAACAACAAAGTACGGCTTCCTACATGTTTGTAAAGAACATTCGAACAGCCAAGCATAGAAATTGGCAACTAGGGATGTGTTTGGTGGGAAGGAAGGTTACCCTAGAGGAAATAATTTAGAGATGTAGTGGTCTGTGCCACACCAACACAGCCAAAGGTGAACCTGAGGTGGGGCAATGAAGGATTGAAGAAAAGACAGACAAGAGAATACAGCTGGGGCTTGGTGGATCTCCCATGCCTGGATGAGGACCCAGCCTGCAAGCTGATGCTTTATTTTATAGTCATTAAAACAAGGGTAGATGAACATGTATACAAATGTTCTTGTTTTGGCAACACTTGCTGCACCTCCCACAGCCCATGAGCTACTTAGGAAGGAATTAGGGAAGGCTACAAGATCAGGCTTCATTATGCGAGGAGAGCTCTGCTTGCCAGACTGGGACTTGTTTGTGGCACTGCCACAGGTCAGTCCGAGGCTTAACCCTAGAGCCGCTCCCTACAGTGGTCTTAAAAATATCTTCCACGTGCCAAAACCGGTTTGGCTCAGTGGATAGAGCGTCGGCTTGCGGACTGAAAGGTCCCAGGTTCAATTCCGGTCGAGGGCATGTACCTGGGTTGCGGGCACATCCCCAGTGGGAGATGTGCAGGAGGCAGCTGATCGATGTTTCTAACTCTCTATCTCTCTCCCTTCCTCTCTGTAAGAAATCAATAAAATATATTTAAAAAAAATATATCTTCCACGTGACAGGACTAATTACCTTTGAGCTATTTTTCTTAGCGAGCCAGGAATTGGTAAACGGTGACAGCAAGGATGTACAGACCCTTGTGAGGAAGAAGTTAAGGCGGCCGGTCTGGTTGCTTGTTCCTTGCATGTCTCCCGGGAACCATGACTGAGCCGTGGCCAACCCTGGGAATTTGGCTTTTGGAGTGCTCTTTGTGTTAGTGATGATTTTGTTATGGACACCTGGGGCAGCGGGTCATGCACATTGGATTGTCAGGTTGCTCTGCACGAACATGTTTCACTGTTGGGATCCTGAGTTTCAGTTGCTGTGGCTGGTTGCAGAGCAGAATATCCTTACATTAACAGGCACCGAGAAGTCTTGGACCCTAAGACTCAAATGGGCTTGTAGTTTGCTGCTATAGAGAGAATTCCTGTGTAGCTTCAGACAAAAGGCATGGGAAGCCTGTGCTGAACCTCTCTGGACTTCAATTCATATTTTTCCTGTTGCTTTTGCTCTCTGTCCTTTGCGGTAATAAATCTTACCATGTGTATAACCTGCTGTCAGGTCTTGTGATTCTTCCTGGCATCACCAAAGAAAACAGCCATATACAAAGCGCTGAATAAATTTAAAATCCAATTTTTCCATCCAAATCTTGATAGAATTCACTGAAAAAAGAAGGCTCAACACACGTAAGCATCTGCTGTGTGCGGATTTAAACTAAATCAAATCTTTGGTCCTGAAAACATTTTTCGTCTCTATAGGGATACAATCTTCTATAGACATGTAAAGTGTTGGGAAAATGCTTACCGGCTTAAGTATAAATAAAAAATAAAAATTCTCAATAAATGCAGAAATGGTAGAATAAAATAATTATTGTTGAACATGTATTGGTTTCTTAATCTTTTATATACCTATTTGTGCATTAAAATATCATTTTTGAAACTAAAAAAGTAAAATTTACTCTTTAAAAGAAACCTGTACAAATGTATTATAGAATTGTATCCCTGAAACATAATTTTATTAATCAGTGTCACCCCAATAAGTCAATTAAAAAATAATTTTAAAAATACTTGAAGAGAAAGGAAACCTGTGCTTATTTTGGATGGCACAAATACCTGATCCTGGAATAAATTTGAAATGAGCACCCACAGATTTCATCTTCAATTGAAATGAGGCTATTGCTATCCATGTTCTTGTTAAGCTACTAAAACCCTGCTTGTATAAGAAGTTGAACATTGCAGCAAAATTTCCATTGCCTGCCTATGAGTAGCAGAATTCTCTTCTTTTGCAGAAATCCAGAACTTTCCTGGGGAGAGAGCGGGAATCTTACATAGAGTGTCCTATCAGACTGCAGCTGACGAAGTTCCTTCTCTTCTCAACGTCAAGTTCTCAAGCTGAGCAGAAGATTCAGAGAAAAGGCCCCTCATCCCGTCCTTCAGTGGCTGGTGTTGGCATGGGAAACCGTGCTGCACGTGTTTGCAGTTCTTCCAGGTAGCGTTCAGTGACTCGAGAGGATCTCTCTCCTCACTCTTAGGGCCAAACAGCAGTAGAAACATTTCAAGATTTTATCAACGTGATTTTTCCAAAACCCAAGAATCTTGTTACTTTGGAGTCAAAGCATTTCTCCCAGGCCTCAGATACCTGTTCAACTAGATCATGTGATGAAGTGTTTGCTAAATAGTTTCTGCTGATCTTCTTTATCTTCCGAAAAACCCGGCTTACTGTTTTCTCAAAAGTATGCAAATCACCTGTCAGTTCCAACACCAGGGGAAGAGCTCTTCCTTTGCCACGCCCCCGATTTCCCTGTGCCCTTTTCCAGGTTTCCACAGGCTTCCGAGCATCCTCAGGGGAAGCGGCCTTCGTTTGAGTGCAGCGGACCAGTTTGTAAACCACTCAGAATTTTGCGTTTCCTCCCCAGGAGGTTTCTCCTTTAGGCCTCTCTGTGAAGAAAGTGTGTTGTGACCTTGTCAGGCTTTCCTTCCAGGGGAGGTGAGACTTCTTATGGAGCCGTCCATTGCCAGGACACCCTCAGCACAGACTGTGAACACAATTCCTTCAATCAAGACAGAACTTTTGTTCCCAGAAGGGAAAATACTAAAGGTACCATGCTCTTTGCTTGTTCCTGGGGGACCTTTACCGCAGGTGAGTAGAGATTTATCACCATTTACAAATCTTACCAGCGCTACACTGTGCTTATTTACTGGTAAAATCTGTTGACTCATCAACCTGAATAGAGGAACTATTGATTTTCAGTTCATGACACACAACTTTTCAGCATCATGAAACATGTCATCGTTACATCAACTGATCATTCTATTGAAAGTGGAATCTTTTCAGTTTCTCATATTGAATCTTTTCCTAGCATTTTACATGGTGGTCTTATGATATTTTCACCAACTGTATGACTTTTTTTCTTCTGAGTAGTAAGTATGGCTACTAAATAGTTCCTTGAGCCTTTCTACTGAATGTAACTTTAAAAAACAAACTTGACTCCCTTTGAGTTCCCAGTAGCATGTAAAAGAATTAGCGCCTTTATTATCACACAGCTGTGATTTGTAATTAGGGTCTTCTCCAATCTTGGGGAGGCACTGCTACATTTTTACGTTTTTGACAACACACAGTGGAATAGGCAGCTTGGATTACCAGCCAGCCTAAAACTCATGATAGGTAACTGTATTCTTTGTCTTTTTAGAGCACAGACTCCGAAAGTTGTAATTGGTCTTAATTACAGAATTGTTCATAGGTGTAGGTCCAGAATGTTCCTCTTCAATCCCATATATTTTCCTAAAAAAATAGCCATATTGGGCCATCAGCCATTTTAAAAAATCAAACACAAATATAAAACAGAAGCATCATTTAAAAAATAAAACGAGAAACACAAGCCAAAAAAAGCTAACAATTTACTTCTCTTCACAATCCACATTTTTCAGTGGGGTCAGCAAACTGCAGCTCACGAGCCACATGCGGTTCTTTGGCCCCTTGAGTGTGGCTCTTCCACAAAATACCACGTGTGGGCGCGCACATACAGTGCGATTGAAACTTTGTGGCCCATGCGCAGAAGTCGGTATTTTGTGGAAGAGCCACACTCAAGGGGCCAAAGAGCCGCATGTGGCTTGCGAGCCGCAGTTTGCCAACCACTGCCTTAGGTCACCAAAGCAGCAGGGATGGGCAGCTGAGTCACAATACATTCAAAAATGTCCTTCTTGCCCTGACTTGTTTGACTCAGTGGATAGCGTGTCAGCCTGCGGACTGAAGGGTCCCGGGTTTGATTCCGGTCAAGGGCATGTACCTTGGTTGCGGGCACATCCCCAGTAGGGGGTGTGCAGGAGGCAGCTAATCGATGTTTCTCTCTCATTGATGTTTCTAACTTTCTATCCCTCTCCCTTCCTCTCTGTAAAAAAATCAATAAAATATATTTTTTAAAAATGCCCTTCTTTAGGAAGGAAATTTCTCTCCAACGTTGTAACTGGAGGAGCTTGCTTACTGCTGTGAGTCCATGAGGTGGGGAGATTGGGCGAGCTGTCATTCAGGATGGAGAGGCTGATACCATCTTCCCCTCTCCACCGCCCCCTGAAGAGTGCTGACCAAAGGTCAGATGGAGTCCCTTATATAGTGTCAAAAACTCACCGAGAAGGGCTCAGGTGAACACTGCCCTGAAAGACAATTGATCATTGAATGCTAGCATTGCACAGTGCAAAGTTTTTTAAAGAATGATTTGTTTTCAATCACAGGCTCTTGTGGAACCCCTAATATCTTGCAGAACCCAGGGTTCCCTGGAATTCCAGTTGAGAACCCATTCAAAGATAGTGCAGTTGGGTGGGAACTACTTTATGTGTTTTTAATCCTCATGAGGATATTCTTTCCATTGATTTCTAGAGAGTGCAAGGGAGGGAGGAGGGGGAGAGAGAGAGGAAACATTGATGTGAGAGAGACATATTGACTGGCCACCTCCCGCTCGTGCCCCACTGGGGCTGGGGAACCTGCAACCAATGTACGTGCCCCTGACCAGGAATCAAACCCATGAACCTTCCCTCCACAGGCTGGTGCTCTAACCACTGATCAACCAGCCAGGATAGGGACAAGTTTATCGATGTGGTCAAAGGTGGCTTCTCTGGGGAGGTGCCTTCTGAATTGAGACTTGAAGGATGTGAGCTACCAGGCCTTTTATCAATCAGGGTCTTAATCTTAGACTCCAGTTTTTTCAAAGTTTATTTTTTATTCATTCCCCTCATTGTTTTGGGTAACGGAAAACATTCAGATATGGGTTGAAATAGATTTGGATCTATAAAAGCAGGGTTCCTCGAACGCTCCAGCATTCAGAGAAGCCTCAAGCAGTCACTATACTTGTTTTTTGTAGGTGCTTTTTTGTGTGTAAGGGTGGTAGTGCTGCATCACATGACCGCACTGTGGTACATGTACACATATGTGTATATAACATGACTGTGTGTGCGCGCGCGCACACTCGTGTTTTTTTGTTTTGTTTTTATGTTGCCTAAAATCCAAAAAAAAGACTATTTTTAATGAATACATTTTAAATCTACGCTATGATAATAAGTAAAATAGAAATATATGGGAGCCCTGGAGGAGGCCTCGCAACGGCACCCCCAGGGCTTCGGTATTAAGGTCTCCAGCTTTCCGTCTCCTGGTGCCAGTCCCACAGCAACGAGGACAACAGTCACCATGCTGCTTACAGTTCTCGCCATCACCCGTCATGTGGTTTTAGAGGCTGCGAAGCCCCGGGATCTGCAGCCCGCAGGCTGGAGTCTCAGGATAGCCCATGGTTCCAGTCCAAGTCTGAAGATCTGAGAACCCGGAGAGCAGATGGTATAAATCCAATCCAAGTGCGAGTCTGAAGCAAGACTGGTGTCCCAGCTTGAACTCTCAGGCAAAGAGCAAATTCTCTCTACTCCACCTTTTTGTTCCACTCAGGCCTCCAGTGGATTGGATAAGGCCAACAATGGGCTTTCAAAGTCCATGGATTCAAATGTTAATCTCTTCCCTCTGCAGACACGCCCAGGATAATGTTTAACCACATATCGGGGGCACCTCTGTGGCCCAGGCAAGTTGATAAAATTAACCTTCACAAAACGTATACTATTTCCAAATGATTGTTGATTATGCATACTATTCCCAAACTCATTATTTATTATAGTTGATTATCTTCTGTGTTTACCTTTGAACACTTAAAAATGTTTTGAAAGTGGTGGAACAATGAAATAAAGATATTCTTTCCAAATAAAGTCTTTCTTTGAACTACATAAAATTGGGGCTTGTAAATTTTTTTAAACAATCTCTGATTGTAGAATTATACATATTACCTGGAGTGAAACATGCTGTTATGAACACTCCCTCTGACCTCTAGGATACTTGCAATGAAATTTTAGGTCTTTAATGTGATTTTTAAGTGCCTGGGATGGATTTTACTGTTACGGCTATGAAAGAAGTATGATCAAGTGTTTTAATAATTAGATGTGGCTTTTGGCTATTTGTCCAACTATACTTGAGAGCTATAAATTTAAGATGTATTTTGCTCAGCAGCGAGAAGTTGATATTTAACCTTTGGGAGCTCAGTCAGGCAGTAAGTAAACGAAGTTAGCCATGGAGCACTCATGTCATAGCTCTTCCCACGCCCCGTAGCTTCACTGTGGCATAGCTGCAATTCTGTCCCGTCTACTGAGCCCCAGAAGTTGTCTTGAAAAACTCAATTTGTTTGCCATTGCAGCTGAGATTTTACTTCCATCACTTAGGAGAAAGTCTTTCTTATTTAAGGACACCTGGCCCTGGAGGCTCCTGTATTAGACCTTTAGGATCCCATGGCAGCGGCTACTTGTGATCAGACATCGTTTAAAGTAGTTATATCACTCTTGCAGCAATTACCGAGCGCACGGCAGAACTCAGTTTTAAGCTGTGCCACTTTCCATACTGTATCTTGCTCAGAAGCAAGACAGTCAACAGTTGTCGTTAATGAAGTTAGAAAGCCAACATTTTAAAGATAAGTAGTGTTGGTGGTAAATTCAGACCTCTATGTGGTAGGCAGAATAATGGACCCCCAAAGATATCCATCTCCTAATCCCTAGAACCTGCGAATATGCTGTTACATGGCAAAGGAGAACTAATGTTGCGGACAATTAATTAAGCTGGTCAGATAACCTTAAAATATGGAGATTATCTGCATGAACCCAATATAATCAGTCACAGGAGTCCTAAGTAGAAAAGGGAGGCAACAAAAGTGGAAGAGAGGCAGGGAAGTCAGGGTCAGAAAAAGAGTGTGAGGGCAGCAGGAAGATGAGTGATGCAAGCTGAGGCCTCAACCCACCATTGCCAGCTTTGCAGACAGGAAGGACCATGAGCCCAGGAATGCAAGCAGCCTCTGGAGGCTGCAAATGGAAGGGAGCAGGTTCTCCTAATCCTCCAGAAGGGAACCCAGAGCTGCCAATACCTTGACTTGAGCCCAGGGACACCCAAGTTGGATCTAAACCTACAGGTCTGTATTGGTTAAGCCCCAAATTCATGGTAATTTGTTACAGCAGCAATAGCAAATCAATATGCCATTAATGTGACTTTAGTTTGCCTAGTGTAGGCCAAGGCTTAGTTGGGAAACTTGGCTTTAATATATGGTGGCATGGATTCCCTTACAATAAAAAGGGATAGATTTTTAAATTCTAAAAAACCACCAAAGTCTACAAAAAATTCACAGATCTGTTTATTGGGACAGAGTTGAGCTGACCTTGTATTGTTTTCTATGTACCACTCTTCCCCTCTTGCTTTAAACTGACAGAGATCAAAAGGGGTCAGCAATTTTTTTTTCTTACAAATTCCCCCAGAACCAACATCACATTGAAATTTATAGGGTGTCTGACTTCTCAAGTATTATCTCCTGTGGCTGCAGACAGTAAAAACTTAAAATCTTTAGGCACTGACATTAGCTTACAACAGCAAAAGGTGACAACCAAGAAAACATTAATGGAGCCAGAAAAAGATTAAAAGGAAACTGAGCAAGAGAGGGTAGGTTTACAGCAAATGTATAGAAGCAAACGGTGTGATTGAGGGACAGTATCTGTAGAGACCACAGAGCAGACTGAGTTTTATTCCATTCTTGAGCTGACAATTCTTCATCTGCCTGGTTCCTGAAATTCCCCCAAGGTCTGAGTAGAGAAAAAAAAAATCCTTAACCTAACCCAAGCAGCCTGCCTTCACTTGAAATAATTTTATATTAGGCTGTTGTCTTGAAATAATTCCCTATATAGAAGAATGTTGGAAAAAGTAATTCGTTATTGAGCATTTATAGTGCCCCCAGCATCAACAAATAACTTCAGCATATGCCACCTCCAAGAAGTTTGTTAGAATTTATATGCTACCCATGCTTCTCAGAACCACCACTATTTATAATTCAAATTACTTTATATATTGTTACTAGTGGCCCGGTGCATGAAATTCGTGCACATTAAAAGGGGATTAGAGGAAATATTTTAATATTGCTATTTGCCCTTTCTCTATAATAGAAGTGTCAAAGATGAAAGAAAATTAGTAAAATGTATATGAAAATGTTCCTCCTGTCAGAGTCCAGGGCGCACCATGGGACCCAGGGTCAAGTTCCCACCCACCCACGTGTGCCTCAAAATCGAGCAAGACCCAGACCCAGCCACCCTCCCCCCATTGGCTAGATCCAGACCTGGCCAGTCCCACCCTTGTCAAGCCCTGCCGGGTGGTGGTGGTGGTGGGGGGGGCGCAGCCTGAGGTCCCCCAGCCTGGCGCCAGGGTGGGGTGTGGGGTGTGGCCTGAGGTCCCCTATCAAGCCCCACGGGTGCGGGGAGTAGGGCACAGCCTCAGGTCCTTTCTGACTGCTTCTTAAGGCTCATTACGGGAACTCGGCCTCCACTGTGGGTGCCGCCATCTTGTGTTACGGAAACCCCTGCCTCCACTGTGGGCACCGCCATCTTTGTGGCAAAGTGATGGTCAATTTGCATATTCCCTCTTTATTATATAGGATTGATTTCAGAGAGGAAGGGAGTGGGACATATAGAAACATCAATGATGAGAATCATTGATCAGCCACTTCCTGCACACACCCCACTGGGGATCGAGCCTGCAACCTGGGCATGTGCCCTGACCAGGAATTGAACTGTGACCTCCTGGTTCATAGGTCAATGCTCAACCATTGAGCCATGCTGGCTGGGCTCAAATTACTTTTTAAAAGATTTTTCTAACAAGTTTACTCATACGGCAATTGCAGGGATTCCCAAACTCCAAGGGACATTATCCATCGTATCAAATGATATCCATTATATTTCATGTGAATGGTGCCCCCTGGTGTTGTGCAACTCAATGGCTCTGTGTTTAAGTTCCGGATGCCTTCAGTATTTCTTACTCCAGCCTCTTCCTTGTTCTCTTGGACCCTCCTGCAGAGTGATGCATTGTTTATAGTTGGGGTAAACCAGGCAGGCTCATTAAATGAAAATTGTCAGTACTCCCACCACTGCGATTCTGACACAAGTGAAGTTCATGCTGTAAAGTCAGGACCCACCATCTCAAATGCCTGCTTCCCTTCTTTACCTTCTCAAAATCTCCCAGGCTGGAATGAGTGGACTTTGACTTCCTCACTATCTCTGGTAGGGACTTCTGTAGTCACATTATCCTTCTTTCTTTTCCTATATGAGTCATAATAGGAAATGACTGCTAACAAATGTCAATTACAGGGGAAAGGAATAAATAATTTCAAAATAGTATTCTTATTTTACTTACTAGAGGCCTGGTGCACGAATTCGTGCACGGGTGGGGCCCAGCAGGCCCGCCTCAATGGGGGCCCATTGGGCCAGGCCAGAGGAGGGTAGGGGCTGCGGGTGGTTGGCCAGTGGCCCCACCTCTAATCGGGGCTTTGGGGGCCAATTGGGGGGAGACGATTGGGGCCTGGATCAGGCTGGTTGGCTGCCGCAGTGTGCGTAATAGCCATCATCGTTCCAGTTGTTCTGCCTTTCCGGTCACTGGGCTTTTATATAGAGATATTTCTCTTGTTAATTGCATTTATTCAGTTTTGAAACATGAGTACAGAAAGGTGCTTTACCCCATATTGATTTCCAACTGCAGGTTATTATGTGCGATAACTAACTCCCTCATTAAGTATGGTCCTCCACCACAATGCAGATAAACTATAAATGCCTCCATGGACCTCTATTAGTTTTGATTTCACATGAACCATGTCTTCCTTAGCTAGTGTAGAAAAGTATTTAATAAGCAAATGGTGAAGAGCAATGAGGATTATCTGTTTCAACTATTGATTACATCTTTGACTGTATCATTCATTGCCTCTGCTAATTGTCCCTTTGCATTCTACAAGTAGACTGTCTAGGAAATATTTTGCAATGATTATTTCAGATACTTATGTGAGTAGTTACTTCTTTAGAAGCTTCCTAATTTAAATAAAAATTTTTCCAAATTTCCTGTGTAATTACACTTATTTTCTGCAACATAGGAAACAAATACAGGACAGCATATCTCACTGATGTTTACATTCGGTGCCCCAAATTAGAACCAAGTCATTGTTCAGGCTTCTCTTCAATATGTTCCAGTTCTGTGAACTGAGGGAAACAATTCATAATGGTCATCAGTTCCCTCATTTGAACCCACAACCAATACCGACCCCCCCGGCAGGCTTTGGAAAGCCTTAAATAACACATGCAAAACATCAACATACTGTGGGTATTCAATAAATGGTAGCTATTCACAGGCGAGTTCTTGAAGTGCTGATAGTTCTATTTTGACCTATGTAAATGTTATATGGACATTCAACTAATAATTATTGGACTATATATATAAATGGACCTCATGGACTCCTATATTTCACAATTAAAAATGAATGGTAACTTTTAGTGTTACTTAATGTTAATTTATGTAATGGTCCCTTAAACCTGATCCGAGTCCCTACTAATTACAAATCCTAATAGGGCTTATTACTTAAAAATAGATTAGTTTTGCCCTGACTGGTTTGGCTCAGTGGATAGAGCGTCAGCCTGCGGACTGAAGGGTCCCAGGTTCAATTCCGGTCAAGGGCATGTACCTTGGTTGTGGGCACATCCCTAGTGGAGTGTGTGCAATAGGCAGCTGATTGATGTTTCTCTCGTCGATGTTTCTAACTCTCTATCCCTCTCCCTTCCTCTCTGTAAAAAATCAATTATTTTTTAAAAAGTAAAAAAATTTAAAAAAAAGATTAATTTCATTTTGTAGTAAACAGATGGCTTTCTTCCTACATCCACTCTAATATCTGTTGCAGAAGGAAGCTGGCTATTTACACTGGACCTCCTAGTTGCTAACCCCACTCCTACTCATAGTCCAAAGAGGTGCTGCAGGAATTGAGAATGGGAAGTAGGAATGATACACCTTAGGACAGTTATCCCAGTCAATGGCAGCACCAACAGCCCCCAAGAATTTGGGTTAAAAACTCACGACACCACCATTCTCCGAAGTCAACTTTCTAAAAAATATATTTTTATTGACTTCAGAGAGGAAGGGATAGAAACATAAATGAGAGAACCATCGATCAGCTACATCCTGCACACCCACTACTGAGGATCAAGGCCAAAACCCCGGCAAGTGCCCTTGACCAGAATTGAACCTGGGACCCTTCAGTCTGCAGGCTGATGCTCTCTCCACTGAGCCAAACCAGCTAGGGCCCAACTTTCTAACTTTACCATTAAAAAAAAAAAAAAAAAAATCCTTAACCATGTTAAGAAAAATCAATCTCAGGACACTGTCTTGTCTTGTTTTTAATTTAGTTTCCTGTCTTAATAACCTATTTTACTCAGTAAACCTGATTGAAAATTATTTTAGGATTTTTTAAAAACAAACTTTAACTGCACCCATAAGGGATAATTCCCTAGTTGAGAATATTCCAGACAGGCAAGTACTAAGGAGCATTAATAAACAGCTGCTTTGAAGTGACGTGACTCATTTAAAGGGACCGAAGATTTGAAGATGTGGTCACTAACAATTAACTAGCTGAAAATCAGTCTGAGGGGCATTTTCAAAAACTTTACAATTTGGAGAAGGTAAGCAATACAACATACTAAAAGTTTGGGCTCTGGAATCAGATAGGGGTTTGAAATTGATCTTTGACCAAATTATTTTTTTCAGTTTCTTCATCTGAAAAAGGGCCAAATGAGCAGCTACTCATAAGGCTGTGAGGAAATCAGAACATGTCTAAGCAGCTAATAAACTAAGGAATACTGCATCACAGTGGGCACTGTGAGTACATCATCTTGCTTAATCTTCAGTGCTCTCTGGCAGCTATTAGTCCTACTTTACAGCAGAGGGAGCCTGGATTCTCAATAACAGATTCCCAAGTTTGCTTTCTTCTGCACTATACTATCTTGAAGAATTATAAAGTATGCATTTTTCTTAAATCAGGAATTCTTTAAAAATTTCAAGGGATTGAAGCTTTTAATAAGTTTATAGCAAATAACATTTAAAAATTCAACAGTATTTGTTTTTACACTAAACAGCTCCCTCCAAGTCTACCATATCAAAAGGTTACTAGAATTTAAAATATTTTCAATAACCTTTATGTTAACTTGTAACGAGCCAATTTAGGAACTTACCAAACTACCTAGGTACGTCATAGCAATTTATTCTTTGTAATATTTGGCTCATTTTTCTGACCATCATCATCCCACAAAATACACATTCCAAGAATAAGGAAAGAGAGGTAATTAAAAGTGCTTCCACCATTCATGTTATTGCTTCTCACAACCCATTTATAGAATATGGAGATAACTTTAATATCAAGTTTAACATTCTCGAGTCATTCATTTTTAAAGGTTATCTGGTGAAATAAAAACTGATTATTTCAAGTACATAAAGTATCCTTATCTTTTATTTAAATCGTGTTACTTGTGTTCTGTTTAACTATTCTACTGGTAATATTATGGGCATGAGAAAGGTCATATCTTGATTTCTCTTACATTATCACTGTTACTGCTCAATTTGCAGTATCTCAAAAGCCAGAAGAAAAGCCACAAAGATAACGACACATCCTGGGCCAAAGTTTGAAGAAAAATGAAATGATCTACCACAATGGAATAATACAATTAGAATCACCCAAGACACAAAAACAGGATTCCATTTCATTACTAATGAAGGTATGTCAATTGAACAAGCTCATTAGAGAGCTGAGCATGGCTCTCTATTCTTCCCAGTATTAAGATTTGTAAACAGAAGACTATCCAGTTCCAGATCTGGTAACTGTACCTTCTCTATTCATAAAGTTGTATATCAGCTATGAAAAACTACTTGGTTGTAATTTACAATGACCGGTAGCAGGAAGCTTATTTGCAGGAATTCTGACTTAAGGGGAAAAAAAACACAACTTCTTGAAAAGGTAAAATAGCTTAAAGCATTTAATATCTAAACAAATCAATCTGTTAATAGCAGTAGTCACAAAATATGTTTAATATAGAAACCCACATTTATGTCTTAAGAAAAAGTGTAAATTGTATTTTACCTCAAAACATAAATTATTAACCCACTTAAAGAATCTGCAGTGGTCAAAAGCATGAATTTTAAACAACCTCAGAATAAAATAACCTTAAGTACTTTATATCTAAAAAAATGCTTACAACTCCTCATAAAAATAGTCTGAGGCAACTATTTTTCCTTTTATTATTTAACAGACACGTTCAACATTATGGGCAACATTCTTAAAACCTTAAGCTTCAGACTTTCAAATACTATGGTCCCCTTTTCTTGATGTGGGAGGTTTATTACACTAGGGGGAAAAAAAAAGCATGGTAGACAATATATTCTCACCAAATCAAAAGCAGTACAAAAGTTTTAAGACTCTACAGAACTACACACCGTACCTAATGCATCATTAAAAATAGAAGACAGTATTTCCCTCAGCAAATAAAACAGCATACTGGTATGCTGTTAATGCTTATCTTTTAATGTGTACTGTCATTCATAAGTTATTTACAACTTCTACTGTGTGAAGAGAACTAGAATGTAAATTTTCTGCAAAACTGGAAAAAAGCAATACAAAATTTGTGAAAGCCTGTGTTTATATTGTACAAAAGTCAGTTTTTCTCTTCCAATACCAGATACTGTATGCGGTGATACTTTGCATATATTATAGTAATTCTTGAGGATGTTTCAATGCTGGAGGTAAGTTGACAGGCCTTGATTCTTCATCGAGGAGCACTAGGTCTTCTATTTCACTGCCTCTGTACTTCCTTTTACATATTTTTACTACCACCTTTTTCTTGAGAAATACCTTCAATGCTTCTCTTGATGCCACTGCTTTTGCATTTTCTTTGCTTTTTCCACATCCAGTGCCCAAATACACAGACTTGCATCTCAGTTCACAAACAATACTTTCTTGAGAGCTCTTACTCTGAGGCAGATCTGCCAGTTCTTTTAGCGGGACAAAAAACACATCCAGTGTTGCTTTCAGAGCCTCAATAGCTGCGTTTAAGAGCTCTCCGTGATTCACATTGGGACTAAAGCCACCAACAGCTACCAACTTCCATGCCACCGTTTTATACAGTCGATTGAAAAAAGGTTGCTTCTGTTTCACATCTTCATTGGTTAACTTGCAACAAGAGAATCTGACAGAACTCTCACTAGACTGGGAAGTACTTTTAGAAGGCAACTGGGATGTGCTAGTCTGAGAACTACTCTTAGAAGCCAGTTGGGACACACCTGCTAAGGAAGTGCTTTTCGAAACGAGAGACCCACTGGTCTGTGGGCTGTTCTTAGAAGCTAATAGCGATGCAGCTACCTGCGAAGTGCTTTTGGAAGTCAGCATCGATGTAGTTACTGACGTGCTGCTCTTGGGAGTTAGTAAGGATGTGCCTGATGAGGAACTGTTTTTCGAAACCGACGATGAAACATTTGCCTCTGAACTGGTTTTGGGAGTTAACCCACCTGAAGCTGTCTCTGAACTAGGTTTAGAAGACAACAGTGGCAACTCTACTTCTTCTGCGCTTCCCGAGGAGCCCAACAAGGGCACCTCAACCTCGGAGATGCTTGGAGAAGCTGAGACGGAAGAGCCTTCCAAAGCACTCTTTTTAGGGGATCCACTTTGTTGACTGGAATCAGAGGACTGGGCCACATGACTATTCACACTGGATTTCAACAAGGAAGAAACAATCGACGCTGCACCCTGTTTATCTGGGGCCTCTGGCTCAGAAGCCTTTCCAGACCCTGCTGCTGTTACCTGAGAGGAAATGCTGCTCTGGCTGGAAGCAGACCGATCGCCATCACTTGTCGAGCTATTCTGATCGGAGGTGCCAGAGCTCCGAGTGGAGTTCCCACCACTCTCTGATTTGGCAGATGACTCCATACACACCGAGCTGTTTTCCTGCTGAGCTGATGCATGTTCTGTTTTGGCAGAAATTTCTGCATGATCTTGCTCAACTGCAGAATTATTTCCTTCTATAACTCGTTTTTTCGTTGGCTCTTCTACCCCTTCTAAAAAAGAAAAAAGGAAAACAGATATGTGACTAGTCCACCTCATACACATCAGCTAAAAATTTAGAAGACAGATACTCATTAAAACAAAGGCACAAGGCAAATATATTTCAGAACCAGTAGTTTCTTTAGAACGGTGGCATAGCCTTGGCCGGTGTGGTTTAGTTGGTTGGCGCTTCATCCAGTACATCAAAAGGTGGCTGGTTTGATTCCCGGTCAGGGCACGTCTCAGGCTGCAGGTGATCTGATCAGCAACCGATGAATGTTTTCCTCTTTCTCTCTCCCTCCCTCCCTCTCTCTACAATCAATTAAAAAATTAAAAAAAAAAAAAAAAGGCGGCCTTCCCTGGTCCCTTAATTTAAAAATAAACAAAACATGTAGAATAACTTCATTAATTTCTTAAACAGCACTGAAGAGCATCATTCATTTCTAACATTAAAAAATCAACAACACAGACATTTGACACTTGAAAATCTAAAAGCAGTTAAAGGAAAACTTATCAAAGGCAGAGGCTAAAACACAGACACAGGATTCAGTTTTGACATTTCACTTGATTTTAACATTACGTAAATTCCAGATCGTTACAAAAAGTAGTAACAATTCCTAATGGCATCAAACTTATGTTCTAAACTCCTATGTATGTTCACATCTATGATCTGCTAACCATTGCTACTTGAAATCCCTCTTTTCTTCACCTTGGCAACCAGTTCGTCTCGTGTGGTATGGATTGGAGCATCTGTCACTTTGATGCCTTCGGCCATACTAAGTATTTTGTCCATAACTTTTGGGGGGTACCTGGAAAAGAAGGAAAAGCCACTGTTAGGAGGTGTTTCCCCCTAAGCTGCCCAGTCTGGGGTGCCCAACAGGCCACAGGAACGGCACTTCCTGGTTGCAATGGAGAAAGGGGACCGGGCACCAACCGCCAGGCACTTCCCGGAACCTCAGAAACTGGTGCGCCAGCGTCCGGGGGGAGAGGGGGGGGTCCCTCCGGGTCCCCCTTCAACTCAGGGCCGGTCCACGAGAGGGCTGTCCGCCAACCACGCCGCCAGCACCCTCCGCCCCCCACACAAGGGGGCACCCACAGACGGCTCAGCAGGTCGGCTTCCGGCAGGTTCGCCCTTCCCACCCTAGAGGGCAGGCGGCCCCGCCATTCCCGCGCTCCCCAACTTCCCCGCCCCGCAGCCCCGAGGCTGCAGACAAAACCCGGAGAGCGGCTCGGGGGCGCGCCCCCACTCACCGGCACCCGAGGAAGACGTGGTTGGCCCAGGCCATGGAGAAGGAGATGAGCTGCTGCAGCTGCCGCCGGCGGGGGCCGCTCTCGGCGTCGGCGGCTTCCTCCGCGGTCGTGGGGGTCGCGGGCGCCTCGCCGCCGGCGGGGGCCAGGTCCCCGGCATTGCGGAGCAGGAACTCCCGGCGGTGGCGCCAGTGTTTGTCCGTCTCGCCGTCGCCGCGCAGCGCCTCCACCCAGGCGGCCGCCCGCGGGTTCTGGCCCAGGTACTCCGACACCTCCTGCGCCATGTTGGGTCTGCAGGTCGCGGAGGCCGCGAGCGGACGCGGCGCCGGGAGCGGGGCGGGGGCGCCGGGCGAGCGGCCCTGTCACTGCGGCCGGCGCCGGCGGCCCTCGGGAGAACGCCCCTCGGCAGGTCCCGGCCCCAAACAACAGCGCCGGAGCCGCCGATCCGCCCACTTCCGCCCGCCGCCGGCCCCGGCCCTTTTATAACCTCGCCGCCGCCGAGCGCGTGCGTCCTTCCGGCGCGGCGCTCCCAGGACGCTTTGCGGCGCGCGAGCTGCCGCGACGCGGAGACGCCGGCGGCGGCGGAGGGCGCTCCCTGGGGGCGGGGCGCGGGGGGCGGGGAGGCGGGCCGCCCGCGGGTCCAGGCGCCGCGACCGGGGCACGGCCGAGCGTCCGGCCGGCTCTGTGCCGCCGCGGGCTCCGCTGCCCTCCCCGCGGGCCGCCTCGGCGCCGGGTTCCCGCAGCGGCCGGGCCGGCCCAGCCCTCCTCGGCCGTGCGCTCTGCCCGAGACGCGGGTTTTGAGCGGAGCCAACCCCAAAGCCCGCCTCCATCTCGTTTTCTGTTTTAACGTAAATCCCTCCTCGTTTAAAGTATTGCACAGGTCTCCTTCCCCCCATGCTTCTCCGGGCCGGAGCGTGATGACACCGCCTCCATCTTCTGGTCCCGCCGGCTGCGCTCCGGGCGCCGCTTCCGAGGGAGACCGGCCACGCGCTCCGAGGCCTCCCGGGCGGCGCGTTCGGAGCGTGGAGTCCGCGGGAAGGAACAGTCATGGCTGAGATGATGCGGCTCAACGCTCGGCCCCGCTCCGGGCGGCCCTGCGGGCCCGTCTGCAACCGTCCTCGGCGCGCGGGGTCGCGTTCATGGTCCCCGCAGTCCGCCCGCGACCCCCGCCGCCCCCCTGGGTGGATCCCCGCTGCTCCTCGGGGTGGATCCCCGCTGCCCCCCCGCCCCCCCGTGGATCCGCGCTGCCCCCCTGGGTGGATCCCCGCTGCCCCCCGGGGGTGGACCCGGTCGAACCCCGCCGCGCAGAGGACAGGACGTCCTGCATGTTTCCTGAAACAGTGACGCCCGCGGCGCGGCGGCTGGGAGGCGGCGTGGGAAAGGGCCTGTGTACTGTCCCCGCTTAGCACTGACTGCCGCTCGGTGACTGTGTTTCCGGTTTCAGGTGTAGGTATACTTTAAGGCTAATAATAAGCTACAATAGGTGCTATGTAATAATCTCAAATTACGGAATGAAACATTTCCTTTTACTAAATGTGGGTTTTGAAAAGTGCTTGAATTATTCTAAGCAAGAAAAAGATGGTCACTTAGGTAACAATTTCTAAAAGCCATGTGATGTATACAGGGTGGGGCAAAAGTAGTTTCCAGTTGCTTATATGGCAAATAACACAATCATTAAGAATACATGTATACAAGAATAAACTTTCGAGTAGACCTTTGCCCACCCTATATACATGCTGGAATAATAAAAATTCAACTACAGTGTGATGTGAAAATCATATTGCCCACTTTGCTGCTGTGCCAAAAGAAACGGCATAGAAACAGGCAAAACAAAATTTTTAAATTTGGGATCGTGCTCTTCTTTTTCAGGGAAAATTGCTGAGACTTTGGAGGGGTGAAAGAATGAGGAAATCCTTTAACTTCAGATGCAATTTAAGATGGAAAATATTATGGTCTTCCATGAATTCTTAGGCAGGAGGGAGATCAGGTAAAAGAATCTATGATTACATACCTAGGTGTTATTTGTGCTTTTTTTTTTTTTAATCCTCACCTGATGATATGTTCTTACTGATTTTTTTTCATTTTTTTCTTTTTCTTATTGATTTTTAGAGAGGAAGGGAGAGAGAGAGAGAAAACAAACAAAAAAAAAAAACACACAAAAAACATGAATCTGCTGCCTCCCATATGTGTAGAGACCTTTCTTAGGTTCAGGGGATGATGTTCCAACCAACTGAGCCACCCGGCCAGGGCTTACTTGGGCATGCATTTGAAACCAAGAATGTTCTCACTTTTGTTGTTGTTGCCCTGTAGCCTCCACCCATAGTTTTCATTGCCTTGGATGGAGAGCAAATAGAGCCTGAATTTCAAAATTATTTTTTAAGTTATAATAATGGCAACATAATCCGAAAATAAAGTATTTTTTAATTAAGGTCTGTACATTGTTTTCTAGACATGATTCTGTCGCACACTTAATAGGCTATAGATAGTATAGTGTAAAGGAACTTTGCTGGGCACCGGGAAACCAAACTATTCCTGTGATTCACTTTATTATGATATTTACTTTATCATGGTGCTCTGGAACCAAACCGGCAGTGTCTCCGAGGTATGCCTGTACCTTCTTTTCCTGTGGCATAGCGATTACCTCAGTTTTAGGAAGGCTCTTTGGGTACCTACTGATGTGAAGAAGTAGAGAACTATGGACTTTCTCTACAGGTTTACAAATTCTAGTTTGATTTATTTCAGTTACAAGTGACAAAAATTATGATTTAAAATGTCTTTTGCTTAAATAAAAAGGGAGCTTATTGGCTGTTACTGACAGTCCAGGGAGTAGCCTGGGCTCCAGGCACTCAAACAGTATATTGAAATCAGGCAGCCTGTTTCTCCTCATCTCCAGACTTGGCTTTCTCTGCATTAGCTTCAATCTTGGGCAAGCTCTTCCTACAGAGTGGCAAAATGGTTCCTAGCAACGCATGGCATGTGTCCATCAGAATTTATTTTTCTGAGAGTTTCTGCCAATGTCTGAGGTTCTGTTAAAAATCGATTGGTTTTGTTGGGTCATGTGTATCCCTTAAATAAACACTCACACCAAGGGTATGAAATGTTCTGATTGTACAGATCTGAGTCATGGGTACACCCTAAGAATAATAAAACATCTGAGTACGGTCAATATCATGCAAGGAAAATGACAAACTCAATAAACCAAAGAATTTACACTCAAGGAAGTGGAGATAAGAGCCATGTGAACAGAAAAGTCACCAAATACCAGAAAAAGTATTTCAAGAACAGATGGTAGGAAGCAATTTCAAACGACTAAGACAGTTCTCCTGTGGGAGGGTCTGTTATCAGGATGACTTCTTTTTCTCCACATTTTAGCCAAAATGTGGCTATAAAATCTTTTTATAGCGCTATGTTTCTTTATATAGTCACTAGAGGCCCAGTGCACAAATTCGTGCAGGGATGGGGTCCCTTGGGGTGGCCTGCAGGGATCGGGCTGAAACCTGAAGTCATCCCAGCCCCACTGTGTCTGATGTGGGCTCGCACCCAATCAGTCCCTATCTAGAGAGGCTCACCCTGCTGCAGCAGCACTCACCAGCTGAGAGCCCTGTATCTGGTGCCCTGGCATGGCGAGGGGGGGTGGGGGGAGGAGGGGGGTATGGCCCATGGGGTCCGGATGAAACCGGCTCTCCAACATCTGCTGAGGGGTCCCAGATTGCAAGAGGGCGCAGGCCAGGCCGAAGGACCCCACCAGTGCACAATCGGGGTCAGGGAGGGCTCCAGGGCGTGTCCAGCCCATTTCGCTCAGTCCTGATAGGTTGGGACCCCAGCAGCAAGCTAACCTCGTTGGAGCATCTGCCCCCTGGTGGCCAGTGCACGTCATAGCAAGTGGTTGAGCGGTCTTAGCATGTCATTAGCGTATTACACTTTGGTTGAATAGTAGACCCAGTCACTGTCTAGATGACTAGACACTTAGCATTTTAGGCTTTTATTATTTAGGATATGAAGAGCCTTCCTGAAAACGATTTTTTCTTTTTAGTCTTCATGTTCCTCCTAATGCCAACAAGATGAGATATTATTCAGTGTACTTTCCATCCCTTTGTGAAACCCTTCACCTGGGCCTGATCCCAGAACGTGGGAGATTTAAATCTGGGAGAAAGATACAGATGGAGATCAGAGAAGAGTTCTGAGTTGAAGAATTACAGTTTAAGTTCCCATAAAATAACAGCTTCATCCTGGTTCTTCAGAATCATGGGAAGTTAGAACTGGTAGGGACCTTAAGGCTGTTTATTTTATAGATGAGGAAACTAGGGTCAATTGGAAGGGAAGCATGAGGAACCAAGGAGTGTAGTCTACTGACTTCTGGTCTAGAATTTTGTCTCCTGACACATTTTGCTCCTTGGTGAAGTTTAAGGAATTTTGATTAACTAACAAGATGAAGTGGCTGCAAAAGAAATAGGAACTGAGTTAACTCTAGGCTCCCCAACCGGTGTGGCTCGGTTGGGCATCCTCCAGTGCACTGAAAGGTTGACGGTTTGATTCCCAATGGGGGCCGTGCAGGAGGCAGCCTATGGGTGTTGCTCTCTTGCGTCAGTGTTTCCCTCCCCTCTCCCTCCCCCTCTCTCTTCCCCCTCTCCCTCCCCCTCTCCCCCTCTCCCCTCTCCCCCTCCCCCTGCCTCCTTTCTTCTCTGTCTCAAAATCAATTTTAAAAAATCTTTAGAACTGAAGTCCAGGCACTAAAATTACCACAGTAATAATCCACTTAATTATTGGGCAATTTGGAAACTAGGAGTAGGAAGGATAGGACATTGTGTTTGTTTTTCTAGGGCTCTGTGCACAAGTGTGTGATTGTGCAACCACAGAACCAGCTCAGAATGGTCCTATCCTGTTTAACAAGATACTGAGTTGCTTTTAAGAGATAACAGACCGCAACCTCATGTCAGGTAACCAGAGGTTGCACAGATGAGAGAACTTTGACCTCCTGCTGCACCCAGAACCAAAATCTTGCCACTCCCCACCCCCTCCCTACACAACCAGGACAGAAGCTAAAGGACCAGCACATAACCTTCGGGAGCAGAGTCCACGGCCCAGGAAGATCTGATATTGATGACCCTTTATCATAAACGGCCAAGTTCCAAGGTCCTTCAGCTAAAACTTGCCCCACCAGCACTTCCCCGTACCTGTTCCTCCTAACCCCTTAAAATCCCTTAGTCCCGTCCAGCGAGCAAGATAGGTCTGAGGTGCCATTAAGTCTCCCATCTTCTCCGTTGGCACCTTCTTGGTCAACAAACCTTTCCTTACCCCAAACTCTGATGTTTTTTATTTTGTCCTTTGAAGACTTACTTGGGTTTGGTAACAATTGCCTTGGAACTATGAGCAGCAGAGGACCTAGAAGTATTCATGGAGAGAGCTGGGAAGCCAGGTGAGTGGACATGTGTCACTTACATTAGTTAACAGTATTGCTTTAGGAATCAGACCTTCCTGGGTTTGAATTCTGGCTCCATTTTGTACCACCATTGTGGCCTTGGGCAAATTATTTAACTTCTCTAAGTCTTCATTGTTGTAATTGTAAAATGGGGGTCGTGTAAAAGAGGTCGTATATTAAAGAGGATAGGTCAGTACCTGGTACATAGCTTACATTCAATAAGTGAACTTTAGAAACGTGTTTTAGGTTTTATTTGGTAACTAGAGGCCCGATGCACAAAATTCGTGCGAGAGTAGACCTTCCTTCCCCTGGCTGCCGGCTCTGGCTTCCCTCGCAGCCCCGGCTTCTTCCGGTCTAATTAGCATATTGTGCTTTTGTTATTAGAGATGATGCAGTTTTGATGATTAGTTCTTTGGTTTATGAAAATAACGCCTTTACAAATGAACTGTGTTTTAGCAGGTACAAATCTCAGTCCAGAAACCCACGGTGTGCAAAGAGATGTAGCTGTTTTTCTGTGGTTGAATTCATTTTCTGTTTTAAAGTCCAGTTCCACGAAGAGGGTGGGGAGACCCAGTTGCATTTCAGGATTTCGAGCATCCTTTCCGGGGAACTCCTATCGTGTTGAAGCACAGGGGCGGGAGCTGGGGGTCGAGGTGAGGAGTGCCCGGCATCCCTTGAAATAGTCATCTCCCCTATCAGTTTTGGGTCCGTCTATGGACCTAGACTTTAGGTCCCTGTAGGCCACTGCTTCCTCCTCATCCCTGCAGTGGGGCCTCTGTAGCTCAGAGGACTCTCCTTGCTGTGCTCATGCCTCTCCAGGCGTAGTGAGCATCCACTGTTCGTCATCCCTGCTGGATGCAGGCGCTCTCTGAGGCTCTCTCAGGTCCGCTAGCTCAGACACCCCGCAGACATCTCTCCTCGCCAGGCCACCCGCGCGGAGGAGGGGTGCTCTGCGGCTTCCCCGGGTCCTGCTGGGAATGAGGCCTGGGCCACACCTGCTCAAGGGTCCCCCAAGCCGACTGGGGTTTTCATCCTCCCTCCTCACCTCTCCTTCCCTTTGCCCCCTCCCTCTGATGCCCAGGCTGGGGGTAAGGTGGCAGACCCGGGGTACTGCACAAGGAAACACCCCCAGTCTCATCCTCTCGGTTCCCCCCCTCCCCTTTCCTTTGGAGAGTTTATCTGGGGAAGGGGAGGCTTGGTTCTTTATCTCCTTCTGTGCCCACGTGGACTTCTGACCGGTAGAAGTCCAGACTTTGCCTCTTTCTCTCCTCCATGCGGCTGCCCCTTGCAAAAGGCGGTGACCACAGAGCGCCTCGCATCTCAAAGACCAGCCAGAGGCCTGGGAAAGTTAGGGCCGCCTCTGGACTCCCTGAGAAAAACGGGGCAGGGAGCACCATTAACCAAATCTATCGCACCCCCTCGTTATTAATCCTGGAGACCAATTTTAATTTTAATAAGCAATTTCTTTAACTCCATTGGACACGGAGCGTGGGCTTGTGGGAAATCTGCAGGCGCCTAAGGAGTATCTGGGCTCACGGAGTCACGCCTTCATTCCAGCGGGCTCCTGCGAACTCCCTACCGAGGGTCACACCAGTGAGACCAGCGCCCTAACATGCAGCGGGGAGGGAGGAAGCAGAGGACGCAGAGCGTTCGCGGAGGGGTCTAGACATTTAGAAAGAACGTGCTGGAAACCTTCGAGGAGCCACCGAAAGCAGCATTTAAAAATCCCGTCTCTTCTCCCTCCTATGCAACTGTTGGTTGAGTAGGATGCATTTTCGAAAAACCTCAATTAATTTTAAGGAAGGAAACAAAGGAAGTGTTTTTCTTCTCACCGGGGAAGGCAGCTTTGATTTAACACCTCACTGGTGGGGGTAGTTCTGTGCAGTTAATTTTAAAGACGGGAACAAAGGACGTGTTCCCATCTCACCAGGGAAGCGTTTTAAGCACCGCATGGAGGGGCAGTGCCAGGCCCACTTGGGACCGGACAGTGGCTCCTCCTGACAAGACAGTGCGAAGAAGACGCAGAGGGACGCCAGCGGCCCTCCGCCATCGCACCCTGCTACTAGCGAAGGCACAGCTTCTGTCCCGAACGCGGTGCTGAGGGTGCCGCCACCCAATTACCTCCACGCATTCAGGGCTCCCCGTGGCTGGCAGCGGCGGGCAGTGTGGGAGTGATTCCACAGGCATCGGTACAGCGAGCGCGGGGATTTTCACTCACCTTTCTTCATTGGCCACGCTAGTGCTCAAGGGGATCAGGACGTTCCTTTATCACTGTCTCGTGAAGTTAGCGCTAGGGAACAGGAAAGGACCTAGTTTTATTTCCTCCAGAGCCATGAATTTGCTCGTTATTGTGGGGGGATCTGATGGCGCTGTCTGGAAACAGGTGGTGGAGCAGACAGTGGTGGGAACGTGGTGGAGGGGACAGTGTGGAAACACGTGGTGGAGGGGGCAGTGTGGAAACACGTGGTGGAGGGGACAGTGTGGAAACGTGGTGGAGGGGGCAGTGTGGAAACGTGGTGGAGGGGACAGTGTGGAAACGTGGTGGAGGGGACAGTGTGGAAACGTGGTGGAGGGGACAGTGTGGAAACACGTGGTGGAGGGGGCAGTGTGGAAACGTGGTGGAGGGGACAGTGGGGGAAACGTGGTGGAGGGGACAGTGGGGGAAACGTGGTGGAGGGGACAGTGGGGGAAACGTGGTGGAGGGGACAGTGTGGAAACGTGGTGGAGGGGACAGTGTGGAAACGTGGTGGAGGGGACAGTGGGGGAAACGTGGTGGAGGGGGCAGTGTGGAAACGTGGTGGAGGGGACAGTGTGGAAACGTGGTGGAGGGGACAGTGGTGGAAACGTGGTGGAGGGGACTGTGGAAACGTGGTGGAGGGGACAGTGTGGAAACGTGGTGGAGGGGGCAGTGGGGGAAACGTGGTGGAGGGGGCAGTGGGGGAAACGTGGTGGAGGGGGCAGTGTGGAAACGTGGTGGAGGGGGCAGTGTGGAAACGTGGTGGAGGGGGCAGTGTGGAAACGTGGTGGAGGGGGCAGTGTGGAAACGTGGTGGAGGGGACAGTGGGGGAAACGTGGTGGAGGGGGCAGTGTGGAAACGTGGTGGAGGGGGCAGTGTGGAAACGTGGTGGAGGGGACAGTGTGGAAACGTGGTGGAGGGGGCAGTGTGGAAGCCTGGTGGAGGGGGCAGTGTGGAAACACGTGGTGGAGGGGGCAGTGTGGAAACACGTGGTGGAGGGGGCAGTGTGGAAACGTGGAGGGGGCAGTGTGGAAACGTGGTGGAGGGGGCAGTGTGGAAACGTGGTGGAGGGGGCAGTGGGGGAAACGTGGTGGAGGGGGCAGTGTGGAAGCCTGGTGGAGGGGACAGTGTGGAAACGTGGTGGAGGGGGCAGTGTGGAAACGTGGTGGAGGGGGCAGTGTGGAAACGTGGTGGAGGGGGCAGTGTGGAAACGTGGTGGAGGGGGCAGTGTGGAAACGTGGTGGAGGGGGCAGTGTGGAAACGTGGAGGGGGCAGTGTGGAAACACGTGGTGGAGGGGGCAGTGTGGAAACGTGGTGGAGGGGGCAGTGTGGAAACGTGGTGGAGGGGGCAGTGTGGAAACGTGGTGGAGGGGGCAGTGTGGAAACGTGGTGGAGGGGGGGCAGTGTGGAAACGTGGTGGAGGGGGCAGTGTGGAAACGTGGAGGGGGCAGTGTGGAAACACGTGGTGGAGGGGGCAGTGTGGAAACGTGGTGGAGGGGGCAGTGTGGAAACGTGGTGGAGGGGGCAGTGTGGAAACATGGTGGAGGGGGCAGTGTGGAAACGTGGTGGAGGGGGCAGTGTGGAAACGTGGTGGAGGGGACAGTGGTGGAAGGCTTCAGCTTAGAATTACAGAGGGAGCTGGCAGTGCTGGGACTGCCTCGCTGCCCAAAGTGGACGCTGTGGCTGCCCTAGTGGCCTGTGTGGTAGCATTCTGGACCAGTGTCACTGCTGGTTGTCCTGAAAGTCAGAGGTCACAATGCCCTAGTCATGGGTTCAGAGAGGGGAGCTGTAACACATCTATTAGAAAACCATTCAGGAGCCCGGCCGGCGTGGCTCAGTGGTTGAACATCGACCTCTGAACCAGGAGGTCACGGTTTGGTTCCCGGTCAGGGCACATGCCCCGGTTGTGGGCTTGATCCCCAGTGTGGGGCGTGTAGGAGGCAGCCGATCAATGATTCTCTCTCATCTTTGATGTTTCTGTCTCCCATCCTCTCTGAAATCAATAAAAATATTTTTTTAAAACATTGGGGAATCACTTCAGTCTTCTTATGGCGTCACAGATTCAGGGAGTTCCTGACGCAGGAGCCCTGAGGCCGCTTCCTCCGCATTCGAAACGCTGTGCCATGAGGACCCGGAGGCCACTGAGCAGTGCCCGCCACTCCCTCCCTCCCAGGCCGGCCCTTCTTCCCCAGCCCCGCTGCCAGAAGAGAAGAATTAGCAGCCAGCCAGCTTCGAGTCCGAGTCAGACACAAGACACCTCCCCTCCCGGGGCGAGGTGGAGTGTGGCTGGCCCAGGCCGGGAATCCACAGTGCCCGAAAAGGCCGGGGAGGTGGGTGCAAACCCGCACAGTGCACCGTCTGTGTGGAGTCACAGTGGCCCCCCACATGTCCCGTCTGTCCCTGTGCCCAGCGCCTGGTGCAGAGGATGCCGCGGCCCTGAGACGCCACAGCGGAGCCCCCGGCGCCCAGTCGGGAGGGAGCAGGTTGCTGGGACTCGCCCGGAGTCCCCACCCTTGGGGGCTGCCACATGCAGGAGCTTCATTCTACTAAGCCAGCGGTTCTCAACCTGTGGGTCGCGACCCCTTTGGCGATCGAACGACCCTTTCACAGGGGTCGCCTAAGACGATCCTGCATATCAGATATTTACATGACGATTCATAACAGTAGCAACATGACAGTTATGAAGTAGCAACAAAAATAATTTCATGGTTGGGTCACAACATGAGCAACTGTATTTAAAGGGCCAGAAGGTTGAGAACCACTGTACTAAGGCATCCTGGAGTCTCTGGAAGCGACACACAGGGTCTGGACATGTTAAAGGGAGTTTTTATAAAGGAAACATGGCAAAGCAATCAGGCCCAGTGCTCTGGCATTGAACTCTTCAAAAAATGAAAGCGCTCTGGAAACGTCACTTCTCTTATTCCATTTATTCCTGTCCAGGATGACATGGAGGAGAGCACGTCAGCTCTCCCTGTAGCAGGCCGTCTTCCTCTGGGCAATGACCTCAGTAACCTCAGATGCGGATGCGCTTCCCTGGGAGCGGTCCCATTCCTGCCTATAGAACCCGCGCTCGGACAGGTCAGTTCCCGGGTCAGGGGGACTCGCATCCCTTCGCGCTGGCCGGCTGGGAACCCAGGGAGGTGCTGAGGGCCCCGGGCTTTAGTTCCTTATCAGCTCCATCAACCTGTTCAACTCCACTCGGCCGCCTCTGAGGACTCATGACTGACTGTGGCAGCGAGTGTGATGGGCCAAACAGCAGGTGCAGGACACCAGGCCAGAGGCGCCCCCTGAGGCACAGGCTGGCCTCATCGCTCCTGGCCTTCCTCACGGCTGCGTTCAGCGGGGCAGAGGCAGGGGAAGAGCGAAGCCTTCCTAGGGGCCTGCACTCAAGTCTGCTGCCCGGTCCTGAGCCCCCCCCCCCCCCCCCCCACCACCCCAGGAGTCAGTGAAGCCTCAAGCCTGCTCCTGGGGCCGGCCCCAGAGCCCTTTGTCCCAGGCCCGGGGAGTCCCCTTCTGCCTGCCCTCGCGCCCAGACAGGGCGCCTTTTCTCTCCTGCTCCTCGGGAACCCGGGGGCAGCCTCACTCCGGGGCTCAGGACACGGGTAAGAGGCTCCGGCCCGAATCGCAGGGCAATTCTCAGGACAGGTCCTCAATACCCTTCCCGACGCCCTTGAGACAGTCCCCTTGAGGCTGCTGTGACTGCCCGCAGGAGAAGGCTTTGATGGAAAGGGACCTACTGGTCGCAGCATCTAATGACAAGGAATAGAGCCAGAAAGGGCAGAGCTCTCTCTTCCTCAGGAATTTGGAGAGATGGGGCCAGAGCACCCTGGGCTCCCTTTCTCCGAGGCTGTAGGGTCCTAGGTGGAAGTTCACTGGTGGAAGGTGGGGTCTCCTTGGGCCTGGGAGGGTCCTAAAGGGGTTGGCTTTATGTGGTCTTGGTACTCACCCCAACCTGCATAATAATAATGAAAACGACATTTTAAAACATGCCTTTTGTGTGATCCCATTTTATCTTTAAAAGAATCTATAAATACGTATGTGTTTGCATGTGTTTCAAAGAATTAACGGAAAGAGATGCAGAAATTGTTCGCAGCAATTACATTGGGGTAGGAGGTGTATTCCGACATTGTGGGGTGGGAGGCAAAGACTATCACTTTAGGCATTTCAGTGGCCACAGAATTTTCCAAGGCGCGTGTCCCTTTTGTCAGAAAATCTGTATTTTTTCACGCCCTGTGGGAAGAGCTGGGAGTTCTGCAGGGCGCTCGGCGGTCCCTGGGCCACATCTCCAATGGCAGGCCCCCCGCAGCGCACAGACCCTTCCACCGCCATAAAGTGTCCAAGTCGCGAGTCTGCTGTGTGCCCGCTCTCTGTCTCCGACATGGTAGGATTTGTGCTTTTGTATGACTTGTCACAGTTTCAGTGGCATCGCCGCCAGGGGAAGAATATAGTCACAAAGGCCTGCAGATCTGTGTGCACAGCACGTCCCTGAGTAAGGGCTGACCACCCAGCGTCTGAGTTATGTCGCGGAGAGCTCACCTGTGCCCCTGGGCGCGGAGGGGCTGGGTGGGCGGCACAGGGTCCCTGGCTTCAGAGGCTGGGCTGTGAGACCTTCGGAGACTCCAGTAGCTCATACACTCGGGGCCCACTGGGCCTGGGGCAGTCGGCAGATGTGACTGAGAATATTGCCAGGAGGGGGAACATGTCCCCGAAGCTCTTTGAGACATTTCCACCTGCCCGTCCGTGTGGAATGAGAGGGAAGCGATCAAGACTGTGGCTCCCAGGCCCTCCCGGCTGTGGCAGGTTTGGCGCAGACGCGAAAGAAAGCGCTGACGGGGCCCTTTGCCAGCGAAGGGTTGATAAATAGCAGCCCTGTGTTTATCAGGCTCCTCTGATCTCGGGATTTCACAGGACGTCAGACAAACACCGAGCAGCGGGCCAGACTGTGCTTTATCTTCAGATGGGAAGTCGGAGGCTCAGTCAACAGCAATAGAGCCGCGATGTGTTCGAGGTCAAGTGCTGGGAGCGAGGAGGGAGGTCGCAGACGGGTCGGCGCAGTGTGTGGAAGCCTCCTGAGGGTGCTCTCCGTGACATTCCTGGGCCACGGGGGTTCTGAGTCAGCCAGTCTGGGCGTGGGCCCTGGGTCTGGGCTTTAAACTGGACTTGCAGGTGGTGTGCGCATCGCACCGTGAGAAACACTGGTCCAGGGAGAGGCAGAGGCCATGCCTTCTGTCTGAGGCGTGGCCCCTGCGTGACCCAGAAGGACAGCTTCACCCATGTTATCCAGGAACGAAAGGCATAGAATTTACTCCACAAAGGTCTGTCTTCAGGGGGGAGAGGCTTCTGTCAGACGACACACTGGAATGGCTGAGGCTAGCTTCATGCTTACGACCGAGGCAAAGCGCTTCTCCTGCGTGGGAGGCTGTCCCCTGCAGGTCTGTTCTCACACCTCCCCGTGGCTGCCCCTCCCTCCGGCACCCGGGGCCTGGTCATGGCTGGAAATGGCTCCGAACGCAGGTGCAGGGCTGTGCTCACCTCCGCCAGCTGCTGGTGGTGCCAGCTAAGCCCCTGCATCCATCCGGCTAGTCTCTGCCTCCATCTTCCCACGCCCCCCTCCCCCCCCTCTGTCTGTTGCAAGTTTCCGCCTTTTATTCCTGCAACTGCACGACGACTGTGGCCGTTTTAACAACATACGTTGTCATATGTGATATTACAAATCTCAACTCTCATTTCTCACATATGTCTTCCAACTTGAGAGTCTAGGGCAGTCGTGTGCAAACTACGGCCCGCGGGCCGGATCCAGCCCGTTTGAAATGAATAAAACTATTGAAAAAAAAGACCATACCCTTTTATGTAATGATGTTTACTTTGAATTTATATTAGTTCACACAAACACTCCATCCATGCTTTTGTTCCGGCCCTCCGGTCCAGTTTAAGAACCCATTGTGGCCCTCGAGTCAAAAAGTTTGCCCACCCCTGGTCTAGGGTGTGAGTCTCACTTCTGTGAAGGCCCGTTCCTGCCACCAGCAGCCACCACGACCCGGACCTCATCTGAGACGTCCAGTACAAGTCAGTACAACTAAAGGTGTCCCAAAATTCACGCAAGAGGTAATTTTGATAGAAAACACAGGTTTATAATTAAAAATTGTAAATTTTTTATTGATTCATAAAGTATACAGTATAGAGTTATGTATGGAAGAGCATATCGGGTAAATGGATTATCATGTCGAGATAGCAAGCACCATTAACTGTTATTGCCTGAGCAGCCGAATTTTCGAAGAAGAATGGTCCGATGATGCCTCCAGCCCAAAATCCGCACCAAACAGTGACACATTGTGGATGCATTTGTTTCTCAAAAATCACTCATGGATTTTCTGAACCCCAAATGCGACAATTTTGTCGATTAACCAAGCCATCAAGATGAAAATGAGCCTCATCGCTGAAGATGATTTTGTTCGAAAAATCAGCATCCACTTGTTGTTCCATAATCCATTTGCGTATGTGCCAGCAAAGCCATGGAGGCCATTTACCTGATATTCTATTCCATACATAACCTTATACTGTATACTTTATGAATCAATAAAAAATTTACAATTTTTAATTATAAACCTGTGTTTTCTATCAAAATTACTTCTTGTGTGAATTTTGGGACACCCTTTAGCATCCATCAGATCTGGGGCACGTGGAAATGAATCTGGGAAGAACTGCCAGGGAAGACTCAGAACCTTTGGCATGCCTTTTTATTTGGCGTAGATCTGCATGTATGTTTCCGCCTTCTCCCCTGCCCCCGTGGACAGGTGTAGGGAGGGGGTCAAGAAGCCGGTGCTCACCCCAGTCAAGGAGCTCTGCAACCCCATTATCCCCCTGGATCAGGGTGAGCCCCCTCCCCTCCCCGTCCGCCCTAGGACTTCAGCCTCAGAGGGCGCGCAGGGCGCACTGTATGTGGAAGGGTGCACCGTACACGGGAGGGTGCACTGTACACGGGAGGGTGCACTGTACATGGAAAGGTGCACTGTATACAGAAGGGTGCACCGTACACGGGAGGGTGCACTGTACATGGGAGGGTGTTCCGTACATGGAAGGGTGCACTCTACATGGGAGGGTGCATAGGAGACTTTGGCTTGGGACCCTTGCACCAGTGTTGACTCCTGCTCCATCGCCTTTGGCTAGCATTTTACTTAGAATTTGTGCATCTATCGTAAGCGATGTTTATTGGTCTTGCGTGTGTGAAGGCATGTCAAGATTTTTGTCAGATGTTGGGACCTGGGTTATGTTACAGGACTAAAGGGGTTCATTCCCGGCACACATCGAAGTCCACTCAAATGGAAACAGGAGTTTGCAGCCCAGAAATAAGTGTTTATTGTTGAGGAGATGGTGCCCACCCAGACTCACAGGTGAGCTCGTGCTCAGAGGCCTGGCTCCCCGACGGCGTCCAGGGGAGGGCTGTATAGAAGGGGAGTCACTCACCACGGTGGCTGAAGGAGGTGGGGTCGTGGGCTCTACTGACGGGTGGGGCCAGGGCAGCTGACCACTGCAGCAGGTCCTGAGGTCAGCCATGGCGTGGTGCTGTCTGGTTTTGTGAGGGGGTGGTCCCTCGGGTCTTTCCGCTCTCATGGGCCTGGGGCGGACACAACGGAAGTCCAGATGCCACCTGTAGCTTGACGGAAACTCTGCGTGGCCAACAGGCCTGAGGCTTTGTCCTTAAGACAGTGTGACGCTGACCAGAATCCGGTGTCTGAAGGGCTTGATGATTAAGGAAGGGGGCGGACGGGCAGAAAGGAGGCAGGGTCATGGCAACGAAATGGCGCTTCTGCGAGGTTACAGTGATACTGGCCTCGAGGGACAGACTGGGGAGCTTGCTCTCGCTGTGCTCTGGCGCGATCCTGAAGATACACTATTAGGAACAGCCTCCTGATCCGGGTTCAGTGAGTCTGTGCAAGAACAGCACCGAAAAGGAGCAACTAGAAATACTGCTTGGGCGTGGTCTCCTGGCCCAGCCGCCGACCCCTGTCTCCAGATGTTCACCAAACGAAACAGATGTGCCTGCACCCTCCCAGCTGGCGCAGGAGGGTAAACCCACGGGCCGCCTGCTCGCTTGTCAGAATTTTGCAGAATCTTCCCGTGTACGTCCAAGCCACGTCCCCCGCGCTGTCTCTCTCAGGGCCACACTCCGAAGGCAGAGGAGCCTGAGGGACACGGCGACCAGGCCTCCCAGGCCTTCGAACGGCTGCGGTTGGGGGAGTGAGGGAGCGAGGGGGACTCGGACCGAGGCAGCGGCCTCTGTGCGTGGAGGGCAGGTTGTATTGTGCAATGCGGAGTTTCATTGTTGCTGTAAAACGAATGTCCCCAGCGTGTCTGGAAGTAAAAAGGGCCGTAAGATGCGAGGCAGTTAGACTGTGAATCTCGCTGCCCTGATCTTCGCAGACGAGGCGGTTTCATCTGAGAGCTTTTGTCACCAGCAGGTTGATCACCAGCCGGTTGCGAGGCGGCTGTAGGCACTGGCTCCACGGTGAACGGGGCTGCAGAGTAATAAAAACCTCTCCCTGCTTTACAGCCGCACCTGCGCCCGCGGATCCACGGGAGACCAGGCGCTGTGCGGGCGACGAGAATGAATGGAGGAGGAATGAGAGGCCCAATGACTGGTGACAGCCTCACCAATCTCTTCACCTAGAGCCGTGGTTCTCAACCTTCCTAACGCCGCGACCCTCTAATCCAGTTCCTCATGTGGTGGTGGCCCCCAATATCATTGTTACAGATTGAACATAATTAGAGCATAGTGATTCATCACAAAAACAATATGTGATTATATATGTGTTTTCCGATGGTCTTAGGCGACCCCTGTGAAAGGGTCGTTCAACCCCCAAAGGGGTCACGACCCACAGGTTGAGAACCGCTGATCTAGAGCCTGCTGTTACATATGACATGTGAATAAGACACGGAATATGCAGTATACTGTGAAATATATATATATGGGAAGGAGAGAAAGTGCCATTTCTTTACGAAATAAACACCGCTCATGCCAATATATAGACATTTCCACTAAATTACATGAAGGTTTCTCTTTCTAAATGCCACCTCTGGGCTTATCAATTCAATGCCATTCTGACATGGTTTCAAATGACCAGATGAAGAGGAATCATCAGATTGTAATGTGGATGGAGTGATGCTGACATAGAAATAATTGCTTTTCCGCAGATGCCCCTGCGGTTCTGTGATTGAACCAACACGTTCAGGGTTAGCGAACTCCCCCACCCAACCCGGCTGAGGCAGCTCCCCCGATTTCAATGGAAGACGACCTGCTTCTCCCAGCCCCGCCTTCTCTGGACCTTAGATATGGGGACAGCGAGGGACTCAGCGTCCCCATGAGGACCCTGTAATCGCTTTTCCCGCACGACAGCTGTGCAGGTGGTGCTGGGACGGATCCTTCCCTCCCTGCCTGCCTCCTACTTTGCAACTTGGTTAAGGAGTTTTCATCTTTGAAGCTGGCGAACCCTTTATTTTGCAGTAGTTTCTCCTGAATTCCTTCCTGAGAAATTGAACTGGTCACACAGCTCCCACTGTGCGGATCCCTTCGGCCGCCTGCGCTGGAGGGCCAGGTCCCTCCGTGGAGCGCGGGACGCTGTTTCCCCGGCAGGAGGCCCCGGGCCAGCTAAGGTGTCGCTCGTTACACGCCCCAAGCTCACTTGCTCTCCACCTTGCAGGGAAGGGAAATTCAGACGCAGCGACATTAAACAACTTTCTCTACAATGAAGAGAAACACCTGTAGGAGAGGCCTCTGTAACAGGTCAGTGCCCCGAGCAGCAAAGCCTGTGATCCCCCCCAGGAGAGCTTAAATATGCCCCTCTCTCCCCACTGAGTATGGATGGCGCAGGCCAACCCGCAACGAGATGACCGTCCCGCAGCCTCGGGAGCTGCTCCTGCATGAAGTGGGCCAGGTCTCCACTTTCTGTAAAAACCAGGGCTTGTTTCTCAGGCTGCTCCTCTGTGGCTGTCACAGGGCGGGTGGCTTGGCAGGAAAATCACCTTCTGAGCGCGCGTGACGTTCCGCCCGGGGGCCACTGGGTGGCGCTGCAGGAGCCTGGATGGTGAGGCCCTGGCCTCCTGCCTCTGTTCGGTCCAAACTGGACGCGCCAGCCACGGGGCAATGCCCACAAGTGAGCCCAGTGCAGCCAACGCCCTCCCAGAGCCTCTGATAATGTGGACAGTTGCTGTGTTCTCCCTCCTATATAGAGAAGAATAAGAGGGTATTCAGGAAAGCTGTTTTTCCTTGAAAATGCTATTTTTATTGGTCTGTAAAAGAGCATCTGTGTGAGTGTGCAGACACAGCCTCGTGCAAATGCAGGCTCCAGGCAGCCTTGGGGGTGGCGTGGGGTGGGGGTGGGGCAGCTGGGGGAGGTCCGCGTGCCTCCTGGGCTTCCCCCAGGCCTGCTGGTCTAGGGCTGCATCACAAACCACGCCCCCCCCCACCCCTTCACTGATGTTACACTGCGTCCACTGTGCTCATTGGGTTAGATAGTTGCTGAGCTCAAGGTCGAGTAGAGGACAGAGACCCCACCTCTTTTTAAAGAAAATATATTTTTATTGATTTCAGAGAGGAAGGGAGAGAGATAGAGAGATTGAAACCTCAATGATGAGCCCTGGCCAGTTTGGCCCGGTGGATGGAGCGTCGGCCTGCGGGCTCAGGGGTCCCAGGTTCGATTCTGATCAGGGGCATGTGCCTTGGTTGCGGGCGCATCCCCAGTGGGGAGTGTGCAGGAGGCAGCTGAGCGATGTTTCTCTCTCATCGATGTTTCTAACTCTCTGTCCCTCTCCCTTCCTCTCTGTAAAAAAGTCAATAAAATGTATTTTTTAAAAAAGGAAACATCAATGATGAGAGAGAATCATGGATCAGCTGCCTCCTGCACGCCCCCTCCTGGGGATCAAGCCAACAACCTGGGAATGTGCCCTTGGCTGGAATTGAACCCGGGACCCTTCAGTCCTCAGGCCAACGCTCTATCCAGAGCCAAACCGGCCGAGTGAGACCCCACCTCTTGATAGGAGTATCAAAGAACTGGGGACCAAGTTTTCAAACAGCACAGCTGGGATACCGGCTTTACCCACTCTCTGGCCCCCCTGGTTAACTTTCTGTCGCCATCCTTTAAAGTTAGGGCCGAGTGGGGACAGTTGCTAGACTTGAGTCAGAGGATATGGCCTCACACCCCCTTTCTTTCCCACCCTCCACTCTAGGACACTCCCCTGAGGTGCAGGCCAGCCTGCAGGGGGAAGGGGGGCTGCTGGGGTTTGCAGCACCCCTTCCGGAGGGTGGGGAGGGGGCCAGTATACAACTGCGGAGCTTCAGGGAGTTCCAGGCAGCCTGCACCTGCGTTTGGGGCAGAGGGACTATCTGGGTGAGGGGAGGGGGTCAGAGGAGCTGGCTGAGAGTCAGTGTTCCTGAGGCCCCGCCCAGGACCTGCTTCAGGGCCCAGCAGATTCCTGCCGCTGTGGTTGTCAGAGGTGGGTTGTTAGCGTTGGAATGAGCTGAAGCCTCTGTTTTTTGTTCTGTTGTTGTGCTTCAAAGTAACAGAAATGAGCAGCCACAGGCCCGGCCAGGCCAGCTTCTCCCTGCGAGGCTGGTGACAAGGAAGTGAGGCATGCCAGCTCCGGTGGACATCCGTCTCCAGCCAAAGCCACTAATCTCCCCGCAGATGCTGCCAAGCCGCTGTGGGTAGCGAGTCTCGCTGGTCCCACACTAACGTGGAGCCCATGACCTTGCGTGACCCGGTCCCTCCCACAGCCGTTCTGTAGAGAGGAGAAGGGTAGCTGGGCAGTGGGAGGCTCCTCCCGATGCCGGCGGTGATGAAGGGCTCGGCCCGCCTTGAGGATGCCCGGCGCTCGGGCGGCGACGAACGTCTGCTGAGCCTTTCACGGTGGGCCGCTCTACCATCCCTTGCACACTTTATGTTCCTCTGTTTTTATTTGTTCACAGTCGTTAAGAAAAATTATTCTGGTCCAGCTGGTGTGGCTCAGTGGTTGAGCGTCGACCTGTGAACCAGGAGGTCACAGTTTGAGTCCCAGTCAGGGCACATCCCTGGGTTGCGGGCTCCGTCCCCATTGTGGGGTGTGCACGAGCCAGCCGATCCATGATTCTCATCATTGATGTTTCTCTCTCTCTCTCTCTCTCTCTCTCTCTCTCTCTCTCACTCTCCCTTTCTCTCTGAAATCAATGAAAAAATATATATAAAAAAGACAAACTATTCTGAAAGACACATTGTAAAATGACTGTCCTGTCAAAAACAGGCCACATAATACTATAAACTCTGAGTCTTGCTTACCTTCTCCTCCGAAGACCAGGTAACCCCAGCAACGAAAGGCATGGTCCTCAGGACTTATCAGGGCAGACCTCCCAGGCTTCATCTCAAAGGCAGAGGCTCCGGCTGCCCTGGCCATAGCCCCTCCCACGCCGCCCCTCCCCAAGGGTTTCCCTGGGGAAGGACAGAGGGTGAGGACTCCTCAACCTTTGCTGTGGTTCCAGAGCTGTAGTCTCGCTTTCTGCAGGGCTTCCAGGGGAAAGCTCTCGGGAGGGAGGGAGGGAGGGAGGGATGACTAACACATTGCAGGTGATTAGCATCCCTGACCCCAGACATCAAATGCTACTTGTAATAACCAAAAGCAAACACGAGCTGCCCCTGTACCCTGCAAACACCCCTCGGGCATGTGCTGTGGAGAGCTGATAACAGACACTGCGCCGGTGGGAGGGGGCGCAGCAAACTCCCCACCCTCCAAGGCCAGACTGGGGCTGTGGAGATGCTCTGACATGAATCGGGGTCTCTCCCATGACTGCTGAGCTGTGGTCTACAAGCACCCAGCGAAATGCCGGTGCTCACAGGCACTCCACAACCGCCGCTAATTCATTGCCATGTGTGGCTTATTATCATTCGCCCCTTGAAACCAGACATTCCACACCCTCTGTGTTGTGAGAGCCCGCGGTGGGCTTACTATCAGGCCAGGCTGCTGATACGTGCTCGGGAAATGTTAGTCACAGTGGGTGAGAGTGGTGGCTTCTTTAACGCAGATGCAAACCGCCAGGAAGGGCGGCACACGCTCGGCTGCCCGCCTCGGTGGCACTGGGAGAGGCCCGCGGATACAGCCTTACAATCGATCACTTGTCCTTCTGTCGCTGGCACCTGAGCCTGGGGCACTCGGGCCACTGAGCAGGCGTGGGGGTGGACGGCAGCCTTTCCTGGCATCTGTAGCAGGGCTGGACTGGAAGACATGGGCATCTTGGTAACTATGCCCAAGGAGCAGCCAGGAGCCAGGCCCGGGCAGGCCAGGCCGGAAGAAGGTGGAGTGAGCCGCCCACACCAGAGGCTGGGAGTGACTTGAGCTGGCAGAGGGCTTGGGGCAGGGCTGGGGTCAGCGTGGTGTGTTCCTTCCCGGCCTCGGCTCCTGGAAGCTCCCGTTCCACCTGAAGATGCCATCGCTCTCTCGCTGAGTGCAGGCCAGATGGCCCCTGTAGCCCGCGTCCGAATTTCCATCCCCTTATGGGTCGGAGCCGGGGTTCTCGCCCCCTGCCCGTGGGAAGTCATGAGAGCTTCACTTCCCAGGTGGTCACTGAAATATGCTGGGTAAATGCACAGAAAAAAGCCCCAGGCAAGACTACAGCATTTTATTTTTTAAATATATTTTTATTGACTTTAGAGAGGAAGGGATTGGAAGAGATAGAAACATCAATGATGAGAGGGAATCATCCGGCTGCCTCCTGCACGCCCCCCACTGGGGAGCGAGCCCACAACCTGGGCCTGTGCCCTGACTGGGAATCGAACCGCGACCTCCTGGTTCATATATCAATGCTCAAACACTGAGCCACGCCGGCCGGGCAGGGCTACAGCTGTTTTGAGAATTAATGCCACCCTGAGTTTTAAAACAGAAATTGCGCTCTGATTGTCACGAGCGGTCAGGTTTCCCTGGGCGCTTCTGCGGGAGACCCAGACGCCCTGGCTCACGGCAGATTTGCAGATTACACTCTCATTTTGTTCAACTTTCCGACAAAGACAGTAACATTGGCCAGTTCCTTAGACTTCCCTGGTCTGATTCTCCTCAAATCTCTGGCAAAATTAAGCCCAGTTTGTTCTAAAAATAAACACCTAAGAGGCGTGGAGGGTTGTGTTGTCAGTACAAGGTTTACCTTCCCCCAAGTCCAAATGGCAATTCCGTTTTAATTAGCCAGGGGGTGTTACATAACCGAAAGCTGTGTTTTCTTCTTCTTTCCCGGGCGAGTGGGATTGGAATCAGTACATTCTGGCCGTTCCTCTTTCCAGGGGATGGAGTGACAAGACCCAAGGCGGGATGCCTGCCCGGGTGTTAATGACTTTGCTAGAGGTCACTGGGGGGTGGGGGGGGGCAGTGAAAGCTCTGTGGGACATTCTGGACGCATCAATAGGCGAATGTGGATTCCGAGGAAATGACGTGTCGAGCCCAGCTTGTCACTGCCAAGTAGGATGAGGGCACCTGCCCTAGACGCCCGGCTCTCTTCTCTGACCCCGTGGATCGGGGCGCCCCACCTGGCCCCTGGGAGTGTCAGCTAGGTGGGTGGGATGGTTAGGATCGCCCACTTATTTGTAGAAGTGGAACATGCATCATGTGTTAAGTTCAGTATTTCTTCCCAGATCCCAGGCCAACCTCGTCTTCGTCTCTTCCTTTGAATTAAAGAGACTTGGCTCTGAGTCTTGGCTCTGCACCGTATTCATTATGGAATCTTGGGGGGAATTTTGTAAACAGTTACACTGTCCGATGGCAGAAGTCTCAGCCAGCACTGCAGCTCCCGCCCAGGACCTCACAGAGTGAATTGAAACAGGTGTTCCCATTCTCTGGACTCATAGCTTCTCTCCTTTCTCCCTAGACCAGCGGTTCTCAACCTGTAGGTCGCGAACAATGGAAATACATCCTGCATATCAGATATTTACATGACGATTCATAACAGCAGCAACATCACAGTTATGAAGCAGCAACGAAAATAATTTTATGGTTGGGTCACAACATGAGGAGCTGTATTAAAGGGCCAGAAGGCTGAGAACCACTGCGAGATGACCTGCTGGAGTGTTTTAGTGTTTGTTTTCTACGGAAAGGATTCTCCTTCTTTTTCCCTTTACAAACTCTCCGACACTGAGAACCAGGGTCTTAAGGGCAGCTCATTCCAGGAATTCCCTGCAGGGTCCGAGTGCCTGGAGCTGGCGTTAAAGAGACCATTCGGAGCCGGGAGGCCTGGCAGTTTGTGTTCATGTTTACAGGGCGGTAATATATTATCTGCGTGGACTCCAGACACCGAAACAGCTATACATTCACACGTAGTTAACCTCCTTCTGCTCCTTCCTTTCTTTACTTATTAAGTCAATTCAACACCTGGTCTATCACATGTAACGTTCTTCCAATAATTTTACCCACAAGCCCTGAAAAAGGAAAATGAAAATAATGAAGGACTTGCCGAATTCTCATTTACTAGGAGGAACCTTGGCTGACTGCAGAGGTGGTGCTGGACGAGGTAAGTGACAAACACGTGGAAGAAAACGACCTTGTTGCCTTTTGTCCTCCGGAGTTCATGCCAATTTCAGGGGAGGGGATGGGTTCAAGGGCTGAGATCTTTCCCTAGAAAGTCACAGGCCATGGCTAAGGATTTCCAGGAGACAAGCGTGTGTGTGCACACGAACAAAGCTCATCCACAACGCACATGTACTGCTTAACAGACTGTGCATACATTGCATAATTACGTATTGCTCAAGAATTCTTAAGCAAGAGTTCCCAACAAGTCCTAAGATCCAGCCCCTCCAGCAGCAGCTCAGGGCCTCCAGGTGCAGGCTGCCCCAGGGTCCCGGCATCTGGGGAGCCTCAAGATGGCACCCCGGCTCAATCCAGCGCAGGCGGCATGGCCTGCTTACCTCTCAGCTGTAGAGAGCGGCTACAGAGTTTGGACAGGTTCAAGCCTGGGAACTAATGAGAGGGCACGATCCTCTCTTGGCAATGCCACGTGCAAGTCCCAGCACAGTAATAGCCAAAGGCTATGGTTGTAAGCTTGAACCTATGGTCCGAACCTGTGGCCCCACGTGACTGAGTGATCTGGGCTGCGAGAGGTGCAGCCAGTAAACAAAGCTTGATCAGGTGCATGCAACTGAGTAGATCTGAAACCTGAGAGAACGTTGTAACACGCCCTTACTTTCCCTCCTGGAATCTGGCTATGAAATAAAGACTCGGCTCGTAGTCCGTGGCGCTGTCGCTAGCTCTCCATCAGAGACGACAGCGTCCCACCCAGACTCAGCTTTCTTCTCTTGTCTGTCTTTTCTTAATCCCTCACCGCCCTCTCTCAGGCCCCCCGGACCTGGCTGTGCTGGCGCGGCACACTCAGCAGCAAGAACCAAGAGCATCTCAATTACACGGCGACGAGGAGATGAAAGTGGGTAAGTAGGTGGGCCTGTTGGGTTCAAAGTAGCAAACCAATATGAAGGCTAGGGGCATGCACACCAGGACATGTACATGAATGTGTACAGCATCACTGTTCACCAGAGCCAAAACCTGTTAGCAACTCAAATGGCTAAATAACATTTGGTACACACACACACACACACACACACACTCACACACACTCACACACACTCACACACACTCACACACACACACACTCACACACTGAGTGGCCAGATTATTATGACCACCTGACGTTTGTAGGCAAATTAGCTATAATTTCGCACCGAAGTTGCTAGAGGGCCAGACCATTATAAATAGGGAAGCAGGTTGTTTACCACGATAGTAGAAGTGATTTTTTTCTGAAGATACGGTTCTTGTGGCTGTTGAATTATATCTAATAGTTAAGAAAAAAAATTATTATTTTTGAAAAGATAGTTGGAGGAAACACTTCTAACTTATTTTATGAGATCAGCATAGCCTTAATTATAACACTTAACAAGCATTACAAAAAAAATTAGAGGCCGCTATCTCTCATAAGTACAGACACAAAAAATCCTGGATAAGATATTAGCTTATCAAATCAAGTGATATATAAACAGAATAAATATCATGACCAGGTAGATTTTTGTTTCAGGAGTGCAAAGTTGATTTGACACTCAAAAATCACTTTTTTTAAAAAAAATATATATATTATTGATTTTTTACAGAGAGGAAGGGAGAGGGATAGAGAGTTAGAAACATCGATCAGCTGCCTCCTGCACACCTCCTACTGGGGATGAGCCCGCAACCAAGGTACATGCCCTTGGCCGGAATTGAACCTGGGACCTTTCAGTCCGTAGGCCGACGCTCTATCCACTGAGCCAAACCGGTTACGGCTCAAAATCACTTTGTATAATTAATTATATTTATGGACTGGAAGACAGATCATGTGACCATTTTAATAGATGCAAAAATAGTATTTAGAAAAAATTCAACCCTCGTGATAAAAGCCAAAAACTACATGCCCAATAGGGAGAGAAGGGAACGGTCAGGCTGATAAAGAGAATATATAAAAAGCCTGGAGCTAACGTCATTCTTAATGGTGAAATCGGGCATGCTTTCCCTCTAAGATCAGGGACAAAATAAGGATGTCCAGCTGCTTCATTTCGATGCGAGGCCCCAGCCCGTGCAATAAGGTAAGAAAAAGAACGAAGGGCATAAAATCAGAAAGAGAAGGAAAATTATCTGCAAATGGTAGTTATTTGGGATACAAATTACAAACAGTCCACGGAACTTAGGTACAGCCTGTGGGAGTCCTTTGCCGAGGCTTTCAATTGGAGGCTAGTGCGGCTCCGGCCGCCCCGGCTCCAGGGGCCGCTGGGCTGGGAGGGCCTCCTGTTGCAGGGGCTGCGTTGTGTTGCTCAGCTCCTGGCCATCATGGACACAGCACCTCCCAATGTGATGACCGGCTCCAGGTAGCTGGTGTTGGTGTTGCATTGAGTTGAGCTGGTGCCTGAGAACTGAGTTGGTGACCTCGAGGGCTGGGAGGAGCGGGAAGGAATCGCTGATGAGGATCTGGGGTCTGGGCCACCCACAGTCTGCTCCTCTACCCGTGGGGCACTTGCCCTGCCAACGAGCCACCCCTGGGCCAGCCCTCAGGTTTCAGCTGAGAAGACTTGCTCCTGGAAAGCTGTCCGGGACCCCGCATGGTGTCAGGGGCCCTGGCACCCTGAGTTCCTCCCGTCCTCCCGTGGTCATCGCACTGTCCCTGTCTGTCGTCTTCTCCGTGGCGCCACCCTGACCACAAGGGCACGGCCTCCATTTCCATGGTTGGCAACTGTACCCGGTGCTCAGAACAATTCCCAGCACACACGTGGGCCCCCCACCCGCCACGAAGCCCCCGCCCTCCTCTGCTCTCCAGATGGGGGGTCGCGGCCGACATGCCCACGGCCGCACAGATAGTGAGGCGCAGGCTCGCCCCGGGCCCCCGACTGCTGTTTCTCGCCTTCATTACCCTCTGGGCCTGTGGGCGAGGATGCCAACCGCGGGCCCTTGGAAATCAGTGAGCCAGCTTGTACCAGGGTTTGTTCTCCGCTTCGCTGCTATAGACCCAGTAGTTGCAGGTCCAACTGCGCTTTGCTGGTGACCTCGGGCCTGTGATGCGTATCTGACCTTCAGTGACTGCAGAGAGCACGGATCCTGCCTCCTGTTGTGACCGGAGCGAGACTGGCTTTCACCGATTGCGGAGCTGGCACCGGGCCGCTGCCAGCCGCGTGTGACCTCACTGCTGCTGCACGTGTGCCTGGAGGGGTTAACCACGGGACATTTTTAAAGTCTAAAAATAAAAGCTAACAAACAAATAATGAGGATTGTCAAGCTACAGTAACTCCCTCACAATTGAATCTTTTTCAGAATCCCGACAATTTGTTTCCAACGCGGACCACAGACACTGAGCCACGGCTCACACTGTCCCCGTTCCCCCTCCGCACGCCCAGGCTGGTCTGAGTGGCCCGCTTGCTGCCCGGCGTCGGCAGAGCCATGGCCACCGCGGGCTGGGCTTGGGCCTGTCTCGGCATCGATTTCCTTCCTTCGGGCCGGCCAGCCCGGCGGTTCCGGCAGACAAAGCCCCGGATTTCCCTGTCAGAGCGAGAGCACCGACAGCCGGTCATCCGTGAGACGTTCATTTACAAAATCACAAGGAGAAAATCCGTGATCCAGGAACTGTATTGAAATTAATTAAAAATTGAGGCACTGCCTTTCGGGTGTGGCCCTGGGTTCCAGTCTCTCTGTCGTCTCCCTGGGCCCCAAAGCCAAGGATGTGTTGCGTGGAAAGAATAAAGCTCGACTGTGATGAAATCAGAGGGCGGCATCATGCTCCCACGGGAGTGTGAACTCGGGAAGAGCTGGTTCCACGGGCGGCAGCCCCGCGGTCAGGGGCAAGCTCCCTGTTCTCCGTAGCGTCTTGGTGGGGTCTCAGGAGGTCTGGCCACTTCTCAGCTGTTACTGTGCTATGGGTTGTAACAGGGTGGGAGAGCTAAAAAAAAAAAAAAAGTAAAAAATAAAAATAATAAAGGAGAAGGAGCAAAAGGAAGAAGAATAAGAATATTGTGTGGCCCTGGACGGTTTGGCTCAGTGGATAGAGTGTCGGCCTGTGGACTGAAGGGTCCCAGGTTCGATTCCGGTCAAGGGCATGTACCTGGGTTGCAGGCACTTCCCCAGTAGGGAGTGTGCAGGAGGCAGCTGATTGATGTTTCTCTCTCATCGATGTTTCTAACTCTGTCCCTCTCCCTTCTTCTCTGTGGAAAATCAATAAAATATATATTTTTTTTAAAAAGAATATTGTTGTGTGGAGGGGGGGAGACCTACCCGAGTCACGTGGCTTTGATTCCTCTGCCAATCCTCACTGAGCTCGGGGGAGCGCCTCCAGCCTCACAGAAGGAACTCCAGCCTGGGCACCCACAGTCCCTTTTCGAGGTGCCTCTCAGCACAGAGGGGACAAGCCGGCATTTTTGAAAGGGCATCGACGTAGGAAGGCAAAATGGAAATAGCTGCAGGAAATGCCAGTGTATGTGAAGCCACATTTCCCAAGGACAGACTTCTGACCCTTCGCAGGGCAGTGCAGCCCCGTGGGCTGTGCTGGTGAGATGGGTGCCCTCTTCATCCAGGTCCCCCAGGAGCTGGTCTCCCCTTGGTACTGAGGGAAGCCCCTCCCAGGTGCTCTGCTCTTGAGGTCTGGTTTTGCAGGTGAGGGACTCACCACATAGACTTTGAAGATTGGTTCATGATCTAGTTGCCTCTCAGCGGGACCGGCTAACCCCAGTTACTAGAAAATGACTTTCTGAGCCTGCAGGACCATGAATGTACCCGTGGCTGAAATATATAAAAAGTGATCTTCATACAATTAGATACACACAGTGCACCCTCAGACACAAGGCCTTGCACAGATGAGGACCTCAATATATATTAGCTGAGCGAATGAACGAATAGCACTTTATTTCCCAGATTATTTACAAAACAGAAATGATTGACATGCCTGTAGCCCAGCAATCTCTCTATATAAAAGCCTAAGTGACCGTTATGACCGAACAGCTGGAATGACCGGAACGACCAGTTGACCGGTCACTATGACATGCAGTGACCACCAGGGGGCAGATGCTCGACACAGGAGCTGCCCCCTCGTGGTCAGTGCGCTCCCACAGCCAACCTCCCATGGCCAGCCAACCTCCACCGGTCCCTCCCCCAGGTCAGCAAACCTTTTGCAGCCCCTCCCCCGAAACCTCCCCCATCCGGCAGGCCCTGTCCGGCAGGCCCTGTCTGGCAGGCTCTGTCTGGTAGCCAGCAGCAGGCCATGGCCTGCCCGGCCCTGATCGGCTTTGATCGCCAGCCAGGCCTAGGGACCCCACCCAGGCACAAATTTTGTGCACCGGGCCTCTAGTGGTTAAATAAACCTGTTGTGGGATTTACTAACAGTGCCCAGGCTCTTCTAGACTGGATCCTTACCCAAGTCCTTTACCCTTTTTATTCCCCCTTTCCATCCACCCAATGCCTTCTGTGTGGATGCATCTTGTGCAGAAAGAGTGAAGCACAGGTATGCATTGGGGAGAAGGCCTCATCCGAGCTCTCCAAAGCCATGGTGGGTGATCAGGATGAGGAGGGCTCAGAGCAGCCCCTGCAGAGATGGAAACACGGGGCTGCCGGCCCCGGAGCACGGCGGAGGCAGGGAGGCTCGGGCCAAGGAGGCTTCCAGGGACCATCTTCAACTTCTGAGCAACTTGCCTGAGGTATGAAATGTAAGCATGTCGATGGAAATTGGGCCGTTAGCGTTCTGAAGCCACAGACGTGTGCGGGTAAGGTTGCTAAGTGTCTTTTTACAAATGGGCAGGACAACAAAAAGGTAACCAGAAGCCTGTGGACATAGTTGCTATGACCACGACCACAGTTTTAGCTTTTGCGGTTGGCCAGGATTGAAAAGCATGTGGGTTCACAGAGGTGCCGGGGAAGTAAGGCCGGGCACAGGTGCTTGCAAACCCGCTGGTAGAAGGCGACATTCACACAGGTTTCTGGGGCCACAGCTGGCGGAGGTGTAGCAGGAGCCTTTTGAAAAGCACATCTCCTTAACAGCGGTTCTCAACCTGTGGGTCGTGACCCCTTTGGCGGTCGAACGACCCTTTCACAGGGGTCGCCTAAGACCATCCTGCATGTCAGATATTTACATGACGATTCATGACAGTAGCAACATGACAGTGATAAAGTAGCAACGAAAATAATTTTACGGTTGGGTCACAACATGAGGAGCTGTATTTAAAGGGCCAGAAGGTTGAGAACCACTGCCTTAGAACCCAGTTACTCCATACTTCCCCCGTGAAACCACTGTTCCCACTTTATTTGGGTCCTTTTTCTAATACCAAAGTTCTCTACCAGATTGACAACTCTGAGGGCGGGACCTTCTTGATCATCGCTGTGTTGGCCCCAACAACAGACACGTGCTGCCCGGCTGGCGTGGCTCAGTGGTTGAGTATCGACCTATGCCTGGGTTGCGGGCTCGATCCCCAGTGGGGGGCGTGTGGGAGGCAGCCGATCAATGATTCTCATCATTGACGTTTCTCTCTCTCTCCCATCCTCCCTGAAATAAAAAAATATATTAAAAAACAAAAAATCAGAGATGTGCATTACTAGGCAATCAATACATGTGTTAATGAATTAGTGAATACCTCCCACTTCTAGTGTGAATCCCCAGGAAACAATCGGATGAGTGGGCAAACATGTTGGTACAAGACCTTTATCTCTTTATGGCTTCTAAAAATGATAGCTTGGTCAGATAAATCAAGGGAATCTACCCAATAGAATAATAGGCAACTACTCAAAATCATGCTCTGCATTTATTGACATGAAAAATATTCACGATACAGAGCTACTGAAAAAAATAAAACCAATTACACAACTGTATGCTGTTATAGAATTTTTATAAAAGAAAAAACACCTGTGTGGTAGGAAATGAGGTATTTTTATTTTTCTCTAGGTTTCTGTATTGTCTGACATAAAAAGAAATTCCGTTTAAAAATTCCTTTTATAGTGTGAAGAGCCAATGAAACCACTTCCATTTGAAAACAATGCAATGGTTCATTTGCATGAGGCCTTTCTCCATATACGAGACACTTACGTGTTGCATTTGTGAAAGGAGGAAAAATGGATCCAGTTAGAGAACACGAGAAACTAGCACCTCATTAATCGAAGGAATTAAAAAGCAGGCACTAAGTCCAGTCACGGCTCTCTCCAGGAGAGAAACAGAAAAGGCATCTGTTCAAAGCCACAGAAATCAGGATGCCTCGTGGGCCACCAGTTGACTTGGCGCCCTGTGAGGACTCAGAACGGCAACTAGTTCCTTTTGGGGGTAAAGAATGATAGATGATAGGGGTGGGTATAGACTAAGCTATCTCTATATTTAAAAGGTAAGTGACCGCCCAACCGTCTGACCATCTGACCAGCCAGTACATATGACACACACTGACCACCAGGGGGCAGGCACTCAACGCAGGAGCTGCCGAGCTGCAGTGACTTGGCAGTAGTGGTTCTCAGGTGATGCACCCCGAAACCAGAGAGGAGGGAGCCCTATTCCTCACGGGGCCATACGATTCCACCTGCAGCCGTGGGTTATGTTGTTGCTGGGGCACTGTCGGCCCCAAATCTGACCGGCCGTATGTCCAACTCCCACTGGTGATTTAGAAATAAACGTTGACTCGCGCATGCCCGATACATATAAAGCTCTCGCTGGCACCAATCACGTGTGTGTTTCGATCTGTCATTGTTGATCGTGAATTTGGTTGACACTTCTATTATAGAGAAAGGGCGAATAGCGATATTAAAATATTTTTTCTCATTCCTTTCAATGTGCATGAATCCGTGCACCGGGCCACTAGTAGATAATAAGCCCCACTTGTCCCTATTGCTCCTACTCAGACATAGTACCTTAGAGAAAAGTCCCCTCCCTCCAGTCCAGACATCCTCAGACTGAAACTGCTCCGGGTCCCTCTGAGTGCCCCAGCCACAACCCCCGTGCACTGACCGGACCCAGGCTCTGAGGGTCAGCCGCTCGGGCTGGGTGGGAGGGACTGAGGGGTGACAGGAGGGAGGGCAGGAGCCAGCCTGGGAGGCGAGGTGGCCGCTGGGCTCCAGCGGGGCTTCCCTCTGGTTTCTGTGGAGAGCATGGCTGTGGGATGCGCCTCTGGGAAAGGGCAGAGGGCAGACCTGCAGACCATGGCCTTGGGGCATTGCTAGGGCCTTTGCCCCCAGAGCATGCTGGGCTTAGCAGGCCCAGGTGTTTGCTTTCCTGTGGAAGCTGAGAGGGAAGGATAAAGGGAGGAAGGGAAGGAGAAAAGAAGGGAGGGAGGGAGGGAGGGAGGGAGGGAGGGACCAGGGGCCAGGAGGACACACAGACTTGGCTACTGAAGAGGCGAGAGTTAGACATGAAGGAAGAAGAGCCGTGGCTCATGGTTAAGTCGCGTCTGAGGGTGGAGTGGTCTTTAGGATGGTGGGCTGTATTTTCAACTTTAAAATATATATATATATATTGATTTCAGAGAGGAAGGGAGAGGGAGAGAGATAGAAACATCATTGATGAGGGAGAAGCATTGATCGGCTGCCTCCTGCACGTCTCCTATTGGGGATCAAGCCTGAAACCCAGGCATGTGCCCTTGACCGGGGATTGAACCTGGGGCCTCCCGGTTCATAGGTCCATGCTCAACCCCTGAGTCACACCAGCTGGGTTTATTTTCACCTTTTTTTTTTTTTTTGGTTAGTCCTCACCTGAGGATATTTTTCCATTGATTTTTAGGGAGCGTGCAAGAGAGAGGGAAAGACAGAGAGAAGCATCCATGTGAGAGAAACACATTGATTGGTTGCCTCCTGCACACGCCCTGCCCAGGAAGAAGCCTGCAACCAAGGTATGTGCCCTTGACCGGAATTGAACCCCGGACCCAAAATGGCTAGAGCTATTTTCAACTTTCATTTCAACATCTTTTCCCTGTAGCCTGATCTCTTTTAGGTCTTGGATGCATGTTTATTTTCCTGTCTGCAGGACTTGGATTTTTGTGAATGAACACATTTCTACCTTGGACGTTTTCTGAGGCATCACTGACATGCAATACCTCAGGGTTTTACACAGCCCTGCGAGGCCCCACGGTGGCCTCAGGGAGACCCCCCAACCCAGTCCCAGCTCTTTTCTGTTCGCGCCCACCGTCTCATGGTTCAGACCTGCTCGCGAAACTTGAAATGGGCAGTGAGTTTCCAACAGGCATGTTTTCGTTTCAGACAGAATTGTGTTTTAAGCACCGGAGAATGACTGAGATTTCAGCAAAGGTTATGGAATGAGGTCACTGTAATGCAATTCCCACAATCTCCCCACAAAGGCCTCCTAATGAGATGATATCTAAGCATTACCGAGTTGCTCGCTTTTTATTTTTTCCTGATTTGCCCAGATAGCTGGCGATGACGAACCGGACTCCGCTGATTTTATCACCATGAGGTCAGCTCAGTGAGAGGTTCCAGGGCTGAGGCCCAGGAAATGCCATCACTCACTCGAGATAAGGTCAATGTCAGGAGGAAAATCACAAACTCTATAGTTAGGACAGCCCTCCTGCGGGGGTGGACGTCCCTTTTCAGACATGTCCTATAACCAGTTCTCCCAAACAATGCATTCTCTATTGGCCGGGTTTGCCGCCTTAATCCCAGACAATAATGGCCATTCACTGACTCGGGCCCGCACCGCCTCCTCCCGCCACTGAAATCCCTCCGTCGGCATCACCCTCTCCCTGACCTAAACCTTCGTTACGAACCCGTTTCAGACAAGCTCCTGAGGACCCGGGGCGCGGCGGCACCTGGTCTTCTCTCATGTGAGATGCTTTCCCACCCGGGGAAGCTCCAGTCACCGTTCAGGACATGAATTTCTTCTGCCCTCACGTTCACCATGACGGCTTTGAATTCAGTAGCAAAACCTGGGAGCTCTCTGTCTCTGCGTTTCTGTATTTATCCAGCAGGTTGCTTAGAACTGGTGCTAGGAATTAGGTTCCTCGGATCCTGTTGGCCCTGGAGGCTGGGCTCTGACCCCTGCCCATCATTCCAGAGGGCACTTGTCCATCAGAAAGCCCTAGCTGTGGCCCTAGCCGGTTTGGCTCAGTGGATAGCGCGTTGGTCTGCGGACCAAAGGGTCCCGGGTTCGATTCCGGTCAAGGGCACGTATCTTGGTTGCAGGCTCCTCCCGGCCCGGTCCCTGGTCGGGGCTCGTGCAGGAGGCAACCAATCGACGTGTTTCTCTCACATGGATGTTTCTCTGTCTTTCCCTCACTCTTCCACTCTCCCTAAAAACCAATGGGAAACTATCCTCAGGTGAGGATTGAAAAAAGAAAGTGGTAGCTGCTCTGGAATGGGCATCCTCAATGCATTTCAACGTGCCCTCTTGAATGTGTTTCTTCTGTTTCTGAATCCCAGTTTCTTCCTCTCATTTCCTTTCTTGGGCACTTCCCCCTTTCTGGCACCCCGTGACCTCTGACCCCTGGAGAAGTCCTCAAACAGCAGAGAGGATCTGAGCAGCGGGGCACTGTGCTTTGGGTCCCCCCACCCCCAGCTTCCCAGGGCCCGGCTGTAACCGCCGACCCCAGGACAGAGCCCCTCTTCCATCTTTTGCCCTTTCTCTTAGAAGCTGAGCGAGCACCTGACTCCCATTTTCCTGCAAGCAGGTGGGGTCCCCTCCTAAGAAGCTTAAAACTCTTCCACTGTCTGTTCCCACGGACTTGGAGGGGCCCCTTCCAGCCTCACCGAGAATGATTCCCCATCTCGCTCACTTGCTTCAAAGGTCGGTGCGGGTAGTTGGCAGTTCAGTACAGAACGGAAAGCCATTCGACTTGAGCCTGAGGGATGGGAGGTGATGCAGGTGAGGCAGAGGCAAAGGAGAGCCCAGAGCCCGGAGCCAGGAGGGAGGGGCTTGCTGGCAGGGTGAGGTCACTGGGTCCAGTCTGCCCTGTGGGGTGCCAGTCTGGAGCTGTGTGTGTGTGTGTGTGTCTGTGTGTGTGTCTCTGTGTGTCTCTGTGTGTGTCTGTGTGTGTGTCTGTGTGTGTCTGTGTGTGTGTCTGTGTCTGTGTGTGTGTCTCTGTGTGTGTGTCTGTGTGTGTGTGTGTGTGTGTGTGTGTCTGTGTGTGACGATGCACTTGCTTTTTAAAAATTTATTTGTATTGATTTCAGAGAAGAAGGGAGAGGGAGAGAGAGAAACATCAATGATGAGAGAGGATCATTGATTGGTTGCCTCCTGCACGGCCCCTAGTGGAGATCCTGCAACCTGGGCATGTGCTTTGACCGGGAATCAAACTGCGACCTCCTGGTTCAGAGGTCGATGCTCAATCACTGAGCCTCATGGCCGGGCTGTGCCTTCAGCTTTCACTCCACTTTCAAGAAACCAAGAGTGGAATTGGTGGGCGCTGCGTCCAGGTGTGGCTCATGCACAAAAGTCAGATGCTCTGGTCACGTGACCTGTTCTCCTAGAAGAGCCTGGCCGGAGGTTGCAGGGTGAGCATGTGAATGGATCTTGATGTCCTCAAGAGTCAAGTCATGGCATTAGGCGGCCCTGTACTACTTCCCATGATCCCCACTTTAAGAGGCTGTTTTCATTAGGTGACTGGCTGCCCACGCTCACGGTGTCTGGTGAGAGGGCTCCCGTGCAGCTCCGCCGGTCACAGGCCCGTGACCTCCCTCCGGCACGGGACTGCACACGTCCGCGGTGGCCGCAGGCTCGCGTGTGTCCCTCTTAACCGTCCTTGGCTGTCACTGGCCTCCGAGTCAAGCCCGCACAACAGTTGGCGGTGAGGTGACAAAGTTAGACGCTCCCCAGGGCCAGGCAGGTCACGGGAATGCACACAGTGGGCGAGTTGTAGGAAAACCCCTACGGATACGCGCTGTTTTCATTTTAAATGCGCAGGCGGACTCCTTACACCTACGAGCAAATACGCATTTTCTTTCCCTTTTTAAATCGAAGCATGTGCTCCCCCACGTAGCTCCTGTTTTCCCACGTTGGCTGAAGACACAGGGGCCCAGCAGGGGCAGAGCCCGGTCTGTGGGGCCGGAAGCAGGTTCCGAGGGTTTACTTGAAGAAGAGAATTGCAATCGGAAGTCATGAGCAAGTCAAGTGCATGTTTTAAATTAATTTTTTAAAATATTTATATTGACTTCAGAGAGGAAGGGGGAGGAGAGAGAGATAGAAACATCAATGATGAGAGAGAATCATTGATCGGCCGCCTCCTGCAGGTCCCACACTGGGAATGGAGCCTGCAACCTGGGCATGCGCCCTGACCGGGAATTGAACCCGTGACCTCCTGGCCCAGAGATCGACACTCAACCCCTGAGCCATGCCGGCCGGGCTCAAGTGCATTTTCATTTGCTCTTTGTTATGTGGAGCTGCACAGATGTGACATGAAGCAACAGCTGAAGTCCCTTGGCTCCCTGACGAATTGTGCAGCTCGGTCACTGGGACTGCTTATTTCTCTGGGTTATTTCCCTGCGTTCGAACAGCTCTCCATGTTGTTTCATCTGGAACTGCCAGACGTCATTACGACAAAGGATGCATCAGACACACCGACACCAGACATGACATGCTGGGTGCATCGTGCACGTGACTTCACGCCCCGATGCCCTTTCTGCGTGAAGAACTGGGGCGGATGTGTGCCCCCAGACAGGCACCGGTACATTCTATCTCACGGCACTTTCCCCCAAAGAGAAACAAGACCCATTCACAAGGGTGTGCTATGCCTTATGAACTGTTTCCAGCAAGAGGGACCTTGCACCCTGACAGGGCGCCAATGAGAACTGATCCCCGGCTGGTAACGTGCATCAGAAGGCTTTCCAGGCCTGCTCTGGCTCATACATTTCCAACCTGGTTCCCTCATGCCGCTGCCTATTTCTGGTGCCGCCTAAAATGATGAAGCGCGGACGCTTTTCTGGTTGAAATGAAGAGTACAGTCGCCATGGAGGGAGGGTTTGGTGTCAGACAAGGGGCGGCGGAGGGAGCTGTGAGATGTCACTCAGGTCCAAAGCCCCGCTGATGGCACCCCTCACCCGCTCGCACCCATCGCCCGCTTCCAGTTAGCCCACCTGCGCCTCCCAGCCAGCAGCCTCCACTCAGGCCCCCGAGCGGAGCCTCCCTCCCTCTCCTCTGCGGCCATGTGGCGAGTCCCATCACAGTGCCAGTCATGGCACCAAGTCCCTCGCCTGTTCTCCATTTACTTCCACGGGCCTCAGAGGTGAAGCCGGATGGTTTGAAATTCTAATCCTACCCAGTAAAAAGGAAAATGTAGAAATCATGAAGAAATTTCGTGATTGAAAAAAACCTCTCTGATAAAAAATAAACAAGGAAAAAACCTTCTCTCTCTCTCTCTCTCTCTCTCTCTCTCTCTCTCTCCCTCTCTCTCTCTCTCTCTCTCTCTCTCTCTCTCTCTCTCTCTCTATATATATATATATATATATATATATATAGTGTCCCAAAAAATGTATACACACTTTAACAGCTGATAGCTCAATTTTGAGAATGAAATGTGTTGTTGTTTTTTTTTGAAAATATGACATTTTATTTTCACTCAGGATGTACAGTACGTGAATTTGGAAGTGAAATCATTGCAGGGTTCTGCAGTGCAGAACCTTACGATCGGTCCATCATTAATTAGTCCATTCATCGCAAAGCAGCCGCACCAGGGTCAGCCCCACGTGTGCTGCAGCTGAAATGAGCTCTCAGCGGGAAACACCCAGCAGCATTTGGGTAATAGGTGACAGCAGACATGAGCTAAGTTTCAACATTGCGTCTTTGGAACACATTCTGCTTATTTACATGTTAAGAACAGTTATTCTAATTACTTGCCCTATTGTGAGTTTTAATGACTGATTTTATGCTACAGAAGGCTTGCCAGCTGTTACTTTCTTTAGTTTCTAAAAGCAGTAACTTATTGTTTATCAAAGGTGATGTTGAAAAGGCGCTTTCAGAGATACTTGAGGAGAACAAGATTACCGCTGAAAGAACTGCACATGTTTTCAGCATCGCGCACATAGCTGCGTATTTAACTGAGCTGTTTTAAGACAGTGGCAATTGTCTACCTCACATACTTTCCTACCATTTTAACCTCATAATTACAGTTTGAATATACAGTCTGACTTAGACCTCTGCACAGCCTCTAAAGCATGGTTTTCAGGTTTGTTTTTATACATAAATTAGAGCTGAAGTTGGTCCTTGATTTGAAGAACTGTGCTACCTTGTAGCACTACATCTTACACACACTATTGATGGCTAACAGCGGCTTTACAGGGGGAGCATCCCAGCGGTACCCCCCCCCCCCCACCGACCCCGGACAAGAGCCTCTCAGAGGCCCACGCTGCCTTGAAGGGTCCGGAGGAAGCAGCTGAGCAGCCAAGGGCAGTCCTGAAAACAGGTGGCTTTGGACCAGCAGCATAAGAGAGAGACTTTACAATCTTTGATTTCATGTACACCCTTTAAAAAAGGTGCAGCATACCTGAACTTTCCATCACACCTGAAGAAGCTGAGCTCCTAAGGCAGCCCCACAGAGACCCCCAGGAACACGGCCCCTTCTCTTCCCACTGCGAAGTCATGGCTGTGTCGGCAAGCTCCTTGATGAATGGAGAAGACTTACACTTTATAAGCAGAGCAGTTAGCGTCCATTCAACTTTTAAGAAGAGTCCGAAGGTGTGTAGGAAAGTATGCTTGCCAGCAGTAATGCTTCCATAGTGACGATAATGAAACTGAGCTAGACAAACAATGGACTGTTTTACACAATGAAAGCTAGATTTCTGATATATATTACTTATTCTCCGGAATGTGTTTTAATAAACACTGCCTTTATAATTATTCAAAGTGTGTGCATACATTCTGGGGACTCTGTAAATAGAGTATTAAAAAATGTGTAGGCAAATTGTATCTGGCATATGAATTATCTACATCAAAACCCAAGTGACCGAATGACCTGTCGACCAGTTGCTATGACATGCAGTGACCACCAGGGGGCAGATGCTCAATGCAGGAGCTGCCCCCTGGTGGTCAGTGCGCTCCCACAGCCAACCTCCCACGGCTGGCCAACCTCCTGTGGTCCCTCCACCTGGCCGGCTGGCCCCCACAATTGGCCTTGATCGCCAGCTGGGCCTAGGGACCCCACCCAGGCACAAATTTGTGCACGGGGCCTCTAGTAGCTTAGTAAAGCTGTTAACAATGAAAGTCTTTGGATTGGAATCTAATTCAATGAAGACAAGAGAGAATTGGTGTTGGCTGTTTGCGGAAGGCCCAAGTGTGCAACCAGGATTGGTGCCCATGAGCTTCTGAGTAGGTAGCCCCTAAATATCCTAAATGTTAGGGTGCTGCTCACTCACTTCCCTGTGCGTGATGGCTTCATATCCGGCACAGCAGATGCCAGCCCCGCTGGCCCCACTGCCCTGGGGGAGGGGGACGTGCTGGCATTCTAATTCACACGGAAACCCTCCTGCCTCCCCCTGTCAGTTCCCGCCGGGCTCTGTGTGAGGCAGCAATGCCATGAGCATGGGGCTCGCCGGCCCGCGGGGCTCCGAGAAAGAGACCTGTGTGTCCGGTGGGAGGTGGGGTGGCAGGACCCGTGGGGTCAGAGACCAAGCCATTCACAGACACAGCCTCAGTCCTTCCTTCCTTCTGGGTTGTCTCGTCTGTAGATGACATCCCTGCTTTAAAGCCATGCCTACACTCAGAGCGCGCATGCTGCTTGTCTATGCCATCGTGGCTGAAATATCCAGCTCTGGACGCCTCCACGTGGTCCCATAGCCGCTTCCCTCACTGTTGTGTGTCTGGGCCACGCCCAGTTTCAGTCTGTTAGATTGCAGCTGCGGTGTGTGTATTTGTGCATGTTAGGCGATGATTGTTTTCCCTTTGGAATGATTTTCTTGTAGTGTATTCCCCAGAGTGGAATTACTGGGTCACATAGTTCTATGCTTTATTCTTTTATTAAAAAAAATTGTGCTGGCTTAATAGTCGGGAGGTTAAGTGACATTTCTGTCATCGCTGGGGGGCTGAAATCTATCAGCTTGACGTGGGGCCAGATGCCCAGTCTGTGTCAGGATCCCAGCAGGAAAGAACGCAGCAAGCTGCACCGGGAGGAGCGGGGTCGCTTTGGAGGCAGCCTGCCCGTGCCCAGTGGCCTCGTATCACCTGTGCGAGCCACACAGTTGGAGCGTCGTCAATGAGGACTCCATGCATTTTTGTCCTGAGTGGGAGAGTCCAAGAATTCTTTTTTTCTAAATGTATTCTTATTGATTTTAGAGAGAAAGGAAAGGAGAGGGAGAGAGAAACATCAATGAGAGAGAAACATGGATCAGCTGCCTCCTGCACGCCTCCTGCTGGGGATCAAGCCTGCAACCTGGGCATGTGCCCTGACCTGGAACTGAACTGGCAATCTCCGTGTGTGGGATGACATTCAACCAACTGAGCCACACTGGCCAGGGCACTCCAAGAATTCTTGATACTGGTGGGGGAATAGATGGTGGGTGGATGAAAGGATGGATGGAAGGATGGATGGAGAGATGGATGGATGGATGGGTGGATGGATGGATGGATGGATGGGTGGATGGATGGGTGGATGGATGGGTGGATGGATGGATGGATGGATGGATGGATGGATGGATGGATGGGTTGATGGATGGATGGATGGATGGATGGGTGGATGGATGGATGGATGGATGAGTGGATGGATGGATGGATGGGTGGATGGATGGGTGGATGGATGGATGGATGGATGGGTGGGTGGGTGGGTGGATGAATGAAAAGATTCGGGGCAGATGCGAAGTTTTTCATTTACAATCTCTTAAATCAAGTTTTCTCAGGGATAAAATTTTCCTTCCAGCTGGGACTGATGGAAATCTCCGTTGATGACATCTATAGCCCTTCTCCCAAAGCAGGATCCCAGGGGAACGTGGCTCGACCCACTGACTCTGGGTCCAGCCTCCCGGCCTTAGCCCCAGCCCCAGGTGGAGCAGGTGGGCTGGTGGCCAGAGGAACCACAATGGATGACTAGGGTATCAGATCCCCTTAATCTAAAGGCAAGTGAGACAGTCCCACAAAACAGCCATGGGGCACAGCGTGAGAGGGGGCAGGAGGTGAGGGAAACTTCGCTCGCGTCTGAGGAGAAAGACCAGGCTTCACAGGCAGGCACGCCGAGCCAAGCTGCCTGCCAGGCCTTTCTCGATGGCACCAACCCGGGTTCAGGAGAATCCAGTTGCATAGACTCCGGGGAAGGCACCCGCTTTGGCCAGTGTGCAGTCACTGATACCCAGCGCAGAAGAAAGCGGATCCACGCCATCCAAAGACAAAATACAAATAGTAGCTCATTTATGGAGAGCCTCCCACGTGCGCCCCAGCCTCCGTCTTTATCCCACTCCTCCGCCCCGTGGTGCTGGCCTGTAGTTGCTACGATCCCTATTTTACAGGCCAGGAGATGGGGGCTCAGAGACGTGATTCCAGGACCCAAGCGCTTCCATTTCCTTGAAATAAACTTTGATTCATGGACGAGCCCATTCTCTTTTGGGGGAAGTGACTCCCAACTTGGGTGTCCGGCTCAGATCTCTCAGCAGCGGGTGCTTTCCTCCAGCGACTACTCATCTGTGTGCAAATGGCAGGGTCTCCAGTGTCACTCAACCCAGAGGCTGCTGCTTCTCATCCTTCTCTCTTCTCGGGTCTCCCCATTTCGTCCACGTTGCCCCTGAGACAGGCCGAGCCTCTCTGGGTGGATGGACGTGCTCTTCGGTTACCATTATTGTTGTTATTTTTGAGCATCTCCTAGATAAGATTGAAGTTTCTCTTCGGGCACCCCAACACCAGCCTGCGGCCTGCTCCAGGCAATGCGGCGCGCAGGAACCCGGAGAAGGAAGGGGTCCCTCTGCGCCTGCAGGAAGAATCCAGCCGTATACAAGCCAGACCCCCGAGCAGTTTGGGGAGCCCTACTCTTCGCTGGTGTGTGCTCAGTAAGCCTCTTCTTTCTGAACCTGTTTCGCCTCCTCTATTGAATTCTACCTTAGGGTGGGGGTGTGGGGGGGGGGACCAGAACCCTGCACCAGTGACATCGGAATAGGAGCCTGGAGTCCGGCTCAGCTCCCTGTGCAGGAGGCCGCGGTCGGTGGTGTCTGCGGTGCTGGCTGCCTCGGCATCCCATCCCGTGCCAAGGCTGTCACCGAGTTACCGTGATTTTCCCTCCTGTTAACTGGAAATGAACTGAGCCACCAGGGGTGTGAGCCTAGATTAATATTTAGAAAGGATTTACAAAGAAAAGAAGTCAGTTAATCCTGAGAGAGAGAGGGCTTTTCACTTCTATTTGTGCAGCGGGTGGGACCGCATCCTGGCTGGGGCGGCCCGCGCTCCTTCCTGGAGGCCCTGCTGGCCCGCCTGCCCAGCCTCCGGGCCTCCGCGTGGCAGCCCGTCACGGGCGATGGCTCGGCCTGACTCTGGTCCAAGGCGGATGCGCTCGGCCTGACTCGGGCCTCAGGCTCGGTGGACGCCGAGGTCAGCAGTAACGTGGAGACAAACCGGAGAGGCGGCGCGGCAGTGGCCGAAGATGGCCTTGTACAGCCTACAGTGATCGCATGATGCGCCCCCAGATGCTCTGCCAGCCGCGGCTCAGCCTCGGGCTGTGGAGAGAGGGTGGCTGGCTCCCCCCACCCGCTTCTCACCTACTCACCTCTGCTCTTCGCTGCTTTGCTCAGGTGGCCTTTCTGAAACATGGACGTGGTCCCTCATGCCTTTCTGTTCCAGTCTCCCAACACCACCCGCTGGATGACGCTCAGGCCTCCCAACATTTAGGACGTTGGTGTTTAAAAATTTTTTTTTGAAAATCCACAGTCCTTATTAACGACTTGAATTGCCCGGTTTGATATTATAAATGCAAGGCTGCCCATTAGCTGAGTGGCCCTGAGACTTTGGTCAAAGGGTTTTGGGGAGAGGGGCAAACAACAAATCCAGGCCTTGCCCACTGGAGTGAGCGAGGAAAAATGGGGGGAGAGGGGAGCATCATGAGGCTAAGGAAACACGTCAGCAAATACAACGAACGCTGCCCTGCAAACCGCAGCAGGTGCCCGGAGATGCGTGGCCAGGGCTTCCTGCGCGGGGACCTGGGAAGTCAGCTCCTGAAAGCGGCTCCCGCCGACCTGGCGCGTCTTGTTCGGACATTCTGGGGGAGAACGGACTAAAGCAAGTAATCTCTTCTCTCATAACATTTACTGTTTCTTATGAGAACCCTACATGCTTTGTAGGAAGTTTAGACAATATAGTAAAAATGGGGGGGTCATCTGTCTCTGGCATCCCGAGAACATCAGGGGAAGCACCAGCGGCCTGTCTCCCCCCAGGCCTACAACTGTCCATCTTCTGGGGCAGGACACGCGTGTTTGCCAACTGGAGATGTTCTTGGTGGTTGAGTTCATTCTTTGAGGTTCCCTGGCCAGGCTCACACACACCAGGATGGCCACCAAAGGCCATGGGAACCCACTTCTGCGTGCATGGGCATTCTACATTCACACTCGCCATCACCTACGGGCATTCTACATTCACACTCGCCATCACCTATGGCATTCTACATTCACACTCGCCATCACCTACAGACATTCTACATTCACACTCGCCATCACGTACAGGCATTCTGCATTCACACTCGCCATCACCTACAGACACTCGGCATTCACACTCGCCATCACCTACAGACATTCTGCATTCAGACTCGCCATCACCTACGGGCATTCTACATTCATACTCACCATCACCTACGGGCATTCTACATTCACACTCGCCATCACCTACGGGCATTCTACATTCACACTCGCCATCACCTACAGACACTCTACATTCACACTCGCCATCACTTACAGACACTCTACATTCACACTCACCATCACCTACAGGCATTCTGCATTCACACTCACCATCACCTACAGGCATTCTACATTCACACTCGCCATCACCTATGGGCATTCTACATTCACACTCGCCATCATCTACGGCATTCTACATTCACACTCGCCATCACCTACGGACACTCTACATTCACACTCACCATCACCTACAGAATTCTACATTCACACTCGCCATCACCTACGGACACTCTACATTCACACTCACCATCACCTACGGGCATTCTGCATTCACACTCGCCATCACCTACGGCATTCTACATTCACACTCGCCATCACCTACAGACATTCTACATTCACACTCGCCATCACCTACAGGCATTCTGCATTCACACTCACCATCACCTACAGGCATTCTACATTCACACTCACCATCACCTATGGGCATTCTACATTCACACTCACCATCACCTACGGCATTCTACATTCACACTCGCCATCACCTACAGAATTCTACATTCACACTCGCCATCACCTACAGGCATTCTGCATTCACACTCGCCATCACCTACGGCATTCTACATTCACACTCACCATCACCTACAGACACTCGGCATTCACACTCGCCATCACCTACAGACATTCTGCATTCACACTCGCCATCACCTACAGACATTCTACATTCACACTCGCCATCACCTACGGGCATTCTGCATTCACACTCGCCATCACCTATGGACCCTTCTCAGCCATTTATGACGGATACTGTTTGCTGGACACGTAGGAGACACGGGCATCGAGCTATGGAGGCTGTGAGGGCGGTGTGTCTGGTTGATTACTGAGCTCATGGTATTGATTGTGTCAACTACTAGGTTGCAGGACAAGACCTCGTAAGAAAAACAGAATAAACTATGGATGTTCTTTTAATCAAAACAGTTGTGCCCCGCCTTTGTCCCAAGGTCCCGGGGGACAGCCCCGTAGGGAAAGGGTAGCTTTTCATGCTCGCTGGAGAGGAGGGGGCTTGCTTGTTTCTTGGTTTACTCTCCTCAGGGCCCGCCTCTCTCACGGCTGCTTCTAGTGTCTGAAGGTTCCACAGACATTTTTCCTACAAGGGGCTGGGCCATGCCAACCACTTCGTCCTGTGTTCACCCCAAGGACAGGGGAGGCCGCCAGCCGGACTCACAGACACGCTCACTCATCTTCAGGGCCTTGGCGGGGGGGGGGGGGGGGTTTAAGGGTAATTTTAACAACATGGGATTTGTGTGTGTCTTGTCTCTCACTCTCAAAGGACACCTTGCGCCTCCCCCCCCTCCCCGCTCTCTTCCATCCCTTTTCCTTGGCTCCTCGTCGGAGGCAGGACCACCAGCTGAGAGGTGGGGCTGGAGCAGGCCCTGCCCTTGGGGTTTGGGGGGCACCTGCCACCCTCAGCTCGTGGGGCTGCAGTGGGCTCCAGGTGACCTGTCCGTGTGGCGTTCGCATTTTAGATGACACAGAGGAGCTCATCACTGGAGCCACCAGTAATGCACAAACGCCCGTGTCACACGCGCTGATAACCCTTCTAAGGCTCTTCGTCACCCACATTCTAAAATCTGAACGATGTAGCTGCACGTAGCTGAGCCCTGCAACCTCCTTTCTGTGGGCTCCCCGCCCTGCCCCCCAAGCACCGGCTGTTGGGACCATCAGCTCCCTCACCATTTTCAAGGACCAACCTCTTTTAAGACATCTTTGCCCGCCTCCTTCCCCTGAAAGAGCCACGCAGCGCCATCCGATTAGAATATGGACCACACCGTCTTAGGCGCGGCTGGTCTGCCTGAGAACGAACCTTTGTGGCCTTGGCTCAGGCTAGTCACCAGCACAGAGCAGGAACCTGGCACGGGAGCCACCTGGGGACTTCCTCCTCTGATGCCAGCCCTGGACTGGCAGAAAGGGCAGGGGCAGCTGAGGGCAACGGCACAGACTGGCAGTGGCAGGAGTTGGTGCCAAACCTGTCAAAGTCTGCATCACCCAGAGAGGTTGGTGTGACCCTCGCTTAACCTGAGCATGAACGCAGGACACGGAGGAGAAAAAGGCCATCTTCCTGGGCACGCTTGCCAGGCCTCTCCTGGCACCTAGGTGTGGCCGGTGGCTTCACGAACAGGCCAACCTGATTTACAAATTTTTTTTGACAATTTTCCAAAAACGACCATAAAAATATTCCCAGTCCTGGGCCCTTCCGGAACCTTGCTATCCCCTACGGAGAGCCAGAGGGTCTGGCCCCAGTGACGCCCGGCGACCTGAGACCAGGTCATCCAGGGGACTCAGCCTCAGCTCACACCACGGAGCGGAGACGAACTGTCCCTGCGGAGTCGCCCACACTGCAGACGTGTAAGCAGCACACGGACACGCGAGTACTAGTTTCCGTGACTAACCGTGGGGACCGTTAACTTGGGACATTCATGCACCCCTGCCCTGGACGGAGGTTCTCAGGATGGGGGGGCTCTGGGCCGACGGGGACGGGGGGCCACCCGAACCTTCGGTCCCCGAGAAAGTACGGGACCTGCTGACCTCCTGAGCCTGTTGAAGAGGTTCCTCGTCTTCCTTCAGGTTAATGTCCCGGAGACAGAGGTCATGCCCTCTGTGCTGAGCCGGCGGTGGGAGTAGAACTTGTTTTGTGGCTGAACGTCCCCCTCCCCCGCCCCGCAGGTCTAAGCAGCTAGTCCGTGACCTGACACGGAGGAGGGGAGCCCCGTTGGGGGTGTGGGCTGGGGGCTTCCTCTGCCTGGGGACCCTCCCACCCCCCTTTTCCATTTATTTGAATTCTCTTATCTCCTAGTTTCCTGGTGGCCTCTTCCCCCTGGGACGCGAGCCCCACGGGCAGGGCAGGGCAGGGCTGCCTCCAGGCTGGTCCTGGCTGTGTCCTCAGGTCCTCAGCAGTCACTCCTGGCCAGAGGACAGGATCAAGACTATTTTTTTTAAAATGAGTCTAGAGGTCATTTAAGGTTACTTGGCCCAATGGCCAGCACAGTGGAAACTATGTCTATGAGAGCCCGGACAGGTGGGCACGACCCTTCACGCCTTTGGGATGGAGGGATCACCGCTCACAGGCAGCCTGTCCCCATCCGTCTGTAATGAAACATTTCCATGTGATACGAAGTCATCTCCCCGAGCCCTAGCCGGTGGCTCAGTGGTTAGAGCATCGGCCTGCAGACTGAAGGGTCGTGGGTTGATTCCGGTCAAGGGCACGTACCTCGGCTGCAGGTTCAAACCCCGCCCTGGTTGGGGCACGTGCGGGAGGCAAACAGTCGATGTGCCTCTCTCTGTGTCTCTTCCCCTCCCTTTCATTCTTTCTAAAAAAATGAATAGGAAAAAAATATCCTCTGGTGAGGATTCACAAGAAAAGAGTCGCTCCCCGTAACTGCTAGCCGCGCTCTCAGGAGCTTTCTGCCTCCCGCGGCCTGCTCTGCTTCCACTATCCCTTCTCCTGGTGCCGAGGCCTGGGCAGAGCCCTAGCCCTTCTGGACCCCAGGTCTCTGTGCAAACGGGAACCATTTCTCATTTTGGTCCAAGGGGCCAGCAGGAAGGCCTAGGGGATTCTGCAAACCTGTGCAAGTTAGGAGAGAAGCCATCTTTGATGGGGGAGGATGCTGCAGCAGCCACCGGCATCTAGCCCGGCCCTTCTGCTGAGTGTGGAGACAGCAGGATGGGGGTCGGTCTGATGTCCTGAGCAATGTCACACAGATCAGCTCAGACGCTCGACTAGACTCCCCAGCGGGCGAGTGCGGAGGGGAATCTGCCCCGAGGCTGGGCCCCCAGGCAGGGGCTCTGCAGGTCTCTGCAGGCCCATCAACCTCACCTCCTGGCTGGGGTGCCAGACCGGACGCCCCGGGCCCTGCAGCCGCCCTGGGAACCTGGCCCAGCCTCTGTCCTGCCTGAGGGGCCAGCTCTGCCGTGTGCTCTCAAGGTGTGGCCGCAAAAACCAAACAAGACGAAACCTCAAAGGGCAGCCATGTGGCCCCTGTTTTCAGAGTCTTGTGTCCTGAACGGCTGGATCTTCGTGCGGGCGGCTTTGTCTCCGAAGTGGCAGAACAGACAGCTCATCTCTGGGCAGGAAACACCTCTGGGAGAGTAAAAACCACGCTGTACCCCAAGTCCCTAACGAGGACCGGGGCATCACCCAGGGACACCCAGGACTCCCGGACGCTCCCTTCCCCGCTGAGCACCTCTGGGCACCTGGCTCCGTCGTGCCATTTTAACTAACCCAGTGAACGTGCGTCCACCTTTCAAAGGAATCTGAGGGCGCCGCTCCTGCCAAGTCCTGAGTCCCCGGGACACTCCAGAGCGGGGGCCAGGCGCTGTGTAGGTTGAGGAGGTCCGTGCAGAGCGGAGATTATAGGGAGAGCCTGCCTTTCCTTGCAGGGGCTTGTTCTGCATCCTGAAATCTCAGGTTCAGCTGCCACAATGAAGTCCTGTTACCCAGAGAGCTGGCCTTTTATCACCACTTAAAATCTAATTAATCCATATTGAAGCACAAAGATTTCTGTTGTCCTTTAGGGTGAGGGTCACAGAGGCCCCTTTGTTCATCCTCAGCCTTCGTACCATCGAGCATTGGGGGTATAGTTTTACCAGCAGGTCAGCTCCTTATCAGAAGGCCTAACGCGCAGTTTTCGCGGAGCCCCTCATCCTTTACATGAAACACTATATTCAAGAACAAACACGCACTTCAGAGTGGCCAAGGAGCGAATGACCAGGCGGCAATGCCCCGAGCTTATATCCCAGGCAGCATCACCCCGAGGCCAACCGGCACACGCCATCCCCACAGACAGCGGCTCCTATAGGGGCGGCGGAAGGCGCGAGCTTGGCTGCGATGGCTTTAGTCTTGAGAGTGGTCATGCAATTCGTTGGACTTGCACTGTCTGTGCTGGGATGGGTTTTATCCATGATCACAACTTACTTGCCGCACTGGAAGAACCTGAACCTGGAGCTGAACGAGATGGAGAACTGGACCCTGGGCCTGTGGCAGGCCTGCGTCGTCCAGGAAGAGGTGGGGAGGCAATGCAAGGACTTCGACTCCTTCCTGGCCCTGCCCGTGGAGCTCCGGGTCTCCAGGATCCTGATGTTCCTGTCCCACGGGCTGGGGCTCCTGGGCCTGCTGGTCTCGGGGTCTGGGCTGGACTGCCTGAGAGTCGGAGAGAGACAGCTCAAGTGCAAGAAGCAGCTGCTGATCCTGGGAGGGGTCCTGTTCTGGACGGCGGGCGTCGGGGTGCTGGTGCCGGTCTCCTGGGTCGCCCACGTGACCGTGCAGGAGTTCTGGGACGAGACCCTCCCGGAGGTCGTGCCCAGGTGGGAGTTCGGGGAAGCCCTCTTCCTGGGCTGGTTCGCTGGGTTTTGTCTCCTCCTCGGGGGGTGCCTGGTGACCTGGGCCGCCTGCTGCACCCAGGCTCCGCTGGCTGCGGGCCAGTACGCAGCGGCAGACACGCAGACGCAGTGTCCATGCCTGGAAAATGGGACTGCGGCTCCGAAAGTGCGACTTGGACAAGACCAGGGAGCCCTCTCTTCCGCACCAACAGTGCTGTAGGTCCGCACGGGAAGGGGGTCTTTGTTACGAAACTAAATCTGTGCTGCTCACTTTTTCTCATATAATACTTTTTTATCCTAGATCTCCCTCTCCCCCAAAAAATCTGGAGAAGAGGCAGTCTCATATCTACAAGAAAATTACTATGTTAAGCATTACAAAAGTCTGAGCAAGAAAAAAAGTAATTGATCTGGTTATTTAAATAAAACTGGTGGTGGTTGTCCAATATGGTCCGTATTAAGTTTTAATGTGTTTATTTTACATTAGAATCGTTTTTGTTTGCTTTTGTTGGTAACTGGAAATAATAATTACGTTGTTTCCTAAAGAGAAAAACTAACAGACTCTACATTGGCAAAGCCACAGGTTAAACTCATTCTGAAGTGTAATTTCCACAACAGTGACTTTGTTCTCTGATCAGAGGTGGTTTGTGTTTAGGAAATTACAAGGCAACGGGTGTGAGTGACAGGGTTTATGAGGCTAAAAGGTTTTTACATCACGATGCTCTCCGATTCTAAATACTGGCCAATTTCCTCTTTCGTCTCATCCCTCAAAAGCTTCATTATTAAAAAGATAAACAATGAAAAACTTTTGCTTGATATTGAGATAGTGACAGTTCACTTGCCCTGAGAAAAACTTTCCTTTGTTCAGTTAAAAATTACAAGCTTTAGCCCTAGCCGGTTTGTCTCAGTAGATAGAGTGTCGGCCTGCAGACTGAAGGGTCACGGGTTCGATTCTGGCCAAGGGCATGTACCTCGGTTGCAGGCTCGATCCCCAGCCCCGGTCGGGTGGTCGGGGGAGAGGGCATGTGGGAGGCAATCAATTGATGTGTCTCTCTCACATGGATGTTTCTCTCTCTCCCCCCTCCCTTCCACTCTCTCTCTGAAAATCAATGGAAAAATATCCCCAGGTGAGGATTAACAACAATAAAACAGACGAGCAAAATGACAAGCTTTATACTTTAGTGCTGCAGCAAGAGATGTTGGTGCTAATCTACAAGTTCCGTTGCCTCCCTCTGCCACAGCGTGGAGAGCACATGGCAGCCAAAGAGAAGCGAGTGTTGGTGCACCTGGGCGTGCTCTGACAGAGGGGACTGTGGGTAATCAGACTTGAGAGCGTGTTTAGTATAATTTCAGATGTTATGTGGTATATGTAGCCTGAGGAATTTTTTAAAAGCAGGCCTGATTTAAGATCTAGAGCGATTTCTGAGGAGATGGATTTATTTGGTTAAGAAATACTTTTCTTGAACTTTTTTTTTTCTTTTTAACGATAACACTCGGTGTTACCACAACGCATTCCTGAAATGTGAGAGCCGTCACGGGTGGAGGCCCGGCAGGTGCGATTAGCCAGAGAGAAAGCGGCAGGAGCTGAACCCGAACTGTCAATTACATGTTTTGCATTCAGACTCCTCTGTGCTTTGACTTGCAAGGGAGGTTGGGAATCGGACGAAAGCCATTGAGACGTTAACAATGAAAGGAGGTTCTTACTGCTTCGTGTTATTTCAGGGACAAACTGCTTACTAGAAAATTGATCTTGGCCACTCCTTGACATGACTGGTTTGCAGAATTAGTTCCCTTTCCTTTCCTGAAACCCATTCAGCATGGAATCAAACAATAGCCACTCTGGCAAGAATCCTCTTAGACACACAATGAAAAAAGATTTCTGAGCTCTGCAGGTGATAACCGAAGTCCGTCACACTTTTCACAGCAACCCAGAGGCAGCAGTGAGTTGGGCGAAAGCTCACAGGACTTCATAGTAATGGCTTTCGTATTTAGAACTGTGGCCCAATTAGCTGGAATGTCGTTATCTTTGCTGGGGTGGGTTTTAGCCTGTCTCACCAACTACCTGCCGTACTGGAAGAACCTGAACCTGGAGCTGAACGAGATGGAGAACTGGACCCAGGGCCTGTGGCAGGCCTGCGTCGTCCAGGAAGAGGTGGGGATGCAATGCAAGGACTTCGACTCCTTCCTGGCCCTGCCCGTGGAGCTCCGGGTCTCCAGGGTCCTGATGTTCCTGTCCCACGGGCTGGGGCTCCTGGGCCTGCTGGTCTCGGGGTCTGGGCTGGACTGCCTGAGAGTCGGAGAGAGACAGCTCAAGTGCAAGAAGCAGCTGCTGATCCTGGGAGGGGTCCTGTTCTGGACGGCGGGCGTCGGGGTGCTGGTGCCGGTCTCCTGGGTCGCCCACGTGACCGTGCAGGAGTTCTGGGACGAGACCCTCCCGGAGGTCGTGCCCAGGTGGGAGTTCGGGGAAGCCCTCTTCCTGGGCTGGTTCGCTGGGTTTTGTCTCCTCCTCGGGGGGTGCCTGGTGACCTGGGCCGCCTGCTGCACCCAGGCTCCGCTGGCTGCGGGCCAGTACCCGGCGGCAGAAACGCAGCATCTCCGTCACCCCCTGGAGATGAAAAACACTCGGCTGACAGTCTAAGCCCGAGGATCCGGGCGGCCACGGCGCAGGGGACGCTTGCTGAGCCCGGGACCGGGTAGGATTCCCTGCTGCCTGGTCACCCAGGCACTACGCTAGCAACTTTCTAACATGCATTTTCCCCAGGGGCGACTGGTTCCTTGAACTGTGATTTCCTTCCCAGGCGGTAAACCACTTTTATCTTCTACTCTGAGGCCAAAACCAATCAAGACTTAAAAGTAATCAAGCTCGTTTCTGCGGAGGCGTTTCCTCAATTTTGAAGTAGACCCAGTGACTGCACAGAACTGGTAAATGAAACCTTCTACCCGTGTTACGCCCCTGAAAGTGTTACTCATAGAGACGGGTCATTCCAGCAGTGGGAGATGTTACTGCTCATCAAGCCCTTCTCTCCAGTGTTTCAGATGACCTACTCTACAGAAACAGGCTCACGGCATATTTATTTAAACTGTATGACATCTGATTAAACTAAAAAAATGGCTGCTCTTTGAAAGCTGGAGAGGTGAGGGACGTGGACACATCATGTCTTTAACCAGAGACCTCAGGGGTTCTGGCCACTCACCTATGCCTCTGCCCCAGGCCAGAGGCAGAGGAGGGCAGACTTGAGTATTGGAAGGGTCACGAAAACCCACCCACAAGCCTGCTTTTGCATCTGGACCCTGTGCTCTGCAGCAGATGGTGAACGCTCGCCCCGTGCCCCCCTGCAGGGGGCGCTGCAGGCCAGCCCGGTCTGGGTGTGTGGGCAGAGCTCATATGGAACCCTTGTTTTACTTGCACAATGAAAATATTCTGCCTTTTTTTTTTTTTTAAATCAGCAATGCATATCCTCCAACCAAGAAGTATCCACAACAAACTGATGGCCTGGGGGATTCTTCATGAAAGATTTTATATTTGTTCTGTACACAGGTCAAGTCAATTCTTGTGTTTGAGCCAATCAGGGAAATTACCTGAGCAACAAACGACACAGATAAAGTCTTAGGGAATATGTATCTTTGTTGAAAAAACAGAAACAGAACAAAAACCACTGGATATTTTCCACCCACAAACACATGAAAAGTGCAGAAACCAGTTAATCTATGTGATGTATTTGCACACTTTGACAAACAAGACAAATTAAAACAGAAACATATTCAGAATTTAACCTGATTAAATATTTAGTTCAGTCCTGAGCTTTTGATATTTAATACAATATAAAGTAATAGCAAAAAAAAAAAAAAGGATTTTAAATTTTTTTGATTTGCATGCGACAGAGATTCAGCTAAACTTTGTTCATTTGGCTAGCAGTATGCTTTTGTACCTGTAACACTTAGATTCTGATATACAAAACTGTAGTAACATGTTGATAATTCAAACTTGAGAACTAAATATTACATTCTTTTTACCCTGTGCAGAATAAATTCTACCTTTAAAAAATAGCATTTATAGTATTAAAATTCATACTGTCCATATGGTTTTGTGATCAAGTTATTAAAATGTGTCACTGTGAATCATTTGGGTTAGTACAAATATGACAGGATTGTTAAAAGCTTCCTATAAATGTATAACACTATGGCTGATTTTTAAAGTGTGGAAAAGGATTATATTAAAATACGTTTATCTCTTGTGTTAGAAATAAGCAAATTTTGTAAAATAAAACCGAAAGCTTCTTGGTCACAACTGCTAACTACCAGCTGGAGACAGATTTTATTCTCTTATACTCGTATGACACTTTCTGTATTGCAAAAAGTTAACAGCTGATCTGGTGATTTATAAAGCTGTAAATATTCCAATATAGCTTCTTCTATGTCAAACATTTTAAATGGCCAGAACCGAACTATATATTAAACAGAACATAAATAAGACCGTAAATAAATAAATGAAGAAAATAAAATCGTACGGTACAACTACACATAATTCTATAAACATTTTCATGGTCAAACTAAGAAGCTGAAAACAGCTGACCTTCATTTATCTCTACATTAAATAAACTTCTCTTTCACATTTGACCTTGACAAGGATGGATGGCATTCTTCTGTAGTTTTCCTCAACAGGCTGAGAATGGACTGGGCAGACCCGAAGGACTGAATGTGGTCAATTCATAAAGCTGGTTTTTGCTCAAAGTAGTGTCACGTCCAGTTATAGCTTCAAAGACATTTGTATGGAAGTGGTGGGACACTCAGGAAACAATCAAGTTCAAGGCTCAGAAACTGCTCATTTGAATTTTGATTCTGATAAAATTCACTTTCTGAAATATGTGTAACTGCTTTCAAGAAAATAAAAATTCTTGCTATTGAGGATTCTTGCTTAGAAACAGAACTGTGTGTGTGTGTGTGTGTGTGTGTATGTGTTTAAAGGGGCCTATTCCTTTAAGATGATTTTTGCATCTCTAAAAAAAGGATTTAGTTTGCTATAAAAGATGGCTGGTCAAAAATCGCCTCTCCCAGTATTACAAACTGAGTATTAAATTGCATAGAACGATTTAAACGCCTCCATGCTGGTGGGCTGCACTGGGGTTTTGTTCCTTCTAGGGAGGCCTGGCTGGGCCAGCTGGAACTCTGCGTTGGGAGACGCTGCAGGGATGTGTCAACAGCTCTAAGCGTCCATCCGCAACGGCTCTGTACGAGACAGATGGCTTAGCCAGCACTTCAAGTCCAGTCTCCCAGGCACTCTCTTCTCCTTGCCTCCCAGCTCCTCCCAGAGAGACAGGATCCCCTCAATGAGGCTGCAAGGAGCTGCTACGAAATGTTACAAACCTGTTTAAGAAAGGACTTAAATTCTTTGTGTGTGTTTTGGCACCTTTGGTTCAATCAGGATACCCTTTCCTCTGTTCCTGGTTTCACCACACGGATGCCGATGGGTTTCCCTCCCCGTCTTCAGTTCTGTCCTTAGGATGAGGGCCACCACCTTCCTCTATTGACACCATCCCACACCCCGGACGAGCCAGACGCACACCTGACCGCCCCCCACAGCCTGTGGGGCAGGGGAGCGTGTTTCCGTGGCTGCAGGCACCTCCCCTGCCCTCGGGGTCAGAGGCCGTGAGGCCTTCCGTGCAGCCAGGAGCCTGCTCCCAGGGCTGCATCCTATGTGCTTGAACTCAGCATTTTGTTTTCTTTAGACAAACAAACAAACAAAGACAAAAAAGAAACTGCTCCAAGGAAACAGGTGTTCCAACACAGGTGACGGAGGTGAACACAGCACCTGCTTCAGGCGGCCCTGGAGCTCCGCTCCGAAGCTCATTCACGTTGAACTTGCTGCTCTCGAGTACAAGACACGGCGGGCGCTCGGGCCAGCTTCCCGGCCTTCGCAGGAAAACCAGGAAGAGCAAGAGCCGCCTCGGCCGGTTGGCCAGGTCAGCCCTGGGCTCCGCCCGATTCCCTGTTTACAACCCACTCCTGCTGTACAACATCTGGGTACCAGATTAGCCCGCTTGGTTACCTGATTTTTCTTACTTTTTTATATAAGAATGATATTCCAAGTACTTTACAAACTAGCATGTCGAAATTCTGATGAGAAACAACAGCTCTCTGAGAGCTGACAGTTGCACACCCGCCCCCCAGGCAGACCGCAGACCGGGGCTCCGTCTCCCTCCCTCGGGGCCGGGGGACACCGTGTCTGCAGGCGGGTCACACGTCGTCGGCCGGCAGCGACGGGATGCTGATCTTCGCTCGGGTGAAGTAGGCGATCTTCTCCCTAGAGTCGGGGCGAGGAACAACCCCCTCAGTGTGGTGCTGAACGCACTGCGACCAGCAGAAACAGTCCCGGCCTCCTGCGGAGTCCCCTCGAGCTCCTGTCCCCAGGGAGACCTCCGCTTAAAACCAAGGGCCTCTGCCCTTCACAGCGGGTGAAGGACCCCAGCTCTGGCTCCAAGTGCAACGGCAGCCGGGCGCAGGCGCCAGCCCACGCTCCCCACCTCACCCCCAGGCCGGCCCGTCTCCCGCGTCTCTATCACCTGCCGGGGGTGTAACGGGCTTGTACGTTAAGGGCCAGGGGAGCGTTTATAAACCTCTACTTTGGGTTTCAGCAGCAGCCAAGTCGTGCGATTTCCCTGCTGGAGCACCCACCTCCTGGTGCCCACGCACCGAGGGCGCACAGACCCTGTAATGGGGAGCACTGCCCTGCCACGGTGCGTCTGCGGGAGGAAGCCGACTCCTCACCATGGAGTCTGTGGCCCAGGCTCGTCTTTCAGAGTCTGAAGCCCACGCTGCCTCCGCTGCCTTTCCCTCCGGCGGGCACACCCCGTGGGCACCGCGCCAGCTCCTCTGGCCCCGGAGGAGCAAAGGGACTCATCCGTCCCACCTGGGGGGAGGGCTGGGCGCCTCGCACCCTGACACTAAGGCCCAGGGCACTCCGCGGGGACCCCTCTGTGATCAGACGCGTGAGGACGCCCCGACGCGACCCGCCCCCACGTGAGCCGGGGCCGGTTACCTGAAGGACTGCACCTGCCGAGGCACCTTGCGGCTCTGCTCCCGCAGCCGACACACGTCCTTGGAGACCTGCCTCAGCAGTTTCTCCGCGCTCAGGTCTTGCTTCTGCTCCTCTTTGGACTGTTCAGCCTGGCAAAGGAATAGGCACCCCAATCAGAGACGCCCAGAGACGGCTGCAGGCTTCAAGGATACAAACAAGCCAGCGGGCACCTCGGCAGCCAACGGGGTGCTCTTCTCACCATCGCAGACGACACTCATGTGCAAGGCCCTGCGGAGGCGCAGCGGCCACGGATTCGGGCTTGTCCGTGGTATCGCATTAAAAATGCCTTGTTTCCCAGGCAGGGCGACTGTTTAGGCAGCTGGAAAACCTCAGAACCCTCAGAAAGGAAATGAAAAACTATCCTAGCATCGTGTCCAAGGAACGTCTACTGCTGACGTTCCGGGAAGCATACTTTCAGCCCCTTCTCCACCTTTTCAACCCCTTTCTCTCTGTCTTAGCCATTTAAAAGCTGTTAACGAAAACAGAATTCACATTCCCAAAAGGTGACATAAGTGTACAGCTCAGAGAACTCCTACAGTCTGGACACACCCAGGCCACCCCACCAGATGGGAAACAGAACCCAATTCCCTCCGCTCCTTCAGGGACCAGCCCGAGCGTCACCAGCACCTGACTTCGAACAGTCTGTTTACAGAAATGCGAAGATGTCAAGTCCTGCTCCTGTCTACAGCTGTAAAACGCAAACCCAGCTGTGCAAGCCTTTGGCGCACGAGGGAGGGAGACTGCAGTGCTTCTTCAGGATATTAAAGTTGGTCAGTGTCAACCAACCGTTTGGAATTAGTGCTAATGTTGAATTGAAAGACTCGAGAGTGAAGAAGATGATGGTTATTAACATAGGGCGAGGGCATTTCAGCCTTTAACTCAACATCCCATTTTGCAGAAAGACTGCTGTCCTACAGGCTCCCATCCGTGGCCCTTCCCTGCCAGGAGCGCTCCGGGGACTGTGCTGTCATTGCTGGGACCCCCCTGCTGGCCTCTGCACCCTTGCCTGGGACGAAGTTCACCACCCACTTTCCAGACCAGGGAAATGCCACTTCCTCCAGGAAGCCTTCCTGGCTCATCTCCTATACCAAACCACAAGCCCTTTACGGGCATGACAGTGTCTAATTACCCTGTTATCTGCTGTGGCATCTAATAGGAGACCTACTATTCAACTCCCTGCGGAACAGACATCCTCTGAGATCCTATGTGCATTATATCAGGAGGGATATAATACAGATATGTAATGGGTTTTGCTGCTTAAACTTTCTTTAGAAGTCATTGGTATCAGGTTGATCTCTGAAATTCATACGTTAAGTTTGAGTTCCATCTAGAATTAGAAGTGCTAGTCAGTTAATGACTCCAAGTTTCTTTTTTTTTTTTTTAAATATATTTTATTGATTTTTTACAGAGAGGAAGGGAGAGAGATAGAGAGTTAGAAACATCGATGAGAGAGAAACATCGATCAGCTGCCTCCTGCACATCTCCCACTGGGGATATGCCCGCAACCCAGGTACATGCCCTTGACCGGAATCGAACCCGGGACCCTTCAGTCCGCAGGCCGACGCTCTATCCACTGAGCCAAACCGGTTTCGGCGACTCCAAGTTTCATTAAAGTACCATACTCTATATGACTAAGCAATCACTTTGGGCCGAAAAGAGGAGTTTATATCATGGACAGAAGATTCTATTAGATTTAAGGATATGACGAATCTATTTCAGATTCCCATCCAAAGGGTTGAAAGAAAATAATGTTTTGGCATTTGTAATATTTCAGCTACGCAGACAATTCTATTTGTATATTATATGTTGACTAGAGGCCCGATGCATGAAATTCGTGCAAGGGGCTTGGCCCCTGCCGCAGCCATGGTTTCGTCAGGAAGTACGTCTGGTCTAATTAGCATATTACACTTTTATTATTATAGATGTAAACATATGCTCCTATACTAAAATATAAACTCTAATCTTGAGAGAATAAATCAATGTATCAATATGAAGGCTCTTGGAGTTTCTATTTAGGAGGAAGACTAACAGAAATATTCCTTTAAAAGACCCTATTTTTAAATCAGGGATTTTCTATGCTGTTTCATACAGCCGTTTGTAGGGGGGCTGTGTGAAGGGAGAATGCGTGCAGCGGGACCTTCCTTGAAGGTAACAGAATGTGGAAACTCACGGTGATGTGGCCACGCAATTTCAAACACAGGTGACCACTGGTGTTAAAAGTTTTACTGTGTTTATCTGCCAAGTCTCATGTGGAGACGAAGGAAAACGGGGAGCAGAAGTGACCGCTGCCCTCGCTGCACGCTCCCCTGGGTCAGGAGGCCAGTGGCCCCAGAGCGGCTGCGGGACGGGGTGCGGAGGGGCGGCCCTCTCACGGCACCGGGTGGCAGGACCCCTCTCAGCTACATCCTGGGTTTAAAAAGGCCACAACAGGAGGGTGCTCCAAGCTGTTGGAAAGGGGTTTGAAGAGCCGAGCCAGCTGAGGAGGGAGCTGGCACCTCCCCGTGGGGGCCTTGGAGGGATGGTTCTGCACGCGGCCCCCCCGCACCCCCGCCCCAGCCGGCGCCCGGGCTGTACCTGCTTCTCGGCCTCGCGCAGCAGCCTCTGGAACCGGTCGTCCTCCAGCACGCCCGGCGGGAGGTCCGTCTGCCCCTGGGCCTTCAGCTCCTCCAGCCTCTGCCGCAGGTCCCGCAGCGCCTGCAGCTCATCGTTGAGGCGGCTCTGGCGGGTGAGCGAGGCCTGCAGGTCCAGCTCCAGGTCCAGGGACGTGCGCACCGGGCACTCCTGGGCCGCTCTTCGGAGGACGGGCTGGCAAACCGCCTGGGGGGTGGGAAAACAAACCACGAACACCCTGAGTGCGCCGCCCCCATCACCCGCGGCCCCTGCCTCCTGGCCCCGGGGGTGGCAGCTCCTGGCTCCCGGCGGAGGCTGTGCCTGCCGAGGGACGAGCCCTGGCCAGGGACAGTCAGCGGGAGTGACGAGCCCTGGCCAGGGACGGTCAGCGGGAGTGACGACCCCTGGCCAGGGACGGTCAGCGGGAGTGACGAGCCCTGGCCAGGGACGGTCAGCAGGAGTGACGAGCCCTGGCCAGGGACGGTCAGCGGGAGTGACGAGCCCTGGCCAGGGACGGTCAGCGGGAGTGCCGTGTCACTCCCGGCGGAAGCTTCAACGCCCGTGTCAGTCTGCACGCTTCTCGCACCTGCTGCACCCGAGAGGGTCCCCAGGGAGGACCACAGCAGCAGGGCGCCCAGCCAAACGGCTGAGCAAGGGCTGAGCAAGAAGCAAACCTTCCCTGTTCCAACCGGAGACTTGCCCGTTATCACCATAGACAGCCTCCTCGGCCTGGCCACTCGGCTGCACGAAGGCCGCCCTCTGGGAAAACCAACTCGTGTGCGGAGCCTACACGTCCTCCATTTCAGGACACGCTCCCCCGCACTCACACCTTTTGCTTTCATGCCTGTGAGTGACGGCCGGAAGGCCGCGGGCGGCGGGGCTCAGATCTGATCCCTCCTCTAAGCAACGCTTCAATCCTGGCTCCTTCCTCTGTTTCCCATCATCTCATATCAGCTCTCACCCCCGCATCTCGGCTGTTCTTCCTGCAGCCAGTCTTATCGGTTTGTTAAGAAATAACCTGAATGTGTATGAAGGAATGTCTGCGGGGGTCTGTAGGCAAAACCCTAGGAAGAGGACACAGTGTGTGAGCTTGAGGAGGCGTTAGAGGCTGGAGGAGACTGGGAGGTGGGGGCCGCTGTGCCGCAGGGCGTCGGGGGAGGTGGTCGCTCAGCCTGGGCCGGACTGGCCTGGGGACAGGACTTCAAAGGCGGCCGGGTGAGGCCATACGCAGGGGAACAGGAGGGCACTTCCTGCCTACAGAGCTGGCAGAGGGAATGGAAAATAGGAGATTACTAACAGAAGCTGGACTATTTGACAGAAGAGAGAGGGACTGAAACGCGAACATCCTAGCGTGACGGTCTGGAACATGTGCATCCCTGTCATCACAGCGGCTTCGCCCAAGAGCCCAAGAGCCCAAGAGCCCGTCGGCGCGGACGCGTGGCAGCCAGGACTCCGGGTGGGGTAGGCCCGGGCTGGTGCTGACGGAATACGTACCCTTTTGACCCTCAAACTGCGCCGTTCAGTGGAGTTTCTCACAAACAGAGATTTTTTAGCCAGGGTTGAGCTGTCACTGTCACTGCGATTCAACTGGAGTCAAGGATTAAAAAAAGAAAAAAAATCACTGCCTCACAGAGCCGACAAAGGGATGGCGATAACAGCTTATCTCTTACAGAAAATCCTCCCCAAACACGCTTTGCCCTGTGCCGTTTTTTCCTTAAATGACTTAATCTTTGGGAATAATTTAAACAAGTGCCTTTTGGTGGCAGTTATCAGAAGTCATGGTTAAGATAACTGCACAGACTCTGGCAGAAAATGATCCTTTTTGTTTTCAGCGAATACGCAACATTTATTTAATTTTATTTATTTTTCCCCCAACATTTATTTAATTTTATTTTTAAAAATTGATTTCTGAGAGGAAGGAGAGGGAGAGACAGAAACATCAATGATGAGAGAATCATTGATCGGCTGCCTCCCGCATGTCCCCCTACTGGGAATCGAGCCCGCAACCCAGGCATGTGCCCTTGACCAGAGTCGAACCTGGGACCCTCAGTTCGCAGGCTGATGTTCTATTCACTGACCCAAACTGGCGAGGGCGCACAACGTTTATTTTTAAAAGAAAAGCTGATGTACAGGTTGGCGTTGAGACACAGTTTGACAACCTAGACAACTCTTAGCCCAGTCGGCCCATTCGCTCCCCCTCACCGGCACCAGGGAGTTGCTGAAATATCACCTCATCAGTGAAGCCCACTCGAACCTACTTAAACCTGCGCCCCTCGCCTCAGCATCCCAGCCCCTCATCTTCACAGCCCTGTCCCCACCCCAGACACATCGTGTCCACTGCTCATCGCTGGGCTCGGCCCACAAGAACGCAGCTCTGCAAGGGCAGAGCTTGGGTCTCTGGTTCAGACAGGTCCCAAGGAGCTAGGAACATGCTTAATAGCAGGTGCTAATAAACACATTTGTTGAGTCAAACAAATACATTTTCACAGCACTTTCCACCCCATTTTATAATACTGCACCCTCTATTACTAGCAGTCATAAATTCTACTGGAACTAGTGGTAGGTAAATTGGTACGAGTCCCCCAACATTCGCCACAGAACTGTGACTCTGATTCCGTGCCTAGCGCCATCACTAAAAGATGGCTTGGTTCTAAAACCCAATTCCCAGGTTTTGGTCCAGCAGGCCCAATGCGGTGTGTAACGTGCACAGAGGTCTACAAAAGCTAACCCTCCAATCACCTGCAGTTTCTAAATACAGGCCGAAGTCCACGTGTACTCAGTAGCCAGGTCTGCAACTTCACATATTTGCCACATATATGGCCCTGGAGCCAATGAGACATTAAATTTAGGAAAGGGGGGACCCCAAAACCAAACTAAAACGAACCACAGAGTGTGATACTTATGAGTATTTTATAAAAGCGCTCCTAGCGGTTCCTGTCTGTGGTCGGAGTTTGAGATGCCCACCACAGGTGCATGTCCCGGGCATGTCCCATGTTCCGCCCCGGGCAGGGCCGGTCCTTACCCGGCAGATGTACTGGCTGCGCTCCCCGGGCGAGAAGGTCTGCGAGCGCACGATCACGCTGCTCCTCACCAGGGGGCGCTGCCGCCCGCTCAGCCCGCTGCGCTCTTTGGGCCGCACCGCCAGGCCAGCGTCCTCGGCCTCCTCTGTGTTGGTCTCCTTGTCAACCTGCAATGGAAGGCCTTCGTCAGGAGCTGACACACGTGGGCTCATTTACACCCCGTTCTTCTAAGGACAAAAGAAAGCCCTAGCCTTACACCACAGGCCCATCTAGCACTAGGGCCTCTTCCGAGAGAAGGGCCTCGTGACTCCTGACGGGACCCCAGGGGACAACCATGGAGGGGGTGGGTAGGGTGATCTCTGTCCTAACAGATTAGACCTCAAGAATGAAGGTTTCCGTTGACAGAAGGTAAACGGGGCTCTATGAACAATCTTATCTGGACATGCCTCATCATTAAAAAGCATTCAACGGATGAGTGCTTTTTTCAGAATAAACGATAAAGGTAATTAAACAAGAAAATGAAATCTACTGCAAAGTTATAGGCTTACGTGGACTATGCAGCTATACATACCTACCCATACGAAGTCTTCAGCCAGGGAACATGAGGCATTGCTTTTCTCAGGAATAAGGAATTGTCTAAGCTTGTTACAACATCCCAAGTTTGCCGGCACCCTCAAAGCTTGAACATAACGTCCCCTCAATGTGTCTGCCACTGAACTAGCCTGTGCCTGGACTGGGTCATCTGCCACCTCCAATCAGAACGCCCTCTAACAGGCGTGAACTTTAAACGTTTACTTCATGTTTGAAATAGAAATAAACTTACAACATTTATGAAAATTAATGCAATTAGGTAATCATGCTGGTGTTACCCAGGAAATTCTGAAAATGCTTTTAATACATAGTCACAGAGCAGTTACCAGATCGAAGTACCACTATTTACCTTCTCATATAAAAGCTAAGTGGGGAATGAATATTTGGGGCCCATTTACCAGGTGTACCAGTTAATAATGCGGATTTTTTTTTCAATAGATGGAGTTACACATATGTTTATATGCGATTTGATATGTATGCTATTTTGTTGTATTGACAGCACGCTTCAAAACTTCATATGTCAAATTTTCTGAAGGCGTTAACATCACAGATATTTTTACGCTTAAAAATGTCAAATTTCGCAGAATGCCAACCTTGGGGAGATTAGGGGGGGAAAATGTCAAATTTCGTGCCAAAAAAAGAGCATTTGCGGGAAGTTTTAATTCATTACTTTATTTTGAAGAAAAGTGCTGCTGAAAGTTATCGTATACTTTGGGAAGCTTATGGTGAACATGCTCCATCTCAAGATACCTGTGAACACTGGTTTAAAAGCTTTAGAAGTGATGATTTCGATGTGAAAGACAAATAATATCCAGGTCTACCAAAAAAGCTTGAAGACCAACAATTACAAGCATTACTGGATGAAGATGCATGCCAAACTCAAAAACAACTTGCAGAAAGATTAAACGTTGCTCAGCAAACGATTTCCGATCGTTTACAAGCAATGGGGAAGATTTTAAAGGAAGCAAAATGGGTGCCACATCAACTGAACGAAAGACAAACGGAAAACCGAAAAGTCATCATTAAAATTTTGCTTCAACAGCACGAAAGTCTTTTTTGCACTGAATTGTGACTGGTGATGAAAAGTGGATTTATTTTGAGAATCCCAAGTGCACAAAATCATGGGTTGATCCAGGTCAACCATCAACATCGACTGCAAGGCCAAATCGCTTCGGAAAGAAGACAATGCTCTGCGTTTGGTGGGATCAGGAAGGTGTGGTGAATTATGAGCTTCTAAAACCAGGTGAAACCGTTAATACTGATCGCTATCGACAACAAATAATCAATTTGAACCATGCATTGATCGTGAAACGACCAGAATGTGCCAGAAGACATGGCAAAATAATTTTGCTTCATGATGACGCACCATCACACACTTCAAAACCAGTTAAAGACACGTTTAAAGATCTTGCCTGGGAAGTATTAACCCACCCGCTGTATTCACCAGACCTTGCTGCTTCAGATTACCACTTGTTCCGATCGATGGCACACGCACTTTCTGAGCAGCACTTCAAAATGTACGGAGACATGGAAAATTGGGTCTCTGAATGGTCTGCCTCAAAACAAGACAAGTTCTGTTGGGATAGTATTCACAAATTACCTGAAAGATGGGGGAAATATGTAGCTAGCAATGGACATTACTTTGAATAAAGCACTTTTGATGTTTCTCTTGAAATTATCGTGTTTTCTTTGATTACAAAATCCGCGTTATTAACCGGTACACCTGGTACAATTTTTTTACGATGCTTCTGACAGCCGACTCCACCGATGCCTACGGCGATCAGCTTCCGCCAAGTCTTGGTGTGGTTATACCCGAAGAGACAAACTCAGCCGACAGGGTGGCTGTAAGAGCCCTGCCTGGGAGAGTGCAGCTGGAAGTCCTCACCAGGGTGGGCATTCCCGCAGGGGGCTGGCTGCCAGGGCTGTTGGCACAGCTGTCTCCTCCCCTCCTTGTGTCTTCAGCTGTCTCGGGCACACTCGGGCACGAGCTTAGGTCTCCCATTCGCCTGCTGCCCCCGGGCAGCGCCACGTCGGCCTCTTCCTCAGCCACCACTTCGTCAGAGGCCTCTCTCAGCATCGCCAACCTTCAGAGAAACGAAGCGAGACACACCCTAAGTCCAGCCGGCGTGTCCCAGCACAGTGCACCCTGGGATGTCCACCCGGTACCAGGGCAAGGTACCTGGGCACATCCACCCGGTACCAGGGCAAGGTATCTGGGCACATCCACCCGATACCAGGGCAAGGTACCTGGGCACATCCACCCGGTACCAGGGCAAGGTATCTGGGCACATCCACCCGATACCAGGGCAAGGTACCTGGGCACATCCACCCGGTACCAGGGCAAGGTATCTGGGCACATCCACCTGGTACCAGGGCAAGGTACCTGGGCACATCCACCTGGAACGAGGGCAGGGAACCGCGGACACACATCACGATCCAAGCCCTGTCTACTAAGTGGTCATGAAAAATAAAGTTCTCTCCAGCAACCGACAGCAAGGTCACCATAGTTAGGTACGAAAATGCCAAACTCATGCAATTTGACCTAATTCCTACAGATTAAAATAGAAATATACTGAAAATCAAATATTAAGGTTAGCCCCGCCGTTTAAAATACTGTCACTCCCTAGAATATAACTTGGTGTTAGTTGTCTGTGTCTTGTAAAAAAAAATTTAAAAATATAGTTTTATTCATTTCAGAGAGGAAGGGAGAGGGAGAGAGAGATAGAAACATCAATGATGAGACAGAATCATTGATTGGCTGCCTCCTGCACAGCCCACACTGGGGATCAAACCTGCAACCCAGACATGTGCCCTGACCGAGAATCGAACCGTGACCTCCAGGTTCTTAGGTCGACGCTCAACCACTGAGCCATGCTGGCTGGGCCATGTCTTGTAAAATTAATTGTACAATGGAACGAAGTGACTCTCTGCTAAGCGTGGATAAAGACACGAGGAGTAAAAATACCCATGATCCCCTGTGCTCAGGGTCCGCAGCGGCGGAACCCGTGGGAAGGGAGTTTTACTATTAAAATAACAGAAGACCCTTCAAGCCATGTGACCTTGTCATCAACAAAAGCCATGGCATGGGTTTCGGTGCTGTGATATGTGGGGGCTTCACAACATATGTGTTCTGTACAAACTCTACTGACATCCCCTGAGGGGTCCCAGATTGGACAGGGTGCAGGCTGGGCTGAGGGACCCCCCCCCCCCCTTGCACGAATTTCACGCACCGGGCCTCTAGTTATACATAAAAATTAAAATGTTTTATATATAATTGATTGGCTGCCTCCTCCTGCACGCCCCCTCCTGGGGATCGAGCCTGCAACCCAGCCATGTGCCCTGATCAGGAGAGGAACCATGACCTCCTGGTTCCGAGGTCAGCGCTCAATCACTGAGCCACAGGCTGGGCTGAAAGTTTCTTAGGAGAAACGGAGTGCATCCTCCTTGAGCTCCCAACAGCAAAAGGAGGGGAAGGCCTTACCAGTCTCCATCTGGGCCCCTTTGCTCCTCTCCCGGCCCCGGTTCTTCTTCTTCTTCTTGTGCTAATTCTTGCTCCACAGCCAGCAGCTCCGCCGATGTTCTTGCGAGTAAGGCTGACACTGCATCCTGGGGAGAGAGGAACAGATGGCATGAACAGATGCCCTTCCAGAAATAAGTGAGCTACTCATCAGGTGGGACTTCCCATTGTGAAAAGGAAGCCGGACTAGACGCAGTTCTCCTGCTGAGACTATGAAAGATGAACAGAATAAAACCAACAGAAACTCCAGGGGTTTCTACGCGATGAAGAGCCACAAAGGCGATGGGGACCAGAGGGCCAAGGCCCTGGCCGAGGGAACTGCAGGCAGGCAGACCGACCACCACTGCACTCTTTTCCCGGGGTGGGGGGCACATGCCAATTCTGGTGGGAGGCCCTCAGACCAACAGACCAACAGATGGTGCTGCCAGCACGCAAGAGACCGAAGAAAGCGACTCTAAAGTGACTCCCCACAGAGGCACCTGCCATTCCTAAGCTGCCATCGTGCAAACAAGGAGCGGAGAAAGAAAGCAATGTGCAGCTGGCTGGAGGCATTCCAGTCATCTCGCCTTCCTAGGGGAGAAAAGCTGGAATTCAGGGCCCCCAGTTGTGAGCTGCCTTCCAGGAGAGCACACCCTCTCCAGAGGAGGCCTGCAGCCTGCACTTTCAGACATAACTCCCAGCATTCCACTGACAACACACCCAGTGACGAGGCCCAAAGAAACAGCAGACAGAAGAGGCAGACTCGCCCTGACCGGTTTGGCTCAGTGGATAGAGCGTCGGCCTGCGGACTCATGGGTCCCAGGTTCGATTCCGGTCGGGGGCATGTACCTTGGTTGCAGGCACATCCCCAGTAGGGGAGTGTGCAGGAGGCAGCTGACCGATGTATCTCTCTTCGATGTTTCTAGCTCTCTATCCCTCTCCCTCCCTCTCTGTAAAAAATCAATAAAATATATTTAAAAGAGGCAGACTCACCGGTGATCTATGCACTGCAGTTACTTGGAGAAGAAATTTATTATTTTATAGTTAATATATTTAAGAAAACAGATAAAATGATGGAGAATTTCACTAGAATAAACACACACACAAATCATATTAGCACATCAGAGTAAACTGCTGGAAAAAAACCACCTAAATCTAATAACATATAAAAAGGATTATACACCATGACCGAGTGGGGATGTATCCTAGGAATGCAAGATTGGCTTAATATCTGAAAATCAATAAACCATATGAATAGAATACAGGACAGAAACCACATGACCATCTCAATAAATGCTGAAAAGCTCCTGTCCAATCCAATAACCTATAATGATAAAGACACTCAGCAAACCAGGGGGAGGGCTTTCTCAGCGTGAGGAAGGACATCTACAAAACCCACAGCAAAAATCACACCTAGCGGCGAGAGCCTGAACTTCCCGCGAAGGGCAGGCACAGGACCAGGAGGCCTGCGCCCACCACTTCTCCCAGTGCCGCGCTGGGAGCTCCAGCCGGGGAGACTAGGCAAGAGCCAGAAACACAAAGTAGCTGGAAAGGAAGAAGTAAACTAACCCTGTTTTCAGAAGACATAATCTTATACATAGAAAATCCTAGGGAATCCACTAAAAAACCTATTAGTACTAATAAATGAGTTCAGCAAGATTGCAGGATACAAGATAAATAGACAAAAATTAATTACACAATGAATAATCTGAACATGCAATTAAGAAAACAGTTCTATTTACAAGAGCATCAAAAAGAATAACATTAACAAAAGAAGCATAAACTTGGTCTCTGACAAATACAAAACAGTGTTGAAAGAAATTAAGGAAGACCTAAATAGATGGGAAGACATCTTGTACTCATGGATCAGAAGACTAACACCATTAAGGCAACAATGCCCCCAGCTGACCTACTGACTCAATGTAGTCTCTATCAATACCCTATTTTTTTTTTTTTTGTGGAAATTGATAAACTGGTGCTAAAATTCATATGGAAATGCAAGGGACCCTGAACAGCCCAAACCATCTTGAAAAAGAAAAACAAAGTTTGATGACTCATACTTTCTGATTTCAAAATAATTATAAACTACAGTAATCAAAGCAGTGTGGTGCTGGCCTAAGTACAGACATGCAGGTTAGTGGAACAGAATTTAGAGTCCTGTAATATAAATGCTCACACTTGTGGTCAATTGATTTTGGGCAAGATAATTCAATGGGAGAAAGAGTAGTTTTTTTCAATAAATAGTGTTGGGACAATTGCATGCCCGCATACAAAAAGAATGAACTTGGACCCATTTGTTACATCACACATAAAAACACAAATGAACCAGAGGCCTAAAAATAGAACTGAACTTTAAAACTCTCGGGAGAAAACACAGGAGTAAATCTTTGTGACGTTAAGTTTGGCAAAGCCTTCTTAGATCTGACATCAACAACATAAGCAATTAAAGAAAAAAAATACACAATTTGATTTTTATCACAATTTTAAACTTTACTACAAATAAAACCATCAAGAAAATGAAACGATAACCCACAGCATGAGAGAAAATATTTACAATCATTTACTGGATAAGAGACTTCTATCAAGAATATACGAGGAACTCCCATAACTCAATAATAAAAAGATAAATAACCCATTTAAAAAGCAAACAAAGGATCTGAATAGACAGTTCTCAAAAAAAAAAAAAAGATATACTAATGACCAGCCCATGAAAATATGCCCCACATCTTAGTCATTAGGGAAATGAGAATGAACCCAGAGATACCCCTTCCTCCCCACCAGCCTGGCTGGAGTGAAAAAGATTAACCCCATGGGCGAGGGTGTGGGAAACGGACCTCAGACGGTGCTGGCGAGAATATAAAATGGCGCAGACACCGTGGAAACAGTTTGGCAGCTCTTCAACATGTGAAACCTAGAATTATGTTCAACATTTGACCCAACCATTCCACTCCTAGGTATGTCCCCAAGATAAATGAAGACACACGTCCATATAAGTTTATACAAATGTTCGTAGCAGTGTTATTAATAAGAGTAAAGCAGTATCAACAGCCCAAATGGCCATGAGCTGATGAACAGATAAAAGGTGGTATATCCCTACAGTGGAATATTACTTGGAAATAACCAGGCACTAACACATGTTACTATGTGGGTGTATCTTGAAAACATTACGCTAAGTGAAAGACAGCCACAGAGAGTAAGTACTGCGTTACTCCATTTGTATGACATGCCCACAATTAACCAATTTATAGACGGAAGGAAGATGAATGGTTGTCTTGGGTGCAGGGTCAGAACTGGGTGCTATAAGCTAAAGGCTATGCGCTCCCTTTTGGGAGGAGGCGATGTCCTAATGTTAGACGTGGTGAGGGTTGCACACGGCTGTGAATGAACTAAGAACTACTGAACTGTGTGGTCCAGCTGGGGAACGTACACTTTAAAGGGGTGGACTGTACGCTATGCGAAGTATACGGCATAAAGCTTATGAAGACACTGGCACACGGGGACATGATGGAAGCACTCTGGACGCCTGAGTCTCGACCACGGCGCTGGTGTGTCACGTGGGCTCTCCCCCTCGCCGGTCTCCCTCCGCTGCCCACCAGTGCCCATGGGGTCTGCGCCGATGACCAGCTGAGCCCTGCTGCTTTGTCTGACTCACGCTGTGAGGTCCTCCCTCACAGTCACTCTATAAACGTGACTCAGCAGCAGCACCCACAGATGCCAGATCGGTGACGAGCGGCTTCACAGAAGGCCCCTGAGTCAATTCTGTGAAGTCGTGAAGCGTGACAATTGGTTACAACACACTTTGTAATAGAAAATATTTGTGGAGCTTGATGTTACAAACGGAAACTAAGCTCATATTTTAACCTTTGCAAAAAATCTAACAGTTTCAAATGTGTAACTTGACAGTGAACACCATGTGTAAAATATAAACTTAAGTCAAAAGGTTGTTCATGTCACCCAAAGCCACGCGCCTCCACGTCAGGCTATGCTTATGGGAGGAAGTGTGAGCAGACACAAGTGATTCTTTATCAACTTGAAACAGCGGGAAGTTATCTTTCCTTCTTCCTAGGAGGGTGGGAGGAAGGAAGGATAGCGAGTGCATGAAGCACGTTGGCATCACGGCCTTCTATCCCGTGTGAGTTTATTAAACCGCAATGACCTTCTTCTCTCATTTTGACTCACCAGGTCTATGGGCTCCACCAATGGCTGGTTTGGTTGGAATACTGAATCCTCGTGTTCTTCTTCATTCGTTTTAGAGGGCATTTGCTTAGAAGGAAGCAGATTGTACCACAGAGTGAAAATCTCATTGGAAAACGGCAAGTCGGCCAGACTGATCTGAGTTCCAGCCTGTGGGAGGCGAGAGAAAGAAAAGAGAGAAGATAGAATGTTTAAATCCACATCTGCTCCTGATATAATCAAGATTATTGGGCAAGCTTGTTTTAGGGTTAAAAAAAAAGCAATATCCATGATATAAAGCATTACATTTTTTTAAAAACCTGAAGATGTCTTATGTTTTCAGGTGTGACTGAATAAGAAATGATCCCAATCTAAAAGCCAACTCTGGCCCAGTCGGTGGCTCAGTGGCTGAGCGTCGACCTATCAACCAGAAGGTCACTGGTTTGATTCTCTGTCAGGGCACACACCTGGGCTGTGGACTTGATCCCCAGTGTGGAGTGTGCACGAGGCAGCCGATCAATGATTCTCCCTCATCACTGATGTTTCTGTCTCTCTCTCCCTCTCCCTTACTCTCTGATATCAATTAAAAGTTTTTAATAAAATATTAAAAAATAAAAGCCAATTCTGGGATTGTTTTGTGAGATACGGTTTTGCCACAACCTAATGACTAAGCATGCAACATTTTGTAAGTGTGAAATTTTTTTTTAAAGTTTAAAAATACAAATGACTAAGTACAAATCATAATGCATCTTAGGTTATGAGTGATCTGATTATTATTTACAAAAGTCCAATATCTACTGAAAAAGGTAAAAACAAACAAAAAACTCCATGGTGGTTCTTAAATGAGAAATTAGAAAAATTTTTCTTTAACTAAGTTAGAATATTAAAAAAAAAATAGCTTAAAAGTTTTAATATTTCACCAAATCATAGTTTCAACCAGGATCTAAATTAAACTGTATCATTTTATAAGAAAATCACTTAACATATTTATTAACTTTATGGAGCTGCTAACACATATATTTATACTAAACCTTTCTGACAGCCTACTTAATCTTTGCTTCTTGCTTTAAAAAATTTTTTTCTTAATCCTCACCCAAGGATATTTTTTCATTGATATTTTAGGGAGAGTGGGAGGGAGGGGGAGAGACAGAGAGAGAGAAACATGGATGTGAGAGAGACACATGGATTGGTTGCCTCCTGAACACGCCCCAACCAGGGCCGGGATAGAGCCTGCAATCAAGGTACGTGCCCTGGACCAGAACTGAACCCTGGAGCCTTCAGTCTGTGGGCCAACGCTCTCTCCACTGAGCAAACCAGCCAGGGCATCTTTGCTTCTTTCTAACTGTCTTCATTGTCAGACAGTGCCAGGCATTTTTATTTACAGACAAAACATGAGTAAGAGATCTTTCACTCTTTTCAGCTTTGTGCGTGGGGACAGGTGTTTGTGTCTCCCCTGCACCGCGGGAAAGGCTCGGCGAGGGACCCACCGTTCACCCAGCGCATTGGAGCACCGTATTTCACTCGTGTGGAATGGATTTCTGGTGTGATGCACGACAGTGCGGTAAAGTCACTGTCAGTTGTTCGAAGTCTTCTGCTTTAGCATTTAAATGTCATAACTGCCCGAACTAACAATGCGCATGTCTTCCTACAATCTAGGGCCTAGACGCTCTGCTACCAAGGCTGGGAGAGTGAGCTGACACAGGGACCCTACACTCCGTGTCTTGCTCAATTTAAGTTTGTGACAGTGAGTTGTGTGTGGGGTTATTTGGTGGCTGTACATTACCTCTCTCTGTGGTTCTTTATTGAAAATAGAGGCGACCATACCTTTGTTATACAAGTGATGAGGATTTCGTGAGATATATGTACAGAGCACCCAGCACAGACTCGTACTGAGTAAACAAGCTCCCAGGTGACAGACAGACAGAGGTCAGAGGGTAGGAAGGGAAAGCAGCCTTTACAGAGTCACCACGCAGAAGCAGAGGCCAAAGGTCTGGAAAAAGAACGAAAACCTGAGATCACGCCTTCACATGGAAGCTGAGGCAGCCACTGGGTGTGTCGGAGCCCTGGGCGGGTGTGTGGCGACGTCGGGGCAGCACACAGTAACTAGAAACCCTGGGGGTGTGCAGGCGAGGGTCCCGGGGCGGGACCGGGGCCACCCACCAGGCACTCCTCCGCGCGGTGCGCGCAGGCGCAGCACAGGTCCACGCGCAGCGTCTTCTGCTGCAAGGCCGCCTGCGAGATGGCCACTCGGAACATGTCGCTGAACAGAAGGGGTTCCGCGGCCGGGTGCACCTTTGTTCGAAACAGACAGCTGACGTCCGTGGAGGAGGGGAGCAGAGCAACCCTAAAATACCTGCAGAGACGAGAGAGCAAACGACTTCAGGGCCCTGCAGCCACAGCGGGTTCACCACTGCGCCTGAGAATGTCTGCAAAGAGAGAAACAGGGGGGACGGACTCACATCAACGTAGAGCCCTGCTGCCGTCCCAGGTCCGTCCTGCTCTGCAACACAGGCCACCCGCCCGCGCCACCAGTGCCCAGCACAGGCCCCTGGGCCCCAGCCCGCCACGCCCAAGGGCCATAACCAGCCACACTCATGGGCCATAGCCCACCACGCCCAAGGGTCACAGCCAGCCACACTCATGGGCCCCAGCCCACCACGCCCAAGGGCCACAGCCAGTCACACTCATGGGCCCCAGCCCACCACGCCCAAGGGCCACAGCCAGTCACACTCATGGGCCCCAGCCCACCACGCCCAAGGGCCACAGCCAGCCACACTCATGGGCCCCAGCCCACCACGCCCAAGGGCCACAGCCAGCCACACTCATGGGCCCAAGCCCACCACGCCCAAGGGCCACAGCCAGCCACACTCATGGGCCCCAGCCCACCACGCCCAAGGGGCACAGCCAGCCACACTCATGGGCCCAAGCCCACCACGCCCAAGGGCCACAGCCAGCCACACTCATGGGCCCAAGCCCACCACGCCTAAGGGCCATAACCAGCCACACTCATGGGCCATAGCCCACCACGCCCAAGGGCCACAGCCAGCGCACATGGCAGGAAGGCGAAGGCGGACAACACCATGGGACAGACACGCTGAACACCCCACCTGCCCATGTACAGCCAACTCCACTGTAAGTGATTTCTGAGCCTGGGGAGGGAGGGACCCACTAGGTGACGTTGTCCCAAGAGCATCATCCTGAGTCCTTAATTAGAGACGGCGGTGAGCACGCCCCCGGAATGCAACACGTTGTCCTGCCAGAGGAGAAGGGCTGAGGAGCATTCTGGGCCAAAACTTAAAACAGATGGACTTCCACAGTCCAGCCTAGCATCTCAGAAGTATCAGACATGACAACCTGTGTTAGACTCTATGCTTTGCAACATTCAGAAGTTAGAGAGAAACAACTTGTAATACTACCTTAAAGTAAAGTTCCTGAGTGCACATTCTATGAGGACTCACAACTCTTGGAAACTGCACGAGATGCTTCCTTTTAAATCCCAGGAAGAGAACACCCACGGAGCCCTCCCCGCCCACGCCAGGCCTGTGGGAGGCGTGTTCTAGGCGATGCCTCTCCATGAATCACTCTGCAAACGCACACGCCGACTAAGGGCACAGCGGCTCTGTGTTATGTCCACACTGACCGTGGAGCTTCAGCGCTAGAACCTGCTGGGCCCAGGGCTGCTGCTGAGGCTGGGGGTCGGCAGCATCTTCCCCGCCTCCGGGGACCAGCACGCGGAGAGCTGGGGGAGGGAAGGGTGGCTCCTTCTCCAGACCCCAGTGCTATGCACCAGCCGCCTCAGAACCACTACGGGACCCTAAAGCGTTCCCGTGGAAACAGGTTCTTCGTGGTTTACAGCAAATGGCACTAAACGGGGGGGGGGGGGGGTGTGCTTTCCTCTCGCCTTCAAGGCTCCCCTCCAACCTGCGGCCAGGAGCCCCAACAGGTACACTGGCCACTGCCGACCAGGCACACTCCGCAGGCGCTAACTCGCAATGAACAGTGAGTTCTGAGTTGGAGGAAAAGCAACTGTTTTAAGGCCACGTCATCTTGGTCCCCGTCTTTGCAGGCCATTTTCTGGGGCTCGAGGTCAAGGCTGAGCATTGCAGTCCCTGCCACACACAGCCCAGCATTTTACAGTTTCTGCTTGAAAAGTGAGATAAAAAGTCCTGGTTCCTGTTCTTAATAATGAATCGGCTGAACAACAATCAAAATCCCAAATGCTTCTTCACATTCCCCCTTCCTCTGGTCCATCTGCTGCCGGTAGGCCCGGCGCCCGGCTCCGTGTCTGCACGCCGCCGCCGGAGGGACCGCTTGGTGACAGCGTACATGTCTCCTGTGGACGGTTTTGATGGCCGCCATTTGCTCCTCACTGGTTTACTTACACTTTTGAAGTATGAGGTATCAGGAAGGCATGGAGATTCCGGAGTTGTGCTACAATCACCATGAAACTGGCCCTTTTTGCATCGTATCTGTGGAAAGAGAGGCTGATGAAGCGAGGAGAGCGCCCAGGCCGGTGGTCCCCGCCCTGAATTCTAGGCCCGCCCTGCCCGTGCACAGCTTTACCTGAGCCCGATCTGCACCTGCGCCGTCTCCATGACGACGCCAGCATCCTCTTCACCGTAGGCAACGTCTCCCACTTCACTGGGTCTGGGAACCGGAGACAGGGGCGCAGGAGAGAGGCTCATTAATGGGGAGCTCGATGGTATGGTTACCATCTGCCACTGGACCAACTTGAGTGAAAACCCGAATTCCCAGCACCCGGGGGGGGGGGGGCGCTCACTCAGCTCTCCCTCACCTTGTCAGGAGGGTCTGTCTCCGACCCTCTAGGGCGGCGGTTCTCAACCTGTGGGTTGCGACCCCTTTGGGGGTCAAACGACCCTTTCACAGGGGTCGCCTAAGACCATCGGAAAACACATATATAATTACATATTGTTTTTGTGATTGATCGCTATGCTTTAATTATGTTCAATTTGTAACAATGAAATTGGGGTCACCACAACATGAGGGACTGTATTAAAGGGTCGGGGCCTTAGGAAGGTTGAGAACCACTCCTTTAGAGGACCGACTTTCTGGTGCCTCCGTGGGTACACTGCACCCCTGCACCCATTCCCAGCTCCCAAAACCTACTCAGGAGCTGATGGCCACGCAGGTGACCAGCCCCTCCAGCGTTCTCATCCAAGTCAGGGTAAGTCTCAAGGAGACGTGTCTGAGGAAGGACAGCCCCTGCTTGTCCCTCCCTGTGACATGCTATCCCTCCCTGTGACATGCTGTCCATCCCTGGCTGACATGCATGTCTGTCCCTCCCTAACATGTATGTTTGTCCCTGTGACATGCATGTCTGTCCCTGTGACATGCTGTCCCTCCCTGGCTGACATGCGTGTCTGTCCCTCCCTGGCTGACATGTGTGTCTGTGACATGCTGTCCATCCCTGGCTGACATGCTGTCCCTTCCTGGCTGACATGCATGTCTGTCCCTCCCTGGCTGACAAGCTGTCCATCACTGGCTGACATGCTGTCCATCCCTGGCTGACGTGTATGTCTGTCCCTCCCTGGCTGACATGCATGTCTGTCCCTCCCTGGCTGACATGTGTGTCTGTCTCTGTGACATGCTGTCCATCCCTGGCTGACGTGTATGTCTGTCCCTCCCTGGCTAACATGCGTGTCTGTCCCTCCCTGGCTGACATGCGTGTCTGTCCCTGGCTGCGGACCATCTTTGACACAGACTGACATGTGCAGGCACACGTTTCCTCAGTGCTGCCCCCGAGGCTGCGGGAGCGACTGACGGTGGCGGGACGCCCCGGCCCGTGACCCACACGCGTTTGGGGTGGGAGTGACGGGGGAGCCCCCCGCTGCACGGGAGCCTTACTGCTTCACGAAGCCTTCGTAGACGCCGCTGTCTCCCGCCACCGACTCGTCCGACACGGCCGCCGACACGCACGCGGTCCTCTCCCCCAGCAAGTGCGCGCCTCTCCTTTTGGGTGCCGCCTTTTCCACGTCTGAGGGGAGAGGGCACTCATGAGGTTTCTGATCAGGACACGTTAAGGATAAAATACGCCTGTTCCCCAGCATCAGAGATGTTTCCATGACCGAGCGCCCAGCGCCCGGCAGGAAAGGACCCATCACCTAATGTCATTTTTGTTTTTAATAAAACCTTTGTGCTGAGTCTTTGGCACCAACGACCACTTGCCGTTGGTCTCTACCCCCTGGCCCTGGTGTGCTCCCGCTTCTGCGTCCTGACTGTACATCTCAGGAAGAGGTTGGGGGTTACGGCTTCAGGTGACGCGCTGGTGGCTGGCGGTGGGACTGCTTCCCCTGGAGGACGGAGTGCCTTCTCTCCGCCCACCCCCACGGAGGGGTGAGGGTGACACATGACTTATCCATCAGTCCCAGGAGCAACCGGGCAGCCTGAGACCGACTCTGACAATGAGAGAGGCTGACCATGAAGGACGGGGACTTATTCCAGCTCCATGTCTGTCACCAGCTGGGACTGCTGGGAGCAGAGTGAGTATAAAAGGAACCCGGCTGCACCCGCAGGGGACTCCAGGGCATGGAGGGGCAGACACCGTCCCTGTGAGCCAGCCGCCCCACACGAAGGTCAGACACGTCCAAGAAATGGAAGGCCCTTCGTCCACGCACAGAAGAGCGGCACAAAGCACCTGCTTCTCCCTCTCCTCTCGTGATGCCAGAGGTTTGCAGGACCAGGGCTGGCAGCGTGTGACCCCTTGCCATACGTCATCGTAATTCCCATAAACCAGTGCGGTACAGCCCGCCCGCTGGGTGCCTCATGGACACGCACCCCCTCCAGCCCCTCAGGAGTAGAGACGCACCCTCCCCCTTTCCCAGGAGGAACAACCCCTGGGGAGACGGGGTGCCATGCTGGCCCGGACACGCCAGCCAGCGGGGCAGCCACCATGCAAGCAGGCGAGGCTGGCTCCAGGGGGAGCCCCCGGCACCCCGGGCTTTGCGCTTTGGAGCCCCCGCGGGAGCCCCACTGCTGCGCTATTTCCTCGTGGCTGATTGTTTCAGAAAAGCGTGACTTGGGCTCTGGCACCGGCCAGGCAGCAGCACACGAGCCACACAGATGCTCCTGTGCCCGCCTCCCCCCCCCCCCAGGCCCCGGGCGGGCGGGGTCTCCGTCTTCAGGGATGGAAACCACGCAAACAAGATGCATTCTTCTCTCTCCTTAAACATCTGAACTGGCCAATCAAGGAATACTTAGACGCCTAGGACCCTGAAGACCCATTAAACAGGCTCCTTGAAACAGCAAGAAAACGCCCGCGAGGAGGCCGTGCCCTGGCGTGTCACGGGCAGGCAGGCGTGCAGTGTGGACAGGGCCCCGGGGCCACGCGGGGGCTACTCCCGCTTCGTTTCAGGCCAGTGCCACGGCAGACCGCCCTCCTCGACCACAGCTGTGCCCGTGTGCCAACAGGGCACCACTGTCCTCTCTGCAGCCCCATCGGCTCCGCAGAGGGAACTATCCCGGAAAAGAGAAGTCTCCGTTCCTGAGTTCCTGTCCGAGCGGAACCGGAACCGAGGAGGAGCGGCTGCCTCCCGCCCTGCAAGGAGCCTGGAGGCCAGCAGGTGGCAGCGCGGCACCGTCCCGGCCACCCTGCCCCAGGCACCGGGCGGCGAGTCTGCCAGCGGCTGGCCGGAAACCACCCTGTTTGTACAGAATCCCCGGGGCAGCCTGGACACCCAGCCGGCACTAACGACGGGATGCTAATGGCTTTGGTTCTCGTCTGGTTCGGGCCAGCTCTGCACAGAAAGCCCTTCTCTCGGCCTTGTCCTTCCAGAACCGAAGCTGCCCGAAGGGTCACGTGTCCACAGAGCACATCCCGGTCACTGCCACACGCAGAGCAGAAACCAGTGACTGACTCACCACCCAGGGACGGCGCTTCCTATTTGATAAAGAAAAGTGCCCAGGGATGTCACCTAAACACGCCGTGGACGAAGCAAATTCCAAAGAGCAGGAAGAGCAGGGGGACGAGCACCGCTGGGGGAAGTGGGAAACGTCACCCTCCCATCACTCCCCTTCAGACGGCCCAGCGGGGACCGGCCAGCGACGCCCACGGGTACCTGCGGCGCCTTCGTAGAACGGCTCCCTGGCGCCTTCGCGCAGGTCTCTGTCCGCTAACAGGGCCTGGGCCGCGCCTCCCGCGTCGGCGTCCAGCAGGGTCTGGCTGTCGCCGAGGCCCATGTCTGCGAAGTGGCCGCTCACGTCACAGTCGTCGAAGTCGGCGGCGAACCGGTGGAGAGGGGCGTCGTGGGAAGACATGGGGAAGGTGCCTTCCAGCACCAGGGGGGAGCCGGGCGGGGACAGGGAGGACAGGGAGGACCGCGAGGACAGGGACGTCACAGACTTGGGGGCCTCGGTCGGCGGGGGCGCGGGGCCCACGGCGGCCGCCCCGCAGGGACCGCTCTGGCCGGGCTGGCTGGGGGACCTGACCACTTCGTGCTCGTGGATGGTGGTGATGGGCCCGGAAGGGACGTAACCGCCCTTTTCTTGCAGGAGGAAGTCCAGTTTGTACTGATAGTCCGCGTCGAGCTGGTCGCCCGGGCTGGTGTAGAAGAGCTCGCTGGAGCTGAGGGAGTTGAGCGAGCCCCGGCTGGAGGTGTTCAGGGACCCCCGGCTGGAGGCCAGGGAGCCCAGGCTGCTCCCGGACGACACGGACAGGGTGCTGGCGGAGAGGCTGCGGGAGGAGGAGCGCGATGGTCAAAGCCGGACTCATCAGGAAGCCCAGGCCAGCCCCCTGGCTCTTCAGACCCCGCGAGGCCAGAACGGCCCCAGTGATGGGCTTCTTCATGAGCACTGCAACCTGGCCCTCCGCTACTCTCTCCGCAGTAACCCTGCTCTTATTCAAAACCACCCCTCTCGCAAAAGACACAAAAGCGGGGGAATCAAATCCCTATCGGCAAATCTACCCGCACAGGGATCCAGAAGCAAGGATGCAATTTAAAATACAGACGGGCAAACAGGACCAAGTGCTAGTGCAGTCACTTTGCTGAACAAATGGCACTTTCTGAGAGAGATGAGGCGCGGTGAGGAAGCAGAGCTGACAGAGCTGGGCTCCCCCACCTCCCCTCTCGTGTGAGTATTAAATAGTGACGATGTTCTCGGACGTAGCTGCTGCCACCCCCCGCCCCCCTTTCAAAAGAAGGGCTGATGTGGAGAAAACATGTCATTTCCCTACGTGTGTACTGAAGCTAAACACACCTGTTTCCCACTGGTTATTTCAAATGTGTTTCAAATGCCACCTTGAGGTTCACGAAAGAAAAGTCTATGCAACCTTAAGTTTGGTCACTCAAGTTTGAACTGTACTAGTATAACGTACGTTCCTTTCTTTGAAACAGTTGAACATAAAGAGAAAAGCAATCAAAGGTGGGCGAAAACATTCCTGAATGTCGTCAGGAAAGGACGTCCCCTCGAGAGCCGGAGAGACTTGCCTTTTCAGCTCTGAGTGCAGATAAGTAGTTAATTTGGTCGTTTCTTCGAGTTTCTGGAGCAGCTCCTTCCTTCGCTCTTCCAGTTTCAATCTAGAAAAAAACCACAGAAATGAGTTTATATTTTCAAATGACGATGATAAAACACGGAGACTGAAGGGGAAGATTACCATCATATAAACATTACGCGCCCGGGGGGGGGGGGGGGCTGTGAATTTGATGGCGAGGGAGCAGCCCCGGCAGGAAGCGAAGTGCGCAGAAGCGCCTCGTTAGCATAACTGAGGATGCTGTGAACTTGGTTTTCTACAATTTTCTTCAACGGGCGAAAAACCTCATGGTCTTGTGAATTACAGAAAGAGAGTGAGAAGGAAAACAAGGCACTAACCGAGATCAGACGCCCACAGGCCCGTGCTGGGCTCCCAGTCCTAAAACAATGTACCAGCAATAACGAGGGTCATAAAAGGTCACCGAGGTACTGAATAGGTAGGGACTGTGCCAAAGGAATGTTTAGTGATAAAAATTCCCATCTTAATTCGATGGGAACGTTAGTGATTAAGAAACCAGTTAGTCCAAATGTCTGTGCAAGAGAGACATCGCTATGACTATCCCTCCGTCCGCAGGGCAGCCATCGCCGCACCAGATCCTCATGGAGCTCCGTGCACTAGAGTCAGGGGTTTGTGAAAATCAGATGTTCCGGAACTGTGTACGCGAAGAAGCCATCGGAAAACACACTCAGCTCCCAGGTTAGGCAGCTAGGAGCCTGCACGAGGGCCGCTGCGTCATCTCAGGGCCCTCAGACGTCATGGAAACGAGCCATTCAGAGGGGTGCACGGGCTGCGGCAGGGGACGCGGAACACCACGGTGTCCAGGCTGGTGCTGTGCTGGCTGTGCGTCCTCAGGAGAGCCACTCGTCCAGCCTCAGCCTTCTCATCTGTGCAATGGGGAGCACGGTCCCCCTGAGCCTGCCGGTGAGGCTGTGGAGGCAACCAAGTGGGGGGAGTGTGTGTGGGGCGCGCTCAGACGTCAACACAGACCAGCCCGCTCAGAGCCTCACGCCTTGCAAGGTGGCGATATAAACATTAACTCCTCTCCTGGGAAGAAAAAGAAAATTTCCCTAATTTCCAGCTCCTTTGAAATGTTATGTATGTTTTAGGCAGTAAGAAAACATGCCCATATTTTATTTATAGGTGTTTTTCCTTTGATGTGTCACCAACGCAATTTCATTATATGTTAAAATAAAAAAAGTCATTCTTGTCATTTTGTTTAGGACTTCAAAGGGCGGTAAATTCTTAATTCACAGCTTTCAAAGGTGGATTTTGAAAAGGACTACAGGCCGTACTTTTAAGATCTCTTAAACATAAATCAGAACTCAACAAGGAAAAATATTAATCCCAAACAGAAGAAAGGAAGGAAGGTCTGGAGAAAGCCCCCGTCTCCTCAGAGCCGAGTCTTCTGAGCAGCAGACGCCTTTCTAATTCCGGATAAATCTAAATAGTGCACAAGCGGACGAAGGCTCTTTCTGGTGTGTGAAGGAGGCAACAGCACGACGTTAGCGTGTTTCACGCTAAAATGTAAAATCCGTCTGGCTGTGTGGCTCCGTGGTTGAGCACTGACCAGCGAACCAGGAGGTCACGGTTCGAGTCCCGGTCAGGGCACGTGCGGGTGGCGGGCTCCATCCCCAGGGGGAGGAGAGGGGCCGGTGAGGCGCTGCGGTCCTTTAAGACAGAACAGGGCGGCCTCTGCAGAGGCTTCCCCTTGGCACACTCTGTCCTGTGCCCTAAGGCGGGAGGCGGCAAGGCCAGGGCAGGTCCCCACTCCCTGCTACCGGCCCCGCCTGACTCGGACCACCCAGAACTCGGCAGGTAGGCACATTTCAGGTCACCTGCTGAAATAGCAAGTCCCTTTTCATTAAAAAATAGAGGACATTCATACCCCACCTGCTCACTTTAAAATTCTTCTCAGGATCAGTGACAAAAATATGAGTCATGCGCCTGTGAGATGGACTGTCGTTCACCGCTGTGCAAACACCGCCAAGCACAGGTACACCAGCCCGGGTGCGGGCCTGCCCCACACCGGGGCCACACGGGCAGCCCGTGGCGCCAGGGCCACACGCCTCACAGCAGGCCACCGCACTAAAGCACGAGAGCAAATCCAGCACCAGAGGCCACGCTGCGATTGAGGGACACGGCAGACACGAGAGGCCAGAGGCCACGGCGACGGCACACGCAGGCACACCGGTGGCTGTTTCTAAGTGCTCTCTTTTGACGTGCTCTAAAAAATGCTGGTTTTTAACAGCAAACTTTTAAAAAGTACTCTCTCCAGAGCACACGCAAATGTAACCCTAAAGCAGTTTACTACGGGGTCCATGCAGCTAGGAGCCAGCGTCTTCTAAGGGTCCTTAGACGTCAGGGAAACGAGCCATTCAGGCGGTGCCCGGGCTGCGGCAGGGGGCCTGGAACACGGGCGCTGGGCTTGGGGTGCTGTGCTGGCTGCGCATCCTTAGGACAGCCCCTCAGGCCAGGCCTTGGCCTTCTCGTCTGTGAAACGGGGAGCACAGTCCTACTGAGCCTGCCAGCAAACTTTTCAAAAGTGCTCTTTCTAGAGGACATCCCAATATAATGATACAAACGTACAGTGTGGTAAGTACACACAGCAGCCATTTACCGTCATCACCAGCTACTCTGTACTGTATGGAGCTGTGCGCTCTGCGCCCACACGACTGGCAGCGCAGTGGGTCTGGTTACACCCGTGTCACCACAAACACGTGAGTACCGTGTTGTACCACACCCCTACGATGGCTACGGCGCCGCCAGGTGTAGGAATTTTTCAGCTCCATTATACCCTGGAGACCACCGTTGTATATGTGGGCCAGCATTGACTAAAATGTCCTTATGTGGTGCACGACTGCATGAAGAAATAATTAAAACATCTGGGCAAGATACGCGAGAAAGCCTCTCAGATTTGTGAGAAGAGGGAGCAATGTTGAGACCTTGTCAGTTGGGAAAGCACAGGGCAGGCGTCTTGGTAACTGTGTGGACAGGACATGAGAAGTCCCACACTTTCACTTGGGAGCAATTTCTTTGCCGAGGGTCCCTCACTGAGCGGGTCTCTTTCCGATATGCTTTGCCACCACTAGGGGGCGAGCTCAGCCACCGCTGTCCTGAGTCAGGGAGTCAGAGACTGGCAGGACAGTGCTGGAGGGCACAGGCCACAGAGCGGCTGAAAACTCACAGATCCTGACAGTTATCATCTATGTGCGAACCAAAGCTTAAAAGCCAACCTCTGAGCAGTTAGAACAAAGTAAACAGCTAATGCGACTTCATCAGTGATCTTTGAGCTGCAGCCCTGATCGGAAAGCCGGTTACAGCCAACAAACCAGTGGCCTGCCTTTCTCTCCCCCAGGACACGGGTGAGAGCGGTGTTCACGAGAAAGTGCTACGCACCCCTCAGAACATCACTGGCGTTTTAGACACGGGCCACACAAGGCTGCCCATGCTTCACAGTTACCGATGACTGTCACTTTTCTCCTAGAAATGACAGGTGTCCAAACGCAGACACCGCCACCAGGTAACGGGAAACAACTGCCTCCTGCCTCACACCCTCCCTTTTTGTTCCTTCGGTCTTTCCCGCGGGGACCCGTCCCGCCCGCCCTGCTCAGCCTGCCTCCGGCCGGGGGCTGAGCTCCATCAGCTCCTCCAGACGCCAGCGCAGGAGCAGGAGGGGGAGGAGAGGGGCCGGTGAGGCGCTGCGGTCCTTTAAGACAGAACAGGACGGCATCTGCCGAGGCTTCCCCTTGGCACACTCTCTGCTGTGCCCTAAGGTGGGAGGCGGCAGCTGCGCGTTATCTTGACCCACATTTTCACGTACAAAGGCCAGTTCTCCCACGGCGGTTAGACGCAGGGCAGGCAAGTCCACCCACGCTGCCGCCTCACCTGGGATGTCAAGAGACTTATTTTTCCCTTCCTCCATCCTCCCCACCACCCTGTTTTATTTTTATTGATTTCAGAGAGGAAGGGAGATGAGAGAGAGAAACATCAATGATGAGAGAGAATCACGGATCAGCTGCCTCCTGCATGCCCCACACTGGGGATCGAGCCTGCAATCAGGAATCGAGCTGTGATCTCTTGGTTTCTAGGTCAACACTCAACCACTGAGCCACGCTGCCGACTTCTGTTTTGGTATTATGTAGATACATGACCTTACACATTTATAGAGCACAAGGAATTAGAAGGCAAGGAGCCGAGAAGGTACAAAAAGTAGAGGGACTGGGTCCGGCTGGGTACTGGGACGTTACCTCCAGTTACTTGGAATTACACGAATGTGAGTTTCTTTCCTGTCACCTTGGACTGGACACTGCTCCTCCCCTGTTGGCCTGAGGGTGTGTGGTGGCTCAGGTGCCACCTGGTCCGCGGCTGGCACAGGGGTTGGCTGTCAGTCATCAGGTGCAGATGTGCGCCTGTCACACCGACACCCGGGGGTCCCCTGCCTAACAGTCCTGCTGATCTGACTGCAGAATTGGATTTTTAAGATTAAATGATCAATTCACACCTTCCCGCAGAGATGAGAAAACCGCTTTACATGTCACCTCCTGCAGAGGAGGCTCTCAACGGGCAAAGTCCACGAGGACATTCTGTGACCTGGGGAGAGGGCCAGGGAGCGAGCTGACCTTCCTTGTGAAATGAGAAGTGACTCCTTTTGCATCCTTGTGAGTAATGAACCCAGAAGAGGAAGCCTGGGGGCTCCCACCGTCCAGGTAATCTCGCTCATCAGGGGCTTGGTTTACGGTACGGTTACCAGCCGCGGTCAGTGACGCTCTGCGTCCTTCGCTTTCAGCACCTGCCTCGGCACCAGGGGCTTGGTTTACGGTACGGTTACCAGCCGCGGTCAGTGACGCTCTGCGTCCTTCGCTTTCAGCACCTGCCTCGGCACCTTCCCGATCCTCACAGACCGGAGGAGCTGCGGGACGCGGGACTCGAGGGACAGCAGACGGGTGCTTGACGGCTGGACAGGAAGAGCCACCGGGCACAGCGCACCGAGAGCACCGAGCCCAGGGGCCGGGCACCAGCACGGCTGAGACACACCCACAGGCCTCCCGGCCCGGCCCCGGGGACACCCACCTCTCGGCCAGCGCCCGGCTGGGGGCACCCACCTCTCGGCCAGCGCCCGGCCCCGGGGACACCCACTTCTCGGCCAGCACCCGGCCCCGGGGACACCCACCTCTCGGCCAGCACCCGGCCCCGGGGACACCCACCTCTCGGCCAGCGCCCGGCTGGGTGCACCCCGCACGGACAGCAGCCCGGCCCCGGGGACACCCACCTCTCGGCCAGCGCCCGGCTGGGTGCACCCTGCATGGACAGCAGCCCGGCCCCGGGGACACCCACCTCTCGGCCAGCGCCCGGCTGGGGGCACCCTGCATGGACAGCAGCCCGGCCCCGGGGACACCCACCTCTCGGCCAGCGGCCTGGCCCCGGGGACACCCACCTCTCGGCCAGTACCCGGCTGGGGGCGCCCTGCACAGACAGCAGCCCGGCCCCGGGGACACCCACCTCTCGGCCAGCGCCTGGCTGGGGGCACCCCGCACGGACAGCAGCCCGGCCCCGGGGACACCCACCTCTCGGCCAGTGCCCGGCTGGGGGCACCCACCTCTCGGCCAGCGGCCTGGCCCTGGGGACACCCACCTCTCGGCCAGCGCCCGGCTGGGGGCGCCCCGCACGGACAGCAGCTCCGCCTCCAGCCGCTGGCGGTCGGCCTCCAGGCGCTCCAGCTCGTCGCGGGTGCGTTTCTGCGGAGTGACGAACTGCAGCTCCTTCAGAAGCTCTTCTTTCTCGTGAATCAGCATCAGCTTCTCCTTCTCAACATCCAGCGCCCCGGGCCAGGCCTCACTGTCCAGTTTCGACAACTCAATCTTCAGGTTGGCCATGCTGGGAAAGAGGAGAGGGGAGCGTGAGCCTCACTAAGGAGTGTGAGCCCCCCCAGGAGGTGTGAGCCTCACTAAGGGGTGTGAGCCTCGCCAGGGGTGTGAGCCCCCCCAGGAGGTGTGAGCCTCACTAAGGGGTTTGAGCCCCGCCAGGGGTATGATCCTCGCCAGGGGTGTGAGTCCCGTCAGTCTCTGGGCCTGGCTCTGTGCTTAGCTGTCACCACATCACTGTCCCACCTTTCAAGTCTGGTGAGCACACCCCCGCTCTGAGAAAAGGGTGAAGGTCACAGCACACAGAAGCTCCAAAGCAGGGGCTCCGGAACCCTGGCAGGTGGCGGAGGAGACCCGGAGGCCCCCACTAAAAGCTGCGGTGCCCCGAGTGCCACCGTTACAGAGGTGAGACGCTGTCCCCAGGGTGGCTTGGGGGAACTGGCACAGGAGCCAAGCGGGGAACGAGGAGGGAGAAGAGCGGCGGGTGGGCGAACCGGGATTAAGACAGTCAACCCACCCCGGCCCCAGGGCGCCGAGAGCGGGCAGGGCCTCACTACCTTCCCCTGGGCTGCGCCCTGCGACGCCCCTCCCTGCTGTGCTGGCGTCTACGCTGCACGGAGCAGCGCCGGCACCCCTGCCTCCGGCCCGGCCTCCCCTGCACACAGGCACCTGGCTGCTCGGCAGCAGACAGCCGGCTGGCCGCATCACCGGAGTGACAACAGGTGTGAGGGGGGCACAGCGAGGGAGGAGGAGGAAGGAAAGCAGCGAAGGGAAACTTGGCCGGTTTCATAATTTCGCCTGACCCCGCATTTCTCTCTGTGCAGAGCCTTCCACTCCATGGTCAGGTGACCTCCCGATTCACCTGCACAATAACCGCGCTCGGTGAAGGCGCCAGTGGCTCACAAGGTCAGAGGCTCAGGCCCGGGGACCACTGGCACAAGACCACCTGTGAACACAGCTGGCGTCCTGTAGAAAGTGTGAGAGGATTGCTTTGGCTTGCGCCAGAGCATGCCAGAATCTGAAACCCAGAAAGGGGATTCTGTTTTTCCCTTTTTATGGAAGAAGCTGTAGAAGAGGAGGAAAAAGGTGAACAGAAAACGTTATCAGGACAAAGGTGGAAGCAGTTCCACATCCTCGTGCCAGAAGTTTCTTGTTTTTGTTAAAAGTAAAGTCGCCGCCTCCAATGGGCACGTGTCTATCACGGACTCTGATTCCACCCACCGTCGGCATCGCTGATGGATGGAGCATCAGCTACTCCTCAGCTGGAGCCACTCAACCACACAACCGTCTCAACGTTCAGAAAAATGAATCATCAAAATGCTAACTAAGCATGGCATTATTAGCTTCATTAGGCACACAGCAAAGGCGGAGGAAAGCAGGCCTCCAGACACAGCCGCCTCCACTCATTCAGGATCGAGGAAGAAACAGCGTTTCCCACACACGCACAAACCCTGGCGATTCCCCTCGTCAGCACCGCTAGTCCCTTTGACAAGAAGCCCGCATCAGGGAGGACAGCAACGCCCCCTCGCGGGGAAGAACCAGCCTCATGTTTCGATGGGACCCAGTTACCCAGCTGACCCCAGAGCAACATGCACGGAGGAGAGGCCTCTGGCCCTGACCCAGCACCAGGCAGGTGTGGATTTTATCTGGAGAGGGCACACCCCATCTGGGGGACAAAGCAGGAAATGCGGGGACACCTGGAGCGGTGCTGTGCCGGCTCCCGATGGAGGAACTGGTCGGGACCAAAGTGCAGCGAGTGCTCCAGCTGCCGCAAGGAAGTCGGGCCAAGCCCCCAGAACACGGAGCACGGGCCTGCCTCTCAGGTTCATCCTGAGTGTGGCCGTCTCCTTAGAAACCCAGGCCAAGTCCTGGCGTGGCCCAGTGCAGACCCGGTGCTGACTAACTGTCCAGCGTGGCCACTGCAGGCCCGGTGCTGAGGGCTGACGGCCTGTGTGCTCACAGCCTGAGGGCTGCAACCCTCCCACAGCCGGTTCCACAGCCCAGGGCCACAAAACCAGTGTCCGAGCACCGCCTGGGCGCTGAGGAGCAGGCGATAAAGCCCACAAAATGTTTCCTGACCTCGGGAAACGGACCACCTCCCGGGACAAATTCACAGGCATTAGCATTAGTCAGCAAAGCGTTGGGAGAGACCAAGAGACTTGCTCGAGCTCCCGTGGACAGTAATTTGTGGAGCGAAGCCGAGGGTGCTTCCAGGAAACTGAAGGACCGAGCCACGTTCCTAACGGAGCTGCACAGAGGAAATAGTGCCTTTAGGCCAGCGGTTCTCAGCCTGTGGGGCGCGACCCCTTTGGGGATCGAATGACTTTCACAGGGGTCGCCTAAATACATCCTGCATATCAGATATTTACATGACGATTCATAACAGTAGCAACATTACAGTGATGAAGCAGCAACGAAAATAATTTTATGGTTGGGGGTCGCCACAACATGAGGAGCTGTATTAAAAGGTCGCGGCATCAGGAAGGTTGAGAACCACTGCTTTAGGGGATCAAGTAATCACACTGTTAAGCCAGAAGCCTCTCAGAACTCTGGTGATGCTTATAAACGACCATCACACAGCCGTGCACACACGTCAGCCTCCCTCCACCCCCCTCTACCCCCCCCCCCGCCCCCCCGCGGGCTCCCAGCCACGGGACCGGGCACTCAGCAGGTTCTCTCTGTGAGGCTCCAGGCTCGTGCGGAGCAACTGGCAGGTTTCTCTGTCCCGTGCTGAGTGATGATGCAGCCCACCCCGTGCCTTCCTAAATGGCATATCAATAGCATTATTAAAATCTTAAAAGGAAAACCACGACATCAAGCATTTAGTATGGCTCTCTCCCTCAAAACATGCAAGGCGCCCTGTATCGTGGAAACAAGCTGCGTCTGCCTACGAGGCAAGAACGGGGAGTCCCTTCTGCTTCCCCTCGCAGAGTCACGGAGAGAAAAAGCCAGCACAGGGTGTGACGGGGGCTCGGGAAGGTGAGAGAGGAAGATCTCTCGTCCCTCTCCAGGAACTAGGCACTGGGCAGTCACCTTGGACTTCGAGGACATTAGCAGGAGCCCCCCAAACAGAGGCGCATGCTGGACGCTGTCTACCGGGGCCCGCGCCACCCCCAGTCCTGAACCTGAGCCACTTCTAACTGTGAGGACGGTGCACGCTCAGATCGCCCCCTTCAGGAGAGCGGGAGCATTTCGTCCCCACGCTTCTCATGAGTCCTCCATGCTCTTCGGCTTCGCAGGGACGGGAAAGGAGAAACAGAGCAGAGAGGGGCTCTGAGCCCTGACTTCTAACACACCAGGGAGCCCCAGCGAGAGCGTGTGGGAGCGCCCAGCAGATGGCACTGCAGGAGCGAAGGAGAGCCGGGAGCCGCGCTCGTGGAGCCCTGGCCACTGGCTGCACCCTGCCCCGGCTCACCTTCTTTTGGCTTCTTCATACTGTAGACTCAGCCTGACCTTTTCAGCTAAATTGGATCTGCTTCTCACTCCGATCTAGTGAAAAGCAAAAGGGAGAAAGTCCATGAATCTGCTCAGGAAGGAAGTTAACTGCTTCTGTTTCTGGGAAGTACGAGTCCTTGGAAGCTAAGGAGCCGGTGCTGACCTTGAGACACGGGTGCTGACCTTGAGACACGGGTGGGAGAGGCTGGGGAAGGCACTACTCTATAGTCTCCGTCGGGGCAAAACGTCGCCTTTTTAATGCAAACTTGTCTGTCTTTCAAAGACTTTCACAGCATCTTCTCCACACATTAAACTTAAGGTTAAAAAGATCAGGTAAATGTTCCTGGTGCCCAGGAGTTTATGAAGGTGCTCAGGTCAATAAAATTTATGGACTGGAGCTAATTTCCTCATTTAGCACAGGAGCCAAATTTTCCATCATTTAGCTTCCGGCTGCATACAATGTGAAGTAAATAACTTCAGAAATTAATTTCTCAGACAGGCAGGCCCTCTGTTGACCTCTAACTGTTTTACTGTCACCGCACATAATTCAAAGGCGCCTAAGAGAACACGCAAGTCACCGGGGACTCACTGCAGACCTGCTGATGGCACCTGCGGGCGTGGCTCACCTCTCCGGAAATGCTGGTCTGGGACCCGGCGTCCAGGGTCTGCCTGGAGAGGGAGAGGTGAGAGTTCGCGGGACTGGCCCTCAGGTCTGGCTCCGACCTGCCGATGCCCTGGCCCAGGTGAAACCGCTCCTGTAGCTTAGCCAGACTCTGTTCGGGAAACACACAGGACCCATCAGCTTAACGCTAAGGGCACACGCCCCACCGGGCAGAAGTAAATGCAGAGAACGAATCTTCATAGGAGAAACAATGACTTTATTTTGGCGGGTACCTAGCACTTTAAATTACTGAAAAACTAAGAGCAGAATATAACTTCGCACATACACGTGATTCTGGAAGTATGTGAGAGCATATGAAATGAGTTATCCTAACTTTCCCAAGACGGCCTGGGTGTTCTTCACCCTGCGAATAATGGGATCTTTACATTTAATTCAGATATTTCTTATTTTTGGAATTTCGTTCTAAAGAAGCCTCTATTTTAATAAGAACCACTCACTTCACGCAGTTGAAAATAGGGAAACAGGGAATCTTATAATGCAGTCTCATTTGAGGAAATGTGCTTAGCTGGCGTCTTGCAGGGCGCCATTCTACACCTGTACGGGACCCGAGGGATTATGTGGCTCCCGTAATGTCAGAGTTTGGGAAACTGTGGCCCAGAGGTCACGACGTGCAGACGATCTGAGCCCGTCTGTGCCGACTGCGCGGCACTGTGAAGGCGACAGCCTTGGCTGGGACAGTGAAAGTCAAGTGCCCGTGCCCCTGCCAGCACCGGGGGAACAGACTGGGCGGCCTTAGCGGGAGGTGCAAGCGGAAGGCTGAGAAAGGAAAAACTGTAGCTAAACTGCCACTAAGCAAAACAAACTCACAAAACACTAGTCAAAACGGTGAGAAACTTACCAGCTTTATGAAGAACCAAGACTTGACCCTGATATTTAAAATTCTCATAGTAAGAAATTAGAACCATCAGGTATCTGATACATATTTTTTTACCTAACTTTCTCTATCTTCTTTCAAAGGGATATTTATACAAAATGTGTGCACGAGAGGGACAAACCTTAAATGGTCACATCAAATGGTATGTCACAGAAAAGAACCCAGAAATTGCTTAGTGACACTGGCAAGTCTTTCCAACTTTTCCATCTGTGCAGCGAAAAGACTAGCATTTTCCAAACCTGTCTGTGACAACAATGCACTTGGTCAATCTAGGTCCTGACTAGTTTTTTAAGAAACAGAAGGGCCCAGGAAAGGAAGTCTGAGTGCATTACTGGCACTAAGAGCAGGCATGTTTCTGTGAAGTCTGTCCTGTGTGAATCCACAGGAAAGGTATCTGTGTGTGAGTGGGTTTTGACATTAAATATATTCTTTCTGTGTGTTGTGGCCAAAGAGGTTTGAAAGTCAAAGATACTAATGCCATTTCAGCTCTACTGCTGGTTTCTGTATTTACTGATTAATTATTTTATAGGCTGGAGAAATTAAAACGGAATCTTTTCTTTCCATTTAATCTGGCTTGTGTATAAACCCAAAGTTTATAGGAAGAATCAAAGATGCCCTAACATTGCTGACAACTATAAATTTGTTCAAGTTCCATTAACTTTTTTCAAGTGGCTTTTTTTATGTGCATTTCAGAAACTATTGATTTAATCAGCAGGACCACTGTGAAGCAAAAGCAGAATACATCCAAATAAAGTCCTGTATGTGTTATGATGATGGTAAGACCCCTGGGTGTGAATTGGAGTCCTGTCACTTACCAGCTGTGTGACTGTGAGTGAGTTACTTAACTGTTCTGTGCCGTGATTTCCTTGTCTGTAAATTGGGATAATAAAAGGGCCCATCTTTAGTTTGTTGTGATAATTATATGAATTACTTCTATGCAAGGCACAGTGATTGCCTGGCACAGAGTCAATACTTTAAGTATTTGTTATTATTACTGTTGTCTTCCCTATTTGATCTCTCAAATTATTTCAACATTGCCAAAATGCAAAATTATATGGGTTCAAGAATATTTACCTATTTCCAGCTAGCATTTTGAAAACTGGCATGAAGTAGCTGAATATCATATTTAAGTTTAGAGGTTCTATTAGGAAAGCAAACATCACCACTGGTTCTAACATTTTCCCAAAGACATAGATAAAAGCCTCACTGGGCTGGGGGAAGACGCCAAATATCTGGATTACAGAGAACCCTCAGCGCTGGGATAGTCGTGGACGGAAGGAGGGGGAGGAGGCACAGATCCCCCGCTGTCTGCTAAGCGGAGACACTCGGAATGCAGACTGTTGATCACTGCATGGGGTGGTCTTTTTGGTTTCCACATACAGGGCTGGGTCACTGGGAGCTGAGACCTGTATGTTGAGGTTCCAGGAGTAGCGAGGGGCTCTCCTGGCGCCTGCAGACCCCCTAGGTGACCACCCAGACACGCCCTGCGGGGCCAGCATTCCCCACGCCACTCGGACGCCCATCTGGGCGGAGAAGCTTATCTAAGATCCTCACATAGATCCCGCCCCGCAAGGCAGGTCTTCCACCTCCTGACGGCAGGTGCCATGCCCGTCACGTGTCCCGGGCTGAGGACCAGGGGCTTAGGTAACCCTGCTGGTCAGGGTCCCACCTGAAGTTTTCGTGAGCCGCAGGGCGCACACAGATGCTAATCTCCTTGCACGGCTCCAGGACCCACCACCCACTGACCCACAGGTCAGGGGCCTCGGGGCAGCGTTTCCCTCCCAGGCAGCGCGGGAGCTGGAACCATCTGCTCTGGGCCGGTTTGCATGGAGGGAAGGGTGATGGAGGCCCCCGACTCGGATGGAGAAATCTGCCTCCAGGGGAGTCTCTGGGCCCGGAAGGCAGTGGTCGGACTTGGCCAAGTGCCCATAACACACCTGCATCAGGTCCTGCTTTTCCTTCTCTCCGGAGCTGATGGCCTTTCTGATGGATTTCAGTTCCGTGAGAATGGCTTTGGCCTCGCTAAGCTCATAGCCACTCTGGCCTCCAGACATTTTTTTATCAATTCTGTTAAAAGGAAAGAAAAAAAAAGAGAAGGAAAAAAAGTTAAAGAATGACCGAGTACAAGTTCAACAGGCAGGAGGGACTGGTCTGGGCTGGGTTAGCTGGCTGACTGCTTCAGCCCTTGACTCTCACAGGTCAGATCTTCCTTCAGAGAGGAGCTCCTCTGTCTCTTCCAGCCACTTCCAGCCGGGATTCCTCTCACCGTCCGCCTCCCGCCTCCCCCAGGCCCTTTCCCATCACTTTCATGCCTCTTTGCTTTCGGTCAGTTGGGTGACCCCACTGCCAGCAGAACTCAAACCTCATCACAGGCCACCCTGACTGGCTCTGAGAAAGGGCCAGAGCCCTGGGAAACGACCTAGCAGAGGAACAAGCTCAGGGACTCCGGGGTTGAGCACTGCGGCCGAGTTTACCGCAGCAGGTCTGCAACCCCAGCCCGGGCCGCAGCCGGCAGCCGGCAGGACTTCCTACATGGCACTGCGGCCGAGTTTACCGCAGCAGGTCTGCAACCCCAGCCCGGGCTGGACCGCAGCCGGCAGCCGGCAGGACTTCCTACATGGCACTGCGGCCGAGTTTACCGCAGCAGGTCTGCAACCCCAGCCGGGCCGCAGCCGGCAGTCGGCAGGCCTTCCTACATGGGGGTGCTTGTTGCTCACACCGGTGAGCGCCCTGTGACATCTGGATTGTGTGGTTAGTCTCTCCTTCCTTTTAAATATATGGGTGTATTTACGTTTGTCAGGGTTATGAGTCGGGTAAATTGCTTGCCTTGCTGAATGAGTTCAAGTCCAGGAATAAGGCAGAAGGGCAGGCAAGCTCCCTTGTCAACCCCCACTGAATAGAGTCTTCAGTGGCTGATGTACTACCCAAATGACTTCTGCTCCCAAATGTCCTTGCAGTCCATCTGGCTGCCATGTCAGAGGACGTCATGGTTTTGAAGGGCTCAACCGGATGACCCAGTCCTCCTAAGTGATGGTCAGCATCTTCACTCTCGCACTCCCAGCTCTCCCACCACCGGCCCAGGGTCCATGCTGGACACAGCTCACAGCCCGCCTTCTCCGCAGTCTTTCCCACAGAGAAGAGCCCCCAGCACATCACAGAACACCAGCTCTCCGCTCAGTGGGCTCTAACATTTAATAATCTATAGTTATTTCAATGTGACAGGTACCATCTGAGAAAACAAGACCAATGCCATCAGACTCACTCTTTCACAGTTCCCTCAAACAAGTAAACTTTGTGCAGACAACATACTTCCCCAAGTGCGAGTTTAGTAAATGTTTTCTGCTGCTAAACAAGAAAGTCTCAAGGAATCTAAGGAAATAAAGTCAGTTTCACCCTAAGGCCGTTTGAAGATGCAGTGCAGCGAAGGAAACCATGGATGAGGCGCGCACAGTGCTGGGGTGGGAGGGGCCTGAGAACCCGGTCACCTCCTCCGAGGCCACAGGCGACGCAGACTTAGCCCGAAGGGCCGGCACTCCCGCTGCTCAGGGGCTCCTCACAGGGACAGCCTCGCCTCGGGCTCCTGGGACCGTGACACTGAGAGTGTCTGATAAAAACACTGGGACCACTTAGGATATTGGTTAGTTCCATTTATGTGGGGAGGGATTTATCAGTGAAGGCGATGGGTCCCTGAAGTATTAAACTTAGTGGAGGCAAAATTCTTATTTTGAATTTTTAAAAATTCTGCTTGATTTTATGAAATGGCTAGTAACAGGTGCCTCCAACTGTGTCAAAGTAAATTTCTAAAGCCCAAGTCATTTCTTCCTATTTGGGTAAAACCTTCAGAATTCAACAGTAAAACAAATCTCTAATTCAGAAATCAACTCTGACGTTTGAAAATAAAAAAGCAGCCTGGCCAGTGTAGCTCAGCAGTTGAGCATCGGCCCAGGAACCAAGAAGCCACCAGTTCAATTCCTGGTCAGGGCACAGGCCCGGGTTGCCGGCTCCATCCCCGGTGCGGGAGGCAGCCAATCAGTGATTCTCTCTCATCACTGATGTTTCTCTCTATCTCCCCCGCTTCCCCTATCTCTAAAAAAAAAAAAAAAAAAATCAATAAAAATAAAATAACAAAGCAGGTAAGCTGTTTTCAGGAATAAACTTTACCTTTTAAAAATAAAAGCAGAACGACCTCCAGACTGCAAATTTACATTTCAGGGAGCTTTACAAATGGACGAACATTTCCTGGCTATCGGCAGCTCAAGCGAATGTTGAATCTGAAAGGCACACGCAGCCCAGCCCCGTCCCCCCAGGCCCGTGGGTCAGTCTCCCCCACTCCTGCCCCCGGAGCCTCTCACTGTGCCCCTCCCCCCACCCCAGAGCAGAATGTGGGGGGCAGTTACCTCCACGCCTCTTCCCTCCCTCCTCCACTTTCCACCTTTTATCATTTTTCTCTTTTGACCCTAACTGACAATATAATAAAATATTAGCATTATTTGCTGATTTTTAAAACAAAATACTGTTTTTTGTTCTTAATTTGAGAAAAACCATTTTATATTTTTCCCTATATATTTTTTTAAGCCTTTAGGCTTGTGTGTCCCTGTAATTAATGTTTATCTGTGTCTTAGTCTTCTCTGGAGAGAAGAAATGGCCATCCGCACGCCTTCCCGGGAAGTAAGTGCCCCGGAGCCAGCCTTCCTCGGGGCCGGTGCTGCCTGGGGCCTCACCATCTCCCCCCCCCCCACCCCCCCCCCCGATCGTGTGAACGCGGAGGGCAGCGCAACATGCCTCCTCCTGGTCTCCACCCACACTCCGGCTGCACTATCGCTTAGGCCCAGGTCAAACCTGGGGCCACGGAGTGGACGGCATGGATAACTTAGAGGATAAAACCCCATTCACTCATCCGGCATAAACTACTGAACCCAGGAAATGAAAGCCCCGGTTTAAGTTACATGGTAACTCCAGATTCAACAAAAATGTCCCGTTCTATTGTGAATAAGTGAAAAGTTGCAAAAGCCTGCAATGGGAAATTTAAATCTTTTCCTGAAACACACTTTCTGTCCTAACCCAAGTACAAGTCCCTTCATAGCACCAGGCACGTGGCTTCTTGAAGAGTACGGTCCCTGGGCCCCATCATTACTATCCAACGTCCTGGTAGCAGGGGCTGCGGCTGGAATGGGAACAGCTGTACTTTGTCGCCGGGGAGACGGACAAGGGGGGCTGCTGATGTTAGATAGTGTCCTCGTCCTCCGGCTGGCGGGACCAGCATCGCTGCAGGAGAATGCCTGCGTTTTACAACAAACGGCTATTGTTTTCTTGTGGAATGTTATTGACAGATTCTTAAACATGCCTCAGATTCCTATAAAAACGGAGACAATACGGCTTTGTTTCATCAATATAACGAAGACAGCGAGTTTGGCTAACCTTCACCCCGGTGGTGACGCGGGTTACACTCTCACGTGCCTGAGAAATGTTTACCGTGTGGCTCAACATCGGGGGGTGCTCTCCCGCATCTGTCTCCCCACTCCTGCCACAAAGCCCCCTTTATGCGGCCACGCAACTACTAATCGGCACATTTGTGTCCCCTGGAACTGCCCACATTTCAGGGGCTCCCAAGCAACGGAACTCTTAGAACAGCTACATTTAACCTACCTGGGGCTCCTAAAATACACCTGGGGTCAGACCAGACACAGGATATTTTAGCCCCCGCACCCCATGACTCTAACATGTGCTCATATCTGAGGGTGGTGCGTCTGAAAGAACATCATGGCCGGGATTCCAGGAGGTGAGTGGGCAGAAAAGAAGATGAGCCACCAAACCAGTGTCTGAAAGTCAAGTCACATGACTGGTGGTCCAGCGTGACCGGGCATCCGGGATACAACTCATCACCCAACACATGGACCATCAGTGTGTCTGCCCGGCCACGACACGGGAGCTTTAGAAGGCGGGCGCCTTGCTAGCTGGGCTGCCCCTGAGGGAGACATGGGGAGGACGGGGACCCTGGTGATGGAGGAAAGCCCTGCAACACTGCCCACAGCCGGTGCCCGAGCCCCGCATCACAGAGGGAAGTCCAGGCAGCTGCACGCCTTCGGGGGATGAGGCCCTCCAGCCTCTCTGTGGTCATGGGCTGTGAGCCATGCTTCCTCCTGGCATGGGAGGCCCTGTGGGTGGGGTCCAGAGGCCCTGTGGGTGGGGACCGGGAGGCCCCGTGGGTGGGGGTCCGGAGGCCCCGTGGGTGGGGACCGGGAGGCCCCGTGGGTGGGGACCGAGAGGCCCCGTGGGTGGGGGTCCGGAGGCCCCGTGGGTGGGGGTCTGGAGGCCCTGTGGGTTGGGACCGGGAGGCCCTGTGGGTGAGGGCCGGGAGGCCCCGTGGGTGGGGGTCCGGAGGCCTTGTGGGTGGGGACCAGGAGGCCCTGTGGGTAGAGGCTGGGAGAGCTGGGAGGTCTTGGGGGCCTGTCAGGGTCTAGCTAGGCCGGCCTTGGCAGCAGGGGGAACAGTGGCTTCTGGGCTGGGAATGGGCATGGATTTCCGGTTCCCACACCCTGAGTCTCGTCTCATCCTTCAACCTGCGAAGGGCCTGGGAAGGGCGAGGGGTCTGGGAAGTGGGGAACTCCTCACCTCCTGTGCTGACAGTCCCCTGCTCCCTGAGCCCAGCCCTGGGGAGACTCCAGGCCACGCCCGGGTGAGGGGGGCAGAGGCACCTCCAGCCCGGCCTGAGCCCCGGGGATGCGCGCAGTGCAGCCTGGAGGAGAATGTGGGGGGCACGGCCCTGCTCCTCTCTCAGCTCCCACCTCGGCCCTGGAGCAGCCCGCCAGTACCAGGAGATGAGCGAGTTTTCCAGTGGTTCCCTTGGGTCTCCAGTGAGCAATAAAAACTTTAGCCCTTTTCAGAGGACACAGATTTCCCCAAGTGCCTAGGCTGTTGGTTGATTTTGTTTCTCGGTGCAGAGCTCTGAGCTCTGGCCTGTGTCTCCCTGAGAAATGTCATGTGGGGTCTGCACTTGCGTTTCCTTTGCACGAGTTAGGGGGCTGGGAGTTACCCCGAGGCCAGCGTCAGGGCGTTATACTCACTGCTGCAGGGTCTCAAAGCCTTGTTCCTTATAGAGCAGCTCCTGCTTCATCTGCGACAGTTCCCTCTTCAGCTTTTTAACCTTTTGTGAGAAATCAATGTAAATACGCATGTTTGTAAATAATTGGCAACACGGTTTTAAAAGATAACCCATTAGTAAACTATTAAACACACGAACACAGCCTTAGTTGAACATTCACTCTGCTAGTTTCTCCTGGACATAAATTCTGTGCCCGGCGGACTAATTATGTATAAATCATCAGTGACGGACGTTCCTGCTGACATTAACCCTCAACATCTTATCTAGCAGCTTTCCTATGAGCGCGACATCACCAGTCTCCAGTCGGTGATAAACAGCCAGGAAGGGAGAGCCGGGGCTTTAAACCGAGGCATCGCTAACTCTAGGAGCTTGGATGCCTCCTGCCCAGGCTCCAGGACCTCTGGCCACGCCTCTGCCTCAGACACACCAGCAGTGGCGCCTCAGGGCTCCCGCACATGCTGTTCCCTCTGCTGGAGCGCTGTCCCCTCAGACAGCCAGTCGCTGACCCCTTGCCACTCAGGTCTCAGCCACACTTCACCCCTCCTAGCCACCCCCTCATGCACTACACTGTTTCGTTCAGCTCACAGCATTTTCCAAAAGCCACACTTTTCTGTGCCCTGGTTTCCCGTCTCCCCCGTGGGAAAGGACGCCGCACCACGCAGCTGTAGTCCAAGCTTCCAGAGCACGACCAGGCTTACAAATATTTGATGTCAAACTGATAAGAAGTATTCTTTTTTCCTACTGCCAAATACATTCCTTGGTCCTAACAACCCTGAGATCTGGGGGGTCAGATAAGCAGCAGCAGCCTGGAGTGGCCAGGCCAGTGGTCCCCACCGGCCGGCGAACTGGTCTCTAGGCTAAGGCACAGCTGAGTCTCAGGCGCATCCTGTTACACATTATTTCCATGTGCTTTTGGGCTTTTATTTCCTGTTCATTCTACCGATTCCACAAATATTTATTGACTCTCCACTAGGTGCCAGGTCCTGGGTCTGCTGTGTGAACAGAACAGACACAATCCTGACCTTCAACCGTCTTTAAAACAAACAAACAAAACTGTATAATTGTCCGAACTTTCATGGCTGCTACGGTGTCATTTTTTTCAATTTTATTTTTTCCAACAACTTTTCCCCCTCCTTTGCCCTCTTCCACCTCCCACTGGCCCCCCCTCACCCCCGCCATCACCACACTGATGTCCATGTCCATGACTTCTCTCTGCCCCTTTTGTTCTCACCCCCTCACTGCTCTAGAACCATGGGGCAGCCAGACACCGAGCAAGATGGCCCCGTGAGATGAATCTCACCAGCTACCACAGGGACACAGAGGGAACGTTCAGGACACTTCAGGACACAGGGGGGCTTGGGCCCTGATGTGGTCTGAGGTCTCAGACCAAGCCTGCTGAGGAAGTGATGGTTAGGCCGAGAGGCCTGGTGGGCCTGCACGTGGTGGGAAGGGTTCTCAGAAGGCAGAGCTTGGGGACAAACCCGCGTCCCGGGGAGGGGGAGCTCAGCAAACCTCTGGGGTCCCAGAGGCGGCGTGTGACATGAGACGTGACTGGAAGAGGAGGCCTGGTTCACAGGGCTCGCAGCCACGTGACGGATTTCTACTCTCACCCTAAGAACAGTAAGAATCAAGGAGGAATCCTAGAGGGTGATCTGCTGAAGATTTTAGAAGGTCACTGTGAGGACTGGTGAGCGGACCAGAGGGCCAGCAGGGGCCAGGCACCAGCAGTGGGGGTTGGCGCACGGGCAGTGCCGTCGAGGCAGAGCCCAGAGGAAGAACGTCGTGGAGGCAGACCAACAGGACGTGGTGGTGGACCAGGTGTGGCGGGTGGGGGAGAAGACGTGGCAAAGGTCACGTCCAAGGTCTTGACTTGCCAGCTGGGTGCACGAAGGTGCTTTCCTGAAGACTGGGACCAGATCCGGGGGAAAGATCAGGGATTTTCCTTAAGATACTTCCCGGAGACCCGCGAGACTTCAAAGGCAATTGGAACACGTGGACTTGATGCTCATAAGCAGTGTCTGGACTAGAGATGTGAAACTGAGGACTTCACTGCGACTACGCCGAGCAGAGAGCAGTTTAGAATCCAGCAGAATTTTTAAAAAACTACAATTATAACAGTTTTAGTTATAATGACATCACTGTGCTTGTAAGATCCAAAACAAACTGGGATTGTAGCAAAATGACCTAAACAAATCTATGGCCCTTATTTTAGTTTAGGAACGTCATTACTCCTAGATCCCACCCCAACGGAAGACATGAAGAGCCCACAGCCCTGGAGCCTGTGTTGTCTCTCCTGACGTACTAGACTTTCTGCAGCCCCAGCCAACCATCTAATTGCCCAGACCTTGCCTCAGGAATCAAACCCCACAGCCCAGAACACCGAAGTGGAGGTAAGACAGCCTGACTTTTCACACCCCCTGCTTTCCATGCTGACTACACTGAAGCAACTGGCACTTCCAATTGATTTGCAAGCTGTTTCTGAAAGCCAGGAAGTTGTGTGATTAAGTGTGATGCCGTCTCTGACAACCCTAGTGTACCAAGTTTTGCTTCAGAAGAAGGAGAAAGATGATGACAATGAAGGAAAGAGTACATTCCAGAAACGTGGGCTCCTGGAAGGCTCCCGAGACAGGCAGGTTTCCTAAGGCTGCCCGACAGCGAACCCTGCAACAGCAAAGCCGGGGTGAGCAGACGCCTTTTGCTGATGAGCTCCTCCCGCTGCACCCTTTCTCTACGGTCTTGCCAGGGCCCCTCAGCAGGCCAGCACAGGCCCCTGCCACCTGCTCCTCGAAGAGCCTTCTCTTTCCTTGCGTCCACATCACCTTCAACAGAAACACCCTCACCTTGAACGGAAACGAAGACGCCAGCTTGATAGTCACAGGATTGATAATGAAGACGTTTCTGCCCTGACTAAGGAATAGAGGCAAACAGAATCCCAGGTACTCTCAGAGCCACCTGTGGTGACTAATGAATGAATTCAGTCACCAACAACAGAAAGGAAAAAACCCCCACAAAGCCAATGAGAAACATTATGTGAAACATTTATGAGATATGCTACTTGAGGTACAAATAATAGATAAAAACATGGAAAGTCAATGCTAGATTTCCGCAATTCAGATAAACCAGGACATTCTCATAGGACTCAGCATGGCCCAGAGGGCGGCGTCCTTTGTAAGTGCTCCACGTGCACCTGAGAATAACACATATTTTGTTATTTTGAGGTGGCATGTTCTACACATGTTCATTTCATTAGGTTGGTTGATGATATTGTTCACAATTTCAACAACTGTGTTGATTTTGTCTGTACAGTCTATCGATTACGGAGGAGTGTTGACATATCCAACTATAATTGTAAATTTGTAGTTCTCCTTTCAGTTCTATTGGTCTTTTTCAGATACTTAAAGCTCTGTTATTCTATGTATAACACTTTAGGGTTATGTGTATATATCATTATGTCCTTTGATGAACTGACTTATTAGTAGAAAATAATACCTTGTTCTAAAGTTTACTTTGATATTGTCAAGTGCAACTTTCCTTGCATTTGTATTTTCGTAGTATATCTTTTTTATTCATTTAATTTTTAATCTACCTGGGTATTTATATTTAAAGTAGATCTATTATAGCCATCATAGAGTTGGTTCTTATCTTAACCATTCTGATAATCTCTATCTTTTAACTGAAGCATTTAGACCATTTATATTTAGTGTAATTATTGACATAGTTGGTTTTAAATCTTACTATCTTTATTTTCACATATGTTCTTTTATACTTTCTACTTCTATTCCTGCCTCCTTTTGTATTGACTACATTTTTAAAAATTCCATTTTATCTCCACTATTGGTAATACCTCTGTATTTTCTTAGTAGTTATCCTATGACAGGGATCATTAAATGACAGTTTGTGGGTCAAATCCACCCTAGGGCCTAATTTTTTTATGGCTAATGAGTTAAGAATGGTTTTCATGTGTTTACTACTTTTCTCAGAAAAGTGAAAAGAAAAACCTATGACAGAAACTGTATGTGGCCTGCTAAACCAGTTTTCTGTTGCTACAGAACAAAATATCACAAAATTAGCAGCTTAAAATAACACTCATTTAATAGATCACAAGAAAGGTCTCGCTGGTTCTCTGTTCAAGGTACCCAAAAACTGAAACTGAGGTGTCGGCCAGGCTGAGCGCTCACGTGGGGGTCACGGGGAAAATCCGCTCTCAACTACATTCTGGCTGTTGGCGGAATTCAGTTCCTGTGCATCCAGGTGGGACTGAGATTCGGTTTCCTTCCTGGCAAGTAGCGCAGGTCCCTCTCAGGGCCTTTTCCTGTGGGTGTATCCACCTTCAATACAGAAACCATGCCCTGGATGCTCCTTGCACTTTGAACAACTAGCTTCCTCCTCTCCAATCAGCTACAGAAACGCTGGCTTTTTATTTTGTTTTGTTTTTGTTAATCCTCACCGGAGGAAATTCTTTCCATGGATTTCAGAGAGCACAAGCCCTGACTGAGTTAAAATTGTACGTCCCGGGCCTGTCTTCCTACAAGAGGCAAAATTTTGCTCTGAAGGATGACAAGATCATCCCAAACCTTAAATCATCTTTATGTGTTTTCATACATAAGGCTCTTACTACAAAGTAAGCAGCTGTCAGAGGTCAAATATTGACCCCAAATCAAAACCATTCTTCAGACCATATTGAAGAATCCAATCTATAAGAAACCTAGGTATTATCCTAATCAAGACATGAAACTGAAAAAGTAAGTGTGATTATTTTGTTAAAAACATATATATCAATGTTCAGAATTTGGGCAAGTATCCAAACAATTAAATAGAAATTTTAGAACTAAAAAATATGCAGTGGAATGAAGCTGAAATCAATAATGAAAGATTATTCCCAACTACTTAAAAATTAAGCACAGTCTAATCATAAAGAAGTTACAAAAGTTAGTAAATATTTTGAACTGACTGATAAAAACACAAAATTCAAAAACTAGGAGTTGCAGACAAGAGCCACGCGCAGAAAGTCATTTAGAGCTTTAAAAGCAAATGTTAGAAAGTAAGAAAGCCCCAAATCATTTGTAAGTATTTGCTAAAGTGAAAGCTATAAATACTTTTGACACAGCAATTTCATTCCTAGTTGCATAATTAAGAAAAATGTGTACATATGTTCCCCAAAGGACATGTATAGGAGACATGCACGTTAAGGCACAGTTTTTAATGACCAAAAACTGGAATAAGCACTAATGCAGATCAACAGAAGAGAAAGAATTTATGGTGTGTACCCCAAAGTGGTACTTCAAACTTACAGCAATGAAAGTTTACGTGAATGAATCTCAAAGTGTTGCTGAGCAAAAGAAGCCATCAGATAATATATATGGTGGCACTCCAGTTCCACAACGTCCAAAGCAGCTAGAAAACTGACCTACAGTGTTGATGGGTCAGATCCTTCAGAGAGGAGGAGGACGGCCATGAGGGGTCATGGCAGTAATCTATCTCAGGACATAGGTAATTAATGGTTACATGGATTTATGGACGTGGTGAACAGTGATTATGACTCTAAAAGTCAAAGATGAACAAGCTCTGGCCTTAACAGCAGTTTGGTCAAAAAGATTCGGGGTGAAGATGGGGACACACCCATGAGAAGTGCCGACTAGTCAGTTCTAGAAAGCGGCGACTGGTGCCGGAAGATGGGCATCTTTAAATTCGGGACATCTGAAGAAAGGGCGGCAAGGCTCAGCTCCGGAAGTCACGTCAGCGCGATAAGGGGAGGGAAGTTCCCGAGACTCCAGTTTTGATCTGATGTACTAACTGCCAATCATAAAACTGCCCGACAACGGAACGCACTGGGTCTCAGGAGCAAGAACATACAACCACAGAACAGTGCCAACAAAGGCGGAAGGAAACACCAGCCGTCGGGGGGACGTGGAGGAGGCTCCTGCACTCGATGGACAAGGCAGGCGAACACGAATGCGTCTACGCAGATGCTCCATGTAGAACCACAATAAAACATCTTACCCTCAGTCGTGTGGTGGAGATCTCCGCTTTCAAAATGTCAGGATCGTACTTAGTACTCGAGGAGGATCCTGAGAACACTTTCCAAAGAGAGAAGAGAAAAGTAAGGCTGCATAACCAGTTCTCAGCTCAGAATTTACAAACTACAAACGGGAGTCACACGTTGCCACGGTAGTTACTTACTTTATCATTTCATTATTGTCATGCATCAGACACCTAAATATAAAAAGTAATCTTCAAGCCTTCATAATTTAAAAATAAAGCCTCAAGAAAGACACAGGTCATAAAGACCCTGGTACTTCGTTTTCTTCTGGGTTTTCCCCAGTGAATAAAATCTTAGAGGTCCCGGTGGCACATAACAGTTTACCGGGCTCGTATTACCCCGAAAGCCACCATTTCAGGGGACTTCCGAGCCCACGGTGCTGCTGCTTTCAGCACGGCCAGCCCAGGTGCCCCGTTCTAGAGATGAGGGAGGGCTAAGTCACCGCGGTGGCCAAGGGACACGTCATTCCAGCTACGGGCTCCAGTTCCTCCCACTACAGAGAGTGCAAGAGTAGCGACAGGGCTGTTGACTTGCCTTCATCTGAAAGGGTAAAACTAACTCAGAAATAAATAAAAGGCCAGCAGGCGGGGGTGGGGGGTGGGATGGGGGGTGGGGGCAGAAACAGACAGGATACGTGATCCCCAGAGACTTCATCTGGAATGTGGCCGAGGGGCCTTACTGACAAGTCTGCGGTGTGCCCGCCCCACTCCCCACTGAGAGGGAACAAGACCCCAGAGGAAGCCCCACAGAGCCCCAGTGGCCCCCCATCAGCTACCGTTTGGCCCCCGGTTCCCGTGAGCAGCCACACTGCACTTACAGCTTGTGTGGGAGCTTGACTTCTCCTTATAGGCGTCGTTCAATCGCACGTATTCATCGAGGGCCAGGGCCAGCCTCTGCTCCTTCACGTGGTACAGCTCCTTCTGCGTCCGCAGGGCGTCCTGAGCCACCGAGAGGTAGTCCTTGAGCATCTTCTCCTGCTCCCCCCTCCATTGCTTCCTGGGGTCTTCAATCTGTGTGGTTTCTGAAAGCACATTGGGGGGGTCATTTTTAGCACCTAATTACGCTTTATTATTATTATTATTTAAGCTTTTTAAAAAATGGCTAGCTTTAATTCTTAGTCTCTAAATAATTCATTAGTATATGCGAAGGGACTGCTACAGGAATTGGACACAGGTTTTGTTTAATTTTGCCCAGTCCCTCCCCACCGGCCTCGCCTTTCAGGTCCCTGTCCACAGTTTATTGTCCCTGTGAACCCATCAGACACAACTGTCACAGTAAAACGCCCACAGCGGAGATGGGGTCCTTCCTCTGAGATCCCCAGCTCCCAGTCCCTAGGAAGAAAAAGCCATCTGTGCCAGCATTCACGGCCCTGCATGGCCCGAACACGCCCATCTTCCCAGGCACACGCTTCCACACACACGTGCTTCCATGTGCAACACACACTGCCTCCAATCAGCGCTGCTCAGGGTCCGCTCTGCAGACCAGTGCCCGGCTCTGAACGGCCATGTGTCCACGGCGATGAGTAGAGGCACCAACAAGGAACGTTTAAACATTTTATACAGTTACTGTATGTCTGTTGACTCTAACAATACTGGGGCTTACAGTGTGTATTTCCTTCCCCGGCCCAGTTTTCAAATAATTAATTTTTATGGTATTTTACAAAAATAGTCATTCCACAGTGGATTCGAAATGTAAACGCGAACAAAGGAGAAAACCCTGGGCCCAGCCCGAGGCGAACACGGGAGGCACGGCTCTGGCTTCCACACCTGCGCGCTCTGGAATCACCCAGAGAGCGCTCAACCCCGGCCAGTGGGAGTGCCTGCGGGTGGAGCCCCGGCCATGGCGGTTCCCGAGCCCCTCAGAGATTCCATGAGCAGCGAGGCTGAGCGCCGTGCTCTGCCCAGCTGGCACACTGCTCCGCCAGGAACTCACTCCGACTTCCCCCCGAAACCTGCTCGCACTCTCCTCCCCGCCTCCCCCCGTGAACCGCAGTCAGCTCTGGCCCACGCTTCCCCCCTGCACACTCCCCCCCCCCCACCCCCGCCCCCTCTGCGTCCTGACTCCGGTGCTTCCCCGCGTGGCCCCGTGTGGTGTGCATGCCCTTCTCCGGGAGCTGGAAGTTACGTGACTTTTTTGGATGGCAATCTCTCTGTGTTGTCATTCTGTAAGTTAAATCCAGGTACAATCGGAACAGGCAGGTCGTATGGGCTGGCCACCCTATGACTATGAGAACCTGTTCTTGACAAATTAGGATGAAAAATCAAGTTCTCAGTTTGCTGGAGTGTCTCGTGGTACTCCCCATCTCCAGCCTGAATACGCCCAACTCGGAATTTCTGGTTGACCCCAAAGGCTGGAGTCAAAACCCAGAGACACGAGGTGATCTGCTGTGACCACATGGGTCGCTGGCTCTGGGAATGATGAACCTGGTGTCCAGGGATGAGGGAAAGCACTCAGGCAGTTCCGGCTGAGCCTGGGTCCCCTTGGGGCCGGGACAGGCCCGGGGTGACTCTGGAAGTGGCCCGGGTCAGCCACACGGCTGCAAGTGCTGCCTCAGCCCTGGGCCCTGCTTCAGTCGCTGGCTAACCAAGGGGAGCTTTCCCTAAAGTGGCACATGTTCTGAACACTCGTCCTCACAGATGTAAATGCTTCAATCTGCAAAAGGAGAACATCTCATGTAGTTGTGGGAGAAATGGGCTAGAGTCCATGTCTAAAGAAGAGGCTGGAGGGACAGCCCCTCCAGCCAAGAATTAAGGGCATCATCACTGCAGGGGGAGCCCAGCCACGTGGTGAAATGAGAACAGGCAGAGACCAGCCAATAAGGGCCTAAAGGTCTCCCTTTTAACTATTCATTACAGTAAAAGGCTAAGATGCAAATCAACCGAATGGAGGAACCACCGGTTGCTATGACACACACTGACCACTAGGGGCCAGACGCTCAATGCAGGAGCTGCCCCCTGGTGGTTAGTGCACTCCCACAGGGGAAGCGCCACTCAGCCAGAAGCCGGGCTCACGGTTGGCAAGCACAGCGGCGGTGGCAGGAGCCTCTCCCTCCTCTGCAGCAGTGCTAAGGATGTCCGACTGACAGCTTAGGCCTAAGCCATCAGTCAGACACCCCTCGAGGATTCTCAGACTGCGAGCGGGCACAGGCCGGGCTGAGGGACCACCTCTCCCAAGTGCATGAATTTCATGCACCAGGCCTCTACTTCATTATATAACTCAGGTCTCTGGCTATCCAAACATGTACTATTTATAGTCCCTTTCGATAGTTATCTATATGAATGCAACCTGACTCAAACACAGAACTCACCCTCTAACAAATAGAAAGCTTTGTACCTGGTCCACAGTAATGGTCCCCTCCTGGTACCCACGCCCCTGCACGTGGGCTAGACTTCCTGGCCTGTTTCTAGCGAACCCAACAGAAACTAAGGGATGGGACGCCACAGAGATGAGGCTCCACGGCCTGTGATGCCATCTTGCTCTCGCTCTCTCCCTGGCTCTTGGCTTTTTTGCTCCAATGGAACTGCCAGGTTGGGAGCCGTCCTGTGGAGAGGCCCACGTGGCAAGGAATGCAGGGCCCCTGGTCCGCAGCCAGGAAGGAAGGGGGCCCTGCCACACGCGGAGAGTGGGGAGCAGGCCCCCTGCGGCCGTGCCTGGGCGACCTCCTCGAGCCTCGCATGCACGATGGAGCCAGAGGGTCCAGCCAGGTCCTGCTGGGATCCCTGACCCACAGCGACCAGAGATAATAAATGTATCTTCAGCCACTAAGTTTTGGGGTAATTTGTTATATTGAGATACAGAACAAATGAATGAGATAAAGAGACAGCAAACGGAAAGTGTACGTGAAAGCCCAGCCAGTGTGGCTCCGTGGTTGAACATCAACCTATGAACCAGGAGGTCACGGTTCGATTCCTGGTCAGAGCACATGCCCGGGTTGTGGGCTTGATCCCCAGTAGGGGGTGTGCAGGAGGCAGCCAATCAATGATTCTCTCTCATCACTGATGTTTTTCTCTCTCCTTCTCCCTTCCTCTCCGAAATCAATAAAAATATATATTTTTTAAAAAGGAAATGTACGTGGAAAACTTGAATTGTTTATGTTGTAATAGTTATGCTAAGATTTGTACTCGCAGTTTCCTCTCAGAATCTTTATGGGCTTTATCTCCCCATTTCCCTGCTTCCCGGGAACTGGCATGCTTTCAGTAAGACACCTGCCAACAGCTGCCCGGCCAGGCAACACTGGCATGTCGGTGACCATGGTGCGATTATGACAACAACAGTCACGGTAGTAAACGGCAGCACTGGTTTTAAAAAGCAGCAGCAACCTCAGGGGACTGGCTTCAGCACCGGCACGCAGGAGTCTGAGCAGCACAAACGCCGGCAGGAGAGCGCGCCCAGGGGCACCCGAGGCTCCATACGGCCGAAGGCTCCATCAGGAGAGCGCGCCCAGGGGCACCCGAGGCTCCATACGGCCGAAGGCTCCATCAGGAGAGCGCGCCCAGGGGCACCCGAGGCTCCATATGGCTGAAGGCTCCGTCAGGAGAGCAGGCCCAGGGCACCGGAGGCTCCATACGGCCGAAGGCTCGTCTCCGTCAGCGGCATTTGCCAAACAGATTTGTGAATATTTATTAAATGTCAATATTCACGAACTCTATTATACAAGTGTGGTCTTTCTGTTGTTAGTAAGACCTGGTGGCCTTGGGAGCCCACTGTAGCCTAATGCATTAAAATGTCCATTTGCCGCTGGATGAGAGGAGAATAGAGGCCTTCCTGTGAACGCCAGGTACCTTGAGGAGTTCGCACCCACACAGACGTGGCCCGCTGGAGCTGGAGCACCTCTGTGAGTTAGAGTTGACCATGGAGATGACGTTCGACTCTGCGGAAGAATATGATTTCTGTCTGCCGTGCCTGTTTGTCCCTGCCGCTGCGCTCAGGAAGAATGAATGAAACGAACAGGAGCAACTCTCCTGACCTTCCTTTTTGGACACTGTCTGCTGCATTTGTTCACGATCCGTTTCTACAGACAATCGCTGACCACCCGCCACACGCAGCAGGGGAGACAAGATGCCAGGCACGCCCCTCCTTCCTAGAACTTACATGGAAGACACCGTGACGTGTGGATTTTAAAAACACGTAACCGTCTTATGCAGGAGGGAGTCAGGAGCCTCAGGAGGAGACGGGTAAATGCCAGGGCAGCTCAGAGACCAGGGGTTCCTGGACGGACAAGGTCCCCGGCACAGGCAGTGTCTGCAAGGGCTTTGCCGCCGGATCCCAGACAAGGGCCCCAGGCCCCGCCCTGCTTCTCTCTCCAGCCCCCTCCCCGCCCTCAGCGGCACCGACTTCCTTTCCTTCCTCGGCAGCCCTGCCTTCCGTGGCCTCCCCAGGCCTTTGCCTCCGCTGTGGTCTTCCTTCTTCCCAGAAGCTTCTGGTCCCCCATCCCCCGGTTCTGGGGCCTGCTTAGCGCATTCCGGGGCCCACACCCCTCCCTAAGCAGCCAGCTGCCCCCTGGCATGGCAGGAGCCTTTGTTCTACCCTCGATGGAGGTTCCTCTGTCCGCATTCCACTGCCCTTCCTCACTTCCCTCCTCCAAGAGGGACCAGCCTGAGGCTCCTTAACTCCAGGTGAAGGGAGACCCCTGTGTGAGCCGCTGTGAGCCCCAGGAAGGCGCCAGGGCAGGGTCTCGGCGGGACTGCAGCAAGAGCGCCCCTAAACATGTGAGGTGCTGACAGGATGGATCGGACGGTTGTTTTTAATGGAAGATTGTACATTAAGTGAAAAAAGCGGTTTATAAAACCATATGTATAATATAATCCCACTTGAGGTATATTTAGAACTGTGTGTGTGTCAACATGGAAAAGTCTAGAAGGATTCACACTAACAGGTTTAGGATACTGAGTTATCTCTAGGCTGTGTGAATATGGATAATATTTTACTTTGTTATTCACCTGCATTTTCTACTTTTCGCCTATGCACATCTATTCCTCTTATAATTTTTTTTTAAAAGGGAAAAGAATGAAAGGCACAATGTAATGAGGGTGTGAATTAGGAAAATGGCAGTGGAAAGAAGGCTGAAGGACCAAATCTGAGATGATATAATAGAGGAAAAAATCAAGGATTGACAAGATGGTTCCACATTTTCCAAGTCAGTAACCGTGAGGACTGTAACATTTCAAACAAATCATACCATCAAAGGGAGAACTGAAGAACCCCAGTTTGTATCTGTTTGTTTTGAAGTTTTGACCACAATGTCTGCCAAGACACCAGGAGAATCAGAGCCAGAAATCCAGACGGGAAAGTCGGGAAAGTGGGGTGCATAGTCAGGGGCCGGGGAGCCCTGCTGGGGGTGGAGGGCAGCGGCAAGAGGAGGAGGGCACACCTAGGGGAGTGACGGACACAGGGACCCCAGAGGAGCCGGAGGCACTGAGGAGAGAAAGAACAGCGTGAAGTAGGAAGAGGGCAGGTTCCAGGCGAAGGCGTGGCTGCCTGTGTCACCTCCACACCCCGGCGGAAGGAACAGGGGCCGCTGAGAAGAGTCCCCGACTTCGACAAGCCGTGAAATGTGTGAACGTTCACACAGGCGTGATACCGCTAACAACGGTTAGTCATCACCACCAGCTGTAAATTTTCTCTTTATAAAACACCTTAACAGGTTATCCTCCTAGGCAAATATAAAGGATGAAATAAGACACAGATGAAACAGACAGGCCCCTAACGTATTTTCTTTCCTCTAGAGCAGGGTGGGGAACCTTTTTCTCTGCCAAGGGCCATTTGGATATTTGTAACTTCATTCGCTTAGTATAAACGTATGTTGCTATGAAAAAAGCTCCTAGATTTGTGGAATTTCGAGTCCCGCCTGCGGTTGCCTTGGCAGGGCCAGACCAAACCATTTCGGGGGTCTCATACGCCCCCCACCCCTGGGCTAAGGGAAACAACTCCACAAAGAGCGTCATCTACACTGGAGTTCATCATCTACACTGGAGGAGTTCATCATGCCTGGTCCTCCTGCTGCTTTGACACTAACACAGGGAGCTGTTGGGGGTAATGAGGAGGCACACACCACCCAAGCTCTCCCACTGACGACACCCCAAAACCACAGACAAAGGACGGAAAACACTCAGAGCCAGGCTCTACAGAGTCATAATACGCCAGGGGCTTGAGGAGGGAACTCGGGGCTCACAGGACCGCATGGTGGGCGAATTATCCATATGGCGGGCGGCTTACCGCAGCCCTGGGAGGCAGTGAGGAGTGTGACAGGCTGGGCCTCCGAGTGTGAGCCCGACACCAGGAAAGAGGCTGCGGGGGAGCAGCGAGGAGGAGGAGATGACCGAGAGGAGAGTTGAGGGAGTGTCTAGGTTTGTTGCCCATTTTTAAGTTGGGTTGTCTTTTTAATGTTGATTTTCAGGAGTTAGTCATCCGTTCCGGACCTGGGTTCTTTGTCAGATATGTGTACTGTAAATATTCAACCAGGATATTGTATTCAGTAATATATCCTTTAAAGCAAGTCGTGTGAAGACTCCATTCACAAAATCAAACACATTTCATCGTGTGAAGACTCTATTCACAAAATCAAACACACTGCATTTGCATGAAGCTCTAGGCCAGGTAAAATCAAGCTGAGATGACAGAATTAGAACACCTGGCCGCACTGGAGGGGGTGGGCGATGGAAAGGGGGCAGGAAAGAACTTACTGAGGTTGTGAGCACATTCGGTATCTTAACTGGAATGGCACTTGTCAAATTTCACACTTAAAATCTGTGCATTTTCTTATATGTAAATGGGACCTCAATTACTAAAGAAAAGACAAAAAATGAGGGTAGAACTCTGACCTTACCAAAAAGTTATTTACTTCTGATTTTAGTAATAATATCAAAACCTTACAAACAGTATTTCATGATCACCTTCTGGTTAGTTAACCTCCCCCACCAATACCTATACCCACTCGACCTCCTCACCCACTCAAAAGCAAACTCCATCATAAAACACAGGCCTATTACACTACCACTGCCAAGGTCAAATCTTTTACTTACAGATATTTAATGGTGTTACAAAGAAATAGTAGTAAACAGCCAAACGTTCTCTATTTCATTTTTTATTAAAATAAAGAGAAAATAATGCTGAAACTATACAATGTCAAGACACAACATATGTGTGGACAGCTGTTACGAGACGATAACACCGTGTGCTCCCTTGCGCTCCCGGGCTGTCTGTAAGATTAATGAGCGGATGGGGCAGGTCCTGTTAGTGGGAGGACGACTGCCTGGCGTCATCTGGGCCCATCGGGGCAGTGAGTCCCTCGGCCGCTGGGAGACTGTCGCTGCACTAAAGCAGCGTGGGGGACCTAGAAGCTGATACTCTGATCATTAAGGTTTTCAATACTCCGAATGGTGCTTTCCGAAGCACAAGTTATACTTGACATGCACTTTAATGTCTTCAAAAACAAACAAGAGGCTTCTCATCTGTGAGTGAAACGATAAGCTCTTTCTCCCTCTAACATGCAAGAGGTTATCATTACACCAGGGCCCACGGATAAAGAAAGATGCAGTCACTGGCCTCCAGACACTCACAAAATTTAGTGAGAGAAACACACAAATAGGTCATTAAAACCAGTATGAGGAGAGACTTTTAAGAATCCCTAAGGACCTGGTACTACAGCACCTCAATGAGAAGCGGGTGGGGACCTGCGAAGTGCAGGGTTGGGTACTAGAGGGGCCCTCGGGAAGCACAGGGCCTGGGCAGGCGGACCCCAGAGGGACGAGGCAGTTGGCCAAGAGGGAGGGCCCAGGGGCTGGGCAGACAGTGCTTGCGTCTAAAACCAGCAAATGAAAGGAAGGCCAAGGAGGCACAGGGCACAGCCGTGTGCCCTCTGTGCCAGGCAGGCGGGCGGCCAGGAGGGAGAGGGACATGCAGGCCTGAGGGAAGAGGACCACACAGAGCCTTACAGAGGCATCAGATGCACCTGTCCTCTGGGCAAGACCTCAGAGACCAGCTCGTCAGCATCAGCCTCAGAAAGTACCGGAGGTCATTGCCCAAGGAGATGTGCAGGGCGCAAGCAGAGACGGCTCCAGAAGTCCTACCCCAGGCACAGGTGAGGAGGGACAGCCAGGTAGGTAAAATAATGCCAACACCGGCGCCATGAAATCCAGGCAGTAAAGAGCCAGAGTGCCGGGGACTGTCAGATCCAGGAAGACGAGACTACGGTGGGACCTTGGCAGGAGCAGTTTCTGTGAAAGGATGGTGGACGATGGACGCAGTGAAGTTCCCGCAGAAGGTGGCTTCCAGCAAGTTTCACGGCGAAGGGGAAAGAGAGGACCCCAGTGGGCAAGGCATCTGGTTGAAAGATGGGTTTGAGTGTGAGTGAGTAGGAGGCAGGGAGGGAGGTAGAGGGGGGTTGTTTTATTTGTTTTGGTTTTATGTTGATAGTTTCCAGTGTTTAAATACTAAGACAAAAGAATCACTAAAAATAGGAATATAGAAATGGTGGAGAAAATGTCAAGACGGGGAAATAATTGGTAAAGATACCAAGGAGGAGAGGAGGCTGGGATATAAAGTTACTAAGAGGGGCCTGGGGTGCGGGGGAAGGACACCTCTTCTACTGACACGGAAGAGAAAGCCTGGCGAGGGGCTCAGAAACCAGGTCTGTATGCAGGTGGTGGAGGGAGAGGAGGGAATGAATTTTCGCATTTTGGTGCCACAGAGCTTATTTCTGTTGAACCAAGACAGGTAGGTGTGTTCCTGGTTTCCCAAACTATTTAAGGGGGGGAAAAGCTAAATTTTTATAGATAGAAAATAAGTATAAAAGTGAGATTTAAATAGTTATACATTTCGGACATTCCCCATTGCCTTGTTTATTTGCAATGACATAAAAATGAATTATGATCATTTAAAATGAACTTAATTTTAACAAAATTAGCCCCTTCCACCATAACATTAAAACATTTGGATGTCAATCATTAATAAGCAATAACATAGTATCATGAAAGGGTTATTACAAATACAAGAATAAAAGCTAACTTCAAGGCTCACAATTATGAATCCTTCATGGAATCTGCAGAAGCTTTTAGGGAGAGATAACATCTCTGTAACGAAGTGATATTTCTCCTGATCACATAAAAAGAGCGGAGGCAGAACGGACACGCGGCATCTGTGTTTGTGTGAACCCCCTGCGTGGAGCTGTTCGCGCCAGGAGCACCGCGTTTCACGGGAAACCGACACACCTCTCCCTGCGAGCTGGCACAGCTCAGGGACCACAGTGCTGCCCGCGCCCCGGGGCAGGCGGACCTTCACCAGCCACACTTCCCGACAGTCACCTCCTCGGATGCCCGGCTGGGGTGAGCGTCGTCTCACTATCTGACCTTGGTTGTCTCCCAGGGGAGCGCCTCCTTTCGGTGGGAATCGCTGGAGGGCGACCTTCACCCCAGCCCCACGTTTACTGGAGCCTCGCGTGGGCTCGCCGGGAGATCCGAAGCCTCGCCAACCCCGCCGGCCGCACACCCAGGGCCTCCAGCCGAGAGTTCAGGCGCCCTGAGCGCTCCCATCGGTCGTCCTGGGAGATGGTTTGCCTGGAGAATGAAAGGCCCGAGGGCGTCAGGCCAAGGACAGTCCCACACACGGGTCTGGGCTGTGAACAGACTCCACCTACTAACATCCTCAGCTTCCGAAAAGGCCCCTGTGCACGTGGGCTTTCCGTGCTCCGAAGCTTGCACGTGTTTACACGGCGGCTGCAAGGCATCAGCATGAACGGGCATCGGCTAAAGCGATTCCCATGTGACGTCAGTCCTAACGGTACAACACGGAACTACATTGCATAGAATTTAACAGACCTAAGAGAATAAGGTAACAGAATATAAACTGATCCTGTATGTCCCAAAATCTATAAAAGTAAAATAATTATTCTAAAGTGAAATAAACAAAATATGTATCAGTGAGTGTCATGTGCCACCATCTAAACAAAATTTTCAAGAGGTAAACAGCTCACTATAAATATAAACACACACACACAAAAGTAAGCATATAAAACCCTTCAAGCACGTGTTTAAAAGCGGCCACGGCCGCGCAAATCCTCTGCCCAGCCTGGCCGTGCCAGGGGTGAGACAGACGTAAAAGCTCTTAAAGTGAGAGGTGCTCCCCCCCCCCCCCACGACCACAAAGAACGCAGGAAGCTGAGGCAAGACGAGGGCAGGGCTTCCCACAGCCTCAGCTGCGCTTCCCGGCTGGTCACCCTCATACACACACACTCACACACCCTCACATCCACAGATACAGTCTCGCACACACACCCTCACACACACACAGAGCTGCGCCATTAGACCGTACGTGCCAGCACCGCCTCGGGCCATGGCGAGGACCAGAGGAGGAGCCCAGCCTGAAGGGGCGGTGGTCATGACAAGAGGCCGCCAGCCCTGCACTGAGGAAAACTCACTCCCTGCTGGGGGGTGGGGAGGTGGGGGGCGGGGCAGGCAGACAGACGACACCTTTCTCTCTCTGCCCCCATAACCCCACCTCTACACACATGCCCCAAACTCCAAACTGGACGTCCCGTTGAATATCAGTCATGAGAGTGGGGGCTGACATAAAGAACCACTCTGTGAACGGTCTCCTCCTTTGCGTGGCTCTGGATTGGGGGGGGGGGGGAGCACTTTCCCATACGGCTGCTTCTCCCGCAAAGGAGCACTTACTGTTGATGTGGTCGATGTAGTAGACACCAATCTGGGGGTCAAACCCGGCTTCCCAGCCCCACGGCAGCTCATCCCCAACACAGTCAGCAAACGACAAGGGCTTCGTCAACCTGCAAGAAACCAGGGCAATGCACAGTGACTTTTCCCATCCAACCGCACGTCCGAATCCAGCCCCAGCCCCACGCGTGTCCGCGCTGCATCTCCTCTCAGGTCTGCTGTTTCCAGAGTTTGCACCACTTTAGGTTTGAAATCCTAAAGAAAAAAACAGGAGAACATCCAAAAAAGGAGCAATAAGTCGTAACACCCTTTGGAAAGTTCACAGCTCAACACCGGGAGATACCTGTACACAAGGCTACACCAGGGGCACTCCCGCTGGAGCCGGGGGCGGGGCCGCTCTCTCCCCTCACAGTTCAGCAGCCATCCATCCCCTCCCCTCCCAAAGAGAAATCCGCCAATCAATCGGAAGTCATCCTGCCAGCGCCTCTCCGACAGACGCCTGCCTGCCACACCGACCTCAGGCTTGGATGCTCTTAGCTAAGTTATGGTACTGAACACTCGATGGTGAGGTCCACTAGGAGTTCGTGAGAGGAGACACAAATATCTTATTTTTGTAAGTATCTTGTATGTAACAGTCATTAAACAAAAAAGTTTCTTTAATATTTTTTATTAATTTCAGAGACACACAAAGTATTTACACATCAATGTGGTCTCCCCCTTTGAAACTGTGTATAGTATCTTCTCCTTAAGCTGTAAAACCAGTGGGAAACCAGTTTCCCAAGCAGAGGACGGGTTTCAGACTCAACTGTGGCTGGTTTCCCCTCTCCCTTCGTCTGGCTTCCGAGGCTCCCCTGGGCCTTGGAGCAGCTCACAGCACAGACCAGTGACGGCCCGTTGTGGAGTGACCAGCGGCAGCGGACACAGCTTCTAACGTCACGTGCTGGCACCCAGCCCGGCTCCCACCTGCGAAATCACCTGGGACCCTCTAATCCAGTGATGGCGAACCCTTTGAGCTCGGCGTGTCAGCATTTTGAAAAACCCTAACTTAACTCTGGTGCCGTGTCACACATAGACAGTTTTTGATCTTTGCAACCATAGTAAAACAAAGACTTATATTTTTGGTATTTATTTTATATATTGAAATGCCATTTAACAAAGAAAAATGAACCAAAAAAATGAGTTTGCATGTCACCTCTGACACGCGTGTCATAGGCTCGCCATCACTGCTCTAATCCACGCAAGTGAGTATCAACTCTCTCGTGGCCCAACTGAAACACGCGTCACTTGCAGAATCACATCACCCATCAGAATAGCAAACTGCGCCATTTCCCTCAGGATGCTGGGAGGACAGCGGAACGAGGGAGCCCTTCCTCCCAGCCCGCCCGCAGCAGCCCTCCTCCCAGAACCCACGCCCCACACCCCACGCATGGAAGGAAGAGAGCGTCTCTCCTCTCGGGCTTCCCTTTGCATGAAGTCCGCGCTGAAGACGGCTCCAGAGCCTTGACCTTCAAAGCCAGTGCAGCCACTGACTCGCCACAGTGAGACCCCTCCCTGACTCCTCTCTGGACCTCAGCTTCCTTCTGCAGGTGGGGGGCACACGGCCCTGCCTCCACACTTTACCTGCCTCCAGGGTGAATGGGAGGAGAGAAGGGGATTGCTCTAGGACAGTGATGGCGAGCCTATGACACGCGTGTCAGAGGTGACACGCAAACTCATTTTTTTGGTTCATTTTTCTTTGTTAAATGGCATTTCAATATATAAAATAAATACCAAAAATATAAGTCTTTGTTTTACTATGGCTACAAAGATCAAAAAATGTCTATATGTGACACCGCACCAGAGTTAAGTTAGGGTTTTTCAAAATGCTGACACTGAGCTCAAAAGGTTCACCATCACTGCCCTAGGACATGGTAATGGCCAATAAATGGTGATTCATACAAGCAGGACAAGTGAACTGTCTCCTGTACGCTCCAGAGGAACCAGTTGGTCTGTCCTCGCAGCTGGCAGCATCGGCACCTGGGGGCTGGTTGGAAATCACCTTCCTGGACCTGCAGGCAGCCCTCAGAACCAGAACCCCCGGGGCCCAGCAGTGTGTGTCGTCTGGCCCTCCGGGTAAGGCTGGGGGGTTGGAACCACTGGCGCAGAAGCGAAGAGCTTGAAGTTTGGACCGGAGACCTGGGAGGAGCCCTGTTCTGCCACTTACTTGCTGCACAGCTGAGGGCAGGTTTGTAACCTTAGAAGCCCCTGTTTCCCAATCTATTTCCTAAAAAGGGTGGTGGTGGTGAAGTTTAAATGAGAACTGAAGAGTGCCTGGCAAGTGGTAAGCTTCGATATGTATTGGGCGAGTCAAATGAACCTCAGACACGGTAAGCAACCTGCCCAAATAAGGCAATCTGCCATATTTACTTTCTAAACCTGGAGTCAATCTGAACTCATTCTGAGTTGAAAAAACAACTGCGTTCTTAGAATTGTGCTCAAATTCCATGTTATATAAACTGCCCAGGAAAATTGAGTTTTCTCTTGACAAAGGAATTGGATACTACCGCCAGACATCCCCACGCCATAGGCAGCGGCCTGGCTCCCTCGTCTACAAGACTGGTCTCTGACCACCTCGATAAAGCTGGTCAGGTAACCCCCGAGCCGGGGGACCTCGCATGGCATTCTGTCTGAGGACTCCCTTTCCCCGGCTCCTTCAGCAATGCTGTCTGAGAGGTGCGTGTATCCTAAAAAAAGGACAAATAGGAAACCACGGAAACGGTACGTTTAAATGACAAGAGTCCAGCCTGGCGCCAAATGCACGCAGAGGCCTGGATGTGACAGGAGCATAATCAACCGCCGGCATCAGAAGTCACCAACGCCGGGGACACCTGCTCAATTACAAGTCACGGGAACATGATTCTACCTGGAAAGAACCCAGTTTTTCCATCGACTGTTCAGCAGTAATAAGCAGTTTATTACCTGTCACTGCTCTAAGGCTGGAATTACATCTCCAGGGTACGTGTCACTGTGAACTCGGTTAAAAACTCAGATGCTTCCATGCCTGCAAAGTTTCACGGGAAACTTGTTTTGCAGTGTCACTTCCAACATAAAAGCAACCCTTTATTCTCTGCATCTGGATAAACACGTATCTTTTCTCCACACTCTCTCATTCAGTAAACCCGTTAAATAAAAATTGATTCATTTCAAAATTGTAGGGTTTAATTCTTATCCACATGACAAGGTATAAACAGAGTAACGTTCTCAGGTAGCAAACAGAATTCAGCACCGGGTTATGCTGCGATCCTGCTAAAAGGGACATATTCCTACCATAGACTAAGAAGAAACACAAAACAAAAAGAAATAACGGACGTATTCCAAAATGAAAAACAATATGAATCACAACACATACAGCAAACAGAGCGAGCAGGAATGTCCATGAGCCTCTAAGCGTCTTCCTCTTGTTTTGGGCAGAGTCCCTGACATACTCAACCTCCCTTTGATGTTGAGGGAGAAAGAACGGATGGAGTTGGTCTGCATTGTTTCCCACAACGCAGCGACATCCTGCAAAGAGCCTAAAGTTAACAAGAGCCTTTCTGCAGAATTCCAGAGATTACGGTTTGCTTAGAAACGTCCTCTTCCGCCCCGTGACCGATGCAAAGAAAACGGTAAATGGCTGCAGCTCTTTGCCGAAGTTTACGTATAAAATCTGACCTGCGCATGGCATTTCCCCTCCTTCGGGCACGGTCTCGTTCTTTCACACAATCTGTCACTGGGTGTTCCTGTCACATCACAGATACCTGTGCTACGACACGTACACATATTTGCTCTTCACGATTTCATGACGGTGAACACCACGTGTGGGCAGGCACAAGTCCCGAAAAACCGAGTGTGCCCTAACTGCACTATGTGGGAAAGCACGTAACAGCGAGAAGCCATTTTCCGGTTAATAAAACTCTTGCCACGCTTCAACCCTCCTCGGCACGGTCCAAGGTGCACGTGAGAGGTCTGATCGGCTACGTTTCCTTGGCAGCCTCTCCCGGCCCTTGTTCAGCCCATCAGCTCGAGGACTGTCACCTGTCTGATGACACAGAATCGCCCTCGGGAACTCCACGACTGCTAGACGGAAGGATGGGGTTTGCCATTTGAATCTTAAAGGGAGGGGGAAACACTGGAAAGATTTCCCCTCCCAGTAATGATGCTGATTAGCTCCTGAAAACGACTTCTGTCTGTGTGTTTCTATGACTGTTCCAGCAGAGAAACCAGCCGCACAAAGGAACAAAACGCTGGCCTGCCCAGGCTCATGTCCTCAGGTTTAGTTTGTCATCCATGGTGGCCCTAGGCCCGCCCCCTACAGCCTCACCACTGGTGCAGAGAGAACTCCATGAACCCCACTTCCTCGCAAGGGGCTCTCAGATACTGGAGCACTATGACCTTGGTTCCCAGCTCGCACTCCTGGAACCCTAATGCCCGTCCTGCTCTGTCTCCCACATCCTTCCCCCCAAAGCCTGCAGCCTCCTGCCCTTCACCCCATCCCTCTCTCCGCTCTGCAGCTCCCCTCCCTCCCTGGTACCAAGTATTCATCTCCTCTCACAGCTCCTTCTCTCTCCTCCCACCAGTCTGCCCATTCCTTCCTCAGATCTTCTGGCTCCTCTTCTGACATGCATTCCCCACCGTTCACTCCTTCCAACCTGCACCCTTTAACCGGGAGACTTCAGGAGGCCCCACCCAAATCGCCCTAATGCCAGCCGGCCGAGTCCTATGATTACTCGGAAATAGACTTCTGAGAGGCGGTATTTGTGGGTGATTCCCCTCTGTCAGAGCACCTCGCTTATGCTGTTGCTATGGGGATACATATATTACTTGCAAAAATGTCAATACTTATAATATTTTATGTAAAAAAGTCGATTTTTATATAATTATACTAATAATATGAAGCATTTCCTGAGTGTTTGCCATGTACCGCAGAGCTTCAATACATATGAGTGTGTGAGTTCAATCCTCATAAAGCTCTGCAGAGCAGACAGAGTTATCATCACTGATGTAATGGCCTGTGCAGGAGACAAAGCTTCCTGGGAGTCACATAACCACGGGATGATGCAGCACGTGCCTCGCACTCGTGAGCACCCGTGGTGTCCACCAAGTTCACGACGCAGTCTGTGGCCACCACTGCTGTCAGTGCCCGGCCTGACTACTGATCCCCACTTCGATTTGACTGCCACCCACTTCTGGAAGAAGCGTCAAGAAAGGTGTCCCTTCAGTAGGTTCTGGAGGGAGCAGCGGGGAGGGGCCTGGCCTTGAAGATGACGCTGGCTGCCCCTAGAGCCGTGATGGCGAACCAATGACACACGTGTCAGAGGTGACACGCGAACGCATTTTTTTGGTTGATTTTTCTTTGTTAAATGGCATTTAAATATATAAAATAAATATCAAAAATATAAGTCTTTGTTTTACTATGGTTGCAAAGATCAAAAAATGTCTATATGTGACACGGCACCAGAGTTAAGTTAGGGTTTTTCAAAATGCTGACACGCCGAGCTCAAAAGGTTCGCCATCACTGCCCTAGAGCCTGCTCTCCAGCAACGAGGGCTGCGTGCAGGCTGCACAGGCTCCACCTCTACACCCCCCAGCCGGGGCGCTGAGGAGTATTACTTCCCACCACAGGTAACAGGAAAAATACCGATCAAGGACACGCAACTCCTCCATTCTTTAGGGACTTAGCCAAAGATCAAAAGTAGCTTTCAAAAAATATTTCTCTTTTAAGTCCAGTGGAACCTCGTTCCTCGAAGGCTGTTCAAGAAGCGACCTGTTTGAAAACTGAATCACTTTTCCCATTAGAAATAATGTGAATTGAATTATCTGCTCCAGACCCCCAAGTGATTCCATGTTTCAACCTTCCTTATATGCAGTGCACGCCTAATGCAGTTTAATTTATAACTAAACACGTCTTTTATTAAATGTACAGAACCACCCATGACTAGCCTTACAGGAACGTTCACCTATCACTGCCTGGGAAATACTCTCACTGGCTTGCCGCTTTCCCTTTATCCAATCAGCAACAGGCTTTCTACCCATTCAAGTGCCGGTGGTTGCGTGTTGTGAGCACTTCCACATGCGTAGCAACATTAGCACTCCCGGTGGCCTCTTGACGCTTAAAAACTGTGCTAAGCCTCCATTTCGTCGGAACAAAAGCATTCTCTCCTTCATTTGTTGCCTTTGAGACGCTTTTTGTCATGCTGGGGTACCTTTTAAAATGTATTTTAAAAAAGACAAGAAACAGAAAGTTACAAGCGTGGATGCGGGTGGGGAACATGGGAACCCTGTACATTGCTGGTGTGGATGTAAAAGGCGCAGTGTCTGCAGAAGGCAGTACGGCAGTGCCTCCAAAAGCTCAACGCAGAACTGCTATCTGACCCCGCAGTTCCACTCCTGGGTCCAGACTAAAGGACCTGCGACAGGCACCCAGACAACTGCATGTACACACACGTTCACGGCAGCGGCGGTCACAGCAGCCAAAAGGTAGGAACCACTCGAATGTTTGTCATTGGATAAGTGGGTACACAAAGTGTGGTGCATGCATGCAGTGGGGTACTATTCCCTGCTACAATGTGGACGCGCCCCAAAACATGCTCAGTGAAAGCAGCAGACACAGGGGTCCCATATAGACTGACGTATGACTGCACATACGTGGACAGCCAGGACAGACGGACCCATGAGGACAGAAGTATGTCCGTGGCTGCCAGGGGCAGAGAAGGGCACATGAAGAGAAAGGACTCTGGGCATCTGGAGTGAGGGAAACGCGTTGAACTAGCGCGACGGCGCTGGTGGTCGCACAACACTGAATACACTGTGTCATTTTAAATTAATTAATTTGTGTTATGTGAATCTCACCTCAATAACCTGTTGTTTTCACCTTCATTGTTGAGAGTATTACAGATGCCCCTCTTTTTCCCCCACTGTCCCCCTCCACCCAGTTCCCGCCCCACCCCAGGCCTTCGCCATCCTACTGTCTGTGTCCATAGGTAGTGCATATATGTATATAAGATCTCCGAATAAACTGCTTTTTAATAGTAATAAGTTCGAACAATGCTAAGACTCCAAGTGAATAAAATATTTCCACAAGAGGAAGCAAGATAATAAAAACATGGGAAAGTGTTCAACTTCACTAGAATAAAACAAAACGCCAAATGAAACAATAATCAGGCTTAATTGTAAGCTTACGCGACTATCAAGTTTTGTTTTGTCTCAGTCGTAATGAAACTTAGTTCTGGTGAGGATGTGAGTAATCAGACACTCATTCTTGCTGGTGATTCAGTAACTTGATACAATCTTTTTAAGAAACAATTTGGCAGTATTAAAAGCCATTCACTTGTTGATTACGCGTAACCTAGGAATGCTATTCTCACACAGTGCTCCCGCATCCTGTCCCACCTGGCACCCTCAGGAGGGCTCAGCAGCCACACACCAGCCACACACGGATGTCCCGCCTCCAACCCCAGCTTCTCCTGGGCCCGGCCCTGCTCTGCTCCCCAAATCCCCAGCACATGCACATGCCTGCCCCGTAAATAGTCAGCAAGTCATCCATGCTGACTGAGTGCATGCACCTTAGACGGGAAGACAGCGATGAAAACAACCGTATCAGGAAGGATGGTCACTTGTTTTTAACTTTCCATTTACGTATATGTCACGGTAAGTGCATTTACCAAAAAGAATATGAGGGCTGATCTGAAGCTGAACGTTGATAAACGTGTTTCCTGACCATGGGACCAGGTAGGAGAAAAATCTTTCAAGACGGTTTGAAATGAACGGTCCTGTGATAGTTTAGTTTATTCTAATTTACTGTTAGGCATCGTAAGTGAACAGCCAAGGAGAACACAGAACCTTGGTTCCAAGGACGTACAGGAATTCACCTCAGGTGTTTCAGTAACTCAGAAGGTGCTGCCTTTAAGTGTTTACCCTCCAGAAGCAAGCCTCGCGCTCTGCAAACACTTTCACCCCTACCTCTCCCCACTCCTAAGTGCCAAGAAATGTTTGCTTGTGGGATCATTTGGTTTGGGAAAATAGTTTGAGAATTTAAGTGGCTCCGCTGGCAAAGAAGGCAGGAATGTCTGAGAGGAAGAAGGTTGAAAGATTGTTGTCTAAACAAACGAACCAAGATCCACCAAGACGGTCTCATTCTCCTACGATGGCTCCAACAACCCGCAGCCATTCCGGTTTCAGCGCAGGGAATGGCTGCTCTGCTGGGGCCAGGTCTGGGCCGAGCCTGAGGGTCAGCCTGGGGGCCAGGCCCTGGCACCCCGGTGGGCGGAGAGGACCTTGTTCTGCTCAACCTCCCTCTTAAAGAGGTTCATCAAAATGAACCTGCATCACTTTGATCAATGTAAGGGACTGGGAAGACGGTGTTTGAATGCCTAGAACCTTATTCCGTAGGCACAATCCCAGTTAACACGCTTTTATTCCCAGCTATGTTTTTTCTTAAGTAAATATATGCATGTGTAGACTGATGCACAAATAACATGATACACATTTTGGCAAGATTAGTATTAAACTAAGTAAACTATATATATACTATAGTTTTGAGTCCTGCTTTAAAAGACACAAGTATTACATTCTCATTATGAGGAATACGCAAAATAGGATAAACTATTAGTAAAGTCCCTCTTTCATTTCCCTACAGAATGCTATATATATATATATATATATATATATATATATATATATTCCAATATTTTGGTATCTTTTCAGTATATAAGTTCACATACAAAGCATACAAATAGGCTGATACTATGTAAGTTTTCCATGACTTTAATCAGTTGGCATGCAAGTTAGAACTCTTTCAAAGATCATACGTACAGTTTACCTTCATCGTATTCTATATACATTGAGTAGATTACAGTCTACCATTCAACTGATAGACACTAGTTTCCATTTCTTTCAAGAGAAACTAATGTTTCAATGAATATGCTTGTAAATATTTTCTGCTGTTAAGTATTTTTAGAATGAATTTCTGGCAGTGAGTCAATGAATATATACACTTATTATTTTTATTACATATTATCAATCGTCAACCAAGGATATGATTTTACTGATGTCAGGGAGAGAGAGAGAGAGAGAGAGAGAGAGAGAGAGAGAGAGAGAGACATCTACAATACTAAGCATCAAGAAGGAAGAAAAGCATCCAGTACTAACAAGATGCCCTCGTGAACACCAGGAATTCACGAGACAAGCTGGCAAAGGGCGGCAATGTCACCTCAGGGCTCAGAAGCGGGGGCCTCTGCCCGTCAGATGCCAACTCCAGCTACTGGAAAACCTGCCGAGAACGAGCCGGGAGAGGGAAGGAACACAAGGGAGCAAAGATGCTTTTATCCTCGCGCTCCCTCTGCCGGGAGCATCCTGCCTCCACCTGCTGCCTCGCCTCAGGCCTGGTCTTTAAGATTCACCTTCCTCCACAGGTAGTGCCAGCGCCAACTCAGGGAGCCCTGTTCCCTCGGCTGTCATACTGAAGGGCACCAGGTGAGCTTTGATGGGGGAGGTATTTTCCTACTCAAACTGGTCACTTTCTTTAGTTTACCTGGCCTTTCAGCTCGTTGGGCTCCTACTGGCTTTTCCTCTCTATTCCAGGCGCGCTGGTTCAGCATGGCACTTGGCTCACAGACAGTTGTTAGAGAAAACGAAAAGCAAGTGGTTTCTAGCCGGACGCTCTGTGGAGATCCAGGCTACTTAGGGCCAACATCTGCCTGATCATTCGGGGTGCCTGAGAGCCACGGCAGTGCAACTCGGAGAAAGCACAACCCTTGACTCCCTCAGCCCCAGCCAGTTCCCCCGCCCCCCCGTCCCCAGACTACACAGCTCAGAAAATGCCACCACGATCATCCACCCAGATGCTCAGTCACAACCCGGGAGGCAGGCGCCCTCGAGGCTTCCCTGTCCAGCACGCCCCACACCGGATCCACCCTAAATCCTGCAGGCCGGACCCCCAGCACGCAGCCTCGGCCCACCCAGCGTCCTGTCCCCTCAGCCACGCCAGCAGCACCTCACGCCTGCACCGCACCCTAACTCCCCACTGCTGTGCTCCTACTCATCACCCTGCAACCCATTCTCCGCACAGCAGCTGGCGGGATTTCTTTTTACATAAAAGTTTAGTTAGAAACTACGGGCATCCGTCCTCCTTGTAAAACAATAAGAGATCACCGAGAATGCTCAGGCTCGTTCCTTCTGGCCACCAGCTCCCGCGCTCCCCTCCTCGCAAGCAGAGGCTTATGTCCAAGTCGCTGAGGCCTGCAGGCTGCTCTTCACGCAGCAGAGCTGCCCACGTCCATCTAAAGCAGCAGTTCCCAACCTTCCTAATGCCGCCGCCCTTTAATACAGTTCCTCACGTTGTGGTGACCCCCAATTTCACTGTTACAAATTGAACACAATTAAAGCATAGTGATCCATCACAAAAACAAGATGTAATTATATATGTGTTTTCCGATGGTCTCAGGCGACTCCTGTGAAAGGGTCGTTCGACATCCAAAGGGGGAGCGACCCCCAGGTTGAGAACCGCTGCTCTACAGGAACCATGTCCATGCATCGCCCAGCTGACTTCTGGGATGTGATTAGCATGGCTGGTGTCTCTTGTTTACTGCTACAGTCTTTCTTCCTCAGCCACAGCCCGGCCGTCCACCACGGGGTTCCCAGTGCCTGGAACACCCTGGTGCTCATCCACATGTGCGACCCCCACATGGGTACTGGCGACCCCGTCCACCCGCCAGCTGTGCGTGGGAAAGCACCTCATCCCCGCCCCGAGCACCACTAACACACAAACCAGGAGAATCACAGATATTTTTTTTAAAGCTCGAGGGTTGGAATTTTAAGAATCAAATATCAGAAAACGAAGACATGCCCCTGCGCAGCCCAAGGGATGGCCAACGGGCTGCGATCGAGCCCATACCTGGCACTGGCTCCGCTGAGCAGGCGATTGGGTTCTTACGCCTCACGGGAAGGCCTTCTCTGGCAGCCATTTCCTCAAGTTTCCTGCCCGTTTCCCTCTGGCACAGCGCCAGGTCCTCTGAGCACTAAACATTGGACGTATGGAATGGCAGGAATGCCTGATAGCTATACACACTGCGGAGATCAGCCCTTAGTCATAAACAAAAATGCATGCCCTTTGACCTTCGACTTAAATTCAACTGGAAGCAAACAAGAGTCATGAGCTGAATGCCGGCTCAGGGTGCGTGGCGGAGTGGGTGGGGAAGGCTCTAAATATAGCTCCTCATCGCTGAGAGTTAAATACTGTTTATTTATCTAAAATGTTAATGCACTGCGATCGCAAAGCACTGCTTGGTTACCTCTTAGATTAGTAGCACCTGAGTTAGAGAAACAAGCCATTAAAAATCACTTGATAACCACACAACCATCTCCGTGTCTGGGCCTCATCTGGAGGCATTTCCCCAGTCCTGTGGGGCTGGTACAGTTCACGATCTTGCCTTTCTAAGGCCACGCTCCCGAGTGAGAGAAGAACAAGGAGGCTGGACGACACGGGACAAGCAGGGGAGTGAGACGGGAGCTGCGCGCTGGCAGTAAATGGAGACTCCGTGCGCCGACCACGCGCAGCAGGCAGAGCGCCGACCGGTCTGAACGGGAGCAGGTGCCACGGGTCCAGCACCTGTTGTGTCTGAATGCCCTGAAAGGAGGTTATAATTCTGGCAGCACATTGGTTGGTGACAGGGACATAAAATGTTAAACCAATGGGAAAAAAGAGACAATTATTAACTATGGAGAAAACCAAAGGAAACTCGACTATAGAACATTCGGTTGGTCATCCGGAAACAACAGTCACACAGTCATAAAAGGGTACACACCGAGGAGCGATTTCTCTACCAGGTGATACCACGCGCCAAGGTGATGGGGGGGGGGGGGAAGTGTGTGGACAGTGGGCAGGGCGCCGACTGGAAAACCAAGACATATGAACATGTTGTTTAAAATACAGAGGTAACCACGAAGGTAGCCATTCAGTAGTAGGTGTGGTTGGCTCGGGGGAGAGAATCGGGTGTGGGGAAGGGGAACGGGTTTGCCTTGGGAAACCATTTTGTGTTTATTAATCATTTACAGAGACAACTTTGATTAAAACAAAGTTGTAAAATCTCCCATAAGTTTCCAATTTTAATGTCTAAAGTCAGAAAACTTTATCGGTTGTTGCTACTCACTGATTCAAAGTTATCCCTAAAGAAATCTCATACATTTTTAAAGTTACGTTTGCTCAAAATTCACATAAAGCACATCTTCTGTTTCTCTAAAGCACATCACCTATTACCAATGTAGTCTTTTAGTGTAAACTAAGTTGCAGCGAACCTTAAGTAAGATTGAAAATGTCAGTATTATACAGTGGGGCCTTGACTTACGAGTGTCCCGACTAACGAGTTTTTCGATACAAGCCGTCTCTCGGCCGATTTTTTGCTTTGAGTTGTGAGCTAAAATTCGGGTTATGAGCCAGCTTCAGATACCCCACCGCTAGCTGGCGCAGCGAACGTCACAGTGAATGCCACAACATCAGCCCAGCATCATGTGTCTCACTCGTTCACTTTTTGATTTGACATACGAGTAATTTGAGTTACGAGCTCCGTCACGGAACGAATTAAACTCGTCAGTCAAGGCCCCACTGTGCCTACTTCTTCTAGCTTTTGTTTGGAAGTCCTGTTAAGCCAACACAGAGATGCCAGGTGATGTCTCTGTGCTGTACCCTTGGCCCTGCTCGAAGAGGCTGCCGTGTGACGGGAAGGACACGGCTTGTGAGGGTTACCGCCCAGCAGTGGAGCTGTGAACCCTGTGGGTGGAGCGATGAAGGAGCGATGAAGAAGTGAAGGCTGTTTCCCCGGCTGCATCCGAGCCGGTGGTCAGCAAGCTCCGCGCTCCATTTTGTAAAGCAGACAAACGAGGCGATCTGAAGAAAGTACTCTTTTAAGATGTCATGACGCCATGACCGTCTCTCCGCCCTCTTGTTTCTAGCATGCGCCCAATAAACAGAACTAAAGATCGTTACCCATGAAACGCTAGGTCCCAAAAGTGCTTTCAACGTCGGAGGCTCCCCCTGGCTCACTCCGGTGCTGCTTTACCTCCCCCGTCCCGCCCTGGGCGGTCTTCACCTGTCTCTGAGCTGCTCCCTCACCCACCACCCCGCCTTCCCCACAACCAACACGCCAGGACCTCAGCTGACAGGCTTGCCCACGGCAGCCCCTGCGTGTCAGGCATGTGCAGGTCCTGCTCACGGGAGGTTGGCCATGTTTTCCTTCTATACACCCCGAGCCTGTCCCCCATAGCGACGTCCTGTCTGCCTCCTCGCTCTGAGGGCCGCAGCCAGACGATGGGTCAGAGGACCCAGGATTTCCTGGAGCGGAAACCCTCTGGCCAAGGGCACAGCAACGGCTGTTCACCTGTTCTGCCTCCGCGAGCTACTAAGCGTCTGGAAGAATCCTCCAGCATTACTTCTGCAGCTTTGCCAACCAACCTACTATTCACTAAGTAATTTGAAAACCTATTTTCCAAAGAAAACAAAATCATCCTTTTGAAGTGCACTCTTCTTTTGAAGCCCAAATTGGTGCCCATGTATTGATTTCATCGTAATTTTTCTACCTCCCTTAACATCTACCTGTTTAAAGTAAACTAGAATCAGGTTTCAAAGGTGTTCCCGGAATGGAAACATAAATCTACATGCTATGTCTGTTTGATTATGAAACAATTCATTACTGAGTAAATCACTGGTTTAAGAGAAGTTGTAGCACTTGATTTATTTACAACAGGTCTTGAATCTCCAAAATGAGTTAACTCTTAACGCAAATTCAATGTGACATAAACAAATCGGGTTCGTATGCATACAGATATTCACCCCATTGTTTGGGTATAGCATGGTAACTCCAAAATTGTATTCTCATAAGATTTCTCAGAAGGACATCCAAAAACAAAATAAAAAAAACTCAACTTTCCATAAAGGTATAAAAAATATACAAAACATACTGTCAGTCTTCCTCAAACCTTAACAGCTAGTAACACATCTAATTTCAATGAGTATCCATAATTATTACATGTAATTACAGTAAAATATAGTTCTCACATGCCAACGATTTAGTAAGCTTGTAACTTATTTGATGTTTTTTTCATTTTACTATTTCAAAATGGTTTTAAAAATACAAAGATACTGACTTAATACTTCATGCTGTAAAGAGATGAATTTCACATTTAACGATAATTTTTTAAAACTCTTGTATTTCTTCACATACCCTAATTTAAAACCCCTTTTCAATATGTGAAAATGGTATCCAATGTCCTTTTTCATTTTTATCCTTAAGGATTTCTACCACAGCCAGTGTTCACTCCAACACGCAATGGCGTACAGGGAGGGACTGATGGGGTTAACAATCTCCCTTCTTTTTCTCTTTTTTTAAAATATATTTTTATTGATTTCAGAGAGGGAGAGGGAAAGAGAAAGAGAAACATCAATGATGGGAGAGAATCATTGATTGGCTGCCTCCTACACACCCTTTACTGGGTATCGAGCCTGCAACCTGGACTTGTGCCCTGAGAATCAAACCTATGACCTCCTGGTTCATAGGTCAATGCTCAACCACTGAGCCACGCCAGCCAGGCCTTTTTTTCCTTTTTTAAAATATATTTTTATTGATTTTAGAGAGGGAAAGAGAAAGAGAAAATCAATGATGGGAGAGATTCATTGATCAGCTGCCTCCTCACATCCCCTTACTGGGTATCGAGCCTGCAACCCGGACATGTGCCCTGACCGAGAATCAAACCTATGACCTCCTGGTTCATAGGTTGACACTCAACCACTGAGCCACGCCAGCCGGGCAACAACCTCCCTTCTTCATGTTTGCTCTCTCCAAAGACTTTCTAGGCACTAGAGATTTTTAAATATAAGCTTCAACAGCCTTGAAGTAGAGTAGACCTCTTTACTGTATCACAACTAAGCCGAGACACACAGACCGTGATGGGACTGGGCCGAAGTTAATCACAGAGTCCCCCAGACACAGCTCCGTGGTGACGTGAAACACCCAACACGAAGAATCAGAGCGCCAGGTGCCCACTGGGCTCTGGCACAGCTTGCTGGGGAGCGTCAACTCGGAACCACCCCTCTGCCTGTTGGTTCTTCACCCACAGAGCAGCAGGGTTTGAGTCAACAATCCAAAGTCAAGCACGCGCTGAAGCTTAATGATTTTTTAGAGTCTGCAAAACGTCACCAGAGCTGTGGCCATTCACGTCTCACTTTCCCACTGACCTACATAGGAATCTAAACGAGCCTTAATTGGCAGTCGCCCTGACCATTTTGTTTTAGACCCAAAAGAGTCCTGTGCTGTATCAGGCAGGAAATACAAGGGTCTTTTTAAATCTTTAAAAACAACTGTTCACTGACTTCCACTGCTAACTACATAGACTCCAAGGTGTCTGGTCTGCACTGGGACACCCAGCAGCTGGCCTCAACCTGCCTTCCCACCTTCTTTCCAGGGATTCCCTTTGCTGTTCCGGAAGCTCCGAATTAAACGTGCTTCTCCTAACTCCACCAGCGTCTTCTTCCTGTTGCCCGTGTAGTTCTTGGTGTCATCTTGGCTGTCCTCTCTCTCCACAGAGGCAAGTTCCCCCTAATCCTCAAAGACAGGGAACCACATACTTTATCATCCAAACTGGGACAACACTTTTAAAATATAGTTTTATTGATTTCAGAGAGGAAAGGAGAGGGATAGATAGAAACACCAATGATGAGACTCACTGATCGGCTGCCTCCTGCACGCCCCCTACTGGGGATCAAGCCCACAACCCTAGTATGTGCCCTGACTGGGAATCGAAACGTGACCTCCTGGTTCATAGGTCGATCGATGCTCAACCACTGAGCCACACCGGCCAGGCCAAAGTGGGACAATTTTGAGTGAAAGGAGATATTAATTGGATGGGACAAGGGATGCTAGCAGTAAACTGGGGCTTATCACACAGCCGGGACCCATGAGGGCTCTACACAGAGCCCAGCCCAAGCACATCTACTGGGTAGCCTCTGCCTCCCCTAAAGCTCGTCACACTTTACATTTACACCTCCTTTTGAGGACTGCTTCTGCTGCACATCTAAGCTGTGTGTCTGCATGAGTCAGCGTTACACTTCCCACAATGCCTCACTTGTAGTGGTAGGTTCCCAATAAACACTAGATGCAGAAATGAGCTGTAGACATGTCTAACTCTCATAGATGGAAGTCGCTGCTTCAGATCAGGGCCTGCCTTTTTACATCAGCACCAGCCACAGAGAAGAACCACACTCCGTGGCCACACCCAAGAGTCATCTCACTCAGACATGTTCACAAACTGCGATGGCACGTGTCCTGATAGGAAACCTCCCCGGTTCACATACGATGGCATCCAACCACGCGGGGCTCTGTTCACAGCTCCACAGAGCTCTGCTTCCCATCGCGAGGAGGCGTCCCTTGAAAAGCAAGGATCCCCTTCAGGAGCGCTTCTGATCGCGGGACGGAGAGCTGAGACACTGCCATGACCCCGCGGGGTTCGCTGCGCCGCACCCCACAGCCCTGCATCTCTTCCTGTCTTCAGATGGTGACTACTTTCTAGCTCTACATTCTAGACACCTTGGGGTTCAGACCCACACTCACTGATCTCGGGGTCCTCCGGAGCGCAGAGAATAGCACACACAGCACATACTCAACAAATACTGAATTAATATTTAAAAATCAATGAGTACATGACTTGAGGCTACGCAGCAATGAAAAATAAGAACTCCATGGCCCTGCTGAAGCGTGCTTCACCTACGCACGGATTCAGACCTGCTCCAGCCATGTGTTCTAACTCCTTAGTGTGCAAAAACCCAGTGAGGCCTTACGAGTCCCCACTTCACAAGACACGGAAGTTCACAGGAGCGAAGAACGCTGTCCAGAACGAGCTGCTACGTGATGGAGCCAGATCTCAAATCCAGGCACTGAGCAGCAAGGCTGTCTTGATCCACACAGGAACATTGCAGTGCACTTGACAGACATGGCATTTACATAAGAGAAAATATCTACACGCCCCTTGTTCCTCTCATCCCTGAAGTCCACAGGCCACCACAGACAACGAACTGCCCCACCTGTTCTATTCGTTTTCTGAAAACAAGAGGGAAAAAGCTTTCGTGGGCTGCTTCTTCCAGCCACTGGTATAGACAGGCCTGGCTATGTCCAAGTAGGGAAAAACAGAAGAAGCATGACTGAGCGAAAAACAGAAGTTAACACACTACAGGGCGCGAAGTGGACAGCCCAAGGGCCGTAATGCCAGCCTCACACTTTGTTCCTCACAAACACACATGACACTACTGCTACATGAATGTACTGAGTTTATTTTTGGGTCAAAATAAATGAAGCCCTTTATCATCCAGAATGTCCACCCGGAGATGGACTTCTTTACTAAAACAGAAAGTCTTATGAATTAAACAAAGAGCACTTTTAAAAAAAATCAAACACTTATTTCTGTCCAAGTGCATGTCATTCTACCCTGTATTCAGACGCCACGTACAGGAATTGGCTGAAAAAGGGAAACTCACGCTTGGTGCCAGCTTTCAAGACGCCTTCGTTACCTACCAGCTCCTACATTCTTTCTTTGTAACAGTCATTAAATGTAAGCCTCAGCGGGCTTCCTTCCCATTCGCTGCGAGTCTGCAGGCATGAGAAGTATGTAGCATTTATATAACAGGAAATGTCTAAGAGCATTCTGCTGGGACTTCCTTCCCCCACACCCCCCTCCACGCCCGTTCCTTAAACTGCCTTCAAAAGGCCTGCTGTGTTCTCTCAAAACTAAACTCGGGTTGCAAACAGAAAGCGTGTGCTAGTGCTCGGTGTGTGTGGACACATCGCCACGGAGGCTGCTCAGAGCCCCAGCCCCGCTCAACGGCTCTGCTCCCCAGCACCTGACCCTGAACGCTCGGCTGTGTCCACGCCATGCTGGTCAAACATGCTTTGCTGTTGTTATCAGGGTGGAATTTGGGAGGAAAAGAAGAAAGCTTACCAACCCGGCTCCCCATTCTCCACATACCAAGCCCTGATCAAGAGGCCCTCGCAGCGCTGGGCACGATTGTGTGGTTCTGACTCTGACTCTCGAGTCACCCCCACCCACCCTCGTAGCAACTCTGCCCAACCGCGGTCTGAGTTCCCAGGGGCGTTTCCCCAGGAAATGGGAGGCTCGGAATGGAATGGAATGCGAAAGGGCCCGGCTCAGGGTGTTTGTCCCCGGTATAGAAGGAGGAGTGCTCACACAGTGCCTACCTGAGTCTAACGTCCTTTCCTTCTGAGGACCCCTGACAACAGTCCCTAGTAACAGTTCTTAGTCCTTCTGGTTGATTAAATGTCCAATATGTGCCTTTTCTACAGGATAGCATTGGACAAAAATGTCACTCTGGTCATGAGCATGTGGGTGCCGCCATGCCAGGGGCAGTCACATGGACCGGGAACGCAGCCCATCATAAATGGCCTGGTTTTTAAAAACATCTAGCCATGTCCCCAGACGCCAGCCAATGTCGGGGATGCCTAGGTCTGGCCCCACTGAGGACATCCTCATGAGGTGGGCCGAGCTGGCCTACCCCGGCCTGTCCAGGGCCACACCCACAGGAAGGACGTCCTCTCTGCCCCTCCAAAGCTACACGTAGCACACGGCTCCTCCCCGCCAGAGCAGCCTGGGTTAAAAAAGAAAGAGAAAAGAGGAATCCCTAACTTAGTTCTACCTTTCTCTGTCTTTTGAAGATCGACTCCCGGTCTCTTCTTTCTGTTCCCATTACGTTAACACACACACACACACACACACACGCCAAACCAACAATGACAAAAAAGCATAAATCACATAATGCAGAGGACACTGACCTGCAGAAAGTCACGTTTTCCCGTAACAGGGAAGTGGGGTTACTAAGTCTTGCTAATGAAATTTAGAGCACAAGTGAATTTCTCACATGGACCTTTTCATTGCTCTTCACACAAATTATTTTGTCCAAACTGCGAGAGCCTTAATTTCAGGTCCATTTTCTCATTACCCTAAAACACTCTAAAAGCACCATTTTGTTCAACTGAGTCAGTCCCAACTGCATAGTGTAATTCGGTAACGTGGCTGTCCGTAGGAACACTAATTTCATTTTATCTAAAATTAATACAACCTGCAACAGCCGAGCCCACCACCCACTCCCCTCGCCACCTGCTGCGATGATGCCGGTCTATGTGCACCTGTGCTGGGAAATCATGAGGCCCCAGGGGCCAGATCCCAAACCTCCTTTGTGCTATGACCTAGAAAATACCCAACAACTCACAAGACGGAAAGCATCTAAGTCATCGCCCAGGTTTCTTTCACGTGAAGGTGTCAGGTGGCATCACTTCCTCTGGGGCATCTTCACACTTTCTGTCACAGCCATTTCCCTCCTTTCTAGGAAGAGAATCGGACTCCACTGAGTTCCTGTGGCCACGGAGCTCCAGTCTCAGGAATGGTGGCAATGTCAACACTCCCACGGCCAACTGCGAGGGCATGTGCGGGTGGTAAGTTTCTGCCCTTATCCTCACTGGTACCTCCTGCCATGAGGCTTGAATGTTGTCTAATGTATGTCATACTTCTCTCAAAACTCAGCTACAGGAAATGCCTGGGCTCCAGTTGTGGCATCCACAGCCCGGCCCCGAGTCCATGTGAGACCACAGGCTTTCGGAGCGGGAAGCACTCCTTGGGCCATAGTTCCTGCCACTGAAGTTGTATTTGCTCGTGAAAAGCAACTTTTCACTCAGGGCCCCAGGAGCCTGGGGTAACCACCGGGTAACCACCGAACAGTGGTAATTGTGTTTAGAACAAAGAGCATCGCCCACAAGGGGACACGCGGACCTGAGACGACGCCTTGGGAGCACGCAAAATCACTTCTGGGCTTTCTAGCAAAATGCATAACCTGACTCTAATCATGCTTAAACACTGAACAAACACACATTGTGGGCCATTCATTTACCAAATAACTGGCCTGGACTCCTCAAAACTGTAAGTTCATGAAAGACACTCGGAGAAACCATTCCAGGTTAAGGAGAATACAGAGACGTTACAACTGGATAAAACAGGGAGCCTGGCTTGTGTAGCGGACGGGGGAGGTGCCCCACAGAGGACAGCATTGGGGCAGTTTAGCACAATGTGAATGAAGTACGTAGACCACATGCTTGCACTGTGACTATGCAAGTGAATGTCCTCATTTTTAGAAACTGCAAACAAGTATTTAGAAGTAAAGGGTATTATGTCTGCAACTTACCCTCAGATGGTTCAGAACAAAAATTGTGTATGTGTGTGAATGTGTGCGAGTGGGGGGAGGGGAGAGTGTGTGTATGTGAATGTGCATCGGTGTGTGTTGGGGGGAGGGGGACGGGTGTGTGTGAGTGTGAGTGTGTGTGTGTATAGAGGGAGGGAAAAGGGAGGAGGGAGAGAGAATGATAGAGCAAACATGGTAAAATGTTAACATTTGTGGAATCTGGGTGAAGGGTGTATGGGGATTCTCTGTACTCTTTTTGCAACTATTCTGTAATTATTTCCAAATAAAAAGTTAAGAGAGAGAGAGATAAATTATGCCTGGCCTTCCAATGTATACTCTGGTTAAGTTCTTATTCACTGAGAACAGCGAGGTCCTGGCAGAGTAGATGGGAGTACAATTCAAGAGCAAAGAACAAAAGGGAATGGAAATCACGAATAACACCATCACATCATCTTAAAATCTGAATTCAGAAATTAAAACAAATAAACTTGCAAAGTAATCAGGCTGTCATCCTGCAGGCTGGGGAGCCCTGATTTAAACCACCAGCCTGGCCGGGTGGCACGGGACAATCACCCAGCCTGGGCTTGGGTGTTCTGGGGCCAATGACCAATGCCGTGGGCACGCGCACACAGAGAAGGACCCAGCGGAGGGCGCATACTGTAAGACACTTCCTTACAGCACTCCTTCTCACTCAAGTGGATGCAGTCCAGGCGACTGCAGACAGAGGAAGGATGGAGTAACCACCACACAACTTCCTCCCCATACCAGCGCCAGACCCAGGCGCCTGATCACCCCTAGATCAGAGAGCGTCTTCCTGACTAGTCCCCCTGCCTCCAGTCGCCCTCCCCTGTCCGCTCCCTCCAGCTGCAGCTTCCAGACTCTTCGTTCTGAAATGCACCTTCCATGCCAACACTCCTGTCAAAACCTTCGAAAGAGCCTTAACGATTCAGGCTCGGACACCTGACCCTCCATATCCAAGGTCACCTACCATCTATCAAGTCGTTAGCTTCTTTCCCAAACTTACTCTCTAATCTCCCTTCAGCCCTGTCTATGCCGCCCCCAACGCACCCTGCTGACCCTCCAAGCCCACCTGAGGGCCCACCGACCCCAGGCGCCTCCGCCCTCACCACCTCCGCCCCTCCCTCTCCTTGGAAGGTGCCTGTAAGGAAGCGGAATACAGTATAGAGAAGCCCTGCAAAGCTCTGCTCCTTTTGAAATGAATTCCCTAATTCCCGCCCATCAACCCCCTTCATTCTTCGTGCTGCTCCGCTTTGCCCGGGCCTTACCCCACACGCACTCTCCAATGTGACAGAGAGGGGGAGGGTCAGGTACAGTCTTAGTGCCCGCCCCCTCCCCCCCCCCGCCCCCCTAGGGTGGCAAGCACCTCATTAATTTACATTTATTGATTATACATCTTAAATATGTTTTTAAATTGATTGTTTTAGAGAGAGCAGGACACAATGCATACTCTTCCAATGTATCCTCTCCAGAGTGCAGACACCGAGGGACTGCAGTTCTCCAAGAAGCAGAAAACCCGAACGGTGCGGAAGAGCTGGTGTCTGGGACCTGCGAGGGCAGAGTGTAGGTGAGGCAGCAGGGTGAGCTCGCCCACTGGAGGGCACGCTGCCACCACAGCGGGAAGGATGAACTCCACCCTCATCAGTTCAAATTAGTGAAACTTGTCATTAGAGCCGGGCCAGTGTGGCTCAGTGGTTGAGCGTTGACCTATGAGCTAAGAGGCCACCGGACAGATTCCGGGTCAGGGCACATGCCTGGGTTTTGGGCTTGATCCCCAGTAGGGGCCAAGCAGGAGGCAGCCGATCGATCTCACTGATGTTCCATCTCTCTATCCCTCTCCCTTGCTCTCTCTAAAAAAATCAATTTAAAAACATATTTAAAATGTATAATTCAATAAATGTAAAGTAATGAGGTGCGTGCCACCTAGGGGTGGGGGAGGGGGGAGGGGGCACTAAGACTGTACCTGACCCTCCCCCTCTTCATTCAGGACAAGGGCTTCGGCTAAGATCCTCCCTGGGGGTGATTGTGTGGTGATGGATGTTAACTGGACTTACTACAGCCATCATTGTGCAGTATCTACAAACGTCGGACCATTATGTTGTCCACCTGAAACTAACACAATGATTTATGTCAATTATATCTAAATGAAAGAATCTTCGGGAATGGCACATAACCCACATACGCAGTCTTCACAACTCAGGGTGATCGCAGTCACAGGTAACGCACTCTGAGCAGCTATCATGTAAGCCTCATCAACAAGCCTTTGAGTCACGTAAGCCTAGGGCCTAACAGAGGGGGACACTGAGGCTCAGAGAGGGTGAGCGACTTGCCCCAAATCACACAGCCAGCGGGGGCGGAGCCAGCATTCAAAGGCAGGCGGGATCTAGAGCTCACATTTTCAACCACTGCACAAACACAAATGGATCAAAAAGGATAAATAAAAGCATTCTAAGAATTAACCAAAAAGTAAAAACTATGGGTTAAGTATTAGAATACTTTTTAATTTTAAACAGTATTAAATGATGACTTGGATTTTTTTTGTTTGCTTTTAAAAGCTACCTTAAGGCACTGCTAAAATGGGGAGCCCATTAATTATAACTATTTGCAAGGCAATAATACTAAAAACTGACATTTCAATTATTAGCTTAATCAAAATAACAATACAGTATGAATATTTTCTTTAGTAACAGCAATCATTTTTTAAATAGGCACACATTTTAAATGTTAACTACTTTTAGTAATTAATACAAAACTACAGTGTCTTTTAAAACCAAAATGAAATGAACACAAGTGACATAAAACATTTTGGCCGGGTTTCCATGAAAAGTATCTGGTACAGGACCCGGTCTCCATGGCCTTTTCCCAGGCTTTGGGGCTCTGCTTGGCCCACAGCTGGCCCATTCTCCAGCTCTGTGACCTGAAGTTACTTTGAAGACAGAAATATGTAACATACACACAACAGCGGACCTAAAAGAAATAAATGCGAACTGCCTTCCTTTCTTGTAAGAGAAACAAGGACAGCTGACTTGGCCTCTGGGCATCAGGAAATCCACATGCACACGTTCCAGATCCAGAGACGAGCAGTGCTGTCCATCCGTTTGTCCATCCGTTTTCATGTATGAAACGCTGAGGCAAACAGCGGCATTGACCTTTCCCAATGCCAGATTCCAATGAATGCGGGTAACTTACACACAGTTATTTATTCCAAAATTTCTTCTTGGAAATTATTTCATTCATTGATGTTTTCTTTGACAAAGATAGGGCCATAAGGTGTTTAGTGGTTTCATGCAGCAAAATAGATTTTCAGTCTTTCGACAAAAGGAATAGATCCAAAAACACAGGGGCCTCAAATGCAAAGGCACGGCGTCCATTCATTGGAAAAAGGACTCACCAGCAGCAACTGAGTAAAAACTGACAGCTTGCAGGCCAGGGCCACTGACCCCTTGTCCAACTGCAAAACAGACTATCCAATGGTCCCCTCCAGGCGTGTGCAGACAGCCAGGAGACCCCTCAGCTAGCAGACCTGCAGCCCAAGGAGCAAATGAAGGGAAACCCCCTCATTGCAGGAACAGTCCAGCTAACACATGAACGGGAACGACTACATAAGATCATCATTTTGCAACCTCCAATTAATTCACAGATCAGACACTGAGCCTCACCCAACCCCCAATTAATTCACAGATCAGACACTGAGCATCCCTGGCTCAAACACTGATCGCTTCCTCAGTCTCACTGGGAACATCTCACACTGTGTGCTCTCACCACCAAATTACCGGTAGATCTGTATCTGCACCTGTGAATCCTGAACCCGAACACATTTCTAGACCTGCTATCAGTTTATAAGAAACACGAAATTGTGCAATGGGAGGAAAAGGATGAAGAGAGAAGCTGAGGATTAAAAAATACTTAGAGGGCAACAAAGAAATCACCCCGTGGTGTTTGTAGTTTTAGCGGGGTGATTACTTTCATGCTAAGGGCTAGAGAAGGCTTCGGGTGTCCTGTGTGGTGTTAGAAGGGTGTTTCTCTTTAGGACAGCTCATTAAGCTGTGTTTGTTTTATGTGTGTGTGTGTGTGTGTGTGTGTGTGTGTCTGTGTGTGCGCGCGCGCACGCGTGTATACATTTTGCAATAAAAAATAGTGAGATTCTGCCGAAACCGGTTTGGCTCAGTGGATAGAGCGTCGGCCTGCGGACTGAAGGGTCCCAGGTTCGATACCGGTCAAGGGCATGTACCTGGGTTGCGGGCATATCCCCAGTTGGAGATGTGCAGGAGGCAGCTGATCGATGTTTCTCTCTCATCGATGTTTCTAACTCTCTATCTCTCTCCCTTCCTCTCTGTAAAAAATCAATAAAATATATTTAAAAAAAAAAATAGTGAGATTCTAAATGTAATTCCAGCTTGCCAATAGACAGATTAAGTATGTGCTGAGGTACTCAGAGCATCAGTAATAGACGCCTCCTCTCCGGCCCCTGCCCCAATTTGCTAAGCATACTGTATTTAATACTTTTAAAAAGTAACTGAAGATGTACATGAGAAGTCAGAACTCTGCGGAGGCCCTTACAATTCCTTTACCATTGGGTACTCTATGTTGAGTTACACTGAAGGGACCCCACATAATCTTTATAATGCCTGCCCTCCGCCCCCCCAAGTGTGTATCTGCCCTGCCTTTTCTTCAAAACAAAATCTCTCCCCTTGTTGGGTGAGAAGGAGCTGTGGTGAGTCTATTCTCGATTGCTCATCTATCCTAAATGCTTCTCACTCTTTCCTTCTAACTCAATCCAGACACCCGGGCTTGGGAGGGAGAACGCCTTCCAGACATTCACTCCGGCCTGAGGCAGCACATCCTCCTGCCGAGGGTCAGGCTGGGGACGGGCGTGGCGGAGAACATGGATCCTGACTTGATGAGCTACGAGCTGGAGCCGGGTGCACAGAGGAGCAGGCTGAGCCAGGACTCCCGCAGCCGCGAGCCCGCAGCCGCCGGTCCAGCGCCACCTCCGAGGGAAGCCAGCCCCGCTGCCCTCAGCAGGGACACGCGGAGGCGGAGGGACCATGAAGGCAGACACTGGTCAGCATCACACCCGCTTAACCGAAGTCGGTGTAGCTCGATGTTCGCTGCCTAATATTCAAAGGGGAAGGAGCCCATCGAGGCAGCGTGGTAACCCTTACGATGCTCAGTAGCCGAAACCGGTTTGGCTCAGTGGATAGAGTGTCGGCCTGCGGACTGAAAGGTCCCAGGTTCGATTCCGGTCAAGGGCATGTACCTGGGTTGCGGGCACATCCCCAGTAGGGAGTGTGCAGGAGGCAGCTGATCGATGTTTCTCTCTCATCGATGTTTCTAACTACCTCTCTCCCTTCTTCTCTGTAAAAAATCAATAAAATATATTTAAAAAAAAAAGATGCTCAGTTAAAAATCTGATCTCATATAAACGAGCTTAAACAGGCTTTTCACTCTAAGTTCATGAAATTTCAGTATTCCTTAGCAGCGCTATAAATCAGAGGCACCTCCTGACCAGATGAGGCCTGGGCAAGTTCTGCGGGTTCTTTCACAGTGCTCTCCAGTAGCACTTTTTATAAAAGACACAAACCAACCACTGTTCTGCCCAAACTGACATTTTTCAATGAAGGGAAACGTGCGTGCCTAGCGTCCTGTGAGAGCCACAGCCTCTCGCACCACATGTACCTTTTGTCCTCGGAGGTGAAGCAGAACTTGCAGGCAGGTTTAGGGAGATCAGCTAAGTGCAGAGTGTAACTTCACAGAGTTCTAAAGTTTCTCACAACCTGCTTTTACCTGTTTACTCAAAACAAAAGGATTACTCAGTCCGATCACGCTAAGTATTTATTTTATAAAGGCTGTTCCGATTCACACGTGAGCATGCTGCCTCTCACTCTTCTTTCATTTGCCCTGACATGCTTTTATGGTTGTCTTTTATGGATGATGTTTCAGAACACAGAACTTGAAATAAATTATTTGGGCAATCCTTTGTTTTAACATCATTCCAAGTCTCTCTCAACAAAATTGAACTCCTAAATCTGAAACATGCCAGAAATGCCTGTACCATCTTCAGATTGATCTTAAACTTTAAAAATCTTCATCATTTTCTTTTTTTTAAAATTTAAATTCTTTATTGTTTAAAGTATTTTATGAGTCTCCTTTTCCCCCATTGACCTCTCCCTGGCCGCTCCCACCCCCCAGCACATGCCCTCACCCCCTACTGTCTGTGTCCATTGGTTATGCTCATATGCATGCATATGAGTCCTTTGGTTGATCTCTTATCCCCTCTCCCCCCGCGTTCCCTCATAGGTTAAACAGTCTGTTTCATTATTTTTCAACATCACCTTTTTATAACATTGTTAAACAAAAAGTTGAAGGGGTTTACCGACTCCAAATCTCTGAGATTCACTTGGTACCTGCCAGATTCTACGTCTTGGCGAATGCAGAGATCTGCAGTCACACAGGAATTTGGGGTGAGTTGCCTATTCCTTACCAAATGCGGAGGTTCTCTCCACAGCCAGAAACTTCTCTGCGGTGCAGTGACTTACACAGAAAATAATATGCATTACTATAAGGATCTGGCGTTAATTCAGAAAACCAGTCATACCACAGACTAGCTGTGCGGCTTTGGGCAAATTACTTAGTCTCTCTGAGCCTCCGTGGCCACGCAGAAAACAAGAGATGATCTGTCAGTGCCCAGTCTCACCATCGCTAGGTGAGAGGGCTTCTCTCCCCCACTTCCCACCCCCCGCCTGCACTAAGTCCAGCACGGGCGGCAGTGATGTGTTTACATCTCTGTCCGTTTCAAATGGAGAAAACTGTTTTGCCCCACTTTTTCTACTAGACACATGAATTTCTCCTTTTTAGCGATCATTTCTTTAAGCAAACTGCTACAAGGCAATCTTGATAAACACACTTTTTACTTATTCTGTTCAGAAGCTATTAAACTACAGGATGGGCGGGGGGGGGCAGCAAAAACTAAAATATACATATATCTTGATATCCAATCTTAAAGAAGCATGGTGTAAACACGAACAACATCAAGAGCAAGTCTACCGCACAGGGTGGAAAAGGACGTCGACTGATCTGATGCCTCATTTAACCACTAGGAAACCAAGGCCTGGAGAGCTGGTCCAAGTCACAGCGCTCAGACCAGTGCACTAGACTCCATCTCCCTCGGCCCTCAGCCCACCTTCCTCCTACCACACTGTTAGCTCAAACCCCTAGAGGAGATCAAATCTTTGCAGTACCAGTGAAATGGGTGTCATTACCACAGTAACTCTCTCTATTTGATAAGCAAAGACCTCTGAACAAGAAAGGCATTCACATCGCATATGAGAAAGCTGGAGAGAAACCAAGATGGCGGCATAGGTAAACACCAGAGATTGCTGCTTCGTACAACCACCTCAAAAATACAACTAAAAGATGGAACGGACATCACCCAGAACCACAGGAAGGCTGGCTGAGTGGAAATTCTACAACTAGAAGGAAAGAGAAAAGCACACTGAGACTCAGAGGAGGCGCAGTGCTGAAGTAAAATACTAAGGTGCGGAGGTGCGCATGGAGCGGGCTGGCGGCTGAGGGCGTGGTTGTCATTTTCAATCGGGAGGGAGTCTCAGGCTCTGAGCTCCAGTTTCGGGCAAGTCTCTAGGGACCCAGACTCAGACGGGAGAAGCGGGACTGTCTGGCATCGGTCGGAACTCGAGGGCAGCTTTCTCTCTGAGGGGCTGGCAGCGATTACCGGGACACTGAGAAGCAGAGCCTCTGAGGGCAGGACTGAGAGCAGCCATAACTGCTCGCTCCACCCGCCCTGTTGATCCCGTGGGACCTGCCCCATCCAAGCCCTGCAGGGAGGCTTTTGCTGGATAGCCTCAGGCAAAGGCTAGATTAGCACTTTCCTAGAGATCCAGGAGCCAGGAAGCCCAGAGGTCAGAGTGGGACCATCCAGTTTGCAGCTCCATGGAACCATAAAGGACACACTCAGGGGGCAGACTCAGTGAGCACCAAAGCCCCATTGAAGCAAGTCTTGCCCCAGAGGGGTGTCTCCAGCACAGAAGTTCTCCCACTGCAGACACAGCTGATTCTCACAGCCAATTGGCCTGGAGGCCAATTCCTCCCAGTGATAACTATAACAATCAAGGCTTAACTACAACAAGACTGTGCACAAAGCCCACAAGGGGGTGCACCAAGAGTGTCCTCCTCAGGAAATTGGGGAGGCTGAACCACTGGGCCCTAGAAGACACTTAGCACAGAAAACCACTGTATCAACACAGGGAAGCATAAAAAATGCGGAGACAAAGAAAAAGGACACAAATGACAGAAATGGAGGAAAGCAAACTACTGGATATAGAGTTCAAAACCACACTTTTAAGGTCTTTCAATAATTTTCTAGAAACTGCCAATAAACTTAATGAGATCTACAAGAAATCTAATGAGACCCTCGATGTTGTGATAAAGAACCAACTAGAAATTAAGCATACACTGACTGAAATAAAGAGTATTATACAGACTCCCAATAGCAGACTAGAGGATTGCAAGAATCAAGTCAACGATTTGAAATACAAAGAAGCAAAAAACACCCAACCAGAAAAGCAAAATGAAAAAAGAATCCAAAAATACGAAGATAGTATAAGGAGCCTCTGGGACAGCTTCAAGCGTACCAACATCCGAATTATAGGGGTGCCAGAGGAAGAGAGAGAGCAAGATACTGAAAACCTATTTGAAGAAATAATGACAGAAAACTTCCCCTACCTGGTCAAAGAAATAGACTTACAAGTCCAGGAAGCGCAGAGAACCCCAAACAAAAGGAATCCAAAGAGGGCCACACCAAGTCACATCATAATTAAAATGCCAAGAGCAAAAGACAGAGAGAGAATCTTAAAAGCAGCAAGAGAAAGAAACTCAGTTACCTACAAGGGAGTACCCATACGACTGTCAGCTGATTTCTCAACAGAAACTTTGCAGGCCAGAAGGGAGTGGCAAGAAATATTCAAAGTGATGAATGCCAAGAACGTACAACCAAGATTACTTTATCCAGCAAAGCTATCATTCAGAATTGAAGGTCGGATAAAGAGCTTCACAGATAAGAAAAAGCTAAAGGAGTTCATCACCACCAAACCAGTATTATATGAAATGATGAAAGGTATCCTTTAAGAAGAGGAAGAAGAAGAAAAAGGTAAAGATACAAATTATGAGCAACAAATACACATCTATCAACAAGTGAATCTGAAAATCAAGTGAATAATCTGATGAACAGAATGAACTGGTGATTATAATAGAATCAGGAGCATAGAAAGGGAGTGGACTGACTATTCTTGGGGGGGAAAGGGGTGAGGGGGATGCGGGAAGAGACTGGACAAAAACCGTGCACCTATGGATGAGGACAGTGGGTGGGGAGTGAGGGAGGAAGGTGGGGTGGGAACTGGGTAGAGGGGAGTTATGGGGAGAAAAAAGAGGAACAAATGTAATAATCTGAACAATAAAGATTTAATTATATAAAAAAAGGGAGAAAGCTGCTCCCTACAGTGGATTCTGTGGCTCTGGCTGCTGGCCCCTCTCTCTTTCGGAGGAGACGGCCCTACCCTCCCATGTAACTCTGCTTGGGACCCCCATGCCCAACCCACTCCCCAGAAATCATGTGACCAGGACGGGCCAATCATATTCAGTTGCCCTACGTGATTGATCACTTTATAAATTATGATTTCAATACTACAAAACATGCATGCAAATGAACTATAATTAGGATATAACATGCAAACACTATTTTTAAATATTGAATATATGGGTAATTATTTTTAAATTCTTCAGTACTGCTGATCTATCATCTTTTCACCACAGTGAAAGGAAAAGTGGTTGCCATGTACATTCTCAAATAGCTTGAAAATGAATATGGCCCGGAACTTCCTTCATTTGGTTAAAGTCATTTATACTCACTTCTCAGGGGGCGGTTGTGCCCCTGTTTGCTAAATACCATGCATTGAATCCCGGGGAGCCAACAGGCAGAGAAACTTGCTTCGGGGCCACACAGTCAGGGACCCACCATGCAGGCCTGAAACCACGCTGCCTGCCACCAGGGCACTCTGCCTCCACTGCGGGGTGATGACATTAAACCTCCCCTCCATCCCTGGTCCAGAGAGAGATTCTAGGAGCACACTCCCTCACCTAAGACCGTACTTCCTGGGGCTGCAATTTCTGTCAGATTGCATCAGCTACACACAACAAAACCTAACCAAAAAATGATTAGTGTGTTTCCCCCCCACTAAGAAATAACCCAAAAAGAGTGCAGTGGCTTCATGAATGCCCAAGATGCTCCCGGTGACCGTTTCCTCCAATGTTGAAAAAATAACTGTTTGTTTGCATATTATATTCTAATTACAATGCAGTGTGTATTTACAATGAATGGTGTTGCATGTACAATGAACATTATTAAACAAATTGTGTCCTATTAGCATGAAAACAACTGAAACCAATATAAGCTCCTATTAGTAAGGCATTTCATGAATGAGTAACGACATCTGGGATCATACATTTTCTCTCTACGAAAATTTCAATTAGTCCTGGCAGCCACGGCCTTAATTATGACTTTCAAATATTAATTTTAACCTTCAAAAGAATGATTTAGCAATGCTCATAGAATATGAATGAATGCCAAGCAGTTCTCTTTGCCTTAGTACATTTCAGCACTAGTCTTTTAGTAAAATACTCTCTAAATTAGTAAATTTTCTCAATTTGCAATTGAAATTCCCAAACAGAATACTGAATTAAACACTAAGGCTTCACAGTAAACCATTATTATTTACTCAAGTCAAAACGGTAACATTTCACAAAATTCATACGGCCAACAGCCTCTGCACACAACTCAAAGCACAGGCATGCACCCGAGGCAGGCGCCGGGTCAGGATGAGCCTGCAGTCCTGAGATCACGTAGCCAACTACTGAACAGAGACTCACCTTGCTATTTTTCAAATACTAAAAACTCAACGTGGGGAAACAAGTCATCCGGAAGTTCTCAAGATTCGCAAATGGCGTATCAATGGTGCCCATTTCCACAGGAATTTGAAATACGGGTACCAGAGAAGACGCCTGAAAGAGTTTCTTACAATGTCCTCCTTTCCACCTCTCCACCCTTCATCTTCGTTCGTCGTCCCTGTGTTCGGCCTTTCCATCGGGAAAGAGCTCAGGGCAGGGACATCCGTCCACAACACGAAGTCATCACTTAGCTCAAAACGTGTGCCGTTTTCAATTTGAGGAAAAACCTTCAGTGTAGTGAGTTTAACAGTCTAGAAACAGAACTTACCCTAATTCTTGCCTGAAAGTGTTTGTATATTACTAAAAATGTGGGAAACAAAACAAGTGATTAGGAGAGTCCACTACTTACAGCTGGTTCCCAATTACCCACAAGTTCATACCTACTCACCACCACCGAGCTGGCCGATGACTAGCTCTTGGGCAACGCCAGTCAATGAGAAGCTGGCGAGAAAGACTGACGCGGCCAAGACCCGCGGCCATGCAGGGGAAGAGAGCAGTGGCCTGGGGGCCATGAGGCAGCCACGCCCACTATTAATAAATATGCAGAGACTGCCAAGGTAATTTTAATATTACGTCAATGAACATGGCTTTAAAGAGAAAGCTAGCCTGCCAGAGTGACTGTCGCGACAGTGATTGGGAAGATGCCTGCTGCCTCGACCTCCCCTCCGGGATTCTCTCCCCGTCCAGCGCCAGGGAGAGTTCCACGCTCTCTCTTGGGAGGGGACTGCATGACCTCATGCTCCTCCTCACACTGCTCCTCTGGGAAGAAAACTGCATTTTCTTGGCTTTTACTTTATATATAATTTATGGAAGGAAGTCGAACATTCTTGTGTTTCGCTTTACAGGATACTAACAGCAAAACCGCCCAACCACACCCTCGTCCCCCTGGTGACATGAGCGCCGGCCAGCCCAGGACGCACACACATGGCCGCCTGCCAGGGCTGCTCCCGCCGCAGGGAACGTGCCTGGAGGCCAGGCTGTTCAAATCCACAAAACAGACATGGCATTGAAAACAGCATTTCTACAGCAAAAGGGACATAAATATATTATTTAGAACACAAAATTGGCATGAACCTTTAGAAGAAAACAAGAGTGTGCAAAGAAATGCTCCCTTCATGGAAAGATCTGAAACACACACACACACGCTCAATCCTCTTTGCATTAAGAACACTTTGGGGGCAACGCAGAGATGCACACGTGCTCCGTTAGTGTGCATAAGCTGCGGACTGACCGGAAAGTATCACAGCTCCCAGGGTTTTGAAAGGGGAGGAGGGTGGCAAGCTGATCCCTGTAACCGCAGCTTCCCAGAGTACATTTGGGCAGAAAAAGGTCTGTTTATTGCAGTTATATCTGCACCATGATCACATGAATAACAGCAGGATTTCACATTTATTGAGCATTTCGAGGCAAGAAGACCCCAGACCCTGGGGTGTTCACGCACCTTCATACGACTTGCCAAGAATATTCCCACTAGTAGGCTCTGTATTTCATATAACACCCGCTCTGTCCAGAATGTTCCCCTGGCCCAGGCCTTTACCCTCCCACTGCTTTCCTAAGCCAGCACCACGCCCCAGCCCACCGACTGCCCCGCAGTCACTTCCCCTCCACATGATTCTTCCCCGCACGCAGACGCTGTGCTGTGCGCTGCTTCGTCTACCTGGTCAGCAGGTGTCCCTGCTCCAGTACACACGCCACTAGGGCAGCACCTCATTGTTACGCTTCTCACCGTGTTATCAGCCTGCAGGCAGCGCGTGGCATACAGCAGGACAACGAAGCATTTGTTCAACCAACAATACCAGGCGGATGGGTTTGTTCTGTCCCACATGGAATGTGAAGGTATCAGATGTGTACGTCCACCTAATGATACACAGAGACGTCCTCCTCTGGTCCCCACACCAATGCCACGCCTTATTTTAGCAACACAAGACTACCTCACTGCCTACAGGAAGGCAGAAGCCTGTTGGTGGCACATATGTGAACCTAATCATTCTGGTGATACCTTTTTTTAAAAGATATTTCACTGAATTTTAGAGAGAAAGGAAGGAGGAGAAACATCCAACTGGCTGCCTCCTGTAGGCCTCCCACCAGGGATCGAGCCTGCAACCCAGGCCTTTACCCTGACCAGGAACCAAACCTGCAACCTTGCGGGTACATGGGACAATGACCAACCAACTAAGCCACACAGGCCAGGGCTTCTTTTAAAAAGGCTGGCACTCACTAGAAGGTAGTAGAGAACCTACTGGGCACAGAAGATGCCATATTTGTCCCTCAGGGTGATAGCTGGTGCCACAGACTGAACTGTGTGCCCCCAAAATCCATTATGTTGAAGTCCTGAACCCGAATCTGACTGGGTTTTGGAGATGGGGTGTGTGGGAGTTAATGAAGGTTAAACAAGGTCATAAGGGGGAGGCCCTCATCTTGGAGGACTGGTGGCCGTAGAAGAACAGGAAGAGAGGTCTCTCTCCATGCACACTCACCCACAGAGGCCACGTGAGGACAAGTGAGAAGGTGGCCGTCTGCAAGCCAGGAAGAGAGCCCTCAGCAGAAATCAAATGGGCCGGCATCTTGATCTTGGACTTCTAACCTCTCGAGCGAGTGGTATTTTGATAGGACAACCTGAACTAACACACATAGAGAGTGGAAATCAGGTGATCCTTAACAGCCCTGAAATCCTTCAGAAACCATTCCTCTTCCTGTTTATACTCCCCTGGGGGCTCTCCCCCCCAACCCCCCAAACCTGCCCATCCTCAGGAGGAGGGCTCCCTCGGGTTACGATCCCCCTTCAGCAACAGAGGTCAGGCATCTGGCAGGGCTCTGGTGCTCCCTGTCTCTAGGCCCCGGCACCTACTAGCAAAATGGGGGTACTGACAACACACGTCAGGGTGGTCGTGAGGGTGAAGTTTAACCTGTGGTAAACGTTTACAGCGGTGTGTGGTGCAGAGTAAACGCTGCCTAATATCGGCTGCTATTATTGGGAGCACGATTATCCAATTCTGCTTTCAAAATAGCACTCCGTTGTGGGTACGACCAGCACCCTCATTCCAGGAAACTGAGGCATAGAAAGGTCAGCAGTTAAGTAGAGGAGCCCAGATGTGAAACCAGTCCATCAGACTCTAGGGTTAGACTCTGAACTCAGGGGCTGGAAAGAGTGAAAAACTGCAAATGTGCTGCTTTCATTACGAAGGTCACACTATAGTGTCAGTAAGGAAAGCAAAAGTGGGCTTAAGTCAAGAAAGCAATTTGCTTTCCTTTTCCGATGCTGCTCTTATAGGGTCACATCCATCATTTCGCCTAACAGTATCTGCTTACTAAAAAGAATGCTTCTTTGTGTACACTAACCATAGTTACTCCCCAGTATATTGTTGAAAGTCTGGAAAAGCTCTAAGCTCATTGTTTATATTTACGACTCCTGTGTGAGTCCATGCCTTCCCACTCGTGAAATTGCAGCAAACCTGCGCGGGTCCTCCTGTCTGCGGCAGACGTGGCCACTTCCCTCTGAAGCAGCGGCCTCTAGTCCTGGGCGGGAGTCACCGCGCCAACTGCCTGCCGAAGACACACGGTTCCAGCCACACGCAGCGCTCACTAGACAGCAACGTGACAGGCCAGCGACCGAGTGCCAGCAAAGTCAGAGGACGGGCACTGGGCATACACACTCTCTGAACCCGATTCAACTCCATCAGAATCAAGACCAATGACAGAGGGCTGCCTGAAACTCCAGCGTGATACTTTACAACAGTCATGGGTAAGAGAAAAGAATATAGCTAGATATAAAGTCGTAAAACAATAATAAAGAAAAGCCTGCACGAAAAATACACGGGTTTCACGCACAGTGCCATGTGATTTACTACCTAGTAAGTGCATTTTTAGAAAGAACAGACCGAAATCTAATATGTTAAGCGTCCCTTTAAAAAGTTTTATTTTTTTAATAAGTAAAATCAACCCAAAGTAGAAGTATGGAAATAACAGGTGCAGAAAGGAATGAAACAAAAAAACAGATAACGAGAGTGAATGTCAATACCAAAACCCATTTCTTTGGGGGGGGGGGGGGGAAGCAAAATTGAGTAACTCTAACAAACAGTTAAAGGGGAAAAAGGATGAAAATATAAATAGTGGCAGAAATGAAGAGGAGACAACTACAGATGCCACTTACATTAAACATAAAAATTTATTCTAAATCAATTTATGCCAACAAATTTGGACATATGGATAGAATGAAAAAATTTCTAAAAAGTAAAATTCAAAAGAACTGAATGAGAAGAAACAGAAAACCTGAAGTTTCATAAGCATTAAAGACACTATATCAGCAGTTCACGTGCTGCACCCATATGGTCTTACAGGCTTATTTAGCCAAAGAGTCAAGAAAGAAATAAGCCAATATTACATCAATTACTCAATAGTACGGAAAATGCAGGCACATTCCTCACCTCATTTTATCATGCGTGGTGCATAACCTTAAGACCAAAATTTGACAAGAAAGAGGAAGGACAACTGTAGGTCAAGTTCACTGACAGACACAGATATAAAACACGAAGCAAGCCTTAACCAGTTTGGCTCAGTGGATAGAGCGTCGGCCTGTGGACTGAAGGGTCCCAGGTTCGATTCCGGTCGAGGGCATGTACCTTGGTTGTGGGCACATCCCAAGTAGGGGGTGTGTAGGAGGCAGCTGATCGATGTTTCTAACTCTCTTCTCTATCCCTCTCCCTTCCTCTCTGTAAAAAATCAATAAAATATATTTTAAAAAACAACACACGAAGCCAAGAGGACATTTAATTGGCACTAAGACATACACTTTAAGATATAATTTTAAGATCTCAGAAACCAGAATATATTTTACAATCTAAAACATTTTATAATCATTATTGGCCACCTAAAAAGAAATTTCACAACCATGAAATAAGAGTGTATCTTATATAAATGGCATTTTAAATCCTTTTTTAAAAAGTACTGGCAAACCAAACTCTGGCAATAATAATAATAATTCATAACCAACTTGGGTTTATCCCAGGAATATAAGGTTGGCTTAACATTAAAATATCAATTAATGTAACTCATGCCATTCACAGGGAAAAGAATCATTTGATTATCTCAAAAAGAACAGAAAACCTTTTGACAAAATTCAACATCATTTTAAAAAAACAAAACTCAGCATGCTAGGAACAGAAGGGAACTTCCTTAACCTGATAAAGGAGTCGACAAAATACCTATTTACATTGAAAGCGTTTCCTGTAGGATTTAGAACAAAACAAAGATGCCCATTATTACTACTTCAATTCAACACTGTATTCCAAGCCCAAGCCAGGACGTATGGCAGGAAAAAGAAATAAAAGGATTAAGGATAAGCAAGGAAGAACAAAAGTGCCATTATTTGCAAGTGTTATCGTTGTTTTCATATAAATCATCTAGGAGACTTTCCCTACCAAATATTAAGATTTGCTATAAAACTATAATGTGTAAGACAGTGTGATAATGGTGACAAACTGAATAAATGGAATAAAGGAACTGCATAGCAACACAAAAATAGACCCGCACAGAGACTGACATCTGATATACAGAAACTGACGTGGAGGACGAATCATTGCTGCGGCAGGATACGTTGGGTTTCTGATACACAGGCTGTGGCGATAGGTTAGACCAGCCGTGGGCAAACTACAGCCGTTTGAAATGAATAAAACTAAAAAAGAAAAAAAAAGACCGTACCCTTTTATGTAATGATGTTTACTTTGAATTTATATTAGTTCACACAAACACTCCATCCATGCTTTTGTTCCGGCCCTCCGGTCCAGTTTAAGAACCCATTGTGGCCCTCGAGTCAAAAAGTTTGCCCACCTCTGGGTTAGACAGATGGAGGAGGGGGGGAGGGTGTGGTGAAAGTGGTCCCCTCCCCCACCCATACTCAAAACCAAGCCCCTGTGATGTGAAGACCCCAATGTGAAGGGCAAACCTCTAAAGCTTTGACAAGATGACGTAACAGAATACCTGGTGACTTCAGGATACAGCCTTCCAGAAGATGAGCAGATCTGACTATGTTAACTTAAGAACTGCTACTCATCAAAAATTCCATGAGGCTCAATTTAAAAAAACCCTCATGGCTCAGTGGTTGAGCATCGACCTATGAACCAGGAGGTCACAGTGCGATTCCCGGTCAGGGCACATGCTCAGGTTGTGGGCTCCATCCCCAGAAGGGGCCATGCAGGAGGCAACTGATCAATGATCTTTCTCGCTCTCTCTCTCTCTCTTTCTCCATCTCCCTTCCTCTCTGAAATCAATTTAAAAAAAAATTCCATGAGGAAAATAAATATTTTTTTAAAAGCAACAAACTGGGAGAAGATATTTGCAGCATATAAACGTCACAAGGATTTGTTTCTAAAATATATAAAGAACTTTTAACAATTAATAAAAAACTATCAAACCATTAGAAAGATGAGTAACCAAAAGGACAAACAAAAAATGCACCCAAGTATTTCAAAGAAAAAGGAAACAAATGGTCTCAAAACATACAAAGATATGCTCACCCCCATTTACAACGAGGGAAATGAAGCATTAACACACAATGGGCACCATTCCAGCCCACCCAGATGAAAATAACTTAAAAAGCAAATTTCTTTTGAAAAGTTGGCTTTACATAGCAAGGCTGCCTTTGCAACCGTCCAACCCAACAGACCCACTCCTAGGTGGACACTGGGGAATGTGCCCGGCACACGTGCCCGAGGAGCCGTGTGGAAATGCCCACAGCGCTGTTCATAACAGAGAAAAACTGGGCACAAACCAATGGCCGTCACGGGAGCTGCGGGAGGCGAGACTACAGAGCAGTCATTACAAACAATCAAGTCGTCCACATGGATAAATTCAAAATTTTAATTGTGTGTTAATCTTATTATGTTCCTTTTATAATTACCCATATTATTGAATATGTCTCCCCATCGATTTAGATATTCCTTGATTTCCTACATCAGTGTTTAGGCAATTTAAAGATTACAATTTCATGTACATGAGGTTTACACCTCAGTATTTCATTTTTTAAGCTATTATAATGATACTGTTTTATTTTTTATTGACTTTATTGGGGTGACATTGGTTCACAAAACCATGCAGGTTTCAATTGTACAACTAAACAAAACATCGTCTGCACAAGATACTGCGGGCCCATTGATTCCAAGCAAAGTCTCTTTCCACCTCCATTTTCCCGCTCTGCCCACCTCCACCTACTTCCAACCCTGTCCCTTTGGCTGTCCCCACTGCTGTCTGTGTCCACCTGTTTTAGGCCTAATCCCTTCACCTCTTTCCTCCAGCCCCCAAGCCTTCTCCCTGGTACTGTTTTAATTTTGGTTTTCCAATTGTCCATTGCTAGCTTACAAAAATACTGCTTTACATTTTCGTTCATGCTCCCCCTCAAGGAGGTAGAACATAACTCCCAACTCCCCCAGTGTGGGCGGTACATGGTGGCCTCCGTCCCCAAAGGACAGCATGGGAAGGGGGAAGAGAAAAGCAACTTTATAAAAAACAACTCACAGGCACCATCTCGGCCCCATGCAGGCCACATCCGCAGCGAAGGTCTTACAGAAGCACCTGTGCTGATGATGGCAGGCAGGTGACAGGTTAGGGGCTGGTGGCCATTGGCTTAGTGTGAAGACTGTGTGTCTTCAGTTTCATTTGTATTCTCTGTGTTTCTAGAAAAGTGTTCTCTAACCCCAGTTGTTAGTAAACATCAACGAGCAGCACTGACAAGATGCCGTGTCTCTGTGGCCGCTGAGGTCAGCATCTCCTCATGACTTTCCGAGACAGGCGGACACGGCCCGTAGGGTGCGGTCCTGATCTGTGCAGTAGGCGACAGCCTTTTCCACAAGCCCGGCACCTACCACTGTGGTATAGAGACTACAAGAAGCGGAATTTCCTTATACCACTCTGTGGGAACTGCCCAAAATATCGACAGTACAGTAAGGGCTTTCAGAGGGGAAAAATAGCTCATTTGTCACCAGATCGTTTAAAATACAACATTTGGCATCAGAGTCAGATGCTTACAATGATTATACAGAAGAACTTTAATGGAGGAGGAAACTCCATTTCTTGGCAACATCTACAGATTCAAATAGCTTGTTAAAGGTATTCCGAAGGCCAAACCTGTATTTCCACCACCCGTTCCTCTAGGCTATTCCAGATATAAGATGAGGGAGCATTGCATTGGAGCAGGCAGTAAGGGAGAAAAGTCAGCTTTAACTGTTAAAAAAGCAAGTGTTGCATTAAAACATTTTCCCCTATTGGCTGCCAGAGGGACTGGGGGACTCCTACTAGAAGTCAGACTGAAAACAATAAGCCACTCCCACGAAGAAACAGAGGCAGCTTTGCTTCTGGTCTTTCTCTTTATGCAAATTACATCTCAGTGTGGCTTTAGCAACGCCCAGGAAAACAGGACTTCCAGCCCCGATGATGAGTCTAGACTGGCCTCTCTGCTCAGGGGCCTGGGCCCCACACCCTGGACACCCCATTTACACGATTCCCTCACTGCCCCTTCAGTGTAACGTGTGTTTCCTTGAAGTTTTTTAGTTTTATTATGATTTTGTATGTGACTCTTTCATCACACAGACCACATTTGGTGATAGATGATTCCAAAATGATCAGCTTCGGATGCTTCCAACCTTCTCACTCCCATTACTATTCAGATTTGACCCAGGCCACTCTGGAAAAGTCAGGCTTATTAAGGGTATAAATACCATAAAATTCACCCTTTGGGGGGACAATTCAATTAATTCTGACAAAGGCGTACTACTACACAACTTCCACTTCCATCAAGAAACAGAACATTTCCATCACCTCCCTAAATTCCCACATCTTCCCAGGTGGTCAGTCAACGCTCCTACCCGTGGCAACCACAGATCTGTCTCTGCTGATAGTGTTTCCTGTTCAAGAATGGCAACTAGCCCGGCCCGCTAGCGTGGCTGTGGATGAGCATCGACGTATGAGCCAGGAGGTCACGTTCAATTCCAGGTCAGGGCACATGCCAGGGCTGCAGGCTCAATTCCCAGTAGGGGGCGTGCAGGAGGCAGCCAATCAATGATTCTCTCTCATTACTGATGTTTCTATCTCTCTCCCTTTCCCTTCCTCTCTGAAATCAATAAAAGATATATATAAAGAGGGGGAAAAAAGAATGGCAACTAAGTTGAAATTACACAGTATGTAGCCTCTTGAATTTGCTTCCTTCACTCAGCCCATGAATTCTCAATGCGAAGCAAGAGAGACACTCTCCCCCATGAGGTGAAAACCAGTCGTTGGCAGGTGCAAAGCCTTAGCTATCGCAAAGGTTTCCAGCGGTCTGTCCTCCAAAGAGCTACAGTCCATAAACAGACAGGCGACACATCAGTGGTATTAAAATTTCATGAAGGGGGCCCTGGCTGGTTTGGCTCAGTGGACAGAACGTCAGCCTGTGGACTGAAGGGTCCCACGTTCAATTCCGATCAAGGGCACATACCGGGGTTGCGGGCTCAATCCCCAGTAGGGGGCGTGCAGGAGGCAGCCAATCAATGATTCTCTCTCGTCATTGATGTTTCTATCTCTTCCTCTCTCTGAAATCAACAAAAATGTATTTCAAAAATATTTCAAGAGGGGAATGGACAATTAGAGGGGGAAATATGTAAAAGGGATGGGGATGAATAAGAAGGTTGAGAAAGAGTGACTTAGCACAATACATTTCCAGTTCATCCATGTTGTCCAATGGTTTGTTGCTTTTACTATTGATAGTACTTTGGCACAGAAGTGCCAGTTTGTTTGTTCATTCAGTAACTGAGGGTGGCATGTTTTCATCTCTTGATAAAGACCTAGGAGTAGGGTTGCCGGGTTGAGAGGTAAAGGAGGAATAAACTGTTCACCAAAGTGGCTGTACTACACTGCATTCCCACTAGCAATGTGTGGGAGTTACAGCAGCTCCCCATCCTCACCAGCACTTGGTATTAGCAAGTTTTTTGCTTGTTTGCTTTCTTATGTAGCCATTCCCATAGCTGTACAGTAGTATCTCATTGTGGTTTTAATTTGCAGTTCCCTGGTGACTACAGTTAGCATCCGTCATGCATTTATCTTCCATTAACATATCTTCTTTGGTCAAGAGTCTGCCCAAATCTTTTATTTATTTATTTTTTAAAAAATATATTTTATTGATTTTTTTTACAGAGAGGAAGGGAGAGGGATAGAGAGTTAGAAATATTGATGAGAGAGAAACATCGATCAGCTGCCTCCTGTACACCCCCCACTGGGGATGTACCTGCGACCAAGGTACATGCCCTTGACCGGAATCAAACCTGGGACCCTTCAGTCTGCAGGCCAACGCTCTATCCACTGAGCCAAACCGGCTAGGGCCCAAATCTTTTATTAGGGAGTTTGTTTTTACTATTACTGTGTGGTGAGAAAGGGGTCAATTTTAATATGGTTTAAATAAAAAGTGTTTTAGAAAGTTAAGACTGGAAAGAAGGAATGTTTATTAAATAATAAGCTTAGCATCTACAATACTACTTTTCTTATGAAACTTTATACTTTAACTACCATAGTATTCACAATTCTTAAATAGTTACATAATGTTTTTGTTTTGTAATGTCTTTTATTTCTAAAGTATTTTTGTTTTGTTTCTTTCAAGGGTAAGGACAAACCCTATATCATCTCTTTAAGTTAACACTTAGGTCAGAGTTGATGGCCACCACACCAGGAGGCCACGGTCTTTGGCATTTCTTTGACTGTAACCACTTTAAAGAACCTAAATTCCTCACAGGCCATCTCCTCCGCCCACTGTTTCTACTCTTTTGTGGAAAAATGACTCAGTACTAACAGTAACATGTGACTATATAAGGAAAGTCTTGGAAGACCATTATATATGGTTCCCTGTTTAGCAGTACGCATATATATGGGATGTTTTATATTTTAACCACAATTCATGCATACCTGAAGTTTTGTTAATAGAAAATCCTGGGTAAAAAAAATACCATTGTTGTGAACATGCATCACTACATTGAGCTAAAATAACTCAGAGGACCAAGTTAAAGAAGGACACGCAGCTAACTGAAATGAGTACCTAGGAAGCAAAAGAAGCCACTGGAAACAGCGACAACCCCAAAACAACGCTGAAAGTGAACATGCTCCCTGAACGCCCCCTGGACAGGTAAACGGGCCTGCGCAGTCTGTGTTAAATGAGAGAAGGAGTGATGGGGAGAAAAACCGCTAACTCCCAGCCATCTGTCAGGCACTGGGCATAAGTGAGCTCTGCAGAGTTGTGTGGCAGCCACTTCTTGGCAGAATCCTGAATGGAATTCCCCAAAAAGCTCCACTAATGTGCTAATTGTTGTTAACAAACAACAAATTGTAATGATCTCTACAAACTCATTCAGGGGCTTTAATAACAGCCCTACAGAACTAACTGTATGTCCGCTTCTCAAAGACTAAAGGGACATGCCTTTTTTAAGCACGTTCCACCACATGGACATTTTGACCAGGTCACTGACCAGGATGATCTCAACCATTCCCAAAAGTTCAATCACCACAGTCATAAAAATGCACTGCTCCACAATAACATCTCCCGAATTTACATCTTTAGACTGACCCTCTCGTCTGAGACTAGACTCCAATAGCCAAATGACCACTCCACATCTCCACCTGCATGCTTCACAAATGCTGTAAACTCAACAGGTCTGCCACTGAGCTCAACCTTGGCCTTCGTGTGGTGTTAACCAACTTGCTAGATGGCAGCACCATCTACCCAACTGCTCAAGCCGGAAAGGCTAGAAGTCATCCCTGTGTTTCACCCCGAACATCCCATCAGTCAACAGATCCTCTTGTTGCCTAGTGTCGTCTCTTTTACACGCAGCCACTTAGGAACAGGAAGATGCTACGTGAACAAGGCAGCAGCGGGGGAGGCTACAGCAGCGTGGACACGGGCTCCCGGGCAGGAGCGCAGGCGCTGAAAGTGAAGAAAAAGGCCAGAGACAAAGGCGTGCGGCCCTGCACGCTGGTGAATGGAGGAGGCCCCACACAGAACGGACGATCCCGCTGCTGCCACAAAAGATGAAAGGAGACGGGTCTATCAGAGAGGCCCCCCAAGACCTGGAGAGCAACCTTCTCTGTGAAGGGCACGGGCCGGGAGCACACAAATGGTTAAGCCACATGGAATGAGAAAATGGACATCTGCACAGCGCTTGGAGCGGAGACGTACACAAATATTTGATAGACTGTACAAACTGATTCAACTAACCTGTGTATTATTGAGACTTTGAAAGGGCAGCTACATGAACTCTTGGCATCTGCAGTGATGGGAAACATACCACCTTGCCGGGCAGCCCAATCCCTTCTTCCAGAAGAATCAGACGGTGGCTCCTCATAAGGAAAAGATGCACGTGTTGCAGTTGTGTCTCTCCCGCGGATGAGGTCTAGGCCTTCTTTCACATAACAGACCTTCACATATTTGAAGACTGTTGTAATCAGGTGACCACACGTTCCCATTTGCCCAGGACGATCCTAGCTCATGCCCAGCAACCCCGCCTAATTGCTAGCAGTTCACTCTTTCACTCTCAGAGCCCTGGTGTGGACAGTAATGTAAGGAGGGCTATCATTTACTCTTCTTCAGGCTGAGCACTCACCTTCTCCCCATCCCCTAAGCTCTTAGTCTGAATGAGCTCCAGGGGGACTAGGATCCCTAAATCAATGACAAGTATAAGCTGGGTAGGATGTCACAGGAAAAACCAGAATCGGTTCTTCCGATCACATAAGAGCCCCTTAGCATTTTCAGAAGTCAAGTCACGCTGTTTACTTATTAAGCCCAAATTACCAATGAAAACTTTTCAGTCCTTTCCCCTGGTTTTTCCACCAGGCAGTACTGTACTTACACAACAGACTTTCAGATTCTAACGCTAGACCTTACACTGCTGCATTAGATTTCATTTAGCGCGTTACTTCGACCAAGTCTACAGTACATTAGGATGCTGATTCTGTCATATACTTTATCTTGCCCTACTTTATCCTATCTGCAAGTCTGATAAACACACATTTTTCTCTAAGATAGTGATAAAAAAAGACTGAACTTAAAGCTATTATCAAAATCCTAAGACAAGCCCAAAGAAACCCCTTTCCGGGTTCCACTGATCCCTCATGGACACCTTAGGGTGTAGTCACTCAATTCCTGCTATGCCCAACTAAACGGTTAACAATCCACACTTCACCATGTTCTTCCTAAGATATAAAATATCTTGTTTATAGCCCAGCAGTGTGGCTCAGTGGATGAGCGTCATGGTTCGATTTCCCGTCAGGACACATGCCTGGTTGCCGGCTTGATCCTCAGTAGGGGGCATGCAGGAGACAGCCGATCAATGATTCTCTCTCATCATTGATGTTTCTATGTCTCTCTCCCTCTCACTTCCTCTCTGAAATCAATAAAAATATATTTTTAAAATCTTGTTTAGACATTATCCCCCCCCTTATCTGCAGGGAATACATTCCAAGATCCCCAGTGGATGCCTGAAACCATGGATAGTATTGACCTCTATCTATACTATAGTTTCCCAATTATAACAATATACCTTAATATAAATGTGGCCTCTTCTCTCTCCCCTTCTCTCTCCCTCTCTCTTTCTCTCTCTCTCTCTCTCTCTCTCTCTCTCTCTCTCTCTCTCACTCACACACACACACACACACACACACACACAAAATATCTGATAACTGAGATAGCTCTAAGTGACTAATGGGTGGGTAATGTATACGGTTTGGATACACTGGACAAAGGAGGATTCACATCGCACCGGGAAAGCATAAGATTTCATCACGCTACACAAAATGGCGTGCAATTTAAAACTTATGATTTGTTTAGTTCTATAATTTTCCATTTAACATTTTCAAATCACAGTTGACTGCAGGTAACTGAAACCATGGTGAGCGAAACGGCAGATAAGGGGGGACTACTGTACTATGTCCACTGCATGAGACTATTTTGGAACATGTTGTCTTGGAGGTTACATCTGGATGTCAATGTGGACACACCGTGAATATAGGATCAAGGACAGAAGTACATTCACGCACAAATATTCACCAAGCCATTCAACAACTACAGCCCCCACAGGTGGCAAGCATTTTGGCTGGCCCTGATGATTCAAAGGTAATAAGTACAAGGCCTCTATCTACACAAAATTTTGAAAAACACTCATTTCAGAGAGTTAGAAGACCCAAATTAAAAAAAAAAATTAATGGAGAGTCCAAAGATTAAGGTGGAGAACAAGGAGGGTGTCTTATAGCAAGAGCGGAGGAAAGAAACTGGATGCGGGAAGAAGAGTCAAAGAGCCCCCGAGCCTGGGCCTCGGGAATCACAGCGTCCACACGCCCCGAAGGCAGACTGGGTTGCCGAGGACAGGGGAGAGTGCGGCCTGGACTATGTCAGTGGTCATGGGGGAAAATATTCCTGTTGATTTGAAGAGTAAATGTATAAAATAATTCCTTTTAAAAAATACTAGAAGAAAAGGAAATGAGTATTTTCATTATCTTCACATAGAGAAAGCCTTTCAAGGCATTTATAAAATTCAGAAGCATAAAGGGAAAGACTGGGAAATTTGATTAAATAAAAATAAATTCAAAACATTCAACCTTGCACCTATTCAAAATGCAACTAATCTTACAGCGTAGTAGTAAATAATAGAGACTATTGGTATAGCATTCTGCTTCCTAATTACAATTCTCTCCCCTTTCTCACACAAAATAAAAATAAACTCCTGTGTGTCTACATGGGCTGCTTTCCAAATCAGTAATTCCTCATCTTTACTCAACCTGGTGTGATGCTAAAGCTACTCTGTCCTCTGACCCGAAAATATGAACGTGCAAATCCTGGGACGTTCTCAGGACATGGCTTCCAGCCCATCTCCAGCAGCCCCTCTGCTGTTCCTCCGGAGCCCCAGCTTCACTTGCCTTGGGAACGACCGGAGTGGGAAGAGAGGACACTACACGCCCACCACCAATCACAGTGAGGCAGGGCCTGAATCCTGAGGGGCCAGGATGCCTGCAGGAGAACAAGGCTCAGCCCTAACCGGTGTGGCTCAGTGGATAGAGCAGTGGCCTGCGGACTGGAGGGTCCCCGGTTCGATTCCAGTCAAGGGCATGTACCTTGGTTGCGGGCACATCCCCAGTAGGAGGTGTGCAGGAGGCAGCTGATCGATGTTTCTCTCTCATCGATGTTTCTAACTCTCTATGCCTCTCCCTTCCTCTCTGTAAAATATCAATAAAATATTTTTAAAAAAAGAAGAAGAAGAAAAAGAGCAAGGCTCAATGCATCTGACCCCTTCTCGCCACAACAGGATCCCGGCTTAAATCTACAAGAGGCTCCCAGCAGCACGTCTCTACCTCTGAACACACAATCCCGGAAGAGGAGCACGGGCCTCACCCTCACGCAATGCATAACAGTGCCTGCTTCTCACCCAGCTCTGGTCAGAAGCGGGCCAACGTCATCTGAATGGACAACCTGGCGGCTTCTCAGCGGCTCTGAGGACGAGAAGGCTCAGGAGACAGAGTCGTACAGCAGGAAAGAGCGGACAGGTGGAGGAACTCACGGGGTCGAAGGCGAGCCAGGGTCCCGGGCAGGAAATGTGAGGGGGCTCTGGCCTCGGAGCCTCGCAATGCAATGGCGGCCTGCACCTGCACCGGCACGAGCAGAGAGTGGGTGTCTTAGACCCTGCGCCCTGGCCTCGCCCTGTGAGGTGCGGGGCCCACCCTGGTCGGTCCAGGGCCAGCAGGTGCCTCATTAGCAAGTCCTGAAGCTTCCACTGGGGTCCCGCTGGGGCGTGGTGTTACCTCCCCCTCCTACCTCGCAGGCAGGGCTGTGGGAGAGCATGGTTCTGCTGGAGCACTGACCACAGATAACCCTCAGGCCAGAGGGAATGCTAGCAAGAAGGAAAGCACTCCGCAAGAGGCACACTACGCCGAGCGTGAAAAGGTTTATGTGGGGCAGCAGGAAGAAGCAAAAAACTAGGCAATATTATAACATTTTAGAGCAACATTAGGTAAGATAAATATCTCCCATTTTCTTTCACAATTGAACACATAAACAACTGCCCTAAATCAAATTAAGTGTTTGACTGAAGAGAAGGATTCATCACGTTTTTCACTAATATTAGCATTTACAAAATTTGTAGCATTCATTTTTATAAAATACCAAATTAAAAGTATTTCAATAATTATGAACTATAACATGATAATATATATTACATATTTATATGATAAATACAACAATATAATAATTATGAAAACAGTGCTTCATAGGCTCCAATACCAAAACGGGAAGTTGTTAGGGAGCACTAACTATCTGTCATCCTCTGAACTCAGCATCTGAAGGCAGGTTCCACGGTGCCCTTGAACTTGAAAACAGAACTGGCGGAACTTGAGGATGCACCTACACCTGCGTCCCAGGGAACACGCCTGTTTTGTGTGAGAGCTTCGAGCCTGGGCATGAGGAGGACTGAATGGGAAAGCCTGTAATGGAGACCAGCCTTACCCTCCCCAATCCCAACACAGGAAAAGCAGCCGTCACCACCCCGGGCATCTCCAAACCCAGGGCAGGGGTGTAGAGCTGGGGACATTTTCTGCCCTTGGGACAATTTCTTTGAGCAAACATTCCATCAGGAACATTTCGGGCGTCTACTCGCTTCTATGCTTTGTGGAGACCTTTGTGCTACCGCAGATTCCAAGTCTGGCAGAAAGAGGAATTCAAAACCAAATATTGATGAATAAATACAAAACAACGATGAAACCGTAACATATCAGAAGCTCTGAGACAACTAAAGCAGTCATCAGTGACCGGTAGGGAAGGAAAAAGTTTTAATCCACCCCCTCAGGGTCCCCGGCTAGGACTGGAAATTAAACTGACAAAGACAGATTAACAGCAGAAAAGCACACAAGTTTACTTAATGAGTTGTATGACACCAGAGCCTTCATGAGGAAAGAAGACCCAAAGGAATGGTGAGACCTGAGTCCTTCTAATGAAGCTTTGATGAAGAGCAGACAGGTGGGGGGGAAGGAATATGTTGGGATAATATGTCCTGAACCCCATCAGATCAAAAGGATAGTTAAAATACTTAACTATTAATATCAATAAATAATAATAAATATAAAATAAGCAATCTCAAATAGTTACCAAAAAAATGAAAAAGCAGAAGGAACGAAAAAATATAAAAACAAAAACTACTAAATTACAAAAACAGTAGTTAATAACAATAAGTTCAAGAGCTGGTTGCTTTAAAAAGAAATACCCAAGTAACTGAGCAATTAGGTGAGCTAGACTAAAAGAAAGAAAAAAAAGAAGCACAAATGCACTAAGTAACAAACGAGAATAGGAAAACAACCGCAGATGCAGGAGAAGGAGAAGAGCATTAAAGGATTATCTTGCCCAGCAAATTGAAAAACACTGCTGCGTTTCCAGGAGGTATAAATATATCGACCCCAGAGGCAGGGAAAATCTAATCAGCCCTATAGATACCAAAAGATGCACTTATCCAAGAACTAACCTCCCTGAAAAAGTGAGATCAAATAAGTTATAAATGTGAGCTCCACCAAACTGCCAGGAACATGCGATTCAATAATGTTTCAACTGTTCGATGAAAAGGAATGAAAGCTCCCAAATTCTTTTTAGGAAATCAGCATGACCTTTGAACCACAATCTAATCAAAAAAGAAGAGAAAAAACTACACTATTCTCCTGAATATAAGTGTAAAAATCCTAAATAAAATGTTAGCAAACAGAATCCAGCGATACATGTTTTAAATGTCCAAAATTCAAAACTAGGAAATTCATTATATTCACAGCTTCAAGCACAAACTGTCTATGGTGAAAAGGCATGTGGAAAAATTCAAAATGTATATCTACTATATATCAAAAAGATACAGAGACAAATGAACACCATGTCTGCAACATCAAAATTTGGGTAATGTTTTTCCATTCTTGCCTGCAGACTTAAAAACACAAAGAAATATAGATATTAGGACGGACCCCCTACGCCCTTCCCTCCTCGAAGGCAATTACTATCCCGATGTCAGAGCAGGTCACTGCTGCTTTCCCACCCTGACCACATGCACCCATAAATGCTGTGCCCTCTGGCATGTGGGGTTTTAATTCTTCCATGAATGATATGCGTACTATGCATATGCTTCTGAAACCTGCTTTGCTTCTCTAGACACCGCCCTCCTGACTGATCTGTGTTGATATACGTAGGAAGACCCCAGTCTGGTTATTCTCACCGCTGTCATTTATTGGTTACACGCAAACGGTTTCCCCCCCTCGTTTTCTGTCTTTTAATTTCATTTGTGCCTTTTGTCACGTCTGAGGTTTTCTGTTGTCAAATGGCCCCCTGCTACGACGTCATACAGACACCCACCTACCTACAGTTTTCTAATAGCCTAAAGTCTGTTTTTCCACGTTGACTTTCCACAAATCCCTGCGCGTGGGAAAGCACCGAAATCCAAGTTCCATTTTTTCAAACAGATGGCCGACTGTACTAGCACCATTTACGGAATAATCCAGCTTGCCCTACTCATTTTGTCATTCGACTCATTTGTAAATACTGTTTACAAATCAGGAATGAAAACAGCAACTATCCAACAACAAAAAGTAAAGGGTATGAAGAGTGAGTTCACAGAAAAGTCTTCTTCTCCAACCCGCAGCCTCGCTCCCCAGAAGCAACCTCTAAGAAAGATCCCTTGTTCAAAACCATCTGGTGACAACGGTCGGACTATGTGAGGGTATCAGTGCCTGATGCGTGTTCTCACTCCACGAAGCCACAGAGGAGGCCTTTGTCTCCGGCACCCATACATCCTTCTTTATCAATCCGTACCATTTCCTTCTGTGAACCATGATTATTAAACACGAATAAAGGTGTTTTTTCAATAAAATGTATATAGACACACCCCCTTTCAGGCAGCTGGCCTTGGCGATTCTAACATAACTGGTTTTCCAACTAAATGATTCTTCATTTTCCTCTTCAAGACCAGAAAAGGAAAACCGACTTTCCTGTATTTTCAATCCTCAAATTGTTCAGTAATTTAGAAGGATTTAATCTTAAAGTGGTAAAAACATCCTTTTTTTTCACTTGCAAGGGTAACTTTTCATCTCCACAGCTAGGACCTCACTTTTTTTCCCCCCATACATTTTTTATTTTAATTTTTGTTGTTGTTGCATATAATTTTAAACTTCTACTTTTTAAATATTTGTTAAATTGATTGGGGTGACATTGGTCAGCATGAACATACAGGTTTCAGGTGTGGGTTTCTATGCTACAAGATCTGTATACTGCACTGTGTACCCACCACCCAAAGCCAAATCTTCTCCTTTCACCATATATTAGCACTCTTATTCCCACGACCCCTGGCATCACTTCTGATATCTTGATGAAACCAGATGTTCAGATGGTTTCCATTTCCACTGGCACTTGCTTTAAAACCTATCAAGTTTTTTTTGCCCTAGCTAGTTTGGCTCAGTAGATAGAGCGTCGGCCTGTGGACTGAAGGGTCCCGGGTTCGATTCCAGTCAAGGGCACATGCTTGGGTTGTGGGCTCAATCCCCAGTAGGGGGCGTGCTGGAGGCAGCCGATCAATGATTCTCTCTCATCATTGATGTTTCTATCTCCCTCACCCTTCCTCTCTGGAATAAAAAAAAAAGTTTTTTTTGGATGGACTGCTTAGGAACAATATCATTATCACTATGGATGAGTATCAGAATAAAGAATATGGAAGTTAAAGACGAACCGTGGAACAAGAACTGAGAATAGTGGAAAGGAAATGAACTTAGTATACAAGAGACAGTCTTCAATGATTTACACATAAGAACTCTCCTTAATGGTTCAAGAATGTCCATCTCAAATACCACATCACATGCTCATTTACGTTCCCACTCTGATCCCAGAATATCTTTAGAATTAACATCCTAACACTAGATCTGTGTTTCAAACTGTGACTCTCAGCGGTACCCTGGATCTGTCTCTTGCTTCAACAGTGTTTGGGCAGAACAGACCCAGGGACGCCCCTTCTTCCAGCCTCCGACCACCCTCCAGACTCCTCCAGTTGCCACCTTTGGAACCCTCTCAGCCATGCTCGGCCTCCGAGACCAGCCAACAATGATTTCTGAGCTTATCTCCTTATTGCCAAGGAACCATGAGCTCCAAAATTCGTGAGAACTATCCACCCAGATGGAGGCTGCAGCAGCCACATGGAGCCTGACATGTGCGGGCCTCCCACACCTCTCTCTCTCTGGGCTTCTGTTTCCACCCAGACCACGTGGCCCTGGCAGGCGTGGGCCACTTCTTCCCGGGGCACTGGGCATCTCTCTCTTTTTTTTTTAAAATATATATATATATATATATGTATATATATATATATATATATATATTTTTTTTTTTATTGATTTTTTACAGAGAGGAAGGGAGAGAGATAGAGAGTTAGAAACATCGATGAGAGAGAAACATCGATTAGCTGCCTCCTGCACATCTCCCACTGGGGATGTGCCCGCAACCCAGGTACATGCCCTTGACCGGAATCGAACCTGGGACCTTTCAGTCTGCAGGCCGACGCTCTATCCACTGAGCCAAACCGGTTTCGGCGAGGGCATCTCTTAAAGATGCAAAACCAGCGTGGTGGCCACATCCTCTTCCCAAGATGGCAGAAACTTACCCCAGATGAGCAGGGCAAACCTCGGAACGCCAGGGAAGCCGCCAGGGTCCTAGAGAAGACCCTGAACCAGGCCCTTTCGGAGCTGCAGGCCCTGGGTTCTGCCTGCAAAGACCCTCAGCTCTGGGACTTCCTGGGAACCACTTCCTGGATGAGCAGGTGAAACTCATCAAGAATTTGGGCCACACCTGGCTCACCCCTGCAGGCTGGTCGGCCCCAGGCTGGGCTGGGCCAGCATCTCTCCCAAAGGTGCACACACAGGCCTTCCCGGGGCTCCTCTCCGCCCCCTGGGGTCTGGCTGCTTGCGCCTCTCCCTGCAACCACCAGAGCCTTGTAACCACCCGAGAGCCCTCTCCACGCTCTGGGTCAAATGGTTACAAACAGCTTTTTGCAGCAAAAAAAAAAACAACAAAAAACATAGAAATCTAATTTAAATTTTCAAAATTAAAGCTTGTTTTTTAAAAAAATCACTGTTTTCCAACATAGCACGTGTATGGCAAATAGAGACGCCGGTGGGAGGAGGAGCTCCCGGTTCCTGCAAACTGTGTAAGCAGAGGGCTCCAGGCTCCCGCTCCAGGGCCGGCGGAGGGAGAGTGAGGATGCGGGAAGGCAGGGGGCGCTCTGGGCAGAGCCCCGTACTCTCCGAGGGAGAACGGATTACAGGATCACTCAGTCCCTGCACGAGCCCACACCCAGACCTCCTGCCCCTAACTGGGGAGCCAGCCCCCATGGTCCAGCCAAATCCCCAGGCCTCCTGGAGCGGGGCTCCCGGAATCTACCACGCGGTACTCCTGCCCTAGCAGGGCCAGGGCCAGGCGCTGTTTGCACCCAAAGGGACCAACCTGTGTCCCTTACCACCACTCACGTAGGTCGACACCGCTAGTCCGAACAGCACAAGGAGTAAAAACAAAATTTAAAAACTTCCCACAGCAGAACCTACGGCAAGTGGAAGCAATCGCCAGGGGTCACCAGGAGGGGGTAACGTTCAGGCTGAAGTGGGGCGCAAAGCACAGACACAAATGACACCAGGGCAAAAACGTCTTTAAGACTGAGGTCAAGTGTTGTGTGGGGAGGGCGGGCGACGGGGTTTACAGAAGAAGGAAAGCTGGGCCGTTTCAGGTAAGTCACAGCCCCCGTGCCAACTCCACGGGCCACAGTAGTAAACCCCGTCAGAGCCTGGCTAAGGGGCCGCAATGCTTGGCCACCCTTGGCTCCCAGGCTGCAGCCAAGGAAGTCTTTCCTCATTTGAATAGTATTTTAGGAATGTTTTGTCAATGTGTTGGATGATTACTCACTTCTACTGCATTCTTCCCCTCACCGAGATAATTATGGCCGACGTAGCAATTTATTTTATAGGCAGAACATTCATGAAGCTAAATGATGACTTTTTTAACCTGCTATAAAATTCATATATTTATTTGTCCACATTTCCCTAAAAAAGGAAGGTTAACTTGAACAACTGTTGCTCATAGCAACACAGGAACAAAAGATTTTTCACATGCAAAATCTAAGCATTTAATTAAAATTCACAAACTTGGATCTCAAACCAAGGCAAAAGTAGAAATGTAAGAATACTAGATTCCCAAACAGAGGCAGACACACAATACATTGTCAGCTATGACAAAGACAAAATAAAAAGCGCAGCTCCCGTGACAAGTTAAGAGAGTCCTTTATAATCACCGTGTTAGTGACTGCTTGTATTCTTACAGGTAGACTTCATGGCATCAGTAAACTGAACGGAAACACACCACCCTCCCTCCTAGCTTCTGTCACTGCCTATTCATGAAGGCTAGAGCCTGAATCCAAATCTAAGCAACTTAAAGCAAACTATATAACAAGGCAATTTACAGAGATTATTCTTCCCCCAAGACTTAAACTCAACTAAAGAGTCAAGGTAAAAAAGAATTCCCATCAAGGTCTGTAATTTACACATTTGTGGTGAGACCAAGGCATTCTCAGACAATAGATGCCCAATAGGGTTTATCACGGGTGGGGAACCTTTTTTCTGCCAAGGGCCATTTGGATATTTATAACATCATTCTCAGGCCATAGGAAGTTAATCTCCTTAAAAATTAGCCTGCTGCCCTGGTTGGTTTGGCTCAGTGGATAGAGTGCCAGCCTGCGGACTGAAAGGTCCCGGGTTCAATTCCAGTCAAGGGCACATGCCCAGGTTGTGGGTTCGATCCCCAGTGAGGGGGGGGGCGAGGGGAGGGGACGTGCAGGAGGCAGCTGATCAATGATTCTCTCTCATCATTGATGTTTCTATCTCTCTCCCTTCCTCTCTGAAATAATTTTTTTTAAAAAGGCATATAATAAATGTGAAGAAATACAGGAACGTGACATACTATAAAAAAAACTAAACCTGCTCTATATGGCCAAACATTCAATGAACGCACTCCCAATGCCTTGGCAGGGCCAGACCAATTGATTCCTCGAGCCTTACACGGCCCGTGGGCCGGACGTTCCTCATCCCTGGTTTAGATGAGAAGAGCTTGAGAAATCCTCCCTCCTTAGTAATCAGTTCCCCGTCCTCAAATGGGAGAGGGGGTACAGAGGGCACCATGGCGCAGGTGGCATAGTGTATTTAGGAAAGCCTGGGTTGGGAGAGGCTGTGGTACAAGGTCAAGGGTTTTAGAGCCAGAGACAAGGATAAAGGATGCAGAGCATGCGAGACCTCCGCCTCTGAAGAACCTTACAGCACGGGCAGGCGGCCCAGGGGACAGACCGTCAGGCTTCCCTCGAGCACCAGTACTAGTACGTGCGCGTGGATGTGGTGTGGGCGTCCTGGGAGGGCACACGTAAAGAGCCGGGTGCATGATTTAACCAGCCGACACTACCAACATGTTTGGGAAAATAAAAAATTCTGAAAAAGTAATAGTTCAACTTGAAGAATCAACACATCACGCATTAGTTTTAATACAGATGCTAAAGCAAGTGCCACGAGAGTGAAGGCACTGGAGACTGGGTGGGGCTAACGTGCTAAGGGAAGCTTCAAGCATCCAGGACCTCCTAACCCCAGGACGGTGGCCGGGAGCCCCCTGGGCAGTGGTTGGAGGCGGTCCGTAGTTACAGACACGGCTCTGAAGTCAAAGACACGGCTGAAACCTGTTCCCATTGCTCGACCGCGTTGTGCCCTTAGACAAGTCACTTAACCTTTTAAGCCTCATTTCCCAAAGTGGGGGCAAGAGCAGTGCCTATCAAAGGTGTCACTGAGTCCATAAATACTTACTGAGCGCGCGCAGAGCCACACGCTGAAACACAGAGCGGGCAGACCGGAGCGGAGGCAACATATGTGGAGGGCTCAACGGGCGGTACCTGTGCATCATCATTGTCTTCATCACCACCTTTAGCGCAGTGGTGGGCGGTGTAAGGCACGTCCCAGAGAGAACAAATAGAGCATCTGAGGTTTCACATTACCTAAGACCTCTTCCATCTCTCCCAGGAATCTCGTCCCATCCCCGTTTTAAACCCTAGCCATGTGGACCCAAATTTAATAACTGAAATAGTCCAGCCGTGTCCCAAACTCAACTCACTGCCCGCTGCCCGCGAGGCCCTGGGAGCCCAGACCCACCTGGACACCAACCACCCCATTCCTCCCGGGTCCTTCCCCATCAGTAACCAGCAGGTCCTTGATCCTTCTCCCCCCATCTCCGCAGCCACAGCCGCCACTCCAGCTAAACATCTGACTGTTCTCCATTAGATTACCTCTCTGCCACAGCTTCCTGCGTTCCTTCTCCCAGAGCAGCGAACTCTTGCTTAAAAACGGGGACACTCTATCACGCGCTCACAAGCCCCCTCATTCCTCCATTCAGCTTCAAACTCCCCAGTGTTGACTGTCTACAGGGTGAACCGGCTCGGACCCCTGAGGTGTCCGCACTGTCTCTTGAGACCCGCCTGCCCCCGTCTGAGCTGCAGGCGCTCGGGGTGCCTTTGGACACACAGCGCAGTCGCTGGGCCTGAGGGCAGCGCGCTGACGGAGGTGTTCTGTACGCACCGGGCTGCTGACCCCAGGAACTACGTGCTGATGTACTTCTGACTGAGACAGCCACACGCTGCTGGAGGCTGGTGAGCGGGCAGAGCGGGACCAGCTTCTCCCTGCGGGGCTCGTCTCCTCCGAGATCTTCACGTGGACGGCTCTCTCTCGTCCTCTGCCCCGGCTCTGCCAGCTCCTCAGAACAGCCTTTCCTGACCACCCCACCCAAGGAACTCCCACTAACCCCACTATCGCTTTGCCTTGTTTATTGCAATCAAAACACGTTCACTAGTATCTTTATGATTTGTCTTCCCCAAACTCGAAAATCCACAGAAGTAGGGCCCCTGTCTACTTTATTCAATGCCATGTCCCCTATACACTGGTATGTGCTTGGCATATAGTGTCTTCTTTGAATATTTGATGAACAGTTGAATGAATGAATGAGTGACTGACTAGGGCTGGGGGGGGGACCTATTTCCTGCCAAGGGCCATTTGGGTATTTATACCATCATGCGAGGGCCATACAAAATTATCAACTTAAAAATTAGCCTGCTGTATTTGATCAAACATTTAATGAACTCCCCCTAACGCCTTAGAAGGGCCAGACCAAATGATTTTGAGGGAGGGCCTTATACAGCCCGCGAGCCGACGTTCCCCACCCCTGGACTAGGGGGTCAACTCGGGAAAAGCCGGCTGGGACAGACACACAGCCGCAGAAGCAGCCAGGGTCCCTCAGATACTTGTATTTCATTTACGTGGGCCCGGCCCTGCAGTGTCCAGCGCTGCGGGGACAGGCAGCGAGCAGAGCAGAAGTAACAGTGCTCATGCAAAGCAGGCCCAGCCTCGACTGCCGTGAACCAGCTCAGGACATTAGCGGTGCAGACACACAGGCGCTCCCCACGCAGGAGACACCAGGGCGTCTCCAGGAAGGTATCTGGCTGCACACACTCCAAAGGCATGCCTCTCCAGGGAGCAAGGACCGAAGGGGCCTCAGACAGCCACGTTAGCTGTGTAGTCTCTGGATCTGCAATAGCAAACCAGGTGTTAATGTTACGTTAAGTTCTCAGCCAGGGTGGATAGGCTCTGGGTCATACTGTGCCATGAGAAACGTCACTAGCAGAAAAGGAGAAAGGGAGGCAATGAGGGAGGAAGTCAATGGCGTGTTTCCAACCAGCTCACACAGCCCGCTAATCAGCAGGCGAGAAAGGACGCCGTGTGGACAGTGACTGACCAGCCGAAATGAACAAACCTAGACTTAAAAGCTGACAAAACTGACGACCCAGGGAGGCTGTGTACAATATGGATTCCACACATCCATTTACTGTCACCATCTCAAGAAAGCAGACTGGCCTTTTAATGTATCTCTACGAGAAGCAGGAAACCGCGGGGTGGAATGTCGCACTGCGTGAAACCGCATGCGCTTCCCGTCTTTGCAGGGAATGTTGCCCACCAGGCTTTAAACTTGACCAAAAACCAAGGCCACTGCGTGGGGAGCACCTGTGTGTCTGCACCACTGATGTCCTCCAATGGAGCAATGTCCATAGTGTACACAACGCATTCCACAGGCCGCCACCAAGCGGGGACTGGATCAGGCGTTTACACTGCAGATCCCTGCAGGTGGCTGTTTACCCCTCACCCCGCCATCAGCACGCGGCCCCCTGACAGACCCCCAGAAGGCAGCACCCCAGGAGCGGCACCAGGCACCAGGAGGCAGAGCCTGTGCGCCCGCCAAGCCCACACCCTCGCTCCGTTTACAGAAATGCCAGCGACACTTTCTAGCTACAGGTTAGTCGCTATTTTAGCAATCAAAATACTGTCAGCATTTCTTTCGCATGAAATTTCCTACCTCCGGCCAGGGGAGACCAGACAGGTTCAATGCCCACCTCTGTTCCCAGCCTCCGTCCGGGCCTCTGTGATGGGGTGCACGTTCCGGGGAAAGGGCTCCCCGAGCCTCACTGTGTCCTCACTGCAGCCCTGCCCACTGCCCGCCCGCGCCACCCCGTGCACGCCCCCCGGCACTCCCCACTGTCCTCTGGGAGCCAGGAGGGCTTTACTGGGTAGGAAAGATGATTCAGGGTTACACAATTTTGGTTTTCATGGCATCTTTGGAAGAACCTTAACTGTGACAGGCACCTGCTTTATAAAGATAATACGTGGAGTTATCTTCTACTTGATCAACATCACCAACTGTGATTTTTTTTTTTCTGGTTTTAATCCTTACCAGAGGATATTTTTTCCACTGATTTTTAGAGAGAGTGGAAAGGTGGGAGGGGACAAAAGAGAAACATCGATGTGAGAGAGACTCAGTGATTGGCTGCCTCCCGCACACACCCGGATTGGGACTGGGGGCTAGAACCTGCAACCCTGGTACGCGCCCTTGACCAGGAATCGAACCAGAGACCCTTCAATGCTTGGCCCGATGCTCTAACCCCAGAGCAATGCCAACCAGGGCCAACTGTGAGATTTTTATAAATGCTGTCCACATGTCACAGGGAAGTCAGCGTTTCCAACTGCTGAAACAGACACTGTAACACTTAGCCTTCCCACAGCAAACGGTAAACAAACAGCGGCGGCCACTCCGGAAGGTCACCTGGGCCTGTTTTCCTCACGTCCCTTTCCCAGTCCGGCTGCGTCAGGGAAGAACGGGCCTATGAGGCTGTAAGTGACATGCTGCCCTGCGGGAGAAGAAAGGCAATGCCAAGTTCAGCATCCACGCCTGATCCAGCCTTGCGCTGCACAGCGCCCGCAGTCCCAGCAGACTGCGGACTACATGAATGATCAGCGACCACCTATCACATACTATTACCATTTCCCTTCAATGCTGACCTAAAATATTTTAAAGATTTTCATCATCTCGCTTTATATCAGAGGTTGGCAGAATTTTCCTGTAAAGGGCCAGAGACTAGAATTATTTTAGGGTGAGTGGGCCACAGACTAGCATAACCTGTCGCATATCCTTCGTTGCTTTTGTTCACTGGCAGCCCGAATGAGGCAACCCAGTTCTTAGCTGGAGAGCCGGACAAAAGGAAGGCCGCCGGCTGGGCTGGGGCCGGGCCGTTCGCCCACCCTTGCTTTTCAAGTATCCCCAAAAAGCCATAGTTACTCAGAACGCTCACATTTCGACTCAAGAAAAAAACACTTCCAACCGTTTTTGTGTGGGGTACTTTGGTAATTTTTTTAAAAAATAAACTTTTGGCCGAAACCGGTTTGGCTCAGTGGATAGAGCGTCAGCCTGCGGACTGAAAGGTCCCAGGTTCGATTCCGGTCAAGGGTATGTACCTGGGTTGCGGGCACATCCCCAGTAGGAGATGTGCAGGAGGCAGCTGATCGATGTTTCTCTCTCATCGATGTTTCTGACTCTCTATCTCTCTCCCTTCCTCTCTCTGTAAAAAAAATCAATAAAATATATTTTAAAAAATAAATAAATAAAAAATAAACTTTTGCAGAATAGTATTAGATTTATAGAAAAAATGCAGCGTTATAGTACAGAATAATCGTACGGAGTTTCCATATAGCCCACACTTAGTTTCCCCTATTAGAATGGTACATAAAATCAATGAGCCAATATCGATGCATTATTCACTAAAATCCATGCTTCCTTCGGATTTCCGTTTTCTGTTCCAGGAACACCCCTGGACACCACATCGATCGGGTCTCCTTGCCCTCCTCTTGGCTGTGACAGTGCCGCAGCCTTCCCTTGTTTGTGATAATGACGACAGTTTTAAAGAGTACTGGTCAGTTGTATGCATCTCTGCATAACCCATGGACACAGACAATAGGGTGGTGAAGGCCTGGGGCAGGGAACAGGGCTAGGCTAGGCGGAGTCACTGGGGGTGGGAGGGGAAGGGGGGACATATGTAATACTCTGAAACAATAAAGAATTATTTTTAAAAAAGAAAGAGTACTGCTCAGATATTTTGTAGAATGTCCCTCTATTGGGCACTTGGTGGGTGTGTTTTTCTCATGATCACACTGGGGTGAAGATGGTTTTGGGGGAGAAAGCCCACAAATAAAAGGCGCCATTGTGACCACAGCATGTCAAGGGGACAGCAGCATGACTTACTGCTGTTGCCATTTACCTTGATCACCTGACTAAGGCAGAGTTTGCCAGGTTTCTTCCAACCATTCTTAAAAAATAAAAAAAAATAATAATAATAATGATAAAGGTGAATTTAACTCTCACCATTTATAACTAGCTAAAAGGTTTTAAGTATCAAATCATTTTGAGTAAGCTGACTGTATACACACGAAGTATAATTCATTATCTATGCAATTCACATCTATGCTTCATAAAATATATCCATTCGAGATGAAGACAAAAAATCAATGTGTCCTTCGTCGGTATATTCGACTTCTAAATCCTCCCAACTCTTCCTCCCAGGCCTGTGAGAAAAGAGGGAGGTACCATGAACTGAATTAAAAGTGGCTCTAAAGAAAGCAAAATGGACAGGGCTCCGACTTGCTTTGGCTTTTCAGTGATGATCATGCAAACTAGACCGTCAGCAACCTGAGCTGGGAGGAATCTTATCAGCTTTTTATCTCCCAGAGTCCAGGGGACCTAGCTGGCTGACACAATAAAAACTACTGGTTAATTGATGTGTACACCTTCGGAGTTAAAATAATTCCGCGCATGCGGGCAGGGAAGAGCGATGCGAGAGAAGCAAGGCCTCTTACCGAGCTTTTCTTGGTCAAGTAAATAGTGAGCGGACACAGAAAGGTGGGGACCGTGTCCAGGCCTGAGAGGCCGGAACAGAGGGGAAAGCTTGGGTCAAATGAAGGCCATCAAAACACTCTGAAGAGGGAAACGCAAATCAAAACCACAGGAAGACACTACCTCACCGCCACCGGAGATGCTTTAGGAAAGAGAGAAAAAAACAAGTGTTGGCGAGGACGGAGAGAAGGCGGAACCCTCAAACCTGCTGGTGGGGTGCAAAACGGTGCACCCCCTTTGGAAGATCCTCACAAAGTTAAACCTAGAATGACCATGTGACCTAGCAATTCTACCTCCAGGTCCATTTCCAAGAGAACTGAAACATATATTCATACAAAATTACATGAATGTTCACGCAGCATTCTTCTTAATAGCCCCAAAGCGGAAACCAGCCAAATGCCACTCAGCTGAGGGATGGGTAAACCAAGTGCGGTATATCCATACGATGGCACAGTACCCACAGTCATACAAAGGAACGGAGTACTGACACATTCTACAACATGGATGCACCTTGAAAATATGCTCAGTGACAGAAGCCAGACACAAAAATTATATGATTCCATTTATATGAAATGTCCAGAATAGGCAAAACCATAGAGGCAGTAAATAGATGAGTTAGTGGCTGCCAAAGGCAGCAGGGGTGGGAAAAGAATGGCGGATGAGCTCATTGTGGGTATGAGGTTCCTTTTTTGGGGTGATAAAATCGTTCAGGAATTACACAATGGTCATGGTTGCGCACAGTGAATATAGTAAAATCCATTGAATTGTACGCTCTAAGATGGTTAAAATGGTGAATTTTATGTGATTTTGTAATCACAGTAAAAGATAAAATAATGGAAGAAAAAAAAACAACACTGAAGAGGTTGAAAATATTCTGAGCCTCTATGTCTGGTAAATCATTTCTAACCCACAACTTATCTACACACTATGCCCTTAAAAATCCCTTCCGCCTGCCAGAGTGGCTCAGGCAGCTGAGCGCCATCCTGTGCACGGCCGGCCTGCCGGTTGAGTCCCAGTCAGGGCACGTACCTGGGTTTCAGGCTCGATCCCCAGTCAGGGCATGTACAGAAGGCAACTGATCGATGTGTCTCTCTCACACTGATGCTCCTTTCTCCCTTCATCTCTCTAAGATGAAGAAGTTAGTCTAAAATTCTATCAGGAAATCAGTTCGACCAATATCCATGACGTTCACAGGATGGAACATACCCAGACCCAGGCCGTCTCGAGGAATTTCTACTGCGATAGGCTACCGGCTCCGGCCATTTCAGCAGCTCCCACATCAGCGAAATGAAGCTGCCACGCCTCTCGCCGCGGTGGCATCCCGCTCCCAGACGTCTGCCCAGTGCCACGGACGAGCAGCATGGCCAGCTCCCACAGGCACGGCGTGCCCACATGAGCTGGGAACGGCGGCCGGCTTGCAGCCTTCGCTCACAGTGGCTCACAGCGGAGTGCCTGGCGGCTACAGACTCACTTAGAAATAATCGTCTTTCTTGAAAAAGCAATTTCTGCCCTCAGTCTTCCAACCAAATTCCACTGCCAACTACGGACTGTTCAGGTCACTGCGGAACTCTTAGCCGTACGCGGAGCAGCGGCTGCTCGCTCCAACAAGCATCCAGCAAACTGCTGAAAGCCAGAAATATTTCCTTGGGAATTTTTGGAAGACAGTGCCGTTTTGTTTAACTTGGTGCTTCCCAGAGTGATTTTTTATTTTTAAAAGAAACCTTCCTTTAACAACCTCTCCACACGTCAAATACCGTAATCACTCAAATAACTCATCAGTCACCGCTGGGCACCCAAGCGGGGAGCCGGCGGCGGGAGTCTGTGCAGCCGTCTCCGGCGACGGCGCTTGCGATGTAGACAGTAAGCGCCGATTGTGTTTTCTTTGCTCCTGTAAGCAATTCACATCCGCATTAGGACCGGCAGGCAAACGGTGGCAGCTACTTCTCTCGTGATTAGTGATCTAACTGGAACATCAATGGTTGCCAGTTGTTGGATGGTGATGGGTGACTTTTTTGAAAGTCCAACCATAAGAACTGGAAACAAGAGAGTCGCTCCACTAATATTCCTTCACTTAACATTTCTTCATTAACTGGCCTAACTGGCACGCAGCTAACACCTGCCGCACACGGGACACAGGAAGCAGCAGGAGGAAGCCAGGCTGGGCTCCTGAGTTTACACTCTAGCAGGAGGGTGAGCCCGACGCCTTGCCGTGACTCTGAAGGAAAGAGGACCCAGAGCCCCCTCACGATGTGCCAGAAGTGCACTCAGTCACCGATGACACCCTCTTCCTCCTCACGGTCACAGGTGACCCGAACCCAGGATTTCTCCCCTTCCATTAGGAAGTACAGGTTGCTCAACATCTCACACTAGCCTTAGACCAAAGATGACAATCTATTGGCAAGTTTTAAGGTAGTCGCTTTGTGGGGTGGTAAAGCTTTTTTTTAAGTTCAAGGACACAGTCATGGTCCACTTGGGTAATGGTCCATCCAAGAATAGAAAAGGGGGCAGAATTCTCCTGGGAGTTTGTCAAACCATGCACCCCGTCTCCGAGGCCTGCCTACCTACCTTGGCCCCTTACTCCTCCAAGAAGCAATGAATCCATCCAACCGTTTTCTCCCGTGTTGAATATGGTCTTTTTTTATTTTTTTAAAACACCAGGCCATTTGGCCATGATCTATGGGCCACCATAAACACCAACTGGTGCAGTCAAAGGGCGTCCTTGGTGAGCCAAATAGGGGTGACTGAGGGAGCAGACCCGCAGAACAGCGCTCCTGGGGGAGTGGCCCTTGGGAGGGGGGAGTCACGCCGGGGCAAGAAATTAAGGACAGGGAGATTTCCCCAGGATTAGTGAGAGGGGAGGAGGAGGGCAAAGTCAAGACTGTTACAGTAAAACTGTAATTTATTCAGGGGTGAGACAGCGCTTAACTCTTCCCCTAAATAGAACTTCTGAGGTGGTCAACTTGTTGGGTCCCCAACAAGCCACACTTCCGAGGATGCGTGAACCAGACATGGCTAACTCGGGGGTCACAGGGTTGTAAAAAGTGGACAGGAACCTTTAAAGATTAGTAAGGACTGGCCAATCAGCCTGAAAAATCAGCTGGGCAGACAGGCTGTGCCCTACCCGAGGGCTGCTGAGCAGGTGGCCGGGCAGCCTGGAGGAAGGGAAAGGGCACCAGATGGGGAGTCGGACGCCCTGGCTCCACGGTCACTGGCGATAGCCATCTCCCCGTGGCTCCATCTCCTTGTCTATGACTGGAAGACAGTAACAGCGCCTCCCTCACCCCTCACATCACAGGGCTAAAGGAGAACAAAATGAGATCCCAGTTAAAGAGCTCGGGTTAGTGGCTGTCCCACAATGAAGGCTGAGAAACGTGTGCTAGTATTTCTACTCTTCTCAGGGGGGACCTGAAGCTCCACTCGGCTCCCAAGCTGGAGCAGCACTACAACTACTACTGTTTGGCTGGGCCCTAATGATGGGCCCCCAAGCATCCCTATGAGGTAGGTGGTGTTATCTTCATCTTGGAGTTGAAAAATGGAGGTGTAGAGGGATTCAGAACCCCATTTAAGCTGACTCGATCAGGTGGAACAAGGAAAGCTCTGATCGCGCCTGCAAAGTCTGCGGCATTATGTCAGCCACCTCCAAAAGCTTGAATGTATTGTATTTTGTTTTCTTAATATGGTTTTTTAAATTGATTTTAGAAAGAGAGGAAAGGAGAGTCGTAGAGAGACAGAAACAGCGATGAGAGACAGCTGACCGGGAATCGAACCGGGGACCTCTTGGTTCATGAATCTACGTAGGCTCAACCACTAAAGCACACTGGCTGGGCTTGAAAGTATTTCAAAATAATACTTCAGTATTCTGAAAACCACAACTTGTTCAATGAAATAATGTTATGAAATCCCCCATTAAATATGCATAATTATTTAGACAATCAGAAATACCTCTCAAATTCTGACAGACTATCAGAAACACAAAGTTCTTTTTCTTAACATAAATATGGCTGGATAAATCATCCTGGTCGTTTTAATTAAATGGCTTTAAAAGTTCAAAAGCACTGCAGACCCACAGGGCACCCAGTCCCTTTTCCTTCGGGCCTTGTCATCGGACCCTGTGGAAGAACGGGCGCACTCAAGGCCTGTGTAACATCTCCTTCCATGTTCGGTGCGTGCGTGAGTGTGAACCAAAACTGCCTAGCTAAGAGTTCTCCGAAAAGCCTCTCCCAGCATCTCTTACACTATTTAGCAAGACTGGCAGACACTTCACTGTCCTAAAAGAAAACACAAATATGTCAACGTTGACTCTGTTCTCAAGGAATTGTCTTTTAACACTTGGATACTGAGATCCAGAAATAATCTGTCAAGTTGATAGATACTTAAAAATCCAACAATTTCAAGAAAGCTGGAATGATAAGTCGTCTTAGTCAAAACTGTTTGCCTCCAGCAAATGAACCGGTTACCCAGTTTCTTGAAAACACAGTTTCTAATAATTGGTAATCCATTAACAGTTTAAAATAACAGACACGCTTAACTTGTTTAAGAAGCAGTAATAGGGATACACCAAGCCATGTCATGAATTTCCCTTCCCTTTCTATTTGCTTTGCCCAGGCCTTACATATTCTTATAACCCTTGCTGGTAAACACATATAATAAGACATGAAAATGGAAGAAGAGAACTTGAAATGCCTGAATATTTCAAGAATCCATTGCAATTTCAATAACCTGAAACTCCAAGTACCAGCAAGCAGAAAGAATTCCCACGTAACTGTAAAGGTCAGATAATTACACAGGTGCCTTAAAAGGCCCTGTTGGGTGCACACCATCATTCCCGGCACTGACTATCTGTTAAGTAGTTTCAAAGCGCAGCACCTGGCCTGGAGCAGGGAGTGTATGACCAAAACCGTATCCGGGGAGTCTGTGAAGGTGTGATGCTCGCATCACTTTCCCGTGGCAGGTAACAGGCAGCCGGGCTGTGGCAAGGAGAACTCCACACAGCTGCCTTCCCTCATCTCAGGAGGGAAACCTACACCGACGCCTTCATGGATAATTTAATAAGGATTGTTACATAAATTTATAATGTAATTTATGACTTTCTATAATTGCTCTTCTACAGCTTCCAAAAACAATATTCTTAGGACTAAAGTAACTGGGAATATAAAGTATGAAACTATATTTCAGCTTCAATTTGAAAAAAGGGTAATGTTGTGTAGAAGCACCTAGAAAAGGTTATAAACCCCTAAGGCCACATTCCACAAATAGCTGGGGAAAAAGTTTCAGAAATGTTGGAGGTATCCCTAATAATATGTGTATTTTATTTAAAATCACAATTAGAAATAGCTCCTTAGTGGACGAATTACAAGTTTACAATTAGGAGGATCTCATATTCTTATAATAATTCTAACTATAAAAGTTCCCTGCTCTGGCCCATATGGATCAGTGGTTAGAGCGTCGGCCTGCGCGCCAAAGGGACACAGGTTCGAATCCTGATTCCCAGTCAAGGGCGCGCAGCTGAGGGGTTTGCGGGGGCGTGCGGGAGGCAACCAGTGGATGTGACTCGCTCAGTGATCTCCCCCCACCCCCCTTCCTTCCACTTTCTCTGAAAAGCATGGCAAAAATATCCTCAGGTGAGGATTAACAAACAAAAAAAGTTTCCTTTTAAGGATTTAAAAAAAAAAAGATGGGATAGAATAGATAGAGGAAGAACATCTGTGGACACTCAGGTACACTGAGGCTCCTGAGCCCCTGATTTTGTCCTGCTTCTGCTCTGCACGCCCCAGGCCCAGGGGAACGAAAGTGCGCGCTGGTCCCCACAGGAACCAGCGAGAGCTCCCCAGGAGCCCGGGTCAGCGCGGGGTGCACCTCACCGCTTCTCATGCAGAAAAGGCTCTGCCTTCCCAAGGTCTGGAGTCGGTTCGAGTTTTCAGGTGAAGACGAACAACAAGGCAGCAAAACCCCGAACACATGTTTCTGAAATCTGCGGGGCAAAACCAATGACACCCACCCCGGGGGCCTGACCGAGGCGCCCCGTCTGCAGCTCCCAGCCCCGGTGGGGAGCCAAGGACCGCCGGAGAGGGGCCCCGGGCGGCCTGGACGGCGGGCTCCCCACCTTCACCGAGCCGGCCCCCTCCCGCCAGCCCCCCTCGGGCCAACTTCAGAGGCTGGTGAGCTCGGAACCGGGCTCAGGTGGCCCGTCTGGGTGCGCTCACTGGACGGAGGGCCGGCCCCGGCGCCCGTCCCGCCCGTCCCCCGGGGCCCACAGGGTCCACAGGTCCCGGGGGGCGTCGGGAGGTGGGCGGGCGCAGGGGCCCCGGCACAGGCGGTCCCCAAGGCCCTCCTCCCAGGGGCCTGGCGGCAGACCTTCCCGCGCCTTCTTCCCGGACCCCTTCCCGGACCCCGCGACGCCCCACGCCCCCCGCTCGGCCGGGTCTCCCGGACAACAAGCGCCCGCCGCGCCGCCGCCCACCTGTCCCGGGGGTCGATCCAGCTGGTCCTCCGGGTGTTGTGGTCGATGTAGAAGACCTTGCCGTCGTAGTCCCTGGCCTCCTCCCAGCCCCGGGGTAGCGGCAGCTGCCCGCTCCCGGCCCTCCTAGGCATGGTCGGCGGCCTCGCCGGCGAGCGGCGCCTCCATAGGGACCCGGCGCGGGACGCGGCGGGAACGCGACTGTCCGGCCCGGGCGCCGGCGAGGGGCTGCGGGGCGCGGGGCGCGGCGGGGCCACGCGCGGGGGGCGCCGCGGGAATCAGTCCAGGAATCCGCCGGGGATCAGTCCACCATGTCTGCGTCGGAGCCCGAGATCGAACCCTCCTCCGCCTCTTCCTCCTCCTCCGCGCGGCCGCCGCCGCTGCCTCCGCCTCTTCCTCCTCCTCCTCCTGCTCCCCGTCCCCCTGCGGCCGCCGAGGGTCGCGGTGCCCAGGCTGCCCGAGCCGCCGCCGTCTGGGCTCGGATCCGGGAAGCGCGGCGGAGCGGCGGCCGCGGCGGCGACGGGCCTCCTCATTTGCGTGCGATTTGCATGCGCCCCGCCCCCCGGCCCGCCCCGCCCGGCTCATCTGCATGCACATTCCTCGCCGCCACATTCCAGGGCTTAACCCTGCCGCTCCCGGGGCGGCGCGCGGGGCGCGGGGCGGCGGGCGGGCGGGGGAGGGGAGGGCAGCGGGCCGGGGGGGAAGGGAGGGGCCTGGAGGGCGCTGCGCTCCCCCCTGGATCCCGAGTGTCTCCCTCGGGCCGGCGTCGCGGGGGCTTCGAGTTTGGGGACGGGAAGGAGCTGCAGGGAAGTGTGCGCGCCCTGCTCAGCCCTCTCCGACTTCAGGGAAAGCAGGGCTCGCAGAGGAAAGGGGTGGGGAGCGCGCTCCCTGCGGAAGGAAAAGGCCCGGCCAACGCCGAGGGCACAAAGGGCCCCCGCGCCGCGCCCCGCGGCCCCTCGGACCCCAGGGCGGTCCCAGGCGGCGGCAGAGCACGCCACGCACCCATCGCGTGACCGTGGCGCGTCCGGGCGCCGTCGCCCGGGGGCCGCTGCAGGGCGCCTGGCCCGGTGACCTCAGCCCGGAGGCCGCGGCCTCGCGGCGCCAAACGGAGACGGCCCCACGGTCCGGCGCGCCGGACACGCCCGCCCTTCGGCCGGCGAGGAAACTGTGACCCGACCCCACCCCCATCTCCCGCGGCCGCCGTCGCCCCTCGAGCCTCAGCGCGTGGGGCCGTGCGCCCCAGCGGGGTTGGCCACCACCGGCGCCCGCTCGGCCGCCTGCCTCCACTGCGGGGGTGAGGACGGCTGGACGGGGACGTGTCCGGTATCCAGCCCCTTCCGTCCAGCCCTTGCCCCGGAAAGTCCCCGCCCGGGGAAACCCCCCAGCCCAGCCCCGCTGAGGCTGAGCCCGGAGCAAGCCCAGGGCGCCACAGGCCTGGCCTCGAGGCCCCAATGTCCCCTGGAGGACCAGGGCGCCCCATGCCCCGGGCTCCGATTAATTCAGCAGCTACTAAGTCCTGGTCAGCGCTGAGGAGCGGCCGGACAGCGGGCTCGGGGACGGCTGGCAAGGCCTGGACACCGCATTCACCGCCCCCAGCCCCTCGGTCTTGGAGGCAGCCTAGCCTCCCAGTCCCCAAACTCCTCCCCAGCAGGGTGTATCCCACCGTCGCCCACTCTCCCAAGCTCCCGAGCTCAGTCCCTCCTCCTGGTGTGGATCCTGCCCGCTGGTCAGTGGTGACTGCCCCCCTGGTGCAGGGCACAGCACTGGGCAGGGGCAGCATCTCCCCTCCTGGACGCACAGACCTGCAGGGGCCAAGTGCATTGAGATTCACTGCAGCGCGTCGGGACTGACGCTGGGTCCTCAGGCGGTCAGGGTGCATGGGGTCCACCCCAGGGGGTAGGAGGGTGGTCCTGGGGAGGATGGAAGAGCGCCAGGCTTGGAGCAGTTTCCCTGCAGCGGGAACTGGACCTGCCTCCTCAGATGAGGGTCTTAGAAGCGGCTGTATTTGCCCCTGAGCTGCCTTTAAACCACTTTAAGCCACCGGAGCTCTGGAAAGCTGGGAGTACCCAGAATGGGGTGGGGAAGAGTCAAGAGTCACCCAAGACCAACTAGCTCACTTTGTCTTTTGGGGTTGGCTTTTCCACCAGGAAGCTATGCTGGGCCCCTTCTGGGAAGCCACCACCTTCTGGGCCAGACTTCTGCGCAGTCCATTCATCAAGAGGTGACAAGCCTCCCTAGTCCCCATGAGATGGGACCTCCTTGTAGGTAATCTTAAGGTAGGACTTCGGAATGAATGCTGGGGGGAAGGGGGGCCGGGACTGTCTAAGGATGTGCTTTTTTTTGGATCCCTCTAACTTGGCCCACTTGCATGGTCAAAATTTGCGTTATGGTATGCTAGTAACACGACCAGCAGCCCCACAGACCCTTGCGGTTTAGTCCTTGCTTTCAGGCTCCCCGCCCCCCAACAATGAGAAAACATGTATTATACGAAGATGTCCACATACTATTTTTTTTTTTTTAAGGAACCTACTTTGTGCTGCCACCATTTGATTTGTTTCTCTGGGACGAATCACAGCACAATACCTCTTGGTGTGATTTCAGATGTGATCAGCTTTCAGCTAAATATTTTTACCCCACTTCTCACACTGTCGGGGAATCCCAGATGGCACACAGCGGTAAATGGCGTGTATTGTTCCATAAATCCTGAGACTTCAAATAGGAACCCTAAGCAGAAAAACAAAACTCAAAAGCAGCGGTTCTCAACCTGTGGGTCGCGACCCCTTTGGGGATCGAACGACCCTTTTACCGGGGTCGCCTAAGACCATCGGAAAACACTATATATATAATTACATATTGTTTTTGTGATTAATCACTACGCTTTAGTTATGTTCAAGTTGTAACAATGGAAACACATCCTGCCTATCAGATATTTACATGACGATTCTTAACAGTAGCAACATTACAGTTATGAAGTAGCCACGAAAATAATTTTATGGTTGGGGGTCACCACAGCATGAGGAGCTGTATTAAAGGGTCGCGGCGTCAGGAAGGTTGGGAACCGCTGCTCTAAAGCAATGAAAAGAGGAGTGCGCCTCTTCTCTCCCTCCGGTGGGCACGGGGAGCATTTGGTCGCACAAAGGCAGTTAAGATGACGGAACGGGGCGTGGCTGCTCTGGAGGCTTCTTTGTCTTGAACAGGTTTGAACACTGCTGTTCTGAGTTCACACATTTTACATCCATCCCTTCCGACAGTTCCTAATGGTTCAGACAATGAAGCTTCATTTCCTTTATATGCGTATCTGTAGAGAGAAAATAAGTATAAAGATCATCCCCTTTTGATAGTTGGGTACATTTCGATTTATTTGGGCTTCCGTCGAACATTGGCAAAGAAAGATGGAGGATGCACCCTGCCAGCCCGGGGCCGGTCACCCCAGTCTGTGGAGGCAGACACGAGCCACTGCGAGTCTGTTTTTTGGCCTTCCATTCCCTTTTCTCCTGGCCTCACATCTTCTCCACTAATTCTGGGTGGGAATGAACCGCCATTAAACAAAGCTCCCCCTTTGTCAATGTCCAAATCCGGGGTGGCAGGAAAAGTAGTGATATCAAAAATGGGGGCGGACAGTGACTATTATTTCAAAAGGGAATTTAGTTGTGTCTATGCAAATTTAAGATGTACATATATGCTTTCTAAAAAAAAATTTTTTTAAAATTGATTTCAGAGAGCAAGGGAGAGGGAAAGAGATAGAAACACCAATGATGAAGAGAATCACTGATCAGTGGCCTCCTGCATGCCTCCTAACTGGGGACTGAGCCCCCAACCTGGGCATGTGCCTGCTGGGAATTGAACCTCGACTTCCTGGTTCATAGGTCGGTGCTCAACCACTGAGCCACACCAGCCAGGCAAGATGTGCATATATACTTTTAATCCGGCAATCCCATTGCTACAGTTCTACCTATGGCTATTAAACTTTCTCAAAATACGCCAGGGTGTTCACTGTAGCATGTTTGATAATAACAAAACTGAAGAAACCACCAGTGTCCATCCACAAGGCACTGGTTAAATGAATTATGGGACATCCATACTCAGCAGGCATTTTAAAAGCATCAGATAAACATATATGTGCTGATAAGGAAAGAGGCCCAGGATATGTTAAGTGAGAAAGCAAGGTGCAAAAAGACACTTGCTTACATCCCTGCAGATAGGGACAATCATTGCATGTAAAGAACAACACAGACTCCTACGCAAGTCCTGGTGTCAAAAGAAGAATTCAGAGAGTGAAGCAAGGGAGGCGTTACAGTGAAGGGGGGCTGTCCGGGAGGTCCCATCGAAGAAGCATGAGGAAAGGGGACATTAAAGAAAGGGGATGGGGCAGAGATGAGCGCAGACGGGACTCCAAAGCAGACAGGCAGGCGTGGCGGGTGTGCTTGTAGAAAGACTGGGCCGTGCAGAACTCAGAAATGAATCTGGCGTCAAAGAGCCCAAGACTGGCTGGAGCCATCTGGTTAGGAGGCTGGTCTAGGATAGTGTAAGTATGAGACAGATAAAGGTCTGGATTAGAAATAAGGTAAGGCAAGGGGTGGGGGTGGGAGGGATGAAAAGGAATGATCTGGCAAGAATTTGCTACTGATTAGATTAAGAAGGGAGAGGTGAATAGACCAGCAGGAGGAATCTGGCATGGTGCCAAGAGTTTAGGCCTTGGAGGGAGACTGAAAGAGCTGAAATAAAGGAGGAAGTCCAAAGGGGGATCTGATATGGCCTTTGCTTTTGGAAATTAGAGATACCCAGCAGAAAGTTAAAGGTCAGGACTGAAGCTCAGACAAAAGGTCAGGGCTGCAAATATGTGACTGGATGTCACCATCCCGAAGTCTGCAGAGGTCCAAGGGTTCAGGGCTGAATCTTAGAAGGGAACATCAGGGCAAGTGAAATAGAATTAGGTAGCCCACGTCTAGCTAGCTCTATTTTGGGCCCATAACTCTTCAGTAATTTGATGTGAGTTCGTTTATATCTTTGTAAAATGCGGTCTCCATTTCCAGGGATGTGTGATAAGAATTAGTACTATTGTGTAAACCCTCTCTGAATGAATTAGCGTTATAACCTTTGTGGTTAGGCTGGTGAATCCACTCATGTGTAGGACAAGATGGACTGATTTTCAACATTTCAGTACCCCTGTTTCCTTGAGCAGATCAGGGATTATATAAACTGGAACTTTTACAGAAAGAGAACGCTGCTTTTTTTCTGAGTCACACTAGTGACATTTTTGTTTTTCTTCTGCAACCAAACTGATGAAAGTAAATAACATCTCTAATTATTGTAAACAGGTAACCCTAATCCACAAAAGCTTTATTGTCTAGACAGTCCTTAAGAAGACAGGCATGCGATCTTTAAGAATTCCCAGTTCTGGGCCAAACCAGAAACCTCCATTCCCCTAACCACTTCCCCTCCAGTTAATTATTACACCAACACCTTAGGCAACAACAGTCATTCCAACTCAGTCACAAACAACATCAAACAGGTTGGTTTTACCTTCCCGCTGCAGATAGGAGACCCACACTGAGCAAATCCTGTGGTTGCTCACAAGATACTGAGCATTTAAAATCTGTCCTATTAGGGGAAAGAAGCAAAAGCTCAAATGGTATGTTTCTTTCTATGTGTGAGGCTCTCAGAGGGAGCCTTGTATTTCCTGTGGGATAGACTCGTAGAAAATATTCATTGGCATCCTTTCTTATATAATAAAATAATGGGAGGTTCTGTTTTCCTTTTGCCATTTTTAATTTGCATTTCCCCCCATTCCAATTTACAGTCTATGCAAAACTCATCCTGTCTCTTAAAACAATTGTAAATCTCCTTTCCAATCTTCTGGATTTTCCATTACAATGTTTATTTTTACTTATGATTTATCTATCTATCGCTCTTCTCTACTTCATCTCTCTCTTCCCTCACAGTATTGATGTTGACTCAATACTGTGAATTTGGCTTTACGAAGTTTAGCTAAATTATAATCTCCCGAATGTATCTGATTTGGGGATATTCAAATGGAAGGGGGGTCTACATAACAAAACATGCTCAAAGAAATATAGTTTGCCAATAAACGTACGGAAAGATACTCAACATCATTAGTAACCAGTGAAATGAAAACTGGAACCACAACGAGATACTCGTACAGCCACTATATTGGCCAAAATGTTAGCATTTAATAATGTCAAGTATTGGCAAGACTGTGGAGCAGCAGGAATTCTCATCAATGATGGGTGGGATACAAATTGGTTCGGCCACAATTTGGCCTTATTTAGGAAAATTGAGGATCCACATCCTATGACCTAGTGTTCTACTCCTAGGAACATTCCTAGAGAAACACACACACATGTGCATCAGATCCACATACAAGAATGCTCATAGCAGTATATAGCCCCAAAATGAAGCATGCAAATGTGCAATAACGAGTGTCATGGATAAATACATTGTAGTATCTTTAGCCAATGGAGTGCAATATAGCAAAGATAAAAGAATGAACTGCAGCGATACAAAATCCCTACAGTGACTCTTTATAAGCATAATGTTGGGTAAAAAAAGAAGCAAGAAGCAAAAGAATTTGTATAGTATGATTTCATTCATACAAAGTTCTCAAAAACAGGTAAAACCAAACCATATTGGCTAGGGATGCATACACAATAGATAAAATTATAAAGAAAAACAGGAAATAATTTCCACAAAGATCAGGATAGTGGCCCTAGCCGGTTTTGATAGCACGTCAGCCCGAAGACTGAAGGGTCCTAGGTTAGATTCTGATCAAAGGCATGTACCTAGGTTGCAGGCTGGATACCTGGGCCTGTGTGGGAGGCAACCAATCAATGTGTCTCTCTCACATCGATGTGTCTCTCTCTGTGTCTCTCCCCCTCCCTTCCACTCTGTCTAAAAATCAATGGAAAAATATCCTCAGCTGGGTATTAATAAAAAAGAAGAAGAAAAAGAAGAAGAAGAAGGAGGAGGAGGAAGAGAGAAAGGAAGAAAGAAAGAAGGAAAGATCAAGATAGTGCTTACTTCCACAGATAGAGATGATGTTGAAGCTAAGGAACAGGATGTCGGATGGGGGATTCTGATCATGTTCCATTATTATTTTACCTGTTCACTTTATATTTATTTGTTAAACAGTATGTGCATATTTTATACACTTTTCTGTATGTTATATTTCTCTCTTTGTCTGTCTGTCTCTGTCTCTCACTTTCACACACACACACACACACACACACACACACAGAAATACTATAGTTCTACCTTGAAGTGTGAGGAGCTACCCAGCACCCATCCCAACACCTGGGAAGCCTGCTTTAAAGGACAGATGAAACATCTATAGTAATAAAAGGGTAATATGCAAATGGTCGTGACGCTCTCACGCTGTAACGACCGATCAGCAGGAGGCTGTATGCATGGCAGGCACAGGTGGGTGGGGCTGTGTGCGCAGCAAGGCTGGGGGACATGAGGCTGCATCCCCTGCCCGGCGCCAGCCAGGGGATCTGACACTGTTATTGTTTATTTATTAATAAATTAATATATTATTTTCATATTCATTTAACTAATTTTCTTTCATCTCTGACACTTCTATTATAAAGAAAGGGCAAATACCAATATTAAAATATTTCCTACAATTAATTCCCTTTTAATGTGCACAAATTTCGTGTACTGGGCCACTAGTTTACATATAATTAGCACATTTAGTGTGCGAATGCAAATGTTGCACTAAAGGTTATTCTTTTTAAAGTAGACTGAGTTCGCTTTTTATTTATTTGCAGATTTTGGCACATACTTACAAATAAAATCCAATTATAATCTATATATATAAAAGGTTAATATGCAAAGTGTCCCCTCGGGAGTTAGACTGGGAGAACAGGAGTTCGATCTCTCACTATGACGTGCACTGACCACCAGGGGGTGGTGCGGAACATGGCAGGTGACCAGCGGTGGTGGCGGGATGCTGAGGGAGTGAGGGAAGGGTAGGCGGGGAGGCGAGGAACCTGATTGGCCCTGATTGCCGGCCAGGCCTAGGGACCCCACCTGTGCACAAGTTTCGTGCACCAGGCCTCTAGTAATTCTATAAAACAAAGCTATGTCCTTCCAATGTTGTTCTTTACCAGAACTTTTAAAAAACATAGTAGATTATGCACAACAATAGTTCTGCACCTCAAATGCTCTGTGTGGTTACAAAACACTTTCAGTTTTAAAACAGCCTGAGAACCATTCCACTGGCAGCCTATGGTTGTGGGTGTGTGTGTTGGGGGGGGGGGGGGCAGGTAGGCCAGTGAGGCCAGGCTCCCCTGAGCTGCACTGTACGTGCAGTTGTTACCGCTCTTACCCTTTAGCTCATCTCAACTCTTTTTGAATAAAACATCCAGATCACCTCGTCCAGGAGTTACCCAAACCATCAAGTCACAGAATAAAACAAATTCCTGACCCATCCCTTCGGCATGTGAGCCCCGAACAGGGTTCTGAAGGCTAAACGGTGGTGAGGACAAGTCCCAGGCAGATCGCAGCCCTCATTCTCAGTATCGGGTATTCCCACGGATTGTGCTGCCTTATTTTTTAAAATAAATGTCACTTTGTTGGTGTCGTGCTGTTATTGTAATATTTTTAAATAAAACAGCTGAACCATTCACTTCTTGAGACACACTCGAGAGGGTTAGACTCCATTTTTTAAAATGTGAAAACTGCAGAAAAATGGGAAGAATAATAAAATGAGTCCCCATGTAACTGTCTTCCAGATTCACCAGGAGATAGTAACATTTTGGCACATTACTTTTCTGTCTATAGACAGAGATGTAGGTGTTTTCTTTATTATCATTTTTTTAAAATTCTTTTTAAAAATATATTTTTATTGACTTTAGAGAGGAAGGGCGAGGAAGAGAGATAGAAACATCAATGATGAGAGAGAATCATTGATTGTCTGCCTCCTGCATGCCCCCTACTGGGGATTGAGGCTCTATCCCCTGAGCCAAACTGGCTAGGGCTTATTATAATTTTTTATTTAAATTCTTTATTGTTGAAAGTATTGCACATGTCTCATTTTTCCCCACAGTGACTTCTCCCCACCCGCCTGCTCCCGCCCCCCCAGTACATGTCCTCACCCCCCTACTGTCTGTCCATTGGTTATGCTTATACGCATGCATACAAGTCCTTTGAGATGTAGGTGTTTTTATTCAACCATTTGAAAGGAAATTACAGACATCATGACATTTGACTCCTAAATACCTCAGTACATATCTCCTAAAAATAAGGACACTGTCCCACATAACCACAGTATTTTTGTCAAATCTAACAAATTTAAATTGATATCATAAATATTATCTAATATGCAGTCCATGCTCAAGTTTCCCCGATTACCCCAGGCATCCTCTATAGCAGGGGTCCTCAAACTATGGCCCACAGGCCACATGCAAATACAAATATTGTATTTGTTCCCGTTTTGTTTTTTTACTTCAAAATAAGTAAGATATGTGCAGTGTGCATAGGAATTTGTTCATAGTTTTTTTTTTAAACTATAGTCCGGCCCTCCAACGGTCTGAGGGACAGTGAACTGGCCCCCTGTTTAAAAAGTTTGAGGACCCCTGCTCTATGGCTACTTGTTGTTTGTTTAATTAAAACAGGACACAGCCCGAGCCTGTTTGGCTCAGTGGGTAGAGCGTGGGCCTGGGGACTGAAGGGTCCCAAGGGGTTCCATTCTGGTCAAGGGCACATGCCTGGGTTGCAGGCTCAATCCCCAGTAGAGGGCGTGAAGAGGCAGCTGATCAATGATTCTCTCTCACCACTGATGTGTCTCTCCTTCTCCCTTCCTCTCTGAGATCAATAATAAAAATATATTAAAACAAAACAGGACACAGTCAAGGACAACATATCGTACTTAGCTGTCCTGTCTTTTTAGTCTTCTTTCATCTTGAACTTCCCTCTGGTTTTTAAAAAGCCTTTCATGACGATGACAGAGCGAAGCTGGCAGTTTCGCAGGACATCCCACGATCTGGCGTTAGACGCGTTCCTCCCGATTCGCTCCATATTAAAACTCTTGTCAAGGAAACTCCATGGGCAGGTCATACACTTCTCTCTCCATCTCAGCAGGAGGCGCACGCCGTCAGTTTTGTCCCATCGGTGGTGAGGCTCCATTTGATCCCTCAGCTAAGGTGATACCGGGCACCCTCACAGCGGGACTTGGAGACAAACAGCCTTTCCCCCAGCAAATCTTTCACCCCCTGCACCTGGCATTTATGGAAGAGCCATGCTTAAGCACATCAATTATTACATCAACAGTTCCAAATGGTTTTTCCCCTACATTTTCACATGAAGAACTTTATTGCTGTTGCCACTATTATTACTTTTCTATCATTAGGGACTCATGCATTATTTTTAATTCAGTGTGTTATAAACCATTAGCACCGTTTCTTATTGTGGTAAAATACACATTGCATACAATTTACCACTTTAACCAACTTAACTGTATGGTTCAGTGGCATTAAGTACGTTCACCGTGTTGTGTAGCCATCGCCACCATCATCGCCAGAACTTTTTCATCTTCCCCAAATGAACTCTGTACCCACTAAACACGAACGCCCCATCCTCCCCTCCCCCATTCCTGGCAACGACAGCATCTTTGTTTTTATGCTCAGATTGTCCTAGATTTGTCCCAGGGGAGCGCCCTCCGTCTGTTTCCTGTGCCCTCTGACACGTCCCCATCATTCTTGGAGCACTTCCTTGTTTTCTGGCACAACGAGAGATTGCGAAGTCCTATGCACTCCCCATCCCAGAGCTGGAATCGCCATTTCTCCAAGAACCCTGTGGCCTTCCAGTGGGACGTGGTTTTGAGAAAATATCTGAGCACCTGGGTGAACCCACTGCTCTTGGAATGCCAGCTGGGCCCTCTGAGTGGACGCTGTCACTCGCCCATTTATCTAATGCATGAAAGCCACGAGTTCACCTGGACTCCTGCTCAAATCCCACGTTCATTCTGGTTTTGCTTCCTTTCCATATCTGTAACTTCCTCCTTGAACAGGGAGAAATCCGACTCTCCTCCTCCATAACGTCCTTATGTATCAATACGTATTAATCAATATCCCTGAATGTACCAACCTCCAAGGCTGCCACTGTGCCCTCCAGCCAGGCGCTCTCTTCCCCCCTCCCCTGCACACCTCCCGCCTGGCCCGCCCACCCCCAAGCCTTTCTTATCCTTGGTGGGCTTCAGCCTGGTGCTGGGCCCCACGGCTGTGCAGGGGCCCTCCTCACCCCACTCGAGCTCCACCACCCCATACCAGGACACCCAGCCCCTCAATGATGACCTCTCGTCGGCTCGGGCTCTGACGCCCCGTTCTAGGTGGCCCCTCCATGGGGACACTGTTTCCACCTTGCTCGTTTTAGTCCCCACCCGTGCGCTCCTTACTCCACTAGGCTCTGCCTCCCCCATGCCTGTGAGGGCAGCACTTCTTTTCTTTCTTTCTTTTTAAAATATATTTTTATTGATTTCAGAGAGGAAGGGAGAGGGAGAGAGAGATGGAAACATCACTGATGAGAGAGAATCATTGACTGGCTGCCACCTGCAGCAGGTGTGAGCGGGGCAAGCGCCATCAGTGGGTGTGAGCAGGGCAAGCGCCATCAGTGGGTGGGAGCAGCAGCACCAGGATCAGGGCTGCTGGCAGACAGGGGACTGGGGCTGCAGCAGAGGGGCCAGGCAAGGGTGCAGAGGATGGGCCCAGACCCGCCCCTGTGCCCACTGCAGCCTCGTGGCCCACAGTTCCTTTCAAGGTGCGTGAATTCGTGCGTTGGGCCCCTGGTAATAAAATAAAAACTTCAGACCCAAAGGAAGATCTGACTTCAAGGTAAAACATGTCAACTTTCTGAGCAGAAAGGAAATATGTCTAGTAGAAAACAATAATAATGATAAAAAGGGATTGGAAGTAGATCCCCTGACAACAGGCTGAAGAATGAGGTGTAATTTGAAGAAATTACGGTGTACAGGTTTGCCACAGAGGGAAGCACTGATTCATACAGAGCAAATATTAAACTGCTAGAGAGTTTCCAGACTGAGACCATTTTATGCATTGTACTGATTTATGACTCATACTTACAAACACTCCTGAAATTCAGAGGCATCAGGTTCTTGTTGGCTATTAGATGCTTTGGTCAAATAAATCTTCTGGTGTCGACTCGTTTTCCAACGTTAATTACTGAGCACTTACCATGAGCCCGCACTGCTCTAACTGCTTTACTTACATAAGCTCACTTCATCTCCCCATCACCCCTTCGGAGGATGTGCTATTATGGTTCCTGTGTGAGAGGGGCCACTGGAGGCACAGATCATTTCGCTCATTGACACGAGGTCCCACGACGGTTAAGCGGAGAAGCTGGGACCCAACCAAGGAGACGGGTGCAGTGCCTGTGTCCTTGGTAGAGGAGTGGTCAGTTGGGCAATTATTGTGAGCAGCACGTCGGCTCTTTACTTTCCGTCTTTATTCAAAATGGAGTCATTTATTAGTAAAGGTCATTGTGGGCAGACCTAAGCCAGGTTTCTCATTGTGAGAGAAAGAAAGAAGGGAAGGGGAGGGGAGGGGAGGGGAGGGGAGGGGAGGAGAGGGAAGGGAAGGGAAGGGAAGGGAAGGGAGAAAAAGATGAAAGAAAGAAAGAAAGAAAGAAAAAGAAAGAAAGAAAGAAAGAAAGAAAGAAAGAAAGAAAGAAAGAGGGAGGGAGGGAGGGAGGGAGGGAGGGAGGGAGGAAGGAAGGAAGAAAGAGAAAGAAAGAAAGGAAGGAAGGAGGAAGGAAGGAAGGAAGGAGGGAAGGGAGGGAGGGAGGGAGGGAGGGAAGGAGCAAGGGGGAAGTCTAGAATGAACCTGGCGCTGGATTAGTGTTGGAGACATCAACATGAACTCCTGTTTAGTTTCACACAGGCAGAGAGACAGATGGACAATGTAAAATATGGATGTACTTATGAGTTTATATACACACACGTGTCTCGGTTTGTCTTCTTAGAGAGCCTAGAAATAATGACACCTCAGTAGCAAGGACTGTACCTAGATATTGGGTCAAATGCACAAACATTATAATTCTAAAGACCAAATACACTGCATTCCCTAAGACATAAAAATGAGGTGTGTATAAAGGCCTGTTTAAATACATAATGCAACAGGTCTGTGTGCACAAGCCTCAGATACAAGGGTTTGTTAGTCCTTTAAAGTTTAGCATAATGTAGCGCACGTAGAGTTCAACCATTTAGGCAGCCAAATAGCAGATGAACAGATGGACTATGAACTGTCATAAAGGCCAGGAAACTCTGCAGACGACTTTGGCTCTTCCACTGTAATTGGCATGAAAAGCCCCTCCTTCTGCCATTGTGACTGCCAGCTGCATGGCCTTATGCCTTTCATTCTTTCATATCGACCTGTAAAAGTTTATCTCATGGATAATCGAGTAATGATTTATGAAACATTCACTTAAAAATAAATATGGGCCATAACCGGTTTGGCTCAGTGGACAGAGCGTCAGCCTGATGACTGAAGGGTCCCAGGTTTGATTCTGGTCAAGGTCATGTACCTTGGTTGCGGACACATCCCTGGTAGGGGGTGTGTAGGAGGCAGCTGATCGATGTTTCTCTCTCATCGATGTTTCTGACTCTCTATCCCTATCCCTTCCTCTCTGTAAAAAAAATCAATAAAAAATGAATAAATATGGGAGCCCTAGCTGGTTTGACTCAGTGGATAGAGCATCGGCCTGCAGACTGAAGGGTCCCGGATTTGATTCCGGTCAAGGGCACATGCCTGGGTTGTGGCTCGATCCCCAGTAGGGGGCATGCAGGAGGTAGCCGATCAATAATTCTCTTTCATCATTGATATTTTTATCTCTCTCGCCCTCTCCCTTCCTCTCTGAAATAAATAAAAACATATTTTAATAAATAAATAAATAAATAAATAAATAAATAAATAAATAAGGGAGATTGAGCACCATAAGACTAATTTGGGCTCAAGGCCCGGTGAAAGCGCATGTTAAGATGTCCTTGACTTAAATATCTTCACTCGAGCTACATAATAGCTAAACATCTTGGTGGATTTCTGTTTAACTCCAGGAAGGCAGAGAAATGTATCATAGGTCCAGTAGTGATCTACATTGAAGTGTAGAAAGGTTGTCCGTGGTAGAATGATTTTGTATGTGAATATACGCAGGCAATATACATGTATGCTTGCAAACACGCAGGAAAAGTCACGGTCACCTGATCCCCGCTGGCTTCTCAGCAACCTGGCTGGTCTTTGGCTTTGGAGTGAAACAGCTACAAAGTTCATTCCTATGTTTTGCTCGGGTTTCTCAATGCAAAAAAAAAAAAAAGTGTGTTGACAAGTGACAGCAAAAGGTGTGTTGACAGGGGCTGTTCTGTTAGCAGAGGGCACTCTTGGCCTCTTTGGAAAAATCCAAGGTGAAAGTCGGAAGACTCCCTCCTGCCCGTTGGCCAGGTGCAGCCGTTGGCTCCACACTAACGCTCCGGGCTGTGCAGGCCTTTGCTGTGCTGGCTTCACTGGGAGCCAGGGACTGCCCCGGCTGGACGTCTCTGCAGGTGGCCCGACCGGGACCACACAGGTGCAGGTGAAGAACAGACCATCCTAAGAAGAAGTGACTCGAATCCCATCACCCTGGGACAGGCTTCTCCTGGGAGAGTCCAACCTGTCGTCGAAAGAGTTCACACACTTATCTCTGATTCGAGACCAATAAAACCCAAACCGAGGAAAACCCAGGATTCAGAGATGCTAGTGCAAACCACGATTTAAATTTTTTATTTTATTTTAGGCACATAAGTTTATTGGGACTATATTCTCACTGCATGTCACACATGTCACAGTACACTGTGGGATGACAGCCGCCAGGCAAGAAGCACACCTAATAACCCGCAGCCATAATGGATGGAAGACATCTGACGCCATAATAGGGTTGCCTTCCTTGCATTTTCAATCGGAGGCATCTCAACCATCTATTAGTTACTGTGTTTTCTTTTTTAAATGTATTTTATTGATTTTTTTACAGAGAGGAAGGGAGAGGGATAGAGAGTTAGAAACATCGGATGAGAGAGAAACATCGATCAGCTGCCTCCTGCACACCCCCTACTGGGGATGTGCCCACAACCAAGGTACATGCCCTTGACCGGAATCGAACCTGGGACCTTTCGGTCTGCAGGCTGACGCTCTATCCACTGAGCCAAACCAGTCAGGGCTAGTTACTGTGGTTTTTTTTCCACTTCCTCCTCAAACTGCTGTAGGTCGCCAAAAGAATTCACCTCCCACTCTGGGAAAGCCTGCAGTCGGTGTGAGCTCCGGCGGGGAGGGCTCTGTTTCCCTTAGGATTCTGCACCACCACTTCCTTAGGTCCCTGCTGCCGATGGCCCCAACCCCCGTGCAGAAGCCAGGCTCCCGGGACCTGCCAAGCTGTGACCTCAGCAAGTGACCTCCTGGTGCCTTTGTTCCTTCCTCTGGAAAAGCAGGGGATGGTGCTAATGACACCAACGCCAGGGGGTTGCTGGGAATATGACTTGAGTTGATTCAGGTGAGGTTCTCCCAGCTTGGCACAGCCCGTGCTCAGTAAGGGTTAGCGATGACCATGACAATGCACGGCCCTTCGTTCACCAGTGAGGAACTCTCAGATCTCCCTGCCTGTGACGGGCCAGATTTTTTCCACCTCAAATTCGTATGTCGAAGTTCTGACCTCCAGTGCCTCAGAATGTGACTGTGTTTGGAGAGAGGAGCTCTAGAGATAATGAGGTAAAATGGGCCATATGAAGGAAGGGGCCCTAATCCAATGTGACCAGTGTCCCAGTAAGAGGTAGCTCAGAGTTGGTTAGAATGTTGACCCGATAGATCAAGGTTTCGGGTTCGATCCCCAGTCAGGCCATATACAAGAAGCCACGAATGAATGCATACAGTCAATAAAAATTAACATAAAGTAAAAGAGGAGATTAGAACAGGGACACACACGGAGGAAGGGCCGGTGAACACACGGGGAGAACGTGGCCCTCCGTCAGCCAGGGGGAAGGCTGCAGAAGAAGCCAACCGTGCCAACACCGTGATCTTGGACTTCCTGCCTTCAGAAAAGACATTTCTGCGTGTAAGCCACCCAGCCCGCGGTATTGATCACCTGATGCTGTTATGACAACCCCAGCAAATGATTGCACAGCCCATCTCAAGCTGCCCTAGACAGGGGCTCAATCTTGGGTTCCCTGTCCTTGAACCCTGCTGATTCTCCTCCTGGGTGCTCCGCCCTGCCCACTGGTTCCTCTGCCACTTGCTCTGCCCCGAATGTAACTGTCCCAGGATTCTTTCTCAGGCTCTTCTCCTTCTTTCTACACGCTTTCTCTCTCACCAGGTCATTATCCATCTTCTGGGCTCTTCAGCATAAAGGCTGAAGAACTCCAAAGCCATAGCTCTTGTTTCACTCCCCCTAGGTCTCCACTCACCTTCCAAATGCCCCTTAGATATTTCCAAATGCCCCTTAGATATTTCCTCTGCTGTATCGTGCTCATCACTCCCCAACCAAACCCACTGTCTTCACATCTACACTCCCTCCTCCTGTTTTCCCTCATTATCTTCTTAGCGGCCCAACTAAGACGTCGCTCACCATTGTTTACTTTCTCCCCTCATCACTCCTTTGTCCCCATAGCTCATACTCCACCATTTCCCTTACTTTTCACCTTCTCCCCTTTCCAGGTCGGTCGCTGTGCAAACCCAGGACTCATCATCATTTGCCCAATATTCTGCGTGACTTCCTACTTCCCCTCCCTTCAGTTTTAGACCTTCATCCTCCAATGAGTTATGTTCCTATGACACAAATGATATAATTTTCCTCTTAAAATATCATGGTGGTTCTTTGATAGGACAGGTTCTTTGTTGCCCACTTCAACAAAGTAACCCCAAATAACTGCCATTGGCCTTCATGATTTGCTGTGATCCTTCCTTTTAAACTTTAAAGGGTATGTTTTTTTAAAAAATCCACAAAATCCCCAACACTTTATACTCCGAATCAGTTGTCAACCCTGCAAACACCAATCATTTATATCCTGCAAACATATTGCTCTTGACTTCCCTTCAAAGGAGGTCCCATATGGTAAATGAAACAAAGGAGAATTCTGATATTTTTTTTATAAATGCTATTTTTAACCTTACAGACATCTTTCTTTAACTTCATCACATCGTTTTTCATCTTTGTTTCTCCCCATTTTATTGAGAGATATTTGACATGCATCACTGTATACGTTTAAGGCGTGCAGCATAATGATTTGACTTGCATATATCATAAAATGATTATTAGAATAAATTTGGTTAATATTTATCATCTCATATAGGTATGAAGAAAACATTTTTCTCCTTGTAATGAGAACTTTTAGAATTTACTCCCTTAACAACTTTCAAATACACTGTGCAGCAGTGAGCTCCAGTCACCAGGCTGCACATTGCATCCGGTACTTATTTCTCCTATAACTGGAGATGTGTCCCTCCTCCTTCCTCCCTCCAGTTCCCCATCCCCCAAACCCCACCTCTGATCACCACAAATCTGTTCTCTTCTTTGAAATTAGTTTTTTAAAAATATATTTTTATTGATGTCAGAGAGGAAGAGAGAGGGAGAGATAGAAACATCAATGATGAGAGAGAATCATTGATCGGCTGCCTCCTGCACACCCCACACTGGGGATCGAGCCCGCAACCTGGGCATGTGCCCTGACCGGGAATTGAACTGTGACCTCCTGGTTCATAGATCGACACTCTACCACTGAGCCACACCGGCTGGGCTCTCTGGTCCTTTATGACAGTGGCCATTCTAACAGGCATGAGGCGATATCTCACTGTGGTTTTGACCTCACATGTTCTCCACATTAACCCATAGAGATGAGGATAATACTTTGTGTACATGCATGTCATTGATTTTTTGGCCCATTTCCAACGTTCAAGGATACATGGCCCCGCACCTACTTTTTCAAATGGTCGGCACCCGCACCCCTCTATGGCGAGTGTCAGGAGTGCAAGACTCCGGTTCCTTGCCATCCGATGCCTTTCCAAGGAGGCCAATGACTCTGGCAGATGTGTTCTTGGCGAGAAATCCTGCATAGTGACGGGCAGGAAGTGGAACCTCACTTCTGCCTTGTTCTTGGGGGATCCCAGCGGCAGGTGCTGGGGAGACAGAGAGCCCCGTCTCGGCAGAGAAGAGGAGGTCTGTGCGAGGAATGCCGTTTCGGAGTTTTCTGCGCCAGGAGATGAACAGAAGGGGCACACTGTTAGCCGAGGGGCGCCGTGTTAGCCGAGGGGCGCGGAGGGGAGGAGCGGCCTGCCCCTTCAGTGTGCACACGGGCAAGGGGAATTCACGGAGAGTGACCCCGAATCCCACAAAATTCCCTGATTGGGAAGAGTGATCCCAAGCTAGTGATCGGCGCTTAGACAAATGAGAGATTAAGACAAAAAAAAAGGCGTACAGTGGGGCCTTGACTTATGAGTTTAATTCGTTCCGAGACCGAGCTCGTTAAGGAGCTCGTTAACTCAAATTACTCTATCAACTCAATGCAAAAAATCCGCTGACAGCTGGTATCTCAAAAAACTCGTTAGTCGGGACACTCGTAAATCAAGGCCCCACTGTATCTCTCAGTTATGTTTTCTCTCTTCTTAAGGGCTTATCCAAATCTTGGTCAACACATTCTAAAAACATTTTTTGTTTTACTTTCTCCTTGACTTGCTTTAAAGTTCCAAACTATGTTTTTGGTCTCTGGCATGGGCAGAGAGAACATTTTTGTGAAAAAGGGTTTCTTTGGGGACCATTAAATATAGTTTTTAATCGGTTTCACCTGATTTTTATTTTAGTAATACCCAGAGGAATATCCATGTATGAATCAGCCCGAAATAATGAAGCCTGGAATTACTGTATTTTGGGGAAATAGGTCAGTTCACAGCTACCACGAACAAGGTAACATCTTGTAGCAATAGTTCTCTGTGAGTGTGGGCGATCAAGACTACGGCTCTGCTACTCATTCCACGTGTTTTTAATTTGATTTTAACGTTTAGAAATGTAGAAATGCAGTGTTGCTGTTTTTTTTTTTTAAGGGGCAATTTTTGAAGAACAATGACTTAAGGTAAAGATATGTAGGTAGTTTGGGGCCAAAATTCCATCAATAAGATTACTTCAACCTTACTTCACAGGGTTTGAGAAAGCCCATACAGATTCTTCCCAACCTGTGAATACTTGGCTATTGAACACCCATGCACAAAAACCCGTGTTTGAGCCCTAGCTGGTTTGGTTCAGTGGCTAGAGCGTCGGGCCTGTGGACTGAAGGGTCCCGAGTTCAATTCTGGTCAAGGGCACATGACTGGTTTGCAGGCTCCGTCCCTAGTAGGGTGCATGCAGGAGGCAGCCAGTCAATGATTCTCTCTCATCATTGATGTTTCTATCTCTTTCTTCCTCTCTGAAATCAATAAAATATATATTTTAAAAAATCCATGTTTGAAGGCTGGCTGTATCCCTGTCCCCTGGATTTTACCTAGGACACCTGGGGGAGGAGGGGAAGGGGGGGGGATGGGGTTCTTAAAATAGTGCTGCCACCTGGTGGTCAAAGGGCTAACTAACACCTACCCCCAACCAATTTTTTCCAGGGCATCCTACATCCAATTCAGTTCCGTGTTGCCCGGTTCAATAAACATTCATTGAGCTCACCTGAGGGCCAGCCAAAGTGGTAATTACTCAGGGACAGACCTGTCTCCACCTACTTTTCCTTTGCTTTTTACCATTTACAATTCAGTCTATTTAATCTCATGCCATTGTTTTCTTGGGGACAGACATTCTATTTCACCTTCCCTACTCTCCTTTCTTCTCTCAGTTCTTGCCAGGTTTCCTTAGAAATGGTTATTTCCCTTCTCTTCCTTTTTTTAGGCTCCATTTGTGCACCAACAATGACACTGATCATGGCTTAAAGTAAAAATAGTGTGCTGTCAGAAATTGTTCCAAGAAAAAAAAAATCATATATATATATTTATTTTTGAGAACTTCCAAAGGCCTCAAAAAGGCTCAGAGTGTACCAAAAGGCTCGTTCTGCCTCCTTATCTAATTGGGTCTATGCCACCTTTACCCACTTTTCCTGATACACCAACATTTGAGAAAAAGATCGCAATTTTCATCCATTTTCGATTTTCTAACAATAGTAGATGTTGCTTTTTACTATCTTTCATTATAAGAATTGATCATTTATGTACATTGTGGGTTAAATCTTGAGGAGGTTATTGGTAAACATAATGGCGATAAAACTGTGTTTAGGGAAAATTCATTTTGAGTTCTATCAAGTAGTCAAGGGCTTTTGAAATGCAGTCCACTTCAACACAAAAGTTTCCTACAATTAAATGACATAAATTAGGGGCTATTTTGTTTAGAATATAAAAAGATTTGCTACTTCTTAGATTAATTTATCATAGCACCTGTAAGTAAAATAATCTCCTGAATGCCTTTTAATTGTGATTCAGCTGTAAAACATTTAGAAATAGAAGTCATTATAAATCCAGTGGGGATAAGCTCAGATAAAGCCGGTAAGAATCAAAGAATTTGGTAAGAATTACACAATTTTAGAATCTGTCAGTTCCACTAAGTGCACACATATCTGAAATATCCTTATTTTTTTCCACTAAAAAAATTGGGAAGACTAATTATTATAAAAAATATGTAACCTTGAAGTAAATTCCTAGAATTCCTGGTGGAATTGCTGAATCAGAGTATGTCCTGCCCTGGCCGGGTTGGTTCAGTGGATAGAGTGTCAGCCTGCGGACTGAAGGGTCCAGGGTTTGATTCCAGTCAAGGACACATGCCCGGGTTGCGGGCTCAATCCCCAATGAGGGGCGTGCAGGAGGCAGCTGATCAATGATTCTCTCTCATCATTGATGTTTCTCTCTCTCTTCCTCTCCCTTTCTCTCTGCAATCAATAAAAATATATTTTTTAAAAAAGAGTATGTACTTACACAATTTTGATAGATATTGCCAAATTTCCCTCTATAGAAATTATACCACTTATGTTTCTAACATTTTTTAATCCTCAAAGACACCACATCACTGGGTTATGCAGTCATGGTTTATTAGATTCATCCAAACACTTCAGGTCTCCTTGGCTGTTCGCTTTTCGTCTCTGGGCCCCATATGGCCTCCGTTCCCTTTTAAAAAGAACATCCTGTAGCAGTTCCTTAGTGAGTCTCCGCTGGGGGTGCACTCTTTGCTTTGTTTGTCTGACGATGTCTTTATTTGCCCTCCTTCCTGACATGACTCTGGGCTGACAATTACTTTTTCCGTCATGTTAAAAGCTCATCCTTTGCTCTAGCCAGTTTGGCTCAGTGGATAGAGCATCAACCTGTGGACTAAAGGGTCCCGGGTTTGATTCCAGTCAAGGGCACACGCCCAGGTTGCGGGCTCCATCCCCAGTGGGGAGCGCGCAGGAGGCAGCCGATTCATAATTCTCTCTCATCATTGATGTTTCTATCTCTCGCTCCCTTTTCCTTCCTCTCTGGAAAAAAAACACCCATCCTTTGTCTCGGGGCTTCCTGTGTGGCTGGGAATGAGTCAGGTCTCAGTCTGCCTGCTACTCCTTCCAAGGAAATTCGCTTTTCCCCTCTGGCTGCTTTAACATTTTTTCTCTTTGGATTTTGAAAATAACTGTTATTGGTTTAAGGTTTTAAAAAAGTTTTTCTTTTAATTAAATCGTTATTGTTCAGATTATTACATTTGTTCCTCTTTTTCCCCCCATAGCTCCCCTCCTCCCAGTTCCCGCCCCACCCTCCGCCCTCACTCCCCACCCACTGTCCTCATCCATAGGTGCACGATTTTTGTCCAGTCTCTTCCCGCATCCCCCACACCCCTTTCCCCCCCCCAAGAATAGTCAGTCCATTCCCTTTCTATGTCCCTGATTCTATTATAATCACCAGTTCATTCTGTTCATCAGATTATTTATTCACTTGATTCTTAGATTCACTTGTTGATAGATGTGTATTTGTTGTTCATAATTTGTATCTTTACCTTTTTCTTCTTCTTCCTCTTCTTAAAGGATACCTTTCAGCATTTCATATAATACTAGCTTGGTGGTGATGAACTCCTTTAGCTTTTCCTTATCTGTGAAGCTTTTTATTTGACCTTCAGTTCTGAATGATAGCTTTGCTGGATAAAGTAATCTTGGTTATAGGTTCTTGGTATTCACCACTTTGAATATTTCTTGCCACTCCCTTCTGGCCTGCATAGTTTCTGTTGAGAAATCAGCTGACAGTCGTATGGGTATTCCCCTGTAGGTAACTGAGTTTCTTTCTCTTGCTGCTTTTAAGATTCTCTCTTTGTCTTTTGCTCTTGGCATTTTAATGATGATGTGTCTTGGTGTGGTCCTCTTTGGAAAAGGTTTTAAAAAAGTTTTGTTTGGCTGTCGTTTCCCTTGATGGATGTAGATGTGGAATATTTCTTCCCTGCTAAGGGTTTGATGAGCTTCTTACATGTGTGGCTGTCTCTTTTATCAGTTATAACAATTTCAAATACTGTCTTTTATTCTTTATATCCTGTTTCTCGACTCTCATTAAATGTACAGCAGACCTTCTTATTGGATCTTCTATGACTTCTACCCCCTTTTCTGTGGTTTCCGTCTTTTGTGACACATTCTAGAGAATTCCTTCTGGCCAACATCCAGCCCCCTCACCTTCTCTCGCTCGTCCAGCCTGCCCTTTGAAGTGTGTTTGAGTAATGGACTTCAGTTGTTGGGTTTTTGGTTTTAGAAGTTCTATTTGTTTGTTTGTTAATGGAATGCTTATAGTTTCCGGTTCCCTGGAGGGATTTTCAAGCTAATTTTTTTTTTCTCCTTAGTACATAAAGTAGTGGTTTCATGGCCTGCACCTGAGAACTGCAGTGTGAGATGCACCTGCCACTTGGCCTTCAGGAGGCGATGGAGGAGGGGGCGGAGGAGGGATGGCGTGGCTGGAGCCCTGACCTCCACCCCCGATTCACGCGGGGCACAGCCAGGCCCGAGGGAAGCCTGTTCCCAGGAGACGCCCCATCACCTGGCTGCCCTTCCGTAGGCCCACAAGGCAGGTAAGACTCCCCACCTCGCCTGCGTCCCTCGCTCCGGGGCCAGGTGACCAGGTGGCTTTGAGATGGCCCCGCACATGGCCACGCGCAGGGAGGAGGCCACCCGCGTGGTGTGTGGGTAGGACCAGCCCCGGGCACACGTGGCGGCTTCATCGCTGCCGAGTCGCCCAGGGCCAGGCACTGGGGCCACGCGGGGAGCCATGCCCACAACACAGCCCTGAGGGTCGTTGCTCAATGGGTGGACGCCCTGAGCGGGACACGGAGAACTGAAGGCGGTGACAAGCAGGGGGGGCCCCGCCTGTGCCTCAAGCCTCTGGGCTGCTGGCACAGGGCCCTTCCCTCCAGCCGCCGAGGGGAGGGCGGGGAGTGGGGCAGGCGGGAGCCAGGGCCGCTGGGCAGCTGCGCTGAGCCCGGGAGGGGGGGGTCTGCCCCCCAAAGGGCCGTCCTGTGGGAGAAAGCCTGGGCTCCGAAACGTGGAGGGACATGGAATGAGGCCCGGGGTGTTGGCATCCTCTGGGCTGGCGTGGCCCACCCTCCCTAGTAAGCTAGGCGTCTGCTGTACTGGCTGTGTTTTTGTCGTTGTTAATCCCACCTGAGAATATTTTCCCGTTGATTTTTAGAGAGCGTGGGAGGCAGGGTAAGAGGTAGAAACATCAATGTGAGAGAGACACATCCATGGGTTGCCTCCCACACGCGCCCCAACCAGGCCAGGGATGGAGCCTGAGCCGAAGTACCTGCCCTTGATCAGCTCGAACCCAGGACCCTTCAGTCCGCAGGTGGAGGCTCTATCCACTGAGCAAACCAGCTGGGCACTGCTGCTACATGGGAAGACACTGCAGAGACCTCCCCGAAGGCCACCCTGCCCCCCGGGGAATGCCGGTTCCTCTCTTGGCCGCCAGGAGGGTAATGGGGTTAAATCCCAGAGCGACCTGGCCACGGCATGTGGGCACGAGGGGGACAGAGACCGACCATCCACCAGGGAGTGACACGCGTGGCCGCGTGGACGGGGCCGGAGCCTGGACTCCGGTGTTAAGAGGCGCTTGGTCCGGACTCGTAAGCATTTCTTGGAGCTGGGATTTCATGTCCTGGCAGCCTCCTGCCCCCGCCCGCCCCGGAGATGGGGCGCACTCCTTGCTGGGGTGGCTCTCGTTAGCCTGGAGGAAGGGGTGACCTTGAAAACACCTTCAGGGGAAGCGCCTGACGGTAGGATATGCCATCCCAGGGGTAAAACAGGCAGCGGAGGACCAGGTTTTGCCTGATGGTTATCACTCCGAACACAGGAGAATGGAGGAGCAGGGAGCCAAGGGCAGGCACCCCAATAAAAGGTCGCGATCCCCTGCTCCGTTCCCAGACCTGAGCCACTCTCAGACCCAGCGCCCAGGACAGCGGCGGCCAGGTCTATTCTAGTTAGTTATTCCCAGCCCCTCCCGCAAGGACCTGCGCACGATTCCCTTCCTCACTCCATTGTCACTCCACCGCCTTTCATGACGATGGCCTCCTCCAAATCCTCGCATTTACCGCTGTGTCCCTAACCCGCACCCCAGCGGGCCAGCTCCCTGAAGACCTTGGCCACAGAGGATGCCCCGTTTGTTTCCCACGCAGGGGAGTGTGAGGTCACTTCGGCTTCTCTTGAGGTTCCTGGAAGGCAGAGTTGCTTGGTTCCTATTTCCAAAGTCAGACACACACACACACCCCAATCCCAGCACACACACATTCACCCCCCAATCCCAGCACACACACACACACCCCAATCCCAGCACACACACCCCAATCCCATCACACACACACACCCCAATCCAAGCACACACACACACACCTCAATCCCAGCACACACACACACACCCCAATCCCAGCACACACACCCCAATCCCATCACACACACACACCCCAATCCAAGCACACACACACACACCTCAATCCCAGCACACACACACCCCAATCCCAGCACACACACACACCCCAATCCCATCACACACACCCCCCAATCCCAGCGCGCACACACACACACACAGACACACACAGACACACACACACACCAATCCCAGCACACACACACAGACACACACATAGCCCAATCCCAGCACACACTCACAGACACACACACACACACACCCAATCCCAGCACACACACACACAGACACACACACACCCCAATCCCAGCACACACTCACAGACACACACACACCCCAATCCCAGCACACACACACACACACACCAATCCCAGCACACTCTCACACACACACACACGCACACACGCACACACGCACACACACACCCCAATCCCAACACACACACACACACACACACCCAATCCCAGCACACACTCACACACACACACACACACACTCACCCCCCCTCAATCCCAGCACACACACACACACACACACACACACACACACTCACACCCCCCCCAATCCCAGCACACACATACACACACTCACACCCCCCCCAATCCCAGCACCAGGGGGATAAGGCGCTGGGGGCGCGGTCCGCACATTCCCGGGGAGACGGTACTGGCGACCCCTGCTGGCCCCCGGAGGCACTCCACCCCGGAGCCCGGAGCTGTCCTAACGCGCGCCTTTCTGTGCACCGACCTGAGCGAGGAAGCCGGGGACGCTTTCTAACACCCGAAGGGCGGGGCCTGTCCGGAAGCGGAGCGAACAGGCGTCCAGCCCCAGGCCCAGGCCCAGCTCCGAGGCCAGCGCGGTCCCAGCCCCGCCGCCCCCCCGCAGCGCCGGCAAAGCCCCAGGGAGAAGCGGACGGGAACCGAGCGCCATCTCGGAGGCCTGAGGCTGCCAGCGAGCCATTGGCGGCTTTTCCCACAGTGCCGTCTGATTGATAGGATAATCGATAGCCGTCAAGTGCTTCCAGCTTTTCCTTCTTAACCGTGAAACGCCTCGGCTAGAAAGGATGCCTGAAATGCACGTGCAGGAAGAGAGCCACGGGACAAACATGCTTGTAGCAACCTGAGCCAGAAAGGACTTGGCACCCGGACCGGTTGCTCAGTGGTTAGAGTCTCCGCCAGAGGACTGCAGGGCGGGGTTCGAGTCCCGGCAGGAGCAGGAGGCAACCAATCTAGGTGTCTCTTTCACATCGACGTTTCTCATTCTGCCTCTCCCTCTCCCTTCCAGTCTCTCTAAAAATCAGTGGGGAAAAAATATCTTCAGGTGAGAATTAACAGAGAGAGAGAGAGAGGGGGGGGGGGGAGCGCGTAGCTAACACCCCCAAAGGCCCTCTCTTGTCCCTTCCTGTCTCCAGCGGAAACAATACCCATTTCTCTGGACTTTCCTCATTTGAATCATTTCCTGGCCTTTCTTTGCAATTTTACCATCTGTGAAAGCATAGTTTTGCCTGTTTTTGAGTTTTATTTAAGTGGAATTTTATTGTATGTGTTATTTTGTGATCTGCTCTTTTTTTAAAAAAAAAATGTGGCAAAAATACACAACATACAATGTTTAAGTGTAGAGTTCAGTGGCATGAAGTGCAGCCACATTATCATGCTGTGATCACCACCATCCACTCACGAGCTCTTTTCTTCGCCTTACAGAACTGAAACTCTGTACCTATGATTACATGCGAATTCCTCATTTCCTCTCCCCCCACCCCCCAGGTCCCTCACCAACCACATCCCACTTCTGTCCCCATGGACCCGGCTACTGTAGGTGCCTCAAATAAGGGAATCATCGGTCCGTGTCCTGTAGTGACCGGCTTACTTCACTGCTTCACTCAGTACAGTGTCCTCGGGGTTTGCCCATGGTGCGCAGGTGCCAGAATGTCACTGCTTTTTAAGGCTGAAGAACATGCCGTTACATGTAGGGACCACATTTTGCTTACGCGTCGGTAGCTTCGGCCTCTTGGCTCTTGTGAATAATGCTGCTGTGGGCATGGATGGACAAATATCTCTGCAGGTCCCTGCTTTCAATTCTTTGGAGTCTGTCCCTAGAAGGGGGACTTCTGGGTCACAGGGTGGTGCTAGTTGTAAGATTTGGAGGCGCTGCCATACTGTCTTCCACAGCAGCGGGCCTATTCCATGTTTCCACCAGCAGCACAAGGGTTCCCCCGTCCCACAGCCTTGCCAACACCCGCTATTACCTTCCTTAAAATGTCACAGTCACCATCCTGATGGGGATGCCTATCTGACTGTGGGCTTCATTGGCATTTCCCTAAGTGACTAGGGATGGTGAGCATCTTTTCATGTGCTAATTGGCCATGTGTCTATCTTCGTTGGAGAACTGTTGATGATGAGTCTTTTGCTCATTTTAATATTGGGTTGTTGTTGTTGTATTGTAGAATTTCTTTTTTTTTTTTAATCAGGAAATTTCTTTTTAAAAAATATATTTGATAGATTTTTTTTACAGAGAAGAAGGGAGAGGGATAGAGAGTTAGAAACATCGATGAGAGAGAAACGTCGATCAGCTGCCTCCTGCACACCCCCTACTGGAGATGTGCCCGCAACCAAGGTACATGCCCTTGACTGGAATCGAACCTGGGACTCTTTAGTTCCCAGGCCGACCCTCTATCCACTGAGCCAAACCAGTCAGGGATGTATTGTGGAATTTCTTTATATATTCTGGATATTAACTCCTTATCAGATATAGTATTTGCAAATACTTCCTACTGTGACTCTAAGCTTCCTGGCCCGCAATGTTGAGAATAGCGAACGGATGTGCACTTTATCAGTGAACGCGCCGGGCCGGATTATTTCCCCGGTAGCCGGTGGGAATTCTGCCACAACACGCGGCCCAAAACAAGGTGGTTCAGACGACACCTCTGGGATGCTAAAACTGCCTGTTGAAAAGTAAAACAATCTGGACAGCCAATCGCCTTTGTCTCTGTGATGCGAAGCAATCAATTTCTCCCCTCCTCCCCTCCTCCTAACTGAATTAAGCCACTCAGCAAGTTGAGCTTGGGCCCACAGAGGCACAGCTTTAACGCAGCACCTCATCACACACACATGCACACACGCGCACACATGCGTACGCACACCTGTGGGTCTTACGAAGCATGTGCAGGTTCTGGGGTGCCACAGCAAACATCTTCGCGGGCCAGGTGGCTCACGAAGCATCTTGTGATGAAGTGATGGGAAGCGAAGGACCCCTCGATGGCCTTGGATTGTTGGGGGTTCAATACGATTCGGCTTCTGGCCTCAGAATCCTCGCCAGGAAAATAGAGAGGCTGCTATGGTTTGCACTTGTGGTGCCATGTGAGCATTCTCCGTGGGCTCCGGGCGCCGCGTTTCGTGTTGTTTCATTACATTTGCAATTAGCCCGCGAAGACAGGCTCCGTGTGATTCTGCAGCGAGGCGTTGCAGCTTCCAGGACAGCCAACAGCCGTGACCCGCGGCGCCCCCTGTGCACGGTGATAGCTACTGGCCTCATTAGGAGACTAGCAGATGGCAGAGTCCTCATTGGTGTCTTAACCCACGTGCGGCTCGCGTGGCACAAATGTTTGCCTTTAAACAGTGTAACTATGTCAGGACGGTCTGCGTCCTGCTCTCATTAGTGTTAATGCCGCCTGATCCTAACAGGAAACATTTCTGTGGTTCCCATTGTTATTGTTTGCTTGCTTACTCTATGTAAAGCCATTCTCTGATTTTTTCCCCCTGGATTCTTACTTTTTAGGAGGACAAACAAACTTTTGTCTACTTCTTCCTTTTAACTTTTACTCATTCTACAAATCTCTGCTGAGCTGCCACGGCCAGCCAGGCTGACGCAGGAGAGATGTAAGGATGGACACCATGTGGTAGACGCTCCATACATACTTGCTGAAAGAATGAAGCTAAAGTTAATGGTTAGTTTTGTTTTATAGAATGAGGATCTCCAGCTGAAAAGTACTTGAACACTATTTCCTAGACACAGGGCCATGTTGTTTTTGTCTAGAAATACTTCCTTTAAACGACAAGGTGTTAGAAGCTGGAGGAAGTGCTTTGTGTTCAAGACTTTCCTTTGTCCAACCCACGACGTTGTCCGTGGTAAGCGTCGATCCTGTAAAATCGTGGTGGACTGAATTAGGCACGTAGTAGGTGTCAGCGCTCCGTGCTTCACAGTCCGGCTGTCAGCAGCCGCCGCAGAGCTCTCTCTGGCCTGGACTCCTGCCCTCGGCGCTGCCTTCCACCCATTTCCAGCTGTTCCAGCCGCTGCCCCTGGTGCCCTCGGGCAGATACAAGGATCTGGGATAGGTCCGTGGGTCGGAAAGCTCAGTGATGGCTAATGAGTGTCCACGCTGACGTCAAGGAGACATAAATGAAATGATTCATAGGGTTACGTGAAGGCCAGTGTGCGGTCAGAGGCATGAAGAAAGTGGCCGTTCTGTATGTACTGACCACGCCTGCCCTCCGCTGAGTCGGGGAGGGCCGCATGGACTTACACGCAGTGGGGAAAACCATGTGTGGTGGGCTCAGCCCCTCTCTCCTCCGTTGGAGACTACCACGCTCAGCTTAGTGTGTTTATGAGTGATCGCTCATTCTATTCATTCATTATTCATGGATGTAACAAACATTTATTGATCTCCAACCATGTCCCAGGCATCATGGGTGAGGGGGTGGGGCCCTGAGGATACAATGGTGAACAAGATACAGTTCCTGCCCTTAAGCAGCTCTAGAGCCGGTGAGAGAGGCAGACCCATGAAAACAGATGTGAAAGAATGAGAACCAGGAGGGGGAGAAATCAGGGGAGGCTTCTTGGAGGAAGAGGCATCTCTCTCCTTTATCTCGCAGTGAAGTCTGTATTTTCCAAGGCAACCCTCCATCTGTCTGATTGGAAGGGGGGATGGCCGGGCCTGAGACCCAACTTCCTTCCAGAGATGGAAAGGAAGGCTGTCCCAGGAGGTGTTATTACGATAGAGCGGCCCCTGCAGCACTCCCCACGTCCCCCAGGGTGGCCCCTATCCTGAAGACACTGTGATTCGGGGACCCCCTGGCCTCTTCCTGCGCATCCCAGGGTCTCTCCATTCCTCTCCTCCTCCTTCAGTCTAGACGTCTTTGTATTGTTCTCACTGCTGCCTCTTGCTCTAGACCAATGGTCCTCAACCTTCCTAATGCCGTGACCCTTTAATACAGTTCCTCATGTTGTGGTGACCCCCAACCATAAAATTATTTTTGGTGCTACTTTATCACTGTAATTTTGCTACTGATATAAATGGTAATGTAAATATCTGCTATACAGGATGTATTTTCATTGTTACAAATTGAACATAATTAGAGCATAGTGATTAATCACAAAAACAATATGTAATTATATATGTGTTTTCTGATGGTCTTAGGCGACCCCTGTGAAAGGGTCGTTCGACCCCCAAAGGGGTCGCGACCCCCCAGGTTGAGAAACGCTGCTCTCAACTCTTTCTCTTTCTCCCTTTGCTTGCCTCTCCATCTCCCCCTCACTGCATCCGAGGGGAGGGCACTTCCTTTCGTCTCAGGGTCTGGGGTCTCAGCCTCAGGGTCCCCGGTCCCCTGCAGCTGGGCTTAGCAGCTGGGACCCTGCCATGCTCAGGCCAGGGGCGCGCTGCAGGGAGTCCGCTGGGGGAGCCGCCCCGTGGGAGAGGAGGTCTCTTAGTCATCGGCCCCAGCCTGGCTCTCTCTGGGGGTGCCGCTGGGGGTCGGGCAGCCGAACTGTCAAGCAACGACTCTGTCCCAGGGGACAGGCTGCACGTGCACGTCCCACTCAAGGCCCAATTGTGCTGGCGGCTCCTGGAGAAGCAGCGGCTATTTCAGAGGAAGCGCCGCTTCTTAAAATAGGAATGCTCACTTCCAGGAACTGGAGAAAGACCAGGAGTCACTTCTAGGTACCACGTGGGGGGGAGGAGGGGAGAGGGGTCGTGCCAGCAGATGCTGGGCATGGGCCAGGGTGGGGGTGGGGAGAGGGGGACTAATGACTCGGGCTGGAGTGAAAACAAGAACGAAAGACTCTGTATTCAATTTCCTCTCCCTTGGAACACCGGACCGGCCGGGGCCATGCATAATGGATGATACTACCCCATCGCTCCCCTCTTGCCTCCCCCCCGCCCCCCAGCAACGGTAGGCGGTAGGCCTGCGGAGGGCCACTCAGATGGATGGACTCTTTTTCATTTTTGTGGCACTTTCCAAGCAGATACGCCAGAAAGCATTGGAAGTTCATAGAAGGAAATAACGTGGCTTAATCGCGACTGATCTCAGACCTGAACTGAGCTCGCGGCCCCGCGCTCCTCAGCCTGCGCTTTGGGACAGTCCCGTTAGTCGCTCTCTGCCGTCCCGAGGTCTGGACGTCCCGGTACGCTCTTGGGTGGGGGTATCGGCCTTTTCCAGAAGCAACGTGGTCTCGGGGGACTAAGCCCCGTTTGATTCTAGAAATACTCTGTGGAAGGAATAGACATCGGTAAGCAAGACGCTGATGTGTCAGCCGATGAGCATTTATTAGATCAAGCAATAGTGACCGATGCTTCAGGCTTACATTTCCACCCTCGTTAAGACTTCCATGGAGCGGACTGCACAGAAGCTGAGCCCTTGAGAGCTCATGGCTCCCACGGCCCCAGCCAACTGTGCTGGAATTTTCTTGCTCCAAAGCAGGCCGGGTGCAAAGCCCTGTGTGCTATGTATTTTGGGGGAAATAGGTTTCCAGTCCTTTAATAAATAATTCTAGTCAGCCCTAGCCGGTTTGGCTCAGTGGATAGAGTGTCGGCCTGCAGACTGAAGGGTCCCTGGTTCGATTCCGGTCAAGGGCACATGCCTGGGTTGTGGACTTAATCCCTCTCTTTCCCTCTCCCTTCTTCTTTGAAATCAATGAAAACATATTTTAAATAAATAATTCTAGTTAATCTCCCCTGTCCCCCAGCACACACACACAATCAACAGGAGGCGCGGGGAGGAGAAGCCTCACAAGGCACAGGCCACAGCCAGTGACCAGAGTCTGCTGCTGGATTCAGCCGGACCTGCTCTCCACCTCCTTGGGGACTTCACCGGTGGGTTTGTCTCCCCAACAGCAATGGCAAAAGGCTTCGAGGAAATGGACAGTCGCTCCCTTCCTTAAGCAGGTGGGGACACCTCAATTGGGAACGCTCTCAAGGGCACAGCTCCAAAGGCCTCGCCTGTCTCCCATTCACGGAGCCCCCAGGGGCGGCATCGGCCAGGGCCAGGTGCTCTGCCCTCCGGCGGCTCTGCTGCAACTGGCACCAGGGGTGGAGTCAGAGGAAGGCTTTTCAGAAAATGAGACTGACCTTCAGGTCTACCCAAGGGTTCCTCCTCCACAGTGACGCTTTCCCCTGTGAGCTCAGGGTCTGGCCTCTCCTCAGGGGCCTGTGGAAGTGGCTACACTGACTGATTCTTTTGTTGTTGTTGGTAATTGTCATCAGAGGATATTTTTTCTATGATTTTTAGAGAGAGTGAAAGGGAGGGGGAAGGAGAGAGAGAGAAGAGAGAGAGAGAAAGAGAGAGAGAGAAACATTGATGTGAGAGAGACACATCGATCGGACCCACGTACACCCTGACCAAGGGCGGGGAGCAAATCTGCAACCCAGGTCAGGAATCGTAAGCTCATGGGGCTGGCGCTCTAACCACCTAGCACACTGGCCAGTGACTGAGTCTTTTGACAGAGCAGAATGTGAGGCAGGCGCCTCTGGATTATGGTCCTGCCCTGTTGTCATTTTAAAAATGACATCAGCCCTAGCCAGTTTGGCTCAGTGGATAGAGCATCGGCCTGCGGACTGAAGGGTCCTGGGTTCGATTCCGGCCAAGGGCACATGCCCGGGTTGTGGGCTCCATCCCCAGTAGGGGGCGTGCAGGAGGCATCTGATCAATGATTCTCTCTCATCATGGATGTTTCTATCTCTCTCTCCCTCTTCCCTCCGCTCTGAAGTCAATAAAACTATATTTTTTAAAAAACGACATCACTGTGGTCCTAGAGATAATTAAAGAAAAATCATAGCAAAAAAAATGAAAGCCGAGGAGTGTCTGCCAACATCTGCCTTGCCTGCGCTGTGGCGGGCGCAGTGGGGTCTCCCTGACGCATCTTCATCTTGAAGAAGGAGAAGGACTATGATCAACTTTTAAACGCGCGATAAAGGAAGAGTTAGTTAATGGGGGGAGGAGAACTACCCATGCAGGTCACTCGCTCACACGCTTGAAAGGAAATGTCTCCGGTGACCACACATAATTGGATTTCTTTCGGGGCACAGGCTCCGACAACGCCTCTCCCCTTTATCTGGGTCCCGCTACCTGGCGGGAGGGAGGGGGCAGGGCGCCGGGTCGGAGGCAGATGAAAGGGAAGATCTGACGTTGCCATCATCACCATGGGTATCGTTTCCCTCGGCCAGGGTCACTGACACACAGGGCCACCCCCAGGCCCAGGGAGACGAGGAGTTTACACAGCCACCCGCGGGGGCAGCGGGGAGGGGGCGCATCAAAGCGCGACCGCACATGGGGGAGAAGATTTGTTCGGGGACAGAGAGCGAGATGACAGGCTCCCCGGCCACATTCTGCTGCTCTGGTGGGAGGGATGCTCTGAATTCCCCCATCCCTTCTCTCCCAGCTTCTGAGAGGAGCAAACACAATGAAGGGTGTAGAGAGATATTCCTGTTTCTTTATTTTTTTTTAATATTTATTTTTTAAATCTATTTTTATTGATTTCAGAGAGGCAGGGAGAGGGAGAGAGGTGGAAATAACAATGATGAGAGAGAATCATCGATCGGCTGCCTCCTGCCTGCCCCACACTGGGGATCAAGCCCACAACCCAGGCATGTGCCCTGACCGGGAATCGAACCATGACCTGGCTCATAGATCAATGCTCAACCACTGAGCCACACCTGCCGGGCTATTCCCGTTTCTTTAGAAGCGAGCTCTTCCTAAAAACATACTGTTTCACTAACGTCTTCCTCTGTGCCAGCTCCCGTTGGAGATAGCAATCTCCGCGTTTTTTGTGGTAAATGTGCATTAACGTAAAGCTGATCACTGTCACCACATTTAAGTGCATGGTCAGCAGTTATGTACATTCGCACTGCTGTGTGGCCATCACCACCACCCACCTCCAGGGCTCCTTCATCATCCTCAGCGGAAACCCTGTCCCCATTAAACACCTCCTCCCGCCCCCTCCCCGATAGCCCACACCTCCCAGGCCCTAGAACCACTGCTCTACTTTATGACTCCATACATGCGACCACTAGGTACCTCACGTAAGTGGAATCATACAGCATTTGTCCTTTGGTGTCTGGCTTACCTCTCTGATGCTCACCCCTGTTGTGGCATGCGTCCGAATTTCATTCCTTTTCAGGAGTTAATAGTATTCCATTATATGCAAATGCCACCATGTGTTTATCCATTCATCTGCTGATGGACGTTGGGTTGCTTCTACCTTTTGGATGTGTAATCACTTTTTATTCTAATATACAGCATACAGCAAAGGTAAAAGTTACTGTACTAAAGAGTTCCTTCCAAATTTTAGTCTTTAATCTAAAGGTCTTGTTAAAATGTAGGCTTTCAAGGGCTTATCCATCCTTTGATTTCTTCCGAGGTATTATCCTATATAATAAAAGGCTAACATGCAAATAGACCGAACGGCGGAACAACCAGTTGCTATGACATGCGCTGACCACCAGGGGGCGTGCGCGTGGAACATGGTGGGCGTCAGCAGCAGGTGGCAGAGCACGGAACATGGCGGGCATTGGCCACAGCAGGATGGTGAAGCAGGTGAGCAGGGGCGCCAGACCAAAGTGGGGTGCTAGTCGCTGTCATCGGGGCAAGCCTCTGGTGGTTACTGAAAATTCTTTGCATCCACGTGCCATGGTCCCGCCGGGTGCTTGCACCTGCTGCCAGTGCTGGCCCCGCACACACCTGCCTGCTGCTGGCACCTGGCGCCAGCCCCAATGACTTAGTGCCATCAGTGGGTGTGAGCTGTGGCTCCGGCCTTGATCAGCCCTGAGGGCTTCTCCACCTCCCCCTGCCCTTGAGGGGTGAATGGGGCAGCAGCCGCAGCTCTCACCCGCTGCTGGCGTTGGCCCCAGTCGCTCTGCACTGTCAGCGGGTGCGAGTGGGGTGGTGCTGTCAGTGCATGGGAGTGGTGGAGCGGGTCTGCCAGCAGACAGGGGACCGGTGGCCGTGGTGGGAGGGGCTGGGTGGGGGCGCAGAGGATGGGCTGACACCTGCCCCTGTGTCCACTGCCTCTTTGTGGCCCACAGTTCCTTTCAAGGTGCATGAATTCGTGCACTGGGCCCCTAGTGTGTATGTGTGTGTATATATATATATATATATATATATATATATATATATATATATATACTTTTTTTAAAAATATATATTTTATTGATTTTTTTTACAGAGAGGAAGGGAGAAGGATAGAGAGTTAGAAACATCGATCAGCTGCCTCCTGCACACTCCCTACTGGGGTTGTGCCAGCAACCAAGGTACATGCCCTTGACTGGAATCGAACCTGGGACCCTTGAGTCCGCAGGCTGACGCTCTATCCACTGAGCCAAACCGGTCAGGGCTATATACGTACTTTTAAATGGTGTCTTCACTGACTGTTGCCAGTGCATTAAAATAGATTTGTCTTTGTGGGTTGGTATTGCCCAGCAAACATGCTGTTGACTCTCTCCAGCCTCTGTAAATACGTCCACGCATTAGTTCTTAATTAGTGTAGCTCTCTCCCTCTCTCACTAACCTTACATGTCAAAGACCCAGCTTTTGGCTTTGTCTATTCTCTTTTATAACTGTTTTCTATTTCATCCATTTTTGCTTTTACATTTGTTATTTTATTCCTTCTACTTTGTGGTACTTATTAGTTGCCCCCCCCCCCTCAACCCCCCATTTCATAAATTGGAGGATTGGGCCATCAAACTGATACTTCCTTCTATTCTAGTACAAGCATTTGAGGCTAAAATTTCTCTCGCAATACAACCGTATCTCATATATTTTAACATATACTAGTCGGTTATTATTCTGTCCACTCAAGGTTTTCATTGACATTTCTCTGCACACCGATGATATCAAGCATCTCTTCAGGTATTTTTGGCCATTTCTACCTCTCATCTGGCGAGTATAAAACACTTTCACCTATTTTAAAAAATTATTTGACACTAGAGGCCGGTGCATGAAATTTGTGTACAGGTGGGGTCCCTAGCCAGTGGTCAGGGCTGATCTGTGGGGCAACCAGTGGGGCAATCGGGGGGCCCCTGCTGGCACCTGCCTCGCCAGCCAGCCTTGTCCCCCAATCGCCTCACCGCTGCCTCTGTGGCCTGCCTCTGTGGCCTGCTTACCGGTTGGCCTCGCCTGCTGCCACCACCCGCTTGCCAGCCAGCCCTGACCCCCCTCCCCCACAACTGCTAGTTGCCTCCCTCTGTGGGGTGACTGGCAGGGCGATCGGGGTGGGGAGGGCCCACTGGCACCCGCCTTGACTGGCCTGGGGCCTGCAGGGTGGGGGCAGCTCCTGCGTTGAGCGCCTGCCCCCTGGTGGTCAGTGTGCATCATAGCGACCGGTCGTTCCACTGGTTATTCCACCGTTCGGTCGATTTGCATATTAGGCTTTTATTATATAGGATTATTATTGAATTGTATGAGTTCTTTTTTTTTAATTTAAATATATATATTTTTTGAGTTTTTACAGAGAGGAAAGGAGAGAGATAGAGAGTTAGAAACATTGATGAGAGAGAAACATCGACCAGCTGCCTCCTGCACACTCCCCACTGGGGATGTGCCCGCAACCAAGGTACATGCCCTTGACCGGAATCGAACCTGGGACCTTTCAGTCCACAGGCCGATGCTCTATCCGCTGAGCCAAACCGGTTTTGGCTGTATGAGTTCTTTATATATATCCTGTATACAATTTCTTTGTCATATATGTGTATCAAAATTATTTCCTTCCAGTCTGTAGTTATCTTTTAATTTTCTTTTTTTGTCCTTTGTTTTTGCTTTGTTGAAAATATCTTCACTATTACTATAAAGCAGAGGTAGAGAACCTTTTCTCTGCCAAGGCCCATTTGTGGGCCGTACAAAATTATCAATTTAAAAATGAGCCTGCTATATTTGGTCAAACATTTAGTGAACTCACCCCTAATGCCTTGGCAGGGCCAGGCCAAATGATTTCATGGGCCTTTTATGGCCCACGGGCCAGATGTTCCAACCCCTGCTATAAAGTTATATTCATGATAAGAAAGTTGAAACAATTCAGAAAAGTATAAAGAAGTAATATTTTAAAGTATATCCTTCCAAATATCTCCCTGCATGTGCATACCTAGAAATATATGTATAAATTTTGACCAAAAAAGTAGAGCCTATCATTTAATATTCTCGCTCACTCTAGGTCTTGAAGGTCTGGCGAAGGAAGGTCAGGATATTCTATTCATAGAGAGTAGTGATCATCTAAGAGTCATGAGGATATGTCTCTTAGTTATTTGGTTTTTATACTTGTTGTTTCAGGTGGGGTTTTGATGAAACAGTGACTCATTTCAGCTACCTACGGTGACAAAATAACACTCCTGGAGAGTATAAGTCAGTAGTTTAGAACTTTCTTCTCTTTTCTCTTCTCTTCTCTCTTGGTATTCCTTGGGATGTGGTTGATGTCTCAATGGTAGGTGAAGCTGGGAGCAGTACCAGTGACCGACCACTGCGGCGTGGCCTGTCACAGTTTGGTCTGTAAGTGGTCTACACTTGCTTTGTTTTTAGTTCTCCCTGCTCAGGGGTAATTATTCATTTAATAATGGGTATCGGGTGCGACTCCCTACCAGGAAAGAGAACTGTCTTCGCGGTTCATGCATTTTCATGGGCTTGCCTTCCTCCTAGCACATTTCAGACCACACCCGGGCCTTCAAAGAAAATTATTAGTGTCGCTAGAACTTATAGAAACTGTTTTTATACAAAATGTCCTAATTGAATTAAAAAGCAACAACATTTTAAGATGTGCGATGTTTTCAATTATTCTTCATTTGTTGTGGAAATCAGGTCGAGTTTGGACGTTAGCCAGAATATATGTGAAATATGTCCAGTGGATGCAATATCAGTTCCCTTTATTGTACGTATACATCTTGGTTAGAGGAAATAACTGGATTTATTGAGTGTTACACAGAGGAGAAAATTAGTAAATTATGGCTTGCCAGGGCTCTTCTTTCACACCTTTTCTGGAGGAAAATTGTCAACTCAGAATTTCTCTTATGGGTCTCAGAGGCTAGTAACTTATTGAGTACAGAAAATGTCTTGTTTTAAACTTATATGCATGTGAAAAATCACCTCCTAAAAGTCTCCAGGGTGATATAATGTAGAGCTTTGCCACTGCTGCAGGTAGATTTAACTGTATTTATAGAGATGCACAGAGATATATTCTGGAACTCTCCACACGCCTTCAAGAATTTTCCTTCGGAGGCCCATTCCCAAGGCTTTTTGTTTAAATGAAAGGAAAGATGACTGTTTGGCCTTCGCTGACAGTCCCATTATGGATGCGTTTCAGTCTGAAATTTGGTCTAAAAAGCCATGCTCGCTTTGGCAGCACCTAGACTACAACTGAGTCTGAAAAGCAAAACGTCTTCTCACCTGAGCCTTAGAAAAGGCTCGGGGCATTGAATATGTATAAGGTTTTGGAAACTGAGGATCTGTATTCGTAGATTTAAAAAAATATATATTTTTTATTGATTTCAGAGAAGTAGAGAGGTAGAAACATCAGTGATGAGAGAGAATCATTGATTGGCTGTCTCCTGCCTCCTGCAAGATCCCCACTGGGGATCGAGCGGGCAACCCAATCATAGATTAATGCTCCCAGTTCATAGGTCAACACTCAACCTCAGAGCCACGCCGGTGAGCAGGCGCACGAAGAAGGTGGTTTTGCCCTCATAACATTGACATCCGTGGTGCTCCAGCTGTTGGGTGGGATTCTACTGTCTCTGGTGGTGAAATAATGATGCAGAGTCACCGTTTCGCTCGGGGCCCCCAGGAAGAGGAGGCAAGACAAATCTTCGCTGTGTTTGATTTGCAGCCACAAAGCTCTGCGGTGGAACCACACGCTCAGGCATTCATTTATGCAAAGACGTGCCGCTGGCAGGGACCAATCCCTCTCGGATGTCACCCTTTCACACAATATTAATGTTAGGAAATATGGTTACATGTGGCTTTATATTGGATTCTGACGACCTAAGCCTTTTTGTCCATAAACAAATAGGAAGGATTTCAGGACTGCAATGTCATTTTCTCAATCGTGGAAACTTTGCAGTAACAAGAATGCCCCTCGAAAGCACCCCCTTCTTGTCTGTGCACAGATATTTTAAAGGAGTCCCCCGTGCAAAGCCTCGCTGGTTTCCAAGTGCCTCCGGGCGTGTGGCGAATGCCATGGGAAAGAGGAGGTTCCCTCGTTCTCATCTGATAGGAAAGGGAACCTTAGGGTTCTTGTCCAGGGGAACCTGCCCCTGTCCAGGTGTCACAGGACTGAGCTCAGTCAGCTTCATGCACATGGAACCCACCTGCCCATGGACACACAGAATGAAATAAAACAGTAAGAGAAGAAAAGGTGAGAACTAGAATCAATATATTTTTAATATATTTTAAATTATTTCAGAGAGCAAGGGAGAGGGAGAGAGAGAGAGAGAGAGAGAGAGAGAGAGAGAGAGAGAGAGAGAGAGAGATAGGAACATTAATGATGAGAGAGAATCGTTGATTGGCTGCCTCCTGCATGCCCCAGATTGGGGATCAAGCCCGGATCCCTGGCCGAGAATCGAACTGTAACCTCCTGGTTCATAGCTTGACGCTCAACCACTGAGCCACGCTGGCCGGGCCTAGAATAAATATTTACTTAACCGAGTAGATTTGCTTGGAAAAATTCCCATTAGCCTGTGGTCACAGCAAGAGCGGCAGTTGCTAGCTCTTGGTTCGGTGGGAGAGCAGAGAATAGAGTTGCAGATATGAGGAAGGAAGTCTCCCATGATTGGTGTCACTGATGTTGGGAGGAGATTGAGAGCATGTGGAGTCTGGCTGGGTGCCAGCCACGCAGGTCTTCTTTCTTGTTCAGTAGCTGCTTCCAACCCTCCCGGCTTCCAAGGGGAATTTTCCTGCTGATTGATGCCTATTGGGAGCAGTAGCTTCAGGGGAGGGATTGATCTTGAACTTCAGGTTGGATGAGAGGATGTCGCTGGAAGGCAGAAGAGCAGCTTTCATTCCTCTGTGATTCTAAAGACTATTTGTTGGGGTAGAGTTACCTGCCGCCCCAAAGGGCACAGAAAACTTGGTGCCTCAAACAAAATAGCTGCTGTCATTCAAGTCGCAGCTCAGGGCATGTGCTCTGGGCGGGCAGCGGGCCTCCTCCGCAAGGTTGTCATCCAGGAATCAGGCTGACAGGGGCTTTACCGTCTTCAGTACATGGCATCGCGGGTCGGTCAGACTTCGCTGTCCTCTCCCACAGGAACGGTGGAACAGCATGTCCAGGGTAAGGGATTGTCTCTTAGGCAAGTGAGAAAAAATGGCCCTCCTTACTTCTGATCTCATTTCTTTGGCAAGAGCTGAATTGCGTGGACACACCAAATTGCGGAGGGCTGGAAAGAGCAGCCCTAGCTCGCACTGTCGTTGAGAAAGTCTCCACTGCATTTAGATCGGTGCATGGAAGGTTTCTATAAAAATGTTGACTCTAAAACTGTGCTGGGTTTGAGATGTTACCTTACTCACTTATGCAGTCACACACACACGCCCCTCTCTCTTTCCCTGCCGGGAGCTAATTCCAGCATGTCATAAATGCAAGAAGTTTTATCAAAAGGTTGATGGGCTTCTATACTCAGCAGGGCTGAATACATGTTATTGCCTGCTGAAATAGCGGAAAGCATTTCCCCCAACCTGACAATGCCTACTGTATACCAAACCTTAACCTTCGATGTGTATATCTGCTTTGCTTTAGGGCAATTTGTGTTAATAAAGAACGAGGGGTCCAGAGATTCAGAGAACTCGGTTACTGAAGCTAGGTCTCTTCTGGCGCCCCCAAATGCCTCCCAGATTTATATTTCATGTCTAGTCTCTTTATCAATTTACACGCAGCCCTTCTCCAGATTCCTGAACCCTTCTAGATGCTGGATAATACCCCAACATGTCCCTTTCTCTCTACATTTGACCTCTGGATCAGAGGGAAAAACTGTTTATTTGTTCACAGAACATACCAGCTCCAATTCTCAGGAGATGCATTCTAAAGTATTTAAGGGTAAAAATGCCATGCTGTCTGGAATACATTATTATTATTATTATTATTATTGTTATTATTTGGTAACAGCTTAATGAGATAGAATCGATCCATTTAAAATGTACAATTCAATGTGTTTTTTGGTTTATTTACCAAGTTGTGCAACCATCGAGACAATCCATTCTAGGACATTTTTATCATCCCCAAGAAAGCCTGTACCCTTTAGCTATCATACCCTATATCCCCTCTAGCGTTAGGCCACCATTTTCTGCTTTAGTTAACATCCCTTAGAGACTCCCCTGTTCTGGGCATTTCATATGAATGAAATCAAACTATATATGTTCCTTTTGTGCCTTTCTGCTTTAACTTAGCACAATGTTTTTAAGGTTTGTCCATGTGGTAGCATGTATCAGCACATCATTCCTTTTTATTGCCAAATAATATTCCATTGCATAAATAGGTCACATTTTGCCTCTCCATCTGTCCGTTAATGGACATTTGGGTTGTTTCCATCTTTGGACTCTTCTGAATAATGCTACAGTGAACGTTCTTATACAAATTGGTGGGTGGACATGTTTCTGTTTCTCCTAGGAGGGGGTTGCGCTTGAGTGTTTTTATCATGAAAGGGTACTGGGTTTTCTCTAGGTTCTCTCTGCATCTACTGAGATGACCATGTGGTGTTTTTCCTCTATTCTGTTGGAAAGGTGTATTACATTAATTGGTTTTCAGATGTAAAACCAATCTTGATTTCCTAGGATAAAACCCACTTGGTCATGATTTATAATCCTCTCCATATGTTGCTGAATTCGCTTCCTAGTATTAGGTTGATGGTTTTTGTATCTATATTCATAAAGGAGATTGGTCTGAAGTTTTCTTTTCTCATGATGTCTGATTTTGGTTTTAGGGTATTTATGACCTCATGGAATGAGTTGCGCAATGCTCCCTCCTCTTCTGTTTTGGGAAAGTGTTTCAAAAGACATTTATAATGATGCTCTTACAGCATCCGTCAGCCCAAACTAGACATAACCAAAATGCCCTTGAACAATGGCACGCATGAAGAAATTGTGGTATCCTCATCTGATGGAATGCTACCAGTGATGGGGATGAACGAACTATTGTTTTCCATAACAGTGTAATCTCACAGACATTGCTGAGTGAAAGAAGCCAAACACAAAAGAATGTATGTCTACTTATGAGTCCATTGCATGAGAATATCTATGAGTCCATTTATAGAAAGTCCAGACACGGGCAAAACAATCTGGGGTGCCAGAAGTCAGCATGGCTGGGAACCGCGGCAGAGGGAAGGTGTGATTGGGTGGGAGCAAGGTCAGGGGTTCCAGGGAACTGGTCACCTTTATGACCCAGGTGCAAGGCACATGGCTGTGTTCATTTGGGTACGGTTAATCAAGATAAGCGCTTATGACCTCTGCCCTCTCCCAAATGACGCACACTTCATGTATGACCTGTGCCCTCTCCCACACGACACACACTTCATATATGACCTGTGCCCTCTCCCACACGACACACACTTCATGTATGACCTGTGCCCTCTCCCACATGACACACACTTCATGTATGACCTCTGCCCTCTCCCACATGATGCACACTCCATGCATGACCTGTGCCCTCTCCCACATAACATACACTTCATGTATGACCTCTGCCCTCTCCCACATGACGCACACTTCATGTATGACCGGTGCCCTCTCCCACATAACACATACTTCATGTATGACTGGTGCCCTCTCCCACATAACACATACTTCATGTATGACCGGTGCCCTCTCCCACATGACGCACACTTCATGTATGACCGGTGCCCTCTCCCACATAACACATACTTCATGTATGACCGGTGCCATCTCCCACATAACACATACTTCATGTATGACCTGTGCCATCTCCCACATAATGCACACTTCATGTATGATGTGTGTCCTCTCCCACATGATGCACACTTCATGTATGACCTGTGCCCTTTCCCACATAATGCATACTTCATGTATGACCTGTGCTCTTACCCATATAACACATACTTCATGTATGACCGGTGCCCTCTCCCACATAACACACACTTCATGTATGACCTGTGTCCTTACCCACATAATGCATACTTCATGTATGACCTGTGCCCTCTCCCACATAATGCATACTTCATGTATGACCTGTGCCCTCTACCACATAACACACACTTCATGTATGACCTGTGCCCTCTCCCACATAATGCACACTTCATGTATGACCTGTGCCCTCTTCCACACAACACACACTTCATGTATGACCTGTGCCCTCTCCCACATAACACACACTTCATGTATGACCTGTGCCCTCTCCCACATAACACACACTTTATGTATGACCTGTGCCCTCTCCCACACAATGCACACTTCATGCATGACCTGTGCCCTTTCCCACATAATGCATACTTCATGTGTGACCTGTGCCCTTTCCCACATAACACATACTTCATGTATGACCTGTGTCCTTTCCCACATGATGCATACTTCATGTATAACCTGTGTCCTTTTCCACATAACGCACACTTCATGTATGACTGCTGCCCTCTCCCACATAACACATACTTCATGTATGACCTGTGCCCTCTCCCACATAACACACACTTCATGTATGACCTGTGTCCTCTCCCACATGATGCATACTTCATGTATGACCTGTGCCCTCTCCCACATAATGCATACTTCATGTATGACCGGTACCCTTTCACACATAATGCATACTTCATGTATGACCGGTGCCCTCTCCCACATACTGCATACTTCATGTATGACCGGTGCCCTCTCCCACATAATGCATACTTTCTATGCTATAACCCAACAGTGGAATGTTTTTTTAAAACTGGGCCTGAAGAACTGGGCAGAGTTTCAGCTGAAAGATGCAAATCACTGTCATTTTCAGTGACCAAAGCCTCGACTATCCCCAGCTCACTGCAGTTTATGTCACATTTTGCCTCTCCATCTGTCCGTTAATGGACATTTGGGTTGTTTTGGACTCTTTGGTAGTGTGAGCATACTTCTACAGGTAGATTCTGCATACCGAATAGGCTCTGAAATGATGATCAACGCCATAGGTCTTCACATATGTGCTAACATCCAGACACAAGGATCACTGAGAAACATCTTGGACGAAGTTTCTTATCTTTCTTACCCATTTCTTTTCTTTTTTTTAAAAAAAAATATTTTTATTGATTTTAGAGAGGAAGGGAGAGGGAGAGAGAGAGATAGAAGCATCAATGATGAGAGAGAATCATTGATTGGCTGCCTCCTGCACGTCCCCACCAGGGATCCAGCTCACAGCCGGGGCATGTGCCCTTGACTGGAATTGAATCTGGGACCCTTCAATCCACAGGCGGATGCTCTATCCACTGAGCCAAACCAGCAAGGGCTTTTACCTGTTTTTTGAACTCTGGGTTACTTTTCAAATTTGCAAATGGCTGCTGAGCACATACCAGCATTAAGTACATTAACATTCCTCAGAACAAATGTCAGCGTGGATACAAAGCCTGTCCCCTTACCTAGAACATATGGTTTTAACAACAACACTGCTAATCTCGCATGTGCGCGAGAGGAACAGTTTGGCTTGCGCCTTTTTTTAGGGATTCAATCTGTTCCTGGTCCCCAGGCTGTAGTCTGCCTCTTACTTTCTGAATGGCTCTCACAGATGAGATGACAATCTGTTGATATCTCCCTTTCCCATCAAGGGTTCTGGTCTTCTGGAAGACACGGGAGCAGATGAGAGTGTTTGGTTCTGGGAGTGGAAAGTACAGATGGATAGAATCCCACGACAATGAGCTTCACTGGCATTTCCTACAGAGCAATTAGCCCATGTTGAGCGGAAACGCTTCCCTCCATGTCCTGAAGGGAATAAGGCAATATGGGCTTTTATTTATTCCAGGAAAACAAATATTCTGTATTTCCAGTTTCTTTACATTTCAGATAGATGCGTTCTTTTGCTAAAAGGATGCTTTTTCACATCGAAGGCTAAGGCTGTGTGTGTGTGTGTGTGTGTGTGTGTGTACACATTACGCATCCCTTATCTTGTGACTAGACTATAAATATGACCATAAAGAAAGGATGTATTGGGGGTACTTCTTTTATCATTAATTTGTTTTATCAAATACTTAAAATCCAATTAATTTAATCCAATTTAATTTTTAATGCAGCAGAAGCTACATGCCATAGGTTGCATGACAAAACGCTGTGTATGATAACGCACAGCAAGATTTTGTAAGCATGACAGGCACCGTAAAACTTGCCAGGTGCCTCCTACGTTGGTAGATGCTGTCGTTGGTCAATAGTAAACAGACACGCAAGTAAAAATACTCACAAAGACTTACTTGTTTTAGGAAACTGATCAAAATATTGATGGCATGCCTCCTTTTTTGTGGATGCCCTGAGGCCTTTTAGAATAAAGGGTATCCCATACTTCCACGAGTGTTTCTTAGTCTTTAGAGGCTGTCTGCTACTACTCAGACACGCAAAGAACACACAGCTTATTTTTATAGCAGCTGACAGAGTCTTGTTCTCAAACCTTAGTCTAGGTGTACAGTAGCCTTGTGGGAGGGATTAGAAGGACTTGCCAGTTAAAGCCTTCTTTTCCAGTTTAAAGAACTCTCTTCCAGGTAAATGCTCAGGGGTTCAGAGTTCTTTCCCTTTTTCTCCCAGGACTGTGTTTGTGTACAGAGAGAAGCTCCGATTGCCCTCAGGGTGGCGGGAGAGGGGCCCTAGGTCCTCAAGTTCAGCTCCTTGTGTCCCCCCTCCCCCCGTGAGCCTTCGCTGGCTGGCTTCGGTGTCGATGTCCCCATCGCCTGCTCCCTGTACCCTGGGCAGCCACTGCTGACACCTGTGGGCTATTCTCTTGGCTGGTCCCTTGCCGCCTCAGGGCAACATTAGCTCTTCTTGTCTTTGCTGACTGTTGTTACCCAATGGTTTCCTCCTCCTTCTCATGCTTCCTCCCTCCTTTCCTTTCTCTCTTCCTCCATTTCTCTCTCCCTCCATCTATCTTCTCCTTCACTAGTACTTATTGATTACCTACTATATGCAAGGCACTGTGTGAGGCACTTAGAATCCACGGATAAAACTGAGATCCCTGCCTCCTTGGTGCCTGGGTTTTATTTTTTTTTTAATTATTATTTTAAAAATTTTATTGATTTCAGAGAGGAAGGGAAAGAGCGATAGGAACATCAAGGATCACAGAGCATCATTGATTGGCTGCCTCCTGCATGCTCCATACCGGGGACTGAGCCCGCAACCCAGGCATGTGCCTTGACCGGGAATCAAACCATGACCTCCTGGTTCATAGGTCGACACTCAACTACTGAGCCATGCTGGCCAGGCAGTGCCTGTGTTTTAAAGAGGGGAGTCAGTCAAAACCAAGAAGCAGAGGAATTGTATGGTACACTCAAAGGTGATGAGCACTGTGGGAAAATGGAGGCAGGGTGAGTAAGATCGGGGGTGCCAAGAGGGAAAGGGCAGGTGTGGGGGGAAAGGCAGGGCAGCCAGGTTTTGTGGGACCCAAAGCTTTTGCAGGTGGGCATCCTCATTGAGAGACAAAAGCAAAATTGTGAATAAAAACTCAGCCCGGAGTACTTATTTAGAACGAGAAAAGAATCTAGGAAAGTACTGTCACCTTGGATTTGGAGGTCCCTAGCCTCTGACTGAGCAACTTCCCAGGAATGTTTCCATAGCGATGCTTCCGAACTGTCAACAGTGGCCCCTCTCCACGCGGCACGGCCCTCAGCAACGTCCAGCCCGCACCAGGGCTCATGGGAGTGACACTTCTTGCAACTTAAGCTTCAAACCTAAGTCCGCCCCACGGGTGTCTCACTAAGCAGGGGCGATCTGTCCAGGACTGGAGGCGGGAGGGAGTTATTCCGGGACAGGGGTCTGGAAGAGGGAACAGCCCCAGCAAATTCCGTGATGGCCCTCCATCTGCGCCACAAGTCTGTTCTGTTCAGGAGCCCTCCTGCAGGCGCTGGGTGGCACCGACACAAGCTGGCTGGCATCAACCGATGAGCCGTGCCATCTGCCTGGGTGTTTGTTTGTTTTAAATACATTTTTTTTTATTGATTTCAGAGAGGAAGGGAGAGGGATAGAAACATCAATGATGAGAGAGAATCACAGAGCGGCTGCCTCCTGCACGCCCCACACCAGGGACTGAGCCCGCAACCCGGGCACGTGCCCTGACTGGGAATCGAACCGTGACCTCCTGGTTCCTAGGTCGACGCTCAACCACTGAGCCATGCCGGCCGGGCTCCTTCGGTGTTTAATGCCTCTTCTGTAGCAGAAGCTCTTCAGCAGGCATTCCCATGCATTGGAAAGGTCTTCGCATTTTTCGTCCACTTCCCTCCGTTCATCCTCATGTGTCTGCCCTGGACCTCCTGGTGTCCTTCCAAACACACTCCCTCCTTGCCCTTAACGATCCTCCCAAAACCATTCACCGCTGTTCAGGAGACCAAGTCTGCACGGACTCCGAACCTCTTCTCTCTCCATCCAAAGGGGTCACTAGGAAGGGTGCCCATTGCTCTGCCCAGTGGGGGGTTATTCCTCATCGCCACCTCTCAGGGCCCCTGTGGGTGCATCTGCAGAGCACCAGCAGTCTAGTTTTTGCTGCCACATCCCCTGTTGGCTCATCTTTGAACCAGGCCACTTCTACTTGTCGGTCAATGGGCCACAGGTGTGAGGCGAGGGAGAGGTGATGGTGCATGATGGCCACTTTCCAAAGTATCACCCACTGGGTGACGTAAAGCAACAGAAAGTGTGCACTGCCCAAGGGTGCCTGGCCCATCGTGAGAATGACACCGAAATGGACAGTGGTTTGGGGGCCGCATCTGCACGAGAGGAGCACCTCTTTATTTGCCCACGGCCAGCGAGGTGCTGGAGAAGTGAAGGCGCACTGTGGTCATGGATTCTAGTCCCGCTTTACCATGGGTGGAGCCAAGGTTAAGGTGATTTGATAGTTACCCAAAGGTTTTAAATCTTAAGCATCCAAATTGCTCTGTATCTTTGGAGTCACAGAAAACCGAAAGCAACATATCCACATTAAAAATCGGAAAGAAATTTGGAGGAAAAGACTCAATGGCAACAAAAACCTCCTTTATTACATGTTTACTAACAAAAAATAGAGACACATTTCAAAGCGCATCTTGAAAACAGGAGAGGAAGAACCTGAAAAGTATCCAGTGTATTATAGCCGGCAAATGGAAACTAATTTATAGTAATTATTATTACCAATTACATGTATACACATTGTATTGACATTTCCTTAATTGGTTGCTATTTCTTATCTAATATTTATTACTTATATCTAATACTTATTACTTATTTGCTCCATAATCCTGTGTGTGTGTGTGTGTGTGTGTGTGTGTGTGTGTGTTTTTCCTGTAAGGTTTTAAGTTATTCAACTATATATTTCCTACTGTGGGGATTTTTGGGATCCTAACTCTTATGTTCAAGAAGATAGTACTGTTGCCGAAGCCAGTTTGGCTCAGTGGATAGAGCGTCGGCCTGCGGACTGAGGGGTCTCAGGTTCGATTCTGGTCAAGGGCATGTGCCTGGGTTGCGGGCACATCCCCAGTGGGAGGTGTGCAGGAGGCAGCTGATTGATGTTTCTCTCTCATCGATGTTTCTGGCTCTCTGTCTCTCTTCCTTCCTCTCTGTAAAGAATCAATAAAAAAAATATTTTTTTTTAAAAAAAGATAGTACTGTAGATTCTATATTATTTGTGGGCCTTTTTGTCATTGTCAATTACAGTGTAGTCTGAGTCACATAACTGACACCCCTTGCTTTTTTCAGCTGAGCTGAAAAGGTCCACATATTCGCTGACATTTTCCCACTGCTAATATTTGAGATTCTTCTTTTATAACACCTCTTGCAACTAAGGCTTTCTATTTCCCCAAGGCAACCAACCTAGCTGATATTTAGATTCTTGCAACAGCCTTCTAACTAGTCTTCTGAACGTCTTGCCTCTATCTTGCTCTTAGATGGCGTTTCCTACAATTCCCTTTTCCTCGTGTCGTTACCCTGGCTGAAATTTTCAGTGGTGCCCCGTCATCTCTAGTAGCAATATCAAAACTTATTGGATATTAATAAAAGTATTTTGAGCATACACCCTTAGTAAATAGGTATCCTATCTAATAAAAGAGAAACATGGTAATTAGCATATGACCGCTACCCTTCCCATTGGCTAATCAGGGCAATATGCAAATTAACTGCCAGCCAAGATGGCGGCCAGCAGCCAGGCAGCTTGAAACTAACATGAGGCTTGCTTGCTTCAGTGATGGAAGAAACCAACGTTCCCCGCCTGACGCTGCGGACCTCTGAGCTGCAACTCTAAGCAACTATGTTACAAATATAGAAGCTAAACAAAACCCTAGAAACCTGTTTTAGTCGGCCGGGCTTCAGCCAGCAGGATTGCAACATTGTTTCAAATACAGAAGGTAAACAAAGGCCAGAAACCTGCTTTCAGCAGTGGAGGCCTAAGAGCTGGAGCCAAGCCTCAAAGCTAAAGCTGGCCCAGAATAAAAGAGAAAAAAAAGAAAAAAAGGAGCAGTTGGGAGCTTCAGTCACCCGCCAGCCTGAAAACAGCCCTCAGCCCCTCACCCAGACTGGCCAGGCACCCCAGTGGGGACCCCCACCCTGATCCAGGACACCCTTCAGGGCAAACCAGCCAGCACCTACCCGTGCACCAGGCCTCTATCCTATATAGTAAAAGAGTAATATGCCTCCCAGCACCTGGATTAGCAGACCCGAGAGGCCTCCCGGCACCGGGATCAGTGTGACAGGAGGCAGTGCCCAAACCCCCTGATCGCCCTGCGGCTCTGTGTGTGACAGGGGCGGGGCCACAACCTCCCTATCTGCCCTGCTCTGTTCATGACAGGGGAAGGTGCCCCAACCCCCTGAACAACCCTGCTCTGTGCCTGATACGGGCGAGCTTCCCAACCCCCTGATCGCCCTGCGGCTCTGTGTGTGACAGGGGGCAGCGCCCCAACCCCCTGATCGACCCTGCTCTGTGTGTGACGGGGTAGAGCCATAACCTCCCCATCGGCCCTGCCCTGAGTGTGAGAGTGGCGGTGCCCCAACCCCCTGATCGGCCCTGCTCTGTGGGTGATAGAGGGTGGTGCCCCAACCACCTGATCAGCCCTGCTCTTTGTGTGACAGGGGGCGGTGCCTCAACTCCCCTATCGGCCCTACTCTGTGAGTGACAGGGGGGAGCTCCCCAACCCCCTGATGGGCCCTGCTCTGTGCGTGACAGGGTACGGAGCCCCAACCCCCCTGATGGGACCTGCTCTGTGAGTGACAGGGCGTGGCGCCGCACCCTCCCCATCGACCCTGTCTTGAGTGTGACAGTGGGCAGTGCCGCAACCCCCCAATCAGCCCTACCCTGAGCGTGACTGAGGGTGGCATCTCAACCTCTTGATCTGCCCTGCTCTGTGCATGACAGGGGGCGGCACCCCAACTCCCCAATCGGCCCTGCTCTGAGCCTGACTAGGGGCTGCACCTAGGGATTGGGCCTGCCCTCTGCCACCCGGGAGCTGGCCTAAGCCAGCAGGTCGTTATCTCCCGAGGGGTCCCAGACTGCGAGAGGGCACAGGCCGGGCTGAGGGACTCCCCCTCCCCCCCGAGTGCACAAATTTTTGTGCACCGGGCCTCTAGTTTATTTATAATTAAACACATGTACTCCTGTCTATTCATCTTCCATATCAATTAAACTTAACGTTTTCATTCTTTTCGATAACAATAATTATAAATGGAAGTTTTAATATTTTTCTTCTGGCATCCCAAAGGATCATTGAGTACAGTTGATCTGGGCAGAATATTAAAAGAGAAAAAACAAACAACAGGGAGTGGGCAGTGGCCTGCTGTCCCCCTGTCCATGGTACTGAACTGTCATTGCCCCCTACCATACCATTGTGTCTCCTGACCTATGCACACTGGAGATCCCTGTCTAACTTCTCCCATATGTATTAAACAAAAGGAAATGTTACCAACTGTAATCACATCAGGATTCTAGTCCCTAAAATGGCATCCCAGAGGAGTAAAATAAGGATTCCCTCTGTCCTTCATGCTAAAAGAACCAAGCACCCCTTTCCCTTGGAAAGAAGCAGATAGATAATGAAAGAGAAGGGTTGGAATACGTCTCCATATTAGCTGAATCGTTTCACTTCTCTCTTGAAAAACGTAGTCTAGGAAAGTGTCAAAAGAATACTCTAATCCTCATATTTCCATCATTTTATAGCTTCATAACCAAGAAAGAACTGCCGTCAAAGATTGTATAGTACAATGAAGTTGTACAGCAAGGTTCAAGAATATAAATGTTAGCAGGTACATGAATACTTCTGTGGCTGTTGGCTATTAGAAACAAGACTGTAAATTTCTTCCTTGAGGAAGATTCTGACGATCTATAAAATGTCAAAACGGATGTTGCCATAAATCAGTGGTTCATATGAATCTCATAAAGATTATAGAAACATAGCACTTGTTATATAAAGATGAAAGAGTACTTCCTCTCTAAATCTCTAGTTGGCTACAGATCAACTGAATGCAAGTCAGAAAGCTTAAATGAGACCTAGAGAGTTGAAAAATAGTTACATTTCTCATATAAGTAAAAATGTACTGAGAACTTGGGAAAACAGAACAATACCTGTTATGGATAGTTCTACTATAATGCCTTTAGAAAATTTATAATCATTAGAGCAGCTTTCTGTAGACCATTTAAAACGTACTTATTCCTTTCTGTGCAACAAATCTCTGTGACTTGATGCTGAGAAAAAAAATTGATGTTTGATTGTGGGAATCATCACCATTGTTTAACTTCAAAATTAACCTATAATAATCCTTGAATAACTCAATGCACTGAAACTCTTCTTGCAAATATATATATTTCAGAGCGGAAGGGAGGAAGAGATAGAAACATCAGTGATGAGAGAGAATCATTAATTGGCTGCCTGCCTCCTGCATGGGGACGGAGCCCGCAACCTGGGAATGTGCTCTGACTGGGACTCAAACCATGACCCCCTGGTTCATAGCTCAACCACTGAGCCACACCGACGGGGGCCTCTTGCAAGTTTTTCACATAGATTTCCATTAATAAATGCTTGTTTGCAGATGTTATATGTCAGGCCATGTGGATATAGAGATGAATAGGCAGAATCTGTCTGACACTTCAGAATTTTACAATTTAGTGAAGGATACAGATTAGAAGATAAACCAACATCCTTATATCGCATTGGTGATGGACGTATAAATAGAACAGGTGACAGCACATAGTGAGATACCTAATTGGACTGAGATAGTCTCCCAGATGAGACGATGCCTGGGCTCACTCTTTCGAGGACAGGAGGAGTCAGCCAGGTAAGCGAAGGAAAGAAGTCATTCCAGAGAAAGAAAGCAATGTGTGCAAAGAGGTGTGTAGCAGTAGAGGAAGATTTGGAAACTAGATGCAGTTCACTCTCATGGCACAATGGGTGTGAATGGGCAAAAGGCAAGGTCAGAAATCGCTGTGTAGAGTATTGGAAGGAGTTTGGATATTTTCCTGAGAGTAAAGGGAAGGTATTAAAGGATCCTGAACAGTGAAAGGACATGACATTATTTGCATGTTCACAAAATCCTCCTGATAAGAATGTAATGAGTAGAGTCACAAATAGTCCCTGAAAGAGGAAGACGATTTTGGAATATTACAGAAATATTGAGTTATCCATCAAGTCATTGAAAGTGAAGATGGAGAATAGAAGAAAGATTTAAAAGATAATGTAGAATCACCATGTTATACATCTGAAACTAATGTAATTAATATCGTATGTCAACTATAATGAAAGATAAATAAAAATTTAAAAATATATTTAGGCTGTCACTTCAATAGGACTGTCGCTTCAATAGGACACATTAGTTTTGGGGCAAGGAATAGAGAGAGGTCTCAGATCACCCCAAGGTCTCACGTTAGAAAAAGGATATGCCCGCTGAGCAAGTGGATGCAGAAGGGGGGAAACACATATGTGGGGGAAGATGACATGGGTTTTGTACATTTTGTGTTTGAGGTGCCCATGGACCATAGAAGTAGAGATGTTCAGAAGGAAGATCTTAATTTTGAAGATCTGAAAAGCAACCTTGGCTCAAAGAAGATATTTGTTAGTCATCAGGGGTAGGTAAGCCGTGAGTGGGAGCCTCAGTGAGAGTGGGTGACGTGAGGAGAGAGCAGGTAAAGTCTGCAGGGAAAGGTAAGGCTTAAGTATAATTGGAGGAAGAGGAGCCATCAAAGGAGAATAAAGGGTGCAGAGACAGGGGCCAGAAGAAAACAAGAAAGTGCCTATCATGGAGGCGAGTGGAGGAGGAGTTTTCAAGGGGAGAAATAATCGCGGTGAATAGGAAGACTGCAGGCTTACGCACCTTACTCACCCTCATTGTGACTTCTTGACCAATTAAAATGTCCCTTTGTGTAAAAAGATGTTTAAATAAATTACATAAACTATGCAGGCACATTTTATAGATATTGCAGCTAACAATTGTGGTCGTGTCAGGTTACACCTCCCTCCCGTGTTCCTGTGGTAATGCCAGAGGCGTTCTTTTCTACTGTGCTCGAAGCAGAGCCTGGATCCATATAAAGCAACCGTTCCTGATATTCCCCGGAGTGAAAATAAAATTTTATGTTATAGACGTGAACTCTAATGTATGACTGCGTGGGTCCTTTTGAGCGACGCTTTATAACGCCATAAGGTAACTACTTTGTACTCACAGGTTCAGTCATTCGGGCTTTTATAGTTTTCATAATGTGAGAAATTACCCAGAGGTGTCCGGAGAGTAGAAATACTTTGAACACGGTGAAAACATATTCAGAGTTCTCAACACTGTCACATAAACGTTGAACCTAAATAATTGAATGAGAAAAATACATTTTAAAAGGTTTATTTCATGAGTTAAGGTCGCAGCATTTTAGAATAGCCTCAAAAAGAATGCTGGATCTAAATCTGGGGGACTGGTCTTTCGGGGCAGAAAGACAAATTAGTTGAAAGTCCGACAGTTCCTTGTTAGGTGTGGTGTTCACATACGTGTGAATGTGTGTGTGCTGGTTCTATGGGAGCCTGCCAATGAAATGCCTGAAGTCTAGCTTGCCTAAGAGGCAGGACGACATCTGTGAGCAGCAACGGGTACACTCTTCCCCAAGGATCTAAATTCTAGGTGGGTGGCCCTAGCTGGTTTGGCTCAGTGGATAGAGCGTCGGCCTGCAAACTGAAGGGTCCCAGGTTGGATTCCGGTCAAGGGCGCATGCCTGGGTTGTGGGCTCGATCCCCACTGGGGGGGCAGGCAGGAGGCAGCAGCCGATCAATGATTCTCTCTCATCATTGATGTTTCTGTCTCTCTCTCCCTCCCCCTTCCTCTCTGCAATCAACACAAATATTCTTAAATTTTAGGTGGGTGGCCTGTTCCCTGTTGGTTTCTCAAAGGGAATGTATTCTCGTATCTCTTATATCCACCCACTTAAACAAGATGTGGCTTGAACAAGTCAGCCAATTTGTTCAGAACTAGTTAATTTATTAGAAAATAAATGTAGGCTTCATGTCCGTGAAATGTGATGGCTGCCACAATCCACCACCCACGAGAAATGTAATAGTTCCCCCAATTTATTGTTTTGAAAATTTTAAGAACTACAGAAAAGTTGAAAGAGTGATGTATGTATACCTTTCATCTAGATGACCAGTTGGTAACCTTTGGCCACATTTGCTTGATCAAGCTGTATCTGGGTACATGTGTGTATGCATTGATTTCCTTGAACCATTTGAAAATAAGTCGTAGACATCACGACATGTCACTCTTAAATACTCTGTACTCCTAAGCATGAGGAAATCTATGTAACCATAGCATCATTCGCAAACTCAAGAAGCTTAACATTGGTATAATACTATTATCTATCCTTCTTCAAATTTCCCCAATTGTCCCCTTAATACCCAAGAGCTAATCAAGAGTCACACATTGCATTTTTTCAAAATATGTTTTTACTGATTTTTAGAGAGAGAGGAAGGGAGAAGGATAGAGAGATAGAAATATCAAAGAAAGAGAAACATCATTGATGGGCTGCCTCCTGCACACCCCCTCCTGGGTATTGAGCCTGCAACACCAGCACATGCCCTGACTGGGAATCAAACTGTGACCTCCTGGTTCCTGGATCAGTGCTCATCACTGAGCCACATGGGCTGGGCTCACACATTGCATTTAATCATCATGTCTCTTTAGTCTCCTTCAATCTGGAATAATCCCCCATCCATTTCTTGTGGAGTTGTTGTTTATGACATTAATATTTTTAAAGAATTAGCCTCATTGTAGAATAACCCACAGTCTGAGTTAGTGTTATTAGTCCTAGGGCTGCTGTGACAAAGTACCACAGATTGAGGGGCTAACACAACAGAAATGTGTTGATTCACAGTTCTGGAGGCTCAAAACCTAAAATCCAGGACTGGGCAGCATCACACTCCCTCCAAAGGCTCCAGGGGAGAATATGTTCTCACCTCCTCCAGCTACTGGTGGCTCTCAGCGCTCCTTGGTTTGGGGCAGCATGGCTCCAATCCCATCTTCTCTTCAGGAACACCAATTCAGTATTTTGGCCAACCAGAGCTTCCTGTTTTCTGGTAAGCTCTACATGTTCAGTTAACCTCACTTTCTAAAAAATTGTAAAACTAGCAACGCAATTGGCATACATTGGAAACAAATGTAACGTTTAAAAACACCATCATCATTGATCACTAAGAGTTACTGAGCACTTCACATGTATTACATCAGTTAATTATCATAATGCAGGAGAAATACAATTATACCCATTTCACAGATTAGAAAATTGAGGTTATAGATGTTAACTCACCCAAAGTCACAGAGACAGTAAGTGGTGGAGTCAGGAGTCGGGTATTTTGACTCAGGCGCCTTCCACTTTGCTATGCTGCCTTAGTTTCTACTTTATGTCATTTAATGATAAGAATGGCACAGACTCCACAACAATCAATCTTATTATTTTATTTTTTTAAAATATATTTTATTGAGTTTTTTCTTACAGAGAGGGAAGGAGAGAGACAGAGAGTTAGAAACATCGATGAGAGAGAAACATCGATCAGCTGCCTTCTGCACACTCCCCCTCACTGGGGATGTGCCCGCAACCAAGGTACATGCCCCTGACCGGAATCGAACCTGGGACCTTTCAGTCCACAGGCCGACGCTCTATCCACTGAGCCAAACCGGTTTCGGCCAATCTTATTATTTTTGAGTCACACCTAGGTTGCTTACTCTCTCCTGGAAATGAGAAGTTTTGGTGAGCCTATTGATTATGTCACTGGGTGTCAGGTTATGATGAATAAAAGTACACACATCTATTAATATTCACTAGGCTTCAAGCCTACTTCTAAAAATATAATCTAGCATATGTCATACTGCTTTTCATGTGATCACTAAACTCATTATTTTCCCCAGATATAATCTCGTATTTGATGACTCAAGTACTAATGAATTCAGTACAATATCTGTTATTGTCAGAGAAAAACCCTGGTAGATTCTTAGTTATTATGTCAGTTGATAATATCAGCCTGAATTCAAAGATGCAATTCAAATTCTTTGAAGCTGTGTGAGCTCTGTTTGCTTCATCTTCTGCTCCATGCACGGAGCAATTAACTTTGGTTATAGTAATAGAACACTGTCTCATACTCAAAATCATTCCAACCTTCTTCAAACATCTTAAAACATTAAACTCATAGACCTGGAAGTATCAAAAGTAGTGGGAGGTAAAACTTGGCCAAAGGCAGCACAACGAAGATACTTAACACTGCTGCCTGCCAGCCAGCCAGCTGTTGGTGCTAAACCAGGGGTGGGAATAGATGGTGTGCCTCTCCCTCCCCTCCTTGGATGGGTCTTTTCATGGAAACACCGACGGAAAGCATTTGCACCGAATGATGAAGGCCGTGTCTGCATGAGGCTAGGAATTGGACTGGATTGTTCAGAACGTTCTGCAGTCCATGGTTTTACATTCTGTCATCTAGAGTCGTAAAAGCATCATTTGTGATGATAGATTACAGATAACCCTATGATCGCTGAATGGGGCTCAATTACACTCACTGAAATAAGAGCCCGTTTCCATGGCGGCAGAAAACACAAAGAGAAGAGCCGGATGCTAGGACAGCAGCTGTTGCCACAGGATGGAGCCCACAGAGCCCAGGACTAGCACTCAGTCCTGGAGGGTTGGGGGAGGGGTGGCGGGTAGTGCTGCCCGTGTCTCCTCTATGGAGCTCTTTGAGAGTTTACGCATCCTCATGAGTGTGGTGACGGCGAATGTACATTTTGTTGACCCTCAGGTCTGTGATTTGTATCTGTGAGTTTTCCCTTTTTCTTCCTTTTTTTTAAAAAAAAATCTCAATTGTTTCATATTTCTTCTTTTCACCGATTTCTCCTATTGTCAAAACTCCAGGCAGGACTAACCAGTTTGGCTCAGTGGATAGAGCGTCAGCCTGTGGACTCAAGGGTCCCGGGTTCGATTCCGGTCAAGGGCATGTACCTTGGTTGCGGGCACATCCCCAGTAGAGGGTGTGCAGGAGGCAGCTGATCGATGTTTCTCTCTCATCGATGTTTCTAACTCTCTATCCTTCTCCCTTCCTCTGTAAAAATTCAATAAAATATATTTACAACAACGACAACAACAAAAAACTCCAGGCAGGCTTTCCTCCCCTTGGGTGTGGGCCTTGTATCTGTAGACGTTTGTGGCAAATGTCTGCACCTAGAGCCCGGGTCAGGCCTGTACCTGGCTGTGTATTGGGTGTCCAGTGAACATACATGTGCTCAGCGCTTGAACCTCACCTCATTCCCCAAAACAGTGGCTTCCGCTTCCGAGACGGTTTGAGGCGCAGCAAGTGCATTTGCACCCTCGGATGGAAGGACAAGCTAGATGTGCTTCGCATTCGATTTAGAACTGCCTTTCACTAATAAACCTCCTGGACTAGCACGAGGATTCATTTACACCTAAATGCTTCCCCCTTCATTTGAAAGTGCGCAGTATAAACTCACCCAGCAGAGTTTAATCGGCTGTAAGTGTTTTATGGGTAGCAATACAAGGGCTGGAAAGGCAAGTTTGCTCATAAAATCTTGGCAGGGACCCGGGAGGTGCTGGCTGCAGCGGAACCGTCCCTACCTTGCCTTTCCCAGACACCTCTGGCGGTGAGTCTGGCCACAGCCCCGGTGCACCGGAGACGTTGCGTCCCTGCGGCCACTAGGGAGCACTTGGAGACTACCAAACCTCGGTGTGGGCGCCCGGCCCCCGTGCGAACCCCGGTCTCCCGTGGCTCCGGAGCTGCGCTGTTCCTGCTCCATCTCGCTGGGGGCGGCTCACAAGTGGCCATCAGGGCTGATGGATGCCTTCGCTGAAGCGCAGTGACCTGTGGTGGTGCTAATGACGCATTCCGAGGCCGGACAACATTTTCTTCTGTCACTGCGGTTTCCGCCTCTGGTGACGTCACCTCATTGGAGCGGCTTCCCCGCGTGTTGCGAAGGCAGGCCTTTGAGCCCGGTCCCGGGTCCCTGCCCGCCCTTCTCCTTCCCGTCAGAGGCAATTTCCCTCCCGGAGAAAACAGCGCTTGATGCCGATGCAATCATTTCAGGTTCTCGCGCTGCAGCTCCCCGCAGCCGTTCAGATCCGGAGGAGGTTTTCCCAGGCTGAGAGGCGCGGCTCGGAAGCACAGCCCTCCGAGGTGTTTAAAGGACCCTCCGCGACGCTGGCTGGTGTTCCATCAGCCTTCGCACCGATGCACTTTCCACTGTTATGACAGCCGAGCCATATCCCAGGGAGTTGCACCAGCAAGACCATCAGTTTTCCAAAAAGCGATCGAGCTTTGCTGTGTGCTAGCCCGTTCCGTACTGTGCTCTTAAACACGTGGCGCTTCTGCTGAGCCGAATGCTAGCCCTGAAGGCCCACGCGGGGAATCGCTCTTCCAGCGTCGCGGTCAGGGTGGCCGCGTCTGCGTGTCCCGCAGGCGGAGAGATGCTGTTCAGATGGAGCAGGGATAGGGGGTGCTCTTTGTGGCGGGCCTTGTGAATGAATAACAGCGACCGTCGTCCAGGCCTCGGCCCAGCAGTGCTGGCGTCTGGCTGTGGCTATACAAGCTGGATCTGCTAACCCCTTTCCTGAGCCATTCCATTCGAGTGTTATTGTTTGCATCAAAGCGAACTCAAAGCCGTGGGTTCCAGCCCCATGCCTGCCCTGACGGAGCATCTGTCAGGGAGGTTTGCAGGGGACACCTTCCGTGTTGTAAGAAATCCTAAACATTGCTCCCTCGTGTGACTGATGCTTGGCTCTCACGTAGAGGACACTTCTGCGTGTGAAATGTCAGTTCTGTCTGATAATAACCTGCGTGACGCGCCCCTGAAGTCACTGAGAGGACTTGCCACCATTTTTCCAAAATGAAGTTCCTTCTTGCCTCCGGGTGCCCGGCTGGTAGAACTGAGTAGATCGGTGGCAGATGGTTGCAAACAGATTGCTTCCCAAGGAAATTACTCGCCACGAGGTAAACGTGCTCTCTCACCTCTTGCCAACACGTACCGTTTGCGACGTGACGCCAGAACGGCAAGGCCATGAACAGGCTGTTAACAAAGACTTCCAAGAAGCAGCCTCCTCTGGCTTCACAGGGAGCGTGGATCTGAGGACATAAAGGAGCGGAAGGCGAAGATAAGGCGTTCGCGTGGGGTCTGTGCACCATTGTGTAGCATTGTTGCTTTTCCGCAGCCAGACTTCCTTTCTAGCTGTCGGCCTCCAAGCCCGATTCAGACACAGTCCTCTCCTGTCCTAACGGGGGCTCCCTGCACCCTCTTATTTCTTCATTTTAGGTGATGCTTGGGCTGGGGGGTAGGGGGGAGGTGGTGGAAATAGTGGGCCTCTATCAACGGGGCCATGCTATCCCTGGATTGCAACAAGGATTGAGTTAAATATTACAAAGCAGAAACAGTGCATGCCGCTGTGTTTGCGTATATATTTATTTGCCTGAAATGGCATGATTCTTGAAGGCGGTGATTATGTTGATATTAGAGGCCCGGTGCACGAAATTTGTGTACTTGGGGGGAGGGTCCCTCAGCCCGGCCTGCGCCCTCTTGCAGTACGGGAACCCTCGGAGGATATCTGACTGATGGTTTAAGCCTGCTCCCCACGGACACAAACAATAGGCCAGTGGGGAGCGGGCCTACGCCGTCAGTCGGACATCCTTAGCGCTGTTGTGGAGGTGGGAGAGACTCCCGCCACCGCTGCTGCGCTCACCTGGCTTCTGGCTGAGCAGTGCTCCCCCTGTGGGGGCACGCTGACCACCAGGGGGCAGCTCCTGCATTGAGCGCCTGACCCCTGGTGGTCAGTGTGCGTCATAGCGACCAGTCGTTCTGCCGTTTGGTCAATTTGCATATTAGCCTTTTATTATATAGGATTTAGTGACAGCACCCACTCTTCCCTGCAGCCTTCACCGCAGCTCTGGAGGCAGATGAAGATTTCCTGAGATGCTGATCTTCTCCTCGGGTTGTTCTGGACTTTGGTTCAGGCAACTTCTTAGAATCCAGGTTGAGATGCGACTGATTCTGTATGTCTGTGTAGGCTCTTCTTTGCGTCTTGTATCTTGCACTTCGTCAAAAAAAAAAAAAAAAAAAAAAAAAAAAAAAAAAAAAAAAGCTGGGTTGTAAATAGATGCTGTACGAAAGGGAAGTAATAATGTCGGGATCAGGGGAAATTGTGTCCATAGACTACTTCCTGGGTGGGCGGAAAGGGTTTTTTAGGTAGAAGACACAACAAATCATGCCTCCTTTGGGATCGCTCGTCTGTTGTCTTGCACTGCTACACAACCACTGATTGGCTCACCTGTTACGTAGTTTTGTGTTCTCTTAGGCAAGTAATCAGAGAAAGCCGGGTCAGCTTTCTTGATGTCGCTAGAAGGCTTAGCAGAGTGCCCGCCAGAGGCTGCCAATAGACAGCTGTGGTTTGATTCACAGACGCCAAGACTGGGGGCGAGCAGTGGGGCAGGGAGGAAACCCCACCAGATGAGCAGCAGGAGTGGGAGCAAGGGATGCGGCCTTCCCCGGCCACTCTCTCCTCATCTGCGAGGGGAAGGGGCTGGACTCAGCACTGCTAAGGTCACCTCTCAGCTGTGCTTTCAACAATGCTCGCACCCTGAGAGAAGACAACCTTCTTGGGTTTCGGACAAAAGGGCCCAGAGTGCATCTGTGCTTGACCCCCTCCCACTTAGAAGGTGGGCTCTCCCCTCTAACAGATCCAGGTTTGTTCTTCAGTGAGATGGCTCAGCTCTGGGAGCCCTTGGTGTGACGCTAACACTATGTAGATATTGGCTTTTCTCGCAGGATAGTGGCTGCTGTAACCCCCAAACTATTCAGGCTCTCCCATCCTCCTAAGGATGATTTCACCAGGGTCATTCTGCCCTTTGATGGACATTCAGCTCAATCCAGGACTCGTTCGAAGACAGCGCTACTATCAAAGTCTCCCAGAATGCTTCGTGGCTGACAGCGCTCCACAGTTCCTCATCTCTGGGTTGTCCATCAAACACAGCATCAACCAGAGGTTGGTCAAATGAGGCGGTGGGAAGACCCTGACCGTGTCACTGTCATGTTCTCCTCCATCACAGCTTAGAATTTCTTACTGTGAACAGTGTCTACAGTTACTCAAATGGAATAGGCTTCCTTCCTCATTTTGTTTGCTGGTGCCTGTAGAAGTTGACCTTTCACCTCCTGGCATTGATGGTTATTGCCGTGTTGGGACCACAGATGTTACCCTTGATGCACGCAGACATAGTGGGCTGCGATGCTGAAATATTAGATTCTTGCTTTCTCATTCTAGAAGTTTCCCCCCAGTGAGGCCTCCAGTGAGCTGATGGAAGGCACAGCATGTCAGTCAGGTCATGATAGCCTTTGACTTCCAAGTACAATGGAACAGGGGTTCTCCCTATGGTGACGCTCGGGCACTCACTCGCCTTGTTAGAGCAGGTGAAGTCACACCACGAAATGAGCGGGGGTTTCGATGTCAGTAAAGCATTCCACATCCAGAAGCAGAATATCCTGTTGATTACCTTTCAGTGGATTCCACCGTGACCCCAGAGAAGAGGGGATGATTTAATGGTGGTTGATATTTCTAGGAAACCGGCAATCGGATCCATTCTCCTTTGGTTGGCACTTCTGCAGAGCCAGCGTAAGTGATGGTTCCGCACGAAGCATTATTTCTTCTTGTACAACATGGAAAGCTTACATGCTGCTTGTCAGATGTGAATTTTAAAAAGTAAGAATGATTGGCACTTGGTAACTTACACAGAATTATAAAGTGGTACAAGAAAATTGCCTATCTCTTCTAGATTTACATATTATATGTTTTTTTTTTTCTTTTAAGGAATGATAAGACATGTCATTTCCATCAACTTCAACCAGTTATGTCTGAAAGAGGCTACAAGTTCAGCTCCGGAGAGAAAAAGCAAGTTGCGGAGAAAACCGACGTATCACAAAAAAGCACACAGCCTTCCCGCTGCCTTCCGTCCTGGGCCCAGAGCTGCGTATTTGCAGGCAGGACAAGTCCTGAGACTACGATGCCACGTGCCTTGAACACAGCTTTGCTTGCCTTGGTTCTGACCCACCAACCCCAGTGTCTCACCTATGAAATGTCTTTCCAGATCCATTAAACGCAAGGAGAAAAAGGAAGCGGATAGGGAGGTGTAGCTACAGTTTACAGATATGCATTGATGTCAAGCAGTTATTGTCTATTAATTCCTTTATTTGATTAGCAAATACTTATTGACCTATAATCGCCAAGCACCCAGCTCTATGCAAATGACAAGCGAACATTTCCCCATGGATCCTCATTATGGCCTGAAGAAGTGTAACGGTAAAGATAATTGGGGCCCTTGACTCCCAGCACAAATCCTATTTAGGAATCTTGAATTCTCGGCGGGAACATCCTGGCATATCAATGTGTAGTCTGCATGTCTTTTGTTGAACATCAACAACTGACCTCATGCTCTAACAGATGTAAAAATGTATTGACAAGATCATTTACCTATTTTTTCCCAGCGTTTTCACTGACTTATTTTCTGGCTTAGCAGATCTTCCAGTCACCCCGTTGCCGTTAAACAGGCCTCTCTCCTTTGGACCGCTGCATGGGAACGTAAACAACTATTCCTTTGAAAAGTGGGCAGACAGGTGCTTGGCCTGTGAGCACAGTTGCTGGGCTAGGAAAAGAAGTTTTTGGCCCTGACACCCACTGGATTGGGAACCAGGCTCTTCCCAGAGGCGATGTATCTGACTGTGTTCCCTGAGCCAGCAGTGAGGTTCATTTATTCAGCATTTATCAGAGACGGGGAGTGAGAGAGGCGGGGCATATGCCCTGGGAGGGCAAGAACTGATTTATTTCCTTCATTGCTGGTATCCACAGCACCTAGCTCATAGAGAATTAATGAAACATGATGGAACGAATGAATGTTGTTGACTTACAGATCAGAAAACAAAGGGTCCAAGAACCCAAGTACCTTCTGAAGGTCACTTGGTTGGTAAGAAGAGGAAGTAGAGTTCCAAGTCGGGGTAGAGCCCAAGGCCTGTGCCCTTTCTATGATGACTAATTCGAAGGACAGGCAACTTTCCAGGCTCCCTGCCTCCTTCCCCGGTCGCCGGTCACACCCTCTCCTGTGCGAGCAGAAGAGAAGTGGTAAGCGGCATCTGGGTAGACGTCCATGGATGCCATCGAAGCCCCATCGGAGGCAGCCCCAGAAGAATCTCACCTTGACTTCTTTTTAATCTGGATCCCCCACCTTCAAGGCACTGAAATATATCAGACTAGACAACCTGCAGGCCTGTAAAAAGAGCCACGCCAACGTGGAGACAATGGTCCTTACAAATGTCCGGCTGTGTTCACGCCTATTGAAGCCCCTCCGTGCTCTGAGATGGCTGAAAAGACAGCGAGCCTGTGTCTGCCCTCAGAGAAAGATTCTCAATGACAAACCCAAACACAAGGTACTAAAAGGAGAGATTTAACACCTACGGGCACACTTGGACTTACAAGGTGTTAATGAGCAAGATAAACCAAGAAATGCATTTTCCCCCTCCTCTGCGGCCTGGGTTTGCTGTGGGTGCAGAATAATTGAAACCTCACACGGTGGAATGATGAATCAGGAGGGTTTCCTGTAGAAGAATGATGTCATCTTAGAAGATGGGAAGCTCTCCGCGAAATGCAAGCACATTCTGGGCAACGTGTCTGCAGCAAGCAGGACCCTGAATTTATCGCAGAGGGGAGGGTGTGAGTTGGCCAAAATGGAGAATGATGAGAAGTAACTAAATTATGTATGGCAGTCCTTACAGAGCAGACGAAGGAAGAAAGCTTAATGGTGTTGTGGTTGAAGGACCAGCGGCAACGGGTGATGTAGAGGCTGGAGGTTGGGAAGAAGAGAAATGATCTAGGAAGACGCGGACACTCATGACGGTGACGAAGACCAAGCAGTGGATGTGGGGGTGGCGGAGGGGAGACGGGCGCTGGGCATATCATACATTTCCGTGACAACAAGACAGCTACATAAAGTTAACGTGACATTAAAAATCATCATCTTAATCTGTGTAGCACTTTCAAGCCTGAGTCTTATCAAGGGGAAAAAAAATCTACAGTTAACGATGAAGTATTTTCCCCCTTCGCGTTCCCGGCATCCACCAAATGCAGTGCATAATTTAATTATGGAACCTACCCGCTGGACCCTGGAGAGGAAGAAGGATGTGTCTGCGGTGGTGAGAAATGAGACAGGACCAACTGTTTATTCTCATCACTCTTCCTCCGTTCGGCTAAATTAATATAGTTAACAAGCTTTTGTTTGGATTAGTGGCTCAGATCTGGATGTGCGATCAGAGCCGTGACCGTTAGAGTCGCTATTATTTATGGAGCGCCTGCGGTCTCCTCCAGCCCCCCGCGCCCCAAATGGGGAGGGGCTCCCTGTCAGGTTCCGTCCTGGAACGGATGCTCCCATCAGACTTAGGAGCTCCACGTGGGCATAGGAGAATGCGGTAGGGGTAGGAGCAATCAGGTTTAGATCCCTGGGGCGTAGGATTTCAGAAATATCACGGGAGGCCTTTCCCTTTGACCCGTGCCACGCTTTTCTGATCTTTTAAACAATTGTAATAACATAAGCGCAATTTCATGGTCAGCACACGTTAGCAGAGGAATACCACGAGGGGTGTGTGGACAGCGGCGGGGTTGCGCAGGGGGTGCAGGCTTTGGCACACATCTCAAGCTCTCAAGCTCGTCCACAACATTTGAGTAGAGCTGTGGTTCTCAACCTTGGCTGCACATTAGAATCACCTGGGAATCTTTTGAAAATCCTGATTTCTGGGCCTCATCCTCCAGAAATTCTGTTTCTTTGTGACTAATGTTGTGCCCCCACCCCATAACCAAGAAACAGCATTTCCGGAGGATGAGGCCCAGAAATCAGGATTTTAAAGATTCCCAGGTGATTCTAATGTGCAGCCAAGGTTGAGAACCACTGGAGTAGAAGCAGTAAACTGGCCACACGGAGCACAAATGCAGAAGTAGCTTTGAGGCATTTGCACCTGGAGGCGTTGGTCCCCCCCCTATCGCGACAATCCCGCGCCGTATAAAACTGAAGCCGCGCGGGTCAGTATTCCCACGTGGACAGAGGCACAGCGCGGGCCCACGGGGGTGGGAGTGGGGGGTGACCAGGCCTCCGCACTTCCTGCGCCTTGCGTTTCACTGCACTGGCCTTTTGCATGTCTTTTATTCACCTATTACATATAATTACAGCGAGAGTTTAAGTAGGTGACGGTAGGTTCAGGTGTGTGTGTGTGTGTGAGGTGCGGGTGGGGGGGGGGGGAACCTCACCATCATCAACAAGGACAACAACCCCGGCCTCAGATTCCGAGATCTGAGAAATGCCCGGACTCAGGCCAGATCCTTGGTGCGGCCGCGAGCAGTGCCTCCCGGGTCCCGAACGCGGCGGAGGCTGGGGATCCGGGACTCGGGGAGGCGGGGCGCCGCGTGTGTCCCCGCCCAGGGGCCCCGCCGCCACCAGCGCAAAGTCAGGGGCAAACCCGAGAGGGGGGTGGTCTCGGGTTCCCCACCCCTAGCCCCACCGCGGGCTGAACGAGGTACCCGCGCGTCCGGGACCCGGAAGCGGAGGGGACCCCCAACCCCCCCGGGCGCGCGCCGGCCCGGCCCCCTCTCCAGGGCGCGCGGCTGCCCGGCCGCCACCTTCCGGCCACGCGGCGGCCCCGCCTCCTCTCCCACTTCCTTCCCGGCGGGCGCGGCGGGGCGAGCCGGCCCGAGGTCGCCGATCTGGGCGGAGGGACCCGGCCGGCCGGGCGGGTACGCGGCCCGCGCGCCATGTGGCGCGGCCGGAGCGCGGGGTGCGGGGCGCGGGCTCGCGGCCAGGCGCGGGGCGGGGAGCCCGAGGCCGCCCCCCCTCCCGGGCTCAGCCGCTCGGAGACCTCCGCGGCCTCCGGGAGCCTTTCTCCCTCGGGGAGCCCGGAGCGGGAGGCGCACGCGGGACTGAAAGTGGCCGGCACGGCTGCGGCCGCGGGCGCGGTGGGAACGCGTGGTTCGTCCCGGATCGGAATCGAGGGCATGGGAGGGGCTTGCGATCTGTCCCGCGGGTGCCTGGGGTACCTCCCCGGACTAGTTGTCCCTCCCCTATTTCTGCAGCAGGGTATGGGGCACCCCTGAGCGTTAAACCAGACTCTGGGAAGGCGCCCCGAGAGGATAAGTTAACTTCTTGCCTCCCCCCCCCCCCCTTCCCCGCCGCCTTGTGGTTGCAGGCGCTTCCCTGGCACCCTGCAGCAGTTAGGGTGCCAGCCCTTGAGCCGGGTGCTAAACCAGGCCTATCCGGCCTGCTTGCTGTTGAGAGAGTTCACAGGACTCTCTCATGATCGCTGGGTGACCTTGGTTCCCAGACCGACCTGTTGCATCTCAGTTCCGGCTGCCTTCCTTTAGCCCGGCTGTCTAGGCTTTCTGGAGACTTCTCAGTGACACCCTCCCAGTCCTCCTGCTGACCTCCCTCCTCGTCCCTGAAAGGACCCTCTCCCTTCTCTGCTGGAAGCGTTGGGTCCCTTGGGGGGTTCTCCCTGCTGTATTGGTGGTGCCTGCTTGCGGTCAAGCCCACGCCCCTAACTAAAACCTGGACTTAGTGAAGCAGGTGGCGCTTGTCAGAGCGGCTCCTCCTTTGGTTCAGTCCGCACCTCAGACTTGATAACTCTGTCCCACCTGGGGAATCTAAGGGGAAGGGAAGGGACGTAGGATCTGGTTAAGGTCAGAGGTGGGACAGTGCCAAGTGGAATCGGATGGGCATGGGTAATAATCCTGCGTGACTTAGGACGAGTCACCCAAGTTCTCGCGGTCTCTAGGACGGTGGTACTGTCTGCCTTAGTTAGGAAGGCAGCTCGAGTGAGGTGATGTATAGCCTTTAACCGTATCTGAAAGGTATTAGGTGGTCAATAAATGTTCTCTTCCCACCCCTCCCTCTTGCCCTGGCCCCATCTTAGAGCAGAGGGTGGTGCGGGATGAGAGCTATTTGTAGGGCAAGCATCGGTATTGACTTTTAAAAGCCTGTGACAACGCAGTACATAGGTGAACTGTGTGGGAATGTGAAGCTCTGTGTGCCAAATTCAAACTTCTGAAATAGTAACTTAATATTCTTGAGACCAGAGACGGGGGCGGGGGGGGGGGGGGTCCATGTCCTGTGATATCTGACTGGTACACGCACCGGAAGTTGTCCAAGTCCTGCCGTGGGCAGTCTGAATGGGGTTGGGGTGGGGTGGACCGGAGAGCGGATTGAGCCCAATGCTTTTCTCCGCTGATGTTTGTTGTGTGTTTCCTTCTAGACCCAGCATGAGCGAAGTCCCCTGCAAGAAACGTGAGGACTATCTGGAATGGCCCGAGTATTTCATGGCCGTGGCCTTCCTGTCGGCACAGAGGAGCAAAGACCCCAATTCCCAGGTAAGTGACTTTCGCAGGAGGACGATTGGGCCCTCACTGACGCAGAGATGCCTGCCAGGGAGCACGTTGCAAAGGCCGTTCACGGGGCAGAGTGACGCTGCTGCTTGTGCTGCACCCCTATGCGTCCGTCTTCCTGTGGGAGAGATTGCGGGTGCCTCTCCACCCCCTCTGGGGCCAGGGGCGCTCTTTCTTTGGCTCGTGGGAACCGCCACGGCACAGAAGCGAGGACGCAGAGCTCCTAGCACCCCCAGAAGCTGCGCGCCCTCTTGGAGCTCTGCGGGCCTCTGGTTCCATTGACAGCCTCGAGCGGGGCAGGCCGGCCAGGCAGTCACCAGGCCTTCGGGCATGTTTCGCTGCAGGTGGGAGCCTGTATCGTCAATGCAGAAAACAAGATCGTGGGCATCGGGTACAACGGGATGCCCAACGGGTGCAGCGACGACCTGCTGCCTTGGAGGAGGACAGCGGAGCGGAAGCTGGACACCAAGTACCCTTACGGTAGGCGAGCCTGGCATCCCGTCCTGCTTCGGTCAGAGAAGCGTCTTTCCCCTTCTCAGTCAGCAGCAGCTGGAAAGAAAGAAAGAAAAAATCCCTATTGAACGACCCCAATTTCCTGTCCCCGTCTCTAAAGTTCCAAAGAGAACCAGTGAATGGAAGGGACCCTGGTGGTGGCACACAGCCTGGCCCTGAGGGCCGGGGCTCTGTGGCCTGCGTGGGCCGGTGTGTTTCCATGGAGAACCGCCGGCTGTACCCTCCAGGGCATTGGTGATGGCTTCTGTGCCACTGGGCCGCCGCCCTGGGGAGGGCTGTGCACCCCGGGGAGGACTCTGCATGACGGCCCTGCAGGTTGGAAGCAGAGCCAGCTCCGCAGGCATGGCCGGGGCTTGGCGCTGGGGAGAAGCAGGGCCTGGGGAGGAGGAAGATGCTGTGGCCTCCTGCCGTCCTGGGGGCTCCGCAGTCCCAGGGGGGCTGTGGTCAGAGCACAAGCCAGATGGGTGGGACTGGGCCCCTTGGGCCTGGCTGTCTGTTTTAAATTAGGGGAGGGTCCCTCAGTCTCTTATACTGTGTTGCCTACCTGAGCCCCAGGGAGAATCACTTCAGAGAGTGTCTGGGAGGGACAGGCTACAGCTTCACTTTTCCCTTAATTCCTTGGAGATTTGGTAACTAAGGCGTAAATGAGGCAAAGTGGGCTGCAGGTGCTTCGTGTCGAGTCTTTATAATGTCAGGACCTGTGCCGTGTCTGAATGAACAGGCCGGCCCTGGTGGAAGACGGGGGGACTAAGGCCACCCCTCAGGGAAAGCGTGCGCCTCGGGAAGCAGTCCCGGGTGCGATGGGAGGCCTTTCGCTGTGGGCTCTTCCCTGCAGCTTTCCTGTGGGTTTTTCTCCTGCAGAATCCCAGGTCTGCAGTTAGCCTAGCTTATGCACTTTACCAATGTTCTCGGGCCTCAATCATGTGAAATAAACCCCATCGATTTCTTTTCAAACTGCTTCAGGCAGCTGCTATGTTTTGGAAAGAAAAAAAAAAGATGCCCAGAGGTGGGAGAGGACGTGAGGAATGCCGGCAGGGAGAACAACCAAGCGCTCAGGGTTTCCAGGGAATAGAGCATGGTTTAGTGAATACGGGCTTTTCATAGTCAGACTAGAGGCCAGATGCATGAAATTCGTGCAAGGGGCTCTGTCCTTGCAGCCCCAGCTTTGTCCGGAAGGTCGTCCGGAAGGTCGTTTGACTGTCCCGTCGAATTAGCTTTTATTATTATAGATGAGTCTTCGTAGGAGCAGGAATAGTGGGGCCCCACTAGTCGGGAGAATGTGAGGCTGTTGGCTCAGCCAGCGCTTCCCGGCTGTGTGGAGTGTGTGAACTGGAAAAGGTGCTAACGTAGTGCCGAAACGTTTGGTCACCCTGCTTTGATCGTAAGCTTTCGATGGTAGGAAAGAAGGGAAGGGCTCCGTCGTGCGTAGGTGCGTGCAGAGGTTCACGGCACAGTTCAGTGTCCGTGTAAAATCGCAGAATGAAAGGGTGCATGCGTTCAGTCAGCAGCGACACTGGAATGTCGGACCACGGTCGTTCCTTCACAGAATCCAGACGGAGAGGTGGGTCCTTGTGCTGACCTCCGGCACCGAGGGGTCCCTGTTGGTTCCTGAGGGGCCCACCGAGGGGACCCGGGCCGTCCTGTCACTGTGGGCCCCGGGCAGATGGGTGGCAGGGACCCAGAAGCCAGAAGCCTGCAGCTCCTTTGCAATCCCCCGCTTCCCAGTGAGCTGGGGTCTCGAGTAGCTGGTTTTGTTTGTCAGAGACACTGCCTTTTGCCCGAGTTGGAGAGAGGACCTTTCAGAGCTCCTTTCCAGGAGGAATTAAAAAAAAACACCCACCCACACAGGCATTGGGCCAGCCTCATGGATTGCTGTTTTTGCCTAGTGGCTGAGTTTCTGGGCCCTGGCTGGCTGGCTGCAGTATTTCTTTACTATCCATACGATTCCTCTAGGTTTTCAAAGCTCTTTGCCCTCACTTATCAATTTTTCATTTTACACACAGCTGTGCTAAAATGTAGACAGTTTTCTTCCACGAGAGTACGCTTTAATTTGATGTACCGTAAAAGTTATGGAAGGTATTAAATGGTTTTTAAAAGGCATTTAGCATTACTACGGTCATGAAATACACAAAGACGGGCTCTCCGTCTAGATAACGATGACTGGCTGTAAACAGTCTTGTCTTTTCCAGGAATTTCTGCCCGCAGAGTGAAAAATGTTTAGAGCCCCGCCAGTGTGGCTCAGTGGTTGCGTGTTGACCTATGAACCAGGAGGTCACTTCCTGGTTGGGGCACATGCCGGGTTACAGACTCGATCCTCAGTGTGGGGTGTGAGAATTATCCCCAATCAATAATTCTCATCATCGATGTTTCTATCTCTCCCTCTCCCTTCCTCTCTGAAATCATACTTAATAAATATATATTTGAAAAATATAAAAATATATTAAAAAAAATGTTTAGATAGCCTAGGGTAGAATAGAAATGTTTTGGTGATAATGGACTAAAATGCAAATTCTTTTTACTTCTGTTTTAAGACTTCAAACATTCACTTATTAAAAGAATCGCTGGTGTCTGGAACTGGGGAGACTCACGCTGTCTTTCCTCCCTGACGTCATGGTGGCTGCGCTGCTCTATCAGGGTCGGAGATGATGCGTAAATCCCCGTAAAGGACTTTAGAGATTATCCGAGCTCTAGGCTGGTGACTCCTAAGTCTTGAATATCTGGGGTCCCTGTCAAACAACTTTGAGGCCCCCCACTAAGCAAGGCTGCCTTACCTTCCTCCTGGGAGCCATTGTTCAAGCTCACATTGGTAACAGGGCTCCCCGGGCTCATCAGGCTCCTATGCCTGTGTTTGCACACCTGTTGGGGGGGCGTTGTGCGTAAACGTGCCTCTGCCTGGCCTTCTCTTCCATCCGGGCACTCAAGAAGCCAGGGTGACTTTGCCGGTGCCATCACACTGCTTCCTCGTGGGAGGGACCCGAGTCCTGATGTCCCAAGAGTGGGTGGTCGCCACACTGGAGATGCATCAGGCAGATGTGGCGACTCGGGACTGTTCCCAGCGTCAGTCCGTATTTCTGCAGGAATGCTCTAGAAGGCCATCGTGCTGGGGAGGAAAACGCTGGGTTCATCGAGGTGAGAATGCCCCACGGCAACCCTGAACCGTTCTGCCAGTGTGTGGCAGCGCGCCTGTACATTTTATGTTTAAATTTCATCTTTCTTTTCTCAGATTTAGCATATTGCTAAGCATGCACAGATGCCATTTTAGTGATTACGTAGCCATTTGCCTTACCCGCCTGAACACTGGCATTTTCCTCCCTGCCATGCGTGTGAGGTATTTCTTTGGCCTCCAAAAGGTTCGTCTTGAGAAACTAATTTATCAAGAAGTTGATCCTTGCTAAGCTGCGACTTTGTCAGGACTTGTAAGGGCTTCCTAGTAATTAAGATCAAATCTGTTCCTGCCGCCGGTTGGAGTCAGATGCCCTCTGGTTTTGTGAGGCAGGTCCCTGGATTGGATGACTGGCTGTTTCTGTTCCTGCAGAATTCTAATTTCACTTACAGCTTCCCACCACCCCTCCCCTGCCTGGGCAGCTAGTGCTTGCGGCCCGACGGTGGGTTTCATTAGGGATTTTGTACAAAATAATCAGTGGAAAACCTTCAAGCAAGTTTACAGAGAAAAAATGAAGTAGATGATTTTTATGAATCAGGAAGCAAACTCGGGTTTCACTGTGCGATGTTTTAGATAGACAGGGAAACCTGATGGCTTATGTATGAGGCTCCTTCCCCCCCCCCCCCCAAATATATATTAACCAGCTTGACATAAGCATATTCCACTTTCAGGTATAATTGTTTGGCAACAGTTCTTCAGAAAAGAATAAATAATGACTTTTTTGTTAATTTATTTGATTTTCATCTATATATTTTAATCTGTGGACTCAGGGTTAATTTTTTTTTTTTTAATATATTTCATTGATTTTTTACAGAGAGGAAGGGAGAGAGACAGAGAGTCAGAAACATCGATGAGAGAGAAACATCGACCAGCCGCCTCCTGCACATCTCCCACTGGAGATGTGCCCGCAACCCAGGCACATGCCCCTGACCGGAATCGAACCCGGGACTCCTCAGTCCGCAGGCCGACGCTCTATCCACTGAGCCAAACCGGTTTCGGCCAGGGTTAATTTTTGAGGCGCTAGAGATTCCTCTTTTACTCTGAACGTCTACAAGGGACCTACACTGACAGCTCCCTGTTGGGGAGGGCAGGAGCTGGAAAAGCTGAGATGCTGGTCCATGGGATCGAACCCACTTGAGAAACGACACGTATTTCTCTTTGTTTTGTAAAGAGTCACTTTACCTCGTGGAGGTTTGTATTCTGTTTGTTCGTCTCTGGCCCTTACGCTGATGTTGACTGATCTTCTGGCCTGAATGACTAGTCTTATTTTACTTTGCATTTTTTTTCCCCCTCAAGAATTCTTCCTTCGTAAGCTTTGCTGACGCTGGAATGAAAGTGGAATGTGTAATCTTGCTTGCTCCCTGAAGTGGGCACTCCAGCCTGGTTCCCGGAGGTTTTCGCAGATGTTTGTATTGGTTTTACTCTTACCGCTGAGGACCTGGGTTTCCTGTTTGGAGGAGGGGACGTGTGTTTAATATGCACAGCTGCCGGTTACCAGGCGGTGGTCAGATTCCCGGGAAGGAATGCTGCCCGGCCCCCCGGCCCCGGGTCCGGGTGTGGTGTGTTTGTGCCCAGCGACCATGGGCTTGTTAGATCCATGACTGACGTTTGCTTCTCAATGTCTTTGTGAAAGAAATGATCCTTGAGGACTCCTCCAGCTCTAGAGTTTCAAGAAAAATTAAACAGTGTAGCTTTGGTGCTCTTAGACTACCTAGGGTGCTCTTCCCTTTCCCGGGGCTTTGCGGGGAGTTCTAAAGCATCCTGGGTGAAGGCTCGCCCCCCGCTCCCCCCCAGCAAAGCAGCAGGAGGGGGGGACGGAGGATGTGCCTCTGCGTGTGGATGAGTGACTAGAACCAGGCTCTGTCCTCGGAGGCGCAGCCCTGCTCCTGTTCTAAGGTGAGTGTAACCCAGACAGAGACGGCACACGCAGGAGGGCCTGAGGCGAGCGAGGCCCCCCACAAACACGGGCATCAGAAGACGGGGATGAGGAAGGCTGGAGGACAGCCGTGCGGAGAAAGACCGTTTCTAAGTGCAAGAGGAGGTCTGACCGGAAGAGGCACACTTAGAACCCTTCCGAGACAAGAGGCTGTTCTAGAACCAAATAGAAAGAAAGGAGTTGCAAATCCTTTTGCAAACCAGTCCGTGTGACAGTGTTTGTTGAAACACAAGACTTGCCCGGCATCCGGACTACATGGAGAATAAGTGGGAATAAGGGAATCCGTACGCACCGCGGAGAAGGCCGGTGCGCGCAGGGCGATGGACGTGAGGGGCTGGCGGGAGGCCGGGCCAGCCGGGAGCGGAGGTGTGAGCGTCATCCCTGCGCTTCTTGCACATGATAGATGCCGCCGGACATTTAAAATATCGCGTGTGATAACGGAGCATGAATTTTTAAATTCTGCAATTAAAAGACTTTGTCCCCGACGCCATTAATTTTGAGTTTAGGTGGGAAAGGGAAGCAGAGTTCCTCATTGTCGTTTTTCCCCCTCGGTGAGTGAGTTATAACTCCTTAGGGCAGTGATGGCGAACCTTTTGAGCTCGGCGTGTCAGCATTTTGAAAAACCCTAACTTAACTCTGGTGCCGTGTCACATACTGAAATTTTTTGATCTTTGCAACCATAGTAAAACAAAGATGTATTTTTAAAAATATATATATTTTATTGATTTTCTACAGAGAGGAAGGGAGAAGGATAGAGAGTTAGAAACATCGATGAGAGAGAAACATCGATCAGCCGCCTCCTGCACATCCCCCACCGGGGACATGCCCGCAACTCAGGTGCATGCCCTTGACCGGAATCGAACCTGGGACCTCTCAGTCCGCAGGCCGATGCTCCATCCACTGAGCCAAACCGGTTTCGGCAAGATGTATATTTTTGATACTTATTTTATATATTTAAATGCCATTTAACAAAGAAAAATCAACCAAAAAATGAGTTCGCGTGTCACCTCTGGCACGCGTGTCATAGGTTCGCCATCACTGCCTTAGGAACTGGAATAAATACTCACGAGTCCCCTGTCCTGTTATCAGCGTGCGTCGTCTGTGGGTGAGGGGGAGTTCCGAGTCCGCTGGCTTCCTTTTGAGAAAGGATAACGAACTGTGTCCTGCGCCACGTCCCGTCGTCCTTCACTCACCCGCAGCTCCTCCCAGGGCGGCTGCCGTGTGCGGTCTGCGCCAGGCGCTCTGCAGGGCACGTGAAATGTCCCATGGCCCGGTTCTTCGGGCCGTGCAGGCTGAGCGTGGAGGAGGTAGACACGGATGAGACAAACATATTATTGAACATTCCTTCCCGAGGAGGTGACTTTTACACAGGGACCTGCTGGATTGGCTGGGCCCCGGTCCGGGAAGATGGGTGGGCAGTGTTGGGGGATGGGAAAAACAGGGGCAGGGCCTTCCTTGCAGTGGGAGTGCGGGGTGTGGGGTGCGGGTCCCCGGACCTGGCGGCACTCGGAGCCTCGTCTGGAAGGAAGGGATCTGGCTCACGCTGAGAGGGTGAAGCTGGAGGGTGAGGTGAGGCTGAGGACCCCTAGGGTAAGGAGTTTGGATTTAAAAGATGACATGGGTTGCGGGTGGGAAATGGGTTGTTGGGAGCAGGAGTGGAAGCGGGGAGCCCAGCCATGGGGTGACGCTACAGACCTGGTGGGGAGCCTGGGAGGGCGGGCATGCTGGAGATGGGGAGGCTGGGTGCAGGGAGTGTTTGGAGACACATCCGGGGGGGGGGGGGGAAATGGGGTGGGGGAGGGAGATGGACTTCCCCCAGCAGTTCAGCCGAGCACCTAGGCTTGCAGGGAGATCGAGGACTTGGGCCCTGAGGTTGGGATGGTGTGTCAGGGTGTCGGGTTGGGTTGAAGAGTACGGGGAGATGTCAGCAACGGCAGGTTTGGCATTTGGGTGACATCAGTGCTGTGGAGACGGGGAGGTGACCTGGGGAGGGTGGCCTGGTCCCTGAGAACTGCAGCACTGAGAGGCTGGGTGGGGGAGGAGAGGCCTGCGGGGATGGAGAGGGACACGGTGGAGCACAGGGCTGCCTTGTGGGAAGGAGGGAGCGGTTGGCTGCGGCACAGCTGCTGCGAGGTCTAGGGAGACGGGGACATGTCCACGGGGTTAGCAGCCTGGGGTCATTGTTGACTTTTCAAAGAGCAGCTCCGATGGAGGGAGCAGCAGGGTCGGAAGGCAAATGGGAGCCAGTGGAAGGAGGCGCAGAGGAAGTGGGGACAGATGTGTGTGGAGGTGGGTCGAGATGTTTGTTACGAGAGCAAGACCGATGGGCAGTGGCCAGCATGGGAGCTGGGGCCGAGGAAGGTTTATGTTGTCTGCGGGAGGGGAGGGTCTGGTGTTGGTTGGTTTGTCTGTTTTTGCTGACATTGTTCAATGATGGGAATGATCCAATCGAGAGAGAGATTGCTGAGGGAGAAGCGGGAAAAGCCTGGCCAGCGTGGCTCAGTGGTTGAGCGTCCACCTATGAACCAGGAGCTTACGGTTTGATTCCCTGGTTTGATGCCCAGGTTGCAGGCTCGGTCCCCAGTGTGGCGCGTGCGGGAGGCGGTCCCATGGATGGTTTTCGCTCATCATTAATGTTTCTCTCTCTCTCTCTCTCTCTCTCTCTCTCTCTCTCTCTCTCTCTCCCTCTCCCTCTCTCCCTCTCTCTCTCTCTCCCTCTCTCCCTCTCTCTCTCTCTCTCCCTTCCTCTCTGACATTTAAAAAAATTAAAAAAATATATTTTAAAGAAGAGAAAAGAGGAAGGTGTTGGAGGAAGGGAGTGGAATAGCACACTGGTTAGTAATTGGGACGCCAAGTGGGGGCAGGGACAGCGGGCACGCAGGTTGTGGAGTCGCGGTGGGGATGTGATCAGCTCAGCATTGCCAGGGAGGGCAGGACGAGGCTGTCGGTGGGAGGCGGGAGGAGGGCGAGCAGGCTCGGACAAGGGAGAAGCAAGGAGAGAGTGTCCCCCGCCCTGCAGGGACGTCCTGGGAATGTAGGGCCCTGTCGGGAGCTGTCCTGGTCCCCGAATCCCGGGTTCGGTCAGCGAGGCCCCTTTTTCTGCCTGCTGGACGGGGCCAGGGAGTTGCCTGGCTGCCTGCGGCGCTGGAATTAACTAGAACACGCCCGACTCCTGCTCCAGCGCGCACTGCTCAGGGCCCTGTGAGCCTGTTAACGCAGGAGGGGGGTTTGCAGCACACAGCTGTCGAGCCCTGGTTAGTGCTGCTGCTAGTGGTGTTTCTTCAGCCTTGTGGGCATCCAGGCTGTTTCAGGGACAGTGGGAAGGGCGCTGGGCCTGGCTCACCCGCCCGTTGTCGAAGACACGCAGCATTTCCACGCTTCCTCCTTCTGACCTGGGTGTGTGCCCTCGCACCTCGGGGAGCAGTGCAGCTCGGGTTCTGGGGGCTTTATTATCAGTAATGGAAGCACCACGGTCAGAAGTCTCTTTAGCCCTGGGCACTGCCACTGGGGCTGAGTGCCTCCCCTGGGTGCCAGCAGCCTGGCGAGAGGAGCGAGGGGGGACCCGGGGTGGGAGAGCAGGAGAGAGAGAGGAGTGTCTGTTCCCCATCGGCAGAGCTCCGCAGCGGGGCTGCCTGGCCTCAGGTGGGTGGGCAGGAGAGGCGAGGGGGCACCGTGTTTGTCCGTCCGTCTGTCTGTCTCCTGCGGGCCTCTCCTCCCCCTTTCACAGGCCGGGGCTGAGGCTTCACAGGGTGGAGGGTCGCAGAACCAGCAGGTGGGGAGGTGGCCAGGGGCCACGTGGGGAAGAAGCACAGGGAGGCGCAGAGCGTGGTGGCTCTGAGGCCTCGGCTGTTCCCACAAGCCCACGGCTGGGATCCAGGAGCCGTGACGGGACGGGGACCTGCCGTGGAGGGTGGGGCCGGGAGTGGAGACGGGACGGGGACCTTCTGTGGCCTGTGGGGCCGGGAGTGGAGACGGGACAGGAACCTTCTGTGGCCTGTGGGGCCGGGAGTGGAGATGGGACAGGGATCTGCCATGGTGGTGGGGCCGCGAGTGGAGATGGGCCGGGGACCTTCTGTGGCCTGTGGGGCCGGGAGTGGAGACGGGACGGGGACCTGCCGTGGAGGACCCCATTAGAGCTGGGCTGCAGGTGGGGGAGCCTGGAAGATTCGGCCGCTTTTTCAGGGAGCAGCTCCTCCCCTTCTCCAGACCCTGGCTCCGGCCAGAATGCCTTTCTGCGTCACTCTCTGCGGACAGAGACTGCCTCGGGCACCGTGGGAGCAGGAGCAGCTCAGACATGGTCCAGCGCAGGGCCGGCTGCCTCCGCGTTGCCGCTGTGGCCTGTTCTTAGCTTCACCTGCCAACGGGCACTGTCCTGTGCACGTCCCTCCCCCGGACGGCACGCCCCTCAGTGTCAGAAGCAGTGGCTCCATTTGTCCTCTGAAAGGGAGGCCACTGGCGGTGCAGGGGTTGGGGCAGGGCCCGCGGTATCGCCAGGACCCGAGGGGTTGCCCGGACGCCAGATCCCGCGGTGCCGGATTCTGAGCACAGGCCGGGGGGTGGCCTGCGCGGTCACCTGCCGCCTCTGCGAGGAAGCCCGTCCTGGCTCCCCTCCCGCTCTCCACAGGGAGCCCTGCCGGGCCCAGGACTGTGCGTTCTTTTTCTTTTCTTTTTTTTTTTTTGCCTTTCATTTCTTTATTTTTTTAAATTTTGTTTTATTGCTTAAAGTGTTACAAAGAGTATTACATATGTCTCCTTCCCCCCCCCCCCCTTGATCTTCCCCCGGCCTCCCCTACCCCCCAGTGTCTTGTGTCCATTGGTTATGCTTATATGCATGCATACAAGTCCTTCGGTTGATTTCTTACCACCCCCCCCTAACCCCCCCCCCCCCAGCCTTCCTGCTGTAGTTTGACAGTCTGTTCGATGCTGTTCTGCCTCTGTATCTATTTTTGTTCATCAGTTTATAATGGCCTTATTATCCATAAATGAGTGAGATCGTGTGATGTTTATCTTCTCTGACTGGCTTATTTCACTTAGCATAATGCTCTCCAGTTCCATCCATGACGTTGCAAATGGTAAGAGTTCCTTCCTTTTTACAGCAGCATAGTATTCCATCGTGTAGATGTACCACAGTTTTCTAATCCATTCATCTACTGATGGGCACTTAGGCTGTTTCCAGGTCTTAGCTATGGTAAATTGTGCTGCTATGAACATAGGGGTGCATATATCCTTTCTGATTGGTGTTTCTGGTTTCTTGGGATATGTTCCTAGAAGTGGGATCACTGGGTCAAATGGGAGTTCCATTTGTAGTTTTTTGAGGAAACTCCATACTGTCTTCCATAGTGGCTGCACCAGTCTGCATTCCCACCAGCAGTGCACGAGGGTTCCTTTTTCTCCGCATCCTCGCCAGCACTTGTCGTTTGTGGATTTGTTGATGATAGCCATTCTGACAGGTGTGAGATGGTACCTCATTGTTGTTTTGATTTGCATCTCTCAGATGATTAGTGACTTTGAGCATGTTTTCATATGTCTCTGGGCTTTCTGTATGTCCTTTCGAAAAGTGTCTATTTAGGTCCTTTGGGGACTCTGCGTCCTTAGAAAACAAGCCCAGGTCTGACGTTTGCAGCTTTCTCTCCAGCCCACGAAGCTTTCCCCAGCGTTTTCCTCACATGTTCCTCACTGACTGGAGGCAGGGAGGGAGGGCGACCATTCCCGCTGGTGGCTGAGCGCGGCGGGGACTCGAACCCTCGTGCAGGCAGAGGCTGAGCCCCCTGTGTTCTGAAAAGACACATGTAATCCCAATACAATTCCCACAGAAACAGCACAACCTGCAGATTCAGTCCCATCCGCCCACAAAGAGGGCGTTTAACCCCTTGTTTCCTGGCTCTTCCCCGCGCTCCCCTCTCCTGCTGTGGTTGTGTCTGTGTCTGAGCGTGGGCCTCGGTCCCCTGCCTGCACCTGCAGCTGCGGCCTGTGGGTGCCTGTGGGTGCCGTGCTGGGCCAGTGATGTTGCAGTGAGGTCTTGTCACTGAACATGTATGGGAACCGTGTCCAGTTCTAAGCCCTTTCCTCTCCCGGCCGCAGCCCCGCAGCCCGGCACTAAGGGGGCTCCCCTGGCCAGGGAGTGGAGTGGGGGCAGGCAGGGCTCTGTCTGAGAAGCCACGAGAGTGAATGGGCTTTGCACACCAAGAAGTTGTCAGGAGGGGAGACCAGAGGTGGGGGTGGGCTGGGGGGGAGGGTGTCTCTGGGGCGAGGGGTGGGGAGCAGAAGCTGAGAAGAGCTGCGTGTGGCTGCTTGGGGTGGCCCTGGAGGAGGGCTGTACTGTGGGTTTCCAGGTCGCCCCTCCTGTCCCCTACCCACCTGTATGCCAGGGCCTTTGAAACCCTGATCACGAACCCCATTGCTTCCTTACAGATGTGGGCCCTTCCCGAGGGAGGTAGCAGAGGAGTGGTATTGTTTGGGACAAAGTCTAGAAACGTTTGCTTTGGGTTTGGGGGTCGCCATAATAACGAACATTTTATAACCTTCTGGGGAGGGTGCTGGAGGTGGTGGTGGGTTGGGGGGGCTTACATTTCGAGGCTAGCTACTCTATCGTTAATTACCGTCTGGAAGGATCGGCACCTGGAGGCTGGCGTGATGTATGAGGCCCTGTCAGGGTATCTTTCAATAATTAAGAAATAAGTCCTTGAAATTCCATTTTAGCTTCAGAAGCTGTGAAAGTTCCCGAAATGCATCTGAGAGGACCGAGTGCATGCCCTCCCCCCTGCCCCCACCCCCGTGTGTACCCATCAGGCGTCTGAGGCATCCAGGGCGGTGGGGGGTGGGGGAGCAGGGGGGATGCTGAGCCCGAGGGAGGTGTACCTGCGTTTAGTGACTCTGGAAGTGGATACACTTAGACCCGTATTTCGAGAAGCAATGACACAAGCTGTGTCGTCGGAACAGGAACGGAATATCTTATACAAATCAGCATCGAGTTATTTTTAAAAACGCACAGGCCGACCTTGGCCTGGGGCACCCTTCATGTCAGCTGTTAACTGCGGGGTGAGGCGCCCCACCTTTCCTTCCGGAAGGCTCCGGCTCCGGAGTCCTGGCCTCTGTCGTGTCCGTGAGCCGACTGTCTGTGCCGTGACCGTGGGTGGCTGCACCGCCGAGGACCTTCAAGGTCAGGGGCAAGGGCGCTTCCCAGAGGCGTCGGAGGCTGAGCGGTGCCGCCTGGAGCGAGTTGGCAGAGGTGGCGCAGGTCCTGGCTCAGTGGCAACAGGGTTCCCCTCGCCTGGCCCCCTCGCCTGACACCCCCAAAGCCACCGCTCCCCCCCTCGGCCCCCGCCCTCGCTCCCTGCTCCGCCTTCAGGAGTGCCCTTCAGGCCCAGGGGAAGCCTTTTCTTCAAGTTCCACACCACGGACAACGAGGAGTTTTGAACAGTCTGGAGCAGGGGTCCTCAGACTGCGGCCCGCGGGCCACATGCAAATACAAATATTGTATTTGTTCCCGTTTTGTTTTTTTACTTCAAAATAAGATATGTGCAGTGTGCATAGGAATTTGTTCATAGTTTTTTTTTTAAACTATAGTCCGGCCCTCCCACGGTCTGAGGGACAGTGAACTGGCCCCCTGTTTGAAAGTTTGAGGACCCCTGGACTCTAGAGGATTTCTTTTCCTGGAGTAGAAACTTAGTTTTCCCGACTCCAAATTTCCTCAGGCCCCGGGTTCCCGTCCTGTGCCGGGCGCACCTGCAGGTCCGTGAGGAGAGCCACGCTATTTCTGCTCCGCTATCTGTGCAGCAGTTAGCATTTGCTTAGCATTTTCCATGTTTCTGGGTATTTTGAGAGAAGGTGCTGTGTTTTAAATACGACGTTTTTACTGATTGCAGAGAGTGAGGAAGGGAGAGGGAGAGATAGAAACATCAATGATGAGAGAGAATCATTGCTCGGCTGCCTCCCGCACGCCCCTCACTCGGGGCTGAGCCCGCAGCCTGGGCCTGTGCCCTGACTGGGAATCAAACCCTGACCTCCTGGTTCATGGGTCAGTGCTCAACCAGACAGGTGTTTTCTTTGTTTAAACCTATTAAAGTGACCTTAAAAATTCTGCCGTCTAAAATAGATATTGTATGCGTCTTATATCAAATGAGATGAAAGTCAAATTTATAAAATGTCGAATCTCTTAAATCTAAATCGAACCGAGGATGGAATGTATCCTGTTAATTTGTCAAACTTGCCGCAAACCGCCTACACGAGACAGTAAGGATTAATCAAGCTCTGGTAAGAGGGAGTTTGAAAAATAACAGTTTTCTAATTATACAATCTCTGCTCCATGGTCCAAGGTTAATGCAGTGCTGAATTCTGACAGTTAGTAATAGAAAAGGGGGGAGAAAAAGACCAAAGCGTAGAACTGTCTTATAATTACCCGAGGCAGAGGCCCTCCTCCCGGCGGTGGGGAACTTTCTGAGTGCTAATCCCATGTGCTCAGCATCTGCCTCTTTCCCCTTCCAACAATGTTGAGAGTAATCGGAGGGTTTTGTGGCGCTCTTGCTGCTTAGCAAATACACTGGTAGTGCTCGGGGAGTTCTTTTGCTTATTGCCTAGCCATCGGGGAGTAGTTCTAGGTAGACAGTGGAAAATTTGCCTTTTTTGGGGGGGGGACAATTTAGCTATCTTATGAATTACGTCCTAGACACTCTCTCGTTGGGGTACTGAGTCTTTATTCCTATGATATAAAACCATGCTGTTCTCACGATCCCAATGAGAACCTTTCTCCTGGGCTGGCTCTTGCACTCATCTCCTCGTAGCTCTTGCCGCGTGTATCCCAAGGCGATCAGAATGCCAGCATCGGAAAACGATGAATTTGTTCTTGACCTTCGTGCTCGCAGGCAGCTGTGGACTGTGTATGGTAGCGAGAGAGGTGACGGAGAAGACCCGGGCGCCCCAGGGAAAGGCCTGAGGAGAAGAGGGGACACTGGGGTTAGGAATGTAGATTTCGGGGCTTTGCAACTAGATCTGCTACCCGAGAATCTAAGAATGAACGCATCGAAGAGCAGGACTGGACTTTGGGACATGCCTAGAAAGTCGAGAGAAAGAAAAGGACCCATTGAAAGTAGGGCACCCCAGAGGCCCTGGTCCTCCTGAGAGGACTTGGGGTGGAGGGTGGTAACTAACCAAGGGCCAGGGAGCAGGCGAGTCGGATTGCAGCCCGAGGAGGCTTTTTAGGTCAAGAGCCGGCCAGTCAGTGGCGTGCCAGGGCCGGCTCACCACCGCCGATGTGCGCATCTCTTCTCACTTCCCTGCCCTGTTGGGGGCCTGACATTGGCTGCGTGGCAGCATTTACACCACAGAAATGGGCAGACGCTACAAACTAGGGCCATTTTAAGAGAACAATTGGTTGTAAACATTACTAGTGTATTCGGGGAGGTCAGCGGGTTTCCTTAGAGCAGTGTTTCTGAACTTTTTACATGGTGACATAGTTTTCCTGCAAAAAACCCCACACAAAACACACACACACACACACACACACACACACACACACACACACACGGAAGTTTTAGGAGCAAGCAGTACCTGACCTTGCCACGTGGATGCGTTCTAATCTCAGCCCTTCTCTTTTCGTTAAAAAGAAAAGAAAATGCTGTTTATAGCTCACTAAACTGGTGTCACGACCTGCAGTTTGAAAAGCATTGTTTCAGAGACAAGTGGAGGTTTTATATGCATTACAGAGTCAAGAGGCTTGCCCTTGGCCATGGGAGAGGAGACTCCTGTTTTGCGGTCAGAGCCTGTCTTGGAAAAGATTGGCTGTTCTGGAAGATGGAGGGAGGAAACCGGGCACATTAGGGAAAAGCTAAAAATTGCATTACTTAGTACCTTTTAAATTGCTTTGATTCAGCTAGTGGAAACGCGCTTTCTGAGAGCTGGCGCTGTTCCTGCAAACCGAGAGCACATTCGTGCCCCCGTCGGGGTCACACGCTTCAAGTGGCAAAGTGGAGCCTTGCACCTCGAAGCTGCCTCAGTTGCAGGTGGAGGATGCGAGGGTGGGGGAGATGCTTGGCCAGGCCAGGCCGGCCGGCAGGGCTCGAAGCACGCCCTCCCAGGCCAGGCCTGCTCCCTGCCGAGTGCTCTCTGTGGCCTGGAGCCGACGTGGCAGTTGCCTGTTACTTGATCAGCTGTGATGGCCAGCCCGGCTAAGCGAGTCCCCACACTCCACTCTGATTGACCTACGTGAACACATCGAACGAGTCCCAAGGCGTCTGTCCAGGTTCCTCCAGGCGGGCAGTCTGGGGACCCGATGGGTCCGTTCTGAAGGGAAATGCAGGGGGGTTGGGAGGGGAAGCCGAGGGTCAGAGCCACAGGGGCTGTGGGGTCGTGGACCTGCGAGACCCGTGCCAGGATCTGGACAGACAGCAGCAGGGAGTTCCCGGTGGGCGGGGCCAGGAGAGGTGTCCAGTGTAGCCCGGGGCTGGGGTTTCCCTCCTCAGCCCCATAGGTGTAGGCTGGGGAGCCAGGGCGAATCAGACAGGGCTCGGTGGGCCCAGGGGGCTCCGGGAAGGTGGGAGTGGGTGTCACTTCCGAGGCTAAAGGTATGGATGATCCAGAGAAATCAAGTGTGCCTGGATACTCCACAAGTTTAATTTTTTTACTTTTTTAATTTTTATTGATTTCCGAGAAGAAAAGAGAGGGAGGGAGAGAGAGAAAGATCAATGATAAGAAGGAATCGGCTGCCTCCTGCACGCCCCACACTGGGGATGGAGCCCGCAACCCGGGCATGTGCCCTGACCGGGAATCAAACTATGACCTCCTGGTTTCTAGGTCGACGCTCAGCCACGGAGCCGGGCTGTTTTCTTCATTGTCTAGCTTGACTTGGGGGGTCATGGGTTGTGAACTGTTCCTTTGAAAGAGCCCACATGTGCCTGGCACTCAGCCCTCATGTCGCCAGCAGACCTCATGTTTTTTTAGCAGGAAACTTTATCGGTTTCATCTTGCGATTTTGTGGGTCAGAGAGAGGAAGTCTGTTCATGGTCCTGGGTGCCATTTCTCTGAACCACCCTTTACCCAGGGATGCTGGCGGGTTGCCCAAGAAAGGCTGTTTCATATGGTAATTTTCTTAATGAACCCAGGCAGACAGTGTTACATTTTGCCCCAAAATGAATTCGAGGAAGACAGTTGCCGTCCACGTGACAATTTAGAAATTCAAGAGAGGACAGTGCACTGGGTTTTCTCCCAGATTCAGAAACTCCGCAGTTCTGAAGAGTAATACCAACACCACCAAAAAGTGTTTATTGGGCGGGAAGGCCTATGTTTGATATTTGAATTTAAGGGGACTGTCCGTATTTCCCGGCATTGGCATCAATAACTAGAACCCGCATTTCCCCCTTAATTCATTCAGTAAATATTTAACACCCATGATGTTCATGGCACCGCGTTAGACTCCGGAACCTAGAAGACTGGTCCTGCCCTCAAGGGGGAAATAGAAGAAATAATTACATTTAGTTGTTTTTAACACGGAGCGGGGTTAATCCAGGTTGGGGACTTGGTCATGGGAAGGACGTGGGGGCAAGGGGACTTCTGCGAGGCCGACGCCCTCCTGGGCCCTGAGCCTGGAGCCCGTCCCTCCTCCTCCCCGTCCTCCCTGCCCTGGGGGTGTATGGACTGTGGGGCTCAGGTCCCGGCTTAGGCCCCTCTGGCCCACAGAGGTTCTCTGGTGGGTTGCGATCTGATTAAGTGCAGCTTTTCTTTTTCGGGAGATTTTCTTACAAGGCCTGAGACTGTTGGTTTCCACAGGCGCCTGAGACCTCCTAAATCAGCTGTGGGCAAACTACGGCCCTCGGGCCAGATACGGCCAGTTTGAAATGAATAAAACTATTGAAAAAAAAAGACCGTACCCTTTTATGTAATGATGTTTACTTTGAATTTATATTAGTTCACACAAACACTCCTTCCATGCTTTTGTTCCGGCCCTCCGGTCCAGTTTAAGAACCCATTGTGGCCCTCGAGTCAAAAAGTTTGCCCACCCCTGTCCTAAATCCACAGGACTACAAGGAGCGCTCCCAGCGTTTCCTGGGAGGGCCCTGGTCAGCTTCCTGCCCTCAGCATCCCAGAGTCGCGGCCGGACACGCACAGCAGCCACCCCACCCGAGACCGGGAGGCCTGGGAGGAAGGTGGGCCCTCAGAGACCCTCAGCAGAGGCTCGCTGACTGAGGGAGGACGTCACGGCCGAATGTGCCCGGAGGAAGGCGTTGTGTGTAGGCTGGTGGTGGTGGGAGAGGGCGCGGAGACCCTCGGAGGCCCCACGTTTATAATTCTAGGAGATTTGTGTGATTTGGACCACGGCCAGATAGTTATTAATTTGTTCAGCAGACATTGATTTTAGCGCCTGGATGTGTAGCGTGTGTTGTTAAGTGGCCTTGGGGAGGCCAAAGGGCTCTGGGAGGCAGGGTTTCCTAAACACATCTGCACGTTGGAAACATGTGGGGGAGCCGCTTAGAGATTTCAAAGCCCAGTCCACACCCAGGCCCTGTCAGGTTCCGGGTGTGGGACCCGGACCGCCGTGCTTTGGAACATCTGAGGATTCCTGTCTGCAGACATGCGTGAATCTCTGCCACAGGGAGATATAATATAGCCTTAGATAATGCACCCAGAAAGGGAAATAGTAACTAAGATAGCATACAGTGCCCTGGCTGGTTCGGCTCAGTGATTACAGCGTCAGCCTTCCGACTGAAGGGTATCGGGTTCGATTTCCGGTCAAGGGCATGTGCCTGGGTTGTAGGTTCGATTTATGGCCACAGTCAGGGTGCATTCGGGAGGCAAGAAGTCAATGTGTCTCTCACATCAGTGTTTCTCTCTCTCTCTTCCTCCTCCCTCCCTTCCACTCTCTCTCTAAAGATCAATGGAAAAAATATCCTCGGGTGAGGATAGAAAAAAAAGATAGCATCTAGCCACCGCACAGAGCAGGCAGGAGATTCCACACTAGATCTGAGTGGTGAGCACAGCTCCTGCCTTGAGAGGAACGCCCCGTGGATTAGTCAGTGCGAACCCCAGCCCAAGGCCCTGGGAAGGTGCGGGAGGGGAGAGGAGGGGGCTCCCTTCATCCTGGAATTCCGGCAAGTCTGGGAATGACCTTGGATCCCCGTGTAGGGATCTTAGGTGGAATGAGCCAGTGCAGCAAGAACTTGACCTTTCGCACGGCCGGCGTGGCCCAGTGGTTGAGCGTTGACCTATGCACCAGGAGGTCACGGTTCGATTCCCGGTCAGAGCACATGCCCGGGTTATGGGCTCGATCTCCAGTGTGCGGCTTGCAGGTGGCAGCCCATCCATGATTCTCTCTCATCATTGATGTTTCTATCTCTCTCTCCCTCTCCCTTCCTCTCTGAAATCAATAAAGAAAACCCCAAACTTGACTTTTCCTTGCCATTAAGTGGATGCGTGTCTTTCTTATAAAAGACGAACTACGGGGCACCCACAAGGATGTGTGCGTGTGGGCCGGGAGCCATGAGGCCTGCAGATCCCTCGGTCAGCAATGCTCAGCTCCACTTCCTGATTCTCTTGCTCTTAGTTGCTCCTGCCCTCTCGGTGGCCACGGCGAAAGCACATCCCCGCGTGTGCATATCAGCACACAGATGAGCCATTTTATGTGGGTAGTTCATGCCCCAGGGCCTTGTGGCTACACGTGGGGTGGAGCTGGGGGGAGGTACCTGACCCCGGCCCCTCCTGGCGGCTCTAGGTGCTCACAGGCCCTAGGCTGCTGCGTGGACAGGGGTGCCTCTAATCGCCAACCCATCGGGCCACATGGCCCTCATTGGCATTCTCAGCACTTTCGGTTTCTAATTAGTTTTTTTTTAAATCGAGTCTATTATATGTTACTAGAGGCCTGGTGCATGAAATTCGTGCACGGGTGGGGTTCCTAGCTTGGCCATCGATTAGGGCCCATCGGGTTCCTTGCCTCCCCGCCTCCTCCTTCCCTCACTCCCTCAGTGCCCTGCTGCCACTGCTGGTTGCCCGCCATGTTTCATGCTGTCCCCTGGTGGTCAGTGCACATCATAGCAAGCGAGCGAACTCCCCATCTCCTGGTCGAACGCCTGAGGGGACACTTTGCATATTAGCCTTTTATATAGGGTATCCCAGAATTCATGCAAGAAGTAATTTTGATAGAAAACACAGGTTTATAATTAAAAATTGTAAATTTTTTATTTATTCATAAAGTATACAGCATAGGGTTATGTATGGAATAGCGCATTGGGTAAATGGCCTCCACGGCTTTGCTGGCACATATGCAAAGCCGTGGTCTTCATTGGTCTTCATTGTCCCTGCGCCTGGGCCATAATTGGTACTTGGGAATGCTTATCAAATTGAAGGGATTGAAATCAAAGGGCAACAGATATTAGAATCTGATTCAATAAACCAAGTAAAATTAGGCTTTTATTTTTTGTTGTTGTTGTTAATGCTTATGCAAAATTCAAATCTTGCGTGAATTTTGGGACACCCTCTATATATAGATTTCAGAGGGCGGGGTGGAATGCTTCAGCACTGTTGGTGAATTCTTCCCGAGCCCCAGTGTAAGTGTTTCTCTTTCTTCTCGCTCCCGCCCGCAGTGTGCCACGCTGAGCTGAACGCCATCATGAACAAGAACTCGGCCGACGTGAAGGGCTGCACCATCTACGTGGCCTTGTTCCCGTGTAACGAATGCGCGAAGCTCATCATCCAGGCAGGTAGGCGCGGGCGCCCCATTTGTCTCGCCTGCGTCGCGGCCTGCCCTCGCCGCTCCTCGCAGATGGGTTTGATCCTACGCTGCTGTTGTTTGGATCTGAATTAATTGCACTATCTACTTTGCCGGATGCCTCCCGTGTTTTGTTTTTGAACAGTGCCAGGTATTCTGCGACTAATTGCATCCTCTGCGATTCTTAACATGTTTCTAATTTCGTTTGCAGCTTCTTAAACCGCAAGCTGCCAAAACGCAACACGGGCTTTGCATATCGTTACTGTCAGTTTTCTGTTCTCTGGCATATCGTGCATAGATTACGGGGGGGGGGGGGGGGGTGCGGGTGAGGGGGGGAATGAGTTTCTGTCAGATACAAGGTCAGCTGGGAGGCTGTATGTGAAATTTTGATTTGTAGCTAATGTAGGGTAGATATTTGAGGACCTAACTGTATCTCTGCATTTTAATGTCCTAAGACTCCAACGGAACCATGTTAAGTTATTCTTGCCGCGAAGCGACAGCACTGTGTTCTGAACATTTCGCCTTTTTCAAACTGTCACATCTGAGATTCGGCCGCACTCTGTCTCCATAAAACTCTCCGCGTGAGACTTAGGGACGTGCCGTGTCGGCCAGATGTGCAGCTTAGAGGGGCTGTTTCTCACGAGCCCGAGGGTCTGTGAGCAGAGGGGGTCTGCGGGTGTCGGAACCAGAGTCTGCGGCTCCCCGCGGGCGCTGGAAGGTCCTTGGGGACACAGGCGCCGAGGCGGTGCAGGCGTAGGCAGAGCCACGCATGCCCTGGGGGCCAGCCCCCTGCTGTCCCCGCGGAGCTGGGGTGGGGAGTCCCGTCCGGGGTCCTGCCTCAGGTCAGCGCTGCTGGTGAGACGGGAGAAGCACTGGTCTGCTCCGTGTGGGTCTGCAGAGCCGTCCGGGGAAGTCGCTGGTCTCTCTCCGATTTTGCCAGCACGCTCTCCCCTCCCCGCCCCACCAGCCTCTGGAGTTCGACAGTAATTGCTTTATGAAGAGAGAACGTCTGATTGCCCGCAGTAAAGGAAATTTGTTAATCACATCGAGGCTTGACCACTTGACTGTTTTCACTTTGCATTTGTTGAAAAAAAAATCCATAAATGCTGGAGGGCAGATTCAGCACCGCCCGTCCCTGTCCGCTGCTGTCCCTGTCCGCTGCTGTCCCTGTCCGCTGCTGTCCCTGTCCGCAGCTGTCCCTGTCTGTTGCTGGATTGGAGCTCAGCTCCTGGTTGCAGCCACTGGGCGTGGTGTGGATGCGCCCTGGGAGAGGCGATTCATCGCAGACACTGCCATCAAGTGAATGCATGATTTCTTATAAAAGATGAACTGCTGGGCACCCACCAGGTGCTCCGGGGCAGCGCTGCCGTCCGTCCGTCTGACGTGGTGGCGTCGCTGTGCTTGTACTAACGGGGCTTCCTGCCTTGTTGCCTTTTAAGGTATCAAAGAAGTTATATTCATGTCTGATAAGTACCACGATAGTGAGGAGTCCACCGCCGCCAGGCTCATGTTTGATATGGCTGGGGTCGCCTTCAGGTGAGTGGAGGGCCTGAGGCCTGATGGAGAAAGGGGGGTGCTGAGGCCTGATGGAGAAAGGGGGGGCGCTGAGGCCTGGTGGAGAAACGGGGGGGGGGGGGCTGAGGCCTGATGGAGAAACAGCGTGGCCTGAGGCCTGATGGAGAAAGGGGGGGGGGCTGAGGCCTGATGGAGAAAGGGGGGGCTGAGGCCTGATGGAGAAACAGCGTGGCCTGAGGCCGATGGAGAAAGTGGGGGCTGAGGCCTGATGCAGAAACAGGGGTGGCCTGAGGCCTGATGGAGAAAGGGGGGGCCTGAGGCCTGATGGAGAAAGGGGGGGCTGAGGCCTGATGGAGAAAGGGGGGGCTGAGGCCTGATGGAGAAAGGGGGGGGGGCTGAGGCCTGATGGAGGGGTGTGTGTGGCCTGGACCCGTGTTTCGTTTCTGCCTGTGATGCCCGACTCCCTTCCACCTCCGGCCCCTCTTTTCCAAGGCGTGGGCTGAGCCTCTCTGTGTTTTAGGGGCAGATCTTTAAGAGCAGTGACAGAGGTAGTTGAAGATGCTCTGGCTAATAATTGTGCTTTTTAAGAAAATATTCTTATTGATTTCAGAGAGGGAGAAAGAGATAGAAACCTCAGTGATGAGAGAGAAACATCGATTAGCTGCCTCCTGCACACTCCCCACCGGGGATGTGCCTGCAACCAAGGTACATGCCCTTGACCAGAATCGAACCTGGGACCCTTGAGTCCGCAGGCTGAGGCTCTATCCGCTGAGCCAAACCGGTTAGGGCTGGGTCTGAGCCTTATGGGCATGTTCCTTTCTGCACGGGGCCCTGTTATTGGCTCCTATAGGATAAAGTGAGTCCCCACAGAAAATGTGGGTTAAGCCAAACTAAACAGATTACTTTAACTACTCACTGGATAATACCATTATATATTTCTTTTTTTAAAAAAATATATTTTTTATTGTTGATAGTATTACAGATATCTTCCATCCCCCCACCCCTTTACACCCCTCCTCCTGGCCCCTACCCGCCACCACCACCACCCCCCCCCCCCCCCCCCGCCCAGGCTTCACCACCCTATTGCCCCTGTCCGTGGGCTACGCCTTTATGTACACAAGTTCTTCAGTTTATCTCTCATTATCTATTTTGTTTCCTCCATTTAGGAAATTCACACCCAAGTGCAGCAAGATTGTCATTGACTTTGATTCCATCAACAGCAGGCCCAGCCAGAAGCTTCAGTGAGTCCCGTCCCATTAAACCGCGGGAGGCGGGGATAACCCTCCCCCAGGGAGCCGGAGCGCCTTTCACCTGCAAGTTACACCCGCCTTCTTGTCGCCGGGCCTTCCTGTCGCCGGGCAGCACACGGAGACGCACAGCTACTCCGCGCAAAGCCTCATCTCCCCGACTCTCCCGTCGCACGGAGTCTGCATCTGACTAAGCTACTGATTTAGGATTAAGATAAGGGGCCTGTGCCCGGCCCGGCTCGAGGGGCTGGCGTGGGGTGCCTTCCCCTTTGCGTGCCGGCTTGCCGGGGTGCAGGGGAGTGTCCCCAAGCGCACTGTCACCCACCGCACGTCACAGCTGCTGCACGCGGCTGCATGTGCTCGGCGGACAATAACAACCACCGTGCCCCTGGCGGGAAGAGCTGGCGCTGGCGGGAACATCTGGCCCCGTGAAGCAGAGCGTGTAGTGCCCGTGGAAACGAACGGAGGGCCCACACGGCAGCGTAAGCTTTAGAGTCGAGGGGCCCCCACCCGCCGTCCTCACGGTGGTGGCAGAGCTGAGTTCTGGGCACTTTCTCTGCTTTTGCTGCCCTGCTCCCCACAGGGGAGTGGCTTCCTGTCCCTCTGGCGGTGGGGACTCCGGTGTTTTTATGTCTCATTTTTGGTTTGTTGGTCACATATTACTTGGTTGTTCCCAAGCAGACAGCTCATCCTGTTGCCCCCAAGACCCCATCCTGCTGTGGGGGTGGGGACTGTGTGAATGGGCGGCCATCATGGGTCACTCCCAAGGACACTCCCAAGGCCACTCCAAGGTCACTCCCAAAGCCACCCCAAGGTCACTCCCAAGGCCACTCCCAAAGCCACTCCAAGGTCACTCCCAAGGCCACTCCCAAAGCCACTCCCAGGTCACTCCCAAGGCCACCCCAAGGTCACTCCCAAGGTTACTCCAAGGTCACTCCCAAGGCCACTCCCAAAGCCACTCCAAGGTCACTCCCAAGGTTACTCCAAGGTCTCTCCCAAGGCCACTCCAAGGTCACTCCCAAGGTTACTCCAAGGTCACTCCCAAGGCCACACCACAGCCTGGGAGTAAATGATTCCTAACCTGTAAGTGAGATGTGCGGAGATTTAGGTGCCTCCAGGCGGTTTTCACCAGATCTGGTGACAGGACCTCCTGGCTCCGCGCCTCCCTCCTCTGACACTAATCTCGGGGGGGGGGGGGGGGGGGCGGGGCGGGGCGGGGGCGGGGCTGGCTGGACAGACACCTGCCTCTAATCCCACTCAGTTTTTATTGAACGTGCTCAGTCCCTTGTTGAGAAAGTGGTTTCTTTACCCTAAAGATTATGACTGATTTTAAAGGGCTCTTACATTTTTATGAGTTTTTATTTTGTCTCTGAGGTTTTGTACTCGGTGTCCGGGGCATTTTGTAATTTGGCTCCTTACCAACATTATTCGAATCTTATTAAAACCTACCCCAGCGAAGGACGTTTGCTTTTATCTTGTAATTATGTGCTTGGTTCTCCGTTCCCGTCGTCTCTGCATTGTCTGCGAAGCACATGGCACATGTTTGAATGCTCGGAGACAGGACCCCGCATGCTGCCTCGGGGCTGGCGGGCGGGCGGTGCTGCTTCAGGGACCAGACGGAAGCTGTGAGGAAGGTTCTCTGACTCCCCCTCCCAGCCTCTGCTCGCTCAGGTGATGAGTCAGAACTCATGGCCTTGCAGCAGCCCAGCAGGTGTCCTGAGAAGTGCTCGAGGGTGTGGGGTAAAGTCACCCCCTCCTCAGCATGGGAATCGGGTCCAGGAACCCCAAACAAAGCCCACCCTGCCAGCCTCTTGACTTTGCCAGCGGCCTCCACCCGCCAGGCACTGCAGACGCGGCCCGCACTTCACTTTCTCTGGGGCCGAGTTGTCTACCGTTAATGTCCACCCCCGAGTGTGGCCCGGGGGAGGGCAGGGCTCAGAAGTGTCTGCCGGTGCCCAGCTGTTACTCATTTCCAAGGTCAGAGGTTTTTATAAAAAGATTTAAAAAGTCTTCATTAAGTTAAAAGAATTGGAGGAGGGGTTGTGTACACCTGTTTACTGCTCAGTCGTGGAATTACTGGTGGAGCCGTGGGAGTCACAGGCCTGGGTCCCGACAAAGGGTCACTCTTATTTTTTTTAAAATATATTTTTATTGATGTCAGAGAGGAAGGGAGAAGGGGAGAGAGACAGAAACATCAATGATGAAAGAGAATCATGGATCGGCTGCCTGCAGCACACCCCACACTGGGGATCGAGCCCGCAACCGGGCACATGCCTCGACCGGGAATCGAACTGGTGACCCTTTGGTTCCTGGGTCGACGTTCAACCGCTGAGCCACACCCGGCTGGGCGGCCACCCTTATTTTTGGCGCCCAACTGCCACCTCTCCTCTGGAGCTCTGAGCTCCCTCTTGAACCCGTCTGTGTCTTTACTTTTCTCCTGCTATTCCCTATCTCTCTGTTTTTAAATATTTATGTTTACTAGAGGCGGGGTGCACGAATTTGTGCATGGGTGGGGTCTGGAGGCCTGCCCTGATGAGGGGTGATTGGGGGTGGGGCTGGCCAACCACCCACAGCCCCTCCCCCCAGCTAGCTGGTCCCACCCTCCGATCAGGATGGGTGTCCAATTGGGAGTGGAGTGGGTTGGGGAGAGGGGCCACAGGAGGTTTGGGGGGGGGGCAGATGGGGGCCCGGATTGGGCTGCTTGGCCACTGCAGTGCGTGTCATAGTGAATGGTTGTTATGGTCATTCCGCCATTCAGGTTGCTGGGCTTTTATATATATAGATTATGTGGTAAAATACACATCACATCACATCTTAACTTTAACCATTTCTAAGTGTGGTATTAAGTACATGCACATTGTCGTTCAGTCATCACCACTACCCACCTCCAGAGCTCTTTTCATTTACAAAACTGAAGCCCTGTGCCCATGAACCCTAACTCCCCACTCGTCTCTCCCCCAGCCTCCAGCCACCCCCACTCTGCATCTCTCTGTGTGAATTTGGTGGTGCTAGGTACCTCACGGAAGTGGAACCCTACAGAACTTTCTCTGTGACGGGCTCATTTCACCTAGCATCATGTCGTAAAGGTCTAGCCGTAAGGAGAACTTATCCATCTTGTCAGAACCTACCTCTTTTTGAAGGCTGAATCGTAACCCACTGTAGCCCACCTTTGGTTAATCTGTTCATTTGTTGATGGGCTCTTGCGTTATCTCCACCTTTTGTCTGCTGGTTTCTTTTGAACGTCCAGTGTTCCTCTACCATCATCCCCCTTGGCCCTGCCTCCCTGCCTACACCATCACCCAATGTCCCAGGGGGTTCCTCACCTTAAAAAACACAACAGGAAACAAAACCAGCCCTTCTAAGAGGCCGTTCAGGTGCTTCCTTTGCCCACCCGCAGGTTTCAATGCCTCTTTCAAGATTGAGCGGGGGTCCTGCTTTCTCTAGTTTCCCCCAGCCGTCCTCCGTTCAAGGTGATCTTCTCTCTGACATCCTCCTGCAGTGCCCGTCAGCAACAGTCTTCGTGGCCATAAATCATGCATGTGTGATGCCCTCGCTTCTACGTCTCCAGCTATTACTGAGACGTTCCATTGACCTTCTCTCAGGGATCTCTCCCTGCTCTAACGAGACGGTGAACCGAGCATGTGTGTGTCTGGAGTCTATACTCACCTGCCCCCCTCCCACCACTGCTTGCCCAGTATCTTACACAGAGGTGCTCAATGCATCAGCTTCACATTCCCACTTAAGTCTACCAGACCTGAGGCCCTGAACCAAACTGCCCCCTATACCTGGGCTCCTGAGCATTAAAGAGAAAAAACCAATATGATATAGAAAGATGTTAGTTACATGCAAACAAGTGATTAGAATAAGATGGAACTTGGAGACATTGTAAAAAATAGGTCTACCTTTCATCTAGCGCCCGATTGCCCTTTGATTCAGTCAAGTAGCTGATCAGCAGCCAACTCCCTAAATTATTTTTCCATGTTGATTTCCTCGTGAATGGCTAAAAACAAAAAAACATCAAATAGACTATAAGAGAAAGAAGAGTGCCTGTGAGCCTCGGGGTGAATGGACACATTTGTCTCTGAGACAGAAGGGATGTTACTATTTAAATGTCTTAGTTTTAACTTCTGGGTTTCCGTTAAAGCATTCTTATCTATGGTTTTCAAATGGGGATTTGGCAATAACATAGGCTCTTGGCAGGACACCCAGAGATGATGTTCCCACTGAAACCCATCTGGTCAGGGGATGTCTTGCGGGTCTTTGGTTCCTGTGCCGCGCCAGCACGGCCAAGGGTGAACCTGAGGAGGGGCGGTGGAGGATTAAAGAAGATGGACAAGAGAATTCAGCTGGGGCTTGGTGGATCTCTGCCTGGATGAGGACACAAAAGACCCAGCCTGCAAGCCGATGCTTTATTTTATAGTCTGATTAAAACAAGGGTAGATTAACATGTATACAAATGTTCTTGTTTTGGCAACACTTGCTGTACCTCCCACAGCCCATGAGCTACTTAGGAAGGAATTAGGGAAGGCTACAAGGTCAGGCTTAATTATGCTAGGAGAGCTCTGCCCTCCAGGCTGGGACTTGTTTGTGGCCCTGCCACAGGTCAGCCTGAAGCTTGACCCTAGACCCGCTCCCTACAGGTCCCTGTAGAATGCTAACCATTGCCAGCGTTCTCTATTGTAACGTTTGTTAGTGAAAGTTCTTGTATCTTGATATTGTCAGAGACGCCATCGGCCCCAGTTTGCAATGGGCATCTTGTCACGGAATTGCTTTCTTTGGTGCGTGTTATGCAGCCTCTGTATTTCTTCTCCTGCCTCTCCCCAGGTGTTCCAGATAAGCAGGCATCGGTCATCTATGCAGCTTTACCAGACACCTGACTCTTCATGGCTTACATAAACACCATTCTATTTTTCTTACAGAGTAAGTACAGTTGTGAGCATTGGTTGGAGTTGGTTCCGCTGCTCACTGATATCGGCAACAATGGAGGCTTTATTTCTTTTCACTCGGTTCCCTTTAGCATCGTGTCTCTCAGCTCGTTCGCTCAAGCTCCAGGTTGTTTTGCATGAAGTGCAAGAAGGAGATGGGAGGTGGGGTGGACATGAGGCCTCTCCATTTATCAGGGAACTTCCAGCAAATGTTCTTTTATGTCTCCTTGGCCACACGTGGATCACATGGCCACCTTAGCTGCAAGAGAGGCTGCCAGGGTGCTTGGCATTCCAAGTTCTATGGTGGAGGCTGCATGGGGGCAGGGGAGGGGGTTAGTGACACCTGTTATTGCCATGAGAACGGACTGTGTATACGACAGTGGTTTACCCTACAGCATGGGCGCGGCTGTACCCTCTAGGTTGTGTAAGTGCGCCCTATGATGTTCATGCAACGATGAAATTGCCTAATGATGCGTTTCTCAGATTGCACCTGATTGGCTAATACTTGGTACCACAAATCCTTATGTTCCTGTATAGGCACCTTATTTTTTTACAAAGTGCCTTTGGAGCAAAAAGGGTAGGTAATTACTAATATATATATATTTTTGTAAATCAATAAAAATGACACCTATTTTGTTTTCAGACCAGCAAAAAAGTGATTTCTGGTATGCCTCAGAACTTTAGTACTTAGTTTATATGTGCCATCAGACGAAAAAGGTTGAAAATCAGATTTAAAACAGATTTAAAACATGCTAACCTAAATAACATTTTTTATGAGAGGGAAAAAAAGCTATTTTCCAGAACAGCTAAAAAAATATTTAGAGAAAAGAGTAACATCTTACTTTTTGATGTCTGACTTCTCAGAAAGCCATTAGTGTCATTTCTGTGAGTGTTTTCCCTCTCTTGTGATAAGTTATTTTGATGGAAGTATCTGAGGAAAATCCTCCCACAGATGTGTATTTAGAAAAAGGCAGGGGCTTTAATAGCCTTTACAGAAAATGGGAAATATTCTCCTTGGATACCACACCACAACGTGATGGGTGGTGGTTTCTCACAGAGCAGTTGCTATGTGACATCGGAAATCATATTAATGACTGTTTCCTGTTATCTTACATTAAGATCCATGGGTCTCTCTGCTACTTGGAATGGGTGTGTTACTCATGCAGGATATGATATCGTTTGGAAAAAGAATGCTTCACTGAGTTGTGTAGTTCTTCCAAACATTGACACATTTCATTATACAATATCCCCAAATCACTTCGGTAAATAGCACGACTGATCTCATTAGAAACATCTAAATACTGGGAGGTTGTCAGACTCACGGCGCCAGTTAACAAGTTTCCCCAAACTCTACATTCATTTTGGAAGCTGGAGTTGCGTTATTTCGTTGTCCTTGAAGTGATAGGCTTACTTTGTTCATTTTCAAGAAGAAGTTTGTCCTGTACCCTAATCTGCGTAACCGTAGCTGTCGGCCTTTCCTTCTAGCGAAAACGCTCTTTCGTGACCCGAGAGGCTAGTGGCGCTGCGGCTCCAACAGCGGAGCAGGTGCTTTTCCTGTAGCCAGCGGCCGGGAGTGCAGACCAGGGCTGCATCGGACCTTCATCTCATCCTGGGAGGAGGGGGAAACGACTCAGGGGTAGGCCCTGGCCGGGGGCTTGGGTGGTTGGAGCGTCATCCAGTACACCGAAATGTTGCGGGTTCGATTCCTGGTCAAGGCACATGCCCATACAGGTCTCTCTCTCTCTCTCTTCCTCTCTCTCTCTCTTCCTCTCTCTCTCTCTCTCTCTCTCTCTCTCTCTCTCTCTCTCTCTCTCTCTCCCTCTCCCTCTCTTCTCTCTCTCTTTCTCTCTCTCTCTCTCTCTCTCTCTCTCTCTCTCTCTTTCTCTTTCTCTCTCTCCTCTCTCTCTCTCTCTTTCTCTTTCTCTCCCTCTCTCTCAAATCAAGAAAACATATCCTCGGGTGAGGATGGGGAAGAAAAGAGACTCGAGGGTAGAGGCTTGGTACAGGTCCCACTTTATTCAGGCCCCGTCCAGGACTTTCTCAGGTGGAACTGGCCCCTTCTCCCTCCTTGCTTCCTTCTCCCCCGAGTGTGTGGCGATGAAGAGCACTCACTCGCACACGCTGGTGCCGCTGCCTCGATGCACTCACCAGCACTGTAGCCACCACCGCCTTGGTGACGGACATCAGTGCAAGTGTCAGCGCACTGACAGGCCAGCGGCACCTCGGTGGTATCAAGGCAACAGCTTGGCCAGTGCGGAACCCCTGGAAGTGTCGGCAGGACCCTGCTTTGAGAACCACTGCCTGAGGTCATCACCTTTCAACCTTTTGCATCTCAGGGCATGTGAAGTAATTACTAAAATTCTGTGGCACACCAAAATGTATGTTTTGCCAAGCTGACAAAAAAAAAAAAGGTATAATTTTAATTCATTCACACTGGACGGTACTGCTGCATTGGCTATTGTCATTTTTCTATTGGGCCATCTAAGGGAAGACAGTTGAGTGCCCTTGACTAAACAATCAGGTATTGCGTGTTTAGAAATTCTTGCGGCACACCAGTTGGAAATTGCTGCCTTAGATGTGACACTGGTCTGATGGGCCCTTGGAACCACTGTCCCTTTTATTGATGTACTAGAGGCCTGGTGCACGAAATTCATATATGGGAGGGGTGTCCCTCAGCCCTGCCTGCACCCTCTCCAATCTGCAAACCCTCGGGGGATGTCCAACTGCCTAAACTGGCAATCAGATATCCTTCTCACAATCCAGGACTGCTCACCCCTAACTGCTTGCCTGCCTACCTGCCTGATTGCCCCTAACCACTTCTGCCTGCCAGCCTGATCACCCCAACTGCCCTCCCCTGCTGGCCTGATCGCCCACAACTGCCCTCCCCTGCCGGCCATCTTGTGGCGGCCATCTTGTGATGATGTCGCACGAGGGTGTGACGCCACCTGGGCTTTTATTATATAGGATTTCTTGGCCTGGGTGCCATTGCCCGAGATGTTTTTTAGAGTTGATCACTTCCCTTCCACCTGTGCTGTCACCTCCTGCAACATCACAGTGAGATGCCCGGTGTGGTTTACATCATCGCTGTAAGGAAGAGAAGAGGGAGGAGCCTGCATAGATCCCGCCTCTCCTGGTCTGCTCCGCTGAAGCCGTGTCACTGCCTGCTGGGGTTTTGCAAGTTGGACGACACAGGCGCTCTCCTCACTCAGCGCCCCTGTGTGGAGGTGCCGGAGAGGCACAGCGGACGAGTCGGTCCCACGGCTTGTTTCCAGAGGAGGGACTTCCAGCCTCGTCTCCCCGCGGCCCCGGGAGCTGCTGGAAACCTGGGCCCTGAGCTCCAACAAGAACTCTGCCCACACCCGGGCCTTCTTGTTTCTTGCTTCCTTTGCGAGGAGTGGGGACAATAGCTCTTCTTTCTGATTCCAGAGGAGGCTGACGGGCCATCTCCGTGGTAGTCAGAGCTTTTCCTTCTTGGCAGCAGCCCGAGAAGAGGCGATAAACACAGGGCCATCAACACGTGCACATGGGCGCTGATTAGCCGGCTGGTGAGAGCGTGGGCTGATGAGGCTGAGGTCGCCGAGGCGGCCTGACAGCCCAGGTAGCCGGGCTGCCCTCCAAACCGCCGCCAGGCCCGGCCCGGCCAGCTGCCTCGCAGATGCTCGCTGCCCCTGGAAGGGGGCCAGGGAGGCGCCAGCCAGCAGCCAGCAGCCAGCAGCCAGCAGCCAGCACGCGCTCCTTTTGTTTAAGACCAAATGCAATAAAAACAGGTTCTCCACTGTACCTCCCCCTGTGATCCCTCCCGAGGAGTATCAGACTTAATTATTTAAATTTAATTTGTTAGCCATGTGGTGGCGAATCTTTTAAAAACCTAATGATTTATTAGCATTTTTTATAGTAAGCAGCATTTCATATCTATTAACGGGAGTTCAGATGGTTCAACTATGCATTTCTTAATAAAATGCATCAGAGGAGTATTACTTAGAAGAAACTCCCTACTGTGAGCATGCTCTCTGCGTGCTGGTGACCTCGGCTCTTTCCTGCGAGAGGAAGCGGGGCAGAGACGGGAGTGGAGTGGCTCTGGTGCCAGCAGCTCTGATTTCAGAGGGAAGGAAGCATCCGGCTGGGGAAGGGGTTTCCATTTAGCCCACAAGTAGCCCAGACTAAGGACAGATGATATGTCGGCCGTGTCCCCTCCCCTCTCTTTTCCACTAAATCCCCAATGGTGAGATGGGGCAGGCTGGTCCGTGTCCCCCCTGCACCGGCTGGAGAACCCGGGAAAGAAAGGGGCCTGACACGCTACGGCGTAGCTCAGCCGGTTAGGATGTTGTCCTCATGCGCCACGGTTGCAGGTTCCATCCCTGGTCAGGGCACATACAAGAAGCAACCAGTGAACGCATAGATAAGGGGAATGAATGGCACATCGATGTTTCTCTCCCCCTTCCCCTCCTTCTCAAATCAATAAAAAAAATAAAGAAAACAGAAGAAATCTCCTGACAAATGCGCGTATGCCCAACGTGAACGTGGGTCCTCACGGGCACGGAGTCCTTAAGCAGCTGCTGAAATCTTGGAAAAGGGAGGTGGCAGGGAGTCGGTTCCAGCTGGTGGAAGTCAGAGGAAGGAGGTACTGAGCAGCCTCGTGACTTGGGCCTTCCCTGCCCCCCAAACGGGGTTTCAGGGTTAAAACAGCAGCAGCGCCCGATTTAAGCAGCGTGGCGTAGCCTGACGGAGTGACAGGTGTGGGCACGGAGGACCCCCTGGAGCAGGCGTCTCCTACCACAGAGCCCCGGGGAAGCAGGATCCTCTCCTGGGTGGCGAGTGGGAGGAGCGAGTCCCAGCAGCACAGGGGGAGGCGGGTTCGAGCTGCAGGGCCGGGGCCTTGCAGCCTGGATGTGGGTCTCACTCAGTCCCTCCGTCCTCCAGGCAGAGGCCACCGGCCGCCTCCAAAGCCCAGTGTCACTGGTGAAGGACCAGCCGTTCCGCCCCGGTGGTGGTGCCTGAGAACGGTGCGTCCGCCCTCCTAGGGACCTAGGCGCTTGGGCCAGTCAGGGAGGCAGCAGCCGGGCGCCCGCTGTCTGACGGTGTGCCCACTGGCTGTAGGGCAGTCACTCGGCTGGCCCGGGATGATGTTTCAATTTAGACGCCCGCCCAGTCAGGATCTCCAGCCGCATTGTCTGGGCGTGGGCGCCCTGCCTGCCGGCCCCCTCCTGCTGCCTGTCCGCTCTTGGACGCGGCCCTGACACTGCTCAGGGCCGAGTGAGTTGTCAGTGTCCCCGGCGGCGTTGGCTGGTTTCCACTCCCTGGAGCGGGGCAGGTTTGCAGGGGAGATGCCAGGCTCTTCAGATGCCAGCGTGGGCCCGCCGTGGAGTCCTGGCGGTCCCAGTGAGCCTGCGTTCGCCCCGGTGTGCCGGAGGGCATCGGCGTTCACGCCCTCTGGTCTCCCCTTCTCTGGTCGAGGAGGAGAGGCAGTGAAAGGGCGTGCCCAGCGTTGAGGTAGAACCGGGATGAGGATGCAGACTCCCCCATCCGGGGGCCAGGGTCCTGGCCAAGGGCAGGTCATGGAGCCGGGCCTGGAGCCGGCCAGCAGGGGGCGCTGTGCTCTGTGCAGCCTCCACTCCCCTCCGTTCTGGATGCTCTGGCCTTGGGGGCTGGTGTTGTTTCCTGAACATTCCTTTCCGGCAGCTGCACTGGCTGTTTCTCCCGCATGGATGCGGCTTCCTCCCCCAGCCCCTCCCATCTCTGCTCTCAGCTCCTCTTACTCCTCAGAGAACCCACAGCAGCTGCCTGCCCCCCCGGACCCCCATCCCAGTTTCTATTGTATCCCCTGGTTTCTTTCCATCTGTCCTTATTCTCTCTGTTTGCTTTTTTGTTTTCTGCTTGTCTCCCCGCAAGCGAGCAGGGCCAGAGTCTGATTCCCTGCTGACTCCCCCGTGCCTGTTACCGGGCCTGGGCTGGGAGTGGTTCCGAATGAATCGGGATTAGATGGCTCGTCGAACAAGGAGATGGACTTGATCTGTGGAAGTCGCTGTCAGGGAAGCTCTCTGTCCGTTGGTCAGATGCCCTTTCCCGTTGTTGGGGCTGAGAGGGAAGGTTGTAGACCGCGCTGTGGTGCCAGACTCTGCTTGTCTCCACATGAGCCTCCCACAGAGGGCCTTTATGATGCCCGTGAGGTGCGCCCAGGAGTGGGCGTTGGAGGTGGGCGGCCGGGAGAGAGAGGAGGTGTGTCAGCAGGTGACAGGGCAGGACCTGGAGAGGGGGCAGCAGGGCGAGGGGCTGGAATCTCAGGCAGGCACCTGGGGACAGGTGGGCTTGAAATCCAGTCACTTGTCCAGGGCTTGGAGCTCCTCCATCTCCCTCTAAGGGACAGACCTAGAAAAGCCTGGGGGAGAGACCAGCCTTGTGTCCTGTGGCCTCTGCTCAGGGGATGGAGGCCAGGAGGCTGGACTGAGGGCCTCGGCCCAGCGAGGCCTGGGGGGAGCTGACCACGACTGGGAACTGTATGGAGGAGTCCAATCGTCTACGACAGCACATGAAACTACTTTTCACTTAAGGAACATCTATGCGCACGACATCTTTTTGGAATGGGGTGTTAGAAGAATGCATGCCCCTCTTTTTGGGGGGCAGTTAACACATTTTTCCCATGGTGACACAGAAGAAAGGATTGGCAAGTCAGCCCCCCGCTCCCATATCCTGGGGTGCAGCCCCTCGTGCGGGAGCCTGGGCAGGGGAACCAGAGTCACCTCGTCCCATGGACACGCCCTGCCCCTTTGATTTCAGCAAGGACACGTGAGGCCGAACGTATCTGAGACTTTCAGTGGGAAGTCTCATGAACATTGGCCCAAAGTGTGATTGTAGATATGGCTGGTGCCAGGGGCTGGAGGGCTGAGTAAGCAGAGAACAGGGTATTTAGGGTAAAACCCATAGAGTTCACACCACCAAGGATGAAAACTATAGGCTTTAGTTCATAGTAATGTGCCAATATCTGATCATCAGTTGTCACAAATGTGCCACACGAGTGCAAGATGTTAATAATAGGAGTGTGTGTGTGTGTGTGTGTGTGTGTGTGTGTGTGTCTTAGGGGGCAAAACTGAGGGAATCATATGGAACTTCCTGTACTTTCAATGTTTCTGAAATCTACAACTGCTCTAAAAAATAAAGTCTATTAAAAGAAGCTGTGGCTGGTGCGACAGGGAACAGTCCGAGAAGCGCTCGGAAAAGCGCGCGGGGCCTGGAGAGAAGAGGCTGTGAGTCCGTTCTCTCTGCTGCTTTTCATGGTCAGAGACGACACACCGTTAGGACGGACCCGGCTCCGGGGAGGGACGCTCATCGTCTTGCTCGGTGGCCGCAGTACAGAATTAGGAGTTTTCCCAGGGGGACAGGTATGCAGACAGCTGAGCCAAGAAGCCAAAACCACCAAAAGGACTATCAGGATCACCTGACCGCCCTGGGACCCTTTGTCTGTGAGGTCCATCTACCCTTGGGTGTGAAATGGAGAAACACGGGACAAGCCTGACTTTCTAGTGAATTTGAAAGAGGATCTTTGAGTTGAGAGAACAGGGCGAGGAAAGGGTGGTGCTGCTGAAATCAGAAGACGGGCTTCAGAGGGACGCCAGCTGAGGGGCCGAGCGGACTCAGGGCGGAGGACGTCACGGGGAAAAGGTAGCTCTTCGGGAAGGCCCGGCCCAGGCAACACCGGCGACATGGCGACATGTCGAGGGACGGGCGCCTCGGGAAGAAAGAAGTCAAGATCAGCGCTGATCAGGTTCCTGCTTCCTGGCTGTTCCTCCCTGAGCCCCCTCCTGCCTGGGCGCCTCGGACTGTCTCGGAGCACCTTTCCCGTTTCCCAGCTCCCTCCCTCGGACCCTGCCCTGCAGATGCCACTGTGACCACCCTGGGCCTTCCTCCGGGCCCAGCCAGCGTCTTGCTGTCGTGACACGAATATGATTGCAGCGTGGCATTGTGCGGAACCCGGGGGCGCTGCCCCCCACGCGAGAGGATTCCAAGCGGAACAGCCTTTCTATTCTCACTTCGTAATTGGAGTTTCACAGGCTCAGGATTCCTGCTAATGGGAAGCAAATGGGCTCAGAATCCAGAAATAAGCACTTGGGCAGCCAGCACCACTCAGGAAAGCCAGGGGCTGTTATGCCGCTTTATGTGGCTAGAGAGCATCTGCACAAACCTCAGCCCCTAGAAATGATGCCCCACCTGGCTGCCCGGTGGCCCTGCCCTCCTTGTCTGGAGAGGGGAGTGGCTGCCTGGCTAGGAAGCCTGGTCTGCAGTGTGGCCAGCTGCCCGAGGCCTGGGTGCTCTCCTCCCCCTCCTCCTCCTCCTCCTCCTCCTCCTCCTCCTTCGCCTCCTCCTCCTCCTCCTCCTCCTCCTCCTCCTCCTCCTCCTCCTCCTTCATCCCCCCCTCCTCCTCCTTCTCCTCCCCCTCCTCGCAGGACCCAAAGCACTTCCACACGCTCCTCGGACTTTCCGAGTCTTGTCACCAGCCACGGCCCCGAGGACAGGCGGTGACAAGCCTGGGATGGGGCCTCTGTGGGCGAGGAGCCCAGGACAGCGGCTCGACTCCAGGGGAGAGAAACGACTGCAAAAAGTGACGTTTCCCCGGGGGTTGCTGACCCACGGGCCCCGGGCGGATCTTGCCCTTTCTCCTGCGTGGGGCCGTGTCACAGTCATACATTTACATGAGGGGCCTTTCACCCACAGATCACGCCACCCCCTTCTCAGTGGCTAAGAGGCAATTTCATATGCAGAAGCTCCGTGAGAACAACATTAGGTTATGACACGAGGAAATGGAAAACGAAAAAGCGGAGCCCAAACTCTGCCCTTCAGCTGTCCTGAGAGGGTGCTGGCGGCCAAGGACAGCGCCGTGTGTGTGTGTGTGTGTGTGTGTGTGTGTGTGTGTGTGTGTGTACACGCCCTGTGGTTCTGGGGCTCAGCAGATGGGAGTGAAACTGAGGCACCTTCAGCTGTTTGCCAAAGACTCAAGACTCAGGTGAGTTCTGTGTTCACGTCGGTGTGAGGGCTGGAGGGGCCCAGGCCTCGCCCCCTGGTGCTGGCGGGTGCGGGGACATCTCCAGGCAGCCTGCGGTCATGGGGTTTGGGGGAGGGGGTGCTGACTGTCCCTGAGCCCCTGGGAAAGGGGCTTCCACTCCCTGGGGACACCTTGCTTAGCCATTAAATGTCACTGCCGCCCGTGCACGCAGGGGAGAGAATCTACATCCAGCGGTAAAAAAGGTGATGAAATGTAAGTTGTGAAATGATTTTTTTTTCCAGCAGGTTTGTCATATCGCCCGCGTGGAGGGAAATTGCTTTCTGTAAATCTTGGTGCAACAGAACAAAACACCTATTTCTTTCCAGTTGGGGAGACGGCCATTCTCCCCAGCGTAATGAAGGCATTGCAAGTGGTGACTTTTACCAGGTCGGAGGGGAAGCAATCTACGATCTTGACAGATACGATCTTTCCAGGAAGCGCCGTTTCTTTCAGGCCGAGCGAGGCCTCAATTACTTCATGAGCGAGGCCGGCGGGAGGCGAGCCGTGCGGGGACAAGGTGGAGCCGTCCTGTCGGAATTCACATGCTGGCGATTTTAAAGGATTTCTATGAAGCTTCTCTTTCATTTTGAGAGTAGATTAACATTCTAATGGAAACCGTTTGTATGCGTTTGTTGAGTTGAATAGTATTTATGGCCGTGGGAAAAAATGCTGCTAAATTTCAGCGGTGATGAAGTCGGCGGAGAGAGAACCAATGTAAAAACAGGGGGAGCCCCCTGGGAACCGGGGCGACGCCGAGCGGAACGGGCCGGGGATTAGGCCCCTGAACGCGACCGTTTTCCTGATTCAGTGCAAGGTTTTTATAGCCCTTTTGTGACTTAAAACCAAATTTAAATTTCAAAGTAGGCCAGGTCGGTCCTCTTATATCCCATGGCCATGTCGCCCTTTCCCGTCATCCTTGAACCCTGACCCGTGTCCGGGACACGGGGGTGGGGACGGAAATCTAAGCAGCGTCTCAGAGAAGCGGTGCTGAGCCCAGGGAAGGACGCCAGCTGCGCAGAGGAGGACCGAGCTCAGCGGGGAAGGTGCGGGTCCGAGCTCAGGAGTGTCAGGCAGGTGGAGGGGAGGCAGCCGGCACCTTCGGGGCTCAGATCTGTCCCTGTGCCCCTGGTACCTGCAATCATTGCCTGTGGTCACTTGACTGGGGCCTGGGCCGGAGCCATGGCAGTCACCTCTGCAGGGAAGGGCTAGGCTCCAACGGCAGCCCTGGCAGTGTTCTCGCTGACCATCCGAGGGGACAGCATCCACCGCAAGGGCGGTCAGAGAAGGCTCACGGTCACCTTTCCCAAGAGAGAGAAGCAGGAGGCACCCTCGCGCCCCTTGCTTCCTGGGAGGCAGAGAAATGCCATGTTCTGTCAATGTCCGTCTCAGAGCCGAGAGCTGGAGTTTCCCGGGAAACATCACAGAAAGGGGAGCTGGGAGGGCATCTTGGAGCCGCGACCCCAGGAGTGATGGGAACAGTGCTAAGTGAGGAGAAGTGGGAACGTCCCTGAGCCCGCACTGCCGTGATCCTAGCTGCTCTTCCCACCCAGTGGCCAGCATGCCCTTTGTAAAATTTTATTTAAATATATTTTTATTGATTTCAGAGAGGAAGGGAGAGGGAGAGATAGAAAACCTCAATGATGAGAGAATCACGGATCGGCTGCCTCCTGAACGCCCCCTACTGGGGATTGAGCCTGCAACCTGGGCTTGTGCCCTTGACCCAAATCAAAGCTGGGACCCTTTAGTCTGCAGGCCAAGGCTCTATCCACTGAGCCACACCAGCTAGGGTGCAAGCATGTTCTTGGGCAGAGCTGCAGGGGTGTCCTCACGTGCCTTCCGACAAAGGAAAGCGGAATTGTGCATGAGCAGATTTCACACATGCAAAGCCGTGTGGCTCTCAACAGAAGCTGCATGGACAATCAGCGGGACTTTAAGAAAGAATTGTCTTCTCAAAATTATACCAGAGCCGGAAATGCAAGAGTTCTGGTCTGGGCGTGTTCTGGGCTGAGTAACACACCCACACTGCCCAACACACAGGCCCCTGGTGGCCCCGTGAGTCTCATCGGCCTCAGAGTCCAGTCACTTCTACTCTGCTTAGTTCGTGCTGTGTCTGTGAGGCCAGAAAATGGGTGTGTCTGGCGTCTAGCACAGTTCCTGGCACACAGTAGGTGCTCAGTACCTGCTTGTTGAGTTAAACCGATATGTTCGAAGCCTGATAGGAGCCTACAGAAGGAACCAGTCCTGCGGACACCTCAAGTTTAGTCCTGTAAGACTCTGACATCCAGCACTGTAAGAGGATACATTCGTGTTGGCTTTTTGTTTGTTTGTTTTTTAAATATATTTTTACTAGTGGCCTGGTGCATGCATTCGTGCACCAGCAGGGTCCCTCAGCCTGGACTGCAGGATCGGGACAAAACCAGCTCTCTGACATCCCCTGAGGGGTCCTGGATTGTGAAAGGGCGCAGGTCAGGCTGAGGGACCCCACTGGTGCATGATCGGGGCCGGGGAGGTTGGCCAGCTGGAGCGGGACTGCAGGAGGGCTCAGGGCGTGTCTGACCCAGCAGCCAGGTCACCTACTGGTCCGAGCAACTGTCCCCTGGTGGACAGTGCATGTCATAGCGACCTTAGCATGTTATTAGCATATTATGCTTTGATTGGTTGATGACTGGATGACCGGACATATTAGGCTTTTATTATATAGGATTGATTTCAGAGAGGAAGGGAGAGAGACAGAAACATTAACGACGAGAGAGAATCATGGATCAGGTGCCCCCTGCAGCCCCCACACTGGGTAAGCAAGCCTGCAACCTGGGCACGTGCCCCGACCAGGAATTGAGCCGTGACCACCTCCTGGTTCACAGGTCGACACTCAACCATCGAGCCTCGCCAGCCGGCCACATCTGTGTTGTTTTAAGCCACTAAGTGCGTGGTTGTTTGTTACAGAGGCAATGAGGGAGCTAGTTCACCACATACCTCCTGTGTATGTGTTCATCGCCTGTCTTCCTCCTGGCATGTGAGCCCGGGAGGCCAGGGACTGTCTCTTGTTTTGACTGTTGAGTAGTTCCTGGAACAGAGGTTGTACAAGGGGGCACCCGTGCGTGCCTGTTGCTCGAACGAAGACAGAGGGATGTGGGAGAGGGACAGCGGCTGGGGCCCCGAGGTAAGGTGCTCGTGGTACTCTCACGGGGGAGGGTGGGCGTGGTTCTCTCCGGGCTGAAGTGGGGGAGGTGGCGGGCGGGGGAGGTGGTGGGATCTGCCAGCGAGGAAGGGCTGGTGGTGGGTTCTCTGTAGAACAGAGGCACGATCCTTCTTGCTTATTGCTCTTAAAGTAATTTTTCCCTGTTTAACGTTAGAAATTGGGAATATGTAGAAACATGAACGAAATAATGAACATCCCTCATAACCTCACTTCCTAGAGACCCCGCTAACATTTTGGTGGGTACCTGTGCATGTGTGTGTGTTTCTGCCCTCAGGATTGGGATTAGTCTTTATGTAGCACTCAGAAACTGGCTGTGTTTCTCCGTGAATCTTTCTGTGTTATTAACTATCCTTCCAAGAACGTGGTATTTAATAACGACATAGTGTTCTGTCATACGACCATCACTAAATTTATTTAACCAATTCCAGTTGGGTAGTTCTTTCATCCCCCCAATATTGTGTTATTATAAGGAATAGCGGTAGTGCCTGGCCTATAATGGCATTCAATAACTGTGGAATAAATAAATGAATGATTCAGAGGATATTCTCATGATAAATCTATGCCTCTCTGTTTCTCTAGGAAAAAAGCCCTCCCAAGTACAAGTGTTGGGTCAAAGGCTGCCTTTTTAGTAGCAGCCAGTGTCTCCGAGGGCGAAGGCGGGAAGAGCGGCAGGTCCAGTAAATATGCCCACTCCCACGGGGGGTGGGGGGCAATGACTCGGGGTTCCATGGACAACAAGGCCTTGTTTCCCATAAAGCCCAGGCAGCGGCCAGCGGCCAATCCCACAGGCTCCCAAGAGACCAAAGACCTTTGCTGGCTCACCTCGTGCTGTTTCTCCAGTGTGGCTGCTTATGGCGTCCCCCCCACCCCACCCTCCACCCCCTGGCCCAGTCACTGCTGTCACCATAAACACAAATGAAGTGGTTTTTGGACTGTGGTTTGAAAGCAAAGATTCTTATGGGTTTTTGTTTGTTTGTTTGTTTTTTAAAGCAGAGACTCTTAAACTTTTGTTTTGCCCCGGGGACCCCTTGGCAGTCTATGGGTTCTTTTTCAGAACAATATTTTTAGATGCATAAACAGAACACAACATATTACAACGGGAAACCAGTTACAGTGATATATAGTTATCAACATATTTTTAAAACTTCATTTGGAATCAAGTAAATTTTCATGGAATTAAAGAACAAGATCTGGCCCAGGTTTCACGACCACCCTGATTCGAGTAGCGACAGGGTGACTACTATTTGGAGGTGTCTGCAGCGACTGGGAACAGGACGCGAGGAGACCTGTGATTTCCGTGGGGAACAAACCGCAGGGACCGCTGGAACGCCTGAGGGCCAGCCCCCATTTGTAACGGGAGGAAGGCCACGTTTCAGCTCCAGGTTCGTGAGAATAAAGGTAATGGCGTCCCTACCCAAGTTGAATCCTGGCGTGGCCATGAGATGGCCCCGGACGAAGAGGTGGCTGCAGCGATGTGAGACAGAGGTGGGCGCAGGCGGAGCGATGGATGGCAGGTGGCAGGGGGAGGCCGAGTCTGCGTTCCTTGCTGGGGTGATCTCCCTTCAAAGGTTCTAAAACTCCCCTCGCCTCGCTCTCAGGACAAGAGCATTCTGGGATGGCTCCTTCTGTGGTGTCCTAGCGGTGTTCACACTCCAGGGCGATTGGGGACGGGTGAGGGGAAGGCCTGACTTTTTTGTTCACGGAGAACACAGATGTGCAAGGGGATGAGTTGGGGGGGGGGGCAGGAGGGAAACCCCATGTAATTCTGGCTTGAACTGATCAATTGCAGAAGCCGAGAAGCTGGAAATGGAGTCCCTTAAAGCCACCCTCATCTGCTAAAGAGCCTTGGTGGGCTTTGGACTCACGGAAGACTCGGGCAGTAAAGGGGCTCAGTCCCTTCTTGATTCTCCTCTTTATATCAGTCACAATGCGGGAGCACTTGCCACTTCTTCAGTCACTGGAGAGTCGTTGAAGACCTACTGTGTGCCAGCATGTGTGGGCTGTGGGGGAGACCCAGCCACAGCGTGTGCCCCGTCTGCAGAGTCAGGGGTGGGACACGGAGCACGGAGGAGAGGCACTCAGCTCAGGCGGGTGGCCGGGGTGCTCTGGGGGGCAGGGGGTCCCCCAGGGAGAGGGTGCCCACTCTGAGGCCTGAGGCAGGTATGACCAAACCAGGTGCAGGGGGATGGGGGAGGGGAATGGGACGGGCTCTGCCAGCAGAGGAACCAGTGTGGGCACAGGCCGGGTGCTGGGGAGTGAACTCAAAATATCATACGTGCCAGGAATGACCCCTCCAGACAGCAGGAAGTGGTAAGGCAGACAGTCCATGGCCCGCAGTGCCGGGAGCCGGGCATGCCGAGGCCACACCCTAAAACTGGTGGCTCATCTTGGGTTATGATCCAGACATCTTAGCTGGGCCAGAGCATGACCTCTCTTCCTGAGAGGTGCTATGTATTTTAGCATTTTTAAAGAATTTTTAAAAATTTCAAGGCCGAAACCGGTTTGGCTCAGTGGATAGAGCGTCGGCCTGCGGACTGAAAGGTCCCAGGTTCGATTCCGGTCAAGGGCATGTACCTGGGTTGCGGGCACATCCCCGGTGGGGGATGTGCAGGAGGCGGCTGATCGATGTTTCTCTCTCATCGATGTTTCTGACTCTCTCTCTCTCTCTCTCCCTTCCTCTCTGTAAAAAATCAATAAAATATATTTAAAAAAAAAAACTCAATAAAATATATATAAAAAAAAATTTCAAGGCATTCAATCACTGCCAATTAATTAAGCTCAAGACACAGGAGTGTGAGATAGAATTCTCTCTCCCTGGACGGTGGTTCAGTGGTTAGAGCTCCATCCCTGGGCACTGAAGGGTCACTGTGGAGAGCGGCTACAGCGTTTGGACAGGTTCAAGCTTCAGACTAATGAGAAGGCACAGTTCTCTGATGGCCAGTGCAGGTCCCCGCTTGGAGGGCAGAGCCCTCCCAGCACAGTTACAGCCAACAGCTATGGTTGTGAGCTTGAACCTATGGTCCCAACACTGGCCCCACGTGGCTGAGTGATGTGGGCTTGACAGAGTTCAGGTGCATGTAACTGAGTAGGTTCGAAACTCACGGAGAATGTTGTAAACACCTTGACCACGCCCTTACTTTGCCTCGTGGACTCTGGCTATAAAATAAAGACACAGCTTGTAGTCCATGGCGCTGCTCACCCAGACCCAGCTTTCTTGTTTTGTCTGTCTTTTCTCCATCCTTCACCTCCCCCTCTCAGGGTCACTGAACCTGGCTGAGCTGGCGCGGCACATAAGGTGCCCTGGGGCTGAGTATGCCATGGCGTGAAGGAGCGCCACAGGTCACAGGTTCAATTCCCAGTCAAGGGCACGTACCTGAGTTGTAGGCTTGATCCCCGGCCCCAGGTCGGACGCATGTGGGAGGCAACCAATCCTTGTGTCTCTCTCACATCAATGTTTCTCTCTTTCTCCCTTCCCCTCCCTCCCTTCCACTCTCTCTAAAAACCAATGGGAAAATAGCCTCCGGTGAGGATTCACAAACAAAAGATAGAATTACCTGTAGCTCAGAGAGAGGGCAAGTCGGGTCCCACGGGCAGCACAGTCTGGCCCAGATCGGCTTCGGCCTGGGGCACCGGGGAGTCTGGGATTTCTGCTTCTTGGTGGGCGGCGGTACTGGTAGCTCCCCAGGTCCCGCCTGCGGGGTTCCCAAGTGCGGCTCCCGGTGAGGAGGAGGCCTGGCCGGGCGCTGCTCTGACCGCGGAGAGCAGGCAGCCTGCCGCCCCCAGCCCAGGCCCCGCAGCTGGCGCTGCTGTTCCTGCGTTTGCTTTTCTTGTCTGAACTTGGCACAGCAGAGCTGGTCCCAGGAGGAGCACGCGTTCCCAGGAGGAGGCTAAGCGTTCTGGCTTCGGTTTTAAATACGACCTGCTTCCCTCCCACTCCCCAGAGATACGGTGAGTGCACATCCCACAGGTGGGTCAGCTCTCGCCAACGGACAGGAGCGCCTGGGCCTTGCCAACGGGCAGGAGAGAGATGGCCAGGTGGCTGGACACAGCCTGAGCTGCTGGTCAAGGTCACAGACGCTGGGGAGAGCTGGGGTCGGTGGGGGGGACCCTGGGAGACACCTGGGGAGTCCTGTGCTTGAACGGGGTGTCCAGGGCGCGAGCCACAGCGATGGCTTTGCCATCTTGTCCCATAAAGGCTGTCCACGTTAGTCGCCGGTTGGCTGGAGCAGCTGCCTCTTGGCTGAGGTGAGACCGAGGCCTCCCAGCTCCCGGTGGCTGTGCTCACCCACGTGTGGCAGGCAGTGCCACGCTCTGCCAGAACTCAGGCGTTGGCACGGGGCCTGGCGAGGAGGCGTCCTGGGAGCCAGAGAGGGGCATTTTTCTCCATTTGGCATCCGAGTGGCAGGCGAGCAAGCCGCCTTCTCCGTAGCAGCCTGGGCTTTGCTTGGCCCACCTGCCGTGACCTAAAGTGGCTGCAGCCACAGGCCTGCGCAGGTGTGAGCCAGGGGTGGGCCTGGGGGTGGATGGCAGGCTCTCGCCTCTTGCCGCCCGCGGCGTCTCTGCGATGTGCTTGCAAATGGCCCTCTGCCCACTGCCCCCAGGAGACAGGCAGGTCCTGGAACAAGACATCATGTCACGCCCCCTCACCTGCCATGCTCTTTGCTAAGTCTCGGGCCTTTGACAAAACATATCCCGGCGCATAATGCGGATGAGGGGCTGAGCAATTCCTTGAACGAGTGAGCAAATACAGTAAATGGCATCATGGCCTCTCAGGTGGCCTTGGACGCCGTGTCCCAGAAGCTGAGGGCCGTGGCGGGTGATGTGCTGTGTGAGCCCCTGGCGCATGGAGACAGGGGTTCTGTAACATTTTTGATGATGATGACGATGATTAGTGCTGCGATACTGCTCTCAAGAATGAAGGGACAGTGGCACTTGAAAAGGAAGACGTATGTTATTCATGAGGAAAACTGGGATGGGAAATTTGACATCGGGGCGTCCCGGGAAACACACTAGCCCCACACAGGGGGCCCCTCAAGGCCGCGGCCAGGCTGGAGAGGCGACCACGTCTTTTCCTCGTGCTCCTGCAGGTGCCTCCAAACTGGCCCCGTTCCGAGGACAGAGAGAAGTTGGCGTGGCTGAGTGAAGGCAGACAGACGGCTGCTGAGTAATAAGGTGCCTGTCAGCAATAACACGGGCAGCATGCGTTTACGGGCCGGGACAAGCTATTCCTGCACATCCAGGTGGGAGACAGTCCAGCAGACAGAACCTCGGGGACCGCTGGGGCTCGGAAGCAGGACGTGACGGCCAGTGCCACGCGGTATCGACAGAGGGAGCGAGGGGGCCCGGGATGAACGGTGACACGGGGTCACCGGGGGCACGCCACAGGCTGTGCAGACACCCGGAGGTCGGGCTTGGTGACGGGACCTCCCGCTGAGCTCTGCGCTCTGAATTTTAAGAGCAATAAAGTGAAACTGCAGCAGATCACAGGCAGAAAGGAGCAAAGGTTACGGGGGAGCTGAAGTTGTTAAACTTGTAAAAGAGAAATGCAAGTTGCATAATAGAGTCTTACTCGCCTGGGTGTGAGAGCTGTGGCAAGGAGACGGGAGGACAGAGGGGTCAGCAAGCTTCCGTTCCCGCGTGAGGCGGCGTGTGGTGGGGAAGGACCCTCTGAAGATGGCTAATGTGTCCGTCGGCGAGCCTCTCCTGGGGACAGTCGAAGCTTGGGGCCTCTCCTGGGGACAGTCGAAGCTTGGGGCCACCTGGGGCCCAGTGCCCGGCAATACATTAAAAATATATATCCTATATAATAAAGGCCTAGTATGCTAAGTGTCCGGTCGACCGGTCGGCCATTCAACCAATCAAAGTGTAATATGCTAATGATATGCTAAGACCGCTCAACTGCTGGCTATGACGTGCACTGACCACCAGGGGTGGGGTTCCTTGGGTTGGCCTGCACCCTTGTGCAATCTGAGACTTCACGAAGAAGTTTTTGGGTTTTTTTTTTGTTTTTTTAAAAATATATTTTATTGATTTTTTTACAGAGAGGAAGGGAGAGGGATAGAGAGTTAGAAACATCGATGAGAGAGAAACATTGATCAGCTGCCTCCTGCACGCCCCCTACTGGGGATGTGCCTGCAACCAAGGTACATGCCCTTGACTGGAATTGAACCCAGGACCCTTGAGTCTGCAGGCCGACGCTCCAGCCACTGAGCCAAACCGGTTAGGGCCACTAAGAAGTTTTTGTTGTCGCTTTCATTTGACCTGCTTCTTATCTTCTCCCCATCATCTGTCCTCCTCTCTTCATTGCTCAGACTTTGCGTGATTGAAGGACTAAGGAACTGGGTGGGGTGGGTGCCTGACCCCTGGTCAGGTGCAGCCTTTCAAGAGAGGAAAGGTGGGAGATGAGATGGGGAAGGAGCAGGGGGTCGGTGTGACGGACAGGCCGGTGCCCTGGCGGGGGCTGGGGGGCCCACTGGCCTCAGGTACCCCCAGGGTCTGTGGTGGAGTGGAGACAGATTGATTGCAGGGTGTGGTTGCCGCTGATGACTGATTGGGTTCTGGGGACGGACACTTTTTGAAAAGGAAACAAACAGGGGACAATTGACTGGTTACAGAGAATTCATGAAAACTAGATTTCGGCGGAGAGAAGAGGAGCAGATGCCTCTAAATTGGCCCAGTTCTCAGAATAGCTGAGAAGCACGGGGGCCATCGTCTTGAAGGGTGAACCCCCCATTGTCGTAAGGGTGACCCCACGCGTCCTTGTTGGTGACCCAGCCAGAGCTGATGGGGCTTCGGGCGGCGAGACCAGGTGCTCTGGTCCCCAGGCTCTCCGCGGAGTGTCAGCCAGAACCAGCTGCACCTGCTCCACCAGGTGGCCCCACTCTCCCCCTCTTTTCCAAATTAAAAAAATAGCATCATTATTCAGAGGCGCTGCAGCTGCCCCTCGCCCGGGATAGTCACACAGAGTTTCCCCACTTCTCTGCCCTTTGAACAGCCCTTTCTGGGGAGAGCAGTCGCGGGACATCATCTGAAAGGAGACAGACGTTTCTAATCTGTACTTGTCCTCTTTAGATCGTTCTGAAGGCGCGGCCCTGGATAAATTAGCTCCGATTCCAGGAGTGATTGGGAGGGAGAGGGAGGGCTGCTGAGAGGCGAGGCTTGGGAGAAACTCGCGATCAGGCCACGCCCGCACCTTCCTGCCGGGGGGTGCTGGCTTGCTCAGCCCGGCCTCTGGGGTGCGTCCTGGCTGGCAGGTGCGTGGCACGGGCAGGGCCAGGCCCCTCTTGGCAAACATGGGGTTTGGGTTCATTTTCTACTTGGCGGCTTCTGTGGCGGCTGCTGCACCTGTGGACCTAGCTCCTTCGCTATAAAGTGGGGTTCATCGCGGCATCTGCGGCCCAGGCTTACTCAACGGGGAGAGGTCACATCCACGTGAAGGGTTCAGAGCAATGACCGCCCCCCTCCCGTAACCAGGGCTAAGGTAACGGGATCCCCCTTCCCGCCCTGCCCGGTTGCACAGAGCTCCGCCTGTCTGCTGAGGAGGCGGGATTATGCCTTTTATATCTTCTTTCATTTATTCACTTAAGTGAGGATTTTGAACCTCAGCCAAGTGCCAGGCGCTGTTGGAGGCGCCAAGGCCAGAGCGGTGAAGAGGGACGAGGCTCCTTCCTCATGATGCCCAGCCGGGGAGTGAGTCATAGGCACACTCAGGAATAACCATCAGTCCCGGGAGGGCGGTGGTGGTGGTGGTGGTGTTAGCAACAGATCCCCACAAACTAGGGGCTCCGGAGCACCTGGAGGTTAGCGTTGCTCAGTTCTGGAGGCAGGAGTCTGAACGCAAGGGCTGGCCCAGCCCTGGGCCTCTGGGGTCCCCAGCGACGCTCCCCCTGGTCCCAGCCCCCGTCTCGTTTCCTGCCATCCCCATGCCCCCCCCTCCCCCATGGGCGCATCACTCCAACCTCTGCCTCTCGTCACCGGGCAGTCCCCCCGTGGATCTTTGTCCAAGTTTCCGTCCCGTATAAGGACGCCCTGGAAGGCCCCCTCATCCAGTGACGGCGCCTGAGCCTGCCCTCACCTGCAGGACCTGTGTCCACGCCAGGGCCTCCACAGCTCCTGGGTGGACATGGCCCAGTGCAGTGACATGTGCCACAGGCGGGAAGCTGGGTGCAGTGGCAGCACTGGGGGTGGGGGCACTGCCGTGGGGAGGGTCTGGGATGGGGTCAGGGAGGGCCCCTCTGAGAGGGGGACCTTCGAGCTGACATACAAGGACATGAGCACCTGGCTGCGGGAAGAGGATCCACTCCTTAGGGTCAGTCTGTTTCAGACGATAGGTTTTCAGTCTAAGCCAGGACATCAGGTAGCTCACACAGTGAAATCACCCGGGAGCTTAAAAAAGTATAAGCCAGTCTTAGCATCTTACATAATAAAACCCTAATATGCAAATCGACCGAACAGCCGAACAACCGGTTGCTATGCCGTGCACTGACCACCAGGAGGCAGACACTCAATGCAGGAGCTGCCCCCTAGTGGTCAGTGTGCTCCCACAGGGGGAGCGCCATTCAGCCAGAAGCCGGGCTCACTGCTGGTGAGCATAGCAGCAGTGGTGGGAGCCTCTCCCGCCTCTCCCGCCTCTGCGGCAGTCCTAAGGACCAGGTGGACATTCCCCGAGGGCTCCCAGACTGCGAGAGGGTGCAGGTCGGGCTGAGGGACCCACCGACCCCTGCCATGCACGAATGTCATACACCGGGCCTCTAGTTTAAACAGAATCCCCTCCAATTCAGCAGGGTCCTGGGGGCTGGGCCCAACATGGGTGTTTCTTAAAGCTCCGCAGTGAGGCGTCGAAATAGAGAACCTCGGGCCTCTAGCCACACAGTGGATCACATGTTGCATCTGCACGTTCTCATCTCTCCCCCCCCCCTTTTTTTTAAATATATTTTATTGATTTTTTTACAGAGAAGTAGGGAGAGGGATAGAGAGTCAGAAACATCGATGAGAGAGAAACATCGATCAGCTGCCTCCTGCACACCCCCCAGTGGGGATGCGCCCGCAACCAAGGTACATGCCCTTGACCAGAATCGAACCTGGGACCCTTGAGTCCGCAGGCCGACGCTCTATCCACTGAGCCAAACTGGTTCGGCCCCTTCTCTTTTTAAAAAATTGATTTTGGAGAGAGAGAGAGAGAGAGAGAGAGAGAGAGAGAGAGAGAGAGAGAGAGAGAGAGAGAGATGAGAGAGAAACATCGATAGGTTGCTTCCCCTATGCACATGCGCTCTGACTGCGAACTGGACATCTGGGCATGTGCCCTGACCAGGGACTGAGCCCGCAACCTTTCGGTGCACAGGACGACGCTCCAACCCACTGTGCCCACCGGCCAGGCTCTCATCTCATCTCCTAATGACAATGCTGCCACTGGTCCCGGAGGCTGCATGGAAGGGGTGCAGCTGGCCGGGCTGGTTCCAACTGCTCCCCGACGGGGTTTGGGGCAGGGGCAGAGTGAGGGAAACGCCAGGCTGGAGGGCCACGTGGATCCAGGAGTGCAGCCCGAGGGCCCAGCCCCCTGATCGAGGATGCACCCAGACGAGATGGAGCGCCGAGGAGCAGGTGAGGGTGCAGGGCACAGCGTCCCCGGGAACCCGGCCTCCTCCCAGCACCTGAGTCCCCAGCCCAGTGCTTGGCGGGCGCTTCCTGCCCCCGTGGCACCTGCTGGACCCGTGTGGCCCCAGTGCCTCTGTGACAGGAATTGACAGCAGTGCCTGATGCGCAGGGTTGTCAGCGAGCATGAAGGATGGGCAGAAAGCAGGTCCCACAGGGTCTGCTGGGGGCGAGCTCCTGTAAAGGGCCCGCAGGCTTATCCAGGGGCAGCTGTCACCCCTCCACTCCTTTTCTTTTTAAAAATCCTCACCTGAGGATATTTTTTCCATTGATTTTGGGGTGGGCGGGAGGGGAGAGACAGAGAGAGGAACACCGATGTGAGAGAGACACATGGATTGGTTGTCTCCTGCACACGCCCAGCCTGGGGCCTGGGATGAAGCCTGCAACTGAGGTATGTGCCCTTGATGGGAATCGAACCTGGGACCCTTTGGTCCTGGGTGACACTCTGTCCACTGAACAAACCAGCTAGGGCACCTCCTCCACCCTTCCGAGGCCCCGGGAGCTGCAGAATCTTGGGGGGCCTCAGGAGCCGCCAGCCGGCCACCTCGCCAGGTCGCTGGTCCTCCAGGCTTGAGGCGATGTTCGTGATGGCTTTTCTGACCCTGCCAGCATCCATGAAGCCCGAGGCGCCCACAGGCCTAAGCCGGCGGAGGCTGGAGCCCAGAGGGGCATCTTGTTCATCTCCAGCCCCAGCTCCAACCTGGCTTTGCTTGAATCTGGCTTTGCCTCCCGCCTGTGGCAGGGGAGTCGGGTCACCCAGGAGCCTGTCAGCACAGCCCGGCCAGCGGAGCCGCCTCAGTGGACAGTTTGGCCTTGGTAAGCAGGCCCGCCCACCCCCATCTGCACAGAGGGAACGGGGTGAGCCCCGCAGACGGGGTGCTCCCCGACTCGGGGCCTGCATGGCAGTTCCCGGGAGGTTAATAAAGTCGCGCTGTCTTCCCCGCAGCAGGCGCATCTGTCTTCATTGAAGCATGCGCTCGGCCAGTCCATTGTGGGGTTTTCCATTACAAAGTGTGATTAATTCCATAAATATTGAAATGAGACAGATAATTAGAATCCAGGTACTCACTGCGACACAAAAGCAGGGAAGTCTGCACTCAATTGTTATTATTCATAATAAGCACTCCTATCGCAGGGGTGATAAGTGCACAGAAACCAAGGCCGCGATCACAGTTATTAACGTTGTCCCCCAAGATAGTCTGGAGGGAGACACAGCGTGGGGAAGGCACTTGCTGGGCCGAGCACCGTCGATGTGAGACGGACACATCCTTTGGTTGCCTCCCGTTTGCACCCCGGCGGGCTGGGGATCGAGCCTGCAACTGAGGCACGCACCCTTGGCTGGGAATCGAACCCTAGACCCTTTGGTCCTTGGGCTGACGCTCTAACCACTGAGCAACTGGCCAGGGTGGGTGCTCCCTGACCAGGAAGTGGGCAGGTCCTCCAGGCCCTGTGACGGCAGGAAGCCTGTGAGAAGATCCGAAGATGAGTGTGTGGTGCGGGTCCAAAGGCATTAATTCAAGACCATGTCAGGGGCGTGAGAGGCTGAGCAAGCTGGGAGCTCGGCCAGGGCACACCCCCGCTGTGGGAATGTGGCCGTGGGTCCGCATCCGCTGTCTGTCCGGGGGAGAACCTTCAGGTGAGAAGGTGGAGACAAGATGAGAAGAGGAGAATGAGCTCCCAGATAGGAGAGGGGAGGGAGAGAGCTCCGGATTGCTCTAAATGTGCTCTGCCCCCCTGGGAGGCCGGAGGTGGGGTGGGACCACACCCAGGCCTCCCCCCAACCCCCTGAGAGAGCCCCGAAGAGCATTCGGCTGCTGGCAGTCTGGAGGGTCGATGGGGCCCGAGACCAGTTCTCTCCAGCTGTCAGGAGGAGAGGAACATGGAACCACCAGTGAGTACAGCATCATGTGGGTCCAGTCAACTACTTACACATCATCCCAGCTCTGTGGTCATCCGGCGAGGAGGTGGTGACGGTCAGCGTGTGGCTGCCAAGGACAAATCCTGGTGCAGAGCCCTCCATATTTCCAGGGCTCTGAGCCTGCTACATGGCAGGCACACGACAGAGCCTCCCAATTCATCTCCTATGGCCACACTTGCCCTTTCAACAATCCTGGCCACTTACCTTTCTTTTCCTTTTCTTTTTAAAAAAATTTTTTTGATTGATTTCAGAGAGGAAGGGAGAGGGAGAGATAAAAACATCCGTGATGAGAAAGAATCATGGATCAGCTGCCTCCTGCACCCCCCCCACTGGGAATTGAGCCCACAACCTGGGCATGTGCCCTGACCAGGAATCAAACTGTGACCTCTTAGTTCATGGACCAATGCTCAACCACTGAGCCACACTGGCCAGGCCACTTACCTTTCTTTAAACCACTATCTGAAATGACCTCATTAAGTTATTTTACTTGTTTGTTGGCTCCACAAGAGAAGTGGAAGGCATCCATCTTATTCAATACAGTGTCTTCGGCACTTAGAATAGGACTCAGCACATAGTAGGAGCGCAGTCACTATTTGTTGAATGAATAAGGCATGAACGAGTGAATCTGGATTTCAGCAATGACCCATTCTAATGTACAAGACAGAGCAAGTAAACAGAAAGATGGCACACTTATGTGGCCAGTCACCTGGGTGAATGGATAAGGAGTGTTGCCTAAGGGATCAGGGTGACGCTAGTGGGATTCCACAGGGCTTGGCACTGCCCATCACCTGTCAGGGACTTGTGTGTGGTATCTTAGGACGTAAGCGTTGAGCTGGTTTCTAGGCCCTGTGTGAGAGATTGGCCACTCTTTTAAACGGGCAGATATCCAGAAGGGAGTGCTGGGTGAGGAATGGAAGAAGGGCGGACTTTTTTCTTTTCTTTTATTGTCTAAAGTTTTACATATGTCTCCTTTCCCCCAATTGACCCCCCCACCCCTAGTCATTCCCACCCGAGCAAGCTCCCACCGCCCCCACTGTGTCTGTGTCCATTGGTTATGCTAATATGCACGCATACAAGTCCTTTGGTTGCTCTCTAACCCCCCACCTCCCCTGCCATTTGTCTCTGGATCTATTCTTGTTCATCAAGTTATGTTGATCATTATATCCCACAAATGAGTCAGATCATGTGGTATTTATCTTTCTCCGACTGGCTTATTCCGCTTAGCATAATGCTCTCCAGTTCCATCCATGTTGTTGCAAATGGTAAGAATTCCTTCTTTTTTACCACAGCATAGTATTCCATTGTGTAGATGTATCGCAGTTTTCTAGTCCACTCATCGGCTGATGGGCACTTAGGCTGTTTCCAAATCTTAGCTATGGTGAATTGTGCTGCGATGAACATAGGGGTGCATATGTCCTTTCTGATTGCTGCTTCTGGTTTCTTGGGATATAATCCTAGGAGTGGGATCACTGGGTCAAATAAGAAGGGCAGACTTGATGGGGGTGGTGGCTGGTGCGGGCGGTGGTGGGCAGCCAGGATACCCCGGACCTTTGTGGGAGGGAGATGAGACTTTTTCCCTGGGGCCCCAGGCTGCCAATGAGGACCAGAGGGTGGAAGTGACAGGCATGCTTTGGGCCAGTACGAGCCAGGTGTTTCTAACCATGGGAGCTGGCGGCACTGGACTGGGACACCTCGTGGGGGAGAGTTCCTGTCACTGGACATCCAGACCGAGGGCCACCCTGGCTGGGGTGGGCGGAGGCAATCCTTCCTCTAAGAGGGGGCTCCCCAGAACCTGCAGAGGTTCTCACACAATAAGTTCATCTGGAGCCCACAGCAGCTGGCACTGTCCTCAGCGGAGGTCTCCGTGACCTTGGGCCACAGAGCACCTGGTGCGCGAGGCGCGGTGTCCCCGGGCAGCCTGTTTGAGTGGAGATGCAGCTCCGTGAGAAGAATGTCTGCGGCCACGCTGTGCCTTACGCTCCTGCAGAGGAGGCAGGCGAGGGGTGGGGGGCGGGGGGGGGGAATGAAAAACCCTCAGAAATCTCTCCCCCTTCCCTCCCTTTGTTCTGTTTGCTTGTTCTTAATGAACAAACTCTTCTAAAAAGTCAGACGTTCCCTCCAGGAACCTGAGCTTCTTCACAACCAGAGAATTTCCGAGGTTAATGAAGCATTCTGATAATTTTGCATTTGGGGAGAGGGGGGACTTGTTGGGGGGTCTGAGTGGAGTAAAGGGATTTGTAAGAGAAAAAGTGCGTTACTTTTTAGGGCAGCGGCGAAGGTCTTAAACACCCATAGCCTGGGGCCCCGGATCTGGGCCCTTGGGGCTCAGGGCCAGGGCCAGGCTGATCGTACCACCTGTCCCTTTTTAGCCAACGACACTGAAGGACTCAGGGGATGTGAGAGACACAGGCGTGGTGGCCCAGAAGTCACGGGCTGGGGCAGCGCACAGCCATTTGCGTATTGTGTCCGCACGGCAGGAGACCCGTGTGTCTTTAGCCTCTTCTAAGACTCGGTGTCTCCCTCTGTAAATTGGCAATAAAAGCAGCTCCTTTAAAGGGCTGCTGTGAGGGTGAAAGGGGAGAAGGAAGACAGCGAGCTTAGTCCAAGGCCTGGCGGGGTTCAGTGCCCCAGAAGCGCGGACTGAGCGTTTCTCCAGGAAGGGGGTTGGAGGAGTTTCGTTGACCGCCACTAGGGGGAGCGCTGGCCCAGTGCCTGCCGCAGGCCCTGGGGAGAAGCGCGTTGCGCATCCACAGATAAGTGGAAGCAGGAGGAGAAGGTAGTGGAATAAATATAGATGTGATGCCCTGGGGACCCCGGGCGCCTGCAGAACCAGCTGGCGCAGACGGGAGGATTAATGGTGCCGGCGTCTCCGGGAATCGCCAGCAGCCCGCAGAGGAAGCCGGTCTCGGGGGGCCCAGCCGTTCCCTGCCCTCCACACCCCGGCCACCCCGCTCCTCACATCTGAGCCAGCGGGGCGCGCACAGAGGACACCAGACAGCAGCCTTTGCAGTGGCCTCCGTCCATAGCTTTGGTTTAAAGCTCATGTTTCCCGTGAAGCATGCTTTCGTAGGGCGCTGTTTTGCAAGCCGCCGGCAGAAGGAAGTACTCGCTCTCTGGTGGCCGATTGCAAACACTGTGGATGCTCTGGGTGTTTACGCCTGGCCCCCTAACACCCCCTTCCCCATCCCCACCACTGCCCTCAGCTCTGAATGCGTTTCTTCTCTGCAGGTGACACTGTTAGTCCAGCCAGAAGGCCCACTGGGAGCCAGACAGGGACTTCCCGGTTCTCTGTGTTACCTGTTTGCCACGGAGGCACCGCGCGCCACCGTGTCCTGTCCTGGCGGCAGCATCCCTCGTTCCAGCTGCCGGTTTCTGCGGATGCTCCCAGGACCAGCCTCGTGGCGCCTCCTTAGAGGAGAGGCCCCGGCCGCCCGCGCTGGGGGCACCGCAGCCCGGAGCTGTGTGTCCCGGGCCTGTGGGGCCGGCAGTCTCCAAGCCCTTCCCCTCGCCCGGGCACCGCAGGCACCTGCTTCTTGTAGGTTTCCTACTTTGGGGTCCCTCGCCTTTCCGTTTCCCTTTCAGCCCTCCCTTCCCTGCAGGACCAGCTCCCTGTGTGCAGTTCCTCTGTTGAGAGAGCTGGTTCCTGGCTGCAGCCTGTGGGTTTTTTCTTGTTGTTGTTAATCCTCACCCGAGGATACTTTTCCATTGATTCTTAGGGAGAGTGGAAAGAGAGGGAAAGACAGAGAAACAGCCACGTGAGAGGAACACATTGATTGGTTGCCTCCTGCACGTGACCCGACCAGGGTCCAGGCCGGGAGGAGCCTGAACTGAGTGAGGTGCCCTTGAAGCGCCCTTGACCAGAATCAAATCCGGGACCCTTCCATCCACAGGCCCACGGAGCCAGACCTGCGCGGGCCCTGCTGGGGCTTTGACGCTGGCGCATGGAGCGGCTGACACCGAGGTCCCGTCTGGAGGTCGGGGGAGCTCTCTGGGGTCGGGAGGTGAGGAGGTTCAGGGGGGCAGGAAGAGCCCAGGACACACTTTGCTAATGGTTGGTTTTGTCCAGAGGTAGCGTGGCCAGGTGGTACCACTGCCAGTTTTAAAGATGGTAAAAATCACCTCCCCAAAGCATTCGTGTTTCTCACACGAAGAAGAAGGTGAGAACAAGCACAAGAAAGGACAAGAGGAGGAAGCGGAGATGTATCCGGACACACCCCTCCCGCATTTTCTATTCTACCGTGAAGGTAGGACAGCACACTGTTGGGGGACCTCCAGACCCGGGCTCAGCTTCAGGAGGAAGGAAGATCTGAGAAAGGGAGAGAGAGAAAGCACTTAGGGATCCCGGGCTCTGAGGGAGGCGAGGGCCAGGTGGGGGCCGGGAGGGCGGGTGGAGAGGCGGGTAGGGGGCGCGTGGGCGGCGGGGGCGGGGAGGGGCGCGTGGGCGGGCAGGGGGCTACACAGAAGCTCTGGTCTGAGAGAAGCAGGAGGAAGAGGAAGGGGGTGGGGAGATCTGAATGTTGGGGAGGGCGCCTTCAAGAACACACTCACTTTGAAGCTTTGATAGGGCCTTGGACTCTCTCTAGATACAGTAGATAAAAGGATAATAGATTTTTTAAAAAGGCCAGATACAAAATCCTTCCCACCACATATTTTCTGTGGCGTGCCATCTGGAATTCCTCTAGGGCTGTGCTGACAGAGGGGCGCTGGGCAGGCGGGACAGTGGCCCTTCCGCTGTTCCTGGGGGGGGTGAGGGGGTGGGGGTGGGGGCGGGGGGCGCGGGGCGTGGGGCGGCTCTCTGGTTAAACGGGGTCACTGAAGGCGACGGCCTTCCCTTAGTCTCTGCCGGAAGACAGTCTGCAGGGGAGCAAAGGACGAGAGCCAGTAGCTTTAGTTTTAGTTCTGGGGGGTCCTCACCCCCAGAGCGGGAAGCTCGGGGCCTCATGTGTCGGGAGACGGTGGCCATGCTGCGGCCTGGGTCCCTCCACGGACCAGCCAGGCTCCGTGCATCGCAGAAAAGGCACCCATCGCCGGCGTTAGGCACCGGGATCACCCTCAGGCCCGAGCGCCCGCGGCTCTGACGCTCCCGCCCAGCACGGGTGTCGGAGGGGCTGGCTGAGCGCTTGACTCCATCACCACACGGTCCGTCTCAGCCCCGCACACTCAGGTGCAGCCAGGGTGCTCCCCGGGCTTGTCATGGGCGCAGGAAGGCCGGCAGGAGGCGTGGGGACCTTGGACCCTGTCCTGAGGCTCCTCAGCTGCCGCTCCCCGGACTTGGCTGTGACCAGGACGTGTGGGCCCGTTGTCTCCCGATCCCAGGAGCTCCCCGCCCCTTCCTTGCCCCGCTTGCTGGCCTGAGGACGGGCCCCCTGTTCCTCCCAGCGGCGCCTGTGCCTGGCCCCGAGGACAGTCCCTCGGGGAGGAGCGGCCGGGGGAAGCCGGCGCTGGAAGTGCGGAGCGCGTGACCCAGAACCGGGCTCCTCTGTCTGTGGAAGTGCGCCCTCCTTCCTCCGGCCGCGCTCACATGGCGGCTTTCCCATGGGCGCAGTCGTGGCGCCAGGTGCCGCCCTGCCAGCTGCTGTAACCGCTCTTCTGAGGCCCCAGGGACCCCGCCAGGTGGAGGGAGGCAGAGGGGTCCTGAGAAGGAGCTGTCCATGGTGTGTGTGTGTGTGTGTGTGTGCCCCTGTGTGTGTACATGGCTTGTGTGTGTGCGTACATGCCCCTGTGTGTGTATGTGTCCCTGTGTGTGGGTACATGCCCCTGTGTGTGTGTACGTGCCCTTGTGTGTGTGTACGTGCCCCTGTGTGTATACATGTCCATGTGTGATTGTGTGTGTACATGGCTTGTGTGTGTGGGTACATGCCCCTGTGTGTGTATGTGTCCCTGTGTGTGTACATGCCCCTGTGTGTGTGTACATGCCGTGTGTGTACATGACCTGTGTGTGTGTGTACATGCCTTGTGTGTGGGTACATGCCCCTGTGTGTGTGTACGTGCCCTTGTGTGTGTGTACGCGCCCCTGTGTGTGTGTACATGCCCCTGTGTATGTGTACATGGCCTGTGTGTGTGTACATGCCTTGTGTGTGGGTACATGCCCCTGTAGTGTGTACGTGCCCGTGTGTGTGTACATGTCCATCTGTAATTGTGTGTGTACATGCCCCTGTGTGTGTGTAGATGCCCCTGTGTGTGTACATGGCCTGTGTGTGTGTACATGCCCCTGTGTGTGTACGTGCCCGTGTGTGATTATATGTGTCCAGGGGGCAGCTCCCGGCCCACAGGGTTGCTTCTAAACCTACTCATGCTCCCCCTCGGGGCTCCCCGATCCCTGCCTGCTGCCTGCAGTCTGAGCATCATCCCTACCAGCTGGATACAGGTCTGTTAGGATCCGAACAGCCGGGAGGAGGCCGGAGGCGAGGCCCTGGAGCAGGAGGAGCAGCCTCCCTCCTGGCGATTCCCGCTGAGCCACCTGCGGAGCCCCACTGGCTCTGCCTCTGCTCTCTGCTTTGTTCTCTAAAGCGGTGTCACCTCCCCTCCGGGGAGGAGGGTGGGCCCTGGGGTGGTTGGAGTGAATGGAGACTCGGCGCCATTGGGAGAGCGGCAGCCAGTGCGAGGGAGCTGTGTGGAGTGGAAGGAACAGGGTTCCTAGGCCAGGACAGGAGGAGGGGCTTGGCCAGGAAGAACGCTGGTGGCTGGTCGCTGGGTTGGAGTGGGGTCCCCGCGGGGTTGGGGAGGGAGCCAGTCCCTGGCTGAGGGGACATGAGCGTCCAGACCTTCCGGAAGGAATCTGTAGGGCGCGGTGACCGATTGGTTACGGGGTCGAGGGGAGGCTGAGAACAGCAGCCGGCATGACCAGGACACGGTGGTGCCATCTCCCCGGAACCAGACCCAGGGGAAGAAGGAGGAACAGTTAGAGGCCGAGGTCCATCCCAGAGGCAATGCCCACTGGCAGGTCCCGGGCTGCTCATCGGACGCGGCACCTTCTGAGACCCCGGGCGTGGGAAGGGCACCCACCGTGGGGCTGGGGCTGGGGGAGCCCGCCTGCAGCTGTCCAGGACACCCGTGGCCGTGGAGGCCTGGTCCGCAGGCTCAGGGAGAGCAGGGCTGGCCCCTCCCGCGAGCGAGGATGGGCCCTGTGCGGAGGGCGCTATGAGAAGGGACCCTGTTGCCGGTGAGTGTGGAATGGGGGTCTGCAGGCATCCAACTTGGGCCCATAGAGGCACAGCCACAGGCCCGGCGCAGGTCTGAGGGGGAGCCCCGGGAGGGGCTGTGGGCTTGCTGGCGGGTCCCCCACTTTTATTAAAACTGGGAGGAGTCCAACCCCAGGTGGAAGGAGAAATCCGAGGCCCCCCCCCCCAGTTCAGTTTGGCTTCTGTGTGGGGGGTGTTGGTTGCACCTTTGCACCGGAATCCCAGCCTGGGTGGCTCCCGGGGGTGGGGTCTCTGTGCCCAGCAGTGCCTGCTCCCTGCAGATGAAGGAACTGAACTGGCACGAAGACCCACTGAAAGCTGTTATGATCGGGGGTGAGGGGCCCAGGGATGGAGGTGGGGGGACGCATGACGGCCTGGGACCTCCTTATCTGAGGGAGCCGACAGCTCCTGGCTCCCTCCTGACAGGGACGCAGGCGGACAAGAAGGAACAGAGGCGAGTTGGGTGGCAGCCCAGGGCCATGGCAAGGCCCTGAGGGAGCCCACGGGGGGCCTGCGAGTGGGGCTGAGTCCTGGCTGAGTCGGGCCCGCAGAAGCTTCTAGCAGGCAGCACTGTGCACCCACTGCCCTGTTTTAGAGAAATAGGAAGCTGTTATTCACTGGCGCTAAAAGAGAACAAAAGGGCCCCACCCCGTGCAATGCCAGTGGACACAGAGCCCGCTTTTGCTCCCATCCTGGCAGGGCTGGTGCAGAGAGAGAGGAGTGGGAGGGGGAGGAGCAGAACTGGGGCTGCTGGGAGCGGGGAGGGGCCAGGAGAGGAGCCCCAGCTCCGGTTCATGTCCATGTGCAGCTGTGCCCTGTGCTTTGAGCTGTTAACGGGCTCTTTAGTCATGTAGACCGTTTTTTTTCTATCCCACAGACGGCCGATGTTTTAAAACTTAAAGTGTATTTTTGAAATAAGGGTAAAACTTCCGGATGCTTCGCAGAACCACAGCGGCTTAGGATTTCGTGTGATTGGGCCCCAGCCCCCGTGGGGCGGTCTAACCCCGCCCAACCCCGGGCGGCACTGCCTCGTGGGGCCAAGGAGCTGCACCTGCTCGCTGCTGGGCCGGGCCGGGCTGGCCACGGGCCGCCACGCAGGTGCCAGTCCAGGGGGGCCCGGCGAGGTGGCAGAGCCCCAGCCAGGCAGGGGGTGCGGCACGTGTGAAGGCCCAGGTGTGAGGGAGGAGGTGGCCTGGGAGATGGGGAGGGCCCGCGTCCTCGGATTCAGGCAGTGTCCAGCGCGTCCTGGCCGGAGAGGCCGGAGAGCAAATCGCCTGGGATCTGAAGTGTTGTGCGGCCCGGGACCCGACCTGGAGCCCGACGTGGGTGCGGCAAGGTGAGTGGGAGCGCGTGGGTTTTGCAGTTGGCGGCACTCGGCTCCCGCCACTGGCCTGGCCAGGTCCTCGCCTGGAGGGGGGAACGCCTCGTGGGAAGCCCACGGGCCACCTGGACCCGCGCCCCGGGGGGACCTGCATCCCGCCCCACCCCCAGCGAGTGCCCACGGTGCCCGCCCGTAGACTGGGGTTCTGCCCTGCGTGGCGCCCCTGTGCGGGGGGCACAGGCTGCACCGTGGTGGGACCACAGGCCAGGGCTCTACACTGACCACGCCCTGAGCCTCGGTGGGCGCTGTCCCAGCTTCTAATTCACTGACCCTCACAATGGCCCCCATGGAACCATCATCCTTAGTTTACAAAAAGGGCATCAGCCACAGAGACAGACATGAAGTCACTCCTTCCAGTGGCGGAGTGGGGAGACCCAGGCCCTGGCCACTGCTGGGGGCCCCCAGTTCCAGCTCAGCCCCAGCTCAGCGCCACCTCCTTCAGGAAGCCCGCCTGACTCCCGGGGAGCATGGGGGTCTCCTGTCCACGCACAGCAATGGCACCCTGTTTAGAAAGGACCGCAAAGAACCCATGTCTGCCTGCCGACTAGACGTGAAATCCTCGAAGCCTGGGGTCCTTCTGGGACCTTCCCAGCGCCTCCTTCAGTCCCAGCAGCTGGGCCTGTCTGTGGTTCCGTGGGAGGTCCAATCGGCCTGGAGGCCCACAGCTGCGAACCAGTGAGGACCACGGGACCGGGGTTCTGCAGGCCCCTCGGCTCCCTGTGGAGACAGACACCCGAACCCCAGGCAGGAAGCCTCGCCACCCAGGGTGTCCCTGGTCACGGGGCCTCTGCTGTCAGCGATGAGACCATCACGGAGGCTTTTCCTGTGGACAGGCCCCCTCAGGACCACCACTGTCGGGAGGGAGCAGGGGGGAAGGAGCTGTCCCCACCCGGGTAAGGGGGTCCCCAAGCCACCATGTGTTACCCCATGTTTGCCCCTCAGCACCTCCCCTGCAGGGGCTAAGGCAGCTGGTTTAATGACGGCAGCCTTGGGCGGCGAGAAAGGAGGTTGGGTGTGACCCTAAAATCAGCGTGGGCTCTTTTCTCCAGTGTTTTCTTCTCTCTTTGCCACACACACACACTCACACTCACTCTCACTCACTTCCCGGGCCTGGGAGGATGGGAAGGGCGGGCTCAGGGGCAGAGCCCCAGGTGGCCACCGGCTTGGGTCTGGAGCTGGGCTAATGAGCAGGTCTCACAGCGGCTCCGGCTTCTCCCAGCTCGCCCTCCCGGGAATGGCTCCGTGGCTCTGCGTGATTAACTCCACACTAATTGGCGGAGGGGAGGCCGCGGGAAGAGCTGCGTTGTGGCGAGGCTGGTCCTGCTTCCCGCTGATTGACAAGAGGGAGGCGGGTCTGCGCCCCCAGCTGAACAAGCGGCCGAGTGATGGGAGTAATTGCTCCAGGAGCCCCGGCCCAGCGTGCTCCCCACACACAAGCGGGCTCCTCCATGCAGGGGGGGTGAGGGGTCGGGGCTCCAGGTGTGGGGGCAGGTGTGTGAAAGGGGCCTCCTCGTCTGGAGGGCTGGGCTCTGCTTATGGGGTTGAGAACTCGTGTTTTAGGAGTAGTTTCCAGGGCAGTCGCCAAATGCAGACACCGTGTCAGACACGGAGGGCTGGGCAGAGGCCCAGGGAGATGAAGCCGCCCAGCTGAGGCCACAGGTTCCTGGCGGCAACATCGGGGGACCGAGGGTCTGGGATCTGGTGCCATGTGCTAAGTCCCGCTGCTTCCTGAAGGCTCCTAGGGTTTGTGTGTGCACATGTGTGTGTGTGTGAATCCTTGCCCGGCCTCTCTCCCCAGCACTCAGCCCCTGGGAGAGGGCGACGAACTGCCCTCACTGGGAATTGGAAAGAATGAATGAACAGGGCACTGGGCTCCTGCGGAGATAGGGCCACCAGGAGGGCTGCCGGGGGTGGGGACAGCACTGCCAGGGGAGTGGGCGCCATCTGTCCGCCCCCTGACATGAAGCTCCATTCTCCAACTCGGTCTTTGTCCAAGGTGACATTTTGGCTTTAATGTGCCCACTCTCGTCCTCTTAGTCCCGTGAAAACTCGGGTAGGAAAAAAGGGGGCTCCGCGTTGGGTCCCCACAGCCCTCCCACGGTGACAGTGGGCTCCGGCCATGGACTGCTTCTGGATGGCCACCCTTCAGGCTGCCCTGCCAGGGGACACCCATTGCCTTCTCTGGGTGACAGCGTGGGGCCCTGAGGTCGAATCCCCGATTCTCTCCCCCCGTGGCCGCTGCAGGGCTGGGCAGTGGGGGGAGGGAGAGGGGACAGGCCTGCTCAGACCCAAGCTGCCCGAGAGTCAGCAGGGCACCCCCTTTCCCAGGCTGCCACTCCCCAGGAGACTGGCTCCCTCAGGAAGAAAGCGCCATCCTGCGTGCCAGCGACCTGCCTTTCTGGGAAATTCCTCTGAGCGACAGGACTGTTCAGACATGAAAAGCAAACGGGAAACTGTGTGATGGCTCAGCAATGGCTGTTTTTGGGGGCTGCAGAACCCCAGTTGCCCGCCGACACTCCCGGGGAGGAAGGGCCTGGTTTTGATCTGCCGAGCGCAGGAACATTGACAGTTTCCACTGGACGTGAAGGGACATCTTATGGGAGAGCTTTTTTATTTCATTTTTGCAAGGATCAGGCCTGAGGTGGCACACGGAGCAGAAGCAATCGTTTTATGTGGAAACTCTGTGGCAGAACAAAGATGGGAAAAGGGAGGCTGGTTGGGACTGCCCTGGCCAGGGAGAGGCACAGAGGGTGGTGTCTTGGGTTTAGGTCCCTGGAGTTGCCACTGCTGCTTCTCCAAGGATGCTCCCCACCAGGGGGCGCTAGAGCCCTTCCCGAAAGTGCCTGGGATGCCCAGGTGACCTGGAGGGCCGCTGGTCCCAGGTCCTGCCTGCCCTGCAGCCTCCTGGGGATTTCAGCGGGAGGAAGTGTCCTCAAGGCCCTGTCCACTGGGCTTCCTGATGTTGGGACAGCTTTTCATTCCCGCAGGAGCCAGATCCCCGGAGACTGGAGGGGAAGGCAAGAGGGCCGCCTGCGATGGAGGGCCAGCCTAGGTGAGGGGCTGTGGCCTGTGGCACCTCCCAGGGCCGCTTCCCTGCATGCTGGCCGCCATGACCATTTCTCCTTCCCTGAGATCCTAGCTAATGATTTGAAGTCCATCTGGTCTACCAACGGAGCCCCACCTGAGCAGTTGCAGCCAAGACAGTTTCCCAGGGTAAATCCAGTAAGAGAGGGAGGGAGAGAGTGAGGAAGATAGGGAGGAAGGTAGAGAGAGAGAGAGAGAGAGAGAGAGAGAGAGAGAGAGAGAGAGAGAGAGAGGCAGAGGCAGAGAGGCATCATGGGTGTAGAGACAGGAACCTTGTGGGAGAATCTCTGGGCAATCAGCTTTGGTGGAAGTCTGGGATAGGGCAGGTTCTTCCCTGATACGCTCATTAATCTCCGTGTGATAAGAGCACCAGGTGGAAGGGAGCTGTGGGTACATCTCCTCGCAGACTCCCACCCAGCAGGTCCGTTTCAGCCTTGCAGTCACGTAAACAACTTGTCACTTGAACTCCTGGGTATTTGCGCTCCCCTCACACCCCACTGATGAGTTAGTCTGTGAAAATGGTGAAGAATTCATTTTGACCCAGCGGGCCACTTGTATATCCTGGCGGTTGTAGGCGGTGAGTTACGCTGCACAGAAATAGGCATCGTGGGCCGAGTCAGGAAATCTCTGCGTGCGTGTGAAAGGGGGCAGTTTCCCTCCCTACACCCAGGCTGCATGCCCGTGGCCAGGGCCGGCTCACAGCTCACCCCGGAAGCAGGGAGGCCCGACCAAAACCAAGCCATTGTCGTGCCCTGGAAGTCACAATTTATGCTTCTAATTTTCATTTCCCTCAGCCGAGGTCCCCGAAGGATTTATTAAATTTGCTTTGTGGAACCCATTAACTCTAAACTGAATAGTGATGTTACTCTGGCCTTAGAATCGGTGTGTAGCACATTCTCAGTGCACAGGACTCTATTCCTCCACGACGGAATTTTAAGTCCGTTGGACAATGAAAAGCTTTACTCAATTTACCTGAAAGTTACTGGTAATTACTGCGTGCAGAGGGGGCGACGAGCAAATGAGAACTCTTGCAAGAGAGGTTATTGATTATGTGGCTTCAATGAGAAGGTAGAAAACCCCAGTGCCTCCCTGGTTCGCTGGCTTCCCCCTGGTGAAAACGGGTAACAATGACTACCGCTGATTTCCTTCTGTCCTTGGCTTGGTAGGATGACCCAAGCCAGGTGGGCGATTTATAGTGAATCTAGCTAAGTCGCCCAACATAGGCATATATGCAGGTCAACGGTCTTCCTTTAGAACAGGGGTTCTCAACCTTGGCTGCACATTAGAATCACCTGGGAATCTTTTTAAAATCCTGATTTCTGGGCCTCATCCTCTGGAAATTCTGTTTCTTTGTTGCTAATGTTGTGGCCCCACCCCATAACAAAGAAACAGAATTTCCAGAGGATGAGGTCCAGAAATCAGGATTTTAAAAAGATCCCCAGGTGATTCTAATGTGCAGCCAAGATTGAGAACCGCTGCTTTAGATGTCTTTTCAGATGTTATGAGGTCATTAGCATTGCATTGCAGATTTTCTTATCCAAGATGGGGAGGAGGACGAGGGGGAGCTGAGGAGCTAGAAATCCCAGCGGGCAGAGGGGCCTGAAGACACACCCTGTTAATAGGTTGGGGGCCTCTTTACATGCTGGTTCTGGTTCTGCCTGAGGGCAGCTCTGGAAAGACCTGGAGCTCCTAGGGAACGGGGTGTGGAAGGAGAGTCCCGGGAGCTTCCTAGACTAGGATGCCATGGGAAGTGCTTGCTGATGGGCAGTCTCCGCTCGCCTGGGCTGGAGCTGTGTCGGTGAACGCGGACAACTCACCCAAACTCCTCTAAGTCCCTTTGGCGCCAACTGCTAGAACTTGATGCGTTTCCCGCGCTGGGTGCTGGAATTGGGCTGGCTCCTCTGCAGGGACGGAGAGTAGACGGGTGTGTGTGGAAGGGGGAAGGCTATGCTGCCCTGCAAGGCTTCCCGGGGTGGGCTCCTAGGCTGGTGGGGCAGTTCTTGGTCCTAGGGGACCTCCCCCTCCTCTGAGTGACAGCAGGTGAGCTGCTCTCAGCACTGCTCCCGGCAGATGTGATTTAGGCCAGCACCTTCCAGGCTCCCTATTTGGGGTCCCCCATTTCAAAGGCACCTCTGCCGATTTGCTGTCAGCCTGTGAGAAAAGCAGCCTCCCTTGGGAGCAGGCGGACAAAAGGAGAAGGGAAGATGCTACAGTGGGGCCTTGACTTACGAGTGTCCCGACTAACGAGTTTTTTGAGAGACCAGCTGTCTCTCGGCCGATTTTTTGCATTGAGTTGATAGAGTAAATTGAGTTAGCGAGCTCCTTAACGAGCTTGGTCTTGGAACGAATTAAACTCGTAAGTTAAGACCCCACTGTACGTCAAAGGCAGCATCCCCCCTCATCCTTGGAAGTGCTTGGGACCGGGGTGGACTGCAGGTGTGTATAGTCAGGTGTTGGGCTTAGGTTCGGGTCTGGCACTTAACACCCATGCGACTACCTGGTCATGCGTGGGGACCGTCATCAGATGAATGCGGCTTTCACAGGGAGCGGCAGCAGGACAGCCCAGAGCACTCACTCCTAAAGCACAGTGGTTCCCGCCAGGGTTTCTGCGCAGTTGTGCAGACACCGCTTTGGAAGAGAGCACGGTGGGAAAGGAGAGTAGGAATTCACATGCATTTCCCTGCATTTCCCCAGGCTGAGCCTGTTCAACTCTAATTTGATGAGAAAACAAATAGACCAGTTTGCCAGGCGGAGTGACCTGATTCTCGCTGGATCAACATGTGATCAAGTGGAGGTTGTCACCACAAAGCCAGTGTGACGGACCTGCCTTCCCAGACTAAAACCACAGCTCTGGCCTGCCGGCTGGCCCGGAGCTGCACAGCCAAGCCCTGGTCTCCTTGTGGGTCGAGAGGTCTCTGGGCTGAGAGCCCACCAGGCCCCGACTATCGCTCTAATCAAGTGTTTCAATTAAGCACTTAGTGCCAGGATCACAGAAACAGCCAGCCTGCTCTCAGGCAGTATTTATTATTATTATTTGGTATTCTTCTTCCCAGTGATAATGTGTGGGCGTGTATTTAGTGTTTTCCTGAAGTGGGCCATGGGAGAGTCCCCTGCCACGTGCACACTGCTGAGCTGGCAGGCCAGCCAGTGGACATGGACATGGAAAACAGTAAGAGCTATTACCAACTGGGTGGCCGATGAGTCACTGCCCCAACGGCTGTATATATCTGTGTCCTCCGCTCCGCTGACACACAAAAGCAGTGCTGGCTGGCCCGAGACTTAGTTTTTGGAAAAAAAATATAAACACACACACACATTGGGTTGGCTTTTATTGGAATGCCTAGATGCAATCTATAGTCATCAAGTTATGGAAAATTCAGGTCACATAGAAAGTTAAGAAGGCAAATGAAAAGAACAATACAAATCAGACAAAATTTACATCTCAAAATATCATGAAAGCATTTGGACTGGCTTTGCCTAAAATACTTTAAATATCAATTTTTTTTCCTGTCCGCTAATTCTTTTTCATGACACAGTCCCCCCGCACCCTCAACCCTTAGAAAACGGTCTTTTGTTTACATATTCCCCAAGGTCACTGTTGCTCGGAAAAGCACGTTCAGATCACAAACCTTTTTTTTTTTTTTTTTAAGAAAGAAATAGGCTCATTATACCTACGAACAAGACACTAATTGGGTTGATTTGACTTCATCTAAAATAAGCACCAGGAGAGACTGTAAATCTGTCAGTCACGGGGCCAGTGGGGCGGACCGGTCCATGTGGGGAAGAGGGGAAGATGAGGGTTTCACTGCTGAGATGCGGCACAAGCTGCTCATGGTCATTACATCAGGAGCATTTCCGAGCACCTAGACTCAGAGCCCATTTCAACCAAAAGTACGTACAGCATGCTACTCGGTCCTGCAGAGCTGCCCCCCGCAGAACTGCAGACACCTAGGTTAACAGCTAAAAAAGAAAACGGGCAACAGCCATGTTGGTGTGGTCTGAAATCTCATAGTTTTCTAAGTTGGGGCTTCGTCATCCTCGCCAAAGGATCTCCAGGATAAAAAATATCAATGCTAATCTGTGCTTTCATTCTAATAAAATATCAGCATTCATTAGGAGATTAATTACCTCAGTATGCTCTACCAAACACACACAGTCATAGCACTGAGACGGTAAAGTCAGTAGCTATTTCGAGACTTTTCCCAGCCAAATCTGTTTAAGAAACACGCCTACTGTGCAAGTTCGAGTATGTGATACATACAAAGCAGTTAGAAAATTATTTTCAATACATCACTTGAACCTTTATAGTTACGACATGTTCACTTGCTATATTTTATCACCATTATACAGAGAGGGAAACAGTGTGTACTATAGCTCAATGAACTGGGAAAACTTTTCTAAAAATATTTCTGTGGCTGAATTTAGTGCTCACGAAAGAAGTTTGCGAGAGCGGCCGAGCGGGCACGGAGGTGCAGCCGGCGGCTGTGCTGGGCCCGTGCACACCCGTGCAGGCGGGCACGGCGGTCGGTTCACCTCCAGCTCCCCTGACGGGGCAAAGCTGTTCAAATCAGCTCCCGAGGTGGCTGGGGCCTGTGGGCTTGGGCATGGAAGCTATGGTCTCGCCTCTGGTGTCCCTCCTGGCGACCCTGGGGTCCACACCCAAGACCAGCAGAATGACCCCGACCTACCCCACCTGGCTCTCTCCCCCCTGCTGGGTTTCTGCCCTCTTTCCTAGATCTTAAGACACATGTTTACGGTCCTGGCCACATCAGATCCTTTCCTTCTCACAGTTTCCTGGAGCACCTGATGTGGTTTCTCACCTCCATCAAGAAATGGAGCTGAAAGGAACCTTAAAGACCCTGTGGTTAGATTACACCAACCCCCCACTGACCTTTAGGGCCCAGGGACAGCAGCTGGAACACCCTCCTGTTCTGTGTGTTGTTTTTTTTTATTTCGTATCTTCCGTTACATTCCACCAGCTTTAGTTTTCTGCTGTGCCTCTCAGTGGCTCTTGGTGAGGACACTGGCCTGAGAGAGAGGGAAAAGGAAGGAGCAGCTCTCCGGTTCGCCACCCACCTCGGATTGCACTGTCCTACCCATCTAGTGATAGAAAGCTGCACGTGTCTTCAACCTAATACAAAAATATTAACACTTCTGGACATTATAGGCATAAGTCGTTATATCTCTACAATATAGTAATTTATACTGTACAGCTATAACCGATAACAAAAGGTGCAATCCTTTTTTTTTTTAAAAAAATCACACGGTTCACATGTTTTTATCATTTTATTTTTAAGTATAAACTTTTTAAACACTTTACATAAATTAACTCCTCTGAGACTAATATTTGATGTACAGTAAATTGTAATTCATATAAAAATCCATAAACAACTTGTCTCACATAATTTACAAAAAAATCAGGGTTTCCTTTGCTTATCAGGGACAAGGATGGTATTTGCCAGTTTTTTTGTTTGTTTTTTTTTTGCCCCTGAGGCAAACCACCAGAGCATTGGGAAATGCAGCAGGAATTCCCCTCGGAGCAGAAGTCACGTGTGCCCATGTCCTTGTGGAAAGCAGCACGGGAGAGCAGACGGTTGTCTATAAACTGTAATTTCGCCCCACATTTTAAAATGAACACAGATATATATCACATCCTATGCAGAGACTACTTCCTTGTAAGCAAAGGTCGACAACGCGGTGGTATGTGGAGATACTGTACGCATTTTCACCCTCTCAGATACAGGGCCTCACAGGAACAGATGGCCCGGGGCAAATCGGTTAGGCCTGTCCGTCCGTCCTCTTACTATTTGTCCCTTTTACTCACACCTTCAGTCCAACCGAGTGCAGCGATATGCATATGTAAACATATTCTTTAAAGCCGATCACCTTTAAGGTCATTCAGAAAAGGGGTTCTGTTTTTTTTTGTTTTTATTTTTTTTTCCGTGAAATGTTTTTTTGTTTTTTTTTTTTTTCAAAATAGCGGTCTCATTCTGGAGGAAGGCTCTTCTGCGCCGGAGAGTCCCAGTCGGATTGTGCTACAGACAGATCTGAGCCGTGGTGGGGGGGTTCGGCGGGCCGCGCGCCCCCTCCCGCAGGCCGCCCCTGTCCCCGCGGGGAAGGGGTTACCTCTTGCCGATCTCGCTCTGCCGCAGGAACTGGATGTTGTTGGCGCTGTCGGCCAGCTCCGGGTACTGCTCCACCGACAGCACGTAGTAGCCGTCGTAGCCCTGCACCTTGCCCGCGCTCAGCAGCTGCCGCTTCTCGCCCTCCGTCCAGAGGCGCGCGCCCTCCTCGCCATCGCGCACCCGCTGCTGCTCGCGCGCCCAGGCCCGGGCGAGCGCGCGCTGCCGCGCCTGCTCCAGGATGCGCGCCTTCTCCTCGTCCAAGGTCATGCCGTAGCGCACGTGCAGCGCCAGCGCGCCGAACTGCATCTCCACGTCGGCGAACCTGCGCGTCCTGCCGTTGACCACGGTGGTGGACTGCGACACGGTCACGTTGATGCCGTTCTCCAGGGCCTTGCGGCCGCTGGTCAGCCGCAGCGTGCCCAGGTCGCTCTCGGGCGTGCTGGTCTTGATGAAGTAGTGCGTGTCCTTGCCCTCGATGGTGAAGTGCAGGTTCTCCAGGTAGAAGGCGTTGTTGAGCACGGCCGCCACCTTGATGCAGTCCTCGTTGGCGATGTTGAGCACGTTGGTCTGCACGCGGCCCTGGCTGACGGCCAGCATGACGCCCTTGCCGATCAGCGACTTGACGGTGGCGAACCACAGCCACGACGGCGCGCCGCCGCCCTTGCGCCGGCTCACCTGGACCTCCGCCATCTTCCCCAGCGACAGGAAGGCCTTGGCCTGCCGCGCCACTTGTTGCTGGACTCCAAAAATGGGCTGCGAAGGGAGAACAGAGGGGGCCGGGTTAGACAACAGCTGTGGCTCTGGTTGGCGGGAGCCCGGCTGCCTGGCGGCGCGCCCACTCCCCACAGGAGGGGGACGGGATCTGGAGAGAGCTCCATGGCATTTATTGAAACCTCTGTGGGTTCTTTCGAGATGAAAAGGCTTAAAAGAAACCCTGCGTGGAGGAATGCACGCAAGAGGCACACCCCTCCAGCTGATCCAAACGTGCTTGGAAAGGCAGGAAGCGCTAAAGCCATCGCGTATTCAGAGCTTTTTAGTTTCTAACGTGGGCAGAATGTTCATGTGTGAGCTTTCCTCTTTCAATCTCTAGATGCCCGTTTCCTCCGTCCCTCCCATTTGGGGTACCCAGCTTAGCAGGTCCACCATCCCAGCAGCTTTGTCCCCGGGAGGCTGAGGAGCAAGCAGCAAACACAGGATGTGCAAGGCTGGGGGTCACATGCTCTGACTTGTAAACTCTATCCTCTCCCAGTGAACACGATTTCAATAGGATGTCATCAGTGAAACTGCAGAACTGAAACGTACAAGGATGAGTGCGCTGTGGGACAGCTGAGGATGAGGATTTATTACTCTGGGAAAACATTTATTTTTTGGAGACTTAGGGACAGGGCACACGCTACACTGGCAAACGACTTATTTTATTATTTTTTAAAAATACATTTTGATTTTCTTACAGAGAGGAAGGGAGAGGGATAGAGAGTTAGAAACATTGATGAGAGAGAAACATCAATCAGCTGCCTCCTGCACACTCCCTACTGGGTATGTGCCTACAACCAAGGTACATGCCCTTGACCGGAATCGAACCTGGGACCCTTCAGTCCACAGGCCGATGCTCTACCCACTGAGCCAAACCAGTTAGGGCCTGGCAAATGATTTAAACCAGAGGGCATCTTAACTCAGCCATTTCCTGTACTACCAGATGTCTGTCTGGCCAGTGTTCCCAAATGAAAACATCTGTTTTATTTGCAGCCGTGAAAGAAACATTTGTTCTCCCCGCACTTGGGGCGGCCTCCACGTCTTTGCCGGATATTCCCTAAGCCAGGGGTCCTCAAACTACGGCCCGCGGGCCACATGCAAATACAAATATTGTATTTGTTCCCGTTTTGTTTTTTTTTTACTTCAAAATAAGGTATGTGCCGTGTGCATAGGAATTTATTCATAGTTTTTTTTTTTAAACTATAGTCCGGCCCTCCAACGGTCTGAGGGACAGTGAATTGGCCCCCTGTTTAAAAAGTTTGAGGACCCCTGCCCTAAGCTGTCCTTATGGTGCATGTCTCTTGACAGAGAACCCGAACCGTATTTAAAAGGCTGCCTCGGAAAAAAAAATTGGCAATTCCATTTGTACCGTCAGACGTAAGTGTTTTTAGACATGTTGGGGAGTCGCACACAATTAGGACACGCTTGTTTCATGCACCAGGAAACTGCAGTATGTCTGCATGGCACTGTGGTCAGCGTGGATGCATTTGCAATTAGAAATGTTAAAGTGGCCCCCAGCCCTGGACACCGATAGGTTTTTGCTTTTTTAAATGTGGAGATGACATGTGAAAAAGGGAATTGCTTTTATGTTATGAAACATGTACCGGGAAACAGAGGTATTGACGCTGTATGTGTGTGTGTGCTTTAGCCACAGTTGCCTTTCCTCTTTGTAGTCATTGAAATTATAGGAAATTGCTCGAGGGGCGGGGGGATGAGTCTAAGAATCTGCACTCTCGTTTAATTGTTACGGGGTAGCCCAATTTCTTGATCTTTCCTTATTCTTGCTTTAAGCTAGAATTCTGTTGCTTTGTTGTGCATTCCTTTCTGATCTTTGAATGGTGGGAACTGAAAGTGGCATTTTCTGAAATGGCAGCTTTGACTTTGCCATTTTCCATTTCTCCCCCCCCCCTTTTATTTCTCAGAACCGTTACAGGCCTCCTGATATGTTATTGCCAGGAAAATCTATAAACACCGAGTTGTAGGGGGAGCCTTGCGTTTTATTTTTTATTTTTAATCGTCTCCCATGAAACACGGTTGCTATTCTTTAAAAGGTGACCTTTGTGGCATTGTTTGTGGGCTGCTAATTTGGAGTAGGGATCGCCTGCCCTCCTGTTTCCTGTGTCTTTGCCTTCAGGTCCCAGGGGCCATAAATGTGCTTTCACGGGCTTCTCTGGAGGAACCCTGCAGTTTATTACCTTTTGCTAATGTCTTCCTACGTTTTTATTAGCATCACTAAAAACAGATTTAAGCCCGTTTCATGGGCCCCCAGTTTACTGAGCAGAAATGTTGTTTTTTTCTTCCCTCAGCGAGTCAAAAAATTAGAAACTGATTTTGGTCCAGGTTTCACAAGCACAGTGTGACTGAACACGGGCGCACAGGACACGCGTAAGCCATTTACCACCCTTCCCTAGCTTCGCTTTTCGGGTCTTACCGGGACATCGTCCCACTGCTGACTCTTCACCAGTTCGTAGGAAGGCTCCGTCAGGTCAAACTTGGGGACGGGGAACCCAGGGATCGCGTTGTGCAGGTGGAAGCCAAAGGTCACCAGCCAGCTGTTAACATCTGGGAGGAGGATGTTGCAAAGGACAGGGGTTAGCGTTTATGCTGTGCTTTCAGAATCTGAAACTCTTACCTGAGAGAAAGGCCCGGATTCACAAAGAACAACCAGGGAAAGAGCACACGTGTACCGTGACCCCACAATTCAAAACCAGCTCCCCACTTTCGGACGCGAAGACAATCACCCCAGCAAGGGCCGTAGGAAATGCGGAGTCACAGACACGCACTGGGACAGACGTGCGCCGGCTGCTGCCTGTGTTGGTAATCGGGCCGAAACCAGGCAGGAACAGGGCGCAGCAGCGGGGAGAGCCAGGGTTGTTGGAAACAGATGGAATGTGTAGTGTGGTCAGCAAAGGCTGGTCTTGAAGACAAGCTGTGTGTCACTGTCTTTCAAAAGGCACGGCCCAAGGATATGCAGCTGCCCGCAACCCATTTTCTAGGAATAAAAGCCCTAAGTTGAGAGAGTGGAAAACAACAGTAGATGCTTCATCAGAGACGAATGCGGAAAGCTGGCCCGGGGCGCAGCACTGCTGCTCACCCTCAGCTAGGCCTTCAGAGGCGTACTCTGCACAGTGGAAATACACTTTTTTGGGAGAAAACCTGGAAACCTTTCAGATGGTTTTTTAAAATATTTGCCTGTGACTCTGAAAGCCAGTAAGCTCTGAAGAAGGCGTCTCTTCTCTTGGGAGGTTATGCTCTTGCAGAAGTGCTCAGCGGGCGTGCGGCTCTGGGATTCTGCTTGGGTGTCAATGATTCTATATGTTAAGCTGGGAAGTGGGAAATTACATTTCACCTAATAGAGTTTATGCCAGCCCATCTCTCTTTTGATGTTTTTAAGAAAATGCTGCCTTGGCATTCTGCAGTCCACATTGCTAGGAGCGGAGGAAATCGGGAGTGTGGCGTCCCTGCCTTCCAGTCAGCCCCTGTCAGCACCTCGCAAAGAGCCCGGGGTTAACTGCCCGTCACCATGATGGAGTCGCTTGCTTCCTATCTCCTTCTCTAGGGCACCAACTCTCACCCCATTGCCAGGTAGGCCGGCTCCTTGTCCAGGTATCATATGGCTCTAAAGTCATTCTCCCTCTTCTAAATGGGAGGTGGGGTGGTGGGAGAGATAAACCCCAAGTTCATCATGTAGGGCAGAAAGTGATATCTATCTATCTTTCTATCGATCATCTATCTTGTATTTAGAGAAAAATCCCTTCTCATGATTGGTGGAGTATTGGAGGTAAGGACTCTCCTACTTACAACCAATGTCTGTGTAACAGAACCAGAGGGTCTTAAGTGTTGAAAAGCATTGCCAACGTAATGGGACATGGCTGTGGAGGTCGCCTGAAGAGCCCTGAGGGAGGGCACCAGGAGAGCGTGGCTGAATTCGGACACGGAGTGAAGGGGCTTTCAGCGTGTTCACAAGGCCGAGAGCTACGGACAGCGTTGGGAATGCGGGGAAAGCAGGAGGCAGATGGAGAGTGAACAGGCGGCAGCGTTTGGAGAGCCGTCCTGAGAACTGAGAAAACGGACATCTCAGTACACCGGAAATGCCGAGCAAGAAAACGACAGCCTGAAGGAGCATCTATCTACCACAAGCAAAGGCAACACAGAAAACCCCCAAACGAAACCACAAAGCAGGGAACCTTAACTGTGGAGTGCAGCTCAGGAATGAAAGGTGGAGGCAGAGGATTCAGGGTCCTTGGAGTGGAGGAGGAGTGAGGAAGTCAGCTATGTAAGGGAACTGGGCGTGCTTGCTGGGTCCCTGTCTCTGTTTCCTGGTGGCAGAAGTGGGATCTGATGCTTTCAATTGCATCACGCACCAAACTTGGGAAGATCTTAAATCTGTGCCCTGAAGATCAGTGTATCTATTAGTAGTCCCAGGACTGTACCACATGGTAATGAAGATGGTAGTATAAGGGGACAGGAGTGAGGACAGACACAGTGTCCCCTGGCTAAGCAACTGATGGGAGAATTGGTTCCTCTGTTGTCCTGAGGTGATGGCGGTGGACAGTTAGTTCAACTCTTCCCAGGGTTGGGATGTTGAGCCACACTGTGCTGTATTTCACACCCATCCTTTCCACTAGAATGGACACGACTTGTCTACAAAGCCACACAGCTGGTAGGAGAGGGGGAGGGACTGGAACCCCGAGTTCCATGGTGTCTGCATCTCCAGGTCACTTCCCTTCAGTGACTGGATTCCATGTCATTTCAGAATATTGTGGCCTTGGGTATTGGCAGGCAGAACAGAAGTAACAAACTATGTCTCGGTTTCCCTTTTTGGTTTCTCTATGGTTCCACAGAGAAATAAATACATTTAAGAGGCAAGGCATTTGGTTTTGCACGAGTAAAGTACAAAGTTAAAAAGAAAGCAACTCCAATTATTTTGTGTATTAACCCAAGGATTAAAGTAATTCCGTACCCGGCAAGGAAGTAAGATGATGCTCACCTGTGATGTAGTCTTTCACATCATGGATTTTGCTGGCAGGATTGTTATTCCTGAACATGTACAGGTTGAAAGGAGCCGGGTCCCTCCCGATTCTCCTCCAGATTTCTATGTCAGGCGTCGTCCACCGTCCTGCCAAAATGTCGTAATCCCTTTCTCCGAAGTGGATCAGTTTTGTGAGTGGGTCATACAGGCCACCGTGAAACCCAATGACCAGCTGGAAGTCAATATTGGAGTCAAAGTAGATTTCGCCGTAGGCGGTGTACTGGATCTGCTTGAGCATGAGCCCGTTGCTACTGAAAACAGCCAGCGGCGTCCCGGTGTTGTCCGAGGCGATGTAGAACTCATCCCCGCTGCTGATTTCCATGGCAAACAGATGTCCCTGGAGATCGTAGTAGAGGGAGGTGATCTCTGAGCTCGAGTGGTTGTAGACGTGCGTGATCCTCGTGGGGTAGATGAGGTCGGCGTAGAAAAACTGCAGGTGCTGTCCCAGGCTGGTTTTGCTGGAAACGCGCCTTCCCAGGCCGTCGTACCGATAGATGACGGTCCAGCCGCTGCCTTTGCTGTACACCCGCGTGAGGAGCCCCTTGGAGCTGTACTCGAAGATCTCCGTGCCTCTCTGCCGCAGGAAACCGTCCTCGTCCAGCCGGTACTGGACGTCCCCCAGGCGGGTGATCCTGTCTCGCAGGTCGTAGCGGAGCGGGGTCAAGCGCGCGCTGTTGCTGGGGTTCAGCAAGTGGAGGTTCCCGTTCAGGTCGTAGTTGTAGCGCCACATGATCTTCTCGTTGAGATACACGGTCTGCAGCTGGCCGTCCACGTCGTACTCGTAGGCGTACTTGGTGGTGTTGGCGAAGGGCCCGATTTTGATCTCTCTCTTGGTGACCCGACCCATGTTGTCGTACTGGATGGTGATCCAGTACATGAGGGACCGGAAGATCTCGTACTGAATCTCCTTGATGCGGCCGTGGGCGTCGAAGTGCTTCGTGTATGTCATCACGGCCGTGGAGATGATCTGGTTGATGTCGTAGTAGATGACGCCGAACTTCCCAAACTGCTCGACTTTGCCGGAAATGTCGTCGAACTGGTAGAGGTCGATGGGCAGCGGCGTCTCGTTGATGACCCCCTGCATGCTGGTCACGCGGAAGCTGTTGTCGTAGCTGTAGTCGAAGCGCGCGTTGACCATCCCGTCCTCGCTGAAGCGGAAGATCTGCCTGTCGATGAGGGGGCCGATCTGCCGGTAGCGGATGGTGCAGATGAAGCCGTCGCTCTGCAGGTTCACCGTCTTCAGGACGCCCGCCGCCTCGTCGTAGGTGAAGCTCACCCGCGTGCTGTCGTACAGGATCTCCGCGAGCCGGGTCTGCCTGCGGTACTTGAACAGGACCCGCCGGCTGGTGCCCAGGAAGGCCGTCTGCAGCAGCAGCCCCTCCTCGTTGTAGTCGGTGATGACGGAGGCGTTGCTCTCGGGCGGGTTGTAGATGTTGCGGTAGTAGCCGATGGAGCGGATGGTCTGCATGGTGTGGCGCGCCACGCTGGGCATGGTGATGGCCGACAGCCGGTCCCACAGGTCGTATTCGAAGATGTACTGGCGCTGGCTGTGCAGCAGGAGCACCATGGACTGCAACGAGAGGACACACCGTTAGGCGGCGCTGTGAACGGGGAAGCGGAAGCAAGGCTTAGCGAGCGCGGACACGCGGAAACAGGCCACCTGGGAAAATGATTTTTTTAAAAAGTATATATTTTTATTGATTTCAGAGAGGAAGGGAGAGGGAGAGAGATGAAAACATCGATGAGAGGGAATCACCGATCGGCTGCCTTCTGTACGCCCCCCATTGGGGTCGACGCTCAACCACTGAGCTACGCCGGCCGGGCTGATTTTCATTTTAATTGAGTTACCCTTGACCTTGCAGGTTGCTAAGGATTCTCTGTCTACTTTGCTTGGATGCTTAATCGTGAGGGGGCGGGGGGTTCTGCAATCAGCGGCTCAAGATTCATAGTGTGCCCCGTGTCAGGACGCACGCTTCCTCCCCAGGCATGCCCACTGAGCGGCAGGCTGTCGATGGGCCTGGGTAAATCGGGATGCAGGCCTGGGCCCAGCTGCCTCGAAGACACCATTTCCAGGTGCAAACAGCATCTGGGAAAGGCAGTGCTGTCCACCATGAGCAGTTAATTCAGGAGGGCGGCTCCCCCCTCATTTGACTGAAGAGCCACTCAAATCATGTTTCAATTTCCAGTGGATGTGGGGGCGGAGCAACATCTTCAGAATATCGTTTTATGAAGAAGAGACATAAAATGAGTCCCAAGTGGATAATGTGTCCGTAAAGCATCGGCGTCAGCAAACATTGCTAGTGTAAGCACATGGCGAGTGAGGGCTACCAACTCTCTTCACAGAAACACGACCCGGATGTGGGTTTTGCTTGTTTGTCTGCAGACTCTTGCGTGGCATCTGCAGCCGCAATGCCATCTACATGTTGAAGTCACCTCTTGGGCGTGCCCATCTCTCCCGGACCTCAGGGGCCATGGAAGGTTTCTGGGCTACACACTGCTTCGGTGTTAAATTACGAAGTGAATAAATGTAACCCTAAACATTAGCTTTGCTTATTTAGCAGGTATCTGCAGGAAGACAAAAGGCACGCATCTGCTGGGCCAGCAGGCGTTGGCTGGATAAGTGACGCGTGATCGTCACACCGCAGGGCGGCTCTTCCCCCAGGAAGCCTCCTCACACCCCTGAGACCAGCAGCAAGGCTGCGGAGCCGGAGGTGCCGAGGGGGCCGCCCCCGGGGCGCCTGCTGTGCGGTGGGGGGAGGAGGGGAGACACTAAGATGAACAATCCCTGCCCACTATCCCTTGCGTCTCTCTACTGCCCACCACCTCCAGCAGCAGCTGTGTGCCCAGCCTCTGTAGCACCTCCGTGGGCAGGTCCGGGGGTCCTTTGTCCACAGGCTGAGCCGTCCATGTCGCGAGCGTGGTTCCGATGGTTTGCATTCCTCGGGGCGCTCAGACTGTTGCGCCGGAATCAGTGCGTAGTTTTACGGTCCCTCAGAATCACCTCGGACGGCACGTGGCGGAATGTTCCTTGTTTTGCTCTGATGCAGGCTTGGCTGAGTGTGCCCATCCTGGCAGGAAATGGAGCCGGTCTGGGCGGACGTGAGGGACTTTGGAGAGATGCTGAGCAAGTCCCCGCTGGCTTCCTGACGCCCGCGATGGTCACGGTGACCTTGGTGACGCTGCTGTCATGGCCCGTGACGTGCTCTCAGGCTGCCCGTCCGCGTTCCCGTCACCTCGTGATCACTCATCAGGGTTGGGGTTTGGACACTCGTGTCCCTGGAACTCTGTCCCGTGTCTGATGGGAAGGGTGTTCCTGGATGAAGCCACGTCCTCTTCCAGGTTCCCCAGGGAGATGTCTCGGGCGGGCGGGTGGGGGTGAAATGCTTCAGGGTCAGGATTTGTTCCTGGCAGGCGGGTGTGTCGGGAGCTTACTCTGTGGTTTCCCAACAGCCAACCAATAGCCTGACTGCGTGCAGGGGGGTGGCTGGTGTGGAGGGAAGCCCTCATCTCGGGGCACAGACCCCCGTCTTGGGGGCCAGTCTCCTCTAAGGAGAGCACATGGGGGTTTTGCCAGAGGCGAGGTTGGCAGGCAGGGCCCTCGCTGGAGCGTCCTGGGTTGGGGGGCTGCCTGAAGCAGCAGCATCCGACCGTGAACGGTGGCCCTGCAGCTGGTTCTCAGGGGGGCCAGACTTGGACAGGGTGGCTGCAGGGCAGGGGTGGGGTTGAGGGGGCTGCAGGGCAGGGGTGGGGTTGAGGGGGCTGCAGGGCAGGGGTGAGGTTGAGACTGAGGGGCCATGCAGAGCACCCCTGGTGACAAGAGTGTGTGAGGCGCACAACAATGATGCGGACATGAGCTGGCAGCCCGCGTTACTCCGTGAGAAGGAGCCAGCGTGGAGGCCGGAGCTGCTGGGCGCTGAGTCCGTAGCTCAGGCCGCCGTGTGGTGGTGGGCGCCGTGTGGTGGAGAGGCCTCAGGACTCACACCCAGTCGTTTCCCGGGCTGGTGCTCACTGCCCAGGAAGGAGGCACCCCAAGGACATGCTCTTTGGGGGGCGTGTTTCTTGAGAGAGGAATTCCAGGAGACAGTCCTCTCCTCCTTCCTCTTCTGCCCCCGCCCTCGGGCCCATCAGTGCCCCAACCGCGTGCTGCCTGGCTCTGCATGTGGAACTTGGACTCTGTTGTGGGGCCGTCCCTTTGCTCCTGGTGCTGAGGGAGGGGGCCAGCCTGAGCCAGGTGCTGGCCTTCTACATGGGGAGGGGAGGAGCGAGGCACACGGGTGGGGATGGGGTGGCTGAAAGGCGGCTTCCTGAAGAGCAGCCTTGGGCGACCGATGCGTGAACAGTGCGTACAAGGGCCTCTGCGCTCTCTGTGGCCAGGTCGACGCCCGCCGGCGGCAGCGCAGGCCCGGCAGCGGCAGCTTTCACCGTGCGGACGGCGGGCTCTCAAACCACAGACCCAGCTGGGAGGTTATGCACCGACGACTTACACACCCAGCGTCTCATCCGTGGAGTGGTCCATGTACACGCCTGGCAGGGGGACAGTGTTCCGTGTCCGTTTACAGCCCAAATCACTTAAAAGGGCCTCAGCGAGGGGGACCAGCTCAGGAGGAAGAGCTCGGCTCACGCAGATGCATCGCTGCTGTGCAGCTGAGACACACACAGCGATGCTGAGGGTGGCACATGGGGCTCAGGCACCGTCCCTGTCCCCTTGTCCTTGTGCTCTGGGAGGTGGCTGAAAAGGACTATCACTGCCTCCCCAGCTGTCTTTAAAAAATGCTTTTATTGATTTCAGAGAGGAAGGGAGAGGCAGAAACATCAACGATGAGCGAGAATCATGGATGGGCTGCCTCCTGCACGCCCCACACCGGGGACCCACCGCACAACCCAGGCACGTGCCCTGACCGGGACTGGAACCGTGACCCCCTGGTTCATGGGCTGACGCGCAACCCCTGGGCCGCACGGGGTTTGGACTGGGAGGGCGCACGCCTACCTTTTCCAGGTACGTGTAACTCCACGTTTTACCGTCCGCGAAGACCCGCGACACGATGCGGCCCTGCCCGTCGTAGTCCACCTTCTCGCTGGTGGTGCCCCGCTGGATGCTGGCGATCTGCCCCGTGGACGAGTAGGTGACGTTGACAGCCATCAGCTTGCTGCTCGGCAGCCAGAGCGTCGGGTGCCCCGACGTGTCGTAGGCGATCCTCAGCAGGAACTTGCGGTGGTCGTCGTAGATCTTCTCCGTCTTTGTGGTCCGATCGAAGTCGACGGAAAGGAGGTTCCTGCCGTTGACCTGTGAGAACACCAACCGGACGACACGATAAATCACGCGGATCCAGTTCCCGCCCCTGGTCACCCTTCAGCGTCCCCACCGTGGCTTAAACACCATTTATGGTGATTGATTCTCTTTGTCAGTAAATTAATTTCGCAACTTCTCGGGTACGAGTGCAAGGCGGCAGATTAACTGCTCCTCTAAAAGGTTTCATTAAGCAGAAAGACAGCCTGGCGTTTGTTCAAAACCCTTTCAATTAAACTTTGTAAACTCGAGCAACCGATAAGAACAGCACCAAAACGCGTTTGCTTTAGAGCTGGTTCAGATGATGCGAAGATGGGAAATACATCGCTGCAGACGGCGCCCGGCCCCCCCCATGGGCACCGGGAGGGAACTGCTCATGGGTTAATCGTGGCCGCACGAAATGCAAGTGGTGAGCAGGACTGTCGCCCTCTGCGGAGCAGTTGCGTGGAAGCTGGAACCCACATTACCATAAATTATTAATGAGCAGAGACAGCAGGAGGCTACAAACACGAGCATTGCTTTTGGCCAAATGCTGAAATGTCACCACTTTGCCGAATGCCTTTTCCTTGGATGCCATCTGGTTGACTGGCAGGGACTTCAGATCCTCTGCTCTCCCGCCCACCCGGTCCGACGTTTGTGATTCGTTTACGAGTCTCGCACCACGTTGCTGGGAGAGGGTCTTTGTGGCCCCAGGCCACGGCCACAATCTTTGACCACGTGCGGTTGTTACCGTCGGTGACCCATGGTGCACCCAAACCAGCCAGCGTCGCAGCCGCTCGGTTACGTGGCCTCGGTTACGTGGCCTCGGTTACGTGGCCTCGGTTACGTGGCCTCAGTAAGTTCTACCTCACAACGGCCCACAGTGTTCGCAGCCTGGGGCCCCGCAGGGGGAGCCCGGGACCTCCGCTCTTAGGTCTGCGGTGTGGCCTGGCGGCTGGTACCTAACGAAGTCTTGTTGACTGTTCGGATTGTTAAAAATTAGATGGGGAGATCTTAATTTCCCACGGCCATGTCCTAGCTCGGACCTTCAAAACGGAGCGCACAGTCCCTTCCTCCCCAGAGTGAGGAGGGTCTCCGTATAGAATCAGAGAACCAGCGACTTAAGGTCGGATTTCCTCTCCTTCCCCCTGCTCTTCCTAATTTCCTTTTATGTCTGAAAAAGGAGTGTTAATAAAATACAAAAAAAGGATAACATATACACAGCTCGTCACAAAGAACAGCCGCAGCATATGCTCGGGGATTGGCCTGCTCTGCCCGCTCCTGGCACCTTCCTAACCTGCGACCGGAACAGCCCCTTCCGTCCCCGTGCTGCCTGGTCTGAGAGCCCGCATCCGCGGACAGGGTGGGATTCTCCGGCGGGGGGGGGGGGGGGGGGGGTTAGGAACACACGACCAGGCCTCTGCTGACAGCGTACTTGCCCCGAGCCCCACGTGATTCTCTCACGTAACAACGGTGGGGACAGAGGCAGGGAGGGAACATTTCATTCATGCACAATACAGCTCTGTCGTGTCTGCTTCATGAGGGAGCACCTGGGTAATATGTTACTCGGGTCATGCTATAGACAGCCAGGCCACCCATAAGGCCATGAGGCTGACGGATGTTATGATTTCCCCAGAAGGCTAGTGATTAGTAAAAAGTGGAGCCCGGTCTAGAACCGTGGGTTCTGAATTCCAGGTGGGGCTGTGTCTTTGGGGTGCAGACTGGGGAGCATGCGTGGGAGCAGTGCCCTTGCGTGTCTGATGAAGGCAGTCCTGTGCCCGAGACTGTGTGTGTGTAATCTGCCTGCTTTAGCGACAGTGAGTAGGAGACAGCCTGGAGCTGCCTTCTGGTTTGCAATGGCCCCAGGAAGCAGGTCCTGGGGAGAAGCAGAGAGGGGTGCAGGCAGAGGGGGTGCAGGCAGAGGGGTACAGGCAGAGGGGGTGCAGGCAGAGAGGGGTGCAGGCAGAGGGGTGCAGGCAGAGGGGGTGCAGGCAGAGGGGGTGCAGGCAGAGGGGGTGCAGGCAGAGGGGTGCAGGCAGAGGGGGTGCAGGCAGAGGGGTGCAGGCAGAGAGGGGTGCAGGCAGAGGGGGTGCAGGCAGAGGGGTGCAGGCAGAGAGGGGTGCAGGCAGAGGGGGTGCAGGCAGAGGGGGTGCAGGCAGAGGGGTGCAGGCAGAGAGGGGTGCAGGCAGAGGGGGTGCAGGCAGAGGGGGTGCAGGCAGAGGGGTGCAGGCAGAGAGGGGTGCAGGCAGAGGGGGTGCAGGCAGAGGGGTACAGGCAGAGAGGGGTGCAGGCAGAGGGGTGCAGGCAGAGGGGGGTGCAGGCAGCCACTGAGGCCAGGCTCCCCGGAAGGAAAGGCGGCAGCTGGAGTCGACTGTGGCAACAGGCCAAGCCCCTCGCCCCTCGCCAAGTGACCTGGGGCAAGTCCGAGCCCGCTTTCTCGCCCATCCATCACGTCACCTCCTCCTGGCATCCACTGCTCTCCCTTCTCACTCCTCTCCCTGAACCGCCCTCCCTCGCCTCCCCTGCCTGCCTTCTGATGAGGGACGGAGCGCAGGCATCAGGGCTCGCACAGCCCGGGTGCGGGTGGGGTGGGAGCACGTGGCACTGGTGCCTGAAGGCCTGGATTCAGTCCCAAACACCGGCCTTGCTACTGAAGCGGAATCAGAACATGACCCGTCAGTGGCATGCAGACCGTATTTGACCCATCGGTCCCTTTTTCACTTCATTTTTATTTCTTGGAAACAGAGACTGGTTGTAGTCAGTAGCTGTCTCCCCCTCACCCCCCACCTGCCCCCTCGCGAAGGCTTGTCAAGGTAATTCATGTTGGATTGTGATAATAATTTAACCATTTTTGGTGCAGAAAACATGGACATTTTAATGGTGTGTTCTGTTCTCTCTCTTTGATTTTAAGTACTTTTGTTTAATGGCGCGGCAAGTGATTTTAGGAATAGTTACCTAGTTATCTGATAACTAAAACCTGTTTACTAATAGAAAGAATGGGTCAGGCTCAGTTTGCAGGGGTCTGACGGTGGTTTTCTTGTCACCTGTGTTTTAGTACCGAGTCTATGTTGTCTTAGATTAAGCACTAAATAGGTGTCCTACGTCACCCCGTGCTTCCGAGATATACACGGCTCGGTGTGGAATGGTCACGCAGAGAACACTGCAAAGGTCAGGGTCAGCAGCAGAGTCAGAAAGGCCATTACATTCCTCTTACACGTTCCACAAGTCAGTGGCGAGGAGGCAGGTGCTAGGTCTGACGCTGATGCTCCTCCATGTGCCCAAGCTGTACTTTAAAAAATTGAGAATATAAAGAACGAGCCCACCTTCCACCGGCCAGCCCACCTTTCCATGCCCGTCTTTATGATCTGGAAAACTTTCAATAGCGAAGCCCTTTCTTAATGAGCCCCATCCCCACATCAGGAAGCCACCACCCCGAGTGGGTGAAGGACAAGCTAAGATTTAAAGATGGCGTTAGTACAAGAAGAACCCGTTGACACCAGGGCTGCTGGAGGCCGTGCGACATGCATGCTCCTGATTTCCCAGGAAGAACCATTTTTGGTCCTAGATTCTGCTCTCCGACACTCACCCTGAGCTTCCGGCCAAAGACGTTGACTTTTCCCTGGGCCTGCTCCTTCCGGAACCTCCACTCCACCAGGTTCTGGCCGTTCTCCCCAGGAAGGGTCATGTTCCTCTTGGCCATGGTTGGGTTGGCCGTGCCGGCCAGCACGTGCGGCTCCGTCTGGTAGTGGGAGTCGAGGCCGCTGGCGTAGATGATCCGCAGGGAGCCGTCGTAGCCGATCTGGTAGCTGTTTCTCAGCTGGTCTGCGGGACAAGCAGCAGAGAGCGTCAGCCACCGGCGTGGATTAGACCCTCGGCCGGAGACGCCGCGAGAAGTGACACCGATTTCTAAACTGTTGACCGAACTGCATTTGTAAGAAAATAAAAACGCTTAAGGACGTCCGCTTAGGAAACAGTAAGACAACTCTGATTTCTGGCATTTCACGCCGCACCGGGTGTGGCCGACCATGAGAGAACGTGGGGGTTTACAGGCCTTCTCTGCTACCGAGGGGCTCCTTTTCCTCATCTGCCTGACGGACTAAATGAGGGTCGTGCAGTGAGCGTTCTGCAAAGAGCCAAGGATGTGCTCCTCCGGAGGCTGGTGTCACCTCCAGCGTCTAGGGGACTCTCCTCCCCAGTCCCTGTATTTTTTTACCAAAGGACGCTGAAAAGATTTAATAGCTATACCTTCTCTACCCCAAGTAGAAGGCGACAGTTTGCCTGAAATGGACGTTGAAAGAAGAGACTCATCTTACATTCGGTACCAAAGACATTTCGTATTGGAAGCTACTGCTTCAGCTTAAGATGCTCGCATAACACGGATGATCTGGAGAATGAATGAACTCGAGCAATACTAACTTCAGATGACTGTGCAGAATACCTGACAGAATTAGCAACAAACAACAACAACAAAATGAGCTGAAGAAGTTTAGCTCAGAGCTAGCGATTCCTAAGGGCTACGCCCTCACAACTTTGCATCGTAAAGGACTCTGGTGGGAGGTCCCGTCATGGAGACGTTGGACACAGATGCCTACGAAGCGAAGAGCTCCAAGTGCAGACATTACATACGGGCGTGTTTGGAACTGGGATAGAATCTCCAGTGACCACACCACAGGGGCATTCAGACACCGTGCCCCGGATTCAGGAAGGGCCGTGTCCCCAACACGGGACGCCCGGCGGTGAGGGTGACGGGCTCAGGACACCAGGACGGTGACCCAGGGAGGGTCTGATGATACATGTGAAGCGTGGGAATACATCGTTTTATTAAACGGGAATGGATGGTTTCCAGGTTACCACAGTGTTTTCTGTATGATGTAACTTCATAATATAGCGTGCCCCCAAAACTGAATACACACTTTAACAGCTGGTAACTCACTTCATTTTCACTCCTTTTCAGGTTTAACTGATCTGAAATAATGGGTGAAGCCAGACTAAGCTTTGAACAAAGAAAATGTACCCTAAAGAGCCACTAGACTTTTTTTTTTTAATGGGGATACATGAAAGATAAAGTTTACGGTGCAAAACAGGCAACAGGCAACACACAAAATGATTCTTGATGTTTCTGATTCCATCGCTTTGCGTTATCAGCAGTATCTGGACCAGAACAGGCATCAGTTTGAAAACAGGCATTGATAAAAATATTTGTTCCTTTTTGTAGATTCCTGTACATTTTGAAAATGAACTGTATGTTAATAAACAGTGACTTTATAACCAATGTATACGTTTTTTGGGGACATCCTGTATATACATATAACTCAACAACCATTACGTGTAGACATGAGGCTGTTTCCTCCCCATCTCTGGAGGTTTCCATGTTCCCCTCCCCTGTTCCGGTTCACCTGAGACAACGAGGTGGCCACACTCTCTCTGGGGGCCGGGCCTATGTTTAAATGGTGCTTTCGTGTTTACCTTGAACCATGGTGTAGAAAGAGTCGATGGAGGACAGATTGGAAGTGATGCTGACATCCTCGTCTCGGCTGGACGACTCCAGGTCCACGGTGATGGCCCTGTCCATGTCGCCATGGAGGTTGGTGACCACTCCCGTCGGGAAGGTGACGTTTGTCAGGCGACCTTCGCTGTCGTAGCTGAATACAAAGGCAGGGGCTCGGTGTTAAATGGGCAACGGGGGTCCTATAAGTGTAACGTGCGGCTCCGTCAGCTGCACAAATTGGGAAGAATATTTGTCTTCGTGCAAGAGCGGTGCAGACGGAGGACTTCAAACACACTTTGAAGTCACCAAAGCCTGTTTGACACGGAAACCCTCCCCGGTGAGCGCGAGTCAACAGCACAGCTCTCCCTCCCAGCGCATCCGCCTTTGAAGTGTGACCAAGACCTGCCTGCACATCCAATTTGCTGTTTCAAAGGGAACATGTTTGCTGATGTTAAATTCCCAAGCATTCCTCCCCGTTTCCCACAAAGTAGACTTACTGCGCAGTCCTACCAGTTGTGAAAGATTTATTAACGTCTGCTCTACATGGCAGTGCAACCCGAATACATATACAACTTTGTGAAATAGTGTGTCTACATGCATGTATGTACTTGTGTATTTAAACATACTCCTTGAGTGTCCTGAGACATCTTTAACAAACTAATCAGATAAAAGTCGATTAAAGACTTTCTTATTTCTCAGGGATTGACATGTTTTATCATGGTAAACTGGGGCGTAAGTGTTGGGTGGGATAGTGAGACTCTATCTTGTCCACAGTGAGATGGTAGGAATGGGAGGCATTTTGAACAATCATCCTATATAATAAAAACCCTAATATGCAAATCAACTGAACGGCAGAATGACTGGCCACTATGATAGGCATTGACCACCAGGGGGCAGATGCTCAATGCACGAGCTACCCCCTGGTGGTCAGTGCACTTCCACAGGGGGAGTGCCACTCAGCCAGAAGCCGAGCTCATGGCTGGCAAGTGCAGCGGTGGTGGCGGGAGCCTCTCCCGCCTCTGAGGCAGTGCTACGGACCCCTTGGGGGCTCCCTCAGGGAGTGGGCCTAAGCTGGCAGTCAGACATCCCCCGAGGGGTTCCGGACTGTGAGAGGATAGGCCAGGCTGAGGGTCCCCCACCCCCAGTGCACAAATTTCATGCACCGGGCCTCTAGTTTATTATATTTACTGAAATGAGGTATAGTGTTTCCTGACACTTAATGATTACATGTGTTTTCATTATATTTTACTTTTTATACTTTTATTACTTTTTAAGTATATAATATCAGAGGCACTTTTAAATGTTAAGATACATTTTATTTATTTTTTAAAAATATACCTTTGTTGATTTCAGAGAGGAAGGGAGAGGGAGAGAGAGAGAAACATCAATGATGAGAGAGAATCACTGATTGGCTGCCTCCTGCCCACCCCCCACTGGGGATGGAGCCTGCAATCCAGGCATGTGCCCTGGTCAAGAATCGAACTGTGAACTCCTTGTACATAGGTCAATGCTCAACCACTGAACAACACCGGCTGGGCCTTAAGATACAGTTTAAATAGCTGTCTCATAATCATAAATATGTATTACAGATGCACTTCACTAAAGAAATGATTTTTTTGGTGACTTTTCCATTTGTGGTAGCATCAGAGAACATTTCAAAAATGACAATGTGGTTTGAAGAAAAAAAATGCGAATTATGGCTGAAAAAGTAGGGACTTCCTTGGGACAACCATACACTTAAGATTGGGTTTCAGCTGGGTACTAAGGCTGCTTCATTAATCAAAGGTCTAAGCCAGTGGTCGGCAAACTCATTAGTCAACAGAGCCAAATATCAACAGTACTTCTTCAAAATAGACTCGCCCAGGCCGAAAACCGACTTCTGCGCATGGGCCACGAAGTTTCAATCGCACTGTACGTGCGCGCCCGCACGTGGTATTTTGTCGAAGAGCCACACTCAAGGGGCCAAAGAGCCGCATGTGGCTCGTGAGCCGCAGTTTGCCGACCACGGGTCTCAGTGAACTGGAGACTCTGACCAAGCCCTACCCAGGGTCAGCCCAGATGTGGGCCACGTAGAGAGAGCACCTTAATAGTGACAGGCAGGGGAGAGAGTGTGGAGGGCATCTGAATCATAGGTGTGAGTATGGGCAACAAGGGGCAAGGGCTACAGAAGTACCTACACGATATTCTGTTCTAACAGGACAGAGAGCTTTTAAAGTGTAAAAAACTCGCTTTGAGAGCTTGGTTAATAACTAGGCAAAGGTTCTAGGTCAGGAGAGTAGAGAGGACAGAGTCACGGTGGGGCTGGGTGAGGAGGCGGAGGGAGAGCACGGGGTCTGCTCAGCCCCCCGATCGCTGATCCCAGTGCCCCCGTGGGCGGTCTCAGATCACGGCTGGACTGACATGTTCTGACAGTTGGCCATGCTGCTCAGCCAGCGGCAGGGCCTGGCCTGGGAAGAGAGCAGCGCGAGGGAGAAGCGAAGAGAACGAAAATGCGCCATTAAGTGCAACCACTGTTTGGACCCATAAAAGGCAGAGCTGAGATAGGAAGGGAGACCGCCCCGCCCCCCGCCCGCATGCTGGAGCCCAGCCCCGTGTACCGCTGTCCCTGCTTGGAGAAATGACCGCTCTTGAAGACACAAACACACGCAGGCCTATTTACACAGAATCACTGATAACACCAGCCTGCGGGGAAATCTTACCCTGGACGTATTCTTGTACCATGTGACGTTCTCACAGCATAGCGTGGAAACGCCGTGTTGTGAAGAAAGAGCATCCTTTTGAATCTCCTATGGAGCATGTATTCACATTGCATTCTCCCTCCTTCCGTTTCCAGACGGCAGTGAGCACAGGCTGTGGCCAGGCGAGTTGGTCAGCCTCTGGCTGCATCTCACGCTGGGCCATCCCTGGAACCTGCACGCCTGGGCCCATTATCCTTGTGCCAACCACGGGCTTGGTTCCCAGGGAGCTCCAGCTTTCCTCAGGCGATGCCACCTGCCAACGCTCTGCCCACTCACCTGCCCCCTTTAACCCTCGGGCTGGTGTACGTTTTCCGGCTCCATTCAATCTAACGCGCGGGAACATCCCGTCTCCCACAGAGAGCATCTCCCAGCCACTGCCTCGACTCTTCACGGCTCACCCCTGTGCCATGTCCCGTGGCAGGGAAGCCGGGCACATGCATGGAACAGGGTGCTGGCACGCAGACACTAACCTACCAGCCCTGGCTCTCTGGGAAAGAAAAACAAGTCCCGCTTGCGGGCGGTGCAGTTGGTGACCCGGCTGAGCGGGGTCTTCGTGGCCTGGTGGGTCTGGCCGGGCAGTTCTGAGTTGGCCCTGGAGGAGCGGCCGAGTGTCCATGAAGGCACCCATGGGGCTCAAGTGCACACACAGGCGGGCCAGGCGGGCGGCTTCTCACTGGGCGCACAGGGCGGGCGAGGTACTGTGGACACAACGCACACGTGGAGTCGGATGGGAGGGGAGTCACGCAGGAAAACTGCGCTACTGAAAACGAGGGCCACGTGGGCTCGGGGCGCACGGAGAGATGCCACCACGCCGAGCAGCGAGGGAGGCCCACCTCAGCTGGGACCTCGCCCAGCCTGGACCGAGACGCGGGATTTAGGCAGAGAAGGCAGGTCGGCATTCTCCGGCCACGGCCACGGCCACAGCCACAGCAGGTGAGGGGTGGAGGAGCATGGAAGGCAGCGAGGTCAGGAGTGGACAGCCTGGCTGACGCGGAGGGTCCTCTTAGGATCCCTTCTGTGGTAGAGGGAGGCCCCGGCGGGTTTCAAGGGGAGGGGGGTGGGGAAAGGCATGGGAGCTGAGGAGCGTAGTAAAGGAGGAAGCGGGACGTGAGGAGCTGATGATGGCAGCATGCACAGAGCCGGGGGCGAGGGGCCGGGTCAGGCGGAGCGTGCCTCTCAGACCTGACAATTTTCCTTGCCAAGAAAGAAAGTCAGCGACCAACATGGGTGTTTTAAATGGAAACGATCACTGGTTTTCTCCAGGGTTTCCTGAAGAAAGGTCCGGCACACAGATCGAAGCTAGGAGGGACCCGACTTCAGGGTGAGCGATCTTTCCGAGGAACAGGTGAAACTTGATAATAAAACTCCCATCATTATTTTGCTTCATTTTAGTGGGGACCAGCGACAGCTGCCCACCAGGTCAGCACCCACGTCCAGAGAAATGAAAGCAAGGTGCACGTGGCCATGCAAGGTACCAGGGGACTTGGGAATAGGGAGTGAGTGAAGGAGTCAAGGGCGACTTTCGGGGACTTTGAGAATGCCAGGTGACCCTTCCTCACCCGGACAAAAACAGACACACAACACCCAGCAAGCGGCCAACTGTCCTCTGAAATACGGGGGGGCCATGGGGACCGAGGGAGGCCTCCCCCCAAACCTACGCCTGTGGACATACTCCCCACTTCCCTGCACTCCTGGCTGTCCTCACTGCAGCCGGCCTTGGGGTGAACAGCCCTGACCGGCCTTTGTTTCTCTCTGAGTGCATCTCTTTCTCTCTGAGTGCATCTCTTTCATTCGAGTTGGGACTTCACAATGCGACAGGCCCCAGGGAACTGGAAGAGAACATCAGCTTCCTGCTCTCCTTCTATTCATGGGCCCAAGCCTCCGGGCTTCTAATTGACGACCCAGCACATCCTCTCCCACTGGATGCCCCCTCCCAGAGGCCTGGCTGGGAAAGGGCTCGCTCCCCAGGCCTCAGGGCCTCCGTTCATTCATGTGTTCACTCATGGGATGTCCTTGTCTGATGTTTATCTATCTGTTGTCTCTAATTTTGTTGCGTTTTTGCCTAGCCTTGCTGTTCTAGCCTTTGTGGGATACTCTAAACTCTCTTTTCAAGTCTCCTAAGCAGGGGGGGATTACGGACAAATGCCCCAGAGATGGGGCTTCAGCCATTCTCTGTGGAAAATGATGTAATCCTCCGGGCGGGACATTCTCTCTCTCCCCTCACAGATACGGAGTTCCCGATCCTTCCCTTTGTCTTCATCACGTCTCTCACGTCTTCCCACCCCCACAGCTGCCCTCGATTTAAAGCAGGTCTGGCCTCTCCCGTCATCACGGGAACGCCAGGTGACACTCCTCCGTGAAATATCCGCAGTGGCCCTTCCACTGGGAGAAGATCGGCGGACTCAGACTGTGACCCACCCGTGTCAGCAGACGATGGATCCCGCACATTTAACATAGCAGGATGACCTATTGTCTTGAGTGCTTCCCTGGGAATAAAATCCTTTGATCTCCTTTGATCAAATGTTTTTTAAAATTAATCTTCTGTTTTTGAGAAAAAACCCGTGAAGATCAGAGCAGGGATCGAGAGAAGCCAGTGAACCCGAGACGAGAACGGGAGGTGGAGGATGGGCCCCAGCCCTGGCGCCGAGGGCCAGCCTCTGATGCAGCCCGACACTGAACGGGTCTGTCTGAAAAACGGGGCAGGTTTTTGTACGGATGCTGTAGTCTTGGCAGTGCCCCGCGCCTGCACCTTTCTTCTCTTCTCTGTGGAAGAGCGATGAGAGCCTGCCCAGTGTGTGTGTGATCACCGAATGGTTTCTCAGCAACACGCCTGTTCTGAGAAGGCAGGACAGCGCAGGGGCTGCTGGGCATATTCTAGGGTCCTCGGGTTGGGGTCATGTTCCTCTGTGTCTTTCCCACCCCAGCACCAGCCTGCCCGGAGAGCTGCTTAGTCGGGTACATCCGTCTTCCTGCACCTTGACCCAAAGCGAGGACCCCCACCCCCAAAGACCTACCTAACCTGGGGCCCCTCTCACACAGAGCGATAATCTTTTCTTCCATCTATTGGAGTCCCTTAGGTTCAAATTTCCTTCAGTTTAACAGCCAGCAAAATCCAGAAAAGTCCCCTCCATCTTGCCATCTGTTAGGCAATGCTTTTTCTGCAATGCTAACGTGTAACAGCCTCTCGTCTGCCATTCTGAAGTAGACACACTCACTAAGCCATCATAACAACAACGCACGTGTCGATCACACCTTGATCCTCATTCCTGATGAAGGACTCGCACCAATAGCCAAGTCAGAACAGAATCCCATATAAATGCGGGGGTGGGGGGGGTGGGGGCGGGGTTGGGGTCCTAAGAGCAGTCGTGGGACTTGTAATCCGAATACCAGCAGAATTTACACGTGAGCATCCAGCTATGAGTCTGAGATTCGCGTAGCCTAACAATGACCTCGCAGACAAATCGTAACTTCTTTGAATTCTGCAGCAGAGCTGTCTGCAGGGAATCCTCAAAAACAAGGCTCCGTTTAGAATAAACAAACTGCTTCCATCAAGTTAACCAGAGTGACCCACCGACTCCCAGATCATGGGCTCATCTGGTACTCAGCTGACTGCTACCTATGTTCTACCAAAAGTGACAGGGAAAATGCAAAATAGTGCCGGGAGCCGGTCCATCCTTGCTGTTTCAAGGGACCTGGCATATATAGCATACTGTTCTTAATATGTTTGCTCCCCTTAGCGCTGTGTGTTTTAACCAAGGTCACCTCTCCGAGAAAGGTTGTTTCCCCAGGTAGGAATTTTTCCCTGAAGTTAGGGAGGGAATAAAACCCCTCAACTAAGTGCCAGGCGGGTAATTAATCACTTTAACTATGAACAATCATGCTTAAGCTACATAATCTTTACTCCCTGGAATGGAGATAAGAAACGCCCTAACCTTTGTAATAGAGATTGATAGGATTGAATCAACTGGTATAAATACAGATGTAATAAGACAGCAAGACACAGAACTTAGGAGACAGAAAGAAGACAGCACCTACACAGAACCTACAGACAGAAGAACTTCGCTGGAGAGAACATGGCAAAAGATCCTGGACTGAACCTGACTACAGAAATTGGCAAGAGAACCTGACTAGAACCTGGTGACTGAACCTGGCTGGAGAACCTGGACAGAACCTGGCTGGAGAACCTAGCGAGGGAACATGGCTACAGAACCTGGCTGGAGAATCTGGAGAACCTGGCTGGAGAACCTAGCAAGAGAACATGGACACAGAACCTGGCTGGAGATCCTAGCCAGAACTTCGCTGGAGATCCAGACCAGAACTTGGCAGGAGACCCTGACAAGAGAACCCGGCTATGATGATCAACTGAACGCTGCCTCCATGTCATTCCTTCTTCGCCGACTCCGTCCACACCTTTGGGGACCCCTGGACCCGCTGGGGTTGGACCCCGGCAAAATAGGACAGTATTTTATGCGATTTTCATCTCCAGGGCTAAGAGGAGCTCAATGAGAAAGGGTCAGGGTCCCATGGGAGGCAGGGAAAGGTGGTTAACACCTGCTTCGGTTGCACGTCTCTCAGAGGACTTGCCGATGGGCCAAATTCCCGCCAGCACTTGGCTCCATAAACCAGAGAGGGCAGAAGCCTGCAGTTCAAGCCTCTACTCTCTTTTTCAAACACCCCAGACTAGTGGTCGGCAAACTCATTAATCAACAGAGCCAAATATCAACAGTACCACGATTGAAATTTCTTTTAAGAGTCAAATTTTTTAAACTTAAACTATATAGGTAGGTACACTGTTATGAACTTAATTAGGGTGCTCCTAAGGCTTAGGAAGAGCCACACTCAAGGGGCCAAAGAGCCCCATGTGACTCAAGAGCTGCAGTTTGCCAACCACGGCTCTAGACAACAGGAGTTCAGGACCACAGTCAAGGACAGAGCCTTCCTCCTCCCGTCGGGCCCAGCCCTTTCTCAGAGCATTGAGCCTAATGAGAGATGGTTACAGATATGACATATTTTTTTCAAAATTGAATAAAAAAGGGACCCAGTGTCCCTTCCTTACATGACCACATCAGGGACAAATGCCGCAGGGACGAAGCCCGGCTGTGAAATCCAGAGGCCTGGAGAAAAGGCATCCACGTCAGGACATTCGGAATTAGCTCCCTTTGGGGGTGGGAAGATTCTGGGCTGGCCACCATTATGAGGAGGGTCATAACGATCATCTATAAGTCATTAACATATTGTTTATGGACCGAGGATGGTTGACATGAGCAGGACACATCTTACTTGTTTAGATAAGTCGTGGGCAAGTCTTGACATGTAGACTTACCAGGCAGCGGATGGCAAGGGACATTTTTGCTCCAAAAAAATCTGTAAAACAGAACTATGCATGCCCTCATCTTCCTGATTTATTACAAGGGGCCCTGAATGTGCATAGGACAAACTCATCTTTCTCTCTCGTCTTCCTCTCTGTCCCCTGGCCTGTGTCTGTCATACACAGAGTCCCACAGGGAAACGGCTGTGCGGGGAGAGCAAGGAGGCACGGGGTGTGTGTGTGTCTCCCAGTACGTCAGAGAGGCTTACATAGAAAAGCAGGGAGCCCACTTGGACAGAGAACCCTAATTTATTATGAATTGCCACCACAAGCACTGGCATCGTATAAAAAATATGAGGTTTGACAGAAAGGCAATACGCCTAAATATTTCAGCAAAGGAAACGTGGTAATTTGAGAAATGATGCTTCTTTTGAAACAAGCCTTGACAGGGGCCTAAGAAAAGTTGAGGAGAAACGCCAGAATCACAGATTTTTTAGCGTAGGAAGAGATCTTTAATGATTAGGACATCTTTCCTTTTACAGGCGAGGGCACGGCATTTTGGGGAGGGGCTGGGACTTGCCCACAGTCACCCTGTTAGGGGTAACTGACCAATCGGGGCAGGACCTCAGGATCTCAGGTCCCCGTGTGGTCCAGGCTGCCTGCGCTGCCTCTCGGGAGAGAGACCAAAAAGAGAGCAGTGGGGGAGGAGGGCGCTGTGAACAGTGTGGATGGCCGTCCCAGTTGTCTCATTTCCTTCATGGCCTCCCCCGACCCTGGGAGGGAGTTCAAGAAAGAACAGTGTCCACCCTGTGCTGTCCTGCAGCCCCCAGACCTTCTGAAACCCTCCCAGGATCCTGGAACCTCGGCGAGGGGCCGGGGAGGTGGGGCGACCAGGAGCAGGGCTGCCGGACTTGCTCTGATCGTGAGGTCACAGGAGGGAGTCAGCGATGCTGACCGTCTCTGGAAAATCTCCAACTGTCCATCTTCAGTTCCATGATGTTCAGAGAAAACAATAAAAAGTTCCCTTCCACCGGCTGTCAGTGTGTCCATTTCCTGCTTTGTTATCAAACGACTAGAGGCCCAGCCCGCAAAATTGCATGGGACCCAGACCCCTCAATGCACCTCCTGGTGACCGACCGGTCGTTTGGTCGCTGCGGCGTCACAGTCACTGGCTTTTTATAATACAGATCCTTTACGATGGCGGCGTGTGTTACTCAGTCTTAGGGGAGCCGTGTGGTGGTCTCTGAGGGAACCGTGACTTGTTAGTCTAAAGAGGGAGTCAAACTCTTTTGGCAACTGCACGGCTCACTCTTGCACCGCCATGGAGCCGTTCTGCACACCTACAGCCATCACCTGCTACCCGGGACCCAGGGCAAGAGTTAGTGCAGCCCCGTGACCGCTGCCGCCCGCAAAGTACACTAAAGGTACCCGAGGGATTTGGTAACTTACTGTGCGCTGAGATAGACGGACACAACCTGACGAATCTGTTCCTTTTTTTTTTTTTTTGAATAATCTTAGTAACATACGATTTCCTCATTTCCCTTCCCGCTTTGACACCAGCACAGAACACATTATTTCTCAAAACTGGACTGCAGAAGAAAACTGTCTTAAGTCAGGTGTTAATAACAGCATCACCCCGGTCGTGTTCAGGCTGTTGTCTGAAACGGACAGCAGCCCTTGAATCAGCTGCATACACATTTTTTTTAACTGATGTTCCTGGGATTACACATTCTGGTTAAACACTTAAAGCAAAAATTATTTGTTACTGTTAGTGGATCCAGCTTAAAAACATATAGCTATTAAACAAAATAGCAGAAATGGGAGTCAACCACAGCATTTCCCGTGCTTTTAAGTAATTTGCTGATAAAAAAATCTCTCAAATATAATTTTGGATGCCCGGAATGTGTTCTTCCATGAAGACAGGGAAAAAAGGGGGGAGGCCATAAAGGAGGTGGGCCGGGCGCCATATCTCAGTCAGAATCGATCAAACGGGCCGTTCTATTTTTAATGCAGCTTTGGCCGAAAGACCAATGAGACGTGGCTTGGACGTTGCGTCCTTGGGGCCGGATTCGGGCGTCTGTGTGAGGAAAGGCGAGGCCCTCAGTCTGTCCGGGGAAGATGCTCTATCGTTCGCTAACAGCGCTGTTACAGCAGCGCACACACAAGGAAACACAACACGGCCCCCACGTCCGGCTACTCGGACGGGAGGCAGGACCGACGAGGGGGGACACGTGGGCCTGGTTTGCAATAACTGCCGTCGGGTTTCCGAATGACCTGCGCAGTCGGCACCTGCCCGGCGTGAGGCAGACCCTCTTCACCGCCCGTCCCTCCTCCGCTGAGATCCTTTCTTTGACTGTCTCAGAGCTGGTGCCAGCGGGAGCTCATTCATTCCAAAGACACGGTTCAGAAGCCCGTTCCGGAACGGCGAAGCCTGAAGGAGGGGAACACAGCACCCAGGCGAGCAGCCAGAGGCCCACGCACACCTCATACACGTGCAGAGGCTGAGACGCAGCTGTTTGCCCTGTGAACGCGAAGACAGCTCACACCCCATCACAGGCAGCTCCACACACGGAAAGCCCCACGCATTCCACGTCCCGGGTAGAACACCTGCCACCACCCGGGGGCGCCACCCCCAGACCAGCTGGAACGTGGCTCTCCCCCGGCCGTCTCTACGCCCAGACACGGAGCCTCTCCTGCGCCTAAACGCTTGTGTTTTCTGGGGGGGGGGGGGGCAGCAGAGAGCCGTGCACTGCCGTTTTCCATGAGATAATGTGTTCCACTGCCCAGGACACTCCCTGGCGGTGCGTCTGTGTGCCTCAGCCGGCGGAGCTGTGGTTTCGCGTTGGGTGTGAACTCTGTAAATGACACACCTTTAGCAGGTGAGATCTTTCTGTTTAGACTGACTCCACCGATGGAGTCCACCCCCTCTCTCGTTTTGTGAACGTGGAACACTCACCTACAGGCCCTAAGGAGACCAGTGCAACTGCGGTAAGACCGTCTTGTGTCAGTGACGGCCACACGGGAAACTCCTGCGCAGGGTCGAGGCCTGGGAGCCAATGACGCCTTCAAAAACGGCCCGCAGAGCAGGCCTGGGTCCTGGACTGCATTTCCCTGCTTTCGCCTAAACTGAGCCCCTCGGCACCACCACTTCCCGGAGGTCTCCTGCCCAGCCTCCCCCGACGGGAACACTCCTTCTGTCATCTCCCCCACCCCCGCCTTGGGCAATATAGCCTACTATCACTTTGAAAATGGTGCACAGTAGGTAGTACCATTTTATAACTTCCAATTTATCCCTTTCCCACTGCAATCCTAAAATTCTAGTGTAATTCAGTGGAAAGGTTTGTTCCTGACACAATCAAGCTGCTGGTCACATTCATTTTATTAAACGGGAGTTTGTCAAAAAAGAAAAGCAGTCCCGCTGGTGTGACTCCACGGTTGACCACTGACCCATGAACCAGAAGGTCACGGCTCAGTTCCCGGTCAGGGCACATGCCCAGGTTGCAGGCTCGACCCCCAGGAGGGGGTATACAGGAGGCTGCCAATCAATGATTCTCTCTCATCATTGATGTTTGTAACTCTCTCTCCCTCCCTCTTCCTCTCTCTGAAATACATAAAAACATATTTAAAAAAAAAGAAAAGAAAAAGAAAAGCAATTTGAGCTGCCGTAGGACTATGCTTTCCATGTAAGACCCACTGGAGAAGCTGTGCGGAAAAAATTTGTATGCGGGATCATTTCTTCTACTGAATTTTACTGTAATTGCAGAGGTGTGTTCCTACAGAAACAGTTCTGCTTCAGCATCTCATGCTAAAAACCACACTAAGGAACTCGGTGCTCATTTCAAGGATGATTTTGCGTTTGTCAACATGCCACTTCTGTACGCCGAATTCCCCCTTACGGTCTGTGCAGTGAGCAAGGAACGAAAATGATTTTACACGTGCATTCCCCGCACAATACATGTCAGGCCACTGTTCCACTCGCTGGGCAGGATGCCCGGCTAGATGGGCATACTTTTCCATATGCTTTCAGAGCGACCAGCAGGTCCCGATTTGCATTTAGTGGTTGGGTTCTTTTCAGCAGTCTAGACTCTATAGTGACTGATTATAAAAAGTTAAGCTCTTCTATTTGATAAGACTAACGTGTGTGGGCAGAGGACCTGAATAGACACTTCTCCAAAGAGGACACACAGATGGCCCACAGGTATATGCACAGATGCTCAGTATCACAATCAGCAGGCAAACGTAAGTTAAAACCACACCCGTCAGAACAGTGTCATCAATAAACCAACAATCAACAGTGCCGGTGAAAACGCGGAGAAAAGGAAACCCTCGTGCACTGTTGGTGGGAGCGCACATTGGAAAACAATATGGAAGCATGTCAAACTCACAGCTGGTGGGCCGCATGCATGCAGCCTGCTGGCCACGAGTTTGACATGCTTGGTAGAGAGATTCCTAAAAAATTAAATATAGAACTACTATATGACCAGCAATAACCCTTCTGAGTATTTATTAAAAACAAACCCAAAACACTAATTTGAAAAGATATAAGCACCCCTAGGTTAATTGCAGCATTATTAACAACTAGAAGCCCAGCGCGGGAAATCGCAAGGCCCCGCCCACCCGCAAGCACCTTGCCCACCTGCCCGCCATGGTCGCAGCCCCACCCGCCCGCGCTGATCTTTGGTCATTATGGCCACTGGGTTTTTATAATATAGACAGCCAAGATATGGAAGCAACCTAAGTGTACATCAACAGACGAATGAATAAAGAAGATGTGGTACATATACACAGTGTGCATACATACACATTACTCAGCCATAAAAAGAATGAAATGTTGTCATTTGTGACAACATGGATGGACCTGGAGGGTATTATGCTAAGTGATATAAGTCAGACAGAGAAAGACACACACTACATGATTTCACTTATATGTGGAATCTAAAAGACAAAACAAAACAGAAACAAACCTATAGATACAGAAAGCAAGCTGATGGCTGCCAGATGGAAGGGGGGTTGGAGGGCCGAGTGAAAAAGGTGGAGGGATTAAGAAGTACGGATTGGCAGTTATAAAAATAAATATGGGGATGTACAGTACAGCATAGGGAATACAGTCAGTAATACTGTAATAACCATGTGGGCTGTCAGATGGGTACCAGACTTAGAGTGATCACTTTGTAAGCTATACATGTCGAATCACGATGTGTACACCTGAAGGTAATATAGTATTGTATGTCAACTGTGACTGAAAAAGAAAAGGAAAAAAAGAGAAAGAATACTACTTATAGTACTGATGTACCAATCGGCTAAGTTCATTGCAAATGTTTTCAAAGTTCCTCTTCAGTGACAGGTCTCAAAACAGCCTTATCACATGGGCAGAGGTAAGCCCTCAGGGTTAGGCCTAAAACCAAGGCTGTAGCATGTGCCCGAAAGTCTGTTGCTAATATATTAAGGCTGCACGCAGGAAAACATGAAACTTCAGGCAGACGTGGCCTTCCCTCTCTGCAAATGGAACTTGGGCTTTGGGCGTCTCACTATATCACGGGTCCCTTCCAAGACCTCGAGTCCCTTTTGTGGTCTTTTTTAGAAAGGAGGAGCCCAAATTCTAGAGGCTCCAGGCCCCCCCTGAACCTGGATCGCTTTAAGATTGTATTATTATTTCACATCAGAGCACAATATTGTATCATCCAAGTATCATTCTGATGTACTTACTCAAAGAATGTTGTCCATCCGGTTTCGTCGCTTTTGGTGGCCAATAGGCCGCTGTTGCCGTGGTAAGTGAACAAAACCAATTCCAGCCCTTGCGCGGTCATGCTCTTCAGACACCCATTGGTGCCTATGGTCAGCCATATCACCTGGTTGTCCGGAGACACCACTCGGACCGGCATCCGGTTGGGGTCCCGCCTAATGCGGAGGGTGTTGCCATTGCTGTCGGTCACGGCGGTGATGTCGTTGTCGTTGCTGTAGCTGAAGTTGTACAGGTAGTCCCCCGTGACCAGGCTCACGGTGTACTGGTGAGTGCCGTTGATGTCGAAGATGTAGAGTTCCTGATCGGTCGGAGAGGCCACTTCATAGAAGTTCATGGAGTTGAGGAAAGGCTTGTTCTTGGACACGGCCCGGATGCGAATGTTCCCCAGATCCGCGATGTACAGGGTGCCATCTGGAGAAGCAGCGAGGGACGACGGGGCGCTGAGTTTGGCATCTTTGGCGTAGCCGTCGCCAGTCTGGTAGCAGTCGCAGTTGGCGTCGTTTTTGCAGTCACACTCCGACGGTATCCCGGCCACCAAGGAGATCTCCCCGTCGGTCGTGACCTGCCGTATGCGGTTGATTTTCTTTTCGTCGGTTTCCGTGATGTACAGGACCCCACTGTAGGACACGGCGATGGCCGTGGCAGATTCCAGCGTCGTCTGGACTGCGTGCTTGCCCACGGAGTACTCCACCCCCGGAACCTGGCAGTGCATGGGCCGCCCGGCGGCGATGCGCACCTGGCGGTTCTCGGTGATCTGCAGGACCACGTTGTTGTCCAGCACGTAGATGGAGTTGTCCATGGGGTTAATGGCGAGGTCAGTGGGCCACTCCAGACGCACCTTCGGACATAAAACAGAAACGGTCCGGTCAGTCAGCGGCTGCGATGCAGTTAACTCGCCAGAAGAGTAAATGAGACCGTTTGGGAAAATTACCCTTAATTTGAGAAGCAGTTTTAAAGTTGTCTTTTGAATGGCTACAGTAAAATAAACTTGAAAAGTCTGCACAAACACCAATGTAGGGAACAGCATTTCATTTAAAAAATGTAGCTTATTGAAAGATTTGCAAGTTACAGCCAAATGGGCAATGAGCCTCTAAATAGAGAGTTAATAGATATCAATGAGGTATGAACGCAGATGTTTCTGTTAGCAGTAATAACCAGCAAATGGTAGGCTTTCTACCTCGTAAATACATTCAGGTTCTATTGTATTTCCAGTAAGGCCCATAGTAAAGTTCCCAACTCTAAATGTAAGTCCCTCGGGACCAATCGTAGGGGTTATCTCTACTATGTAAGGAGATCGTGCAATAAAAAGACTCGAGGTTTAAGTGGTTTTGCTCTTTTTGGAATCTCTACATGCTCCTACTTTACTGGTATTTTATTACAACTGCTTAGCATTTCTTAGTGGTAATTATTCTGTAAATCGTTGAATTCATCAAATGCAGAACTATAGAAGAAAGTAACTTTTGTCTGTCCAATGGGGCTCAGTGGTTGATTGTCGACCTATGAACCAGGAGGTCACGGTGTGATTCCTGGTCAGGGCACATGCCCGGGTTGTGGGCTCCATCCCCAGTGTGGGGTGTGCAGGAAGCAGCCGATCAATGATTCTCTCTCATCACTGATGTTTCTATCTCTCTCTCCCTCTTAAATCAATAAAAATATATTTAAAAAGAAAATAATTTGTTATTGGCTCCTAAGATACACTTAAAGGGGGCAGCTTTATTACAACACTGCCGCCCATGACGCCGGCAGTTTGACACGGTGCCATCACAGCCTACCGACTCAGCAACGAGGCCCCTGAGAAGAGAAGCCGTTCAGCGGACTCAGAACTACCTGGCTGATGTGCATGCTCGTGTCACAGGTCAAAGGTCTGGCTGACGTCAGGTCATTGGAGCCCAGGAGGGTCGAGATGATTCCGTTCTGATCAACTTTTCTGATCATGGTCCCATCAACGAAGTAGATCAATCCATTCTTATCAATTGCCATGCCTTGGTCCAAGAGAAGCAAGGGTTAGTAAGTTTTCAAAAACGATTCAACGTTTAGGCTTATCCAAAACTCAACAGCTCACCCCAGTGGTAATGTGGGCGGCAGGTAGCAGGTAGGACAGTAGATTGCCAACACATTAGGAAAAACCCAACATAGGCATGTCCATAATACAAACACATGTGAACGGTAATAAAGAAATAACACGCCTTTGTGAGAATTCCCACGTGGTGTGTGAAACATATACATAGCGCTTGGGCATTAAACGTAAGACTATAACTTGGGTGTTAAACATCAAATGATAATGTCTGCATAATGTTGTCTATAAATTATAGAAATAGGTCAAATTCAGTCACACGGAGCTTACAGTAACTAGCATAGTCCAACGAACATAGATGCAAGCCAAGGTGAGTATTCTGTTGACCTTGCTACAATGAAATTGGCTACTATGAATAATTCAGGACAGCAAATACTTTTTCCAGTCACTGTTCACAAAACAGTTGCTAGCTATAATGAAAAAAAAAATAGAGCCCTCAACCCAAAACACCGTAATGAATGGCATAATACATGAGCCAGGAGTCAGTCCCAACGGGTTTCAAAGCTAGAAACCGTCCTCACATAGAATTCAAGCTCTTGTTCTCCCCAGAAATTCCTCCCAGCAAGCATTTTTTCCCAGGGCATACAAACAAAAGTCTAGCAGCTCCAAACAGGGTGCGGGCTAATAGGGCTGCTTAGTGGTGGTTTTCAAAGAGGCCTGGGACGCATTCATGGCAAAGAAATTCCAGGACAATGAAAGAATTCGGGCACTTCCTTGACACTTAATGGGATGTGACTGAATAACAGTAGCTGCTTTATTCTTTGCAACGTTGGAGAAAATGGTATGACAATAAAAAAATGCCAAGAACCTAATATTTACTGTAACATCAGCTTAGGATTCTAGCAGGCTCACGTTCAAGTTCCACGGCTTTTACAAACACTAGGTGGGCAACAGCGTCCCAACAGAGCTGAGGGTGAAATGTGAGACTCAGCTTTAAGCCTCATCAGCCCTAAGCAGATTAATTGTCTACCTTTTTTTTTTTTTTTTTAAATAGAAGGAAATCCCCAAATTGGTAAATGCCGGTACCTTTGGGACTCATGAGTGTCGCCTCCACAGCCTTGCCCCCGTCTCCACATCTGGCTTCATCGAAGGGGAGGCATTGCTCCCCTGTCCCCGCGACCACGTCAGCATTTTTCGTCAAGTCCTTCGCCCCCGTCAGCGACTTGGGGCGATAAATCCTGCGGGTGTTAGTGTCCGAAACGTACAAGTCTCCGGTGACGGGGTCGGTGGCCAGGTAGTATCTATGAGCTGGGTTGCTGCTGTAAGAAAGGACCATACGTGAGCCCCACCATGTATGGGGAGTTACTCCCAATACGGAGAGAAAGTAAGAGCAAAACAGCCCACCATGGGGAACACTACAACCTGCAGTCAGTACCAAAGACCTGAAGATGAGCGGCGTACTCACAATGACCTCCAGAGAGACTGGGTAGCAGCCCAGCCGGCATGGCTCAGTGGTTGAGCATCGACCTATGAACCAGGAGGTCATGGTTTGATTCCTGGTCAAGGGCACAGGCTCGGGTTGCAGGCTTGACCCCTAGTGGGGGGACTGCAGGAGGTAGCCGATGAATGATTCTCTCTAATCATGGATGTTTCTAGCTCTCTCTCCCTCTCCCTATTTTTTTAAAAAAGAACTGGTAGCAATCTCTCACATGACTGTTCCTTCCTGGCCATCTTAAAAATAATTGCCTGCAGGAGACGATCTGTTTCTTGCCTAAAAGACGGAAGCAAGTTCTCTAAATCTCTGTGGTTTGGTGCAAAGCCATGAAAAAATTGCCCTTGAGTGACAGGCACAAAGCTTGCTCCAGGAAGGTGCTGCTCTCAGACTCTCCCATGAAGTCCATACACCGTCAATTTCACCTGCACCTCATCACGGGGGACTCTCCTGTTTTCTCCCTACAAAACCCAACCAAACCGAGCAGCCACCCCTGAAAAACCGTAGCATCATGCCTGTCCCGGTTGTGCTATTGTAATCTGGCAAAGTTGGTTCCAGAACTATTAACTAGTGCAAATATATACTATTTTATGTCCTACTAGAGGCCTGATGCACGAAATTCGTGCAAGGGGCTCGGCCACTGCTGCTGCAGTGGCCGCCTCTGCCTCTGCCTCGGCCCTTGCAGCCCTGGCTTTGTCCGGAAGGCGTCTGGAAGGTCGTTCGGCTGTCCAGTCTAATTAGCATATTACGCTTTTATTATTATAGATTACCTGTGAAAAATGGAAAGACCAACATCATCAACAAATGGATTATTTCTGGCAGCTCCCTAAAAACACTCAGCCCCACATGCTTAGAATTAATGTAATTTTGCACTGTGTGCAAACACGGCCTCTGGGGAAAAAATCCTCAAAAGCGTTTCAGTGATTGGGAGTCGGAACAAAGATGTCAACAGGTAGGAATCCACTGGGTTCCATGTGTCTCCTGCTTACAAACTTGGTCTTACTGCGTCTCATTTTCTCTCTCTCTCTCTCTCCCCCCCCCCCCCCACACACACACGGTTATTTTCTTGTCAGCTGTATATCTATGAGCATGACTTATGAACCAGGTTGCCTGGGTCTGAACCTCACTTCATCACAAACTGTGCGAGCCTGGGCAAGTTACCTCGCTTCTCTGTGCCTCCGATTCCTCACTGGCAAAGGTGGTGATAATAATCCATAGGCTGCACGGACTAATCCATGTAAAATGCTCAGAACATGGCCTAGCACCCAATTCACACTCAGAAGCATGAGCTGTCCTCCTATCTGCTTGTGTCCCAGCTCCTCGTACACTGCAATGTATCAGTTGCTTTGTAGCGCTATTCAGTGTTAACTAGCATATGGTTTGCCTTCTGAAAATCCTGATTAGAAAAAAAGTAATGACCTAAACTTGGACAGGTCCAGGTATGTTCCCTTAATCCTGTTGTCGCAACAGCAGAAAGAGCGGAGACAATGCAGACCCTTTCACAAGCGTCCACTTTGAACTGTCTGTGTGCGCCGGATGAGAAAGATACACGGATGACGCATGCTTTTGGATGCCGTCTCTCAATCTGAGAAAAAACAATCGGTGTTGGAGCTGCCGGCCTGAGCAGCAGTGGCACCCCCTTTAGCGAAGGGACACGAGTGTCCCTGGTGCAAAAATCACGGACGGACATTCACGCCATCAGCCGTGACTTTCTCGGCACCGGTTTCGCCCAGGAGGACAGGGGTGAGAGGATGTCCCGCGTGGTCTGCTGTCTGCATCTCCTGCTCTGAATGGACATTTCTCATCAAGCAGCACAGGCGATGGCTTTCACCATGTCTGCCCAGGAAAGCTCTCACTCTGCACAAGGCCGTTACCCAGAACAACCCAGGAGGAGCTGTGACCCAGGCAGAGCAACTGTCCCAGAGCAGGGCAGGGGGTGAACTGAATGATGTCCCTGCAGGGCAGCCTGGAATATCAGAGAGGGCTGCTCAGAGCCGGCCCCTCCAGAAGGAAGAGGGTTTGGTCCTGACGCACTAAAATACAAACAAACGTGGGCTTGGACAATTTTGTTGCCAGCCCGGTGGCAGGAGGCTCTTGGTCATCTGTGCTGGGCTGGGGTTCAAGGACGCCCACTGAAGCCCGGGCTTTCTGACAGCTGGTGTGTGGGCACAGATGGTGGGGCGTGTTTAGATCAGTCATTGATCTCATGTAGAAACGGGCGCGACACGGCCTGGGAACAGTGTGCTGGCGGCAGGACAGCGGGAATCGGTCGGCGGGAGGGGCATGGTGACCTTCCCGGGAGCGACTGAGGTCCCCATTCCAGAAAGGTTTCCATTTGCATTAAGATTTTGACTAAGAAAAGCAACATCTGAGAAACCGAGGTCAGGTTTAGACCTTTTAGTATTTTGCACCTTGGCTCTTAGCTCACCCCAAATCGCCTAGGTTACCATCATTCCCAGGCCATCTTCTCTGGGGTCTTGTTCCATCGGACATAGGCCCGGGGGAAAGGCAGAGTAGATGTGCTCATTCATTTGGTCACAATTCAACCTCTTGGACTAGAGAAACATCAGCAAAGAACATGCTACCCACCGACATCCAGCACTTTCATCTGTTTAGCTGGAAACTGTGGATAGCCTCGGGAACATTTGAACAGAAATCAGACTTACATGTAGAAGTAAACTGTCTGTTTCCTGGCTACCACAAGACTTGAGATCATCGGAAGCAGGGGTTTGGGGGACATTTGTGGGCCTGCTTCGTGTTTTACAGACTTTTATAATTTGTATCTAAATGTTAATTGATTCAGATTTACAGACCTGTGACCAATGCGTCTTTTATCTTTTAATGGCGATATAAAACCCACAAAGTTGGTTTTTAGTACTACGTATTGAACTGCCCCTGGGCTTTGGCTGGTGTCAATAAATTTAAGCTCCTTTATTTCAGGATTTTTAAGAATTGTAATGGAGATGAGCTACCATTTACTATCTGCAAAAAGGTTTTGTTAGCAAATTAAAACTATAAGCATCATATGGAGAAATTTTAGCATATCTACGAGAAACTTATCTTTTCAGCATCTCAGAAGCTCCCACCCATATAAAAAATTTAACATGTTGATGGGGTAGTCCTGCTATCTATTTATTCATGATAGCACAGCTAGGAACTTTTATTTGATATAATAGCCTGGCAGTACTTACTAACTTTGGTGTGAGGAAATATTCCAAATTTAAAATAATAAGACTGTGTTTTTATATTTATCATTTAACATTCATATTAATTAGTTCCCCCACTAGTGCAATTAATGAGATGGCTCATAGTATATGAAACATCATAAGAAGACCAGAAGCATGCATTTTTATGTTTTAATTAATTATTATTGACTACACCATTCGTTTTTATAGATGTTGACACATTTTTCAATTTATTTTTTTCCTGGTCACCTACTCCTAAGTCTTCCATGACTTTTACACTGGCCAGGAAAGTGGGGGAAGGACAAGCCAGGAGGGCTCCTCCAGGCAGGACTCCCTCTGCTCTACGAGGAAAATGGTCTAGGTCCGTGGTTGGCAAACTGCGGCTCGCGAGCCACATGTGGCTCTTTGGCCCCTTGAGTGTGGCTCTTCCACAAAATACCACGTGCGGGCGCGCACGTACAGTGCGATTGAAACTTCGTGGCCCATCCGCAGAAGTCAGTATTTTGTGGAAGAGCCGGTATTTTGTGGAAGAGCCGCACTCAAGGGGCCAAAGAGCCGCATGTGACTCGCGAGCCGTGGTTTGCCGAGCCACAGTTTGCCGACCAATGACTCTAGGTAGACAAACAGGAATAAGCATCTGAAAAGAATTTTAATTTTTAAAGCTAAATTAAGAAGCGCCCATGAACTCCAATATCCTGGCTTTGATTAATTAATCAACTAATTAATCAAGTATTAATTTTGACTGATTACTTATGAAGCAAGTGGAGCTCCTATTCTTGTCAATGATTTATCATCTGATAACTTGGGCTCAAAAACCTTGGATAGTTTCTACATCTCCCTGTTCCTTATTGCCCACATACAGTGTGTCCATTTCCTTCACTTCTTTATTGTGTTGGTGGATTTCCTTCATGACAGACATACTAGTGTAGGCACCTAGCATCTCACAGTTCTCTAACTCATCACCACGCCAGCCTGACCACTGACACCAGATGGAATCAATCTTCCTGGACGGCCGTCTGAGTATGCTGCCATCTCGTTCAAGGTCAGGAAAGGGTTCCCCCAGTCTCTGCTATTCTAGAGAAGAGCAATTCCTTAGGGTGCTCAGGTCCTCAGCGACCTGCCCGTACCTGCCTGTCCCCCGTCTCCCTCATTATAGCAACGTGAGTCCCCTGCTCAGATCCGGGTGGGTCTGAGTCCCCCAAGACCCCAGACCCCAGTAACTTCACTTGCTCTCTATTCTTGCTTCATGACTCCCCCCTCCTCTCTTCTGGTTGTCCCATTTAAGACTTCTTTTTTTTGTCGTTAATCCTCACCCGAGGATATGTCTCCATTGACTTTAAGAGACAGTGGAAGAAAGGGGGAGAGACAGAGAGAAACATCGATGTGAGAGAGACATATCGCCTGGTTGCCTCCCACACACCCGGACCAGGGGCTCCAAGGAGTGAACCCACAACTGAGGTACCTGCCCTTGACTGGAATTGGACCCTTCAGTCCGAGGGCCGATGCTCTATCCACTGAGCCAAACCAGCTAGGGCCAGACTTCATTTATTGACTTACATCAAATACCAGGAAACTGTTCCTCCCCCTCCCCCTCCCAGTACCCTCTTCCTCCCCAGAATGACTCTCTCAGCACAAGCGGGGGGTGTGATGAAGTGTCAAAGAATGATAGGGAAAATACACGGTCTGTTACATCTATATCTTGTTTCCCCTTCGAGATTCAGAGGCCTGGGCACATGGACTCCGTCTTCTACTATTACTTGTCAAAGTGGTCAAGTGGTCAGTTAACACTGATTGAGTAAAGGACATCAGTATGAAACCCGAACAGTGCACTTTCCATGCATGGCACACAGGAGACAGGCAGGGGCACAACGCGGCCGGGACAGCATGCAGAGGGGGAAGGCTCGGAGGATCATGAGAGAAGGACCACAAGGACCATCACCGCCAACCACCACGAGTTAGTGCATCACGAGTGCATTTTGTTACGGTCTGTTAATAACAGTGTAGCTCTCACCACATGGGTCTTTTCCCGAGAAAGAGACCAGAGTGCTAATGAATCTGTCAAATGATTACGAAACCCATCTAGCATTCTGAAGACCCAGGAAATTACCCCATAGAAGCCTAGCCATTTGGGCCCACAGAAACGGGAAGTGGTGCAGTGGGGAGCACACGCTCTTCAGAGTGGTTCAGACCCCTGTCCCCCACTTCTTAGTCTGTATCTTGGGGAAGACAGGAGCCCTTGCCGAGCCTCGGGGACCTCGCGTGCACCCCGAGGGCGGGGGGGGGGGGTGGCTCTGCAGTGGCGTGTGCAAGGCCTGGCCCCCGGCGGCTTGTGAAGAGGGCGCTGCGTTGCTAGCTTCTCCTGTATCGCCTCCGGCACGTCCGCATTCATTTGGAGCACACGCCTGGGTGTGTCTTGCTTTTTGCTAGTTTTATTTGAAACGCTGCTTTTGCCCCTTTTCTGCTGCCTGGAGGAAAGTTTTCAGTTAAGTGTCCCTACGCAGCTCATCTCCAGCTACTAGCAAGTCTGCACAGCGGACAGAATCGGAGAAGCTGAGCCCCCGTGTTGGCTCAACCACATTCACCCCGGGCTCTGAAGGAAGTCTCTTCCTCCGTAAGGAAATGGAAGCATGACTTCTTCAAACTCGAATCTGGCAACTCTCTCACCTTAGGGAAACAGAGGCTGCACAGCGAGGAACTCAGGGGGGTTAATCACGGGTGAGCCCGGGGGAACCCACGCATGGAGGACTTCCACCCAGCCCAGCAACGCCCGTGGCAGTAGTTCACACGATCTTCGGTTTTTAAGAACTTGCCAAAGGATGATATTTTCAGATGCTTTTTCTTGAACAGAGTCCCCTACACTGACTAGGCTTTGGGCCCCAGGAACTGGGACCTGCCCCGGCTGTTGGCCAAACTCAACTCTCCTTAAACTCCCTACTGCGCATCATTTTTGTGCTGCTCAGTAGGCTTAGCTGCTGTGAGTCAGTAGCTGACGTTTGGAAATGTTCTTTGTTATACGAAGATGTTCATTATAATAATTTTTGGTAACGGAATTTCATTGATCGACATGAAAATAGTTTTCAGATCACATTACGTAATTGGCGCCAGGTCGCGTGACGCTAGCTCGTTGAGTGGTTTTAATGCCTGAGATGGTCTGTGATACCGAGTGCCCTCTCTCATGATGAAACAAGGTCAGCGCATCACACTGAAATGGAAGGACGTTTGAAACATACAACAACCTTTACGCAAGGCGCTTACCTATGTCTAAAATCTTTATTTCTTGGTGGAAGCAGACAAAAGAGGTGAAAAAAGCACAGTTAGAAAAGGTTTCTCAAACACGAGTTGGATACTGAGATTTTAGTTATTTGTATGGAAAATGGCCAACGGAAGCAGAAAGATCACTGGAAATGAATTGTGTGGGTCAAGGCTCATCAAATAACTTACAGAATGGAATGATTTTGATAATCACACTGAAGTGGACAGCCGAGACAACCATTTGTTACTTTAGCTATTGGCATCATGGCTAATAACGTAGGAAAATAATTGCAGGAAAATATTTTACGTCTTAATTTCGCCCACTGTGAAATAAGAGAGTAACAATATATAGCTCAAGGTTATTCCAAAGACAACTAAAGGGATTTAGAAATCACAGTTTCATTGTCCGGGAGAATAGAAAATTCACTAAAACCAGTGAGACATTTTATAGATGAGGTGACTCCATACTTATTTATATATCTGCGACGAAATATATACACGTGGTGCTTCCCCCCAACTTTGGCCAAGAATCCAGCTTCCGTTTCTAGGGAGAATTGCAAACACCGGGAAGGCATGTTTAAACCGATAAATGAGGACTCCAGATCGACCTTTCACAAAGGCATGCTTCGCTCTCATTAACATCCCCAGGGAGGGAAAGACATACCTCAGCTCCAGAACGCTGGTCACGTTTCCGGAAGGGAATATCCGGCGGACGTAGTTGAAATCGCCCACGTACAGGCTGCCGTCGATCCCACAGGCCAAGGCCACGGGGGCCAGCAGCTTGTTCCCGTCCGCCTGCCCGTTGCAGCTGGGGCAGGAGATGCTGCGCCGGCGCCCGTTGCCCATGATGCTGCTGACCACCGGGGGCTGCTGGGAGATGAACTGGTTCTCCCCGTTGCCCTTGTACAGGATGCCTAGGAGAAAGGAAACACATCTCATAGCGCATGGTGTGAAGAGGAATGCCAGCAGGGCCACCATAGCTCCGACTGTCACCCAGGGCCACCGAGGTAGGACCGGAAACACTTTTTTTAAAAAGTAGATTTTTATTGATTTCAGAGAGAAAGGGAAAGGGAGGGAGAGAGAGAGAAACATCAGTGATGAGAGAGAATCATTGATCAGCTGCCTCCTGCATGCCCCACACTGGGGATGGAGCCCACAACCATGGCCTGTTTCCTGACCGGGAATTGAACCATGACCTCCTGGTTCAAAGGCCGACACTCAACCACTGAGCCACGCCGGCCGGGCTGGAAAAACTTTTATTTCAAGTTCTACTGTAAAGAACTCAATTTGATTCTCTAGCAGTGGTTCTCAACCTGTGGCTCGCGACCCCTTTGGCGGTTGAACGACCCTTTCACAGGGGTCGCCTAAGACCATCCTGTATATCAGATATTTACATGACGATTCATAATAGTATCAACATTACAGATATGAAGTAGCAACGAAAATAATTTTATGGTTGGGTCACAACATGAGGAACTGTATTTAAAGGGCCAGAAGGTTGAGAACCACTGCTCTAGGGGAAAAGATCATGACAGGATACATAGGATATATATATATGTTGTCTGTTAGGAGTTTAAGAATGTCTGGAGAAAGATACAAAGGACTAATAAGAATAAGTAAAAACCCTAATTCTCAGCCTCAGTGGTTCTGAGACTTGGCTGCCCGGGGGAGCTGTAAAGACGCCGAAGCTTGGATCTCGCCTGGGAGAGTCTGACTTAGTTGGTGTGGGGTGCAGCCTTGACACTGAGGTTTTAGAAGATTCTCCAGACGATCCTAATGTGCAGCCAAGCTCGAGGCCTGGGCTCTCCATGATGTTCTTCAGGGGATAGCGCGTTTACCTGGCTGTTAAAGGATGCTGGAAATACGAGAAATGGATCCAGCTCATAACAGTGTGCCCCGTATCTCACTTATATGAGATTTAAAAATAACAGCAACAGCAAAACACAAGCAGGCCCACAGATACAGAGAATAGTCTGAAAATGAACAAAGGACCCCTAAATCAAGAGGAATCTGGGGGCGACGAAAGGAGCACCACTCACCGAAGCTTGCAGACGCCAGCTGGAAGGACGGAAGGACGTGCTCTCCTTCTCCCCCAGTATCAACCCGCTGCCTCTGCTCGTGGCCAATAAAAGCCGCCACAGCTTTCCCCAATTCACTCCTAAAACTAGTAACAGCTGACCTTCCCTTTGCCTCCCGCACTTGCCTAGGGTTTGCCATCGTTGGCTTGTCCCGTATTGCAATTCCTCTGCTATTCCCGAATACACTCATTTTGTTTGCTAAAAAATAAAAAAGTGCACCGTAATATATAATATGAATTGCTTTCTTAAGAGTTTATCATTGGTATGGATTTATTTGGAGAGAGAGAGAGAGAGAGAGAGAGAGAGAGAGAGAGAGAGAGAGAGAGATTTGTTATTCCACTTATTGATGCATTCATTGGTTGATTCTTGCATGTGCCCTGACTAGGGAGTGAATTTGCAACCTTGGTGAATCAGAATGATGCTCTAACCCAGTGATGGCGAACCTTTTGAGCTCGGCGTGCCAGCATTTTGAAAAACCCTCACTTAACTCTGGTGCCGTGTCACATATAGACATTTTTTGATATTTGCAATCACAGTAAAACAAAGACTTATATTTTTGATATTTATTTTATATATTTAAATGCCATTTAACAGAGAAAAATCAACCAAAAAAATGAGTTCACGTGTCACCTCTGACACGCGTGTCATAGGTTCGCCATCACTGCTCTAACCAATGGAGCTACCCGGCCAGGGCCCATCATTGGTTTTGAAAATAGTTAAATATACTTTTTGGAAAAGAATGTTAGAAAGTATATAGCAAACCTCCAATATTCTACTACACTGTCAAAGAATATCCTCCTTGCTTTTACTCTTATCTGATATAAGAAGGCATGTACCTACAGTTATTCAAAATGTCAAACATAAGGAAACTGCTGTAGGGGGGGCAATTTATGACTTGCAGAGCATTCTCCTGTAGGGCACGGAAGTGCCAATAACGTGAAGAAGACAAAATGCCAATCTGCTCCTTTATGATCCTCAATGAAAATCTGAGAAAAATTCCAAATGAATATGAAGTATTTGCCTAGTTAGAAAGGAGCTGAGTTGAGATTCTAATTTTATTCACTTATCATGATTATACAGAGATCAAGGGTTCCATTTCGGTCTGATGCATGGCGGGCTGCCAGCGGTCACTGTTCCGTGCACATCTCATGACCCCCTCAGTGTGTGATCCGTGTACGCCACCTGCTTTAACGTTCGAGCTGGACATATTATACTCCTTGAATGATCTACACTGCAAGGCAGCTCTCCAAGCCAACGCATAATTATATATATATATTTAGCAGACAAACTGTTAAAAGAATCAGTCCCCTGAAAGTACAAACAGGAAATCTGAGAGAATATTTTTTTTCCTCCCACTTTGGGACAATTTTAAAGTGAAGGAGAGATCAAATAATGACATTCCCCTTAGAGTTCAGCACATTTTAGGGGGATTCTAGGATGACTTTCTTAATGCTCTGCCATTTGGGTGATGTAACAGTCATAGCCAATCCACGTAAGGAAATCAGGAAAGAAAAACGAGGTTTACTTATAGTCAGGAAAAAGGAATCTACGTAAGACGAACATAACAACAAGTAAAATGCTTTCCGCCTTCCATATTTAAAGACCCCATTAGTGATAACGAAGACCCTTCTTGCTGGGATGACGCCATTTGACAACTATGGACCACAACTTCCTGTAAGAGCCAGTTCTGTGATTTCCACCAGAAGAATCCCCCGAGCCAGCCCACGCCCCCCTGCGCCTGGCTTGCTCAGTCATTCCAGTGAGTGACGGTCTAGCGCGAGTCTCCTCTCCTCTGACAGACCAGAAGGATGAACGCTAGAATGTTCCGTTCCGTGCTGCAGGGAGGCTGCCCAGGCACCTGTCAGTGTCTGCGTTTCTGCCTTCCCTTCTTCCTTCGTCTATTTTCTCTGCTCACCTACCTTGTCATGATTGCAAATCACTTGGTTTATTCTATTAGACACATGTCACATTGAAAAGCCACCACTTGTCAAACTGTTCTTGGATAGCGTTTCAAATCACATTCACTTCCCGCTACAAGTAGGTTACCTCGCATTTCAAAATCACATACATTCCGTCATGTACAGCATTCTTCTTTTGGAGGGCAGGATCCTGAGTCGTCCGCTTTTTATATCCGGGCTGATATTTTAACAAAAACAAACTCCATGTTATTCTGTGAGAGGCATGGGCTTTCCCCGAGCTCCTTGCTTGTGGTCTCGCTGCTGGTTCCGTCTCCTGGGTGAAGTGCTGGGCTAACTGGTTATTAACTTTCCGCTATGTTCTCACAATGCCGAAGGTGCAGCTAGACAGCTTCCCCCCGTTGTGTTTGTAGAGAACGCTGAAGGCATACAGCGATCCGCCAGACTGTGTGAAACAGAACGTAAATAACCTAATCGAGAGCGGACCGGCCTGGCTGGCGCGTGGCTCTGCGACCTGAAATACCACCTGTGTAACTGACTCCGCACACTGGTGTGCTGGCACCGCGGCGGTGAGAAGGGACGCAGGCAGCCGCCTCGGCTGGGAGGGGCGCTTCCCCAAAGCGTGTGCTGCGCGGGGCACCGGCTAGCAGCTCGGCCCCCAAACCTCTGAGGCGCCAACTGAACTGTGACTTCGCACCCAGGACACAGTGGGAAGAGGAGAGCCAGTACTGCTATGCGGCGGGGAAGGTGTGCGGCGTTTCTGTTCCGCTTCTTACCGCTGATCTGCTCAGGCCTGTTCTCTTCTGGAGGGAAGGTACCAACCAGCGCTGTCAAGCACTGGCCTGGAAGCTGCTTGGGAATGAGTGTGTCTGGAGGTTTATAATGCATCCTCTCCAAACTGAATACATTAAAAAGAAAAAAAGAATGACTATCAAAGCAACCTTAATCTGAAAGAGTGACCATTAATCACACTCAAATATTTAGTTCTACTGGATGCTAAATTCATTCTGAACTGCCCCCAAACCTCTGCAAAGGCAAAGCCGGACTATGTCATCAGGGCTGAAATCTCTAGAGCTACTGGGCAGGACGGGAGTCTGGAATAAGGTACCTTAAGGTTCTGCTCTTCCAGCAGAGTATTTATCAATGATCTGAGCTGTAGCCAGCATGTGGACAACATGTAAAGACAACAGAGTTTGCTTCGTGTAAGGTTATATGCTTTATGAGATGAAACTGGTCTAAAAAAAAAAGAAATTAGGCGGGTCAAATTTTGCAAGTAATTTATTTCTTTTGGTTTGTGATAGCTAAAGTATGTTTTGTCAAAGCATATTCACTTGTATTTTACATAAGGTCTCCTACAAGTGTTAGTCTGGTTTTTTGCCCCCCCCCCCTCAGATTATTCTTTTATTTTTTCCCTAATATTTGAAAAGTCAAGTAACAGGGTATGTGACCCAATTTGAGTGTAAGAATATTTTTTTCCCTCATATACACTCTAAGAAGAACCGAAAAACAATTGAATAGGCTAATTAACTAAGGATTAAGATCTATTAAAAGTATCTTGGAAAAGTAACACGGATTTTTATTTTTTCTTTAGAAGAAGACCTCCCTCTCTCCGTTTTGGGTAAATCTTCAGAGAGCACTTCAGATAACTCAGTGACTGGCTGCAGAAGGAGACTCCTGGGCAAATCCACGGTGAAGAAGCCTTTCAGTGCAGCACGGCTCATCCGCTTCCATTCTCACGGGAACACTACTTTGGTGATGAACGTCTGAGCGTTCACACAGCTGTTAGAAGAGTATTACATAGTTCCCACGCCAGGCTTTCATAGACTTTAAAAGCACAGCACACCCTTGAACATGGATTTGAACTGCGCAGGTCCATGATACGTGGATTTCTTGCAATAAATACATACAGCGTGTAAATGTAATTTCCCTCCTTTATGATTTTTTCCTCTTTTTAAAAAGAGTAGACCACTTGAAAAATAAATTTAATTGATGTTTTTAGAGAGAGAGGGAGAGGGAGAGAGAGAGAAACATCAATGTGAGAGCAAAACACCTATCGGCTGCCTCCTGCACGCTGCCTATTGAGGACTGAGCCCACACCTCGGGCTTGTGCCCTCTCTGGCAATGGAACTGGCAACCTTTCAGTGCCTGGGATGACACCCAACCCATTGAGCCACACTGGTCAGGGCCCTTATGATTTTCTTTTCTCTAGGTGACTGATTGTAAGGATTCAGTATATGATACTAATGTAACATGCAACATCTATGTTAATTGACCGGTATGTTATCAGTAAGGCTTCTGGTCAACAGTAGGCTATCAGTAGCTGAGTTTTGGGGAGTCAAAAGTTATACCCAGACTTTTCACTGAGCAGGGGGTTGGAGCCCCTAGTTCTGTGTTGTTTAAGGGTCAATTGTAGATCCTTATCTTTTCTTAGGAATGCTAATCCCATCACACAGAGAGTAAACGGTTGCGCAATCTAGTCAGCTTGAAGGTGAGCGATAGTAACGATGAACAAGACCTTACCGTTCTGAACATCCAACACGTGATGCTTATCCAGCGTCCAGCCGCCCATGTTGGAGGCATCCAGTTCGTAGCCTTGCAAAATGGCAGTTCTCTTCTCCCACAGGGTCAGGTCCAAGCACGACTCATACTCATATCCCACCGACACTGCAATGGAGACAAACCAAGTCCCTCTGTCAACTTCAGCAGAAATACAATGCATTTCGTTATTTTTCACAATTACGTTCTGAGCCTGTATTTCTAGTTATTTATGGGCGGAGTATAGTTTTTTTATATGAGAAGATTTGATCGCATAAAATATTTTTTCCCCTAAAAAAATGTCCTCCAAATATTACTTTTGCACTGGTGTCGTTGAAAGCTAGTATTTTTATTTTACCACAGTATTCTTTACTAGGGGTTCATAGCACACAATGAAGTTCAGGTTGGGCAACTAGTTAAGTAGTTAGATCAGATAAATCCGCCCCAAATGGTGATCAGTTCATACCAACTTAAAATCTTACTTGCTATATGAATTAGTAGAGCTATTTAGTGTCCAAGAGTATTAAGTTATTGAAAACATTTACAATAAGACTCAATACAGCAAAAAATACAGTCCCCCAGCTCCACAATTATGGATTACAGCCATATTATGACATTATATTCACGTTGTCAGGAATGAACAACAGAATTAACAGTAAATTAATATGAACAAATCACAACAAACCTCAGAGTTCACAATGCAACATGAATTTTAAAGTTCAGAACAACGCGAAGGGAGCAGTGGCAATTACCTGGCTGCTGGGAATTAATTCAAGTCCACATTACAGATTAACTTCAGAATACCGTGTCTGCTCTATGAAAAATGAGTGGCAGAAGGCACGCTATCCTTCGTTTATGATGTTTCCTGAGCCAGAGTTTGAGCTACTCTAAGTACATCACCGCACGTCAAACCTGGATTACACCATCCAGTCACTCAGTGAACAAATGGTTTGACTGATGTTTTAAGAATAGCCTCTCCTTGAATTGATCTTCTGATCAAAAGAGCTAACATAATTTTTAGGCACAAATATTGTCTGATATCCTGTTAATCATCACTATGAATCAAAGCTACACTAGTTGTGAGATACAGAAAGACATGAAAAAATAAGAAAAGCCAGGGAGATAAAATTACAAAGAAGAAAATCAAAAAAGGAAAGGATACAATAAAGAAAAAACATGAAAAAAAAAAGATAATCTGATATCTCTTCCAGAACATTCTTCTAAGATATAATTTCAGCCAGAAAAGATGATGACCCTGTCTCCTCCTGGCCACATGGAATACACTCCTTTTTCCTGGTGCATCTAAGCCAACCAGTGGGCAACTTCCCTATGACAGTCCCACTGCCTTCCTATCTGCTCACCCATTGGTTTCCACGGGTTACAATTACTTTTAGGTTAATTCTGAATCAAGACAATTTGTTGTTGTTGTTGTTAATCTTCACCTGATGATATTTCCCCCCCATTGATCTTTAGAGAGAAAGAGAGTGGAGGGGAAGGAAGGAGGGGCAAGAGAGAGAAAAAGAGAAACATCGAGGTGAGACAGACACATCGACAGGTTGCCTCCCACACGCCCCTGACCAGTATCAGGGATTGAACCTGCAACTGAGGTACATGCTCTTGACTGGGAATCTAACCCACAACGCCTTGGTCTGTGGGCCAACGCTCTGACCACTGAGCAAAACCAGCCAGGGCAAGACAATCTGTTTGATGCGGAATACATTTACACGGAACTCACCGACAGCTTCAGACAGACCGTAGACCTTCTGATTATACGCGTCCGTTTTATCCCATATGAAGGTGTAGGCCAAGTTGGGTGAGGCGGGAAACCACTTCTGAAAGAGTCTTCCTACGACAGCCACCATGAGGTGGACCTTCATCAGGTTGAAGGGTATCACGGCCTGGGTCATGGTGACCTTGAGGACGGACTTGTACCCGGCAGCTCTGGAGCTCAGGTAGGACAGCCTCAGGTCTGTCCCCGGGATTGTGGTTTCTTCATGGAGCACCTGATGTGGATAAAGCACAAGCCCACACTGCGATCCCCTACAGCCACGAGATAAAATACACGGGAAGGAACCGAGTAGAGCAACCGAGACACCAAGGAGTCACTGTTCCTCAATGCCCAGGTGAGCTGTGATCCTGCTGGACAACCAGGGATGCATCTGCTGCCAGCCTCTGGTCATTCATTCTGGGTCACTCGGACCTCAGGGGCTCCTCCTACAGGAGACACTGTGACTGCGCCACCAAGGGACGTGCACGGACTTGGTTTACAGTCACCTGGAGTCTCACTGGCCCGTTTGTAATTTAGCCCATTGCCCAGGAAATCTGGAGCAACACGTGTAAGATGGTTGGCTCAGAACACGGATGTGCTCTAGGCCAGAGAGCTGGGCTCCCCCAGCTGCGCAACTAGGGATTAAACCTCTGCTCTGGCCTCATCACCTGATTGGTCGCAGCCTACAAAGGCAGGAATGATGACAAAAAAGGCCAATTCATGTGGGTTCAATTGTCGCACATTCCATATCCATGTGGAAAGGTAATATAATAACAGCACATCCTCATAATTAGCTCAACACTGAGCTAGGACTCACCACTGATTTTTTTATATGACAGTAAATGAATTAGTAGTTTAAAGCTGTGAAAAACTTCCCCTGTGAACAACTAATGTGTTATTGAATGCACACAAAGACACTGAATATATACCTTCTGAATCGAAACAGGACTGCAAAAAGTTAATATAATTATCCACGTAAGAATTATCTACTGTACACCTTAAAAAAATTCTTAACCCTACAATTTACCCATTGATGTGACTAGTTCAATGAATGCCAACAAATTGATACTGATGCATACAAAACATTACTTATTTTGAAAAATGTATTTATGTAGCATATACAAGTCTTCCTAAATGATTCAGACTCTCCTTGCTAACACGCCTATTCATTTGGTTAATAATGGCAGCCCCACAATGGCTTACTACATATAGTATACGTAGTATATGTCACATACTGTCATATATGTAGTATATGTCATATACTGTAAAGGGCAAGGCTCTCCATGTCCCAGAACCTGGGCAGGAAACACCACTTTCTCAATTTAGAATTACGTAGTGTTTTCTTTTTTTGTGTTCTGTGAATCCTCACTGGAAGATATTTTTCCATTGATTTTTTTTTTAGAGAGAGTGGGAGGGAGGAGGAGAGACAGAGAGAGAGAAACATCGATGTGAAAGAGACACATGGATTGGTTGCCTCCCACACATACCCCAACCAGGGCCGGGATCGAGCCTGCAACCGAGGTCTGTGTCCTTGACTGGAATCGAACCCAGGACCCTTCAGTCTGCAAGCCTATGCTCTATCCTCTGAGCCAAACTGGTTGGGGCTACATAGTATTTCCAGACACTTCCTCACATTGCCCTCCCAAGATTCATCACGCAGGCAGAAAGGATCACCTTTTATATTACAAAATCATGGAAGAGAGATTCAATGTTCAGGAGTGTTTCTCTCCCCCAACTCCTCTCACACAGGACACAGGAATAATGTGCATCTGTCATCTCCAGATTTTAATAACTTAAGGAGAAGCCTGGACACTGAGGGGGTCGCTGTCAGTGTCAATGGAAACAATCCAATGCCTGGAAGTGGCACAAAAGAATGAACTCAAGGAACTTCCATTCTGGTGTGTGATTGGTGTTGGCATGAATCTACAATGGGCCATGCCGATGCCCTGCAGTAGAGTAAGCAGGCATTGCCACACTTGGACAGGCCACTTTAGTACAGTCGGGGCTCTTTACCAAACACACTGACTGAGCTCAGACACACACTGTCTCAAGCAAAATAGTTCTGGAGCACACAGAAACTTTCTAGAGCTCATTACACTCAGGGAGACCACTGCATTAAGGATCGACTGTGGGGTATGAGGTGAATAAATGAAACAAAATGCACGGCTCTCCCATCACGGGGTGAAATGTCAATGGGTTAGTTTGAAAAACAGATTCTGTGACTCCCGAATGGCCCTGAAAATGTAAGTGATTGAAACCTAAAGCATACACTCTATTTCCTCTGAGTTTATTTTCAAAATAACTTCTCATACCTTTGATTGGTTTTCTATGTGGAAGGCAATCTTTCACTAACGTATTTCCTGTGACCTAGAAATTGCTTTTCTCTTTCAAAGTAGCATGTGTTATCCTAATTTTAATAACGGATTATTGACTTGACCATCATTAACCTACTTTCATGGAACACATACCTGTGATTTAGCTCATTAAGGCATGCGTTTCTCCTCTGTAATTTAACTGGACCACGTTATTCTGCTGTAGTGGGGAAATCAGTCCAGCCAGAGGGGAAACAGCAACCGTTCAGCCTCCTGTTGGCAGCTGAGTGGTCTGTCAGCCCCGCTCTTGGACCCCATTGCACATTTGGTTAGAAGCTACATCTGCCAATGTTACCGTCCAAATCTCTGTCTAACCCACCCTCCTCTCCCTTTCCATCACCATGATTGCTGGGCCCTCTCCACCTGTGCGTGGGATATGCATGGGGCTATGGGGACTCTAGCCTGCTCACTGATCTCTGTCACTTAGTTAGCTTTATAGAAATGCTGAAAAGACTTCATGGGTCCTCTGGTTCCCTATTTTTGTTTTAAATCTTCACCCAAGGATATTTTTTCCATTGATTTCTAGAGAGACTGGAAGGGAAGGTGGAGGGGAAGAGAGAGAGACATTGACCTGAGATAGACACATCTACTGGTTGTCTCTGGCATTGTGCCCCGACCAGGCCTGGGGAACCTGCAACTGAGGTACATGCCCTTGAGCGGGAATCAAACCTGAGGCCCTTCGATCAGCAGACCGATGCTCCAACCACTGAGCCCCTGGTCCCCTATTGCCTAAAGAATTCAAGGTCTCCATCGTACGGCATTTCGGGGCCATTCACAAACTTCCCCCGCTCTTTCCCCTTATACGCCCTACATTTAACTTGTTCATCAGTTTTTATACTACGTTGTTTTTACCCCCACACTGCTGCTCATCCATTTTCTTCAAGCTTCCTCAGCGACTTTCTTTGGCTTCCTTGGGAGCTGACCGCTCTTTTGACCTCCCACAATTCTTCATTCACATCTTGATCCTATTTAGCATAGCAGGATGCGTGCCTTAGTCGTCTTCTAGCCTAGCGGAGTGCCTTGTACATGACAGGCTCTCAGTAAATGTTGCTAAATGTTGGATGTCTGTATGATGGAACGGGGAGAAAAAAACCCCACCCTCCTGGAACTGTTGGCTATTTGAAACCTATTTCAATGACCTGGTTTGCTAGACCTCTGCCACCAATGGGCAGACAGCGCCTCGAGGTTGAGCCTATTTTAGGACTGGCTAAGGAGGTCAGTGACTGCCAAGTGGACCCTGGGGAGCAAGGACTAAATTGAATAGGTTGCAATGAATTCCTTAAAGCTTCAGCTCCAAGCCTGCTGGACTGCTCTGCAGTAAATGAATGAGGTGTCTCTTCTGCAGCGTATTTGCCTGTGAGCAATCTCATAATTTGTTATCCTCACATCCTCTCATCTGCACCTACACTCCCTCATCCCCTGCTGTAAGTGTATCTATAACGCTGATGACTCCCATATACAACTTTACTTCCAACCTCCTCCCTGGACTCCACTCTTACACAGTCACTTCTTACCACCTCAACCCCCAAACGCCTCTGTCCAGGCCGCACCATTGATCCTGTGGACTGATCTTGCCTCCTGAGGGCGGGGCTCCTGGTTTCAGCCTCCAGTGGCCTCTCACTCCAGCCACACCTGCTGCCTCTTTGCTCTCCCTTGAACAAGCCAAGCAAGCTCTTCCTTCGGAGCATCTGAACTTGCTCCCTGCTCTGCCTGGAAGGCTTCTCTTTTTAAGGTTTACTCTTTCACTTAAAGTGTCTGCTGGAATACCATGCTATCAAAGGGATCTTCCCAACCACACGTTATAAAATTTCTCTCCAACCACGTTACCCTGCTTCGTTCTTTAACAATTAGGCTTATTCACAACTTGAGATGTCTTTATACATTTGATGTTTCTCTCTCCCTATTAGCTGGTAAGCCATAGCGAGCAGGTGCTTCCTCCGACTGGTTTCTGACCTGTTCCGTTCGGACAGTGCTGGTGCAGAACAGGTGTTCCGTGAATACTTGCAGAACGGACATGACGAAGCTGTGGTGTGCTGCTGTATTTTAAAGACATGTGCTTTTACTTAGCTTTTTATGAATAAAGTCCATTATTATGGTACCAAATGTCCTGCCTTTAATATCTGAAAGTATTTCTTTTTAAAAAAATCTAAAATACATTTTTATTGATTTACGAGAGGAAGGGAGAGAAAGGGAGAGACAGAAACATCAATGATGAAAGAGAATCATTGATCGGCTGCCTCCTGCACACCCCCTACTGGGGATTGAGCCCACAACCTAGGCATGTGCCCTGACAGGGAATCGAGCCATGCACTCCTGGCTTATAGGTCGACACTCAACCACTGAGCTACACCGGCCGGGCTGAAAGTATTTCTAATTGGTAACATACAGGAAAGAAAACAATGCCCAGATAGGTCAGTAGGTAAAATGAGTAGTGAAATATGGCTGTTTCAAAGAAAATTAAAAGGTTTTTTTAACCTGTGAGAATAGGACTTTATGAATTACGTATTATAGAGCTTAAGACAGGATATCAAGCTTTAAAAATATTATCTTGAGAAAATTAATGAACATTTTCTGTCAAAAATAATTTTTTGAAAACTTTTTTTTTATTTACACTAATTATCAAATGGTGAGTTACTGAGAAATGACCTTGGACAAGGCAGCCAGGAGGTCAAGTACCTGTAGGCACTAAAACCTCTTCCTAATGAATGAATTCACGAGCAAGGACGTCATTGCTGTTGCACTGAGGTTGTTTTTCCATCTGGCTACAACTAATACATTTATACAGATGCAGCCTGAAGGAAAAGTCCTTTGAGTAGACCTTTAAGAAATAACAGAGAGCCTACTATAGCAATACCTATTTAGTGCATGCATTCCCACTCTCCACCACCCCCCCTCCCCCTCCCACATTCTATAGTTCACTCTATAGAATGACGAAGGGCAGCACTAGAATGACGCAGCCCTGTTTAAACAGCCTTTGGAATGATGACCTGAAGCGGTTTACTGAGAAGTCCTGCGAGCATACCTACCTGCGTTTCAGGGATGATGGGACTGTCCTCAGGAGAAGACCTGAAGAAGGTGGATAAAGGCGATGACACGATGATAGGATTTGGCCTCACAAACCCACTCAGATCACAGCTGGGGATGTCATTCTCCTCTTTCTTCATGACCAGGGTGTCCATCACATAGAAGACGTTCCAGGGGATCCACACGGTGTGGTACTGAGTGAGGAACGGGGATCGCTCAAACACCAGAGTGAGAGAGGCGCCACCATTTGCCACCAAGTCAAACCTAAGGAACACAAGATACACTTAGTGAACCATCTGGGTCCCATGGAATGATGCCCAGCTCATTTAGCTTAACCTCCTCCAATTCACATGCCTTACAAAGAAAGCCAACTTTTCCTCCCAACTTTCTCATGAAATAGTTTCAAATCAACAGGTATGTGAAAAGAATGAGCCAACAAACACTCATTCCCTTTACTTAGATTTACCAATTAACATTTTCCCACATTGACTTTATCATCTCCCTATCGTCTCCTTTCTCAGAACCACCCGAGCTTAAGTTGTACATATTATGCAGTGTCACTCCTAAATATCTCCACCAGAACCCCTAAGACAAAGAGCTTTCTCATACAAAACCACAACACTGCCATCATGCCTTAGAAAAGGAAATCAGCTCTTAAAGAACGACATGAATAGATGACTCTAAGTTTCTGCCACATGTACCGTCACTGATTTCTGGAGCCTAAACATTGTTGTACTTCTATATCACGAGGGACAATAAAACAGGCTGGGTGATAGAAGAATGTCTAGTTCTTTTTGTTGTTGTTTTTTTAGATTTAAATATATATATATGTGTGTGTGTGTGTATATATACATATATATACATATATGTATATATATATTGATTTCAGAGAGTAAGGAAGAGGGAGAGAGAGATAGAAACATCAATGATGACAGAGAATCATTGATTGGTTGCCTCCTGCACATCCCCCACTGGGGATTGAGCCCGCAATCTAGGCATGTGCCCTTAATTGGAATCGAACTTGGGACCCTTCAGTCCGCAGGCTGACGCTCTATCCACTGAGTCAAACCAGCCAGGGCAAGCTTGTCTAGTTCTGCTTCTTAAAATACTTCAGAGACTGTGCACTAGGACGAACTCACATGCCATCCTGCCGGGTGATGGTGTAGCCGTACTCTGGGTAATGGAAGAACGAGACGTTGACTCCAATGAGTGGCGTTCCATCCGCAGTTAGCACTTGGCCTCTGATGACGGACGCGAGGCTGTGGGAAACCCAGAAGATCCAGAGTGAACAAGTGTCTTCCCAGCCCCACACACGCCTGAGTTACAGATGATTCCACCTCAGGGTAACATCACACGCAATCCTTATCCACAAAAGCCAGACCCCAGATACTCCCACGACTGGGTCCCCTTTAATTCCGTGTAACCCACCTTCTCTACATGCCGAGAGTCTGGCCCTGGGTTTTCAATTCGTTGCAATCTGGTTTTGGAGACTTATCCACACCAGGAATTTAGAGATGAATTTTAAAATGATAAACTGCCCCCCTTTTTTTTCATAAGTCGTATGCCTTGTGCTTACATGAAGAAAAGTATACTTTCCAATTAATTCCGAGGCAATCTGTAAATCTTCAGGGAGCGAGTAGCACAAGATTTAAGGGGCAACCAGGAACATTTGTGCAACAACTTTTAATCAGCCGCTGGGTCTGGCCGCATTAATGCTGCAACATCGCTGCCGACCCAGGAGTCCGGGTGAATCATCCCTGGGCGCAGCGGGATGGGGACCCCTGCCTCACCTTCCCGGGTTAGGCCAGGGCGTCACTGCTCCGCAGAGCACAGCCGTGGCTCACAGGCCTCCTGCCGGCCTCTGAGCATCCCCTCCTTCACCATTACACCACCTACTGAGCTCAGCTAAAAATAAGAGTGCACTTCTCTCTGCCTTTTGGGGTCTTTCCGTGGCCTCTTTTGAAACATTTCCAACTGTGCCAACGAGCTAAGTGAAGATTTACTGACTCCCTACCGGGGTGTCCCGTGATGGTGCAGGCCCTGAAGTTGACAAAGCGCAGGAATTGTGTCAAAGACGCTCGCAATGCGAAGTTTGGGGAAGACTTTGCCGAAAGAGGAAAAACTGCCTTAGAAAAAAAAGCACTTTGCCCACAAGCACAGCCAGCAGCAGCCGCGCAACCTCACGCGGGATCCGCATGGGGAGCAGGTGCCTCACCTCTTGTTGAAAGGACTCTCTCCGGGGATCACGTGGGTGCTCTCGGCGCCGGTGAGGAAGCCGATGCGCTCGTAGAAGGACTTGGCCGCCTGCTGGGACGGGGACTGCGGGCTCTGGCCGATGACGTCCTGCGGGTCGGGCCGCCCGCGGCAGTACGGCTGGTTCTGGCAGGAGCTCTGTAAGCAGCAGTCGGGGTCCATGCAGTCGGTGAGGCCGTCTGCGGAAAGGTAAACCGGTGAGAGAACCCCTTCCCACGCGAGGTGTGGAGCGCGCTCTGTGTGTTGGTTGGTTTCCCCCATCCAACCATTTGTCCCTCCCACCCCCCACCCGAGAGTAATTCCCGCGAGGTCTACGTGTTGGAACCGATGAAATACAAACACGATCCTCGCAGCTGCTTTCGTGGAGAGTAAATGTTTAGATTGGAGACAGCTGAAAAGAATATGTTGATTCTGAGCAAGAAGTGAAAAAGGACTAATTAGAACAGTCCACCAGCAGGATGAAGTGATGTGGGTTAGCTCTATGTGCAACGCTCCAGCCCTCTATAATTTAGGGGGACATGCACGAGGAGGTAACACACACAGTGTGTGTGGTGAGTGGATGGGGCAGCACAGGCGACGTCCTAATTTGGGAAAAGCTCAGGAAATGACGTCTGTGAGACGAAGCCAACACAAACTGACACAAACAAGATGAGACGAGTCCACCGCCTCCCGAGGATGCTGCTCTCCCAAGGAAGATAAAAGCATGTTCCAAATCAAATGAAGGCGTTTCTCAAACTTTAAACAGGAGCCTGAGCCCCGGGTATGCCTCCCTATAATGGAGACGATAATTTAAAATGTGGCAAATGCTATATATTGGAAATTATGAGACATTATCACAAAAAACTGACCAATAGTGATGGTGATGTAAAACAGTCATGGGCAGGCTTTGCCGGTGCCTCTACAGGAGCCCAAAAGGAAGCCACACTCAATGTTCATTTAAGCATTTTGTTTGAAACATATCAACCAACCCATTAGTGGCTAAGGGTGCCGCACGCCCCACACTGGGGATCGAGCTCGCAACCCAGGCACATGCCTGGACCAGACTGCGACCTCTGGCTCATAGCTTGATGCTCAACCATTGAGCCATGCCGGGCTAAGTTCATTTTTCACTGACCAGTTGATACATACATTTTCACCTGCTTGCCAATTACATTTCTCAATATAGATTCATCAAAAGCAATGGTTTTTGAAGACTTTAATCAGTCTTGGGAGAACAGATAAAATAGTTTTAAAATCTTCAAACACATGTATCAGGTCTTGGTGTGACTCTATTATGGCAAATCAGTTGAAAGTATCTAGTTGACCTATATATTTTATTTACACAAAAAATATCTTTTAAAACAATATCTTTTATTTAAAAAAACAATACACTAGCCATTTCCTTTCTTTCTTTCTCTTTCTTTCTTTCTTTCTTTCTTTCTTTCTTTCTTTCTTTCTTTCTTTCTCTCTTTTGCTTTAGGCTACTCTTATTAATCCTATGTAATAAAAGCCTAATATGCTAAGTATCCAACCATTCGTTCGAGCATTCGAGCATTCACTATGATGTGCACTGACCACCAAGGGGCAGACGCTCCGACCAGTAGGTCTGGGTCTGAACAATCGGGACTGGGAGAGACGGGATGGACACGCCCTGGAACCCTCCTGTGGTCCCTCCCCGGCCCCAATCGTGCACCAGTGGGGTCCCTTGACCTGGCCTGTGCCCTCTCGCAATCCAGGATCCCTCAGGGGATGTCGGAGAGCTGGTTTTGGCCCGATCCCTGCAGGCCAGGCCGAGGGACCCCACCGGTGCACAAATCCGTGCACCGGGCCTCTAGTAGAATATAAGCTTGCCCCTTCATTATTTGACAGCAAATGGAGACAAAAGAAAACAGACTACACTGAATTGTACTGCTCAGTCTACAAGGAGGTGAACAGCAACACAGGGCAGGTGAGAATCTGAGATCAGGGGGTCCTGGCTCAGTATGTTTTGCCTGCCTGAGGAAGAATGTAGTGAGCCCTTGTGAGTTCCCCTGACACCCATTTCCCCGTCTTTGGGCAACAGCTCTAAACTCTCATTGGGGACCCATCCCTCCCCGACTCAGTCCAGGCGCATATCCCTTCATGTCTGCATCAGAAATGGACACGTGACCTAACTGTCTAACCAGAGTGAAGTTCAGGAGCGACCTGCGAAGAGATCCCTGGTGCCCCAGCTTGGAGCTGCAAGCTGTGAAGCTGCTGTTGCCTGGGAACCCAGCCATCCCACAGAACGCAGAGCTAGGAGCTGCAGAGGACAAACTACAGGTCCTGGGGACATCTTTGGGGTGTGTGCAGTGAGCTGCACCTGACCTGGCCTCCTGGGCTCTTCAGTTTTAGAAGCAAAGGCATTCCCTTCTCCCTCTGCCTTCCTGGGTTGGGTTTTTTGTTACTTGCAACCGCAAGGACTTAGTTAATCAGGAGACAGGAACTACAACTCTCTCACGACTGTCCTTGTAGTTAAAGGAAAAGCTTCATGGGCGAGTAGTTGAGTTACGCTGATGGTGTTGGACTATCTTTACATTAATATTTTAATTTTTGTATGTCCACAATTTCTATACACATGAAAACATGGTCAGAATTGCCAACAGGCAGATCTTATGACGTACTGTTTCCTTGCGATAGATTTTCATGTAGATGTCTAACATGAAATAATAACACTGCACATTATTCCTTTGAAAAAAATATAAAATCATATTTTAACAAAATCAAATGAAACTGAACTTTGAAATTTAATATAAATTTACCAAAATATCACTAAGCCAAAAGGCCACAAAAATGAGAAATGTCTAAATATTTCTAGTGGAAGAAAGATGAAACTATGCCACAGGCTTATTTTTCATGAAGATATATTCTAATAGTGCAATACAGTGCATTTTCCCTCCATCTCTTTCAAAGAAATAGAAGCACAGTATTGCGATTCAGATTTTAAAGTAGTCAACTATTGAACCATTGCCCCAATATCATTACTGACTTCAAAAAAAAAAACCAATTAAAAATAAAACTCCATGGATTTAGAATGCATTTGGCATGGGAGAGTTATTTAACACAAACATTTCTTAATATTGCTGCAGGTTTCCCCTTACATTAAATCTTTAACATGAGTAGAAACTACTCAATAAAGTACTTCCAAGTACTGTATTACACTGTATGTCCATTATTCTGATAAATTAAGGTTTAAATGTTCCCCACTCTCTTTTTCCCCACCACACTCCCACCGTGGCTTCCTGCAGACACTGTATGGCTCAGTGACCAAGGAGGAGAGCTCGAATTCAGCCATTCATCTCTGTTAGTTTATAAAAAGCAAATGTACATCTGGCATGCGGTCCGCAGGTCATAAAGCTGCATGAGACTGACACCTTCGGAACAAATCAGCTGGGAATGCATTTTTACAAGCCTCTCTGCGAACATCAATCAGAGAAGGAGTCTCCTTTTCAACAGCCAAGATGCAGGGACACACTGTTTGTTATTTTGTCTGGGGAGTTTATCAGTAACTTGCCCAAGCAAATGAAGGAGGGTTATGAATCTGGCTCCCCATAAATGGAGAAAACATTTTTTATTCTTTGTCTGTACTGATATGGCTGGGGCTATCTGGTACCACTAAGTTGATTACCCACTTGCCCACATGTATACTGTGGCAAAATTGTCTTGGTGGAATAGCTTCTTAAAATCATCGAGATTCCATTTGAATCTCAAGAATATTAGGTTGGCTTAAATTTATATTGGTGTAGAAGCCATATCTAAAAAATGAATCATAAAAAATCTCAAGAAAATCAGGAATGTTCAGACGCCCTGAATAACAACATCAATAGCAATTAAGAGCCTTTCTCTTTTCAGCGTAAGCTTTGCGATGTAAGTGTTACTTTGAGGTAAAGTAAATAATATTGTTTATGCGTTCATTCAACCTTTTTTTAAAATACATTTTTAGTGATTTCAGAGAGGAAGGGAGAGGGAGAGAGAGATAGAAACATCAATGAGGAGAGAGAGTTGTTGATGAGCTGCCTCCTGCACATCCCCCACTGGGATGGAGCCCGCAACCGGGACTTGAACTCTGACCTCCTGGTTCATAGGTAGATGCTCAACCACTGAGACATGTTGGCTGAGCTCAGTCTTTAATATTGTTGCTCTAGTTTTCATTTTTAAACATGTTCTTGTCATTCCTTAGGCTTCCATTGGACTTTTAAACAGTGGTTGGAAAACTTATTTTGCAAGGGGCCGGACAATAGACATTTTAGTCTCTGTGGGCCATTGAGTCTCTGTTGCAACTCTTGAGCTGCCTTGACCAGCCGTAGAAGGCATGTAAATGAATGGGTGTGACTATGTCCCAATAAAGCTTTATTTACAAAACCAGGTTTTAGCTTAGGGGTCATAGTTTGCCAACCTCTGGTCTTGCTTTAAAGTTTCTACCCTGCTCTATTCTATTTCCTTGTTTTTTTTCCAAATCATTCTTGATTTTTTTTGTTTTTTATTTTTTTTATTTTTAACAAGGCACACTCTGCCAGATTACTGAAACTCCTGACTCCCAGTCTTCCCTCGGTCACCCTCTACGCTGGCTTTAATCTGCTTGTCCAGACTCTCACTCTTCTTTCAAGCGGCTTTGGATATTTCCATTGGTTTTTCAAAACCTCGACTTACTGACTGAATAAAAAGTCATAAATCTCCTTTTAGTGAATCTTCATCTTTTACTCAAAAGATAATGCCCAGCCCCCACCCCACAAATTTTGGAAGACCCTCTATCCAGTCCAAGCCAGAGGGAGTGGTAGAAATTCCGGTGCAGTATTTTATCTGGGGACTTGGGAACTTTTAGTGGACAGGTAGGCACACCTTTCATTACTCTGTTAAGTCACTATCTGTAACATGCTTGAAATTTACTTCTTTACTACTGAATTGGTGTCGTGTTCAGTTTTCTGTATCTTCTTGGTTTGTCTCTAGTGGCTTTCTTGATGATTTTAGTCTCTGTGTTCCATGCTCATGCCTCCAGGCTGATCATTCTCCTGAACTCCACTTCCACAAGCTGCCTCCTAGGTTTTTCCACTCGGATATCACAAAGGCATCAAAAATGTAACATGCCTAAAACACAACACAGGCAACCTGCTTCTTCTGTACTGCCCACATCAGCGGACACCACCCACCCACCCAGCTTCTCTACATAGAACACGAATGTAATCCTTGACTCCTCACCTCCCTTCCTTTTTTCTCTGCACATAATCAATGGCCAATTCCTTCTTTTCTTCATTCCAAACATCTTTTAAATCAGTGCATTTCTTTCCATTTCACTGAAATTACCCTTCAGGCCACCGGGGTCGCCTTTTGACGAGATCTCAAACAACAGCTAGGTTTCTCAGGTTCCAGTCTTGTCTGAAATATTCATTCTCTATGCTTCAGTTGGAGTAATCAGATCAGAGTTGATTATTCCACTTGTTTAGCTAAAAAACTTCCTTTACGTAGTCCCTGCCTCCTTCTGAGGAGTTAGAACTTCTGGACACAGCTTACAAGACCTCTCATGATCATTATTTCCTCTGCCCGGAGACCTGCTCTTACTCCCCACCCCACAGCCTTCCACAATCAGCTCAACGGCCTCATGAGCTCCTTAAAGGATAGTCTAGTTCACTGTTGTATCCTCAGCATCACTTGGCCCCAAGCTGGGGTACAATATATTTGCTGAATGAAGAGAAGAATGACTTTAGTGCCTAAGGATTGTGAGATCTGAACAAGTCAGAATGATGTCTTTAAAGCATATTAGAAACACCTACTGGTTTTCCTTTATCACCTTTACCCTACTTTTAGGTACGATGCCATTTCTTGGTTTTGTTTTTGCTACAACAGGTATTTTTAAATGCTCAGTTGGTTGAGAGCCATCCCATGCACTAAAAGGTCACCAGTTCAATTCCCTGGCATGTGCTTAGGTTGTGGGCTCTATCCCAAGGTGAGACATGCAGGAGTGCAGCCAACTGATCTCTCTCTCTCTCTCTCAAATCAATAAAAACATATTTTAAATATATTCTTGATTAACTGAACATTAAGCAATCCACACAATTATAAAAAGCATTAGAACAAATTATATGAAAGACTATAATCTTACAAAGTGAAATTCCTTGTTTATGAAGACTTATAATTCAGAATTCATCAATGAAAAGATAAATGTTATTAAAATTTACCTCATATGAAGCAAACACTTCTGCATGACAAAGGACACCATAGACAAAGTTAAAAGATAATCCAAACCCTGGGATTAAATATCTGCGACACACCTAACGAAGAGTTAATAAACTGAATAAACTAAAAGTCTTAAAAATGAAAAAGGAAACATCAAGCAACTCAACAGAACAAAATGGGCAGAGAAATAAATAAACAGTTAGCAAAAGAAGAAATACAAATGGTCAAGAAATGTATATAAAGACCATCAATCTAACTAGCAATTAGGGAAATGCAAATTAAAACAATAAAAATGGAGTCGTTTTGAGCTGTCAGACAAAATTCATATTTTTCATTTTGCTGGACGGCTTTGTTTATGTGCGGAGCAGGAACAGGGGACATAAACACGCTCTTGCTGATGAAGTAGAGAGTGTAAAAGCCACTTACAAGGCAATTTGGCAGCAGCTATTGAAATTAAAAATTAAAAAAACCCTTGACCCAGCAATTTCACTTCTAAAAATCTGTCCAAAAGAAATATTTGCACATTTACAAAAAGATTTATATGCAGATACACACAAATAGAGAAATACAGAGATTCACTACAGATTTCTCTCTATAACAGCCAAAAGTAAGAAACAATTGAATTATTATTTTTTCCCTTTAATCCTCATGCTAGGATGTTTTTTGTTGATTTTTAGAGAGATAGGAAGGGAGAGAGAGAGAGAGAGAGAGAGAGAGAGAGAGAGAGAGAGAGGGAAACATCGATCAGTTGCCTCCCGTATATGCCCCAACCTAGGTATGTGCCCTGACAAGGATTTGAACTTGCAACCTTTGGGTGTATGGAACAACGGCTCCAATCAACTGAGCTACCCAGCTAGGATCAACTAAGCTATTACTAATGTAGTAGTGGTAACATTAACTAGTGTACCCGTATTTCTATTAAAAAGAATGAGATACGCCTACAGGTACTGGCATGAAAAAACCCTCTTGGATATGCTCTTCGGCAGAATCCACTTTAGAACTGTACCTATCCCATTCAAGTTTAAAAACATAGCTATGCATGTAAGTTCACTGAGGGAGGAGGAGAGATGCACATCGAATTGCTGACAGTGTTCAACTGGCTGACAATGAGAATGTCGTATCCGTGCATGACCATGAATGACAACCCTCCCCACCAATGCAGAGGCTCTCCCCATGAGGCAAGTGTGACAAGGAGACCCGCTTCTGAAGAGGTACTCAGCAAGGCCCATGTCTACCCTCGAAGCTCGAGGTGGCAGCTAACGGCAGTGGGTGCAAAATGTAGGGGGGACTTCCAGTGCTAGCCTGCGTGGCCCGAGTTTCCTCCCCTTCTAAAGCTCCCTCAAAAAGTGCGAAAACCCCCACGTTCCTTGTCAACGATCAGGAAGCTACTGGGTCCTCTGCTTCTGAGAGCCCAGCATGGACTTCCCTTTCCGAGAAGGGGGCTGACCATGCTCCAAATCCCGTGGGTGGTCAAACGCTCAGGCCAACCTGGCTCTCTCCCCTGAAGGAGGATCCGGTAGTGACCCAGTACCCCCCAGGCCCCCCCAAACCTTCTCTACCGGGAATAGGGTTCCGTCATCTGGATCCTTTTTGGGAAGTGCTCACCATACCTTGTTATTTTGTCTCTCTCTTCCTCTCGCTCTTTTAACTGTTTTCCCTCTCTCTTCCCAGTTCTGTTACTCTCATTGTATTTATTTTTTACTTTTAAATATGTTGTTGGAGAACACAGCGGTATCATCTTCCTGCTAGAACTTTAAAAAAAATATATTTTCAAATATTTCCTTATTTCACTTGGTAATCTCCAGTTTACCTCTTGGTAATCTTCATTTTTTTGCTTCTCTCTTTTACTCGGAGGCACATTCCTACTTCTCCTTGCAGTTTGATCCTTTCATTTGCATTTTCTCTCTCTCTCTCTCCCTCTCTCTCTCTCTCTCTCCCTCCCTCCCTCCCTCCCTCCCTCCCTCCCTCCCTCCCTCCCTCCCTCCCTCCCTCATTACTGCTTCTATCTTTCTAATTTCTGAGTAACCTCAACTCAATTGGGCTTTCTTCTGTACTATCGCCCACCTCCAAATACTTTAACAAAAAGCCTGTTTTAGGCACATCTTCCTGACGCATCCCCGAAGGACAAAACATAACCCTCCCTACTTCCAAGTGAGATGAACCACTCCTCGCAGGATACACAGTGGCCTTCCACCAGGCTCACACCACGTTCAATGTGAGGCTTCAAGTCAGTGTTGTGCCCGCAACCATCCAATACCCAGGAGGGGGCTTGAGTGCCTTAGGTACCCACAGGGGCTGTCCCCTGGAGACCCAGACAGGGAAGCAAGATGTCAAAGGGACCTCTGACTAGGTTTCTCTAAGTAGAGGAAAGATGGGCACATGGTGACCATGGCCAGCAATGAGTCATCCTATTAATACGTGTGTCAAGTTTCTATAAAGAGAGAATCGCCTGTGGCAAGCTGTTGCATTGTGAAGCTGGCATAGTGGGACCACCACATGGGGAGCTATTTCAAGTCACAAAATCCCCTATGGAATGAGAGCCTTAGCAGGTAGGCGGGTGCAAGCAACTCTGGGCACAAGGGTGTACAGGGAGATGGGTGGCTGCTTCGCCAACCTGGGGCATGGAGAGCGAGCCAGGGGCTCAGCACTGGTTTCTATACATGTGAGACACACAACCCACAGAGCAAGGGACCGCAGGGGCCCAGCCTCGCTAGAAACTCATCCCGCAGGCATGTCCCGAGGGGCAACCGAGAGGTCTCCCTCTCCCCGTCTCTGACACTCACCCAGCAGCACGGGGGGTGGGGGGGTGGGGAGTTTTGGGGGGATAGGTGTATGTACCATGGGGAGGTCTCCCCTCTCCCTGTCTCTGACACTCACCCAGCAGCACGGGGTGGGGGGGGTGTGGGGGGTGGGGGGGTGGGTGGGGAGGTGTGGGGGAGGGTAGGTGTATGTACCATGGGGAAGTCTCCCCTCTTCCCGTCTCTGACACTCACCTAGCAGCACGGGGAAGGGGTGAGCACTGCGGGGAGAGGGATCCTCTCTCACCCCGCTTCCCCGGTGCAGCAGGACCCTTCCCACAGGGAGGACAGGTCAGGGAAAAAGACGGCGAGTGCAGCTTCAAGGGGACTGCTTCCTGTGCCTGCTTCCTGTTGTCACCCACATCTCACCACAGAAGAGCCTGGAAAGACCTGCCTCTCCCGGGCTGTCATCATTAAAATACTGCTCGGAGCCCCAGTTCACAGGGCCCTGAGTACCGTGGCGCGGATGACCGTCACGGGGGGGGGGGGGTGGGTGGGGGGGGGAGGGGCGGTACGGAAAGGGGTGGAGAACGGCAGGGTGCACAGCAGCCCGGCTGCCCTTTCCCCGGCCGGACGGTGACCATCGCAGGGAGAAGAGGAAACAGAATCACGCAGCCTCACACATCTTTCAATCAATCTCATCTGCGGGGATCTGATTTTCTGGGGGGCGGGGGGGGGCAGGTAGCTAATGCCCTCACCGTGCCTTATAAGCCCGCGCCCCGCACACCCGTGCTCTCGGGCTCAGCGTCCCCTACCTCCTTCGTTGTCCTTGCTGTCCGTGCAGAGGGTCTCCATGGCCACGTCGCAGCCCGCTCCTCGCCAGCCTGGCTGGCAGACGCAGTGCCAGCCGTTCTGGTCCAGCGTGCACCTGCCGTTGCTGTTGCACAGCCCGGGGCAGCCCTCTGTCAGAGAGACGAAGGAGAAGGCACGGGAGTTGAGAACGGAGAGTGGCCGCGCCCCGGACACACAGAGAAGGGACACTGAGTGGGAACAGGCCTTTGTCAACAGCACAGGGACTGTAATTGCACACGGATAGAAACAGCAACCTTGTCCACGGAATCTCATTCTCGTCCAAGTGGCATCTTTGATTGGCCTGACCCTGAGACACCACTTACCTGGGCAGGACCGAAATATATGCAACGACCCGCTAAGTAGCTGCAGGCCAGACAGAATTAACCTCCTTTTTCTTCCCCCTTTAGCCAAGCAACAAGGCCGATGGGTTGATTGCGTGGCGCGCAAAGGCATGTCCGCACGACAATTTCGGGCTCCCCGGCATAGATTTTTTTAATCTGTTGTGAACAGATACTGGCCACTCCTTAGGACGTGTCTCCTTAGAGCGCCTTGTTGCTTTGAAACATTCCCTCTCAATTCAGCAGCATGGAAGTGGGCACGAGAACGTTAATTTTATCTGGCCCCAGAGTTGCCGTGTATTCATGTGAAATTACAGTGCGTTCAGTTAACTGCACAAAGTATAGGCCAGTCTCAGTGACTATACTTTATGCCGAGAGTACATTCCTCGTCACAGGAGAAGCAAAGCCCGGGAAATCGAAGCAGCTGAGCGTCTATTCTAACAAACATTAGGGTTCAGGCTGCATACGGATGGGACAGGACCGACAGGATTTCCAACTCAATGTGGCAGCTGTGCAGATCCGAGTACTGAGGACGGACGAAATGAAATACCATAAGGACCACAATAAAACATCGATAGACTGAACAAAAACACGGTAGTGACGTGCTTCAAGACAGAGCGCGGAGTGATGTCTGGTGACAATCTCCCTAAGGCTTTTATGCTGTTACCTTTATATCCTATCTTGTCTGCTTTTATGGGCAAGGAGGGAAAATTTGGGAAACGATTAAAATAATTTAATATATCCAAAAAGCTAGCATCGTTTCAGTCTAACATGACATTAAAAAAAAAAAAAAGAAAAACAATTTTGCCACTTCCTGACGATGGTATCTGGCATGCGGCCACGTGATCTGGTCATGAGGATGACGCCCAGGCAGGCCCTGGGTTCTGACCTATGGGTTTGACACGACACTGACAGAAACAAGGATCTAAATGCCCAGAAACGGGGAGAGTTAACTGGTGATAAATCGGATCTCTATGGACAGAACTATTTATAAATTGGTATAAAATATGTCTGCGTAAAAAATACTTATTCTACCAACTGGGGTTTGTTGTGCAGCTTCTTAAAATGAGAATGCTGCTCTCGGTGTGGGGACGTGTGAGGGAACGATCTGTTTAAAGATGTTTATTTAAGTCTGTATAAAAAAAATATTCATATAGTGGCTTCCCCTCCTCCAGTGCGAAACTGGAAAGTATCTCAAAGAGACTTTCTGCCTCCTAAGATTAGCGTTAACAGGAAGCGATTCTGACAGCCTGGTGGGGTGTGGTAAAATCACTCTTAGGGATACCACCAGGTCAAGATGAGATTAATTTTGCTGCTTCTTTTCTTTCAGACAATTACTGTCTGCATTTCTAGACTATTCAATACCTAAGAGGTGAACTTTATGGATGCCTTTTTTTTTGTTTTAAACGGGAAAGAAAGATTGGGGTGCAGCACTGACTGGGTGTAACAGGGGTTATTAAATGAAAGCCTGGACATTGCCATGAATCTTTTCATATTCTAATGAAAAGCACGAACAAGGACTAGAAAATAGGGAATCTGAGGAGAAAGGGAAAGGGAATTTCCTCTTCGGGAAAAATGGTTTTCACCTGTTTCTACAATAACTGAAGACACGAGAATCTGCTGTTTTCTGCTCAAGCAGTGGCACTCTTTATTTTATAGAATGCACGATATTTTAGAGCTTTTAAGGGAATAACAAAGCAGATTATGATATCACATGTATCCTGAAACATTTAGAAAAAGCCAAAGAAGTTTTCATGTAAGTATAAATGGGATTCCTCTCAACATATGTTAACCAACATCTTCAGATTGGCAATTTCTTTTTCTGCGATAAGAGACTGGGCCGTTGCGAACTTTAATTTAGAATTTAAAGCTCATTAGCTGAATTGCCAACAATGGAGATCTTAAAATAGAAACAAAAGATAATAAGTAAACAGAAAACAGCAAATGCACTGTTATCTTCAGTTTATTTATTTATTTATTTTTTTGGCTTTTTTTTGGGGATTCTGGTGAAGGCCTTTCACATAGGAATGAAATCTGTGATAACCCAAAATTATAAAAATGAGACACAGACATTTAAGTCTCACTATTGAAAATTCAAGGCATTTCACATAATTAAGCCTCACTCATAATTCACAAAAAACTACGCATGAAAACCAACCTATTTTCATAGCTAGTGCAATCGGATACATGGTTCTATAGATAGATATGGAGAAACGTGAACAAAGAGCAAGCATACAGTACCTTTGACTATCTTATCCAAATAGTGAGCTGGAGAAATTAAAAGGGAGAAAAGAACAGACAGACAATTCAGAAATGTCACATGGGACAAGGAAATTTTCAGAATTTACATGCAAATCGAGTCACTGCGGCTGACAGGAGACTCACATCACACGACAGATGCACCTCAGAGCTTCTCAAAACGCAACCGATTCGTGTGTGAGCCAACGCGGTCATGGCTGCGGGGACGCCCAGCATTGAAAGCAGCATGTTCAGGTCAGCGACCACCTCCTTCCCAGGCCGCTCAGAACGCGCCCCCCTCCCCGAGAATTGATACAAGTGGCCTCCATTCTTTAGTGCTAGAGAATTTTGGAAATTTATAACGATGAGATCTACAAATAATCAAACTTAAATTTTTTTTTTTGGGGGGGGGAGGTTTGAGAAAAGACTTCTGTGTTTTAAAAGTCTGTTTTGAACTGAGTAGTCGCATAAGGGTTCCACAGCGGGGAGACCACAGCCAGGGAGGGACTGTATCTGCGGCTCTGAGCTTCCCCACCTGAGACAAACCCACACAAGCCCTGCTTCGCGCACCTTCTCTCTCCAGTTGCTTGCGTATTTACAAACTGTTGAACTATCATGGTTAATCAGTAAGCAAAAATAAGTTGAGAATCCTTGAGCGAACGGAGCAGATGCAGTCTATCATCAAAAAGGTAAGTTGTGTAGAAAATGATTACTCAGTGGCCTCAACTCCACGCAGGTGGGCAGTAGGGTGCCGCCTGGGCGGCCCATTGGGAGATGCGCTAAGGCCGTGTCTTCTCACGGGAGCAGCTCCGTTTCTCACACAAGCTTCGCAGGAACAGCGGATGGAGGCTGCCTTTTCCATCGCTGTCCACCGCCTCTCGCACGAGGTTACAACTAGCCCGCACCTTTCTCTGGAAGAGGCACGGATACCTCTCTCCCCTCAATGTAGAGATCCAGCATATTCTTTTAAAATATATATTTCTTTATTGATTTCAGAGAGGAAGGGAGAGGGAGAGAGAGAGATAGAAACATCAATGATGAGAGAGAATCATCGATCGGCTGCCTATTGCACGCCCCCTACTGGGGATCGAGCCTGCAACCCGGCATGTGCCCTTGACCGGAATCGAACCCGGGACCCTTCAGTCAGCAGGCCAATGCTCTATCCACTGAGCAAAACCGGCTTGGGCCAACATATTCTTAATAAGCCCCAAATCTTCTTGCTTTGTCAAAATTCATGCATCTTTAATGACCTAAAATTGCTTTTCAAAGACGCTCCTGTGGATTGTGTTTCATTACCGACACATGCACGTGGAGCAGGACTCTTCCACGAAGGATTTAAACTAGGACTTGCGGCTGAGCCTCTCAAGTCTGCTGGTTCTGTCATGTGTGTAAGCGAAGCCGTAAGTGGTTCTGACACGTCTGTACCGTGTGTGTGAGAGGCTGCTGCACGCTGCCACCGGAGTCCATTAGCGGCTCCTGAGCTGCGGGAAACAGGAGCGTGTGTACCGCTAATTGGCAGCAGGCTCAGGTGCGGAAGAGCAGTGAGAGGCACCACTCTGAAATTCTAATTTCATAAAAACACTTCCATTTTCAAACATTACAATACAAATGTATTACTGAATAACATCATCCACAGAGTTTCTGAATAATTCATTCTGCACATGACGTAATCTACTAGAGCCCCTTAGCAGCTCCCTGAAAATCCCGATTTGGGTGGGTAGGATTTCTGAGGGAATTCTTAGTTCATAAGCATTAATAACACTAATCGTAGTTGGAGAGTAAGCCTTTTGCTTTCACACCAGGTCCACGCCAGTTAACACAACCAAACTGAGGAATGCGATGAACTCTGGCCGGGATTAATAGTTTTAATGTAGGAATAAATTATTTCTCATCTAGCTAATCCCATTATGTTAGCAAACAGAATCAATTATGCAGAACTGTGGATCTCAAAACAGTGGTAAGGGTAAGTTTGTCATGGAGCCTAGAGAACAGCAAAAGTGAAGCTGAAATGAGAAAATACATTTAAAATATACGGGAGGTCAAAACGTATGGAACACTTTAAATGTGAAAAATAGGTAGCACAAGTTTTGCAAAAGGTTAAACATGGGCCATAAGAAAATACATGTACTGAGCAAAAGAGAGCAAGGTTTGGCATTTGCATTGTACATCAGAGGCAACAATGATGAGACTGAGAGGTTAAAGCTAAGAAAAAGGGCAAACAACCACCAACAACTTGCCCTTGAAGAGTGACACTTCCGACACCACCACAAAAGCCTGGTTCTAAATAATAAAGGCGTTAAAGGGAGATGTCGACATCTGAGGTTCAACTAATGATTAGAAATGATCATCGCAACAATACAAACACCCCTTTTTAAGCCACTACAGGAAACAATCAGAAAAATGCAGGCAAGCTGTCAGAAGCCATTAAGCACAATAATCATAAAGATAATACAGTGTATTTAAGAATTAAGATGCCTGACCAGTGCTGAAATGCACATTAAATTGCCACAGAAATTATAGACACTGAAGTAGAGTCATGCCTACTCAGTCTACGAAGAAGTTTTCAATTTGTTTTACAGAAGAAAACTCTTATAAAATGAGTGCTAGGCATGGGAATTGGAGCCTTTAAGAGATGATTCTCCAGGGAAATCCTGTATTCCTGACACCCTTTCCCTGGGCTTCTGCTTATCTGTCTTTGAGGAAGACCCACGGGGAACACAGCGGGGAGCATTCCCGTGTTTCCTGTAGGATAGTGATTCCTGACCTCTCTGGGGTGTCAGATCCGAGGAAAGTGGAGAAAGTCATGGATTCTCCGCCAGCAGAAAGGCACGCATGCCCCCAAACACAAAATGCGGCCCGTGGTCCCAGCGCCTCCAGGCGCTCTCGGTCCACACTGGCCGACTCTGAACACCCGGCTGATGCATGAACGAGCCCACATCTCCAGCTCCGGGCAGTAGGTCTGCTCCTCTGGTTCAGAACAATCCACTGCACAGCCAGCCCTGACCTAACCGGGATTTAGCAGCTATTTCTCTCCCTGAAGCCACAGGGTAGCACACCCATCTTTTAGGGGCCATCTTCGTGGCCTCCACAAGAAAGCGCAGGGGGCTCTCCCTTAAATGGCAGAAGGCAGGTGTGTTTTAAATGCCAGGTGTGTTTCAAAATCTGGGCCTCCATCATCTCTCTCTCCCTCAAAATACATTCAGATACACAGTCCTCCCTGAGTACAGATGCCAAGCCCAGGCACTGGAGGTCCTCGGTCTACCTGCTGTCCAGGTAGGTAACGACTCAGTCATCTTTTTGATATGGGACAAAAGTTCGGATCACCAAAAATGTTACTTATTGTGTTTCCTCCTTTGCATGCTGGAGAAGACGGGTCGGGGTGGACACAAAACGACTTTGTCTTGTCTGTCCCCTTAGTCACGGACGGGGATTCTAAGGTCCCTTAGGAGGGACCTTGCTCAGACATCGTCTCTTTGTGCCACTTTTAACCCTAATATGTGGATTCGGGAGGAACAGCATCTCTTTGGAAATTCTACCTACATCTTGGTGCCTCATTTGCTTCTCTCTCAAAATTGTGGGCAGCCCTCCCTCCTTTTCCTCCAGTTACCCGACTCCCCCCATTCCCTGAGTACTTCTCATGGATGGAGTCCAGGAATAGGAACACCAGGTTAAGTGTAAAAAGAGAGGGGAGTCAAGAGTGAGTTGTGGTCATTTCATTGAAGAGATTCCATGACAATATCCGGCTTCAGAATGGACAGACACGTGGGACCGATGTGTAAACCTTCTCCATTGGAAATGAAAACTCTGTGGCCATGCTGGCCACGGTATTTCACTGCCTGGCTCAGCAGGGGGTGTCTTACTGTCTGCTGAATGAAATGATCACATGTACAATTTGTTATGGTGGTCCTAGTATGTCTTACATATGCTTGCAGCTTCTGAAGGAATCCTATGAATGATACACGGCTACCTTTTAAGAAAGAAGCAAATATGAGTAGTACCCCATTTACAACACCCTCCTCTCTCCTTGGTCCATCGGTTCCTCTTCCCTCACCCCATCCCTCCATCCCGATAGGCAGTGGCATTAACTGTAGCTACCATTTCCTGCCTGTTACTATGTGCTGGTAACGATGCTAAGCTGACTTAACTTTCACCACTCCCTGGTGTCCCAGGCACTACTAGTATCTTCTTTACTTCCCAGATGAAGAAACGGAGGCACATGAAGTTAAATAACTCTCTCAAGGTCAAAATCATAACAAGTGACAAACCAAAATTCCACCCAGGGAGTCTGAGGCCAGAGCCCACATACTTAGTAAATGAGCCACACTGATGATTCAGAAGAACCGTGCACATGCGTGAGGTCGTTAGAAGCATCATGTCTGTTTGGATTGGTCAGTAAACTTGAACGAAAAAATAAGACAAAAAATATAGAAATTCTTAATTCAACGTTGACACCTAAAGGGAGAGGCCAGGACATAAAATTAAAATCCAAACTAACTTGAAATATTAATCCGTTGACACAGCCTCATAAATCAGAGTATATCTACCTTTTGTAGACCTAAGAAAGCTCCCTAAGAACTGCTGTAACCTGTCCTAAGAGCCCAAAGTATGGAAAACAAATTGGCAAGATGTAAAGACTGAGGGGCAACAGCAGGAAAAAGAAAAACAAATGAGTCTGAGAAATCAAAGAAGACAAGCAGCTCAGTGGGTGGATGAAGGCTGTGCGAGCGACAGCGGCCGAGAAGTCCCAAAGAAGGCTGCTCCCTTACAATGAGGACAAAGGAACGTGCGTGCCCGCTTGGGGAGGGCCTGGGACATGGGGAGGTGGATACGGAAAAGGCTTAATTCCAAGTGTGCTTTCCTTTTGCTCTCAAACTGATGCTTAAAAACACGGAGAAGAAACACAGGCCAGCCAAGCTGGTTATATGCACTGAGGCAGCTCACAAAGGGAAAGTACAAATCCTTGGCCGGTGTATACATAGTTGCTGGTGTGTGTAGTCATGAACGATGTGCATTGCTTCTGCCCTTGACAACGTGCTTGGTTAGAGCCTATTAAATAGTAGAGTCCAGTCCACTGGGCTCCTGAACTGACTCCCGGGGCTCTGAGGACCTCTCTCAGTTTCGTACAACAAGAAAATCTTAGAGGCCCATCTTCGAAAGAGGATAATCCAGTCAGAGACGCGCATAATAAAATATAGACACATTCTCCACTCTCGCAATGACCGAACATCCTCGGAGTCCAGGGCACATTTTATTTCGCAGGGTGCGTCTCCTAATACTTTATGACGCAGCCTTTAGAAAGTGATTCACATTAGTATCTCACTAAAGCCATAAGTAGGTGTCACTCTCAGATGATTCACATGCCAGTTCCTGTAGAATGACAGGAAAGCTACCGTCGGAGAATACGTGCATATTAAATCTATTTATTCCCATCAGCAGCTGTCTAAATCAGCAAGCGGGCAGCATACCCTTTGATTTGATGATCCTTAATTGGTACGCCCTGCACTGTTTTATTACTGATTACTGTCATAAAGGATGATGACCCTGACATAATTTTGAACATAATAAGACAATTTGCTCAATTTGAAGTGTTCTCTCTCTCTCCCTCTCTCTCTCTCTCTCTCTCTCTCTCTCTCTCTCTCTCTCTCTCTCTCTCTCTCTCTCATCCTCATTCTAAGATTAGGAAAAAACATTGCAAATATTTTATCCCACTTAGGAGAGTCCATTAATTTGAATTTTAACGCCTAGTGAGACTGGTCCAGCGGAGAATAACTGTGTGTGTGTCCACGTGTGCGCATGTCATAGAAAGAGCTTTTGCGCCTTCGACACTGCCAACACTTTTGAAAACCTGCTTCAAAGGAACTGTTTTTGAAAGTTTGCAGATTTTATTCCTTTTATAGTTCGGAAATTCGGTGTAAAAATCATCTGCACAAGTACCTTGCTTCTTACACGCACCCACCCAAGCAAAACACCACACTTCAGCCGGGAGCATTATTTATACGAAGATGTTCCAAAACAGTGAAATAATATTTTTCCTGCGTGAAGTCAGCCCTGAAATATCTGCATTCGAGGGAAAAGGTGCTCTGAGATAAACCAAATTTGGTGAAGTCAGCAGTGCTGAAAAGTGCCTTTATAAGCGACAGAGCTTTGAACAGACAGTGGGTAGAATACTGTTTGGTAGTTTCCTCCTGTTTAGAATTTCACGCCTGGCTGTGGACCGCATCTACATAATGGGAGTAACGGGACACGGGGGTGGGGTGGGGGGGCCGGCACGCTGCGGGTGCTGGCGCCTGCACGCCTGTGGGGGGAGGACTATTGTTCGCCGTGCGATACAGTCTTTGCACATGGCGTGATTTGTTACATTGGACCACACATGTAAACATGTTAGTAACCCACGTCTCTAGATTTTTACTTCTTTTTAAAAAAAGGTTTTTATTGATTTTAGAGGGAGAGGAAGGTGGGGGTTGATGAGAGAGAGAGAGAGAGAGAGAGAGAGAGAGAGAGAGAGAGAGAAAGAGAGAGAGAGAGATCTGCTGTTTCCTGCACGGGCACGCCCTACTGGGGATAGAGCCCACATGGCGGGCATGTGCCCTGACCAGGAATCTAACTGGCGACAGGATGATCCTCAACCAACTGAGCCACGCCAGCCAGGGCTAGATTTTTACTTCTTGTTTGGATTCAATGAATGACATAAGCAAAATCACCTTTAGTGATTTAGTCTAGGATTTCCTAGACTAAAAAGAAAATCAGATCTATTTCAGCACTCTGATTCGGGAATGAAACTATCCAGAGGTAGTTCTGAACATTAATAAGCAAAAATTATAACACATATTTTTTTAGACTAAATGAATATTTGAGTCTTTGGCATTTTGATACAATGAACTTGGTTCTGACAACTAGTGAACTGGTCGCTGAGCAGTACTGGTAAGTCTGATGGCAGGAAACCATAAAAATGATATACTGATTAGGTCACTACCAACGAGTAGAATTTCTCATCTATCATCACTATTTTTGTGTTTTCATAATATTTGACATTTAAGAAAACGTGTAGAATTAAGACGTATAAATAAGTATGTAAAATGTACTGGGGTCTTTCTTTTGCTAGTTTTCTTGACGACATCAGGGAAAATAAGAAACAACATTGAACAGTCCTTTGAACTCACCTCTGATAAACTAATTTATTTGGGAAAAACCAATAAATGGCTCCTTTCAAAGGTGAGTCAGAGAGAGAGAATTTTTCTGTATTCGTGGGTGAGAGTGCTCAGATGTTGGACAGCTGTATTGGGGCACTAAGCCCTCCTGAGCCCTTTTCATGAACTGAGACTGGTTCTACAGTCATCTGTCCACTTGCTGTGTTTTCCACGGTTGATGTCTGTACATGGTATTTCATCTACTCATTTCAGCTGACGAAAAAACTGGAGGTGAATTTAAATGTTAGAGGGTGCTATGTCGAGTTTTCAATAACTACTTTTCACTTTTCTTAAATCCTTCACAGTAGAAATGGACTTTCCTGGAACGCTTTTTTGTTGTTGTTATAATTGTTATTTTTATTTTGGCAAACTATGTGTCCTGTTATCAGTTATAATTCAAACTTTCCTGAATAAAAAAATGACATCTCAATTTATTAAGACATCATAGCCATCGTTATTAATGCGTCTACTTCTGACAATTCAATCTTTTCGTGACAGAAACATCGATATTACGTTCTCTTTATCACAGGGAAAATTTAAACTTCACCGATTCCGCTACGCACACCCACACTACACAACTGGGAAGTACTTCAGGAGGCGACAGTGCCTAGTGCTTTAGAGTATGGGCTCGGGAATGGTTCATGTGGGTTGGGTTCTGGTTCCGTTACCTCCTAGCTGAGTCTGGGTTCCCTCACTGGAGTTTTTAGTAACTCCCACCTGCCAAGGTTGCCGGGAGCATTCAGGAAGATAATGTCAGCAGAGGAATTCTGCTTTGTGCCTCAGCACATAGTAAACACTCAATAAATATCAGGTACCATTAATTCATCGTGTCAACAAAGGAAGTTTAAAAAGCTGCAGACTCATGAAGTAGCTGGTGTCTTTTAGGAGATTCTGAAGCCAGGAAGGAAGCCGGCTTTAAGTAAAGGAGCGTGGCACTGCCGCGATGGCCTCCCTGAGCCGTGAGGTGCGCTCTGCCCCAATCAGGCCGGGGGTACCCCCTTTGCCGCGCCTCCTCAAGGTACCCTCCCTTTCATGGGAACCCTGCTTACATGAATGAGCTAGCGCCCACAGTGGGGACACCTCCCTGTTTGTGGGGGAAGTTTTCTCATTCCCTCTCTCACAGAATCCCCTGCTGGTGCTTATGCACTATTCCCAATCAGAGCACTGGCGGGGAATAAAGAACCGTGGCGAGGTGAAGGGATGGGGGAGTGTGGATCGGTAGTTATTTAAAAAAGGCCCAGTACATGGGGAATATAGGCAATAACACTGTCATAACGAGGCACGGGGCCAGGTGGGAATATATCAGGGGAATGCTGCATAAGGTATGTGACTGTCTGACCACTAGGAAACTAATGCAAAAGGGTACTGCATGTAAAAGGTAACCGAAAAGTTAAAAACAAAACTTTAACTGAAGAAAGGAACACGTCACGACTTGTTCTTACATCATTTGTGTCCCCTCCTTAGTAATCCTATCTGGGCAAGGAACACTAATACTTTCTAAGGACGTGCACATATCTGTGTCAGTACTCACTCAATCTGCCCCAGACTTAGAAATACAAGTCACTTTTACAGGAACTGCTTTTGAACTCAGACATCAACACAGCACACGTTACATGCGTAGTTCCGTCCCTACATGGCCATCCTGAAGAACATGCTCATTCTGGAATGGACTGAGCAGAAGCGATGGGATACAAATGGCTAACTTTTGTAGCGGAAGGGTGTGTGTGTGTGTGTGTGTGTGTGTGTGTGTGTGTGTGTGTGAGAGAGAGAGAGAGAGAGAGAGAGAGAGAGAGAGAGAGAGAGAGAGAGATATCATTCCTAAATCCAGGAAAGAAATCCGCACTCCACTCAGAGACCTTTCTTGGTAATGCCAGTACATGCAGCCAGGACTGCCCATCCAGGCTGTTACCAGGCACCCTCACGCACCACAGTTCAGGGAGAAGGCACCGGGCAGGAAGGAGTTAGGGGCCATGCAGTAGCACCCCAGATAGAGAGCAGGAAGGAGTTAGGGGCTGTGAAGCAGCCCCTGAGATAGAGGGCAGGAAGGAGTTAGGGGCCATGCAGTAGCACCCCAGATAGAGAGCAGGAAGGAGTTAGGGGCTGTGCAGCAGCCCCTGAGATAGAGGGCAGGAAGGAGTTAGGGGTTGTGCAGCAGCCCCTGAGATAGAGGGGAGGAAGAAGTTAGGGGCTGTGCAGTAGCCCCCCGAGATAGTTTCCTCCTTGCTTTGATGGCAGCGGCCGGGTGAGTTCCCCTTGTGCACACTGATGCATTGGGATGGACCACTCCCAGGCCCAGTCACCACTACAGGGACTCCTCGAAAAGCCAGGAGTTGGGAGTGTCTGTAAAAAGCGCTACTTTACACTTCCTTGTTCACGTGGGGACTAATTAATGAATACCTAATGCCACCAGTGCACAATTAGATCACTTATGTTTAACCACATGCTTTCCATGCATACATCTATAAATATTAATTCTGGAAAGAATGATCACCATTCGGCACCATAACAATTAAACAGCTGTAACCTGTCTCCTGAGTTAAGTGATGGAGCTGCAGGCGAGCTCTGCAAGCAGATGGTCTTACCCACCCAGGCTTCGTGTTAAAGACTTGAAAAAAACAAGAAAAGAGGTGTTGACAAATCAGAAGAAGTAGGCATAGTTTTTATGCAAATCGGCCCATTTGCAATGTAGATTACCCTGAAAACTAATTTGGTGGATAGGAAAAAACAACACTAGGCTCCATTGTTAAAGGAAGACACTGTATTACATTGGGATATGGTAGGTTCCCCACCAACATAATTATTTCCTAATTTCATTCAACCAACAGGGCTTAATGGAAAAGCAGCTGGCAAAGGACTCGTGTTTATGGACCTCCTCTGACTGCTCCTTAATTTATCCAAGCCACATGTCTGTTAAACCCCAGAAATAGTAGCCAGATTCCAGACAGCTGTTCCCCAGCTCACAGAGGCGCTCAGAGGAGAGGGAGGGTCAAGGACCCCGTCCTGAGGAGGGGCAATAGAGACGGGCTTCTTCTCACTGGTCATCGGAGCAGAGAGGATGTTAAATGTGAACGGGCAGAGGAGCCTAGCGTTTGTATGGACTGACACCATAACCAAATTGTATTTCCAAAACAGGTGTGGGGGGGGGGATTGTTTTAAGATGAAAAGAGGCAATTTTCAACTTCATGTTCAAGAAAAAAAGAGATCTACTCCACCACTGAGAGGATACTAATGTGCCTGTGGGAAGGAATCATCATCGTCCTTGAAACTGTGGGCGCATTTCCTCCCCCTGACATGGAACCCCATGCAGAGTCCTGCCTTTTCCTTTACCCCACGAGGGGAACAGGGATTTCTGCATGTGATGAACACGGCTTAACATGCACACGAACACTGCAGTAGGTCTCAGCTGCCTGGCCCGAGTTTTGGGAAGAATGTGACCTATTCATAGGCTGGCACTAGGCACACCGGTCTCGCCCTGGCTAACACGGTCAAGCAGCCGACAGCATACTGGCACCGGTTCACTCCCAAATGCCTGGCGCCCAAACTTCTCAATCAAGGCTTCTTCTGATGAGCGTGGGGGGATGGAGAGGAGTGGTTTTCATCGTTAGTTCTGGTTACGCTGTGTGTCCAGTCAATTGAGCTTGAACACCTCCTACATTCTGGATTTTGGTGGAAATTAAGTTCTAGATGGTTTTTAAAAGATGCAAACCAATGAGGTGTTCCACAGCGAAAAGATACTGGATAGTATAACAGTAAAGGTACACAAGGGCGGACTTTAATAAGGCAATATAATACAGGTTTGACATGTAATGTAACTGCCTTTTATTGAAATATCATGCCTCTCCATAAGTTCTTTTTAAATTTAAACAGACTGCAGCTGAGAAAGGAGGTTTAAGGAAGCAGAAGGGAAAGCCCAGGCACAGGTATATCCACATTTTAGAAATCTGTCATGGCAGATAACATTTTAATTCCCATGGACAGTTACAAACACCTCCTTGGGATAATACAGTGCTTCCCTAAGACACGGGGCACCTACACAGCACATTCTCTGAGAAGCTCAGACTCGCTAGAAAATGACTAAGTTCGTGGGTTTAGCAGAAAACTACGAAACCCAAGACTAGAGAGACAGGACGCAGGTTTATGCAACCTAAAGAAATGAGGAATTTTACAGTAACACCCAAGTGATCACAAAACAAAGCCAATAGCCAGCACTGCCTTCTATTCTCCCATCTGAGAAAAACGACAGGGGCGCTCACCTCCATGTTGTTCGGAACACAGCTGCCTCGGAAGCCAGGGGGCCTTGCAGTCAGCTGAGGAGAAATCAGCTTAATGTATAGCAATGACTGGGGCCGCGTTATGCCACGGGGGAGACTGGAGAGGAAACCTGTCCGCTCACAGCCATCACCGCACAGAACTCATTCTCAGGGGACAGCGCAGTGGATGTCTCCTAAAGACTCAAAATTCTCCTCCTCCCCGGTGACCTGGCAATCAACTCAATGGAAAGATACCCGTTAAACCCAGACGTACGCACCCACAAAATAGCTGCCTGCACTCAGAACTGAGCTGTAGAGGTCCTAAAGAAATGCCCCTTGTCTAAAGCACAGAACACATGGAACATTTCCCAAAGCAATACAACCGCCACTGAAATTTACCTTAGCAACACGCGGGCGCGATTTCAAACCGTGGCTGAGCTTTGGGCGCAGCCCAGGCGGGAAGCCTTCCCACAGTGTAACGAAGCCGCCTGCAGTGCTCGCTGGGTCCACGACATTCGTTAGCTACCTGTGATGTCCTCGAGTGGCCTATCAGCTCAGGCTGTCTTTGCCAGCATCAGTTCTTCATGTTCCCACGACTCGGGATGCACTGGGATGCGTGACGGGCGTGGCCTCCCGCCCGAGGAGCTCACCTCTGTGGTACTAGTATAGGCCTGTGCCCCCCAATTACAGGAATTCCGATGAATCCCTCAAAAACATTCACCACAAGGAGGAAATGATAAGCGTATTAAGTCCCATAATCAAGTCTGTTTCTGGCAGGAGAAAACGGCTTCCCTCAGGAATTTTACTCCCTGGGTGATGACAGGGAGGATTTTCTGCAGGTTAACTGGTTGCTACACCTTTCTGATGTGCTCTCCCCTCCACCAGCCACCTACTTCGTGAGCGGCTCCACAGGGCACGGGCAGAGCCTCACGGAACCTCCGCCCCTTCCACGCACTCGGCCGGTCAGCGGTGGCAGGAACATTCCTCGTGGCCAGGCCGGCACAGACAGCCGTGATTCCCACCTCACACTCACATCCTCGGAACTAAATGCACCCCAGCTCCGTCTCCTCAGTGCATCCTCCAAGTGCCAGTCACCCCAGAGCCCCCCAGCCCAAGGGAAGTGTGAGGGAAAGAAACTCGAGTGGAAAGGGACAAGGCCTCCACTGATGTGCAGGTTCTCCATTAACACAGGAGAGCATCACCCCCGGACCCCCGGCGAGGCCGGAGAAGGGGCCGGTGCCGCGAGGAGCCTGTAGCCAAGCTTCGCCAGGTTCAGTGAACACCCCCAAGCCCGCAGGAACCAGGCAGGGGGCGCTAGGGACCCCTCTCCTGTGGACTGAGTCACACCGCCAGAGGGGAGGCCCCATGTCCCCAGGAGGCCCCTGGCAGGTGTAAGCGCCACCCTATGTCCACTTGGTAAGGGGAACCATAAAGCTCGAATGAAAATGCAGAAAAGACAGATTTAGCATGTCCCTGTTCTATATTATTATGAATACGATCGCCAATTTAGGAACATTACAAAAGTTACAAAAAATATTGATTTTGTAATCCAAGTGAAACTTTTATCAGAGTGTCTCCCCCCGCCCAAACCCCCAAATTGTCACTCACTTTTTAAATTTAACAATTAAAAGACAACCCTTTCACCATTTTCCTGAGAAAAAGAACAACAGACCGGAGTGTTCCCCTGGTATAGTTTTGATCGTTCTCTTACCCCCTATTGTTCAGTAGGAAACTCCTCAACTTTGTGTATTTCATTTTCAACCGCTAATGGCAGCATCACAAAGCCCAGAGCAACCGGTATTGAATGGAGGTGTGCTGAGTGCTGCGCGTCCAAGTTTCCTCTGAACACACAAAGCGTGTCTTTGTGATCATTAATGATCTTGTTTCCCAGTGTACTAAAGAATTAGAATAAAAACAAATAGCTAGTCTTTTGTAGCTTAAAGGAATTAGGATTTCCCCTAGGCCAAATTTCCATTTGAATTGCCTGAAAGTACATGGAAATCAATGTAGCTCAATAAGCAACTCTGTGTTTGAGGCATTCGCAGGAGGAAATTCCACAACAGGCTGTACCTTGCTCATCACCAGGATTTTAAACAGCAGCACCTCTCCAACCCCGACCGGAACACACAGGGTGGGCAGAAATGGGCTGGCAGTGGTGAGTACGCAAAAGTTTCTTCTTGTATCACTTATTAATTATTGTATTATTTTCTATACAAACAACGGTAATCCTACTTTCGTCCACCCCTGTGTGATTTATGAGAAGAAAATATGAACACCCTAATAACAGTATCAGGAACCTTGCCCAGCTGGCTCAGTGGCTGAGCATTGACCTATGAACCAGGAGGTCACGGTTTGATTCCTGGCCAGGGCACATGCCCGGGTTGTGGCTCCCCCACAGGGGCTGTGCAGGAGGCAGCTGATCAATGATTCTCTCTCATCATTGACGTTTTTCTCTTTCCCTCTTCCTTCCTCTCTGAAACCAATAAAAATATATATAAAAAATAAAACATCAGGACCCAATCCTTTCCGATAGATGGTGTGTTCGGGGAATACTCTAAATTCATAACCTGTTTTAGCATCAAAATCCCTACGGTTTCATGAAAAGCGTAAACAGCTACGAAGACAGGAAGATGACTGATGACGAATATCCTTTGCTTTCTATTGGGAACGTCGGTGTGCTTCTAACTGTTTAATTTCTCCTTTATCTCTCTTTCAATTAAGCTCCCTGGTTGTATTCAATGAGCTGGCACATCATATGGAATGAAAAAAAAAAAGCCTGGCTGGTTTATGAGTATTCTCTCACAAAGTGGCAGCTCCTTCCAGCCAGATGCCTGCGTGCTGAAATAGAGGAAACGCACAGCGCAGTGACCATCCGGGATGAGGACACTCAGATCCCTGGGCTGTCTAAACAGAGCCCTTTGAAGGCCACCTGGCACTGGCCCCTCAGGGTCACAGTGGACAGGTACCCAGGCATGTCTAGGGCAGCGGTCGCCAACCTTTCGGACCTCACAGACCACCAGTTGGCGACCGCTGGTCCAGGGGACCACCAGTGGGACCTTTGCCTGCCCAAATCTGGAGCGATACTTCTAATAGTAATAAAGAGCGACAACAATGCTTTAAAGGTTCTCTACATCTTTAAAAGGGTCCGCTTCTAGGATTTATGCTGAAATAACACAGGCCCTTTATTTCCACGTTGTTACTTACAGGGACTACAAAAGCAGCAAAATAAAATGGAACCGTAGAGATGGAATTGTTAAGGACCGCAGCAAGACATGTTACCTCATCACAACGATCCCGCTTGTCGCCAGACACGGAACAGTTGTTCAAGAACAGCACAACGTGAGAAACGAGCCATGTGTCATTGCCACGGTCAGTGCGAACAACAGAAGGGCTCAGTAACTGCTGGGTGGCAAGTTAAACCTGCCTGTTAACTTTATAGTTCGCTTCCTGGTTTTCTCTGCTAGATACGCACGCGTTTGTTGCTTTCCTGGGATACATACAGTCAATAGGCAGCTTTTCTCCAGCTGGAATCGATTCACTGCTGCCCGGGTAGGGAGGGGGTGGGGTCATAACATACAAATATGATCAGAGCCCTTTCCCCGCCCTCCGCTGGTACGCGGGCATTCTGGGACTTGAAATGGGTCTGTGTGGTCACAGGGGTATTGCCTGGTCCTCTGTGCGTCCACAGGAAGATACACAAACTGTGGTTGTCAACTTTTCTCCACCTAATGTTGTTCACACGAACAACAGGCGGCCACTGCCCTACGCGGCCTCTCCGAGAGCAGGGGAGGGGAACGCCGTGCGAAATCAAGGGATGAGCACCCATGGGTGCTGTGTATCTCGTGTCCCCAGGGCTGGGCAGTGAGCTCATCTGTGACAATGAGATCCCGAGGATGCCTCTCAGGTGGGAGGTAACCTTTGAGTGTGCAGGCTGGCCCTGGCTGCCATCTGGGGCCCTAGCTGCCATCTGGGGGGCTGGCTGTTCCCTCCCCTATGAGGCTCATTTGTCCAACAGAAGCCCCAAAAGCCTGCTCTCCTGCAGAGCCTCGGGAATGTCGGTGGTTTGCTCATGCTGACAAGGCTGCCTCTTTGAGCAGCTCCATCAAAACCTTTCACCCTGAGTCTCCAAGGGGCTTCCCTGGGCAGAACCATGGCCCGCGCTGATGCATGTCACTGCTGGAGAGAGGCACGCTGCAGGGGACCCCTCCCAGGGGGACGCCTGTGGGTGGGTTTCCCCGATGCCCCTGCTGGCTCCTGTCCCTCTGGTAACTACTAGCTGTGAGCAGGGCCACCCCAGCCTGTGAGCCTGGCCAGTGGGCACGGCACGGGGGGTGGTAGTGGGCTCCTTGAAACAAGTGTCAGGGATGCCAGCAGGATCAGAGAGAACCCCATGGCGTTTTACAAAGATACAACCGTGACAGTTTATAGGACATATGTGGTTTCAATGTTCCCACGAAAACTTCCTGGCTAACCAATTCCTGTAAGCAAAAAGAGCGAAGTACGTACTCCTTATAGATGCGTTAGAAGAAGAAACCTTTTAAGATAACAAGACTCCCCCGAAAGCTTTATCAAGTTCTACCCTACAGACACAAAATGGTGTGGAGAAATGCCATACCTCAAGTGTTATGAAACTGTTGCAGGCCTGTGCCATTTATAATTAACTAGAGGCCCGGTGCATGAAAATTCATGCATTCGGGGGGTCCCTCAGCCTGGCCTCTCGCAGTTCAGGAGCCCTCGAGGGATGTCCACCTGTCGGCTTAGGTCCGCTCCCCGGGGAGCTGGCCTACGCCGTTAGTCAGACATCCTTAGCGCTGCTGCGGAGGCAAGAGAGGCTCCCACTACCACCGCTGTGGTGGCCAGCCATGAGCTGGCTTCTAGCTGAGCAGCGCTCCCCCCTGTGGAAGAGCACTGACCACCCGGTGGCAGCTCCTGCATTGAGCGTCTGCCTCCTGGTGGTCAGTGCACATCATAGCAACTGGTTGTCCTGCCCTTAGGGTCAATTTGCATATTACCCTTTTATTATATAGGATATTGCACACTTTCACTGAGCTGAGGTAGACATCGATTACACTGGACCCTTGAATGATGGATGGCTTAGGGGCACCGACCACCAAGCAACCAAAAACCCACATATAACTCTTGACTCCCTGAAAACTTAAAGCTGTCCCTCAGGCCCCATGGAGGCCTGGTTCCGGGACCCTCACAGTCACCCACACAGTTCAAACCTGTTGTTCAAGGGTTGCTTGTACTTATTTTTGTTGTATTTTTTTTTAAATTAAATGTTTCCATTTTAGTGACTCAAATGGTAAAGGCAAAAAAGGCACTGAATTCCCTGAAAAGGTGGTACTAGGTATACTAACCAGTGCAAAGATGTGGGACTCTGCAATCTATAGAAGCCCAAAAGGGAATACAGACTTTTTCTTAAAATAAAAATATTTTTTTGTTATGCACGTGCAATACGGAACACTAAAAGGTAATAGTCAATGAAAGCTTATGTACAGGTAAGAAATGAGATCACCTTTATGTGCATCAATTTTTGTGGCCATCACAAAAAAAACAACAGATAAAAATTTCTTATACTTTGCACTCACATCAGTTGTTCTAGAAAGAACTAAACTGCCATTGTAAAATGAGAATGTTACTGAAAAACAATTCCTGTTTAATAAAGATGAGTAAAAATTAACTAGAAGAAATCAGTTTGTTTTTTTTTGCAATTAAACACATTAAAAAATGTTAATTAAGTGTATTGGTGTGATGTTGGTTAATAAAATTCTGAAGGTTTCAAGTGTACATTCCCATAATATCATCTGGATATTGCATTGTGTGCTCACCCCCCTAAGCCGAATCTCCTTCTGTCACCATATAATGACCCCTTTACCTTTGACCACCCCCAGCCCCGTTCCCTCTGGTAACCACCACACTGTTGTCTGGACCACAAGTGTGTGTGTTTGTCGTGTTTACTGCTTTTCCAAGTAGAAACCCAGCCAACACTAGCTCTTCCCAGGGCACAGGGTCGCGCAGTGGGAGGTGGGGGGGCGGGGGGGGGCTGCAGGGTCGCGCAGTGGGAGGTGCGGGGGGGGGGGCTGCAGGGGCGCGCAGTGGGAGGTGCGGGGGGGGGGGCTGCAGGGGCGCGCAGTGGGACATGTGGAGGGCTGGGCAGGGGGCACAGGGGCGCGCAGTGGGACATGCGGAGGGCTGGGCAGGGGGCACAGGGGCGCGCAGTGGGAGGTGGGGGGGCGGGGGGGGCTGCAGGGTCGCGCAGTGGGAGGTGCGGGGGGGGGGCTGCAGGGGCTCGCAGTGGGACATGCGGAGGGCTGGGCAGGGGGCACAGGGGCGCGCAGTGGGAGGTGCAGGGGCGGGGCGGGGGGGGCACAGGGGCGGGGGCGGGGCGGGGGGGACAGGGGCGCGCAGTGGGAGGTGCGGGGGCGGGGGGCACAGGGGCGCGCAGTGGGAGGTGCGGGGGCGGGGGGCACAGGGGCGGGCAGTGGGAGGTGCGGGGGCGGGGTGGGGGGCACAGGGGCGCGCAGTGGGAGGTGCGGGGGCGGGGGGGGGGGCACAGGGGCGCGCAGGGGCGGGGGGCACAGGGGCACAGCCTACCGATGGTGCAGTGCTCCCCGTTCCAGCCCTGGCTGCACTCGCACTTGCCGTCCTTGCAGGTCCCGTGCTCCGCGCAGCGCGGGTGGCAGGCTCTCTGGTTGCACGCGGGGCCCGTCCAGCCTTCTTCGCAGCGACACGTGCCCCCCATGCAGACCCCGTGCGAGCCGCAGTCCACGGAGCATATTTCTGTAGGGAGAGGGGAGGGGGCAGGAGAGAAGAGCAGCAGGGAGTGAGACGGGAAGAAGAAGCCTTGTGAAGGTGGAGATCACCATCACTGAACAAAAGTCACAGGATTTATGGACTACGTAAATGTCAGCGTCAGCTACTAAGCATATAAATGGTAGAAGTTCAGCTTCTGTCCATCACTTAATTGCATATGCTGCTGTAATCGTGCATAAAATACACATGACCGTTTTAGAAACCATTTCCTGTATTATACATACATGTATATACACATATGCACATGGGCTACTAACGAAACAGAACACATGATCCGTAGCCAGAGGAAAATGCACACATATGTAACCGAGAGTACCTTTGGGCAGCCCAGAGCACATGCACACGTGTGTTGCTACATCACATGGACAGTAAGTCAATGAAGTATGTCAGGGTCTAAGCAGGCGGCTAACAGCGGTTGGGTTTCACCCCTCCAGAAGGAACTGAAAAGGTGTTCTTTCTAATCCTGGAGTTTAAAATTTTAAAATATTCAGAAGCTTTAATTAGAAAGGATCTATTAGAGTATGCACATTAGCTTGCTTCTGAGGCACAGGCATGCGGGCTGAGTGAAAGAAACTGCGTTTTTCCCGTTCAGTAATGCGTATTGTTGACAGATACAGGCTGCCTCACAGAACCACCGCGGAAAACCAGGTTAATCACATAACTACTGACTGTGCCGGTTCGGAAACAAGGCCTCCAATGACTGGAACTGCTGAACGGAGCACAAGAGACCAAAGGACTTAAAAATTGTAATTGGCCCTGGCCGGTGCTGCTCAGTGGTTAGAGTGTCAGCCCGAGCACTGAAGGGTCTCGGGTTTGTTTTCAATAAAGGGCGTGTACCTGGGTTGCAGGGTCCCTCCCCGCACCTGTTTGGGGCATGTGCAGGAGGCAACCAATCCATGTGCCTCTCACACTGATGTTTCTCTCTCTTCCCCTCCCTCCCTTCCACTCTCTCTGAAAAGCAATGGAAAGGTTATCCTCAGGTGAGGATTAACAAAAATATGACAACCCCCCACCCCCCCCAAAAAAAAAAATAAAACACCTCAGACAAAATGAAAAACAACAACTATAATCATAGGTTAGGTCTTTAAAAAGAATTCAGGTACAGAATTACTTTTTTTCTTTTTCTTAAAAAGCTTTCTTTTATAGGGTCCAATTGAGGGAGAGACACAGACAAGGTGGAAGGGCGCTTTAATTTCTACTGTCCACAGAGAAAGTTAAAGAAAGTTAACTGTCACTCTTTTCTAAGACTGAAAAACGATCCTTTAGTTTTGACTTTCTTGCACTAAACATGCTGAACGCCAAAACCCTGACATCATTTCGAAATGATGAAATGATGAGAGAAAATGCACTACCGCGCTCTTTTTCGACTGAAAGATGGTAACTGGGTGCGCAGTCACGGGGCCCGTGCTCCCCTTTCACTGCCCAAATGACGTTTCTCAGCCACGCCCTCCTCTGTCTCACAGACTGCAGAGTCTCAACCCCTGCACCGGCGGGAGGCAGAGCACTTCTTACAAAAACAGCCAGGACCACGAACTGGAAGAGAGCGGCCGTGTTTTCTTCCTGCTGCGTTTTCTCTCTCGTGGAATTAAATTTTTGATTAAGAGATCTAGATGGTTTGATTAACTTCAGAGGAACAGAACGTCAACCAAGCGCCAGAAGACGGGGGTTCCTTTCCGAGGTCCTGTTCTCCTTCCATCGAATCAATGTTTCATTAGGGCCAAGGTGTTTATCAGCGTTGAGCACACTAGCTCTGAGCAAGGTGCGTCGATCTCTGTAATGAACTTATTAATTAGAGTTAATTTAATTGAAGTGGAATTGAAGGGCTAATTAATGGGCAAACTGCTGATGAAGATAGAGGCGAGTTCTATTGCTTTCAAACCCATAAACTTTCTGAGGGAAAGAATTCCTTTCTTCTCTTCTAGCAGCTTTAACCAGATGTTTCTTTGGGGGTAAACTCTTGTTGAATTTAGGTGCCTGCAGGTCATTTCCGCAGCAGCAGAAGGGGCAGCTGGGAAAGTGCTTTGCCTTAGGATTCGGTGAGACGTTCAGAATTATGCTGCTAGTTAGCTTTGTCACAAAGGTAAATTAACAGTGTTTTTGTAAGCTTCCAGTGGGAACTGTGCAACATGGAGCTGCATTTGAGGCACATGATTCCAGATATTTTCCCAGGATGTGTATATGCATAGTTGAGGCCCTTACTAATAATTCTAAGTGAGTTTTCTGCTTTTTCTTTTCTTATTTTTTGCCACTAATAGAAAAGTTTATTCAATGCTCACTTTCCTCCAAAGAACAGGACTGCTCTCATTACTCAGCTCTATGTATTGAGAGAGTTTAATACATGTTAAGTTTCTGCTTTGCACTGAAGACACAGAGACGAATAGGATGAAGTCATTTTGTACAGCGAAAAAATTAGATTTTCCAATAGCAACATAATTACATCAGCACAACAATTAGTCTAAATATGTAAAATAATGATACGCGATTGTGGCAGCCAATTTATATTTTGATGAACACTTACATCTCTTCTTGCTTCTCATAGCAATATCATTTTATGAAGAAGACTGAATTACCTTTAGAGCTGTTGACTATAAATTACAAACAGCCCTTTATCAAATAATTCAGGTAATGTTAACTTTATATGAAACAAAAAAGGGCTATTATGTTATTTCTCTCCTTGAATGATTGTGGGAAACAAATTAGAAGGATGATATTTCAAGCAAATATTATTTAAAACTAGGATTATCATGCCTGTTTTGCTGACTGTGGCATAAAGGACCCAAACTAATAGTTTTACTGTACAAGTGATTTCATCTATCTATAAACTTTAAGTGGATATCTTTGTGGGATGCATTTTTTGTTGTTTGTTTAAAAGCTGGAAATGTAAATAAAAATAGAAATAACTAAATGCCTATTTTGATTGTTGTAATTATAAAATATATTTAGAAGAACAGAGGACAGAACAAGTTAGAATGTTATTTAAAATAACGCCACGCAGCCTGGCTGGTGTGGCTCAGTGGTTGAGTGTCTACCTATGAACCAGGAGGTCGTGGTTAGATTCTGCGGGTTGTGGGCTTAATCCCAGTGTGGGGCGTGCAGAAGGAAGCCAATCAATGATTCTCATCACTGATGTTTCTATCTCTCTCTCCCTTCTTCTCTAAAATCAATAAAACTATTTTTTAAATGTTTTTTTTTTAAAAAAATATATTTTATTGATTTTTTTTACAGAGAGGAAGGGAGAGGGATAGAGAGTTAGAAACATTGATGAGAGAGAAACATCGATCAGCTGCCTCCTACACACTCCCCTTTGGGGATGTGTCCACAACCAAGGTACATGCCCTTGACTGGAATTGAACCTGGGACCCTTCAGTCCGCAGGCTGACGCTCTATCCACTGAGCCAAACCGGTTAGGGCCGTGTTAGGCAACCCGCGGCTCGCAAGCCACATGCAGCTCTTTGGCCCCTTCAGTGTGTGGCCACGAAGTATTAATCGCACTGTATGTGTGCGCCTGCACGTGGTATTTTGTGCAAGTGCTGCACTCAGGGGGCCGCAGTTTGCCGACCACTGGGTTAGGGCAATAAAAATATTTTTAAAAAATAAAATAAAATATAAGAATGCCATGCACCTGTTTGATAATGCTGGTTGGTGATGATTTCGGAAAACTCTTTAGGGAGACAGCCCCAGCCCCCTCCAGTCCGGCCCCCAGTCCCAGTTGTTGCTCTTCTTCCCCCGGATGTTACTTGCTCTGTGAGTCATGCACTTTCCAGCCCAGGTTCCTCTCTTCCAGTTTCTCCTCCACCTCCACCTTTCCTTTCCCTCCTCCTCCTCAATCTTCTTCTTTCTTTCTATTATTTACTTTTGCTCAGAGAGTTTGAGCATCCGAGCAGAATCCATCACCTCCTGTTTCTCACGTATCCCCCATAGCTGCTGTGACACCCTGCTGACCCAAGCCTCAGCCCTCCCCAACTTTCTCGCCTCATTAGAGACATTCACGCGAACACCCATCTCCTTGCTTCAGACTCTCAGCTCTTCTCACCAGTATCTACACTCCGTGTTCTTATCGAGTCCTGTCTCTTCCCTTTACTAGCACAAAGTCCCTCAGATTCACCCTTTTCTTTTCCGCTAACTCCAAGCGGATCCATGCTCTCGTCACCTCGCCCTGTGGGGAGCTCGCTGCCGTGTCTACGGTCAGCAGCCTCCCTGTTCAGATGCTGACATACATGCAATCTCTCCACCAAGGTCCTAAGATACTGTCCTCATCACATCAGTGGGAGCACATCTTCACCGCGAGGACATTCCTAGTGACCTAAACCATGATTTCCAAACTGCATGCCCATAACTGGGCCCAGCCCAACTTCCCCCTCCGAGCACCCTGCCCTCACTGTCCCCCGGCTGCAGACACACTTAGGGTTGGATCTTTGCGAATGTAGCGGTGCTGGCAGCGACATGTAGAATTCATTACGGGCTCAGCACTGTTCCTAAGTGCTTCACAGGCAGAATTCAAGGAACCCCCACACCATCCTGCGAAGACTGTCTCATGATGAAGTCCATTTTACAGGCGCATAAACTGACGCCTACAGTCACTGCCTGAGGTTACAGAGCCAAGCAGGAGGGCCTGGATCTGAACCCCGGCCCTGATTTCAGAGGCCAGGCTCTTATGGACTTTGTAATATTTTTCCTGAGTCAAAAAAATATGCTTCCCCATCCCTACACTCACAACAACCTTTAAAAAAAGGAAGACACATTAGTAAAAGTCTCTCTGAGAACTCTCAGTGGGCACCAAGGCACCATTCCTCTGGGTGTTGACTGAATTTCGCACATCTTTCCACGTGAAACTCAATGAGCTCGAACGCACTCGTTTCTATGCGTTTCCTGTGTGTTCCTCTTAGTTCCGCAATTCACACGGTCATTTTCTAGACCAGAACAGCCTCCTTCCGAACGGTGGGACTCATGAGCGGCCATGAAATTAAGTCATGGGTTGCAATCAGAGTTTAAAAAGCAGAATATGCTTGTAAAAAAGTATCAGTGTGTGTACGCTGTTGGAAAGCTTTTCCTTCAGGGATGTGAGCATATGCACGAATATGTACATGAGGTCACAGTAAACAGGTAGCTAAGACTGTAGGTCACTCAGGTCAAACATCTGAAAGTCCCCCCGCCAGAGGGCAGGACTGATTTATTACCCATTTGTCCCTGTCGGCCCAGCACAGTGCCAGGCACACAGCGGGCGCTCACCAAGAACCTGACTGATTGGATGAAATGACTGCCTGCCATTTCTGTTATAACCAGATTTACAGGCAGACCTCATTGTATTGCGCTTCACGGATGCTGCATTTTTTTACACACTGAAGGCAGGATCTTCCGCCACCAAAGATTATAACCTGTTTTATTGTGATATTTGCATTATGGCAGTGGTCTGGAGCTGAACCCACAATAGCTCCGAGATACGCCAGTGTTATAATTAAATACTCAGTGTTGAGCCATTCTGTACATCAAAACACCTACAGGTGTATACCCTTTACTGTGACCATGTTTAGCCTTAGGTTGTCAAATAATTTTTAAGGGCGGATTCTTCATTATGAGATCATGTGCTTAGATCCCCACGCTGTACACAGGCCTTGAGAGTGCTTTCCAGAAGCGAAGATTATTCTTTACGATGTTGCTACAGAAGAAATTTTAATGACAAACTACTAAGCCTGTTTCTTTCCTTTTTATAAGACAACAACTTTCATTATGTTTAATATTTATTTCTATGAACAATCACTTTAATAAAAATCTATATTAAATTCAATAAGTGCGTTTTAAAAATTACTGTATCTCAGCCCAGCCAGTATGGCTCAGTGGTTGAGCGTCGACCTATAAACCAGGAGGTCACGGTTTGATTCCTGGTCAGGGCAAATGCCCGGGTTGCTGGCTTAATCCTCAGTAGGGGGTGTGCAGGAGGCAGCCGATCAACCATTCTTTCTCATCATTGATGTCTCTCTCTCTCTCTCTTTCTCTTTCTCTCCCTTTCTCTCGGAAGTTGATAAAAGTATATTTTAAAAAACTACAGCATCTGAAGCTTTGGCTAAGCCATCATAAGCCCGCCATTGTGCTGCATTTAGGGACCTCACCATTTGAGCAGTCTGGGCCGGTCCAGTTAGGATCACAGGTGCAGGAGCCGCTTTCCTGAAGGTACGTCCCGTGCCCGGAGCACTGGTCCGGACACATGGTCTTCAGGATCTCACAGTTGCTTCCGCCCCAGCCTGGGTTGCAGTGGCACTCGCCATGGATGCACACACCGTGGTTCGAACAGCCAGGGTCGAGACAGTCAGCTGGTGTCAAGAGCAGAGGACAATTCGGTGACCGATCCAGAAGGCATCATACATAGGGCGTGCAACATAAAGAATGAAATCCCAACCTAATTTAGATAAACATTTTGGACCCTCTAACATATGCCTGCCATTTTCCAGAACTCGTTGCTGAAAACGCAAAGCGTCATCCCATAAAGCATGGAGAGGCACACCCCTCAGGGAAGCGAGCCTCTCGAGGACCTGTAGTTTTCATGAATCGCTCACACCTGCTCTGGGACTTCGGCCCACTGCTCGCTGTCCTGCCTCCTCGGGGAGTCACACGCATTGGCTTCTCGGTAACAACCCTGGGCTGGCTGACCTGACCCACGGCCATCGAGTGCTGGCTGCTGTATGGCCCCTCGGACCGTTTGAGTGGCACACTCTCTCTCTTCATCCACTTTAATGTGCTTTAGATGACGACTTTTAATTTAGCAATTGGACTCCATAGAACTTTACACTTGTAGGGTCAATGGCCTGAAAATTTAATTCCGGGGACTTAATTGTATTACTCTGTGTGTGTGGATCTATAAAATCAATGTGACTGAGGACCAGAAATGGTGTTTTTCTGCTTTTTGAAAAAACACTTCGACTGCACTTCTCAGTGGAGCATCCGACTCTCGCCATTACACACAGTGTGGGACAACCCACGACCCCGTCCTTTCGTTCACTCGTTATTCGGTTCCACAGTCACTTTGTTCACTAGCTATATCTTTCTAGAGATGCCACATGCCCCATGTAAACACTGGCATCAATGTGAAAATCTGTAAAAAACCCCACTCATACAACAGGCTGCTCTTGGCTCCTAGGCACAAATGTTTGCTTGCTTTCTCAGCGTTACAAGAAAAAGTTATTCACACGATTGAGAAAGAGCTAAGGGGCCCTCTGGTATTTGTTCTATCAGCTCACACGCTGAAAAAAAAACAGCGCCTCCCCAAGTATGGAAATCAAACGGACTTTCATAAGGAGGCAAACGGAAGGATTTGTCGGCCACCGTGAAGGTCACGCGTTTCATCTGTTTCTTTTCAGGAGGGTGACCATGGACGCCGGCACGCACAGACGTGTTTACCTTCCTCGCAGTTCTCGCCTTTGTACCCCGAGTTGCAGGCACAGGAGCCCATGATGCAGATGCCGCGGCCCCCGCACTGCGGGTCGATGCACTGCGTGGTGGGCACGTCGCACTCGGTGCCCTTCCAGCCGCTGAAGCACAGGCAGCGGCCCTTGGAGTACTGCCCGTTGCCGCTGCACAGCACGGGGCAGGCTGCTGGGGGACAGGACACGACATGTCAATGGTGCACGGGCCGGCGGGCCTGCAGCGAGAGGCAGCGGGGCCGGGACAGGGGTGCCAGCTCCCCCCCCCCCGCGCCCCCACCCCCCCCCCCCCCGGCTCGGTGGCTTTAGGGACACAGGCTTAAGGAAAAACAACGGGACTTGCATACCTCTCGAACAATCCGGACCCAGAAATCCCGGGAAACAATGGCAAGTGCCAGACACACACTCTCCGTTTCCATGGCAATTTCGGGGGCATTCCACCACGGACTCTGAGGGAGAGAGAAAGGAGGCGTGCTTGTTGGGTCGCCTGCCCCTGGCCCAAGGTGAGCAGCGGCTCTTCGGTAATTTTAGCTGCACGTAACCAAAACAGGCTGCGTGAGCCAGAGTTTTTATTTCCTGACTCTACAAAAAAATACACTTTTATTGATTTCAGAGAAGACAGGAGGGGGAGCGAGAGAGAAACATCAATGAGGAGAGAGAATCATTGACTGGCTGCCTCCTGCACGACCCCCACTGGGGATCAAGCCCGAAATCTGAGCATGTGGCCCGACCAGGAATCAAACGGTGACCTCCTGGTTCACAGGTCGACGGTCAACCACTGAGCCACACCAGCTGGGCAGATCCTTGAGTTTTTAAATAGCGAGGCAAGGGCTGCCACTCACTGGCAGAGTTCTCAGGGGTTAACCTGATGCCCAGGCCGCCTCCAGAGGCATCCAAACAATCCCTCCTCCTGGTGCCAAACGGTCTGTCACATACTCAGAAAGGGACAGTTCAAACATGTTTCTCACATCTAACCGCCGGCTTCCGCAGCCCAGGAACCACTCCGTGTCGGCAACGCCAACCGCATTTCTACCCAGCGCGGGGCTTGGCTGCGGCCTGGGAAGGGTGCCCAAGGCCCTCACCTATGACGATGGTGTTAAAGGACACCTGCTCCGCGTTCTTCCCGTCGTTGTAGAAAGCCAGGTGCCAGATGCCAGAATCCAGGTACTGGATGAAGCCGGCCTCGTGGAGGCTCACGGACCGCGCCCGCCGCCCGGCTCGCTCTGATTCCAGAAGGTTCCGCTCTCTCGCGATCAACCTGCTGCCATCCAGGAGCTCGACAAAGTCGTACTGAGGACGGGACAAGCAGAACGGTTCCGGGGTCAGAAACACTACGATCGTGGCTGCTTCTCTCCGCTTCAATCTGTTCTCCTTTGCTCTAATAAGCAGGGCATTAGAACAAAAGTCCGGGGGCAGGTGCTCCGTGCAGAGCTCCACAGAGACGGGAAAACTACCTACTATGTGCACGCGTTGCCTTTACACTGCAAAACACTTTAAAAAATATGTTTTTATGATTTTAGAGAGAGAGGGGAAGAGGGATAGAGGGATAGAAGCATCCATGAGAGAGAAGCAGCGGTCGGCTGCCTCCTGCACGCCCCCCACTGGGGATCGAGACAAAACCCTGGCATGTGCCCCGACTGGAAATCGAACCCCAGGACCTCTTGCTTCCTGGGTTGACACTCAACCGCCGAGTCACACCGGCCGGTGCATGCTTTTCCTGATGGGGCCCCAGGGCTCCCACATTTATGTGGTTCATCTGGCTGATACACACGTTGACACTGTAGGCAGTTTGGGGCTCGGAACACAAATCTACCACATGCCACACCCAACGGCCTCATTTCCCTTAGGCCACGCGACAACCTCAAGGGGTCCTAGCTCACACAGAGTGACAAGCACCCTGGAACACTTCCTCTGTAACCCCCCCCCCCCCCCGGGAAGGCGTGAATGTTACACCCCACAGAGGGAGAGGGAAGGAGAGGGAGACTTCAGGAGCGTGGGCAGGGTACATGTTGGGCACAAAGTGGCTGAGCTGGGCCGTGAACTCAAGGGCACCTTCTCAGAGCTTCGACTTGTTCTCCCCCACATGTCACCCATCTCAGTGACCCAACACAACCACCCAAGCATCACGGAGACACGCATGGGTGCTGACGGTGGTTATGGCTATGGTTTGATCAAAAACATGTAACAATATGCCTTTACATCTAAATAAAAAATTAAAAAAAAAAATTGCCCTGGCTGGTGTTTCTCAGTGGTTAGAGTGCACTGAAGGGTCACGGATTTGATTCCTGGTCAAGGGCATGTACCTGGGTTGCAGGTTCGATTCCCTGCCCTGGTTGGGGTGCATGTGGGAGGCAAACAATAGATGTCTCTCACATTGATGTTTCTCTCTCTCTCTCTCTCTCTCTCTCTCTCCCTTCTACTGTCTCTAAAAATCAATGAAAAACATATCCTCCGGTGAGGATTAACAAAATAAAAAGTAAAACAAAAATACACAATGAAGGGCTTCTGAAGGGACGGCCCAGCTATGCTATGATTATGTCACTCAGCATTACACTTAACTTCTGTGTTAGCAAGATTCATCATGGACATCGGGTAGCTGGGATTTAACTGGAGAACTTAATGATAAGGAGCAGTAGGGGGTGTGGGGGGTAACACTGTGTAACCCGAGACAATGCCGTGACTTTGGAAGGCCTCACAAGGACTTTCTAACATGGTTTTAATAAACTTGCTAGATAAGTGTCTTAAAAGCAGAGGGATTTTCTTAAAAGCAGAGGGATTGAGTTTCTAGAACCTCCTACCTACTTCCATTTTATTCCGGAGGCAGGTGCTTCTGTGTAAGTACACTCCAGGACTATCTATACCAGTCATTACGGCCACAGTGCTGTGCCTGTGAGCTATTAAAATTCCACTTTCAGATCTACTCCTTAAATGGAATTTCATCAGTGTTCTACTTTGAAAAAATGGTTATTACATGAATCCCTTAATGCAATCAAACAGGAATAAAATCAGTTGCTGCGATTCTGAGAGTCACAGTTAAACACTGTGCTGATCACAGACCCTCCTGTCACTATTGAACAGAATTTAGAATATCTAATTCAGTTTCTGACTCAGTAAAGATTTTACTTTAATACAAAAGCATCTTTCTGTGTAGTAAGGCTGTACAGTTTAACTGTGAGAAATATAAAAAAGCTATAACTTAATTAACATTAAAAATTTTTTGTGTGCATTTATATCTTAACAAAGATTAACACAAAGACTAGTGTGGCTATTTGACCTGCAAAAAATTCACCAGAATTGTATTCCAAAAATTCCAAAATTATCAGAGGGAAATTTGGCACTTTTCAAAGGTGCTTCTAGCTCAAGTAAGCCATTCATTCCTCCTCAGGTTGAAATATCTGATCAGCGTGGCACAGGCAGAAACAGCTATCTCGTCCTGGCCCCATTTCATAGAAACATCTTGTCCACTGACATTAAGCACAGTAGATAAAAAAACAGAAAGGGAGAAAATTCTGGGTTTTAACTCAAACCCTTACTGATAATGATCACCTTTATCACAGAAAATACCACTGTGGGTATCACACTATGAACAGCAGGGTGAGGCTGGAGTGCCAGGTGTGAGGGTGGTGGTGGTGGGAGTAGCTCACAGGTGTTGAGTATCTGCTCAGTTCCAGGCCCTTCCGTCGGCACAGTTCACGCATTTCAGGCGGTTATTCAACCACCCAAAGACAAATTCCCTACTCAGTGCTAAAATCATTTCTACAGAAAGTAAACACATTGTATAGAATGGAAATATTTAATAACCTTTGTTCTGAGGCCGCAAAGCAATCACTTATGGGCCACCTTGAGAGGCTGAGGTTTGTGTGTATACCTGTTCAGGACATGGAGACAAGGATTTTTTTTTTTGTGCAGGTGAGTCTTAAGATCTTATGCTACTCTTAGGACAAGATTCAGTTCCACCACTTCAGGGAGCGATTATGAAGACGGCGCTTATACCTGATAAAGGTATCTTGGTGGCTCATTGTTTGAACAGGCTGTCCACGGGCTTAACTCAATTCAGTTATTATAATGCAGAGAACTCAAAACCTCTGACTACTTGACTGTGTTCTCAAATCAGCCGCGGGTGGTGGCGGCCTGGTCTCGCTGCAGCTCTCTGGACTAGAGAAGAGGAAGCGATTTCAGGACCATCTGACCTGCTCCTTTCACGTCACAGGGAGATCCCAAGGCGCAGAGATGGTAAGTGACTTGTTCCAGGCCACAAGGTCAAAAGGTGGGTGGAGGTGTGTGCTTGGAACCCAGGTCTCCAGCACCCACTCCACACCAGCCTTCATGTAAACGCACCTAAACGAGACAGGGCACTACCAATTGAAGGGCATTAGATTGCCTCCTTGGGCTCCGGCCGCCAGGAGCGCGAACTGGACTTCAGGGAGAAGGAAGCCCATGGATTCCTCAGCAGCAATCACATGGACAGTCTCCTAAAGGACCACAAAGACCTTCAACACTCAAGCAACTCTCCTGAGTGGCCACTTTTCATTCCTTCAGGCTGATTTATTTCGTGTTCCCCAGAAACAGAGAAATGTTCAATTTGGGCTGCTTTATAGCATATTTCATGATTAAACACCGAAGTCAGAAATAGATGTTGGCTCTGCTGATCTCGAATAAACCAGAGAAAGGAACTCTAATAACAGTGGGGCTTCAGAAAGCGTGTAACCTACTTAAACCCATGCATGTGGTAGGAGAGAAAGTAGACATTTGCATATTGTGTTTAAATACCAGAAGGATGATGAGAAACCTGAAACTGCACCTTTTTCTTCTCTAGTCTTACAGGTACATGTCACTTGCAAAGAGTCCACCCTACATCTTTGAATAAACCTTTGAAAGGCATGACATGTAGAAAATCATTTTTAGAAATTATTTTTGGAATTTATAGGTTACATGCTCACTGTTGTGTTCTTGATGAACTTATAGGTATGTGTCTTGAGTTATAAAATACCTTGGTCATGTATGTGGTTCCAATGGTTAAAATGTTATTTTTTTTTCTATCTCGCTGAAATCTATAATAATAAAAGCGAATATGCTAATTAGACTATCCAGCCGAACAGCTGAACAATGGTCTAGACAACCTTCTGAATGAAGCCGGGACTATGAGGGCTGAGGCAGCCACTGAGGCTGCAAAGGCCGAGCTCCTTGAACGAATTTCATGCATCGGGCCTCTAGTATTGCTATACATTCAATCTATCTGTTACAAGTGAAGTTCAGAGGCCCCCTTCCATTTGAGAAAACCTGGTTATTACATCCTCGTTAGTGTCGCCTATAAGGGGAGTCAAATGTAGTTTAAAATTTAAAATTAAATACTAATATACAATAGGAAGTCTTTTATGTCTAAGGATCAAAGACATTTACTTTAATCATTTAGATTTGGAAAAATGTTAAATCAGAAAAATGAATACACCAAAGCATGATATTCAAAAATTTTACAACTATGTATTTATGTATGTATATGACATCTTCCCTGAGCCATAATGACATCAGAGAAAGTGTGTTCAAATATTGTTGGTCACCTTTTAAAAAATATGTAATTTTTAATAGTGTACGATCAACTTTTCTTTATAATTTCCTATTTTAAATTTCTGTTATAGAAAAAGCCTTTCTCACAAAGTTACATAATATAAAGAGTATATGAAAATCTTCCAGTCTTCATTTCATAAGTCCAATTAAACGCAGCATGAAATTCCATGGGTGAAAAACTATCAAGCATAACTTTAAGTTCATCCAACTGTCAATTTTCATTAACCATCTATTACATTTTGGGAATTCCTGTGTTTACTAACAGAACAGTTGATCTTGGGAAGAGTCTGAGCTCCTATTTATGGTACTTTAAATAATTTCTCTTAGACATAGTGGGCCCTCCTTTGAACCGCAGTTTCCCACTTACAGACCACTGATGCTGTTGTAATGACCGGGTTATTATTTAACAGCCAAGGAGGAAAAGGAAGACCAGACAGACACTTGCCCAGTAAGGTCTGAGTGACCTGGGAAAGTGCTCGTCTGTCAATCACCCCTGGGAACAGGTAATTGGCCAGGATGGGTGTGGCCAATGCAAGCTCTGGAACCCTGAATATTAAAACTCCCGAATTTCCCTCTCTTCTCCCTCTTGGGACTCCTGTGGCAGGGGAGCTCTCCCTTGTGCCCACGTGGCACACGGCCATGGGGGGCTCCACACCCGGACTAATGGGCTTTCCTCTGGCCCGAATGCTGAACCACACTGGCTGCAACATGGAACGGAAGCTCTGGCCCCTGGCCTGTGCCTGGCTCTGCTGGAACCCCAGCTGCACCCTTTCCAGGCCTGGCTTAAGGGACAGGGACTTTGGACACGAGAAATGCAACTCCACGCCAATACAATCTTCCACATCCCACCCTTCTGTGGGGGCTTGTTTCAATGGCACCCCGAGACCCTCCACCTTGCTCCCCCAAACGACCGGGTTGTTTCATTCTCCAGACCCAATATTAGATTATGATCAAGCCTGTGTAATTACTGATAGTGCCTATCTGTGACCATTATTGTGAAGGGATCTTCATGCAAGCAAACAGACTTCAAGGTTCTTTGAGTCTATGATATACGAATGTTTGAATGGTTTTGAGTATCACACTCAAACATGTGATCATCCTTGGTCATCTATGAAGCTTGTTTGCCTCTTTATTTCATTGTTCATCATGTGTCGATGAGAAATCATGGCTTGAGTTGATGAAATTCATATCATGGTATTTATGTTTATGTCCCAATAATTCCTTTACTAAGAGCAAATCTGGCATAAAGTAAAAAAAAAAAAGAAAAAAGTAATATATTTTCAATAGAATCAATACATGTTTGAAATAAAAATGTAATGCATCTATTACATGAAAGGAATAAGATCACCCCAAAGTACCATAGAATCTTTGTAAAACACTTGAAAAACCCCTGGTGTTTTACTAGGTGCTGAGCTGATGTTCAATATTCATTAAGTTGCTCACAAATTTTGGTACATTTTAATCAATCAATAACGGTTAAAGCAAGCCAGGGAGAAAATGGTGTTCTTCCTACTAATTCAAAAACCTCAAGACACGTGTACCCTACATCCGAAATTCTTCTCACCGTAAAGGATCAATACAAAAGTGGTCAAACAGTGAAACAGCTCAAGTGAAGAAACAGAATAACTTTAAAAATGCACACGGGCAGTTCCATCCTATTGACAACAAAGCCTACTTTTACCTGAGTATGGGAAGGTGGCAAGCCTTTTCGGCCATACACTCCAATCAATGCATCCTTCTGAAGAGAGATATTGAATTTCAGAAACTGTGGCTGATCAATAAAGAGCTGTGACCTCCAGAAGACACCGGGAGGCACCTCTTGAATCGCTCTTCGGCCGATATCAAGTTCTCCGGAATCTATGGTGTTATTTTCTTGCGTGAATCCGCCCAATTTTCCTGAATGGAAGAGATCCAGCAAAGGACAAAAAATTAAAGCGGCAACAGAACACAAACAGCCTGCCTTCCAAAAAGTTCTCTGCGCGCGACGCTCCCACAGTTCATCGTCCTCGCATAATGAAATACTCTCATATAACGTTCACTTTAAAAGCTTTCTGGTTAGATGCTGTGAGTTCAACCAACACATTCCTGAAGGTACTTAAGACAAAATCCTCTGACTTCCCCCAAGGTATGCCTATTACGGAAACTGTTTCCACACCTACAGTGTTTCTTGATCACTTCAAACATAATTATCTTGCAAATGATATGTCTTGCTATTTCTTGGGAGAGATTAAGCCTGGTAGTGATCAGTCATTCTAAACATACTGAAGTGTAAATTAAGGCGGAATGGATTATGGAGATTTTCAAATCAATCCTTAAGCAAACAACAGAACCAATCAATGGCACTGATTCAAGTAGTTCCCTCTCAACTATTTATTAGATTGAGTGAGAAATCAGATGCTGGAAGGCAAACAGACAAGGGGGGGTGGCGTGTGGGAAGACCATGGGGAGGGGAAGGGAAGGAGGTGTAGGTTTGAATTCTTAGAGTTTCTGATGTAAGCTGCTACAACTTTCCCTCTTTCTTTTGACCCTCACCTCAAATGCACGTTCAGCCTTAGCAGGTGCACTTGATTATCCCTCCCTGTGACCTTCAACCTGTAGGAACAAAGGCTCGGCTGTCGGAATCTCCCCTCCTCTGCAAGCCGGGTTTTCGGAGACAGATCCGAGTCCTCTTTTACATAAGTCCTCCCCTCCTCGCTGAGGTTCTTTCTCAGTTATTCTCAGGGGATTGCTGATAGAGGTGGTTTTGTGATTTTCCTTAAACGGAAATAAAACCACACCGTCTCTCATTCAGAAAGGGGCTGTGAAGGAACAGAATGAAACTGGGCAGATGATCCTCTGTTGATTCAGTCCTTTTACTTTTTATTTTTTAAAATAGGTTTTTATTGATTTTTAGAGAGAGGGAGGGAGAGGGATAGAGAGATGGAAACATCCATGAGAGAGAGGAACATTATTGATTGGCTGCTTCCTGCATGCCCCCCACTGGGAATGGAGCCCGCAACCCGGGCATGTGCCCTGACTGGGAATCAAACTGGTGGGTGACCTTTTGGTTCCTGGGTTGATGATCAACCACTGAGCAGCACCAGCTGGGCAATTCAGTCCTTTTAAAGTCACAAAATTGACTCACAATTAAGTTTATCTCTTGAAACATTAATCTGATGGTTATTTCCGATATTACATCATATTAGACAATACCTGTTACATAAGGGCCTCCAGAGAAATGGTTCATTCAACAGTTAGAGGCCTCAGTGTCAATCAGAGAGTTCTGAGCGATCTTAGTTTAATGGCGCCAGAAAGTCCTCTGACTGTTTGTGAAGAGTATTACTGTCACGCCGAGGTTCTGAGTGTCCACGAGGGACGCAGAACTGCAGGTGACAGGAGGGAATATAGTCCAAGAGTCTACGCAGCCTTCCAGGGCTCCTGCCAGTAAGCACCTGGTTGCCTGGTTGGGGAGACAACACCCACAAATAGATGACAATCTAAAGTAGCATATGATTAAGGGCCAGAGGAGGTGATAGCACCGTGGACTGGAGGCCGAGAGATGGCACAGATGAGTTAAGTCCTAGGTCACCTTTGAAGGTCATGTGGGACACGATTTCTGAATTACAGTGCGCATAAAGACTAGTCACATGGCACAGGTCAAGCTGCTACTGAAGACAGGGATCCGTGTGGCTACAACAGTTGGGAAAACCGGTTTTGGAGTCAGACAAACCTGGGTTTGAGTCCTTGCTCTCTCACTAACCAGCTGTGTGACCTGAAGGAAGATGCTAAACCTCGTCTGTAAAATGGGGACAGTGATGCAATCGCAGGACCACCGTGAGGATTATATTACACCGAGTGCTGGGCCCGCGGTAGTTCTGCAGGAGTGGGAGACCGAGATGGTTTGTCACGGGAGGAATGAGAAGTCAGGCTGGAAGGAGAAGGGCAGCAGCTTGTGAGGGCCTGGAAGGCCAGGTTACAGAACTGGGTCTTTATTCTTCATGCGAGTGACTTTTTTGTATGTTGTATTTTCATCTCTATCCATAGTGTTATTTTACCCTTTTTCCTGCAGGTAAAAATACAAATATATTTACTAGCATTATACTACTATGCCTATAATGTCATGTTTTAAAAAGAGATACTTCAAGTAGAATTAACATGAGTACATTGTATTTCAATGCCCCAAAAGCACTTGCTTGTTCCTGTGTTGTGTGTATGCGTGTGTGTGTGTGGGGGGGGTATGTGCGTGTGTATAATCACGAGAAACAGAATTCAGTATTACTAAGGAACATGCCGTGCGATCACCCATGAGCATGTTGAACTCTAGTTTATGGCCATGAGGATCACAACACATTCACATAGACAGATGCATGTGAAGTTCGAGGGAGAGGCTATTACTAGGAAATGTTGGGATGGTTTTCTGCCTGGACGACTGTGCCCTGGATCACCAGCTGCGAAGGAGAGCTGGAGTGAAAGGAGACTTGTTAAAGGTGTGACCAGGCTAAAGGGGAAAGGGAGTCACTGCTCTGAGGACACTGAAGGCAGCAGTTGGGGAGCCTGGGAGTGGAGAGCCAGTTAGGATGCAGCTGCTGATGGCCAGGTAGAGGCAGGGGGAAGGGTTGCCCAGGAAAGTTTAATAAAAATACATTATTTATACCGACACCTCCTCTCTCTTTCCCCTCGATGTCCATAATCCTGGCAGTGAACAACTCCTTAGCTATCAGGGTCTGTTTATCTTGAACTAACTTCGTAATATAAAATTCTCTAGGGAACAGGAGTAAAAATTGGGTTATAGGAATCGTAATTTTTCATGTATCAACTCAAAGATTATACATTATGCATCACTCACTAAAATTTTAAAGATTTCTCTTACAATAGTTATACATATCCATGCTAGCTCAATCAGGACATATAATTAATAAAAAGATAGAGAATATAATTCTACCACGCAGACCAGAGATGGCCGCTTCCTATCTAACCAGATAGCTTCCTCTGCTCATACAAAATATGAAATTTTGGATCCTGCTTTTCGCTGTACATGCTTCTGCACAGGCACCTGCACGTGTCATAAATCAGCCTCTACAGAAATGGTGGAGGAGGGAGAAGAGAAGTCAAAGTAACCTGTACCGAGAACCTACAACATCCCCAATGGTTTCGCCTCTATTATCTGTTTGAAATTTCAAAAAACGCTATGAGGTTGATGTTATTTTGAGCTGAGCAAATTAAGGCTCAGAGAAAAAAATTATGTGGCTCAAGTGTGTGGTAGAGTCAAGAATCATGTCAAGGTCTACCTGATGCCAGAACTATGTGTGTTCTATATAGTCGTAAGAATAATCCTCGCCTTTTATTACAACAAAAGTGTTATTTTAAACTACTAAGCTTTACATTTGTCTATTTCACATGAAATCAGACATATTCACCCATTAAACCAAACAGAAACATCTGCTTAACCTTAACTTTAGGACCGAGTTATAACTGTTTTTATTGTGAGGAAATGACCAGTGTTGTGAAATGAAAACAACCATGAATACCGTAACATCATATTCTTTGTGCTATAACTTGTAAGAGACTCCTAGTAAGTTCTGTCTTGTGGTTGACTTCCACATGAAAATATTTTTAAAATACTGGAGTATTAGTTCTTTTTCCCCACTAAGATCTGTTAGTACACAAATCATAATTACATATGGAAATGGTTCATATTTGAACACATTCAAGTTCATATATTTCTAAGGCTATTATCATACTTTACTGCTATTAACAAGTCTATTGTTATTATCTAAAGCCAATGTGATTGCATGTGCTCTGTGGGGTTGATAATGTCTGTTGCCGCCATACCGGTTTTTAGTGGCTTTGGTGGCATACCTGTGCTCTGAGAGCTGGTGAGCATGAACATGCAAGCCACAGAATTTCCACCCAAACCATCAAGCTTGGAAAACAGCAATCAAGTTCCAACTTGTAGAGTGTCAGGGTATTGCTTTGTGGGTTCCTCCAGCTACTGATTTGGAGAGGTTAAAATCTTTCTCACTGAAATATGCCTGCCCACTGTTGTGAATAAGTGTATCTCCTTATTCAACAAGTCCCACAGCTAATTTAACAGGTGGCCCTTTTTCATTTGTTAAGAAAAAAAAAAAAAGAACCAAGGTTGATTGCATGTGCTTGAGTAGGGCGGCAGTAGTTATAATGATTGGTTTTTTCCTCCAATGAGAACGCCTCACTAATCATAACACCGTAGAATCTCAGAGTTCAAGGGTCATGGAGGCCATTGGTCCAGGAGTCCTCAAACGAGTGGAGTCGCACGCTGACAGATGAAGCCTGCATGGCGACGTGCCGTGAGGAGAGCGGTAGACTGTTGTAAGGGCACTGCTTTCTAGAACTTCAACAACTCCCACATATGGACTTCCTTTGCACATAAAGACATGCCTCCTGCACACCCAGGACCTTCCGAGGCACCCTGGCGGGGAGCACGAAGCTCCCAGGGGCCAAAGACACGCTTTGAAGTGTTTTTGTTGACAAAGCCTCCTTTATTCAAGACACCATGAGTCCAAGGCGAGGGTTCGTGTCTTTCCTCACCTTACACGTATTTCTATCCAGGTCAGAGTGTGGAGTTAAGAAATGCCGTGCGAAGGCTGGTCATGGTTCTGAAATATGCTGATCAAGAGGAAGGGAATACACTTTTGTTCAGTGCCCGCATCACCCACCCCAGCTGGCGTCCAAGAATCATTTTCATCTCAGAAGGGCTGCATGACTGCAAAGAGAACATCAATAAAGCAGGCAGGTGCCAATTCCCTGCTTTCACTAAAACTGAAGAGGACATGGGGTGGAACTGACAGCTTGTAGACCGTGGCACACACTTTCTGGAAACAGATCACGATGTGATTTTTGAAATCTGAGTTCTAAGGATTTCACATAATCGAATGGCACAGTTCTAAAAACATCCTTCCCTTTCCACCTGCTCCTTTTGTCCCAAGACCTCTGATGTTTATAATAAAGGGAAGAGGAATAGAGTGGATGCTGCATCTTGCTTTGCTCTTGTAAATAAGTAATATTCATCCACGAATACATACACTATTTGAAAAAGTCCCCATATCTCATTCAGAGGGGGATTTCCCACTTTTGATGTTTAATGATCATCAAACTCTTTAACCTATTTAAGTAATACTTAGGTTGATTTCCATTGTGTGTGCCACTAATAGTTACAAGCAAAATTCAATATAGAAGCAAACAGGTTTTGTACGACATGTAAGAGTATTATGGTCACAGGAAATCAAACTTAAATTTGTGTACATATTTTGTTTTAGGGACACAAGAACCAAATAGTTCGAAGTTTGGCGATCCATTCTAGCTTTTCCCATGAGATACAAATCTCATCTTTGAGTGCCTATCAAATTCCATTTGCTTCAAACTGTTCTGGTTTCTAGAATGAACGTGTTTTGAATTAAAGTCTTAGAATCAGTCTTTTCTACAGGGTGGGTGCAGACCTGACTTCTCATTCTAATCACTGATGGGGAGACAAATGGGCAACATTGCCCTTTCTCTGCTCAAATCCACTGTTCCGGCAGCTCAGGGGAGCAGGACACACCTGCTGCTGCCCCCAGTGCAAATGCCAGGGGACCTGGGCTCCGTGAAGGGCTTTGTCTTTTTAAATCATGCGCTGCGCTTTTCAAGTCATGGCCCTCGCCGATCGGGCCAAGTGCGGCCACTCCCGCTGGCGCTTCAAGTGCTCTTTACTGACTGTCAGCACGCCTGGCAGTGGGCGAGCCTCGGGCACAGTCTGATAAACCTGTAAACACTCGCACAGCCCCTTTCTCTGGAGCTCGTCAGGCCTCTCAGAGAAAGGCCGGGCACAGAAGTCTTTCTTCGTGTCCTGAATTCCAGAAACTCTGGTTTCCGAGGAAATAAAGGAGGCTGGGCCCAGAGCGCTCTCCCCGCGCACGGAGGTCACTCCCCCGCCCGCCCCAGAGCCCGGCCTGGGGGTGATCACAGGCGACACACGAAGGTTGTCTGTCCGTGTCACCGAGAGAAAAAGGAGGAAGGACGGAGGCAAACACATAGGGCAACTGGGTGCCCGGTGGTTATTCGAAACTCGAAGCCTGGAGGCTGGGAATCAGACCGACGAAAGCCTTCCCAGGAAGAGTGCGATGTGCCACGTCTGCAAACGCAAGAGGGCATCGTCTTGAAGGTTTTTCCCGCCGCGTCCCGTTGTGCCTGAATGTGGGAGCCAGGAGCAATCTTTCCACCTGCTGACTGTGATTTTCCCTTTCATCAGCAAGCACGTGTCACTACCGCCTCAATGTCTTAAAATACAGTGGTCAGGGTGTGAGAACATAAAGAGACCACGTACACAGAGCTACTGCCTTTCCTCTGCTTACTCATGTGACACCCAGTTTACAGGGAAACACATCAGTGAGGTGGGGTTTTTCAGACAAGGCCATAGAAAAGGTACTTGGGCTCGGCCAGTGTGGTTCAGTGGCTGAGCATTGATCTATGAGCCAAGAGGTCACGGAAAGTTAAAAAATACTAAATATTTTCCCATGTATAGCATGCATTTGCTGCCTGCCTATGATGTGAGGGAACAAGCGTAGAACGATTACAACGGAAAGGCAGGGAAGAAATCCAACTATAAAAGTCTAACTCAGTTGTTGAAGAGGGTAAGTTATAATATCTTAAGTCCTATGGAGGCACAGAAAATTAAGCCGGCAGGAAGCCAGGCTAGGCATTTACAATCCGCAGCCCACCCTACAATCCTATGATCTAACCTTGGATTCATTCACTGATTCTGAGATCTCTGCGTGATCGAGTCCTTCTTTAAACCACCACAGGCCAAACATGGACACAGCACATTACATCACGAGAGAAGTGAGATCAAACATAACTGCCTTGTAAATACAGCCTAATGGGTGAAATCAATATGGCACCTAATTAAATAACTAGTCTACCCTGCAAGTTCTATAAACAATATCGAATAAAACTTGACGCTCCTGCAGACCTTAGTCCCAGCGCTTTAGTTCACAGGCAATCTTCCACTCGCTCAACTCTAATTTGCTGAAATTGTCTAGTATTCGAGAAAATTGGTACACATTGAACAATAATGAAAATTTAAAAGCAATTTGAATTATTTTGTTTAAACAGTATAAATCACACACAGATATACACACATGCACATACATATAGATTTAGTGTTTCAATCTGTACTCATACAAGAGAATATAAATATGTGTGTGTGTGTGTATATATATATATTATATATATATATATATATATATATATATATATATATGAAGTCATTTGCCAAAGTTATTACTAACCAAAATTTATGGGTTTTCCTTTTGTCTTACACTATCCCACATTATCATATACTAAATGTTGGCATTTGTCTCATCGCTTTTTTTCATATCAAGTTAATGTTGAGATGTCCGGCCATGGCACCCTCTGCTTTTCCCTGCTGTGCATTTTCTAACACACTGTGATTGCCTGCTTGACATCTGTCTTGCCTAGAAATTCACTTGCTTTGGGAACAATTGTGACTGCCTTTTTTTCACTGCTCTATTCTCTGAACCTTGCTCTGTACATGGCACATAATATAGGGTGTCCCAAAATTCACGCAAGAAATAATTTTGATAGAAAACACAGGTTTATAATTAAAAATCGTATTTTTTTTTATTGATTCATAAAGTATACAGTATAGGGTTATGTATGGAATAGCACATCGGGTAAATGGCCTCTACGGCTTTGCTGGCACATAGGCGAAGCTGTGGTCTTCATTGTCCCTGCTCCTGGGCCATAATTGGTACTTGGTAATGCTTATCAAATTAAAGGGATTGAAATCAAAGCACAAGATATTAGAATCTGATTCAATAAACCAAGTAAAATTAGGTTTTTATTTTTTGTTGTTGTTATTGTTGTTAATGCTCACGCAAAATTCACATCTTGCGTGAATTTTGGGACACCCTATATATGCTCAGTAAATGAATGCAGAATGAACGAATATTATGCATTCAAAGCAAGATTAAAGATTAGCTTCCTTTCATAAAATCCAAATAAATAAAAACAAAAATAACGAATGACAGGGATTTCTATGATTGCTTCAGAGGATATTATTGATGCTGATTTAAGGATCTACCTTCTTAAGAATTTTGCTACAAAAGTACAAGTACATAATCATGACTTGTAGAAAAAAGAGTGAACTAATAATTACTGACAGGTATCAAATACTTGTCATGTTCCAATCACTGCCTGGCAGCCTGCATGCATTACCTGATCTGAATCTCAGCACCACCCCATGAAGAAGCAGGCTAGAGAAGGTCATTTGCTCAAAGCCAGTCCATGATGGCAGCGCTGCTTTTCTTACCCACTACACGGCATCGACACCTGCTTTGTGTCTGCTTTATAGAGGGCACATCATGTACTTCATGTCATGGGCCCCTTTATATACTATCGCTTGGTCATGCTATTTTCATTTACTCACTCAACACATTCTTGTTGCGCACCTATTACATGCCAGTAACTATGCTAAAATCATAGGACAGAGCAGGAAAAAGAAGGCATACATTAACTAGGAATATGAATCATCACCGGCATTTTCCAGGCACTTACTAGGTACTGCACACCATTTTAGGTATTTACGGTGAATCCGCAACACCACTCTAACTGATGAGAAAACAGGCACAAAGAGGCGACGGAACTTGTCCCCAGCAACAAGGGCATTAACGGTCAGAACAAGGACACGAAACCAGGTGGTCTGGTCTCTCTCTCGGCTGCACTGTTTCTGAATGATGGCACGGGGCATGCGCGGCCACTCGCGGAGAGCTCTGTAGTTCACCCAAAGGCATCAGGCCAGAATCTAGGCCACTGAAGGGGGTCAGGCAGGGCACTGGTATCTCAGATTTGTCTCTGAAGAATGGATGGGCGAGACTAAAGACATACATTCCAGATGGAAAGTGGCTCCTATGATCCAGGTGAGACCGTGGGATCCGGGAGATACTTTGGAGTTGGAATTGACAGGACTCGGTGACTGACTGAATGTGGGAGGTGAAGCTTCTGGCCTAGGTAACCAGGTGCATGGTGATGCCACTTGTTGACACAGAAAGCCCCGAAGAGAGGCCAATTGGAGTGTTTTCCAAAGATGGCCACCACATCGTCTACCCCCCATGCCTTTATAAAATGTGCCCTTGCCATTTCCCCAGTCAAGAAGGGAAGGTTTTCATAAAAACGTTTTTAGTGATTTCAGAGAGGAAGGGAGAGAGAGAGCAAGACAGAAAGAAACGTCAATGATGACAGAGAATCACTGATCAGCTGCCTCCTGCACAACACCCACTGGGGATGGAGCCCACAACCTGGGCATGTGTCCTGACTGGGAATCGAACCGAGACCTCTTGGTTCCTAGGTTGACACTCAACCACTGAGCCAGGCCTGCCGGGCTAATTCTCCTTTCTATGAACCTGGGCTGACCTCACTGAATTTTCTGACGGACAGGATGTGATGGAAGGGACACCCGAGAATGTCCAATATCCTAGAAAACTGTTTCTGTGAACGATCCCTCTTGGACATGCTTCTTCGGAACCACCGGCTATGCTCTGAGAAGCCCCAGACACACAGAAGGCCAGGCTCAGGTGCTCCAGTGGACAGCCACCACGGAGCCGACAGGGAGGAGCGACTGCCAGCTGTGAGGACGGGCTGCCGCGGACTCCAGCTCAGGGAAGCTCTCCAAGAGACCCGCTGGCATCTGGAAGCAGCTGCACGAGAGACCCACACATTGGGTCAGAATCGTGAGAGACGACCACACATTGATCTTTGACGCCACTGAGTTCGGGTGCGGCTGGCTGTGCAGGAGCAGATGACCAAAGCCGGGGGTGGGTTCAGCTGCAGGCACGGCGAGGCCAGCGGGGGGATGCGTTCCAAAGCCCCCTGGTCAGGTTCAGGGGGTTGATGTCCGGACTCGAGGAGCGGGGTCTAGGCTGCACTTGCTGACCTGGAGCTCACAGCCTGCAGCGCAGCACACGGAAGGCCGCTGGAGCCAGAGGAGCGGGGTATACTTTGAACCCGGCGTGGGTATACTCTGAAGAGAGCAGAACCCAGAGAACAGCCATGGTGACGGAGCGGGTAGAGGAAGGTGAGTCACTGGACAAACGGAAACGTCCCTGTCGAACAGTCAGGAAGGGAGTGCGTGAGCGTGGTGCCACAGAGGCAAAGGGGAAAGGCCGCCTCAGTGAGGAGAGGTGGGTTAACCGTTACGCGCTACGAAGACAGAGAGGCAGTCATTGGTGCTCTGACACAGCGACGGGTGACCCTGGGAGGCATCAGCTGCGTGAGCGGCGGGCGGAGGACAGCCACGAGCAAGGGGCCAGGCTGGAGCAGGGGTGCGCGGGCGGTAAATCCCGACGCTGCACCCTCTGTTCCAGAAGGCTGGCTGCAGGGGAGAAGAGAGAGATGGGGCAGAGCTGGCCCGGGAGGCAGCTTGAGGGTCTCTGTATGGATCTTCTGGAGACGGCGAGTGGCCTCAGAATGTTCCAGCGCTGACTGGATGTCCAGGTAGAGTGGGGACATCTGAAGTTCAGGAAGGGGTCAAGAGTCCCATGGGAAGTTGAGCCTTGGATGAAAGAAAACACGCAGACACGCGGAGGCTTGGAGGGCTGTAAGAGGCTCCCTCTGAAGGCTTCTGCTTCTTTGGCGATGGTCGCTGCTGAATAGGAGGCAAGGCCATCAGCTGAGAAAGCTGACGGGTGCAGTAGGAAGATTCTGAATAACTGGTAAGAAATGTGGAAGAATTTGCAAGGGGCATAGAGTAGGGCTGCCAGACGGTGGGAGCTGGTGAGCCAAGAGACGGGCATGATTGCTCCCTCTTTATGTGCGAAGAAAGGGAGGCTCAAAGAGGTTAAGTAACTTGCTCAGGGTTACAAACTAAATAAATGCAGGAGCTACCACTGGAACGGAGGCCTGTGTGGTTCTTCCCAGCGCATTAGGCTGACTGAATTCCTTGGTCCAGGGGAGTAACTGCCGCTTCTGGAAGGAGACTGGCGTTGGAGCTAAACACTCCGTTCCCACCCACTTCCCTCAGGTCTCTGGAGACCGGTGCCTCTGACCTCCTCTCTGCAATCTGCAGTCTAAGGAGGTCTCAGGGATAATCAGTAAAGGCCCCTGGCACAGGGCAGACATTCTTTTTTAAATAACAAACACCCTTTAGAAGTGCTTTCGGACTTTGCTTAAAAGCAAACAGGGAGTTTACTGAACCCTTAGCACCAAGGTTGTGCCTGGAAATCTAATATATATAAAAGCCTAAGCGACCGTCTGACCGTCGCCAGGATACCTATGATGCGCACTGACCACCAGGGGGCAGACGCTCAATACAGGAGCTGCCGAGCTGCGGTGACTTGGCAGCTGTGGTTCCCGGGTGACGCACCTGGACCCAGAGAGGAGGGAGCCAGATTCCAGGGTGCGTCACCCGAGAACTGCCCTCTTGCAATCCGGGACCCCTCGGGGGATGTTGGAGAGCTGGTTTCGGCCTGATCCCCACAGGCCAGGCTGAGGGACCCCACTCATTCTGCAGACGTCCTTTGAGCCCCAGCGCCACCCCAGGTGCGGCTGCCTGGGGAGGGTCCATGGGAGGTTGGCTCCAGGGCATGTCTGGCCCCTCTTGCCCAGTCCTGCCCTGTCGGCCACCTTCCAATTAATTTACTTTCAATGTGCACGAATCCGTGCACCGGGCCTCTACTTGTCGTTATAAGAACCCGGCTACATAATGAGAAGATGGCATTTAGAAGCTGAAAGCAATCTGCTCATGACGCTCAGCACAGTTATTCTCCAGGTGAGCTTTGCTCAGGAGGCTCAGGCCTGCTTACAGGTGGGAGCAAGAATTTCTAGAAATGAGGTGCAAAGCTCGGGAAGCTGAAGTGGTGAGGGACGCTGTGGGTCCATCCTGGAGATGAGCAGCGGTGTTTGTGAGGTGCCCCGTCTCGCAAATAGAGCCCCTCACGCTCCCTGCACCCAGAACTATACATATTTAAGAGACAGATACCAAGAATCTTTATATGGAAAAATGAAAATAAGATTCCTTTCAGTTTAGTTTTTTTTTGGCTGTTCCAGAAAAAATAAAAAGACATTAGTGACTATGATTTGAACAAGGACTGAGCCCAGATGCAGAGGAACTCCTGCAGATGCCCTAGTCTGGCTGGCGGCGGGAGGATTGGCTCTGCAGCGCCTACGCATCCTGAGGCATCGCTGTCTGCTCCATACCTGGGTGGTGAGGAAGAAGGTACCTGCCCATGAGCACATGGCTGTTCCGTGGCACATGTCACTGCACGCGGTGCCTCCAGGGCACGTGGGTACCTGCAGCCCCTCACAGAAGGGGAGCCACGGCTGTGTGTTTGAGACGGTGGAGCACATCCTTTGTGAATTGTGAAGTCCTCTGAGTGAGTTCCAACTGGCGTTTGTAGGAATGGGAGAGACCATAAAACAGAGAACACCCAGGTGTATGTCCCACAGGGAGGATGGGTGCTATCCTGGGAAACACTCAAGGGATATGTGGATGCATTTGTGCTTTTGATGCAGTAGCATCTCCCAGCATCGTGGTGCGTAGTTTAGAAGCCCATCAGCTCCAGAGCACTTTCTAAAGCCACACTTATAGGATGTTCTTCCAAACCCCTGGGGCTGCTGGGACCCCGGACAGGCTTTCCCGGGCTGCCCTACGCTTTCCTGCAGGTCTGAACCATTGGACCAGGGTACAGAGTCCGGGGAAGGAGCCAGGTCTGCATGCGGGCTGCTGGGAGCCAAGGCCTGCGGATCCGAGCAGAGGCTCCTGGCAAAATCTCAGTCCAGCACCAGGGAAGGGACTGGACCCGCAGTTCTCTGAGGCATGCCTGCCTGCTTCAGTTCAGTCGCAATAAATAAATGGTTAGGGTGTGTGTCTTCTTAAATAAAACCTTTACAATAAACATTTCCCTTTTTAGTATATTCAGTGGATAAAGTCCCCTGCATGTGTGATTAGTAAGTGCTACGAGAACATCTAAATTTCAATCTATATAAACCAGAAATAAATACTATTAATTTCTGTGTAGTTACTTGATCTGTTCATATGTGTGCCATCACTGCCGAAAACAACTGCGTAACTGTATTTTATTTCATGGAAATTTCCCAACGACAGTTTTAACGAGGAAAGATGGGTTCCCTCCTCGGTAATCTGCCCGTTTTCCTCAGGTGCGGTGTCGTCTCAAGCACCAGCTTAGACTTTGGGGACATGCAGAACTTGGTGTCAAAAGGCCCCCTCCAGGGGTGGGACAGGGTATTTATTATTACTATGAAGATCTTGTCAAATTCCTCAGCCTCTCGGAGAGAGAAGATAAGCATCACAAAGTATTATTGTTAAAATAAAACAGAAGATGGGAAAGCAAAGAACAAAAATACAATAAGAGCATTAGTCACAGTCCATGTAAACCACAACAGATATATAAATACTAGAGCCCGGTGCACGAATTCATGCACAGGTGGGGTCTGGCTGGCCCGGCCCCGATTGGGATGGGGGGGCAACTAGGGGTGGGGCCATCCAGGGGGAGGGGCCGCAGGGCGGTAGGCCAGCCAGCCCCACCCCCTGGTCAAACTCCGGTCGAACTCCTGGTTGAAGGGACAATTTGCATATTAGCCTTTTATTATATAGGATAAGCAAATATGTTCTATATAAAGATACAGTAGCTTCTTTTTAATCTCGCAGGGAACCTGCCCTACGAGGGGGACCTAACTGATGTGGAAGCAGAATACAAACATAAAAAGAAAGAAGTGGAAGACACACCAGGGAGATGCTTAGAGGCAGACGACATATTCATCACGTGGCAATAGGTGTTGTATTCTGGTGGCTTTGAGATATAAAGTCTTACGACATTTTTGCAAAAAGTCAGAGGATGTCAAACGCCAAGACATATCTACATACCACAAACATATATAAAAACGACAGGCACGCATAATGTAAATATGGACACACATGAATACATTTTCCTGTGTGTTTATGCCGGAAAAATGAAATACAGCATTCTGGGTGTTTAAGTTGAAAAAAATTAGCCATAACCTCTTAAATTCCATTTTTAATTCAGAGTCAATTTACCTGCAAGCCTGTCAGGTCAGAGTGCAAGCTTGTGAAGGTTAGAGAAAGGGCAATACATTATAATCCTTTAGTGTGGGCTGTGCTTAAAAACTTTCATATCAAAACTAATATAGTATTCCAACGCCACACAGTTGCTGAGTGAAGAAAGCGTCATATACGCAAGGAAATAGTGATGAGACGCTGAATTATAATCTACTTTCAGCCTAAAATAAAACGAAATACACATCTGCAGGAGGGAAAGGTGGGAAGGCCTCGCTGTCTAACCAGAAGGCACACAGTATTATTCCCATAATAAAGTGTACATTTTCAATTGTTCAAGTAAATGAATTAAAAACTGCTCCTTCAAATACGACCTCTGTAATTTCAAAACCTTTTCTCTCTTCCACATAAAACTGCGTAAAGACAAATGTATGGCAAGAGATGTTCACAGAAACACACAGGCCACGCGACGCTCTGCCTTACCGCTGTCGCCAGAAGGCAGTGCCACGGTGTGCGTGGGCACGGTGTCCGAGTTCACCTTTCCGTTTTCAAACGTGTCGTTTTCTGTCTGCTGGAGCTGCCAGTTGAGGCCGAAGAGATGCATTGCTGGGGGGAAGGATAGGGGCTGGTTAAAGGGCTGCTACTTTCGTTGCAACGCCAATGGCAAACATGTTGATAAAAAGTCACGTAGAGTTACAATGCAACACCAAGGGTAACTGCATGATAAAGATCAGAAAACAAGCAATCCCGCACACAAATGCAACAGGTGGCGATAGGTACATACGCAGCACTGCAATAGTGCTCTGATGTTTCTCCATTAATTGTACCAGGACACTCCTAGGCAAGAACAGTTACCTTCTCTGCTTTGTTGGAGTTCCATCCCCTCCACCCCTGAACTAAGTGGTGGGTGCTCATAGCAGCACCTGCCCAATTGCGTGACCATAGGCCACTCTCACATGCATAACACTTTGTTGTAAAACCTATAGCTTCTCAAGAGATATATTCACTGGATTAAGGTAAAACTAAAAACTGGGCTCACAGATGAATTAGCTGGCATATGAAATGATCAGAATGGATACCGATGCACAAAATAGAATATTTTAATAATCTAAATTTAAGATGACTTTATAGTCTAACTCAGCAATGATCCAGATCAAGCTGCCTGTATATCTGTCAGGTAGCTTCCTGGAGAATTTCTGTATGAGCGTGATCCTATATACTAAAACCCTAATATGCAAATCAACCAAACAGCGGAACCACCGGTTGCTATGATGTGCACTGACCACCAGGGGGCAGACGCTCAATGTAGAAGTTGCCCCCTGGTGGTCAGTGCACTCCCACAGGGGCAGCGCCACTGAGCCAGAAGCCGGGCTCATGGCTGGCAAGCACAGAGGCGGTGGAGGGAACCTCTCTTGCCTCTGTGGCAGCGCTAAGGACCGGGGAGCGGGCCTAAGCTGGCAGTAGGACATCCCCTGAGGGGTCCCAGACTGGGAGAGGGCACAGGTGGAGCTGAGGGACCCCACCCTGCATCAGTGTACAGATGTCCTGCACCGGGCCTCTAGTAATCTCATAAATTGTAAAAACATTGTTGACTAACTTTATTTAAAAGATTTAGAAAAGATAACTATAAGTTATATAGTTATACATTTCTAAATCTAATTAAAATCATTATGTATTATTTAATAACATCCGATATACATAGTAACACAATTATGTTGGCACAGTGTACAAACTCTGGCTCTGTCCTCAATCGAGGATTTAACCCTGCACAAGTGACGTAATGTTGGTAAACATTAGGTTTACTTAAACAGTGAGGCTGGCTGCCCGACCTTATGTAATTGGTGTGAACTTCCTAGGCAGTGCAGATGGAGGGCAGCAGGACAGTTCTCCCTGTAGAGGCATTTCATTTATTTATCCTTTACCCCAGATGACTGAGCTACTGGAAGTCACCTGACCGACCACGGTACCGCTCAAGTTAACAGTCCCTCTGACTGCGACGTGTCCCCTCCCCTGTGAAATCCCTGCACCTCCCTCAGGTGGCAGGTGCCCACTTCCTGGGGAAGCCGCACGACTGGATGGAGCATCTTTCCCATGACTGTTCATTCACTTTTGTATCTCATTTACCTTACACAGTGCCTGATACCCAGTAGGTTTTTAAAAATATTTTTATTGATTTCAGAGAGAAAGGGAGAGGGAGTAGAGATAGAAACATCGATGATGAGAGAGAATCACTGATCAGCTGCCTCCTACATGCCTCACACTGGGAAACGATTCTGCAACCTGGGCACGTGCCCTGACTGGGAATCGAACCATAACCTCCTGGTTTATAGGTCACTGCTCAACACCTGAGCCATGCTGGCTGGGCTACCTAGTGGGTCTCAATAAATATCTGTCAAATAAACGAATTTTATTTCCTGAGGTTTTAAAATCTAAGAAAACACTTGTGTATAAAAATATGTAGTTATTCAAAGGAAAATTTAATAAATATAAAACAAATACATAAGTGGCTAAGACAAGAGTACTATTTTATTCATTATTTGATTGCCTTAGAGTATATGAAAAATAGTGAGTGAAAGTCCCCTCGTATTATGTATAATTGATTGGATTTTTTAAAAAAGATTCAACAGTTTGGGGACCTTCCATGACCAGTCTCCCATTTTCCTGTTCCGATACCTGATATGAAATCACGATCTAGTAAGAAATATGCCAGACACAGCTACACCTACCCTGTGTATCTGTAACAAATGTTTACACGTATGCTCCCTGCTTCAACCCCAGTCTGCCGGCAATTTCTTTTAGACTGATTTTTCAAGGATTAAGACATAGGTCATGGAATGCTTGAATTTACAGATTGTCAATGGCTAAAGAGGTATGACTCCGTATGTCATTTTTGCATTAGACTATGAAGGGTTTGACTGGCAAAATGTCAAGAGCTTTCTAAACACTGAGCACGTCATACGTCTGTCAAGCTTCAGATATTTCCGCAGGTTTTGAATGAGACAGTGGGAGATACTTGGGCACAGAGTAAAGGTCTGACAGACACTTGTTGGTGGAGCAACAATAACTACCCACCAGGGCCAAGGCTCTCACACAAAATAACGTGTCATTACCGTGTGCTTTCATGGAGCATAAAAGTCCTCTTAGAGACTAGCTCGTTTTATTGGCTTTAACAGACTTTGAAGAGGAGAGATAATCCATGGATTATACACAGAAGTGTTAAAAGTAATGTAATGTTTATGTTTGGAGACCTATTTTATTTTCTGCCAGATGGGCAACATCTTATTATATATATTCATTATAGAAAATCTCCGTAAAATGGGATTTCAGTTCTACTCAAGACATCATCTAATGAGAACCACACCCACTAATATTGCATCTTGTTTCACACTGCACTGAAAACAGGCCAACGAGTGGTCTGGTCTTAGAATACTATGTGCTTTGAAAATATTGCTGGTTGGAATTTTTAGTGAAGCTCTTGACACTTACGATGCGTCATTTAAGATATTTATACAAACTCAGAGTGTGAGGGAGATTCACTCCAAAGGCAGTGTGAGAGAGAAAAAGAAAAGAGGAGGAGAGTGGGGTAGAGGCAACGAAGTCATAAAAGTCAAAATGCTCCAGAAGTTACTAAGCACCGGCCAGTAACATGACATGCCATGTCTCGGCAGACGCAGAGAAAATTAGTGAAATAAAACCCATCTGTAGATGAAGAAGGATGAGAACACCCCTGCCTCGCCCGAGCGGGAGGGCAGACATGAACCCCCAGGGAGGCCTGTGCTCCCAACCTTAAGGTGGTACCGCGGATCCCTGGCTGACGCAGGACTGACCGGAGGGCGTGGGGCGAGTGTCAGAAGAAGCTGGGAGTCCGACTGAAAATATTATCTCAGTCTATGGGAAGGCCACGCAGGCAGGAGCCCACCTCCCGAAGAGAGGCCACATGCAACTAGAGATATTGTCACGACAAAGAGTCAAGAAAACGTTAAATTTGGAGAAAACTTTGAGGAGGCTTATGCAACAAGGAACAAGCCCAAGAAGTCAACGCCGGAGTTACGGGTGCTGATCTAGAGTCAGGAAGAGCAGAGACGGAAAATGAACATCTCAGAACGATGGTATTTCACGTCTGAACAAGAGCAAGATGACAAAACGAGAGGTCCAAGCAATGGTGATAAGACCCCTGATGCAAAAACGAGGGAGGGCTGCCTAGTTCCCTCTGAGGTGCCTACTACACCGCCCTTACAACGTGTGAAAAAGCGGCCGTGCCCTGGCCGGTGTGGCCAAGGTGGTTGGGTGTCATCCCACGCATCAGGAGGCCGCAGGTGCGATTCCTGGTCAAGGGCACCAGTCCTTGTTGTGGGCTCCATCCCTGGTCAGGGGTGTGCAGGAGGCAGCTGATCAATGTTTCCCTCTCTCTCTCCACCTCCTTCCCTCTCTCTCTCTCTAAAAATCAATAAGCTATTAAAAAAGTTGCAGTGTGACAAAATAAATTCTACATTTAAAGCACTGAAGTTTCTAACACCAGTTAGACCTTCTCTACTTCTTTAAGACAAAACTTCTGAATGGCCAGGTATGTTCAAAGCCCGTCATCCCTGTGTGTCTTCAGTGGAACAGTTCACAGAGCTGGGAGAGGAGAGGGAAGCTTTCACACGCCGCCCTAGTGCCGCTGATGGATGTGAGACTGAAATCACCCCCCGGGCTGATAGCCGAGGTGGGGAGAACTGGGCTGGCGGCGGAACCAGGCATCTGTCAGACACAGACCCGTTGTCTGAGCCGCCGTGAGAACACCATGGTGCAATATCACAAAAATAAAACCGTCACCAGCACCTGCTCTGGGTTAAGTGCTGTGCTAGTGTGACCCGCATGATCTCATTGAATCTTCACAAAGACCCCACCAATAGTGGATATTTTTTTTTTTTTCATATTAAGTCTCAGAAAACGGAGGCTTTTTTTGAGAGTTTAAGGTCCCAAACAAGTGAGCAGAGGATCTTGACCTTGAACCCAGACCTTCTGAGAACAAAGGTCATACCACGGCGCTCCTGTCCCTTCCACCCCAGGGTTTCAGAGGGAAACCACAGGGAAGGAAGTGAGATGGGACTTCCCTGAGGCCATGGGCTGGACACAGCTTCCCCCCGGGGTCTGGGGACCCAGGGCAGACAGTGTGTGGGGCGAGGGGGCAAAGGTCACATGTGTGCACCCCAGGCACTGTCCTTCCATACAAGGACTTTCCCATATGCTGCTATTGTCCTAAAAGAAATTTTACAGTAATATGATGATGATGAAGCAGGATAATGTGGCTAACCCAGAGTCTTAAAACAACAATTTAAAAACTACCTAAGTAAACACCATACTTATTAAAGTTTTAGAAATAGTATTTGTGTAGATTTAATCTTTAAAAAGTTTATGATATTACGTTTTGTAGTTTTATATTGTTATTTCCACATAGTTTTAGGAGATTTTAATGGGGCGGGGCTGTATTCATATCTTAAATGTGATCTGAGTAAGAGTGGAGTTGTGGATGCTAGCGATGCTATTCTATGTCTATCAGTGTGCTTTTCAGATTTAAAACACCTTGAAGCCTGTTATCTTCCAACAGTGTGCATGTGGCGAGGACCATTGTCCCCACTGTGTGAGGATGAAACACAGGCAGAGAGGGTGAGTCGCCCAATGTCTTAAAAAGTTACTGTGTAAGAAGACGCATGATACCAGATTCCTGACTCAATTTCAGGTTCCTTTATCTACACTGTGCTGCTTTCCTACTTAACAGAAGTGTTTTGAATGAATATTGTGCGTTCACATTAAGGAAAATTTTAAAAATTTAACACAAATTGATAGCAGCAAGTATAATCAGAAGTTATTCATTTGCTAAAATTGGCTTTTACATACAAGATATTTACCAACTATAAATGGCTGCATTTTGCAAGGTTATTGGTAAGTTGCTTATTTGGAACTGAATTGTATTTCCTCTATATTAAAAATCTTAGAAATGGTGGCTGAAGTCCCCACTGATTTCAAAAGTCTGCCTACATCCCCTATAGAAATATGCACACACAGCACCCAAAGGCAACCAACAATGTTCGCAGAAGCGTTAATTATAAAAGCCCCAGACGGGAAACTACCCCGATGCTGCCAGCAGTGAGCGGATTCACATCTTATAGTGAAGTCATCAATGGCCTTCCGCACAGCAACGCAAAGGGGTCCTGCACAGCACGGAAAGGGGTCCCGCACAGCACGGAAAGGGACCCCGCACAGCACGGAAAGGGGTCCCGCAGAGCACGGAAAGGGACCCCGCACAGCACGGAAAGGGGTCCCGCACAGCACGGAAAGGGGTCCCGCACAGCAGCGCAAAGGGGCCGGCCACTGCCAGCTGCAGCAGCATGAATACATCTCACAAGCAGAACATTCACCAGACAACCCATTCACAACAAGCGTGACTCCTGGCAAGTCCATGTGCGTACTGTTCAAAAGCAGGACCTACCAGCTGGTGGGAACCAGTCACAGAAGTGACTGACTGCCCGCTGGGAGGGGGAGCTGGTGGAGCTAGGCGAATTCTCGGGGCTTCTGGGGTGCTGGGTAACATCCCAGTTCTCTACCTGGAGGGGGCCTCCCCTGGCTGTCTCCACTTATGTGCTGTATACTTTTTAAATGCCTGTGACGCTTAAATTAAAATTTCCATTTAAAAGTAGTCCATCTAACACAGCATAGCTCAAGAGTGTATGTTCCCACCTTCCCTAAACCCTTTCCAGGATAATTCCCAGGCACAACTCTTTTAAATTGGTTGTAATAGCTGACATTTGCTCTCTACACTACAAAATAATAAGCATACATTTTATTCGATCACCCATATCAGTGATAACAAGATCACCATGGTACCCACGGTAGGAGAGACTCACATGCACACTCACCCATCAATCACGATTGCCACCTGTTTTACTAATAGCCAAATAGCTTACTTTAGGTTCCATCTTCTTAGGGTGCTGGTGGCATTCTTAGAGTGTAACGAATTATGTGTTTGAAATGAAAATATTCCCTACAGAATTCAAAGGCATTCATTCTATAGCCTCTTACAGTCTTTCTTTCTGCAGGCTTTGCCAGAAAACGTTGAGAAAAACACTCATTAATTGAGATAATTTTGAGACGGGATGCTTGGAAAGATCTACCAGTGCAAGTGTCTGAAGATTTTTTTTCTTCCAGGCTCCGAGCCCAGGCAGGTGAGAGCAATTACTGCGGCCCTCCTTGCATTTTCCAGGCTGATGGAGATGAAGGGCCTCCGCCCGCAGAAGAAAGGGCACGATGTTGTTTCTAACCAATATATGTTGGCTTGAGACGCAAAAGCCAGTGTGTGGAACACTTGAAACCAAAATGTGTCATTAAAGAAAATTACACGGCACCAAGGAGCAGACGCAGTGCCGTTTTCAGCTCCCGTGAGAGGAGAGGTGCCAAAATGTCACCACGTCTCCGGGGACCAGGCCATGGAGCTGTTATCACAGCGGCTGTCATTTCCATGGCGAGCCCACGCTCTCCGGCCTGGTCCTGCCGAATACGGATGTGAGGCAGGGAGGGGACAGCTGCTGCCAAGGCCCAGTGTCTGCCAGGACCCTGGGGCACATCTCGGGGGACGAGTGGAGCAGGCACAGAAGCAGGCACCCTCCCGCCTGGCCCTGAAGGGAGCTCAGGCCACCAGCACTCTGAGGACCGCACTCCGGTTCTGGCAACTGAGTGCTATTCTTACCGTGACTGCCATTATTGGCTAAACGCTGTGGAACATTACAAGGTCATTCTCACAAAGACAAAAATATGAGCTATGAGAACCAGAGCTGGTAAGAAAAACCGACTTAAAAAATATCCAGAAAATGCCTGCAATTCCGTGTTGTTTAGCCTTCAAAGCCTTGAGCGTTCACCCACGCAACTTGGGTCTGAAGTTTCCCTTTCTTGTAATTCACCTCTGGGGTCCACTGTGGCACATTCCCCCCCCACACACACCCTTCCTGAGAAAGATTCGGTAAGAACATGCTATCAAAAGGTGCAGGAAAAGACCATCCCAATCTAGGGTTAGAGGTCAGAGCACAGGTTTTAGCAGAGATTGTCCGGGGCGTCTGGGGAGCCTTTTGTTTGTATGAAAAGAGACACAGGTCCCCGTCTCCATTCGGGCTCCACCTGGTGCGGCGGTTTGGGGAATCGCTGTTTCTCATTCACAGGAACATCTCACGTCTACACCGGACGACCTGAGGTTTCTCCCAGACCTATGCTCTGAGATGCTGCTGTACGTCCAAGTGTGGCCATTTCCCAGGTGGAAGCATGGAGCCTCGGAAAAGCCCCACCTGGCACAGAAAGGGTATCAGTGTATCTGAATGCAAATGCTGGTCCTTTGCTTTGATTTTAAAATGAAAATATAATTACACGAAGTCCAACCATCATTGTGTGCATATGTTACCTCGGTACCTTGGGCTTTGAAAACAAAATTTCGTTTTCTGTTTTAGTTTCATGAATATATAAATATACATAATGCACGTGTGCAATGATTAGATTTTACAGAAAAATATAAGAATACTTTTTAAATATGGGGCAGTGATTTGATGTGAGACGCTTCCGGAATGCAGCCCCGTTTCAATGCCAGATGAAAGCAGGTTGGGTGAGGAGTGTGGTGGAGGCTGGGACCCCTGCTGGCCTCCGGTGTCATTAGAAATACATAGTTTTCCATAAATTAGCTTTTGTTTTGGGTTTCCTGCTGTGCTCATATACGTGCTGACGGGATGTGTGAGGCAACGTTCTGGCATTCCATTCCATTATTATTTGTTATTAACTCTAAGGCTAATATAATATCAACAGATCCGACCTTGCTAACCCACATATAGTGTTTTAACATCAATATTTCTTCTTAAGGCTTTCACATGAATACATACTCTCGTTGTCATTAGAAGAAGGGAATTATCCCAACTATAAGGTGTTGGAACATTCCAAGCAATGGACACCGATGCAGCAAGTTCCCCTGAGTATTTTAAGATAACAAGTTAAATCATAATTTTTATGAGCTATTTTCTGGGGCGGGGGGGAGAGGGAAAGAAAATAAGAGGTAAAAAAAATGGTGGCTAATATTTTCTATTTCTATGCTGTGTATTTTTCCTTTCTCTTCTTTTGGCATTTTGTCACTTAACAAAGGAGAATCACACTGGCTGTCAAAATATCTTGCTGAGACTAACAGTCATGTAGCTGGGCAGGCTTGCTTCTGCCAGAATATTCGGCTCATATTCTTTCATAAACAGCAATATTAAAAAATCTACTTTTAAATTTAGCTGCATGTTTTCTTCCTTAACCGTGCGGACCCAGGTGCTCCATGAAGGGTGCTGCTTGGGAACTGGGTCCCAGCTGCCCGCCAGTCACTGCTGCGGCCGCGAGAGGCGCGTGGAGAGCAGGCTGCGTCTGCCTCGGGCGGGGGGAGGGGGGGGGAGTCGGGATTTCCCCCCTGCAGACGGCTCTCCTGATGCTGCCTCCACCCTCCTGTCTCCAGGTTCTGTTCTCTGGGTGAAGGAAGCATCCATGCTCCACTCTGATAGGAAGCACTGAGGGTTCACCATCACCATGAGTTGCCCAGAGGGGCCCATCATGATCAAGAAGGTGGGATCTTCGATGTCGACATTAAAGAATGCGGGAAGAGGACATAAAAACATTCCAACAACACCCAGAATGCAGAATGCAGTCATTCACAGGGTTGATGGGTAATTCCCTGCTTCCCCAAACACGGGGTTTGTTGTTGCCGGGAAATGTATGCACCAGAGGCCCATGGATCCCGTGATCCAGAGGCTGGTGGTACTGACTCCCTTTCACAACTCCTCTCCCTGCTCGAAAAGCCTTACAGGTCTGCAGCCTACTGGTGGGAACGATGCGTATGAGTGCTGTTGACCTACTCACGCACAAAAGTTTTTCTTGGCTTGGTTTGACTTTGGACAAAAGTAGACTAGACCTGAAAATCAGAATTCTTTGAAAATTTATGGCACTTAAACCATCATTATTCAAAGATCCCACCACTAGAGATATGGAGATTGTTGGCGGGAGGTTGGTATATGAAAATGTGGCAAAATCCAGAAAATTATCCCCTTAGGTTTGAGAAAGGTAATATGACCTGTGGGGTGTGTGTGTGTAGGTGCTGGTGCATTTGTCTAGTTGCAACTTTAAATAAAACCGATGACCGTTTAGAAATCTGCACAACTCATCCATGTAGCTTGTTGTTCGTCATTCATTCATCAACAAACAGTCTGTGTCGCCCTTACCCACTTCTGTTTCTCAAGAGAAGCAGGGTGAGCTGCACCCATGTCACCACCTGCGGGACCCGGTCAGGAATGGTAACGGTCACCTGGGTCTCCCCTGACCACCTCACCCCCCAGGCAGGGAGCAAAGGCTGTGGGCGTCCAGGGTTCCAGCTCCCCCCACTGATGTGGCTTAGGGAGAGGAGTGTCCCTTGGTTACACACTGGCCGTAACTATTACTAATGGGTATTGATGGGACCTCTGTGGACATTTATCTCAAAGCAAAATGTCACTGGTCCCCAGGAGGCGGCTCCCCCGGCCAGCTGGCCTCCGTGCTTGGGGGGTTCAGTCTCCCTTTCTAAAGGTAAGCAGCCACCTTCCCAGCTGCCAACTCGCATCGCTTCTCTGCTAAGATCTCAAAGGCTCTCTTTGAAGAAGGAAAAATCGCCTAAAAATATCTTTATTCTAAAAATAGAAAATGATGGTAAAATTTGGGATTATTTGAAGTGATTAACACAGTTAGTTTCTATGTACGAATTCGATGAAATTCAGGTTCACTAACTAGACGGTGCAGTGAGCTTGGTAAAGCCACCCATGTAGTTAATGACGAGATTAAGGGTCTAGAGGGCAGTGATGGCGAACCTATGACACACGTGTCAGAGGTGACACGCGAACTCATTTTTTTGGTTGATTTTTCTTTGTTAAATGGCATGTAAATATATAAAATAAATATCAAAAATATAAGTCTTTGTTTTACTATGGCTGCAAATATCAAAAAATTATTTCTATATGTGACATGGCACCAGAGTTAAGTTAGGGTTTTTCAAAATGCTGACACGCCGAGCTCAAAAGGTTCACCATCACTGGTCTAGGATGAGGTTACAAGACCCAAAGGAAATACCTACAGCATCTCCAGTCCCCTCAGCAGTGATTTCTATACTTTTTTAAAAAAATGTGTTTATCGCCTTTGTAATTGTAAACATTTTACGGTATTATAATACTATACATATGTTTATATTTAAATATTTATTTTTTCCCTGAGATAACTGACATGTGGGCTTCACACGCACAGAGGGAGGGTCTTACAGGAATGCCCTTTCTGCCTCCGGCCCCCTCAGGACTGGCACTGGCCACGCTGACCTCTTTGCTTATTGACTGCAGAGCAACATGACCTGTATCTCCCAACAACGACTGACATACAGAAGCAACGTGTGTTTTTAAAATGTCATCAACACGGATGAATCGAGCACTCATACATGTTTAGGAAAAACCCAAAGATATCTTTTCTTTGAACAGTTTTAAAACTATTTTCTGGGGATACTTTATAAATAAAATGCTTGTCACATGCATGCATACTCTCTACAACCGAGGGGAAGGAACGTACAGGAACAGACTACAAGGCCTTACGGTGATTTTCCATCTCGTTCTAGAGCCAGCGTTCCCAAGGTGAGGTTCCTTCCCGCTTCCTAACGCTCACTGCTAAAAGGGCTGTAGCTAGACCCACTTAACAAAGAAAACGGATGAGCAATGCAACCCTTTCTCCTCGGACACGTCAGGCTTTCTTTTTACTAATCGCTCTATATTGGCTTTAGTATTCCTGGGAATTGATTTTTCTGGCCGCCTTTCGGTTTATGTGGTCACACTTCCAATTTGTCCGAATGCCAGCATTTGTCAAAACACATAACAACCCTCGTCATTATTCTGGTTTCGCAGGAAGACCTTTCTGTGGTACCCGGGCTTGCTCAGCTCTGTCGTCTGTGCACTCACCCCCCCAGCACTCTTTTAAACAGTCATCATGGCTGTCATTAGTGCCCAGTGTCTGCATCCTCAAGGTATAATCTATGTTGTTCCCTGCTGTGTCTCTCATCGTGCTTCCGGAATAAATGTCGTCACTCAATAAACAAATTTTGAATGCATGAAGGATGGATGGATGGACGGTCACTTCCTTTTCTGGTGTTATATTAGTAATTTAATACAAAATCACTGCGTAGAAACTGTGGAGTCTCATTGTTAAGGAAGAAGGATGTGTAGACATGCTAATATTATGTCGGACAATAAATAAACTGAAAGAGTATATGCATTTGGAATTTATTTTATCGCAGATTCCAGGATAAGACCTTTGTTTGAATACAGATTCAATGGAAAGTAAAGCTTTTATACTGAATTCATTCCTAAGATTGCTAGCAGTCGATAGTTTTGTTTTTTTAACATATATGCCAGTTTCTCTTCCTTTCACTCCTCTTGATGTCGAGTATGCTCTGAAAAAACAATGCCCTCAGTACCACCAATATGAAAGCAAGTGACATACACAACACTGATTAAATATCTATGCAACGTAATAAGGAAATGGCAAATATTGTATCGCACTTTCCACTTGGCATTAGTGGGGAAATGCAGCTACGTTTTGCAGAAATGATCACCCCAAACAGAAAACAACACCGCATTTCACACGTGATATTTATGTCCCACACACTCTCAAGTTCAGCTGATGCTAAAGGTATATATTTACAGACTAGAGGCCTGGTGCATGAAATTTGTGCACTTGGGGGGGGGGAGTTCTCTCAGCCTGGCCTGGGCCCTCTCACAGTCTGGGAGCCCTTGGGGAAGTCTGACTGACAGCTTAGGCCCACGGGGAGCGGGCCTAAGCTGGCAGTTGGATATCCTTAGCATTGCCGTGGAGGCGAGAGAGGCTCTTGCCACCACCACTGTGCTCGCCAGCTGTAAGCCCAGTTCAGGGCTTCTGGCTGAGCGGCGCTGCCCCTGTGGGAGAACACTGACCACTAGGAAGCAGCTCCTGCATTGAGCGTCTGTCCACTGGTGGTCAGTGCACATCATAGCGACCGGTCATTCTGCTGTTAGGTCTATTTGCATAATAGCCTTTTATTATATGGGATTTCAGAGAGGAAGGGAGAGAGAGAGAGAGAGAGAGAGATAGAAACATCAACAATGAGAGAGAATCATTGATTGGCTGTCTCCTGCACACCCCGTACTGGGGATTAAGCCTGCAACCTGGGCATGTGCCCTGACCAGCAATCAAACCAGTGCCCTCCCGGTTCATAGGTCGACACTCAATCACTGAGCCATGCCGGCTGGGCTAAAAGTATTTATCGTTGATGTCCTTGAACCCTTTTCAACTCAGGAGCTCCTTGTATCTGAGTGGTAAAGAACAGTCTGTGCATAGAATTCCTCCAATGTTATTTATTCCGCTGACCTCGTATCGAGCTAACAGTCAAATAAGTTATTTTGGGGAAGGAGAAGAGGAGCACACTCCCTATATTCGCACCAATTTGGCAGTGATTTCTTCCTGATGTGCAGTAATAAACACGTACCAGCTCAAAGCTCCACATTCTGCTGTCGTCCTAATAAAAACCAAAAAAAAATGTGTAATGTGAAAAAAACTGAGTGTGCGATACACAGCTTTTTCCCACTTTAGGTCCAATTCAGACGGCACCTATATGCTCGTACAGAGCTGGCTATCGAGTGAACTGAAGTTTAAGTCACCTCTCGATCATTTCTGGGTTTCTAGACGATGCCCTGGACAGAGAAAACTGGTATTTTCTGCAAATTAATAGAGCTCACACTGAAGTTAGGACAGAGTGCAAGACCGCCAGCATCTCTGTAGGTCAGAGGGAGGAGTGTGTGCGTGTATGCGAACGTATATGTATGCTTTCATCCAGAGTGCCTCTTTCATAGGAAGCGTTCCACCGTCCAGAATGGGTTTCAGTAGACTTTCTCCTTTTTGAATCGGCAGAGTCCTGCAGTAGCTGCTTTATCATATCACCGCTTCCCTTCTCTCCCGGGGTCAACGGGTTTATTCTGAGTCTTCATTCACCTTTGCATCAGGTTTAAATATGTCTTTAATTCCATATATCCAAGGATAACATAAAATACTGATTTATAAGTTTTCGTCTACAATGTTCAATCCTCTAAACCACAGGCAGTATATGTTCTTCCACAAAGTGATGACATCACATCAGTGTTAAAATGCTGCCGTCGCATCTCAGACAAGATGCATTTTCGAAACGTAATGCAACTAGGAGTCAGGAAGGAAGCTGTAGTGAAAAATGGTGTGTAATTCATTGTTCAGTTGTGTTCTGTAACCTAATAAAACAGCACTTTTATTGCACAAACATGTCCAAAAAGAAAAAAGAATGTCACAGCACATTTTATTTTGCCGTATATATTGAAATGGCTGATTTTTCATGAAGCACAAAGGGCTGGCGTATTTTTCTTTCTGACCCTGAGGTGCATATAGATAGCTAGTAGCATAATCAATTTCAAGGTGCACAGAGAGGTAAACTGTTCATAAAATGCAAACAGACAAAGAAGTAGGACAGAGAGCTGCTACCGAACCCTGAGTGCCATGAAGCCGGCCTTGACGGGTTACCTTTTGCTGGGTCTGCGGAGTGCTCGCGCTCTTCAACAGCCTTGTTAGCAGACGCATGACAACATCTATTTTAGGAGTCACTTGGTAGCAGCTGTTCATGAATTTTTCCAATGAAACAGAATATTGAAAATGCGAGTCCTCCTTAGCAGGATGCGCCAGGAGTTCATCAGGGAAACCATGCTGAGTTACTTCACATCATTGGGAAAGGAATTAACAACCAATCCCTTAAAAGTACAGATTTTTTGGGGGGAAAACCGAAACCAAAGCAAAACTAAGAAAGGTTTGCAGCGGTTCTCAACCTGTGGGTCGCGACCATCAGAAAACACATATAGCATGTCAGATATTTACATTATGATTCATAACAGTAGCAAAATTACAGTTATGAAGTAGCAACAAAAATGATTTTATGGTTGGGGGTCACCACAACGTGAGGACCTGTATTAAAGGGTCGCGGCATTAGGAAGGCTGAGAACCACTGGTTTAGAGGGAAATGGGAAGTGTCTGTTGAAGAAGTCAGGGTTTCTGTTTTGGGGGGATGGAAATGATTGAAAATTGATTGTGGCACTGTGTGAATATAAACATCACTGACTTGGGCACTTTAAATGGGTGAACTGTAGGGAATGAGAACTGTATCTCAACGAAGCTATTATAAAAACTGTCAAGCAAATTATTGGTTGGGGATAAACTGAGCCAAAAATCCAGAAAATGTGCTCGCACAATAGGATTTGGTGGCATTTTTGTCTTCCCTAGTTTTCTTCAAATTCAAAGAACGGGTGCAAATGCTTTTGGTGCTCCTCCACGTGGGGAATTATGTGAATTTTCAGGTTCTGCCTAGCCATCTCCGAAATGACAGTGAGGTGGAATGTCCACCATGGTGTTATCTGGAGTCTGACTGGACTTTGTTGCCGTCTTTGACGGTGTTAATCGAATAACGCAAACATTTATTTTGACTTTATTTAATGTTTCAATAATGTTCATGCCTGATGATAGGATTTCTGGGCATTTTTATATGTTTACAGGTTATCCCCATCGACTGTGAGCAAAGGACAATAATCAAGAAGCAATGGTGACTAGTAGGCTCCATCTCTTTAATCCATTCGTTGGCGAACAACTGCTATCTGTTACCCTTCCTTACTGTCTTCTAATCATTAGGGCAGAAAAAAGAAGCAGCCAGGGCCCAGGAAAAGTAAGGACAGGTCTTTCTTTTTTGATAGATCTGTATCACTATTGTCATCAAACACAACATGTGTGTTTAGAAATCAGCAGATTTTCACTGTGTAAAGATGCACCAACTGAAGTCCTAGAGGAGGGTTTTAACTGGGAGCTCAGCCCTGTGAAGTCCTAACATGGATGTTGAAAAGAGGTTTGCCATCTGTCCAAGTGTGGACAGTTGATGCTGAAGAGCAAGAGATGCTAACCCCTGGGCCATCTGTCCTAGGAGGGACCAGCTGGAGCTTCTGACACCTGCTCACTCCTCTCTCCCCACAGGGCCTCGTGACTGCCCACGGAGGGCGGTTTCCAACAGGTTGTCTGTGCTTGTCCGAATGGTAGCCAACAGCCGCACATGGCTGCTGGAGTTTAAATTCGTGAACAATAATAACACGGAAACTCCAGTTCCGCAGCTGCGCTGGCCACACTGCGAGGTCTCATGAGTGACACGTGTCCAGTGGCCACTGAACTGGACGGTGCAGAGACAGGGCGTCGCCATCATGAAGAGCAGTGTCTGACGTGCTGGCTGAGCCCTGCTGCTCCAGGTGTGGTCTGTGGCCACCGCGGCGTCCCCTGGGGCCTGTCTGAATGCGGCCCCCGGGTTCTCGCCGCAGATGTGCCCAATCAGAAGGTGCATTTTAACAGGGTCTCCAGGTGACTGCTGGCACATGGAAGTTTGAAAAGTATAAGTCTGGACTTCCTTTCTTCAAATCCCATGCTCTGGAATGCCACTAAAGCAATCTTTTAAAAACATAACGGCTGCCCTAACCGGTTTTGGCTCAGTAGATAGAGCGTCGGCCTGCGGACTGAAAGGTCCCAGGTTCGATTCCGGTCAAGGGCATGTACCTGGGTTGCGAGCACATCCCCAGTAGGAGATGTGCAGGAGGCAGCTGATCGATGTTTCTCTCTCATCGATGTTTCTAACTCTCTATCCCTCTCCCTTTCTCTCTGTAAAAAAAATCAGTAAAATATATTTTAAAAAACCACAAAAAACAAAACATAATGGCTTCGACTTTTTAGTTTCTTCCCTATGGTAAGTCTTTTGAAACCTCATGGGGGCGGTAGAGTGAAATGGGTCCTCCACAGTTTCTGGCCCAGCTTCCTCACTCCCAGGCTGCGTGACTTCACACAAGGGGCCTCTCTCAGCAACAGATTCCCTTTTGTTTAATGGAGACAATGACTCAAGGGTTGCTGTGAAAATTAAATGAGGCGATTCACACATAGCTTTGGGCATGATGCCTGGTGCCCTGTGAGCAGCCATCACCCATGCAGATAGTTCATGTCCCTTCCTTGCCTTGGATGACCTCTTCTCAAGATCATTGCCCACTAACCACTTTGACATTAAACCCCGTGAACTGACCTCCACTTTACCTCTTAGGAATCGCCTGCTAGATCAAGTCTTTCCCCAACATCTTCAGCCCGAGAGAGTTTTCTTTTCTCTTCTATTTTTTGCTCCTATGGACCTTGCAGCTATGAGAGCATATGCCGTCCATAGTATGTTTACATTATTGTCTTTCTCACTTGACTGTGAGTTTCTAGAACAGAGAGCTACTTTGGACCTCTAACATCTGTTAGAATGTCCAGAAAAATGTTGACCTAAAGTAGTTACTGAAAAACCATAGAACAGAAGAAAATAAAAAAAAAAATACTTAGACTAAATAAGAACTTTATAGGTATAACAAGAATATCACAAATTATCAAGAAAAATTGATAAATGTGATGAATTAAAAAATTCTATATGATATGTGGCATAAAAATCATGAACCAAGTTAATAATAAACTGGAAAAACTACATAACATATATGACAAATGATTCACTCCTATATAATAAAACCCTAATATGCAAATCGACTCAACGTCGAAACGACCGGTCGCTATGACATGCACTGACCACCAGGGGGCAGACGCTCAAAGCATAAACACATGCTTGGGTAAGAAAACAGTGCATTTTTGGGAACAGGTAAATTAAAAACAGCTGCTAAATAAGATTATACACATCCATTATCAGCAAGAAAGCCTGGTACAAATGCATTACAAAGCCTGGCACTCCAGATGCACATACGCATGGAAAAATATCTGGAAGGGTATACGCCAAAATGTTAACAGTGGTGACCTATGAAAAGAGTTCACTGTGACCTACGGGGATTAATTTTCACTTTCTTCTTCCCCTTTTATTAGCTGAAAATTGTATGGGAATAGAAAAACAACAAAAGCCCTCCCCTTCCCATCATCCCTCCACTTCAGAAGTTACACACCTTGACTCTCCTGAGGTAACTTCACCTTAGAGAAGAGACAGGTTACAGCTCCATCCTCATAACTTCTCATGACCTTACTGGAAGGTGAGAAAGCAAATTCTGGGATAGACGTGATTCCTCGCGCTTTTCAGTTTGCATATTTCTTTGACTTTATACTGACAGTCAATAGGAGAGAATGGGGGGAAAGTTTAAGGAGACTGCACTTTGTTAACCGTTGGGAGGTCAAGCTGATGGGGACACTGGCCTCCCCACTGATTCGGGGTTTATCGGAGGGATCTCACTGGACAGGCAAGTGGCCCTTTCCCTTCTCTGCTTGACTCGCACGCTCGGTGGGCATGCACGACCTTCCCTGAGAAAAGCGCCCTATTCCATTTTTTCAAAGCTAATGGCGGCATCTTCAGTCTGAAAAGATTTGCGATGGTAACTGATGAAGAAAAGAAATTCTTTAGCTGATTTAAACTACAACAACGACAGCCATTGCAAAAATGTGTGCTGGTTACTTAAGCACAGGAAGACCAGTGAAAACTGGAAGTCTATTTGAGATTAATTAAACTAATAAAAAATACGAGAGAATTCTTTGATGATAAAAGTAATTTTGGGGAGGTAATCCTTGGGTTCCATCGCCTTAATTTCTAGCACAATAACCAGATCATCAGAAAAACGTTCAGCAAGTATCTGTCCATGAGTAGATTAACTATATAATTTGTATGCTTCCTTGTGGGGAAAGATAAAGTCAAAGGGGGAATTTTTGGAGTGTGGTACTAGAAGCAATATAGGATGACGCTAACTATTAAACAGCAAAAAAGGGGCCATTTGAAAAAAAAGAAACATTTCAGCTTTCACTTCGAGCTCTAATACTCAATTATATTCACAAAAGGATCCTTGAGAAGAGTACGTCTCACAAATAACAGTGATCTAATCACACGTTAAAATGCTATTTTTCCTGCCACTCACACACGTAAATAAAATTAAAGGGTGTTAGAGCCGATACTCAAAGGATTTAACAAGTGGGGGGCCCAGGCACTTACAGTCAGACAGGATGTCCGACAACACCTGGGCAACCCCTGGGCAACACAGTCACGGAATCCCGGCCCTGCGCAGTACCTATCTGTTTGGCATGCATGAGAGGTCAAAACTCCCCTGCAAAAACATAAGCTGAATTGATTCCATCCCACTGATGACCGATGTATTTCCGGACCCTTTAAGATTCTCCAGCAGCACAATGCTGACGAATGTGCATAATTTATCCAGCTAACCAGAAGAGACCCTCCTAACAGACGGACATTTTCTAGCTGAACACGAGCAATCCATCTCTGAAGAGCAATGTTTGTTGTTGTGGCCGCCCTCACTGACCTTGAATGTTATGAAACAGCACAGCATCGCTTCATCGGTGTGCGATCTCGGCCCAGGGAAACCCCTTTTGGTAGCTGGTTTGACCCTTTTTACAAGGAGGGAGTTACCTTCGATTGAAAACTGACACAAAGGTGTCACCCCGACGGACAGTGGCTCCCTGAGGCTAATGAGGCTGTGTCCAGGGTCAGGGGGAGAGAGTGCCTGATGCATGAGTGATGTCTGCCGGGGTCTACGACCTGGAAGCAGGTGTACATAACAAGCCACACACTTACCATCCTTGACTCCATCATCTCTAAAGTTCCTTCACGCTCTAAAGTTCTATTTTTCTCTTAAATGTTGTGGCTCAAAATGGTTATTTCCGTTTCCAAAGTACGTAATTTTTAACTAAGGAGCGTTGTAGCTGATGACAGAAACCCGCCCACCACACAAGCATACGACTGTTCTAGACGCAGCTCTGTGACACCCTCCTTCAGCGACAGACTTTCACGGGGCAGCACACGCTGCTCTGTGAACTTGGAAATGCACCAGGGACTGCGGTTCTTGTAGGACCAGCCATGCAGCCTGGGGTTTCTCTCAGTGGGTACCATTAGCATTTCAATATCATAGACCTTTCCCCACACTTAGAAGGCCATCAAAATCAGATGTGGTCCTGACAGGTAAAGAAAACAGTTTCCCACAGTTTGAGTGCTCATCTGTGTGACAGAGGGGGCAAAGGTAACAGTGACCACTGTCATTAGCCCTTCCGTCACGTGGGTTCCTATGCAGGGGGAACCTTGACCAGAGCCATGTTAGAAGAGTTGACAAATCCACATCCACGAGCAAGTAAAACCTCCTTTCCCAGTTTCACGGATGCCTGGTTCTCAGAGAGTGTTCCTGAGGGGGAAACCGTGGTCCCCAGTGAGGGGACTTACACTTAATGATTCATTAAGCAACAAAAAGTCTGAGATAATTCTGAGAGCCGAGATGGAGATGGAGACGTGGCCCATCCCAAGAAGCAGAGCGCCTACTGACCATGCGTCGTAGGTGACTCCTGCCCTGTGTCCACTCCTGGAAGGGCACGGATTGCTTTGTGAACATGACATGGCACAGGTTACCCATGTTTTCCCAGGGGATAAGCCAAAACCAGACGTACATGCACTAGTGTTTGCGTCCAAGAACATAACTTGTTCTTTATGCAAATGCAGCTTTTCTATTTACCCAAATTTGTTAAAAATCACGTACACTACCCTGTAATTACAATGTATCATTACCGACTCCTTCCCCAGAAAATATAACCTCAGAACAGACTTCTGGACCAAACAAATAGGTACGAGCAACAGAACCACAATGTCCCGACGACGGGACGGCACGCTCCGGCCGCGCGCGCGGCTCTTACCTATGAAGTAGGACAGCAGCACGGCCAGGAGCACGGACACGCCTACGGCGCACAGGGCCGTGCACTTCCAGCTGCAGTACTTGGAGGACTTCTTGAACTTGAAAGCGCTTCTCGACAGCGTGTTTCTGGGCAGCGGCCGGGTAGGCGGCGAGTACACGGAGCCCGAAGCCATGGTGTATCCCGGGGTCGCGGTGCTGAACAGTGGCGTGGTCCCCGTCCCTGTCTTGAATAGGAAATGCCTGTGGAACGGGGCACATGGTTACACATCGGTACCAACAGCAAGACGCACACGTGTTAACACGCGGAGACAGACTGCGAGGCATTCGCTCTCCTCTCTGTCTCCTTAATCGTTTACTTCAAATAGTTTTACAAACCTGGAGGCTAAGGAAACATTTTAGCCCAGCCGGTGTGGGTCAGTGGTTGAGCGTTGACCTAGGAACCAGGAGGTCACAGTTTAATTCCCCATCAGGGCACATGCCCGGGTTGCAGGCTCGATCCCCAGTGGGGGGTGTGCAGGAAGCAACTGACCAATGATTCTCTCTCATCATTGATGTTCTATCTCTCTCTCCCTCTCCCTTCCTCTATGAAACCAATAAAAATATATTAAAAATAAAACTATAGGATTCTTTTAAAGACACACACACACACACACACACACACACAGTCACACACACAGAGAATATTTTAACTAAAAAAAAAAAAAGCCAGCTCATAAGAAGACTGAGCTAAGAGGTCTGTAGTACAGACAGCAGTGCTAAGGCCTGACAATGGCGGCTGTCTCTACATCAACAGGGAACGTGACAGCCTGGCAAGGGGTTCCCATGGGACCATTTCCTGCACAAACCATCCTGGAGCCGCCCTGTACGAGCTGCCTTAAGAACTTCCTCCCATTGCCCTGCAGACAACTCAGCTTAGGACCTGACAGCCACATGGATGCTCACTGCCACGTGGGAGCATGTACTCCTATAAACACAAGCGCAATGGCCACGCTCAGGCTGTGGCTGCTTCAGTTCCTGGTGTCCCTGACACGTTCTAGTCCTAGCCGCTCTCCACTAACGGGACCATCAGGCTTGTGGGTTAAATAAAGGAAATAATTAAATTCTATGTACCGTGTGGTGTGTTTTTCCTCCTGAAATTCCCCCTTGTGTCCCTGCTCTGCCCGGCCTCTCAATTCCAACAACTGCGCCACTGCCTGGCCTCCAGGGGACACGAGGCAAGGTGAGAAGTAAAAACAGCCTGAGTGTGTGTGGGTTTCCTAACGCCCAGACTGCAGGGGGTGGTGGTGGTGTGTGTGTGTGTGGGGGGGGGGGAGGGCGGGGGGAAAGGAGGGGGAGAGAGAATGGAGCAGACTGGAATATAACCATGATGTTTGGGAGAAACACGGTGGGAGATAAAAGGGGTCCCCCCTGACCAGGAGAGGTGACAACAGCCATGGATTCCCCACTGGGGAGCAAATCTGCCCAGGGCTCTGTGGCAAGTCTGGGGATGAGTGGGGAGTTTCCAGAGACGTCTGAGGCTCTCGCTACCACTTCCATGACACGCCTGAGGGCTGAGGACACAGAACTAGCAGAGCGTGGCCGGATGACGCCAGGCACACAGACACAAGAGGCATCTGCACGCACCCAGCGTGTACTAGTAGGTCCAGGGCCAAAGGCAGGCAGTCCCTCGTACTAGGACGGATTTCTGCAGAAAAGGAGAAACAGAAAGGATGTGGGATATAATCAAACCGTTTGAAAGACAGAGAATTCAGGAGGTAAAGGTTCCCCTTAGATGAGGGTATTTCCTCATGGTGGGTCCGGGAGAGGGGAGAGGGGGAGTGAGTGAGGGCAGGAGATGGCCTGGTCCCTGGAGACAGAGGCCCCGCCTGGCTCCCCTAGAAGACGGAGCCTGGAGAACGGAGACCACCGGGTGCGCCAGGAGGCCAGGGAATCAGAGACCTGCAGAGGCAATGGTGTCCCGTCGAGAAAAGCGACGTGTGGAGTGTCTGGGGGGGGGGGGTGTTCCAGAGGGCTCCCGGGGCTCCTGCATCTCAGCATTAAGTGTGTGAAGTAGAATATGTTTATGGCTTCAAGAGTGGCAAGGAAACGGCAGCGTGTGCCACTGCCCCGAGAGGCCCCACGGGGAGCATGCAGCCACCTCAGCAGCGACATGGGGATCGATGAGGAAGGAACACGGAGCCATGACAACAAGCACAACAGCGTCCCGGAGAAGACCTGAGCACCAGCCACCCCCAGCCTGCGATGCGCGGCCCAGGAGGAGGGAGAGGCCCAGACTGTCTGAGCACAGGGTCTTAGAGGAGGGCTTCAAATAAAACAGGGAGATGAAAAGAGAAAGTCGGTCAGCATACCGGGTCCATGGATAGGAACGAGACAGCCACCGCACACATCTATCGCCTGTCTGCTCCCATGTGAACGCTAGTACATCTTATTCTCCTGAAGTATTTCCAGGGCGATAGGAAGTTCCTGGGGCACAGTAGTTGCTCAATAAATATTGTAAAATAAATAAAATGGTGACCATTGTGCCGATGCAAAATGTGAGTCCTAGAGAAGTACCCTGGACAAGGAGCCACAGCTAACAATAAGTAATTACAATCTATAATAATAAAAGCGTAATATGCTAATTAGACCCGACATCCTTGCAGATGAAGCCGGGCTGCGAGGGAAGCCCGGGTCCTGGGTGCCTTTCTTCATAGTAAATAAAGGAAGAACTGGACAAAGTCTATGAGACATCTGTTTGCAAACACTGGACAACTGGCAATGCAGCATTTTGATCCCTGGGAGAAGGGAAACAAAGGGATTTTCTGCCTGGAGAAACTTCCTGGATCACACATGGTACCTGGAAGGGGATTCTAAACGGAGCATGGTGGTCTCACTGAGTTGGGGAAACGGATCGGGGGTCAGGGAGGCTGCAGAGGCTAGACTTTGTGGGCCAGTGTTTCAGAGAGAAGGGCATTGCCCAGATAAAAATTCCCAAACATCTGCATGGGGTCGCATTGAGTCTTTAGCGCAGTGGTTCTCAACCTTCCTAATGCCGCGACCCTTTAATACAGTTCCTCATGCTGTGGTGACCCCCAACCATAAATTTATTTTTGTTGCTACTTCATCACTGTAATTTTTCTACTGTTATAAATCGTAATGTAAATATCTGATATGCAGGATATATTTTCAGGGGTCGCGACCCACAATACTGTGCCCTGCATACTTAGAATGAGATTTCAAGTGGTTGGTCAAAGAACAATTACCGAGATCAGAACAAACTACTAGGAAAACTATAGGCTAAACAAGTCCCAGCAATAACAAAGAACTGAGAGATGGTAGAGTTCTGAACCCACACAGTAATGATACCTTTGTGAACATCTGGTACAGTTAATAGAGACCCCAGGAGGGCCATGCCTTGATATTAAGGCTAAATAGATCTAGATTAAAGGCCACCATAAGTCCATACCAACAGAGTTTACATTCAATCCCTGAAAGCTGATCTGCAGGCAATGTAACTGTCTTCCAAGTAAAGCTGCTTTTTTATAAGAAGAACAAAAAATTTAGACTCTTAGCAATTACTGGGAAGAAGCAGGAGAGTGGTAATCAAAATCAGGAAATATAAATAGACTAAAAAAAACAATAAAGATCAAAAGCAGATGAGAATTTTAGACGGCTATTCTAAATATGTTGAGGGGCTTAAAGAAAGCATGAACACAACAGGGAGATAAAAAGAAGATATAGGAAAGAGCAAAGCGTGCCCTAGCTGGTTTGGCTCAGTGGATAGAGTGTCGGCCCATGGACTGAAGGGTCCCGGGTTTGATTCCAGTCAAAGGCATATGCCTGGGTTGCTGGCTTGATCCCCAGTGGGGGGCATTCAAGAGGCAGCCAATCAATGATTCTCTCTCATCACTGATGCTTCTATCTCTCTTTCCCTCTCCTTTTCTCTCTGAGATATATATATGTGTGTGTGTGTGTGTGTGTGTGTGTGTGTATATATATATTAGAAAATAGAGAAAAAAGTAGAACTTCTAGAAATAAAAGGTCCTATATAGGTCCTATATAATAAAAAGTTTATATGCAAATCAACCGAACAGCAGAACAACTGGTTGCTATGATGTGCACTGACCACTAGGGGGCAGACGCTCAATGCAGGAAGCCCTGAGCCGGGCTCATGGCTGGTGAGCACAGCGGTGGTGGCGGGAGCCTCTCCTGCCTTCATGGCAGAACTTAAGCCGTCAGTCATACATCCCCTGGGGGCTCCTGGACTGCGAGAGGATGCAGGCCAGGCTGAGGGACCCCTCCCCTCCAAGTGCACGAATTTCATGCACTGGGCCTCTAAAAACAGATAACTAAAAGTTGGCAATCATAGGAACCAAAATGAAGACCTTCCCCGGGAACTATGTTATCGCTTTATTCAAGGACATTTGGGTCATTTCTTCCTGGGAACTGGGATTTGAACCGGGGCCTGTGGGACTCTACTACGTTATTTTAGCCTTGACACTAAAAACATGCACTTACTGTGTGCAAACACAATGAGCTGGACACATGCCAAGGTCAGCTTAGACATCTCTGTTTCAACTCCTGAAGTTTGTGGAATTAGTACCAGATGCTCATCTGCTTTGGCGATCATGGCAAAGCACTCTTTCAAGACTTAGGCTTGAGTTACTGTGAAATTACTTTTGTTAGAGCAAAATGCAACTATGAGATATTGTCGAAAATAAAGACATAATATTAAAAAATCCACTATCTATAATAATAAAAGCATAATTTGCTAATTAGACTGGACAGCCAAATGACCTTCTGGATGAAGCCGGGCTGTGAGGGCCGAGGCAAGCCACAGCGGCTGTGAGGACCGAGCCCCTTGCACGAATTTTGTGCATCTGGCCTCTAGTTCATCAGGATTAGTGGAACTGAAGACTGCTTTATCTTAAAAGAGTTTCTAACTTATTTATACACAAATTTACTTGTGTTGTTGCAAGAGACATATTTTGGCCACTGAGTTTCCATGGCAGAGGTACACTTCCCCTTGCTCTAGTGCCCACCCATCTCCGGGGCCTTGAGGTCAGTGCCTGGCAGCTGTGTGTCCTTCATAAATACAGAGACATGATGAGGCATTGAAAGACGAGCCAACTCACCAATGCACTGTATTTTAAATTCACTGTCTTCAATATTTCCAGGTGGCTTTCTAGTGAGGGAGTACAGAAAGAATTTGTAAAGATTGTTTAAATTGATGTGTCTTTGAAACTCATCATAAAAAAAGGGTGTCACGCCTGTGAGAACAACTTCTTTGGGTAAAATCAGCCCTCACAATAGATGCATAAAAATACACGTGAAGGCCACTCAGACACACGCTAGTGTGGTGGGAAAGGTCCACGTCCGCATGTTCCTACAGAAGAGAACATCTGCCTTCATAGTTGGGGGAATGGTGTGATTTCCTAGATTCAGACAGGGTGTCTTCTCTCCAAAGTCAACCATGTTTTTCTTCCCACTGCAACACAGACAGCACCACAGCACTGGCAGGTGCGTCTTGTGACGACTGCCTGTCTCCAAGCCCAGGACTTCTCCTTCACCGTTCATGGGCCACCACGCTGCTTAGCTGGCATCTAGACCTCCCCAGATACTTCATGAGGGAACAGATCCATTAACACTGACACCCAGCTGCGGGAACATGACACAGTGCATGAGAAAATGATTCGATCCCTAATTCTTTATAAGGCACATCCATCTGTGGCCTGTCCCCATCCCGTGACCCCGGCCAGGTCCTCCAGCCTTGGGACTATGCTTCCCATTTATGAAAAATTCTGCAAAAATGACAATCAGACACCTATGGTTGTGACCGGGCACCCACACAAGGTTTACAGAATAAAGGCCCAAATTTCCTTCACTTCTAAGACCATCTTTGGGAATGAAAACCGTGAATCCGGTGAGACTATCTGCCGTTGTATCGTGTGATAGAGCAGCGGCGGCGACAGATGACACAGAGCAGCGGGGCAGGCTCTGCTCTGAAGCCCCGAATGATGCCCGCGTGCCGCCAGCCTCCAGGGCCTTGGTGATCACCCCCCGCCCTCCCCTCCCCCCGGTGGGGAACCGGAGGCTCACTCCATGGCAGGCGATCAGACACCCAGATGAGGAAAATCAATTCCAAAGCCCAAAGGCAGCAGGGCAGGAGGTCACTGAACATTAACAGCTGCTGGGTGGCTTGGGATCTGCCGGGGATGCTATTAACAGCACCGGCCAGCGGACGAGGCCGTGGGCCCGTGGCATTCACGGTGCCACAGAAACATGCACGGGCAGGACGGCTCCACACTGCGCCCCACTGACAGCTGCTGTTCTTCTTCCAGAGTCGGAGGCCTGTTTCTTCGGGGATCAGCCTCCAGACCAACCTTTGCATTTGGGCTCCCGCCTTGCTATGTTTCTAACGATTCTCCGATGCAGCTTTGTATGGGTCGTGTCACAAATTCAAACTGTAGGACACAGACCGGAGCTGCTCATCCGTCCTGCTGCCCCCTCCCACCACCGGGCCACTGTGAGTGAGTCTGTCCCTGAGGCGCAGGGGTGACTGTCTGACCCCTCCATCGGCCGCCCTCCTCCCGCCCCGCATCCAGCCTGTCCCACTGTGAGAATCGTGCATCCTCTCCTCTCCAGCATTTCTTCTCTTTTCTGTGTCTTTTTCTAGCTGGGCTGGAGGAGGTCTGGGTTCTCAGCTTCCTCTTTTTGTCTACTTGGCAGAGAAGAGGCAAGACTAACATTTCCATTGCGAACTTTCATCTTCTCTCAAATGCAATGTCACGTTTCATACACTGGACGTGCCCAGGACACGGAATTGCGTCTGTGAGTCCAGTCATAACATCTGTTTCCTCTATGCTCAGGCCTCTTAGAATTTGTTTTTTTGTGTTTTTTTTTTCCAGCTCTTTCTCTTGGCAGATATGGTTTGTTTCTGAGTAATTCTTCACTTTTGATTGACTTTTGTCTTTCAAAGTAATAATCATAAACTTACAGTCATAAAATATTTGGTAGAAAAATAATCAGATTTTTGGCGGTAAATTTAAATGTGTCTTCCTATAGTATATTAGACATAATATCAACATATCGGTGCTCATTTAAAAAGATCCTAACATCAAGTACAAAATTAAACACATTCTAATATATAATTATATTGTAACCAGGAAACAATGGGTTAATAGTGATGTTTTGTTCGGGAGGTTAACATGGTTTAATAAATCAGAAATTATATGGATCAAAGTGAAAGGCACCCTGGACAACGTGCTACACAGCACGATCCGAAGTGGCCCGAGTCACGTCCTCAATGGGACGTTAGGACAGGAAGGAAAAGTCAGCGGACAGTGTGTTACTGCTGAACTTCTAATTAGTTTAACTTCATAATTGGTTACCTTCATGGAAAAGAAGCTTGTTTCTTCGATGTTCTCTATAGTGTTAAACACCTTAGAGATTACAAAGCAAATACTTAGAATAAAAAGAGTGTAATAGTCACAGCGTCCAGTTTCTGTCCCTGAGGCACACTGGGAGCCTCTATTAGTGCCATGCAGACCCCTGCGTAAATACTCCTATTGTAAGTCGCCTGTTACACCGCACAAGGGGGAAGGCCCTACAGCACAGGAAATACTGATGCTTCCCCCTTCTTATGTTCTTCATTGAACAGACAGAGTAATTTACCCCAAACTACACCTGAACTGCTTCAATAAAATCTCTTGACGTCCTTCATTCTACCTGTGTTTCTAGGCAAATCAATCAATATTTAACTTAGAGCATAGACTGTTTGCTTCAGATCAGATGCTCTGATTTCAAAGACAATGGTGCCAACGAGAAGGAAGATGGGCTAGATTTGGTCAAATCCAGCGTTTCCAGAATCCAAAGTTCTGACTTAAGAGCTAAAATATTTTCAGGGATGGGCTCCTTTCCCTCCAGGCAAAACATACCTTCCTGGACTGAAGAGGCTTATTAAAGGTCTCACAAGGTTTCCTCCACTTCAAACGACGCTTCCAAAATGTCATTTTCAGACCCAAAGGAAACGAATCCCACACTCGTGGATTCCATTTACCTTGGAGTATCTGAAGGCTAAAATTAACTATGAGTTCAAAAGAGTTTTAGGCACTCGGTCGTTCCAAAACAAAAGATGGCGTGCCTAGAATGCACTTCAGGATAAAATACATTTTAAAATTTGTCAAAATACACACCAAACAATAACTGTGTGTCATCTTCCTTCAATATTGCCCATCACCACTCATTTAACTACTGGTCTATAATGGAGAGTATGTTACTAAGGACTGCATGAGTTACAACAGCCCCAAATATTTGTCAGTATATATTTTTTAAAAAGCTCTCCCGGAAAAGAGGATATTAACTACTGTCCCGGCATGTTGAACCCCTCTACCGCATGGTCACCGTCTTCGGATTTTCACTATCAAAGTCTGAGTTTTAAATTCCACAGCCAACTGGCTCATCCGTTTGATGCTTATTTAGCAATGTGTTTATAACTAATTAAATGGCTGGAAAAGCAGCTCATTTCAACGATGTGCTTTAGACAATGAGACCAGGAAATACAAAATTCCTGGCAGCTAAATAGGCAGAAAATGAAAGAAAGAAAGCCTGAGCCCCTACAGAGGATTCCCTGCTCTCCGTCCAGGCGGGGTTCGTTTGTTTGCCTTCCCTTTCAGCAACTGATTCTCAACAGACACCCGAGACACCTCGTGTGGCCGCCTACTGTGCTTACATACCTGCCGTCGGGAAGAAGCCTCCATCTGTCCAGGAGGCTGGCAAAGTCCCGCACGTTCCTGAGCCGAGAGACGGCAGAGGCTGCGGTGAACGCTCGGGGAGCAGCCCAGGTACACCAGCATCTGCCTAAGACGGCAAAGGGATTCCCAGCCACGACCTCGCCCATGCCGTGTGTTACAGCAGGATCCAGAGTAGTCCATGGTCCGGGACCAGTCCTCCAGGCTGGCTGTGGTCCCTGACTTGGGACCAGGCCCACCAGGCTGGCTGTGGAACTGCAGGTCTAGGCAGAGCCTGGTGAACTTGGGTTCAATATGAGGGGAATGTACTCCACACCCATTCCACTGGTAAAACCAGTGGTTCTCAAATGTGAGCCCACATCGTGACTCCTTGGGAGCCTTGTTGAAATGGAAGGTTTGGGGGACCTGGCCCAGGGACCCCACTTTGAGGAGCACTGTAGTGAGGACCGGGCATGTGAGCATCTCAGCTTCCACTGCACTTCAAGATGTGCATCGAGACTGTAACAAATGGGAAAATCAATGCAAGGGCCCTGCTTCGCAAGGCACTGCTGGCAGCTCACTGCCAGGCATCAATTTAGGACAAATGGGATTTCTGCTGCACGAAGCTCAATCCGCCTGACTTCAGAATCACACGGCTTCGACGGTCTCCGCTGTTTTATGTCACTTCGCTCTTCATTTTCACCTCCACTATCCCCTTTACTGTGCCTCCCTTTGAACTCTACCTGTTTGCTAAGAAATCCGTTTCCTCACCCTTCCTAATCTCATTGCTGTCTTCAAACATCTACCACCTCGATTTTCAACCAAGAATGTTTAAGACATACAATACCTAACTATTCAGACTGTCAAACAAAACAATGACAACATGCCCTAGCCGGTATGGCTCAGTGGATAGAGCGTCGGCCTGTGGACTGAAGGGTCCCAGGTTCCATTCCAGCCAAGGGCACATGTCTGGGTTGCAGGCTTGATCCCCAGTAGGGGACGTGCCAGAGGCAGCCGATCAATGATTTTCTCTCATCATTGATGTTTCTGTCTCTCTCTCGCTTTCCCTTCCTCTCTGAAATCAATAATATATCTAATGACAACAGCCAACACAACAATAACCACCCAGTGTGAATGAATCAAAATTATAACTGCTTTTTGTCAGATCGGTAAAAATATGGTTTTGGCATGCTGCAGAAATTTAGCAATTAGTTTATGTGCCAGGAGATGGAAAAGGTTGAAAATCACTGATCTACCATATTTACTGGCCTTTATCTCTAAACGGGACACCAGTTCTCCTTCAGTTCTCCTTCCCTGTGTTTGTAGCTACATTTCCATGTGCTTCTAACACTCGCCAACACACGCTCGCATTCCACAAGTACCTTCTTCAGGGGGTTCTCTTGCTTTTCCCTTCAAACTTAACGCTTGGGTTGTGAGCACATCGACGTCTATCACCTACAGCTTCCCAAGGTTTCACCTGTCTTCACACAGACCACACCGTTTCTCCTCCCTTCCCCTTTCTGGCTGAAGTAGCTTTTATATACTCTTTTATTTCCTCTAAAAACTTTGCTTCAATTTATTACTTGTATTAAAATGTATCCAGGCAAGAAAGAGCCTCTACTCATTCCCTTTACTATTAGCAGAGACTTCTGGAAACCTCAGTTCTAAATATTTTAAAAGCACTGCACACACACACACACACACACACACACACACACACACACACCCTCCTTACCCCTTTTCACATCTGCTGCTTTGAAGGGAAGGAAAAGAAAAGTATTTTTCTGCACAACTTCCCTTCCCCTTAACTCTGCTCCTGCTTTAAGGTGCCGAGAACAAAGCAGAGACAATCGAGGCGAAGCCCCCCGCGAGGGCGACAGGGAGGCACTTCCACACCCTGACAAGGCTGCAGAGGTGGTAGTCTCAGACCTACCCAGCAACGACAGGAAACAATTCTCTTATCGAGCTTCTGAGGGAGCAGAAATACAGCAAAATTGAAAAAAAAATACACCCACATTGAATCCTCATTATCACAGTTAACGAGGAAGTTTTTTTCTTTCCTCCTGTAGATATTATTTTAGAACATGCCTCGGGGGTGGGAGCAGGGGGGCCTCACCGAGCACTGAACTCGAATGCGGAAAATAAGAAGTTCTGGGACCGTCTTTACTTAAGTCCTTCAACAACCACTGCGCTGGCCGCTGTACTTGACAAAAGTTATAACCAAGAACAAAAATTAGCAAATGGAATCTAGCAACTGAAAAGGCCTGTCTCAAGAACGGAAAAGCCCTGGCTGGTTTGGCTCAGTGGATAGAGCATTAGCCTGCGGACCGAAGGGTCCCAGGCTCCATTCGGGTCATGGGCTCAGGCCTGGGTTGCGGGCTCCATCCAACGTGCAGGAGGCAGCCAATCAATGATTCCCTCTCATCAGTGGCATTTCGATCTCTCTCTTCTTCTCTAAAATCAATAAAAATATATATTTTAAAAAAAAGAACGGATAAAATGCTAAAACACTTAAGAAATGATATAATTTACCTATACTTCAATATTTTTCTCTTTGCATTTTGATAATTTAATTTCTGCTGTTTTTAAAATAGGATGAGTCCAGAAAAGGTTTATGTGCACGTGGGCACACATTTTCTAAGAACTGGCTGGGGCTTGTTCAAAATGGGTGCATTAAAAAAAGAAAAAAGAAAAAAAGCACACAAAAAACCAAAATGGGTGGGTTGTTTTGCTTCTAATATAAAGGAATACATGTATTACAATACATTTAATTGAAAATCTTTTTCAGAAAGTAATATCCTATGCATCCCTGAATGGTAAAAAGATTTGAGACTCTTACTAATTAAAAAGACTAATTAAAAAGACTCTTCTTTTATAACTTTTACAGTAATTATGGTATGCATTTTGAAGAAAAATATCCTAAGTAAGGAAGCGAAACACCCCCAAGTGAGTCATCAACATTAGGATGCAGATTATATATTCTGATGTGGAAACAAAAGGGGAAATGTGTAATGATTCTAGCTGGGACACAGCGAGTTAGTGAGCCTGATAAACGGCCCCTTCATGCCGAGAGCATGTGGCGATCTCCAATCTATTACCCTTCTCAACTGAGGTGCTATTATCTTTGGACAACTTCCATGCTAGGAGGTGATCCCGGCACGAAAGATGTCTTAAATGAAAAGCTTATAAACAAGACACATTTCACTGCTGGTGCCTGAATTAATATGAGCGATCAGCGGTTGAACTAAAGGTGATTTGAGACAAAAATTGTTTTAATTGTTTACTCAAACAATTGCAATATAAATGAGTGAGTAATTGTACATTTTAGCAACGGCCTCTGTATCAATCTGTAATTATGTTAAATACACAGATACGCTCATGGCCTGCACAGCAATATGTGTTCATTGATGTCCGGCAACTGGGAAGCAAAATTCTAGAGACTATTCAGGCAGTTTGTGGGAGATACACTTTAGGGAATCCCTTACAAGCATAACCAGGGCTGTATAAAACATACAGGGCTACAAAAAGAAGCAAGCTATTGTTATCATGGCTTATTTTAACTTAGAGGTGTCTAGAACCAAGCACCAAATCATGTCACAGAATTTGTTTGGGAGCATTAAGAACTGAACAACAACTAAACAATATTAATTCTGAAAAATATGAAGATTGTTTTTTACTATTATTAAGAAGGCTAAAATAGTGTAACAGCCTTTGCCTCACGTTTTAGTTATTTTGGTGGGGGAGCCACGGCATCAAGTGCACGAGTCTGTATTAGACATTTTCTTACATGTTTTACGATATCAATTACACCTCCTGTTGGTAGCTATTGCATACTAAAAATATATTACAATTAAAATGGAAATGAAAAGGAATATCCTAAAATGCCTATGTGCTGTTTGAACACGACTTACTATATTTAACTATTAGTTCATTTAATTATCGATGGCCATCCATGGTTCAAAGTACTCAGCAAAGTTCTTTCTGTAAATTTGAGACAGAAGTGTGGACTAGATGAAGAGAAGAATTTTGGGTGTAGATGTGCCATTTATGACGAATAAAACAATATCAAGGTTGTAAGAGACTTTGGAGCTGTCCATCTCGGCCAATCAGATGAGAGTTAGTGAACAGTAGTTAACAAATCAAAACAGAAAACCAGTCCAAAGAGCAAGAAGTGGTTTAAATAAGGCTTATTAATCACCTGTTTTCTGTGTGCAAATAAAATATAGGATTTCCCAATAAAATGTATACACACTTTAACAGCTAGCAACTCACTTAATTTTCATTCCTGTTCAGGTTTAACTGATTTGAAATAATGGGTGAAGCCAGACTAAGCTTAGAACCAAGGAAATTTACCCTAAAGGGCCACTAGACTTTTTTTTATGGGGACAAAAAATAAAAGATAAAATTTACAGCCAAACTGGCAACAGTCTATGAATTGAGGGCACACAAATACCAAACGAAAAGATTCTTGATGTTTGCAATTCCATTGCTTCGCATTACTAGCAATGCCTGGACCAGAACACTCATCAGTTTGAAAACAGGCACTGACAAAAAAATTATTCACTTTTGTAGATTCTTTTAAATTTTGAAAATGAACTGTATGTTAATAAACATTGACTTTGTAATCATTCAAAGTGCATATACATTTTTGGGGGACACCCTGACCCTGTATTATCTAATTTAAACATCACAACGTCGTGCGTGTGCGTGTGCGTGTGTGTAAAATCTACTATTTTAAGATGAGGAAACTGAGCCGCAATGTGCCAGAGCTGGCACAGAGACAGAGCCAGGTCTGTTTTGCCCCCAGACTTACGTCTTTAACCAGTTACCTAAAGGAGTTGTAGTTTCTATGTGAGGAATGTACCTTAGCACGTGTGTAGAACACACTTGTATTTGTCTTTATCGCTTACCTAAAACATAAGAGATGTTAGCTTTTATAATTTAATGCACTGAGGACACGCAGCCTTTTGTTGCGAGGTCTCGCGTGGCAGGAGGTGTCCTGAGAGAAGAGGTCTCCAGGTGCTGGAGTTGTCAGTAAGACCCCACCCGTGGCTTGTGCAGCTTGTGTGTGATGAAGCACAAGATTCTTTGTAAGACTTAGGGATGCATTTTGCACTAATTTGAAAATCTTGTTTAACCATATCAATGTTACCCAGTGAGCTCAGGGCAAAGTACCCAAAAGAGTTATAAACCTAAAAAATGAGTTAAATAACTAAAAAGGAGAAGGCTCCAAACTTGCTGACCTTTACTGCGATGACAAGCAGCTGCAGTAGTAGCTACCGAGAATATATATTTTAACAATTGTTGTATTCATCTGCCCCTTCAAGGTAAAGGCAGTGTTCAGGAATGAGTGAGAAAGCACTGCTTCTCTAAAGAAAGTCTTAGTGCAGAGAGAGCAGTGTGAAAACTCATGGATGGAAATATTCCCAGCAACACAGGATTTTGTTGCCAAGAATAATGATGGTCATCTGAAAGGAGTATGCAAAACGTGGTATTTTAATGGGTTTGGTCCTTGTTTATTAAAAAATGTGAAAATGCAACAGCTTAGCATTTGTTTGCTAGTGCATCAGAGAAATCAGCCAGATTCCAGCAGATACTGTACAACCTCGGAACTGGGTGGCATCTCAAAAAGCCGGACCCACAGGCCCAGAGTGCTAAGTCTCAAAGGGCCCTCAGAAGAATGAAAAAGGTTAGATAATCTCTACGGTTAATTCCAATCTTGGGGAGTCCATCTTTCTGAAAAGCCTTCCCTCCTTCTCCCGCCCTCAGCAATGAACTTGCGTTTTCACGGTGGTCCCCGGGAGACTTCATAAACACCTGCTGAGCGGGTGCGTGCCTTCAGGTTTCACTTTAGGAAGTACCCCTCCCACCACCACTGCAGATAATTCCTTCCCGTGGTATTCCAGTGACGTGTTTCCGAAACAGATCCTGTCTGTACTTCCCACGTTATCTCCTCTAGGATGTCGCTCCAATTAAACTGATAATAGGTGATTCTTCTCACAATTCAAAGATACCTACCTCCGTAGCTGAAACGGCTATTTCTCACAAAAATTAGTCAACACACAAGTTCTCGATAGCTGTCATTTAACTTTACAAACACTAAATCAATGATCACACTTTTAAATGTGCAGCATAGAAGAGGAATAAGGAAAAGAAACTAAAGGGCCAGGTATTTTACATGACATTTCAATATATCCTTATAAAATCTTTGTGACGTGTGATCAAGCCCATTTTATGGGGGGAAAAACACAAGATAAAAATGTATGAGCCCTCTGCCCAAGGTTACATAGCGAGTAGGGTGGTGCGATTTGAACCCAGATCTGTCTGTCCCCAGACCGAAGCTTTTCCTAGCACTCGAGGACGGGAAAGAAGCGGTATTATATTAGTGCAGGATGTCATCGGTACACAATGACTTCCGGTGGTGTTTTCAGTGGTTCAGACTACGGGTGAGATGCTAAGAAATCATAAACGGACTCAAAGCAGAATCAGAGGGTTACCAAGTGAGATTTATTAAGCTCAGTTGGTTAATTGCATGTCCCAGAATTTAATCTTATGGGGTAGAAAACAGGCTTGAAATTAAAGGAGAAAGACATGAAATCGGCAGCAGCATGTCAAGGCACAACAAAGAAGCCAGGAAGAGATAAGCAATTACCTCCAACAGGGTCCATGTGAATCGGTAATGAAGCCAGAGGATGAAATTTCAGAGGAAAAAAAACACACCACAGTTTTAAAAATGGATAAAATTTAATTCTAGGAAAAGGTAAAACTACCATGTAGGAATGACGTTAAGTAGAGATAAAACACACACATTTAAGAAAAAGGACTGGAACTCATTTTCACAGACAATGTGAGTGAAGAGTAAAAGCATAAAAGAAATCTCACAGAACAGTTACTGAGAAGGAGAAGTACCCAACATGAATAGATCCCACTCAGGAAAGACCGGATTAAATCCTCAGTGGCTATGGCCGAAGTCCTACGCTAAGACCCATGGCTGTCCACTCTGATCCTGTTCTCAGTGACTAGAGATGTGTTAGGAGTAGTTAAGAATCCACTTCCCTCTGTCACATGGATATCAAGGTCATCATATGAATATTTCATACAGATTGCTGGTTATCCAAGACCAACCATGATCAGAGTGTACAGTATTTGCAATTTCTTTCTTTTCTAACGCTCACCCGAGGATAACTTTGCATTGATTTTTTTGGAGAGTGGCAGAGAGAGGGAAAGACAGAAATATCGGTGTGAGAGAAACACATCGATTGGTTGCCTCCTGCAAGAGCCCCGACCAGGGCCAGGGAAGAGCCTGCAACCGAGGTAAATGCCCTTGGCCAGAATCGTACCCTTCAGTCCGCAGGCCGATGCTCTATCCACTGAGCCAAACAGGCTAAGGAAATTTCTTAAAATTAACTCTTTAAAAAAGCAGTTAGGCCTCTAGCGTAATGACTAATGCATACTTTCTTGGTGTCTTCATTGCTATTACAGGCAAGCTGGTTCACTTCAATGAAACAAAGGAACACGCCTGCTCTACCGGGCGGTGCCTTCATCACGCTCAAAAGCGGCCTACGCCGGAAATGCCTGAGATGCGGGCCTCTCCCCTCTGACTGAAGGGAGACTGCGTGATTCCCTCCAAACTCTTCCGACCTCCGCTAAGGACACGCTTCAAGGCTATGGGAGTTGCCTTTCATGATAATCTGAAGGTGTGTTTTTTTCGTTTCAAGAACAAAATTAGCAGACGTAGGGTTCCTTCCTACAAACTGATTGTGGCTGCCAGACAGTTAAAGGGCATCTTCATCTACATGTTGTTGCCTCCTACTGGCCAAACACCTGAACAGCTGTAGGCTATTCCCCCAAACTGACAATGCTTCTGTACCCTTTGAAACCTTACCCTTTGGAGTGTATCATCTCCACCTTGCCTTAGGACAAGTTGTGTGAATAAAAGCAAGGGTCCTAGACAAGGCCGGAGTCTTCAGTTCCTTTAGCTGAAGGTCCTCTGACCCCCAATGCCTTTCAAAATTAAATCTCGTCTCCAGACTCTTTATTAATCTCTGGATTCCTATGTCATCTGTGCACAGCCCCTTTTCCAGATTCCTGAACCCTTCCTGATGCTGGGACATGAACCCGGCAGTCAGTGGGGGCCCTCCCTGGAACATTTTACTGAGTATCTTCAGTCACGGAGACTCCTACTACTCAGCACCTGCAGCAGGCAGCTGGCCATCAGCACGTGGGTGGAGGTAGTTTTTCAATGGGGAGCGCGCTCCCCTGGCGCTGTGCTGCCTCATGGCAGGGTGCTGCCTACGCTTCTGATTGGCGAGGCTGAGCCGGCCCTGACGCTCCTAGGATTGTCTCGCTCTTGTCTAGAACCATTTGGAGTGAAGATTAAAGTCAGGGGAAAAGGGACTATCAGTTTAGTACGTTATACTTCTGGTTAGGGATTTTATTTGTTTTTAAAGATGCAGCCATTGATTTCACGTTAAAACCGCCCAGGACATCTCAATATTTAAATTAAACATGCAATAATAAAAAGGTCATTTCATATGCAATTTCATACATTAGTAATTAGCAAAGCATTACTGAACTACAAGGTAAAAAGCTATGGGAACATAACTAATGAACTATCAATGCCAAAGTACACTTTATAATAAAACAAGACGTTAATAAATGTTTTATTAAACGGCTACAAACGAACGGTTTTGTTAACATCTAATAGGGAACCACTAGGCTACTTAATTCACATCCACAAGCGAGGACCCCGCAGGCAATTAACTTCACAATTGCTGAAGGTCAGGGCTTCGGATGAGAGTTACTGAGCTACACCTTTAAGTGCTGTGCTGTGGGGGTCAAGTCTAAGCCTCCCTCAGCCGCCTGGAGTCTGGGCGTAGCTGCGATTATGCCCTGAGGCAGCTATTAAAAGGCCTGCAGGTGAACTACAGAAGGTATAAGGAATACTCAGCTCAAAGGAAAGGAATTGTGAGGAAAATTCCACACGAGTAGTCACTGTATATCTGGGCACTGATTGTTATTTGTAGGCGATGGATGATGAGGCACCAAAGATATGTTTATCAACTGCAAATGCTTGTTTGCCTCTTCCTGTGATTGCAGGGGATCTGAAACTCACCAAGAATACAGACCAGCACTAGTCTATTTTCTGAGTAGAAATGTGCAATACAGTGGTATCGATGGTCTCCAGCAGCAACAAATGTTAGACTCATCAGAGAAAGGACATACACATTTTTATGGATGCAAGAAACGGTCCTATTCCTCTTATAGGTGCACGCGTACCCTGCTTTTTAAATAAATAAAAAAACCCTGCTTTTTAAATAAATCGAAATGAAAGCTATGCTAAACCAGAGAGGACAAGGAAGGAACTATTTTATGTCTTCTCTCCAATTTACATAAACCGACCGTCCACACAGAACTGCAATTTTCCTGGATTTATTACACGCCAATCTGTGACCAACCGCGATCGATATACGCTGACAGGAGAAAAGGGGAGGAGCCAAAGAGAAAGACACAGAGGTTCTTAGCTATATAAAGAATTTCATACTTTATAGCTTATATTTTTAAAGGGCAGTTTCAGAACAGCGAGAATCAGTAAGATGAGTATGTAGAAATAATAGAAATAATTGCCAAAGATGAAACGCTACAGTAGATTAACAACTTGTTAAAGGCAGACACAGTGGAGATAGAGTTGTTCATGTAGCTGAAACGGAGCCTGAGACTCCTGCTCAATGGGGAACCTTAACTAAAAAAGGAAAAAATCGATGAGAAGTGAGGCTGGTTCCTCCTCTCAGGAGTTCCAACCAAGCGAGACGAGGAAGGAAGCCGCAGCTCGGCTGTGTCAGTGCGGGAGCGCCAGCCGCGCCCTGCTCCCGCTGGTGCCACTCGGTGCCTGCAAGCTCAAATGCCACCTCTCTTTTTTAATCCTCACCCCAGGATAATTTTTCTATTGATTTTCAGACGGAGTGGATGGGAAGGATGAGGGGGATGAGAGAGAGAAACGTCCATTGGTTGCCTCCTGCACATGCCCTGACCAGGAACGGGGAGCAAACCCACAACCGAGGCACATGACCTTGACCGGGAATCGAACCAGCGACCCTTCAGCCTGTGGGCTGACACTCTAACCACTGAGAAACTGGCCAGGGCTAAAATGCCACATCTTTTTTTCTTTTTAATCCTCACCTGAGGACATTTTTTCCATTGATTTTTAGAGAGAGCGGAAGGGAGAGGGAGAGACAGAGAAACACCGATATGAGAGAGGTACACCCATTGGCTGCCTCCCGCATGCCCCCACCGGGGCCGGGAACCTGCAACCAAGGTACATGCCCTTGGCCAGAATTGAACCCAGGACTCTTCAGTCCACAGGCCGATGCTCTATCCACTGAGCCAAACCATCCAGGGCAGAAATGCCACACCTTTTGATTAGCAATAGTTATAAGGTGAACATTAAAAATGAGAAAACAAAGCCATACTACAAATGAACATTTTTAGCACGATAGACAATTTTTAGATTCATTATTTTTTTTATACATATATGAGATAATATCATCGGGTAGGCTTTCCACCTATGTCAACTCATAAAACCTAAGATGCAATTCCATTGATGGTTCAATAACTGTATTGCTCTGAAGTGGAATTTCAAGTAGTATTGCTTTGCTATCACCCCCAGAGTGATTTCTGAATACAGAGATATCAGCTACGATTTCCCATACAGCCACAATGGGTTGTACTCTGAAGGGCTACTTTCTTTCCTGACTTTTTACCAACCAAAATTCATTAGTATAACATGAGGAATAACAAGAACACAGCGTATCTTTCTGCAAAATTATTCCAGATCTCTCCACTCTAAGACATGGCCTTAAGGAACAGCAACCCTCCTACTGACACTAGAAGTTTTGAGTCTCCTGTGCTACATAGAACACCCCTGAAATTAAACATGCTTCTGGCGACTCAACTGGACATATTTCAAAAATATTTGTCAACACAATTAATATCAACTACAACGCAATTATCCATATTCACTTATATGACTCCACTGGAAAATCGCGTCACGCAGAAGTGGGCGGAACGACTCCGTAGGTGACAGGTGGCTAGTCGCCTGGTTACACCCGAGGGTGAGTTTCAGAAAGGGCGCTGGAACGCGCATCCTCAGGAAGGACTCCAAAGGCCCTGTCTAGGGGTGAACGCGGTGGTTCAGGGAAGAAAGATGGAGAGCCGGTCCCACCCCTCCCATCCTGCACGAAACGAAAATGCCCTAACGGTCACCTGACTTGTGCTCAAGTACCGCACGTGGGCGTCCACTATGAGTTTCCGATGTAACGGACGCAGCCCAGCGGGGAAAGTAGGGCTGTCTAGTGCCAGGTAGACGCTGGCCGTGTTCACAGAGCCTGAATCCCATTTTACATCTCCGTCCTTGTCTAAACACGTGCGATGATTTGAGAACAAGAAAAACCCCACAAAAAACGGTAGTAAGGGGAGTTCATTGGCCCAGCCATAAAAAACTCAGCCATCACCGGGAACCACTCTTCGAAAAGAGCAAACAGCGTACTAAGTTTGCTCAGTTCCTCTTCCTACGGAAAAGGCTGGGCGTGCTGAACTGAAACGTGTGCTGACGCCCCGAGCCCGGAGGAGTTACCTGCTTTCCAGTGGGACATTACTGCCAAGGACCCAGCTGTCCTGCAGCTGGACGGACTCGGGTGTGGTTTGCAGCTCGGCGGGCAGCGCAGCCGGCGGGGCCGGACTCTGGTTCCTCCTGTTCGTCAGGGAGTTTCTGTTGAGGGAGGTGATGGACGGGTGGTGCTGGGCCGCGTGCTGCTTGTGGGGCGGGGGCAGCGGCTGCAGGGTGGACTGGCCTTGGCTGTTGGCAGGTTGCTCTGGAAATGGAAAAGGACACCCGTTACCTATGTGTCCGCGGACAGCCACACCGACACGCGCTGCCCCTTGCTGGGGATCTGCTGCGCGAGTTAGAATGAAAACCTGCCTGTGAATCCGTAACCTAATACATTTGCATATTATTCTATTAAGTGGGTGTTCGGCGACATTCTCTAAGAGCGGCTTTACCCTTGATACACAGAGTTCTGATTAATATACAACAGATGGCAAAATTGCTTTTGGTTCTAATTTGCTTCAGACTTTGTTTTTTCATCTGGTTTTATTAACACCTACAGAAAGCACATGACAGCTCCCCTAATGCGCCTTTTGATTCCAGCCTTATTTAAACAAACCAAGCCTGAAATTAAATGGGTAGTTTCGGTAGAACACAAAGGTTTGCGAAATGCGTATAATCTCTATAATTATTTGATGGCGGTTTTTTAAGAGTTATTTAACGGCAATAAATTATGCCAAGCTCGCGGCTCGACAGCGGCAGGCAGACCTGCTTTAGTGCGTCCCGGACGCGGCAGGTCTGCGCGCGATCCGCTCGGAGACGCCGAGGGTTCTTCAGCAGAAGGTCACTCTGGGAAGCAGATGCTGCTTCATGGATATTTAACAGAATCACATCTGACCACCACGTCAGAACACTCGCAGACTTAATGACCGTTACACTCATTGGAACACACAGCAGACGTGCCAATTTCACGGCGGCACCGCGGCAGAACGGCGTGCGGAGTCAGTCCCAGGTGACCAGAGTGGGGTGCGCCCCTATGTCAGTGGTACAAAAATTTTGTCCTAAACCAGAATCAGGAAAGATCCAGACAACTTCCAAATATAAATACGTTAGGTTGTAACCAGAAAAGGGTCCCCTAAAGCTAAGATGTCGTAAGTGAACGTTTGCAGATTCTGAGCCATACTTTTCAACCTCATTACCTACCCAGCTTTGGAAATGCCAGGATTCACAAAGACTACATTTTAGTAAGCAGACAGAGGACTCCTTCATTTCATGCTAAACTTATTATGGTTCCACACACAAAGATGTCAATTTTTTACTAAATGTAGTTCAAAGGGCAATATAATTTTAAAGTGATGTATTAAACCACGCTATTAATATAAATGCACATATTAAAAGGGAATAGGAAACATAGGGACTATCTTTCATCTACAATGTGAACGCCAGCAGTGATGAAGCCAAATTAGACAGCCAAGCACTATAATTCTGGTCACATGAAATGAACACATGATATATAATAGTCTAACTATATATTACTAAACCTCTTTACAGGGGACACCAATTAAAATAAGCCCTCCCCTAGCATATAATATCAGTAATTACTGCGTGCTCCGATTGGTCTCAAATAATCCATTTCACATCATTTAACAAGTAATAATTTCTTACTCTTGAAGTGAGGGCCAGAGATATCACCTAAATATACGAAAAAAGCAGCTTCCTCGCCCAGTCTCTATTCATGAAGATCCCCATACTAGACACGAGAGAAATCTGGCCCAGTCCATTGCTTTGGTGCTCATGAAAAATTATGTGTCTAAACCTCAGTTAAATTGAAATTAGCCTTTGGGGGAAACGGCAGAGTTAAAATAGCACATAGTTTAGCGGTGTTAGAAAAAATGAAACTAACAGTTTAAAATTCATAGAAGATTTATTGCTCAGGTACACAGAGTAATTAACTAGCTCTGCCGCCCCAGCATCCGTGCCTGTGTGTGTCGTTAAGGGACATTCCAAGCTGCTTGTTGGATGACAGAATAAGCTACAGTTACTGGGGCCTAGACCAGGTTGGTGTCAATGGAATGGAAACAGGGAAAAGTACTGAGATTGTGTCTAAAAAGAAGAAGAGGGTTGGGTGAGATGACTCCCGTGTTTTTAAGCATGGTGCCATGAAAGAGTGGTATTATAAAATACACTAGAAGCCCGTTGCATGAAGATTCGCGCAACAGGCCTTCCTTCCCCTGGCTACTGGCACGGGTTTTCCTATACACACTTTAATAGCTGACAGGTCAATTTTGAGAATGAACTGTATTTTAATAAACACCTCCTTTATAATTATTCAAAGTGTGTGTGTGCGCATTTTGGGGGGGATACTCTATGTAGAATAAATTATAAATAAGGTATTACACCACATAAAGGAAAGCTGTGTAGCAGCGGTCACATTGCCATGTTAATTTCTAACTCTGTCAGCATCATGACTGGGGGCCTCAGCTTCCTCATCTGTAAGATGGAAATAACACCGCCCCATCGAGCTATTCGTGCAATCTAAGGATTCAATGACATACACTCATTCATTCATCGATTCACCCAGCCACCCTGCATACATACATCAGGTCTCTGGGTTCCAAGGACATGCTCTTCGTAACAGGTGAAAGCACGGTGTCGATGGGCAGGCATTGTGAATGTTCAGATTGTTACTGAAAATTAAGTGATTTTAAGGTATATTATCATCATCAAATATTTCAACAGGCTGAACTCAAGATTCTGAATCTTAAAGCAAATAAAAAGATAAACAGGGAGAAAAAGCTTCCATGTAAGGTTTCAAAAACAGTTAGTGCCACTGTGGCCTCCTCTAGGTTCCCTCGTCCATTCGGCACCTGCACTGTCTGGGAACGTAGCATGTACAAGGCACCCTGCAAAGACCCACGCTCTTTCCAGCTGCGTGTCCGGGCTATTTCAGCTCAGTGTGTCCTGTCCGCTGGGTCCTCGGCTACATCATCAGGAGACCTACCAGCAAAACAAATCCAGGTAATGAAAGCGCGGGCCAATCTAAACTCTGACGGAACAGAGTAAGGGCAGCGTCTGAGTGGAGGAGCTGAATGGCCAGAAATGTAACTTCTGCAGCAGCCCACAGACAGACGCAAGGCCCGCGGCCTCGGCTGGCGGTCAGCGCTACCCTCGAGTTTTGGACTCATTAGGACCTAAAACTGGCTGAGTATGTGCTTATCTACACCAACGAATTCAAGACAGAGTAGGTTCACACAGGAGAAAAATAAGACTGAACGGAGCCAAAAAGGAAGACAGAATAACAGAAAACTGAAAGATAAGATAAAGCCAGATGTGAGGTTAGCGGACAACATCCAGGCTGTGTAGTTCTATGTATTTTTAAAGTAGGATACAAATCTGGCTCTAAATTATCTAGTTGTCAAAACAAAGAGAAAAACAAGACCAGTTACATAATGCGGAGTGTTTTCAAGATACAAGAGTTTGCTCAGAAAAGTCTAACTATTACTGGCACTGAGAACGGAGAGAAAATTCTCAAGTCCTCATACGAAGAACAACTGAACACCCAGGGAAAGTTTTATGACGGAGGTTCCACACTGACACGAGGAGACAGAAAGCAGGGACTAGCCTGGGAGACCGGCCCTCGGAGTCTAACACAGGCGGGCAAATCCACACGGGAACAACCTAACCATTAGCTGCAGGCTTTGCTGTAAGCTAAGCCATCGACTCAGGCTTTGCGCTGACGGGAGAAGAAAACTGGGATGCAATGGCTGAGCCACAGATGGGACAGGCACATCGCAGTCACCAGGTTTAATGCTCCCGAAACGTAGCTCTCCACATGTCATTTTACTCTGGTTCCCTAGGGCCTCAGACACCTCCGGTGAACTCTAAAGGTGAGTGGTATACTTGCTCAAAGAGAGCCCCAAACATATTTTTGCAAAAAGTTTTCCCATGAATCCTCTTACGTATCTTTGTTCAAGTCAAGCCTGATGCCCCCATTGCTGCTTAGTAGCTTCTCACCAGAAAGACATGTTCCTTCTCCTTTCTCTACCCAAATCCCATGCATTGCAAACTCTAAGATGACAGCCTTCCGGTTCTCTTCCAGCTGAGGTCAGTGATCGCTTCTCTGACACTTATTTTACTTTTGTTAATCTTCACCCGGGCATATTTTTCCATTGATATTTGGAGAGAGTGGAAGGGAGAGGGAGAGACAGAGATAAAGACTGGTGTGAGAGAGACACATCGATTGGTTGCCTCCGGCATGCACCCCGACCAGGGCCGGGGAACCTGCAATCAAGGTATGTGCCCTTGACCAGAATCAAACCCAGGACCCTTCAGTCCACAGGCCGACGCTCTATCCACTGAACCAAACCGGCGAGGGCTCTGAGGTTCACTTTAGCTGTCCCTTTTTCTCTCGGCTCTCTCCACCCTCCCCTCGGTATTACAACTCATCTTAGGGGTTGCATGTCCCCTGCTAGAGTCTCCACGGGCCAGGTTCACGTTCACTTCACTTCAGAACCCCCTAAAGACCACACAAGGATAAATTACTTGTTGAGTGAAGGGTGATTTGTGAAGAAGTCAGTGAAGAGAGGCTGACGTGGTGAAAATTGGAGCCTGCCCCTACTGTCTTTATTATTTTTTTAAATATATTTTTTATTTTTTACGGAGAGGAAGGGAGAGAGATAGAGAGTTAGAAACATCGATGAGAGAGAAACATTGATCAGCTGCCTCCTGCACACCTCCTACTGGGGATGTGCCTGCAACCAAGGTACAAGCCCCTGACCGGAATCAAACCTGGGACCCTTCAGTCCGCAGGCTGACGCTCTATCCACTGAGCCAAATTGGTTAGGGCTGCCCAAACTGTCTTTGATTGTAAAGCAATTAATTACAAACATGTCTTATTTCCCCAAATAAATTATTTTTGGAAAAAATAATATTTTTATTGATTTTTTTTTTTTTTTGAGAGAGAGGAAGGGCGAGGGATAGGTAGAAACATCTATGATTGAGAATCATTGATCGGCTGCCTCCTGCACGCCCCCTACTGGGGGTTGAGCCTGAAACCTTGGCATGTGCCCTGACCAGGAATCGAACTGTGACCTCCTGGGCTGATGCTCATTCATTGAGCCACACTGGCTGGGCCCCAACCAAATTCTTAGAGTCTGAAAGGCAAGGATTCTCACTTCAGTTTCCTTGGGTTTCTCAGGACCTTCACTAAGCCTTGAACTTGTATTTTAAAGCTTATGATTAGAAATTCTCCAAATTAAATATTTTAGAAGAGGTGCAGGTTCTTTTTTCAAAATATTTTTCCCTGCCTTTCTGTTTTTAAAGTAAAAATGTTGGCACAATGCTTACTAGCAATTACGTATCGTACCCAACCAGTGTCTTTACTCGGTTCAGTCTTTCTTTTTCAAGTTCCTACTGCTCACGTAACTTTCACGACAGTCTAATGGTTGCTTGCTTTTATTTGATAAATTGAGCAAAAATTAATAAATATCAGACAAGCTACTGGTTATTCTGCTCAGCCCTTCACCATCAAACAATTCAGTTTTTGAACAGTGTCATTAAGGCTGTCCCCTGACCCTAGCCGCATGGGGTACCAACTTGGATCACAGTACACACTCAGTAAGTGTGTCAGCTATTAGACCACAACAGGGCTGTTGGCTAATGGGGTACATTCCAGTTTAAGTGACTTATAAACCCCAACTCCTAGCAAATGCAGGCAGTGTTGACTGACCCTGCAGGGAAGGAATGAAACTTTTGACACGGTTCCTAACAAGTCTGCTGCTGAGTCAGGGAGGTAAAAGGTGCCATGGGGACAAAGGACAATGAATATGGGATGCTTACTTTTCAGTGGGGTACGGTGTTGATAAGCTCCCCATCTCCAGGAGCCCCATTTCGTTTTTTATACATTCCACTGTTTTATTCATTTTTTTGACTTTTGATTTCTTTATGGATTAAGGTATTACATATGTGTCCTTACCCCCCATTTCCCTCCCCCCGCACTCATGCCCTCACCCCCCTGGTGTCTGTGTCCGTTGGTTAGGCCTATATGCATGCATACAAGTCCTTTGGTTGATCTCTCCCCGGTACTCCCACCCTCCCCTACCTTCCCTCTGATGGAGTCTTGATGGTGCTTATGGAAAGGAGGCAGGAGAGATGGAGCCTGGCGCACAGTAAGTGCTGAGTGGGAATGTATCAATGGCGGGAAGATACCGGCACGTGGTGAGGCAAAGCGAAGCAACTGAAGACCCATCGCAGGAAGTAACACAATCAGATAGGTCTGCGGAGCAAGTGATTTCCCTTTAACAGGCAAGCAAACAAGAATCAGAAAGGTCGCAGGGATAAAAATTAAACCAAGGTCCTGCCGGTTCCCACAGAAGAGGAATCTGATCGCATAATCCCGACGCTGGTCTGTCTCTCCCGCCTGGTATGACCGCAGGATCGCGTCAAGAAAAAAAAAAGGGGGGGACCCCTGGTTTTGTAATGTATTGGGCATATTTGCTGGTTTGACTTTTTAAACGAACAGTCACCCCTGGCAGCTTCCAGTGTGTGCAGTGCAGCTCCTGTCTGATGTGCGGCCTTGGGCTGTGGTCTCTGGGGAGCAGAGTGGAAATGGGCTTTCAAACAGGAAAGCTGGGGGGGAAATGATACCTGCAGGCAGATCAAAACACCGCCGTGGTCCCGTGAGTGTGGGTGCGCTGGTGTGCGGGCCTGGTGTGCGGGCCTCCGCTCACGCCGGGTTGGCAGGTGAGAGGGGGATGAGGGGTGAGGAGAAGGGGCTGGCCCTGGCTCTGAGCAGGTGTCACCATGGCTACAACCACTGCTCCTTGGCCCACTCCCTTCCCTCTCTGTGCTCCCTGGACCGCAGTCCCTGGAGGCAGTTGTGCGCTGGCTGCCAAGGTCCCCAGGGAAGAAGTGCTCTAACCCGGAAGGGAGCAGAAGCTAGGGGCGGGGACCTGGGCTGCGGGGAAAGAACTGCCTGCAGTTTGAGTCAAATCTGCCAACAAAAGACAAATGGGAGATGGAGAGAGGGGGTTGGAGGGGGGCAGGAGGGGGAGGGGGAAGGGGGAGGCGGAGAGAAACACAAAAGAACAGAAACATTTCTAACTTTACCGAACAGAACAGTCATCCGTGCCTCGTCTTGGATACTAACAGTTGTTTGTATTTGACGAACGGAACAAAAATTACAGCAGGTGATTTAAGCACTCACATCACTGCCAGCTGAATAAATAAGCTCAGCTCCAGAACTAGACACATTTAGGAGCCACAGCCATGGACGGGGTGATGAGCAGAGGTGGGTTGAAGTCTTTGCTTCTGTATCATGAAATGGACGCATCCTCACTTCACTTCCTGGCCACACCTTTACCTGTCTGCCCTCCTACCCGTCTCAACAAAATGTAAGTTTTTTAAAATGTAAGTTTTTTTCAAAACTCACCTCTCCCTCGAGACAGTCGCCAAAACAAAACCTATAAAGCTCCTCGTGTTGTGCACGTCACTATCACGTTGGTTTTGAGAACCCCGAGAAAGAAGACACCTACCAAGAAAGGTGGCCACCTGGGCTCAAATGTGTGAAAAAGCAGAGCCTCGCAGCCATTGCTGCCCAGGGGCCTGGCGCCCAAACTGCACACAGGGAAAAGCCTGCCCGGACCGCCGGCCTCGGCACCTAGGCCTGCCTGCAGTGCCCCTGCCATCTGAGCCAGCCCTTAGGAAGGCGTTCCTGGGGCCCTATTTCAACCACTAGGGCTGAGGCTTTCTCTGTCCAATCAGAGCCCCACAGCTCTGATCAACAAGAGCAGCTCTATTCTGACCAATCAGAACAGTGCCTTTTGGACCAATCAAAAGTTTGAGTATTTGGCCCTAGCGGGTTTGGCTCAGTGGATAGAGCGTCAGCCTGCGGACTGAAGGGTCCCAGGTTCGATTCCGGTCAAGGGCATGTACCTTGGTTGCGGGCACATCCCCAGTAGGGAGTGTGCAGGAGGCAGCTGATCAATGTTTCTCTCTCATCGATGCTTCTAACTCTCTATCCCTCTCCCTTTCCCTCTGTAAAAAAATCAATAAAATACAAACTCTTCTAAAAAAAAGTTTGAGTATTTGGAGTCCTCATTTAAATGAGGATGGACCCATCAAGGGCCAAGGGTGGGGACTTTTGTCCAGATAAGCCAGCTCCCCTCTGGCTCTGGAAACCACTTTCTCTGCAGACTGCTTTCCCCTGGCTGGGCTGGACCCCTACGATGTGTCCGCAGAGCAGCGCAGGGCCATGCAGACCAGCAAGGAGCTGAGCAGAGCTGTGTAGCCACAGAGGGGCCGGTGGCAGCTCTGTCTCACAGCTGTGCTGTATTACAACTGAGCTGTTTTGCACTGAATAAAGTTTCCTTCTTGGGGAATCTGTTGACATTGAATTGGCGCCAACAAGCACCGGTTAACAGTTTTGACTAGAGTGGCCAGAGCTTGCAGTGGATGGTCTCAATGTCCAAGGATGAGTCGTAGCCAGCTTTTGATCCTGAAAATCCCAACCTCAATTTGGGGTTCGGCTTCATCTTTTGTTCCATTATCAATGAGCTCAGCGATCTCACGCAGGAAGGCGCTTTCCTGGATTTGCTAACGGTAATTTAACAAAGCCTCCTTCCTCCGGGTACATTTCAGGATTTATCAGGAAGGATGTGTTATACATTCAAAAACTTTATGACACCAAAAATAGTAAATTAAATATAGAAACGTCTCCTTTGCCCAGAAAATATCATATGTATTGCAGACCATTAGTTGCCATGACTTCCTTATGAAGGAAGAAATTAAGTAGCGGGCATTTTCCTTAAAAATGGGGAGAGTCTGAGTTAAGGAAATAGGTGATTTCAGTAAGACTGCAACTCAGGTGAGTTCCTAGTAGAGCAAACTATTTAGACAGTCAGAGTGCCTTCTCTTCTCCGTTCCCACCTGCCCTCCCAAATCCTGTATTAGTAAGATAACCACCTGTGGTGGTGTCATGGGAATTGGGAGAGAAAGACCTCACGTCACACAGAAAGTCTCTTTTACATAAACCTACTCCTCTGGTTCGTTATTTTATCTAGTGATTCTCACACAAGCCACATATTTGGAAATGAACTGCCCACTGACGTACCTCTGCAGGTCACCGTGTAAAAATGTTCACCACCCACTACCTGCCACAGACATTTCAGATAGCTGCATACAAATCAAATGAAAATTTTTAAAAATGTGCTTTAAAACCGTAAAACCCATGTAAGTAAACAATATCCTTCTTATCACCATCATCAGACGATTGACTGTAAGGCTATTTACATAAAGACACTGGGGTATGATTAGCCTTAGAGCTGGGAAAGGAAGACGGGAGCTGACTGGAGGACATTACGTGAGTGAGCACAGACGGAGTCATTTGCTATACTTACTGAGTTAGTGAGAATTTGGTTCAGTTTCTCTAGGGCCATTCTTTGAAGATTAGAAGAAATCATCAAAGTGCGTCTTTAAATCTTTGTATTCTCTTTTTTCTCTGAGAGTCCATTGTACTCTATTTCAAGCAATGTGGTAACCTAGATTACCTAGCAACTTGTTGCTATAAAATACCCAGAACTGCCCTGACTGGTTTGGCTCAGTGGATAGAGGGGTCCCAGATTCGATTCCAGTCAAGGGCATGTACCTTGGTTGTGGGCACATCCCCAGTAGGGGGTGTGCAGGAGGCAGCTGATCGATGTTTCTCTCTCATCGAAGTTTCTAACTCTCTATCCCTCTCCCTTCCTCTCTGTAAAAAAAAAAAATAAAAAAATAAAAAAAAATCAATAAAATATATTTTAAAAAATACCCAGAACTGCTGGGTAGAAGATAATACATACCTTTTAGATTACTTGCATTTAGTATATCTATGGAGTGTCTAACATGTGCCAGGCTCTGTTCCAGGCACTAAGGATATAGCCATGAACAAAACAGCCAACAATTCCAGCCCAACAGCAGAGCTTACAAACTTCAGGTTAAAACAACTGAACTGGGGAGAAAGGATTGGCCAGAAACCGAGGGGAGAGAAAAGTGTTGAGAGCCTGGGAGCCGACACTGCAGTTTCCCGGAGGAGATCGGCCAGCTCTGCAACAATTTACTGATGAAATCGGAGAGAAGGCCTCAGTTGTTGCTGAGACCCCCTACATGAGGTGCTATACTCTCAGTCTAAGAATAGACTTAAAAAAATCTTCTCATGGCAGCTGGAGCAAACAGGAATCTTGCTGTGTTGTCTTCAGCTCTCGCTGAGAACAACCAACTCTTGAAAATGTTAAACACTGGCCTGGGCTTCCCTGGGAGTATGAGGTTGAAACTTATACCATCAAGAAATTCTGGAAACCCCCAGCCAAGCAATTAGTATAAAAAGTGGTCCCTGTGCAGGTCGGTGTGGCTCAGTGGTTGAGTGTCCACCTACGAACCAGGAGGTCATAGGTGAACCTCCATTCCCGGTCAAGGGCACAGGCCTGGGTTGTGGCCTTGATCCCCAGTAGGGGATGTGCAGGAGGCAGCCAATCAATGATTCTCTCTCATCATGGATGTTTCTCTCTCTCTCTCCCTCGTCCTTCCTCTCTCTGAAACCAATATAAAAAAATGCTTTAAAAAAGTGGTCCTGGATCAGCAATGCTCCTTCCCAGTCACCTGGCAGAAGCAAACGCAAACCTTCTGTAACAGACTCTGTGCTGAACCCAAGTCACATAGGATTCCCACAGACAAAACACGGCCTTCAATGTGATTACAATCCAAAATTACAAAGCTTAAGAGGAAACCACCCACACGGAGCCAAACGCTACATACAAAATAAACAGCAGGAATTTTTATCTAATCAGATAAAACTACAAGCATGTTTAGAATTAAGGACTTAAACAATTTAACCAGTTAACCGCCATAATATTTTGAATTTAATTCAAAAAGGTCCTCTGCTTGCGTCTGTGGACGCTTATGGCATACAAATGGTTAATAACAGAAGAATAAAGCATTAAGAAAAATATGTGGTAGTTATGAAAAAAAGTAAAATGTGTAAAAATAGGAAAAATGCAGCCACTGAAATTAGAAATGTATTGGATGGTTTAAACAGTACATTATTAGACACAACTGTAGAGGTGACCAGGAAATTAGGAAAGAGATGTAGGAAACTCAGTGAGGTGGCACCAGAAAGATCCAGAATGCTTAAATATGTAAGTAGTTCAATGACCAAAAAGCGAGACTGAGAAATCTCAATACACAGCAGCAAGAGGCCCAGAAGACTAGAAGAGCATATTCTTCAGTTACTTAAACATTTCTTCGAAGTTGCTAATATACGTAATGTGAAATTACATAGACTGCAAACTTACTCATCTCTTTCTCATTTCATATGGATTATCTCTGCGACTAGAGGCCCAGTGCACGAAATTCGTGCACTGGTTGGGTCCCTAGTGGCTGCTGGCTGCCTGTCATCACCTCCGGCCAGGGCCTCCCTCCCTCCCTTGCCCCAGCTGGCCCCACCCCCTGGTCAAACCCCCGGACCTTCGGGTCGAGGGAACAATTTGCATACTACGCTTCTATTATATAGGAGGGTTCTTTTTTGTTATTGGATAACAGCTGCTTTGCTTGTTTTATTTAAAAGGTAACTTCTCTTGAATGGCAATAGGTTCTCTTGGAGGATATTTTGGCTTCTATGGTTGCTGCTCAAAAGTGCATAGTTCATCTCACATGCCAAGCACCTTGGCCTATCCCAGTGGTGGGAATAAACGTTCAGGGACCTTGCTTGTTAAAGCAGTTCTTCTTGCGCTGTGCGTACGCAAGCAATGCCACTGACATATTATCCTCTAGTGAAATTCTTGGCTTTGCATAATTATTTCTTACAGAAACATACATAAAAGTCATCTATTATACATGCACACAAACGGGATAAAAATACCTTTGAAATGTTTCAGGTGTATATTTCAGGATATTCTTCTACCCACTTAAAAAAATCCACCTGAGAGTAATAAGCAAAAAAGCAAGACGCTATCCCAATCTTGACAATAAAAAATTGTTGATATACAATCATTAACACTCCCCTCTCCTCTCTCATTACCTAATAAACATCTGATTTTTGTGCAATTAAATTTTACTGACTCTAGTGGAATATAGGATCCGATATAAATGAAACACATGTTTGATATGGAAAAGGACAGACTATAAAGATAACTAAAACCATTACTATGTGACAAGTGGCTTATAAAGAATAAGAAAAGCAAATCAAATATTTGAAATCATGCAGAATTTGCAAACTTTTCAGATAGCATATCCCGTGTCACAGATAAATGTGTGGTACAGAAGTACTAGGAAGGGTTCATAGTGTGGAGCACTTGCTTTCACTAACCAAGGGTAACCACAGACAAGCCAACTTCAGGGCTGCAGCGTTCCTGCTTGTAAAAAAAATGGTCATGGGGGATGGCAGGAGGCACTATTCAGTGAGTTCTAAAGACTTTCAGCTTTGAAATTCTCCTTAGTTTACACAATACATAATATTTTCTTCAAACATATTAGCTTGTGTCATGAATATTAAAAATTAAGATAATTTTAGAAAACCATATTATCTTTAGTTATATATATAAAACATTTACAAAAAGTAAATCATTACTACAGCCCTGGCCAGGTGGCTCGGCGGGTTGGAGCGTCGTACTGCACACCGAAAAGGTTGCGGGCCAGTTCCCGGTCAGCGCACATTCCTGGGTTGTGGGCTCAATAATCCCAGTCAAGGTGCATACGGGAGGCAACTGATCCGTGTTTCTCTCTCACATCAATGTTTCTGTTTCTCTCTCCCTTCCTCTCGCTCTAAAATCAATAAATACATCCTCTGGTGAGGATTAAAAACACACACCATCCTACAAATGTAAATATTATGAAAACGTCTCCACAGTAACTCATGCCATAAATACCCTCCCATACTATCTTATGTTAAAAATACTAAAAATAAACCACTCTGAGTTACCTTTCGTTGTAGCCTGGAACATCTTAAGGCACATCTAGTGAGATTCATTTTACATCAATTTAAATTTGCTTCAGATTTCAATATTAAAATGGCTTGTGAAAACAAGTATGCAAAAAGCCAGGATGCAACTTTCAGACTTAAATGAAAAGTGACCTGTTTTGTAAATGTTCTGATGACGATTATAATACGTTTTTAAAATGACAATTAACCAGTAAAGAGATTTTGCCTACTTTATCTGAACCTTATTGTGAATTTTATTTTTTTAAATACTTCAGCAACTATAGGAGAAATAATTGATCTGACAACAACCTGCTGATCTTCTTTCCCCCAAATGTTAACTCTGCTATTGCTTTTACCCTGCAGATCACTTGATATCGTATTTGCTATCCGCAGTTTATGGGGCACATGCTGTCTAGAAATATCTTACCTTAAACTATAATCAATTTCTTAAAGAATTGTTTTAATATATCTTTATTGATTTCAGAGAGGAAGGGAGAGGGAGAGAGAGATAGAAATATCAATGATGAGAGAAAGCCCTAGCTGGTTTGGCTCAGTGGATAGAGCATTGGCCGGTGGACTGAAGGGTCCCGGGTTTGATTCAGATCAAGAGCACATACCTCAGTTGCAGCTCCTCCCTGGCCAGGCCCTGGTCAGGGTGAGTGCAGGAGGCAACCAATCGATGTGTTTCTCTCACATCCAAATTTCTCTCTGTCTTTCCCCCTCTCTTCCCCTCTCTGTGAAGTCAACGGAAAAATACCCTCAGGTGATAATTAAAAGAAATTATGAGAGAGAATCATTGATCAGCTGCCTCCTGCATGCCCCACAACTAGGTTAAGATTAAGCCCGAACCTGGGCATGTGCCCTGACCAGGAATTGAACGCTGACCTCCTGGCTCATAGGTCAACACTCAATTATTGAACCATGCTGGCTAGGGAAACTATAATCAATTTTAAGTCATATCCTAGCCAGTGAGTAGGATATTCCTTCCAGATCTTTTGCATTCTTGCCATTTGCAATGAGAGTGACCTTTTAAATGAAAACCGATTATTGATGCTTTTTCAGTTTTTCCAATGATATATTTTTATTGATTTTTGAGAGAGAGGAAGGGGGAGAGTCAGAGAGAGAAACATTGATCGGTTGCCTCTGGATGCACCCAGCTGGGGATCACACCCGCACCCTGGGCATGTGTTCTGACCAGGAATCGAACCAGCAGCCTTTTGGTGTAAGGGATGACGCCCCAACCAACTGAGCCTCCCAGTCAGGGCAGAGCTTTTTGATTAAAAGGGAAAGAGGGTCGTAAATTGCTACTTTGGTATAAGGTCTAATTTTCAGACTTTTCCCATGCAAACTTGCGGAATTCCCCTTTCTGTCCTTAATAATCTGGGGATAATTTTCTGTGCGCGGGTAACACTAAAAGCCTCTTCCAAACACACACTTCTCCGCTGCAGTAATGATTGAGCATCGAGGGACAGCAGGAGGGTTCAGTGGACAAAATACTGAACACGGGAGATATGATAACCGAGAGCAAAATGAGATCACGTATGCGACCGCGTTCCGTGAACTGCAAGGTGCTACAGATGTGTGCGGCACTGGAATTGTGTGGGAGACAAATGATGTGTGTTTGCTGAGGCTGTGTAGTGCCTTCTAAAGTAGCATGACTTTCCCTCGCAGGCTAATGGCCACTGGAGACCTTCCCCTCCAAACAGAAGTTCAGAAAGCAGCCGGTGACTGAGATGCCCCTTCCTAGGTCTGGTCTTTTAGTCATGGGTCTGCACGTATGTCAGTCCCATTCATTAAACCTTCCCATAAAAGAGCCAGGTGAGCACTGGATTTAGGGTGGAGAAGATGAAAGGAGACCTGGGGAACTGGTCTGCACGGGCGGCCACAATGAAACATCACAGACTGGTGACATGAGCAACGGAAATTCATTTCCCCACAGGCCTGGGGGCTGGGAGCCGGGGTGCAGGCCCCCGGAGTCCGTGTCTGGGCCTGCAGACAGCGGCCCGCTCCCCGCAGCCTCGATGGAAAGAGGGGAGCCTCTGGTGTCGCTCCTTCTAGGAACACCAACTCCGTCAGGTCAGGACCACGCCCTTAGGGTCTCTTTAACCTTAATTATGTCTGTAGAGGTTCTATTTCCAGTCGGGGTCGGGGTCGGGATGAGGGGGAGCCTCAACATAGGAATTTTTGGGGAAACAAACATTCAGTCCAAAACACCTAGGCTCAAGCCTCCGGTCTGAAATGTAATAACTGTGTAACTTTGAGCAAATCGATGTTATATTCTAGATTCTCTAATTCCTCATCTGCAAAATGGGGATAATATTCACTCTCATACATAGGATTGTGAGGATTAAAAAAAGAATGTATATTAAGTATCTTTATAAACTGCTGCTTTGGGATAAAGTCTTATTTTCCAGACTTTTCCCACTTATTCAAATAAAGCATATATATATAATATATAATATATACTCTATAATATGTGTATCTATATATAAAAATATATAATATATATATACATATGTGTGTGTATGTATGTGTGTGTGTATGTGTGTGTGTGTGTGTGTGTGTGTATATATATATATATATACATATTTTGGCCAAAGATGTTTATGTGTGAATATGCTTATAAGATAATTTCTTTCTATGAAAGTCTTTAAAAACATTCTTTTAAAATTTCTAAATGTGTGCAGGCAAATATACACCTAATTAATTTTCAAAAGTGCCTCTTAGTATCATTTAGAGCAGCGGTTCTCAACCTGTGGGTTGTGACCCCTTTGGGGGTTGAACAACCCCTTTCACAGGAGTCGCCTAAGACCATCGGAAAACACATATATAATTACATATTGTTTTTGTGATTAATCACTATGCTTTAATTATGTTCAATGTGTAACAATGAAAATATATCCCGCATATCAGATATTTACATGACAATTCATAACAGTAGCAACATTACAGTTATGAAGTAGCAACGAAAATAATTTTATGCTTGGGGGTCGCCACAACATGAGGAGCTGTATTAAAGGGTCGCGGCATCAGGAAGTTTGAGAACCACTGATTTAGAGTGTTTACTTAGGATGATGTTTCCCCAGAACAAAAGAGGGAAGGAATGTACATTATTACAGAATTCCCTGCGTATGCGGGACGGCTGGTTAAAATTGGCTTCCATCCCGTTTCCTGAACTCAGACATTTTAAATACTGAATTTGTACTCTTTGCATTTAAAGGAACACACTCGAAAATGCTGCTCCCACCGAAACATGTGAAAATGTAAAGATGAATGAAACAACTTTATGTTTTATGGCATTTGCTTTGAAAATCTGATTAAGATAGATGTCTTTAGCTCGTAATTCTTCAATGTCACGTTGTCATAGTTCCCATCAGCAAGATGTTTTAAAGGCTTTCGATTAATATTGCATGCCAGAACTGAAATTACATCCTTCGTCGTTTAGTTCTTAATGGTGCAAGTGATATCTATCAAGTAGAGTTTTATGAAGCGTGTGTGATTTTTATTGCAGGCTGTTTTCACAAATCTCTTCCAGGTTTCAGAAACGCTGCTCCAGCTTTACAAATAAGTATGCCTTTCTGCTGAAAATCCTGATGATTCTTAAAACTAAGGGGAAACGTATGATCAGTATTTACTTATTGATAAAAAATCTACTTCAATTGGTTGCATTCTCATTTGCACAGTCTTAAATATGCTTGCTTTCACCCAAATATTTTAGTAAATCACTTTATAGGATTATAATGTAATCAGAATATGTGCCAAATACACAGAGCTCACAAAACCTTCATGGGCGTGCATGCACAGTATCTGCCTAGTAAAGAAAAATATAGTCCACGTTACTGACTGCTGACCGGTTTATGCTCCAAAAGCATGTTTTATTTAAAAAAATACAATTACTAATTTATGTTTAAAGAGGAATCTAGTGTCCTGACATTAATTCCCAAGTTTCTGAAACTCAAGCATTCCAAATGTAAGTCATTTTCATGGATTAAAGACCAAAGTCATAATAAAATGTTACCTATAAATAAGTTAGGAGGATACAAGTGGGGAAAAAAAGACAATTCTTATATTTGATGTTGTTTTGTTGTTGCTGTTGTTTTGCTTTGGACATAAACCAACATATTTAGGTCCTGGCTCTGTCGCTAAATTGTCCTACTCTTCCAGTCCTAACTCCCGTCATCTATAAAATTACAGGACAGATTATGATTTCTCCAGTCCCTTCCCCAGTTTAAAGAAATAAACCATAATTCTATAGTGTTTTAAGTGTGTGTGTGCGCGCACGCACACACACAGAGTTTAAAGTGTTGGTTGCTAATTTTAAGTCTCAAATGCTGTTATACTTTATCACTTCGCATTTTACAAAATACAGATCTACTTAAGATAAACCAACTGATCAAAAAATAAAGAACAATAGCAAGGGGCTTATTCTGGGATGTCTCCAGAGCTGTAAGGTGCTGGCCTCATCTCTCTAGGTCAGCTGTGATCTGTAGGGCTCTCTCAGACCTGTGGCTTTGGCCCACTATATGCCTCCTATAATGGAGAATTAAAACATTAACATTAAGATCGCCGTTCTTAGCCAGCACGGCCCTGCACACTCATCTTGTTTGGATAATTGCACATTTAAAATTAGAGTCCACTTATCTGGTTCTACACACGAGGGAATAATGCGCATGGAAAAGGGTTTTCAAATTCCAATGCCCGTGGCAGATCACCGCGGTTCTCGTTAATTCTGTCAGGAGGGCCCCCCTCCCCCGCCCTGCAATGTTTATTGGAATTTTTTCTGCCGTATGTGGTTCACTTTCAAAACATTCTCTCCATTAGCTGGCATCGATTTCTTAAAGCGTCCCAGCATGCCCATACCCAGTCTGTAGCAATTCCTTTAACCCCTGATACTCAAGAATACTGTGCTTAAAAGATAATGATCTCTCCTTAAGAAAAGAGAAAGAAAAAAGGAACTAATGTACACATTTTTCCTCTATTTGTGTGTGTGTGTGTGTGTGTGTGTTGCTAGCTATGAGTAAACAGTTAATCCAATAATTACAGAAAGGCCTTACTAAAAATCTAAAAAGAAATGACTAAAAACCCAAGATCAACTTAACATCACAGACCTTAAATGCAAAAAGGGGGTGCACTCCAGGGGCAGGAACCCACAAAGAAAATTCACACTCACTAAAGCCCATGAGACTCACTATGCTCTGTGCTCAACATACACCCCTATATTTCATCTCACAGCCAACTGATGTTGTCAGCACTTATTCCCACTTCTCACGCAGGGGAGAGAAGGTTCAGAGACACGGCGACGCTGGCAATGGTCACAGAACATGACTCAGAAGCTGTCCGTACTAATTTACACAGGAATAATTACCTTTGTCAGTTTTGTTTCAAGCATGCTGTCAAGAAGAAAATGAAGAGGGAAAGCTGGCTTGAAGACAGTATTGGAGCTCTGGCCGGTTTGCTCAGTGGTTAGAGAGCTGGCCCGTGAACCAAAGAGTTGAGGGTTTGATTCCCAGTCAAGGGCACGTGTATCTCAGGTGCCGGTTCCCCAGCCCTGGTTGGGGCATGTACAGGAGACAACCAATTGATGTGTCTCTCTCACATAGATATTTCTCTCTCTCTCTCTCTCTCTCTCTCTCCCCCTCCCTCTCTCTCTCTCCCCTCCCCCCACCCCCTTACTTCCCTTCCCTCTCTCTAGAAATCAATGGAAAAAGCATCTGCCAGTGAGGATTAAAAAAAAAAAAGATGGTGCCTTAGAAATTCCATTTTAAATGGCAGAAGTGTTTGCTTTGAGTCTGAGGTCAGAGGGCCAACTAGTAAAGGCCAGCGTGAAGAACACGCCTATGGGTGGTGATGGGAGAGTCTGCATCACAGGAAAGCCGTGCTGCATTGAGATGGGAACACAGATGAAAAGCAGCTTGCACGTCATTTCCCGTCGTACAGAGAGGGTAATGTTACTTCCTATGTGGGCGGTGTGGAGCGTCATTTTTTAAGTTTTCTGAAGCCACTTCATCTCTTTCTCAGACTGTGAAATAAAAAATGTACTAGGCAAAAAAATCTCTAAAATTAATAAATAAAAAATTACAAGATCCTAGATATGCTTCCTTTTCTTCTTGTCCTTATAGCACATATCGGGGTTGGCAGGTTATTGCACAAACGCACAACGGTTGCTAATGGAAGCATGAAATACTTTTCCTGCATTCTGCACGGATTACTGGGGTTACCAAACCAAAGGGCCCCCAAAGCCAGGCTTAGCTCATCATCAGCACAATCAAGACAAATATTTGAGACTGCATTATTAAGAGTCAGTGGCCTTCGGGTTTGTAAGGAAGCGTTAACTCTTGAATTTCTTACTCTGATTCTATACTGCCCTGTTTATTTCTATTTTTGTTTTTAAAGATGTTTAATTGATTTGTGAGGGCCTCAACATAGGGTCAATTTCATCTATTATAGTTAAAACAGAATAGTACCTGCTTCCCTTATTAATTTATTACATCTTATTACCTACTCATGTGAAAATACTGGGCAATTTAAATTTTTTTAACTGAAACATGTTATAAAAACAGTGTTAGGAAAGAATAAAAGTAAAGTTTACACGGGCATTAGTAATCTCCCTTTTGCATGCCAATGCCTGCACACTTTTGATATATAATCTGACTTAAAAAGTCAGCAGAATCAAGTTCCTAAGACAGAGGCGATGAAATGATTCCTCAAGCAAAGCGGGAGCTATTCTGACAAAGAATCCCAATTCACTTCGGAACAACGAAGAGCGTGAAGTCCGAGGCACACGTGACACAGTGCTGCACGCATCGACATGCAGTGGCCCCAGAAACACGCTGTAACTTCTTGCAGGGGTCGCACACAATGAGCGGTCGGGGCGGCATCCGCGGGTGCGGCAGCCAGCACTGCCCAGCACCGCCTACAGCGGGAGGGCCCCGGGAGGCCGGTAGCGAAACACTTTCTGACTCCCAGGCAAGTCAGGAATGCGAAGGTTTATCACCCGGCAGAGCAAACGGAACTGTCACCAAGGGAAGTTACACTCACAGTGGAACGGCCACGTTGTGATCTGCTTTTCATCCTCAATGAAGAAAAAGTTTCTACGGGAAACACTTTGCAAATGTTTTTGTTTTTTCTCAATGAGGTCACATTGTTTTTCATTTTTTTAAAAAATATATTTTTATTGATTACAGAGAGGAAGGGGGAGAGAGAGAGAGAGAGAGAGAGAGAGAGAGGGAGAGAGAGAGAAATGATGAGAGAGAATCATTGATCAGCTGCCTCCTGCACGCCCCACACTGGGGACTGAGCCCGCCACCCGGGCATGTGCCCTGACCGGGAGTTGAACCGTGACCTCCCGGTTCATAAGTTGAGGCTCAACCACTGAGCCACACTGGCCAGGCACACTTTCCAAATGTTGTTGCTAAAAGAGGAAGGGAGATTAAAAATAGAGCTTGGAAGGTTGTTTTCTTCAAGGAACTACAGCTGAGGTCAGAGATAATGTGGGGCACAAGGAGACCGCGGATGTAGGTAGGACCTTCCTTAAATGCCTCACTCCCCTTTCCCTTCGGATCTAGAGGAGTCAGAACAAGACAAAAGACAAGGAAAGAACCAAACTTCCAAAACAGCATTGCACCATGGTATTAATAGTGTCACCCTAAGAGCAATGACAGCCTGGAAACAGCGCTTCTGTCTCCACCGAAACTCCCCAGGCTTTACAGTGAATTTGAACCTTCCTTTTCTAAAGAGAAAAAACATCACGACTGATTAAGATTTGATATTTGTCCTCTACTGGCCCTCAAGCACACTCACGTCCTCCTTAAAGCAACAGACACCTCAGCAGCAGAAACAAACCTCCTCTCCCTGCAATTTTCTCCGAAGAGCCAAGATGTCATCGGCCGCCCCCTGCCTTCTCACAGGTACATCAGTTCCCCATGTGTCCTGCCTTTGCAGCAGGAACCGATGCATTCTATTTGAAATGAGAATTACAACAAAGTTACACTTGTATGGATGTCTCAATGAGCTCTCTACCAGCCCACCATCAGAACCTCGCTTTGAAATAACGAATGCGATTTTTAAAAGATCGCTGTAAAGTAGGTTCCCTGAACGTTAATCTGGACAGCACATCCATCCTGGGGGAAACAGCGAAGTTTCCAAATCTGTGGCCACAATTTAAAAAACCCACTTCAGCAAATGTACTGTCATTATTTTCATCCTAAGACACCTCAAAGGGAAACGCATGTTCTGACTTCTGTGTGCCATCTGCCCCGGGCCAAGTTCATTCTCCTCCTGCATGCCCCACCCAGTCCGCCTTTCTCAGCCTTTCCACTTTTCCAATGAAATCACCATTTGCTAATCGAAAGCTTGGTGGCACTTGGACTCTTCCTCTCTCTCCATTTAGTCACCAAAGCTGTCTGCAGCTTATTGAGACTGTACCTTCCCCTGAATTCCTACTGCATCGCACTATCAGACCCTTCCTCTCTTTTCCTCTCGACCTCTCGTTTACCAGTTTATTAAATACCATTTTTGTCCGTGGACTACGGAGAGGCCCGGAAAAGAACTGTATGCTGACATCTTCGCCTACTGCCTTTCTCCATTCCAATCTCTCCTGCCTACACCCGACTACTTCATTTTCATACACGTATTCTCCTTCTTGACCAGCAATGGTTCGCTTCTGCCAAGCCACAAACCCAGACTTTATTGACCCAATAATGTCCAAGCACTGAGGAGACTCAGGGAGAAGACAGGTTTATTGGCCTAAAGGAGCTTATGCTCTTTTTGGAGCCAGGACTTAACACCCCTGATGTAGCTAGAACACATATCCCAGGCAAGTGTAACACACACACACCCACACACACCCACATTCAGACTATGAGAGTAGAGTGAATAAGGGATCGCTGGGGTGGATCAGAAGGCTTGCAGGATAGGCTAAACTTCAGCTGAAGTTTGAAGGGAGAAGCAAAGATTGATGGAAGTCCAGCAGTGATATGCTGTGGACTTGAATAGTGACACCGGTTTGGAGAGCAAGCAGAGAGAGTTCTAGGGAGACCAAGTGGGGCCAGTATGTACTCCATGCGGCAGGCCATGTGGGGTCCTTGGATGGGACTTACGATGAGTAGTCGGAGGAAGATGAACCGGGGTGCTCTTCCCGGCTACAAGGATCTTGGGGCAGCAATTCAGCTCTGAAGTCACGGCCCTCTTTTTAAGTGTGTGAGCTGAGCAGACTCATCTGGTCATAGTTCATTCATTCACCCCACCGATATTCATTGAGCACCTACCACAGCATGAGGGACATATTGGTTTAAAGAATAATAAATTAATTCTTAGCTATGTTGATAATAGTTTAGAAATGTTCATGTATTAGTTTGTTTTGGTTAAATATCTTATAGGTTGCTGAATATCTGGTGAACTGTAAAGAGAGTTGAAAATGGAAGCAAAGAAGTGCTATTATTTACCTGCATGCTAACCATAGCTATTAATGCTAAAACAAACGTATTCCCAAAGTTTCTATTTTTTCCCAGATTCATTATGTTTTCTGTTGTGAATATAGCAGATACACTTGATTATTGAGGACTCCATAGCCATTTATGAAATGAACTATTAGAGTTTCCTATGTAACCTATTGAATGATTAGAAATTCCCTTTAGATATCTATTCCTTTATTATGGCAATTCTACAGAATAAACCCTCAGTATCTTTAGAAACGCCTCCTCGGCTGATATTCCATTCAGTTCCAAAAAGTAAGGCACAATGATCTCCTCCACGGATTCATTCACTGATTCCTCCATCCGACACCTACACACTGAACTCCTACTTCAGGTCCTCACCAGGTACGAGCAACTCAATGATGAGTTAAACAGACACTCGCCTGCCCTACTGGAGCTTCCACCGTGCCTGGCTCCGAAGCTTTCTTTCTATCACACTATACGGCTGTCCCACTCTTGGGTTTAAAAACATCCAAAGAGATCAGCTATTGTGTGGTACGTAGTCTAAGATGAATGTGCTCAGTTCTGAAAGGTTCACACAGGACTCAGCTGACGAGGTAGCACTTGCTGGCTTGAGGGATGTATGTCAGGCAGAGAAGCCTTAGGAGAACTGGGGAAGAGGCCAAGGCACGCAGGTGAGCGGATCACAAGGAAGCACAGTTCACACAGGCTGGAGCGGCAGGGGTGTGGGTAGATGTTGGGACAGGGCAGGAGAGAGGCAAATGAGACAGGAACTGAAGCTGGAAGGACAGGAAGGGAAAGACTTTGATGGGCTTTGCCTTGTGTACTGACTAGAGAATTTGTGTATTATTGTATTAGAAACAGGGAGTTGCTCTATGGTTTTAAGCAAATGAATGACAAGGTTGCAGATGTATTTTTTAAAATTGATTTCAGAGAGGAAGGGAGGGAGACAGAGATAGAAACATCAATGATGAGACTCATTGATGGGCTGCGAACTGCACGCCCCCTACGGGGGATCGAGCCGGCAACCAAGACATGTGCCCTAACCGGGAATCGAACCCATGACCTCCTGGTTCATAGGTCAATGCTCAACTACTGAGTCACGCTGGCCAGGCGGTCGCAGATGTATTTATGAAGATTTCTCTGGCAGTAGCATGGAGGATGGATGTTTGGATGTGTGTGTGGTGTTGTGTTTGGGTCAGTGGTGGGTGATGAGATTTAGTAGCTACCTGCAGTATTGCATTGAGTACATAATTGAAAGCCCTGGTAATGGGGATAAAATTGTCGGGTCAGATTCAAGAGGTAATTAAGAAGCAGAATATATCGATTACCATTAGCAACAGATTAAATGGAGGGTAGGGTAAAAGAGAGGGATATGCATAGAGTTTTAAAAATATTTTCAGAAATACCTTTCATAGTTTAAAATTACTTAAAAGTCATGAGACCTCATCGGGGTTAACCCTATTTGCCTCTAACTGCTCTATTTATTATGGAAATCTATACAGGATTGATTTAAATTTCTATTAAAATGTGGCCATTGAAAAACTTTTTTTCTCACCAGTGCATTGTAGTGTTTGTATTGCCTTTTGAATTACAAAGTCTATCTTTATTTGTAACCCTCCACAGCACTGAGTGAATACTTAACACAAAAGGCTCTCTAAAGCAAATCCTTTTCATCTCATCCCACATTCAAGGTGCTTTTCCATGCAAGCTACTCATACTAAAACTAGATGAAGCAGTGTAAGGAAAAAGGAACATTCTGGGAGAGAGAAATTTGGGATTGATGGGAACCAATCTGACTTCTTAAAACAGTTCACGAGGTGGCAGGGAGAGAGAACACAAATGTTTATCCAAAAGAACGAAATAAATATAAAATCGCTGAGCAAATATCTTGTAGATTTTCTGAACCTTGTCTGAAACATAAGCCCCGGTGCACTCTTATTTAAACTGTTGCTTGTTCATTTGTTGCTTTCAGTTTTATCTCCCACATGAGTGAAATCATAGTATTCTCAACTTTTTCCGTATGACTTATTTCGCTTAGCATGATGTTCTCAAGGTCACACATAGCGACATTCCATTCTTTCTTATGGCTGAGTAGTATTCCACTGTGTACATGTCCCACATCTTCTTTATCCAATCTATCGAAGGGCACTTCAGTTATTTCCATGTCCTGCCCACTGTGAAACATGTTGCAATGAGTAGGGTTGCATATATCTTTACATATAAATGTTTTCAGATGTTTTGGGTAGAAACCCAGAAGAGGGGCTGCTGGGTCGTATGTTAACTCTATTCTTAATTTTTTGAGGAACCTTCACACTGTTCTCCATAGGGACTGTACCAGTACATTCCTACCAGCAGTGAATATGAACAAACAAACACTTCATAGGCTCAGACAACAGTGCGGTGGCTCCCAAAGGGAAAGGGATGGGGCGTAGCAAAGGGTAAAGGGGTCGAATCCATGGAGACAGAGAAAGATCTGGCTTTGGGTGGTGAACACACAATGCAATAGACAGATGATATATTATAGAATTATGCACTTGACACCTGTATAATTTCATTAACCAATGCCACTCCAATGAATTTAATAAAAAGTAAAGTTGAATTCTGCTTAGAGTGATGTGTCACCACACCCTGAAAATGAGAGTAACTGAGCACAGCCTCAACTCTTCCCGGGGATGCTCAGCTCACAGACATTGGAGATAAAAAAGAAAGGAAAGCACAGAATGGTCGCCTTTTCAACCTTATCAAAATCAAAAAAGACTTATTCTTTAACTGATTACTATTCCTGCTTAGAAATGAGAATTTAGGGTAGAAATTCCATGCTATTTCTTCCTTTACTACAGTGCTCTGTCTAAAAAAGATTTTTTTTTCTAAAATAAATAACTTTAATGTATTCTGATTTCCCCAAACAGAGAAACTTGACACCAAGCACTGCTTTGCAGAATATTTAAAACAAATGATAGTGTACGTGTAAACTTCATATATAAATACACATGCAAATCAGGAACATTTTGCAGATGGAGGTAAGCTGCAAATTAAAACTTTCTAAATAGAGAATTAGCTTTTAATATTTTTTTTTTCTGGAAGGGAACAGGAGATAGGCTTTTAAAAGCTCATGTCTCTTTTTAAATGAGAGGCCTGGGAACTTCAAGTTTACAGCTGGCTGTGTTTGTAAATAGTTTCCAGTGAACAAGCCCACGCCCATTCCTTTGTTTGATGGCTTTTGCTCAACAACAATGGATTTGAGTGGTTGCCAACATATGCCCCACTCCCAACCAAAAGCCTCAACTATGAGCATCTGGCCTTCTAAGAAAAAGTCCGCCAACCAGTTATTTTTTTAACTGGAATTTTGGAGAAAATTCCACACAGATTCACATGCAGCTTTAAGAAATCGTAACAGATACGTGTGGACCCTCCCACTGAGTTCCCCCCAAGGTAAAGTTCATGTTGGCTTCAAGTATGGCAGAAGCTGGGGAGAAAACCTGCAGAAAGACCCTCAGGTTTAGGCCTAAACACAAAAATCATTTTTTTGAAAAGGAGATACTTGCTGTGTCTGTGAGCTGAGTGCACTGTGTTACCATCTGAAATCGCATCTAGAGACCACGTGGGAGGGAGGTGTGCAGAGCACGGGGTGGGGTGGGGGGCAGTGAAGAGAACAGAAAGAGCAGCGAAACACACCCAATGAGGCATATTCCCAGGCTGTCACCTAAAATTCAAGCTTTAACTATAAGTACCATTTGAAATCACTATCAGAAAGGCACAAATAATATATTTCACTATGTGTTCAACTTGAGTTTAAAATATATAAGAAATAGCACCTATAAATGGCTCAATAAAATGCTTTAGCACTGAAAATAATTCTTCTATAGTGGTTCAGAAGAATTCATTTGCTTAAAGATGTTTTCTTAATTAATTAATGAAGTAAGTAAGTAAGTAAAAGCTTCCTCAATAGTTTAGTCAAGACGACAATAAATAACTGCACGAGGTAACGCGCATGGAATTAAAACAAGCCATAAGTAAAGTCTTCCTGTGAGTATCCTTTCTGGAATAAAGTGGAGAATAAATAAATGAATAAACAAACAGCAAGTAATAAAGCAGCGGAAAACTGCCATTGTGATCAGAGCAGAAAGGCACTGGTTATGGGAATCAAGTTGGCATGACCAGGTATCTCGAAAGATTGAAAGAAGGCATTGGAAAGATCACCAAACTAAATGGTCACGTTTGTTGGAATTAAAATGTATGGGATGTCGGGTAAATGGTGAGAAAGCATTCTGAGTCACAAATGGATAAAGCAGCGTGTTGAAGAAATACGTCTTTTGTGAATTAAAATCTTTTTCTGTGCTTGAGATGAAAGAGAAAATACCTTGCGCTGAAGGCCTTTAAGAAGAATTCATGTTAGTTGCTGGTGGTATTTTATTAATAGTTAACCGACTTATTTTTATTCCTGAACAACAAGATATATGCTTTCAGCTCTGAAACATAACAACAAATACTGACGAATGCGAAAGAATGTCTTCTGAAGTAAAATCATTTCAATGATGTGTGAAATATGAATCTCAATATTTTCCTTTTTTTAAAAAAAATATATTTTATTGATTTTTTACAGAGAGGAAGGGAGAGAGATAGAGAGTTAGAAACATCGATGAGTGAGAAACATCGATCAGCTGCCTCCTGCACATCTCCCACTGGGGATGTGCCCGCAACCCAGGTACATGCCCTTGACCGGAATCGAACCCGGGACCCTTGAGTCCGGAGGCCGACGCTCCATCCACTGAGCCAAACCGGCCCTGGCAATATTTTCCTTTTTAATAAATAACTATTATGGCATGGGAATATCTGGAAGTGAACTATACATAAACTTTCTTTTAAATATTAAAAGAAACTTAATATTTCTTTTAATATTTCACAAAAAATTTCAATTCTGATCCTACATCTGTTTTGCTAGTACTCATCCCAAATCCTTGAGAAAATCCTCCAGGGGTTTGAATGGATACACTGCGTTGAAGTCATAAATATTTGTGGCATTCATTCAGTGTAGAAACGAGGCTAAGACACACAAATATAATGTATTTTCAATATTTCTTTGCTTTATCTCACTGCTTCTTTTATAAGTAGTTGTTTCTGTTGGTGTCTCCCAGAATTTCATCATTATTTTCTCGTGATTCTCTGCTAAAATATGATTGAGAACAAAAAGTGTGAACCAAAATTAAAAACAACTTTTATGAATGGGAAAAAAAATATGATTGAGAGACGTGATTCCCATGTTAAAATGCTTACTTAAATGTTTACTCAGAGGAATATACTTAAAAACTTGCCAAAATACTGTGTAGAAATCTCTTCAAAATTAATATTCTAAGTTGATTTGATAAATGTATGTTGTCATGATCAGAAGTAAGTCCAGTTCATTTGGGTGCACACATTAGTGGCTAAATTCCCCAAAGTCTCACTATCAGGTGGTCCTACTACGCAAATCTCAGCAAAACTGAGATGCAAAACCTGAGCCAGGTCTGGGTCCTGGTCGGCATCAGACCTCAGAGTCTCACTTTCCTAAGGCAGAAGATGTGGATGAACAGCTACTACCTCGGGGGAATTTCAAGGAGAATGAAATTCAACGAAACAATATCTAGCACAATTTGTAACTGATAGCAGATGCTCAAGAAGTGATTGTTTATGAAATTACTGTTTGACCTACTCAGAATCAGGAAAGCCCTAGAACGGAGCAGGACTAATGAAGCCCTTATTATCCCCATCATGGCCTCATTCCCACCCTGGGTCTGTGACCTTAACAGGATATATATATTAAAAGCTCATATATATAGTGCTCTTGGCCCCTAACAAGGCCCTAAACATTTCTCAAAACCCTGGATCAGGTAGTTACCAACAATGAATTTGGGACTGAATTTAAGCTTCTTCAACAAACCTAGGGCCAACTATTTCTTTTGTCTTTTAAAGTCAAAGAAGTTTCTTTAACCTGAATACTTCTAATCTATTTATTTTTGCTGTTGTTGTTTTGTTTTGCTTGTTAATCCTCACCTGAGGATACTTTTCCATTGATTTTTAGAGAGAGTGGAAGGGGAGGAGGGAGCGACAGAGAGAGAGAGAGAGAAACAACGATGTGAGAGAGACACATTTTGGGCCCTGACTGTGCCTATAACCAAGGTACGTGCCCTTGGCCAGAATCAAACCTGGGACCCTTCAGTCCTCAGGCCGATGCTCTATCCATTGAGCCAAACCGGCCAGGGCTAACTTGGTTTTTGATTTAGCTCTAAATAGTAGTAACTGAAATATCGGTTTGGTAAAATTTAGGGAGAACCATAGGTCACTGAAAATAGGTACATCCATCTGCAAATCAGTAGGTTCTCCACACGATGTCATTGAGGTCACCTCCACTGTAGGAAGTCCTCAAGGACGGTGTGGTTCTGTAGGTACTAACCGCTAACTCAAGGGAGACCTGGGCCCGAGAGGACCGCGGCGGCTGCTAGAAGTGACTGCGCACTGAAGGATTCTATTGCCATCGCTGGCATTTTAATAGATGCTCCTTCAGACTGACAGCCGCTTATGTGTGGCTGAAAAGACAATGTGAAAGATAAGCAACTGTCTCTACAACAGTGTTCTTTCTCGCGGTAAGACTAATCTTTGGCTGTTTGTAAAATGTGCTTTTGCACGCAAATCTGCCACTCACTCCCGAGTCGTCGGAAGTCTTTGTTTGAAAATGGGTCATATCATCCCTAATTGCCCTGTGCCGGAATGGTCTTCGGTTTGGGTTTCAGAGCAATTTGTAATTATGTCACATTGTTTGAAATTTTGCAGTCTGGTGCGTTAATAATATACATCGGGGAAAGTCTTCCTCTTAAAGTGCTCATACCAGTGGTTTCGTACATAGTCGTTCTCCAGTGGAAATGTATATTGTCTGCCACATAGATTATATTACCAAAATGCATTATTAGGAAACATCTAACTCAAGTAACTAGAATTCTCAGTTAACTGGGATTGTTTTTCTATCCTTCAAATTTTTAAAGAGAAGAAAATGTAGTATGAATTATAAGTATCAAAAAGAACATGAATTACGTGCAGGTCCTTGTGATAACAGATTCATCTTCATAGCCTGTATGTTTACCTCTAAGATCATAATAAGCACAGTACTTCTTATTTACCATGAAATATAGGCAGTGTCCTTTACATGTATTTGTTTGAGCTGTTTGTACAAAACAGTACAGGTTTTGTAATCTTGCCCTGAGTTAAGATTCAACCCCCACCAGCCCCATCCCCACCAATGAATCTTGCCATTTCTGATACAGTAGGTCCTCGGGTTATGTCAGAGATCCTTTCCTACGACACAATGCGATTTTCGTAAGTCGGAACCCACCTACAGAAGCACCTACGTCACTCACATGGAGCACATACACAGCAGTCATGAGGTGACACAGTAAAAAAAAATTTAAAAGAAAGATAACAATTCCTGACCTTTACTTGTGGTGAATAAATAATAAAAGACATAAAGCACATATGTCGTAACCACGAAACGACGTATGTCGAATCCGATGTAACCCAAGGACTGTCTGTAATTGTATTCCGGGTTCATCTGTCAGTTCTTACAACAAACTCCAACCACGGTACATGGCCCTCTCCCAACTGACTCAGGATATGCACCCCTGTCACTACTTACAGAACCCAAATGATCACCTGCTCATTGACCATCCCCAGTTTTTAAAGTCACTTAGAACCAGCACTGCTGTAGGCTTCAATGCTAGGTCAACCGCCTTCTAGCTGACTGACCTTTGACAAGGTTAATCACCTCTCTGGGTCTTACGTTTGCAGGCAGACATTAAAGTGATGGAGTGTATGACAGGTGGGCGATTCGGAACTCAATACATGGCCGTACTCTCCTCCTAAACCACTTTCAAATCTGCTCCTTCTCTCCCGTGTTTCCTCTGATGTGGTATGTGACGTCCCACCCCAACCGGCATCGTTCGTTATAAATCTTAGAGCAACCTTTGCCTCGTCCGCTCTGTAAGCTCCACCCACCAGATGGAACCACTGACCGAGGCCAGTCAACTCTGCCCTAAGAAACAACTGCCTTTTACTGCTCCTCTTTCCTACCACCACTGTCTGCATCCAGGCACGCAGCGTTGTTGGATGAATGGCAGTAGTTTAACTTACCGTCATGCCTCAAGCCCAGCATGACTCAGAGAGCTATAATGTGAGCCATATACACAATCTACAGTTTCCTAGTAGTCAGAGAAGGCACAGAGAAACAAGGGGGGGGGTGGTCAATATTAATAACAGTTTGTTACTGCCTGCCCTTTCTCTACGTAGTAAAATCCAACCTATTCTGCAGGGCAAAGTCCAAACCTCCCCTCTCCTGGGAAGACTTCCAGGAAGACACAAATACCCCGGAGCCCAACGGCCTTTCTGACTTCCTAACCTGCAGTCACCTAAGTCCTTCGCCCCTAATCACAGACTCCTGCTGACTGGGGCCCTGCTGCAGTCACAGTGCCTGCCAGGCCAGGCCTCCCATCTGCTCCCTGATGCTTCTGTTGGGTCTTGACTTCCTGCCACTTTCCTCAGGGAGCTGGTCTGGGTCTCCTCTCATCTCCCAATCTGATCGCTCCCACATCACGCTCAGGAAACGGCTTTGGTAGCTTAAGATGTGAGTTCTCACCCTTTCCTTCCCGCTGATTCCGGAACCTCACCATATATGCTCATACATTTTCATTATGAATGCTTTCATTGAGGTATAATTTGCATAAAGGACACAGATCTTACGTGCTGAGTTTGAGGATTCTGGAAATTGTGCACACCAACTAATTACTACCCAAAACAAGACAGCAAGCATGACCTTCACCCAGACAGTTCCCTGTGCCCTTGGCCCCTTTCCAAAGGATTCTCTTCTTCCTTCCCCACCCCGACTCCAGGCTGTGTCTTCATGTGAATGGGTCATACAGTGTGCATCATACAGTGTGCACTCTTCCATGTCTGCCTTCCTTTGCTTAACATGTTTCTGAGATGCAGTTACAGTGTTGTGACTGGCAGCGGTTTGCCCTTTTTTACTGTTTAATAGTATTCCACTGTATGCATGCACCACAACCAATGTCTGAGTCGTTTCCAATTTTAGGCTACGATGTGTGAGGCTGTAAACATTTTTGAACAAGTCTTCTTGAATATATGTTTCCCTATCTTTTTTAGTAAATTCCCGGATTACGGGGTCATAGATGCTGAACTTTATAAACAGCTGTTCCCTAAGGTGTCTGACCCATACTATCCTCATCAGCAGGGACCACGGAGGGACATGAGAGCGCCGGTTCTTTACATCCTTCCCCGTACCTGGTGTTGTTCGTCTCTTTGATTCCTTGGGGGTAAGATTACTCAGACTTCCTCGGTCTTCTCAAGCCCCTAACAGCTGCAAAGAACAGGCAGCCTGCTCGCTCACTCTCCTTCTGTTCCTGATCTGAGCTTCTCCAACCTCCTTGCAGACACCTCTTCCCTAACGGTTCCCTCTCTCCCGCAGCTCGGCTGCTCCTCTCCCCTGATCCTTGCCTTCCAAATCCCCGTGTTGAGCTTTTAATATGGTGAGGGGTAAGGGCCAAATCAGGGAGATGCTATGGGTGCTGGTGCGATCATGCAGGAGAGGGTGACGTGGCTCGCATGAGCGTGACTCACGGTGGAGGTGGCAAACAGCGCTCAATTCCGAATGGAGAGGAGGAGGAGCTGACCTATCAGCTGACCTGCTGGTGAGTTAGACTCTCATCTCTACACCTACAGCCCTATCCTCTTTCCAAAGCTCTACTGCTCACTTCTAACACGGATCAGACTGAAGGTATGTCTTTCCCTTAAAACCAACTCATCGACTCTCCTAGTTGTTGTGATTCAATTAATTCTCTCAAAAAAAAAAATATTTCTGAGTCCAGTACTCCCTGTGTATGTGCCAGGCCCTTTTCTAGGCACTTGGGTCACTCCTGGGAACAAAACAGAGTACACTGCTGACTTTTTAAGGATGATTATTTTTTGAGGGGGAAAAGAATAAATAATAAATATAATTACAAAGTAAATTATGTATGTGATAATTTAGGAGGCAGCCAGTGCTTTAGATAAAAAAGAGTGGGGGTGGGGAGACTCCAGAGTGTGGAGGGGATGGGCTGGAATTTAAACAGGGAGGTGAGGGTGAGCTCCCACCAGCAGGGACTGGCTGAGGGCATTCGCACAGGAAGGAAGCTGGCTGAAGGCTCTTGCAGGTGAGGGGCCAGTACGAAGGCCTAGGCAGGATGGCATCTGGTATATTCCAGCACCAGGAAGGAGGGCAGCACGCCGAGGGGCACACCGTGGGGAGGAGGGGGGTCAGAAGTACCAGGAGCCACATCACAGGGGACCTGGTAAGTCGCTGGGGGAGCTTTTGCTCTGAGGGAAAGCGAATCTAGCAGAGAGTTCTGGGCAATCTCCCTTGTATTGAAAAGAATCTCTCTGGCCACGGTGTTGAGAAGCGAAGGGGAGGGGATGACAAGGGTGAAAGAAGTAAGACCAGATGGGAATCTTCTCTCCCAGTGGGAGAGAAAGACCAGGGCTGCCCTTTCTTTGGCTAAGGGCACCATGTGGGCAGTAGAGGTGGTCAGAAATTGTTGGGTTCCCAATGCATTTGGACAATAGAGCTAAGCTACTCAAAACCTCCACAGATAAGTCATTCCATCACACAAAAAAGTAAACGAAGTTTTAAAAGCAACCTCCACTCCGAGTTCCACTACTTAAATGTAAGTTTCAAGGGCATAGACTAAATAATGCCTCTTACATTTACCTCTTTATTTAAAAGTTATGATTATTTTATTTCCCTCTCCCCATATCCTTTGTGGTATAGAGTAATACATGCTTCATTTCTTTCATACATTCTTTAGGGGGAAAAACCCCTCCTCACAGTAAAGAAGAACATAGCTTTTCTAAGTCTTAAAACATGCCACTACATGTAGCAATAAACTTAATCTGCTTACCTGATAAATTCTTTATAGTGACGTACTATAAAGAAGATCCGTGTCCAGGTAAGCAGCTTATTGGGCATCTACTATAAAGGGAGTTCAAAAACATTTTGGCATCCACTATTGGAGAAAATAGCTTTAGATGTAAGATTTGTGAATTGTGCAGACATGAAAGCATATTCCAAGAGAACATATCTTTCCACATTCACACTGACACTCGGGAGGCTAACTTCACAGGGAGAGGACCCGCTGTGCAAATGCAAGGGCTCTGGAGTCTGAACACTGTCGCCAGGTGACACAGTCCATTACGATCCGGGAGAAAGAAACAATACACATAACCCCCGCATGATAATTCGGCACTGTGATCTACTTGCAAGCAGGCAGGATTTGATTTTCATATTCAGTCACTTAGAGGGTGCTGCCCAACGAAGGGCCAAAGCTGTATGCCTTGGTTTTGCGTTGCTCCATCCGAGCCACGTGGTATGTATGCTGGGGCCAGACTCCACCCCTCGGCTACAAGAAGTCCTGAAGCGAACAACAGAGAGGAAACCCTCAGCACAGTGAAAGCCATCGATGAGGACGCACAGCTGTTGGCAAAAGTGTCTCTGGCGACACGACCAAATCATGTTCCGAACAGAAAACCTGTTCCCTTTTCTGAATTGTTTTCCACCAACTCCGGACAGCACGGCGACAGTGAAATCTTTTTTAAAAATGCATTTTTATTGATGTCAGATAGGAAGGGAAAGGGAGAAAAAGATAGAAACATCAACGATGAGAGAGCATCATTGGTCGGCTGCCATCTGCACGTCCCACACTGGGGATCGAGCCTGCAACCTGGGCATGTGCCCTGACCGGGAATCGAACCTCTTGGTTCAACCACTGAGCCGCACCGGCCTGGCGTGACAGAGGAATCTTCCGCAATCGAAGTGACAAGCGCAGGCATGCGCAAAGGCCAAGGCAAAGAGCGCTGGGTCTCTTGGCACCCACCCACACCACACACAACTGGGAGCAGAGATTATTCCCAGAGGCACCGTGACACCAGAGAAAGACACGCTACCTGACCTTCCATAGAACACTTCAGAAGCAACATAATCACGTGAGGAATGCTTCAACAACAGTGGCCGACCGACCGAGTACTCGCTTCCTTTGATCAGGGTGGTGGAACGGAGCAGCGAATCCTCTGCGAGCTACTGAAATATGCAGTCATTAAGGGGCCTTCAGGTTTACTTTCACAGCTGGGCTGAAGCTGAAAGGAAGACAGCAATTCAATCCTACATGCTAATGATTATTTAACAGATGTGAGACCCCCCTCCCCCCCTCCTTAATGCACGCCAAGAAGCATTTTCTGCAAGGCGGGGCGCTCGAGCTGCCTAATCCATTTATGTCCGCAGGCAGGAAATGTGCTTTCTGAGTGTCTCACTTCATAGGGTCCTCTGTTCGCTGGAAAGGGCACGAGAACACCAGACACTGTGATTTAAGACAGAAAGTTTGACAGCACATTGGGAAAGGACCAGTGGTATGAGAGGCACCGATTTCAAAGGTGCATAGTAATTTAAAATCATTTCTTGGGATATTTGGCTTCATATTTTTCTTTTAAACGTTCTACTGCTGAATAAGCACCATAATTGCAACACTACACTCTACCCTTAGAGTGGACTTAAAATAGCTGCTCCTGAACAGTAATTATAAGAAATTCAACTACAGCAAGTTTTGATTATTTGTGATAATTGGATGTGGGTATGATTAAAAGTCACATATAATTTAATTTGTAGCTTCAGTCTTCACAGCCGATACACTTATCAGAAAATAATTAACTGACTTATTACTTCCCCAGCTATTTTTGGTTTTATTATCTTGGAGGTAAAAAAAAAAAGTCTAGACAGTAAGAAAAATAAGCAAAGGTAGGTAGTAATCAAGACTATAATTTCACCAGGAATATCTCTTACAACTTAGTCTTATTGCACTAGGGTGTGCACTTTATAAATTGTGCAATATAGTGCTTTAACTAATAATTTATTAGCATTATTTTACTAATGATAATATAGTAACATATATTTTACTAATGAACATGTTAACAAAGCCTTATTGCCTTATTCTAGAGATGGCCTTATTATATATGAACACTAATGAAAGTAGAACTTGTCACACACTGTGGGTAAAAACTCCAACCAAACCAGAAATATTTCATATATAGGAGATAAATAAGACAGTACATATTCAAGTAAGACATTTATATTGTAGCGTGGGGATATGCTGTCCAAAAACAACAGATAGGAAAGCAAAGAGAGGGAAGGAACCTACGGATTTACAAATTACCCCGGCAGAGGAATACCTGGCATTTCCGAGAAGCTAAAAAGCAGAGGAGCAGATGTTACGTCACCACAGGAGTTGCTACGGATCACCTGCCAGATGGAGGGAATGCAGTGACACTTCCCTTTACAGATGACAAGCCTGGGACCCAAGCCATACTGCGGCGACAGGACAGGGACCACTCAATTCACTCCCCAAACACATCGGTACTGTATGGTTATTTTTGTTGAGAGATTGTCATCTAACAGGAAGACTTGGGCTCATCTTGTGTGGAAGATAAAGGGAAACCCTGGGCAGAGCAATCAGAAGGAACCTTCTAACACTTTAAACTGGCTAAACACAGGACAAGCAGCCCCATCCGGTAGCTAATCCCTATCCAGCTGCTGGAGACCAGGCTGCGAGATCACATGCCCGGGATCCTGGGACAAGAGCCCTGAGCTATGTGAGGAGCTCTTATGAGCACAGGCTCCCAGCAACGCTTCAGGAGCAGCTCCGGGGAGAGGAATGTGCTAGAGCAGAATGAAGAGCGGGGAAGAGGCGATGGATGGCGGCAGCTGAAACGTGGAGCCGCGGAGACCAGAACAGAGAGGCACCGCTGGGAATGAAAGGATGGACACGAGCTGTTTCCACGGAAACATCCATCTACAAAATAACCTGGGGATGCTTTTTAATCAACAAGGGCTTACAGAGACGCTAGGTGTTAGAAGACCCTTTTAATAGCTTCTTTCCTAGCACATGCCTGACACACGGAAGACGCGCATTACGTTTGCCCCCACTTTCTCCGACTTGTCCAAGATTAAGGATAATTGTAATTCGCGTGAATGAACTCATCCCTTCGTCTGTTAAAACGGGGATAGTAGTAATTGTCCTGGCTACATCAAAGTATTACAGTAAGAATCAATTGACATGAAACTTATGGAAGTGCTCACTTTTTATTAAAAATGGATGATTATTTTTAGAAATTATAGAATTATATAAAGATGTGAAAGTCCTCCCTTCCCTCTCCAATCCTAACTTCTGAACATAACCAGCTGTACCAGATAATAATTCAAAATATTAATGCTGCTTCCCTACCATCACCTCCATTGCCTTTCCCCTGTTTTCTTTCTCTGTATTCTGAGACTACATAGGATCTCCGGGAAAAGTTGTTAACGTAGAAGCAGAGTCTAAATGAATACAGAATCCAGTCCATAGCATTCTGCTCCTGGTCCCCCAAATCCATATCCCTCTCACACGCACAAGACATTCATTCATTCCAACCCAGTAGCCTCAAACATCTTAAGGTTTCCAGCTTCAACTGGAAAGCCTAAAGTTCAAAGTTTTATCTAAATATCACCTACATCAGGGAAGGGTGAGACCTGAAGTAGGTTTCATCCTGGGGCAAAATTCCAGCTTAGAATCCAGGTTATGTGCTTCCAAAACACAGTGGCGGGCAGGCACAGCGTAGGGTTCTCATCCTAAGAAGGAGAAAGAGGCCAGCGTGTGGCTCAGTGGTTGAGCGCCCGCCTATAAACCAGGAGGTCATGGTTGACTCCCAGTCAGGGCACATGCCTGGGCTGCCTGCTTGGTCCCCAGTGGAGGGCGTGCAGGAGGCAGCGGACGGATGATTCTCTCTCATCACTGATGTTTCTATCTCTCTCTCTCCCTCTCCCTACCTCTCTCTGAAATCAAGAAAAACATATTTTAAAAAATACATAAAAATAAACAAATGAAAAGGAGAAACAGGAAAGAAGAGAGGAGCGATGGGTCCCGAGCCAGTCCCAAAGCTAGCCAGGCAAGTGCGCTAGATCTGAAGGCTCTAGAACAGCGGTTCTCAACCTGTGGGTCGCGAGCCCTTTGGGGGTCGAACGACCCTTTCACAGGGGTCGCCTAAGACCATCGGAAAACACATGTATAATTACATATTGTTTTTGTGATTAATCACTATGCTTTAATTTGTTCAATTTGTAACAATGAAATTGGGGTCACCACAACATGAGGGACTGTATTAAAGGGTCGCGGCATGAGGAAGGTTGAGAACCACTGATCTAGAATGATCCTCTTTGCTTGGATGCTCTGCCCCTTCACCCCCGGGGTAGGGCCTGGCTCCAGCTCTGCTGGGTCAGGCTGTGCACACACTGGGCTCTGGGCGGCTGTGCCTCCAATGCTTCGATGACAGACCTCTGGCCTGCTGGAACCCAGGCTGAGACCCTGCTCATCTCTGAACTGCTTTCCGTGTCCCTCTTCCCTTTGCCAGAAGAACAGTGCGGGGTTGTAGCTGACTAGAGGCCTGTTCCAGGACTGGAGGGTCTGAGAAGTCCGATGGCCCTCCTTGATTTTGTCTCACTTTTCCCTTTCCCATGCATTCAATCGGCCAGTGTCCTGCTGGAATAAACCCATCTCTCTGTCTGGCTTCTGTTGAAATGGCTGATTAAATCCACACCCGCAGTGCTCTCTTCAGAACACGCTTTCTAGTTCTTTACGACATGGGTGGGCTGAGAATCTTCCAAGTCTTCAAGTTTTGGTTGCTTTTTGCATAACCATTCCTCCTTCAGTTCAGCTCTCCCTGGAGCGTTTCCCATAAGCAAGGACGGATAAGGAGCCGAGTGGATGCTTCAACCCTTCGCTTAGAAGTGTCCTTTGCTAAATATCCAACGTCATCATTCGGAGGCTCCGCCTCCCACCAAACCCCAGAACACAGTCCAGCCCCGTTCCCTGCCCCTTTATAACCAGGACGGCCTTTCTGCCAGTTTTCAGTGCCAGGTCCCTCCTTGTCACGTGGGACTCACTACAATCACTCTGAACATCCCCATCTCTAGCATGCACTCCAAACTCTCCCAGCCTCTGCCAGGACCCACACGTTTAGGTGTTTGTAATGGCGGTACCCTATCTCTTGATACCAAAAGTCTGCATTGGGCTGCTACGAAAAGTACCATGCATTGGGTGAACAATGCAGATTTCTCTCTCACAGTTCTGCAGGCCGGGAAGTTCAAGGTCAAAGTGCCGGCCAAGTGGGTTCTTCCTGAGCACCCTCTTCCTGGCCCGTGCCTTGCGGACAGCTGCCCTCCTGCTCTGTCCTCCCTCGGCAGAGAGCTCTGGTGTCTGTCCTTCTTCTAAGGACACTAATCATCATGAGAAATCCCCCCTCAGGACCCCATGCAAACCTCAACATCCCCCAGCCTCACTGCAAATACCCTAAGTGGGAGTTAGGGCTCGATCAGGCACTCAGAGCGTGACGTTCATTTACCCCTACTTCCTAGGCTGGGATTAGAAAACGGTAAGATTTGACTATTTGAATGAGGGGGGTGGGGGGGGGGGTGGTGGAGGTGGTAGTGGTGGTGGTGGTCAAAAGTTAAAGCTTATTTTATTTTAAACAATAAAGACAGTTGTGTTTCTTTTATAGCCTCACTTTGCCCACACAATACATATATATTCTTGGGAGGCAAACAATCTTCTTATTTAGTTTGGCGAATTGCTTTGTAACCCACTCCACAACAAAACATAGGTGTCCTTCCAAGTGAGTGTGCATACACACGCGCGCACACACACACACACACACTCGCGCACACATACACATGCTTGTTTATATGCATATATACACAGAATATCTTATATATACTTTAAAAAGTTCTCTTTTATAACAACTGAATAGCATTATGAAATAGCATGAATTACCTTTTGTTGAGCATTTAGGTTGCTTCTAATGTTTACCTGTTACTACCACTTCTTTTTTAAAAAATACATTTTTATTAATTTCAGAAAGGAAGGAAGAGGGAGAGAGAAACATCAATAATGAGAGAGAATTATCAATCAGTTGCCTCCTGCACGCCCCCTACTGGGGATCGTGCCTGCAACCTGGGCTTGTGCCCTGACCAGGAATTGAACCATGACCTTCTGGTTCATAGGTCAACTCTCAACACTGAGCCACACCAGCTGGCCCTTCCACTTCTAATCTCTTATGTAACTACAGGTGACTCCCCAAAATGAATACACACTGTAACAGCCGATGGCTCAATTTTGAAAATGAAATGTATCTGAATATACACTGCCTGTATAATTATTCAACGTGGAATATTTGTATACATTTTTGGGACACCCTATCTTTCTATAAGGTACAACCAGCGCAGTAAGAAACTGAGTCGTAGCTTAGCCATAGAAACGATTTGGATAGGTGCTGACAAAAGCTTTCGCATTAAAAGTTTTTTTCATAACAAAAACATTACATGTTCCACAGAAGAGCTGGGGAAAACAGAACTACAGGAAAATCAAGAAAACCAGGAGAAGAAAACAAAGAGCTCCCATCCCCCACCCATCTGCCCAGAAGCAGTTCGGCGTCCTGCTTTCCTGTCGTTCCTTTCTCATACAAATTGCAACCGTACTATATCGTTCTGCTTTGCTATTTTCTATGTATTATCGTGGCATAGCATTTTCTCATGTCACTAACTATTTGGAAGAATTTCTTAAACTGTAAAGGATAATGAAGATATACGCTAATGTTAAGACACCTCTGCTTAGGTATCATTTGACATTATATTAAATCTGAACTCATAAATTCAATATTTAATAAATATATAGGCTTTCCCAACCACTAGCCAACCCAGTTTTAGAACAACCCCATCAATGTTGCCTTAAGCCTCTCTCCTATATTCCATTTGTTCAAGTATTAATTATAACGGTTAAATCCTGTTTGGCTCTTACACTTGGCCTGCCACGTCTCTTCTCACTTGCAGAGTGACAGCAAGGGCCTGGCAGTCACCCCCAGCTGGAGGTGGCACAGAGAGGACGGCATGCTTCCTTTCACTCAGGACTACACCTTTGCCCACCTACGGAGAGACAGATGCGCCCGGCCTCATGCCACTCATTCCAAAGAACACACGCAGCCGATGTTCACGGCAGCATTATTCACAATGGCCAAGATAAGGACGCTGCCCACGTGCCCATCAGATGAGTGGATACAAATGTGATGGTATGTCTACACAATGGAATGCTACTCGGCTATGAAAAAGGAAATCTTACCTTTCGTGACAGCATGGGTGGGCCTGGAGAGCATTATGTTAAGTGAAATAAGCCAGTCAGAGAAAGACAAGTATCGCATGACCTCACTCATATGTGGAATCTAATAAACAAAATCAACTGACACATAAAATAGAAACAGATTCATAGATACAGAGAACGGACTGACAGTTTTCAAAGAGGAGGCGGGTTGAGGGGCTGGGTGAAAAAGGTGAAGGGATTAAGCAAAAAACCCCGAAACACCAAAAAGCACAACCCAAACTCATAGATACCGACAACACGATGGTGATTATCAGAGGAATAGGGGGTGGGGAGGTAGAAGAGGGTAAGGAGGAGATTAATGGTGATGAAAAGAGACTTGACGTGGGTGGTAAATGCACAGTATACAGATGATGTGTTATAGAACTGTACATCTGAAACCTAAGTAATTTTATTAAATAACGTCACCCCAAATAAATTCAATAAAAAAATAAACAATAAACACTCAGACCTCACACCACATGGGGAGGCGACCTCCCGAACCCTGCTTCTCTGACAAGCTGTGTCTGCTCATTTCGCTTTCCCCTGTGATGGTGTTCGTACAGGGCTGTCGTGTGACACGTTCTCTCCCACCCTCTTTCCTGGCAGGACCTCGTCATGTATGAAGCCCTCGCACTGTTTCCCTCCTGATCCCGTCAGCACTGCCTGATCTACATGGCGCCACCCTGGGGCTTAGGGGAGCCACCCTGGGGCTTGGGGGAGCCACCCTGGGGCTTGGGGGAGCCACCCTGGGGCTTGGAGGCACACACGGAACAGATGTGATGCTTGTCAGTGTGATTCCTGCTGCTATGTCCAAGAACAGAGCAGGCGTGACCACCCACGATGGCATTAACCGGGGCAGGAAGGAGGGGAGCACCCTGCCCCCTGGGAAATCTCCCTCAGAGCGGCTGTAGGAGCTGAGCTGAGCGCTGTGGCTTCTGCTGGCTTCACAGGAAATCCCTGCCGCAGTGCGAGCAAGGGCGTGGCCTCTGGGAAGGACCAAAGTTTGGAAACAGTAAATGGTTGACTCTCCTCCCAATGGACTCCACTCTCCATTTAATGTTTAAGAAGAAATCTGAGAAAAAATTGTGGATTATGTATTATTATGATTCCAATTTTTCTTCACATTTTTCAGTGTCTTAGCTATTCACTTTTGGTTTTTAATGAATAGAAGTGTGTGTATGTGTGAGTATATGCAGTTGTGTGTGTTTAAGATAACGTGCTTTTGGAATTTTAATTTTAAGGAATAACTTGAGTGCACGGCACTGTTGCCAGGATTAAGCTGTGTGTGTGTGTGTGTGTGTGTGTGTGTGTGTGTGTGTGTGGTGTTACGTCGCTTAGTGCTATGACATGGGATAATTCCCCTTGCTAGATGGTAGGAGGATTCCCGCTTCTCCATTTCTCAAATGGAATTTCAATCAAAGCATGCGCTTGAAAGTAATTCTGAATGAAATAAAGCTTCAAGTGACCAGTGGAGTGAAAACTCTTTATGAATAGAACACGGCAAAGTGTGGGCGTTGGAGGAAACAGTGGGAAAACCTGTTTATTACAGGCACAGCCTGGGGTGCGCACTGGCTTTCTCACTTCCGGCCCAGGCTCTGCTGGTGGGAAGGAACCCAGAAAGGCAGGCGACCCCTGCTCAGGGGAACAAAACTTTGAATTCTAAACAGAACAAAGGACCTTTTGTTGACTGGTTACTCCTTTATTGTAATTAGACAAAAGCAGTGTGAGCTGAGCAAGGACCAAAGAACAAGAAACTCATTTCTATGGCAACTGGCAACATTAGTCCTTGCAGAAATTTTAGGAAACTCTTTGCATTATACCACTTTGACAATTTAAATAATCCAACCCTGTACACTCTATCATTTGCATCAATAGTAAATGTATGTGTATATATAAACTGCTTTAAAGATACACGTTAGTGTAAGACCCACCAAACTCTTCCCTAGGTTGACACAAGGAAGGTTGCTTTTCAAAACACAAAACTAACATCTGAAGAGAAAAAAAAAAGACAAAGAAGTGAAAGGAAGAGAACAGAATAGAAAATGTAGAGAGGAACGGTACATGGAGACTAATCTGATTGGACTGGAGACGCCGTGGTCCCAGCGGACAGCCTGGAGGACTGGCCGCCCACCGCACTGCGTTCACCCCAAGCCTCACTGAGTAGGTCTTCCATGGCCCCGGGGTGGGGCAGCGTGCGCAGTGCGTTGCACATTCTAATGCTGGCAAACTACCCATTCACCCCCTTTACAATGATAAGGTCTCCACGTAAAAGAACCACGAGGCATTCAGCTTCTCTGGAAAAAGCATAAAAACCGATTTGTATGTAATGACACCAGGACCCGGGTTTGAGAGCCCACAGATACTACGGAAACAGAATTGTTCTTTACATGGAGACACATATTTTCCCGTGTGCCATTCTGTGTCACAGGAGAAGATGAAAACTGCGGGCTTTTTCATTGCGTTGCTTGGGTGAGATTAACATCAACCATCTTTACGGAGGAACCAACGCCTCCTTAGGCATCACCAATGCACGTCCTCTTACTGAACCGATCGCTGCGTCTTTAAGAAGCCACACCTCCCAGCTTCCCCACTTTTGTCACCCGCACCTGCAGAGGTGTCAGACATGGCCGAGGGACAGGAAGACACATGAGTGTAAACTTCCTGATGCTCCCACCACGCCGTGTATTTCGGTCACTAAGTCACGACGAGCCCTTCCTTCACCCCATGTGGTGCCCCTCATCCCAGCAGCAGCCACAGCCAGTCCACTGGGGACACGTCCCTGGCAGCTCTCCGCTTGCTTTCTGAGCATTTCCAATGCGTGCGTGCTGGGGTGGCATGGTCCCTCCACCCTTTCCTCTCCTTCACTCCCAGGGGGCATCTACTGAAGTAACCCAGAAGCTCAAGGTCGTCTCAATGCCACCTAAGCCCTTCCTGATCACTAAGGGAAGTCGGTCCTACAGGTGGGAGCCCAGCCAGGCGGAGGCCAAGCCGCCACGCCCGGCTACCAGCTCTCTTTCTAATCCCTCTGGAAAAAACACACAAAAACTGGGCTCTATCCCATCCAGCCAGAAGCAACCTAAGATTGCAACTCAGCCACAGGCAGCAAACTCCAGGGAAGTTTTGAGGTAAATACTACAGATGGTGCAACATCCAGGGGGAAGTGTTTCGGATGCACACGAACCCTTTTATGCCCGAGCTTAGCCAAGGGACACCCTCCACTCAGAGGTGATTCCGAGACTACGTGGGGGCGGTGACAGCAGCAGTGGGAGGGGGTGGGGAGCAGAGGGGGTGCAGGGCTGAGGAGGTACCTGTCTGGCCTGGGGGTGATTAGAATCTGTAGGATGAGGAAGGAGACTGTAGTTTGAACTCCAACTCCCCTCCTTTTGTGCTCTGTGGCTTCTCTGGGTATCACTGGATGGAGACTATATGCCCACAGAGCGAGCAGGGGATGAGGTCATTCATAAGAAACTATTAACGTGTGGTCTAACAAGGTCTTGCTTAGCTTCTTTGTGAATGATGGCTCGCTTGTTATCTTACGTAAGGTGTTAGCGCTGCATTAAGGGAAATAAGCATTTGAGCCCTGGGCGGCATGGCTCAGTGGTTAGAGAGCATCGGCCCGGGCACCACAGGGTCTCATGTTAGACTCCTGGTCAAGGGCATGTACCTGGGTTGCAGGTTCCATCCTCAGCCCTGGTTAGGAGGCATGTGGGAGGCAACCAATTAATGTGCTTCTCTCATATCAATGTTTCTCTCTCTTCCCTTCTCTTCCCTCCCTCCCACTCTCTCTACAAAAACCAATGGGGAAAATATCCCCTCATGGGGATTAAAAACAACAACAACAACAAATACTAATAAGTAAATAAATAAATATTTGACAATATTGATTAAGGGCTGAGCCCCAGCTTAACAAAATTCGAAAAATAAACATAATTGCAGATATTCAAATATATTATAATTTTCTTAGAAACAATAATAACTTTAATGAAGCTCAGAGAGCTCGGTTCACACAAACACGTGATTTCAGTTGACATGTGAACAGTTAAATGTGTTAATCGTTTTGTACAGTTTTGCTAATATCCTTTTGAAATTTGTAGTTTAGCCGGACTAGTATAAAGAGGATTGATTTATACACCGATAACCAGTAGAGGTATGTTGAGTGGAAATGAGAAAAGTCATTTCATTTTACAATTTACATGAGAACTTATAATTTTGTTTTAGTATTCCCTCCCCCTGAAAAAAGCCCAGATATAGAACTTAAGAGTCGAGCAGAAATAATAAAGTCTGGTAACCACATTTAGTAGCTCATTCTCAGCGCACAATAAATGCATGATAAGATTTGGCTGCAGGAATAAATGCGATTGCTGATTGAACTAGTACATCTGTGCTCCCCTACCCTCTTGCTTGCCTATCTTCCAGGGACTCTGATAAAGTGAAGGAACACAGCGTGTGAGCAACTTCACCTGGCTCCACATTATAGTTAAGCGCTTTGGTACGTCTACCAGCTATGCCTTCCTCTGCCTTTTCTTCATATAAAAACATGGGGTTGGTGTGGCCAGCAATGCACCCAGTAGGAGTGGGTCTTCCTCATTGCTATGTTTGCCTTGTGATCTAAGGTGCCCCCAGATTTATTCCCCCAAACGCCAGCTCCAGGGCAATGGGCGGGGGAGGGGAAGGGGACCCTTGTAAAAGGAGGACCTTGGAGGTCAATACCTGATAAGGAAAAACTTTTGAGCGCTAAGTTGTCGTTCTCTAAATATAAATCTTTTAGTGATTCCTCAGAAAAGAAAATATTTACTATCTTAAACAGGACATTGCATAGGTATGAATTCTAATAACCAAGTGATTTCACTAATTACTTGGTTGCATTCGATTCGGAGTAATTTGCAGAGTTTGTAATGCAATAAGCTATGCCTGAACGGTCTGCGAACTCCACTGCCAGTTATAAGCAAAACTCCTTTTCCTGAAAGGACTTGCCTCTCTGAAATGCACCACGTGGCAGGAAGCCAAGGGAAGCTGGTGCTTAAGCAACCAGGACAGAGCAGTGCCCGCGCAGGCCAGCCTCAGCCAGCCAGCTGAGGGAAATGTTATTGGAGCTTTTGTGCAGCGAAACTGCTGCTTTCGTGGCCATGGCATCCGACAACAGGAGTCCTTGGTTACAGGAACCCGGGAGGTGCCCTGCCTCCCAGCAGATTTCTACATTCCTAAGGAAAGGGCTCACCAGCGGGGTGAAACTTCTGCACTCTTAATGGGCTTGGGACAAGGAGGCTCAGGCAGGGTGCATTCGGACAGAGAAAGAGACGAAACAGAAATAAAGTGCTTTGATTATTTTTTTGCATCAAGTATTGGGAAAGTTATTCTTTCCCAGTAACTTCCAAGAGTTTGTCAAACAAACAACAAAACATTAATTTGGGAGCATATCAATGAGTTGTTTTTTAAATTGAATTTTCAGAAAAATTTTAAAGTATTAGACTTTACAAGTCATAAAATCAAGATAAATGCATCACTGAAGTTTGAAGGGTGACAATTTAAAGTTCGTATAATGCATTTAGTATCTGCATTTGTTAGGGATTAAATTTCCTCGACATGTGATTTACTTGTATGGCTTTTTAGTTTACGTTAATATTTCATTTATTAGAGCATTCATCCATTGCTCATGTGCTCAGCACCTCCTATGAACCAGGCACAGAATTTCATTTATAATGTTGCAGTTTAAAATGTATTTTAAGACTCAAATCTATGTTTAAGCCTTAAGCCACACAGATAATTATTTTCTCTTAAAAATAAAAAAAATTTTTTTAAAGCATCCACTGGTACTATCAGACAACTAAAAATATTTTTTTTCTGAATTATGGCAACATAATGTCTACCAATTAAGCATGATATTTTAAATAAGACTTAAATAGCATTAAAAACACCCACTTTATGATAGGTTGGCAGTGATTACAACACACAGGTAAATTTTTATACCTGTTATCAAAAAAGAATTGTACTGAACACTACAGAATAATCTGGAATCGCTTGCTTCATTTAGTCGTTGACTAATTCTATTAGAATGGCTGGTTGTGGCAATTGTGCCCTTACTTTACACTTACCAGACACGCTCAGCAATGCCACGCAGGCGAGCTAAGCAAGCAACCACGTCCACTGCTTTTTTTGGAAGACGGGGATATTGTGGTATTGTGCGCTCGAGGCTTAAACAACAGAGACCACAATAGTTCCGCCTTCCTATTCTCTCTCTTCCTTAACCTTTTAAGCTGTTCACTGCTTCGGTTTTAGAAAAGGGTAAAGAAAAGGAGACGCGAAAATCACAAGGAAAGAAAAAGGAAGCGGAGAAGCCAAAGGCGAGAAGTGGAAATAGAATTAAAGCTGCAAAAAGACAAGTCAGACTTCATTGTCTCCCAAGTCGGCCTGATGATGAAGTGGGCTTTGTGTCCCAGGCCTTTGAATATTCCTTTCTCTGTGGATTTTAGGTAGATCTGCATTTTAACTGCCACTTAATAATCCTATGACTTTGGGCAAGTTACTTAACCTCTCCACGCCACAGATTCTTCATTTGTAAGACAGGGTTCATGATACCACTTCCCCAGGGATGGGGCATTAAATTAAATCACACACACACACTGCCTGGCTACTAGCGTGCTCATAGCAGGCACCCATAAATCATCTATTCTCTATCTATCTATCTATCTATCTATCTATAATAACAAGTCTTACATTTCACAAATTAGCAAATCAGTAATGTTTTCCACCTAACTTATTTGAAAGAGTAAAGAAAGATTAAAATTAATCATCATTTTGAGTGTTTAAATGTGAGATTCAGAATTAAGTTGGTCCTCTTAATTACCCCTCAAATTATGGAGGCTTCTGAATTTTATATTTTATTGCACATAATTTTTTTACCTGCACATTTCGGAGTAGCTCAAATAAAACCTGAGTGGGTAGCAAGAGTAGTACAGAGATACGCATTTCCCTTCAGCTCTCTGAGTCGTTATCTGGGGCCAAGTTTCTGGTTCCTATCCTAGTTGGTATTTGCAGATAATCTTGCCCTGTAGTTTGAGTGTTGCTTTTAAAATTGGTGTAGATATCACTTCCGCTATAGAATCACTTGTGCCCTTTCTAGAGTCTTCTGGATCTCACAGTTTCTCATCACATGTTAATGGGACTGTATCTTTGGATATTAGCATGTCTCTAGCATGTTACACTTCCGGCAGGTTGGGCCATCTGGTGACAGTCAACTTGTGGAAGGAATCACTCGTCATTCCAACTTCTTGGTCTGTGAAAGGGTTGAATTCATTCTTAGAGAAAGACATGCAGTTCATGGTAGATGTGTAGGGAACACTTTTCTCTGAAAGTGGAGAAGCCCACAGTGAGAGGAGAACGAATGGGTCTCTATCATTAAGGAGAAGAGGTGGAAGACGATATTCTTCAAAAATATGAATTGCAAGGATAATGTAGTTCAACCAATTATTCAACCACACTATGAACATTTTTGTAAGTGAATGGTCAGATGTGATGAGAACAGTAATTGCCTATTGGCAAAAGTTGGAATACTTAATTAAACTGAACAAATATATTTTTCATACATGAGAACAGCAGTACAAATGACTTTGGCATTGAAACTGAGGAAGAAAAACAAAACAAAAACAATCAAACTAGAGATCAAAACGAGATTTTTTAAAAGCGGGCCAATCATCGGAAAACCTTAGTTATGTGTAAAATGTTTCTCTGTTCTCCCAAAGCATGAGAAGGAACATGAACAGCTTTTTTCCCTGAGGGATCGTCCCCATTCCAGCCTCACTTTCTGCAGGTACCAGAGGTGCCGGCACCAGTGCCTACGAGCAGCCATAAGTTAAACGACACAGAAGGTGTGTGTGAGGAAAAACTGCGACCCTTTCCTGAGCACGTCCCTGAACATTAGCGGCAGTGGCCGTACGACAAGGAGAGGGCACACAGTTGTTGGCTTGGTAAAGAGGAAAGACTGAATGAAGGGGACTTGTGCTTTGAGGAAGTTTGGCACCTGAAGTAAAAATCAGGGGCTTTGAAGTAAGTTAAACCACCAAGCAGGTGAGCTCTCTCCGTCTTCTTGGAAGGCTGGGACCCTAACCCAACTTGCCACGCTTTTGTCATCGGAGTGAGCACTAAAAAGCCCACAGTCTGCCTTTCGCTTCTAAATGACAGATGTCGCTCTTTCGCCAAGATCTTCCCTGGCAACGTGCCACTGAGCAAAGGAATGAGAAACTGTTGAAGATAAACCATAGTCATTATAAGGATCAAAATTATGCCCTCAAGTTTATCCACAGTAAATGATTTCAATTTTCTAAATGATTATAAAGATTATAAAAGTGAATTAGGATGTATTTCTTATAACAGGGCTGCCCCTGCTGTGCCCATTTTTAAAAACTGATTTTCTGTCCCGCCCGTCCCGGAGCCACGGCTAGCTTGCTCCCGTGGGAGCTCTATGCTTTCCTGAAGGGCTTCAGCGAGCCATGCACACTCGTCCGCAGCCGATCCCTAAATTCAGTCAAGTTTCAATTTGGGAAACAAAAGGTATTTTATATAATTTAAAAATATCCTTTTAAAATGTCTGAGTACATTCATTAATAGGACCCATATTAAAATAATTGACTTGGTCTTAAACCTCCAAGTCTAACCTAAATACTTCATCCTATAGTTCAATCCACTTTTCCCTTTTCCCATCTTTGGTCACCAGGTGGTCACCATCCATTACATCTTCAAAACCCATCTCCCTCCAGCTTCCTCTCCTCCCTCTTACACACTGCAATTCTTCCTGAGTTTTCTCCACGCGAGTCTCCCTGTGTAGCTCTCTGGCCCGCTTGGTGGGCCTCGGGACACCCTTCCAGTTTCCGGATGGTGCAGCACCACTGAATTCTGGCATGGGCCCGGCCAACACAAAGGCATCCAGTTTACCTATCACGCCGCTAGGCTGGGAGGTCCTTGGAATTAGAAGTCAAGCTCTGTACCTCTTTGTAGCATCGGAAACACAGCAAGTGTTCAATAAGAGATGAATGAACGGGTCAGCGATCATGGGAACTCAAACGTTAGCTACTATTGTAAAACAATTCAAGAGGGTCTTGTTGTTGTTGATGTTCTTTTTATTTTATTTTTTTCACATCTTTATTGTTGAAACTATTACATATGTCCCCTGTTCTCCCCACTCTCCCCTTCTAGCCTGCCCCTGCCCGCCGCCCCAGGCCTTCACCGCACCACTGTCGGTGTCCATGGGTTATACATGTATGCATACAAGTTTTTTTGTTGATCTCTTCCCACCTCTCCTCACCCCCACCTGAGCAATAGTGGGGGGCAATGCTAACGCTGAGTAAAAGCTGATAAGCAGTCTCGTCACTCCCAAAAGTCACATGTCACTTACGTACAGTAAAAGATGCGACCTTATTATCCTACGGCACGATTATCAAGTTTTGCTAGTCCGCATAATGAACAGGGGTCACGCGAGTCAGGGAAGGCAGTAATTACATTTGGAGTGAGTCTGATTAAGTTATATTTACATTATTAATTTGATCCTTACATTACGAATGTCATTACTCCTCTCCTTCTGTACACTGTGTAACAGACGCAACGCACATTATCAGCACCACTGCTCATCACCAGAGTTTGAAAGTGACTCCTTCACGCAAATACACCTAGTTGAGTGTGCATCTGTGCAATTTACCTGGGTGGCCTGCAACCCCTGCTCTTATCTATATATATAAAAGCCAAATGACCAGAACGACGGAACAACCGGTGCGGACTGGAACCAGAACGACCAGTCGCTATGACACACACTGCAGCTGGCCAACAGGCCTGATGGGGGCGGGGCTGGCCGACCAACCTCCCAGGGCCCCTCCCCCTGGTTGGCTAGCCTGGATCAGCCCTGATCAGGGCGGGCTGGCCAGACCCCATCCGTGCACGAGTTCGTGCACCAGGCCTCTAGTATTTTTATAAAAATGATGATGAGCATGCGCAGACTGTTGTCAGAGTCAGAAAAGTCAGCATGAGCGTTCAGTTTAAAAAAAGGAAGGGGTAGCATCATCGTTTTTGTCTGATGGAGGGAGGACAGGGGTACAATTATATAGATTTTTTTTTTTCAACAGAATCTACTTAAACCAATTCCCAACTGGCTTTCTCCCCAAAGCACCGCTCAACCCCCCGCAGCAGGAGTTGGAAGGAACGTCTGTCTTCCCCATCCCAGCACCTCAGGACACGCGTTCATTCAAGAAGCCCTTTATTCGGTGACTACGCCAGGCTAAACTGTCTTAGGTCCTGGGGTTACAAAAAGAGACACCTTCCATTTTGACCTCAAACAGTTCACATCATGGGAGGGCAGGTTTACAGGAACAGAAGGTCCTCCAGGTATTCAGTAGCCTGTCTCCAGCCAGGGAAACCCAGGAAACGGAAATAAACATTTCAGGCAAGCGTCAGAGACTAACAAGGAAGGCAGAATAAGGTTTCACAGAGCAACGTCAAGACCAAGTCCTCCAGATGTTGACAGTACTAACATCCGCAAAAGACGTTACCACCTGAGAGAAGAGAGACATACTTGCCTAGAGCAGGAAAGAGGATGGGAGGCAGGCATTACTCCAGGAACTGTGACCCAGAACTGTGACGTAACCACAAGAGAGAAGCGATATGCTAGCCATCTGGGACATTATTCTGTGCACTGGCCTCAACAAACAGGCCTGTGGGTACAGCTACTTTTCCTGTGTTTGTGAATCAAAATCCACTGAATCTCTTGAGTCCGGCAATTAAATTATAGGCTCGTTTGCATACATACATACATACATACATACATACGACCAGGTGAGCTATTCCAGGAATTGCTACTTTCTGTTCTGAATCCCATATTAACAGTTTATGCTGAGGATTTTAACTTAAATTTTCTAAAAAACTCTATGGTCATGTGGATAATGTTTTAAAGTTGCTCTTTGTAACATGATAAGTGTTGGGTTTGAGTAGAATTCTTTAAAGACCTTTAACTATCTCCATGTACCAGTACGACCCCCAAACATAACTCTAACCCAACAGAAGGGCTCCCACTTTCACTTCCTAAGGAACTAAATATACTACAAAACAAGACACACTGCAAACCCTCAAAGAAACCGAAATTTCTCCTCTCTTAACCTGGATTAACTCCTCTGCAGTCGGACTAGATTAAAAGGAGGGGGCGTGGTTGAGGGTGGGGGAGTCAATTGGGGAAAAGGAGACTTATGCAAAACTTGAGACAATAAAAAAAAAGGAGGGGGAAGCAGGGTTATAATTAGATGCTAAGTCCCCCTTCCGGAGCCTCGCTCTCCCTGGCCTCCATGCCCAGGTTTCCAGCCACACTTGACAGATTACAAGAACCTGCGTCCCTTTATCCTCCCTCAAAGACCATGCTTCTGAAGGAGAATGCCCCACATCTTAAAAAGAAAACACTTGTGAGAGGATCTCAAAGGGGAAGAAAATTAAGCAAAGGAAATACTTCAAAAGCAGGCTCCTCAGGCAAAGTGCTGAGCCCGGAACAACAGGACGAGTCTGCTCCCAGCCTGACAAGCCCAGCGTTTGCCCCCCATTCTCCACCTCACACCTCCTGATCCCCAAGCCCCAGGCTCATCCCACAGACCCCCTGATGCGCTGGGACTGGAGGGGTTGGGAGGCAAGGGGGGCTTCCCTGCAGGGCGCCAGGGCTCCGCCCACCTCTCCCTGGAAACGCTTTCTTTTCGGAATGCCAGTTTCCAAGTCAGGAATTTGCCTTTGAACAGACTTAATCCTTGAAAGGGAACCGTTCTGGTCTGTGATTACCATGCTGATGTACTGGGTTGTAACAGCCACCCGTGTGCGCACACAAATCCACACACGTGCGCACACAAATCCACACACATGCACACACAGAGCCACACGGAGTTCTGGAAGAAGTAGGCTGTGCTGAGCGTCCCTGCCCTGTGAGACTCGTCCCTGGGACGGATTTGGGAATGCTCTCTTCCCTCACCCAGGCCCCTGCTTATGTAGGTAAGGGACTGCTGGCTGCAAAGTAGGAGAAACAAAATCACATCCTCTCTGGTTTTCATTCTGGAAAAGCCAATGGCAGGCTGCTCAGGAAATACCATAGGTGACCCTGGGGCGGAGAGTGCAGGGGCCGAGGGGGGCGAGGGAGTGCGAGGGAGAAACAGCACAGCTTAGAGCTGGGTGACTCAGAAGGGCTTCGGGTTGGGTGGTAGGTGGTGACTGCTGTTCAGGAAGGTTCCAGGGCTGCCTAGGAAAGGCTTCAGGGTCAGGGCCCATCGCTGGGATCTGCTTCAGGGGTAGGGGCGTATGAGACCCTTGAAATCGTTTGGTCTGGCCCCACCAAGGCAACCACAGGCGGAACTCGAAATTCCATAAATCTAGGACAGTGATGGCAAACCTATGACACGCGTGTCAGAGGTGACACGTGAACTCATTTTTTGGTTGATTTTTCTTTGTTAAATGGCATTTAAATATATAAAATAAATATCAAAAATATAAGTCTTTGTTTTACTATGGTTGCAAATACCAAAAAATTTCTATATGTGACATGGCACCAGAGTTAAGTTAGGGTTTTTCAAAATGCTGACACGCCATCACTGATCTAGGAGCTCTTTTCATAGCAACATACATTTATATTAAGTGGGTGGTATGAAGCGAATGATGTTATCAATATCCAAATGGCCCTTGGCAGGGAAAAGGTTCCCCACCCCTGTGCCAGAAGCTCCTGAGGTGGGAGCACTGACCCTATGCCGCACATCTGCCACCCCCAGAGCAGAACATCTTAATCGGGGAGGAACTGAAGGGCCACCATCACGTGCCCACCCGCTGGACCCCGAGGGGCCCTCCCCCCAGCAGAGGGCAGTGGCCGGCAGCCAGTGAGTTCCTGAGTCTCCGAGTGACAGCAGCCCACTAGAGCTGTGAGTGTGTCCTAAAAGCGGACTTTCTTCAGGTTCCTAAAACTCCCGTTTTTACTGCGAACGCTGTGAATCTGAAGGCCTGCCATGCTTTTCTAAAACAAGAGGGGCTGGTCTGGAGGAATTCTGAATGGGGGGCAGGTAGGTCTCTTCTATTCCAATCAGATATGGGAAACTTTTTTTTTTTAAGGGAGATGGCAAAGAAAATGGCTCATGTGGCTACTATAGAGCATCTACTTCTTCTCCCTCCCTTAATAGCTATAACATCCCTAGAATATTTTATATTGACATCACGTAAGTTTAAAATAGCCTTTTAGTTTCCTACATGATGTGAAAAATAGAGAATTTAGTCAAACTCCAAACAAGCTGCCATCTTCTCTCAGTGGAATGGCTCTCCCACCGGAACGTCCCAATCCACATGGAGAGGGGTTGGTCCTGTGCTCAGTCGGCAAGGGCCTGGATGAATCCAGCACTTAGCAACCACCTCTGGTTGTCATGGAGACTGGATCATGGAGAAAGGGAACGTGTATGTTCAATAACTGATGGACCAGAAAAAGATGATGATGTAGAAGGAACCAGGGGAAGAAATCCAAAAAAACACGGGGTAGGTTTTATACAAGGGAAAGAGTGCAGGCTCACCACTTTATTTGGAAGAAGTGTTATTGATTAACACTTAATGAAAATGAATTCACATTCATGATAGCCTATAAATAATTTATCAAACAGTTAAAAAGCTCAGTGAGAAAAAGTAACTATAATATAGTTTAGACATAAATCTATAAAACATTGTACTCCACTTCCTATGACCAACAAGTCCAAGAAAACCTGGAATCAAGAGGTCCCCGCAGGTTCTGGATTGAAGAGGGGAGGTGTTCGCAAAGCAAACGCAGACCCTGGTCCCTTCCTCTGCTTCCCCCAGAGTCTCTGTTCCACTGAATAAACAGGTAGATGCAGCAGCCACAGGTCAAGATCCCTGCTTGCTCACGAGAATTAATCACAAGAGGAAGCTCAAGAAATGGAAGAGGAGATATTTATTTGGTAAAAATGTACATATTCAATATTTGGAAAACTATGGGAATAATTCCATGGGATCATGTAGATTAGGGAGCCTATATAATAACAGGCTAATATGCAAATTGTCCCCTCAACCAGGAGTTTGACCAGGGGGCGAGCCAGCTGTCCAACTGCTCATGGCCCCTCCCCCTGGCAGGCCCGGCCCAATCGGCCCCGATTGGGGTGGGCCACCCGAACCCGCCCATGCACGAATTCGTGCACTGGGCCTCTAGTTATAAGTATAAACATGTTGCAAATCTCCAGTTAAGAACTTGGTCATAGCCCATCTGTTGTGGCTCAGGGGTTGAGTGTTGACCTATGAACCAGGAGATCATGATTTGATTCCCTGTCAGGGCACATGTCCAGGCTGTGGGCTCGATCCCCAGTGTGGGATGTGAAGGAAGCAGTCGATCAATGATTTTCATCATTGATGTTTCTCTCTCTCTCCCTCTCTCTTCTTCTCTGAAAACAATAAAAATATATTTTTAAAGAAAGAACTTGGTCATATGTGCTCGGATGTTAATACGCACCCCTTCTGAAGTGTCCTCTTTTCAGGAACAGAAGGGGCGTGGGTAGAGTGTTTCGAAAACAGACACCTCTTGGTCGTTCTTTGGGTTGTCCATGTGTAACTCACCCACTTTCTGAATGAGCTGTGGACACATGAAAACTCTGGCAGGCTTCCCTGGTTTTGTGTGTGTGTGTGTGTGTTTTTTTGCCCATTTCTAGACTCTATTTCAATTGCCTGGATAGGCTGGGTTTTCAGAGAAAAAAAGAAACTTATGTTAATTAACTGAAGGAAAACACAACAAATATTTGTGGGGCACCCGCTGTGTTCCTGGCATGGTGCCAGGCGCTTGGGGTACAGAAGGGAACAAAATAGATATGGTCCCTACTATCAAAAGCTCTTAGTCGTTCTCAGAAGGAAACAAATAGCAAATTAATATAACTGCTATGAAAAGAAACACAGGACAGAGAAATGGAGCAGAAATGGTGGGTCCACCCAGACAGGGAAGTGACAGAAGGTTGCCCTTCGGAGCGGACATTAAGCTGAGCTCTAAACAGAAAGAGTGGTGCCCTACCAAGTGGCGGGGGGCGGGGCGGGGGGCTTCCAGGAAGAGGAACCAATTGTGCAAAAGTGTCAGTGTCTGTAAAACTGGGTGGCACCTCAGAAATCACCTTAGCTAAAGAATACCCCTATCTTATGCGGGGCAACAACTTCCCATTACTTCTTCTGTCTTCAGAGACACAGCGTGAAAACGCCAGTCCCTGAGGGGATCTTAGTCAGAAGAGGCCCAGCACAGACGTCACCGCTCTTCACTGCTGGATTCTGATGCCTGGTGGGGAGCTCCTGATGGGACCCAGCTCCGGCTCAGGTGAGGACGGCGATGCTGGGAGGGGTCCAGAGATTTGCTGCCATCCGCCCAGATCAGAGCTAATCGCGCATTAGGTGAGAGCCATCTCATCTATCCCCCGGCTTCAATTACCACCCATAGAATGATCACGTCAAAATGTGTGTCTGCAGCCCTGACACTTCCCTGGAGCTACTCAGCTGTCCACCCAGCTGCTTCTCTGCTATCTCCACTTGGATGCTGCAAAATGCTTCCTTCTCACGATGTTAAAACAACACTCCTGCCTCCCCCAGCCCCAAACTCTGCCCTCGTCCAGTGTACTCCCAATGAGAAAACAGCACCCCTGCCCATCCCATCATGCGAGTCATAGTGGAGGTGTCACCCCGGAAATCCCCATCCCCCTCACTCCTCTGCTCAGTCTACATTGCTATCTTCCCGTATTTATCTTCTAAAATCCACCCACTCAGTTCCATCTCCACTCCCACCTCTTTGCAGACTCCAATCTGTTCTTCTACAATGTAGTCAAAGGAATAATTCAAAAGACGAATCCAGTCACATCCTTCGTCGAGGCCCAACACTCTTCTGTGTTTTTGGCTCAAGATCCAAACCCTTGAACACCGCCCACCACGGCATTAGGCTTCAGGGCAGCATTGTAGCCGCCATGCCTGGCTGTCCCTTCCTCAAAGGTGCTTGCTCCCTCCCGCTGCCTTCGCACATGCGCTGCCCTTCCCTGTGATGGCCTTCCTCCTCTCCCTCCTCTGCCCCTGGTTATGTCCACACGCCCTTCGCCTCAGCGCAGGTGACCGTGCCTGGGGCGAGCCCCATCCCCACGGCGACCTAGTTATTTGTGAGATATTGCACTGGCGTGCTTGTTGGATGAGAAGCCCCCGCAGGGTGGGGACCCTTGTCTGGACTGGATTAGCTTTGTATTCTCAGCAGTTAGCAGAACGCCTCGTGCTCCGAGCACTCCAAAAATACTCATAAATAATGCCGTTTCATCACACTTCCGGGGAGACCTTTGGCCAAATAGCTGTGTTTCGGCCCAGGACAGTCTATTACTCTAACCTGCCAAATAAAGGGCACGGCCTACCTGCAGGACACGTGAATTTTCGAGTTCCATTGAAAAGTTATATCGGGTGAATGAATTTCCCTGTTTTCACATTCAAATGTCAGGCAACCCCCGCATGTGAACTCCCGCTGAAGGACAGTTAAACCGAGCGAATGGCAAGTGCTTCAGAAGCTCCACGCGTGGAAACTGGGAGCCACTGGGACGATTAGAAACAGCACACGCCGCCCCCCCCCCCCCCCCCCCCGCAGCCAGGGCGTGGCAAGAAGGGCCCGGCTGCATTCCCTGACTTCAGAGGACACTTCTGTGTCCCGGGAAACTTAAGAGGACACTGCAGCACGGAACATACCAGAGACAGGCACACAGATCCACACGCAGCCAACGCAAAACCCACACGACGTCCCTATTCGTAGCTTTACCATTAAGCACCAGCGGAAAATGCAGAATTACCAGAAGCAGCGGGACTGTGCAGGGACAGGATCAGGAGGAGTTTTGAATCTAGGCTAAAACGGGCTCCCGCTGGGGAGAAGGGAAGGGTTCCGCATGTGCGGGGAGAGGGTTTGCAGGAGCAGAGGCGGAGGAAGAGGAGAGGCAGGCGGCTGAGGAGGGCACGGTACACCCATCGCTTCTGAGACCGACAGTGGGAATTTGGGTTAGGGGTAATGCAAGCAGACAGACCGAGCAGCCGATGCAAAAAATTGGTGCAAGGCGTCCACGCGCACAATTACAAGATCAACAGCGCACAGAGCCCGTGCCTCGCAGAGAAGGAGACCCCCGGCGTTTAGGAGGTGCGCGCTGAGGTCCTGGGGTTCCAGTCTGGCTCCTGGGGAGGGTGCAGACAGGACCGCCCTGAGACGGAGGTGGGAAACCTCCACGGCCGCTGTGACTGATGTGAGAGCCGCACGGGATGCTGCCAGCAGGGCCGGGATGAGGCTGGGAAGGTCGGAACAAAACCAGGTGTTCTCACAGCGAAGAAGTGGTGGATTCGTATAGAAGCTTCCAGAACACGTTATCCAAGCTTGACTCCTTTCTAACGGAAACATGTCCTTAGCTGCATTTCTGCCTTCCATGGCCTGGCCCCTCCAACACAGCATCTCTGTGCCTCGCCAACTACCAGCTCGTAGGGAACAATCCTGAATACAGACACTGAACAAGCGGGGACGATGAGGTTCCCTGACACGCGGGGAAAGAGGGAGCTACTCCACCTAAGAAGCAGCCAACATATCTCACAATGAAGCGAGTCCAACCTGAGCTGCCTGAGACCAGCAGAGGCAGGAGGTGGAACTGTCTCACGCATAGGGGATAAGCAGCAGCGACACCACAGAAACTCACCCCGCGAGTGAGCAGACCGCCCTGTGATAAGGAGCGAAGCCGAAAGTCACCCCAAGTGTTCCCAGGCGAACAGGGTTCCGTAAGTCATCAGAGCAGGGAACAGGGCGGGAGCCTGGCCCGCAGGCCCGCACAGTCACTGCTGCTCCTGTTTTCAGCAACTCGATGCTGCTTTTCCTATTTTTGGCAGAAGGAAAGGGGGGGAAAGTGCAGACTTTCTCTGGCAGCCAGGACATAATCGTCCTCCGTCCCACTAGAGACCGCCCAGGGTCTCTGGCAAGTTCCCGGAGCTGGAAGCAGGGCAGCTTTTGGCAGCCATTGGCTCAGATGTTGAGCAGAGGCGTTCATTCGAGGCAACATCCCCATTCCATGGCTGTGGCCCTGCTACTGGGACTGGTCACGCGGATAGAAGAAAGACTGGAGTGGCCATTGGGATGTAAATTTTCTAAGAATGGCTTATAAACCTCAACCAGGCTCCTGGACTGTGCCACTTGACGCTGGCTGCCCTAACCCACTTACAAGTGACAGACTTGATTGCGCCAGAAGACAAGCGTTCAGGGAAGAGAAAATAAAAGTCGCAGTGATAACAATAATAACGGGAACAGTGAGCTGTGCAAATCTAACGTCAATACAAACACACGGTGTTTGTTCGTGGCACTTATTTATCCACATACTGAACAGCGTTCTCCATCGCCGGGAAGTTAACAGCTTTTTAGAAAAACTGCTCAACAATGCTTGGATAGTAGTTGTTGGGTATCAGTCATTATTCCACGTGTTTTACATATATTAGCATATTCTAACTCATTCGTAGGTTAGTTCTGGAGGGAGGCTCTTCTGAAAGGGAGGTGCTATTATTATTAACATATTATAATACATAACAATTCATGATGGGCCATGAATTACAATAGAAATCCTTCATAAAGATTATAAAGATTTAGAACCATACATGCTGTGCCTATATATTTTAGAAATACATGTTCACACAAAATAAAACACCACCACCACCAAGTAACAGCCACCGGAGAGATTGCAGAAATAACACGAGATTCTCTCTTTTTGCCCAAGCCCTGGCTCACGCAGTACTGTGTCTGCTGTCGAGTCTACTCAGAACAGTTCTTTCAAAAAAGTATAAATCCCAGTAAGCATTTCAGGGCAAATAACAGTATTTACCCCAATACATCCTGGGGATAGTGAGAAAACAGTAAGTAACTAGTCCTACTGAGAGCCTCTTTCCACGGGAAAGGGGAACGTTTTTCTGCCTGAAATTCCACCCAGATTCCCTGAGGCTGGGCTGATCATCTCAGAAAACTTCGACCATAGTTGCTGTTTTCCTAGACTCCGCCCCACTATCCTTTCCACACACATGTGTTAAACGGCCGATGGGCAGTGTGAGGCCAAGGGAGCAAGTTACATGCCAGAGAAATCCTGAGTCAGGTAACTTAGCAAACATTCTTGTTCAAAGCAGGAATCATCCACCAAACTTCAACTTGCTTGGACAGTGAAGAATGGCTATCCCAGGGGATGGAGATATATATATATATAAATTAAATATATATTTCATATATATTTAAATAAATATATATTACTATGTTAATATAAATATATAAATATGTAAATATATCTAAATTCTTGCTTAAAGATAGAGGATATTTTTCCCATTGATTCTAGAGAGAGTAGGAAGGGGGGTGGGGGGAGGGAGTGAGAAACATAGACATGATGGTAACACATCGATTGCTTGCCTCCCACAGGCGCCCCAACCGGGTGGGGGGGGGGGCGGTCAGGGATTGGACCTGCAACCTAGGTACGTGCCCTTGACCAGGAATCGAACCCGAGATCCTCTGGTGCAGAGGCCAACACTCTAACCACTGAGCACACCTATACTGCATAGAAGGTAAAAAAAAAAAAAAGGTGCTTTTTGTTGTCTGCACATCTTTAAAACTATTATCACTGTGAAATCTATGACGGCCCCACTTCCATTCCTAATTAATTCAACTACAGATAGAAAACATGGTCTAGTCTCACTCTGCAAGCCAGCATTTCTGTTCCCCCGAATCATTCTCTGTTTTAGTGCTCACAAATCCGGACTTCTGTATAACGCTCTATGTCCAGGGTGACCACGTAATTTATTACCCCCACGGAGAGTGGAAGCTGGTGTTGCCAGCGACAGTGCCAGGGCAGCAGGTGTGCATGGGCACGGGCCAGGGAAAGCCGGCTCTGCCGCCAACATGCCGGACCATGTCCTGCTCCAGCAGCCTAGGCGAACCCTGTGCTGTTGCTGCCCCCTCGCTCAGCCTCCCTAAAGAGAATCCATTTCCAAAACTACCCTCCTGCAAGGAAAGAAATTAAATTGAATACGTGTTCAGTCACTCACTACGTCATCCTGGGTAAATTATTCAATGTCTCTGGACATTGTGCTCTAGAATCCCGCAGAATTGAACTCCGCCTTCATCTTTTATTGTCTAGGCATCCTTAGGGAATTTATGTACTCCTTCTAAACAACAGGCTCTTCATCTGTAAAATGGGAGCTATAACAGTACCTCCCTCATGGGTTTGGGGAGAAAATGGATACAGAAGGGACTCCAGGGACCACTGTTAGCCACACAGAGTACCGCATATGTATGTGCATGCATTACTTTCTCTCTCCAATCAAGTTTAAAAGCTCTGCAGATGGAAACCAGAACATGGCAATAACCAGACGTGTCCCTACCTCCGCAGCCCTGCTTTCTGCTTTGCAAGTGACGTTCCACAAAGACAAGCCAGACGGTCCCGCCAGCCCCTACACTCCTTATCCTATTTCTCAACATTGCGCCTCGGTACTGTCCTCTTGCAAGGAAAGGCCACTGTCCTTAGCTGATCCCCATCAGCACTGTAGTCAGCTCAGCGCATCCCCGGCAGGTAACTTTCCCTGACTTCTGCAAGCCGGGTCAGGTCTCCCTCTCTGACCTTCCTAGGAAGCTGGGCAAGTTCCAGTTAGCACACTTCTACAGGTGCAAGGGTGTTATGATGTCATCATCCATCACCTCCCCAACCAAACTCCAAGTTCTGGCATGCTTTTGGTTTGTCTCTTCTGAGTACACTGCACACAGTGGATCAGAAGGATGTATGAAGAAATGACTGAGCCAGTACATTATACATGCTTGTGAGTCACTCTAAGTACTTCACACAGTGTTACACATACTGTGAGGACTCAGTAAATAAATACTTAGTGCCTCCTGGGCTATCAGATGATAACATATCAATGAAAAGACAACCTTTTACGTGAAAAAAAAAAGCTAGTATTTCAGAATTCAAGTACTTTTTCCAGGGAGTAGGAAGGATTTTTCCAGGCTACCTGAAAAAATCCTATATAATAAAGAGGTAATATGCAAATTGACTCTCACACTATCACACCGTCACAAGATGGCTGTGCCCACAGCGGAGGAAGGGTTCCCGTAACACAAGATGGCTGTGCCCACAGCTGAGGAGGGGTTTCCGTAACAAGCGATCAGCAGGGACCTGAGGCCGCGCACCCCCCACCTGGGCTGGGGGACCTGAGGCTGTGCCCCCCACCTGGCACCAGGCCAGGGGACCTGAGGCTGCACCCCCCTGCCCCGTGGGGCTTGATAGGAATGGGGCCAGCCAGGTCGGGTCTGGGTCTCGTGTGATTTCAAGGTATGTGCTGGTGGGCGGGGACTTAACTCTGGGTCCCACAGCATGCCCCCGACTGACAGGAGGAAGATTTTCATATACATTTTACTAATTGTCTTTCATCTCTGACACTTCTATTGTAGAGAAAGGGCAAATAGCAAGATTAAAATATTTCCTCTAATGAATTCCCTTTTAATGTGCATGAATTTCATGCACTGGGCCACTAGTACTTGTGTAAGAGATGTGATCTGAAGAGTTGACTGCAGGTCCCTACCCATGAGAAAGGAAGGGTCATTCCTGGATAATTAAAAGCCTTAGTGAAGCACCTCCACAGCGGGCTGGCCATGTGTACAAGATGAAAAGGCAGGGTCCCTGGGACATGATGAAACACGCAATACCATGAGGCGTCAGTCCCTGGTGCTCGAACACACTTAGGCACATCAATGTGCCCCCTGGCACTCAGATCATAATCCCGGGATCACCTGCGCCCTCGGAGAACAGTGTCCAGGTGACAACTCTGTGAGATGCATTTAGCGTCCCCTCTGGGTTTAGTTCCCATCTGACATAGTCACCACCCACACCTACATCCCCGTAGGCGGCTTGTGAGTGACCGCGTCGCACTTTTCATTGAGCGCATGAGGTCTATTAAAAATCAATACCTGTAGCCACTATTTCATTTTCAAAGAAAATGGCAATTACAGGAAGAGAAACATTTACCACCATGAGACTGATCTGACGGTGAGAAGCAGTCACTATGCCATCGCGGGTGCGCCATTAACTCTTTCTGGCCACGCGGGGAACATTTTCAGCGCTGATCGGAAAGCGGTAATTTATTAAACAGCCCCCTCAGGGCCAGAAAGAGTTAACGTGGTAATCAAAAATGAGCCATTCACTCCTCATCAACTAATCAAGCTCAGTAAAATTTTTATTAAAATGCCTCTGATACTGTTCAACTGAAGTTTTAATTGAAAAACGGAAAGCCATTTAGCTGGAAATGCGGTAGCGTGGATATTACCATCAACTCATCCAAGGAAAGAATGGCACGTCCCCCCGAAGACAGACAATCATAAACAACTATGCCTGCAATTATTAGCGCCAACACCAATGCCACCACTATTTCTGAGATGGGCCTATTCTGTGCCCATCACGATTCTAGACTGGATCTCCAAAATGGTAGGTTCCATCACCAGAAATGGAGGCGCCGAGAGGTGATAAGCCATGACTACTGGTAAGAGCCAGGTGTCGGGTATCAGAGTCTATGATGATTTTATTATGGACCGAACTGCTTCTCAATAGATAGAGACGACATTGTTAGCTCACTAGCGATCCAAATGACCTCGAACATGTTGGACACAGTTTATCCATCAACTGTCCACCCCAGAGGAATCGGATTAGGTTTAGTGCTTATTTTTTTTGGGGGGGGGGCGGAGGGGGGTTCGGACAGGAGAGCTACCACAACAGCTTGAGAGAGTTTCCTTAGCAAAGCCTGCCTGTGTGATTGGCCCCTGCTGGGCTCCGGGAACCCGGATTTGGGGAGAGTCCCCACCACTCCCAGATGCTAGGAGTGGCTCACTGCGCCTAATCCATTTTATGAGTGGGGTGCTTTATACAGACACCCACTTTCCTCCCGTGAGTCTGGGTTTTGGGGACATGCTTGACAGAGGGTGCCTTTGTGACCAGCCCAGGAAAAAACTCTGGGCACGGAGTCTCCAATGAGCTTCTCTGTAGACACTGCTCCACACGGCCTGTCACATCTTAAACTTGTTATATCCAAATCAATCAAAACTCATTGTGTACAATGACGAAAGTATAGAAGCAACCTAGATGCCCATCAACAGACAAACAGATAAAGATGTGGAACACCCATAACATGGAATATTACTCGGCCATAAAACAGAATGAAATCTTACCATTTGCAAAAACATGGATAGAACCAGAGCGTATCATGCTAAGTGAAATAAGTCAGAGAGAAAAATACAAATATCATATGATTTCACTTACATGTGGACTCTAAAGAACAAAATAAATGAACAAAACAGAAACAAATTCACACATGCAGATAACAGATTGATAGAACTGGGTTGGAGGGGACAGGTGAACAAGGTGAAAAGGATTAAGAAGTACAAATTGGCAGTTATAAAGATCGACATGGGGATTCATAGCACAGCACAGGGAATACAATGAATAATCCTAAATAATAAAAGGCTAATATGCAAATTGTCCCCTCAACTGGGAGTTCGATGGGGAATTCGACCAGGGGGCAGGGCCAGCCAGCCAATCTCCTGTGTCCCCTTCCCCTGGCCGGCCCTGGCCAATTGGGGTGGGCCAGCCTGACCCCAACCGTGCATGAATTTGTGCACCAGGTCTCTAGTCTATATAGTAAAAGCCTAAGCTACCATTACAGCAGAACGACCAGAATGACCGGTTTCTATGATGCGCACTGACCACCAGGGGGAGTGTCACTCAGCCAGAAGCCGGGATCACAGCTGGTGAGCCCAGCGGCAGCAGTGCTAAGGAACAGCGAGTCCAGCAGTAAGGAGCAGTGTGCAGGTGGGCAGTAAGGAGCCAGGAGTCCCGGACTGCGAGAGGGAGCAGGCTGAGCTGAGAGACACTTTCCCCCACCAGTGCACAAATTTTGTGCACTGGCCCTCTAGTACTGTAATAACTATGCATGGTGTCATATGGGTATTAGACTTATTGGGTGATCATTTCAAAAGGTATATAACTATCTAACCACTATGTTGGACACCTGAAACTAATATAATATAGTATGCCAACTGTAATTAAAAATTAAATTTAAAAATTAAAACAACCCCTCTCATCCCCATCCCATCCTGTACTCCCCCAGTCCTCCTACCCATCTATGTCTAGTAAGCAACACTAAAATCCACTGAGTAGACAAGCTGAAAATGTAGGACTCATTTCTGACTCTCTTTTCCTCAACCTCCACAGGGAATCCATAAGCAAGTCTTGTCAATTACACCTACAAAACAGACCCACTTCTCTACATCTAAACTTTAGACCAGCAGCTCTCAAGCAGGGGCAATTCCGCTCCCTGTGAGACCCTGACAATCTGGAGACATTATTAGTTGTCATGACTAGGAGGGTGTGGCTGGCATTTGGTAGGCAGACTTCAGAGATGCTACTGACCATCCTTCAATGTACAGGGCACCCAACCATAGTACCTGAGCAGCCCAATGTGTCAGTGATGCTGAGATGGAGGGAGCCTGTGTGAACCCAGGCAACACCAGGTACGGCGGCATTTAACCGCTTCTGAGTTTAATGTACGCACGCGCTCTGTGTCTACTTTACGCATCCTTCTAGACTAGAGCCAATCCTGCCTGGAACAAAACAGAGTGGAAGTAAAATTGATATTATAAACAGGGAAAGGAAAGTTCAACTAAAATCTATAGCGTTTCTAAAAGCAATACATTAGAGAGATATATAGAGCCTGTTGAAAAAGTTTGACGCGCATGAAATTTAGAGATAGTTTCAATGACAGAAAGAAAGTATGACCCTGCTATCTTCGTGCCTTTGGGTAATATTTTTTCCACATGGACCCAAACAAGAAAAAATTAGGAAAAAAGTCACTCAACCTGCGATGAATATGCTTGTGAGCAAGTTGAGATGGAAGCCACGTCAGCTATGTAACTTTCAAACAGAGGAAATTCCTCACCGACTAGTCTGAGATTCCCAGTTATCTCAGAAAAAAATTTCCCTGTGCTGGTTGACATTAGGATATCCTGCTTACACACATACCAAGTGAACGCATAAACACCTGCCGAGGCGTGGGGCAGAGCAAAGGCTTAAGTTAAAGCGATGCTTGTCTCTCCCTCACTGACCTGGCGTAGCTCACCGGCACCCATACATACTGCGCTTACCTCACTGTAGGACAGCTGTTGGCTTCCCTTTCTCTCCACTGGACTATATGCCATGGCTGTGGGGTCAGTGGTTTATCTGAATTTCTATCAGAACATCGGGCCCCTACGTTGCTGCTGAACAAACATTTATTTGATGAACATGTCAATGAATCAATGAACAGATCAGTAAATGAGAAGAGGGGTAGGAAAGAGAACTCACTGGTAAAGGCAAGGGAGGGTTCTGGGGTGCCTTCCGTGATATCTGGGCTCCCACAGCAAATGGGACGGAGCGGGGACATTTATCCGACTCCAGCAGAAAGCAAGAAGAATGAAATGGGACCTAAGACTCATCCTGGGGCCACACCTCTAGGTAAACATTATAAGTTAGTACGCCCAACCGGTGTGGCTCAGTGGTTGTGCGTCCACTATGAACCAGGAGGTCATGGTTATATTCCTGGTCAGGGCACATGCCAGGGTTGCAGGCTCCATCTCCAGCAGGGGGCGTGCAGGAGGCAGCTGATCAGTGATTCTCATCACTGATGTTTCTATCTCTCCCCCTCTCCCTTCTTCTTTGAAATCAATAAAAGTGTATTTTTTTTTTAAAAAAAAATTGGTGGCGCACAGCAGAGAGAAGAGGCTGTCTTTTCAAAACAACTGTCTCTGTGATAGCCTCATAAATGCCTAAGTGATTGGAAAGTGTGTAATTAGTAACCAGAGGAAGATGGACAGGTTGGGCAATTTCTATACACACGGAAGTATAATGCCATGTATCCATAAAACAGAAAATAAGGCATAAAGACAATATTTTATAAGACCAACTAATATTTAAATGTTGGTTCATTTTAGGGTTCCTCTCTAGAATACGAACCTTCCCACTGTTCATCACCATCCCCCCCAACTCCTTTTAGGTTCCATTACTGCACTGACCCCGATATGTCAGGTGCTTCCCCTTTCATGGGGAAATTCTGGAAACGGCAATCTACCCTGAAATCACTTCGAAATTATAGGAATAGAAATCGGCAGTCACCTGGGCCTCAGGAAAGTTTAGTTGCAAACACAGCAATCACAAAAATTTGTCACTGCAGCTGAGCACCGATGGGTTAAACAGGGCACAGCCGTGTCCTTGGCATATGCATGAGCACCGAACTTCTAGAATCAAAGCGGATCCTCCAAGTAACTCCCAGTCACACTCTGAGGGGTTCACATTGCTACAGAGTGGGTTTGTTTTAGCATTAGAACATAATCTGCCATGATAAATCACTGTTGTAATAAAAGAAACATTCTGGTATGAATTAATGTGACCCATGTGTCCTTAGCCTTGAGGTTAAGGTCTTTGTTGATCAAGAGTCCTTTCTGGCTAAGTTTTGATTATTCATTTTGAACATAAGAAAGGAGGAATGTTAGGTTTGAAGGGGTCTTGAAATACCCTTGGCCTAACTCCTTCTATACAGATAAAAAATAAACACGGAGGTTAAATTACCAATCCAAATCCACACAGCTACCACATTCCCTCTCCGTGTGACATCATGGATGATAGCCTGTCACCCATTTAATTAGGTTTTGTATGGGCTAAAATGCTACATTAAATGCACACAGTGGGGCCTGCCTGGTGGCTAAGTTGGTTGGAGCATTCTCCTGTGCACAGGAAGGTTGTGCGTTCAATTCCCAGTCAGGGCACAGGGCACATACCTAGGTTGTGGATTTAATCCCTGGTAGGGGTGGGTGTGGGAGGCAGCCGATCGATGTGTCGCTCTCACATTGATGCCTCTCTCTCTCTCTCTCTCTCTCTCTCTCTCTCTCTCTCTCTCTCTCTGGAATCAATACAATAAAATAAATGTACACAGTTGTTGGTTTTTTTAAAATACCAACAGGCAATAGTTACCTTTAATCCATATAATTAAAATACCGTCTTTGCTTCGGTAACATGATCACACACCTTCTCCTCATTAAAGTCTAATGACTCTTCTGAATCATGTTTGATCATCTGTAATTAGGCACAGCTCCATGGTGACAACCATGTCACAATTTACTCCTCTACCTGGCAACTAGGCACGTTTCTTATTTAAATGTCAATTTAAAAAATACAACCCAATTTCACAAAGTTCAAACAAAAGCACACAGATGTTTCAAACCGGAGGGAAAGTAGGAGGTGCCGGCAGAGGCCTGGAGGACCCGTCTCCTCGCTCCCCCTCCGGTGAGTTCCCTTCTTTGCCTGTGAACTACCTTGGCCTCCTTTCCTGGGAATATTTGCTTCCGAAGCTAACCCTGCAGACACACATTCTAACGACAGAAAAACAACCCAACTAGCCAAATTTCATTTGTCAGAACGGATTCTGCACACTAGCAAATTTCACATATTATTAGGGGCTCAGAAAAAGTCAAAGAACTCAGGAAGGAGACCAAAGGGCTAGTCTCAGGGGGATACAAGATAGACTGGTGACCACTTCAACCACACGGGCAGCGATTCACTGTCAGCTCGACTGTCAGGCGGACTCACAATCAGGTGAGTTAAATGCAGTTCAATAGGTCAACCCTAGAGCGGCAACTTCCTGCATGTTACATCATTAAGATGTGTTGCCATGGTGAATCTGCTAGAAAGGAAACGAGAAGAGACCCGAGCAGCTATTGAGGCTTTTGGGTAAATTAGTACCATTCATTCATTCATTCATTCATTCATTCAGTGTGTTGACAAAGAGTCAAGTAACTGTAGGCCTATCACCTTTTGCAGGATGGTAGGGACACAGTGAGTTATAGGCGTGGAGGGACAGGAGGCTGGCATCATGTGGAACATTTATGGGTCCAGGTAACTGATAAAGGCAGATGTTAGTGGATGGGTGGGCCTACACACTGTTCCAGGCTACTTTACGGGCGTATGACATTTTTATTCAAGTAGACGTGTTTTGTTTCATAAGAGACTGATTTTGTGAGAAGTATCAAGTACAAAAGGAAGAAAGCGGAGAGTGATGGAAAGGGGTTGGCTCGGGAGTCAGACAGGATCTGAATTCTAATTTTGGCGGCCGTTATTGTCTGACTTTGGACAGATCGTTGAAGCAATGACCTCTCCAGCCTCCATACCCTGACCCGTAAAACTGGCCATAACCCACGTCCAAGGGCACGGCGGTCACGGTGAACTGTATGCCCGGGACCAGCAGCTCCTACAGCTTCTGCTTTTAATTTCACAGTGACTCCCTTAACGCGCTGCGGGAGCCTGCCTCGTAGAGGAACCCGATGGTCCGCTCCCGTAAATTTTATGAGGACACGTGTGTCCTTTCCTGAAGTCAGAGGCACGGCAGGGCAGGGGCAGTCCAGCCAAGTGACTGGGGATTACTGAGCTCACCTGGGTCAGCGGGAGGGGAGGTTGTTTTGTATTGTTTGCATGGAATTTGGTCGACTTCCTCTTGTTTTAAAAAGCTGGGACTCTAGGGCTGGATTTACAAACACTGGCTTGGTGCTGGAAGAGCTTCGTCAGGGTGGAGGTGGAGTAAGTCACTTTTCTGAATGGACGGAAGGAGGTTACTCTGGCTTTCCACGCGAGATTTCCGATGTCACCATTGAAATGGCAACATATTCACGTATTTGGCAAAACAATAACTTGCCTCATTTGACTTTCACTTTCTTGTTGTGTGTTCTTCTCCCTCTTGTCCAAACAAACCTGAGTATCCGCAGCCTCTTAACCGACCGGAACTGCAAACGCAAAGCCATGGTGGCTGCATCCAAGTCCCAGGAAAACGAGGGTGACAGTGGTGGGGAGGCGGCATGAAAGGGACTCAGGGACAGCTAGATTTCTCGGGTTTCCAGCTCCTCCTTTTATGGCAAATTCTTCCCTTTAAACTGGTTATCTCCCCTTGTCGCATGTGAGGAAACTCAGCACCCTGCTCACACCATATCCCAAGAGAAAGTTAACAAAGCAAAATGCCTTGTTTCTATCCTCCCCAATCACCGGGCTTGTCTTTCACGGTAAGAATTATTTTTAAATGAGAAAGTAGGGAGGGTTGGCTCCAATCCTGGCCCTTGCCATGGAGGTGCGCTGTGATATATACTGCAAGGCTCAACCCAAACCCAAAGCCAATCACAAAAGACACCGGAAGATATGCTGTTATTAACACGAACATTTTCAAATCGTCCAATACTCTCTCTTGGGGAATACAATTTGCCATCAAATTACACTTCAATCAAGAAACGATAGATTGTGTGGTTAAATTTAAGTTGCTATGGCACGGCACGGCGATTCTTTTCTCTTCTTCGTACCCAAACATTTTCTACAAGAAGAGGGGGTGGGGGTTGTCCCGCCCTGGACTGCGCATAAAGGGGCCTTCGCTGCTCCAGGAGGGTTGTAACTGGTTAAAACAACGGAAGACAAAGCGGCAGTAATCACTCGGCTGACGGGTGAACGCAGAGAGGAGAAAGAGGGAGCTTGGAAGAGTCCCAGCCCCAGGCGAGAGCATCTCCCTTTGATCTGTGCGTGTGCCGTCTGGCTTCAGACTGGAAATCTCAATTAAGTCTTATTCAAAAGGCACCGAAAATGGGATAATAGGCCCCATGAATAAATAATACGGAATTATTTAAACTTCATTTTCCCCTCTTATGTATAAAATATTCCTCGCCACCAGTTCTTGAGAGCTCATCTGAGTTAGAACATCTTAGGAGCCTCTTTTCTGGGCGATTTTGCTGGGAAGTAAATGAAGACTATCTTCGCTTTGATCTAAACCACTGGGTAGAAAAATTCTTTTGTGAACATGGAAGGACAATCCTGACGCTAATGAATCAGAGAAAAATGAGAAACAGATTAAATGTACTTGGATCAAAACTTTCGCGTCTAAGATTTATTATCCAGTTTAGAAAACAAACCATGAGCTGGAAAAAAAAGAAATCTACAGGGGCAGCAACATTCAGAAGACTAAAAAGGCATTTGAAGGAATAGCAATTCTTTAAAAAGAAATCATCTAAGTGAGCGCAGTTCCATATTTTTGAATGATTCATTAAGTGAGAACGAAGTGACGATGATGCTTGTAATTACAGGCCTATTTTATGTTCCCGACCCCCCATTTGCTCCCCAACCTGCGGGACTTGGCAGGGGCATCGCTCTCTCTCTGCGGGAGATGGTAGCCTTCTGCAGCCAACCTGTGGCGACGGTTATCTCTTAATTAAAACTCTACATGCAAATAGAGCGGGATTAAAATGTGCTGTCGCAAAAAACACACACGAAGCATGACCATTTATAACCGTACAATCCCTTTCATCCTGTGTCTTAATACCGCCTAGCGTGGGTGTGGACCTGGCCCGGAGCGAACACCTGCATTGCCAATTCTTCCCACTGCCATGGGAGCATGAGCCAGTAGGGTCTTCCTACGGCCGTGTCACTGCTCTGAGGTGAGCTGTGTTCCCCTGCAGGAGACAGCACTTTGAAATATGTGACCATTCTACCGAGCACGCGAGCCTTCCTTCCAGTGATGACCCATTTGACCTTGAATTGTGAAATTTATTTTTTAAGTTTGAGATACTTCGCGTGCTAATGTACCGTCCTTACCTATCTGATGCAAGTCTGAAATAGAAAATGCAAGCCGCCTTTCACGGGCCTCTGTACACTGAGTATTTATGTACAGGAGAAGTACGCCATTTTGACATATTTTGAACTTGGAGATTTTTTATTATTCCCATGAAAGCTAAGAGAAAAAAAAAAAAATTCTATAAAGCTGCAACAGCAAGGGAATTCACCTGGTTATCAATTACCATTAGAAAAAATAATTAGAACTACGGCCCAGGAGAGAAGGCAAGGGCTAATGTATGACTTTCATGATACCATAATTATTTTTCTTTTAAGCCACTTTGTCATAAGAATAAGAAGTCACACACCCTCGAAAAGACACAAGCCTGCACAAACTTGTCCCATATGGATTCATAAAGGAGGCAATTCAAATCTAGGGGAAAAGTGTGTGTTTATTGTGAAATACCAACATCTGTTGTGCAGTGAAAAACAGGAGCAAATGTCATGCGGCCTCCCACATTTCCCAGGAATAATTAATGCCTCACTCTTAAGTGTTTGCTTTTTGGGAAAGCTGGTGTGTGAAGCAAGCTACTCAGTGAAATTCAGAAATGCAAGCTCAAACTGAGTAATACATATTCTGAGATCAAAGCCACAGGACATGTTTTAATTTGAGGGCAAAACACCGGAACGCACGTCTCGGGTGCCGTGTGGACGCGGGAGGGCTGTCTCGGGCCCGGGCAGGCGGGAACCGGCCAATCCCAGGCGGGGCTCACTACTATGAAGGACTGTTTTCTTCCTATTGTTTTCAGACGGTTTGTTGCCAGAATATAGAAATGCCGTTGATTTTTTTTTTTTTTTGTATATTGGTTTTGTGCCTTGTGACATTGCTAAATTCTTATTAGTTCTAGAACTTTTTAAAAAGATTTAAGATTTTCGACGACATAAACGCAGGTAGTCTGCAAATAAAGTTTTAGTTCTGCCTTTCCTATCTGGATGCCTGTCATCTCTTTTGCTTCCAAATTGCATTTTTTAAAAAATATGTTTTTATTGATTTTGAGAGAGAGAGAGAGAGAGGAAGAGAGAGGGATAGAGAGATAGAAACATCACAACCCAGGCATGGGCCCTGACCTAGAATCGAACCATGATCTCTTGCTTCCTTGGTGGATGCTCAACCACTGTGCCATACCAGCTGGGCCCAAACTGCCTTGTTAAAGAATTACTGCTAAAGCAGTTATTTAATCCAGCAGTCGCCAACCTTGCAGACCTCACAGACCACCAGTGTTCCGCGGACCACCGGTTGGCGACTGCTGATATAATCAATTGTATACATACCTAGAAATAACTTTTAGCTTTAACAAGCAAAACCAACTATATTCAGTAGCCTGCCCACCTATACCTCTTAAATATATTCTAGAAAGAAAACTTACAATCAACAATATAAACATTGGTGACTACTTACAAATTCCAGAAATATTTAGTTTTGTTTTTTCCAAATAAAATAGTCATTAAAAAACTGCAGGCCCTGTTGCGTTTTCTTTCTGTGTGTACCACTTTCTATAATGCAATACAGGGAGTTCTCTTGGAATTTTTCCTGTAAAGATTTTTCAGGAGACGTATGGCAGTAGAGCAAAGAGAACATGGATTTTGGAGACAAATGGATTTGGAGTCACAAAGACAATGGGTTGGATTTCAGCTCCTTCACTTAACAAACGTAATATCTCAGCCAAACATTTTAAGCTCCCCTGGGGTTTCTTTCTCTTGCCCGAAAAATGTTTCTTGATATACTGGCATAAACTGTGGAGGGAGAGAAAAGATAACGGAAGTACAAAAAAAATATTAACAATGGTTATTCTGGGCAGTGGGATGGGGGTTTTGTATTCCTTCTTATTCCCAAATTCTCCTCTGTCCAATAGAAATACATGAGAACCACATATGTAACTTTAATTTTTAGAAATCACATTAAAAAAAGCAAAAATAAATAGGTAAAATTAATAGTAATAATATTAGTAAATTTATGAATAAATTTATTCTCATTTATCAAACGTCATTTCGTCATGGAATCCACATATAAAAATGATTGTTATCATAAGTTTCGGGGTCACGAGAGCTTCAAATCCAGCGTGTATTTCCCACTTAGCGTGCATCTCCTTTCAGCCTCGTTCCATCCCAAGTGCTCTGCTGTGAGCTGAGGCGGGTGAACATCACGGGAGACAGTGCAAGGGATGGCCCGTGCAGGCGGCTTGGCAAGATTCACACTGTCACCGAGTCTTGGTTTCCTCATAAAACTTGCAGTGAGCATTACCAAGACTTCCGGCGTAACTCCCAGTACTCAGCAGGAACGCGATACACGAGAGTCGTTTCTCTGCGTATGTTTGGGATTCTCCTGTCATCTCCGATTTTACTCTCAGGGTTATTCTACTAGCTGTCTGTTGCTGAGTAATAATCTGCCTTTTGATGTGAGCTGTTTAAAACAGAAACTGTATCATCTCCCCGTGGATCGGGCTGGTCCAGGCCTGGCTGCACTGGGATCTCACCAGGCTGGAATTGAGGTGTCAGCCAACCTGCTGTTCCCATCTGGCCCTCCAGGTCCCTTCCAAACTCACTTGTTGACAGAATTCAGTTCCTTGCAGCCACAGGACAGAAGCCCTCAGGCCCGCGAGGCCCCCTCTCTCCACAGGCAGCTCAAAGCCGGCTGCTTTTACCTGGAGACTTCCTGGACAGCAGGGACAGCGTTTCCTGATTAGGTCAGGCCCACCCAAGATCATCTCCCATGAGATGGCTGAACAACTGCCTGATGAGGCGCCATCATGACATCTGCAAAATCCCCTTCCCTTATCAGGCAACCCGGGCATGTGCTCTGACCAGGAATCGGAATGTGACCTTCCGGCTCACAGGTCGACGCTCAACCACTGAGCCACAACGGCTAGGCCCTTTGCCTTCTAATGTAAAATAACCCTCCCTCCCCTCAGAGCCTCCTGGGGAGGAGCAGAACATGTACACCAAGGGGCGGGGACCTGGGGGGTCACTCACAGTTCTCCAGACGCATTCAACTCTGGTTACTGCCCAGTGTTTCCCGACCATGTATTTCAGCGTCTCCAGGGGGCCTGATTCAGACACTATTTCCAAAGGTTTTGATGGCTATGAGGCCCCAGGTTCATGGTTAACGCCCTCCGTCCCGCCCCCCTTTTCTGGACCTAAGTCCATGCATGTGGAACTGGAGGCTTCCAAGGACTCAGGATGAGACGAAAAGGAACAAGAGCAGGGAAGGAAAGCTCACGGAGAAGAGGCTCTGGGGCCTCTGAATGAGCAGTGTCTGGGGAAGCCAGCAGGCAGGTCGCTAGTCTGGACACGTGGGGATTAGTTGTATTTATTCCCCAGTAGATTAATACCATATTTTTTCGTGTATAAGACTCCCCCCCAATTTCCAACCCAACATTAAGAAATCAGTATTTTAAACATAAAACAGAACATATTTTTATTTAGTAATTACCGCAGGTAATGTTCACATACCAGTACTATGATCTTATGCAGCATATCACTCTATTCAGCCTCTGTTGCATCACTGCTCTCTTCTTCATCGCTATCAGTTCCAGACACATCACTTTCTCCAACTTCTATTGTATCACTGCTGTCTTTGAGTCACTGTCCATGTCTGTGAGATCCTCCTCATAAACTGGTGGCATTTTCTGAGCTAACTTTGCTCGTATTCGCATGGCCAAGCCTTCTCCCCCCATGAAATGGAAGCACCATTTTGCCTTTCCTGTAAAATCAACCATGTCCATTTCACTTGCAAACATTCTTGCCTGACATTGAATAAGCTTGGTTGACACACTTCTATAAGCCACTCTGGCGCTGCTCCATAATCCAAGTCTTAAGCCTCTGCTCCAAGTTTGCGCATTTTGCTGGCTTTCCTCTTAAGGTCTTCTTCTTTTTTGGCACCTTGAGTTGTTCTTCCTGTTTTCTCCACTGTCTGATCATACACTCAGCGGGAGGAGGTCCACATGGTCTCTCTGCAGCTCCATTTCCATGGTCCGTGGCAGAGCTGATGACATTCAGTTTGAATTTTGCAGAGTAAGACAATCGCTTACCAGTATTTATCTTTGTATTTTTTGATGTCTTTAAGGGCTCAGAATGCTTCGGACCCTGTTGCTTCTGCACGCTCTCCACCTCCACCTCTAATCAGGGCATCTGCTGACGTCAGTAACAATAAGGCGTGTGATTGGAGGAAGCCTGTTTGACAAGGTATGGGCAGCTACGCACCCGCGCGGCTCCCTCCTGGGCTGACTTCTGTGTGTAAGATGCCCCTCGATTTTCAGTCCACAATTTTAGAAAAAAAATAGCGTCCTGTACATGGAAAAATATGGTACATTGTTCCCCCATGAGTTACAGACTTCTCAATCTGTCCCAGGTGCCTTGGTAAGAGTTCAAATAGTCAGGGTACTGTTGGCAGCATGGACTTTGAAAGCACTGAAGATCAATGTTACGTGTCAGTAAACGAAGTGTAAAAACTGGCTAAATGTTAATTTCTCCTCTTGACCCTCAGTCTATTACATTATCATGAACTGTGTATGTGTATGTGTATGTGTGTGTGTGTGTGTGTGTGTGTGTGTGATCGGTAACAGACTATAGAAAAGAGGAAAAAGACTCCACTGGGCTCCAATTCCGCTCTGAAGCTCTGAGATTTCCAACAACTTTGGAAGATTTTTCCTACTTTTAAATTATGGTTTGGGCAGTTCCCAGAAGTTTGTCCAGCTTATATTTTTTATAGTTTTCTTGGCTGGCTTTGGACGTATCTTTGCTTCTGGCTGCATGTTAAAATGATAAAAGAAGTTCTTTAAAAATTCAGGGTTTATTTTATTCCCTTCTCTTTTCTTTTAAAATCCTAAGAATCATTTTACCTGCCTCGTGTTTTGAAATACTGTAGGAATTCCCTGTCTTGAAATTCTTCGTTTTCTGCTATTTAAATGCACTCATTTTTCTAACTCCATGAGCCCAGAGAAGACGTAGAGAAAACTCGAATCAATTGCTTCCCGGGTTTGTCCCTGTGACACACGTGACGCCTACACAACATTTTCCACCTGATTTCATACCACACACTTGGTGAGGCACCCCACCCACAGAGCCCTGTGACCCTCTCCCCTCACTAATGCTTAACAGGGGGAGGCTAGTGCCTCTGAAACAGCGCAGGTGACCTTGACAATGAACCTGGTAAAAGTCTCCGGCTACATGGGATTCAGGCTGAGGATGAGCCAAGCCTGACTCCCCATAATGAGCGAATCTGACAGTAGTGTTTGCGTAGATCTCATGAAGCTCGTCACAATACCACTGCCATTTAATTAACTAATTACGTCTTCAGCTATTGCTCTCTTTGTTTACAGATCTCCACAATCATTCACTTATTGAAAACAATCACACGCCTAGAAGATAGGAAGTGCAATACAAGGACGACATGACTCGCTTGAGGTGGTGCAGAACTGCAGTTCCTGCCTCTCAACCCAATGCTACTTCTGGCAACATCCCCTACTTCAGTGGTTCTCAACCTTCCTAATGCCGCGGCCCTTTAATACAGTTCCTCATGTTGTGGTGACCCCCAATTTCATTGTTACAAATTGAACACAATTAAAGCATAGTGATTCATCACAAAACAATATGTAATGATATATGTGTTTTCCGATGGTCTTAGGCAACCCCAGTGAAAGGGTCGTTCCACCCCCAAAGGGGTCACGACCCACAGGTTGAGAATCACTGCCCTACTTCACCATTCCCTTCTCCCCTACAGATGGGTGGGGATCTTTAGCCAGCCCCACCCAGGATCACCGCTGACTGCCGGTACGTTTATATTTGTGGTGAATGCACAGTCACCTTAGACTTTCGCACACACACGCTTTTCTCCATCAGTCGGCAATGACCTTTGAGTTCCAGCAGGACCAAGACGCGCCTTTACCTTGTGGGTTAAAGCAAGAGTGGCCACGGTAGAGTGCCTTCTACAGGCGGCATGTGGAATCACAGACATTTTTCATTTATAACGTAAAAAAGCATACACGGTAGGTTCTAGTTAAACTTTTTACCTAGTATTAGATTAGACGTTTACTGTGACCCAGAGAAAAATCACAGACTCAGAGGACTCTAACTAACTCACAGCAGTCATTTATCATTTCCACTCAGTAACCGATTCTAAATCATCCAAAACCTCCATCTCCACTACACCTCATTCCCGTGCGCAACAAAGCTTAGAGTCATTAGCTCTCTTCAAAGCAAATGACACACACACACACACACACACACAATGTGTCTCTCCCTCTCTCTCTCTCTCTCTCTCTCTCTCTCTCTCTCTCTCTCTCTCTATATATATATATATATATATATATATATATATATATTAGAGGCCTGGTGCACAAAATTCATGAACTCAGGGGCGGAGGGACAGATTGCAAGAGGGCACAGGCCAGGCTGAGGGACCCCACCAGTACATGATTGGAGCCGGGGAGGGATGTGGGAGGTTGCCAGGGAGAAACTGCGGGAGGGCTCCAGGGTGTGTCTGGCCCATCTTGCTCAGTCCCGATAGGACCCCAGCAGCAAGCTAACCTACTGGTCGGAACGTCTGCCCCCTGGTGGTCAGTGCATGTCGCAGTGACTGGTCAACTGGTTGACTGTCTGCCCCTGGTGGTCAGTGCACGTCATAGAGAGCAGTTGAGTGGCCTTAGCATATCATTAGCATATTACACTTTGATTGGTTGAAAAGACGACCAGACGACCAGAAATTTAGCATATTAGGCTTTTATTATAGAGGATTATTAATAAAAATATTAATGTATATATGCATATTCAATTTCTATTCATTTAACTAGACTATTTTTCATCTTTCTTAATGTGCTGCCATAAGCTATTATATGATTCTTGCTACTAGTTTCTAGGTTGTCCATTTCTGAGCTAAATAATTAAATGATTATAATCTTATTTTAAGTTTTCTACCTGTTGGTCACTCTCATCTATTTCCGCTGAAACTCTTTAAATTTCCTTTTCAATAAAAATTCAGCCAACATTTATTTGGCCCTTAACATGCTCCCTGGCAAACAAACCAGCCTGTTTCAAGGATTTCACTTAAAGCATTTTTCTGCCTCTCCAGTTGCTGTCACCCATATATTTATTTCCCTTTAAAATCAAACTCTCTGGCCCAGCCGTGTGGCTCAGTGATTGACCTATGAACCAGAAGGTTACAGTTCGATTCCCAGTCAGGGCACATGCCCGGGTTGTGGGCTCGATCCCTAGTAGGGGGTGTGCAGGAGGCAGCCAATCAATGATTCTCTCTCATCAATGATGTTTCTCTCTCTCCCTCTCCCTTCCTATCTGAAATCAATAAAAAAAATGTATTAAAAAAAAATCAAATGCTCAGAAAAAGAATTTTAACTTCTTTGCCTCCCTTTCTCTACCTCCCATTCATTTTCCCCTCCCACTGCAACCCACTGCTCCAGGGCACTCCACTGAAACTTCTCTCCTGACCACCGGTGCCGCCTGCGACTGCAAATCCATCTTGCTATTCTTGTCACTTGGTCTCAGCGGCACATGCCACGCCTACATAGTCCCTCCTGGAAGTGCTCCCCTTTCTCACTCCTCCGCATTTCTGACCCTGAAATTAGGATTTACTCTTCTTGACCACTTTCTTTTGCTGCTTCCCCTTCCTGTATGCTTTGACGTTTTGAATGTTTGCATTTTATAGAGCTCTAGTCTGGGAAATGTGCTTGCTTCCCACCTTGGTCCTTAGAAAATGTCCCACAGCGTCAACTAACATCAGTATAGGCAGGGCTTCCTGACCTCTTCAAGTCCGAGTTCCTTTTCTGCTCCACGCCAGTGTTTTGCAGGGAAGGGCATGTGACCTTTTAGTAGTTCCTGAGCGTAGCGGCTTCTAACACACGTTTAAAAGCAGAAACAAAATGCATGTCTAACGCATGGCACAGACAGAAACTCTCAGAGCGCATCACACAAAGAAAAGGTCCCGTTCTGTGAAATCATGCCCTTGTATAGGGTCGGAGGCAAAACACGCCGCTTACCATGTGTCATGCTCACAAAAGATCCAGAACGAGAAGTATTTATTACTTCCTACTACATGTCTCTTCATGGAAGTCTTTTGGGCACCTCAACTCCACAAGTTCCACACCAAGTTCATTACCTTTGCCCCTCAAAGCCTCTTCTCCTTGCTTATCCCTTCTCTCAGTTAATATCATGAGGCTAGAAACCTGTCAGCAGTCATCTCCATCCACTTCCTTGTTCCTCACACCCACCCCCTATGGAGACCTGTCATTCTGGCTCCTAACCATCCCGGTCTTCCTCTCTCCCTACTTTCACTGCTTTCATTGAGGCCCACACAGCTTGTTTCAAAACAGAGACTTCTAACGGGAAATTTGAGATAGACAACAGAGCAGGGGACGATTAAAACTGTGAAGCGTTTGCTACTCACAGCTCCCAAGAGGAGGGGCACACCACACCCTAGGGGGGGCATGGGAAGCACCGGGGCCGGCCAGCAGGCCCAGGGGAGTGGGAGAGTGGCAGGGGTCTCCACTGTGGTTTCCCCAGAGAGAAAAGGGCCAGGCTGGTGAACAGGCTGAGGCTGTCTGGTTTAAATAATTTCTGCTGACTCTGGGGAACAGGGGCTGTCCCTCGCTCTCTGGTATGTGGCCTGCGGGTGACTGGGTCACTTGGATGACAGCCCAGAGTTTGAGAGCCTGATAAAGAAGGCAATGAGATAAGCTCTAAACTGGTTGGTTTGCCTCTGGAAAACATGCCCCTGGGCCAGTAGTTTATTATGTCTAGTGATCGGCCAAGCCTGGGAGGGACGGTCCCTCTGGGCTAAGGAAGACCTCAGAATATGAAAAATAGAACCCAGGTTGTTTGATCTCTGCCACCACCCCCTGAATGACTGCAATGGTCTCACCTCCCTATTACCAACTGCCTGACCACACATTATCTTTGAAAAGCCAGATCCAAGCACAGATCTGTATAAAAATCTTAAGCCATCTACCCTTCAGGACCTACAGAATGAAATCCAATGGTTTTCCCCATTCCAGTTCCTTAAATAGGCCCTAAGCTCGTTTCTAGCCTCTTCTCTCATTGTGCTCTACAAATCCATTAAAAGGAAAAACATTTCCATAATTCTATCACTAACATATCAAACTGCTTCCGATTTCCCTTTTAATTCTTTACTAAGTGGAAATGAAACATTTCCAGATCTTTAATAAAGACTTAGCTCCAGTTTTGTGTTTCAGTTAGTTATTCATATCCTAGTATAGTTTGGGTTAACCTTTTTTTCATTTATATCATTTTTATTGTGGAACTAGAGGCCTGGTGCACAAATTCGTGCACAGGTGGGGTTCCTCGGCCTGGCTGGCGATCAGGGCTGATAGGGGCCATCCCTGGTGCCGGGGAGGGAACCGCCGGAGATTGGTGGGCCACAGGAGGTTGGCTGGGGGAGCGCACTGACCACCAGGTAGCAGCTCCTGCATTGAGTGTCTGCTCCCTGGTGGTCAGTGCGTGTCATAGCGACCAGTCGACCAGTCATTTGTTCGCTCAGGCTTTTATATATGTAGATAAATTGATATAACATTGCATTAGCTTCAGGTGTACAACCTCATGATTTGGTATTTGTATATGTTGCAAAACGAGCACCACAATAAGCCCAGATAACATCCAACACCACACGTCGTTACAAATGTTTTCTCTGGATGAGAACTCTCTAGATCTACTCTGCCACCTACCTTCCAACATGTAGTGGAGAATTATTAGCTACAGTCACCATGAGTGACTTACCTTTCCATAGCAGGAAAACTGCAGCAAATGAGTCTACCGTACTTGATCAAATCACTCCATTAGATATTTAGACTATTTCTAAAGGTTGAAATGAGGCTCTGTGATCCTACCTATCACACTTCTTTTGCTTGGATTACTCATACATAATGTTAAATGTTAGTACTGGGCCAACTGGAATAGATCTATCTATGGCTTTCGGTTAAAAATGCTTTCTAAAAGCATATCATGCTCTGTTCCACCAGAAATCCATTCACCGGCCACCATACATCCTCTGTGCTGACACAGCACGCACGCAGACACACAGATACACTGAACGGCGTTCCCACGGGCCAGAACAGACCCACCCCTGGATTGCTGTACACTGTCAGTCCAACCAGTTCAATGGCATCTTAAAGAGGCCGGACTATTCATTTCACAGCTCTGGAAACAGAGACTCGTAGAAATTCAAAGACTTGCTCAATTAAGCAGAGTCAGTTCGTGGACGAGGCGACAACTGTCTTGACCCCACACCCAATATGCTGTTTTCAGAGTTCTTTTCTTTTTATAAAGGTAATAATGACATTTATTCTTTCACACATGCAAGGTAATAACCCAATCTTCTAGAGGTCTCAGAAACAACTAATACCATCACTATTTCATCAGACATTCACATGTCTCCTAATGCTCCTAATGGTGATATTTGATCATTTCCGTTTGTATCTGTAATGTGAGCTGCTGCAACAGATAAACCCTGGGTATTAGGGGTGTGACTCTAACAGTTTTCCCTTTTCATTCTGTTAGCCGATGCTGGTGTTGAAGGGGGTGACCATCCACATGATGCATCAGAGACCAATGCTCCTTCCATCTTGTGACACTTCCACAGTCTTTGAGGTCTTTTGCTTTTAGCAAGGAGGCAGAAAAACAGACCATGGTAAAGACGAACTTCTGTCCTGGAACATCACTTCTGCTCACATACCATGTGTAGAATTAGCCACGTGCCCAGATGCAATGGGGTGGAGGAGGGCTGGGATATGTAGTCTTGCCCGGAAAGACAGGAGAACAGGGTCTGGTGAACACATACTAGTCTCTGCCACATCTTCCTCCACTCTATTACAGTAGATGCGAGTTAATGCTTAATTTTCTTAGGTGCTGATGGCTAATCTACCTGGGTTGGAATCAATAGAAACTTGGGCTGGTTACCTAACTCTATTCAGTTTACTTTCTCAATAGTCTGGTTTCTTCTGCTAATACTAACTCTTCGATGATTTGGGAGTTAAAGATAGGATGCAGATAAAGCACCTTACAAGGCCCTGGTCCTTGCTAAGTGATCCATCAATATTCATGCTTTCCCACCTCAATCCTTCAGAGGCTATACGCGATTTATTTCTGTGCTCATCATTTCCTTTTTTTCTTTTAAGGCTAAAGTTTAAAAAAAATATCTAAACAGTTTAAAAACACATGCTTTTTATCCACCTAGAAGTGCTACATTCTCAAAACTGCAGTGAAAATGAAAATCAAAATATAATAAAAAAAAAGGGGATACAAGGATGAACATAGACTTAGGTAGGTAAATAACTGAAACTCTTAATTCTATACTGAAGTGCTCTTCAGAAACCTGCCCAGAAGAATGCTGAAGTTAAATGTATCCTCTAGTCACCTTTTCGACTGAAGCAGAAAAGTCCAAGCAATTTTAATAGCTTGAGTATTCTCAATGTAATTCTAAAAAATGGCCAATTTAATTATCATTACTGCTGCCATGGTTTTATAAAATACAAGCTCTGCAAAGCAGAGTTAATATTATACTTACATCGAATTACATACTCAACATGTTTAGGACAGTGCTATGCACAGTGGGTTGGTTTAAAAGGCTTGAAACACATTGATTTCTATCGATTTATAGAATCGTTTCCATCTTTCCATAAGGCACGGTTTGGTCTAAGATTTCCTTTATCTGAATTACAATCTAATAAGCTAGCCCGTTGCCGCCATCAATGCGCACAGGAAACAGGAGGCTTCCAGGCCAGAGGTAAAGGATTCATTACTCACGGGACAGCCAAGAGCATGGACATCTGCACATGTGTTAGTTCCTTTGGCTTCTGTACGCACAGTAGGTCTGTATCACAGCTGAGGAACGCTGAGCTTGGGGAACCCACTGTTTTATAGTAAGCAGTAAGCAAGCCTGCTCTTAGTTAATGCCTCGTCCCTCCAGCTTTCTTGCTATCAACACAGCCCTGAGAAGCAGTCTGGGGAAAGGGCTCCATCTTCGGCATAGCCAGGAAGAATGTGCGGAGCCCCGGAGGGCCCATGGGAGTGATCCCTCCTAACAAGGAGCGGAGGTGGCTTGCAAGGAGACAGACGCTATAAGGAGATTTAAAAATGAGAAGGAATTGTTGCCAAAGAGAATCACTACCATTAAGACAATGCTGCAGGGAAAGTTAACACATAGAAATGAATATCAAAGATTCTCTGCAATTACTAAGGATCGACCAATAACTCAGCCCTTTTAAGAGCAAACAGAAAAATGTCATTGATTTTCAGACTCCCATTATCCAGAAGTTAAATGTAATTAAATGTTACATTGATGCTACACACAATATGTGCAAGAGGATTTCAGAGCATGGGATTACCGAGGAGACCTGGAATGATAGAAAATTAATCGGTCCTTGGGGCTGATCCTGAAAGATAATGAGGATTTCAAATCTGGGGGCTAGAGGGAGCGGTCTTTTAGGCATGAGGGACACGACATAATCGTACTGGAAAAGGGCCGAGTGGAAGCAAAGGGGTTCGTCTTCAGAGTAAATAAAATAAGGTTGGGAGTGAGTGGAAATAGATCAAGAAAGGCTTGGACCAATGGAAACATTTACTATTCATAAGGAAGAAAAAAGGCCACTTTTGTAAATTTCTAAGCAAGGTAGTGAGGGATACAGCAATATTTAAGCTAAATTAGCATGACCTTTTTATTGGGAAAAAAATTAAACCTACGTGATGGATTGGACCATGGTGGCGGCAATGAACTAGAGATTTAAAAACTGGCTAGGAGTGATCGTTTGAAGAACATTTTATAGGATTTGGTAAAAACACGGCTAAGATCTTAACTGGCACATCTGTATTCTTGTGCCAAATGTTTTCACGTCTTTTGGTTCTGATGTACAAACGGTGTGTCTTTATCTCCCTGAGCCAAGTATTCTATTTTCCATGCTCTCACGGAGTTAATTCTATTCTTCTTGTTTTCAGACATGGTATTTGTTCGAGAGAGAGATTCAGTTCACTAACAACAGTTACTGAAATGAATTACATATTTGAAAATAAAATTGTAGTATTTTCCTTGAAGTACCTTAGAAAACAGGAATAATTACTTACAAGTGCGGTTTGCATATTATTATGGGAGCCCCACATACATGTACAAAAAGGACAGTTAATGAAGAACGATCAATGCTTATAATATATAGTATTATAATGCTTATTCTATTATTCTTGCTAAGGAAGGCAAAACAGTTTAAAACAGACTTTAGACCTCTCACTACAACCTGTAAGTAGAAATTATATACAAAAAAAGGTGGAACTGTAACTGACAATCAGTGGGTCCGTCCTGCCTGTAACTACTTGAGCCGATTAAGCAGAGACAGGGTTGAATCATATGAGTGTTTATTCCAATCCTGCCAGCAGCATGGGAGAGCAGCAGGTCATCCACAAAAATCTGCTCTGCCTCTCCCCTCAAGCCAGCTGCTTATATTGCGTAGAAAGACAAAGATTACATGGGGAAGTAGGCAAAGGGTGTGCCAAATGGGCAGTTTACAGGTAATGCAGGGTGGAGATTTGCAAAGGCCTACGGGCATGCAAAAGCTGGGGGTCTTTAAAGGGCTGGTGATATGCAAAGGGCCAGGGGTCTTCAAAGGGCGAGGGATTCTGGCTTCTGCAACAAGGCTGTTCATCTTTCCATGATAATCTGCAATCCCAGGTGAGCTCCCAAGTCCCACCTGTAACCCCCAGCCAGGGTAGAATGTGCCTTCTTTAATCAGAACACAATCACAGTTGACAGAGCAGGATTAATGTTTCTTAAATTCTAGCTGGTCCCCAACATTCTATGGCTGCCCCTCTCAGAACCATGGAAATGGAGTGAAACACATCTGAGGACTCAGTGGCTGGCCCTTGATCCACGTGTCTGGCTCACTGTCAGCAAAGGTAATTTCCATGAAGTTCGGTGAGAGAGCCTTTGTCCTGGGCTGCGGGGTGGGCTCCTGCACTGAAGCCAGTGACACAGAAAGCATCGCGGTGGATTGCCACAGCCATGGCCATCCCCGTGTGCAGAGTGAACGTGGTAAACAACTGATCGTTCTTTCCCATTTACTCACATCACAATTCACATGTGCACCAGAAGCCAACATTAGGGAATTAACAATAAGTAATTATTGACTCTTACTCCGACTGCCACGTTTTTACAAGCAAAAGAAAATTTACTAGACGTTTGATGTCTCATTATGGCCGGCATGTAATTTATTTCTCTGTTGGAGTTGAGTTTATCAACTGTTTCTGTCCATGCAGAGAAAATGTTCCCACCTAAGAAGCCAATACAAGAGCACAGGCGGGAAGCTGGGACGCTTCACTGAAAGTCTAAGTTAGGCTGTCGGTTTGAAGCAAAGAAAAGAAGAAAGAACGGGGTTTCACCATGCCTTAATCACCTGCACAAAGTCCTACGGTTCATTGTGTACTGATTGGTATGCAGTACATTAACATCGAGTCTATCAGAATATGCTAAGCTACAATATATTAGAAGAAAATGACATTATATTATTTATTATTCAACTAACTGGTATCTGAAAGTAAATTATACTGATGAGTTATAAAGAAAGATAAATGATTCATGAATTTCATGGAGTTCAAATAATAACAGTGATCATTTTGACCAAGCAGCCTTTCTATAGTTGTTGACTGCAGGTTACAGTTCAGGTAGCTCAGCCGAATCTGTCATTATCACATTATTGGTGCTTACTTGCCCAATTTCCTTTTTTACCACCATAACACAATGGAGCAAACTCTGAGAAGAGTTATTTTAACAAAAGCTACATGCTACTTTGAAAATCCCAAATCAAAGAAATCATTCCTTTGGAACATCTGAAACCAAGGCCCATAAAAATACCCTACAAAATATTCATAACTAAGAGAATGCAAGCTAATCCCTCAAAGTCCATCAACACCAACAATGATGACGACTACCTATTGTACATTTCCTGGGAGCCATTGTTGATGTCACATGAATTCTCACCCTCATCGCAACTCAGTGAGATAAGCAGTGTTAATCCCCATTTTACACAAAGAAAAGGGAGGCTTAGTGAGGTTAAATAACTGTTTCAGATCACCCAGTTACTTAGTGACAGAACCGAATTCCACCACAGAAGTCCCAGGCCAGGGTGGCTGTGGCATTCACCCCTCAGGGACCCATGAACACACGTCCACGTGACCAAACTGGTCTCTAAGATGCAAACTGCATTCATGATTTAAGTATGTGAAATGTGAAAGAGTCCGTGGACAATATGTAAAGAAGGTAGCATCAAGATATCAATGCTAAAAAATTATTCCAAGAGACAGTTCTCAGATTTCTCTATCTGCCATCGTCTGCAAAAGGAAAAGACAATAATGATACAGACGACAATTAGGGAAATGGGCTTGGAAGCACTATTATTTCAAAGGCGAACATTTCCCAGATACTTGGTTAAATGTTTTGCAGAAACTCCTTCCCAGAACTGAACACTGATAAACCTCTGCTTCCAAAACTTCACCCATAAAACGAGTACACACCGGTAATGCACCACGCTCCCCGCTCTGTGGGAACGTTCCCTTTCAACACCACAGGCTCCCAGCTTTCCGGCAAGGCTGAATGGGGAAACCCACCACCCACACACTGATCTGTAGTGAAAGCGGATGCAACTGCCCATGAAAGAATGACCCCTAAAAAATCACATTGGGGAGCTGATTCCATTCGGAAATACTGAAGCCCCAATAACTGATTTTTCAAGACATTTGGCAACAAGTTTCTGGAATAGAAAGAAGGCCCAAGGGCACGAGAACTTGCACAAGAAAGGAAACCGGAGACAGCAAAGCTGGCCGATTCTCCGGGACCTTGGGACCTGGTGCTACATGAACCTCACTTTGTAGGCATGACAGAAGAAAAGACAAAAGAACAAGTGTACATCCTTTCCATTCTGCATAAGTCAGTCTTTATTTAATCTAATTTCCGTGTGCTTTTTTCTCAGTGACAACCTGAACACTGAATACGAGCGGAGCACAGCTTTTCCATTTCAGACGTGGTTCGTGTGTCTCGCAGGGCTGTGACCTACTTCGGAGCTCCGCTTCCTGCCACGTGCAGCCTGACTGCCAGGCCCGACCTGGACGTCCCATCGCAGTGGCCTCTGAAGATTAAACACCGATAACCTCACAGCCCAGATTCACCCGCATCGGGGACTAATGGCCAGCCATCTTCAGGCGGGAAGAGCCACAGAGCTGACGAGTGCTGTCAAACAGACGGAAACGGATAAGGATGCCTTGAGCTCTTCCTGGGGAGGTTTGGGGCCGGCTCCTAACTCACCTCCTCCATCCTCCCTAAAAGGTGATTCTTTCACTTTAATTTTTTTATATACAAAGCTATTAGTTCACTTAAGAAAACCTACGTTGAAATCCACTTGAAGTATATGTGCTTATGTTCTATCCCAACCAGAATTTAAAATATTTGAGACCAGGCATTTTCAGCTTTTGGTTATTTTTCATTTTAACACAGCATAGAAGACAGAGATGAATACACACACACACACACACACACACACACAAGCACACACACCTTATTACTTGCCAACTAATAAATGAGGCAGAGAGAAACAGCCTGACATTTAAGGCACCCATCACTGTAGCAGGGCACTGCTTAAAACTTTTGAATCTTAACAGACACTGATTTCATTTATTAATATTTAACTCCCTTATGGAGATGTTATTACGCTCGCTTTGCAGATGGGGAGACTTAGCCTCAGATGAAAACAAGATTAAACCCAAGATTAAACCTCTGCTTTTCTGATTCCCAGACACGCACTCTTCCGACCATTTGAACTCTCTCTCAATACTCAAAGCACTTCAGATGCAGCAGGGCTCGAACAACAAAACCAAAACAACTGAAGGACCTTAGGGTTATCAACACGGTCTCAGGCTCATCCAGGAAAAGGGAAGCTCCTGCTGCCGCCAGGCTGGTGCTGCTGCTGCTCACCCAGGCTTTCTCCTTGACTGTCTGCTGCGGCCTTAGCGATGAATTTCCGTCCCTGTCGAGGACGGAGCTGCTCATTTATCCTCATTAGCAATCACCACAGGTCCCTTCCACTTCTAACATGCGGGGGCTTTACTCTGTGAGGCATCGTCGCCTACGTTCAGTTCCTATTCAACACCTACCTTTCCCAAGAGAAACTTAATGCTTCAGTTTTAATAAGAAGCAAGCAGAGGCCTGTCTCCACACCGTGTTTGCAGGGCACGTCTCAGGAAGCACAGACGACAAGGCCAGCGAGGGATGATTTATGCAGTCGGTGATAGCATCGCGGGAACGGGGAGAGAGGCTTGGAGTGTAAAAATGAAAGCAGGAGACAGAATAAGAGGCGCAGCGATACCGTGAAGAGATGTTTTTTAAGAGCAAATGTAGTAACGCAGCCATTTACTAAGTATTTCCTTCCCAGGGAGCACGCGGGCATGCTCTCGGGCAGCTTGGAGATCTCTATCACACAGTTTTATGTACGAGACAGATTTTCATCTTTGCGGAATGGGGTTTATTTTTCCAAGTTAAGAAACAACGCTGGGGAACGGAGATGCCCGTCATGCGTTAGCATCGCTTAATCAGTGAAGAGAGGCGGGAACGTTAATGATGAGGCTTATGAAATGTGGCCTTTACACGGACTCTAAAGGTATTTCTACAGGAGGAGCTTCAAACTGTTTTGATTGATATTGAAGACACTGACAAAAGTTGATGGCTCCCCTGACTGTAAACAAATAAGCATTATGATGTTATCAAAAAATTGCAAACAAGTTTCATCAATCTCTCACACGAATAACAGGAGTAAGGTCCCCATCACAGTACCACTCTGCCGACCTGGGAAGAATATACAACAGCATGGTACCCACACATCTGCTGCCCAGCGGCCCCGGCTGGGGGACGACAGGCAGTGAGGACAGAAAACCAGGCAGGAACAAGCCACTGAAACACAGGCTCGGGGATGAGGACGACCTGCTGGAGCCACTGGAGCTGCAGCACCTGGTGCAGACCTACGGGCAGAGCGACAAGGAGCAGAGCTGCTTTCTGCATTTACGCGGTTAGAAGCCACGCCCCATCGCCAATGGTCCTTTGAATACAAATTACAAATGCTATATGTATTAAGTATAAAAATATTCGTCTTTAAATATGTTTTTCCTTATCTTTTTTTTTAGAGGGAGGGAGAGGGAGAGAGAGATAGAAACATCAATGACGAGAGAGAACCATTGATTGGCTGTCTGCTGCACACCCCACACTGGGGATTGAGCCCACAACCTGGGCATGAGCCCTGACCCAGAATTGAACCGTGACTTCCTGGTTCATAGGTTGACACTCAGTTGCAGAGCCACACTGGCTGGGCAGTATAAAAACATTCTTAATTATATGTAGGCCCTTCATTCACTGCTGCACAAGAACGAATTCACATTCACGTGGGTTGCCTATAATGCTAATTTCTTAACTGAAGGGCAACCATGAATCACCCATTCTCAGAGGGTGGCATCACCAACCCAAACATCTTGTCACGGTTATTATGTTGAGGAATTTATTCACTGCAGCCTGGAGAGAGGACCTAACTCTGTATCCTTTACTTTGGGAAAAAAGACCCCAACTAAATCTGTGGTTGGTTGGTAGTTTGTACGAGAGCCAGAAATTCAAAAGTCTTTTCTTTATTTACTAGTAATAAATACTTAAGATGTCAGATTTCTCCTGAAGGATGGCCTATTTCATAAAAAGTATTTATCTCCTCTCACTTTGCAGACCCTTTAAAATAACAGTGAAGATAAGAATCATAAAGTCAAAGAGAATGGAAGCAGATCCCCCAGTGGATGAGTGATTTCAACACACTGCTCAACAACAAAAACCAGCCCGAGATGGGGTGAAGGCCTGAGAACGATGGAGCAGCTCCCGTGAAGATGGGATCTCCAGATGAGGACATTTTTGAGCATTTCCTGTGGGACAGGTACTCAGGCACTGAGTAAACAGCAATGCACAGAACAGAACATTTCTGCCCCCACGAAGCTTAGAGATATCCTTGTAGGGAAGAGTCAACTGAAAAAATAAATGGCCAATTGTAAACTACGTTGGATGGTATGAGAAAAGCAAACCAGGGAAGGGGAACAGGAAGTGACGAGTAGTAGAACTTGAAGTAAGGGTGGAGCTTGAGAAGGTTATCACAGAGATGATGCTATTTGAACAAAGACTTGCAGGAAGTGAGTCATGTGACATCTGGGTGTAGTAGGTTGAATGCCTTGTTCACAGTTATGTCCTCCCTTGCTGGCCTCATCACATTTCCCGGGGTTTGTGGAAACCATAATGCTTATTTGTTTACAGTCAAGATAAGTAAAAACATATTTAAAGACATCCTTAAAGGAGTTTATATTGATGTGGGGTTTGGTGGCTTTAAACAGAAATTTATTTCTCCCGATCCTGGAAGATGGAGTCCAGGATCAAGGTGCTGGCGGTTAGTGTTTGCTGAGAGCCCCTCCCCCTCCCTGGTCTGTACTCTCACCTGGAGGACAGCAGAGAGAGTTCCCATGGCTCCTCTTTTTAGAAGGGCACTAACCTCATCATGAAGGCCCCACCCTCAAGACCTTATCTAACCCAAATCCACTCCCAAAGGCTCCAACTCCAAATACCAGCAGATTGGGGGTGAACATTTCAACAGCTGCATTTTGAGGGGACACAGACATTTAGTTCATGACACCATGCCCACAGAGCTTCCAACTGGCCTTAGGATCTCACGATTTAACACATATAAACGACCAAGGAGCACCTGAAAAGATTCCAGCATGAACAAACAACTAAAATGAATGGTAATTCAGGGAACAGAAAAATTAAGCCACCAGAATTCTAAACATTCAGAGAGTTAAAGAGATACTACACCCACATACAAAGCCAGTATACTATGATAAATATGTAATCAGAAAATACGAAAGAGCTCTTGGAAATTAATGCCATTATGTCAAAATAAAAGAAAGTTCAACGGAATCCCAGGCAAAAGCTGAGAAATCTCTGAGAATGTAGAACTGAACCAAACCAACCAAATAAATGAATAAATAAATAAATAAATAAATAAAACAAATACACAAACCTGACAGGGAGAAAATGTGACAAAGAAGAAAAAAAGGGGGCTCAATATCCAATGACTAGGAGGTCTAGGAAGAGAAAAAGGAGAGTTGAAAATTATCAAATTCTCTAAGAAAATCTACCATAACAGAAACATGAGTCTCCAAATTTAAAGGACCCAAGAAATAACAAGCCTAATGAATGAAACACACACACACTCACACACACACACACTCACACTCCCAAGGTAAATCGTCATGAAATGTCATTATTCCCAGAACAAAGTGACCATCCTAAAAGCTGCCACGGGAGACAGGGTGGGGAGTAAGTTGAAGATAATCAAAGAAGAATGAGAATGGCGTTAAATGTCTCAATAGCCATAGTGTACAGTAGGAGAGAATGGAGCAACACCTTCACAATTCTGTTGAGAATTCTATGCAAACTGTCAAACAAATGTGAAGGCAGGGAAAAGGATGTGCTAGCTACACCCGGACCCAGCGAATCTGCTTCCCTGTACTGAGTCTTAGGAACTGGAGTACGTGCTTGATCACAGAAGGTAAAACAGAGCGCCCAGTCTATGCTCTGAAGCTAACAGTACCTACTCAACGACACATGGAAAATAGTCTGTGACTATTTAGGAAGAATGGGGAAAAGGATAAGTAGACCAACTAAGAGCGATGTCCTCATGTCAAGTCAACAGATCATATCTAAAACTGATAAATGAAGATGTACTGGTATATTATCTAGTACAGTGGTTCTCAACCTTCCTAATGCCGCAGCCCTTTAATACAGTTCCTCATGTTGTGGTGACCCCCAACCATAAAATTATTTTCGTTGCTACTTCATAACTGTAATTTTGCTACTGTTATGAATCGTAATGTAAATATCTGATATGCAGAATGTATTTAGGCGACCCCCATGAAAAGGTCGTTCGACCCCCAAAGGGGTCGCGACCCACAGGTTGAGAACCGTTGATCTAGTAACATGGATTTAACCATCAAATAACAGCTCCAAGTGTTATGAGTAGGAGTAGCCATTTCTGGATATGGAAATGGGCTGGGGTGAGAAACTGCCATTCTCCTTGAGGGGTATGCACTATTGAACTTTTAACTATGCACTTAAATTCCTGGAATTAAAAATAATTTATAAAAGAACAAATACTCTAAAATATGACCCAATTCATTCCCACAAAAGACCCACCAATATTATCTAGTAGATATTTATAACTGAGTTTATCACCCTGTTACTATCCCTAAGATGTCATGAAATAAGATAAATTGCAAAGGCTAATTATATGTGATTAGAGGCCAGGTGCAGGACATTCGTGCACTGCGGGGGGGGGGGGGTGCGCGGGTCTCTCAGCCTGGCCTATGCCCTCTCGCAGTCCGGGACCCCTCAGGGGATGTCTGCCCTAAGCCGGCAGGAGGACACCCTCGAGGGGTCCTTAGCACTGCTGCGGAGGCAGGAGAGGCTCCCGCCACCGCCACTGTGCTTGCCAGCCATGAGTCCGACTTCTGGCTGAGTGGTGCTCCCCCTGTGGGAGCACACTGACCACCAGGGGGCAGCTCCTGCATTGAGCGTCTGCCCCCTGGTGGTCAGTGTGCATCATAGCGACCGGTCATTCCATTGTTCAGTCAATTTGCATATTAGGGTTTTATTATATAGGATACAATGTTCAACAGGTATCCTTTACTTTAGATATAACCTTAACTATTTTTTAATCAATATATTTTCAAACTGAATTTTTCTCTCTTCATTTTCTTTCAATGTCTATCAACTGATTAATTTAATGTTGATTATCAGTATGGCTGTGGTAGGCCCTTTGCTAAACATAACCAGGTACTACTCTTGAACTAAAAAAATCTGTATTATTGGGCGTTTACTACCCTATCAAGACCAATATTTGCTTGACATAACTTTTTGGAGGTGATAAGAATGGATTAAGTCATCTGATCACAAACCAGCACTGAATGGCTTTCTCTTCACTTGTTACCTATATAAACAGTATATGCTCACCATTCTAAAACACTTAGAAGAGTCAAAGAAATCAAAGACAAAATAAATAAATAAAATCTCCCCATCTCTCCACCCTGAAATATATATTATCACTTAGATGTACTCATTCAGACTTTTCCCATTCAAACAGAGTATATGTATTAAATAAAAACATACTCTATGCACTCTTCTATGAGCTATTTTTCTACTTAATAGATCATAAATTCTTTCAAAAATTATTAGAGGTCAGAGAGCTCTGAATCAGTACTTCGAAGATTATGTGATGTTAAACTGTGTACTTTTAAAAAAACTATCTCTTATTTCTCGCTATTCAGGGTTTTTTTTGTGTTTTTTTTGGCATTACATACAATGCTGACAAATGTTCTTGCACACACACGAACACACACACAAATGCAAACACACGTGCAAAGCACACATTCACAAAAACACAAGCAAATATACATACACAAACATTTTCACATTATTTACTTAAAATTGCAAATATAATTCTAAATAATTTTCCAATTATTTACGTATAATTACAAACTAAACCAAATGATACATACTTTAAAAGATTTTAAACAGATATTGCTAAATTGTGCTCCTTAAACTGTTCACCAGGAAACATTCTCACCAAAAGTGTAGGAGACTGGCATTTTAGTAAGCTTTCAAAATGTTTGCCAATGTGAGAAATGAAATATGGTGTGTCACTGCTGCTTTACTTCAATTTCATTGATCTGTAATAATGCTGAGTATTTTTTCATGGCTCTTAGGTATCCATATGTCATCTTTTCTAAATCTGCCATTTTTCTATTCTTACTGAATTGTAAGTGCTCTTTATATATTAGGACTATCAACCCTCTGTCACATTTGTAAATAATTAACTCATTTATGTGCATCTTTCTGAAGCTTTTTCCCCCCACTCTCAGTCGCTGGATGAAGAGTTTATGATGACAATTTAATGCTTTCTTTTCAGTACGCAAAGCTATTCTGATTAGTGTGAAGTTAGGCATCACGGACGTGTGCCTTTGATGATTAGCAAGTGACACATAAGAGTGGGTATGGCTGCAGCATCGTCGAAGGTCTGCGGGTGTGTCTGTACTGAGGCAGAGGAAGGTGACATTGGTCAACTACCATCACTCCTCTACCCCTGGGTGTCCATCTTCTCCTCATCTACAAGCCTACTTGGCGCAAGATTTTTCAGCATAAGTCATAATTCAGGGACCAGGAAAGAAAAAAGGTAAACAAAGAAGTAGATGCTAAATCTAGCTTCAGGAATAAAAGTTAAAAATAATTGCTATGGCCCTACCCTGTTTGGCTCAGTGGACAGAGTGTCGGCCTGCAGACTGAAGGGTGCAGACCCGATTCCAGTCAAGGGCACATACACCCAGGTTCAGAGCTTGGTCCCCAGTAGGGGGCATGCAGGAGGCAGCTGATCAATGATTCTCTTCCATCATTGATGTTTCTAGCTCTCTCTCCCTCTCTGAAACCAATAAAAATAAAATTGCTAGGACTGGCACAACGAATTATTTAAGGCTGTACTAGCTTATTCCTTGATTTAAAAAAAAGACAAGGATTCCATCTGGGGGAGAAGAGATGGAATGGGAAAGGAGAAAATGCATGCCAAATTCAAATATAAATAAGATAGAAGTAAGTTATAACCATGTGAGAAAGTCCTTTAACTTATAATATACTGGGTAATATCGTTGTTAAGATGGTCTTTGGAACAGGCTACCTTTGTAGTATTCACAATAATTCCACCATCGCTGATAGACTCCAGAGAGTCACCCTGCCTCAGTGTCGCTCAGTGTCATGTCTCAGCTACTGGAACATTCACTCCTGGATCCATGCTGCTTGTAGCAGCTCCAGGCACAGACCAGCCCACTGACACTCAGGCACAATATTGTGATGGTTATGTAAACCAGAAGCCACATAAGTGTCTTCTTTAAAATAAATATTTTCCACTTCTTTTGGATTCCGGCCCTGTCTCTATTTCAAGAGGTACATGCTGGAAATAGCTTTTCTGAGATTCCTTTTAAAACACATAAATACTTTATGATGACATTTGTTACCCAAGGTCTACGTATCCCACATTATTATAGTCTGTAAACGTTTAAAAGAAGAAAAGAATATATCTTGGGAGAAGGGCTGTAGGGGTTTTAGCAGCTGGGAATCTGGCCTGTCATTGGGTTTATATACAATTTCCAGGTAGTCGGTAAACACTATTAAACGGCAGATCCTGGTATGTATCGGCTGCCTATTTCTTTCAGCTCCCCGGCGCCGTGAGCAGGGAGAGTTCTAGAACTTCAAGTGGAGGCTTGAGGAGTTGTGTGGAAGATGCATGTGCACGGAGAGCTCACTTTTCACGGAGACTTCATTATCTGCAATGACGCTGGGGCGAGCGATGAAGATTTCGGGGGAAGAGTATGACGCATGGCGATGAGAGGAATTTACAGAAGAAACAGGCGCAGAACGGGTTCCCTTTCTGACTATTTCTCCGTGTGGACACCGACGGCCAGGTCCCTGGGCCAGGGAGCGTGGGAGGCAGCTTTTCACTGAACCATTTGGCGTGAGACAGAGTGGGGTTCAAGTAGTACCCGTGGTCTCCTGATCAGTTCTGTGTTGCTGGGGAAACCGGGCCCCTCCTGGGAGGCGGGCTCGTGCCCTCTGAGAAGTGGGGGCGGCCCCTCCAAGGGTGAGGGTGGAAATTAAATGTCAAGGTTCCTTTTCCCACGGAGGCTCTGATTTATGTGCTTCTCGATTCCCCTCCAGGTTAGGTCCGAATGCTCCCACCTTCCCCGGTCCACGCTATTCCCCAGCTCATCCAGCCTGCACCACCTCAGCCTCCATGCACTGCTTCATGCCCAAGTTCATGACCACGGCGCTTGGCAGACCTGCCACCGTGCAGGTGCACGGGCGAGGGACTCTGCCGGGCCCACACGCTGCACGCTCACTCTCAAGCTTCTACAAGAATTCCACTGCAGAGCAGCAGCAGGCTCAGGCAAGGGCTCCCTATCCCTTCAGACGAAACGACTGCTTCTTCCAGGAAACGTGCCTACGGCCAAGTTTACCAGCTTACCGCTGCCTACACCACCTGGTGCTTTGTACCAAACCTAGACTTTTTAAAAAAGTCATTTCATAAAGTCCGGAGAAAATATTTTTAATAGAATTTGAGTGTGCACAGAAGCCGCTGGAAACATACAACTAATTGGAGACAGGTTTTAGCAAGGTCTTGCCTCATTTGGTGGCATCTCAGTGAAACACAACTGGTGTGCTCAGAAAGGATCATGACACGGGTAACTGAGCTCCTGAGCAGCCTAAACACCCCTCAATGCATAACATTTCTCAGGAAGTGAGGAGACAGGACGAGGAGCAGTTTGGCCTAACAGCCCTTCGTTGCTGAGCTAAATGTAACGTGTGTCAATTATCATCAAAGTCAAAGCTCTTAACATCGAATTATTATGGGCTGGGTGTCACAGAGAGAGATGGCAGGAGCCAGCGCCTTCCTCCCAGAGGTCTGTGACTTACATGCACTTTGGTTCCACAAACTCTGGACTGAGAACCTCAACTCTGATGACTATAACGTGTTATGTACCCATGATGCTAAAACACAGACACACACACACACACACACACACACACACGCACACACACACAGCCCTCTATTTAATTCTGCCCAGGAAAAGCATCTTATGTATCGATGCCTAAATCAGCTTCAAACCATTCCTTCATTATTTTTCATGACCCTGGGGTTTCATTGCTCAACTATTGATATAAATACACACACACACACACATGCACACACACACACTGTACTGACCTATGGGATCTCTATCAAGATTCCTTTTCAGGAAGAGTCAGGGTGGGGCCAAAGTAGGTTTACAGTTGTAAGTACATGAAACAGAGTTTAATCTTGTATTACTGTCTATTCTTGTATTATTTTCCATACGAACAACCGTAAACCTACCTTGGTCCTACCCTGGGTGTGCAGGACTCTGCATTTCCCCCTTATCTATATACATGTATGTTTAAAGGTGTCCCTCGGATGGCTGTGTATGCAGAAGAATAAAACTTGGCCACTAATGGACTGACACTGGTAGCTGTGCCTAACTGTATCAAAGCAGACAACTGCGTTTTTAACTTAGGTTTCCTCTAGTCAGTCTGCTGATATTAGAGACATAATTCCTGGGCCTGTGTGAATTGATTAGGAAAACTTGTGCGTCCATTTCATACCTTTAACCACTCAACTGCTAGGTGGGACTCCATATTTTTTAAGAAACTACTTTCAAAAAAGGTACTAAAAGACATACTTAAATCCAAGGGTTTTTCATGTTGTTATGCAGTATCCCATCCACAGTGAGTTTCTGGAACTGAGTACGGCTGACACTATTTTGAAATAGCTGTGAAGACACCACTCCCAATAGATTTACTAGAAAATGCAACTGCTTTTCGAAAACCCAGAGCTCAGACACACTCATTAATGCTTTGACGTTACAAAGTCTACATTTTTCCCCCTTTATTCTGTTGTATTCTACAACGCGCCTCATTACAAAATCCAGAAAGCATCCAGGATGTGTCTTCATCCCAGGCTCAAAACTGGCCATTCCCTACCCATGACTGCTACTCATCTGCATAATAACACTCTCTCCTAGTCATCCCGGGAGCTGCCTCAGAACCAGCCCCACTCTGTCCTGCTGCAGGCTCTGATGGAAGTCCGCTGGCACACGCAGCCGGCGTGGTTCTGCGAAAACAAGTAGCCACGCTTCCACGTTCAAGAGCTTTAACTGCACGAGACAGATTTTGAATGAAGCGACAATTGAGAAAAAAACACAAGGAAAGGAAAGCCGGCAGCTACGCGCGCACTGAAATTCCCACTGACCGTCACAGCCGGAAGCAGTCCGACCTCTCACCAGAACCACCTCTGTTTCTTCCTAAGCACCCAATCTCTCCAGCTCAACAGACCACAGACGCTCACCCGAGACACACGCGGCCACGGACCCAAGGCCGGGTCTCCCCAACAGGAGAACAAGCTCCCCGTCTCTCGGTGTCTGAGAAAATGCCTATTTCCCCTCTGAGAAAACGTACAGGCTTTCTGTGGCTTGAATACACTCCTGTGTATCATTTGTGCGCAGGGGGTGGGCAGGAGGGAAAAGCAGGCGAAAGAGCATTCCTCGGCCCAGAATAAATTAGCTCTGTCTAAAAGGGCAGGACTAATTCCCCACTCCTAGGGTGGCTTCCATCAAGCTGGGGCGGTAATATGAAACCCCTTCAAACTCCCAGCAGCATCCCAGTCAACCAAGAACAGTGGGACTGGCCCCTTTAAAAAAAAAAGGGGGGGGCGAGGGGAGAGGGTCTGGCCATACACAACCAACTCTAATTCCATCCCGCAGTAAGAAAACGCTGAATAAATGGGCTTTTTTTTTTTTTTTTTTTTTTTTTTTTTGCAAAGGGCCATTATACCGCGCTCCTCATTACAGAGCTCATTACAGACTGTCTTTCCAGCGCTCACCTGACAACGTCGGGGGACGCGGGGCTCCCCGGGTCAGCCTGAAGAAGAGAACAAGCCTCCTATTTATAGCAGAGGGTGAACTTCTCTCATTGAGACGCGGACGCGGCTCACCCCGGAGTTTAATGTAATTAGGGAAGGGATATTCAATTTACAGTATCCACGAGTAATGATAATTAAATTGATCCCAAAAAGCTGTTGGTAAGCATAAGCTACCTTTGTAATTACATCCCGGTTTTCGAAATGACTTTAGTGCTGTGAACTTGGAGCATTCCAGCAAATGAAGGCCAATTCGCATCAAAGGAGAAGGACTGCGGCTTCAAAACCGGGCTGTTTAACATAATGAGCCGCCCGACCAGGGGGAAATCGCTGAGGCAGCCGTCACTCACCAGGGCGGTCTGTGCTCTCTCCGCTCGGCTCACACGCATCCATCCAAAACAGGAGAGACGGTCTTCATTTTTCACCAAATTCTTCATGAACAGCCACCCCCCTGTCCCCTCTCCCCGGTGGAAGGAATCGAAAGAACCCGTTCTCCCTATTTCTCTGCTATGAAAGTGGCCGGTCACACGCTTCGGCTGGCTGTGTGTGTGTTTGAAAGAACAGGAGAGAGCTATGAATGTGAAGCCATTCTCCCGGCCGGCCGGCAGTCCGGAAGATGAGCTCGGTCAGCATTCCGCCAGGACCAAGGTGAACAATAAACAAACAGGCATGTTCCGCAGCCCGGCGCTGGGTCTCTGGGAAATCACCCCGGCACGAGGCGGGAGGCGATCGGAAACGCGCCACTTGCAGCTCGGCGCTCTGAACAGTCACATCAGAAAAGGGCTGAGCACTTGCGGGTAGCGTCAGAGCGCTGGCCCATCTGAGCACCCTCCATTAAGTTTCTGTCTGGAAGGAGGAAGGCGGGAACCTCTGCCTGACGGGCAGGAGGCTTGTCATAATTCATCACAATCACAGCCCTGCTCAGGCTCCCCTCAGTGAGCCAGGCAAGATGCCCACGGGAAGTGCTGAGCACACGACTTCTCCAAAGGTGCTGCTGGAAGAGCCGGGGTACCACTCGGTCCTGCAGCACGAGAGGCTCAAGCACCTCACCACCGAGTACTTCCCGGGAGGAAGGTGAACTGATAAACACCATCTCACTGCTGTGTCAACCCCTGATTTCTATATCCAGTTCCAAAAGGGTGGGTAAGAGAAATATTTTTTTGATTTAATTTTTATTATTTTTAAAGAATATTTTTATTGATTTCAGAGGGGAAGGGAGAGGGAGAGACAGACAGAAGCATCAATGATGAGAGAGAATCATTGATCGGCTGCCTCCTGCACGCCCCCTGCCAGGGGATCAAGCCTTCAACCCGGGCACGTGCCCTGACCAGGAAGGGAACTGTGACCTCCTAGTTCATAGGTCGACGCTCCACCACTGAGCCACACCAGCCGGGCAGAGACATATGTAAAACACTGCCAAAATAGGAAAGTTTAAAAGTTCCTAGTACTATTAAAGTATGCCTGTAAGTAAAACACAAATACAATGTATTAAGGAAAAATGACCAGTCTTAAAAAAAAAAAAAAAAAAAAAAAGACAGGGACTGTTAAGTACAGGGTTCTCTATATTGCCATTTCTCTTGACAAATAATATTATTTGAAGGAATTGTAAAGAAATGTTAATTCTACATCATTTCCATTAAATCAAACACTTTAACATAAAATACATTCTATAACAAAAGCCCATGTAGTATTACCCATCTGTTTGCAAAACAGAATGTCATATGTTGGTATCTTTATTTTCCTCCCTCATCATCTTCCTTAACATACTGCAGAACCAGGAATCTGGTTAAGTGTTTGCTCTTTGTCTCCATGTATGTGGGAGGAAGTAGGAAATTAGAAAGTGGACGAGTAATAGAACATCTGCAAATCTGCAGACAGTAGTACAACTAGTTATACAAATGGCAGCGGTAAAAGAAGAACAGTATAAAGACCCACATTACAGTTTTATTAACTTGTTTATCCATTTACACCATGTAGCAAACAGTACACTGAAGATGTACAGCTACCCATTTTATGTTGTTTGCTAATCCTTGCCTGAGGATATATTTTCCACTGATTTTTAGAGAAGAGTGGAAGGGAGAAAAAAGGAGGGTAGAGAGAGAGAGAAATATAGATGTGAGAGAGAGAGCAACATACATGAGAGAGAGAGGGGGGCGGGCATTGATTAGCTGCCTCTTGCACATGCCCCAACCAGGGTCTGGGGTCGACCTGCAATCCAGGTATGGCCGACTGGGAAATCGAACCCGGGATCCTTCATTGCACAGGCTGACTCTCCACCACTGAGCCCCACCAGCCAGGGCCTAGTTGCATCAACGTTATTTTATAATTCTATTAAACATAATCTTGATGAGTAAACAAATCAACAGGATTTCTTTTCCGTAATTGTTATTATTTTAACTTCATTGTAAGCTCTAAGCTCAAATATGGTATCTATTATTTAAAGGGCATGAAATCAAGACTGAGCACTAATGTATACAATGCTCATAAAACGAAGGTACGAGCTAACGGGCTGAACAGAAATCAATAATGGCATTTAATGACTTCACGGGGAAAAGAAATGACCCTCGCACCCTTAATGGATTAATGTCGGTTGCGAGCGACACAACATGGCAGAATGCTGACACAGTGGCCCTCGGGGTGCGATGGCCTTCCCTGGGAGTGCCTGCGCGCCTTATCAAAGGAAACTGCGTTTTAATGCTATTTGGGACGTCGGTGTTGAGAGGATCTCTGCAATCCATTTCATAAAGCCTGAAGCATGCTCCGAATTGTTCCAAGGAGCTTTTGTCATTGGCGCACGCCCTCGGCCATCCTCTGAAAGCGTTCCCACTAAATGAGATCCTAAATATCTAAAAAGGATAACAACTCCGCACAGGATTCCAATACCCAGGAGCGGCTTGTCTTCCCGAACACACACGCCCCGATGCTACCCCAGAATTTCCTTCCCCCCAGGTAAGGAGAGAAGCCCACGCTATGTGTTTGCCTCGGGGCCGATGCCACAACCTGAGACACACGTGCTTCCCATATAAATGCTTGGTGATCAAAGCTACGCACCAGGGGCCCTCGCCCATGGCTCGATCCACGGCTATTAATTTGTAAAGTCATTACGTTTCCTAGGAAGGTCGCACGGGGTGGACTTTCCTGGTTTTCTAATAACTTACTGTCCTTAGAAGGAAGAGCAGCCTTTCATCTCCTTATGATATTAAAATCATAGGAAAATCTAGACCACTCCTTTTCACTCTATAAACTGGTCTTCCAGTCTCACTGGCAGATAACTGTGGCTTTTACCTGTTTAAACCAAATGCAGGTCCAATGTGAAAAAAAGGATTGGATACCTATACGATCTTTTGCATTTTTAATTTCTATTGGGCATGTGAATCCGACCCCATCAGGAGCCAAAGGGCTGTCTGAGGCTGTGACGCGGGCTATTCTTGTTTTCTCCCGCGTGATCTACAGCGCAGTTCCGACTGATTCAGCAATCATCGGGCGAAACTTCCAGGAACCTCGCTGAAGACCTGGCACGGAGGGGCAGCTCAGAATAGGAACAAATAAATGTACAGAAGCCAGGACGGTTCCTTCTAAAAATAGCAGGGGCTTCGGCTTCCAGCGGCGCAGGGTTCTCACAAAACGCAACCGAAAAATGCTGAAGGCAGAGCCGGGAAACGAGCTGAAGATTCCTGACTGACACGAATATTACTTCCCTCTTCCCAGAGGATAGAATAGCTTCTCCAGCAAACGCAGCATCCTAATTAGTCATAATTGACTTTGCCTTTTAATTTCTAAGGCAATCTATAAATTATGGATTGCTGTGTCAACCAGAAGACAGTTTTTGACACCAGACCGTATATCTCATTATTGTCATCAAAACCAAGTTTCCTAACGGGATAACTTCACAGTCTGCTGGATTTTAAAGCCGTCTCAAGGAGATGTTGGCTTTATGTTACGAAACCACGCGGCACGATTTTAACGCGCGCTGTCATAATTGTGACTTCAACTACCACAGAAAGGTAGTACTAGGGATCACAGGAGAATTACTAGAGAGACAGGCTTGGTCGAAGGAGAGGTCTACCCCACTGTTTCCTGTTTTGAGGACCACGCTATCTGGGCTACCTCTGCCCAGAGTCCGAGTTCTGCCCTCAGCTCAGCACACCTGCTGGGCGGATGCAGCCCACCCACTCTCCTTGGAAATTAATGGGATGCTCGCATGGAACCGTTCTCAGCCGCTCGGCAGGTGCACTTCACCTGGAACACGGGGAATCAGTGAAGCAAATGCAAGGGAGGGATTTATTTCTCTCTTTCCAATTACTGTTCCGCATCCCAACCCCTCCCCCCTAATGTGTACCGATGTCCAGGGCAGCACCTGCTGACAGGGTAATGCAATCCTCCCCCAGCCCTCCCCAGGTCAGAAGTGGATCCTGTAGGTGTCCCCATTAAAGTCTACGGGACACAAGTTAGAGCTGCTAGAAAGGACTCCCCCGAGACTTCGTACAGCCGACTGAATGCATTCCACCTTGGAAAGAAAATATTGGAGGGGAAAACAATTTTCACTGATGTGTTCCACAAACTTCCATGAAATCCTTGAACACCTTGAAAATACACCCTCCCTTTAACATTAACAAATTACACTGATGGAAATATAAATACTCTGCACTGCAGAAAATAACAGAGTACCACCTTATGAGTTCATTAAAAAATCGGAATTTGAGATTAGAATAGAGGCATGTGGCACGATATGAAACATAATCAAAATGAACAAAATAAACTAACAAAGTGGAGACAGACTCATGGATACAAAGAACAGACTGACAGCTGTCAGACAGGACGGGGTTGGGGGCTGCGTGAGAAGGGTGAAGGGATTAAGAAAAGAAATAAAAGAAAGACTCGCCCTGACTGGTTTGGCTCAGTGGATGGAGCGTCGGCCTGCGGACTGAAGGGTCCCAGGTTCGATTCCGGTCAAGGGCATGTACCTTGGTTGCGGGCACATCCCTAGTGGGACTTGTGCAGGAGGCAGCTGATTGATGTTTCTCTCTCATTGATGTTTCTAGCTCTCTATCCCTCTCCCTTCCTCTCTGTAAAAAATCAATAAAATATATTTTAAAAAAAAGACTCATGGACACAGACAACAGTGTGGTGATTGCCAGAGAGAAGGGGGATGGAGGGAGGGGTGAGGCAGAAAAGGGTAAATCGGGGATAGATGGTGATGGAATGAGACTTGACTTGGGATAGGTAAACACACAATGCCATATACAGATGATGTACTGTAGAACTGTATACCTGAAACCTGTATAATTCTATTAATCAATGCTGCCCCAATAAACTCAATTAAGAAATAAATAAAACTTAAAAACGAAACAATCAAAATGACACAGAAGAATATCAGGTCATCAAAATCCTATGGCTAATGTTTGATTATAAGTTGTAAGCACTTTTTAAATATGTGGAAGATATGTATAATATATAGTTTCATATATATATGAATTTCACTGTAAATTTTTAAGGTGATGAAATTAAGCACAAAGTGTTAATAATATCCACTACATACATGTCCTGAGATTCCCTCATTCATCTGACAAACATCCTGTCCCAGACTGAATTATGATAAATATTTCCCAACGTTTACATAAAAATATATGTCCTTTAATCATTTTTCAGGGTAATTTTCACCTTAAAGTTTACTTTGTTAACGAATAAAACTACTGTCCAAGTGGCATTCGAAGAAAGACATCATTACCAACCTTTCTTTGAAAAACAGTATTTAAAAAGCAAGAGCAGGCTTCCTTGCCTCCCAACTGAAGTCAGTAAAATGTGAATTGCTTGGCCCAGCTGGCATGGGTCAGTGGGCGAGTGTCGACCTATGAACCGGGAGGTCCTGGTTCGATTCCCGGTCAGGGCACATGCCAGGGTTGTGGGCTCCCTCCCCAGTGGGGGGCGCGCAGGAGGCAGCTGGTGGGTGGTTCTCTGTCATCGTTGATGCTTCTATCTCTCTCTCCCTCTCCCTTCCTCTCTCTGACATCAATAAAAATCTATTTTTTAAAAAAGTGAGTTTCTTGTTGATTCACTGGAGTATTTGTACCAGCAGATGTAAAGGGCCATACACATCTGCAAATGTGTTAAGTTCTTCCTCTTTCTTTCTCAGAATTGTTCCTGTCTCTGCTCTGTGCACTAGATCGGAAAGCAGGAGGAAAGGTGAGGAGACCACAATCAGGCATGGAACTGGAACTGGTGGGGGCCGAGGCTCAGGACACTGAGTTTGCAGCTGGCATCGAAGCAGAGTGGGAGGCTGCAAGGCCAGGAGCTGGCAGGTTCGGCCCCCAGAGGCCTCGGGTCACCCAGAGTCTCCACGTTCGTTCATTTCGTACTGAAAGTGCCCAGGAGCAGCCTCAGAAACCCGCCATTCGCAACATCAGTTAAGATGTATTTTTTTTTTTAGCAATTATTTGATATAAAATAAATGAAGATATTTAACCTCACACCACACACTGAGCACAACCCGTCCCATTTATCTTTCCACGAAATCAAAAGTTATAGCCTCTCAGAGCCACCCCTTCCCGCCCCCCCCCCCCCCCGAGACGGACGCTATTGTACACCGACTACATGTGACTTAGTGTCTGCTGAGCTCCTGACTCCCAGCCGGTACGGGAGGGCACGGGGATGCTGTGAGCCACACCATCCCTCCCCAATGCAAAGAGGAGGAGGACGGCATTTCAAAGATAATCAGAGCACCGCACAGACCTACAGACGCAGGGAGCAACCACAGGGTAGCCTCCGTCAGCCCTACCAACGTCAGGAGGTTCTGGTGGTGACTTACTCGAATGAAAATGAAGCTGTATCTCCCTTTTGTATAAACACTTGTGTATTAATGAAATATTTAAATAGAGTCATCTGGCACACCAAGTATTTTATATAACAACATAATAAGTATAGAGCTGTCGTCCCCCAGATGTCAACAATTTATGATCCTGCGTTGTCAGTCTGGTGGTCAGAAATGTCTACTGGAACCTCGTGAGAACTGAAGGATTGCCCTTGCGTTAGATGCTGGCGTCTGTGTCTCAGCATCAATTCGTAGTCTGCTGTATAGACAAGGACGTGGGTGACTGGTTTACCCGTTTCTAAGTAGGAGAGAGGCCATGGTGAGTGGCCCCCCAATAATAGTGAGACCAATAGCAACACCACCGAGTGTTATGCTTTGACATGAATTCCTGGGTTAACTGATAACTAACATCTCATCTACCCCTCTCTTAGTTCATATACATAGGAAAAAGCAATGCCACTGTAGAGGCAGAGAACTGTGCTCAATGGTGTATATTTAGCAGCGGGGAGGAGATATCTGGAACCTTCGCTCAGCTAGCACTGTGGATGTGTTTGAAAAGCGAACCAACAACATGAGGACCCACAGAGCTGGGGCCAGGGCCACAGAGAAACCCTACAATGACCTCATCGAACGGTACTGTCTGCAGACGATCTCAACTCTGTTCAAATGCTGAATGAGTTTAAACGCCTTGTACTTTAGGAATATTTCTGGTGTGTGTTGCATCGAAAATCATAGTGTTTTAAAAGTAACAGGGACCGGAGATGATAAAGGCAAAACCAAGCAACCTGGCCCCAGACTACATGGCTAGTTAGCAGCCAAGTTAATGCGAAAGCCCCCCAGCATGCTTACACACACCTTCCAAGTCACGTCTGCAAGACGCGGCTGCAATTCCTTCCTTCCACGGCACCCGCTGCTTCCAGCGCAGTCCAAATTCTTAACCTTGGGTCCTAGGTCCTCCAGGATCTGGTCCCAAACGCACTTGCCACTGAGCCCTCCTGCCAGGTGCTCCATCCCAGTGTTTTCTAGTGTCCAAACCACGCACACCTTTCACACACGTCTCCACTGACTCTCCCGGTCTTCACCTCTCTTATTCGGTCTATTATTTTCTACTGTGTATTATGTGACATACGTGTCGTGCACTTCCCTATTACACCGAATGTCTGCGAAGGCAACATCTATTCCATCTCTACCCTTCAGCCAGAGTGATCTTTTAAAAACATGTATCAGACCGTATCATTCCGTTTAAACCCAAAACCCTTTCGAAAGCCTTGTATAGCCTGCGTTTCTCATCCCCCACCACGCCCGCGTCCTGCAGACCCCCTCAGCCTTGCTCACTCTTCCGCGTCCACACTGACCGCCTTTCTGATCTTCATACAAGTCCTTTCCCCATTCCAGGCCTGTCCATACGCTCCTCCCTCCTGCCCCCCTTCCCAGGTCTTGGCTGGGATGGTCCATTCTCCCCCTTCAGGTGCAATGTCACATCCACGCAGAGGCACTCTCCGACTACCCCACCGGCTGCGCCCTTCGCTCAATGCCTTCGCTGCCTCGTGGCCCTCCATTACCGTAGTTCTAATAGAATTACTTCTTTATTAGCTGGTTGCAGAACTGGAATATGAGTTCCATTACGACAGGAACTTACCCCGAGTTGTTCAATGATAAATTACCACTAACTGGCACAGCAGGCACTCAGAGATGGCACCGAATTAATGAATTAATGAATTCTCACTCGCTCTAACCACTCTGGGCATCGTATTTCATACGCGTCAGTGCTAAAAACAGCTATTGGGAAAGGAAGGCGGAAAGGAAGAAGTCAATCATTTTAGTTTCCTACCTTCCATTACAGCTTTTCTATGAAATATTCAACAACTAAATACATTTAACCAAATTAAAACAAAAATATAAAATAATTTGGAACTCCAAAATCAGAAAGAGAAAGAAGGAAGGAAGGAAGGAGGGAAGGAAGGAAGGGAGGAAGGAAGGAAGGGAGGGAGGGAGGGAGAGAGGGAGGGAGGCAGGCTTTGCGTAGGGAGAGTATCCTGCTATCTTTATGGCAAAAGAATTGTGGGTAATTGTAAGTGGTAAGCAACGGTTTCGTGAAATGACATTAGTCTGTTGCATGCGAGGAGCAAACCATCCATCATTCCAACAGCGTGCTGTTCTCACTCACACTGAACTCAGTAACGGCTGGCTTTTCCTCCTATCACAGTCTACATGTTTCACACACGCCCGCTCTGTGACTCGGCACGTTCTCCCCACCCGCAAGTCCACACAGCCCCAAACGCTCACTCACTGCTAAGACCACAGAAGGCGAGTTCAGAGAGCGTGGAAAGACACCCTACTGCTTTGGAAATACCTTCTTTTCACCCCCGGAAGTTATCGTAATATTTACCTGGTAAAAATAATTTTGAAAGTGAACTTTGGAAATCATGTAAACACAAGAAATGAGAGAATAAATTGCGCTATTTTGCAAGGAAACATTTCCCCCTTTGGTTGGCAGAGCGCATTATGAGAGGGAGTAGCTTTCCTAAGGTATTGCTCTTCCAAAATAAAACTGTGGCTCCAAAGGTCAACGTAACATGTTTACTTACCAATTTCGGGGTCTCCCTCGACCTGAACGATGAAGCAAGAACTGTCAAGGATTCCAAACACTTCATGTCCATAAAAGCCTGTCTGCTCTCAGGAGTGCTAAAACCACTTTCCAAAAAGTAACGCGTTCATTTAAAACAAAGCATGGAAAATGATCTCTTAACTGCCAAGTAACATATATGTCATTAGAGTCATTCCAAAGTGAGGTGAAATGAACACACTTTTTAGCAGCTGCAAAGCCCTGTCACGCCCAGTTCCTTCAGTTCCTCACCTCCCACTACCTCGCCCCACGGCCCATGCCCCTTCCCCCCGGATTGGCGGCTGACCCTGGCATTCTCCAGAACTTTATTATTATTTTTTTTGGAGTATTATCATTTGTTTATTTATTTTATTGTTTACAGTATTACAAATAGTACATATGTCTCTCTTTTTTTTCCAAATGACCTTCCCTCAGCCTCCCCTACCCCCAGGCACATGCCCTCACCCCCTCCCAGCGTCTTGAGTCCATTGGTTATGCTTATATGCATGCACACAAGTCTTTCCCCCCAACACTCCCCAGCCTTCCTGCTGTAGTTTGACAGTCTGTTCGATGCTTCTCTGCCTCTGTACCTATTTTTGTTCATCAGTTTATAATGTTTTTTATTATCCATAAATGAGTGAGATCCCGTGGTATTTTTCTTTCACTGACTGGCTTATTTCAACATGGTTAATACCTTCCAGGTTCATTACAAATCATTACAGATCTTACATACCTTTTGTATATAGTCTCCTTTTTTAAAACATTTTTTTGGTTAATCCTCACCTGAGGATATTTTTCTATTGATTTTTAGAAAGAGTGGAAGAGAGAGGTAAAGACAGAAAGAAATATCAATGTGAGAGAAACACATCGATTGGTTGCCCCCTGCAGGAGCCTGACTAGGGCTCTATCCACTGAGCCAAACCAGCTAGGGCTATCGTCACTTCTTTAGACCCTCTATTGAAATGACAGCCTCTCTCCTGACAGTCTCCTGTAACCCTGGACAGTCCGAGCTAAGGTGCAGAATGGCCCTGGGATTCATTCGCTGCCACCTTCTCACCCCCCTTGATTCGAATTCCTTCCTTTACTCGTTTTCTTGGTGTCATTTCTCACAGGACTTCCTATACGCAACATGAGCACACGAACAATATACAATGAACACCCCGGGCTCCCCAGCATTACGTCCAGCATCTCTATTTGAACGTAGAACACATTTACTTAGATAACGTGCCGACTCCTGACACCGAAGCTCCTTATTCCTGGCTCTAACTAGTCACTCCACCTCTCTAGTGACGCTCTAAGGCACACTCCCTTCTGCATGGTGGGAGCTGAAGACATCACCACCTCCTGCCTCTCCTCCCCTTTCAGTATCTAGCGCCCTCCGCCCCCTGGGAGGTCACCACCCTGGTCACTCCCGGCCACCCTCCTCCTCGCCTGCCTGGGTCTGGGCTCCGGAAGCGAACTTTTCCCACCACGACCCCCAACGAGTCACAAGCCCACTTGTTTGTACTTGTCAACATACCCTCGCCCATCACTTCCCACATGTGATGCAGATGGAGATGACTCATCGCCACTATTTCGATGCCGTTGCCTTTGCCATCTTATCCAACATGCGCTCGCTTCCTTACCATCCGCACAATCCTCTCTCCACGCCCCGCGAGGCCAGCTCCGAGCCCGTGAGCGCCACGTGTAATTCCAGTTTCAGTCTGGCACATTCTGGAATCCCTGCTATATTCTGCCCAGCAATGTCAAGGCGCTCTTTGAACGATGATAAATTATATCACCGCATTTAATTAATATTTACGGGACACCTCCTATGTGCACTGAGCAGAACCTGAGATACTTTTTGAATAAATCCCTCGAGTCTCACTGAGGTCTCACTTTAAAGCGACCTCAGCCTTTACTATGTACGTTGCCTCCACTGTCTCCTTGAAAGCAGAAGAGTCATTTTACATTTTGCAAAACACACGTGCGCACTTCAACTGCGTTGGCTAATCGCACCGTGTTCCAGCTGTTGGCTGAGTGGTAGCTACCACCCCAAGTAGTAAGGCCAGCGTCCCTGCGCCGCACGCCTACTGTGCATCCCTGCGCTGCACGCCTACTGTGCGTCCCTACGCTGCACGCCTACTGTGCGTCCCTACGCTGCACGCCTACTGTGCGTCCCTACGCTGCACGCCTACTGTGCGTCCCTACGCTGCACGCCTACTGTGCGTCCCTGCGCTGCACGCCTACTGTGCGACCCTGTGCTGCACGCCTACTGTGCGTCCCTGCGCTGCACGCCTACTGTGCGTCCCTGCGCTGCACGCCTACTGTGTGACCCTGTGCTGCACGCCTACTGTGCGTCCCTGCGCTGCATGCCTACTGTGCGTCCCTGCGCTGCATGCCTACTGTGTGAGATGCTGCACCACGGTAAGGAAATCTCATGTGAGTTTTCCTCAAAAACCACCATTTTACAAACCGCAACCTCTGCAGGTGATTGTGAAATACAATAACTCATCCACCCACTGGTGACGACCATCACCGCCGGGAAGGAAGAGGCGGCTCACACGCCTCGGGCGCCTTCCATCCAGGCTCTCGGGACCGTGAGGGCACACGCAGCCAGAGCGTGGCACGGTCTGCGGCGCCGTCCAAGGGTGTTCTGTGGCTGTGGCGCTGCTGCCGCACGTCTCATGCCCCGCTGACAGTTCGAAGCCTAGAGATCAGGTGCCGGAGCGAGGACGGTGGGATGTGCACGGACTTCCTTCAGCCCTCTGCCCTCAGCACACAGCTGTGACATGGGGGGGGGGGGGACCCCAGGGAAACCACGCAGAGGGAGGCAATGAGGAGGCACAGGGCGTGCGTCTGATCAGGAACAGTTTCTGTTGTGTGTTGTGCTGCCTGGAACTGGATCCTTCCTAGGTTAGTTAACTCGCACCTTCTGGAACACTCGAGGGACTAGATTGGGCATGAAACCGTTGGGGGAATTCCCATTGCCTTGAGGACAGAGCTGTGCGCGTGGACGGCCATCTGCAGGAAGGTGAGCCCGGAAAACAAGGCAGGCCTGCCCGGACCCCCCCCCCCCCCCACCACCACCCCGATGCACCTGGCTGGGAGGGGAGCCGGGGCCCAGGCGGAAGCTCTGGGCTCTCTGGATGGAAGGAAGCAGCTGGGAGTTCTTTCATCCCCATATTTGTCAATGGCCTCTGGATCCTGGACCCGCTATAAAGTTTTATCACCGAGATGTTTGTTGGTTTACTTTGATCGGCTAGTGCTTTTGGGGAGGAGCTGTGCATGGAGGAGGCACTGCCTTCGCGGTCTCAGGCCCCTGTATCAGCCACTGTAGCTGCGAACCAAAGCTCCGTGCTCCCCACCCCACAGGCGGCATCTGAGGGCCTCAGCCATCCCGCCAGGTAACAGGTCACCACTCCCCTATAGTGCAAACAATTCCCAACAATGACTTGCACCACAGGAAAACATTGCTCTTCTTTCTTATATTTATCTTTTAAAGTGTATTATTTAAAAGTTTTAAAAAGCCGTAAATGGCTGCTTGAAATCCTCCATGGCTTCCCATCGGCATCAAGAGAAAGTCCACACAAATCAGGTTGGCTTCCAAGGCCTTTAGGGCCGACCTTGCCTTGCGGGCGGCCCAGCCTCCTGCCGGCCATTCCCCCCTCGGCCCTGCACCCTCACCGTGCCCCCCTCCAGGCGCCAGCTGTGCGCTGCCCTTGCTTTTGGGAAGCCAACAACACGCAGGCACCAGCCCTGCCTGCTTCTCCTCATGGCCTAGGTCTGTCCTTACCTGTGGCTTCCTCCCAGCCTCCGTGCCCACCTTCCCTGTTCCCCCCGAATCCGTTCACTCCGGCAGATCTTGCGTCACTCTCTCAACTGTTCTGTTTCCTTGACTGTATTTATGCGGAGACGTGAAGACCTGAGGCCAGAGATTTTGTCTTCTAAGGCAACGCATCCCGGTGCTCCCACAACACCCAACACCAGCAGCCGTTCAGTGATTACTGGATATAGTAACAGTGTAAATAAACTTTCAAAAAAACAAAAACGTAAGTCACATCCAACTACATCTCTCGTTTCGGCGTCTATGTTGACTGTTTACTTCTAGGGCCAACTATCAAATATTGAAAACTTTAGTGAGATTCTAGGGAAACATTTATTGATGGTTAACTTGATTAAACTTATCGATTGCCTGGTCAGGATCAACTGCTTGAAACTGGGTGTGAATATATATATTAGATATCTGGATTTACACATGATACTTGTTTGAATTGGGGAATGAAGAAACAGAATTTGTGATACCTAAAATGTGAATTTTTATAAAGCTGTCATTAGGCAAAGGGTCCTCTATTACGTTCATTTTTATAATTAACCAGTTATTAATGTTTAGGATACAAATGAAGCATTAATAGCTCTTACAAGTCTAATATTAGTATGTTTGGTGATACATTTCTAAGTAAGAAAAAATGTGATATGATATACACTTATGTTGCTCCTAAAAATACTGCAGTATTGTGAAAGCCATTTGCATCTCCATTTCCATAAAATACTGATTTGCATACTCTACCAAATTTTGTCTCAATCTGAAAGGTACATAGTTGTACGTTTATTTATAGTACATGTAAAATATAGTCTTGAAACTATTTGAATTATTAATATAAAAAAACTATGAAAAAATAGAGCATTTAAGATAAAGGTATTATTACTTTTCTAAGTTAAAATAAAACACGAAATTTCTAATAAGGCTTAAAACATGGGGGATTTGTGCCAGTTAGATATGTCCTACTCATCACTATATATGAAATGATAACTGTATTCTTATCTATCATACTGAATAAAAAGTTAATTTTGCCTTTAATTTTTTAAATAAATAATTCAAAGATAATATAAACTCTGGCAGCTTTCAACATCATTAGTGGTAAACCACACAATTACTTACAACTCTGATAAGGAGTAATTTGCAAAATAATTTAACATATTCTAAAACAGCTACCAAACCCAGAAATAATATATGATAAATATTAATTTATCATTATTGTTTCCTTTAAAAATGGATATTAACTAATACTGATCCTATTTTATTTTTTAAATGATATTTTCTAAATCATTTTTTATTTTTCAAATACAGTCGACATACAATATATTTTTTAAATATATTTTATTGATTTTTTACAGAGAGGAAGAGAGAGGGATAGAGAGTTAGAAACATCAATGAGACAGAAACATCGATCAGCTGCCTCTGCACATTCCCCACTGGGAATGTGCCCGCAACCAAGGTACATGCCCTTGACCGGAATCGAACCTGGGACCCTTGAGTCCGCAGGCTGACGCTCTATCCACTGAGCCAAACTGGCTAGGGCGACGTACAATATTATATTAGCTTCGGGTGCATACCCATGATTAGACGATATATAACTTACTAAGTGGTCATCGTGGTATTTTATCTCGTACCCGTCTAACTCCAGACAAAGTTATTAGAATATTACTATATTCCCTATGCTGTACTTTACATCCCCGAATACATCTTCAGGATCTATAAAATTTTAACAAACATTCTCAAACTACCAGTTAAAATGAATCCTATCCATTGGGCAATTTACAGCAAGTAACTTTTAAAACTTGTCTTCATACTCTCTATGAATGAGAAATAGCCATGTAGAAAATGCCAGGTAAAATGTAATCACTATTTTATCAGCCGCAAAGCCTTTAAACTGCTGCGGAACTAGCTCATCCCATCACTAGGAGATGGACGAGGGTAGAGATCAAGAGCACAGACCTCTCAACCGCACCCTCTGGGTTCCAACCCAGCTCCACAGCGGACCAGCAGTGTGACCTTGGTCAGTTACTTAACCCCTTTGCACCTCCGTGCCCAGTAAAATGGGTGATGAGCATACTACCTGCTTTCTAGGGCGGATGTAAGGACGACATATATAAATCTATGCAGACTGCCTAGAACAGTGCCTGGCACAAGTGCTTCCTGTGACCATCACTTATATTTCGCGGTATGGCAGGCACTGTGCTAAATGCTAAAGGAATGACTAGCTATACTGGATGGCCCCTACCATCATGAAGTTCTTAACAGGACACGGACAGACTGAGGCTTCTCCCATGGCTGCGCTGCCGGGAGACGGCCCTGTCCACGTGATGGGATGCCGCTGAGCAGGACACAGGCACACACCGATCCTTCCGTTATGGGCAGTTCCTGCTCTCATTCCTAAAAACATCGGTCTGATCACCTCCACGAGAACTAGGGTCTAAATTCTCAGTTTCTTTGATATCAGAATTAGGGTCTAATATCAAATAAACTTAGTTGCTTGATCATTTAGCCTGTGGTCGGCAAACTGCGGCTGGCGAGCCTCATGCGGCTCTTTGGCCCCTTGAGTGTGGCTCTTCCTAAGCCTTAGGAGTACCCTAATTAAGTTAATAACAATGCACCTACCTATATAGTTTGAGTTGAAAAAATGTGGCTCTCATAAGAAATTTCAATCGTTGTCCTGTTGATATTTGGCTCTTTTGACTGATGAGTTTGCCGACCACTGACTAGCCATTCCATTTGTATGCTGGGCTGTAAATAGCATCAAGTAGGTGGTTTGCAACTGCCCTTCGATGGCATAATGTGCTGTTATTTAATAAGGACCCTGGGAAATCGTACTATCACACACACATAACATGCACTGACACACACACTGACACACTGACGCACACTCACACTCACATGCACTCACACACTGACACACACACTGACACACACACACACACACACACACTGTCCAATCTGCATCTATTATTCACTCCTACCATCTACTGTTTGTACTGCAGACGTATTAGAAAGTGCGGCGTGGAGAAAACAATACTGCTATTCTTCCACTTAAAACCGGCATCACTAGATAAAGGCAAGTACAAGGTTCTGCATTTGGGGGAATACACATACAACATGCGTTAATGAGCCCCGTTTTGAAGCTAGGCTACAAGACTCATAAAGGAAAAAACCACACGAAGAACAAACAAGTACCCTTTTTTTCTGTGTGTGTTCCTAATTCGGATACTATTCTTAGTTTGAATGAAAACATGAAGAAAGTGAAAAGAAATCCAAAAATGCTGCCTTTGGAGATGAATCTAAAATTCTAATGCAATTCATAGACTGAAGATCTGCACTAGCGCCTGCTTCCTCGGATCCTTTTATTTCAATCTAAAATCTTTTAAGTCCGTTGTAATGTGTTACACAAAAGCATCCTGTGGGAGAAGACCATAAAAATAAATCACATCCTGCTGGGGTCGACCGTGGTTTCTGAAAGGAACCGACACGAACGTACACTTCTCAGCCAAGGCCGGGCCCTCAGAGGCCATGCGACGCTGTCACGTACAAGAGAACACCTCTATGTCGGTATTCTCAGTTAGCAATGAAAATCATTCTAAAATTGCCAAAGAGTAAGAAAAAAAGGCCCTTTATTTTCTCTTATTCCAATATAAAATGCAATGAGGACTGTCTGCAATGCCCCAAATTAACCATATGAACATTTCCACAATATCTGAGGCTTAGACTTAGTGTAATGTGTGTTTTTTATAAATTCAGTTTGTGGTGGTACCTTCACATTACATTTTGTCCATGTCACTGGAAGAAAAATAAAAATCAATCTGTGTTATGATGTTCACAAGAGTACATCAGAAATCTACAATATAAGCATATTAATAATAGAGTTTACTTTGTTATTTTGTAAAAAAGGACCTACGAACTCAAAAGCATTAGTGTCACAAAAAATGTGTATTTACAGTAAAACGATAATTATTCTCCCAAACTTATTAGATGAGCGCTTCTAGTTCAGTATGTTCAAGTAGAAACTATCCTGTTTTTGATAAGTGATAGATATATTCTATAAATATATTCCTACTCGTTCAAGTGTAAGATTTAGTAACAGTTTATAACGGATGGCTTTTGCTTTTAGGCTAATAGAAAAGTACTAGGCTATAAATGTAATTCACACGGCACTTTACAGTTACTCCCCTGAGACGCAGGGTGTGCACTTGCTGAACTGTGCGCTGTGCAAGAGCAGCTCCCTTCTTGGGTGCACTGCCTGTTCCGTCCGAGCAGATCAGCCGAGGAGAGCGGGAGTGGACAACAAGAACAAACATCACCGCTTTACGTTTGATATAAAGTTTTAAAAAAGCATCCAATTAATATTAGAAGTAAATTACATTTTAATAGAAAAAAAACTAGCATTTAAAAACTATTCAACATACATACAAAGTTGAGGATTTACCTAGTAAAAGGAATCTTTAACACAAAGAATTGTTTGAATACCACAAAAAACAAACCTGGAAGAGTTGCTGTCTGAGAATAGCAGAAAAGTCAAAGTAAATGAGAAGAGAAACTTAAGTGCCTTTTTTATTGTTAAAAAGTGTAATATAAAGAAAAGCAACTTACATTTTATGTTTATATCAGGATTTTTTTGTTTCTGTATTGTTACCTTTAAAATTTAATTTAGAAAATTTTAGTCTCCCTCTGAAAATATTTTTCAGCCTATTTAAATTACATTTATACCTTGATTTAGAACATACAGGGTGGGGGGGAAGTAGATTTATAGTTATTTGTATGGAAAATAATACAATAATTAATTAATAATGCAAGAATAACCTCTGTTTGACACACTCAGGATTATAAACCTACATTTATCCGCCCTGTATTAGCCTCTCCATTAATTATTTTTCAGAGTTTGTACTGTAACTACCCAATGATTCACTTTGACAAAATGAAATTTCTTAATTCAAGGTCCCAGGAAATAGGTAATTCTTAAAGGTGATTATACTAAAAATATTTTTTCAAAAACACTAATATTTAATTGAAAGAAAAGGAAATTAACTCCTGTATCTTTCAAAATCAACAAAATGGCTCAGTATACGCCTCAAAATCGCTCCCTGAATACCCAATCCTCCTTTCTCTGAAATAATTACTTAAAAGAAGTCAGCTGAGATTTGACATATTAAAACCATACGTTAGTCACGGATCAAGAATTCGTTTTGCATCTGAAAATCCACCAAACCAACCCGGAGTTAAAATAAGAAGCCTAAGAATATTTCACAAAAAAATACTTAAGTGTTTGGTTTTTCAAAAATGTAAAAAAAGCAAAAGGACACAGCGAAAGGCTCATTGAATCGCTCACTTATGTTTTCAAAGACACACATTTCTAACTAAATTAGAATCCAACGTTCACTTCCTTTTTCCACGGCCTTTTCAAATAAAAAAAATAACATTCTAAGGCAAGTTGGACACGATTTAGGTACTGAAGGCCTGCAAACAAACGCAGTAACTGTATGTTTTAAAATGCTTCCTTCGCACTTGGGCAGAAAGAAAGCTGTAATTTTGAGAACCCCAGTAGGAACCCGGCCGGCTGTGTCTCCAGGGAAGTTGAGCAAACACTGACCTGGCCTCCAGCTCCCTCTGCTTCCCGGTGGCCCTGGGAGAGGGAAGCGGAGGACGTTTTGTCAAATTACCAAACACTCGGAAGGCCACCTGAGATTGTATTTGTTAAATTACATGATATTGGGTTTTGCATTATTTTTAGAACCGATTTCACAAAGAAGCTTGGCGTGACCAAATGAAGTGGATCTTCTACCCAGCTTGTGGAGAGTAAGAAGATGATGGCTTGAAAACCACTTAAAATTCTACAGGAACCTACAGCATAACTTCTCACGGCACAGTAATTGCTGATACGCATTTTGAAAATATTTTGAAGTACTTCCTGTTGTTATCAATCAGATCCCCCAAAAAGGAGTGTAATATAGATTTCATTTAAAAAAAACAACACACCACTAATTCCTTGCTTTTATCTCCTCTCCTTGTATTTTCTAAATGTGCAGGCAAAACTTCAGGAGAAAAGACTCTCTATAATTCTATCCATTTACTTATCTTTAAAGAATTCCTATCATAGCATCAAAAAATACTTTCTTATGTATTGGAAATCCTAAGTCAATATATCGATAGGTCCATCAGAAGAGAGTGATACCCCATTTAGAGATCAACAATGTTCACTTCGAATCTGGCAGTTCTGTAGGATTCTCCATGGAATTAAAAAAACGACAAAAAGCAATTTATCAGTAGACAAAGTAAACCTATTTCTTGCAAGCATGGACTCTTATGTTTACTTATAAAGAATGAGAGTATTGTAAGAAATAATATTTTTCAACACTCCATCTGAGGATTATTACCTCCATTTTAAGGAAATGCCTCCCTCACTGCTTTCATCCCACGTTCAAATCCCAGCTTAATAAAAACAAATGGCATTCCTCATTTCTTCAGAATTGCACATTCAATATCACAAGCTCTGCTTTTTTAACAAGACTCTAACACTTCCAAATTCAGTAATTAGGTATTCATAGCCTGAGCGTAGACTGCAGTGTTTTGGGGATGATGGACTGACTATGAGAAATACCTTTATAACTTTCAAACTAATGAATTTAAATACAACAAATAAAATAAGAAGGTAAGATGAAATGGTAAAATGCATAGGCTGGCTAATCCCTGCAAGTGTTTTTTGGTATTTCACGGGACTAAATAAATCAGAAGAGTATGTACTATGACTGGAGATTTTTAGCAATTTTATCTCTCAGTCATTTCACTCTGAATTAGAGAGCAGTAATACTCAACATTACAGAGACTTTGAGCTTTTCAGGCTAAAAAAAGACATTTCTGTGTCTAACGAGAAACTGAACACTTACTATACTAAGTTACTGAAAAATATGGATAAGTATTGGGCTTCAAATTATTTTACTTAGCCAGTGTGCTCAGTGGGTTGTACCTAAAGGGTGGATTCCTGGTCAGGGGCACATGCCCAGGTAGCAGGTTTGATCCCTGGTAGGGGCACGTACATAAGGCAGCTGGTCGATGTTTTGCTCTCGCACAGATGTTTCTCTCTCGCTCTCCCTCTCCTTTCTTCTCTTTCTAAAAAAATCAATGAAAAAAATGCTAGTCAATATGCCAAATAAGAATCTATCCAAAAAAATAATTTAGTCAAAAGCCATCCACCATAAAGGCTTTCAATTCCAAAAATAAACTCCTATGTTCATGAAACAAAAGGAGTACTTTAAATCATGAATTTCTAGAAACTCTGCACTATTAAATAACATTTTTTTCTAGAATCATGATTGACTTAATACTATTAAAAAGATTTTAAATTACAATCTATGAAACTATGCAGATATATTTTACTCAGGTTCGTGTGTTTCCTCTCCGACGGCAAAGCAGACATCGAGACATACCTTCCTGGGTGGATCATCTAGAACAATGGTACAAGAGCTTCAAGAAAATGCTACAAAAGACGTTTATTAACATCAATTTTGTTACTGCCCTCTAGTGGCAAAGAGTCAAGCCACTGTATGAAGGTGAGAATGATTTGGAAGACATGAGAGGGGGGCTATAAAAAGATCTTGGAAAACGGTAAAATTTTACACCATATGTCATACTTCTTTTCAGGAGGTTGACTGTTAAACAAACGAAAACTCTATATATGAAAGTCTAATTTTATTTGATAAAAAATTAAAGAATGACACGAGGAGCATGAATAATAGCACAACACTACATCAACCACTAAACACAGGCAGTGTTTACATGGCCCTACAGCAACTAGTTAAAAATTTAAAAATTCAGTCCAATTTGTCTACCTGACATTAGAGAATGTTTTACTGGGTTGGTTACTTTTAGGCCATGGAGGCAAGCTTATAAAAGTTATTTTTAATGTTCTCTAAAATTCTACATTCTAGACAAATACAAATGTAAAGGTATTTAAATTCCACAGAACCAAATAAACTAAATTTATATTCAGATCTGCTCAGGGATGATATTTTACAAAATCATTTTTTTGAAACACTTATCATCAGGTATAAAATTGACATTTGATATAAAAAAAAAAGCATATATAATTTCAAAGCAAAGTAACTTTTGTTCTGTTTTTTTTTTTAATGAAATAGATCTCTCCAAGTATTTTCCAGTGTACCTGCATAATTTTATTCATTATTTGTGGTTTTATTTTTCAATATTCATCTTCCATAATCCGAAACAATAATTTTAGAAGGACATAACACACTTGATGATTATTAAAAACAGGTATTCATAAAGTAGTAAACTGGGATCTTTTGTATCTCACACATGAAATTTATTAAATAGCTTTACTATATTAAAAAAAGTGTAATCTTGTAAATGTACGTAATTTATTCACATAACCTGTCTTAGAGAAAAAAAAAATCATAGAATGCTACAGAGAAACGAGCCAAAAACGGAAATAAAAAGCTATAAAGCCTGACAGAAGCTAACTAGCAGGTCCTTCTTTTGCGGTTTCTAATTTTCAGGAATCCTGCGACCGCAGGCGATAAATTGTGGGCTCGTATTTTTAGTTATTGTTCACACAGCGCCCGCCACGCACGGTACCAGCATCTCCTTTCGGGGTCTTACTAAGCGCTGAAGGCTGGTGGGCCCAGGGGAGGAGCGTGTCCCTGCACCGCCGCTGGGCCGGGCTCAGGACGCCCGCAGCCCCCCGCGCCCTGGGCTGTGTCCTCACAGGCTGCACATCCCACCCCGCGAGGGAGTCACTTCGGGGTTCAACAGCCTGAAGTGCTTGCTTCAGGTTTCCATCCAATGGAAAATTTGAATGAAAGAGAACATTTTAAAAGCACTGCCTTCAGCCATTCTACCAATACATACAACAGACAAAGACCCCGCTAAACACTTCTTAAAGAATATTAATGATGGCAAGGTCCTCCAAATTCACATGTGAAGTAAAAATATCTCAAGGAAGTACTGGGTCCCATGTGCTTCTGCTGCAGGAGCCGCCTCCCCGTGTGAAGCTGAACATGCAGCCCCCCTCACGGGGTTCAGGCACATGTTCAGAAATGCAACAAGATTGCTTGCAAAAAACGGGTTATTTTCTGACTGCAAATTTTCTAAGAGGTAGGCCAGAATTAAAAAAAAAAACAACCAAACACAAGACAAACAGCCTATAACAAGTAACTTTTTTATAATCTGTCTTTAAGAAACACACAGACATTAAAAATCAGTTGTCAATCAAATCTAGACAGCAAAGTAAGACCAATGAAACAAGAATGAGTAATTGGAAGCGCAGACACAGACCATTTTGAACTCTCTCTACACCAATTTCAGCAAAATAATGTAGTTTCAGCCCCAAGTCCTCTTTCTAAGATGCAGTATATGTGACTTTTAAAGTGAATTTGAGAGTAAGGATGAAAAGATAGCTCAAACTAGCATGTAAATGATTTTTTTTTTTTTACTGCATACTCTGTCTCTCATAATCAGAAACAGTAAAACATTAGAATACGGAGCATTCATTTTGCTAATGCATTTCCTCTGCACCTTGCACTAGTTCAACACATGAACTCACCCACGTGGGATATGGAGGAATGTGGTTTAAGAGAGTGTATCTGAAACGGCTCAAACGTGAAGAAGTGGGCATTAGTGACCTTCCTGAAGACCCAAGCGTGAGAACCAGCGTCAGCAAGGGCTGCTGGGAGACACTGGGGCACCTGCTGTTCTTCTAGCGCAACCCATTCTGGCGGCATTTAGAACATCTGCTTCTCAATGCCACGCCCCCCAGCCTGGGCAGCTGCTCCCCTCACGGTGGGACCTCAACACTCACTGGTGGTGGAGTCAGGTCCTTTAAGAGCAGGAACAAGTGCAGGCAGAGCATTAACTCGGCACAATAACAAATAATCATATATGTACGTACACATCTATACACACGTGTTTATAAATCCCCAAAGACTGTATGGGCTACTGACATATTAGGCTCTTAAAATAACTCTTCACTTTAAACATCAACATTTTCTTTTTTTTAAAAAAATATATTTTATTGATTTTTTACAGAGAGGAAGGGAGAGGGATAGAGAGTTAGAAACATCGATGAGAGAGAAACATCGATCAGCTGCCTCCTGCACGCCCCTTACTGGGGATGTGCCTGCAACCAAGGTACATGCCCCTGACTGGAGTCGAACCCGGGACCCTTCAGTCCCCAGGCCGACGCTCTATCCACTGAGCCAAACTGGTCAGGGCAAACATCAACATTTTCTAATGCTTAAGAAAGGTATGTGAAAAAAAGATCCCTCCAGCATTAAGGAAATCAGCAACTGCATTTCTTCACCAAGCCTCTTCTCACCAAGCCCCGATCACCTCAAATCAGACACAGCAGCCACCGCACATCATGCACTTGCTGAACCGACAGGACACTGAGGAGAGAAATGAGTCTGCGTGTGAAATCTGAAAACGGGGAAGACACAGGTGTGGCAGGGACTAACACGGCCTTGGATGAAGGCACTCATGGGCAGCCCCGCTCGAGATCTGCGAGGAGGGTGAGCTGCCACACGCCCCCCTCCCCCCCCCCCCCCCCCCCCCCCGGTCATCAGCGAGAGCCGCTGTGCAGTGAGTCAGGGATGCCAGCAGGTCCCACCGAGGAATGTCAACGCCACTTTTACACTCAGTCGCTTCGCCAAAATCTGTTCTAAGTCACTTACAGCAAATAGGACCCCCATGAATCCCACTTAAGGAGGAGTGTCCTGAAAGGTACAAGACAGACAGGAGCGGAGGGCGCAAAGTTTGAATAGGACCATCCGACAGAACTTGAATTCTCTTTGGAATGCAATGGCCTCGGTATCTGTAACTTCATTATACTGGTAAAGTCCCTGTAGTATTTAAGGGAACACAGCCACAGGTCTGGGGAGTTAAGAGTGCGGGGACACTCTTCTGTCCACCACAATGTGCATTTTACTATTTTATTATTCATTTATCTGTTTCCTTATTTATTTTTAATCCTCACCCGAGGATATTTTTTGCATTGATTTTTAGAGGGAGTGGAAGAGAGAGGGAAAGACAGAGAGAAATATTGGTATGAGAGAAACACATCGATTGGCTGCCTCTTGTACGAGCCCTGACTAGGGCCAGGGAGGAGCCTGCAATCGAGGTACTTGCCCTTGACTGGAATCAAACCCTTCAGCCCGCATGCCCCGACACTCTCCACTAAGCCAAACCGGCTAAGGCAATTTCTTAAAATTAACTCTTTAAAAAAGCAGTATTACTATCAGACAAGGTAGTACTTCTGATATAAAAAGCATTAACTTGGATAAAAAGGATGTGTTAAGGTTGCAATCTACAATGAATATATGAATATTAATTGGAAATTAATCCTTTGCAACTATTTTTACTTGCAATAAATGAATATATGAATGCAGTGTATCAACTAAAGCAAAGTGGTAAGAAACATTAAAAAATGAACAGAAACAAAATAATAGTGGAAAACTTTAAAGTTTAAACAGGCCTTGCAAATATATGAAAAAGCCAGCAGGCTTACAGAGAACACTGGGGATTTCAATCCGTGGTTTTCCATCAGGGACAGTCCTAGCTGCCTGAGAATGTTTGGTGATGGGGTGTGGAGAGAGAGGGGTGTCTGGGGTGCCACTTAGTCTGTGAATGACTCAGAACAAGAGTCAGGAACCCTACGTACCCTAAGACATAAGGGACAGCTCCTCGAACAGAGAGTTGGCCCCATCCACAATGCTAAACAGTGGCCCTATTGGATTATATTCAATCACCTAATAATTAATAAATCTGAATTTGGCTAAATAAATACAGAGCAAAGGCTGACACCTACAAATAAAGATTATACTTTTAAAGAAGAGTACAACACATATATTCATCAACTCATTCCCAAATATGGACCATGTGCCAGACAAATGGCAGCTGGAGTCCGGAGGAATGAAAGAAAACATTCCCGAGGGTCTGCAAACCCAAGCCCATGCCAGGCCTGGACACCGACTGGCCTGCAGAGGCTCCTGCAGAAGAGGTCTGCCTTTCCACTTTCACTCTAAAATAGAAAGACACGATCCTAACACTTGCCATGAGCACTCTAGGCAGCAAAACAAAGAATAATGAGCAACGAGAGGGGTCCCCAGTCAAACACACACTGTAAAGCCACCCCATTCCACTGAGATACATTTCCAATAGAATATATATATTTTTTCTCAATACATTTTTATTAAAACATGCATATTTGTTTTCAGATTTGGGATTATAATATATGAAAGTGTATACTAATTATAATTATAAAAAACTTCAAAACAGAAATTTTGTTTCTATCTCTTGGAACCTTGTGGCCACAGGAACTTCTTTAAATTAAGTTTTTATTTATATAATGACATGTTTGTTGCAGAAGAGTACAATAGGTTGGACAACGAAGGACTTGCGAGAGTAAAGCTAAATTCATTAAAATAACATGCTCTATGGAAAGTGGAATGATAATACAAGTTTCAAAGAGAACATGACATCATGTGAAATACCCTATTATCAGAGTTTAATTTATTTGTAATTAAACTCTGATGGTGAGCAGAATATTTATAGGACATTTACTATTTATATATTATTAATGGACATTAAAATTATGATGTGACAGCTTTATTTAAAAATGCAGCATTTGTCATACATTGGAAATTAATCCTTTGCAACTATTTTTACTTGCAATAAAAAACATTAGAGTTTCATTAAAAATATGAGGGGAGATTTACCTTATCAAAATTCTTATAGTGAGAATGTAAGCAAAAAGTTTGAAGAACACTGTAAAAAAATGCAAAAAATCCTCAAATCCTTAAAAAACTAGCATTTGAGATCAACTAAAGGACTTGTATGCATGCATATAAGCATAACCAATGGACATAAGACACTGGGGGATAGGGGAGGCTAGGGGACTGTCTAGGGCGGGGGGATAAAATGGACACATATGTAATATACCCTTTGTAATACTTTAAGCAATAAATAAAAAAAAACTAGCATTCAAGTCACATTAACTGATTTCAATGAATTAAACCTAGAAAAATAAAATCTGCAGTCACAACTGTATGCAGAATAATGATTTTAAAAAAAGATAAGATTACCCCCACGTGGAATGGGGACAAAGCTGTATTCAGCAGCATATTAAGAGCCATAATTATGTCCACAGGAAACAAGCAAAGGGATTAATTAGAATAAAACAGAGGTTACTAATTAGCAAAGAGAAAAAAGAGAAAAAGATAATTATCTAAGGACATTAGGCTTGAAAAAAATATGTAATACAGGGACCTACGGCGAGTCTAATCAAGAAAAAAAAAAATAGAAACAAATATAGAAACGTCAGGATAAGAAAAAGGCAGTTACATTTAGGCAGAATAATATAAAAAGTTCAAGGTGCCAGAAAGAATGGAAAACAAGGTTATAGCCTCTACTCTAATTTCCCACAAAGCAAAAATCTCTTGAAATTTCTAAAATTAAAAAGTCCACTCAAGAAATCCCCCCCACACACACACACATGGGTATCTTTAGTATTAAAATGAACTACTCTTTTAGCTTTTACAGAAAGTTTAATTGGAAATAGTGATAAAAAGGGAGAGTCCAGAGGAAAGTATTTCATTCAAATGAAATGTGACTAACTTAATCATGGCTGGTTTTAACAATGATTTAATGAGGTTTTTTAAACAAAAATGGACTTCTGAATATATTTTTAAGAAAATGAGCAAATAAGAGATGACGCACTGTGATATCATAAGGAATGATCTGTTCACTATGATGATCTCAATCACCTTTATATTAAGAAGCACTTATCTTTATAAGCATCTAATTTAGAAAAACAGACATACAGAAATGATAAAATACTGATTTTATATACGTGAGAAAAATCATTCTCGTATAGGCACAACACACAGCGGCGCGTTTACTCTAACCGTGGCAGGGGACCTGGAAGTATTTTTAGTTCATCTGAAGGTCCTTGCACTTCCCCTGTTACAGTGCAGTTTTCTTACATGGAGGACAATTAGGCTCATTTTAGAGAAACCTTCCCTTCCTCCCCCCGGCGATCTAGCGCTCGGTCACTTCCCCGCTCATCAACATGTCCACCAGACGTGGCCAGAGAAACACAGGCGCGGGCACCCCAAGGCCAGCACACGCTCCTTCTCCACAGCTACGGACACGCCCGTCCTGGAGGATTCCTGCACCAGGAAAACACCACCCATCTTTGGCTAAGTCACTTGCAATCCTGTTCCCAATCCAGTTTACTTAGAGCCCGTCGCCGTCTTATCCCAGTGAGAACGCTGCAGTGCTGAGCGCTCAGTGCCTGGGTTCTCCCGGGACAGGAGCTCGGCTCTGAGTCCCGTCTCCAATGGCCGGCCACCCCCAGGTCTCAGAGGGGCCCAGTCCAGGGGTCTTGCAAGAGGGCTGCAGCCTCCGGAGTGGAGTGAGGACACAGTGACACCAGGGCAAGCTGCTAAGGGCAACGCCAGCCTGGTGCTTGCAGAAGCTGCAAAGCAGGGTCCTCCTGGGCCGTGGGTTTCTCGTTTTGCTCCCGGGGCACTGCCCAGGGACCCCTCTATATCCCAGGACATTTCTCCTCTTCTTAGCCTGGAACTCAGAGCTGAGAAAATGAAGACGATGGGATTTTCTTCTTGTTACAACTGCGGGTTAAACAGGAGTTTGTGCGTATCCCTCCAAATGAAGGGACTGAGAGGAAACACTTTCTGAGTTCCAAGCTGACATTTAAAATACAGATTCACTTAAATTAGGGGTTGCCTTGATTTGAGAGTTTTACATAGTTTCTGATCATCAAATTTACGCCACAGCATTCATGTATGATTGTCATTATTTAATTAGCAATCACTTAGGAGGTCAGGATAGCCAGAGAAGTGACTTTAAGGGCACAAAACTAGTTCTTATAGAATACAAAAAAAAGTCTATCTGTTTTAAAGACAACCATACCCAGGGGATAAGCCCATATTTGATTCTTTCCAACTTTCATAATTCTATTACTTATTTCTAAAAATGGCCCAGTCCCAGCTGGATGTTTTGTAATTAAAAAATTCAAATTTAGAAGAACTCTTTCAAATGTCCTGGGATATCAGACACAACAGAAGAAAAAAATACTATTAAAATCAGTCCTTTTTACTTATGTGATAAAGACAAGAAAGATAGCTATTTATTTTCTCTAAGGCAGACGACACGGCCTAACGAAATGTTGGTACAATAAATAGAGAGACTAGGTACCTCTCTACTGATATCTACACGTCGACAGTCAGATTTCTCAAGTTCCCTGGGTCGTGATTTCCTCATGGCCCTAGAATCGTGTAATTCTTTTGAACTTTCTCACATGCAGTATGAATTAGGTGAATTGAAAACGTGGCAATTAATGCTTTACTTTTATTTTATTCCTGTAAAGTCATGAAACTGGGGTATACGGTAGCCGAGCTTAACACTAAACGAATAGCCAAAACTCCCGCTTATCTGCTTACTCGGGTTTGAAGAATTTGTTTCTGCAGAAACTCAAATGCTTATCAACGACATTCCGAATAAAAACTGCTGATTAGAAACAGGGCTTCCATGGGAGATGCACACAAATAAGCTTCATGTTTTTTAAAAATCAGCTGATGACCCTTCTGGTTATATATTTAAAAAATCCTAAAGTCATATCATCATCGTTGATTTACTGAGTTTTGCTTTAAATCACTTATTTTAGACATCTATATTGAGATTAGTTTTTTTTAACCTCAAAATAATTGGCCAATAATTCAAAACATAGGTGAATGACTATTATTACTGAAAACAAAGGAGATAAAATGTTAATAGGCTAATTAAAACGCACACATGCAAAGCACACACACACACTCACATACACACACACACACACACTCACATACAAACACACACTAACACACACAGGATCTTTTTGTTTTCAATTTGCTTGAAGGCTCCTGGGAAATAACTAAAGAACGGTGGGCACCAAGCCCAGTGGAGCACTGAAGGGGGACCTATTAAAATTAACACGTGGGTCGGGTGATTTATTCCGAAACAAATCTACACGACCGAGAACGCAGCTCATGACAAGGAGGTGTTTTATGTGCACCATCGGGGCGTGCTGTAGGTGCGGACGAAGAGCCCGGTCTGATCAGCCAGAGCACGCTTGCAAGGAGGGACGCTGTGTCTCCGGGTAAATGGAAGTGCATCTCTGGGATCTCACCGTCCAAACCACGCCCCTTTTCAAGGTCTGCTCAGTCATTATTTGGGATTTTGAGGTCTGACCCGACCCACACCAGGTTGTTGGCGGCAGAGCCCAGGTTAGACCCACAGCTCTGACATCTGACATCACGTCCTGACGCTGCCCACGGAAGGCGGAGCTCTGACCTCCGTCAAATACAACGGGATCCTAATTCCGTAGGAAGACAGGTTAACAAAGTAACTTTTGCTTTTAAAAAAAGTGTGAGAGGTCACAGGTTCGATTCCCAGTCAGGGCACATGCCTGGGTTGGGGGGTGGGGTGGGGGGGCGGTGCAGGAAGCAGCCCATCGATACGATGTTTCTCTCTCACTGGTATTTCTCTCTCTGGCCCCCTCTCCTTCCTTTCCTTCTAAAAAAAAAAATCAATAAAACTAAGTGTGAGAAACTGGGTGTTTAATGAATAAATGGTGGTAAACCTTTTTATATGCCTTGTATTTGTTGCCTCTGAGCTTGCAACATTGTTAAACTGACAAATGTTTTCCCCCTAATATAAATGTAATGACTATTACTATTATTAGGAATTTAAGTTTTGTAGGTCAGATATCACCCCTTCCTCCTCTTCCTGTGCGACCTGCAGAATGAGAGGAAAGCCCTGGCCCCTGCCTTCCTCTGAGCTTCAAGGTCAAGTGAAAGGGGCATCAATCCACACAGCAGAGAAGTACGCCGAGCGAGGCGCCCCCACCCAGTTCTCCCAGCTCGTCGCGTTCCAGCTGCTCTGGTGGATGAATATTCTGTGGTAAGCTTCAGACAGACCCTTCCACACAGCAATAAAAGTACTTATTTTAGAAACTGTCAAATATTTTTTAAAACTAGTATGATTTACTTAAAATTAATTATACTGAGCAGAGTGGGAGTAAAGGGGGGGATGGGAGACATCTGTAATCGTGTCAACAATTAAAAAAACACTTTAAAAAACAGAACCAATTATAACTGTGAATGGTATTACATAAACAAGTAAGGAAGAGAAAGGTTTGTAACTTAAAACATATCCCCTTCCCTCCCCCAAGCAGTACCTGGACTGACATTAAGGAGCCGTGAGAACGTCACACCTGGGGAGAGCGTGGGCTCCGGAAGGCGGAGCTGCGGGCCCACCGTCCTCAGGCAGTAAAAAGGGCCCCAGAGGCTGGAGAGAAAGCTGACTGGTGATCCAGAAACACACGTGGGTCTTCTCCTGTGTCTGAAGGAGAGGCCGCGTCGATCAGCACTGTGAAATATCTGACGGGTGGCAAGCTCCGGATTCTGAACGCCTTCCCGTTCCCCACCCCCCACTCCCAGGACGGTACAGACCCTAACAACACCCTGTGAGATTGGATACTGACAGGGCGCATGTTCACAGAGGCTTAGACTATATTCCGATGATCATATTTCACCACTGTACCCTCCTGGCCAGAAGCAGAGCACCAGCAGCTGCAGTGGGCACACCCCGCTCCCCTGGCTGCAGCCTCCCGGGCCCCCCTCCCTGACAGGGCCTTTCCCATGTCTAAGCGACCAAAGCTGCTCAGGACAGGACCACGCCATCCCTCCCTGGATACAACCCGTTGGACTTCGGTGCAGCCTTTATCGTCTTGAGAGATGATGACAAGCCTCTGAAGTCCCTGACCTAGACACCTCTTCATTCTCACCAAGAAACAGCTCAGGTGTTCATGAAAACAGTTGGTTTTAAAAAGCTATTTTCTGTAATGAACAACATAAACTGATGAACAAAAACAGATCCAGAGACAGAGAAGCATCGATCAGACCCTCAAACCTCAGAGGGAAAGTAGGGGAGGGTGGGGGAAAGGGGGAGAGATCAACCAAAGGACTTGTATGCAAGCATATAGGCCTAACCAATGGACACAGACACCAGGGGGGTGAAGGCCTGAGTCGGGGGGGGGGGGGGTAACGTGGGAATAAGGACACATATGTAATAATTTAATCAATAAAGAAATTTAAAAAAATAAAATTAAATAAAAAGCTTATGTTCTGGCATCGCCGGACATTTCAATTTTGCAACTTAAATGGAAAGCCAAGGGTAACTGTGTGAGTAATGCCAAATAAGCACTGTTCATAATTGTAAAATTTCTTTATCACGCAACTTACTTTTCTCATTAAAAACAGTTCATAGGTTTAAACTTAGAGGGAACTCGAGACCCCCCACCACACCCACATGACGCCTATCAGACCTGCCCACAGGGGCTCTGCTGCAGGCATTACCTCATTACCTGCAGGAGGAAGTCTTGAGAGTGTGACTCTGTTAAGTAATCTGTAAAGCTGCTGATAGCGGTTACAATGGCCATGTATGAGGACCGGAGAGAAACGATGCTTCAGCAACCGCAGACGAGTTCTTTCTGGCCTGGTCAGGGGTCCGGGGTGAGCGCACGTCACAGCTGGGGCTGCTCTAAGATACTCCTGTTCACCTGGCTCCTATGGGCATCGTGCTGGTAAGAGTGGACTCTGAGGTTTTGATTGGGCATCTTGGTAGCCAGGTAACTTAGTCTGTTCTCACCTAATTCTCACAAGAACCCCGGGGGGTGGGGGTGGGGGGGGTCAGCGTCTCTTGAAGCACAGGATTCATCAGGAGTGACCTGGGACCTCAGTGCAGGCTTGGATTCCCAGTGATTCCAGGAAGCAGTGGGGGGTTTGGGGGGGAGGTGAATCAGGGGTTCTGAGCAGCAACCTGGAGCGAGGCGGTGGGTCTCCGCCCGGTTCTGGACAAGTGGCGGCACCACCGGGGAACCTGTTAGAAGTGCAGTTCTTGGGCCCCGCTCCAGGCTGAGACAACCTGGGGGCGGGGAGGGGGGACAGGGCCCGGAGACCCCTGCTCTAACAAGCCCGCCAGTGGTTTCTAAGGCCAAAGCATGAGAACCACTGGCTGAAGTACAAACTCCATCCTGCCTACAGAGCACTCTGCATTGGTTTTACAGTCAAGAAACCATATGCAAAACATGTTAGTTTTCCAGGACTGGGAGGGAGATGGGGAGGGGAAAATGGCTAATAGAACCCTTCCTTTTAAAAAAAATATCTGACTGATTTCAGAGAGGAAGGGAGAGGGAGAGAAAGAAAGAGAAACATCAATGGTGAGAGAGAATCATTGATCGGCTGCCTCCTGCACACCCCACACTGGGGATCAAGCCACAACCCAGGGATGTGCCCTGACCAGGAATCGAACCATGACCTCCTGGCTCACAGGTCGACCCTCAACCACTGAGTCACGCCACTTGTGGCTGCAAATAACTTCTTTCTAGGGCACTGGCTCCTCTCGAGAGCCTCTGGGAGACTGTGAGAATGTTTGCCTCCCCAAATACATCAATGACATGACCACAGAAATTCTGTCTCTAAAATATGCTTATGGACCTTCAGAAACTAAAACCTGTTAATTCAGGGACCAAACATCCAAAGAATTAACACAGGCAGGTAATCCTGAGCACTGGGTGGAGGAGGAGCTTATTCAAAAAGCTTCTAATTCAACAAACAAAAAATGCAAATATATTCATCTTACCTACATACAACATGATGTTAACTGGCAATGAGGGTGTGGGTAGACAGTAAAAACTAATACCACGTGCCATTATGATCCACAGAATCTCTCTGCGAGCACATATGTCTCTGAAACCGTCTTTCTCTAGCATGGGAAGCCTGACACGTTTTCACCCTGCAATTTTAGAGCTTCTGAAGTTCTAAAGCAGCGCCTTGTAGCACTACAGTTACTGCCACGTATGCCGGCAGCCTGGCTCCTATTTTAGTACTGTTAATTCATTCTGAGATGAAATGAATTGTAAAATTCTCTCTAAAAAGTTTTACATCGCAGAAGTTATAGTAATATCAGGACTACTTTGAATCACAGATGAATATTTCATATTGTGGAGAAACTCCTTATTTGACGAGAGCAGTTATTTCCAGCTTCTCTCCCTTCAACTGTGAGGGAAACATCTGTAACTCTGAAAGTTAATGATTCCCTGACAATTATAAATGTTTATAAATGTGTGGCAATTTCTTGGTCTATTTAAAGACACTTATTCCTTAATATTTTATTAATCATAGTAAGAGCCTCTGTTACACTTCAAGAATAACACTTTTTTCCAGGAAAGAAAGTATAACAAAATAGTTACACAAGTAAGAGATATTTGGGTTAAAGTACTCCAGCAATTGCTATTCCACGAAAATACAGCAATATATTGACAACAGGTGCAGTGAAAACAGAGTGAAATTCTTACTGAGTAAAATCCAGACGGTATTAGGGCGTCACCTATAACTTTTGCCATGGTTTCAAATAATAATTCCCTCTATGTGGCATTTTCAAGGTGGTTCCACAGAGCCGGATGGAATAACACTTTGAATTGTTTTAATTTTGCTTTTACTTTGAAAAATAATAAAGTCGTTATTTAAATTCAGAAGACTATTGCTTTGAGAGCGAGAAAACCCTTAAACACTTCATTATTTATTTCAACTATTACAAAAAATATATGTATCAGTGATCCTTTACCAACAAAATTAACTTTAACTGGATGCTTGTAACTCCTCAAGAACTTGAATTAGAAGACAGGCTTGAAGGTTGGGTAGCAGGGGCCAAGCTGCCCTGTGCAGACAAAGGTGTCTTGAGTACAGGGGGTCTGAGAGAGGAGGAAGCTGAAAGAGAAAACAGCAAACAACAGAACACACAGTCTCTGACCTTGGGCCTGCCATCCCCCAAAAGCGATAGAGTAAAGCATTTAACCAATTACATGTGGGTGTGAACGCAAGCGCAGAGGAGGTGAGCATACAAGGGCCTGTACAATTATTTCTTGGAAGAAATGAGTTAAGAAGCTAAGACAAGAGATGACAAGGAGGAAAGAGCTTTCTTTGCTCACAGAAATGGCCTGCATGCTAGCTCAGCATGTCACTGTTAGCTGTGGAAACTCAAAAAAGACACCGGATCTTTTTGGATCCTGTGTGTCCTTGTTCATTCAATTCAACAAGTGTTCCCTGAGCAGGGCCCAGGCCCAGGCGCTGTCCTAGGCTCTGCAGATACTAAAGTGAACAGAAGCTCCTGCTTTAGGGAAGCTTTCATTGAAAAAACTGCCACATTTAAGACATTTAGGCCCAGCCGGCCTGGCTTAGTGGTTGAGCATAGACCTATGAACCAGGAGGTTACGGTTCAATTCCAGGCCAGGACACATGTTCGGGTTGTGAGCTTGATCCCCAGTAGGTGGCCTGCAGGAGGCAGCTGATCAATGATTCTGTCATCATTGATATTTTTTTCTCTCTCTCTCTTCCTTCCCCCCCTGAAATCAATAAAATCTATTTAGAAAAAAAAAAAAGAAATCTAGAGAAAGTCATGAAGTGAAAATTAGAGTACGAAAAGCCCACTATTGGTTTCCTACTTCTATCTTCCTTTAATAATTCATCTACCAGAGAGGCCTTCCCCAAAACACATTCTACGTTACTGTGTTCTATGCTGAATCCCCAGTGGGTCCGAAATGAACATCTCTGCCCTTTTATCTGAGACTAGAGGTCTGATGCACGAAATTTGTGCATGGGAGGGGGGGGGTCCCCTCAGCTCAGCCTGCACCCTCTCACAATCCGGGACCCCTCAAGGGATGCCCGACTGCCAGTTTGTGGGACTGGGCCTAAACCGGCAGTCGGACATCCCTCTCGCAATCTGGGACCACTGGCTTCTAACCGCTCACCTGCCTGCCTGATCACCCCTAATCGCCTCTGCCTGCCTGCCCCTAACCACTCTGCCTGCCTGATGCCCCTAACTGTTTGCCTGCCTGCCTGATCACCCCTAACCACTCTGCCTGACTGCCTAATCTCCCCTGACCACTTTGCCTGTCTGCCTGATCACCCTACCCACTCGCCTGCCTGCCTGCCTGATTGCCCCTAACTGCTTGCCTGCCTGCCTGATTGCCCCTAACTGCCTCTGCCTCGGCCCTCACCACCTCGGCTTTGTCAGGAATGACATCCACAAGGTCATTCGACTGTCTGGCCTAATTAGCGTATTACACTTTTATTATTATAGATTCAAGGTCCTCCATGTCCCAGCTTCAACCAACTTTTCTAGCTGCTACCTTCCAAAACTCTTTCATGAACCTCCTGATCCAAGCTGACTATTTGATATTCTCACAAATATACTTCACACAAACCGACTTTATTTAAAACCTTGCTATGTGCCTCCCTCACCCGGCCTGACTTATGTCCGCCACTTGTCCGTAACCCTATCCCTTCTTCTACCAGGCCTGATACTTTCTGGGTATGATTTTCTTAGCAGGAGAGAGAAACACCAAGCTGATCCCAAGAAAGTAACATTTGCTTTTTTTGAATTGAAGAAAGTTAAAAACAGGAAGCTAGTGAGGAGGATGTTATAAAATATAACCACCCTTACATTATAATAGGTATTTCCAAAAACAGCTGGTTTGTAGACTCTGCAGTTTATGATTACTGATTGACTATATTCACAAATGGGAAGAAATGAGTCTAAATCAGCGATGTTTAACTGTTGTGTTGCATGAATTTTTAAAACATGCAATAGTTGAGTATTTAGTCAGGGGGACTGACCTCTCTTCCCTTAGCTTGTCAAATAAAAAAAAATGACAACAGCCAACACACAATAGCCATCTGGTGCACATGAATCAAAATTATATACACATATATATGTATGTATGTATGTATATGTACACATATTTTTAAAATTTTTTGTGAGATCGGTAAAAAAAATCTAATATATTTTTTGGTGTGTGTCAGATTTCCAGTAATTAGTTTGTGTGTGTCATGAGTTGAAAAAGGTTGAAAATCACTGGTTTTCCCAACCATGTCACCCCAATAAATTTAATTTAAAAAATAGAAAAAGAAGAAAAAAGGAAGAGCTTTCCAGGTGGCACAGTACTTTTGTAAATAATTTTTTTTTAATTTATAAAATGAATTTCCTCAAGAAATTAGTGAATTCCTGAATTAGTCTTTAGTTAAATATTCTGTATTGAGTTTTAATTTTGTAGACAGGAAAAAAAAACACCACTTTTCTACAGTAATCATGCCTAAGTAAAACTTAAACTCACTGATTCCTGGGTCATGCAATATCATCTTAAAAAGAAATAGAGTTCAACACTAAGACTTTCACGGAAATATATAAAATGGGTGTCATTTAAGTGAAGTAGGGGTTGTGTGATCAACAGCTTGCATAGGACGGTATCATCAAAGGTTGTTGAGTTTAGATCTCTTGATCGAAGAGGAATAAAACGTTATTTTATGAGAGAGAGATAAAGGCCACTCCACTCCTCCGGTCTCTCTCCTTTTTCCTCTCCTCCCTGGGCAGCCACACAACCACTAAATGTGCTAGGCGTGTCCCTTCCCGGCACACAACCTTAGCATGTTAGCCTGGAGGAAAAGCAGGTTATTTTCATGGCAGAGGTATGTTTTGGCAATCAGAATCAGGCTCTCAGACACCGACATTATATCAGATGATTAACTAAATCCTGCAAAAAAAAAAAAAAAAAGGGTGGGGCACGCATAACAAAAGAATTCTCCTAAACACAGCAGTCTAATACAGAGAGAATTTTATTCTGGGTGAATGTAAGAAAGGAAGAAATAATTTGGTATGTTGTCTCAGATACGCCTTTCTAAAATCCTAATGATTTGATGACAACCTATTGTTTGATCAGAGCCTAGAACTAGTATTTCTGTCTCCTAGGGTTTCCAGTTCCACACGGCAGATGAATACAATCTCCCTGAGGTTGCCTGCAAGGAGGCACCTCATTAGGGTCTGAGGCACACTCTGGGCCTTCTGAGGTAGACACCTTGTTACTGCTAATTGCGGTATTCCTGCAAATGGGGGCTGGAGAGAAGGTCTGTAAAACACACATAAGGAGTTGTTTTGTTTTGTTTTGAAATATATTTTTATTGATTTCAGAGAGGAAGGGAGAGGGAGAGAGAGATAGAAATATCAATGATGAGAGAGAATCATTGATCAGCTGCCTCCTGCACGCCCCCTACTGGGGATTGAGCCCCAACCCAGGCATGTACCCTTGACAGGAATCAAACCCAGGACCCTTCAGTCTGCAGGCTGACTCTCTATCCACTGAGCCAAGCCGGCAAGGGCAAGGAGATGTTTTTTAAATGAAAAGATACTATCAACTTTCAAATACACTTTGAAAATCTTTAATAGTTAATTCTATCCACGTTCTGCCTCACTGAAGGTGGAAAGATACTGTAAGTTCACAATTCCAATGCTTAGCTCCTGGGAAACTGAGGCACTACTGAAATAAATGAATATTATTAATCAGCATTTTAATAAACTAGATGTTCATACTGATACCTGAGCATGAAAGTAAAAGAATCTGTTTCAATTTATGAAAACCCTGGCGCCTGGAATCCATATTCCTAACTGGAAGCATAAACGTAAAGATTGCGCATAGCTTTCTGTAAGAAATGTAATATGCATGAAATTTAAATAGACTTTAAGGAAATTAAACATGTTATCATGTACTCACAAACCTGAGCAGTTTGAAAAAGGCTAAGGATCCTTAAAAATAAACACCTGTACATTAAAGACAATTATCAGGTTTGTGTTTCTGAATTTCATTGTTCTGCCCACTCAGGACAGCATGTGGGTTCAGTACTTAAGCTTGACCTGTGCAAGGGGCCATAATGCAATGTCACTCAACTCCTAAAAGCACCAGAATTCACCCAGGTGAGTGTTACTGCCTTCGGAGTGGCCATCTCAGGAGTTACTTGCCTTTTACAGTTGACACAGTCATTTCTCAATATAACATGGACGTTTCTCTTTTGAAAAGGCCTCAAAGAGTATATTTAACTGTGGTAAATAGTCTCTGTCTCTCTCTCTCTCTCTCTCTCTCTCTCTCTCTCTCTCTCTCTCTGAGTACAGATCTAATTTTCTGAAATAGCCAACTGCTGGTTAGGAGAGCCTGTGAGGGAAGGTAAACAATGAAACCAGCTAAATTGGTGTTTGATCAAGATGAGACATGCCTATGTAACATCAACTATTTTTATCTGTGTCTTGCCAATCAACTTGATTTTAAAAGAGTGGCTTCGAAAGAGTTTTGATGAAGGTAAAGATGGAACATGGGGATAGTAGTAATTACTCATGATGAAGAGTAATCATCTATTCAGGATGAGGACACCCGAAGACCAAACGTAGCAAGCGTGCGTAGTCCACAGTCCATGAACCACTTCCCTGGACGCTGGCGAGCAATGGGGTTCCTACCTACTGTTCCTCTGCAGGGGGCGCTCTCCCTTCTTGTTCCTTAGGCAACTGAATCAACCAGAAGCCAGCACAGAACCTGGACTTCTCTAGCCAATGACACCTTCTTCACTGGCAAACACACTCAAAGAAGCAGCAGGACAAGCACATAAGAATAAGCCAGCCCAGTAGCACAAAATGTAAAAAGTTATCATAGAGTTCAGTGTGCAGGCTTGCCTTATTACCATTTTTAGTTTGATTCCTTCCCCAAGAATCTTGAATCAACTAAAGATATTCTAGAGAACCTCTACAGGAGCCTATATTGTTTTATGTTTTAATATTTATCTTTATTGTTGAAAATATTACAAATGTCCCCTTTTTGCCCCATTGTCCCCTTTGAGCCTGCACCTGCTTCCCCCACCCCCAGCCCCACCCCCACCCCTGCCTCAGGCCTCCACCACACTATTGTCTGTGTCCATGGGTTATGCATATGTGCATATAAATTCTTTGGTTAATCTCTTCCCACCCACCCACCCAGCCCCACCTTCCCTCTGAGATTCCTCAGTCTGTTCCATGCTTCTATGTCTGGTTCTATCTTGTTCATCAGTTTATTTTGTTCTTTAGATTCCACAGATGAGTGAGATCACGTGATACTGTCTCTCTCTGACTGGGATCTGCCTTCCTCCTCTCCTCTTACAGCTACAACTGAAAGCGAAGTGACTTTCCCAAGGTCATACCACCAGCTAATAGTTTAGATGCAAATTTACTGAACTTCCTAAGCAGAAGTTCTCAGCAGACCAGAACTATAAAAAAACAAACAAAACAAACAAACAAAAAAACAACAACCCACAAGCCCACCAATAGATCAGCCTTGGGCACAAAGGAGTAAACATGATTTATCATTTTACCAGGTTCAATAAATACCATTCTGATGTGTTAATAGCCTTTAATAGTGAAGGCATTAGCCATCAATTAAATAAACAAACCATTAAATAGGGAAGAGACGTGTCAATAAAGGCATAATCTACTAATTTTCTAATCAATGATGCTAGTCATTGCTGGATATCGGCCAGGGAGTGGACGCCACCCATGCCACATGGAACCTATGGCACAGATAATCCTTCATGAACATGCCTCACGACAAACAAACCTGCAGACAGTGAAAAACAGACAGAGGACATTAGCAGACACACACTTCCTCAAAAAGTAATGTTGGTCAGCATTCACTCTGAACAGAGGTGCATGGAAATATTTGTAACATTCAGTGGTTCCAATATTTATGGAAGGTTGTATATTAGCATATTTCTATTCTACAGCAGTAAAGGGAACTTACATGCAAAGCAAAAAGGGTGCAAGTGAAAACAAAGCTATTTGACAGGTAAACAGGAGGCAGAACTCAGTAAAGAAGGATATCAATTTCCGATTAGGCCCAACATTCCTTTGTGCTTTAGTAGTTGAATAGCCTTATACAAAATATTTCATCTCCTTTAACTTCAGTTTTCTCATCTATGACGTAGGGTCCAAGAATCTTTACTTCAAAAACCACCTGCTACATATGAGATGTTTTAACATGTCATAATCATTATTTTTTAATGTATTTTTATTGATTTCAGAGAAAAAGGGAGAGGGAGAGAGAGAACCATCAGTGATGACAAAGAATCATTGGCTGCCTCCTGCACGCTTCACAACCTGGGCATGAGCCCTGATCGGGAATCGAACTGTGACCTCCTGGTTCACAGGTTGATGCTCAACCACTGAGCAACCACGGCCAGGCATCATCGTTATTTTTAATGCAAAGAGTGGACTGGAACTCAGGGGCTTGGGGTCCTTACTTCTTAAGGAGAGGTGTGGCCTTCCCAGCCATTCCCAGTGGAGACAGAAGCGGGTCTTGGGTATGTGCTCTACCTCTAACTAGCAACTGCCTTAACTCTTCCTCGCCTCGGTTTCCCCATCTTTACAACGGAGGTATAAGAATGTGGAACTCCATGAGTTGTTCTGAACTCAAGCTGAAATAATGCTTATAGAAAGGTTTTAGAGCTGAGACTAGTACTCAGCACATACTTAGTAAATGTTAGCTGTTGCTTCTCCACCTATAAACGGTGCCGTCTGGATTAGATCTGGTGACCTTGAAGACCCTTCTCAGTTCTGAAAATCTCTAATTCTATTCGCTTCCATAGAAGTTAGTAAAACTGGTGTTTAAATTTTTTGAGTTTGTTGAAGGTCAGGAAAGATGAGGCAAGAGAGTAGAAGTGTGGAGGGTTTGTTATGGCTGTTTTGTCCTAACAATCCTCCCCTGTAATCTCTTAGTAGCCAAAACACTGAAGGTCTACTAATTCTTGCTCCAAATTATCATACTAAAGGTATATCTTCCCTACTTTCATCACCTGAGGGAGTCTTATTAGATATAATGTTTACCAGTTTTAAAAAATTAGAAAAAAATACTCAAAAATATCAATTTGTTTAAATTTCAACTGCATCTATGCATACAGCTTTAGCTTATTTTTTTCTTACTCAAATTTAATGTTATGACCCCTTGAACTACTGGCTTCTCTTAAAAGCCCTTCATTGTAGAAATTAACGTTTTGCTTCGCCTAAACCCCTGAGCACCTAATTGGAACTCAGCTACTCCAAAATCTCACCAGACAAGAAATGCAAAGAAATGGAAGTATTAGGTCAAAGCAGTGGTTCTCAACCTTCCTAATGCTGCGACCTTTTAATACAGTTCCTCATGTTGTGGTGACCCCCAACCATAAAATTATTTTCATTGCTACTTCATAACTCTAATTTTGCTACTGTTATGAATCATAATGTAAATATCTGATATGCAGGATGTATTTTTATTGTTACAAATTGAACATAATTAAAGCATAGTGATTAATCACGAAACATTATGTAATTATATATGTGTTTTCCGATGGTCTTAGGTGACCCCTGTGAAAGGGTCGTTCGACCCCCAAAGGGGTCGCGACCCACAGGTTGAGAACCGCTGGGTCAAAGACCTCTGAGAGACCGAAATGAGTAAAGCTCATCCCATCAGCCTGGAGAACAGCCTTTGCCCAGAACCTTTCATTCCTACCAAGATCACAACCACCATCACCAAATGACCAGCTGCTGGGTGATCAACAGTGACAGGAGGTGAAGGCTGACGCGAGGGAGGGGAATGCAGTGCTCACCTTGGAACGTATACCTGTGCGTGAGCTGCACGTGTCACTGGAAATGCTCACCAGCAGGGAGTGTGCGGGGAGCGTGACATTTGGAACCCACATAGCACTACCCTGAGGTCATCCTTTCACCATCGGATACTGTGTAACCTCGGATTTACTTAACCTCTCTCAGTAACAGCCTTTCCATCAGCAAAATGGAGAAATCCCTTCAGAAAGGAATGTTGTGAGAACAAAATACGTGGTGCGTATAAAACATGTTGCCTAGTGCAGGGCTCAGAGATGATAGATACCAGTAATGCTAGACTGTCCGAGGGGCCTTCGATGGGGGGCACTGAGCCCTCGACAGCTCCTGAGTACTTTATTCTATTGTGAAACAGAGCGAAATAACTGATGTTCATGACCACGATCGTCTATTAGCAATGACACGTACTCATTCGATAAGCACTCAACAAACACCACCGAATAAGTTATTTTCTCAGCATGGGGGTTTGTGCTGGTACAGAGAGGCGAGTAAGACCCCGCTGTGACCCCACAGGACTCGCCCCCTAGTGGGGGAGCGAGAACTATGCACAGTGACTACTGCACACGCACTGAGAGCTATAGGGGCAGGTGCACCTGGCACCATGGAGGACCCGAGGTGCAGCCAGCGCCCCCCAGGGCCGTGGGTGAAGGCTTTGGAGAAGAACCGAGCAAGCAGGCCCTTGAAAGATGGGTGAGAGGCTGAGAACGGGCCAGAGGCACTCACCAAGCACGGGGTGTGTGGGGGGAAAGGTATCATCCCAAAGGAGAAACGGGATAGAGGTGCGATCATGAAGGTTCCGGGAAAACATACTAAGGAGTTTGGACGTCACCCAAAGAGCGCCATGAAGATTTCAGGCAGTGAGGCGCCAGGCTCAGGCTACGATGGCGAATGACAACTAGGATGATGGTGTGGAGGCCGGGTAGAGGCAGGGACACCAGGTGAGAGGCTGATCAAACAGTCCAGGGGCAGAGGAACAGAGCCTGAACTTAGGCCCTGAAGGAGGGAGCAGAGGAAGGGGCGGTGAGGGCGAGAATAATTCATTTTAAACATATTTCAATTACATATTTTTAAAAATCCTCACCCAAGGATATGTCTTTATTTTCAGAGAGACAGAAGGGGGCGGGGGGGAGGAGAGAAACATTGACTGGTTGCCTCCCACAAGCACCCTGACCAGGAATTGAACCCGAAACCTTTTGGTGTATGGGAGGATGTTCCAACCTACTGAGCCACCCAGCCAGGGCCAATTACATTTTTATTTTGGTAAATAAAAAGTTCTTAAAGGAATATATCCTCTATAATTGAGAAAATGTGGCTCTCCTGATGGAACCATTTTTGGTGTTCTTGAGTTCCTCAGATTGCAGCGTTATATAATTCATAGCGTGATGAGAGGGTGATAGCTCTGAGAAAGTTTAAAATATAATATTTTAGGTATTTTGATAATGGGCCAAGTTTTTTCTTTCTTATGATAAGATGGGTATTTAGTTCTGGTTAATTGTAATAAAAGTTTCAGTAAAAAGCTAAACTCCAATCGGTAATGTTTAAACCCTTTACGTAGGAAAATCTTGTATGCAGTGCTTAATTGTTTTAACTGGAGTTTTCCAAAGGTTAGCTCTTGTACTGTGTTTAGTAAAACTCTTCCTATTATTAAACAATACTTGTTCAAATATTTAAACAAAAATTCCATTTTAATGGAGCTGATATAAAATGCATCACAAGGAAAATATTGGCCATAAAGCAAAGAAATATACACTACAAATCTTTCGGTTTTGTTTGAACATTTTAGGGGAAGTGATTACTAAAACAGCAGCCACAGAACTACTAAAACTTGAAACACCTTCAAGTAAACATACTCAGGCACGTGTGAACTGAGTATCCCCGCTGCTCAAACTGAGATGCGCAAGTCTCTCCTCCGAACAGCTTCAAAACCCTCTGAAAAGCAGCAGAACTGTCGCCTCTCTGCAAAGAGACTAATCGTCATCATGAAGCGATTCTTAAAAGCAGGAACAGAATGGTCAGCCAGGCTGATCCCCTTAATTTTTAATGAAGGGTTATCTCCAAACAGATCAATGCATGAAATAAACTCATGAAGGAAAAATCTATCTTTAGAAAGAAACTAATTGTAATGTTCACCTCCAGGCTGATGATCTACAATCAGAGGGCACATTAGAGGACAGAAAGGAGGAACTGTGACAAAGTGACATGTGCAAATCTGTCAGTGCTCCAACAAGCCAGGGTGGCTGCCATAAAACAGCCAAATGGCTTTTCCCACCTCCTTCAAGGTCACGTTCCTGATGAGGCGCTCACTGCGATGAGAATGCACTTAACCACTCTGCCTGCATCTGACCTGACCTCACAAATCCAAACGGCCTTGTGTGACTACCCAGACCTTTCAGCGTTTCCCCGGACAAAGATAATTAAGGAGAAGCACTGCCCTCATTATCCCAGGAACTGAAAGACAAATAAACTTTTAAGAGCACAGCCAGTGTCTCCCTCACTAAGGTACCACGTTTAAGCAGGAGGTAAGATCGAACCACGGTTAGGTAATTACAAAAGATTAACCGTGTTAAGTGTGTTATGCGCGGCCACTTTGTCTTATTTAAGAGAAAACAGCAGAAGAGTTGCAGGGACATGTCACAGGCCTCCGGACAGAAAGCCCTCCCTCCCTCCGCCTGCGGGAAATGGTTTCACAAGGGGCTGTGCAGAGACAACCATGAAACGCATTCACTGAAACTCCCACACTGCATTTTGATTTTTAAAAATTTGAGGTTGATATGTATAAATAGGAAAAACGGATGTGTTTTTCTGCATCAGCGCTAGATTAGTCATTTTGGTATGCTCTAGAATCCATCTGCCTTGTAAATGAATAAAACAACATGTTTATGTGAAATAGCATTTAATAGGAAGAGCGGGGGGAAAATCATACTTAAGAGAGAAGCTCTTTTTCTCTGAACTACTATCGTCCGTGGATTCCCCAGTCTAACTATTTTTAGACGTGAAGTGCCCTCAAATAATCTGTGTGCTTTTCAATTGTTAATCTTCCCTTGTGAAATGAATTTACCATCAGTAACGTCTATGGCATGAACTGTTTCTAGGATACTGAAGAACGATTAATTTTCATCCTATTGTGAAAATTAAGAGCAATTATTTCAAAATTTAAACACACAGGATTTGTAACTTAATAGCTAGGTTTATAACTAAAATAAAAACACCAATTTTAAAACAACTGGTTTCTTAAACATTAAAAGATATGCCATATAAAATAAATATAATCAAATACCTTCTATACTTCAAATTGTTATTCTCTTTGGAAAATACTAATTTTGACATTTCAGAAAACAAACAATACATTTCTAATACATAATCTCTAAACTGAGACTTCAGTTTAAGAGACCTTACACACAAATATTACATAATTTTTCATTTTAGACAAGACTACAAGAGTCATACAAACTTCATTCATTCTATATTACATATTACTGGAGAAATTGGTAACAGCAAACAAGTTGATAAATCTGATGAATAAACATAACAAATTTCTAATGTAAAATATCTTTTAAAATAATTTTCGCTTTAAAATATTCAACGTTTGAGGATATGGAATCGCTTCATGTATCATCACAGCCAAAATAGCATTCAGGATAACTTCGTATTGATAATTATATGCTTTTAGAATTTTCCAGATCAATGTAATATAGCAATAATCTTGCTAATAACCCTAGCCTACACCTTTGGGATTCCTCTTGCTCCTCCCTCCTACTCCACTAACAGTCATGGGCCTGCAACTCCTTTCTCTGTGGCAAAGTCCCCCATCTGCAGGTGTGACTCCTATCCCAGGAGCCAAGAACCAGGTCATGGAAAATCTAACTTTTTAAACATCTAATTGTTGTGATTTAGGTTTTAGCCATAACTATTTAAAAGTTCTGGTCTAACCCAGAAGAGTGCATAGATAACTGTATGGTAAAAAATAAATAAGTAAATAAATAAATAAATAAATAAATAAATAAATAAATAAATAAAATTAACAAACAGCCCAGGCCCGGTAGCTCAGTTGGTTAGAGCACTATCCCCATTCACCAAGGTTGTGGGTTTGATCCCAGGTTAGGGTACATACAATGAATGCATAGATAAGTGGAACAATAATCTTTCTCTCTTCCTTCCTCTCACTCTCTAAAATCAATTTTAAAAAAATAGTATGGTCCCTAATTTACTTTCTCACTTCCACATACCACTCTATCTCCTTCATGGTACCAAATTCACAAGGTCCACACATGCTTAGGAAAGAATACTGTTTCTCAGGTGCTCAGTGCTAAAGCACTCATATCTACAGTAAGAGAATAATTACCACTCAGCTGTAAACTACAAAGACATGTGTGTATGTATGTATATATGTACATATATTTGCACAGACACAGTCAGAAATGCACAGGGAAGCAGTAAGATACCCTGTCAGTGTAAAATTTAAACTTTCCTAAAGTGAGGGAAAGTTATATTTTTAAAAAATGACTCTTCTAGTCAAAAACTTCAAACAAATACACTGCCCTTTGACACTTGTGCTTAGATTGTTAGAAAGGCGGTTTGTTAGCAATCTTTATTCACAATTGTTTTAAAGTCTAGCAAACAAAATACATTATAAAGAGACTGATGTTCCAAAGCCCAATCTCTTAATTGCGGATCAGAGCTGAAAATAGATCTTTTTTCCTCCACTAATTGAGTGAGTCTTGTTAAACCTTTTGAAATGCACTTTAGAAAATGCAAGAATACAGCACAGAACAGGTTCTGTAATTTGGGTCATTTTCTGTTACTTGCAGTAGTGACGGGTGCTTAGCAACGCGGTGTTGGTGGCCCTTTTAAGGAAATGAATACCTGGAATACAGCATTTTAATCTATTTTCTGGCATTAATTACCAAGATCACTGTGTATAGACAGAGCCTCCTTCGGCACCTCCCTACATTATGAGAACAAGGAGTCCCCTGATAAATTGAACATATTATCTCAGATGACAGAAGGCCCTGTGCACTGCACTCCCTCACCAAGTAAAAAAATGTCAGGACGTGGCAACAGCAAATAGGAGCCACAGAAGGGTTCGTGTTTAAGTGTTTAGAGGAGGCTCTTACACTGGAAACCAGTGTCAGGCATCTACAAGGATCCATGTTAAGTTGCTTCTCTTTCACTAAATCTTTGCGGAGAACTACATTTTGCCGAGCCACACAGGAGGCCACCGATACCTACGAAACAGGATGGGGCACAGCCAAAATGTAGGCAGATTTTATTTGGTAGCTAAAGAGTGGCTGAAATGTAAAATATGGGTTTTCATGGAAGAGGACTTTCACATGAGAAATGTTAACAAGAACGAGTATCATTGAAATCATGACCGCCTTCGCCCCCTGAGACTTATTTTCATGGGCTCGAATGATTAGCAGGAAGACAAGGAAGCAAGGTAAGCTATGGAGCTATCAGGTCGCTTTTTAAGAAACCAAACTGCCATTTTACCCTGTAAATATGCCCATCCCCACGTCATTCGTAATCAGGACAACGGGCTTGAGAAGCTAGCAGGGAAAAATATCTGGAATACTGTGATGTTTTTTTCTGATCTCCACCATCAGTGTTAAAAGTACAAGTCTTCTAACTTTTCCCTCGTGACCACACAATTCATTTCAGATTTCAAGTCCCGAGGAAGGAAGATGAGGCTCTCACATCTCACCATTCTTCTCTAGGCTGCACAGCTAATAAAGAGATCAAGTGACTCCCCTCTTTGTCTGGAAGCATCCTCATTTCAGCCTTTAATCGTCCATTTTTAGAAAAAAGCTTTTCAAACTGAGCCGCCAACGATGAGAAAAGACCCAGGTTAACCACCTGCAATCAGATTTGTTGAGTTTCAGACTGCCAGTTCATGTACAATCAGCATCCCTTTCAATGGAACACACTTCACTCTTGATTTCCAATGTACCGTCAAATTTGGTAAATCACAGTATACAATGGGGGAACGCAAACATCGCTCAAGTTTTGCTGCCTCTGAGTAAGGCCTCTGCTTGGGGTGTGTGTGGAGGGGGGGGTGGGTTTGAATGCAAGAGTTGCATTTCAATGCGTGAGCGTCTGCTGGGGACACACACACACACCCCAAAACGTGTGGCCCCGGCCGTCCACGCGGCGCAGAGGGCTTAGCGAGTCAGCTGTGAGCCTCCAGTGCCTCCTCCGGGTCGTTTGGTCCCTTCGGAGGGGCTCCAGTAGCAATTAGCACACAGAGGTCTCTGGATGGCTCGCTGCAACGTTTTTTTTTTAAAAAAACCGGAGAACAAAAGGTTTATTTTAAAAATGAAAACCTTGGCTCGTACCACTCCAGACGCGAATCTGCTTCCAATTACTGGAAGTATTTCCCCTTCAGTGGAGGGGATCAAACCTTCAGCGACACCATCGCGGGCGCTGAATGTGAGGAGCGGCGGCTTTCCCGGGGCAGGAGGGCTGGGCTGGGACACGGGTTCCCTGCCCGTCGGGGGAGGGGGACGCCGGCCGGGGGAGGGGGGCGCCTGTCGGGGGAGGGGGACGCCGGCCGGGGGAGGGGGCCGCGGCTCCGGGCGCCGAGAGCGGGCTCCGACCTTTGTTCACGTTATGGAATCGCACGCGCCAGGGGGGAGTGAGTCGGACTTTCCCGTCGCTGCGCAAGTTGGTCCGCGGGAGGACCCTGCAGGGGCCGCCGCCGAAGTTGGGGTTCTTTTAGGGACTCTGCCCGGTCACGCTCGCTCTCTGCCTGGCAAGAACCACGCACCGCGTCTCCCGCAGGAGAACATCGCTCCGCTCCTCGGAGGAGCCAGGTCACTTGGTACCTTTCCCCCCGTCAAGCAACGAGGACGGGTTTTAGCTCCCGGGGCGCACGGGCTCCGATTCCTGCTCCGTGCGGCTCCGAGCCGCCCAGACACAAAGTATCCAAACCACGGGGGCCAAGCTTTGCTCCCCGCGAATCCATCCCGACGCCGCGCCCGTCACCGGAGAGAGACCGACCGCCTCGGAGCCGGCGGGCCCCGCTCCCCACCGACGCGCCCCGTCCGAGCCCCGGAACAAAGGCGCCGGCGCCCGCGGCGACCTGTGCCTCCCCCGGCGCCGCGCGGCCGCCAAGTTCAGCCCGAGAGCCGGCCCCGCGGGGGTGAACCGGCCCCGGCGTCACGGGCTCCGGTCGCCCCGGCCCCAGTCCCCCCGCGCGGCCGCCCCCGCTCCCCGCCGCGCCGGAGCCCCGCGGGGCCGCCCCCAGCCCGCGCCGCTCACCCACCTCGCCGGGCGCCGGGCGCTGCGTGCGGAGCGGAGCCGCCGCCAACTTGCCGGGTCTGAGCGCGTCGCGTTGCAGCGCCGGGCGCGGCGCGGGCTGCGGGGGCCGCCGGACGGGATAGGCTGCGCCGCTGTTTACCGGCCGGCGGGGGCGGCGCTTAACCCCTGCGCGCCCGGCCGCCCTGCCGCCGCCCGCCTGCCGCGCTCACGGGCACTTACACACCACACACACACCCGCACACTCTCATGCACACACATGCACACACCCGCACACTCTCATGCACACATCCGCGCACACACATGTACACATATCCGCATACTCTCATGCACACACATGCACACATCCGCACACTCTCATGCACACACATGCACACATCCGCACACTCTCATGCACACACCCGCATACTCTCATGCACGCACATCCGCGCACATCCGCACACACGTGCACTCACACTCGCACACACACTCACGCCACTCACGCGCCCGGCCCGCCGCGGCCAGGCCCGAGGGGGGTGAGCGCTGCGGGAAGCGGCGCGGGCAGCTCTCCGACCGGGAGGAGGCAGCGCGCGCACGCGGCCGGGCACACCTCGCCGCCTGCAGCCGGGCTGCGGGCGCTGTGGGGCCGCGGAGCGGATCTTCCCGCCAGCGCGACCCACGCTCTCCCAGCGCGCGGGGAGCCCGCCGCGACCCGCCGCCGTCCCGCAGCGCCAGGCGGGCTGTGTGCTTCACGCGGGAGCGCGGCGGCCGGACCGGTCTCTGCCCGGCCAAGCCCCCGCTGCCGGACACGCTGCGGGGAAAGGCGGGCGGGCGGGCGTCCCGGGTGCGGAAGGGAGGCCGACCTGGGCCTGAAGTCCCGTGCGCGGCGGGAGCCGTGTGAGTGGGGGTGTCGCTGGTGCGCGCAGCGGGGACCCGCGGGCCCGCTCGCCCCTCGGCCTGGGCTGCGAGGCGGGGCGCTGCGCGCTGGGGACCCCCCTCCTCGCTTATGGCGGGCCAGGCCAGCACGGAGGGACCCGGCTCCTGGGCTGGTGGCAGGGGCTCAAGGGGTCGGAGCTGGAAGCCCTCATTCCTGGCAGCTAATGTGGTGCCCCAGCTCGGTTTACTTTTAAATGATAGACAGCCTAATGTCGCGGCTCTGAAATGTTTATGTAAAAATTGTCTTTTTGTCCCCTCCAGATCCACTTTTATCATTATTTTTGCATTGCCTCCAAGCCAAATTTCCCTTTTTTTTTTTTTTTCTAGAACATTCCACCCCCTTCAGCTTCTTCCTCCATTAAACTGAGAATTGAATGAATGTTCCTGGAATTTTTGGGTTCACCAGTGTTTTCTTCCAGTTCCTCCAAAGCCCTCACGTATTTTTATACATAAATAAACAAGAAGGAAACCAGAAGCACTGAGGTAGCAATGCCAGTATCAATCAGCGTATCTTTATATTGTTTGCTGCCATCCCACATTTCAACGATCATCTAAATACCGACTTAAACCAAAAAAGGAACACATTCGAGAATTAGTGTTCTCCCTCTATCAATACGTCCAAATAGAGACGACATTCTGCCCTCACTCCCATGACTCAGTAACAGCCATCTCCCTCCTCCTCTTCAGCATACCACCGTCACTTGACTTTTGTCACGTTGTACATCTAATGCTGCTGTAATGGGGATACAGTCCGTCTACCTTTTTGGGGATACTTTTCCTTCTCAATTTTCACCCCCATCTAAACACCCATCATCACACATGGAAATGCCTGATGTTACTTGGTTCAGCAAAGTCTCTATACCGTGTGTGTGTGTGTGTGTGTGTGTGTGTGTGTGTGTGTGTGTGTTTAACAATGGCTCTTTGAAAATCATGACTCACAAACACATACTAATACAACATGACGATCATAACCATCATGGCTCTTCTTCCCTGAATGATCAATATATTTCCCCTTTAATGAGGACGTTAATAAGATATCATAGACATTATTTAAACATTCCTTTGACAGAGTCTACATCAGTGGTTCTCAACCTTGGCAGCACATTAGAATCGCCTGGGAATCTTTTTAAAATCCTGATTTCTGGGCCTCATCCTCCGGAAATTCTGTTTCTTTGTTGCTAATGTTGGGGCCCCACCCCATAACAAAGAAACAGAATTTCCGAAGGACGAGGCCCAGAAATCAGCATTTTAAAACAATTCCCAGGTGATGCTAATGTGCAGCCAAGGTTGAGAACCACTGGTCTACATGATAAGTTGTTTCGGGGTTTTGAAAATCTCTTTAGTAAAATTGGGTCAAAAAAGAGAACAATAGATACGCTGTGGGGCATGAAGAGACGTCTATGTTCTGAAGCAAATATCTTCCTAAACCGAACCAGTTTGCAAAGGATGCTTTCACAGGTCACTGAGGCATGCAGCTCTTCAGGGGGCAGGGCCTGAAGTAACTGCAAATACACACTGTATTCCTTTCACGCCAGACTACCAGAGGTGGGGTTCAACTGGAGTCCAGAAGAATTAAATAGGTAGCACGTTGCACGAGTAGAATTTGCCAGGACTGGTGGGGGGGGGGGAGGGGGAGGGAGGAGGAGGGGGCTTGTCTAGGCTTCAGATATGTACCCCTGGATTTTTTATGTACACAGTTAGAAGATTTGGGATTTAGATGCGAACATTAGAAGACAGAAAGATGAACATTCTAATGGAAGAATGAAAGGCATTGACATCTTAAATCCCTGTTCCGGTCCAGAGGAATCTCAAGACTGGTATTCGGCAGGCTCATTTCCCCAGATAAATGCTATGTAAATCGGTCAGTGATTGATAGCATTTATTAAAATTCCAATTTACAATGCTAATTAAGCAATGCCCATCTATAAATATCAGATCAGGTTAGGTACATTTTTATGTTGGAGGATATTGGAATACTATCTACTAGTATAATCTTTTCTGAATACAAAACTAATTCTTTTCAAAGCGGACAAAGTGTCCCTTGGGAACAATCAAGGGCTGACTTTGAACTCAGCGGAGTAGCGTGGCAGCAGCCCACGGGAGAAGGAAGGAGAGGTGTGGTTTTGAACGATTTCTACAGCTCTACCTCCCAGAGACGCCAGCCTGCCATAGGCGCCTGCCACAGGGGTCTGCGGAGACCGAACGAGGCACTCCGAGCTCCTGTTTTCGTCTTCTCCAGTTTGCCGTGCGGATGATGTCAGGGATAATTAGCTGTAGACACCGCCTTCTCTAATGAAGCTTTTCTCGTGGAAGATCTGCAGAGTTCCCCGCCGCTCCGCGAGCAGACACGGCCCCAGAGGGTGACGTACGTGGCTGTTTTATGTTGTAAGTGGCCACGTGGAATCAGACCTGCACTGCTAACTGCCTGACTTGTAACTGAAGGCGGTTCTCTAGGCATACAAGCCCAGTGACTGCACACCCCCAGGAACTGGTTTTAAAAGGCTTGAACGAACCAAATGAAAGCAAATTGCATCTATTGTTTTAAAGTTCATGAATGAGCTGTTACTTCAAACTGGCACCAACTTTGCTGTAATAGTAAGAGCTCTCCTGGCCTCTTGCTGCTTAGCCCAAAACCCTGAAGGAGAACCAGAGTTTAACCCAAATCAGGCACCAAATCCATATCCCCAGAGATGCGAACAGGAAATCGAAATCCAGCCCTTTTAGCTGATGGAGGGTCTGACATCAACACCGACACGCTGCCCGGCTCACTCCGCCGAGCACCTGACACATGCCGTTTTATTCTTTCTCGAAGGCCCTGCGAGAGAATGACCGCATTACCCCACGTTACAGATGAGGGGACTGGAGCTTAACGGGGTGAATACCGTGCGCCCACAGGTACAGAGCGCCAGGGCCCTGCGCCTGCCGCTAAACTGATTTTCCTAAAAACTAAGCGTGGACTCAGTAGCTTAAACAGGTGCTAGGAGTGCAGTTCGCCTTCTAAGTCAAGTTCATCGGGGTCCGCCACACCAAAGACTGGAAAACACGATATTCTATTTTCAAAGTTGACAATTTGTTGACTTGGGATGGGAAACGAAAGGCAGGGCGCCTGACCCCTCCTGTGTTTCACAGTTACCTTCCGCTTAGGAGGGAAGGTAACACGGAACACACAAGTTGGTGTTCTCCGCGGGCCGGGCTCCTGGAGGGAAGGACAGCAGGTAAGAAACACGCCTGCACGCCTGCTGCTGGGGTAGTTTAGGCCAATAGATACGCCTCACTCTACAGCTCCGCTCATCTAAATGGACTTTGTTAAAAATGACACATTTATCTTTAAACATTTTTTTCTGTTTTAAAGAACTATGTCAAAGAAACTGTTTATGTCACCAACGTTACAGAGCATAGACATCCATCGGTGCCTCGTGACTGTGCCGTGAGTTTAGTTCCACGCCGCGGGCACGAGGTTAGGTTTCATCTCGTTTCTCGGCGCTGCTTTGCCAGTAGCAGGAAAGTCTCTGACAGTTATGTGGGCTCTGCTAGAAGCTAACACAGAACTGTACGTAAAACCGTATTTCTGGGTCCCTTTCCAATGAAGTTAAATTATCATTTACACTGGAGCAGAAGTAAAGGCTTGGAAAAATAAAAGGCTGGTAATGAAGGCCAATGGGTAATGTCTCACAGATGGCTACAGAAAATCTAAAAGGCTGGCATAAGATCCAGCTAACTCTTTGATTTAACCCACGGAAAAATCCACCCACAATATAGCTATTTATTTCACAACTGTCTGCGATGACCCACATCCCAAATCGTTTCTAAAAGGCAAGTTCTTTTTATTTTTAAAGGTGTTAAATTATTTCACCCAAGCCACAACCGCTCTCTGAAACCCGATGCATGATGAAGACCTAAGACTCTGCTTTCGCGCTCCAGTCATGTTTGTTATGTGTCAAAAGAGCGGATTCTTATTTTTGTCCTGATCGGGGTGACCTTGGGCAGGGGCCTGCTGGGTCTCCACAGCCTGGGCAGGCGGGAGGAGGAGGAAGCAGGATCTGGGGTGTGTGTGGAGGTCTGGGCTCCTCGCAGGGGGCAATCAAGCAAGGCACTGCATCCAAGAGGCCCGAGCTTCAGCCCTATGCTGGCGGGTATCCAAGAGGGAGGGAGGGAAGGGGGCGAGGATCATTCCTCCCTTGTGGTGGGAGCAGAGCAGGGGTAGGAGGGCAGAGCTTCCAGAGAAATCCAGACGGCTAGCCAGAGTTAGCAGGAGCAGGCATGCGGGAACAGAGTACATGGTGTGAGCCGAGGACCCGCGTGGAGCCACCAGGTGTCCACCCGCATGCCGGAAGGGCCCTGCAGCAGAGCAGTGCATGGAAGCTTCTTCTAGGAGGAGAACTCCACCTCCATGATGCGGGAGGGGAGGCCCTGGAGGGGCCAGGATGGAGGGAGCCGCTGGCCCTGGGCAGGGTGAATGCAAGGCCTGCGAGCAGCAAGGCGAATTCCCAGGCCCACCCAGGGAGGGCAGTGTTTGTCCATGCTTGGCAACTTACGGGGGTTTAACTTATGTTTAGGTTTTAAAAACAAGAATATATTTTTTGGGGGGGTGTCCTTTGAATACACTCCTGGAGAGCCCATGGTGAATGTGATAAATAAAAATGGTAAGATTGTTTTAACTGTGGAGCGATAGCCTCAATCCAAGCTCTTGGCTTCAACCATCTTCCCGTGCACTGACAAAGCGAATTTGAGTGTCAATTCTCCAAAACACATTTGCAGTTAAATGTCAAAGAGCTAGGCGATACATCTTTGAAATTAAATCTATGACTAGACATGCGCTGTTTGTTTAGACACCAAGAAGTAGTTGTCCATGGATGGCCAGAGACGGGGTGATGTTGTCCGGTGGGTAGATGTCTACGGAAACAGCAGCATGGTGAGGGGTGACGCTGAGAACCAGGACCCCGGGGCTCCCAGCTCCACAGGTAGAGACCTGGGCCCAGCCAGCAAAGAAGGCTCAATGACAAGACAAAGAGGAAGCAGCTAGAACGAAGCGGGCATGTCCTTGGCTTTCTGCCTTTCCATGTGCCAGCGAGTCGGGCAGAGATGGACAGAGGGATTCGGCTCTGCACTGGGCCTTTGCTCGCCCGTTTCAGAGCAGTGGCCCTCATGACGGCAGACAGTGAGTATCAGGAGAGCCGCTGAGATGAGAGGAAAGGGAACCCCAAGAGAGCCAGGGGCCAAGGCTGAACCTTGGGGGTTGCTCACATCCAGGCCCACCCAGAGGAAGTCCAGGCACCAAGAGAGATGAAGGCGGGTTTAGGAAACTGGAGAGAACCCGTGGGGGAGCCCAACAAGGCCTCCCCAGAGGAGCGCTTGCGAGAACTGAGGCAGGGAGTGAGGTAGGTGAGGGTGAACACAGCCACGCATCACAGACTGGCACTTCCGATGATGGACGTAATGTTCTGGAAACTGGCAGGAAGAGACAATTTGTGACCCGGAGGAGAATAATTCCCAGCGGGGTAACGGGGTGGCTGCCGCAAGGAATGGGGGGTAGAAAAGCAAGTGGGTGGTCGTTCGGAAACGGAGACAGCTGCTGCCCAAACCAGTTCTTTTCCTTTAAAACTTTCAGGTTCGAATTGGACTCACTTAGCGAATGCCTATTATGTGCCCGAAACACCTTCGGTGCTTTCACATGAAATGCCTTCTTTAAACCGCACAGGGCAAGACTGGTTTAAAACTAGTGCAGAAAACTATATTTCCATTATTTAAAGTGCTCTGTAGGGATAGATAAAGATAACGCCTCCATAGGCAAAACCATGCTGGTTCTTTGGGGTGAATTTCTACCTGGGGTCCGTCTCGGTTTGTAAGAAGCGAGGGTCTTGCTAGGGGTGACTGCGGCAGCTGACGGGAAATCGCACAGATACACGTTACGTGCCGTGTGAGAAGAACTGAGTTCTTAAAAAAAATGGCGGGTGGATAAGAGGAAAAATAACAGGCAGAGGCGGAGGCTGAGGGTAAGGAAAGCTCCGAGGCAGGTGCATCCATCCTGGGGCCTTCCAGCCCCTGAGGGACAGCAAGCCCAGGGGCTGTCACTGCCTTTAGAATAGTGGTTCTCAACCTGCGGGTCGCGACCCCTTTGGGGGTCGAACGACCCTTTCACAGGGGTCACCTAAGACCATCGGAAAACACATATATAATTACATCTTGTTTTTGTGATGAATCACTATGCTTTAATTATGTTCAATTTGTAACAATGAAATTGGGGGTCACCACAACATGAGGAACTGGATTAGAGGGTCACGGCATTAGGAAGGTTGAGAACCACTGCTTTAGAAGAACTGCTGCAAAGGGAGGTGGGCCTCCCCAAAGATCTAGAGTCATTGAAAGAGGAAACAAGGACATTTGATCGATGCTAAGTAAGAAGAATGTCAGTCCTGAGGCCACGGCGGAGGAAAGATCCTGGGCATGAGCGTGTCAGCGCCTTCAGGATAAAAGTCACTGTGCAAACATTTATATATATATATATATTAGAGGCCCGTTGCACGAAGATTTGCGCAATAGGCCTTCCTTCCCCTGGCTGCTGGCACCCAGGACCCAGGCCTTTGGTCCGGCCGCAGCGGAGAAGCCAAGCCTCTTCAGTCTTCAGTCTGGCCAGAGCCTTCAGTCTTCGCTCCAGGCCTGTGTATGCAAATTAACCGCCATCTTTGTTGGGTTAATTTGCAAAGTCACTCTGAATGGCTGGTGGGCATAGCAGAGTAACACCAATTTGCATGTTTCTCTTTTATTATGGTGTGTGTGTGTATCCTATCTAATAAAAGAGAAACATGGTAATTGGCGTACGACCGCTACCCTTCCCATTGGCTAATCAGGGCAATATGCAAATTAACTGCCAGCCAAGATGGCGGCCGGCAGCCAGGCAGCTTGAAACTAACATGAGGCTTGCTTGCTTCAGTGACGGAGGACTCCAATGTTCCCCGCCTGCCGCTGCAGGCCTCTGAGCTGCAACTCTAAGCAACTACGTTACAAATATAGAAGCTAAACAAAACCCCAGAAACCTGCTTTAGTCCGCGGGGCTTCAGCCAGCAGGATCGCAACATTGTAAGCAAAGGCCAGATACCTTACTTTCAGCAGCGGAGGCCTAAGAGATGGAGCCAAGCCTCAAAGCTAAAGCTGGCCCAGAATAAAAAAAGAAAAAAGAAAAAAAGGAGCGGTTGGGAGCTTCAGTCACCCCCAGCCTGAAAACAGCCCTCAGCCCCTCACCCAGACTGGCCAGGCAACCCAGTGGGGACCCCCACCCTGAAGGGTGTGTGACCAGCTGCAAACAGCCATCATCCCCTCACCCAGGCTGGCCAGGCACCCCAGTGGAGACCCCCACCCTGAAGGATGTGTGACCAGCTGCAAACAGCCATCATCCCCTCACCCAGGCTGGCCAGGCACCCCAGTGGAGACCCCCACCCTGATCCAGGACACCCTTCAGGGCAAACCAGCCAGCACCCACCCGTGCACCAGGCCTCTGCCCTATATAGTAAAAGGATAATATGCCTCCCAGCACTGGGATCAGCGGAGCCGTGAGGCCTCCCGGCACTGGGATCAGCGTGACAGGGGGCAGTGCCCAAACCCCCTGATCGCCCTGCGGCTCTGTGTGTGACAGGGGGAGGGGCCACAACCTCCCTATCCACCCTGCTCTGTTAGTGACAGGGGAAGGCACCCCAACCCCCTGATCAGCCCTGCTCTGTGCCTGATAGGGGGGAGCTCCCCAACCCCCTGATCGCCCTGCGGCTCTGTGTGTGACAGGGTGCGGCGCCCCAACCCCCTGATCGGCCCTGCTCTGTGGGTGATAGAGGGCGGTGCCCCAACCCCCTGATGGGCCCTGCTCTGTGCATGGCAGGGGGCAGCGCCCCAACCCCCTGATTGGCTCTGCTCTGTGCCTGACAGGGTATGGAGCTCCAATCCCCCTGATCGGCCCTGCTCTGTGAGTGACAGGGGGCAGTGCCCCAACCCCCTCATTGGCCCTGCTCTGCGCGTGACAGGGGGTGGCGCCGCAACCTCCCCATCGACCCTGCCTTGAGTGTGACAGGGGACGGTGCCCCAACCCCCCAATTGGCCCTACCCTGAGCGTGACTGAGGGTGGCATCACAACCTCCCGATCGCCCTGCTCTGTGCATGACAGGGGGCGGCGCCCCAACTCCCCAATAGGCCCTGCTCTGAGCCCGACCAGGGGCTGCACCTAGGGATTGGGCCTGCCCTCTGCCACCCGGGAGCAGGCCTAAGCCAGCAGGTCGTTATCTCCCGAGGGGTCCCAGACTGTGAGAGGGCACAGGCCGGGCTGAGGGACCCCCCCCTCCCCCCGAGTGCACAAATTTTTGTGCACCAGGCCTCTAGTATATATATATATAATCTTTGGCCAAAGGCCTTTGCAAGATCTGCAACAAGAGGTTTGTTTGTACAATGTGATCATTCAGATGGATTTAAAGACGAAGGCAGATGAGCTGCAGTATTTTAGAATTAATTCCGTAATATTACTCATTAGATCAATACACCGCGGTGTCATTTTAACCACAGAGTATAAGATGGCTTTCCTTCAGAGGACGTCAGCAGCCAGGAGAAGCGGGAGGGTTCTTGTAGTAAGGTAGATGTCTATGTTGAATAGCTGTACCTTTTCGGCTGGTATTCCAGGATAGATGTCGGGTCAATTTATCTTCCAGGAAATTCTGGCAGTGTTTCAGAAGGATGGTTAGAACAAGGCGTTTTCTAACTGAAAAAGAGCAGCTGGGTTAGGCTGTGATGAACAGCAACTGGCGATTAGTGAGAAAGGTCCTAAATGAGAGCTAAGGACCCCATGAAAAGCTTTTTGGATTGCGTGGTGATGATTTCTAGCCACTTTAATAAAAACACGCAGTGTCATCATCAGTGTCAGGGAAACCCAGGGCTGTCACTCGGATAAGCCGGCATCTTTTTGGCCTTGCCTTAGATTACGTGAATCAGCACCACTGAATCCAATGATAGTGCGCTCACTGCAAGAGAGAAGACCGGGAAGGGACAGAATGGCCTCAGTGGTTTGCACATTGAAACCAGTGAGGAAGCACCCCAGCCTGCCCCTCAGGGGATTCTGCACTTCCCTTCAAACTCTCTATGCGTCAGGACATCTGGGCGCTGGACAGGACCCTTCTAACTGGCTGGAGGGCCTGGTGAATTTCATCTGGGCGTGCACTTTGCCTCCGTGGAAAGGAAACCTCTCATGTCTTTTGATTCCTTGAATCAGCCATGCAGGAGTCTCTTCCAGCGTCTTCAGTGTCTGAGGATAATAGTTTTCAGTCATTGGATATTTAAATTCACTCATTTCCTTAATGATTTTCTTTTTCCAGTCTTGGTTTTCCACTGTCCTGATTGTTTTGTTGCCCGTCCATTCACTATCAATGATCAGTTTACTGATCAAGCATTTCATTGTTTATTTGGGAGGATGAGTTAAAAGGCTCACCTAGTCATTCCCTAAATGTGGACCTATGAATGCAGATGTGAGTGGAGTTTAAAAACAGCCATGTTCATCTTCATTCTCCTTCATGTACCAATACTCTGTGTAAGACACTAGCCACATTCCAATGCCTATGAATGGTGCATCGGTGTTTTTTTTCAGCAGCCAAGAGAGGTAAGGGTGTGTGGGAGCTATCTATAATAATAAAAGCATAATATGCTAATTAGACCGGACAGCCGAACGACCTTCTGGACAACCTTCCTGACGACCTTCAGGACAAAGCAGAGGCAGCTGCGGCGGCTGCGAGGGCCAAACCCCTTGCATGAATTTCATGCATTGGGCCTCTAGTATTATTACATGTTTGGTGTCACACGGTTGGTGGCAATCACGTGTGTTTATCTTCCTAGCTAAGTGTTACATATCTCGCAAGGTCTCTTTCTTCTCATGCCTCGGTATCCTATGGAAAACTTTAGTAAGGCCTTCTACCAACAGGAGGCGTGGCCAGTGTAGAGATCACCTACCATCATCACCGAATGTCAGGACCTAAAGGAGCATAGAGCTCACTGCCTGCTTGCAGGGCAGCTGGGGAGTATGACCCTAAAGACAGCCATCTCCCTATTTATTAATTATCCTAACTATTGTAAACACGCCCCCCACCCCAGACTCCCTTCAGCAAGGGAGAGCCAGGTCTTAACGATTTGCCTGCTGGCATCCGCTCAAGCAGAAGAACCAGGGTCAATAGGAAAATTAGAAGCCCAGTGACCTTCCGTCAAACATGAAACTGCCCAGCCCCCTCTGGTTAGTGTGAAACTTATTAATATCCTTGTCACTAACAGGGAAAAAATATATACTTTTCCTCAGCCTAGAATTAAAATGTTTCTAAGTTTTCACAACCTTTTTCATTTCTAAAGGATCAAGACGCCTTTCCAAAGCGTAAAATACAAATCCATATTGAACTCTTTTCCAAGTAGGAAGCAATAAAGCAACATCAGGTCTTTCTTATGCCAATACTGATGGTGAATTTGCTGCCTTTTGACTCTCATGGGAGAACCATAACTGAAGATCATCTTCCCCGGTGGACACAGCAACGACGGATGCCTAAAAAGGGCATATTTGGAAAAGTCTTCGATTCATTCCTCTGCGTTTTTCCCGGTCCTATTTCAAATCCATTTCCTATTCTCTCCCATTCCTCCCGGCTGGCAGCTGCTCCTTCCGGGCCTTTATCTGGCCCGAGGAAGGCGGGCGGCAGCCGTCGCCTGCTCAGCCCATGCCAGGCCCTGTTCCCAGGCCGGAGACGGAATGTCTAATCTCCATATTACAAGCAGCTTCCAATGGCCCCATCTTCAAAAGCATCTTCACACTTGGGTCCACAGGCTGGGGTCCCCTGTCTTTCTTTTCAGTGAGAATCAAAGGCTTTTTGTCTGGGAATAAAGGCTCTTACTTAAAAAGGGAAACCATAACAACAACCAACTCCCGAGTCAAGTCGCTGAAGAAAAGAGTTCACCTGCATTATAAACACTGGGACGGGAGAAGTCATGTAATAAACATCGTATTTGCAGACTGTCTGGAAGCAATACAATGGCGGGAAAACGGCCCTCTGTGTCGGTCTGCCAGGGAGAATGGACTCGCCTGAACAAAAACGTAACTCGCATTAAACCGTGGAACCAGCCGGCCACCAGCAATGACCAGGCAAAGCCGGCCCTCCCCGCTCAGAACAGACAGCCACGTAAGTGGAAATGGCAGCTGGAGTTCTTGGGGTTTGACTTTGCAGAAGACTCTTGCTGGTGTACACCCAGAATTACATTTTCATAGGCTTCAAAGATGCCAGTAAAAGAACGGCGTGGGTCCCAGCGATTCCCACGGAAACGCCCACATGGGGGCTGCGCGCATCCTTTTATTGATCCCAGCAGAAGGGTTGCCTTAGACCCCAAGTGCAGCTGCCTGGCTGCTCTTTGCCCCCCTCCCCCCGCCCCCCCCCGGCAACCCCCGTGGCCCCGCCCAGCAAAGACCACTGACCTGCACTCTTGGTAAGGACCAGAGCCCTCTCATTCCAGTCTCTCTCCAAATGGGCCTCTAACTCTTTAGTTCTCTCGCAGTGCAGAGCAAAAACAAACAAAAAGAAAATAACCTGACCCAATTCATGGGCTATCATTTGAAAAGCTCAGGGAAAACAGGAAAAAGGCCACTTTAAAAGTAAAATAGACAAATACACTATTCTTCTCTTTTAATTCTGTGATGCTAACCACAGAGTTCCACATGCAGCACAAACCACGTGTTTCCTGAAACCTGATCCTCTCCTGATTGCCCCTCAAAGTCATCAGAATTATCCTGGTCATCTCTGCTCCAATTTTTTTTAAAGGTATATTTTTTATTGATTTCAGAGAGGAAGGAAGAGGGAAAGAGAGAGAGATAGAAACATCAATGATGAGAGAGTATCATTGATTGGCTGCCTCCTGCACACCCCACATTGGGGATCGAGCCCACAACCCAGGCACGTGCCCTTGGCCGGATTCGAACCCGGGACTTCTCAGTCTGCAGGCCGATGCTCTGTCCACTGAGCCAAGCCAGCTGGGGCTCTGCCCCTTTTTACCAGGGTCAGTCGGAAGTAGCTGCAGCATTCTTGTTCTTACAAGGACCCCCCATTAAAGAGCTTTAATATAATTCCCCATTATAGTCAACAGGCTATGACACATTAGTTTCAGGTTACATCAGAGCGATTGGACCCAACAGAGCCATGACAGGCAGGCCCAGCGCCATGGCCGCTCCGCCCAACACGGTTGGCCCTATCTGTACCTGACGGAGACTAGACTTGGGGGACCAAACCCTGCCTTGGGGAAGCAGGACCCGGAGATAACTCGGGAGAACATCAGTCCATGGTGGGGGGAGAAGCGGAGGCAGAGAACACGTGACCTGAGCGGGGAGCTACGGCTGGGTAGGAGGGGAATCTCAGTGCCCACTGCACGGTGGCTGATGTGTCGTGGTTGACACTGGTTTCTTCCAGGCGTGTTGACACGGGATTCTCTTTTACTCTTTTTTGCCACGTGCCTTTAGCGTAATTCCGCATCTCCTAGGTGACCTGGGTACCGCTCCCTCCTTCCATTCCAGAGGCACCGGCCGCAGCATCTGTCAGCATGCAGCACGCACGCGGGCTTTCTCCACGCCTTCGGGTAGTTACTGTTTACTCACAGACACCCAGCTTATGAGCATGTCTCTTTAAGGATATGTTGTGTATATAGCAAACACACTGGCATGCTTTTTTTTTTTTAATTGCCAAAATGTTTTGAATAGTCATCTGTCAGTCACATTTCCCTTTGTGGGAACAGAAAGGCCAGCAAGTTGGCAAAAAGGAAAAAAAAAGTGACAGCTCTGGGCAGGGCTTCGGTAGGTGGGATAAAAAGTCACTCTTCATGTACACAGCTGTGTGTAATGAATGCAACATGTTGGAGGCCTATTCTTGGACCCGTTCCCCTACGTTTTAAACTCCACTTTTCTTGGCAAGCATTCTGGGGCCATACTGTGTATGTGTCTGAATTCCTTCAGCCAAAACCTCTTAATATGAAAGTTCAGCAGTATTGCGTTTTGCGTCGTGTCATGGCTCCAAACCCAGGCTGTTCCGTGTACCGTCTGACTCGGGGCTGACCTCGGCATTACTCTCCGCGTATTTTTAGCGCCGAGTGGCATCTATCTCTGTCATTTTCCAGAGCCACAGATAAAGAGGGGCACATATATTATCCCGCGGACGTACGGTTCACGGGGGATACATATGGAGGGAAAGCATTGGTAAGTGAATTAGCAGAAAGTACACATGTCCCAAACCACAGGCTGACGTTCACCGTAATGAGCGAGGGTTGTGCTGCAGAAGAGAGAGCCAGGGAGTGCATCCTGGGGAATCGGCTTCCTCTCTCTCCCCCAGGAGACGTTCCTCTCCAAATGTGACTGCCCCTCCCAGAAGCGAACAAAAGCTGCCTCTCGCCTGTGTAGTTTTTCTCTCTGTATTCTGGAATTAAAGCTTTATTTTAAAAAATTAACTTTCAGCCCGGCCGGCGTGGCTCAGTGGTTGAGCATTGACCTCTGAACCAGGAGGTCACAGTTCGATTCCCGGTCAGGGCACATGCCTGGATTGCAATCTCCATCCCCAGTGTGGAGCGTGCAGGAGGCAGCCGATCCATGGATTCTCTCATCACTGATGTTTCTATCTCTCTCTCCCTCTCCCTTTCTCTCTGAAATCAATAAAAATATATTAAAAAATAAACTTTCAGAAAGACAGCAAATATGCTCAAAATCATGAATATATTTGAAGGTTCAAGTGTAAAAGCAAAACAAAAGTAACAACACACCCTGTGTTTAATGGGTATAAGTAAGATGTTGAATATTTTCCCAAGTGAAAAAACAAACATCCACAATAATGTTTCAAGTTAAAAATTATGAACTGGAAAAGCATTATTGATGAGGTCTCCAGAAGTTGCTCAGCCCATAAAGAATTTGAATATCAAATCCAAACATTAACCCAAAAAGATTTTGAAAATAAGCTAAAATCATGAACAGATGCCTTAGCGTGGAAGAAAATTAGACATACAAATATGCAAAACTGAAAGGCAAATATTTTGGAAACATGTTTGGAAATTCAATAACTTTCAACAGAGAATGAACATGGTGGTATTATAGCTTCTATCTGAAAGATTGGGGATTATTTTATAAATTCAATAGTTAATCATATTATTTTAAATTGTGCATGTCAAAGTATTAGGTCTAGGTTCAAGATCACATAAAGTTTTAAAACAGATCAGTTAATGGGATAATAATGTGGTTTTATACAATACTAGTGAAGGAAAATGATCTAGGTGCTAAAGATATTGAGATATTGGAATAAGGGCGAACTATTCTGAAATCAATTACTTTACTACAAAATAACCAAATCAACAATAATTAAATAATAATAATAATAGCTAAAGTAATCCATATGTGGTTTTAACTTCTGATAAAAGTATGCTTCTAATTGCCCAGAGTCACTGGACAACACAATCAAGATGATTAAAAAAATCACTCACGCACGCTTTCCTTTCTATTTCTGCAGCGATTTGCCTACGTGTCAATGATGGAGTGAGTCCTCAGTCATTATCTGTGGTAGCCATCGTAACTCTCTTCCGGTTGTTGCTTTGATTTTATAGCTTTCTAGGGTACAGTCTCTGTTCCTTATTTGTTTTTCAAAGTCACGAGAGTCAAACCTAGTGGAATACTACGTTCTCAGTGTTTCTCCAATGTGGACTATTGACTTCAGTACCCACGCACCCAATTACTTTCTCAAGCAAACGCACTATTTGTTACTGTAGAATATTGCAAAATATCCATGAGAACTGAATTGATGGTCCATGTGTAAATACTGGCACTGCCTAACGCCCAGAGAGACATCAAGTAGGAAAGCAAATTATATTTAAAACATTTCGGAGGGAAGTATGTAATGAACCATTGTAGACATTCTGATATGTTCGATGTGCCCTTCGAGGATTTTGATTCAAGCTCAGCGGAGTTCATTCAGCAGGAGAAGGCCGTGCATTTTGATCGGGAGAAGGGAAGCGTGAGGTTTCAGAGATGAACCGGGGACCAATCTGATCACGGCTAACCACCCTTGTGGGCACGGTGGAACATCTGTGTTTCATCAGAAACTCCAGAAAATGCAGCGCATACCACAATGGAAACATTTCCCCCAGCCTCTCTCCCTTCTTAATGGAATGCTTGACCAAGATTTGTTTTATATGTTTGACAGAAAATAAATTACTAAAATACAGGAGATTATCTGAAGATTTGTGATCCTTACGGCGAAGGTTAATATGCATTAGAGAAGGTCGGCATTTTGGGATGTGAAATAAATTTAAATGCTTCCAGGACTTGTCCTAGGCAAGCAGAATCATTTGGGTTGTTTGACCTTTTCTTTTTTTGAGAAATAAAAACAACAAATATCTTCCTTGATTGCTCCGGAGACTATAATTGAGTTGTACACAATCCCCCCACGTGATATAAAATGTTCTTTATTTTCTAAGCCATTATTTAAATGGCACAGTGGCCGGGGTGGAATGAAAAAGAAAGAGTTAATGAGTCCTATGGTTATTTCCTTGGGTGATTTTCTTCATTAATAAAAGCCAAATAATGTAGGAAGTGGATGTTCTCCAAAAATCGGAAAATAAGGATAAATGTGCAGGCACTAAATTTTGATGAGACATCCCAGAAATCTTCCTTCTCTATACTCCACCATGTCGTCAAAGAGAATAGTCCGTTTTCACATAATGTTTCTGTACTCATTTGGTGCATACCTAGTGGGTTAAGTGCAATTTTAAGAGACAATGTCAGCAAAAATTTAATTAGCTCACATAATGACACTTTTCTCTCCAGGACTATCTCCCCCCTTTTAATTCCTCTTGACCTCAATTATTTAAAACAACAAAAATTCTGTGGCTGGGGTGGGGGTGGGAGGAGGAGGGTGGGGAAACCCTCTCTTGCCACCAGCAAACATACTTTTCAACGAAATTAACTTAAAAAGAGGTCAATTTTGTCTATTTTAGGCAGTTCTGTGATTTGTCCATGCATTATTTCATTTAAGGGTGGGAACTTGGCAAGATTTGTGTAAAACCTTCAGATGAAACATGTGCTTGAACATTCTTACATTAAATAGTTTGGTCACATCTATTTAAAAAATTAGGCCTAAACCAGTAAAAATATCAATAAAACTGTCAAAATGGAAACAAAAAGTATAAAAATATTAAAATCAACAAGGAAAATAATTTCCTTTACTATTTCCTTTCTAAGGGGTGAATGCTGGAAAGAGTGACTTTAACTGAAAGCCTCGAACCTGAGAAAGATGAAAATCAATATTGCCCTTAAAGATTTATTAAAACAGTTTCCCATGGAGATTTATAGGAAACATCCCACTTACATTTTTTTGCTTTTTCACGAAGAGCTCCTAGCTGAATTGCCACATTGAGTGTGTTTTTATAAATTTTAGTTAGTTTTTTCTACTTAATGGTAGACAATCATCATATTGCACCCAAAGAAAATACAGGAAAATTGGTCAAGTCAGTCCTGTGAAATGGAAAGGAATAACTCCTCTTAGCTTATTTACCTACAGGGTTTCTTTTCTCCTGCGTTTTATTTTAGCACTTATACAATTTTACAAATGAGAACTGCTTTTGAAAAAACACCTTGTATTGCCTGGTGGCTTAGCTCAGTGGTTGAGCGTCAACCTGTGAACCAAGAGGTCAGGGCTCAATTCCTGGTCAGAGCATATGCCCAGGTTGCAGGAGGCAGCCAATCAATGATTGTCTCATCATTGATGTTTCTATCTCTTTCTCCCTGTCCCTTCCTCTCTGAAATCAATAAAACTATTTAAAAAAATACATTCTATTACTGGGTCACTGACAATCTTGCTTTATTTTTCCTTGAGAAATAGAATATAGTAAGATGAAATGATAGAGCTGTTAAGTTTCATTTTTCATTAATTACAATAGTAAAAGAATGACTGAAGTTCATGTTAGTACACATTGAATACACACTAAACTTAACTGAAGGCTAAGAAACATCTAAATATATTTCCTCATGCCTTCGAATATATTAAAAACCATTTTAAATTTTAAAATATGGCTTGTTAGCAGCTGCCAAGAAGAGTTGCTCAAAATTAAACATATTGTTACGGTTGATAATAAACAGGTGTTTCTTATTTCTTGCTTTAAAAATAAACTGGCGTCTTGGAGTTTGGGGCATGAACATATGAAGTTTTGCTTATATTTTAGAAAACAAGAGCTTGTTGTAGTGTTATTGTCCTCTCAATTACCGCGATTCCTCAATTTCAGTTACCATTTCACGGGGCCCAGTGGACCCCACATTTCGGGTTTATGGAGTGAGCGCAGTTTTTCAGAACGTACACCCTTCACACAGGACACGCGAACAGTCTGAGAGAACGACGCGGCCATATTGACCGCAGATGTGCAAACGGCTATGCTATGCATTTCATAGATTCGGAGCGATTCCGGCCTGAACTTGAACTTGTGCAAATACAGGGTGATCTGGAAGAGACCGTTTTCAAGGTTTGAAGGAGTCATAGTATTTTCTTTTCTGCCTCTCTCCCCAACTCTGTTCCCCAAGTCCTACAGAGAAAATACTTCCGACAACCTGAGCAGAACCCTGAAAATACAAGGACAGCAATGACAATTTTTAAAGACTCTCTCTCTCTCTCTCTCTCTCTCTCTCTCTCTCTCTATCTCTTTCTCTCTCTCTCACACACACACACACACACACACAGAACAAACACACATGGAGAAGAAATATGGACAAATTTTGGAAAGTGCAACACCAATGAACACATGCTAACAGGCGAAGCTGCGAGAAGAAGGTCAAGTTCAAGGGCTGGCCAGCAGGAAGGACAACCAACCAAGGGCAAGCGGGTTCCTGCCCCATCGCCTCAGAAAGGCACGGGACATGGACACCTGGTGACCTGAAGTTCACTGTGGAAAATTAATTTTTACAGTAATCTGATCCCACCTTAAAAACTAACTACCACTTGCGTTTAGGCATAATAAAGGAGAGTTCGGAAACTGAGCCAAATTGTCGAGGCGCTATCATTTCAAAGTTAGGAGCAAAGACCCCCACCAGTTGAACTTTCCAGGACTCAGTTGCATCATCTGTAAAATGGGAGCGACAATCATTCCCACTTCACAGAGCTGCTCTAAGTATTAAAGGAGCTTGTCCATGGGACACCCTTTGAATAGCACATGCAAATTACTAGAGAATGTTTGTTCATAAAGCTGTGAGCATTGTACTATGAACAGCAAAATAAAATTACAAACTTGGTCCCCATACGTTTAGCACATTTCTTCCCAGGAAGGTCGATCGGAACGTGCAGTGAAACGGGAGGCAAGCAGCTTCTAATTTCCAGTTCTCCCCTGGGGGTGGGGGGCGCTTTCTGGTCTCCACCAAGCCCGGGGAGAATTCCTAAATTGGTTTCTTGGGACCCTTGGTGCTCAGCGATGCCCTAATTTACACTTGCTCATTTGCAGCCCGCGTGCGAGGCGTTCGTGAACGGTCTGAACTGAGAAGACACTCTTATCATAATTAATTTTTAAGGCAGCAGGGACTTGGCGAGGAAGACACCCGAAGCCAACAACTGAAGCAGCGATGTCAGCACTACAAAGGGTCAAAAGCACGCCCGGATGCCTCCCACATCCCAAGGAATTAACGAGCCTGGGTTCAAAGATGCCATTCTCGAAGGACTGGCCAGTTGCTCGCCTGGCTTTACTAGCTTCTAACATTACAGCTCCCCCTCTTCTACGAGGAAGTGTGAAGGAAGTATAGCTACCCATCTATAATAATAAAAGGGTAATATGGTAATTAGACCGGACAGCCAAACAACCTTCCGACGTGTAGATGACCTTCCTGACAAAGCCGGGGCCCGAGGGAAGCCGGCCGGGGTCCCGGGTACCTGTGGGCGGTGCAGGGGAGGCCGGCTCGGGTCCCAGTTGTCTGCGGCCGGCCGGAGGAGGGAAGCCCAGGTCCCGGGTGCCAGAGGGAAGCTGGTGCTGGCAGCCGGGATAAGGAAGGCCTACTCTTGCATGAATTTTCATGCACTGTTCCTCTAGTCTATAATAATAAAAGCATACTATGCTAATTAGACCAGAAGCCCTTCCTGATGACCTTCTGGATGAAGCCGGGGCTGCAAGGGCCGAGGTGGCTGCCACAGCGGCAGGGGCCCGAGCCCCTTGCAGAATTTCGTGCTAGTTGATAAATCAGCACCCTCATTGCAGGGGGAAAATTTGCACACAAGGCTTCAAAATGTTTGACAGCAGAGGAAGACATTGGCATTGCAACTAGTGCTTTATACAGACAAAAAGGGAGACGGAGCCTGGAGATGAGGGGTATTTTACCAGAAGCAGTTAAGAAGTTACAGCTTAAAACGGTTCTTCGAACCACAGTGGGATCCGTGTCCCAGGGCAATTGCCGGGCTGAGCAGCAGAGGTGCGAAGCCCGGGTTACATGTGACCCACAGGGATGCGCTCCTGCAGGAATCTGGGGGTCCTGTAGGGCGCGCGGGGTCCCCGAGGTCACGGTTGGGAAGACGTGGGTTAGCTGGTTAGAGCCAGTTAAGTTGCAAATCAAAAACGGAACACTCCCTTGCTGATTAGAAAGAGCTGTGATTGTTGCTTCTTCCTTTTTCATGGCTCATTTCATTTTATTTTCTTTTGTTTTAAAGAATCGTAATAAGCATAAAAATAGAACTGGTTCATACGACGGAGAGCAGAAACCCGACTTTTCTGATTCTTAGTCACACTTGGCTTTCTGGCCTACCCACACCGCACCAGCGGGAACACATGGTGAGCAGAGGCCAAACATGTGCCCACAAGCCCTCTCTTCCAGATGCTTTTGGAGATACTCAGAGTATACAGCAGCCAATGGGAATCGGACTATACACCTCTGGTTTATTTCATTTTTCAAAGTCATAGAGAAAGCTTGAAATGAGGGGGGTGGGCTTTGATAGAACGGGAAGAGTATATTGTACCAGGGCTTAAGTGTATTTCCTTGGCCACTAGCTCAGGTTGGTGACACGGGGTACCCATTCATCTCTATGTTGTCCCTCACTTGGTGATAATCTCTTCTCTGTCTACTTTTCCCAGTTGGGAGTGAGGAGACCATCCTATATAATAAAAGCCCAGCGACCCAATGGCAGAATGACCAGAACGACCGGCCGACCAGTCACTATAACACACACTGACCACCAGGGGGTAGACGCTCAATGCAGGGGCTGCCCCCTGGTGGTCAGTGCGCTCCCACAGAGGGATGGCTGATCAGGATGAGCAGCCGCTCTACTGACCAGAATGAGCAGTGCTCCCACAGCGGGCCGATCCCCGCAGGCCACAGCCCCCACCGGTGCATGAATCCTGTGCACTGGGCCTCTAGTGAAATAATAAAGGATGATGAGAATGAAGGTGAAGACGGGTGAGAATGATGGAGAGAGACAGTGGCTCACAGAATCTGGATTCTCACCAGCCTAACTGTGAAATGCATGCAGCACTGTCACTTCCCTGGCGACACTCGGGACTGACATGATTTCAAAATGACCTTCTGAAAGCTGTAGTGCAAGGTGTCCACCGAGGAGACCTCTCCAATCTCTGGAGTAACTGGGTTTACTTCCCTGGCGCTCAACTTCCCCCCAACCCTCTTGTATTTAAATCAATCCCTGGTCATCAGGGCAATGTATTGGCAAAGCAAGTGTCTTCCAAGATGGAGTGGAGTGATGCATAGGACACTGCTCACCCCTCCAATGGGTCTTCTGAGTGGGTCAGATAAAAAACAGAACTTTGAACTGTCGATTTATTAGTGGTTTGCTCTTACAGCTCTAACCCAGAATATCTTTACAGCAGCCATGACTTCGGACAAACCGATAGTTTAGCACCTGTCCATTTGTACATCACCATATGAATGTGAATGGGGGCAATCAGAGCCACAGATCCTGCCCCCAAAGCAGCGACAGCTAAATTGTGCATTAATTGCTCTGAGCCTGCTCTTTTTCAAAGGATTTCTCTCGGCAAGTCTTACCATGAAATAATTATCCTTACGTTCCATTTTTAAATTTTATAAAGATTCTAGAAACTTCTAGACCAAACTCACCATTTTACAGATGTCCTACAGGCTATGGCTCTCAAAATAGTGGGCACATGTGGCAACCAGTATAGTACACCAGTGCGTGTGTGTCTGTGTGTGTGTGTGTGTGTGTGTGTGTGTGTGTGTTTAAGAGAGAAAGAAGGGGGAAGATAAAGAGATGTGTATGAATGAATTATTCTCAGTGGATAATTAGGGTCGATCATGCAGTAATTTAACTGACAGTGCCTGAGCCAAGTCAACTGTAGCTGAGTATTAATTTATTTCCTGGCCACACATAGATTAAATTAAAGCAATATTTCATTTATTTTAGAACTGCAGAATACCTGCTTTCCAAGTACCAAATCATATTTGTGAGAACTAGAAATCCATTCAAAATAGGCTGCCTAGCACGTTGGGCAACATTCTAACAATCAGGCAGGCTTGCTCAAATCCCCGCTTCTACCACTTTCTTATCAGCGGTTCTCAACCTGTGGGTCGCAAACAATGAAAATACATCCTGCATATCAGATATTTATGATTCATAACAGTAGCAAAATTACAGTTATGAAGTAGCAACGAAAATAATTTTATGGTTGGGGGTCACCACAACATGAGGAATTGTATTAAAGGGTCGCGGCATTAGGAAGGTTGAGAACCACTGATGGAGACAATTGGCCACATTTCTTATCCTTTTACAAGCTCGGTTTTCTCATCTGCAAAATGAACATAACATAGTATTTATGTCATAGGTTTTATGTAAACATTAAATAAGATTGTGAATAACATACATTTAGCATAGAGTCATACAATATGCTCAGGAGGTATTTCTTTGCTATGGTGATTACTTTTTAAAAAATATTTTTAAATTGATTTCAGAGAGGAAGGGAGAGGAAGAGAGAGATAGAAACATCAATGATGAGAGAGAATCATTGATCCACTGGCTCCTGCACAGTACCTCTTGGGGATCAAACCCACAACCTGGGCATGTGCCCTTGACAGGGAATCGAACTGCAACCAACTGGTTCATAGGTCAATGCTCAACCATTGAGCAACACTGGTCGGGCTGATGATTACTTTTTAAAAATATATGTATATTTTATTGATTTTTTTACAGAGAGGGAGAGTGAGAGTTAGAAACATCGATGAGAGAGAAACATCAATCAGCTGCCTCCTGCACACCCCCTACTGGGGATGTGCCTGCAACCAAGGTACATGCCCTTGACTGGAATCGAACCTGGGATCCTTCAGTCCACAGGCTGACGCTCTATCCACTGAGCAAAACTGGTTAGGGTTGATGATTACTTTTAATAATAAAAACCTTACATAAAAAGCTCATGGATTGGAAGGATTGTACTGTTACGATGCTCTAACTACCTAAAGCAATATACAGATTCAATGCAATTATCAAAATACAGTGGCATTCTCCGAACTAGAATAACTAATCTTAAAATTTATATGGAACCACAAAAGAGCCTGCACAGACAAAGAAACCTTGAGAAAGAAGAAAGTGGGAGGTTTCATACTCCCTGATTTCAAACTATACTACAAAGCTACAACAACCGAAACAGTATAGTACTGACATAAAGACACATATATAGATCAACTGGCTAGAACAGAGAGCTCAGGAGGAAGTTCTCACTTGTATGGTCAATTAATCTGACAAAGGAGACAAGGATATACAATGGGGTGAAGACAGTCTCCTTGATAAGTGACGTTGGGGCAAAGTGAGCAGACACATGCAAAAAAAAAATGAAATGAGACTACTTTCTTACACCCTATATGAAAATAAACTCAAAATGGCTTAAAGACTTAAATGTAAGACCCCAAAACCGTAACAATTCTAAAAGAAAACATAGGCAGTAAACTCTTTGACCAATTGGTCTTAGCAATATCTTTTTGAATATGTCTCCTCAGTCAAATCCTCCCTAAAGTAAAATACAATGTCCAAATATTTTAAAATTTTTCCTATTTATTACTAAAAAGGCTCATATTAGTAAAAAATATTTGTTTATTTTTGCTTTTGTTGGGCAAGGGCAACAAAAGCAAAAATAAATAAATGAGACTACATCAAACTGATTTTTTTTGCACAGCAAAGGAAACCATCAACAAAACAAAAAGAGAAACTATTCAACAATGATACCTCTGCTAAGGGATTAACATCCAAAATATATAAGGTACTCATATAACTTAACACCAACCAACCAAACAAACAAAGAATCCAATTAAAAAAATGAGTAGACATTTCTCCAAAGAGGGTACACAGATGGCCAACAGACACATGAAAAGATGCCAGCATCACAAATCATCAGGAACATGCACATCACAGCCACAATGCATACCGCCGCACACCTGTGAGAACGGCTACCATCAAAATATCAGTAAATAACAAGTGCTGGTGAGGACGTGGAGTAAAAGGAACCCTCCCACACTCTTGGTGGGAATGTAAATCGGTGTAGTGATGATGGAAAACAGTAGGTCAATTCTCCAAAAAATTAAAAACAGAGCTGTTATACTGCCCAGCAACAACACTTCTGAGTGTTTGAACGAAATAAAAACACGAATATGAAATGATGTATGCACCTCTGTTTCTGTTTACTGCTGCATTATTTACAATAGCCAAAATAAGGAAGCAACCTAGCCGTCCATCAATAGATGGATAAAGAAGCTGTGGCACATCTATACGATGGAATGTCACTCACCTATAAAAAAGAATGAAATCTTGCCATTTTTGACAACCTGGATGGACCTAGAGCAGCGGTCGCCAACCTTTCGGACCTCACGGACCACCAGAGGTCCGAGGACCACCGTTTGGCGACCGCTGGCCTAGAGGATACTGTGCTAAGTGAAACAAGTCAGAAAAAGAGAAAAACCATCTGGTTTCCCTGATTTGTGGAATCTTTAAAAAAAATGAACCAACAAAATGAACCAGAAATAGACCCATAGCTAAAGAGAGCAAGCTGATGGTTGCCCAAGGGGAGGGGAGCGGGGAAACGGGTGAAAATTTAAAAAAGAAAGAAACTAGTGCTGCCCACAAAAGTACCACTGCCCTACATTTTGAGGCTACTTGGGTCACATAAAAGAATTTTTAAAAACTCAAATAAATATTTTCATATATAGAAGGTCCTTGTCACTCAGCATCATCAACATTGATTAAATTTCCAAAACCAATTTTTAAATATATCTTATTGATTTTTTTTTTTTTTACAGAGAGGAAGGGAAAGGGATAGAGAGTTAGAAACATCGATGAGAGAGTAACATCGATCAGCTGCCTCCTGCACACCCCCTACTGGGGATGTGCCTGCAACCCAGGTACATGCCCTTGACCGGAATCGAACCTGGGACCTTTCAGTCCACAGGCCGACGCTCTAGCCACTGAGTCAAACCGGTTAGAGCATCCAGAAACAATTTTTAAAAGTTGTCTTCTGTTTGTGCAATCTACTGGGGATTTCCAGGCATCTCTAAGGCCAGGGAGGGAGGCAGATGTGAGGGCTGTGAGAGGCGACAGGTCCATCACTCAGGACGGGTCTCAAGTGTCCAAGCTTTCAATCCCTCAGTCCTCAGTTCCTGTGGCCCCGGGGCCCGTCCCTCTGGAACTCGGTTACGGAATCCTATCACTACCGCCAAGCAACAGTAACTCAGGTGTGAATGACTTCTGTGTCCCGAGCCGAGGAACCCCAAAAGGCCGCTTTCCAAATGAGTGAAGGACACAGGCTCCCACGGGAAAGCAGAAGAGACTGAAGACCCAGGAGCCACAGCTGGTTCCTGCGCCCTGACATGGTATCCTGACTTGTTATTTGAAAGTAAAGGTCAGACTGTGCCTAGAGCTGTGGTCGGCCAACCGTGGCTGGCGAGCCACATGCGGCTCTTTGGCCCCTTCAGTGCGGCTCTTCCACAAAATACCGATTTCTGCGCATGGGCCATGAAGTTTCAATCGCACTCTTCATGCGCGCCCGCACGTGGTTTTTTGTGGAAGAGCCACACCCAAGGGGCCAAAGAGCCGCATGTGGCTCTTGAGCAGCAGTTTGCCGACCACTGGCCTAGAGGAACTGCCCCGCCTCTCAGCAGCTGCACCGTCTGCAGGGATCTGGGGAAGCTATACATGTGGGTTGAAATGTTCCCCTACTTCGTTGGCCTGCTTTTGTTCACCGATATTTTCCTGAACATCAGCTCCCCAGGGAGATCTCGGAGCGCGGTGTAGTTCCTATGCTGGCACCTGCACAGAGAAATGCTCAGAAATACTATCCGGATTCATTTTTACTATCATTTAGGCCCATGTCGTAGATTTCCTTTGACAATTAGGGATCTAAAAAAACGAACATGTGCACACGCATCCCCGGGCAGGCGTTCAACGATGGAAGTGTACACCTTCATTTTGGAGAGGTGAACAGATAGCAAACCTCTAGTGAAAACACGGAAAAATGGCTTCAATCGTCTACATTTCCAAAGAGCCGTGGAAAAACATAAACAGGGATCAAAATGATGGTCTCTCCCGGCTTTTCCTTGTCTCTGTCTGGGAGTGGGGAAGGGAACACATCACTAAGCTTATGTGGAAAAAAAACTACCATTTAGAGGAAAAAAAATCCCTATTCTTGTCCTGATAGTTACTTTTCTCTTTGCTTCTTGATCCTTGAAGATGCCAAAGGGACAATTTTTTACTCTTAAAATGACCTTTATTTAGGCCTTTATTGGCTAAGAAGTCATTTCTGGCATGGATTACTTTTAACTACAAGAGACGGTATTTTATGAAAGCTTTTTCTCTCGTTCTGCATATTGATGTTAGCAACTATAAAAAAAAAAAAATAAATGCAAGCAAAATGTAAACCGAAAATGCCATGTAAGGATACGCTACTCACTACAGTGAAAGGTTGGATACATGTTTGCATTGGTAATAACAGTTTTTAGATTTGATTACTGGGAAACGAATGAACATTAAAATGTTACATACGATAGACCAATGAAGAACGAAGGGAAAGGTTTATTCCCGATTATGTTTTCTATTCTGCATACTATATTGGATATGGAAACTCACTACCGTAGACTTAAGTGTTTTGTCATTCGTATTAGCAATCCACTGAGTGACAACATTTTGATCGAAACATAATTTGATACAGACGGTCACGCAGACAATGTGTTACTGTAAGATTAAAATAAACTGTTATCTCAGGCTTAGGTGTTTCTTGACCAATAAAATCATCTCCATGTTACTAGTCGCAAGAACACTTATTAGAGCGTGCTTGACGTAACTGTATAGGCAGATTTATCATTTCACAACAAATTCTACCAGAAATCATTTCGTTACAGTGACTTTGGGACGTTATTTGTGACCTTAGGAACTGCACTGACTTGGTCACATGCATGTAGTCAATGATCTGATTTAAATCATGAGTTATTAACCTCCAGTGAACTCGGGAGTAAAATCTCATAAATACCTTGAAAAATGTAGTGAATCAGAGGAAATGTTAAACTGAAATAAAAACAATCATGAGACAGCCAGATCATGAAAAATCGCCCGAATGCAGAGAACGTTAAAGGTTAAAGCTGTATTACAGGTTTTTTAAAAAAGGAAAGCAATATGAGAGGAAAATACAAAGAAGGAGAAAGATGAATACGCGAGCTGCCTACTTTTTGTTTTATTATGCTCATTTTTTTCCCCTCAGAGGTTACCACTTTTGCAGCTGGTCAGAAATATCACATTCCTTGATGTCTCCAAAGGTTTTATATGACCAAGCTTGACCAGACTTTAACTTGAATAACACATTAAGCAGCTGTTGAAAATAAAAATGCATTATGGATCTTCGAATGGAGACCCCAACGGGAGGAAAGCGAGTTCCTTTGGGGCATGAATTAAGACTCTTTCACTAGACTATCCATTTCCTATAATATTCAAATTTTCACAAACATTACACAACTAATCGTAGGTATTCTGAAACAAAGGCTCCAGGTGCTTTTAAGTTGAGACAATTTCTTGGTACTTTCACAAGTGTAGTTAAAGGTTTTATTTTTAATTAATTTACCATATGGTATGTTGGGGAGGTAGGGGGATTGGATTTACGATAAGGTGTCTCAGGATGATATGCATACCAGAAAATTCCATTTAAACGACTACAAGGCGCTTAGAATAACTGTACCCTGTAAGGTGAAAAAAGCATATCACCTATGACTGAAAAATCCATACTTAACCATGTCCATGTGCACCTTGGACTGTGTTTTTTAACTTTCAATCAGCAATTTATTTTATCTTTTTGCATACTATGTTTTTCTGTTTTCAGACATATTGGCAACTTGGTATATTTTAAACACTTGCTCATGATTTCATTCACTGTCACGTATGAAAGTAGGTAAATTGTACCTCTCTGCGCATGAACCTTATGGTGCATTAGTTTAAACATTTCATAGGCAATTTTCTTGTCTCCAGCGTTGCCTGCTTTACTTCTCATGCCAAATGAATGAATGTATACATGAACGCTGATTTCTAGTCAAAAAAAGTGTTCAAACCTGGCTGCCAGGCCAAGCATTCGTGTACCACATGAGAGATGCATATGAGCTCCTTTCCATTTCAGAGCAACATAGTTTCAGATACTGATTTTGCTCGTAACATTATATATTTCTTAAAGGCACGACAGTCAAACCCAATGCCTTCCTCCTGCCAAGAAATCTATAGCACATTTCCGACATTTGAAATGTGACGTTCCCGTTGGGAATCGAAGACGACGGTGCCAGGACGAGGAGGCGGCCAGGCCGCGGAGGGGCCGCCAGGCTCGCAAATGGCTGTGGCCAGAAAGCAGCGCGGGGGCGAGGAAAAGCTGCCCGTGGCTCTCCCTCCTGCGAGGGACCCGGCGGAGAAACACTACCTGTGAAACTCAGACCCAACGGGCATTAAGAGATTGTGAAATGGTCGGCTGACTAACGGGGTGTCACCAATTAGTGTTCCAGGCAAGGCTGTACCACTTCCTCAGACGATGCCGAAGGTGGGAGGCCAGGGGAGCGGCACAAATGAAATCACTGGAAGGCTCAACATTGTTTGAATCTTTCGGTCACACGAATAGAAGATCCCAGAGGTCAAATGTGAAGCTGACATCTATTTTGCACGTTTTTTTCTCTACGTGAATTTGGTTGGCCTCTCCATTTATGTGTGTGTGTGTGTGTGAGTGAGTGTGTGGTGAATGTCCTGAACGATATAAAGATTTATTTCACACGTTTCTTCGGGTCAGTCCGAGGTCATCCACGTTCAACAGGAACTACATTTCCATGCACGTGCAGCATCGGAATTCCTATTTTACAGAATTCCTATTTCAAACTATTGCTTCGAACCCAAACTGCTATGGTCATTTTTGGAAATGTAGTTTCACGGTTATTTTTTTAAAAAAAATAAAGCTCATGTTTCTTTTTCTCATGCACACACATCACAAAATAACTAGATTACTAAGAACTCCTTTTTTCCGTCATGTATGGTGTTTTTTCCATACTGGTTATAAAAATGGTAGATTTCCCTTAACTCTACTTTTGAAAGGAAGTTAATCTCAGTATCTACTGCCAAAGTTAAGCAACATACACAATAAACAACATACACGACTGGGGATCCATTTTTCCAGAGCTACAGGCAGCAAAGAGCATGGGCTGGCAGCAAAACCAAATCCTTGTCTGGTCTGGTATGAGCTCAAAAAAGAGCAATCCCCACAAGTATGCACAACATTTGACGAGGAGCGTCTTAGCTTTTATAGGAAAAATTAAAATGTTAAGTGGGACAGTTCCCACTTTATGAAGGATTAAATCAGATTTATTTGTAAGGCTAAAGTTTCCCAGGAACTAACCTCAGGAAGGAATACAGGTGACTTCTGTGATGGTCTCCTTATGCTGTTTTCTAACCTCCGCACGCTTTGGCGCTGACGGAGTAAATTACATTCTCGCTGACGTTATTTCCTACTTGATTTAAGGCATTAATTAGAGTTGGTCTTTGCAGGAATGAGTCCCCAACTTGGTCCAATGCTCCTCTGGGCTAGGACCTGCCCTGGGTCTGCACCCCTCAGGGCGTTTATTAAATGAGAGGTTACTCCCCCTTTCACGGGGGAGAAAAGGCTGCATCAACAGCCATGAGTGGCAGTTTAGCTGGGAATAGAAACCACTTCTCTTCTCTCTGCACCTCAAAAGCATGTTGGCAACATCTTTTGTTTTCTACCAATGCTCCTGAGGGGACTTCTGCTTGAGGGTTGTTCCTCTGGAGGTCATCTGTCTTTTCTCTCAAGTTGTGTTAATATTCTTCTCTCTGATCTCAGCGTTCTAAATTCCTTATCAAAGGCGTCCTTTTCCCCTGCTCTGCACACGGTATGTGCATTCAGCATGAGGGTCCATGTCATCCTGCCGTCGGACACGTCTCGGCATTACCTCTGAGTGCGGCATCTCCTCCATCTCATTTATTCTCTTTCTGGTTTCCCTGAAACTTGTATTTTGTAACAGACGCTTTCAATCTCTTTCTTTATTTCTCTGTGCTCTGTCCTGGTTGAATTCCTTAACACTACCTTTCTGTGCCAGCTATGCTGAATCTACAACGTATCTATTAAAAGTGTTTCATTTTAATGACCACATTTTTTCAGATTTTCTAATGGTACTTTTTCATTTCGTCTGCTCTTATTTCCTTCCGGTCTGTTTTGCTTCAGCAGTTCTTGCCCTTTATGAAGATGTTATTTCTTGCCTTATCACTTTGAGGCTAACAGGCATATTTACTAAAAACCATTTCTTTTCATAGGCAGTAAACTCATTTCCCAAACATTCATCTCATCGGTTTCCTTAGCATTAATCTTACTCCCCTATTTTGGAATTTTGTGTGCAGACTCATTCTGAATAGTATTTCATACATCTCTGTCTCTCTCACTCCATCCATCTCCCCCTGTTTCCTTCACCCCTGCACCCTGTCCCGAACCAGATCAGTCCCCAGGAGCCCTACGTATTTCCCACCCAGACGCCATGTCAGGGAGATCGCTGGCCCAGCTCCCGGCTACCAGGCCGCGTCTTCTCTATCCAACCACTGGGGAACCCTGCTTTCTAGGGAGCAGTTTACAGACCTTCTCCTTCCCGATTCCTTTCGCTACTTTTCACTCCAGCTCAGTCCCGGGTTCAAGCATAGAGGCTGGGTCCGGGCCTCTGATGAAGCACGATGGCCCTCGAACCCCTGAAGGTGGCGCCTCCCGCCTGCTCCCCCGCAGGCCCTGGCCTCCGCCTCACTGAGGGAGGCATGTTTCTGTGATTTTCCTCAGCTACAGAGATATGCCTCTTGTTTTTGGTTACAGATATGGCTTCAGTTCCCCACGCCCCCTTTTATATTTTAGGTACCAGTTTCGGTGTTGAGGAGCAAGGAGGCAGTAAAGGGGGTATGAGTGTGGGAAGGGTGGAAGTCCAAGGGTGAACATGCAATGCCATCTTCACAGAAAATCTTTATTGTCTTTTAAAAAATATTTTTCCATTGATTTTTAGAGAGAGAGGAAGGGCGAGGGAGAGGGAGAAACATCGATGTGAGAGGGAGCATCGATAGGCTGCCTCCTGCACACCCTCTACCAGGGACCCAGAAGCAACCCCGGGCATGTGCCCTGACCAGGGATCAAACTGGCAACCCCTGGGCACCCAGGAGGATGCCCACCCAAGCCAGCCACAGGCCAGGGCTCTTCATTGTCCTTTAAATTACCATGTGAACCTATTAGCATAATGCAAACTCCGGACAATGTCACCTCCTGGCTCTGAGTTACAAAGAAGCAACAGCTCCATCCCCTCCCTTCCCCTCCCCTCCCCTTCCCTCCCCTCCCGTCCTCTCCCTTCCTCTCCTCCATCAGCTAAACCCAGGAGCCCACAGGACTGGCCAGAGAATTAGCGGCAACACTCATCTGAAATGCACGCTCAGGGGCCCCTCTGGATTTAGCGTGCGGGAGTATGTGAGGGTGGGAGCCCCGAGCTTCGCATTTCTAACTGCACTTAGCTGCTCTTTCTGCAAACTGAAGCTCTGAGAACCAGGGCACAGCCAGCAGCCTCCTCCCTGTAAAGGCCTGTTTCCACGCATCTTCCACGTGCTCCCTCATTCGCTCCCAAGCAGGACAGTGAGGTCACCGAACACAGAAACCGGAAGTCAACCACACTCTTGACTTTACTCAGGACAGTAAACACTTTTCGTCAGAAACCTTCCGTGAAGAGTCTTAAAAGCAAGGAAGTTAGCTCGTGAGCTCCCATCAGGAAGTTACCTCTGTGTAATAGGCCTGGTGCCCGCCTGGCGACTGAGGCGCCTTGCAAAGCTGGTGGAGGAGAAGTTAGGAGGGGCGGGTTAGCCGGCGGCTCTTGACCACTGGGCAGGGCTCAGCGGTAAGTCCATGTATCAGAGACGCAGCTGCCCGCCTGGCGTGGCTCAGTGGTTGAGCCTTTAACTATGAACCTGGAGGTCGTGGTTCGATCCCTGGTCAGGGCACGTGCCCGGTTGCAGGCTTGATGCCCACTGTGGGGCATGCAGGAGGCAGGCGATCAATGATTCTCTCTCTCTCTGTTGATGTTTTTATCTCTCTCTCCCTCTCCCTTCCTCTCTGAAATCAATAAAAATACATATATTTTTATGGCACTCACGGCAGGTGGGTGTCCGTCCTAACTCCCTCCCTTACGCCTGCTCGGGGCAGTGACATGGGAAGAAACGTGAGTGAAATAATAATACACGATGGCAAACGCCGGTCCCCGCACACGAATGTGCAAGCAGATGCATTTTAAGGAAAAGTAAGAGAAAATAGTCAAACTTTGAGTTCACAGAGAGCGGGGATTTTCAACTGGTGTGCCGCAAGGATCTTTGAAACACGCAATACCTGACTGTGTACTAGTCAGGGGCACTGACCTCTTTTCCCTCTGATTGTCAAATTAAAAAAAAACACACACAACAATAGCCGTCCAGTGTGAATGCCCTGTGTGGACCATAAATATATAGGTCAGACAGCAGAGTGCATCTTATTGGTCACGCTGCATAAAAAGGTTGCGCCTGATTGGTTAATTTCTGGTACAAGAAATCTTTATATACAAGGATAGGCACCTGTTTTTGTTTTTTTTTACAAAGTGACTTTGGAGCAAAAAGGGGTAGGTAATTACTATTATTATTATTTTTGCAAATCAATCAAAATTATGCCTATTTTTTCCAGATTGGCAAAACATATACTTTTTGGTGGGCCACAGAATTTTAGGAATTAGCTTACGTGTGCCCTGAAATGGAAAAGGTTTGAAAACCGCTGAAATAGGCTGAATGAAAACCAGTGTTTCCATCTCTCCCACTGGTATGCACTATGGTATATGAACAATAAACAGGGAAGCGTATGCCCAACTGCTTCCATAGCGTGGGAACACTTTTCATTTCTGTCCAAGTGCCCTTATTGGGGTCCTCATTTAAGGCCCCTTCTCCTCCCTGTCCTCGCCTGCTCGCCCCTCGTCACCCCTCTTCCCGTTCCGGAGCCACCGACGCTCCCAGCTTCCAAGTAGAGAGCGAGCCCGTTGATTATGGCAAACAGGAAAGTCACAGAATTATCTCACGTGAGAAAGAAAAAAAAAAAAAGCCCTTTAAAAAATCCGCGTGGCAGCCTGCCAGCGAGAGCTCAGCATCAGCAGGACCCGGCAAAGTGGGGAGCAAGTCAGGGGCAACGCGACGCCTGCCTCTCACGGCCCCTTGTCCTCCGTCACAGCTGCCACGGCGTGTGACTGTCACGGCAGTAGCCAGAGAGAACGCCCTTTCATTTATTTGTTTAGTTTGCAGCTCATAGTATTGCCAGGATGGTATTCTGACTGGGATGGATTTAAATAAAGAAAACAAACGAGTCCGCCTCTGTTGCTGTGTATGGGACCGGGTGCCTGTGCATGCGGCCGGCGGGACAGAGGCGGCCGCTGTGCAGGGAACACGGTCTGGCCATTAGTGCTGGGAGCACCAGCCCCCGCTGGACCGCGCCCAACAGGGAACAGGCGCGGCCAAGGCTCCCAGGGCTATTTCACTTGAAACGAGACCAGGAGGACTCTGTTTCGGCTGCTGGGATGAAAGGAAATAGGCTCCTTGTAACCCCACAGGGCTGGGAACTGTATTTTCCCGGAGAACCGTGTCGGGACAGAGGATTGCACTGCTCTTCTTTCCAGGGCCCGGAACGTCTCCTGAGAGGCGGCCCAGGGATGCGGCACCCCCAGCAGCCAGCAGCCAGCCCGAGGCTGGGAGCAAGGCCACAAATGTCCGGATGGGGCGACTGGCCTGGGCCTTCCCTGGACAGCAAGGGTCCCCGGGAAGCCGACGTTGCTAGGAGCCTCTGCTATGTGCGCTGGCTCCTTCCTTTTCCTTTCTCTGCTTTGGCGTGTCCACGTCATTGGTCAGAGTGCCCGGCGTGGAGGGGCAGGTTTCACTTATCTGCAACCTCCGCCTGCGTGGTTTATCTGTTTGCCCCCCCGCCCCCCCCCCCCCGCCGTTATCTGGACTTAGTACCACCAGGCGGAGGTCTCACTTCTTCAAACAATGTGCACACGGCTGAGCACACAGACCACGGCTGCTAGGGGCACGCAGGCCACCTCCTGGGGTGCTCACTGTGAGAACCACTGGCCAGGAGGCACGGATTCTTCTTTAAAAAAAAAAGAATCTTTATTGATTTCAGAGAGGAAGGGAGAGGGGGAGAGAGAAACATCAATGATGAGAGAGAATCATGGATTGGCTGCCTCCTGTACAAGCCCCCCCTCCCCCTCCGCTACTGGGACCAAGCCCCCAACCCAGGCATGTGCCCTTCACTGGAATCGAACCTGGGACCCTTCAGTCTGCAGGCTGAGTTCTATCCACTGAGCCAAACCAGGGGGAGGGAGGTACGGGTTCTTAAGGAAGAACGCTTCCTGAAGGAATGGATCCATTGTTTCATACACACGGAACCCACTGAAGTTTAATGGGAACAGAGGGTACTATAAAAGATGACTGTATTTTCAACTTTTCTGCTGCGCAAATTCTATTTGGTTTTGCAAATAAAAAGAGCCAAAGTGTTAAGGGGCATTAAACCAAAAGCAGCCTTGTCGTTAACCCCTAGCCATCCCACCTCTGCAATGTCCTCATGTTAACAATTCTTCCCTTTTCTCCTCTTCCAGGACCGGCCCCTTTTGGTCCACAGAAGATAAATATTTGCACTTGGTCCTGAGGAGGACAGAGTCTTTCCAGCCAACAAACTTTCAAACCTTTGCCCCCAATTCCCAGGAATATGGTATATATATTTCTGCCTGATTTTATTTATGTTTCATTGTCACCGACGGAAGTGTCTACTAAGGAATTTGGATGAAAGGGCCTCTGGGAGGAATGGTTGATGAATGGGTGTCTTTTCTTGTGGAAGGAATTTGGAAGGAAAAGTTTAAATACGACTAAGTTAATATTTATCTCTACCCCTGCAATGATTTACTAAGAACAGGACCCGAGAAGGCAAACCCCCCGTCAATATCCTAACTCCCACTGCACACCGGGGTGTTAGGTTACCGCCCTGCTGGCCTTTTTCCCAGGGTGAGTTTCTGATCATACTTCTAGGAGGCTCGCACTGAGATAGGATTAAAGATGAATTCATTTCCGAAGAAAGAATCGACAGGGACATTCGAACTCAGTGGTCCAGGTTTATAGAAGGGGCAGGAGTTTGCCCTAAACCCTTAAGGATACACGTGTATGGATCCCGAAAGGGACTGTCAGTGCATTGCCATTGCCATGGTAGCCCTTGCTAATACTTTTTGATAAAACACAAGGAAGATCTGGGAGTGAAGAATGGGTTTTTAAAGATAGCATAAAGCAGCCAAGATATCATAGAAAATCAGGTCATTTGCTAGCAATCTATTGGGTTGTCTTTTTGTTGTTTTTTTTTAAAGGACGCAGTGTATTTTGAACAAATGTCAATTTCATTATTGGAACTTTTAAAATTCAGAGTCATTCTTTATAGCTTTAATATCTTCAGTCCCCAAGTCTTTCCTCTCAGTGAAGGTCAGTGAGTAACAAAATCCATTCATTCACTCATTCACTCAACAAATGCTTCAGGCTCGGGTCCCAGCACCAGTGTCACTCAGGTTACAGTGTTATAGAAAGTAACAAACAATGTGACATTTTCTTTCTCGCTGGAATGACATCATTTAAAATTTCTGAACTACTTACTACCAGCTTGCTCTTCATAGAGGCTCCCAGGGTCACACTCCCCTGTAATATATTATTTTGACATATTTTGATAAATTTAGTTGCTGTGAAAGGAAGCAGCTGACCCCGAGAGTCTCTGTCCATCTTTAAGGGACTATCTCTTGGTTGTATTAACATTCCGCCTAAAACGGCAAGAATCAACCTGGGAGTAAAAAATTAGTTTTCTAAGCTGATAAAACCAGATGTTCAGTTATTCCGTCTCACATTATTGAGTTTATTTTACATGAGATTGGCTTTTATGTGATAACTCTCTCTACTGGTACTGGATTGAGATATCAATGGGATGAGGCTAAAGCAAGAAAACTGACTTCCAGACTAGACTTCAAAAACCAGTCCTCTTACTTTATGGTCCTACCCTGGGTGGAAAGTTCCTCAGGTCGCCTCGCTCCTCATCATTCTAATCAGCACGCACGGAATAAACGCACTCTGACGCGAAGGTCATCGTCTCTCTGTTTCCCGCCAAACCTCTCAGTTTGTTTCATCGCCTTTCTTTCTCCTAAGAATCTGAAGATGGCAAATCTGCGTGTGATGAACGGGACGAATGAAACAACGGAAATGCCAGTAACCAAACATTTCAATCTCCTTTTGTGAGCGGACACGCAGGCAAAAATAAAAACGTGCTTTTTGCAAATTCACTCGTTCCCATGACAGCCCTGCCTTTGGCATTTCTACCTCCCTAGGCTCTCGGGGAGGTTACTTGGAGCCTGATGTCCCGACAATAACAAGCAGCCTTTAGAGCATCCCATGATTTTAAGAGGAAGGAGAGTCTGTATTGATCATCTGAAGATGTTTACTGATGAAGAAACTCAGGCAATGTGCTCATGCTCAGAGCTGCCTCAGCCAGCAGTGTATGCCGAGTTCCTCTGGGGGGGGCGGGGTTCCTAACCCCAGGCACCTCCTCATATGTCTGTCATGGTCCCAGGCGCTCAACATGCCTCTGCTGGATTCCCGTTACAGGCACAGCCTCCAGGTAGGCGCTCATCCATTCACTAGTTCAAGGGGAGCTGAGGAGAGCGCCCTTGGTGGGCGATCCCCCTTCCCCACAGCTGCACATGGACAGGAGGGCCGCCAGGGCACGGGGAGCCACGCAGTGCGCAGGGAGGCCCCGCACTTACCCGTGGGAGGCTGGGAGCGGATTCCCTGAGGGGAGAGCAGGTGGAAGTCCCGGGGAAAAGAGGCCTTTGGGTGGGGAGTGAGGAGCAACCTTTCCCAGGTCTGGGTGCCGGGTTTGATTCTCAGACACTTGTCCACCAGACAGGGCAGAGTTAGCAAACAGAGCGCCCGTTTCCATTCCCCGATGAGCAGCAGCTCCCGGGGCCTTCAGGGCTCACCGTGCCGCTGAGGAAGGGGCCTGCGTCCCTGGGCAGTGTCAGCGCTGGGGGGACCAAGGGGTTCAAGGAGAGCAAGGCCACTGACTGCGCACCTCCGCCCCGCCGCGGCCTCCCTCCCGGCACCCGCACCGGGGAGAGCGCCCAGGCTCCCAGGAGAGGGCTGTGCAGCCTCCCCCACAGCCAGCTCGCAGGGGTGCGACTGCCTGGTGCCCTGTCTGACACACCCGAGCAAGGCGCGCTCATGAGTACACGTGCGGGGTGCGCGCTGCCGCCTGGCGCCTCTGGGAGCAGACTTGGGGCAGAGGACGCATGTGCCCCACACAGGGGCCCTGCCACCCCGCACCAGCCGGCCGCCTGCCCGCACACACGTGTCTACATGAGAAGGTGGGAACACCACACACAGGGGCCCTGCTACCCCGCACCAGCCGGCCGCCTGCCCGCCTGCCCGCACACACATGTCTACATGAGAAGGTGGGAACACCGCACACAGGGGCCCTGCCACCCCGCACCAGCCGGCTGCCTGCCCGCACACACGTGTCTACATGAGAAGGTGGGAACACCGCACACAGGGGCCCTGCCACCCCGCACCAGCCGGCCGCCCGCACACGCGTGGCTACGTGAGAAGGTGGAAACACTGCACACAGCAGCCCTGTGTGTCTACATGAGAAGGTGGGAACACCACACACAGGGGCCCTGCCACCCCGCACCAGCCGGCCGCCCGCACACGCGTGTCTACATGAGAAGGTGGAAACACTGCACACAGCAGCCCTGTGTGTCTACATGAGAAGGTGGGAACACGTCTCGCAGCTGCCAGTTCTCAGAGCTGCTCGGGCGCACGCGGCGGGCTCTGCGCTTGGCGTGTCCTTGACCCAGCAGAGGAGCCGCATCCTGACATCCTGACGCTCCCTTCCAGCGGGGCTGAGGGTGCTGTTGGAGCTGCTTCTGTTTCTAGGGCGACCTTGAGTTTGTGTTTTTAACGGGGCGGGTGACTTCGATCTGCAGATGTGCCTTCCCCCGTCCCCAGTAATGCCTCTGACCTGGGGGGATGGAGAAGGGATCCTCCCTGTGCCCCCCCCCCCGCCCCCCGGGGTTCTCCACGGCCAGGCCACGCGCTGGAGCACTGTTAGGGACCCTCCAGGAGCATCTTCCCCACATCCCACCGCTCTGCCTGCCGCAGGGCTGTCGCTTTTCTGCCTTTACCGGGACACAAGGGGAAGCCACATTTCAGAATTTTTTTTCTTTTTTTAATCAGAGAGCATGGACCATGATTGGAAAAAAAAAAAAGAAAGAAAAAACTAGTAAATTCTAATGCACAATGCTGTCCTGGTTTTATGGCTAATTAAGAAAATTTTACAAGAGGATCGTGCTCTTAAGGGAGAGCCGGCCTTGCGAAGGCCTCCTGTTGTCCCTGGGGTAAGGAGGTGCCCATCTTAGCAATGCCCGCCCTCTCTTGGAGAACCAGTCTCCTCTGAAGAACAGCTCACACTTGGGCATCATTTAGGCTTCGGTTCCAGTTCCCTTTCCCGGCCCCGTCCTCAGACAGCGTGGCCCTGCTGCCTAAACCCTTCAGGGTGAGTCACCACGTGGTCCTCGTGTGACAGCCTAGACGCCAAGCCTGTGCCCGCGGCGAGTTACCAGGAGGAGCAGCCCGGGGTCCTCGCACACAGAGGCCGACCTCTCGCTTCCTACAGACCTTCCCACGGTCACACTGACCATCGTTACATTCCAACGTCGTCCTCACGCTGCTGCCTGGCTGTGAGCGTGGAGACAGGGCCCCTGGTGGAAACGTCTTCCTGGGGAAACCTTACTCTTGACCCAACCACCTTGAACTCTTGACCCATCCACCCATCCACGTGCCAGCATGGCCACACGGGGTCCGGATGACACGGACAGGGACGCGCCAGGCGTGGAGACGCTCCGCTCCGGGTGGCAGTTGCGTCCTATCTTGGGAACAAAACATACATGGGGCCCCAGTGAGAATCTACAGTTCCCCAAAATAATCTTGAAATAACTGAACTCAAAGAGATCTAAGACGCAAATGGGCTCTGGGATGTGAATGCACTTCCGCCCGGGTTCTGTGTTTCCTTTTATTCTCAAATCAAGTCTGTCAGAAATGACAGAAAAAGCCTCTCATTGAGGAGAACGTTATGTTTTGAATACATTTTTTATTTTATTTTGGGGCTTGTCTTTCCGACTATACGCAAATATCGTTTTAGCTGACAGAAACGTGAGCTGTCTCCTGGAACACGCGTTGGGCCCACGGGAACTTATGGAGCAATTTCCCTCCGACCTCCAAGCTCACACCATCGCTGCGGGGGAAGAGCCTCTCAGGAGGTCATCTCCACGTGAAAATGTCGATGGAAACCAACCACCCCCTTCACCCACCCAACAAAGGCGGCGCCCCTTCGGTGTCATGTGCGCTCGGTGGGAATTATTCATTACGTCCACTTTCACTTCTTTTGGGCCATGGACGTGCCCAGTCCTTTCTGTGGTGGGTTATGTCTACGTTGACCTAGAAAACAGACAACCTCACTAACATCAGTGCACAAACAAGGTGTTGTTTTTGCGGTAAGCTAGTATGTGGAATGACTATGCAAAAAAAAAAAGAAAAAAGAGTGTTATGCTAATGAAGCGAAAGAAGCCAGTCCGAGAAAGACAAGTATCACAGGATCTCACTCATCTGTGGAATCTAATGAACACAATAAACTGATGAACAAAATAGATCCAGAGACATGGAAGCATGGAGCAGACTGTGGGATCTCAGAGGGAAGGGGGAGTGGGAGGTAATGGGAAGAGATCAACCAAAGAACTTGTATGCGTGTGCATGACCTACGGACACAGACAGCAGGGTGGTGAGGGCCTGTGGGGGACAGAGGGGGCCCAGGGGGGAGAGGGGGACATCTGTAATACTTTCAACAATAAAGATTAAACAATTTCTTAAAAGCTGTACCCTGAAGGAGTCTGCATTTTTGCAACGCTGGTATTTGCTCAGTAAGTTAGAAACAAGTAAAGGACTTTTCCCTGCAGTTCTGAGTGAAATAGCCAAGACGAGCCACGGAAGGGGCCCGTGCACAGGGAGCAGAGCGAGCAGCTGCCGAGTTCAGTCAGACGCCTGCCCATCCCCTGGACCAGGGCAGGGGTCCCACTACCGTCCGCACAGCGCGGGAGGTGCTAGCAGGTGCGTGAGAACCAGCCCTCGGCAGCGTCACACGGCGCTGGCGCCCCTGCCTTTTCTGACCTGCGACTGTTTGTCTTTGTGAGTCAGTATCTGCCAACTCCGCCGAGCACAGATAAGAAGATTACGGTGACGGGGGCTGGAAAATAGATAAAGGGTCTCGAAGTGCAAATGGTCGCAATGGACCTTGCCACGCCCTCCCCACCGCTTCCCGGTACATTCCCGAGGTCTCTGTCTGAGTCTGGAACTCTGACGGTTGACAGAATAAAGAGAGCAGTACATGCAAATGGTAAAGGAATGCCCAACTCCACCGTGCTCAGCCACTGAAGGACGCCGGTAGGTCTGTAACAGATAAAGGCAAGGGCCATTTGCTTATGAAAGATGTGACTCCGTGTCTCACTTAATATTCTTACTCATCGGTGGCCCTGAAAAAAAATTGAAAACCATTTTGATAAAACAGATGTTGAATGGTCTCAGTGGAAAATGATGGAAGGCTTGCACTGTGTAATTATTATAAAATATCACACATCTGGTACGAAGTTTGGCCTTCTATCCAAGGGCATTTTGGACAACACGAGCAAGGAGTCTTGTGGTCTGGTGGAAGTCTGAGCTTGCAGTTCATAGAATGATTTCAACTCCAAGTTCCCTCTTTAGGAAATATAATTTATTGCAGGACAGAACAGTTCGTTTCTCCAAACCACCAAACAAATAATTAGGATATTAAAACCGAACGACTGTGAGCTATTAATTCAATGAAAATATAGCAATGTAAAAGTGTACAAAGCAATCTGGTGCCGCAGGAAATAAAATAATGGAAGAGTGTTAGAACATTTACAAACGACCTTTTCATTCATGAAAAGCTAAGGTCTCCAAGGAACTTTCGGAATAACTTGCATGTGAGTTTATCACTAATCCATCATCAGGAGAAAAACTGGGAGCGGAGAGAGGACCTGCTAATGTATGCTGCGCCCACTGGAGCAGAAGCACGAATGTCTGGCGGTAATATTTCTCTCCCTCGCTCCAGCCATCTGCCCGTCATGGGTCACATCCACTACGTACCCTCAGCAGACAGTTGCTCTGAGTTTATATTTATCAAAAGATAGATCTTGAAACGGATGATGCGTTGCTTTCCTTCTACCCTCCAAGTGCAATGAGAGTCCTAAATTAACCTGATAAATAAAAATTCCAGAATATTACTATATAACCCCTTGTAAATAAACATGTCTTACAAGTGGTGGTTTTACAGGGGAAAGAAGAAAACTTTCCGTAAAGAAATAACACCAGTAACAGTGAGTCAGAAAAGCCCTTGGAGCTCCCTTAATTAGAAAAACTGAGCTTAAAAAAATGTTTGTCTTGTGTGTGTGTGTTTTTTTAGATTCATTTCCAATACATGATTTTCCTATGTATTATATTTCGCTAGACTGCTAAATTGTTACAAGTTTATCTAGCTTCTGAATTTTATTTTTCTCTTCCACAAAGATGTTATATCTTAAAAATAACTTTAATGTTATATGGAATATGCTAACTTTGCAATATCAACAGTACTTGGAAATAAATGAAATGTGCCTTATTTCACCAACAGAGCGTGTTTTATCGATATACAAACAGAAAAAAAAAAATGTCAGGCAATGAGATGATTAAAAAAAACATGCGCTTTGTGTCTTAAAGGTTATCCATTTTGGGTTACAGTAATTGATCCCAGTCACTTCAAATGTTTAAAACATTCCAAACCCTCAGCCAAATGCTGGGGAAGTCCCGCTGCCAGGATTCCAGCCGAGAACATTTCAGAAGGCTGCTTGAATCCAAAGAGAGAGAAAAATATATATTATTGCTGAGCGTCGAACGCGCGCTCCGCTCCCAATGAAAACCAACGCCAAGTAAGCTTTCATTAAATTGGAACAAGATGACAAATACCGAAGCTGAAAATGCATACAGTCAATGGAAACATTACACATTACATAAGGTCTCTCATGGATAACGAAAAAAAAAAAAAATCGAGACAGCAAAGACAAGAAAATATTTCCAATATCTTAACAGCTGTCTGCTCTTTCCCTTGAGACACACAAGGAAAATGGGTAATGGCCTTGGAAACCAAACTTTAGTTTTTTAAAACAGCGAAGGAGGAATACGGGTTAATTCATGAATTTCACGAGGAGATGCTACACATGTAGGAAAATTACACGAGGTGCAGGCACAGGCTGCCTGGAGGCCCTTTTCCCGGAATCAGGTGAGGGGAGGGCCTCTCTGGGAGACTACAGCCTGCAGCCAGCAAGGACCTTATGGAGCAGCGGTTTGGGCTCCATGCACCATCCCCTACAAAGGTGCACAAACACTGGCGAGGCCTGGTCCAGGGACAGCAGGAGAGAACGTGTTCTGTCCTCGTCTGTAGGGGCCAGCAGGCCTGCACAATTTTCTTCTGACCAGGTAGTTGAAATATCACCAATCGCTGATGCAAACAGCAATCCAGGCTACTTTCCACACACAAAAATATACACTTGTAAGTGACTTGTACCAACTGGGGAGCCCGAGGGTCCCCACACGGCCAAGGCACCTCCGTTACCAGGTTCGGCCCGGTGGCCTGCACTCTCTGGCATGGCTCACATCACGGGCAGGATGAAGCAGGACAGCACGAGGTGTCATCATGTCTCACGCAGCGTACAGAAAGGACACATGCACCCCTATGTTCATAGCAGCACGATTCACCATAGCTGAGATTTGGAAACAGCCTCAGTGCCCATCAGCCGATGAGTGGATTAGAAGAAAACTGTGGTACATCTACACAATGGAATACTACGCTGCTGTAAAAAAGAGAACGCATACCATTTGCAACAGCATGGATGGACCTGGAGAGCATTGTGCTAAGTGAAATAAGCCAGACGGAAAAAGATAAATATCACATGATCTCACTCATTTGTGGAATATAATGCACAACATAAACTGATGAACTAAAAAAGATCTAGATATAGAAGCATCAAACAGACCATCCAACCTCAGAGGGAAACCAAGGGAAAGTGGGAGGGGGGGGTGGTAAGAGATCAACCAAAGGACTTAGATGCATGCACATAAGCATAACCCATGGACACAGACAGTAGGGGGGTGAGGGCATGTGCTGGGGGTGGGAACAGCAGGGAGAGGTCAGTGGTGGGGAAAAGGAAACATATGTAATGCTTTAAACAATAAAGAATTAAAAAAATAAAAAAGAATGAAAGAAATAGGGCTTTTATAGAAACTGAACAATATATTAGTGTTCAAAATACCTTTATAATGTAGAATATGACAAACTGTATGAATATCATATTTTTATCCATACTCCTAAATATCCATTCATTGTTAACCACATCAAAGCATCAGTGTCTACTTCCATAGTGTTGTTGATAAAGGCACATGAGTAGAAAAAAATAAAAACCAGCGTGGATTTAAAACTCACAAACTATTTGTTCTGAAATTTTCCTTTTACTATTTTTGGATGGAGGTTGACCACAAGTAACCGAGCCCATGGAAAGCAAAAGTCTGGACAAGTGGGGGTGGGGGTGGGGAGGTGGCTGCTATACCCTTCCTCTGCCTCTAGGAATACCAGGCTTCATCCTCAGAGGGAAGACTGGCTCAGCCCCCCACACTCCACAGAGATGTGGGTAACCTGGAAGGAAGCCAGAGATCAATGCAAGGTGATGAAAGGAATGCAGTGAATGACTTATGAAAAAAAAAAAAAAAAAAAGAGAGAAAAATCCAAATGTGCTTAGATTGAGGGGGAAAAAAGGGAAAGATGACATCACTGTTTATGGAGCACAGTGGAATTATGATGATGATTTAAAATAGCCTAATCTGGGAGAAAGAATGGACTGTTTCGAAGAAAAGAATTTGTAGACGAAATCTTCCCCTTCCCTAGCCCCCTTGGAGGGCGTCTGGATTTTAGCAACTTCAGAAAGGAGAAAAAAGGATCACTGGGTGCATGTCCGACATTCCAGACAAATGTAAAAAAAAAAAAAAATGATAGCAGTTCTGCACAGGCAGGGAGAAAGTGAAGGACCTCCTGCTTCTTGTCAAACGTTAATTTTTATGTTTTATAAATAAAACGTGTTTGGTTTTTAAGAGTATATGCATTGATCCTTCCAGCCTCTTGAGTCTCTTTGCTAAACAGTGTTTTTAACTTTGAATGTTTTCATTCTCCTTTTAATGGGCTTAGTATGTAAGCAACACCCACAATGCATAGGGAGAGCAGCAAAATAACAAAATATATGAAGTATAACATCTCTGGCTAGAAGTGGTTGGAACAGTCTAGGTCCAACTGGACTTCTTAGTGTATGAATTTAGTACTTTCATCCTGCACATGTAGCCATGAGAGCAGCATTTTAAAGTGATATTTGAAAAATTATTCATTAATAACCCCCCCTACCCCCGAAGCATTCTGAAGCTTTAAAATTTTACTTTTTATTTCTTTGGCAACAAACATTGGTTGCAATGACATGTTGGAAGGTGCCAGGCACATCTGCTAAGGGGTTAATTTTCTGAACGAGCCAGGCGGTACAGACGCCCCAATGCAATTCCTAAAATGCTTAGTATATGCATTTGTTTCAGAAGTGTCATATCAGGGACAAATCGATGGGCGAGGAGTTGTCTGGTCATATTGTTGAGGGATTAATCTCGCAGACTAGATCCTCAGCACGCTGGCCCCTGGCCTTCTGTGTGCACACGGTTCCATTTTAAGCATGAAAAGCCTCCCCGTGCCAGACGGGGAGAGCCTGCCCACGGAAGGGCCTGCCACCACTCAATATTCAATCCTGCAATGGAGGCCGCTAACCGGATATCGCCAAGTAACAAGATGAATGGATCGTGACCTCAAAGTGGCAAAAAGACAACCCAAACGATTCATCTTCCTGGCCCGCGTGGCATTTTTTATCCAATCTTCCCATCACTTCCGTTCAGTCTGGGAACGGTGGATTGATCGATGCCACATTAGCAAGTCCTTGAGCTGGGAATTGAGGCAACCCATTCCTTAGGCTTCAATAATATTCTGGTTTTGTTTTGTTATCAAGTCTAAAATCAAGGACTCACAATTAAAAATCAATTTGGTCCTCTAGACGTACTGGCAAGCAGCTGCAGAAAGGGCAATGTAAAATAATCCAGCATCTATGAAAAAAGAAATATATAAACAACGAAAGCCCACAACTCAGCTTCTGGTCTCAGACTTCCAAGGAACTCTTTGAAATTGTACTGCTCTCAAAAGAAATAACACTTCAGTTATGAAGAGGATCAATTCCACCCCAATTCATTGGTTAATTGCTTAACACTACAGCGCTTCTGCGTGCAATCTTATGTGCTTCACAAGCTAAATGGGGCCAACCGGATGTACATGTGGGCAATGCTAATCCGTATCACTCTTTGTTTCCGTATGCACGTATGTTTCCATTGTGCAAGGTTAGGTTTTTTTGTTTTTTAAATATTTTTATTGATTTCAGAGAGGAAGGGAGACAAGAGACAGATAGAAACATCAATGATGATAGAGAATCATTGATCAGCTGCCTTCTGCACGTCCCCTACTGGGGATCGAACCCACAACCCGGGCATGTGCCCTGACTGGGAATCGAATCGTGATCTTCTGGTTCATAGGTCGATGCTCAACCACTGAGAAACACGGTTCAGGCTAGTTTTGTTTTTATAGTTAAGTTGGGAGTGGGGTGGTAGGTCAATGTGCTCTTCCCTCCTGCTAATCAAGTCTCCATAACAACAATCATTCTCCTATTCCTTGTCTAGATGCAAACATCACGTAGGCAAAAAGAGAAATCAGTGGGTTGTTCCCAAGAAGTTACAGACCAAACACTGCTCACCTTAGACACATGCATGACTTTCCTAATAAAACTACATTGTGGGTTTTGAAATAGCCTGAGGGTGGTGTTTATCAGATTCTATTACTAAATTTTGTTGTGAATCACCGTGTGCTAACTACAGACGATTCTTGGCTACGATTGCGACTATAAAACTGTCATTATTCTCTCTGCCCTGGTGTGTGGTTTCTGGTCAGTGAATAGGAACTCTGAATGACTCATGTGTCATCATTCCGAGCTGGCCACCGTTCAGTCGGTATCTATTATATCCAACAGTTTGGAGATGCGGAAGGAAACTGTTAATGCGTATTAGAGGTACCATTATTATCATGAACATGCCAGCAACCCTCTGTGATAAAGTGTCATTGACTTCCTGCCAACTCTCATGGATTGGTGACATTTTGTTATTCAGTCTACTAAAAAAATCCATAACAGGATATTAGAGGGTATTTAAAAATCATACCAAAGCCAGGGATCAAGGTGAAGGAATCTTGCAGCTTAAAAAAAAATGGTAACTGCAGAGTCCACTAATGATGTTTGTTAATGTCTCCTCTGGCTAATTTAATTAGTGCATATTATGCAGTTCTAAGATACAAATCTTTTGGTAGCATATACACGTTAAATAAAGTACTCTTGTGAAATGATTATTTCTCTACTTTGATTATATGATGTTTGCGTACATCTTTAGCCATCTAGTTTTCAGGTTCTCTAGTTTTCTACGTTATTCTGCTCCAGCTTCTTTACTTGTATGTATCACTAGAGACGCATATATGTATGGCTTGGAATAGAGACAGGGCCATTCACAGCATTTTTGCTTTTTGTTTTTAAAGTAGTATTACTCCATCACGTTTTTATTTAGGCAACACAACCCTCTTAGATGCCTCATATGATTGAACTAAACACTCTTTTTCCTCATGACTTGTCAACAAGTGCAGGAAAATAAATAGGAACAGGATTCAGGTGGAAAGACCGAAGTAAACGAATGTGTCACTTAAAAGGACGTTTTCTGTTAGTTATTTTTAATGATGTGCTGCACAGAGATGGTGATGGAAGGGGATCTCATTAGGAGGAAGCTCTCTGATAGCATCTTATCCCACTACGACAAACTGCCATTCATTGTTCTTTACTCTTTCTTTCTCATTAGACCTTTAACCTCAGCCTGCACAGACACCCACACGTCTCACCGATCCTTAAAAAAGTAAATTCCTATCCTTGCTTCGTTCCTCTACCTTCAATTTTGCTCCCCAAATAGCTCTCCCTCTTCACTATTAAACTTTATTTAAAAATAGCCAGGGCGTTTTCTTCTAGTTCTCATTGTTTCCTCATACCCTGCATTCTAAAGACCCACTTCCTTGAAAAATTAATTTTTCTTTTTTAAAAATAAGATATTTTTATTGATTTCAGAGAAGAAGATAGAGGGAGAGAGAGACAGAAACATCAGTGAGAGAGAGAATCATAGATCAGCTGCCCACCCCCAACCCCCCCCCCCCCCCCCCCCCCCCGCCACACACACCCCCTACTGGGGATTGAGTTGCAATCCTAGCATGTGCCCTGATTGGGAATCGAACCGGTCAACACTCAACCATTGAGCCCCACCAGCTGGACTAATTTGTCTTTTAATCTGTGTAACACTGTACTCTCCGTAGCCTCCCCCTCTTTCTCTCCTGTTCCTCACCTCTCTCCTTTTCGGTTTCCACTCCTACCCCCAATGGTTGGTGGCTGACACTCTGTCTTGTTCCTCCCCCCAGAGCCCCCCACCAGAGCCGTCAATCATGGCTCCCCAGCTTCATCCGTCACCCCGAGTCTGCAGCTCCAATCCCCACCGCTCTCCTGAGCATGGCTCTGCTTCTCCAAAAAGGCTGGCTACGGATCGGTGGCTGGATGTACCACGAAGCCCAACACATATTTCAGGTCACATGTAATTAAACCCATTAAAGTGACGTTGGCGCGTGAGCCTACTATTTACTCCATCCTGCAGAAACGACTCAGTTGGGTGGTCAGGTGAGAGAGGGTGAGTGCATCACCATGACCGTCTCACAGCTCAGGCTGGTCCACTGGTTTTGGGTTCTTCCTCTCCCCAGTGATACCAGACGTGCTCATGCCTCCTACTAATGACCTCAGCTCTGTATGCTCAGGCAGGTGGCTACAGTGACGCAGAGCAGCCTCGAGGGGAATTACCCTTACCTGTTTAAATCCCATAGCTCTTATACCGAACATAGGACTTTTTAAAATAATTTTTATTGATTTCAGAGAGGAAGGGAAAGCGAGAGAGAGATAGACACATCAATGATGCGAGAAACTCGTTGATCGCTGCCTCCTGCTCACCCCACACTGGGGATCGAGCCCACAACCCAGGCATGTATTGAACCCGGGACCCTTTAGTCCGTAGGCTGATGCTCTATTCACTGAGCCAAACCGGGTAGGGCTGAAATGTGATTTTTAAAAAAACTTGAGATAAAGGAACCTAATAGATAAAACAGCCATCCAGTGTGGTATATCAGTAACTTGAGCATACATATAGATGAACTACAAGTAACTAAAAGCAGGGAAAACTCGTCTCAGATCCTATTCTCCAGAGCATTTTTTTTTAAAATTGAGGGATAAAACATTTGAGCCATATGGTCAGCTTATGCCTGAAATTGCTTTAATCTAAATATGCCCGACTCCCCCAATTGTACTTCAAAAGTCAGTCTTTTTGTCCATTTTGTAGAGAAAGAAACCAATTATGGAAAGGATAAATTCAGAAACATAGAAGAAGTCTCTGTGGAGGTAGCCTTAAACATTGATTAAGCGCCAGCTGTATGCAGGGCAGTGCCAATGACCTCTTCACGGTGGACGGTCTCCTTCCCCTCCGATCCCCGTCGGTGACAAACAGCAAAGAGTGCACGGCGCGTGGGAGCGGAACGTGGGATAAAAGACGCCACATGCTGAATAACCACTCAGTGCCGTTAAACGTAGTGGACTGCTCAGTTACAGAAAATGACTGCTGCCTCTTTGTGTGCGCGAGTCTGGGTAGTGAGGAGCCTGGCGGCACCATCACAGCTAACACTCGGCAGCGGGCCGCGATGCAGCCGAGGCGGGCTCCCGGGAGCGGAGGCCCGCGGCTTACTGGACTGGTCTACGCAGGGCCCAGCGATGGGCACTCAGCAACTATCTGAGCAGAGAAAACACAGTGGGGTGAGTCCTCCTGGAATGTGCAGGACCCCTGGGTCTGGGTTTGATTTTAACCTCAGATTTAGTAGATGTGCAGCTCTGTACGCGTTCTAGCCCTCAGCTTCCTAATGTGTAAGGAGACCCCTCCTCCTCCTTAGTCACGGGCATGGTCATAAGCTTCCTGTGATGGTCAAATAATATACATGAAAGCTAGTGGCCCTGTGCACGAATTTGTGTGCCAGTAGCTCACAGCTGCCCTCCTGTAGCTCTCCGCCCACTGCCCCGCCCTCCTGTAGCTCCCCTGCCCGCCCCCCTCATAGCTTGCTGCCCTGCCCCCTCTTGTAGCTCTCCACCGCCCACTTGTAGCTCGCTGGCCCATCCTCCTGATGATCCGGTCATGACACAGTCAGTCATTACGCTTCATGGCATTAACGACCATTTGCATACTACATCTTTATTATATAGGATAGCCCCAGCCAGTGTGGCTCAGTGGTTGAGCATTGACTTATGAACCAGGAGGTCACAGTTCAATCCCCAGTCAAGGGCACATGCCTGGGTTTTGGCTCAATCCCCAATGGGGGATGTGCAGGGGGCAGCCATTCAATGATTCTCTCTCATCATTGATGTTCCTCTCTCTCTCTCCCTTTCCCTTCCTCTCTGAAATCAATAAAAAAATTAAAAAAATAAATATATGAAAATATGCTATAAATTGAAGAACAGCTCACAAAGGCAGATATTATTTCTATTATTCATTGAACATTAAAGTCTCTAAAAGAAATTTGTTTTTCATGCTAAAATAAGTTTCATAAAGTTTTGAAATTCTATGAACTTTTAAATCCATCAAGGGTTCCATGCCGTTAGGACAGGGACGAGAAAGACGGAAACAAAGGGTCAGGGCTGAAATTAACAGCTATCCTCTTGAACTGTATTAAATGAACAAGCAGATACCTACCACACGCAGGATGCTGTGTGGGCCACACGGGACTGGCCAGGCCAGTGCGGGGTGGACATCGCAGCCTCTGGTCCAGTTCTGAACCAGCATTACCAGTCATCCTACAGATGTCCTAAGGGACAAAGCAGGCTGAGGCCATAGCCACTCTGGAGAGGGTCCCTAACAGCCCTGAGGCAGGAAGCCCCTGCTGAGACAGTCTCACAGAACAAGCAGGAGGTGGAAGGGCAGAGGCCTGAGGGCATGGTGGCTTCAGGCTGCAGAGGGCACAGGCAGGAGCGGGCACGTGTCCCGTGTCCCTGGAGCGCCAGGCCTTCAGAACCGGCGGCACCACGTCTGACTGCCAAAGTCTTGCTGACTACCTTGGAGCTCAGGACACAGCGTTAACAACCTCAACCCCGACTGCGCCCCAGGTTACAAAGCTGACCACGTCCGCCTGCCTTCCGTCGGGGAAGCCAGCAGACTCCCCGAGGAGCCCTCGGCCCAATGACCATCAACAACAACTGAGTCCCGCGCTCTCCTCGCAGGTGCCTCCGTGTCTGTGACGTCCGTGGCTCCGCAGCATCGCACAGACGCAGCTCGGAGGAAGCGCAGCCCTTCCTGAATGACCGAGCCTGCGCTCTCAGCCAGCAGGACTGGGCAGGACGAAGCTGGCCCTGGCCTGTCAGACGCAAACGGGTCCGTAAATCTCAAAGAGAAGAGTTACCCGCGCTAAGGAGCAGCTGGCCCAGCAGATCCCAGATCCCACCTGGCCCCGTCCCTGCAGCCTGTCACTCTCAAAAGAGCTCAAGGCTCACACAGTCCATGAAACCTAAAACCAGACGGGGAGGTGGCGAGGGGCCCCCTCCAGGGATTCAGCGGATGCTTCATAAATTACCTTAAAGAGTCATCTAGTGAAACGTGCCTTCCAGACTGCAGCCGTGTGCCTGCGCAGAAATAATGTAGCTGGTGTTGGTGACTTCTTTACAATACGATGCATCGTTGGACGCATTTCTATTTTGTCGTATTCCTCGTTCCATAGTTACACTTCAGATGTGTTTGCCTGTGCCACAGCCTCTGTGGAAAATGACTAATTCTTAAAATGATAATGTTGGTTTTTTCCCCCCAGACAAGTGAGAGGCTCCAATATTACTTTAGCGTGATTTCCATGGCCTGGGCGTGGCTCTTCAACCTCTTCACTCCACCTACCGAACCCACACGGCCTCCCTGTGCGACACGGGCTCTGGCTTTGACCGCTGATTGAAGGGGCAGTTTCAGAGCGGAGCCGGGGCAGGTGGGAAGGCCAGATGGTTGGGGGATCAGATTAGTGGAAACACAAAACTGGTACTTTCATCTGCGCCTCTCTCCCTCCAGACTCCGGCGACTGCTCTCAGGGTCGGGATGAAAAGTTGGAGAGCGTCCCAGTCTCATGTGAACGGGAAAGGAAACCTGACATGTTAACGATGTGGCGTGGACTGAGCTCATCCTTCCGGCTTCTCTGATGGCTCCAGCCACGGCCGTGGGGGCATTACAATACAATTTACATGGGAGAGTTCAGTTATGAAAGGGACCAGATTTAACAGCGCTGAGCTGGGCAGGCAGCGCGCGGGGCCGGCTTCCCGCAGCCGTGCCCAGGGCAGCGTCCTCGTCTATCTGGGGCGGGTTCTCCGGCTGCTCTTGTCACGGGGTCAACGGCTTTTGGTCACAGGTTCCTAACCCTTTCAAAACGGTCCTCGGGCTTGTGATATAGATAAATGTCTCCGGGAAATTGAGGTGGCGAGAGAGCTTCCCAGTCAATTTCATTTATGATCCGAACTTGAGATTCTAAGGCATGATAACATGAGGAAGTAACAGCGCACTTTCAGATGCGCTTCGAAGTCAATCTTCATGCGTCCCAGACAGAAATTCCACGAAAACAGCACGTGTGTTGCTCAGTGAGCGGGATGGGATGGGTGTAGTTCTGCGATGCTGGGATCCCGTCAGCGGGGCACCTTAGCCTCCCAGTGAGAGAGCAGGAGGGCAAAGGCTCTGCAAAGGCCCTGACCTGCGGAGCCTCCATGGGCACTTAGTGAATGCCGGAACCCTCAACCCTGCCTGCAGAGATTGCTTTGAGGATTAAATGAGATACCATATCGAATGATTTAATATAGCTTAGTGCACAGAGCTGCTCAGTAAATATTTACTGCATTATTCTTGTTATTATCGTCTTCATCAGAAAACGGTTTTCTAGGAAAAGAACAGGCTAGAAATGGCTTTCAGGAAGCTTGATGTGGCCCTGGCGGAGGACTGGGAGGGAAGAGGTCAGGTGAGGGAGGCAGGTAGGAAAGGGTTTCTGGCTTCCAGGGAAGAGGGGATGGATTTCTGAGCTGGGGGCGGGGGCGGGGGCGGGCAACCTTGATGGAGGGGAAGAGAGGACAGCCACACAGAGCAAAACAAAACAAAACAAAACACCCAAGATATCCAGACGGTCAAAACCACCATAATTCCCGAGAGTTACTAAGTCCTCCTCACGTGCGGAAGCCATTCTCTCCTGGGCAAACTGTTTACCCATGTGCTTAACCACATGGAGGAGCACACCCACAGCAACACCGAATTATTACCATTTTTATTTCCAATGATCCTCCCTCACCACCTAGAACTCTATTTTATACATCATTCTTTCTCTTCAAAACGCCAAGCCTTCCGACAACGTTAGCAGGTAAATGTGCAATCCCTCTCCTGGTCACAGAATGCAGTCCCCTGGGGGCTCACACTGGGGAGAGCCTCCTCTTGGGGTGCGCTGTCGCTGACTGTTCCGTTCCTCGGGTCCACACCCCGCTGCGCTGTGTTGACTGAGATTTTTAAGCGTAAGGGGTGAAGGCCCTCCCGTGAGCTCTGAGCGATGTCAAGATCGATTCTCTCCACACAGCAGCTGCCTGCTGTGGCCAGCGCCCCTCCTCCTCCAACACCTAATTCAATCAAGACCGAGATTCCGCCATGCCACGCGGGACAGAAGACACTCATTCCAGATGCATCTCTGAGGCTCTTCATGGAGCTTGTATTTTTAAGGTAAATGGTGCCTTTCCTAGGTATAGGATCAAAGGCGACGCGCTTTTTAAAAATGCAGCCTGGGTGTGGGTGTAGTGACTTTGTAAGCGTCCGCGGGAAACGCGATGTGTGCGGTAACAATTTATTCTTTCAAGAGGAAAAACCACCCGCCTCCAATGAAAGATTCAAAAACACACACCTATCGCCCATAAATGGTTTCAAGAAACTCTCCATTTAGATCAGTTTCTTGAGGAAATAACGTATCATTGGGGCAGAGAAAAGAATAAACAGATTAAGTCATGAGAATTCCAAATTTTTTACATTTCACTTTTAACTCCTTTTTTATTTACTTAAAAAATAACTTTCAAAACTAAGAAAAAAAAAACTTTTAACGAAAGCCCCTCCCAAATATTATACCAAGTACCCTAATAGATTTTTAAAAAAATATATTTTATTGATTTTTTACAGAGAGGAAGGGAGAGGGATAGAGAGTTAGAAACATCGATGAGAGAGAAACATCGATCAGCTGCCTCCTGCACACCTCCTACTGGGGATGTGCCCGCAACCAAGGTACATGCCCTTGACCAGAATCGAACCTGGGACCCTTCAGTCCACAGGCCGACGCTCTATCCGCTGAGCCAAACCGGTTAGGACCTAATAGATTTCTTTTGTCAATCAGAGTGACCCTCACTGGTTATTGTATAAGATGCACAAGAAAACGTCCATCCACCAGAATGACCTGGTCAGGTTCCTGCTGGGACAACGGCAGGCCCTCAGCATCCGCTGCTTCATGTCTGGATGGTTCTCACTTGCACGTGACAAAGCAGAGGACTGAGCCCGGGACGCCTAGGGTGCGCCCGCTCCCAACAAGGGCCGGCAGAAGGAAGGCTGAGTAATTTCCTAAACGTGAAAGGAGTCTGGGCTGCAGAGCCCTTCGCCCCTCACACTGGGGCCCTTCCCCTGGGCTGGCCCCGCTGCCTTTAAATTCCTCTGCACTGAGGCTACCAGGCTGGCTTTTCCCATAGAAAAGCCCTAAAGCTGTGTGGTGGAAGCTGGGCTCATGCAGCTTCCAGACTAAAAGAGGAAATACTAGTCCTGAGCACTTGTCCCCCAACAAGGCGGGTGTGTGTGTGTGGGGGGGGGGGGGGTGTAGGCAAGAGGGAATTAAAGGGAGAAGAAAAGAGAGCCATGAGGAGTCTGAAAAGGAAGAGCCATTAGCGGAGGGAGCGGGGAGCGAGCAGGAAATCGCAGAGACAGGGACGCTGCAGTGAGGCTCAAGTGGCAGGAGGACTGGAAGCTATATTTTTGGAGAACACGGACCGACCGTCCACTCTCTCCTCATCTATTATGTTGCTGGCAGCGCAGCAAGGAAAACACACATATTTCAGTGTCGGTGGTGTTTTCAGAAGCTGGTGGGAAGGAGCGAAGGGCCATTTCTCCTCCCTGTTTTCTAGCTCGTTCAAGGGCAACTCAAATGCCAGTTGTCTGGGGGGCAATCCATAGCAGGGATGCGTTCCCTGGTCACACTCATTGTCCGGAAATACACGTAACAATGAGATTCTCACCCCCGCCCCCCCACCATGGGGGGATGAGGACACACATCTGATACCTTCATCAATAAAGAAATTAGAAACAAACAAACAGAACAATGAGATTCTTCACCGCCTGCTTGCATGTGCCCTGAGGTCTTCCCTCAAAGGAAGGCCACTAAAGGAAGAACAGTCTGTGCTTTCAAGAAAAAAAAGAAAAAAAGAAAAGAAATCAACAGCACAAGCCTTTTTTGGAAGAAGCCTAGGCCAGTTTTTCTGAGTGTAAACACATGGACTCCCTTCCCTTGTCGTTTGGCTCCGAATAAAATGTCACATGGGGGGAGCGTGTGTCTTCATCTGGTAAAATCTACGGTGGCGCGGCGAGTGTGAAAGACATGAGCATCATCCCTGAGCCATTTCCTAAGGCTCTTCTCAGATCCTTCCCCACAGACACCCGTCCTCACTGAAGCCTGAAGGCTGCCCTCCCAACCCCCGCCCCAGGGAGGAAGGCAGAGGGAACCCCCAAAATGCCGCTGCCTGGAGAGCATTACGCTGAGCAAAACAAGCCAGTCAGAGAAATATAAGGACCACATGATCTCGCTCATATGTGGAATCTAAGGAACATAAACTGATGAGCAAAGTAGATCCAGACACATAGAAGCATGGAACAGACTGAGGACTCTCAGAGGGAAGCTGGGGGAGGGTGGGAAGAGGTCAACCAAGGGACTTATACGCAGATATGCATAACCCGGGACTCAGGCACTGGGTGGTGGAGGCCTGGGGCGGGGGTGGGGGGGGCTAGGAGGGGTCACTGGGGGAAAAGGGAACATATGTGATGCTTTCAACAATGAAGATTTTTATAAAAAATGCCGCTGCCAGGGCTGGGGGCGTGTTCCAGGGACACGCAGAGCAGTCCTGCCATGGCAGCGCCAGGAAGAGCTGCAAATGCTGGGGATGAAACTGCTGCTTGTCACGCTGACCAAGACGCTCTCCTCATCCAGATCCGGCCAGGCTCTTCTGAGCCCTCCTCCCTCCCCGTGATGTCCACGCAGAAGGGCTCTCTCACGCTCCGCATCTGAGCAATGCCATGCCCTCATCCCCACCTCCGATTTCTACGTCCTGGGCCTGCCTTCAGCAGGGCACCCTGTGAAGTTGGCTTAGCGAGAATCTCCCTTCCCTGAAGGTCTCCTCTGAGTCACTTCCCATCTACCTACCCCCCAGCCTGCTTCTTGCCTGGAAATCCCTACTTGTTCATATTCTATTCAGAGCTGAACCCAGAGACAACATTTCGATCACTGGACACCTGGGGCTGGCGGAAGGGTCAGGCCTCCGTCCTGGATCCCAGGGCCTGGGATCTGAGAGGCGGGCTGAGCCCCAGGGAGCTGAGACCTGAACAGAAAGCAGCAGGAGTCAGCACCCTGATGATGAGCGTGGAAAAGGAATACGCCACAAAGGAAGAGAGCCCCTCTGAATACTGCTCGCACAAGTCCTTCACCCCCCCCCTCCCACGCGTGAACAGGGACGGGCAGGAGGATGACGCCCAGCGGTGATTTTGAATGGGAACGATGCTGCGAAAGGACTGGGTGTGTTTTGAAAATATCCAAAAACACATGAAAAAAAGTACCGGACAATCCAAGTGAGTTCAAGTCACCAGCCATCTCGTTTCACGGCTTTCAAACCAAGATAAACTGCATGATTTCTTTGAGGACTAGCTCCCTTTTCCTTCTTATCAATGATGAAGTCTAAGCAAGAGAGAACCAATTCAGATTCCATTCTCTATCTACTTGCACCTAAATATGACCTTATCTTTGGCAACAGAATTCGTCGGCTCTCCTACGTGGCTGCAGAGAGTCCGTTGCCACATATTTCACCTTCCACTCGGCTCTTGACTAAAATCTACCAGAACACCATCCTACTGGGTTTCTCTGCTCTCATTATTCCAAAGGCAACATGCATATTCTTTTAAAAAATTATTTTTATTGATTTCAGAGAGGAAGAGGAAGGGAGAGAGAGAAACATCAATGATGAGCATCAGAGATCGGCTGCCTCCTGCACGCCCCCTACTAAGGATCCAGCTGCAACCTGGGCATGTGCCTTGACAGGGAATCAAACCGCAACCTCCTGGTTACTAGGTCGACACTCAACCACTGAGCCACCCTGGCTGGGCCACATTCTAATTCTAATCGTGCAATGTCTGAAATATTCACTCACAGCGTCACTGTGGCAAAACTGAGCAGACTCCGAGCGAGACCCTTCTTCCCTTTGCGTAAGTGCGACTCAGCGTTTCCTTGAGAAAACAGCAAGCACAGACCCTGGCGTGGAGGTTTCCATCTCTCCTCCAACCTTCCATCCTAAGAACAAGGATTCTTCTTCCTCTGAGTTACGATTCCTTTGATGGCTACGGATCGTGTTCCCCCCTCGCCCCAGGACCCCACTCCCCCCACTGCTCTGAGTCTTCTGTCTCCATCCCCTGTCCCCTCCGCCTCCCGTATGGACATGGGTATCCCGGAGTGGCCTGGGAGCTGGGAATACACACGAGGGACCCATTTACCTCTGGCAGGGACTTGACTAATAGGTGTTTTCCTGTCTCTAATGTCTGCCACGTCCCTTTGTCAGGGGGATTCCCAGACCCATTCTTCCCTGGCTGTCAAAAGCACCTGCTGCCCATCTTGGCCCAGCCCTGGGCGGCCAGCTGTCTGATCTCGTCCCCAGTCACAGTGCTCAGCCCCTCCAGGGGCCACGTCGGAGGAAAGCCTGCGGCCCAGGGTCACGGGCAGACGTGTGGGCAGTGCTGGCCCTGCACTGAGCACGGAGCAGGGAGGGCTGCCCATCCCACGCTCGCAGGCCTTGGTCAGCCAACCCTCCCCCCCACCCCCCCAAATCCCGGCTCTGAGGCCAAACCAGAGGAGGCTGGAGGCGAGGTCAGGAAGGCAGGGGCAGGCGGCGGAGATGCCCAAGGAGCCTTAACTACATGAATCTGGGCTGCCGGCCAGCGCCCGGGTTAACCTCAGTGCGTCACTGCTGGGCTAATCACCCTCCCGCTGAACCGGGAAAAGTGAGCTGTGGCCTCGGTTCCGTTGCGGGAAAGTGGGGAGTCTTGTGAACTGCATGGCCTCTCACTGTCAGGAGATGATTGTGAGTCTCTTCCCCTCTGTTCGTTTATTGTTGTGTGTAGCTCAAGACGTGGGTCCTGATACGATCAAAACGAATCATTATCATCTTCAGCATATGCCCATGCTACACACAGGCATCACTGACACACACAGGCCATGGGTCCAATTATGAAGCATCATTTCTGAGTCCAAGCCCAGTGCACGCCCGTGTACTGCGTGCTTCCTCGATGTGAAACGGGCACCGTGGGCATGGTACCTGTCCGTGGGGTTTCCGGGTCCAATGGGATCCATCCAGTCCCTGCCTCCCCTCCCCTTGGCCTCCCTCCGGTTGACCTTGCCGTGCCTGCCCTTGGGGAGTTGCTGTCCTGGGTCCTCTGTGGAGCAGCTGACATGCCTGGATGCTGACTGCACGGCAGACACATGGTGACACTTTCCCTGGGACGCCCCGTCCACTCCGCCCGCAGCCTTCGGAAGTGGCTCCTGCTGTCAACCACACTAAGGATGAGGAGACACACAACTGACTGCTGTCATTTTACCGTGTGGGTCATCCTCAGGCCTGGGACACAGAGCACATACTAAGCCAGTGATGGCGAACCTTCTGAGCTCGGCGTGTCAGCATTTTGAAAAACCCTAACTTAACTCTGGTGCCATGTCACATATAGAAATTTTTTGATATTTGCAACCATAGTAAAACAAAGACTTATATTTTTGATATTTATTTTATATATTTAAATACCATTTCACAAAGAAAAATCAACCAAAGAAATGAGTTCGCATGTCACCTCTGACATGCGTGTCATAGGTTCGCCATCATTGTACTAAGCTAAACACCCATCAGAGGTGGGGTGACCATGTAACTTCATGACCAGACCAACCCAGCATGCGAGTGAAGGGGCAGCGTGGGCTGCAGACGTCACCTGATTGTCCAGGCTGGTGACCGGTGTCCCGGATTTGTGGGACACCCACGTCTAACCACCCGGCACCAACAAAAACGAAGGTTCTTATTGCCCCAGCGCGCTCCCTGCATCTAGCATCTCAACTGTTACTGCTCCATTCCCTCCTGATGATGTCATAGTAGGACATCATTCAGCGTAATATGCCGTCAGCATAACATCGGATCCACCCCAGGTGCTGGGAGCCGGTCCATGCTTGCTGTTTCAAGGGACCTGGCATATATGGCATACTGTTCTTAATATGTTTGCTCACCTTCTTGGCACTATGTGCTTTAACCAAGGTCTCTGAGAAAGGTTGTTTCCCCAGGTAGGGATTTTCCCCTGAAGTTAGGGAGGGAATGAAACCTCTTCACTAAGTGCCAGGCGGGTAATTACTCACTTTAACTATGAACAATCATGCTTAAGCTACATAATCTTTACTCCCTGGAATGGAGATAAGAAACGCCCTAACCTTTGGAATGCAAAGGTGCCAGCATTTATACCAGTTGATAGGATTGGAATCAACTGGTATAAATACAGATGTAACAAGACAGAACTTTGAAGACAGAACCTACACAGAACCTACACAGAACCTAGAGACAGAAGAACTTCGCTGGAGAGAACATGGCAAAAGATCCTGGACAGAAACTGGCCACAGACCTAGACACAGAACCTGGCTATAGAACCTGGATAAAACATGGCAAGAGAACCTGACTAGAACCTGGTAACAGAACTTGGTTGGAGAACCTAGCCAGAACCTGGCTGAAGAACCTGGCTACAGAATCTGGTGACTGAACCTGGCTGGAGAACCTGGAGAACCTAGCAAGAGAACATGGACACAGAACCTGGCTGGAGATCCGAAGCAGAACCTCTCTGGAGATCCAGACCAGAACTTGGCTGGAGATCCTGGCTGGAGATCCTGGCTAGGCTGCTGATCAACTGAACACTGTCTCCGTGTCATTCCTTCTTCGTCGACTCCGTCCACACCTTTGGGGACCCCTGGACCTGCTGGGGTTGGACCCCGGCACCCAGGTGAAGTTCCCCTGCCCCTCCCCCCCCCCAAAAAAGCAACTTGACCCAAAACCAAGCAGAACAGAGTGAAGGAGAGTCTGCTGCCCACCTGTCGTGTGGAGCACTCACGGGCTCAGCCAGCTGCCCGCCCCCTGCCGCTGCCGCTGCTGATGCCACTGCCCCAAGGCTTTGGGGCACCCCATGGGGCTGGTTTGATCATCTACGCCAGCGGTTCTCAACCTGTGGGTCGCGACCTCCTTGGGGGTCGAACGACCCTTTCACAGGGGTCGCCTAAGACCATCGGAGAACACATATATAATTACATATTGTTTTTGTCATTAATCACTGTGCTTTAATTATGTTCAATTTGTAACAATGAAATTGGGGGTCACCACAACATGAGGAACTGTATTAAAGGGTCGCGGTATTAGGAAGGTTGAGAGCCACTGATCTGCACGAACAGATCTCAGCTTACCTCTGAATGTGTATTTTCAAAGCCTGTAGGCTCACTACACTGATTGCATTTCAAATGATATTTAAAATGGAGGTAAATATTTTCAAGAGGAAACCTCGCGAGCCTGAGATGGATATGTGCAACTCTAACGCCACCAGGTAGATAAGTCTGTGGTTTGGGGACATTAACGGGGCGAGACTGAGTAACTGCTGACAATTAGTCAGAAGATGGAGCAGAGGTCTTAGGAAAATGACTCCCAAGTGACAAAATATTGAAAATTCAATTAGACTCTGTTTATTATAGGCTTACGCCAGCAACTATATTCCTAATAAAGACCTGGATAATAAACAAATTAATGGGAACACAGGGGAGTGCTTTTAGAAAAAACTTTTCTCCTTATGGTATCCTACAATATTGATTTCTAAAGTGCTCCAAACGATGTGTGAAGCTTGCTGAAGAAATTTTTAACATAAATTTTGTGTATAAGAAGATGTAGATGAAAGCACTCAAGATTATGAAAATAATTTCAACCTATAATGACAATGTGCAATACATTTAATGTTGGAAATGTCAAGTTATGCGAGTCTACAGATCCTTTAGGAAAGAAAACCTAGTGAACACCAATTGGGAGAAGCCATTAGGAGGGACACACACATGGCCTGGATTCTAATTAAAGCAGTGCGTCACAGAGTCCATGCGTTCTTCCTCCTTTTTACAAATGTGCCTTAAAAATAATCCACGCCCTAGCCGGTTCTGCTCAGTGGATAGAGCATCAGCCTACGGACTGAAGGGTCCCTGGTTCGATTCCGGTCAAGGGCACATGCCTGGGTTGCAGGCTTGATCCCCAGTAGGGGATTGCAGGAGGTAGCCAATCAATGATTCTCTCTCATCATTGATGTTTCTATCTCTCTCTCTTCCTCTCTGAAATCAATAATATATATATATATATATATATATATATGTATATATATATATATATATATCTCCACAAAATAAAACTCTTCTTAAAATATTTTTACAAGTCCAAGTACACAAATATCTACTTCCCCAATGAGAGGATCAAGATGCTTGTCTGCATAGAGCTGAGATTTTCTATTTATGCCTCCCACCCTTTTCTGACTTATGCCCAGTTCAGTGGACACTTCATTCATTCATTTACTCAGTTGTAAAAACGTAACGGGGCACCTACTTTGGGCATAGCTCTAGTGCTACACAACCCAAGGAATAGCCTGGGAAGCCTCGTTTCTCTTGTCTAGACATTTATGATCTCACATTAGAAAATAAGACAGACACATTGCTAACTTCACAATAATGCAGTAAATGCTGAATGCTGTGGCCCTAACCGGTTTGGCTCAGTGGATAGAACATCAGCCTGCGGACTGAAGGGTCCCAGGTTTGATTCCGGTCAAGGGCATGTACCTTGGTTGCAGGCACATCCCCAGTAGGGGGTGTGCAGGAGGCAGCTGATTGATGTTTCTCTCTCATCAATGTTTCTGGTTCTCTATCCCTCTCCCTTCCTCTCCCTAAAAAATCAATAAAATATATTTTTTAAAAAATGCTGAATGCTGTGGAAGAGTTACGATGCGTAGACACTATGGGAATTTAGAGGCAGTCAGCTCAGTAACCCTTTGGGTTCTAAGGACGACTAAAAGGAAGAGGTATTTAAGTGGATCCTCGAAAGATCGGCAGGATTTTGATACATGAGTAACGGGGGGGGGGGGGGGGCGGGAGGAGGAGGGGGGGTATTGCAGATTGTCAGGACGCCATCAAGGCAAACAGGCAAGAAGGCACGTGGTTGAGTCACAGGTTGGCAAATGATGCAGAAGAGTCCACGGTAAGGCCTTCACAAGAAACCTCCAGGAAGAGGAAGGTAAGATTGTCTGGTGTTTAAACAACAAGAAAAAATAAGCTTAGAGAATCTGTTTCCTAAGAAGATTGATTCCATTTTGTCTGTCTTCTCTGGCGAACAGACGTTTGAGGAGCCAGAAATCAAGAGAATTGGCGGAAAGAAATGCAGGTTTCTAGGTGGAAGGAAAGAACAAAAGAAGGACAGAAATGTGAATTAAGTAATATATAGGCCTCCTGTGTGCCAGAGAGAAAGGATAGCTTTGAAATACATAAACCATTTGAATCAGATGGAAGTGTATGGCAGTGGAAGGATTTCCAGTAGGGAAGTAGGACGAAGTAACAAGCTTGAAGTTTTGGGCGTCATTTGGAAATGGTAAACGGGGAATAAAAAACAGCAAACTGAGCTCCACTTGGGCAGGTCGATGCGAGCTATGTGAGCTCAGGATGCTGGAACGTTTTTATGGAAGGTTATGTTTGAAACACTTAAAAAAACGTTGCATTGTGGAAGAGATAATGTGTGTAGCTCACAGCTCAGGCCGAGCGCTCTGGCTGGCAGGCGGATGTTAAGTAGGAAGAGAAATAAGAAGGCTATCAACACAGCACCAGGAGTCCCGCTAAGAAAAAGCAGAATTCAAAACCAAGTGTAACTCAGATTCAATGAAATAAAAAGATTTGGTGACTCCCTTAGTAAAAAGAAAAAAGAAAAAAACACCACAAAAATTTAAAAAATAAATAAGTAAAAATAAAAACCCCACTCTGTGAAAGGACTAACCTTCAGAGCAGCGGTTCTCAACCTGTGGGTCGAGACCCCTTTGGCGGTCGAACGACCCTTTCACAGGGGTCACCTAAGACCATCCTGAATATCAGATATTTACATGACGATTCATCACAGTAGCAACATTACAGTTATGAAGTAGCAATGAAAATAATTTTATGGTTGGGTCACAACATGAGGAACTGTATTTAAAGGGCCAGAAGGTTGAGAACCACTGCTTCAGAGGGGGAAAAAGGCTGTCTGGATGATCGCTGTATTGCCCCAAATAATGAGAAATTAATTCAGAAATACTAAAAGAGAAAAACATTTGACTAAAGGGCTCTGAAATGCACAGGCGATTCTAGCCTCCATTAGAGTCGTTTTTAAATTGCCACAGTCTAGCCCTAGCAGGTTCGGCTCAGTAGATAGAGCGTCAGCCTGTGGACCAAAGGGTCTTGGGATCTATTCCAGTCAAGGGCATGTACCTTGGTTGCAGGCTCCTCCCTCTCTCGGGCCCTGATTAGGGTGAGTGCAGGAGGCAACCAATTGATGTGTTTCTCTCACACCCATATTTCTCTCTGTCTTTCCCTCTCTCTTCCACTCTCTCTAAAAATCAATGGAAAAATATCCTCGGGTGAGAATTAAAAAAACTAAAAAAATACCACACCCTGGCAGGTCCTGGTTCGCAGCTGTAGCCTGTGAAGAATTGGAAACAATGCCTTGGCTGTGCTTGTTGAGGGTATAAATACAACACAAAGTCCACTTGGATAATGATGTTTTTGCAAAGTGAGGGCATCTGAGATAAACCTCAACAATGTTTTGCAGCTGGAAAGAGAATTACAGTGAGACGCTGAGAGGACTCCTTCTCCATGGGGCATCAGGATGCCAAGAGCTCCCCAAAGAGACCCCAGGGAGCCAGCTGCATGCAATGTCCACCCTGTGTCCCTCCTGAGATGCTGAGGAGAAGGCGATGAACTTGTCCAGCAAGACAAGGCTCCATCTTGTCTGCCAGCTCCTCCCACACAGCCAGGGGCTTGTTGGTCTCCCTGTTGCAGAAGCAAAGAAAAGCGGACCTTCCTCTCCAGGCAGCAGGAGAAGCTACTGAGAGGGAGCTCTTTTCTCTCCCTAGTGCAGTGATGGTGAACCTTTTGAGCTCGACGTGTCAGCATTTTGAAAAACCCTAACTTAACTCTGGTGCCGTGTCACATATAGAAATTTTTTGAAATTTGCAACCATAGTAACACAAAGACTTATATTTTTGATATTTATTTTATGTATTTAAATGCCATTTAACAAAGAAAAATCAACCAAAAAAATGAGTTCGCGTGTCACCTCTGACACACGTGTCATAGGTTTGCCATCACTGCTCTAGGGGGTGGTGCTCCAGGTATGACAGATGCCTAGCTTCGCCAGGACACTCAGATTAGAAAGCAGCTTACTAATTTAACAATCAGCGAAGCAAGTGATGATGGGGTTTGGTCCCCGTGAATGTTCCTTCCAAATGGGTTCCTTGTTCCTTCGGAATGGGGCAGATCACCACTGTTTATCACAGAAACACAAAATGTGAGCACCCTGTATTTATAGGTACTCTGATGACTTTTAGAAATATTTTTTTATAACATGAGCTATGTTCAAATACACCCAAAGGCTTACAGTTTTTTTGCATGTCACTTGTACGCTTCACCACTAAAAAAAAAAAAAAAAAAATCCAATCTGTTTTATTGGTCAAATATCTGTTTGCAAACAAACTACTCTTGGAACGATATATTTTCCAAGTGAACTGTGAAAGAAACCGAAATAATTAAAGTACATTTCAGGCATAATAAAACAATTTGGAGCTTTTAATGATGAAAATCGCTCTGCCGAGTATTCCTTAAAAACTTGTAAAGATGTCACTGTCATGCTTAATATAGAAAATATGCAAAGTACAGTTACAAGAAACAGACTACTGGTTTATGCTTTTCATAGTATAATGAATCTGTTGACAGTACATATATTGCTGTTATTTATAATCCCATAGTGACAAGAAAATGTCGCCAATTACTGGCTACAATGACAGAACACAATTTATTCCTAATGATTTATACCCATTGGGGGGGGGGAGGGAATAGGCTACTAAGAGACAGCTACCATTCTACTCCCCGAGAGGAGTCTTCGAACTGAACGTGTATTTGCAAAGGAACACAAGCTATTTTTGTTAATGAGCGTTTGCATAATTTACCCGTGACACCTGAAACTACAGGCTGAAATGAGACCCTCTAAGGTGTATTTTTAAAACAGATATAACTGAAACATCCTGCGTGTGTTGCAGGCTTTCACCAACTCATATACTGGATTCCCTTTTAAGCCCAGATCTGTCCAAAGCACATGGACTTCCAGCGTGGGAAATGAGATCTGGGAAGGTACGACGTTGGACCTTCACTTAGATCTGTACGGCTCACCCTGCCTCCTCAAGAACCACAGGTTGAAAGAAACACATATTCGAATACCCCAGCTACACAGGCATCTACAGTGAAGACAGGAGAAAGCAGCAAGAGGGTCTGATGATGACACAGAGGACAGTAACCAGACAGTAAGTACAGTCTTACAGATCAGTAAGATTAGAGGATGCGAGAAGAGAGATGACAGGAACTTCTGACCTAGTCATCTACAGTAGGAAATAACATCCGAGAAAGCAGAATTTTATTGGAAAGTCGAAAGAAATCCAAAGTTGAAATTCCAAAGAAATTTGTAAAGGAGGAGGAGGAAGGGAAACATAACAATGACAGACTTTTTAATGGTTACAGTAACAGCACAGTAAGACTAAGATCAGAGTTCAGTAAAAGGGCCAGGAAGAGGCGATTTAATCACTGAAAACATATTTGGAGGACATACACTTTGTTTTTTTTAAATCCTCACCTGAGGATATTTTTCTGTTGATTTTTAGAGAGAGTGAAAGGGAGGAATGAGAGAGAGAAAGAGAGAGAGAGAGAGAGAGAGAGAGAGAGAGAGAGAGAGAGACATCACAACCATGTGAGAGAGACACATTGACTGGTTGCCTCCCTCGCGGGCTCCAACCAGGGCTGAGGATCAAGCCTGTAACCCAGGTACGTGTCCTTGATGGGGAATCAAATCCACTACCCTTTGGTCTGTGGGCCAACGCTCTAACCACTGAGCCAAACTGGTTAGGGCGACGCCTTGTTTTTAAACATACTATTGACACACAGCATATGCACTAAAAATAACGTAGAGCAGAAATTTGGTGTTATTATCATTAAAAGTGTAAGAGAAAGTGTGTGTGTGTGTGTGTGTGTGTGTGTGTGTGTTCTGAGGTCACCAAGAAAGTCAGGAGACATAATGAACTGGGGGAAAAGCTCAGTGAATAATGAAAATGATTAAGCTCAGGTGGTCGAATCAATTTATCATGGAGTGAGTATTGGGCCTGGCTAGTTTTAAGGACAGAAGGGCACCAATCTCATTTCTCAGGGATGAGAAAGATTATGGCATCCAGCTGAGGGCCAAAAGTTTCCCACTTCCCACCAAGAACCTAGGATAAGAAAACCAGGGGACTCTTCTCCTTAAACACAGATACAGGTCAGTTCATGAAAACCACGCCATCCAGCTCAGTGGCCTCTGTCCAGCTTCCACCCAGAGAACAGAACGGCCCTCGCACCAGGTCCCTGCTAGGCCTATGATGATGGTCAGTGACCTGGCAGGTCCTTCAGCCACTCAGAGCCTTTCCCCCGGAAGCAAGCTGACAATCACAGGACCTTCTTGCCAGGAGATGTTAACCTGAACCAGACTGTGTTTGGAGAGCCTGTGGTGTGTCAGGAGAGACACGGAGAATAACGCCGTACACGGGGAAGTCGGGGCAGGGGGTGGGGAGGGGCAGGAATGATTCAGTACGGAAATCGTGTGTGACGATGGGTAACACCAAACAGCCTGTCCCAAACCAAATCTTCCTCTTTGAAAAAGTGCATGAAAGAGGAGGAGAAAATGGTATTGATTATGTTTTGCTTGTTAAAACGGGTTTGATTGCCTTTTTAAAAAAGATTGATGGAAATATTTAGGCAAGGTCAGCTATGTTTGTATTCATCTGTTAAACATTTCAGCTCCTAGCTAGGTATGGTGAGGTCTTCACCAAAAAAATTCCTTCCCGAGCGATCACCACGGTGGAAATTTTGTAAACTTACATAATAATATAGCATAGAATCCTTACTGCTTACTTAGATAAAATACTTCACACCAAAATGGACTTATGTCAGCAATCTGCGGTAACTGAGTAATATGTAGGGTCCCACAAAAAAGGTACACACACAGTGTGAATAATTAGAAAGGCAGTGTTTATCAAAATGCATTTCATTTTCAAAATTGAGCCATCAGCTGTTGAAGTGTGTATACGTTTTTGGGGGACACCCTGTAGATGGAATGTCAGTCAGAACAAAAGATGAACTTGGTAGGCAACTGTGTACCTTGTATTAGTCCAGGGTCCGGATCCCATTCTTTGCAGATGTAATGCTTGTAAGAGACACAGAAATAGCAGAGGAAACTTGAATGATGTTTGGTGAATACAAACGATAAATCTAATTTTTTTTTGTTGCCACTTTAGGTGGTTCATTAGAATTTTATGAGTCATATCTTCACTTTGCTGGACCTATTTCCTTGAGGGCAATTCTCAACAGAACACGTTGCAACATTAGCTTTGTAAAGTTAAACAAAGATAAAATAATGCATATTCAAAATTATGTATAAGAAGGCACCGTTTGAAAAAAACAACAACTCAGGCCCAAAGATACTGGGTGAATTATCCAAGCTAATGACAGAACCAGAATAAGAAACTAGCTCTCCTAACTTCTAACCAAGTGTCATGGCCATCATGCCTATGAACCATTTTTTTTTTAATATGGTAGGATTACATCTTAAAATAAGAAACATGCGACAAACTGAACTACCCAGAAGCTCACAGTGACATGGAAGACATTTAAACGTACAAGGGTCTTTCCTTACCGTTGAAAAGCAAGTGGCCTAAGGGGGCCCACACCCTCCCTACTGTTGTCTGGACACCAGCATTTCCACACAAGAGCAAGCAGTGTTTTCTAGTGGGTCTTGGAACGAGCCCGGACCATGGCTTTAAATCTTGGCCTTGTCCCTGAGTGTCTGTGAAACCCCAGCCAGATGAGTCTCGAAGGCTTAGTTTTTGTTCCTCGGTAAAATAAGGAGAATAGTACGAACCCCAGCGTTTGGTATATGGAATGTAATAGGTGCTCAATAAAATCCAAGCATCTATCCCTGCTCCCATCTCTATCAACGTCTCTACCCTTTAGGTCCTCTGTCATGAGTTTTCTAAAGAATAACAACATTCACATTCACAATCCTTAGCAATCGTCACTGGAAAGGTCGCTGTTACAAACCGAGTGCTTTCAAATACTTCCGTTCTGCACGGACCTTTCCGGGGGAAGCCAAAGGGTTTTGGAGGGAACCCCAACTCTTCCGTAAAAGAACGGCGTCCTAAGAGCAGAACCAGCATTGGCTGGGGTAAGAGGACGTTTCGGGGAGACATTTCTAATTGACGCAGAATAAGAAACGTACCTCACAGAAGGGGCGACCGAAGCTCTCACCTTCCTGATGCTTCTTCGGGGAAAGAGGTCTCCTGGCCCGCCAGCTGCCAGCTGGGAGGAGCTGCCCGTTCAGGGCAAATACCTGAATGCGGGGCCAGGAACCAGGCCTCAGGGTGCACATGGGCAACATGCTCATCCCATGAAGCACCAGCTTTCACCCCCACATGGACTCCTTTCCACCAATTGTTTCCCTTTAGAGATCCACCCAGGAATCGACAGGTCAAGATCTGACAACACTTTAGAGAAACACTGCCCCCCAGGTTCCCCTTACACTGTCTGGGCTCCTCTCTCCATGTTCGGAGATAAAAAGCTGAGTGCACTCAGGGTGCTCACTGGTGGAACCAGGAGGTTATCACACAGACCCTGGAGGACGCAAGTGCTGCAGGCAGGCCGCGGGCCTTCAAGTCCCTGGTCCTGACCACATCGAAGAGCCGGTGACTTTATGAAGCCCCCCGGCACTCCAGCGCCTCATTTAAAGTCTCCACCAGGACTGAGCCCCACGGGTGGGAGGGGAGGAGGCCTCGCGATGAATAATTCTGCAGCCGCCCTGCCGGCGCCCTCCTCTCAGATCCCCGTGTTCGCAGGCAGTTCCTGCGGAAAGCACAGCCGCTAACAGTCATCATGGCCGTGGCCGTGGTGAAGGGAAATGCAGTCAAGAGAACAGGAGATCGACTTTACGCAGCAATGGTGCTGGGATTTGGCTGGAAGCAACTGAAAGGTATGAAGATAAAACATTCGCAGAGGCCGCCCTTCAGCCGCCGAGGCTCTCAGTCTAGTCGCCAAGGAGCGCGCCCAGGGTCCCCCAGTCCCAGTCCAGGAGGTGCCCGACCTGGATCTGCCATCACTCACTGCCCAGATCGCTTTCTAAAGAAGCCCTCACATAGTCCTTTAAACCAGCGGTTCTCAACCTGTGGGTCGCGACCCCTTTGGCAGTTGAACGACCCTTTCACAGGGGTCGCCTAAGACCATCCTGCATATCAGATATTTACATGACGATTCATAACAGTAGCAACATTACAGTTATGAAGTAGCAACGAAAATAATTTTGTGGTTGGGTCACAACATGAGGAACTGTATTGAAAGGGCCAGAAGGTTGAGAACCACTGCTAAACCCACAAGCATTTGCGGTTTCCCACGGCATCCTTTCCATGCCGTTCACCATCTCACAATGTGCGACGGGAACTCTTCTGTGCTGCGGCTTTAGCAACTGCGCAGACGTCTATTTCAATGATCTTTCTACTCTTTTCCAGGTTCTGCGCTCACAAGCATGGCGTCCTCTTGGCTCCGTACTCTACCCTCTCACATGATGGGCCCAGCCCGCACCTCTGCAGCCAGTCCTTCCTCTCTGTTCACAACACCACCTGCGGGCTCACGCGCCACTCTGGCTCCTTGACAGTCCGTGCATCACGTCTCATCTCCGCTCTGGGACGTGGAGGGACAGACCCCATGGAGGCGACCTGAGGCCTCTGGGCGGGACACTCACAGCTCTCCCCAGGCGGTCCCACCCCCACCCTCTTCCCCCAGGGCTCCTCCCCGGCCAGCCCTCTCCTCACACTGCCCGCTTCCCCCGTTGCCACCTTGTTGCACTGCTCTTCCCGCCACCTCAACAGATTTACCGCCTTCGAACAAACCCTTCCTTTCAGAATCCGAACTCACTGGACTCACTGTGCCGTGTTGCTGTCTGTGCACTTACTTCACCGAGCATGTATTTCACCTCGCATGTACTTCACCTCCCTGTGTACTTCACCTCGCATGTACTTCACCTTGCATGTACTTCACGTGTACTTCACCGAGCATGTATTTGACCTCGCATGTACTTCACCTCCCTGTGTACTTCACCTCACATGTACTTCACCTAGCCTGTATTTCACCTAGCATGTACTTCACCTCACATGTACTTCACCTTGCGTGTACTTCACGTGTACTTCACCTAGCCTGTATTTCACCTAGCCTGTACTTCACTGAGCTGCTCTGTCTCCTAGTTGTCCCCTCTGTAGAGCCTGTATCTACAAGTCTATAAGGCTGACAGCCAACGGTACATTTTATTCCCTAAAAGCATCTTAGAATAGTTCATAGCAGGATGCTCACAAAACATGTGCATAATACACCCAGACTTTTTCAGGGTTAATGCTTAATTTTTTAATGAAAAACTAGGTCTCAATTAACTGCTTCTGACATTATATATAACTTCCATAGGCCTGTGTAAGTCTGTTTTACTACTAGTACCTATTTTGCAATGACGAAAGGTTATGTAATTCATGGCCAGTGGCTAATTGTGTATTCCTGAAAATGCTTATTTTTCAGTTAGCAATCTAGGTCTCTCAGAAACTACCAAACCTAAATCTAGTATGTAAAAACTAATATTTATAGAAGACATTTCACAAATCTCACCCCACTTCTTTGCAAAGATTTAACAGCACAATTTTTTATTGATGACTCATTGCTCAAAGTTAAGTAGATGAGTATATACTTATTAGACATTACAAGCACCCCCTAATTAGATTCAATGGCATTTACAAATGCGAACTGTGAGAAGAAAATCAATTTAAATTCCTAAACCACGGATTACCTTAAAAATTTCAGATAGACTCAATGTAAAAAGGAGGAAAGAAATATAAAAGTAAGAACATTTAAATAACGATTTGCTCTGGGGGTAAAAGTCAGTATTTCTAAGCATAAAAAAGCCACGTGTAAAATAATATAGTTGACTATATTAAACTCTTTCTATATAAAAATATCTTAAACAAAATCAAACAGGAAAATATTTGCAAAAGTTAAGATATGGATCTTTTAAAAGAGACAAAGTGTAATTAAGATGCTTTTTATATAAAACCACTTGCAATTCAATAAGAAAAAAGTATATCTACAATAATAAAAGAGTAATATGCTAATTAGACCTGATGTCCTTCAGACGAAGCCGGGGCTGTGAGGGAAGCCTTGGTCCCAGGTGCCAGAGGGAAGCCGGTGCCGGCAGCCGGAAGGAAGGCCTGCTCTTGCACAAATTTCATGCATCGGGCTCTAGTGTATACATATATGTCTATGTCTATGTTTATATAGTTGTATGTATCCATATTTATTTGCACATGCATAGGTATTGGCATATCTATATACAGTTATATGTGTATATTTTGTACCTGTATGTGTATATATAGTTGTATATGTATATGTATATGCATAATTGTATAGCTCCTGCACTTTTCCAACAAACTATGGGTTGATGAAAAGAGACATACTCCCCTCTGCTATTATCACCTACTTAAAGTTTTTAATTTATTTGATAAGAGGACAGCTTTTGCACTCTGAGCTGGAGTAAATGCAGACTTTCTTGGCATCTAGAATCTCTAACAGGAGTGTACAGTGTAAGCAAGGGGGTGTCCTGCCAGACTCGAGGAGCACATGTGTGGGCTATGCCCGCTCTTCTGCACGATGCCTAACGGTTCATCACTGCTATGCACCTTACACATATGCCCCAGAGCAGAGGCCGGCATGTAAGGAGATGTTTACACAGACAAGATCCTCCTGAAACCAATCCTGTCTCATCAAGGCCACCTGAATACAAGGGGGACAGCAGAGTCAGCGTCCTGCCATCTCTCTCTTCCCTGTCCCAAGGTCCTGGGACCCATTTCTTCACATCCCAGTAGGATGATTCACAAGTACATGAACTGGCAATTCACAAAAGAAATACAAACAGTACACACACCTAGAATATAAGAATATATTCAAACTGTTCATCAAATGGATATAAATGACAACAACAGTAACATACTAGGTCTCATCCATCAAATCGCCAGAATTTAAAGCATGACAACATTGGTTGTCGATGGCGTGTGGGAAAAAGACACCTTTCAATGCTGCTGGTGGGAGTATAAGTTGAAACAGGGCTGTTTGCAGGGCATTCTGACAGTGTACCAAAAGCTTTAGATTGCATATACCCTTTGGCTCTGATGCCCCACTCTCAGGAATTGACCCTAAGGTAATAATAGAATTAGTGGCAAAGATTTAGCTACTAGGATAGTTATTACAACACAATTTATAATAGTGAAACAATGATTTGTAATGAGGATGCTGCAAACTTTTAGATGTCCAGAATAGTGGATATGCAAAATAAATCACAGCATGAAAAAGTATTATGTAGTAGCAGACTATCTAATAACATGGGGAAACCCAGGTCAAAACAGAATGTGCAAATGTAATAAAAATGCATAGAGATAAAGATTGAAAGTATAAATGTCAATATAGAGACCAGTTAATATTATCCATTTTCTTCTTTGTGTTGTCCAATCAACATAGAATGCTAAGTAATGAGAATGGATAAATTAAGGACATGAATTTAAACATTCAGATATTTTATACTTAAATCTGTTTAATCTCAAGTTCCATTTTTAGCCTTCTGTCATTACCTATCATTTTACCTGGGTTATTGAGGCAGAACAACGCAAATAGCGATTAAACACTTAAAAGATTCTAACGAGTATTGGAAGCCTGAGACTCTAGGTGGGCTCATGTAGACAACCACGCTCACCTACACGCCCACTGTGTACCCTACAACCCGTGCCACGGTCTTCCCGTCACAGTAAATGACACAGTCCGTTACGAGGGGATGTTTCAGACTTGTTTTCTGTAGCAGCTGACATTTCACTCAAGCGCTTTCAAATCCCCCAGGAGCCTCCATCTGCTGTGAGGAAATGTGAAGGTCTCTCTCCGCGAACTTTAGCACCTACAGGAACTGTTTGGAAGGGAAAGTTCACTTCCATTGATTAGTATGATATTAACCAATGCAAGACAAACCGATTATTCAGTGTAGTCTGAATAATTCTTTCACCAAGACACAACTTTCCAAATGTCACTGTGCAAATAGCCGCCACGCAGGCAGTTCCCAGCCCGTGTCCCTGTCTCCTGGACATCCCACTTGTGCAACACTGCTGTGCTTTTCGGGTGGTTTATGACTTCGCCCCCTTTTGTGTATTTTTTTAAAAAATTAATGTTTAGTAATGTCTCAAGGGTGTTTCTTGAAAAATCCAATCTGTTATCTAACTTTATGTTTGTAGGCATGCATCTTGTTTTTAAGCAAAAAAAAGACACTTACTATAGCTAGTGCAAAGCCATGCGGCAGTGACTAAGGTGGAAACTCCTATTTTCTAGCTATTAATGTCATCGTATGTGTTGATATGTGCCTGTTTACTTGCTACATATCTGTACATTTATATATAGACCACACACACATCAAGGATCACGGGATGGAATGAGAAGGTACCCTGTATCCGGAGCAGGACAACAATCCTATTAGTTCAGGCTCCAGAGTTGAACACTACCTGTTTTCCATTAGACAATATGTGCTATGTTGTTGTTTTTTAGTTTAATAGAACTATTTAAAATAAAATAAAATATCAATTTTGAATAATAATGTACTTTCCCCAAATATTTTGATGACACGATGACATAGAACCTCAGTTCCATCAAATACCATCAATTTATACCACGTGACTTTATATCTTCTATGATTTTAAGCTGTATAAATAGACATGGATCTCTTTAAAGTACACATTTTCTATGGCACACACTAAACTAGTTATGTACACAAAGTTGCGAGATAAAAACTACCTTAAGAGATAAAAAGCTTTGAAGGATTCATAGCTACATAAATTTATATTCTGGGAATGTGCAGCTCCCGATCCCTCAGAAGCCAGACTCTATTAATTTCCTCCTTAATCGTCTTTGCTTTCACCTTCTCACGACTGTACTTGCTCCTTGCCTTTCCTCAGAAAGATGCTGAAACGTCCTCCAATGGGAACACATCCCCGCCCTGTGGTCGCCTGGAGGCCCCCGCCGAGCTCCGACCTCCCTCGGCCCTTAGTTGAGCTTTGGGAAGAGGGACCTACACTTGCTGGCTCCACCTTCTAGGCTTGTGTCCATCTCTCCCCCTCTGCACGTTGACCCCCACGACCGCGTCCACTCCCCAGAACTCAATGCCTCCTTCGCAGTCAAGCCACAGGGACGTGACAGGGACCTTGCTGGCACGTGGCCTGCGAGGCTCTCGGAAGGCGTGGCTGCGCTGATCACGCCTGTCGCTCCTGTCTTCTGTGAACTGACGTGGTTTGGTTTTCTTTTTGTCTCTATGGAAGGCGCCTTCGTTTCCTCAGTGGGTGGCCCTGTGCTAAATAGTGATGACCTCGGGATTTTCTCTTCGCTCCTCTCCTTTTCTCGTTCTGTTTGCTTTGAGAGGCTGGATCCTGCCCCACGGCATTCACTACAGTCATGCACATCCCTCAGTACAGGGCGGGCAACAGTAGGTTTACAGTTGTGAGTATGTAAGACAGTTTATTCTTGTGTTTTCATCTATTGATTACTGTATTATTTTTGTCCCGCTGGTGTGGCTCAGGGGTGGAGTATCCATCTATGAACCAGGTGGTCACAGTTGGATTCCCTGTCAGGGCACACGCCCTGGCTGTGGGCTCAATTCCTAGTAGGGGGCATGCAGGAGGCAGCCCATCAATGATTCTCTCTCTCATCATTGATGTTTCTCTCTCTCCCTCTCCCTTCCTCTCTGAAGTCAATAGAAATGTATTTGAAAAACACTGTATTAGTTTCAAAATGAATAACTGTAAACCGACTAGCATACATTTTTAAACAAATATAACATTATGTATATCTGTATATATCTGTATATAGACATATACATATATAATTGCTTCATAGATTCTGAACTTTGCTGTCACACTAACACCTCAAATGCGACCTGTCCGTGCCTGAATTACTCACTCTGCTATGAAAAATATACTCTAACCTCCAACTTGGAGGATACCATCACTACCCAGTCTTGCATATTCAAGGTCTTTTAAAATGTCTTCTACCTCCCTAACCCCAATGCAATGAATGAATCGTCAAATCTTCATTCTGTCTATTTGAATCCCTCTTCTTTTCCCCCCAGATTCCTGATTCAAACTTTTCTATTTTCTCATTTGATCACTGTGATATTATTTAATGGATGAGTTTGCTTTCAAGGGTAACCTCGAAGTCCATTTGATTTTCATTCGGCACCAACTTCGGTTGCAGGTTGAGGCACCGGCTGAGGAGCGCACAGAGCTATACCCCTAGAGCTCGGTCCGTGGGAAAGGCCCTCCACTCTCCACGGGCCTCTGAGCACTTTGTAAAATGTAAGCATGACCCTAAGATTCCGCTGCACGAAAATCCTCCAGAGCCTCCCCATGACCTAGGGCAGGGGCGGGAGCGTCTGGCCCAGGGTTGCATAAGGCTCAAGAAATCATTCCATCTGGCCCTGCCAAGGCATTAGGGGTGAGCTCATTAAATGTTTGGCCAAATAGAGCAGGCTCATTTTTAAGTTGATAATTTTTTACAAGGTATTGTATTATTTATTTTACGTAGTTCTGAGAATCTCTTTTTTGTTGTTGTTAGTCTTCACATGAGGATATTTTTCCACTGTTTTTTTTAGAGAGTGGAATGGAGAGGGAGAGAAATAGAGAGAGAAGCATTGATGTGAGAGAGACACATTGATTGGATGCGGGTCGAGCCTGCAACCGAGGCACCAGTCCTTGACCGGAATTGAACCTGGGACCCTTCAGTCTGCAGGCTAATGCTCTATCCACTGAGCCATACCGGGTAGGGCTAAGGTGGTCATTTTGTATGACCTGCGAATGACGTTACAAAAACCAAATGGCTCTTGGCAGAAAAAAGGTTCCCGACCCCCGACCTAGAGGAGAATTCCTCAGCTGGCCCTGAAGGCCCTTTGTAATGTGGTCTCGGCCACTTGTGCCGCCTCCGCGCGCATCCCTCATCCGCACACCCTGTCCCGGGCACCCAGCTCAGGGCTCTGGGAATAGTCCTCGAGGATTTCACATTTTCTCCTTCGCTGCTTTGTCTACATCTTGAGTTGCTACACACCCTTTATGCCTGAGTGCCAATGCCACCACCTCCTCCTTCCGGCAACCTTCTCTCCTCTCTGTTGGCAACAGCGTGCTCTGTGCCGACACTGACTTTGCATAATGTAACCCCATGTACCACACTAATATGCAGTTACCACGTCTACTTCCCGGTCTGCCCAACCAGCCTATGGATTTCTGGAAGCCAGGGACTGTCTGACTCACTGTTTCACCAACACCTGGGACAATACCCAGCATGCATTAGTCATGGAATGAAGATGTAGTTGATCTACTAAAAAAGAAATCACAGGAAACCAGAAACACCAATCAGAAAGGACATATGCTCCCCTATGTTCATAGCAGCACAATTCACCATAGCTAAGATTTGGAAACAGCCTAAGCACCCATCAGCAGATGAATGGATTAAAAAACTGTGGTACATCTACACAATGGAATACTACGCTGCTGTAAAAAAGAGGGAACTTTTACCATTTGCAAGAGCATGGATAGAACTGGAGAGCATTATGCTAAGGTAAATAAGCCAGTCAGAGCAAGATAAATACCACACAATCTCACTCATATGTGGGATGTAATGATCAACATAATTTGATGAATAAAAATAGATCCAGAGACAAATGGCAAGGAAGGTGGGGGGGGGGAGGGGTAGAGATCAACCAAAGGACTTGTATGCATGCATATTAGCATAACCAATGGGCACAGACAATGGGGTAGTGGGGGCTTGCCCAGGGTGGGAATGGCTGCGGTGGAGGGGGGCAGGAGGCGCGGTAAACCGGGGGAAAAGGAGACATATGTAAAATGTTAGACAATAAAAAACAAAACAAAACAAAGTGTACAATTAAAAAAAAATCAACTCAACAAGTCTCCCCTCATCTTTGTTCAGTTTCAGCTTCCGTGTAACTTGAAATGAAATTTAAAGCCAAGGTAATATTCGCAAGACATTTTTAATTGACCTTTTCTCAAGTTTATGTGCATCTGTATCCATTTTAATAGGCACTTAAAAGGCTCTTACAGGTAGTTCATGTACAGTCTATTCATTACAAAACACTACCTCAGGTCAACTGATAAATGCAGCAAAATCCCAGTACAAAGAGATCATTATTCACACTGCTCAGTAAGCATGTATAAGATTTCCATGGGGTGGGGAATGTCCGGCCCGGGGGTTGGATAAGGCCCAAGGAATCACTTGGTCTGGGCCCGCTAAGGCATTCGGGGTGGGTGAGTTAATGAAATGTTTGGCCAGAAATAGCCGGCTAATTTTTAAGCTGGTAATTATTGTATATGTATGCAATGTTAATAGCAGAATTACTATGACTTGTGAAGGTAGCTATTGAGGTACAGCTCTCACACTTCTTTCTTTTCTGTGCCAGTGATAATCACATCAGTAAACCTGATTCAGCATTCGCTGCCGCTCAGTTCACTCACTGAAACAATGTACTGCTACCACTGTGGTTTTGAAGGGTATCAAAACACGTTCAAAAATCAAAGTAGCGACCATCACCAGTTCTCATATGTGCATAGGACGCTTGACTTTGGATTCAGACCTACAATGAAAGGATATTGAGGATTTAAACAGAGCTGGCATATGCTCCATATTCTTTGGGCAGAAGTACTGAGAACACACGTGGGGTTTTGTAGGAATGGCAATACTCTTGGGAAGAGCCGCCAAAGGCCACGAGGTTCTGAAAATCCACTTAGAACGGAAGGTATTAAAGCATGGAAGTATGTCAGTGATAGCAACAATGGTAGTAGACTACAGTTCTCTACATTCTAGTTCCCTCATATTAAACCGAAAAAGTTCATTTAAATCATAACTTGCTGTGCTCAAGCGACTTGTAACAGGTCCAAGAAATGAATATATTTCATCCTTAAACGAAATAAGAAAGTTTTTGCTAAAAGAGTGACAAGTTGCTATTTAAACTATAAATGTATCCTTATCCAGGCACCGCCATTTTTTAAATATATTAGAAACTATTGGGCTATATTTTTGCAAAGCAGCACTTTAATTCGAAGCTTGATTTAATAACCACGCAACATATTACTTTTGCGATTTTTGACATCCCAGAGCACCTAAAACATAAAATATAATTTACAGCCGTTGAACATGCCAGAATTGACCATTACATGCCAGAAGAGGGCCCATAACGGAATTTATATTCAAGTTATAGTTTAGTATGTGTAATGGAATCTCATAAAATTAGAATAACACCGAAACACCATTTATTTCTCGCAGCAAAGGAATTCCACCTTAATTCTCACAATCAATTTCCTAAGTGGGCTGAAAGGTTCTTGGAGGAGGTTTGAGGGAATGGAATTAGGCTAGTTAGGCAAAGTAATATACTCTCTTTACATTACCCTCAGGAAACTCAAACATTACCCCCCTGTGAGCAGAGCCAGGAGAGAAATGACGGGTGTCCCTGTGGGAAGGATCACGGGTACGTGACATCACAGGGCACCTCGATGCCACTAGCGTTTTCTCGCAAACGAGGCTAGACTTTACGTGGTAACAGACTAGCCACAAGGCCGTCCATTTCCTCTCTCTCACTGTACACAGCTGCTCGGAAAGAGGAAACATTACACTGCCCACCCTTTCTGAGAACAAGTTTGGCCTGACACGGTCATTTCAATGGCAAAATCACTAGAGGTCTCGGTTGAGAGACTGAAGAAAGGCTATCACCACAATAGTTCACCCAGTGGGCTGAAGGGGCATCCCTTTTCCTTCTAAAGTACAATAGCTTGCCCTAGCCAGTTTGGTTCAGTGGATAGAGTATCGGCCTGTGGACTGAGGGTCCTGGGTTCGATTCCCGGTCAAGGGCACATACCTTGGTTGCAGGTTTGATCCCTGGCCCTGGTTGGGGCATGTGCAGGAGGCAATCAACCCATGTGTCTCTCTCATATCTCTCTGTCTTTCTGTCTCTCCCCCTCCCTTCCATTCTCTCTAAAAACCAATGGAAAAATATCCTCGGGTGAGAATTAATAAAAAACAAAAATAAAATAAAGTACAATAACTCAATGTTTAGACTTTATCTATCCACACACAAAGTCAACTTATTAAAACACCTTTGAAAAGACATGTCACCTCCTCAAAGTGCTTTAGTTGGCAAAGCAAGTATCTACTGCATCTAAAAACACTGCCCTTCAATGTTAGACCCTCTGTTAGGCAAATGAGCCCTTAATGCTTCAGTACCAGCCTGGTTAGCGGGCATGAGTGGGGTCCTGTGGTAGGTGTGCTGCTAAGAGCCCAGGTGAGAAGGAGTCTTGAGGAATGATTTCTCTGATGGTGCGAACTGCTGAGCATCAGTGAAATTGCCTTTGAATTGAGGGCTGGCTAAGCGCCATGCCTTCCAGGGAAACACGCCTTTGAAATGCCCGCTGGCCAGGAGGGGAGGAGAAGCTAAGGCCTTTGAAGTCTGCCGCCATCACACTTATTATCATCACCACTCAATGTACAGCCACTTCATTATAGTCAACTCAAAAGGATGTGGGGTTTTGGAGAAAAAGAAAAGAATCAATAAATGGTGACAGAAATTCCCTGCTCTGCAGTTCACCAGTGCCGCCCTGGAGGAGACCGGGGCTCCCCCTCAGCTTCCCAAATGCGGACAGAGGGGGAGGATGGGAGAAGTGGGGGGCATTTCCTGTGGGCCAGAACTGTGTAGGTACCTGACATTCTTTATCTAACTTAAACTTCATCACCATTTATGATGGAGATATAATTTCCCAGCCTGGCCGGTGTGGCTCAGTGGTTGAGCATCGACCTATGAACCAGGACATCATAGTTTGATTCTTGGTCAGGGCACATGCCCGGGGTTTCGGGCTCCATCCCCAGTGTGGGGCATGCAGGAGGTAGCCGATCAATGATTCTCACTCATCAATGATTCTCTTTCTCTCTCCCTCTCTTTTCCTCTCTGAAATCGATAAAAATATATTTTAAAACATAACAGTAATTTTCCAGCTTTTATAAATACTGGGACCACACACTTAATCTGGAATTCATCCGACGTCAGGCTCTGCTCTGAGCATGTTAAGTACCTAAACTCAATGAGTCCTCACAACAAGCAGTAAGGACTATATACTGTTTACCACGGTCTCTATTTTAGCCCTATGGAAACCGTAGCACAGGGAGGTTAAGTAACTTGCCCAAGGTCACACAGCGGGAGGCGAGAAACCAAGTCCAACCCAGGTGGTCTGCCCACTACAAGGTGACATTCTCAACACTGGCCCCCAGTGGAGGCTCTCGAGGTCCCGAATCACCATGAGGTACCAGAGGAGTGCCAATCCTCCTCATCACCATGAGGTACCAGAGGAGTGCCAATCCTCCTCTGGGTCTGCCTGACCTCAAGGTCATCGCTTCCCCAGGGCGGGGAGGAGGCTGGCGACAGGGAGGAGGAAGAGGAGGAGGAGGAGGAGGAGGAGTTGGAGGAGGAGGAGGAGGAAGACCTGCAGTGGGGGGCACGCATCTCTAGAACTCAAGGTACAACCAGGCAGAGATGGGACTTTGGGAACTTGACCGTGGGGTGATTCAGAAACAAAGAGCCAGGAGTTAAAGAAAACATTTAACCCCAACTGGCGGGATCCCAACCCAGGCACCTTCGTGACGCCACACTGGGAGGTGACAGAAGACGCCAATATATGCTGGGGTTCTTCTGGGAAAAGACGCCCAAGCTGACATTTCTAAAGCTTAAAGGCGGACGTTCTAGAAAAAAGTTCTTCGTTCCCGGCATCTATGGAGATAGTGGGAACTGAGGCCAGGCTATCTGCAAAGCTGAACAGTTGCACATCAGTCAGGGGTGTTGCAGCAATACATCCGAGGAGGTAAGACGCCTGCACCAACCCAGAGCAGCCTGCTGGTCTACCCTGGAGTAGGGCCTGCCCTCAGCTATGCCGTAACCTCACAGCAGCTTGCTAGGACCGCTGCCATCGGGCGGTCACCAACCACGGGCCCTCCCGTGTTGGCCCTGGCGCCTGGCAGTGTCTCAGGACAAAGACACCCACGGCCATCAGTCTGTGTCAAGAAAGGACAGGCTTCATATCCTTAATTTAGAACAAAATTAACACTTGGAATTCCATATAAAACTCAATACACTGGAAAAATATTGCCTCCTCAACATGCTTTCTAATTTCAAACCCCCATGGTTGGGGAAGAGTTAGTTTTGTGAAATTCTACATTTTATCACTTGTTTTCGAATCTCTGCTAACACGGAGACGTGTGACACAGTCTGAATGTTCTTCCACTCTCGGGGGATGCGCAGACCATCAAAATTTCATTAGCCTCCCAGCAGTCCCAGTGCCGTCTTCACTTGAACTGGTGGCCTCCTTATCAATAAATAAGTGAAATTTAATCCCTGTTAGTCGCTAAACTCTTCTTTGAAGTTATAACCAGAACATCCGGCACTCGGCTTGCATAATTTTACAAATGTTGAATAACATTTTTTTTTTCCTGGGGAAAATAGCCTTATTCACAGTTATTTCAAATGATGAACACAGTCTAGCAACTCCCAGGCTCAACAGAATGAAAACAAGTTCGTGTCTGGTTCCCAAATTCCTCTCCTTTTGGTAGGGTGGCCTGCACAAGGCCTTCCCCTTTCAACTTTAGTGACGCAAGCTCGTGCAGACTGGATAACAATGTAACGATGACAGCAACTGGAAGCCAAAGGCAAATGGAACTGGAAAATGAATCGTTTTTCAAAGCTGGACCAATGGACATACCCGAGGAGGATAGAACTGAATTGTATATAGTAATTTTAGGTTGGAAATATTTGACGAGAGGAGCAGTGATGCTTAAACACTGTGTGAAATAATGCTGAGGATATCTATATATATAAAAGGCTAATATGCAAAGTGTCCCCTCGGGAGTTTGACCGGGAGACCGGAGTTCAATCGCTTGCTATGATGTGCACTGACCAGCTGGGGGAGGCATGGAACTATGGAAGGCCCCGGTCGACAGCCGGAAGGCCCCCATCAGCCCTGATTGCCAGCCAGGCCTAGGGACCCTACCCATGCACGATTCGTGCACCGGGCCTCTAGTTGTTTTATAAAGCTGTGAGAAGACCGTGAGTATGATTGCAACTTTTAGCCTTTACCAGAAGCCAGCCTGAGAAGAAAAATAAAAAAGTCGTGTTTTGTTTTTTTTTAATATGAGGGAAAAAAATCCTAAATTCTCTTGTTTAATTCCATAATTCAAAATTCCAAGCTCCACTAAACACCTCAGAAAAGGATGCTTCCCCAGATCTTAATGTAATTAATTACTTTAAATGGAATCTTGTTCCTCCCGACTAGTCACTGGGAACTCAGGACAAATAAATTAATCTGAACGTTCCAGGGGACACACATCTGAAATCTGTGGCACCGCAGCCGGCGAAGCAGTGGTTCTATCTGCTGCATTTCCTCTTTTGTTTTCTTCCCTAAGCTGACCTCTGTTGTTAGGAGTTCTTAGACCATCAAACTGTTTAACAAACAACCACCGCCAGACTTCGGGAAAAGAGCGCACACAGGCGCAAGTCATCACTGCCCAGCTCAACACACATCGTTCCTGACACTTGATCCTCTTCCCTTAGCGACCTGTTTACTCTCCGCAAAAGCTGCCAAAGGCTCTGCATTTCAGCGAGAGGCCCATGGCACCCTCCTCCGCCTCTCCTGCCTCCTAGCAACCTGGAGCCCTGCGAGGGCACAGCTCCTCCTGCCTGCGCTGCGCTCCCAGAGCATGGCCTGCGAGTCCTGGGAAGGAGGGCCTCCTCTGGGTAATAATCATCCGGCCGGGGAGGGCCAGGGTGAAGGGCGCTCCCAAGGCTCCCCTCACTTCTCAGCCATCTGGGTACACACACTGGTAACTGAAGTTTGCACAGTTTGCAGTTTTATATATTTTCTGCAAAGAAAAAATATGGCATGTGTTTGGGAATTCACTGCAAGATGGTTTTTGCAGATACATCATTTTTAAAAGCAATAACATTAATTTCTATGTTACCAGCGCAGATACCATAACAGGTACACTTATGGGGAGAGAGAAAGTGACGCTCCGGAGGCTGCGGGTAGGGAAGGCAAGCTGACCCAACGTGGAAGAATACCCGACGGACGGACGCGGAGGCCGGCGCCTGTGATGCGGACAGCCAGCCCCGCGTGCGTCAGCCTCCCGCGTCCTGCTCTTCCCACAACCATCATACATGCTATCGTGCATTTTACGGAGATCGAAAGCCAAGAGCCACATTTGAATCCAAGCATTGTACCTGCGATCGCTCAGGGACTGTGCTGGGCAGCCGCAGGCGGACAGGAAGCACAGGTTATGCCAACTCGCATGTATTTTTGGCGAGTGACTTCTGAGTCCACAGTGAACATGGATAGAAACCTGGTTTTCCCGAGGTGAATGGATTGGCCGGGGAAATGGAGGCTGTCGGCAAGCGCCGGCCCTGTGTTCTCTCTGGGGTTGGAATAAAGCCAGTCTCCACCCAAAGCTGACAGTTCCAACATGAGTGGGGTGAGTGCGCATGGTTAACTGATCTTGACTTTGGTCTCATGCGCTAAGGGATCCACCTAAGACACCGCTGAAGCCGGTTGACACGACACTGCAGTTCCATGACCGGAAAGAAGATGCTGAGGCCGAGGAGGGCACCACCTCGCACTGTCCCTGAGCTGAAGCGGAAACGACCACACGCCTGCTTTCCTATCACGAAGCAAAGCTGCCAAGTTCGCTCAGCAAATCACAAAAATGAAAGATCAATGGCAAAACAGCGGTCCTTCTTTTCAAATGGCACCCTAGTCCTTCACTGTGATTTTCTCTCTGCTTTCTGATGCACGATACACACGGAGCATTCACAGCCGGACCGAACCGGCAAGGACTCTGCCGACGTGACGTGCGGAAGGAGAGACGCGGCTCTTCCTAGAAGCGGCACCGACTGAAATGAAGTTTTCCTTAAAACCTGTTATCGCACATACGTCAACCGTTCTACTCTCCTGCATTGGGCGGTCAGAAAAAAAGTCCCCGTCCTTTCCAAAGGCATTTTCCTTCCCACACGCACAGCTGCTGTCGGGAGAGCCTGAAATCCAATTTTGTGCGTGGATTTAATTGCATCGTAATCCAGCCCCCAAAGCACATCAAAGGCCACGCTCCCCGTCTTCCCCCAGATTTCAATTGCTCTCATCAACGAGTAAATTTGAAGCACGATCAAATTTGTTCTTCAGACACTGGAGCCCGGGTAATAAACTATTCTGTGTGCTCACTCATCCATCCTAAGATTCTGCAACTTCTTTGAGATGTCTTCAAGAGGCATCTACAAAGACATGTTTGATTGCCAGCTGGCTCGGGGGTAAACTTTATCGCCTCTGGCTTTTGAGGCCCTACAGAGGAGAATAGGTGACATGGCCCAAGATAAGTCAAAGCTAATCTTTCTTTTTTTTCCTTCTGTACACGATTAAACTGTTTTTCAAAAACAATAGTGAACGAACACATCATAGACCCCTTGCGTAATTGAACAATCTCATTTCGAATATTGATCTTTTTTTCCAGGGGGGAAAAAAAGCATTCTTCAAGGTCATTTCTCAAGTTCTACTGCCTTAAAAACAAAAAGAAAGGCAGAAGGAAGAAAGAGAAGGCAGGACAGGAGGGAAGAAGAGAGGAAGAAGAACAAGCCGCCGCCGTCCAACAACACCGAAGCCCCGAACGCCGACATCACCAAGCCAAGAGTGGACTCACCGCTCTCGCTGTCCGACTTGTTCTCGTGCTCCGTGTCGGTGAGGGTGAGGGCCGAGTTGGACCGGCTGGACAGGCAGGAGCTGCGGCCGGACTTGACGCCCCGGCCCCACAGCCGCATGGCGTGCTCCGGGGACATCACGGCTTCGTTCTCGGTGTCGGCGTCGGACCCTGCACTGAGAGAGTAACCTCTGTGGGGCAGCCCCATTTCCGCACAAAAGGCCAGTCCTCTTCGAGTTGCTGGTTCACACACGCCTAACTGCCTTAGGGTAAAATTCTGTCCTGATTAGGGGAAAAAGAGACAACAGCCAGTGAGTATAGGTTCAGCTGTAGTTTCAGTGCTTTTGTTTTCTTTAAAGAAACTCTCCAAACAATACACACTCAAGCACCCAGGCTTTTCGGCTAGAGGCACCCGGTGTTTACATGAACGCTGCATGGCACAGGGTCAGGGGGTGCGATTATGGGGGGTCGGGGCTGGGCCTCCCCGTTGACTCTCCACACATCCCACCTAGAGCTCCTTTGTCAACCTTTTAACCCATAAGCACCCCAGACAGGTGGGGTAGGGAGCCCGAGACCAGGAACACCTGGCCCAGACGAAGGGCTTGCTCTCGGGGATGGAATTTAGCTCCGCAGACTTACAAAGCAACAGAAATTGTCAGAATTATTGTCTGTCCGGGTGCTAGTCTCAAATGATAGGATTTTCCCACCCAGGTGTTACCTCTTTGGAAGAGAAAAGATTGCCCTCAAGAATAAGTGGAAAAGGGGGCTTGGCCAGTCTTTAGTGTTCCTTCTCACCCTAAGTTCACCGCCAATACTAGCATATATCATGGGTGTACATATACTCAATTTCAAAGTATAATGTCTTGAAGATTTGCCCACATCTGACTTTCTAAATGTTTTGCTTTAATCAACACCTGGACATCTGTATTGATTAGAATAAACCAGTTCTTGCAAATAAAGTGCACTCTGAACATGTACCGGGAGCATTACGTCCTTAAAAATTAATGATAAAATCAAGTCCCCTGCAGAATAAATGGCCGTGAACCCTGCAGGCCTTTACTAATAAATGGAGCATATTAAAACTCCTGACACTGCAATAAGTTAAAGCAAAAGTGTTTAAATTAGGTGACACTTTCAAATGACCGCTGTTATTAATGACGTTTCCAGTTCTAAATTTATTTTTGAAATTTCGCACGTTTATGATACTATGGATGAGAAGACAGAGAAGTGTTTGCTTGCAGGATGTAGGTACAGGTGGCTCGTCCATGTCCGTTGCTGGCATGGGACAGCCTGAGACTTAGGTGCCACCCAGAATCACAATACATGGAAAGAAAATAGTATATAAAGACTGATTTAAATGCTGCAACATAATACAAGCCGTTTAAGAATAGTGAGCATTTATAATACTCATAGATTTCATCTTCCTACTGCTATTTCTTATAGTTAATTGGCCGGTGTGAGAAATAACATAGATTATACAGGGGTTGCAAGAGTAGGTTTGCAGTTGTAGTACCAACAAATAATACAACAATTAATAAATAATAATACAAGAATAAACTTTGTAAACTTTGCATACTCACAAACATAAACCTACTTTTTTGCCCACCACTGTATATTAAGGTATTATGTAGTATTTGTGATAAAATAATATGTAGAATCTTCTAGATCATGAACCAAACCCGATATGCAATACAGTAACTATTTGGTGGTAAAGACATGAGCGCCCTCCAGGCCTCTGCACATTTGAACCGTGTGGTTAATCGCTTGACTCTGCGGTCATATCAGAAGCTGGAATCGGCTACATCTCGGCCAGACTTCCAAATGGATTCTGACAATGACACTCATCAATAATGAAAATCTGCTGCTACAATTAGCTACCAATCAAACTGTGCTTATCAGAGAGATGTGACTAAGTATCTGAACCAAAAAGTATGCACAAAAAGGAGGTAGCAAAAAAGAAAAAAAATGGGGAGGAAAACAGGGAAATAGCCTGCTGTCCGCGAGCCAGTGGCCAAGCTTCCAGAGGCCAGACCCGGCTGTGGGTATATCTAAGAGTTAGTGTGGATTGTACTTATGAATCTACATCCAGCAAAGGTCAAGGTCATGGACAGTTAATGGAAAGGCTGGGGAAGAGCTTCCCTATTCTTACTTATGTATCACATGTAAAGTGGGGAGAGGGGAAGGAAGGGGCTAAAACAGTTAACTATTACCATCCGACATGCTGATGTTTCAAAATAAGCACACACTCTCATGTCTAAAGGGTGAGAATGAATGATAGGATCCGTGGCATCTTTCCTGTATTTGGGGAGGTGCCCACATTGCAGAATAAAAATAAGAGAAGTTAAAAGACAATAAAAACTCCCTTTGGAGTCTCTGAAATGTAACTTGAAACGTTCCCACGTTATTGACTTTTCACACTGTTGCCATCTTGATGCAAAAATCTATGAGGTGAAGAAAAGCAGAAAACTGCAGTCTTTGCTATTGGTTATCTGGGTAAGTAAACACAATTCACTTTGCAAATGAATATCTAACCGATGATCCCTATGCATTGCTATGTGGTGCATCCCAAACTCCTTAAAAACCCGAGCCTGGGAAATCAATGTCTCAATGACCCAAGACTCCTAAGGGCTGCTTCTGAAATGCAAGCTAGCAGGCAAGCTGTTGGGTTCCCTTGCTGAATTCAAGTTTGCTTTTGTTTCCACTAGGAAGGAAGACTGAACTTGACCTCCAATGAACCTAAGTTAAAGCCAGTTACTAGCTGTGTTCCAGTCACTGTATCACCCACTTTTTCATCTTTCCGGGCTGTTATGACTTGGTTTAAGCGATGCTTTATGTAAATGTGACAGCATTAAGGAAAGGCTAAACAAGACATAGGTTAAAAATAAACCCCTGGGTAAATGACAGTAATGATCATAGAGAAATGTACAATTCGAGGGTGGACAGAGGATCATTGTCAAATCACTTCAGAATAGCCACCCCACCCCCACATTCAGGACATCTCTCTTCCCTAGGCCTGCCTCAGTGCTTCAGATTCTGCTGTTGTCATTCGTCCTTTTGGGTGACAGATGCTTGCTTGTAGGATTCCTTGTTTTGATACAAACACCTATTATACTAGAACTAGAGGCCCAGTGCATGGATTCCTGCACTCAGAGGGATCCCTCAGCCTGGCCTGAACCCTCTTCCAGTCCGGGACCCCTTGGGGGATGTCCACCTGCTGGCCTAGGCCTGCTCCCTGAGCCTAAGCTGGCAGTCAGACATCCCTCTCACAGTCTAGGACCCCTCGGGGGATGTCCACCTGCTGGCTTAGGCCCACTTCCTGCGGGGAGTGGGACTAAGCTGCAGTCGCACATCCTTAGCGCTGCAGAGGAAGCAGGAGAGGCTCCGGTCACAGCTGCTGCTCTCACAGAGTCAGACTGGCTTGTGACTAAGTGGAGCTCCCCTGTGGGAGCATGTTGACCACCAGGGGGCAGCTCCTGCATTGAGTGTCTGCCCCCTGGTGGTCAGTGCACATCAGAGAGACCAGTCAATTTGCATATTACCCTTTTATTACATAGGACTAGAGGCCCGGTGCATGGATTTGTGCACTATGGGGTCCCTCGGCCTGGCATGCACCTTCTTGCAATCCAGGACCCCTCGGGGGATGTTGGACTGCTGGTTTTGGCCTGTTCCTTGCAGGCAAGGCTAGGGATCCCACTGGTGCATGAATCTGTGCACCAGGCCTCTAATATTCATATAAGACCTTTGGTTAATCTTTTCCCACCCTCTCCCCTCCCCGCTTCCCTCTGAGATTCATCAGTATGTTCCATGTTTCCATGCCTGTGCATTGAGCGTCTGCCCCCCTGGTGGTCAGTGCACATCATAGCTACCAGCTGAACGGTCGAACGGTTGAATGGTTGAACGGTAGGTCAGTCGCTTAGACTTTTATATAGATAGATAAATTTTTCTATCAGGTTATTTCCCACAATGCAGCAGTGTTTAGCAAGATGGGCCAGACAGCTGGAAAGCACAAGCAGGCAGTGTTAACCAGCAGAGGGAAGATGAACAAAGACAGTTGACTGAAGGTCACTGAGCCAGAGGGTTGGGCGGGGTTGTTGAGGGAGGACTTCAAGCCACTGCTCAGTGGAAAGACAAAGGCAGAAAAAGGCAGCAAAGATGCGTCTGGATCTGGGCTAAAAACCTGACTATCATGTCTTACGTCAGCTTTGGCTTCAATAGACAAAGGAATACGGATGCATTTATCTTATTTGCCATGGCTTGCTTCTTTGCGTTGGGGTCTTTGCCACGGTTCTAACAGCATTCCCTTAATTTCTTTCTTTGCTCTTTGGAGTCTCTATGTGAAGTCTGTTTGGCTGAGGCTGGTGAAATAAGTACTTATGTCCTGCATGTTGAATTTTGGTGACCTTGATCAGCAGGGCCAACAAATTTTCCCATTGCAATTTGAAACAGTCCCAAAGCAATAAATTGCAGCCAGAATGAAGTCCACCCAAGGATGAAATCTATTGTGATTAAAAGGTAAGGTTAGCTAGGAAGAGATTAGACATTTTGTTTATGACACTCATACATTTGAAAATATGTAAAAGAAACACTGAATGAACACAACCTAGGAAGGCTGTATCTTTAAAAAAAAGCCCTCATTTTCAAAAATGAGTGATGGTATGTGACAAGGTGGAAAAGACCACGTGAGAACGAATGTTTCAAGGGAACTTGGCACACAGCACAGCTAGCCTTTTCACAGAAAAAGAGGATTGGATAGCGATTTTGCCTCTTCCTCATGTAGTGTCCACAACCTAATCAGAGCAGGGACGGCTTTGTGAAAACTGCAATGCAATGATGTTCACCAACAGGCAAGGCATCTACTTGTGAGTTCAAAAGAGCAAGACTCCACATGAGGGACATGAGTGCAACTGTCATCACATTCAATTTTAGAACACTCTTGTCACCCTCAAAGGAACCTGGTACCCACAATCAGTCATCTCCCACTTACCCTCTTGCTCTCCCTTTCTCACAAATCCTAGGCAACCAGCAATTTACTTTCTGTCTCTATAGATTTACCGATTCTGGACATTTCAAATAAAAGTGACTCTACAATGTGTGGGCGTCTATGACTGGCTTCTTTTACTTAGCACAGAGTTTTCAAGGTTTATCCATATGGTAGCATGTATCAGTACTTCATTCCTTGCTATGCTCATGTAATATTCCATTATATGGATAGACCACAGTTTATCCGTTCATCAGTTAATGGGCATTTGAGATGGTACCACTTTCGGGCGATTTCAATAAAGTGTACAAATGTTTATGTAGACATATGCTTTTCCTTCTCTTTACTATAAACCTATGGGAAATGCTGCTGGTCAGGTGGTTGCTCTAGGTCTAGCCTTTTGAGGAAGCACCGGACTGTTCCCCACGGTGACTGTACACAGTAACATTCCCACCAGCAGCAGATGAGGGCCTTGATTTCCATATGTCCTCACAAACACTCATCATTGCTATTGTCCATTCTCTTCTGGGGCACACAGCAACTCTGCAATGAGGAAGTGGGCTATGGGGCACGGGTATTTGAAATCTGGGGGACAAAGCAAGAATCCCTGTTCTCCTAAAAGCAGGTGGTCCTGTGGGCCTGCTCCGAGAACCCATTATTACTTTATGCTATCATTTTTTCCTTTGCCTTTTATGCTGCTTTAGTAGTTGAAAAGATTTTTTCTATTAAAATTAAAAATACTTTCTAGATCAAAAAGTCTACTTTATTTGAGATGATATCCTATAGAAATAAAATCACCTGATCTTAAAAATACAGGTTTATTATGGCACTGTTGCACAAATTAAATTAATTGGAAGGTGTATCATAAAGGGAGTGGCTGAGTAAGTTGTAGATCCCTTGCATGTGGCTAGCAGACAAGACATAGAGGCTGGGCCTATATGTTCAGATCTGGAGGGAGGCCTATTCCATACATTTTAAGTAAAAATACAAGTTGCGGAGTATGATCCCATTTTTGGAAACTAAGGTAGAGAGCCAACGAATTACATAAGTGCTTCTGGTTTTGAGCATGAATAAAAGTGAAGAAAGTTAAGTAACTTTTCTGATGGATCGTTTAGAAGGAATTGTAAGTGAAGGAAATGAATAATTCTTTATTTTAGAGCTCTGAATTTTTACTTTTCATAATTTCACTAATTTCAAAATGTAAAGAAAAACTAAAGTCTATCTTCTTTTTAAAACTATATTTTCCTGACTTGCTGCTTAATAGCTTCTGTTCAATAATTAGAAATAATTAATTTATTACCTTCTCTTGGAGATGCTGGGCTTTAGAAACCCTTCCTTGTTTATTGTAAAGAAATGAAGTACTATAAGAAAAATAGGAGCAATGTTTGTCTCGCTATCAGTTTTTGAAATATCATTTCAATGCTTTCTTTCCCCATTATCATATATGGGCTTTGAAAAAGATAATATACTTATGACATGATAAAAACCACTTCTTATATAGTCACAACCCCCAAAACTAAGCATGGGAAATGGATAGAAGAATCAATAGGAACTTAATACACGGGAATAATCTAGAATCTTCTTCAGGTGTTCTCCTTTGTCATTGTGAGCTTGGATGGAGTGATCTGTTCTCAGACATGGAGTGACATTTCCTGCAAGGGTGCAGTGTAACACAAAACTACAAATTGGGCAAACAGCCCTTACTTGATATTTGTAGAATTAGTGTCACCACCACCTTATCTGGAGTTCCCTTTCCTGCTGTGTTTGCAAAATGATAAGGAGATCACACAGTAATAGGAATGTATGTTAGTTTTCCCCTTCAAGTCCTAATGCATATTTTATGGGACACTCCAAACGCTTTAACCTTCTTAAGTTAAATTTGTCAACTGTTTGAACAGAATACCCATCTTTGAACATGCGATAGAAATTTCAATGAGGGCATAAATCTTTACTTGTAAGTCCCTACACAAAACTACATTTAAAAAATGGCTCTACCCAGCAAAGCTATCATTTAGAATCGAAGGACATATAAAGAGCTTCCCAGACAAGAAAGAGCTAAAGGAGTTCTTCATCACCAAACCTGTATTACACGAAACATTGAAGGATCTTCTTTAAGAAGAAGGAGAAAAATAAATATGAACAATAAAATGGCAATAAATACATATCTATCAACTGACTCTAAAAAAAATAATAATAAATGAACAAGAAGAACAGAAACAGCCTCACAGATACTGAGAACATTTTGATGGCTGCCAGATGGGAGGACAAGTGGGGGATGGGTGACAAGGTGAAGGGACTGAGAAGTACAAATTGGTGGTTACGGAACAGTTGCGGGGAGGGGAAGCTCAGCATAGGGCAGTTGTCGGCAAACTGCGGCTCGCGAGCCAAATGCGGCCCTTTGGCCCCTTGAGTGTGGCTCTTCCACAAAATACCACGTGCGGGAGCGCATGTACAGTGTGATTGAAACTTCGTGGCCCATGCGCAGAAGTCGGTATTTTGTGGAAGAGCCACACTCAAGGGGCCAAAGAGCTGTATGTGGCTTGCGAGCCGCAGTCTGCCGACCACTGGATAGGGGATATAGTCAGTGACAACCTCATAGCTATGTAGGGTGTCAGATGGGTATGAGAGTTACTGGGATGATCACTTACTAAGTTAGGTAATGTCCAATCACTGGGTATACACACCCGAAACTAATATAACAGTGTGTGTCAAGTGTCATTGAAAAAAATGGTTTAAATTAAAAAAATGAAATAAAATTAACTTGATGAGAAGCACAAGAAGGAAGCCCAAGTATGTTTGCGAGGAGAGGAGCAGGATTGGGAGGAAAGCCCCGAGTAGAGGCCTTCCCTCCAGGATGAGACTTGGGAAGCCCCAGGGGAGGGCAGAAGCCTGCACAGCAGGCCTGATGGCTCTGATGGGAGCAGGCAGGCGCCAAGTCTGCGAACTCAGAAGGAGAGCATCTTTGTAAGCGCCCACCGCGAGGATTTCCATTCCCAGCCGCAGAGCACCCGGTTCTGATCCTGGCAACCCCTGGGCATTAGACACACGGCTCTCGAGCTGGTTTTGATCAAATGCGCTCTGGAAATGAACTTGCTTCTTACTTTACTTAGTAATTACTGCTGTGGAAGAATCCAAGAAGCGGGGATGATAACATGCCTGCAACAGACCTGCTGCCGTCTGTCTGCCAGCGACGCTGCAGGAGGAAGTGGTATAAATATGCGTGGCTTTGGCAGGAAGCAGCAGCTCTGCAAGAATTGTAAAGGCAGCCCTGGCCGGTTTGGCTCAGTGGACAGAGTGTCCCAGGTTCAATTATGGTCAAGGGCGTGTACGTTGGTTGTAGGCTCAATTCCCGGCCCTGGTCGGGGTGCATGTGGGAGGCAACCGGTGGATGTGTCCCTCTCACATCCATGTTTCTCTCTGCCTCTGCCCCCTCCCTTTCAATCTCTCTGAAAAACAAAATCGTGAAGGAAGTTGTGCAGCGATTCACAACGTGGATCCCGAACTGGCCGCGTGGCCAGGAACCAGGTACACGTTTAGCAGTGAGTAGGGGCTCAAGACAGCAGACCAATCAAGGCCCAGGCAGGGGGAAAGGATTACCCGCGCTGTGCCAGGAGGAGGGCTCTAAGCCATCTCTATCTGCTCACACCTTCTGGCAGGTAATCTACAAGATCAGTTGGCCACCAAGCCACAAAGAAGCCACAAAGAAGGCCTTGCCCAGCTAATAGCCCAAGTTAGTTAACCATCAGTGGGGCGGGGGAGCTGGGGAGGGAGCGAAGGAGGGAAACATTAACTGGAAACAATGATAAACTGGGGCCATTTAACTTGTGTCTTTAAGCGCAGAAGTTTAAGGTTGGGCAAACATGACCCTCTAAACCCCTTAATCCTGCCGCTGACATTTATTGTGACTCGGGCGGATTAATCATTGGGATCTCCACATGAATCATTTTAAGGAGTTAATATTTAAAAGTCATAAACTTCAGAGTCACAGTAATTAGCCCGGTGGATCTCATTAATGCTGCAGATTTGGGTCTTTCTTTTTACCACCCTATTTTCACAAAGAAAGAGTCTGCTCAGCGCCAGTAAGGACGGTTTCAGAAAACACGGGAAAGGATGTAGATTCCTCTCGTGTTTGTGTGATGACAGAGGTGAGGAGGAACGCCGGGGAAATGAAGCGTTCGGGGCAGAACTGGAAATTCATAGCAGCATTAGGAGCTGAATGGTAAGACCATATGGTCATATTTCTTTTGAAGTCTAGGATCCGTTCCCATTATTCACCATAATGGCATCCAAGACTAAACTAAATCGCAGTCTTTAAAATTAAAAGCATTTTGCTCTTGGCTCTCAAATCTTCCTCTTTGCCGATTTCCAACATGCCCGAATGTGTCATCTATTTTCATAATGCAAAAAACGCAAATAAATAACAGAAATAAGAAGAGGAAGAGAAAATAATGTCTTTTCATCCCACTTCCAAAGCGGAATAAAATGGTCCTGAAAAACACAGAATTAGTATCTTTAAAGCCTTTATTCGTATTATTTTTGCATCTGTACAAGGCCCCTGGTGGCATTCTAAAACGATACGTACTCCTTTCATGGTTCACATTTAACAAATAGGAATTTAATTCTGCTGACCTCTCTGGAACATAGAGCATGCAGAAAGATTTTAAAGTTATTTAGCATTTCAGTGATATTCTAGCAATAAAGCTGGCAAAGAAAATATATCTAAGAGCTAAAAATGGGCGCCTTTTTTCTGTTTAGAAATTGATGGAAATATCTGAAAGGCACAGTCCCACGTGTACGCCACCCACCCCGCATCCTCCCTCAGCACAATCCTGACTGGGCTGTGGACGCTACTGCCTTCGTGGGCGAAATGTCTTTATCCAGCAAAACTTTACACTCAATGGCAGCAGCAACCGCTTTTACCAGTAGGAGGACTGGGGCTCAGTAGGCCAGTGTGCGGCTGCCCCAGCACCAAGTGAAACCTCACCATTGGTGAAGCTGGAGGACAGGGAGAGCACAAACCCCAAACATTCCATGAGCAACCACACCCGTCTCCCATGCTCGTTAGCTTTTGTCCTTGAAGGGATTAGCTGCTTAGGTAAATTTTCCCTGCAGTGAAATCCACAAATCTGACGCATAGCATAGAAGTTTAAGGTTACACTTCAGTGCATTTTAACAAACGCATCCACCAGGAGCCCAAACAAAATGGGGCACATCTATCACCCCCTTCCCGAATTCTCCCATCCCCTGCAGTCAACCCCCAGCCCCACAGGCAACCGGGGCCCTGACTGCTTGGAGGACAGACTCATTTTTTTTTTCTGTCCTTGAACTCTGTATAAACGGAGTCAGGCAGTATGAACGCTGGATCCTTTCGCTTATTGGAAGGTTGCTGAGCTTCTCCCGGCTGTGGGGGGATCAGTCCATGGGCCGTTCTTTTGTGTGGCCAAGGTGAAGTCTACCGCGTGAATATGCTACCATCTTTCACATCCGTCCACTTGGTGACTCCAGTTTGGGCCGGTTATGAAGATACGCTTTCATTGGTTAGGGATAAATGCTTGGGACACAATTTGCTGGGTCAAGGGGTTGAGGGAGATGTTATTTTTGACTTTATATAAGAAATTGCCAGTTTCTAAGGAAATTGTGCCTTTTTAAAAAAATTTTACACTCCCATCAGCAATATACACGAGTTCAGTTATTCCACATCCTCACCAATATTTGGTGCTTTGGGTCTTTGTAATTTTAGCCATTCTCATGGGTGAGTGGTAGTGTCTCATTGTGGTTTTAATTTTCAGTTCCCTGATGGCTAATACTGTTGAGCATTTTTTTCATGGGCTAATTAAACATTTTTGTCTTTTCTGTGTAGTTTCTGTCGTAAGATTTTTGCCCACTTGAAAACTGCACTTTTGGTCATTGATTTATGGGAGCTCCTTATATTCTGGATACAAGTCTTTTGTAAACACATGCAAGTGCATGCACAACTTTCAGGCTGCATCTTGCCTTCTTCTTCTTCTTCTTTTTTTCTTGGTAATTGTATTTTTTTAATTTTGTTTTATTGCTTAAACTAGTATTACAAAGAGTACTACAACTTCTGATGAGCAGAAGCTTTCATTTTGATGAAGTCCGATTTATCATTTTTTTTCTCTCACGTTTAGTCCTTTTTATGACCGCTTTAACCACCCACGCTTACTCCATGGCTGCAAACACACTCAAGAACACATTTACTTGTTTGCTGTGGATTTCAAAAAGCTTTGTAGAAATGAGGTGAAATAACCGGAAATGATGGGGTTTGGCCCTGGGTATGTCTGGCTCTGAACTCACCCGCTCTGGGCTGAGGAATGTGTTCAGTGAATTTTGGTCTCAGTTGTATTCATCTACAATGTGGACTTAGAGGACCTCAAAGACCTTCCATCAGATACGTCTGTGCAGACAGAGGCAGAGGAGGGCAGCCCCTGGAACACAGCAAAGCTGAGGACATCAGACCAGCTCCCGCAGTCCAGGGAGGAGGAAGCGGGGGAAGAAGCCGCGGGTGGAAGTGGAGTAAACTTCCCTTTAGTGCCCGGAACTCTTGGTCTACATTTCATCCCTAAACTAACTCAGAGCCTTTGCCATCTCCCGCCTCAGCTCCCACAGTGGAGTTCACCCCGAGTTGAAAGCCACACGCAAGACAGTGGGACATGAACCCCTGCATCTGCCTGTCTGAGCGGGCTTCTTCCCACTCACTGCGTGCAGACCCAGCCTGCGGGGCTCCGCGGGAATGATTGTTGGCCCTTGACCTTTGGCGATTTAAAATCCGCAGGTTTTCCCTCATAGCCCCACTCTGCAAAGACAACCTGTCAAGATTTTGCAGGCCCTCCCTCCGTCCCTCCTTCCCTCTCTTCTTTCCTTCCTTCCTCCCTCCCTTCCTTTTTTTCTTCCTATATTTCTATAAATAGATTTCATTGTGTTTATTCCACATACTTTTAAAGCCATTTTGAGTCAAGTGTTGAGGAAAGCAGTTGATAAATAAGTTGCTCTTTTTTAAGAGTCTTACTAAGCCCGAACTTCACAGCTGTACAGCAAGTCCTTGCTTTAGGAATGCATCCGTTAGCTGTTGACACGGAGGAGTAGACATTTTCCCATGAAAATGACATGGAGGAAGCCAGGATGGAGCAGGCACATCTGTGCAGTGACCTGTCCCCGAGGACCCGACTGACGGCACTAGGGCAGGACTCCACCCTATGAGGCTGTCGCTGAGAAATGCTTCGTCCCAACCAGGGAAACCTCTCACCACAATAGCCTCTTCCATTAGTTTCCTGCTTCCCAAGGTGGGAAGTTGGCTGGCTGGCCTTGTCCCCTGGTCCAGCTCCCAGTGGACCTGCCGGTATAGGGGACAATTTGCATATTAGTCTTTTATTATATAGGGTGTATATATATATATGTGTGTGTGTGTGTGTGTGTGTGTGTGTGTGTGTGTATATATATATATATATATATATATATATATATATATATATATTTTAGATGATTTATGGACTGTAAACACATTCCCAATACATATACTAATTTTGCTTATGGCATTTCCATGTACATATAAAATATTTTACATTACACAAGCCGTGGAGGCCTTTTCCTCCGGATTGCCTGTTTCTATTGGAATGGCTCCCCCATTCTCGGGCGTGCATACAGTCCCCGGGGCAGGCTGCGCAGGCTCACCGCCACTCTCCGGCTGCCTCTTATAAAAGCTGGAAAGTAAATATAGTAAATGCTCCCTTTCCTGCAGCTCAGCGTAGCCGAGTGGAACGGCTCGGAAAAAAGAGATGTCGGAGGAAGGCGCAGGGGAGCAGGAAGACACAGCCTGCTGCCGGACGCCTTCTCACCTTCGCTGGTCTCCATCTCACCCAGGAATACAGAGCCGCAGCCAACACCTGCGCCTCCCCAGGACAAGCCCGCAGGCTAAGGATGGCAGAGCACACCCCCAGGAGGAGCCCGGGTCCTTGACAGCAGCCGCCTCTGGGCTTCCGTTTGATGAGAAAGTAATTCTGTTAGGTGTTGAAGCCATTGTTTCTGGGGCTTTCTGCGGCTCTGGGGTCGAGTCGTTCCTATGCTATTCAGCCTCTCAAACCAACTTCTAGAATTCGTGCTGCTTTATTTTTTACGTTTGACTTTAATCCATCTTAATTTATTTTTGAATAAGCTGAGATATATGGGTCCAACTTTATATTCTTCCAGATGGATGGCCAGTTGTGCCAGCACCATTTATCAAATACTACTGAATAGAAAAAACATTTTTTTGTTTTATACCAAATTTCCCTATATAATGGGATCCATTTCTGAAATTTTAGTTTATCCCATTGATCAATTTGTCGTTGTTTATGCCAATATCATATAGATGTGATTACACTGAGGTCATAGTATACACACACACACACATATACACATACATACACACACATATATACACATACACACACATACACACACACTCATATGCCATTTGATCTTCACTATTTATCTTTTGATCTTCACTATTTATCTTTATAGATATAAATATATCTATTTATATTTTTGGCTATTTTCAGACATTTATTCCTCCACATGAATTTTAAGATCACATTCTGCAATTAAAAATTAGCCTGACTTCTATGCACTTATTTTTCATGAATTGATATTCTTATATCATCCTTTCTATCTAAAAACACTATATTTATATTTATTCAGATCTTTTATTTTTACATCTTTCAGTAATATTTTATAGCTCCCTTCATGTTAGGTCCCACACCACTCTTATAAAATTTGTTCCAAAGAATTTTATAGCGTTTGTTACCATTCTGTAGATAATGTGTTGACTTACAAGTTAGCCAATTAGTGCTTAATAATTATTTAAAAATAGTATGGGACATGCATCAGATATTATTCTCAGTAGCTGACCTATAATAACTCATTTTATTATCAACAAACTGCAGATTAAAAACTAAAGCACAATCCACATAGAAGAAAATTGAAACCCAGAGAAATGAACTAATTTGTCCAAGAATGTCACTTGGCCAAAAATATGTCACTTGCCATTCAGCTGAGTGGCAGATCTAGGACTCAAACACAGATCATTTCTTAACTGCTATGCCATAGTACCCGTGATGTCCATATACTTATCATATATTCATTCAAGTAACAATTTGCTTCAACTTTTATTACTAGAGACACATGGTTTTTGTATGTATACAATGACTCATATATTTAACAAAAGCACCAAATTAACTTTTCCCAAATAACATATATTATTTCATTATCTTTTCTTACTAAAAGATAAAATTGCTAAAATGTCTAAAACAATTTTGAATACTAATTGTGAGAGGAGATGAGCCTTCCTTAAGATCCCAATTATAACTGAATGCTCCTAGGGTCTCACCATTGACAAAGCTGTTTCATGTTTTCAATTGGCCACCTTACATGTGACTAATGTATTTGTTTTTTCTTCTCATGTTACTTCCTGAGTTTCATTTTAATGACTTTTATGGTCTCTAAGTTTTATCCCATAACTTTTCATCATCTATTGATAAGATCACATTTTTCTACTTTGATTTATTAATCTAACTAGAGGCCCGGTGCACAAAATCCGTGAAAGAGTAGGCCTTCCTTGGGCTTCCGGCAGGCACCTGGGACGCAGGCTTCCCTAGCTGCCTCGGGTTTGTCCGGAAGGTCATCCAGAAGGACACCTGGTGTAATTAGCATATTATGCTTTTATTATAGATTTCCTAACATTGGAAAAAAAAAAAGTTGCTTTATCATCAAGGGTTAGTGACAACTTGGTTATTAATTTGGTCTAACCTATTGCTCCTTTTACACATTGCTACATTCTTCTATGCAAACTAGAGGCCCGGTGCACGAAATTCGTGCAAGGGGCTTGGCCACTGCAGCCGCAGCGGCTTGCCTCGGCTCTTGCAGCCCAGGCTTCGTCCGGAAGGTCATCCGTTCTAATCAGCATATTACACTTTTATTATTATAGATATTAGTTTAGGATTTTACACATCTATGGAGAAGATAATTTGGTCTAGGTAGCTTCTTTTATGTACTGTTTTAATCAAGTTTTACAAGGAAGGGCATGTCAACTTCATCACGTGCACTTTAGTGCTTTCCGTGTTTCTGGGTGTGTGTTGTGTTGAATAGCTCTTCGGACATTGCACTTAGCTGTGCTTTGAAGGTTAGGTAAAATTCTCCTAGGGACCCAGGAATCGGCCTTTTCCTTTTCAACCATGCCCCCTTTTTAATCTCTTCTGAGGTAACTGATTTGGGCACGATGTCTCCATGCTTTGAAATAATTTTGGGTTAATTACATTTTGCTAAGAAAAAAAGATAAATTCCTCTAGAGCTTTAAAAAGTGTTGTAAGAACAGGCCCTTGTAGTTGTTACAATGTCTCCAGCGTCTCGCCTTCCTTTCTCCTTATTCTTTCATAGGAATCACGAGGGGCTTTCTATTTCCTTAGTCTTTTGAAAGAATTAGCTTTTATGTTTGCTTTTAATTTTAATTTTATCTTGAATATCTACCTCTTTCCATTTCCTTTGGTTTATTTTTCTGATATTTTACTCATGTCTTAAGATGTATGGTAAATTCTGTTTGTTGGTCTTCAGTCTTTAAATATGTTATTTAACAAGATATTTTCCCTCTGATTATGGCTTTTACTGATTCCTTATACATTTTGGAATAGGGATTTTATTTCATTGCTTTCTACCATTCCTTAGCAGGGTCTAAGAGTGTCATAATCCAGGGGGAGGGGCTTTGTTTATTTTTTTGTTATCTATTTCTAGCTCTACTAAATTAATATGAACAGATATTCTGATTTATAAAGTGTCTATTTTTCTGATATTTTAATGTTTCTTTTTGTGGTTAAATGCACGTTGGTTTCTATAGATATTCCATAGATATAAGAGAAATAGTGTCACTTCTATCTGACTGTTATCAATTTCTGAATTTGTACCTTTGCTGAATTTTTATTAATAGTGTATAATTGCTCTTATTTTTGCCTCTGAGATTTATCTGATTTTGAAAGAAGTAGACCAAAGTATCCCACAACAAATGTATTTTAACACAATTTAAAAAAAATAGTTTTTACTGTATTCAGTTAGCTATATTGTTTAATGTTTGCAATTTAAGACTGTTCATTTTTCTGTCTTTCATCACTTCCTCACTGTTCCTCTTTATCCAGTTCTGTGTGTTTATTGGTAAATTCTACTTTTCCTCATATTAAATTGCTATTCCTGCTTTCTTTTTGTTTGTATTTACTTAATATATCTTTATCCATCTCATTATTCTTTTAATTTTTTCTTTTTTCATTTGTTTTTTATTAAACTTTTTAAAATTGAATTTATTGGGTGTGACATTGGTAAATAAGATTTTGTGACAGCATGGATGGTCCTGGAGAACATTATGCTAGCTGAAATAAGCCAATCAGAGAAGACATATACCGTATGATTTCACTTATATGTGGAATCTCATGAACAAAATAAACTAACATACAAAGCAGAAACAGATTCATAGAGTCAGAGAACAGACTGACAGCTGTCGGAGGGGAGGGTGGTTGGGGGCTGGGTAAAAAAAGGTGAAGAGGTTAAGCAAGAAACAAACAAAAACCCGCAATCCTCATAGACACAGACAAGAGCATGGTGATTAGCAGAGGGAAAGGGTGGGAGCAGGTAGGGGAGGTAAAGGGGGGCTGAATGGAGATGGGAGAAGACTGACGTTGGATGATGGGCACACAATATACTGTACAGGTGGTGTGTTACAGGATTGTGTACCAGAAACCATCTCATTATCCTCCACTATTTCTTATCATTATGTCTGTTTCTTATGAAGACCAATAGCTTTTATAAGCAGACTGAATAGTTTTGGTAAAAAAAATCCAGCACATTTTCATTTCACGTTCATCTACATTTGACTCCTTCCGTCTCGTTTCATGGTGATTCATGATCCTACAGGTTTCCTTTTTTTCCTTGGAGCTGTTGTTGCTAAATTGATCGGATTGCTATTCACTCCCCTTTCCCCCTGCTAATTAGCTAGGTTATTGTGCTTTTTTTTTCTTTTTTTAAAAATTCTAGTAATGATTACCTGCCTTTTCCTGACATTCATATTCAAATACATGTTTTTCATTATTACACGGGTGCAAGGTAGCAATTATTTCCCTGCACGTGGGCTCCATTCCATAACCCCCCCCCCCCCTTTTCAGCTCTGACTTTGGAACACCTTCCCTCCCGCTTTCCTCCGCCTGCTGGATGGTGCTGCGATGGGGAAGTAGTTTTAGTTCTCGCCTGCTTTTGTGTTCCCCTCCTGGTGCTTCTTACACATTTTTAGTTGCTCCGTCATCCTTGGGATTCCAAGGCATGTAGGGTGGGTGGGGCAAAGGCAGGCTTACAGTGGTGAACACGCGAAACGGGTTATTCCTGTATTAATGATTAATTATTGCATTATTTTCCATCCGAACAACGGGAAGCCTACGTTTGCCCCACCCCCCTATAACATTTTAGTTTGTAAATCACTGTTTCCCCTCCTTTTCATAGCAGAGTATCCGATTCCGGTGGGATCACTCCTTCAGTGCTTCCTTAGATGGTATCCATTGGTGATACAGTCTCTGAATCTTTGCATGCTCTGAAATATCATGCATTTCCTCTGGGAGAGGAATGGTACCTTCTCTGTCTGTAAGATCCCTGAGTTGTAGATGTTAGCCCATTGTCTTCCAGCTTCCACTGTTGCAGAGGAGAAACTCACCCATCTTATTTGTGTTTCTTTTGTAACTAACAAGTAACATTTTCTTTTCTCTCTGGATTTTGTAAAATAACTTTATCCATGAAGTTAAATAATTTTTCTAGGATGTGCTCAGGGGTGTGTGTGTGTGTGTGTTTCCTTCTTAATTTTACCTGGAAATGTATTTTCCCTTTTGAGTTATTTCTTCTCCTTCGTCTTCCAAACTATTGATTTGAATTTCAAATTTCAAACTATTGACCACCCTCTCACCTTCAACTAATTCAATGAATCTATTATATCTTTTTGGTTTGTAAATTGCAGCTTTCTCCCTAGCATTTAGCTGTTATTGTTGGTTTTGTTGTCCCTTTGTGTTCCCATTCTCTTATATAATTTTGATTTTGGTTCTCATTTCCTCTCCCATCTCCATTGCTCCTTTCCCTTGGGTGCTTCCTGATGTTTGTTTCTATCCCCCCCACCCCACCCCTCCTGTGTGCGGGGTGCCATGAAGCCGGCCAGGCTCTCCTGGGTGCCTTATGACACCGGAGGAAGTCCCATGAGACTCTAGGGACACCTTTCCACTCCCCAGTTCCCTTGTTGGACTGCCACAGATCTGAGTGGAGAAACTGCGTCTGCTTAGGTTCCCCCAGCTCCTGAGGGAATGAGGAAACCAGCTCCTCAGGCCCACGGGGAGGCAGGGAGCCCCTCTCAGGCCCGCAAAGCCAGGCGTCCTTTCTGATCCCCACCCTAGGTCTCCTGCCCATCCTGGGCTCTCACCTGGGGAAAAACACCTGCATCGGCGTTGCCCTTCAGGCCCCTAGTGAGTTCTAGGTCTCATCACGCCCCTGATCAGGGCTCAGCTCACAGGAGGGAGGTGCTGGCTGGGGGATGGTGGGTGAGGCGTCATTCCAGCCACCATCATGCCGGGGTCCTGGATATTTGCAGGCAAAGGCAGCCTGCTCCTCTAATGCCCTTTTCATTGGCAGGAGGGGGTTGTCCTTGGCCAGGGGAAGGTCAAGCACCTGAAACACTTACAGGAGGGATGGAGCCAGGATGCAGCCCACCGGGGAGGCTGAGAAATCAGGGTGGGATCTACACTTGAACTGGCCTTGGACCAGTTCCGTCATGAGCTGAGAAGCAGAGGTTTGTAAGCGCTGGGGCAGCCGGAAGGGCCAATGGTGAGCAGGAGGAGACAGACAAATCCCCAGGCAACAGGAGGAAGGAGGAGAGAAGCCTGGGGTGAGCCCCCTCCAACATCAGTGAGCGCCTGCCCTTGCCCATCTGCCTTCCCCTGGCCCTTCCGACCTTGCTAATTTATTTTCTATTTTGCTCTCAGGTGTGTATAAATGGAGACGCAATGCTTCTCGTGTTTTAAATATAACCCTCCTCCCTTGGCCATTTTATAGATGTAAGAATAAATGCTGAACTTTTCAGTTTGAAATTCTGGAATTCATAACCCCAACACCAAATTCTAACTGGTGAACATGTTGGGTTAAGAGGGCTCAGAGGTGTTGTCCGCGGGCTTATGGTTCTATGGAAAACGTGTCCTTAGTGCAGACACCCCCTCTTCAAAGTCACCCTCATGGCCAACATTCTGATTGGAGTGGATAAACATAAGCGTTTGGTCAAAAACACTGCAGGCAGTGTAATCGTGGGGAGAGAGAGAGAGAGAGAGAGAGAGAGAGAGAGAGAGAGAGAGAGAGAGAGAGAGAGAGAGAAGGGTATTTTATTTGATCATTGCTCCAAAAGTGTGGGACGATCTCAGGCAGCTGTTTCTGAAGAAATGTGTCTCAGGCCTGACAGGATAAATTCTCTTCAAGGGGGAATCAAAGAAAATAGCATCCAAGAATGCAAAACAAGCCATTGTCGCCCTCACCCCATCACACCTACAGAGAGCTCCCCAGCTGCTAAAGAGAACTGTTTCCATCGCCCAATAAATCACATGAGGACATTTAAAGAGAAAGATCTGTGAGATCCAGTCAAATCACACATTACTGTGCAAATGAAATCATCCCAGCTGCCCAGGATCTAAAGATAACCGCGGCCCCAGCCAGTTTGGCCTGCAGACTGACGGGTCTCGGGTTCGATTCCTATCAAAGAGACATGCCCAGGTAGCAGGCTCCATCCCCAGTAGGGGGCGTGCAGGAGGCAGCCAATCAATGATTCTCTCATCATTGATGTTCCTATCTCTCTCTCCCTCTCACTTCATCTCTGAAATCAATAAAAAATATTTTTAAAAAATCTTTAAAAAGAAAAGATAACCTGGACTTAACAATAATCACCGGCCGGTGAGGAAAGCCATAAAAATGATTAAAATCAAATTTGATAATAGAGCATAAAATTGGTGAATAGAAATATAAAGCATCGCATTTCTGGATTGGAATCCTTGTACTCGCATTAATGGGGTCCCCACTGCGCCCTCCCGCAGCCCACACTGGCTCTCCCTGCGTCAGGCACGGGACACGTGGGTTCAGAACTGACACTCCGTGGACAGGCTCAATCAGCAAGACTCTTTGGAACTGTTTCAACGGTCCTTGGCTACTATTAACATTTTTAATCTTTCATTTTTATTATGTGTCTGATGTCAGGAGCAGTGGCAGGAAGCACATTTTGCCAATTAAATAATTAATCCCACAGCATCCCTGTCAGGGAGGAAACACTGACATTTGTCAGGTTCAAAGAAAATGAGAGTCTAGGAGGATTTTCCGTGATGCTGGCGCGAGAAAAACAGACCCCGAGAGCCGACTTTCCTTCCACTGTTCCTGCTACAAACCTGCCCCGTAGCAAAGCCCAGTAAGAAAAGGTATGGCCACCCTCCTCCTCCCTCAGCCTCCGGGACCCATATCAGCTCTATTTCCTAAATATGCCTCAGTGCCCTCACCCCCTCCAGCCATCGTCAGAACATGGAAGCATGGAGCCGACTGCTGAACCTCAGAGGGAAGGCGGGGGAAGGCGGGAGGGTGGGAAGAGATCAACCAGAGAACTTGTATGCAGGTATGCACATGGACACAGACAATAGGGTGGTGAAGGCCAAGGGCAGGGGTGGGGGGAGGAGGGGAGGGGCAGGGGCATGCCAGAAAGGGTCAGTGGGGGAAGAAAGGGGACATATGTAATAGTTTCAACAATAAAGATTTAAAAACTAAAAAAAAACCCCACCAAAATGGACTGACATTGACAAACCCATGGGCGCTTAGGATACGGAATGGCCTGTTTCCAGCCTTGGCGAGTGCACCGAGGTTAGAAGCCTGCGCGCTAGGGACAGAGGGCCTGGGTTCCAGTCCCAGCTCTGCCACGGCACCACCACGGGCCTCCCCACGCCCCCAAGTCTCACTCTGTGACAGGAGGACACTACCCACCACGGGCTTCCTCAGAGGTGGCCGAGGGGGGATGGCAGTGCCCATGCCTGTGTGTCTGCCCACTGAGGGGTCAGGGCACGGGAGCTCTACATAGCAGCACAGTCCCTGTGTGTGTGTGTATGTGTGTGTGTGTGTGTAATGTTTTCCTTTCCTTTTTTAAATAAAATATATGTTTATTGATTTCAGAGAGGAAGGGAGAGAGAGGAGAGAGATAGAAACATCAGTGATGAGAGAGAATCACGGATCAGCTGCCTCCTGCACGCCCCACACTGGGAATGGAGCCCACAACCCAGGCCTGTGCCCTTGACCGGGAATTGAACCATGACCTCCTGGTTCCCAAGTCGATGCTCAACCACTGAGCCACGCAGGCCAGGCCCTGTGTGTGTTTGATATTCTCTGATTTATGAACACGTACGTTTAGGGACCTGTGCCTTCGCCTTTGACCTCTGCTCTGAAACCTCTAATCATGACTCCATTCACTGTTCCTGCCAGCGGCCTCCACCGCCACAGGAGGCCGGCTCACTGGCTCTCCTGTCCCTTTTCATTCTCCTGTCCATGGCTTGGGAGGAGCTGAGCGATGGTGCTATCGGGTCCCTAAGAACTAAGTTCCAGGGTTCCCACAGGCGGTATCACCATGCCATCCGCAACGGGCTCTGTGTGGGATTGGCGCTGCCCGGGAGGTGAACACGTCAGCTCGCTGTTTCTCACCCCTCAGCATCCTCGCTCTGCCACGGGGCCTGCTCACGTGGGGTGGAGACACGCCTCCCAGCGCAGCCCGCCTCTTGGGCCCTTTTCCCTTCTAATCGCCTCCCACAGTGTGGTATTTCCCAGGAGAGCACTGAACAGCTGTTTTTGTTACAAAAAGCAGGAATTTACACTGGTTCCGATTGCACGCATTTCTACAACTGCCGGCTATTTTTTAAATGGGTGAAAAATGTACCCTGATGGTCTATATTGGCTGTGTACATAATACGGAAGAAAAGAAAGTTGGGTTTAGAATTACAATGCAGTATACAATGAATTAAACCCCACTTAACAAGATCACGTATCTCTAATACATGTTCTATATCTTCCCCTAAAAACTGGATGAAGAACCTTACGCTATTTTGCCCCCTTCCGTGAAATTGACACCTGTCATGAAGGCATGCTTTAGAGGAGAAAAAAAATCCACTCTTTGGCAAATCAAATGAGTCTGCTTTGATGTGAACGGGTGTGGGCGAGCGAATGGCATTTCAGTCTAGTTAGGATGGCTCTTCCCAAAATGCATGGGGAATTTTCAAACTTTTGAATGATTTATTGCATTATTACTTTTTCTTACATTTGTTCCTGCCCAATATCAAACTGTTAGTCACAGTGTCTGTAAGGTGATTGGAAAAGGATGAAAATATCCTTTATCTTTGAAGTTTATGTTTCTTCGTTTCCTGATTAAATTGGCGAAGGGACACCCAGCTCTATGTAAATTGACTGTGCAATACCAGTATAAGAGGATTTTATTTTTATTAGCAGCAATCTTGCCCACAACTCACGACTGTATTAGAAGAAACAAAATATAACCCCGTGTGCCTAATTTAAAATGAGCTACTGTCTGAAAGTGTAGACATCGATAGGTTCTGGATTGTGAAGTAAAGTCACATAAGTCACTGCCAGCAGAGGACAGAGCGTAAAAACGTTCAACAAACATATGCGACTGAACAGACCGTGGTGGGCTGTGCTATGGCAGTGGTCGGCAAACCGCGGCTCGCGGGCCGCCAGCAGGGCAGGATGGGCCAGGAGATGACCCGAAGGAGACTTCCTCCTTTCTCATGAGGGAAAGGCCAGCTTCCTCCCCAGCAGCTGCTGCTCCCCTGCCCCAGTGCTAACTGCATAAGCCGTGTCCCTGAGCACCCTCATGAGGCTGCGAGACAGCCCTGGAGCCCTGGCTTCAAGTTCATGGGCAAACACCTGGCCACATCCGACGTCCCAGACCGCACACACCCACGGCGGAGGTGCTGCCCAGCGGCATGGCTCAGGGTCGAGCAATGACCTATGAGCGAGGAAGTCACGGTTAGATTCCCCATCAGGGCACAGGCCTGGGTTCGATCCCCAGTAGGGGGCATGCAGGAGGCAGCTGATCAATGATTCTCTCTCATCATTGATGTTTCTATCTCTCTCCCTCTCCCTTCCTTTCTGCAATCAATCAATATATATATATATATATATATATATATATATATATATATATATATATAAAATGTGGCGTAGGGTCCCTGTACGTGCAGATATGGAATAGTATGTGATCATCTGAAAAAAAAGTTTCAAAATCTGAGTCAGAGGATAGGACTGCGACCTCAGAATACAACCATGTCACGGTGAGCGGGGACAGGTGAGCGCTCCGCTGCCCAGCGGCCTCCCCCTGCCCCCGAGCAGGCCTTGCTGGCCCGCAGGCACCTACCTTGTCTGCTGTACTCATCCGCTTCCCGGTGAACCAGGTCCTTCACTCTGTTCCCGTAGAGCAGCCGGGAGGAGTCGTGGTCGAAGGCCTTGAGCGTCTCGCTGGAGCTGTAGGACTTCTGCGTGGGCACCCTACACTCCTCGTTGTCGGCCGAGGAGTTGGTGTGCCGCCGTTCCTTCTCGCGCCTGCCCTTGGTCAGGGAGCAGTAGGGCCTCCGCTCCTTCACATCCATGCTTCATTCCTTCCGGGCGCACATGGGTCCTGGGGGCGGCGGGCGCTGCTCAGGGGGCGGCTCTCATCGGCTCTCTGGAAGGAGAAAAGGGGGGCAGGCGGTCAGTGTCCCCTTCATCTGGACACAGGCTCGCCCGGGCTCTGAGCTCAGTGGGTTGAGCATCCTCCCCTGCACCTCCAGGCCGCAGGTTCCATTCAGCTCAGGGCAGGTGCCTGTTGTGGAATGGATGCCCAGTAGGGGGCGTGCAGGAGCAGCCAGAGGGGTGGTTCTCTTGCCTGGATGTTTCTCTACTTCCCTCCCCCTTCCCATCTCTCAAATGAATGAAAAATATACTTAAAAAATTCGCTTTCAACAAGAAGTGAACATTGGTGGAATCAGTGTAAATTATCCTGATTATTGGGAGTTGAGGCATGTTTTCTGTTAGTGAGTTATGGGTGCTTGTTTAAGCTACTATATCTGAGTTTCCACACTGATACAAAAAACAAGCTGAAGGCAGCACTAACGCAGCTTACACCTGGCCTCAGCATGCTTGTTACATTTTCCACAATGGAAACATTTTCCCTTGTAGCATTTTCTTCATTTGTAAGTACTTTCCCTTCCTTTTTCTTTATAAAAAAACATATTTTTATTGATTTCAGAGAGGAAGGGAGAGGGAGAGAGAGATAGGAACATCAATAATGAAAGAGAATCATTGATCGGCTGCCACCTGCACGCCCCACACTGGGCATCGAGCCCACAACCCGGACATGTGCCCTGACGGGAAATCGAACCATGACCTCCCGGTTCATAGGTCAAAGCTCAATCACTGACCCACACCGGCCGGGCTCACAGGGTTCTTTAATGTGCTCCCAGCGCGGAATCCTACAGCTGCTTCTCCCTCGGGTCTCAGCTTATGTCTCCGCGGCCATGCGCCTTAATTCTTTCTGAGCAACGTTGCCATCCTACACCTTTCACGTGCAAATCTCTGCCTTCCGTCCAGCGGTAAGGACCGCCAGGCTCTGAGCTGGAACCTTCACAGCCTCCCAGAGCGTTGCTCCTCCTGCACCCTCTTCAACCCAACAACACCCTTTCCTCTCCGAGCCACCAGGGCCAGCTGCCTCCCAGGGGTCCTCGCTGCTCTGCTGCTGAGTGAGCTGGGCCAGAGGGAGTGGCTGCTAACCTCTTAGCTCGGTTGTTTGAAATGGATCTTGACGTCCCACCTTTTCCTTCGATTGCATAAATCTGATCTTCAAAAACTAATATTATCCACAGACTCCTTCTGATTTATTACCCCCGTTAGTCTCTTTACAAATTCTCCTAATCGCTCTTAATCGAAATTGGATTTCTCTTAGTCTAGCTTTCCTTTCAGTTTAAGACTATCAATAATTTTAAGGTATGGTGATGGAGACTATTTTTATACATTAGGATTAAGACAACAATACACGGATTCACTCTTTTTATGCTAGCGAACAAGTTACTTTGGACAAGTATTTATTGAGTGACTATTACAGTCCCTTCTCTGCCCTGAGGACCCACCATTGGCTGAAACAGTGTGCCGGCCTCGTGGAGTGAACGTTCAGTGGGGTCCGCAGGCACCTTCTTTCTCACAGAGTGAGCAAATATGTCTGAGTTCAACACAAATCTTGTCTCCGAAGTAGTCTGCATCTCATTGGCTGAAAGTCCATGTAGACCCTCAAAACTACATGATCATCAAAAAGCTCTTAATTGACCAGAAAAAAAAAAAGCTAATTCAAGCATTTTTAGGAACAGAGCTTTGGGATTTGAGATCATTATAAAAGTTCCATTTTTTTTTTTTTTTGCCCCAAGTTGCCATCTATTTTAAAGTCAGTGTTTCTATATATACACTGATGTATGCATTGTTACACTTTAAAATGGACTGATTGAAGCAAGGGAAAAGTGTTTTATGGTGTCTGTGTGTATGTTTTTTCACTGCATTTTGCTTCAGTTAGTTAGATCACCAGGCACTGACTGGTAAATTCTAGTCTGCCGGCCAAAGCCATCCAATCAGCTGTTTCCGGAAATAAATTTTACTGGAACACAGCATGTGTGTTTCTTTATGGATTGTCCTTGGCTGTGCCCGTGCCACAGAATCGAGTGGTTGTAACAGAGACTGTAGGAAATTGAATCGTGTCTCCCAAAAAGACCATGTGGGTGTCTTAATCCCTAGTACCTGTGCATGTGACTTTATCTGGAAATATGGTCTTGGAGGTTATAATCAAGTTAAGCTGAGGTTATACTGGATTAGGGTGGGTCCTGAACCCAGTGACTGGCATCAGTATGAGAGACAGAAGAGGGAGGTATGGATACAGGGACATACACGCAAACAGGGAAACAGGCCACGTGAGGACCGAGGTGGAGATTGGAGCGATGCAGCTACAAGCCAAGAAATGTAAGGGCTGCTGGCACCGTCAGAAGCTGGGAGAGAGGCTGGAATAGATGCTTCCCGAGAACTCCAGAGAGAGCACGGCCCTGCCACCATCTGGATTTCATGCTTCTGCCTTCAGAGCTGAGAGAATACACTTCCGTTGCTCTAAGCCAGTGGTCGGCAAACTCATTAGTCAACAGAGCCAAATATCAATAGTACAACGATTGAAATTTCTTTTGAGAGCCGAATTTTTAAAACTTAAACTATATAGGTAGGTACATTGTTATTAACTTAATTAGGGTACTCCTAAGCCAGTGGTCAGCAAACTGCAGCTCATGAGCCACATGCAACTCTTTGGCCCCTTGAGTGTGGCTCTTCCACAAAATACCGACTTCTGCGCATGGGCCACGAAGTTTCAATTGCACTGTACGTGCGCGCCCGCACGTGGTATTTTGTGGAAGAGCCACACTCAAGGGGCCAAAGAGCCACATGTGGCTCACGAGCTGCAGTTTGCCGACCACTGCTCTAAGCCCCCAAGTTTGTGGTAATTTGTTACTGCAGCCAAGGAAGCTAAGGCAGAGACCTGATGGCCTGCAAAGTCTAAACTACTTACTCTCTGGCTTTGTTGTTGTTGTTGTTGTTGATTCTCACCCCAGGATATTTTCCCATTGATTTTTAGGAGAGTGGAAGAGAGAGGGAGAGACAGAGAAACATCAGTGTGGGAGAAACACATTGATTGGTTGCCTCCTGCACGTACCCCAATCAGGGCCCAGGACAGGGGCGGAGCCTACAACCAAGGTACGTGCCCTTGACTGGAACCTTTTGGTCCTCAGGCCAATGCTTATCTATGAGCCAAACAGGCTAGGGCTACCCTCCAGCTCTTTAGAGAAAAAACTGCCAATGTCTGAGGTAGACCATGCACACTTCCATTCTGTCTTTATCTGTCCCTTTGGGTCCATGAATGTTAAGACTATTCTCTTTTCTATATAGTTCACGATACTGTTTTACAATTTTGCAAATGAGATAATCAATACGTTCTTTAACAGAGTGATGTGAGCATATAGCATCACTCAGTGAAGATGCATCCTTGCGGTAACGTTACGAATGTTTACGAATCGATGCCAAATGCATGTTAAAAATGAGTGACGAAAAGATGGTTGTAGGCGTACTTGAGCTTTACAGAACATCTCTAGCGCCAAATACTGTATCTGAGTCATCTTTATTTGTGAAGCGATCCTCAGTGCCATGATAAATCAAGACATAGGACTCAAAGACACCACCAGAGACAAAGCCATTTTGATCTCAGAGGGATTTCAAACTGAAAAGCCCTTTGCACCCGTCTGTCCGTTTGTGTATGTCGTTTGAACTCTTCAAGGAGTTCGATTGCACTGTAATGTTTGCAGCCACCGATTTCCCTCGGAAGCAAGTCAATGAGTTCCATGTGACTTCAAAGGCAGTCCTCTGCCATCTCCTGCACTCAAGGCTGGAGACGAGAAGGTTAAAAAATGTAGCGCTGAGTTGTTGGAGCACTTTGGTGGCCACTGCATGGTCCTCCACTGAAAAGAGGGTCACTGTGAACTTTTTAGCATAAAGCACTTAACCTTGCTGCCTTGGTGGGCAGGGCTTGTGAAAAACAAGGAAAGCCATTAGGGAGAAAGTTGACCAAACACTTTTGATTGAATTGGCTGCCACAACTATGTGACAATACCAATCTGATTTGGTTCATTTTCATTAGCTCCTTGAAAAACAACTCAGTTAAAAACCATAACACTCCTTTAGAAAACACAGCTGGTCTTAAAGCAAATGCCATTATATGGTTATTTGCTTTCCTCAATCTCTTGCAATGTATCTGATCCACTGAGGGAGTGGGCAGGCAGTCCCTTACTTAGGGACACTAGACTTAGGGTGATCATATCCTCTATTTCAGAGATATTATTAAACACTAGAGGCCCTGTGCATGAAATTTGTGTGGGGGTGGGGGGTGTCCCTCAGCCCCGCCTGCACTCTCTCCAATCTGGGACCCCTCAGGGGATGTCCAAGGGAGACACCGAGGGGGATGTCTGAGGGGGATGTCCGACTGCTGCTGTATCGGGTCTAAAATGGCAGTCAGACATCCCTCTCACAATCCGGGACTGCTGGCTCCTAACCGCTCACCTGCCTGCTAGCCTGATTGATGCCTAACTGCTCCCCTGCCAGCCTGATTGCCCCCAATTTTCCTCCTCTGGCAGCCCGCTCACCCCCAACTGCTCTGCCGTGCAGGCCTGGTCCCCCTCAACTGCCCTCCCCTGCAGGCCTGGTTGCTCCCAACTGCCCTCTCCTGCTGGCCATCTTGTAGCAGCATCGCGAGGGCGTTGCACCACCTAGGCTTTTGCTATATAGGATGCTTTGAAACTTGGCTAGAGAATTTAATATCATTACATTGTTTCATAACATGTTCCTAATTCCAAAGGAACATTTTTTAAATAGTACTTTAGGAAGTAATCTGATTTGAATTGGACTTTCTATGTCTCTAAAACCCTTGATACCAATGATTAAAATCTATCAGGCCTATAATAAACATTCCTAGAATCACCTGTTCTTCTAAAATTCCAGGAGCTTATGTGTCTATCCAGCACCTGGAATAAAAGCACACATCTGAACCCAAAGGATTAAGTAATCTTTTGGTTGATGCCGCTAATGCTTCTGTTGTTATTTATTTTCTGTAAGAATTGTGCATTTCTGATTGTTTCCTGGAATAATTTCTGCATACACTGTCCTCCTGACTTTACAATAGTTTGAAAAGCTCTCCCAAAAGAATAAGCAGACTTCAGAGAAACACTAGTTCACACAAACATATTTTAGACTCAAGATCTGAATTAAGTTCTTTATACACAATCCTGAGAAAATGTGCCTTTTGTTATTAGCAATCCATAGTTTTCCCTAATAAGTTGGTTTTTTTGTTTTGTTTGTTTTTTTAAAATATATTTTATTGATTTTTTACAGAGAGGAAGGGAGAGAGATAGAGAGTTAGAAACATCGATGAGAGAGAAACATCGATCAGCTGCCTCCTGCACATCTCCTACTGGGGATATGCCCGCAACCCAGGTACATGCCCTTGACTGGAATCGAACCTGGGACCTTTCAGTCCGCAGGCCGACGCTCTATCCACTGAGCCAAACCGGTTTTGGCATAAGTTGGTTTTTATGACTTATTACCAATTACATTAACCAAACAGTAAATACAGAATGTTCATCTGCCATAAGAATTTCAAAGTGCTTCCTATCTCAAAATAGCGAGATTGAACACCAGAGGAAATCAATTACAATTGTTCATTTTAGAGCAAATTTTGGTTCCCGAGGCAAAGCTACAGATCAAAGAGTTGAAATAATTGAACCCCAACACAAAATCCCATTGTGGCGGTTTATTTTTGCAACGCTAACCTCAAGCACAAGTCACATTAGAGCTTACGTTTTCAAACAGGAGAATGCAAGCAAATTTAGCTACTGTGTTTGAGGCGCAAAGTTAAAACACAAGCAAAACTGTGGGAAGAAATATAGGGAAAGGGGTGTCTAATATGAGTAATAAAAGTGATGCTTGTTGAGAAGATCCAGGAAAATAAAAAAATAAAAACGGGAAATAGTTGTGGTTGATAAGGTTCACACAAGGCCGGTTGCTTTCTTTAAACATGACAGGAAATAAAGAGACCATTTGACGGCAATAATTAATAAGTCAACTTCTGCTTCCAGACAAGATGGCGTAGCAGAAACTGGATGGACCTTCCTGTCTAAACAGCAACCACAACAAAATACATGAAACACAGTTTTCAAGTCATTTCCATGAAGTCATGATGGACAACAAACCTTAAGAAACGGGAAACAAACGAGAGAGCCCTTGGTTAGCCGTGCTCACTGCCTTGAGGGAATTTCCAGGCCACAGCACAGCGGGGAGAAAGGCAGGGGGAGCCAGCAGTCTCCCTAAGCCAGAGGCAGAGCTGAAAGTCTGGTAGACCAGGCGATAAGAATCTGCAGGGCAAAGTGCTGGAAAAGGGAAGCCACATGGAGAAGGAACTCTGGGGTCTGCAGAGGGTCCTTCTTGGGGATTCGCCCAGCACTGACCAGCACCTGTGTGTGAGGAACTTGCCAGAGGCCAGAGAAAGGATTGGAAAGAATTAGCGTGGAGCTTCCCAACCTCAGCACCACTGACATTTTAGATGAAAAAAAAAATCCCCTTTTGTTGGGGGCGATCCTATAGGATGTTCAGCAGCAGTCCTGGCCTCTACCCACTAGCTTCCAGCAGCATCCCTAGTCACATCAGTAAAACATACCTTCAGCCATTGCCAACTGTGCTCTGGGGGCAAAATTGCCCCCTGAGGGGCCCCTGAATTACAGAGAGCAGTAGCCAGAGCTCACCCAAGGCCATGAACACTGTACATTCCCACCAGCCAGACTGAAAAATCTCCTAATGTATTAATTAGGCAATGCACGCAGAAAGGCCTGACCTCGGCTGTGCAGAATAAGAAACACTAGGCAAACCATAGTTCTGGTTCCACCTAAACATCTTAAATGCAAGACCAGAAAGGGGCAAACTGTTCAAAGTAGCTTAACTGCCCCATGGAAAGCTCAATAATAGAACAGGAATACAAAAATACCCAGCACTCACAACATCAGCCATCCAATCAAATATCAGCGGTGTGCCAAGAAGCAGGAAAACAACGAGGAGAAAATCAATCAGTAGGAACTGACTCAGAACTGACACGGGTGCTAGAATTAACAGACAGGAAAATGAACACTGTTGTTTTAAAAGCACCCTATATGTTCAAACACTGAATGGAGACTTTGGAAATATAAAAAAAGAAGACCCGAATCAAATTTGTAGAGATGAAACTACCATGTCCTGGGTAAAATATGCAGTGGGTGGGGTGAAAGGCAGAATAGAAACTGCAGAAGAAAAGGTTAATAAATTAAAGATATAGCCACAGAAACTACACAAATGAAGCACAGAGAAAGCGAGTAAACAAATAAATGAGATGTGGTACTACTTCAAGAGGCCAAGATGTAACTGGAGACCCTGAAAGAGAAAACAGAGAGCAATGGACATAAAAGTGTTTAGAAAAAGTAGTAAATGAAACTCAAATTGGATAAACACTACAAATCTACAGGTCCAGAAGGTCAACAAAAAAAGTTAAAAAAAAAAATTACACCAAGATATTTTATTCTGATTAAAATTTTCAAAGCCAGTCATTAAAAAGTCTTTAAAGTAGACACAAGGGAAAGGCACATCATATACAGAGTTTCTCACTGGAAATAATAGAGAAACATCTCTACTGAAAAAATTGTCACCCTACATATCTATACCCAGTGAAGCTACCTCTCAAAGATGAAGGTGAAATAGCTGTCTTTACAGACACACCGAATGGACTCTCATTACAAGAGCTTTAGTGGAAGTCCTCTAGGCAGAAGGAAAATGGCATCAGATGGAAACATGTCTCTACACAAAGGAACGAACTGCCTGGAAGATAGCAGCTACATGCATACATTTAGCAGTTATTTTTCTTACTATATAAATCTCTTTAAAAAGACAGATGACCGTTCACAGACAATCATAATTGTGGTGGATTTTGTAATGTACATGTGACTGAAATGTATTGCAACGGCAGCATAAAGGAAGGGAGGGGAGAAGCAGAAGTATACTACCGGAAGGTTGGCACACTCTATGTGAAGTGGCATAATACACCTGAAGGTAGAGCGTGTCATGCTAAATGTGTACACTTTAAACCCTCAAGCCATCACGAAAATAAAAGCAGAAAGTTAGAGCTAATGAGCCCACAAACAAAAGAAACAATGGGATCCTAAAAAAGGGGGAGCATAAAAACAATCACCTCATCCAAGGAAGGCAGGAAAGGAGGGACATGGGCAAATCGAATACAAGTAGCGCGATGACAGACTTAAAACTAACCAGGCCAATAGTCACCTTAAATGTAAATGGTTAAAGGCAGAGATGTTCAGGTTGAATAACAAATTTATATGCTGCTTCCAAGAAACATGCTTACATATCAAGACACAAACATGTTAAAAGAAATCCTAACCTTGGTGGCCAAATGCCCAGAGTGCTGGGGCAGAGTGAGTGAGGAGGCAAGGCCAGCGGGGACTTAGGGGCCAGGGGTAGAGCTTCACAGGGCAGGCTAGCATTTCATTCACATTCTACCAGTAACGGGCGACCAATGGGTAGTTGTAGGTGGGTCACTGGCATGATCAATCCAGTTCACAATTGGGGAATAAATCACTCTTGGCTGAAGGGTGGAGGGCAGGGAAGAGGAAGCAGGAACACTTGCAGACACTGCTTCATTTGTGTAGTTTCTGTGGCGATATCTTTAATTTATTAACCTTTTCTTCTGCAGTTTCTATTCTGCCTTTCACCCCACCCACTGCATATTTTACCCAGGACATGGTAGTTTCATCTCTACAAATTTGATTTGGGTCTTCTTTTTTTATATTTCCAAAGTCTCCATTCAGTGTTTGAACATATAGGGTGCTTTTAAAACAACAGTGTTCATTTTCTTGTCTATTAACACTTCTGGAGCGGAAGCAGGAACACTTGCAGGCAGATTTTTGCAGATGTCCAGGCAAGAGAAGGATATCTTGGACGAGGAGATTTAGAGAAGCAGATAGACATGGGGGTGGGGTGGGGGTGGGGCAGCAATACTGTGATAGGCGGGAAGGAGAGAGGAAAAGGAGAGTTGAGGACCAGCAGGTGGCTGGCTGGAGGCTGGGTGAGATAGGTGAGGGGCCAACTCTGGAGACAGCGAGAACAGGAGGCTGTCCCTAAACACAGTGTAATGCACACTCCCAATTGTTGCTTTCCTTTCATCTGAAACATGTATTAAGCAGTAATATTTATTCTTTGTGAAAACTAGAAAATACAAATAATTGCCCTAAAATACCTAAAATTATTGCACTCAACATTTTCAGACTTTTTCTGTGCATATGTGTGTAAATATATGTATCCCATATATATATATACATATATACACACACATATATATAATATAGATGATCTTGTAACTCATTTTTACTTAACATATTGTCAATGTTTTCATGTGAGCCAATATATTTATGTCTTTAATAAATAATAAATAGGCAGCTTATTGTTTCAAAACTCAAAATTCTTCTCCATTCGTTATCCTGGATAGCAAATAGGCGAACGTAGCTAATGGAACAAATAGGAGAACATACTAAAATAGCTACTGAATAAGTGAAAGCTGGAAAATTTTAATTGGAAAATATATAGAACAGTGCCTTAGGCTATAAGAAAAGTGGCTTAAATCTGATCAAATCATTAAAAATTCTCTCAAAATTATTTATATGTAGAAGAAAAAGAAAATGGAAAAGATCAAAAAATAAAAAAATATAGATAATCAGGCTAATTTACCCAGTAATGGAAGGTGGGAATATATTCTCTTATTTAAAATTAAAAAAAAAGCAATCATTTGCATAGTTGAAATTAAAGGGATTGCTTCTCTTGATTAAAATGTGTGGACAATAGTAATATAACACATGTCACAGTAATATGTGCTAATACCTAGTTTATGGCTACAGTGGCATGAATAACTTGGGGAGAAGACCAGACTCTCCATACGCAGAACAGAAGGGAAGGGTACTTGAGAATCCAATACAGCCGAGCCCAATGCAGCTTTCTCACCTTGCAGATCTGTAAAATGTTAATAGCAGCTCTCAATTTGTCTGCCTGCCTGGATCAACCAATACACATCATATTTAAGCATTTTCATGATGATTTAAACCAGAACCCTGAATCCATTTGGTTCTCTTGTGCTTCAGCATGAGCCAGGCCTTTGAAAATTTTGCAAAAAAATACTATCTAGCTGAAAAGGAAAATCAAGGAAACAGTTATGTGTCAGGCAGCTGATACTGGGTTTTCCAAATGGCCTTCAACAGACACTAGGAAGCCCAGCTGGGTGGCTCAGGAGTCAGAGTTCGATTCTTGGTCTTGGGTTATGGGCTGGATCCCCAGTAGGGGGCGTGGAGGAGGCAGCCGATCAATGATTCTTTCTCATCATTGTTGTTTCTGTATCTCTCCCTCTCCCTTCCTTTCTGAAATCAATAAAATCATATTTAAAAAAAACTCCCACCTTTAAAAATATATATATATATATATATATACACACACGAGGTAAAAACAACCGTAGACAGCTCTAATGTGATTTTATGTGTTGTTCGGACTGAATGGCATCAGGGGCTGTCCTGTTCCTTCAACATGAGGAAGTATGAGACACTAATCAAAGTGTTCAAGTCAGACAACCAGCATGGCGAGGCTGGACCCAACTCCCACACGGTGCCCTTCCATTTATTTTTTTGAAGAGGTGTCAAACTCTAAGATCTGTGTAGCATCACCTCCACAGTCAACCCTTTAGTCATAATGAGAGGGAAAAAGAGCAAGTCTTCTCAATGACTTACAAACAACTACGCTTGCTGTTCCGTGAGAGTGACTCAGAGATGACCTGGCGACAACGGGGAACCCTGTGCGCAAGGGAGGCGCTTCTTAAATGAAGAGCTGATATTATTTCCCTAAGTGCCAGGCAGGCTCCTCTCTGCAGAGTGGACA